>NC_136065.1:783157979-785971749 GCF_964261635.1 Lissotriton helveticus
AGGTCCACACACAGCCGGACCTTGCCGTTGGGCTTCATTACTACCACCAGGGGGGCCAGCCACTCTGCCCAATTTATGGGCTCGATTATCCCATTCTTCTCCAGCCCCCGCAACTCCTGTTGCACTGCTTCTCTCACCGCAATGGGGACATTTCGTACTTTGTGCGATACTGGTACGGCATTGTCCTTGAGTTCTATCCTGTGCGTGAACTGTTCCAGCTTCCCGACTTTCCCGCTAAACACCTTGGGGAAGTCCCTCTTCAATTTTTCTAGGTATGGCCATTGTTCCGGTGCCGTCATCAGCACTTGTATGTCTCCTCCTGGGTCTAGTTTTATGCCCAGATCTCCTTGATCCATCTACCCTAGGATCGACAGGCCCTTTTCCACCACATACAGTTTGCACTCCGCACTCCGTCCGCTGAATTCAAATTTTAATGCTCGGCATCCTACCATAGGGATTCGTTCTCCCGTGTACGAGACCGGTCTTATATCTGGAGGTTCCAATCGTGGACCCAAGTGGGGCTTGAACTTCTCGTTCCAGACTGCTCTTTGGACGATTGTATAGGGTGATCCTGAGTCTACAACAATGCTTATCTGTACACCTCCTATAAGCATGTCGCACTGCGGTTTGTTCGATCTTCGTACATCCACACCCAGAACTTGATCCTCTATACACAGCACCGTGTCTTCTTCCTCTTGCCTTCTCTCCTCTGCATCTTCCGGATCTTGATCCACATACTTCACCGTGTTGCGGCCTGCTTTCCGACGACACACCTTTTCGTAGTGCCCTGTTATGCCGCAGAACATGCACTTTGCTTGGAACGCAGGGCATCGCTTGTCATAGGCCTCGTGGGCCTGGCTGCCACATCGATAGCACGAGTTTCTGGCTCCTCTGTTTTGCTTCCCTTGCTGCACCGGTTTCCTCAGCCATTTGTTGGGCCCTCTGCTATTTGTCACTGCGCCTTTAATCGTTCCCGTGGGTTCTTCGTTGTCGACTTTGTTCACCATAGGCCTCACGACTGGTTCTCTCTTAGCTGCTTCCGCACATCTCTCCTTAGCTCCGCCTTTTTCACAATCACTTCCTTTAGTGTGGAATCTCCGCTCGCCCACAACTTGTCCTGCACTGTTTTGTTCGTGGTGTGCATCACTATTTGGTCCTTAATGAACTCGTCGTGCAGCGCGCCAAATTTGCATGTCGTCGCTAACTTCTTCAATGCCGCCACATACTCGTCAATTGACTCTCCTATTTCTTGCTTCCGCTGCTGGAAATTATACCGATCTATGGACAGCATACTGCTGGCCTGTAATGCTCATTAAGTTCCTCTATGGCATGCACAAAGACGTCATCATCTGCAGCTTGTCGGGGCTTGGGTACCAGGTTTTGGAATACCCTAATCCCTTCTGGGCCCAGGTTGTGTAGTAATATTCTCTTTTTCCTTTTACTCGTGAATGCCTCTTCATTCTCGTCTTCCAGAGCTTCTATATAATTGAGAATGTACTCTCTCCAGTCTTCCCATTTCATCAGGGGCTCCCCCGATTTTGGTAGGAATGGGATTGGAGTTGTCATTGAAGACGCCTGTACGCTCATTTCTTCGCGCTTTTTTGTCGCTGTTTCCTGGCTATTGGGACTGCCTGGCGCGCGAGTCTCCTCCCCCTGCTCTGGTTGAAATTGGGGACTCTCTGCACCTCCTGCTCCTCTTCTCCTTGACTTCGCTAGGGCCCCTGTCCAGTTCGAGCCTCACCCTTTGCTGTGCTTCCCCGGGCTGTATATTCTTGTTCGTAAGGTGGTTGTGGGAACCTATTTTTTCCTTTTCTGCTTCCTTTCCTTGCCCTGGGTGGTGTTACTAGGGGCTGTTCCTCCCTCTGTACCTTGGGGTTTGACTGTCCTCGTACCTGGTCGTGCTGGTCGGCACCCTGCGCTGGTGCGTTTCCTGTAGCTTCTGCCACACTCTCTGTGGTGTTCCTGCTCCCTCTCACGTAGGGCCTGTCTTGCTTCTAGTGCTGGTTCTTCTCCCTTGACCTTTGTATACCTTTCTTTTTTTTTCTTGTTGCAAATCCAACCCTCGTCGCCACAGTAATGTTTTTATTCCTGCAAAGACGACAGGACACTGTGGAGTATGCAAGTCTCACTATTTATTACCAACTTTTACACTATACAGAGAGCGCCACGAGCTTGCGTCCTCTCTGCCCGGGCTCCGGCACTCGGATCGCGCGTTTCTAGCGCGATCCAAGATGGCCGCCGCTCACGCTACGCGGTGACGTAGCGAGAGCACTAGAACGCGACTCTACATGTTATTGTGTCTAATTTGAATTGAAGGCTTTGATCCATTTCATATTGAAAATGCCGTTGGCTTGCCCTCATGGTGATAATCGGTGAACAGCGTTTATAGCTACTATGTAAGGAGGGTACCACAACTGCAGAGAGCTGAATTGCTGTCTAAACACAGCACAATCAGCCTCTTTCTAAAATTCTACAGTGTATAAGTCAGAGTTACACGCAAAAATGACCTGCATTACTGTTGTACACCTATATGTCCAATTCAAAAAAGTTGTTTTTCAACAATTAAATAGTTTTACCCCCAAAGAGGTCTCTGTGATGCTAAAGCTATTCCTGGAAGTGTGGAGTGAGCATTATCCCTGTCCTCTAGTCCTCCTCCTCCCAGTTATAACCAAGTGAGGTATTCCCGACTCCGACGGTTCGATAATCACACCCAGAAAACAGACTTTCCTATAGTGTGTCTTCTCTACCTATGAAACGCACTTTAACGTGCTTCTCCCCTTCTCCTCCTTCTGTATGTTTTTCTATCCCCGGCGAGACAGTAAGCCACACTCTCTTTCTTTTTCACTCTTGGTATTTTTAAGATTTTCAAGTGTTTACCCATGTCATGAGGCGCATTGGTTGATTTGTCTGGGTACTGCTGCCATTCCCGTCCATGTGCTAATTGGAGTGTGGAGCGTCTCTGCTTGCAGTGGTAGCCAGGCTGATCAGTAGTCACAGAGAGGATCCTGAGCCTCTGGGGATGTGCAAGCACTGTGGTTTATTAAAGGAAGGCTGCAGGATTGCCTTCTCTTCAAATACTCGTTAGAGCGAGATTCAGGTGTTAGACAGTGGTATGAAAATGGAAGTAGCTCTGCTGTTAGCCAGTTCTTCGGGCAGTGAAGGTAGAGAAGGAAATGGCCCTCCAGATTTCAAGGTTGGAGCTGCAGTCCTTTATCAAAGAGGCTGTGAATTCTGCAACCGCAGACCCAACATTGCAAAAAGGCAAACAGTGGACTTGGATGATGATCCTGATCCAGGCCCATGAAGCAGAAATGAGCATGGTCCACTTTTGAGTCATATCAGAGAGGGCCTGACATTTGAGGCAGAATCCTCTGAGCAGGATAGTTTTCATTTGCAATATAGTGTTGCTGAAGCAGATGCGCTACCTCTCTATGGAGTTATTAAGTATATTGTTTTCAAAGAGTGACGGTGTAGATAAATCATCAATTCCATGTTTTCTCAGTAAAAGATATTTGTTGCATAATTTTGAGACTGAAATTCAGCAAGTCTTGTAAGTCAATACTATTGTCTTATACGGCCCCTGCTTCATCCCTCGCATCTTATCTAATGTCTCTCGACTCCTTTTGGGTATTAGCTTCAGCTGCAGGTGCAGCAGTTTCTGGTTGGCAGCTGCTGTGTTTAAAGTCCTGGAAGTTGGACCCTGGTCATTGTTCCTTTATTCAAAACTGCCTTTTTATGGTCTTAAAGTTTTTGGTTCAGAATTGGACAATGTGGTGCAAAAAGAAGATAAAGAGAAGAAGATACAGCAGCAATTTAAGATGTTTCCCAACAAAAAGTCATTTTTTACCAAAATGGGGAACACAGAGCTTCCAAGGGAGGGCCCAGGGTTAGGGGTCTGCTTTGGAAGATAAAACCAGACACATTACACCCGCAGGACAAGATGGAGGTCACGAATTACTATAAGGTGGTGGGGACTAGACTGCAGAATTTCGTTGATGTCTGTAAAGGCTGTATAACACACAAATGTGAGATGAAACTGGTTGAATAAGGTTACTAAAACCCATTCAATCAGGGTCCACCAGGGTCTCACTTTGGGGCATATTATCAAGGGGGTTTATCTCCGCTTTTCTGGCTTTAAAAGCCAAGAAAGCGGAGATAAAATTATCTCCCTATTACCTAGCTGTCGCTAACACCAGTTAGCGACAGCTAGTAGGAGATAGCGACCATCTTGGGCCCCAATTTGCATGTCAGTGATATTTATCACTAATGACATGCAAAGTGGGCGTGCCAAGATGTTAGCGACTGGAAACAGTCGCTAACATCGCTATCTCCTATTACCAACTTTTGGAGATATTCGCGCTAAGCGCGAATATCTCCAAAAGCCAACACCTGCCCTGAGCAGTTCTTAGCCATGTTATCCAATGGGAGGTGGATAACATGGCTAAGAGCATTAGCTCAGTAATGCATGAATATCGCTGACTTTTCAGCGATATTCATGCATTGCGGCCGTTTTTTATCGCATTTGCGATAAACCTTGGTAATACCAAGGTTTATCTGCGATAAAAATCGCCGCAGCTCTGCTGTAAAATGTTGTCTCTAACCAAGCAATAGCGATAATTATCGCAATTGTTTGGTAATATGCCCCGTTGTTCCTACTCTTTTGCCAAGGGATCTTTCAATGACATAAGCAATGTTGGCAGGGGTTCAGGCCCTTCATTCCAAAGAGGCAATAGCACCAGTTCCACTCTCAGAAAGAGGTATGGAATTTTATTCCAAACTCTTTATGGTGCCAAAGGTAGATGGTCAGCTTCTACCAGTACTGGAGTTGAAATCTGTGAATAAGTGGGAGTTCGTTCAGACCTTCAAGATGGTGTTGCTGCAGTCCAGCTATCCCCTCATTTTTCAGGGAGATTTTTTGGTGACACTAGATTTGCTGGATGCCTACTTCCATGAGCCTATCCATGTTCCCAGCCAGCAATTTATGCGCTTAGCAGTTGATGAGAATCGCTACCAGTTCTAAGCACTGCCTTTCAGATTGGCAACATTAACCAGAGTGTTCACCAAGGTACTGGCACCACTTGCGCCATTTTTGCAGTTTCCAGGCATTTGTGTTTTCCCTTATCTTGATGAGTGGCTGTTGTCTGCTTCCTCCCTATCTAAGGCTCAAAGCGATGTCGAATTGGTGACCCCAATCCTGCAGAAGCTGGGCTTCTTTCTCAATCTTCAGAGGTCACAGTTGGTGCCAACACAGTCCAAGATGTTCATTGTAGCGCTATTCAACACTTAACTGAGTTGGCTATTTCTCCCCAGTTTCAGAATCCAGACGACCGAGTTCAGTATCCAGAGCCTACTGATCAAGAAGTTGGCCTCGGCAAGTACCTGGTTGCAGGTCCATGGAATAATGGCATCCTCTACAGCAGTGGTTCCTTGGACCCGGTGTCATATGAAACCTCTGGTGAACCACAACCTTCAGTTTAGACCCCTGAGTTCTCATAACTATGAGTTCCTAATTTCCATCACTGCACAAATAACGGCTCATCTTAAGTGGTGGTTGCAATCCAAAAACCTGTCAGTAGTGCTTCCTCATACTTTTCCTTCCCCATTTCTGCTCACCACATATGCCAGGGTGTGGGGGTAAGGAGTCACTTTGTTGGAGCAGGCGGTTCAAGTTAATTGGTCGAGCTGGGAGATTCTCATTTCTCCAACTCGAGAGAACTGGCGGTGTTTGAAAGCGCTTTAATACTTTTATTTTTGAGTGAGGCCCGATGTCATGGTCTCAACGGAACAAAAATAAAGGAGATGTAATTGCTCTTAGATATTTTGTAAACCCTGGGCCAACGTTGTTTTTATGCCAGTGTAATCTCATGTAACTTCCAGAATTTCATTTTATGAATGTCTTGTAATGCCTGGGATTATGCTCTATCTCTTAAATGACATTTCAACTGGTTAAGAATTCTACCATAGGAACAAGGAAGCATCATGAAGGCTTTACCCAACCGAGCATGAGTGGCTGCTTTTTAATTTCAGGGACTGATAATCTGCTCAGTACTTCATTTCAAGTTAAATTATGAACCCATCAGATTATACAGGTAACTTTTTCAGTGTGAGATGCATCTTCTTTTTTTTCTTTTTAATAGGGCATTGAGCCCCTTGTTTTGAACCACCTTCCTAATATGCTTAACCCTCAATGTTGTGTGTGTGTGTGTTACGCATGTGTGTGAGATGACTAATTAATGAGCATTTCTGCATATATTGAACTGTTTACCTGGAGAAACTGTTACCTATGACTGTTGGTGTTTGTGACATTTCCATTTTTTATTTTAAATAATATCGTGTCAGATTCTTTGTTGCTGTTATTATTTTGGTCGATTTTTTACATTCTTTACTGACAGTGTATGAGTCCACAGATGGTCTCAGGCACCTATTGCATATATATTTGTGCAATCAACACGTACTGCAAGTGTTTGTTGGTAGTGGGGGAAGATTCTGCAGTCAGGGCAGGCAGCTATGTTCTTTTTGTCCTCCTTGCGTCCCTTGTGCCTGCGTGCACTCATCCACCGTTTTGTGAAACCATTGTATGACTCATAGGTGACCATCATGTCTTTCAATATCTAATTCTACCTCGTTCCAATACTGTGATACTTATCATTCTTACTCAGAGCACACACAATCAGACAGCTTACCAGTCTAGAAGCAGACTGCAGTCTGGACCAGATTTACCATCAACATCCTGCTACTTTAAGCACTCTTGTGGTTTCTCCTTCCCTTCCCCCTTTTCTTTATTCAGGTGGATACGTTCTCAGCACCTTGGAAAGTCCTCGGTGAAAGCCAAGATTGTTTATGTTTCTACTTCTCAAGTCAATGCTTGACTCACATTTAAAAACTTTCTGCTGGGAGCATTGTATGCCTAAAGGCCGACAGAAAATGTTGCTCATCTTTCTCTTTTTTCAGAATTATTTCCTATTAGTATAGTGTGGTTGTGGGCTGGTTGTAGTAGTCGGTAGTCCAGGTATTTTCTGGCCCTTTTCTTAAAATTTCTTTCCACACAGTTTGCCTCATGGATTGGGCACTCTATGCCATATTTTCTATTTTTAATTAATGTAATTATTCTCCCCCTAGTTCCAAAAAGAGATGCATGGCCTGTGGAGGCTAAGCCTGTGGACCCTATTATAGTAAGTGGGCTGAACCCAGCACAGCCATGAAATATTGCCTTCCTTCGTAGCAACGGTTACTGAAAAGCAGATTGACTGTTTGAAGCCTCCGGTCTGCCTTCCGCAGTGTGGGTGTCAATCTGGCCTGCATTTCAAAGGATGATGGAGATCCTCCCACAGTCAAGTGCAGTCAGTAACTAGTAATAATGCACAATGTTCAACATAACTCACACGTCTGCCATACTGAGTACACCCCTTAGCTGATGACATGGAAAAAAATAGGTTTTCTACAAAAGCATGAGTTACAATGTGCCTTCTGCTTAGCACACCATATCTGCCAAATTTCAGGGGTTTTTCAGTTTTGTGTTTGCTGAAGCATACTGACAATTACCTGTAATTTTTTCAGTATGTGTATATATTTAGTCCCATATGAGGAATCCTCATGAAACTTTCTAAAATTAAAGATGATCTGAAATTGGTAAAGCAGAGGCCAAGAAAGAAGGGGTGTTCTCCAAAATGTAAGACGGGTTACAGCAAAAGCTGCAGTAAGGAATCGCACCAAATTTGGTAGAAAGCTAGATCTTGGTCCACAGATTGTACTTCTTGCAATTTAGTAGAAATCAGTTCAGTATTTCTTGTGATATTAAGGGTAAAAATAATTGTATATTTAGGCAGTTGGGCTTGCGAGAGGCCCACGGGCATCCCACGAGAGTGTGAAATAAAAAATGGAGCCCTGTGTTTGTTGGAGAGCCCGACTTGTCCTGTGAGCCTTCACTCTCTCAATTGTCTAAGGTCTCAGAAGTCTCTAAGAGATAAATACTGTGAAGAAAATAAATGCAAGATTGTTTTTAGCTAACTTTTCTGATATACCACGATCGCAAATGGTAAAAAGGAGTTGATGAGGTCTCATTACACTCCATTAGTAGGAATACATAATGTATATTGTCATTGCTGTTTTTGAGAGGAAGTGTGTAAGAGATATGTACTGTGATGATTACAAGGTGAAATCCATTTTTTTAAAGAAAATTTTACGATCCCACAAGTCTCTTGCAGGATCATGAAAAGTAGGAATATAGGAAGGAGTAGGTGGTGTTCGAATACATTCTGCTATGGGCACTTGGTACTGTTTGAAGAAATTCTACTGAAGATGGTGTTTATTACCCTACTATGCATGCCCGTCATCTGAGAGAGAGGTCTGACAGAAGAGGCAGTCCCTCACCACAACCTACTATGCACACCCGTCATCTGAGAGAGAGGTCTAAAAGGAGGGAGCACTCACACCCCACACACAGCTATACATACCTGTCATCTAAGAGAGAGGTCTCAAAGGAGAGACCAGTCCTTGCACATACACTAATACACACACATGTTATCTGAAAGAGAGGTTACAAATAAGAGGGTAGTCTTTCCCCACACCGTAGTACGCACACCTGTACTCTTAAAGATAGGTCTGAAAGAATAGGGCTGTCCCTCTCCACACCCTACCATGCACACCTGGTATTACAGAGAGAGGTCTCAGCAGAGAGGTTAGAGCCTCCAGACACCCTACTACACACAGTCATCATCTGAGAGAGAGGTCTGAAAGCAGAGGGCACTCCTTCCCACATCCTACTATGCACACTAGCATCTGAGAGAGCGGTCCGAAAAGGAGAACCAAGTGCCTCCCACACCCTAGTATGAACAGCAATCATTACAGAAAGAGGTCTCAGCAGAGAGACAAGTCTAAACCACACCCTACTATACAGACCTGTTATGTAAGAGATGGGTCTAATTGGAGAGAATACTCTTTCTGGCATACTACTATTTCCCTACAGTTTTGTTGTGATCCTGTGAGACTCTCACAAGAGTGAAGCTTGGAGGCTTGTAGGACCTGTATGGAAAATTCATAGGCTTGCCACAAGGTGTTTTATGATACGGTGAGAGTCTGGCGAGATCATATGGGGGAAGTTAAAAAAGGGCACAGGTTCAAACAATAGTTACCATTCTTATTGCATGGCTGAAGAAATGTTGTTATGTGATTAAGTATTGAACCAGGGATAGCTCAGATTGTTTTTGGTGATTTGGATAAAAATGAAGCCTGGTGGAGATGTGCTCAGCAGAAGTTACTAAATTTGGCACTGAGACAGACTGGTGCCTTCAGCTTTATATAAGAAACTGACCTAAGGTCAAGTAATTAGAAATATACTTTATACAATTTGTTGAGATTTGTCTGTAAATGCGCTACTGGTGGTAAATTGATTCAATACTCGGTTTAGTTAGTCAAAAGCTGTTTGTAGAGGTGCATATTAATTAATGTAGGTTTTTAGAGGTAGACTTTAGAATGCAGAGAGATATCACCAAGTATTGGATGTTATGTTAAAAAATAAAATGTTCACTCTGTATGTAGTTGTAAGTAAAGGAGGCAATGTTCCTGAAATTATAAAAGAAAGCATATACAATATGTTGATACAAGGTCTACGGTTTTATGAACCTTACTGTGCACATATGTCATCCCTATTAGATGCTTGAGTGGAAATATTGCAATTTCTAGAGTAAAATACTGTGCTCACTGTTAGGAAAGGTTTGTGAAAAGGAGTGTGTTACTTTACAAATTGTTATAGAACAATGTGTGAAGGCATGTCATAACTTACTTGTGGATAGAAAATGTAGCGTTTAAAGCTATGGAATTTTTTAACAGAAAGGAACATGAAGGTAGTGCAGTACGTATAAATGTGTGATTATGAATGAAAAATGAGGAAATCTTCCAAGAACGTAGCGATGTATCATTGTTAAAAACACTGATCAGGATGTAACCGTATGCTTTTTGATTATTTTTTATTTTTTTAGGGAGAAAATGGGAATCCTAAACTCTGAAAAACAGAAGTATCATGTCTCACAATATGTGGAAGACTAAGACTAAAATGTTTTACTTCCAAGAAAGATGGAACAGTAACTTTGTAGGAAGTCAGGAAAACATAACAATTTACAACCAATGTTGTTCTTGCTGCCTTTGGTGACATTTATACCCTTGCATAAGCTTGCTCTGTGTAGCTCTACTCTAACTGTTTTTGATGACAAAATGATCTGCTTGCTTAAGGAGCAAAAGGTGCTTTATTTATATAAGGAGGTAAAGAACCGGGTTATGTAAGACCCGGCGGCGTCAGGTGACACGCCCAAAGTATCCGGGTATCACCTGTCTTCAAACACAGAGACACGGAATCTTCTTGGTGACGTCAAAGATCGAATTTATTGGCTGCAACCAGAAACAGAGGTCCACGAAGTACAATGGCTGTATATTCGTAGAAGACTGCTCAAATTTACAAAGCAAGCCATCCTTTTTATGCCTAAAATCACATTCCAGACAAATACTTTACATTTACAAACTGTCCAATCATATGCATCCAGATCAGAGGTATCGCATGACGGTAAAACCCACTTTTCAGTTGCCCAGCCCATGATCGATCATTGGTCAAACCCAACATTCTTCATCAGACAGGTCGATCGAACCCATCATAACACCGGGCACGTCCCCATCGTAAACAGGTCATAAAGAAAGGAGCAGAGACAGGTGTGAGTAAGATAAGACATAGTTGTGTGAAATAAAAGGTTTATGATCTCCTGTGCCTTGATACTCAATGTCGATCAGCTACTGGGAAAGGAACTGGCCTAACAAGTTTGGCTTCAGGCAAGAGGGTTGTTCGCTCGGGTCATTCAGAAGTCAGCTAAAGTGTACGTGTGCTACAGACTCGTTTGGCCGAAGTCATCAGCCTATGTGAGGGCAACCACAAAATGGCTGCCGTACACAAAATGGAACCCAAGGGTTCAGAACGAATCCTTAAATACGTAGTTAATCCATCGGTGTAACGTGACGAAAACACTCATGCTTGCCGTATTAACTGGTTACGGTTCGCTAATACCAAATTCGTAACGAAACCATGACCTTTCTGAAACGGGTTCAGGATTCACAGAACCTCAGACCCTCCTTTTGCCCTTACATAGGCAATTAACCTACACTCACGTCAATCTGAGTCCAGGTCTATATTCATCAGATCATCAAGATGTTGCTGAAGCATAATCCTATTGCTTAGTACCTCTCTTGGGACAGGGTTCCTTGCACACGTAGTAGCACAGAGTCCAGATATAGCAGGAGCGCACTGCACACAAAGACAGAACAGAAACAAAATCGCTGAAGCCCTCCCAATGACCATTTGAATCCTCCATCCCCAGGTGGATAACAGTTCCCAGAACCATCCCATCAACGACCAATCTCCTTGATCCACATGTATAGAGTCGGAGATCTTATGTAACTTGGAAATGGCCTGGTATACTGTCGGAGCATTGTCTGGAATGAAAACACAGCAGCTCGATTGGATCACTTTACATACCCCTCCTCTATCTGCAAGTATGACATCTAACGCAACTCTGTTCTGGAGTGTCATAAGACGATCCGACTGGAGCTCAGCAGTCAAGGGCACCGGCAGTTTCAACTACGGTGGACTCAACCACTCTCGTCAGCTGCCGTATGTTCCTGCTGTTAGCCATCGGTCCCCAAAACGGCAGAAAACCCTTCAAGAAATCTCCAAATTCTTGTCCTGCAGTATCTTCCTTACTGAAGACACCTCTAACAATTCTCGTCTTGTGGTAATCTGCCGCAGCTGTATAGGTAGGAGGCAATAGGAACGATACAAAACATGTGCCCGAGAAATCAGACATGACAGACAAAATAGGTACCATTAGCTGCTAGAAACGGTGGGGAAGTCTGGGACGCAAAGACATACGTCTCCGTGCAGATACTCTTCCCTAACTGAGCTCTCGGATTCTTGCCATTACCTTGCAGACAAAGATGACCCTGATGGGGTACTATCCAAATCGGAGAGGATCTTTTCGCTCGCTGGTTCTCACTCAGACTAACTCCATATCCAGACACGTTCCATCCAATATATGCTAGTGTCCCATCTCTCGAGATCGTCTCATAGGAGCTAACTCCTCTAATCATATTGACTATACCCTTAACTAGAGCACTGTTCTTTGGATTATCCTTCACAGAACGTAGGGGGTAGACTTCACGAGCATAGATGAACATCGTTCGGTATGCCCACACAGAACCATTGTGGCTGAATGGCAGGACCAGGTAAGGAATACCTTTATCAGTAGTATGAGGCATAAGACCACACACCCAACAGTTAGTCGTGTTCACTACTAGTTGGTTTTGGTGCAGAAGCTGAACAAAGGAGTTATTAACGAATTCCAATCTTCTAATGGATTCATGTTCAGGCAGAGGATGAAAAGAATGCGAAGAAACAGTAGAAGAAGGTATAGGTTGTGTAGTGGGTGCAAACGTCACTTGAAAAGAGAATATAATATATCCCATTAAAAACATCATTAAGCTAAGTAACATAAAAAGACATAATATTAAAAAACATTTTCTGCTCATAATTCGATACATTTTGCTTTTAAAACTCATGTCATCAATAGGACTCTCCATCTTGAAAGACTCCATCCTCTAACCGTGCCGTTCGCGGCGGTTGGGTGTTCCGTGCTAAGGAATGCGCCTGTCAGTCCAGGGAACGCCCTAGGACCAACCAGAACCATCGACCTTGTGTCTTCAGCTTGCACTCCCAAGTCTTTACACCGCGACCCTACAGCTGAACCCGGATGGCGGTTCAAAAAACTAAAATTGGTCAAAACAGTTTCTCAGATGGGAGAGCTGAATTTCAAAAATAGCAAAAAGGAAAATTTTAGTTTATTTGTCCCATGATTCTTGGTCGCAAATTATAACGGCCTTTATCAGGCAATGTCTGGTCGCGGAATAACAGTTCAGGCTCAGTAGTGTCCAATCGAACTGACGGTGGCACAGCTTCTTGCAGAAGATCGTCGCTTTCTCGCTCATAACTTGTCCCAATTAAACGTGCATCGATAAAAGGCAGAAAACGAGGCACAGTGTCAGTTTCCGAATCAGGAATGCCCTCCTGGACCCACCGGTCGTACGGCAGAGGCAAAAGAACCCTCTTACAATGTACGCCGTGGATCCAGTTCTTTTTTCCTTGCACTCGCACTGCAGATCGGGTAGATAACAGCACCAAGTAGGGACCAATCCAGCGAGGCTGATCGTTCTTTGTCCGCTGAAAATTCTTGATCAGCACCCAGGAGCCGGGATCAATGACATGCCCTGGATCTTCAGAAGCCTGAGGCAATGTATCATGAACCTGTTGGTGTAAGACACGCAATTTAGCCGTCAAATCATACAGATAGTCAAGCAATACAGGGTGTTCAATCTCGCTGAATTTCGTCGGCCTTGGCACTCCCCATATGTTTGCCGGGCGACCAAAAATTATTTCATAGGGACTAAGTCCCACTCGAGAATGTACAGTCATCCTAGTTGACAAAAGTGCTAATGGCAACGCGTCAGGCCATTTAAGACCAGAGCTCGCCTGTATCTTGGCAAGTTTTAACTTAAGAGTGCCATTATAGCACTCTACTAGTCCAGCTGATTGTGGGTGATTTGCAGCGTGGAACTTCTGCCGGATTCCTAAGCCCTCACACACTCTCTTCATCACTTGACCCACAAATTCGCTCCCATTGTCACTCCAGACCATTCTCGGCAAACCATACCTAGGGAAAAACTCCTTAATAAGGGCTTTAGCTGTGGAGAAGGCAGTATTATCTTTTAGGGGGTATGCTTCTACCCATCTCGAAAAGGCGCAAACAACCACGAGTACGTATTTCAGGTTGTTGCATCTCTCCATGTGAATAAAATCTAATTGCAAAACCTCAAATGGATACGTCGGAGGCGCAAAATGACCAGCTGGAGTTGGGGTTCCCTTACCAGGATTGTACATCAGACAAACCATACAATTCTTGACCACATTCTCTGCACACTTAGGAATTCCAGCATTCTGCCATACTGGGGCCAACAACTTACAAATCCCTTTCACACTGATATGAGCCATTCCATGCGCCATCGTAACCACTGCAAGCACGTATGCATCGGGTAACAACCATCGCTGATGCTCTGACCACTCAACCCAACAACCATTCGCATCCAATTTACCCGTACTTCTCGCCACACGCTCAACTCTCTCTCTGTAGCTTCAGCTTGGATAGACTTCACACTTTCTATCGTATCCTCACACATTCCACCATCACCAATCCATCTTGCAGGGCCTGAGACATACATTCGACTCATCACATCCCTCACCACATCTTTCGCAACTTCATCTGCGAACGCATTACCGCGACCAACGTCGTCAGTAACCTTTTTGTGTGCACTGCATTTCACAATCGCAACTTGCAACGGCAAGGTAAGTGACTCAAGAAGCTCATTCACCAACTGACCATTCTGAATCTTCGTCCCATGAGACGTGAGGAACCCACGTTCCTTCCACAAACGTCCAAAACTATGAGCCACACCAAACGCATACTGGCTGTCTGTATATATGGTCACTCTCTTTCCTTTCGATAACACGCACGCTCTCGTAAGTGCAATCAACTCTGCTGCTTGAGCTGAATTATGTGGGATACGTGCAGCTTCAACAATCGTATGCAAAGTCGTAACAGCATATGCCACAGTCGTATCACCCTTTGGAAGCTTGAAGCATGAACCATCCACCCATAAGGTACCATCTCACTTCACAAGAGGAGTGTCCCTAAGATCTACTCTCCCTTTCGTGTCCTCTTCTGTCCTGAGAAAACTGTAGTGTAGTTCCTATTATCCCAATAGGCTCTGCGCATTGGAATAATATCTTCAATAGTATAGACGTAGGACAGAGGTTAACTAGGTCTTCTACTGACGATATTAGACTTAAAGTGTTGTGTGCCAGCTAGCTCAGAGTTCACTAGAAACTTTCTCGAATAGGCAAGGAGGAGTTTAACCTCCCTGGATAGACAAGAAGGGATTTAGTTTCTGACAACCATAGAACATGACAACTTTGCTCTCCCTAATCAAGAGTATATCTCTAGAGTCGTGTGAAAACAAAAGACAGCTATTTTACTCAGTCAATACGTGCACACTTAGTTTCACCAGATTGTAGAGAAAAGAAGAGACGGGCGTTTTCAATAAAAGGTGTTATTCATTGATCAGTCTCTTTTCTCATACAAGAGAAATGAATCGCTATGATTGCAATACTTATAGTTAAGTAAAGTGCATACAGTAAAAGCAGGATTATAAAATAATACTGTAAAAGCATTGATATGGTTTCTTAGCCATATGATACTTCAAAATGGATAAAAGTTATACATACATATATACATTGACTAATCGTACTCAACTGGTGCTTCTAACTATGCCTACCCCGGTGTACCTGACCTAAGCCTAATACGTGGGAGGGAGTAAATAAGTAGCAGTTTAAGTTAAGTTTGCTTTGCCAAGAGTCTGACTCAAGAATTCTCTGTAAGGGGTTAGTCAGTTCAGTACCTGGGATTTAGAAGGCAGGAGGGCTGGTATCTCTCTCTCAGGACTCGGTATCCCAGTTACCCGCGAGGGCAAGCCGGAAACGCCGGAGGCTGGATTTCTCGGCAGGAGAAAAGACAGCGTCTCTCTCAGCACGTCAAAAGGGAGGGGCAGCGTCCGTGGGCTTCCTGCATCAGCTGGTCTCTCCGGCAAGTAGCGCTGCTCCAAGCTCATCACCACCGTGTCTTTGCTTAGGGCAGCGTTGGTATATTTATACCTGAAAGGTGCCGAGTTTGACGTAAGGATGGACATAAAACGTCAGTAAGGATGTCATAAGAACTGGTCGTTCTTACATTCTTTACAGGAGTTCTCGAACGAAATCAAAACAATAGCTGCGGGGGATTTCCCAGGTCTGCTGGTGGTTTGGTTTGTTTTGAGAACTCGGTGTGCTTTCTAGGGGGCTGGAGGAATAGTGCTTGCTTAATGTGATAGCATGCGCTATGACTTAATCTGAAAGCGGGTTTCTGTGCCTTTGTATGGATATTAGTGATTTATTAACCGGACAAGGGTCAGAAATAGGAGTATCAATATAGGTCCCTATAGAAACACACTACACCCACTCCACGCATTTATGTACATATTTATTAACCTAAGCAGTAGTAAACATAACTAACAGTGCATGTGTATACCGAACCACCCCAAAATACAATTTTTTCTTTGCATTTGAAAAATGGCTTATGCGAAATACACGAAATGATTATAGGTACTGTATGCATTCAAGCAGTATAATCATTCAAAAAAGAAGAGATGCACATTTTATACCAGCATGAATGATTTGCGAAAATTACACATGAAATGGCTCTTAATACAGAAGAAAAAGTGCGAGACCACTTCATCACATATAAATACAATCACTTGTGAATAAGCTAGAGGTTGAGGTAATGTAATGTTTCTAGAGTTTCCTAAAAATAGAAGCTCTGTTCTCTAAGAATAGTTTTACTTTAAGCAGAAGATAAGTGCCAAAAAGGTAAATATTATGGAATTTGGAAAAAAGTTTTCGTTTTCAGGGGAAGAAGGAAAAAGTTCTCAATAGCTTTGTTTTTTAAAGCTGAAGGCCAAATTCAGAGTTCAGGGAACGCTGTGTGCACGTTTGCTTAAAGTCACTCTCTCTGTTCTGGTGAAAACATAATTTCAGACAGACTCTCGAAAAAACAGTCTACCGCTTCTGGTGAAAGTTCGACCAAGTTGGAAAATGTCGCTATCATGCAGTCATGAGCATGTTCGCTTTCAGTGATGGTTTGATCAGAACTGCTTACAGATGGTCGTACCTGGTTGATTCTGCTTTCATCTTGTACTTCACTACCCTTCAATCGTAGTGGTGAAGTCTCCACGAATGCCGTCATCAGGATAGGTAGCCGCTGGGGACAGCACAATGCATGAGCCTTTACTGGACCCAACAAAGTATCTGCATCCAATGGTACTTCTGATTGTAGTGTAAGACAGGTGTCCAACACGCAATCTTCGCCGCATAGCATGCACCTCAATACAGGTAATACACAATTCTGCCATATGGGTCTGAATGAAAGAAACCAGGTCATATTCAGATCTCTTAGCCGGGCTAATCCAAGGACTTTAGTTATGCGGTCCCGGTAGCGTATAGCTAGGATCGTTTCTTCCATTGTTGCTGGAGTCTTGTCTGTGACATGGCTTGCCATAACGAAGCAAGAGTAGCAAAAATAAAATGCCTGCTACTAGTCCCAACAGGAGTGAAAGTCCGCCAAAGATGGAATGGACGAAATTAGGAAAAATACCCAGGACTGCTTTGAATGGTGTCAACAGTCCCGAGAAAACGGTCTTAAATACACTCGCGATACCACTTGTATCAGAAATGTTTAAGATTTCGTTTAGCATTTCTGCTAAGTGTAGGGGGCAATTTGTTGATAACAATGCATTTATCTCACCCGTTGTCCTTGCAACTTGGAGATCATACGTTTCTTTTGATGACGTCAAATGAGTTGGTGTCTGTAGGAGCACAGTCTTCATTCTGCTTAAAGTATCAATTCGAATAGAAGAGATTTTCAAACTGGGCCGGATTTTTCCCTCCCTGTCTGGAGTGTTATTCGGAAACAATACTCTCTCACAGCAAGTGACCATTGAGCTCACGCTTACTAGATAAGGTTTTCCTGGCAGCAAGCCACAACATCTGTGATCCACAATTAGAATGTAACTCCCGTTAGAAAGTCTTCTAAAGAATGGTTCTATTTGCGTTGCAGGTGTGCCGAGCTGGTGACATGAAAGGTTATTTGAATTCCCCTCACAGGTCCCATGGAAACTTATACCCTGACACAGAAGTATACCACTTAGTGATTTTTCACAATTATTACCACTAAGAAATACACTCTGTCCTTTATTACTGTAACATGTGTGTGTATAAGGTAAGTTCCATGTTGACTTAATGTATCCTTTACCCAACTTTTCATACTGGCCTGCCTGTATATATTTTTGGCAGTATCGAAACTGGAAAGTCGTTATTGGAATAGTTATGATTCCATGTATTATCCATTCAATGACAGGTCGTTCTGACATTGTCAATGGCAATCTCTCAAGTTTTTCAATGCTCAGAATTGTATAATCAGCACCCTTTTGTGCCAAGCTGATTTGTGTATCAGTAAGGTTAAAGATATTGAATAATGACGTTGTGTTGATTAAACGCCAAGGCACGTAGCCTGAACGCAGATTTTGTAACGTCCAGCCAAGCAGTACAATAGAACGTAATTGGGACTGACCGTGTTGCAACATCAGTAAGTCTTGCTCTATTATATTGATTGCAGATGATACAATACTGCCCAGTGAATATATTCTGGAAGACAGAGTCATTAACCCATTGTCTACAACAGAAAGTGATTTTTCCAAATTAACACGGTCAATTTCCCGTATTTTCTCTGCTGTCTCAATTTGAGTTTCTTTCCAAGCTTCGTTGTAAGCTGCATATATAGAGGCCGCTATGAAACGTTTTTGACGCTGTTTGTGTGGTCCCATAATGAAATCATGCAAGTCAGCACCTTCTTTAAGTAAAGTCAAGTGTTGCTTAATTTCAACCAGTGTGGATGTATGTAGCCATTCGAGGCAGAGTTTCCCTACACTGTAAGTAGTTACAATCCCTGGATGTTGTCTCTGGGAGTATCTAGGGTCTGGCCTGGTCAATGTGAACCCCTGTATTTTGTTCAGGAATCTATCTTGACAGTTATTGGTGTCTGTGGGCCAGATCAACCATTTTTTCCAATCAGGATTCGTTCTGTTTTGGTTTAAAATATGGGATACGTCTATCTCAACATCTATAGTGCTATTACTGTCAGGTGTTGGTTTTGGAATAGATGGTTTGTTTAAGTCTTTAATTTTGGCTAGGCCAAGACAGGTTGTCTGTTGAATTGTATCATTCAAGAATATAATTTGTTCTGGGATCATGGAGGCTCTAAATAATGATTCTATACCTTGCACTTGCCAATCTTTTGTACCCCAGATCGTTTTTGTTTCAATGTTATTGTTCCAGAAATCAAAACCAAATGTTTTAATTTTTTCAAAAAATGTCTCAGAATAGATTAATTTTGTGTTTGTAAGCATGGTTTTCATTCCTGTCCTATTTAACAATTTGAAATAAAATGTTTCTGCATCACTTGTGTTGAACCCTGAGAAATAAGAACATTTTTCATAAAATGTTTTTGAACTGCCTTTTGGCGGAGTTGCACAATGTTCCCATTGGTTATAATTAAAAAAAATTCTAGGTTGAGCAGATTTATGCAGATAATGGTGACCAGAGTGGTTGTAACAATACATCTGGTCATAATTAGATGAACCTTGCAAATAATCATGTTCTGTAAATTTAGCTGACATCACTAGATCTGACATCATATCATTAATACTTTCAAAGTCCCAATCATCAGCGAATGTGCTTGGTTTTACAAAGTCACTCAATGAAATCTTGAATTGATGAGGATACTTCAGGAGCTCGACCGGACCATAGATTTCATAATCAGTTTTGTCCCATGCTACCCCACCGGGTATAGGATCGGCTGTGAAGTTTACTGAAGAAAGTTCTCTTTTCTCGATGTGTGAAGACTTGTGTGGTTTTAGGACCAAGTTGATTTTCTGACTTGCTGTGTCCATTGTAACATATTTTCCCTCAATAAAATGTCCCAAGCATAGTACCATGATGAGCCAAAGTATGAGGACGAATACACCTAGTGCCACCCAAATTTCAATCCATGGAGATATCAGATAGGTTTCTTTTAGTTGATGAAAAAGTTCATTTGCTTTGTCTTTAAAAGTTTTTGTTGTTGGCTGTTCCTCAGGTTCACTTGGATCCTCAGAAAAATCATCGAAGTTGATGAAGTAGCCTGATGCTGTTCTGTCAATTGTTTCAATTGCTTCTGGATTCCTTTTTACTTTTGGAATTTGCTTTGTTTCATTAGCATAGTCAGTGGTTACATCATTGTAGATTGGTGTTTCTTGATGTAAGAACTTGATTTGGGTTTCAAGAGGTTTTAGTTCCATGGCTTTGTTGCATAGTCCTTGTTGATTCACTGTAGGTTTATCAAAGGTGATTAGTCTCTCAGTTTGAACCTCTGTATTTGTAGCAAACTTTGGTGTTCTGCTACTTCTTTGGAGTCCACTTGGCCTACTACTTGTTATCAGCCACATGATTGTGGTTTAACCAGGTCGATGGATACAACTCGGTTCTCCTTTTTACCAGCAAGGGGCGGTAACACTACTGATCTTGTCCCGTTGACAGACAAGACAGGTACTGCTTTTCTGTAAGAAGGCCCAAATTCCTTCTTTACCGCGATCTTCTCTCTGACCAGACCCCCGATTTTTGGAATCCAGACAGGCCTTGCTGGGACAGGTGGTTTCTCTTCAGTGGTTGTTGGCTGTTGTTTCAATTTTATGTTGCTCAGGTCTTTTCTTTTTTCATTTAAGTCCTGTAAAATAGCCAAACGATCTTTGATATCAAAGCATTTTTCTTTCACCACTGAAGTTTGACTATCGAGGTCCTGGATTAACATTCTAGTCCCAAACAATAATTCGTACGGACTGAGACCTCTCAGAGAATTTCTTGGCAGATTATTAAGACTACGTTGGACACTTATTAAATGTTTGACCCACCCAGCTCCCGAACCTAATACCTTTGCCGTTATAGATTGCTTTATGCCTTGGTTTTTTCTTTACACCATCCCGTTTCCCTCAGGAAGGAAGTGAGAAGAGTCCCGCAATGTAATGCCCATGCTGGCCATGCCCCCCCTATAAGCTCGAGAGCTAAAGGCAAGACTTTGGTCAGAATGTAGCATGCTCCTAGCGTATATGCCATTATAGACTCGCAAATCTTTATATAACAGGTCAGACGTCAGCCGAGAGCTGGGGTCTACATTATAAGTGAAAAATAGTCTCTATATGTTAATATGATGCATTATTCATAATGGGTTTTATTGTTTAATTCAATCTGGAGCGAAACGCCATGGTAATATACCGTCTCGGTCGCCACTGCGATCTCTGTTGCAGTCTGGACAGTTTTTTACAAATATGTGATGTTCCAGGCTCATTCCTGGCCACCAGTATATTGATTGTAATTCTTCCAGAGAATCCTTAAGCTTAAGGTGTCTAAGACCCTCACCCATATGTGCGTCTGCTATTAACAAGACTCTCCTGTTCGTGTTTGGAATTACCCTATCCTCCACTCCAGGGATTTGAGCAAAAGGAACGGAGTTTGCATCGATTATGTATGTATAATTGAGTGGATAGTTGATGGGTAGCGCTAAGCAGTCGCCTTTTGATGACGTTTTCACCGCCAGCATTGTTTCCCCGTCAATGTATTTTCCTGAACGCTTTTTTGTAGCAACGGAAGCCGATTTAGTAGCTTCCGTTGTGGCTGTCTCAGCCAATGAATTCCCTGCAACGTGAACGCCATCACGCTGATGACTCAGTGAGTGTATCACGTGAGTCTTTGGTAGTTCTTTCTGTAAAAGAACTACTTGTTCCCAAAGCGATTTTTGCTTTATTGTGGCACCTGTGTCATCTTTGTAACCGTTTTTAATCCATTTCTGTAAATCGTTATTGTATGATTTGACGCAGTAATACGAATCGCACACTATTAGTGTCGGGAATTCGCGATCGGCATTATCTATTGCCATTTTTAACGCTATTATTTCAGTTTGTTGTTCTGAATTATTTTCCACTGAGTGTGTTCTCGTAAATAGAGGTCTCAATTTACCTCCGTGCCACACGTCTTTTACAATCTCGCATGTGGCGTTATATGCTTGCTTTCCCCAAACTGAGGGTTGAGCATGTCCGTCTGTATATATTACCCAGGCGTACTGTCGTATAGGCAGAATGTCGATTGGCAGAGGGTATTCTCTTTCGTATTCTAGATTTTTTAATTTTTTCATTTCCGGGTCAAAATAGTATTTTACTTTGTCTGTAGCAAGAGAATTTTCCCATTGTATCCATTTTGGATCTATTGCCACAGTAGGTAAATTACATGGGCTTGTTAATGCCTCAAAGGCTGATTCTGCTGTTCTGACTGTAATTCGTCTGCCGTCAGCTTAGTATCTTTCTCTTGCTACAGCTGTTTGAACCGCATGAACAATGTTTTCCTTAATGCTGAACGTTTTCTCAGCTTCTGTGCACAAATGTGATTTGTATGCTATTGGTACCGTTTCTCCCTCATTAGAGGTTAGGTATGTGAATCCGCATCTTCCTGGGATGACTCGAATCACAAGGTTGCGTGTGTTATCGCATGTTTGTAGTTTTGTTTTAACTACCATGTCCGTTTGTAAAGATCTCAAAATTTCTGTGTGTTTTGGAGTCCAATTGATTCTTTTAAAATCTGGTTTTATTAGGTCATAGAGAGGTTTAACTCTCTCTGCGTAATTTATAATGTAAGTTCTTCCGAAATTCAGGAAACCTAGAATTGATTGTAAGTTTTTCAGCGTTCTTGGTGCTTGGATTACAGCACATTTCTCTAAGAAATTGTCAGCCAGGCTTTTGCCTTCACTTGATAATTCATATCCTAAAAACAGGACAGTTAGATGGGCAATTCTTGACTTTTTGAAGTTGAATTTGTAACCCTCTGCTGCGAACCCAAGTATTATGGTGTTCACTCTTTACAAATGAGTATCCAAGTCATCATCTGTTAGATAGATGTCATCGACATAAGATAATGCCTCATCATCATATATTTGTAGTAACTCTGTTACTCCCGCTGAGAATAATCCTGGGCTGTTCTTGAACCCCTGTGGCAAACAACAGAAATTTTTCTGCGAGCCGTTTATTGAGAACCCGGTCAAATATCTGCTTTCTGGTGCTATATTTTGACAAAAGAATCCATTAGAGATGTCTAATGTTGTTTTGTATTTTTTGCGCACTATGCAATTCATTAGTGCTGCACTGTGTGAGTTTTGTACTGCAAAGGTCTTGCAACATGAGTTTAGGTGTCTGTAGTCAATTCAATTCAATTCAAATGATCTTTATTCGGATTAATACATCCATAAAAGTACATACAGAATGAGAATACGTTAAAAACATTAAAAACAACTCATACACATAAGACAATAACCAAATTAAAGTTTAGGTTAAGCAGCAAGATGACTTAAAGTGCATAATATAATTTGTAAAGTGCATAGTACCTAATACTAACAAGTATTAATTCATCAATATCCACAGTTGCCCAATATAGAAATATCTCATAAAATCATTCGATATTACTACAGTTTAGTAACTAATACTCATATATGTGAACCAACATGACTCTGTTATCCATTATCCAGTTTCCATGGTTGCCCTTGATTTTACACAGGCTTTTATAAAACAGCTAACAGAGTAAATAACATCATCCAAATGCAGCATTTGCAAAAATTGTAAAGCAGGAATAGATTCCCGTAGATTATATTTACATAAAATTGGTCTTAAGTATTGACATGTATACAATTTGTAGTGGCCACAAAAGAAGAAATAATGCAATAAATTTTGTCGTCCACCTATAGAGCAGGGACAATCCAATTCTTCTAGATTTTTATTGTAGCCAATGGGGAAGCTAAGCAAATAAACTAAGCTTCCCTCCCGGAACCTAAATAGAAGACTCCGGATCCATCTACCTATAGGCAATGTCAAATATCTAAAAAATCTATTAGGATTATTGGCATCTGGGTCACAAATGCGTGAATATTTCATGACCACAGGTTTACTAGATTCTGATCTCATCCTTTCCTCAGTATATGCCTCCAAAAGTGCCCGTTTAATGCTGTTTTTATGGGCGGGTACAATTAAATCAGGGGAACTAAATAAAGATCCCAGTCCCACCTGTTGCAGGCTAGTTTTGACTGCTTTTAGCCAAGGTATATGTTGGGATCTATCACTAGACAAACAATCAGATATAATACTACGAGTCAGTGTTGCTGCTGGGTTTAACCAGATTTTAATCCAAAATAAGACAGGCCTTGACTTTATAAAATCGGCGATATATGGCAGCCTCAATTCGTTATGGCAAATCAATGTGGGAGCACAGGGGACTCCCCCTAGCACCCTCCTACAAAATCTATTTTCTGCCACCTGAAGGGCCGAGCTGTTACAATATCCCCATACTTCTGCGCCGTAAGTCCCAGTAGGTCGACATTGGGTACGGTAGATGGAAAGAAGAGGGGTAACAACATCAGCCAGTTTCGGTTGGCGAAGGGATAGGATCGAGTTAATCGACTTGCAAATATTACTACTTGCAGAGACTACATGTTGCTGCCATGAGCCTGAGTTAGAAAATGTCAACCCTAAATAAGGGAAAGTGCTAGTGCATTTTAGAATATTATTCCCAGATTTAATGGATGCAATGTTATACTTCTTTGGTCCGCAATTCATTATAAAAGATTTTTTAAAATTGGTGTTTAAACCAAGATCATACATAAAGGCAACAAAACCGGAGATTAAGGTACGTAATGCATTCGGCGTACGCCCCATCAATACGGCATCATCCGCATAGAGAAGAGTAGTGATGGGCGAGCCGTTTATTATGGGGACATCCTTAACAATCTCACTCAAAGTGTTGCTTAGCCTATTTATATATAAAATAAAAAGCAATGGGGCGAGTACGCAGCCCTGTCTAACACCTCTACTAATAGGGATGTCATCAGACAGATCACCATCATTATTAATTCGCACTCGTGCTTTTAAATCCCTATGTAAATAAGAAAGGAAATAAACCAGTGAGTCGTCCAAACCATACTCAAGCAAAACTGACCACAACCTAGAACGGTTAACAAAATCAAACGCAGAACTCAAGTCCATGAAACCTAAATAAAGAGGAGATTTTTTAACAATAATATATTTAGCCATAATCAGGTTTAGGTTTAAGCATTGTTCTGTGGTGCCCACCTTACTTCTAAAACCCAATTGACTACAATGTAGAATATTGTTTTCTTCCGCCCAATCCCTTATCCTGCTGAAGATTACTCTTCCCAAGACTTTTAACGTATTGTCGATTAGTGAAATCGGGCGGTAGCAAGCGGGATCCGACCTATCGCCTTTCTTAAAAATAGGCACGATGACACTATTCGACCAGGATTCAGGGATTGAGCTGTCATTTAGGTTGTTAAATAGGTTGCATAAGAGAGGAGCCCAAAAATTAGGTTCCGATTTTATTTGGTCGATGGAGAGACCATCAGGACCCGGAGCTTTGTTGCTAGCACTATCAAAGATTGCATCCTCGACCTCCAATAATGAAAAAGTCAAGGGTTCATCACTAAGGGATGGATAGACCGTGTCTGAGGGGGTAACTGGTGCGGCATAAATTTGGGAGAAATGATCTACCCATGCCTCGCCCGTTATATTACAGGTAATTTGGCTGGTATTTGAGCCAAACGATCTTAACGACTTGACTTCTTTCCAGAATCCCATTGAGTCCTTTAGTTTGGCGGTGTGCGTAAGTGATTCCCAGTGTTTAATTACCAGGGTTTCAGATCTAATATATAAGACCCTTTTATATTGTGATCTTAATGTTCTCACAAGTTGACGATCCCTCGGGATGGTGTTAAGTGCATCCCTCAAATCCCTGTTGGCCTTAGAGCAGGAGGTATCAAACCATCGAGGTCCCTGCAGGATGTTCTGCCTAACGGGTTTAGAAGATTCAATTTTAATTGCCCTACATAGATCGCCAAAAGCGCCGACCACCTCATTGCCAAGACTTGTATGCGACAGGCAAGTTCCAACTGTCTCAGGGTATTTTTTAATTACTCTGGAAAGTATCCCTTTATTGTCAGCTCCCTTCCATACTAGTCTCAATCTATCGGTTGATAGAGCTAGGTTTAAAGGACCTACATCTGATTTCGCTGCAACCCTTGAGGTCCGGGGATTATGTATGTTAACTTTAAGCGGATAGTGATCACTGTATGCTGAACAGACGACTTCAGCTTTTAAGGTTATTTCACTTAACTCAGGACATGTGAAAATATAATCAATCGTAGAGGCACAGCCCTGACCTATGAAAGTGGGGGTTAATACATTGTTTATACCTGTACCTGCAAATTCCATAGCATTAACTAAGTCATGAGAAGCTATAAAATCTTTCAATTCTGCCCCATTCTTGCATATTGGGTTATGGCGGTACAAGTGTGCATTAAAATCCCCTCCAATGCAAATACCATCGAAAGATCCATGCTTTTCCCCCCCCATAATTTCATCGATAAAATTAAACAATAATATAAAATTGCCATTAGGGCGACTAACAAAATCATTATTGTAAAAGTTTATGATACATAATTTCAGTCTGTTAATGTACTTGATGGCCATAAAACAGCAGATACCTGGTGTTGGGATCAATTTAGTATGCACCCCACATTTTATCTTGGACCAAATAGATAGTCCCCCACTAGGTCGACCCATGGGTGACGGCAGAGCCTTAAGATTGTGGCAACAGAAGCCCTCAATTGTTGGAGACATTGTACTCCATGTTTCTTGTAGCAACAATATGTCACAATTATTGTCAACCCACTTAAGCCACTCCGAATTTTTCAATTTAGAATTTAGGCCAGCTATATTCCAGCTAACGATAGACAAAACTGAGTCCAAATGTAAATAAGCAGGGGTCTGGTGTTCTTTGCTCATAGTTCTTTGAGGCGAGTTTTCCGGGGCAACCAGGACTTCGGACACCGGAGAAGAATCGACAAAGAAAGTCGAAGATGGTCAATCTTGCATATCCAAGTCCGAAAGTGGTGCATATCTATTGTACATTTGTAATGGGGGATAAGGTTGATAAAATTGCAAAGATGGTGGGCGAAAATGCACAGGTGGTGGTTGGAAATGCATAAAAGGTGCTGGTTGTAAGTGCATCAATGGCACTGTAGATTGCCTAGGGGGTGGGCGAAATTGAGTGGCCGATTGTCTGTAAAAATAACTCAAGGGTAACATAGTTGCAACAGTTGGAATGGTTGAATAATTGCAATTTCTGTTTAGGAGGTTTCTTACTGTCCCAGGATTAGTAAAATTGAGGACTACGCAGTCACCATCCTTATCCTTGAGTAAAGGACCAACCCACGATACCCTACGCACAGATATAATCTCTCTGGAGATATCAAAACCAACACCTTTGTGTTTAGTTAACCAGTCTATGCTCTTATTCCGCAATTGCACCCACGATTCCCCCTGATCCTCCCTCAAGGGTGGAACACCTGCTAGAACCAGAACAAAAGGACAGGCATCCGGTGGCAGATGTAATGCTGGTCCTTGATGCTTTAAAGATTTAGTTGACCCCTGGGAGCCAGTGCCCACGTTGTTATTAACCGCTGTCGGTTTTGGAGCTGCACTTAAAATGGATGGGCCGCTATTGTTGCTTGGGACAGAGATATTAGAAGTCGATGGAATAACAGCTGTCCTAGGGGCAGGTATAGGAGTCGGTTTCGTGGATGTATTAACCTTACTCGTAGCTGACCCGTTTCCAGTGGTTGTGGGTTTTACTGATAGTTGTTCCGACAATGGGGAGGCAGAAACAGAATTGCTTAGTGCCCCACCCGAGGCACTAAAGTTAACCTGTTTTTTCGATGATAATATATTGTTTGCATTTTCCAATTCCTTCAAAAGGCGATCTGCTCTAACTTGGTCCAAGATGATTGACCCTTTCCTTTTTGTTTCACCAGTTTTGACCAGGTTATCCAACCTATCAAGTCTTTTAAAAATATTATTAAACTGAGTGACCATTTGTTTTTCAATTCGATTAAAAATAGTATCGACTATGGTTTCTATCATATTTCCATTCTGTCTAGATAGATTTGAGTTATCACCCATTATTGTAGTTTGCGTCCATATATTTTTAAATTTCCCACAAGAATTAGTGATAGATACATCAGAAAGGCTGTCCAGGTCCGCGGATTCTATATCCACTTTATCCTCTGTCACGCCAGTTTGTACCCCCGATGATTTATTTTTATTCCACAGACTATGCGGTGTTGGTTGGTTTTTGTGAGATACAGTCTGTTTTCTTTTATTCGCACTTAACTTGGGTGTGCCTCTTTTGCGTTTCTCCCTACCCGGCTTGTTACTGCTGAGGTCGATGATGTCCACATTAATGACATCATCCTGCGAAGCAGTTACAATTGTAGTAACACCCTCTGTCTGGGTGGGTACCGAGGGTATCATTGTCAGTGTTGGCTTTGGCGTTGCTGCCACTGGTGATGTCGAGGCAGAAACTTGTGCTGTGTAGATGACTGTATTTTCATCATCCTGAATTATGGGCACATCAACGCAGGGATATGATGGTTTTACCACGGTTATTTCTGGATTTATGTGTGCATTGATGTCACTGGAGCTACTTGTGGGAGTTATTTTATTGTTAGTGGAAGCCATAGAAAACCTTCGCTCGGTCTCTACTATTTCATTAAAAGCGGAGTCTATCATTGACTCAAAGGAAGTAATAAGGGAAACTGAGGCGTCGGCAATCTTATTTCCTACATCATCAATCTCATTGTCGCCCATTTTAGTGTCCGCAATGAATGCTCACCTTTAATAGAGTTGTTAGAGGGGTGGCCCGCCCGTCCTCTGAAGTCCACTGACGGCCACAGACGGCCCCGCCCTTGTCCCGGGCTTCTCCCGGCGCTCCCGCGTGCTCCCGCACAGCGGGGGTTCTAGGAGCTTAATATAGTATAGTACAACGTAGGTTAAGTGGTGGGAGGGGTCGGGGAGAGCGGCCCAGGTGTGTCTCGTCAGGCAGGCGGGCGCTCCTGGGATATGCAGTCCCAGTGCAGCGCGCGCACACACTCGCAGCCCCGGCTGTTCAATTTCCCTCGTTGTCCCCTTAGGCAAGTTGCAGGCGTCCCTCCTGACGCAGCGGGACCCGCGAAGCGGGTTCCGCAAGAAGTGGGCTGTAAGAGGAGATTCCAACGTGGTCCAAACAAGATTCGGCAAAGCGTCCCACTCGCTAGCTCTGCGAGCACAGTAGATGAAGGCTCGGTGAAGGGGTGGGAGGGGTCGGGGAGAGCGGCCCAGGTGTGTCTCGTCAGGCAGGCGGGCGCTCCTGGGATATGCAGTCCCAGTGCAGCGCGCGCACACACTCGCAGCCCCGGCTGTTCAATTTCCCTCGTTGTCCCCTTAGGCAAGTTGCAGGCGTCCCTCCTGACGCAGCGGGACCCGCGAAGCGGGTTCCGCAAGAAGTGGGCTGTAAGAGGAGATTCCAACGTGGTCCAAACAAGATTCGGCAAAGCGTCTGGTTTAGAGACAGGAAACAAAGGATTGTTTATTTGTGAGGTGCAAGTTTCAATCACCCCTTGGTATTCAAGTTGATCTAAGATCTCCCTGACCTGTTTTTTAGCTTCTTGCTTAATTGGGTACTGCCTCTGTGCAGTTGGTTGAGATTTTAACTGGATTTTGTGAGGAGGAGCGTCCTCATCCCATCCCACATGATTTTTATATAGTGCAGGAGCCTGGGCTACTGCCCACTTTCTTGCAAGTGTATATTTTTTATGAATTGGAATATGATTTGAGAAGGCAGGCATAATCATTTCTTCGCCATGAGGGCACTCCCTGACAAACTCTGGTGGCCAGTCTTTTTCAGCTAGAAGGATGTCATAACCTTTGGAGAGATTATCCCAAAATAGAGCCCTTATTTTCCTAGTCTTATCTCCCTCTATACGTAATGTTATTTCATATATTTTATGAGGTTTGCTAACTCTGGTGTCTGCAGTTTCCACCTGAATGTATTCATTCGTGTCCACTATCTCCAGATGATTCATCAGGATCTTGCGAGCTATGCTCACTTCTGGTGCGCTGTCTAGCATTGTCTGAGCCCACTCTCCGTTTTTCAGTTGTGTCCTCAGTATCCTCGGCATGTTTGATTACTTTAATACTGGCTACCTTCTTCTTTGGAAATTGTAACTTTTTACTTTGATGAGCAGGTTCTTTGTCTTTGGACTTGACGTGCTCTTCCCTGTGTTCTCACCGTCCTCTTCTTTCCGATTTCTGCGAGGAAGTCTGAAAAGATCGAGAGGGACGTGTATCAATATCTTGATATCTATCAGGTTTCTTCAAATTATCCCTATTTCTGAGGTTGTATTTTTTCTCAGAGGGCTCCATCTGGGGAGACTTGTGTCCTTGGTTCGGAGATCTTTCTCTCCGCCGAGGAGACCTTCCTCTGGACTGGAATCTTTTTTCTTTGGGAGTGGATTGTTTATTTCCATCCCAGCTCTTTTTTGGAGTGTTTAGATTATTTTTATTAAATACCTTTTCAGGATTTTCAGTTAGTTGGGGTTTCACTGGTTTCCCACCCAAACTATCTCTTCCTAGTTCTTCATAGGATTTTTCTATGATTCTGGCAAGTTCAAATGGTTGGTCTGCTATATCTGTTTCTTTCAACCTTTGGCGGATCGCCACAGTTGCTGCTTCCCCCTTTATGTTGGCTAGTAATATTGCAGAGACCTGCTTGAAGCCTTTCAGTAATTTCATACCCAGAGTTAAAGCAGGTTCTGGACCGTATTCACTTTGAATCTGTTTTAGCACCTCTGGTATTACCGCTATGGACGGAACACCATGTGTTTTTGTATAAATGGAAGCAAAAACTGTGCCCCAAGTGTCACAGTCTTCCACATGTGGTGCGATCCCCATTGGAAGACAGATAGTCAGAATTCTGTGTTTCTCAACAGGGGTGGTATCCGGAAATACCGCCTCTATTTGAGTGATTTTTTGTGCTAACCAGAATGGAATTTGTTCCCTTTTAATGGGTACTTTACCTAGACAGGACTGTATGTTCTGTGGTGTGATTTTATTTGTTTTCCCCTGATGAGGGGTCAGCTGTGGAATTTTAATAGCTGTTTGGACTGTTGAAGTCCGCATTACATATTGGACTAATTGTCTGTGTATTTTAATCAGTTGTTTTAGCTGTGCTAAAAGTTCTGGTATTGACATTTTTTCAATGTCTGGATGTGGTGTGTATCCGGCTAGAACCGGCCATGTTGCTCCTGGTCTACCTAGTGGACCGAGCCTGGTGATGTGATCATTATGTTTTAGGGCGCCATTAAACCAGAGCAGGTGCTCCTGGTATTTTAGTGGTATTTCCACCTCCTCGAAAGGGGTGTACTCATCCGGTGGTTCCTCTATTTTGTAATAGTGGAACTCCTTTGTTACAGCGTTTGCTGCTGGAAAGTTTATCCATGAATAGAATACTTCTGTCTGCCGATATTCGTGTGCCTCAATTACAAATATGACTGTACCACCTCTCGATGTCAGTCCGTTTTCTATAAGTTTTAACGTTATAGTTTTTCTTATGTTGACCGGGATGATGATTGCACCCGGGTCAGTCTGCAGGAGACTTGTGTCATCCTTTAGGAGTTGAGCTGCTATTCTAGCCGCCTCCCTTTCTCCTTCGCTGTCTGACAATTTATTGACAGGAAGGTTTTTTTCAAAAAATTTTTTGCAGATCAGGTTTTCAAGGAAACAAAGATTAGGTGCACAATATTTTGGAACAGTGTATCCTTCAACGTTGAATAAACCAAAAACTATACATAGGAGTCTCCTCCTACTAAGTTTGGCAGATTTAACCTTTGACCCACTCCAGACGTCTTTGGAGTATTTATGGGAGAAAGGGTCTGTGTGAAAAAGCACGACTGAGTTACTCTAATGCCTTGCGTTAGATTTATCGCCTTACCAAACGTTGGGCGCCATGTAGTGTAGTTCCTATTATCCCAATAGGCTCTGCGCATTGGAATAATATCTTCAATAGTATAGACGTAGGACAGAGGTTAACTAGGTCTTCTACTGACGATATTAGACTTAAAGTTTTGTGTGCCAGCTAGCTCAGAGTTCACTAGAAACTTTCTCGAATAGGCAAGGAGGAGTTTAACCTCCCTGGATAGACAAGAAGGGATTTAGTTCCTGACAACCATAGAACATGACAACTTTGCTCTCCCTGATCAAGAGTATATCTCTAGAGTCGTGTGAAAACAAAAGACAGCTATTTTACTCAGTCAATACGTGCATACTTAGTTTCACCAGATTGTAGAGAAAAGAAGAGACGGGCGTTTTCAATAAAAGGTGTTATTTATTGATCAGTCTCTTTTTTCATACAAGAGAAATGAATCGCTATGATTGCAATACTTATAGTTAAGTAAAGTGCATACAGTAAAAGCAGGATTATAAAATAATACTGTAAAAGCATTGATATGGTTTCTTAGCCATATGATACTTTAAAATGGATAAAAGTTATACATACATATATACATTGACTAATTGTACTAAACTGGTGCTTCTAACTACGCCTACCCCGGTGTACCTGACCTAAGCCTAATACGTGGGAGGGAGTAAATAAGTAGCAGTTTAAGTTAAGTTTGCTTTGCCAAGAGTCTGACTCAAGAATTCTCTGTAAGGGGTTAGTCAGTTCAGTACCTGGGATTTAGAAGGCAGGAGGGCTGGTATCTCTCTCTCAGGACTCGGTATCCCAGTTACCCGCGAGGGCAAGCCGGAAACGCCGGAGGCTGGATTTCTCGGCAGGAGAAAAGACAGCGTGTCTCTCAGCGCGTCAAAAGGGAGGGGCAGCGTCCGTGGGCTTCCTGCATCAGCTGGTCTCTCCGGCAAGTAGCGCTGCTCCAAGCTCATCACCACCGTGTCTTTGCTTAGGGCAGCGTCGGTATATTTATACCTGAAAGGTGCCGAGTTTGATGTAAGGATGGACATAAAACGTCAGTAAGGATGTCATAAGAACTGGTCGTTCTTACATTCTTTACAGGAGTTCTCGAACGAAATCAAAACAATAGCTGCGGGGGATTTCCCAGGTCTGCTGGTGGTTTGTTTTGTTTTGAGAACTCGGTGTGCTTTCTAGGGGGCTGGAGGAATAGTGCTTGCTTAATGTGATAGCATGCGCTATGACTTAATCTGAAAGCGGGTTTCTGTGCCTTTGTATGGATATTAGTGATTTATTAACCGGACAAGGGTCAGAAATAGGAGTATCGATATAGGTCCCTATAGAAACACACTACAAAACAATCATGCTGTTCAGAAACATCCGCCTCTACTGAAATTGGCAACAACGTAGCTGGATTCAACGTATTGCATCTCTTTATGTGCACATGACTCGCTAAAAGTTTCAACTCATAACCTGACAATCGAGCACTAGTTAAGTGCTGTGTCTTAGTCCTGTTTAACAAAGTGTCCACTGCATGTGGAACCATTACAATCAGCGCATTATTCATCACCAAACCAGCAGACTGTCGAATGGAAACAGCTGCTGCCGCTGTGGTTCTCAAACAACTTGGCAACACCCTAGCTACCGGATCCAAAGTCGACGAGAAATACGCGCATGGACGTTGCTTGTCCCCAAAAGACTGTGTCAACACTGCCAACGCACATCCCTCTCTCTCGTGGACATAAAACGTAAAGGGCTTACTGTAGTCGGGGGTACCCAACACAGGAGCCGAACACAATGCATCGCGCAATTTGGAAAAACTTCTCTGACAATCGTCAGACCATGGGAGGGGATTCGGTGTATCTTTACAAGTCAATGCCACCAGAGGTTTGGCCAGCAGAGAGAAATTCGGTATCCATTGTCTGCAATATGACGTGATACCCAAGAAAGCACGCACGTCTCTCTGTGTAATTGGCACACTCATTTTCGCAATCGCTTGAATTCGTTCTGGGGTCAATCTTCTTCCCTCCTTCGATAAGAGATGACCTAAGTAGGTCACTTCTTGTCGACAATACTGTAACTTCGAGAGAGACACCTTGTGATGAAAATCAGACAAATGACGCAACAACGACAAGGTAGCTTCCTTACAAATCTCCTCAGTATCGGCAGCGACTAACAAATCGTCGACGTACTGGACAAGAGCAGCACCATTAGGTAAAACGATCGTATCGAGCTGTGTTTTTAAAGCCTGACTATAGATAGAAGGACTTTCGCAATAGCCTTGAGGAGCTCTCTTAAGCCGGAAGCTTCGTCCTCCTAAAGAGAAACCAAAGATATCCCTACTCTCCTCGGCGATCGGGATGCTGAAGAAAGCATTCTTCAAATCAATCACCGAGAACCAAGTAGCCGAAGCTGGAATCATGGTCAATAAGGCAGTAATATCTGGAACAACAGGAAATTATGGCACTACTATCTTATTCACCTCTCTAAGATCGATCACAAACCTGTAAACGGGTGGCTGAGAAGAGTCAGTGCGTTTCAAGACAGGCAAGACAGGGCTATTACACACATTACCTCTTGTTTCCTCAATCACATCTTTCTCAATTAAATCATGGATAATCGCTAGCAACGCCCTTTCACCATCACTAGAAATCCTATATTGGGGAATACGTGGCATTTTAACGTTTGCTTTCAGCGTCACAACATACGGCGGTATCTCCAAAAGACCCACATCATTAGGTCCAGTAGCCCAAATAGTATCAGGAACAGAAGACAATTCTGGCGGAAGTTGATCCTTTGACAAATACATCGGAGAGACCACTTTCCTACCCAATGTAAGTTGTACTCCCGAAGGAGAACAATACAATGTTGCATACCATCTTTTCAACAGATCCAATCCCAACAAGTTCTCACCACAACCTGTCATCAGAATAAGGGGTGCTTCGAATTCACGAGGCCCAACAGAAAGAGACAAAGGATTAGAAATCGGGTTTCTAAATGGGGCGCCAGAAAAACCTACTGAAACATTTGTTAAGCCAGACAACGGTGCGCCAGGGAGTCTAGAGTGCATACTAGAACTCTTCGCAGCACCAGTATCCAACAGAAAAGGCTCTGACACACCTGATGTAATCACTTCAACATAAGGTCCACTCTGATCTACTGGAACTGAAACAACTCCCTCTCTTTGTCCAAGGCGGTCCTAGCAATCATTACCATCCATATTCTCACCTTCGACATAGTAGTCGTCAGCATAGTACTGAGTCGTTCTACCAGACGCATTATTCTGCTGATCAAAGCAATTCATTGAATTTTGTGGAGGAAAGGAACGCGCGTTCTGGGGGAAACCTCCACGTCCCCTACCTCTAGAAGCTTGCGGAACACCCCGACCTCTTGCGCCAGAAACACCATTCATACGCTGTAACAAAACAGGGCAACTATGTTTAAAATGACCCTCTTCTTTGCAATATGCACATTGATTAGGGCCTACAGGAAAACGCTGTTGAGAAGGCTCAAACCTTTGCGAGTTTCGCTGAAATTGCTGAGGTTGCTGATAATCACGTTGATTTTTACGAGGCGGGTACGCTTGCTGTAAAAGAACCTTTGTCTTCAAATCTTTAGTCTTCTTGACTGCTCTATCCTTCTCATCCTTATCCCTATTTTCGTAGTATTGCGCAGTAGCTAATATCTGTGCTGACGAGGAAACAGCCCAAGAACTCTCTGAATCCTTTAACTTAGTACATAATTCGGGAAGTAAATTATGCACAAACTTATCAACAAACAACCGTTGACCACCCTCGGTACTCATGTCTTGACCACTATGGTCAATGAACGTTTCTTCAAACCTAGTGAAGAAATCAGATACACTTTCATCTTTCTTCTGCTTACACGCAGACAATTTGTCCCAATTTACTCGCATAGCAGGCATTATTGTTTTCATGTAGGTAATGATCCTACCAGGAAGTTCCGCAACTACAGGCTCAGGTTTAGCACCACCAACTTGTCGGCCATCCGCAGCACTAATGTTAACCCATGTATCACCTAACTCCGGCACATGATCAGTATGACGAATCAAATCTCATTTCCAAACAACATGTCTATATCAGCTAGATTCATAACACATGAGTCTGCAGTCTGTGATAATTCCTTATAATATCCAGCAGGATTTTTACGGGGGTCAGCCAAAGTCTGCTTAAGTGCCAAAACTTCAGCACGTTTCCACGGAACATGTACCCAAACACGTTGAAAATGAGCCGGTGCAGCTACAATACCAAGACCTACATCAGCATGAACTGCTTCCTTCCATACCGGAGGAACCTCTCTCATTGGGTACTGTCTCACCTTTCTCCTAACAGAAGGGTCAGGCTCAAACAATGACCGAGAAGGAGACTTGCTCCTGAACAAAAGCAGTGTCGCTACCGCTCTTTCAACGTCGAGACCCACAATCGTGCCTTTCGCAAACTCGGATTGTACATTGGACAACTCAGGCGGAGTTTGTTCCAGATCACCATCTTCCCATTCCTCACGAAGGAAAGTGCACATCTTATCGAAGACATATCTCTGCTTCGGCGCTTCCCATTGACATCCATAACAGACTCTACGTCATATTTTAAAGGACGAGTGACCCATTTACGCGCTAAATGATCCAATACTTCCCTCTCTCGGGAATCAGGCAGTTGGCTACGCAACTGTGTACGCGCTAGAACAGGGGTCGTACTCAATGACCCAAAGAAAGGAGACAAAAGACTAGTAACAGTATCAGTCATCCTCTGTCGAACAGAAGGAGAAGTTGACAGGAAAGGAGATAAAGCGGACTGAGAGGAACTTAATGTAGGAGCAGTAGCAGAGGAGTCAGTGAGAACAGGCAGAAAAGTCATAGAACTTAAAGACGGAGCAGGTAGCAAAGTCGGCGGCCCTTGAGAAGGCTGCACCAGAGGAGTAGGAGCCAACTGAAGAGGAGCTGGCGGCTGTGCAATGGCGAGAGGCAAAGCAACATCCGTTGCGCAACTAAAGGTGGCGGAGGTGCTGTAGCATTCTGCGCATAAGGGGGTGGCGAATTCAACACATGTGACATCAAAGGATCTTTCACAAGATCCTTCATCGCATCTTGCTGAAGAGGCAGCAGAACTGGATAGCATTTATCAATCGCCATTTTACGTTGCCTGTGCAACTGCTCACTCGCTTGTTCTTCTTCGTTATCTTTAAACTGTATAGCAGCTTGCATTATCGAGATACCCTTCTCTCTTTTATTTTTCTTCACTAATTTAATTTCTTTCTGTTTGGCTTCCTTTCGCCATAGGCGGAAAGAGTCAAACATCGCCGGCCGGGCTTTCTTCTTAAAAAGTCTAACCTCTAGATTATCTAAAACTCCAGTGTCAAAACTACCATATTGGGGCCATTTGAGGACACCGTCCTTCCTAGTGTACCTAATCCATACTTCATTATACGTGATGGGGCCCACGCCATGTTTCACATAGAGCTCATAGGTTGGAGTTCCAATCGGAGGAACCGGACACGAGTCCTTCAATCGGGAATCCCTATTTCGACCACAACAAAATATTCTTCCAAGTCTGCTAAGACCAGGCATCTTCGCTCTCTAGTCTAGCTTCAAACTGCAAGGGAGTATCGAATATGATAGTCTCGTGAATACACAAGTCCCTCGGCTTTGGAGCTTGCAAGTTCCAAATCAAAGATCCCAAGGGATACCCGAAAACTAAGGAATGGGAGACGCTCCACTCATACTTAACTGAAGTATCGATGACGTCGCCAGAAGATCCGTCTATCGTCTCGCTCTACAAATCATCAAAGGCTCCAAGACAGGGCGACAGTCAGGGCAGCAGTCCTTTGTAGCCGTTGGAAAGCGGGAAACCTCGCAGCAAAGTCTTTCGGACCACGATGACATACAGGGGTCAATGAAGTGGCAGGCCTTCCTCCAGAATTTCCACACGAAGCTCCTCACGATCTTCAGGCTTGGACCGGTACCGCTGAAGTCGCCCTACGTTGGGCGCCAAATGAAGAACCGGGTTATTTAAGACCCGGCGGCATCAGGGGACACGCCCAAAGTCTCCGGGTATCACCTGTCTTCAAACACAGAGACACAGAATCTTCTTGGTGACGTCAAAGATCGAATTTATTGGCTGCAACCAGAAACAGAGGTCCACGATGTACAATGGCTGTATATTCGTAGGAGACTGCTCAAATTTACAAAGCAAGCCATCCTTTTTATGCCAAAAATCACATTCCAGACAAATACTTTACATTTACAAACTGTCCAATCATATGCATCCAGATCAGAGGTATCGCATGACGGTAAAACCCACTTTTCAGTTGCCCAGCCCATGATCGATCATTGGTCAAACCCAACATTCTTCATCAGACAGGTCGATCGAACCCTTCATAAAACCGGACACATCCCCATCGTAAACAGGTCATAAAGAAAGGAGCAGAGACAGGTGTGAGTAAGATAAGACATAGTTGTGTGCAATAAAAGGTTTATGATCTCCTGTGCCTTGATCCTCAATCTCGATCAGCTACTGGGAAAGGAACTGGCCTAACAAGTTTGGCTTCAGGCAAGAGGGTCGTGCGCTCGGGTCATTCAGAAGTCAGCTAAAGTGTACGTGTGCTAAAGACTCGTTTGGCCAAAGTCATCAGCCTATGTGAGGGCAACCACAAAATGGCTGCCGTACACAAAATGGAACCCAAGGGTTCAGAACGAATCCTTAAATACATATTGAATCCATCGGTGTAATGTGACGAAAACACTCATGCTTGCCGTATTAACTGGTTACGGTTTGCTAATACCAAATTCGTAACGAAACCATGACCTTTCTGAAACGGGTTCAGGATTCACGGAACCTCAGAAGGTTGATATCGGCTTGAATATTAAGTACCTGGAAAGGCAGAGTGCCACCAGGTTCAAAAGATAACAACACACCTGATGAGTAATTAAGCTCTACAGCCTGGGCAAGGTATTGAGGTTGCATAGCCCTCAAATGTTGTCTTGTGCAAGTGGTAGTCATGGTGTAGTCCTTGTTATTGCTACCCCTGCTGAACTCCTTTTTCCATATTTTACAAATCAGCAAAGATAAATAATAATTTGTAAAGTTTGCTGTCTTTAATGTTGATGTAGTTTATTAATGTTGTTATCTTTTGTTTTGTTTGTGTTTTTGAATATAATATTAGAAGTTACTACTGATTTCTTTCATGAATTGCTTTTCAATATTTGAACATTTATACAGTTTGTAATGTTTACTTAAAGCGGCAGTTCATTCTTCACAAACTCTTAACTGTTGTCATGCATGTATATGTATGTTTACTGAACTATAAAGAGATTAGTGCTTCTTTCCACTGTAGAATAAAGATTCTTACACTGTATAGTTGTGTACAAGATTTACATATGAACATAAAGGTAAATACAACTGCATGCTTTACTTGTACTTTTTTCATAATGAGGAGATGTGTGACCACAAATGTAAACCACTTTTCACTCACTAATTTGCACAACCATAATCCAAGAGACACATCACAGGAGAGAGACCATTCTCTCTATACACCAGACTATGTAGAGTTATCATGTAAGAGAGTACCAAGATGAAACAGCAAGACCAAACATACACACCTGTGTGTATGTGACACATCTCCCCTTGAGAAACAAACACAAATTCCCCACAAGAAGTCCAATGCTTGGAGTGTTATACTCTGGTAACTACACAAAATATCGAATTCAGAATATCGAATGGACAAAATATCGAAGTCAAAATATAGAATGGACAAAATATCGAATTGACATAATATAGTGGTGAAAAATATCGAATTGAAGGTAAGTAATTTAATATAGATTTTTAAAATATAGAAAGTCAAGATATCAAATTTTTAATTATATCGAATTTTTTTAAGTGTTTTGTATGTTAGTATATGTGTGAAAAGTGTATATTATTTTTGTAATTTATTTTAAGTAATTCATTTTATGTTATTTTATTTTTGCGTAATTTAATTTTGTAGCGGGTTGTGGGGTTATAGGGAAATAGGGTGGGTAGTAATTTAATTATATTAAATTAAATACTCATTTTTAGAAATGACTAATTATTTTTAATTTAATTTTGCGTTTTAGTTCTGTAGCGGGTTGTGGGTTTATAGGGGTATAGGGTGGGAAGTAATTTAATTGTAATTAATTAAATATTTTATTTATTTATTGGTATTTATTTTGAATTGGTTATTAATTTTTAATTGGTAAGTACATTTTAATAATTGATTAATTGATGATTATGTTAATTTATTAATTTATTTTCTGTAGCGGGTTGTGGGTTTATAGGGGAATAGGGTGGGAAGTAGTTTAATTGTAATGAATTAAATATTTTTATTTATTAATTGGTTTTCATTTTGACTTAATTGTTAATTAATTTTTAATTGGTAATTAATTGTATTAATTGATTAATTGATAATTACGATAATTGTATTAATTTATATTCTGTAGCGGATTGTGTGTTTATAGGGGAATAGGGTGGGAAGTAATTTAATTGTAATTATTTACATATAAATATACTTTTTGTGTATTGATAATTAATTTACTGTTAATTAATTATTAATCCGTATACATTTGTATTATTTAGTTTTTGTTATTGAAAATTAATTAGTTTTTAATTAATTATGAATAGGAAATTACTTTTTTATTGGTATCGATATTTAATTTATTTTCATTAATATATTAAATCATTACTTTCCCTACTGTTGCACTCTCTGGAGTGGGAATAGTAATTTTTAGCCCTACGCTATCCAACGCTTTCCCTACTGTTGCACTCTCTGGAGTGGGAATAGTAATTTTCATCCCTACGCTATCCAACGCTTTCCCTACTGTTGCACTCTCTGGAGTGGGAATAGTCATTTTTACCCCTACGCTATCCAACGCTTTCCCTACTGTTGCACTCTCTGGAGTGGGAATAGTAATTTTTACCCCTACGCTATCCAACGCTTTCCCTACTGTTGCACTCTCTGGAGTGGGAATAGTAATTTTTGCCCCAACGCTATGAAACGCTTTCCCTACTGTTGCACTCTCTGGAGTGGGAATAGTAATTTTTACCCCTGCCTTATCCAACGCTTTCCCTACTGTTGCACTCTCTGTAGTGGGAATACTAATTTTTACCCCTACGCTATCCAACGCTTTCCCTACTGTTGTACTCTCCGGAGTGGGAATAGTCATTTTTACCCCTATGCTATCCAACGCTTTCCCTACTGTTGCACTCTCTGGAGTGGGAATAGTCATTTTTACCCCTACGCTATCCAACGCTTACCCTACTGTTGCATTCACTGGAGTGAGAGTAGTAATTTTTTACCCCTACGCTATCCAACGTTTTCCCTACTGTTGCACTCACTGGAGTGGGAATAGTAATTTTTACCCCTACGCTATCCAACGTTTTCCCTACTGTTGTACTCACTGGAGTGGTAATAGTAAATGTTACCCTCCCGCTAACCTACGGTAAAAATATTGTATATTTTTTATTAACATTAGGTTAATATAGATATATGTATTAAAACTTAAAATTGTATGTTTATTTTATAACTTAAATACATTTTTTTGTAATTTTAAGGTTATTTAAGTATTTTTAAGTATGTTTTAGTTAATTATATTTATTATTTAATTAATTTTAAATTACTTTTAAGACATTTAAAAAAAAATCGATATTTTGAATAACTATATTTTTTACGATATTTTTGATTCAATATTTTTGTACTTACCTGTTTGTAGATAGGAATTCGATATTTTTGGATTCTATATTTCGGCATCGATATTTTGGTAAGTCTATATTTTTTAATTCGATATTTTGTCAGTGATCCTATACTCCAATGGTGTGCACTTCCACCGCTCCTGCTGTCGCCAGAGAGCAGTCTCCAAGACCAGAATTTAATTTGTCACAACTGTGGTTTGCACCACCAAATTCAAGTTTCACAAATGATTGGGTCCATCCAGTATTATCAATGTTCAATTTATTTATTCTTCTTGCGTGATAAAAAACAGCCAAGCAGCCAACGTTATTCGTCCAACTTCAGTGAACTTTATCAGGGCTGTAAGAGCATATAAAACATAGAGGGGTCGATTCCGATTCGGGAAAAAAAACGTCCGGACGATTTGTATCCGGAGCCCTCTCCGGGCAAATCTTACCCGTCCGTCCGAGTCGCGTAGTACGATTTGTATTCCGTGAATCCGTCCGAATCGTTGCGATCCATATGTATTGCAAGGCTGAAACCGCGAACCGTACGACTCGTACACATGCCGTACGACTCGTACACATGCCGTACGACCCGACAAGTACGATCCGGACCGGGGTATGAGGACGCGATTCGTACGGTCCACGTCAGGTAAGGGCGAGTCGTAAGGAAAAGCACACAAACACATACACAGCGTAAAGTCCGTACACCCCATGATCGCAGGGGTACGCACCGTACCCCTGCGATCATGAGGGGGACGCACCGTACCCCATGTACGATGGGTATATGCACCGTACCCCATGTACGATGGGTGTACGCACCATACCCGATGTACGATGGGTGTACGCACTGTACCCCATGTACGATGGGTACACCCATTGTACATGGGGTACGGTGCGTACACCCATTGTACATGGGGTACGGTGCGTACACCCCATGATCACAGGGTTACGGTGCGTATCCCTGTGTTCATGGGGTGTACGGACCGTACCCGGGGGGCCGTTCTGTACCTGTTTTGGCGCAAACTCTGCTTTTACGGCTGTTTTCAGCTTCCGTAGTGAAAGGGTTGTACGGTGCGTTCCCGACACGTATCGTACTTTCTGGGTCGTAAAAACCAGCCGCGAACCGTACAGATGTCGTGTACAGTGGGTTCCGAGGGAGAATCGCACGGAGATTAGAGTCGTACGGTCTCTGTACGACTCGTACGGAGTACGGCTCCTGGTACGAATCGTACTTCGTCGTACGTACGGGGGACATTGCAGGGTACGATTCGTATGGGAAACGAACACGACATTGATAAATGTTTACAGTTCTAACACAAAGATTCCAGTTCAGGAATTCACATACAACACTCACATACAGATATTCACATTCATAGAATCCATATGTTAATATTCACATATAAAAAACACCATACATATGTTACAAATATTACATACACAGGGACACACCTCCAATATATAGGGACACCATAAAACATGTTGGTGTAAAGCTTAATAGTATGGTGAGGTGATGTAAGAAACATTTACGAGAGAGACATAAAGTAAGAAACATTTAAAATAAATAGACTATAAACTAAAATGTCATATCATGAAAAACTGTAGAGCCACAAAGAGAAATTACTAAGAATTTAAAGAAAGAATTAGAGGAAGTATGGTCTATGGTAAAAGGATAGTGCCCAATACAATTTAGTGCCCACATTTTTAAAAAAAATATGTAGCATTCCTTGAAACAAGTTGAAAAAACATACCTCAATTTTGAAAATCAAATTCCTATCTCTGTAAGGAATTGAAACCATGCTGTGTTTTTCCAATATGTTTCCCCGCATTCGAACTATACTCTCCTGTATCCAGGGTATATCATTAATAATTGGCTCCTGTGCCTAAAAAAATATATAAAACCTGAGATATTTTTGAGACCCACCGGGAGGTATAAAACCAAATCAAGTCTACATCTCATTCTATTGTGTTCTATCTATAACTGAGTATTTTATCTTAGCCTAGAGGGACTTGAATACAGTTTTTGACATATGTTTAAAAAGAATCGTGTGTACTAAAGAAGTCCTTGAATTCATGACTCTATATTTAAAGTTTCAACCACCCTTGAAAACAATTTGGCGAAACAAAGTAGGTCACGGCACAGGCTAACACATGCTAAACTTGATAAGTAAAATGTAAAGAATACCTGATTGGTCCGTACTATAACTCTTGTATGGCCTAAACTCGGGCAAAACACCAAACGGTAAATAAAACATTTTCTTTGTGGCTCTCCAGTTTTTCATGATATGACATTTTAGTTTATAGTCTATTTATCTTAAATCTGTCTTACTTTTTCTTTTGGTCTTTCTTGTAAATGTTTCCTACATCACATCACCATACTATTCAACGTGGGAGAATAGGTTTGAATGGGTGTAAGGAAGTCCTGGCGCTCAGCGTGTTCCTTAGATTAAGATTGTAGCTACAAACGTAAAAGTTCGGCGCATTCAGGTCAGGGGAACAAACCCAACGAAAAACCAGCCCCTGCAAAGGTAGGGAGACGTATCTCCTGTTCCAAAGTATACAAAAGGAGTCCTGTGCACACGATAAAAAACTGGGTGGTACCCTGGTGGGGACCTTAATTAAGCAATGGTGTCAAATAAGATAAAAAAAAAGGATTCGTCTGGTTTGATATCAAGGACTTTAATGGCGTAATGAATGGTCAGTACATCCAAGTAAAATTTGTTCGTGATAAATAATAAAGCCGACACGTGTTTCGTCACGGCGTGTAGCGGCTGTGACTCATCAGGGCTGGAACGCAGTATCAGCGTTAAAAGTGGATGGCGGCATTTGTGGGTGTGGTCCGTAGGTAAGGCGATGTGTAAAGAGACGGGTATGTCTCATATACACCTGAATGCTCTGTAAATGTAAGTAGAAGCACGGGTCCGTGCGGGAGTTGTACGTCTTCATCCGGATAATGGATCACTATACTATTAGGCTGTTTAGCAACATGTTTTATGGAGTCAGTATATATAGGAGGTTTGTCCCTGTGCATGTAATATTTGTAATGGTGTTTTTTATATGTGAATAATAACATATGGATTCCATGTATGTGAATATCTGTATGTGAGTGTTATATGTGTATTCCTGAACTGGAATATTTGTGTTAGAACTGTGAACATGTATCAATGTCATGTTCAGTTGGTATCCACTGTATTGTACTTACTAGACACTCTAGGTTTTGTATAATCTTACAGCCCTGATGAAGTCCACTTTAGCTGGACGAAAAGTGTTGGCTGCTTGGCTGTGTTTTATCACGCAAGAAGAATAAAGAAATTTAACATTAGTAATACTGGAGGTGCAATCCACAGTTTTGACAAATTATCATGGAAGAGACTTGTCTCAGGAAACAGGGTAGTCTCTCCCCACAGCCTACAATGGATACCTTTCACCATGAGAGGAGATAAGATTAGAGAGATACATTTCTCCCAAGCCCTAGTAGAGACACTTCTTAACCTGGTAAGATCTGTTGGTAGAGAGATTACTTCCTTCCCATAAAGCACTACATATCCTTCTAAGGAGAGGTAGCAGGAAAGATCCCACTGGTTCATTACACTGAACTCATATCCAAGTTGTTGTAGAGATAAGTATTAGTGCAGAAGACAAAGGTTCCCAGCATACTACCGTATATATGTCAGGCTTGGGAGAGTTGTGAGTGGACACACACTAAAAAATATGGTTATTACCCTCAGCAGACGTGTCTGTGGGGAGGCCAGTACTTGTTATACTTAGTATAGAATAGCCAGGTCTTACATAGGAGGCATGTGCCATCCACACCCTTCTCTGTATGCTACTAAGCCTGGGAAAGGTGTGAAAACACAGGCAGCGTCTCCTTACACTCTGCTCTACACACCAATAATCTTCATGCAAGGTATCATTGGTGAGGGCAGTGTCTCATCCTAGTCTAGTAGTGGAAATTGTAAGAGGTAAGTATTGTACTGAAGAAAAATAAAAAATCTTCCTCTGAAGTATTTTATTGATCTTGCGACAGTCTTCCTTTCCTGTCAAGACCCTGCTTGCTTTTCTGTCATTCTGGTTTGACTGCAGACAGATTTTGGAAAAGGGGGGTGGTGATGGACAGAGTTTCTGAATGATGCAGAATACTCTTACCAAGTCAAGAGATCATGGTTTTAATCCATCACCGTTTTTTAGCTCAATGCACCATCCCAGCTCAGAACCTGGCTATATGCAAATTAGTCTGTTCCTGTCCCAGTGCATGATGGGAACAGGGCAAACCAAACTACCAAGCCAATTCTTATACTGGTAAGGAAACAAGCTTCCGGGGACCGGTTTCTGGCACCACAGCCTTCTTCGGCCCGGCTTGCTTGAATCCTGATGGTGCAATGAGCTAGGGACTCACGTCTGAGCATACCCTCCCACACATAGTGTGGAGAAACCGATTTTGGAAAAGGGGGGTGGTGATGGACAGAGTTTCTGAATGATGCAGAATACTCTTACCAAGTCAAGAGATCATGGTTTTAATCCATCACCGTTTTTTAGCTCAATGCACCATCCCAGCTCAGAACCTGGCTATATGCAAATTAGTCTGTTCCTGTCCCAGTGCATGATGGGAACAGGGCAAACCAAACTACCAAGCCAATTCTTATACTGGTAAGGAAACAAGCTTCCGGGGACCGGTTTCTGGCATCACAGCCTTCTTCGGCCCGGCTTGCTTGAATCCTGATGGTGCAATGAGCAAGGGACTCACGTCTGAGCATACCCTCCCACACATAGTGTGGATAAACCGATTTTGGAAAAGGGGGGGTGGTGATGGACAGAGTTTCTGAATGATGCAGAATACTCGTACCAAGTCAAGAGATCATGGTTTTAATCCATCACCGTTTTTTAGCTCAATGCACCATCCCAGCTCAGAACCTGGCTATATGCAAATTAGTCTGTTCCTGTCCCAGTGCATGATGGGAACAGGGCAAACCAAACTACCAAGCCAATTCTTATACTGGTAAGGAAACAAGCTTCCGGGGACCGGTTTCTGGCATCACAGCCTTCTTCGGCCCGGCTTGCTTGAATCCTGATGGTGCAATGAGCAAGGGACTCACGTCTGAGCATACCCTCCCACACATGGTGTGGATAAACCGATTTTGGAAAAGGGGGGTGGTGATGGACAGAGTTTCTGAATGATGCAGAATACTCTTACCAAGTCAGGAGATCATGGTTTTAATCCATCACCGTTTCTTAGCTCAATGCACCATCCCAGCTCAGAACCTGGCTATATGCAAATTAGTCTGTTCCTGTCCCAGTGCATGATGGGAACAGGGAAAACCAAACTACCAAGCCAATTCTTATACTGGTAAGGAAACAAGCTTCCGGGGACCGGTTTCTGGCATCACAGCCTTCTTCGGCCCGGCTTGCTTGAATCCTGATGGTGCAATGAGAAAGGACTCACATCTGAGCATACCCTCCCACACATAGTGTGGATAAACCGATTTTGGAAAAGGGGGGTGGTGATGGACAGAGTTTCTGAATGATGCAGAATACTCTTACCAAGTCAAGAGATCATGGTTTTAATCCATCGCCGTTTTTTAGCTCAATGCACCATCCCAGCTCAGAAGCTGGCTATATGCAAATTAGTCTGTTCCTGTCCCAGTGCATGATGGGAACAGGGCAAACCAAACTACCAAGCCAATTCTTATACTGGTAAGGAAACAAGCTTCCGGGGACCGGTTTCTGGCATCACAGCCTTCTTCGGCCCGGCTTGCTTGAATCCTGATGGTGCAATGAGCAAGGGACTCACGTCTGAGCATACCCTCCCACACATAGTGTGGATAAACCGATTTTGGAAAAGGGGGGTGGTGATGGACAGAGTTTCTGAATGATGCAGAATACTCTTACCAAGTCAAGAGATCATGGTTTTAATCCATCACCATTTTTTAGCTCAGTGCACCATCCCAGCTCAGAACCTGGCTATATGCAAATTATTCTGTTCCTGTTCCAGTGCATGATGGGAACAGGGCAAACCAAACTACCAAGCCAATTCTTATACTGGTAAGGAAACAAGCTTCCGGGGACCGGTTTCTGGCATCACAGCCTTCTTCGGCCCTGCTTGCTTGAATCCTGATGGTGCAATGAGCAAGGGACTCACGTCTGAGCATACCCTCCCACACATAGTGTGGATAAACCGATTTTGGAAAAGGGGGGTGGTGATGGACAGAGTTTCTGAATGATGCAGAATACTCTTACCAAGTCAAGAGATCATGGTTTTAATCCATCACCGTTTTTTAGCTCAATGCACCATCCAAGCTCAGAACCTGGCTATATGCAAATTAGTCTGTTCCTGTCCCAGTGCATGATGGGAACAGGGCAAACCAAACTACCAAGCCAATTCTTATACTGGTAAGGAAACAAGCTTCCGGGGACCGGTTTCTGGCATCACAGCCTGATGGTGCAATGAGCAAGGGACTCACGTCTGAGCATACCCTCCCACACATAGTGTGGATAAACCGATTGACTGCAGACAGATGCACCCGTACTGAAGTACCCGACCTTCCCTGGTGGCATTAACTTAAGAAAAATCTACATCACACGACTCCAACCAGCTGGTGGATGTCAAGTGTTTTTTGATTCATTGCCCATGTTTAAGACTCCAACCTGCTGGTGGAGATCTTCTATGTTTTGAGCGTTTTCCTAACATTATGAATCCTACCAGATGTTGTTTGTCTCCATGTTTACGGGGCCCAAACTAATTGAATTGATCGCTCGCTCGTTTAGATACCATTATTGGATTGCCTCTACTTTTTGATCTCCTACTAGGATCACAGCTTTCAATTTTACTTCATTGATTGAATTATCGGTTCTTGTGGCTGTCCACCCTGCATTTTTACAGTGCTGAAGAAGACCCGTTGTGCTGCATATCACTGCGTTGTCTCGAGGGTCGACATTATTACCACACATGTCTATACAGTTGTCTTGACCTTAATTCTAAAACACTATTGGGTCTTGCATTCATGTTAATAATCAGAAGACAGGTCAGGAATCTTTAATTGAACCTATCCATGTCACTTGTGTATGTCTTGTATATAGTGCACCTTTGACTTCGCTAGTCACCCCATGTCACTTTTTCACAACAGTCACCTTCGTATTCCTGCAATTTATTTGTGTTTGTGACCGCTGTATTTATACTCAATGCCCTTTGAAATAACAAAAAGAGTAAATCAACTCTGTTGTTGAAAATTTCCTTTTCTTGGTGTATTCTTATAAAAAATTGTGTTCCACTCATTCATGAATTAAGATACATCATTGCCTCTGTATTGAATACATAAATCACAGTGATTGTATTACCCGACAGAGCCAACTGTTTTCTATTTTACTAATACCCAGGTTCTCAGGGACACAGGATCGCCCCATTAACTCTATTGCTCTTTCCTGTCATGGTCCTGCTTATTTGCTGACTATGGTTACTCCCCATGCTTCAGTCAATAATCTGAGATTAGCCAGGGCCAAATTGACCTCCATGCCACAGAATAGGTGGTTGTGCCTTCAGTCACCTTCTTTCTAAAACCTGGAACTCATTAATTCTGGAACTTTGGCAAGCCACCTTTGAACTGATTTTCAGGAAAATACTGGAAACCTGGCTTTTTGGGTCTAGCTTTTCCTGTTGTACTTAACTCTTTTTCCATATTCAGCCTCCTAGCACTGGAACACTTGCAGTGAAGTAGCCATGCACATTAGAAATGGCATTATTATTATTATTATTATTATTATTATTATTATTATTGTATAAAATGGGGTAGCGGAAAATTCAGTGCATATACATTTTACAACAGGATATGTTAAGTGAAAATGCAAATTCAATTATAAAAGTCCGCTATCGCAATATATTCATGAGCATAAAGCAGCACACACTGCTCCATCGGAGGTGATGCAGAAGACTGTGTACCTAACTCTTGCCAGAGTCATCAAGGAGGAAAAAAAGAGTACATAGTACAAACAACATAGATAATGAAATTATATGGTAGCTCTGAAAAGAGCATTTTGAAGTAACATTTTCATCAACTGTATTTGCTTGTGATTTTTTAACATTGCTAACTTTTATTTATTTTTTTAAACAAAAACAAGAAACTATGGGTAAATAAAACAATATCTCCTTCAAAACATGAACAGGAGAAAAATGTAGAAAAAATTACTGCGTGGGCATTTATGATCCTGGATATTTATGATCTTGTAAGAGGCACTTGCACCCCGCTTGTTTCAGTTAGAAAAATTTGTGTTTATCTGTTTAGCAGTGAGTACCTAAAAGACACTGTTTCACCAAGTTGAAAAGTTGCAGACACCCCTGATAAGTTATCAAGCTCTGGAGCACACAGCACGGGCTAACTCAGCCCAAGCCCTCAAATGTCACCAATCTCAGTGCTTCTCATGGACTATTGCTTGTTCCGGGTGCCCTTGCTGAAATCTTTTTTGCCTATGTTACAAATTACATTTTTGCAAGACACTTTCTTCCCAGGCCCCATCTGAATAATTGCCAGACCAAGGACTCCCTGGGTGGCTGAGGTGGCTGACTTGCAGAAACAGGAGTAGGGTTCTCATCTGAATCAGATTCTGATCACAGAAAATCAACAAAGTCAGAGGGGAGCCAATAAGGTCTAACCAAAGCAAAACCCAATGTGCAAATGAAGAAACAAGCAAGGAATCTTTCTTTTCTAAATAAAGATATCCATATGAACCAATCACAATCCTTCCTTGAGATGTCTTTCCCGTCTTTGGGTTCTAGCGGGTGTCTCACAAGAGAATCCTGTTTGATCATAAAAACAGAACTTTCTTAATATCACAAATGCAACAATTCATCAACTGTTTTTGTACTTTAAGCAACACTTCTCATGTCTTACTTTCTTCACAACTGCAGATCTACTGATGAGCTTTATTTCAAATGTATGATCAGTGAGATGAAAAAGAAGTACAGCCTCCTCGTAATTCACACAGGGGATTGCTTGTTCAACTATTGTGAGTATTTCTCAAGAGCTGTAAGTTTGTTAATGAAATATTTAATGCAATATACATACTGTACTGACTTTATCATATAAGATTGTTAAAGATTAGCATTCAATATTAACTGACCAAATGAAAAACATCTCTATACAACAGATTAGAATGAATCACTAGCGAGCCTCCACAAAAGCAATCTCACACCTTAAAAATGGATGTACATATTGACAACACATAGTTTTCAGTTTTGGAAAAACAGATTAGTGTCTTTTTGAAATAGAAATATGAAGTTTATGTAAAGATGTGTACAAAAACTATGAAAACTATAGTGGAAATATATGTGTATATGTGAGTTATAAAAACTCAGAAGTTGACATTCTCAGCGCAAATTGTGTTGGAGTAGTTATTTCTATGTATTTTTAAATATATCTTTATTTTTTTTTAAACTTTTAATTTACTAAATATTCTACTGTCTGCACACTATCTGCACAGTTCATACAATGGTGAAAATTGTACAGTTAGCCCATGTCCTGAAGCAGAACAAGCACACATACATAGGATAGTACCTGGTGCACACAGTCTTCTATGTTAAGTCGAAATTGTCATGTTGAAACGATTTTCTTCTATAACCCAATGCTGCTTACAATAATTACATAGTATGTGGTACATAGAATCCCTGTTGAAAGCTTTTTCTGCAGTATCAAAATACTTATGTGTATCACAATGAAACCAAGTCTACTGTCATCTACACACAGAGTTGCTCCAGAATACAAAGATTTATAAGATGTTCAATACCTCTACACAGCTGTGGTGCATTAGGAGGACATGCATTTTCTAAATACTAAGAGCCGTATTACGAGTTTGGCAGTGCTCCTGTTGGCCTGCCACAGCTGCATCAACAGGAGGACCTCCCAGCCCATAGTGGGCCAGCTGGATTACAAGTGTAATACATGGTAGGAGGGTGGTGCTGCGGCGGTCTCACAGAGGTAGGCTGTTAGGCTCATAGGAGAGCCTGACATGCAGTCTTCCACCTTAACAGCACCTGCAGCACATTCCTGCAATACATTTTGTTGGAAAATTTTGCAGGTCAGCGTTATTGGGGAAGTAACACTAACAAAGGTCCTGGACCTTCAAGAAGTAGGCAGTCCTTCAAGAAATGAAGCAGTCATTGTGGCACCAGGGAACTCCTTCCAAATTCTTCCATTGGCCCACAAGTCTTCTGAAGAGTTGTTCTTTAGGTCCATTATTTATACCTGGGGCCAGCATTTGTGTGTGGGGGAACATTGTGTCTTATCCTCACATCTGGTTCTGGAAACTTCTTTCCTTCCCCTTTCAATGCGCCAAGAAGTCCAGGGTGAAAAAAGACTAGTGACACGTTCCTTTGTATAGCCTGGAGGCAAGCCCTTTGAAGTTTAAGTGGAGCAAGTAACAGCTGCACACCCCACCCTCATAGCAAGATGACCCATCCTACCCTTGCCTAGTCCCCTTGTGTGTCACTATCTAGGAGAGCCATTCACAGTCATGGGGCCATGACACTGGCAGAGACTCAAAATGATGCGGATAAGAAAATATAAACTTTCTAAAAGTGTCATTTTCTGAATTTTGACTTAAAATCTGACTTTACTGTTAGAGGACTTTAAATTACAATTCATTTCATGCAAACATGAAATCTCTACCTTCTCTCAATCTAAGGCAAGCACTTGGTAAAAGTAATAAAGTATCCCAGTGTTGCTCAATTGTAGAGGCAGACCTTACAGTGGTGAAAAATGACTTTAGGAGTTTTTCACTAACAGGACATGTAAAACCTGAACCCACATTTCCAACTTTTTAAATACAATGCAACCTGCCATATGATCCTTTAGGTCCTACTTTGGGGGTTACATATATATTTAAAAAATGAAGGTTTGGGCATGGCAAAGGTTTATTTTGCCTAGTCAAAAAGGCAGTTCAAAACTGCACCACAGGCTTCACCGGCAGGCCTGAGATATTTTTTAAAGTTCTACTTTAGTGGGTGGCAAAATGAGTGCTGCGGGCCCACTAGTAACATTTAATTTACAGGCCATGGATACATGAAGTTCCATATACTAGGGACCTATAGGTAAATTAAATGTACCAACTTTTACATGTTTTTCGGGAGAGAGCACAAGCAATTTAGCATTGGTTAGCGGTGGTAAAGTATGGGAGAATACCACACTAAGGATGTCCGGTCTAACAATATGCTTTATTTAAATATTTATTGTAAAACATTGCAGTGCTTGGTACTAAAAAATGAATGCCTTTGAATATGGTTTTGGATTATATTGGTTAAAATATCCAATAATTACATTACATTGCTTTGAAATGTTGATTTGATGACCCCTTGACAAAGCCATTTGGTTTGCCTTGTATATAGATGTGGCCATTCCTAGGAAAAACCAATAGGCTTATCTTCATACAATAGTGGGGTGACCAATTGAAAAAAACTGTTGTTTGGCATTAAATAAAATAACACCCCTTTATATTGTGATGAACACTCTCATTCCCTGGCCATGCACAGGAGTTGGCTGCCCCAAGGGGAATTGGGCGCAGAGCCTGACTGTCAAAGGCCATTAATAGGTATAGTTAGGTATGTTAGTAAGATCATATGTTTCTTTGAAAAAAAAACTCTTGAAGTTCACTGAAAATATCAAAGCTTAAAGAGATGTGATTGTTCAGTAGGATATTAAGATCTTACTTTGCATTAAAAGAGCCTAAGAAATTCACTTAGAAAAAAACACATAAAGGTTAATTTGACATTATAGTTAGGTCTTTTAATATCTTTCTTTACCTTTAAAACGCCTTGATATTCACTGAAAATGCAAAGGTGAAAGTGACATTATAGTTAGGTGAAAATGTCAGTTAAAGAAAAATTATTTTAAACACAAAACTGTAAAATTCAGCAGTCCGAGTTTGCTGAACTAACTATAACTTGTTCCTCTGCCATGCACTGCTTGTCACTTCACATATTTCATTACTAAACATCTCAAATTACATCATTGATGACACCACTGAAAATATTGTCCATTCTGCTGTTCAGTTTACTTTAAAAAACAGTACATCCTTTAAATATGCAATTAAGTAATAAATGCACAAAATCATGTAAGATATATGTGAAATATAATTCACATAAACATATATGTGTATATAAAATAATTAGACTGTAGCTCATTGCCTCTAGGTATATGAGCCCTATTAGTTGGCCAAGCACTTACTACACATAGGCCCCCATTTGGATGACGGGCGGACTTTGTCTGCCCGCCATCCCATTGGAAAAAGGGACCGCCTGCCTTAAGGGCGGGGGCCCCGATGGTGACATTAGGATGCACCCGCCACAGTGGCGGGCGCATCCCTCATTTTTAACATTGTGGTGGGCGGTGCTCTCAGCACCGCCCGCCACAATGTTAAAAATGCATGCATGCATTTGCATACACGAAGTGGCAGGCACCGCACGGTGCCTGCTGCTTCGTGTATGCAAATGCTGGGGGGTACCACAGGTACCCCCCGTGTGCACCCCCGCCTCTCTTTCACTCTGGGGGCCCGCAGTGGGCCCCCAGAGTATAGACCGCATGTGTTTGCCGCCACGGAAAGGCATCTCACCAAGCCCATCATAATATGGCTGGCGGTGTCTAATAGACACCACCACCATATTAATCCTTTTCCGTCCCGGCCGCAAGGCGACCGGGGCGGAAAAGCGGCGGACGGTATTTCTGTCCGCCGCGGTCCCCCCGCCATACTAATATCGGGGGGGGGGAATTCAGGTGCAGATGGCGGGCGGATTGCCCCCGCCAGGCCGGCGGTGGCTACCGCCAGCCTGGCGGGGGCAATCCGCCCGCCATCCTAATGGGCCCCAAAGCTTTCACCCGGTGAAAAACTCTTTATAAACAGCCTACTCCTTTCAGACATCCAAAACCTATTAGGTGGCTAAGCACCTACTATGCACAGCCATTGCTCTGTGCACAGCTCTTCATTGAGAGCTCAAGCTCTTGAAACACCAATTAGGTGAACAAGTCAATCCTACACACATCCTTCACCATGTGCCCAGCTCTTCATTGAGAAGGCACTCAAGCAGGCACGGCCCGTGCTGGGCATTATACTGGGGCGGTGACGTCAGGCAGGGGAGGGTCAGGGTGGGGGGTTGTAAAATACGGGATATGGACCATTAGAGGTAAGTACCGGGGAAAAAAATGAATTTCGTTGCCCACTCTGCATCACATTTGGCGATGCAGCGTGGGCAACGAAATTAGTTTTTTTTTTTTTATCGGTACTTACCTCTAATGGTCCATATCCCGCATTTTACAACCCCCCACCATAACCCTCCCCTGCCTGATGTCACCGCCCCAGTATAATGCCCGGCACGGGCCGTGCCTGCACCCAAGTTCTATTAGGTCCCCAAGCACCTACTACCATAGCCAACACCTTGTGCGGTGAGCCCCTACTTTGCACAGCTTTTGTAATATGGACAGCTCTTCATGGACTATACCATCAGTTTAAGTTTATTTTTCCAGCAAATAAATATTTTCCTTTTTTTGGTTTGCTAATAACTTTGGCGTAGTTTGAAGAATCTTCACAAAACTTTCCCAGAAAGTGCTTTTTTTTTGCATAGTTCATCATGGAAAGTTTCGGGGTGACCTGTCAAGCTGGGACTGAGAAAATGATGGGTACAGCAAAAAACACTGAAAGTAATAACAGCAAGTTTGGCAGAAGGTTGAAGCCTTGTCCAGAAAGTGTGCTTTTTGTAATTTGGTATGAATCCATTCAGTTGTTTTTAGAAAAAGTTAAGGCTTAAAAATATTTTTATATCTGGCTACGGGTGGGCGGAGCGAACGGAATTGTACTATGCTGAATTTCACCTAGTTGACCCCCCATCCCCCTCTCAGTGGAATTCCGCTCCCCCTGCACTGATTTTTCTCATGTATTTTGCGAAGCACTGCATGAACAAACACTGCATCGTTTTTGAGGTAACGGGGAATCGTTTTACTTTTAAAAAGAGAAATAAATTGCTTTTGGCTGCAATTGTTCACCATTTACCCGGGACAGGAATGACTCTGTCATTAGACTGCTATGTTTAAAATAGTTTTATATCTCATAAACATTAGTAGGAGATTTGAAAAATACACCTGTAAAGGCGGGATTTTCCTTCTAGAGTCAGATTACCATCCTCCAGAATCCCGTCATAGGTCGACTGGACCTTTTTACCTGTCATAGAATGAATTAGGCAATCTATCCACTAGTAGTCAATCAAATTTCAATGATTCCCATTGTTTCCTCCAAAGAACCACCGACTAAGGACTAAGTTTGAAGATTTATTACAAAGCCAAAAACAACTGAAGGTATAAACACCTTAGCAAAAGGTTCAGAAGGTAAACAGGCACTAATACAAACATAATCCTACGGAAAAGTCTCAGACGGCTTAGGAATAATACAAGAATCAATTCAAGGATCATCAGGCTAACAAGAATTGCTATAACCTGAGTTTTAGTATGCATTTAAAAAAGGTATAAATTCAGGTTAATCTGTCCCTACACTATACTAAGTGTCATCCCTACTCAACAATAGCCCAACCTAATAAAGGTGTCAGCAGTGGTGACTTCCAAAGAAATTCACTCACTTTCTCACTATTTAGTCTAGAGACTCCACAGTCACAGCTAAGCTCTCTGCCAACCAACTGCTCCCTCTCGCTCCTCAGCCCATCTGCTCTGCCTCTCCCCTCGGGTGCTGTGCCTAATACAAAACCCAACAATGCGGACGACACGCCTTCCGGTACGCCCCTCTCGAAGGTGTTGGTTTTCAGAATTTTCCATTATGGCACCTCTCCATCCTTGTCCGTTAAAACGTCCTTGGGTCCCAGACTCTCCTTCGCTTCAAGTTGCTTCCTTAAATTCTTCGACTACTCCTCCATGTCTGAGTCTACCATCCTTACACTCATACACAATGGGCCCCTCTACTCCACTATCTACTTGGTCCGGCACCTGCAAAGGAATGCATGTGAATCGGCTCACAAATTCTTAATGTTGCAATTGACTTTAGCTAAAGGCAGCTTTCTTCATAAAACATTTCTACGATTTAATGCTAAGCAAGACATTTTCGATCAGGCCTACACGATTTCCATGAACTGGGCTTCTGCACGGTTATAGGCCCATCATCCTAACATGAACATCTCTTTCGTTCTTTAAGCCTCCATCTTTAAAGCAAATACATTTTTCTACTTCAAGCACTTTTATAACGTGTAAAAGGTACACTATGAACTTTAATAAAGCAGAACTAAATACACAAGGGTGATCTCATTAAACACACCTCTTATTAGTGAAAGGCTTCACATCAAACGACATCCCTATGTTAAAACGGCATTATTAATTTTCAAAACTCTTAACATTAGCTCTCCATGTATTTCTAATACCAAGTACATTAGTTCTCATCCCTACATTGCATTTGAATATGATTAGTCAATCCTCTATATATGTGGGTGTTAACTACTTGTACATATGACACACCCCTACAAATTTTACTTCTGTTTGGCGCTCTCTCACACCTTTTATGTGCTTTTCCAATTTTTTTGCAGGCACACAATATTGCTGTTCTTTTAACAAGTGACTGACAGACTCACAATGCAAGAGATGTCTCCTGACACCTGTCGTGCTTTGTACGTTGCTACGAAACAGGCAACATTCATTGTCGCAAAGCATTTCGTGATTAGTGAAATTTGAAGCCCCTGTAATCCAATTCTATTTAACTATAATTGTGCTGATAAATGTGCTTTTCAGTTAAAATTCCCCGCTCTGAAATATGTTTGCTTTAAAATTAAATGTGAGATAGCTCAATAACGATTGTCCAGACTTGCTGGAGATAAAGAGGACCACGGCTCTTGCAAAGTAGAAAGAAGCTTAGCTTAGGCAAAAAACACTCACCTCGCAGCCTTCTGTGTTGCTCCTCGCATGACGACTCCTCACCTTGATCTCAGTCTCGGTACAGTTTGTTGGTAGTGGCAACTGAGGGCTCTGGACAATCCCTCCCGCTCCGCGCAGGAGGACATGAGGTACACTGCTTGTCTGCTTCCTGCTGCATTTCTGGTGACCCAGCCATGATGCCCTCACTTCTGCCCAGTGCCCGTAAAAAAGTTAAGATCACGCTACGTTCACGTCCTTGTTTAGTGATCCAGAGAGTCAGAGTCATTGGAGCAGGATTGTTCCCTGCAGTCCTGCTGGGGGCCCTCTGATGCTGAAGATGGAGTGCAGGGCTCACCTTTGGGCTGGCGAGGCAGAGACGTTTAAAGGCATGGGCAAAGTGGGCTCTGGTCCAGGGCCCCAGCATTTATGGGGGGCCCTGAGAGAGCCAGATCTGTTCTGCAGAGTCTCACACTGATGACCTTGAATAATTCTCAAAGAGACTGTTTCAAATATCGTTTATTCTCTGAACTTATTTCTAATGTTGGTGATGTGTGAGAGTCTATAACAGACGTTTTGCATAGAATAGTTTTTTTTTTTTTTTTTTTTTTTTTTTAAAGTGCAAAACATTTATTTAGCATTTCCAGGAGTACACAGCGTCTTACCAACAACCCGGAGGCCGGCCGCCATCAATGCATACAGAAATATAAATCGTAGCAGATATGCATGAATGTGACAACAATCCAGGCCCCAGCATAATCAGAGTGGCAAATGCAGCGTCAGTACAGCGAAATCTATGAGTCTTGCATTTTTTCAAGTTATACCGTAAACTAAACATGAACAGTAACATGTGCAATGTCTATCCGAACCCAAGCAGGAGGGGGGGGAGGAGGGGGGGGGGGGGAAAACAGGCACATCGGGCATAACAAATCCTGAGGGGCACGTGGGCAGCAGAGCTACACAACTACAAGCCAAGTGCGAGGCGGGTCATAGTATCAGAGGTAGTAGGCCGCGCGAGACTTGGGGGAGGACGTTCTGATTGAAACGGGGTGACCAGGGAGCACAAAGGGGGGGGGGGCAGGAGCAACAAGCAGCGCACATATCATGCCTGATACATCAGACCAGGAGTGTCAATGTGAGATCAAGAAACAACAACCGCTTAATATCTCAATAACTCAACCTCAAGTGCTATCACCCTCTAGCGGGTCAGTTACCAAATAGCATTGTAACGGGGCCCAGATGTCAGTAGGCCTAGAAGTGGGCGGCAGTAGCTCGGAATATGTATTTAACTGCTCCTGGCAGTACACCATGTCACTCATCCAGTCCTTAAATTTTGGCGCCCTTCCTCTCCCCCATCTACAGGCCACCCTGCGTTTGGCCAGAAGCATAGCCAGCGCCACATATTTACGGTGAGCCGCCTGGAGAGGCGCAACATACCCCAGAAGTGCCACCAACGGGGATGGATCAACCGTCATGTGTATCATTTTGGATAGTGCCGTAAACACTTGAGACCAGTATAAGTTCACTTCGGCACACCCCCAGGCAAGGTGAAGGAAATCCGCCCCTGGAGCCCCACACCTGTCACATGTATCAGTAGGCCTAAGCTGGAACCTGTGGAGGCGCGCTGGAGTGTAATATAGCCTGTGTAGGAATTTATAATGAAGTATCCTATAACGGCTGTTAGAGGAGATGCGCTCGGTCTGTTGCAGGCAAAAATCCCATTGGGTGTCTGTGAGAGCGAAGGCCAGGTCCTGTTCCCATTTACGCCTAGCGGGCAGATCATTATAGGTGATGTTAGTCCTAACAGATTTATACAGTGTGGACACCAGTTTAATAGGGTTATCAAGAAGCAACATGTTTTGCAGGGGAGGAAGTACTGAGGGCTCGCAAGGGAAGTCAGGCGTTATGGCTTGTAACCCGTGTCTGAGTCTGACATAGTAAAACACGTCAAGAGGTGTGGGTTGTATGCTCCCGTAAAACTGATCTCTAGTCCGGAAGACACCGTCCAGATACAGGTCCCCCCATGTATTGACGTTTAGCTTCCCAAGCAGTTTTTGAAAGCCAGCCTCTTGCAGGAGCGGCAGTTTCGGGTGATAGGCTAGCGGCAGCCGTGGGGCATAAAGAAAGTCCAGGTCAAGCATAGCACCAATGGAGTGCCACGCCGTCACCGTGCTGGACACCGTGGAAGGAGTCTTATCCCTACCCTCAACCCGGGAGTAGAGGGCACCTTCAATGGGGATCGGATGGGCCAACCAGTGTTCGGCCGCTAATTGCGGCATATACCTCTGCTGGCGTATCCAGAAGTATGCATAATGGGCCTGAGCAGCTCGGTAATAAAGCTCAAAGTCAGGTATTCCGAAACCCCCCTGGGAGAATGGTCTGACTAGAATATCCCACTTGAGCCTGGGTGTCTTACCGCCCCATACTAGGCGGAGCATTTCCGAACGCAGTAACCGAAAGAAATGGGATCCGGGGTGAAACGGAATGTTCATGAAGAGGTACAACAGCTGAGGGAGTATAACCATTTTAATCAATGAGGCACGACCCGCCATGGAGAGGGGGAGTGTGATCCATCTAGATATACTGTCACGCATCTTGTCCATTACAGTGCCATAATTGGCACGTATCAGCTCCTCTCTGCCTCTTTCCACATGTATGCCTAAGTATTTGAAACCTCCCGAACACCATGCAAGAGGGAACTCCAGCGGAAACGGACTTGTCGAGGCAGTAAGGGGGAAGATACATGACTTCTTCCAGTTAATCTGGATGCCAGAAAGGGCACCAAATCGTATGAACTCCCTAAGTATGGGGTGCAGGTTATCGCTAGGGTGGCGAACATAAAGGGTAATGTCGTCCGCATACATAGAGACGAGTAACTGTCTCTGAAAACAACGCAGTGCACTATCCCGATGCCGCTGTCTCAGTTTGGCAGCTAGAGGTTCAGTGGCTATGGCAAAAAGGAGGGGGGACAGGGGGCAGCCCTGCCTCGTCCCTCTGGAGATCGGGAAGGCTGACGACAATTTCCCATTAATGAGGACTCTGGCCTCCGGCCTGGTATACAGTAATCTAATCCAGGAGATAAACACAGGCGGGAATCCCATTCGCTCAAGAACCCTGAACACATAAATCCATTCGAGCGAATCGAACGCCTTGGTGGCGTCCAAAAAAATAGCCGCCATCGGGAGGTCTTCATGAACGGAATCATACACCAAAAAAAAAGTGCGGAGATTGTGTGACGTCGCCCTTCCAGGCACAAATCCGGCCTGATCGGGTAGTATCAGAGTCGGCAGTAGGAGGCTGATGCGCGTTGCAATCAGTTTCACGAGAATTTTAACGTCACAATTTAGGAGGGACAACGGTCGGTAGGAATCGCAGCTCGAGGCGGGCTTCCCAGGCTTAAGCAGTGACGTAATAAGGGCAATTCTCATGGAGGCCGGTAGATGGCCCACCTCCAGCGCGTCCTCATAGACCTCCCGCAGTACCGGCGCCATGAAGTCAATGAACGTTTTGTAGAACTCAATGGGTATACCATCTAATCCAGTGGCTTTACCCGATTTCATGCCCATGATAGCCTCTCTGACCTCATCCAGCTCAAAGGGGGCGCTCAAGAACTCTCGCTGTGCATCGCTCAACCACCCTAAAGAGACATCAGTCAGATAGTCGTCTAGTGTGAGCCCGCCAGTCCCGTTAGAGGTGTACAGCGTACCGTAATGCTGCACAAATTCATTCAGGATTTGGGTAGTGTCCCTGAGAACCAATCCCTCAGCCGTTTCCAGTTCCAGTATGACCGTCGGCGATCGCATCAGTTTGACCGTCGCCGCCAGAGCTTTTCCAGGTCTCTCGCCCTCCCCATATCGCCTGGCCACCCAGTACTTGTTCCTAAACTTCACCTCACGAGCAGCCTCCTCGGAGAACTCCGTTAATTTCACACGAATGGTTGCAAGGGTTGCACCATCAGGATTAGCCCTAAGGCGGCTCTCAGCACTACGCAGGTCATCTTCTATGGAGCGCAATTTAGCCAGTATACTCTTGAGTACCCCCGAGCCTTTTGAAATACATAAGCCCCGGAGCGTGGCCTTAAAGGCGTCCCATATGGTCTCAACGTCCTGGACAGAGTCCTTATTTCTTTTAAAGAAATCCAGACATTCCTCTCGGAGCTCATCCTGGAACACCGAGTCCAGTAGCATAGAGGGTTGCATACGCCACGCCGTCACTGGGGGGCCTAGCTCAGAGCCGGTCAGTGTAATAAGAACAGGGGAGTGGTCGGAATATGTCCTAGGGAGGTGTGACGCGTGTGTAAGCGCCGTGTACAGTTGTGAGGTTAGGAGGAAGTAGTCAAGCCGCGCCCACGACTCGGCCTGTGCCGTAAAGTGTGTACCCTCCTGTCTCGTCCCGCAATGCGAGCGCCAGGCATCAACGAGATTGTTATCGGCAATGGTCGCACTAAGGACTTCTCACCCATTGGTATAATGGTGTGGGGCAGGGTGCGACCTGTCCAAAGAGGGGCGCAGTGTCACGTTAAAATCTCCTCCCCACATGAGGTGCTGTGGCCCTGTCTCAACTATCGCAGCCCATAAGGATGTGAAGAAGTGCGGGTCATCTGAATTGGGCCCATAACAACATGCTAATGTCACCGACATATGCCCTAGCCTGCCCCATAACAAACAATACCTCCCCTGTGGATCAGCCCTAGAGCCCACCAGCTGAAATGGTGTGGACCTCTTAACTAGAATGGCCGTACCTCTTGCATACGAGGAGTAATTGGCGAATATCGAATGAGAGGCCCACCTATTCCCAAATGCGCATGTTTTGTTGGGCGCAAAGTGTGTTTCCTGGAGGAAAGCAATGTGGATGCCATGGCGATCTAGGTACCTCAAGATGTGCCTCCTCTTCCTATGGTCCCCCAGCCCTCGCACATTCCAAGTGACTACATTTAGGCGTGTATCAGCCATGTAGGAGGGTAAATGAACAGTAGCAACAGCAGAGAGTGGAAACAGCTAAACAATGTTCAGCAAACAACATGCCATTGGCCAATCGGCCCAGGTCAACGACACCCCACAAGATAGCAGAATGGCGCAGCACCGAAACGCCTTTGTCGATCGTGCCACCTCCCAGCCACAAATAACGCACAAACCACCCATCCCCACCCCACATCCCCCAGTTATGTCTAAGAAGCCCTCCATAGGGCAGACAATAGAGCACAGAACATCGCATGCACATGTTAAAACCAAAAACCCAACAACCATCCCGGCATTTCTCCCACCCCTCCCCCTCCCCAACAGCCTCAACAGCCAGCCGCAGCTGGAAAAAGGGCAAACATTCCTCAATACAGAACCATACAATGCTAATGTCACCAGTTACTCTAACAGATGCCGCATCTCGCCTATTGCAAGGTCGACACCTCCAAGAAGTAACCCACCACCCCCCGCCCACTGAAGCCACCCCAACCAGCCAGCACCCTAGTCCCGCCCCCCACCCACAAACACAGAAAATACTCAAAACTATCCAATAAACATGAATCCAAGTAAAGGTCATTGGGGAACACCCAGTAGAGGTCATCAGAGGTGCACGTACCGCCACCCCCAGCTATCCCACTCCGTACAAGTCCACCCTTGGAGTCGCCATCCAGAGCAGAGAGGGAAGAAGGGGGTGGGGGCCTGGCATACATTACCACCTGCAGTCCAACACTCGCCCGCGGCACCCCATAGGCGGCCGCAGCCACCACCACGTTGAAGGAGTCCCCGTTAGCCGGGAGGGAAGTGAAGGCAAATCAGTGAAATGCAAGAAGTGCAGCTGCAGAGAGTCAGTTGCGGCCTACTCAACGTCAGAAGCATTCAAGTCCGCAGCGTCCGCAGATCTCCTGGGCCGTTTGGGCAGAGTCTTAAGGTAGTCCTCAACCTGTTGCGGGTTGAGAAAGAAGTGTTGCGTACCCTGGTGTGTAACACGCAGCTTGGCAGGGTACAGGAGAGCATAGTCAATGTTCAAGTCCCGCAGTTTCCGTTTGACGGCAAGAAACTTCCGTCGGTGTTCCTGGACTACCGGGGTAAAGTCTGGATAAATGGAGAAGGGCACGCCATCATATGTTAGGTTCTGGTTCGCTCTGGCGGCTCTGAGTGCCGCATCTCGATCCCGGTAGTTGAGTAGGCGTGCTATGATGGGCCGCGGTGGGGCTCCGGGCTTGGGTTGAGGACCAAGGGAACGATGTGCACGTTCCACAATAAATTGACTCGAGAGCGCGTCCTCCCCCACCGTCGCTGTCAGCAGTTTCTCGATGTAGAGCTCCATTTTCCCGGTGTTGGTCGATTCGGGAATGCCCGTGACGCGGACGTTGTTCCGCCGGCTCCTCGCCTCCAACTCCTCGTTCTTGGCGGCAATCACCCTCAGTACATTGTCCATCCTAGCCAGGCGAGTGTCATGCGCCGTAGTCGCGTCATCAGCAGCCGAGATCCTGCGTTCCGCCTCATTTATACGTTCTTCATGCACGTCCATCTTTTGGGCTATGCCATCCATCCTAGACGTCAGCCGGTCTACCTTGTCGACCACCGTCGCGAAGCCCTGGCGCATCTCTTGCAGTATGGTGGCCATATCCGGGGTCAATGGGGGCGACGTCGAGGCCTCCGCAATCGGGCTTCTAGGTGGCGCCGTGTCCCCCGTGTGCCGCGTCGTCTTCTTCTGCGCCGCGCTGTCAAACTGCAGCTTGGGTTGGCGACTGTCAGGCTTGCCCATGCTGCCAGCAAATTGTGTGAGTAGTGCGACTATGCGCTGTGTGCACCGCCGCCGGAGGTGAGGCGGAAAGAGAGACAGCTCTCGTACCCTATGTGGCACAGCAGTTTGTCACCTGCAGCCAGGGCGCCAGTCAATGCAGGGCGGCACAGTGATTCCCAGCGGGGCTGGTCAGAGCGCTCAGAAGTGCAGGTCAGGATGAGAGAATTCACCAGCGCTCCAGCGCGGGAAGCACATCTAGAGGCGTAGCGCCTAGAGGGGAAGAGGCAGTCACCGCAATAGAGTCGGCCGCTCACCAGGGAACAAGCACAGGCAGTCCCCAAGGCCGTGAAGGAGGCGGGAAAGCAGTCCTTCGGCCGCGCTGACCCCCCGCTAGCGCGTGCAGCCGGTCCACAATGGCGCCAAAACAATGCGCCCAGAAAGTTAATAGCGGAGCGCCTAAGAGCGTGATACTCGCGGGAGGCTTACACCGTCTCCCCTCCCGCGCAGTACTCAGTGTGCTTCACAGGTATCCCACCGCTTTTCGCTCGCCGGCAGTCCCAGCGCCACAGCCGGTCGCGTCGCCCACTCAGTGCCAGAGGCCTACCTGCCTCGTGGGGGTCCCCGGGCTCGCGCACGTCCAAGCGCCGGCTGCAGGCTCCGTCTCAGCAAGGCTCGCGCAGCCGGGGGCTCCGCAGCTCGTAACTCCGGGACACAATGGAGTAGTGGAGCCAAACTTGCACCGATTGTGGAGAGTGGCCCGCCGCCCCTCCGTGGGGATTTTCGGGCAGGTGTGTGCAGGGGAACAGGAGAAATGCAGGATAGTGACGCCAGGCAGCTGGAGCCTCACGTAGGTGCGGCCATTCAGCAAGTGCGCCCTCTAGCGCCCCCACGTTTTGCATAGAATAGTTGTGTTTATTTTTTCATGCAACATCTATATAAAAAAGTTTATTCAGATGAGAGCAGAGCAGAAACTCGCATATGAGAAATGGGATGGGGTTCACAGAGATTATTTGCATGAATAATATTAGAGAGCTGCTGCTGTGTTACAATATTGAACACACATAACTATCCCTGAATATTAGATGTAAACACATTTGAATTTGGACAAGTGTGCCTGTGTACTGCCAGTGACCTGGCCAAAGAAGGCTTGAAAGAGCTGAAACTCACAAATTCAAAACTGTTCCTAACAGGGGTCTCCAAAATACCTTTGCCCCAGGGCCCCCAAAATACCTTTGGCCCAGGGCCCCCATAATCCTTAAGATGTGCCTGTGGCGAGGGCTGTGAGGTCAGGGCAAGAGCCCATGTGAGACCCGTAGGTAAATAAATCCCTGCGTTGGCTAAGGTTACAAGTACTACTAGCTCTGGATATCAGGCACGGGGCATGTTTCTGGGAGTGGAGAGAATAAAGATTCTGCATCGGCTGTGGGCACCGGTTTTCTGCTTCAGTGAGTTCAGACTGAGGCTCCTGTCTGTGTGAATACTGCTAGGTTGAGACAACTTGTGCCCTGCAGCGCACAGAGAGACCACCTCTGCCCTGCAGTCATACTGGCGCCTCTCTCTCCTTATAGTCCATCACAACTAAGCTTGTAAAACTCTGCTCCGCTGTTGGTAGACGAAGTAGGTTTAACTCTGCTCTCCAAATGGAGCACCAGGGTGGCAAAACTCTGCAAACTCCACCAGAGGAGCGGAGTATACCACCCACGCTTAATATGGACAATTGGGTTTGAGGTTGTGTTGTGAGAGTCCCTTGAACCCAATAAAAAAAGAGTGGTCTGATTGGCTTGGGGGACTTTTTTCCCCTAGGGCCAACTCGCTTCTGTGGGAGTAAGGCTCCAATGGATCAAGCGCTCTGATTGGCTGGTCGGCCATGACATGAAGAAAAATATTGCAGCAGCCATGAGATGATTCAGGAACTTAGTTGCCTGTCCTGAGATTAAAAAAAAGATATAAGGGGCAGGATGGGATGCTCTGCCCCCTAGCCCTTGTGGATTGTTCTAGAGAGATCCCCCAGTGCCAAAATGAAAAAGATACTTATTTTTTAAAGCTGCCATCCCACGGGACTCTTGCAGGGCTCCCTCTGGATCGCGGCACATACAAAAACAAGTAATTTGACCCCCGGGGTGAGCCAGGGCCCAAGGGTATTTATTTTAAAAGATTTTTGGAGATGGGTATGTTTGGAGCCCCTTTCCCCAAGCCACACCTGAAACTGGGGATGCCACAGGGTCGAATGCACATTAAAGGGGGCATGCGGGCCATGACCTTGAACCTCTATTGGGCTCTGGAGACCCCATTCTCTGGGGCCCGAATACTGAATACAGGGGTGAGGGGCATGAATCTCCACACCCTTAATTACTATTGGGCCGCAGAGACCCATTCCCCTAGGACCAATTCCAAAAAAAGTGAAGGGGTGCGCAGCCTCTGTCCCCTAGCCGCTTCTGGGCCCAAAGGACCTCGTCCCCCAGGGCTAAATTTCTTGAGAAAGGGAAGAGAGCTGTGATGTTATCTGCTCTGGGCACCCATCTCCCAGGGCATGATACTTCACAGTGTCTTGAGGATCCTACCCCTATGACACTGTTGTTACCTGTCCGGAGCTCCACTTTGCTCCTGCCTGAAAGGAGCGCTGAAATAATGCTGCTCCCTCCTGGGTTGAAGCAAAGAAAAGGTGCTGCTTCCCACCAATCCTCAGTATGGTTCTGACTGGGGAGCTGGCTGGTGCTGGGGGGGCCTTGGGAACCACCTGCACCCTTAATAACCCCCTACATTGTGGGTGACCTGGGTAGGCACCTGGCCACCAACCTATGATAAAGAAATGTCTGGCTTCCAGGGGGGGTACCCCATTGGGGCCACAGGGCCCTGGGGCTCCATGCTAAGGACCCCAAAGAATAAAGCTATTGTAGGTACCCTGGCTGGGCACATTGGGCTGGCTCACACTTAATGAGAAATGTGTTGGTTCACACTGGCACACACTAATTGCTTTGTTTGCCATATCTCTATTCAATTTTCCTATGGAATAATGAATGAAAAAGGTGTGTGTTTGGGACACTTTCTTTTCTTCAGCCCTTGCTTGACCCAGCACTGCGAACCTTTCCAGGAAGTAGCTGAGGTGGATGAGACATTTTAAAAAATAGTCTCTTGAAGATTCATCAAGCTATAAGTAGAGATACCAGTTTTCTTTTTTCCTTATTTTTATAGATAAATGCATACAGAACTGTCTGTTTTCTGTCTGTATTGATTTTGAATATTGACAAATATGGAAACTAGTTCTTCCATGGATGATACTCACTACTGTCAATCACGTGGTGCCTGGATAGTAGTTGTGCAGATTGATAGGTAGCGAGTTAAACAACAAACAAAAAAAATGATTCCTGATGGAGTTTATATAAGAGCAGATATAAAGCTGTTTACACTGTTCTGCAATGCTAATCTTTTCAGGTGACCTTAATGCACTGTATAAAACTAAATCCCTTTGATATTCAAATGCGAGCATCAACTAAACAAATGGGGAAATATACCTGCATACCCACTACAGCTTCATATATATACTCTAACCACAAATTAGAATTGGATAAATGCAAAAAAAATGTTTTAAAAAGTAGAAAAATGAAATAATACCATCAAATCAGGATGTATATATCTAAAAGAACTGAGAGATGACCAAGAAATATTATTCAAAGCCTCTGACAAAGGTGGATACATCGTGATCCAATATCGTAATGACTATATAACTGAAGCTAACAGACAATTGAGTATGAAAAACTTGAAGCAAACTCAATAGAAATCTGGACTAAAGAATACCACCAAATGCTACATGCATAGAAAGACAACAACCTTAGTGATTTTGAGGAATATTTGTACTTAAAAACAGACCACCCCTTCATTGCAACAATATACTTTCTTCTGAAAATTCATAAGTCAACCATGAATCCACCAGGTAGACCGATAGTCAGCTCCATTGGTTCATTGTTGGAGTCAACATCCTGCTTCCTTGATATCTTCCTGAACAGAATCAAGGAAATCTCATGGGAAGATGGCTGCATTATGGCTTCAATCGATGTTTCATCACTTTATACATCGATTCTCAGCTCTAATGAGATAGCTGCTGTGAGACAGTTTCTACAGACAAGATCTATAACTTATTTTGAGCATTCTGAAATGCTAATAGAAATGCTCACATATTGGTTAACACACAACATCTTTCTATTCAAAGGCGAACTCTTTTTTTGCAAAGACAGGGATCCACCATGGGGACATCTTTTGCATCAACATACACTAACCTACTGATTGCAGTATGGGAAATGGAAGTTCTGAAAACTCAGAAATCCCAAAACATAAAATGTTGGTCAAGATTAATCGTTGACCTTTTCATAATATGGGAGGGTGACCATACTGACTTTCAAGATTTCATAAGCTCACTCAACATGAACAAATGCAATCTATCTTTCACATCTATGATAAGTGCATAAAATATCATCTTTTTAGATGTTGAAGTCTTCATCAAAGGTCACAGGATATGCACTATAATGCATAGGAAACCCACTTCATGCAACAGCATTCTGCATGCCAATGGTGGGCATCCGCAACATTTTAAATGGAGCATACCCTATGGAGAGAAGTTGCAAGCAAAGAGAAACTGCTCTGAAACATCAGACATGAACTCTCAAGTAGATGAAATGTGTGATTGCTTCTTAGATTGAGGTTACCCCCTGGTTGTAATTGAAACTGGAAAAGCTAGAGTCACCTTGAAGGCAAGAGGAGATCTATTACGATCGAACAGAGACAATCAAGAAAGATGCAGAAAAGAAGATAGATTTTAACAGCCAGAGCAGATAATTAAAGAACATCATCCACAAGAACTGGGGAATATTAATGGTAGATGGAACACTACAAAGGATATTGCCTCCTCATCCAAATATCACGTATAGAAAAACAGCATCCTTGGGGGATATCCTAACGGAAAGTCATCTAGAACCAAAAAGATCAACAACATCATCTTGGCTGAACACTCCAGGCATCTGGAAATGCTCTAAATGTAGAGCGTGTGAACATGGTCAAAATGGAACATTGTATCAACTCCAAAATGGCCAAACTGAATATATCAAGGATCACATAACATGCAAATCCAAATTTGTGGTATACATATTAGAAAGTCCCTGCAGAAAACAATATGTAGGAAGCACCATCAGCAAGTTAAAATTGAGAGTCCTACAACAGTTACGAGTCATCAAAAACAAAGATTTTACCTACCCTACGGCTAAACTCAAGTGATTTCCAGCATTTAAAGTACTCTGGAATTAAAATTGTGAAATCCAAAGAAAGAGGTGGAGACAGAACCCTCAACCCATGAAGAATAGAGTCAAGATTAATTCTAGCGATTGGCACTGAAAAACCATTTGGCCATAACTTAGATGCAGTATTACATATTCATCTGTAGTAAAAAAAAAATAAAAAATGAACGGAGGCTCGTCTCTACCACAATTAGTGAAGAACATCAAGGTATAATGGCAGGAATTCTCATGAGAAACCATCGAATGACAAACTAGATGTATGGGACATGACAAAAGAAGATCAATACTGGTATACCTCATGGACAATTGATCCATCTGCGGCTCATCTATTTGAAAATTAGAAAGAGTGAGAGCAGAGTGGAACACATGGGACAATGCCCTTTCTCATATGAACACTGTGTAATGACTGTTTTTAAATGCTGATTTTACCCATCAAATCAACTTTTTTATGGTATATTTTATGAATTACAAATGCTATATTTGCCCATTCATTGAAAACTGATATCTTGTAAGGGTCAACAAAGTTGATTATACTTTACATTTAATTGTTCTTAAAGATGAACACTAGAATGAATGCACAAGTCACTTCATAAACAGGTGGCCAAACCTCTTTTTGAGCGTACTTTAAGATATGCTTTATAAATAGATTGGTAGATTGGTTTGCCAAACGATTTAACAATGTACTTTACAATTGACGAATTGTGCAGTGATAGCAGAAAACCTGCTCTCGGTTCGATAAACCGAAGCAAATTGCTTTTGGACAAGGGGAACTGCATGTTTGCAGCTCCCCTTGTTCAAAAGCAATGCTTGCTCCTGCAGGGAGTTAAGAGCCAGCAGGGATGGTGCAGGCATTGGGGTTCCCCCTGTGGTCTCCTACATGGGGGTATGCCCCGGGGGATGGGGTCCCCAGGGTGAAAAATTCCCAGGGGGACGGGGCGAGCGTTTAAAAAATAAATGTCTTTGTTGTTTGTGGGATGGCGTCCTCAGGGCAGAATTTGAGTAGTAAGACTGGGGGTATTTTTGTTTTTCTCATGTTTGGAGCCGTGCCCCCATCGCAGCTCTCAGGGTGGCCCCCTGCAAATCTATCTCAAATAAATAAATTAATAGTATATAATTTAGAAGGTAGTGTTGCATGTGTGAACTTGCTTCATAGAGTTAGTGAAATTAAAGTTAATATTAAGATCAAATTTAATAGAGTTTGTAAACATATATTAAATTTAAATTGATAGAGTTCGTAAAAATATATAAAAATTAACAATTAAATGTTAAACCTGGAAAATGTATTGTGTTGTAGTTCATTGAATTTGGGCTTTTGCAGATTTGCGACGGGTTAGCGAATCCACAAAATGTTTTTAAAAGAGTATTTATGTTTTTAAAAAACTAAGATTCCCTATTGTGTTATATGGTGGCTCTAAAACAAGCGCTTGTTTTCATTATGGGTTTTTTGTAGCTACATGTAAGTGCGGATGCACAGCTTAAGGTTTTTTAGAAAAACTCTGTTCCCTTGATCTCTGAATTGTACTCCATCACTTCTGTAGATGTCATCAATATCAAAACGTTGATTGTTGTTATAGATGGGACCCATCCTATGGTCTCTGAGGTAAGTAGAAATAGCTTTATTGGCATTCTTTCTAGCTTTCTCAATCTGTGGACGGAACTAATATGACCACTTCCATTTCTGTTTTTGGCATATATCAGAGCATATAAAGACAGTTTGAGGGAAACGCAACATCAATTTTGCAAAGGTATCCTGCATGAGCATTTCCAGTCCTACTCCAGTCAATGTGCCTAGGTCATTGCCACCACAGTGCACAATCATGAGGTCAGGGGGTTGGAGATGCAAAAAGGTTTTAACCAAAGGCATCAATTGGTGCTACTTTAATCTTCCCTGTGCAATCTATTTAATATCCACATTTGGCAAAGCTAGGTCTTTGTCAACACCTCTTTGTTCGGCATACCTTTTGCACCAGAAAACATACCTATGCCCTACAATCCATACTGAACGCATCTTGAAGGGATGTCTAGAAGTAATGAAAAGATGTCTGTAGCTGAAGTAGTCAGTTGGTAGAATGAGAGGTATCTAAATGGCGGAGAAGATGCTGTTTTTGAAAAAGCAGATAACTGATTTGCTGTTCATGAAAATTGTAGACTCACAAATAGGATGCATGTGACTTCACTAAAGAAGCATGTTTCCGATTAGTTATAAAAAAATGTTTGAAATGTACAGTAGATAGGGAAAGGTAATATTTTGCAAAAGCCAACCACACCTGCTGTTTGCATTAGTAAGCTTGTGTGCTGAAGTTGAACTTGTGACCTGCCAGTACAGTTGAATGTTGCAGAAAGTGTTACTATGGAAACTAGGATTCAGCAGAATGGGGCAAGGGTTGAAACTTAACAGTGGATTTAAAATGTGAAATAGAAACTTTAAATATAAGTAATATGTTACTAAATAATGTTTTCCAAATCATTTCTATGTGTAGAACTAGTGTGTTGTTAAAAAAGTATTCTAGTATTATAGGAATAGGTTTTTGTAAGGGTTCGCGGCTCCATCTCTACGCTAAAGCGAGGTACCGCGGCGATCGCGACTTCAGAAAATTACTGAACCAGTTTGAGCACTATTTGAAGATAGTTAGAAATGGTTAACATGTCTAACCAATAGAAATGTGTTTTACAATTTGAAATAATGTAGGAAGCAATGTGATTTGCTACTAACATGTATTTGTGTGCAGAAAGAGAGGGGAAGTTTGCCATTACTGGTTCCACGGTGCTGAGAGTGCGGCATTACATGTATTGTGTGCAATAGAAAATCTTTAATTAGTTTGTGATACTTGATATTCTGCAAAACTATTTCAAAGGTGAGTAAGAAATATATAAGGTGTGTTATGTATTATGAGGCAGGGCTTTTCTCTTTTTAGTGTAATGTTTGAAATATGGTATCAAATGTACGGATGTCTGTTGTAGTTTGTTTTATTGTAATGAAATGATATTTGAAATAGTTTGTGCAAAGTAACATGTATACGTTGGCAGATGGATTAGTGATTATGGTAGTTTGTACGAGTGTGTGGGAAGGTGCAGATGTGGAACGCCGCATAATTGAAAGTGCATTATGGTGTAGTGATTGCGGTACATTTGTACTTGCACTTGTATTTTCACATGTGTTATACCTATAAAGATGGTAGAGGTATAAAACACTGGTATATATGTATTTGTGTGTTTCTTTTACATATGATGCCACTCGGAAAAGGTACATGCATGCATGGTTTTGGGAGTATAGTGAGACAATTAACAGACACTTCAAAAATATTGCTGCTTTGCATTTGGCTAGGCCCAACACTCTCAGTAGTTGCTGAATAGTGAAGCTGCAGCACAAACGTGAGGTTTAAGACTTGTTGGTTGAAGGATTAGTGATTATGTTACCTTGTATTTGTCTATGGAAATGTACATTTTGAATACGCCGCATCATTGTAGGTGTCTGTATGAAATGGAAAGTGCCGTCTGTCAAGGTTAAGGGCCTTTGTAGTCTTATGATTCAAGTATGTGTCTGCTTTTACATGTATTCTCACATGTGTTATACCTATAAAGATGTTAGAGGTATAAAAAACTGGTATACGTGTTTGTATTTTTCTTTTACATATTGTTGGACTTGGGCCTTAGGGCAGGTTCACCCCTAATCTTTTTGTTTTTATTTGTGACCCTGTGGTAGTGATTTTTGGGTCTTGGCGCACTTTTTCCCTGTGTCCCAGAGTAAAGTGCGTGCGTGTAGTATGGCTGGCCTGCCCTCCCATAGGAATGCATGGGGAATGTGTGTGTCCATGTTAGTTCCTGATGTGTGGGGAGTGCAGGCTCGAATTTGGTATGTGTGAGTTCGTGGGAGCGAATGCTGCAAGATGGTGTCTGCGGCATGTATGTGTCTAGAAGGGAAGTGCTACTTCTGGACATTGATGTATGTGTGCAGTGAGGGTGCTGGAACGTGATTGGCTGGAGCTGGCTGGCATGCCAGGCTCCAGGAAGTCTGGATGGGTCTGCCCGGTGGTGAGTGTGAGATCAGCATGAGTGATGTGTGGGAGGAGTATACCTGTGTCCTGGATGGGCTGGGGTTTTCCCCACACAATGCTGGCTCCCGCCCCCCTGTGGTTTGTCTAACGACCCAAGCCTCCCCAGTGAATGAAAGGGGTGGTTGGGCCATCAAGGGTACTCCCAAGCCAGCTGCAACTGGTTTCCCCCCACCCTGCACCTCCAAACAAAGGATTTCTCTGTATAAAAATGGGGCTGTGTCCCCACAGAAGTTGTTCTACTTTTGGATCCTTGCCAGAGGGGGCTGTTGCTGCTGCTGGGGCCAGGAGGACCGCCACTTGGCTTGTCTCCCTGCCTGGAGACCCAGTGTGCTGGCTCTGGCCCTGCCTTGCCCCCCTGCCTGCCTCCAGACCCTTCTGGAGCCTTTGCTTTACTCTTAGCGCTTGGGAGCGCTTTATCTTTACTCTTAGCGCTTGGGAGCACTTTTTGTGCAGCCGGTGCCCACCCGGCCTCTGCCCGTTTATTTTGCCGCTTTTTGGCATAGCGAGTGCCTACCTCACTTTATCTTTAATCCGGACGCCGGTGCCCACCCGGCATTGCCCCGTCCGTGGAGATTTGAATTATCGCGAGGGAGCCCACTCCTCGGATACTGAGAGCCTGCCTGCCTGCCTGAAACGAGCCGCCGCGCTGCCCGTGGCGACCCGGAAGTATCTGGCCGACCGGCCAATCACAGCGCGGCCCCCTCGAGGCCAACCGGAAGTCCCGCCCCGCAGCCGAGCAGCGCGAAAGGAAGCAGCCGGCCGAGTCCCCGAGGGAAGAGGAGCCCCGCGCTACTGCGAGGAGGTCCGGTGAGTGCGGGGGGGCCGTTTCTCTTTGTTTCCCGAGCGGCCCCAGCTGGCAGAGGGCCGCTCCGACGAGCATCGAGGCAGTTCTGACGGGCCCACGAGAGGCTCAGGGGCATTCTTGTTTAGAGCCACGAGCTCTCTGGAGGCAGTACCGTTTTGAGCCCTAGGTGCTCCACCCGCCCCCAATTGTTGTTCGGAGCCGCAGAGGCTCCTGGGGGCAATCTGTTCATCGAGCCCAGCGAGGCTCCAACGACGGCCATAGTTGTTGGCGAGTCCCGAGGCTCGAGGGGGCATTCATTGTTCTGAGCCCTGAGAGGCATCGCCCCCATCATTGTTTTAGAGCGCTGAGCTCTTTAGTGCCCATTTGCGAGCCAGAGAGGCTCTAGGGGGACACAGGCAGCGAGTTGGTTAGAGCCCCGTGGCTCCCACGCTGTGTTTCCTCACCTGTGTTCTTGAGCCCACGTGGCTCCAACGTTGCCTACCTGCTATTTACAACTGTCCAGCACTTAGTGGACAGTTGCTACGTTTAGGCTTTTGTGCTGTGCTGCCTGCGCAGCCTCCCCTGACATTGAGACTCAGGGCATTTCAGCCCTTGCGAGGCCAGTTGGCCTGGGGGACAATTCTAGTGTTGTACTATGTGCACCCTGCGCAATTTATGATTTACTGCTAATTTGATTTCTGCGCAAACGTCCTACCTGCACCTCTGAATGTGTTGTAATGTTTCATGTGCAATTGTTTGTTATTACCTTTGCTAAAAGTGACCTGCTTAGGTGATTCTTTATGTTTTTATTCCCCTTTGCTAAAAGTGACCTGCTTAGCGGATTGTTTATGTCGTTACCTTTGCTAAAAGTGACCTGCTTAGGTAATGCCTTGTGTTTTTATTCCCCTTTGCTAAAAGTGACCTGCTTAGAGGAATGTTGATGTTTTATTGCCTTTGCTAAATGTGACTTGCCTAGGTGATTATTTTAGGTTTCCTTCCCTTTGCTAAATGTGACTTGCTTAGGTGATAGGTTTTCCTTCCATAGGTCCTGATGTTAAGGTCCTAGTTCCCTGTGTGATTTCCCTACAGTGTTTAGGGTGGCGTAGGAGGTGTTTACTCTTTACCAGTAGTTACTGGTTGTGTGCTACATGTAACTATTTTGTGTGCTATATTCATTATATGTTTATGTGCTAAGTGTTATACCTACAAATATTATTTCTAACAAGTGCATACCCCTGACAGTGGTCCAGGTGGCCCTGTCCTGTACATAATCCCTTGTAAATCTTGCCCGTGCCTGTTGGCACATTGTAAAGTGTGTGTCTTATGTAATGTGTTTTTATTATAATACAAAGGCTATTTTTGATATAACCTTGTGTGGAGTTTCCTTTGTGGTGGGCCTAGGGTGTTGCTGCTGGGGTGCGCGCGCAAACGCTTTACACATCGCCTCCGAGATTAGCCTTGCTGCTCGCGCCACGTTACCTAGAGGGTGAGCGGGGGTTATCTTGGTGTGTGACTCCCTTGCCCTGACCTCAGAAATGGTGGTCTCTGACTGACCTTGGCGCAAGCCTTGGCCAGCCAGAGGTCCCGTTTCTAACATTGGTGGCTAGCGGTGCGGATTGGACTTGCGTTTGCGCTGTACCACAGTGGCGACAGGCCACATTACAAAACTCTGCAATTTTAGATAACCACATTTTGGGGGTTATTGTTTTTAGGGAAGTTCAGTATTGCTTCTCCTGAAAGGTGTCATTTTGTAATTTCTGTCCAGTACATTTGTTCCCCGCCCTGCTTCCAGAGTTTGGTACCTGTGTCACTTGTGGTCAGGTTGGGAAAATCAGGGGTGGTAGAAACTGCCTTACCGGTCCGAGGGGAGGGTGTGTGTGAATGAGTGTTGTGTTACACTGGACAGTGGAGTGCAAGTTCTCTGAGATAGGAATCTTGCTGAATTTTTGTAATTGTGTACTCCTGTTAAGCTCAGACCCCCAGGTTGCCTGTGTCAAACTCTTCTTGAGAACGTCCGCCAAAATGGAGCCTGTTTTTGATCTCTGTTGTCTTTTTAGGTACAGTAGGTCAGAGATGGTCAGATTCTGTGAAGAGGGAGGCATGGAGGTGAGTGAGTCGGATACTCAGTCCCAGCTTAGGGACAGCCTGATCCAATGGCAAAAGGGTCAGTGGGATCTTGAGCACAGTGAGAGAGATAGGGCCCGGGCCGCACGTCATGAGGATGGTGAGTCTGTTGGGAGCCCTGAAGAATGTGAGTTGTATGATGATGACAGTGGATGGATATCAGCAGATAGTGAGGACCCCATAGATAGGGAGTCCCTTGCTGGGTCCAGTGTCAGTGCCCCATCCCTTGTCCTGTCCCCAGGGGATTGGTTAGATAGGAGGGAAGAGCGGGAGCATCAGCTAGCGATGGAACAGCTCAGGTTGGAGCACGCCAAGCTAGAGGCTGAAAGGGCCTTGTTCAGGGAGAAGGTAGCCTTAGAGGATAGGTTATCCCCTGATTGCAGTTGTGGTTTTCTGGATTCCCCAGGGAGGGTTGAATCCAGTGGTGGCAGCTATTTAAATATTAGTGTAGACAGTCCCACTCCCAGTTCCCCGAGTATGGTACCTGTTTCCCAAGAGGAGGAGAATAGGTTGAGGTTCAGGAACCTTAGGAAACCACCTCACCAGGGTTGGGAGTATTTTGTGGATGACTGTTCTGATGCAATGTGGGATTGGCTGACGGCTAACTCGGACAATGAGGTGGACGGTGTGGTGAATATGTTCCTCAAAGAGAAGTTGCTCAGTGTTGTTTGTCCAGAGTTGCGCCAGCACCTGCTGGAGTTGAAATGTTTTTGTCCTTGGGACCTTGCAAAGGAAGCAGATCGCTGGGACAGTGCGAGAGGTTCTTTAGAGTCACTAGTGAGTGATTCCAACAATAGTGGGTCAGGTGTGTTCCAGCCCAGTGTGGTGGAGGAGGGTGAGAGTAGCCCAGCTAGGTCCCTGGTTAGTGAGAAGGGTGTAGGGGCTGACTGCCTGTCTCAGTGGAGCGGGAGTGAGTGTGTGACCGAGAGTCCCCAGACGCCCGAAGCCCTGTCACAGAGCCTGGATGGTTTCTTTAGGGAACACCAGGATGGGAACCTAGACTTGCCTGTTAGTTCACTTGAGGGAGATCTCCTAGTGGGTAGAGGACCTGGAGCATCTGTAAGCGGAGCTTCTATGGTTCTAGAGTCTGGCAGTACCGCTCCAGTAGGGAGGGTACAGGAGTCCAGCGAAAGGAGTGATTGGGGGATAGTATGTGAGCCCCCAGAAGTCCTGGAGTGCCAGGCATTGGTTCCACCAAAAGTTTTAGACCAGAGGTTGGAAGGCCAGGTTCAGGATCCGCCTGACCTGAAGGGTGGGACTACTGTAATCAGTGTCCTGACCAGTTCTTTTTCCAGAGGTACCGCCCCGGTTGGGAGGGAGCAGGACTCTGGAAGGGGGTGCCGAGGGTGGGAGAGCCCACCTCTGACCCCGGTGCAACCTGAGGGGTTAAACCCTAGGTTGGGAGAATGTTGTTTAGAGGGAACCCCCCGCAGGAGGAGGAGGAACCCTAGAAGAAGAGGTAGGGGGAGGAGAGCCTTCCCTGAGACTCCTGGTCCACCTAAGGTTGTAGACCCTAGGCTGGAGAACCAGTGGCAGTCTAGCCCTGTCTTGCAGACAGGAAGAGTGGAGCATGGCTATTATGTGCCAGGGGTTACTACCCCCCACTTTGTGAGTAGGCAGGAACCAGTGGTACCTGGGTGGCCTAGGGCCTGGTCCTCGCCGAGGGCAGCTGGAGAGTACCAGTGGGGTAGCCCAGTTAGTCCCTACAGTAGTTTTAGAAAGAACCCCAGGGGTTCACCGTGGCGTAAAACAGGAGGGTGTCCCTGCAGTTGTGGGCCCGCATCCTTGTTTTATCGCCCCAAGCAGGGAAGTCCATCACGGTGGTGATTGGTCTGCCCTGCGTTTTGGCTGGAAGGGGGTCGTGTTGGACTTGGGCCTTAGGGCAGGTTCACCCCTAATCTTTTTGTATTTATTTGTGACCCTGTGGTAGTGATTTTTGGGTCTTGGCGCACTTTTTCCCTGTGTCCCAGAGTAAAGTGCGTGCGTGTAGTATGGCTGGCCTGCCCTCCCATAGGAATGCATGGGGAATGTGTGTGTCCATGTTAGTTCCTGATGTGTGGGGAGTGCAGGCTCGAATTTGGTATGTGTGAGTTCGTGGGAGCGAATGCTGCAAGATGGTGTCTGCGGCATGTATGTGTCTAGAAGGGAAGTGCTACTTCTGGACATTGATGTATGTGTGCAGTGAGGGTACTGCAACGTGATTGGCTGGAGCTGGCTGGCATGCCAGGCTCCAGGAAGTCTGGATGGGTCTGCCCGGTGGTGAGTGTGAGATCAGCATGAGTGATGTGTGGGAGGAGTATACCTGTGTCCTGGATGGGCTGGGGTTTTCCCCACACAATGCTGGCTCCGCCCCCCTGTGGTTTGTCTAACGACCCAAGCCTCCCCAGTGAATGAAAGGGGTGGTTGGGCCATCAAGGGTACTCCCAAGCCAGCTGCAACTGGTTTCCCCCCACCCTGCACCTCCAAACAAAGGATTTCTCTGTATAAAAATGGGGCTGTGTCCCCACAGAAGTTGTTCTACTTTTGGATCCTTGCCAGAGGGGGCTGTTGCTGCTGCTGGGGCCAGGAGGACCGCCACTTGGCTTGTCTCCCTGCCTGGAGACCCAGTGTGCTGGCTCTGGCCCTGCCCCGCTGCCTGCCTCCAGACCCTGCTGGAGCCTTTGCTTTACTCTTAGCGCTTGGGAGCGCTTTATCTTTACTCTTAGCGCTTGGGAGCGCTTTTTGTGCAGCCGGTGCCCACCCGGCATCTGCCCGTTTATTTTGCCGCTTTTTGGCATAGCGAGTGCCTACCTCGCTTTATCTTTAATCCGGACGCCGGTGCCCACCAGGCATTGCCCCGTCCGTGGAGATTTGAATTATCGCGAGGGAGCCCACTCCTCGGATACTGAGAGCCCGCCTGCCTGCCTGAAACGAGCCGCCGCACTGCCCGCGGCGACCCGGAAGTATCTGGCCGACCGGCCAATCACAGCGCGGCCCCCTCGAGGCCAACCGGAAGTCCCGCCCCGCAGCCGAGCAGCGCGAAAGGAAGCAGCCGGCCGAGTCCCCGAGGGAAGAGGAGCCCCGCGCTACTGCGAGGAGGTCCGGTGAGTGCGGGGGGCCGTTTCTCTTTGTTTCCCTAGCGGCCCCAGCTGGCAGAGGGCCGCTCCGACGAGCATCGAGGCAGTTCTTACGGGCCCACGAGAGGCTCAGGGGCATTCTTGTTTAGAGCCACGAGCTCTCCGGAGGCAGTACCGTTTTGAGCCCTAGGTGCTCCACCCGCCCCCAATTGTTGTTCGGAGCCGCAGAGGCTCCTGGGGGCAATCTGTTCATCGAGCCCAGCGAGGCTCCAACGACGGCCATAGTTGTTGGCGAGTCCCGAGGCTCGAGGGGGCATTCATTGTTCTGAGCCCTGAGAGGCATCGCCCCCATCATTGTTTTAGAGCGCTGAGCTCTTTAGTGCCCATTTGCGAGCCAGAGAGGCTCTAGGGGGACACAGGCAGCGAGTTGGTTAGAGCCCCGTGGCTCCCACGATGTGTTCCCTCACCTGTGTTCTTGAGCCAACGTGGCTCCAACGTTGCCTACCTGCTATTTACAACTGTCCAGCACTTAGTGGACAGTTGCTACGTTTAGGCTTTTGTGCTGTGCTGCCTGCGCAGCCTCCCCTGACATTGAGACTCAGGGCATTTCAGCCCTTGCGAGGCCAGTTGGCCTGGGGGACAATTCTAGTGTTGTGCTATGTGCACCCTGCGCAATTTATGATTTACTGCTAATTTGATTTCTGCGCAAACGTCCTACCTGCACCTCTGAATGTGTTGTAATGTTTCATGTGCAATTATTTGTTATTACCTTTGCTAAAAGTGACCTGCTTAGGTGATTCTTTATGTTTTTATTCCCCTTTGCTAAAAGTGACCTGCTTAGAGGAATGTTTGTTTTTACCTTTGCTAAAAGTGACCTGCTTAGGTAATTGTTTATGTTTTATCCCCTTTGCTAAAAGTGACCTGCTTAGTGGATTGTTTATGTCGTTACCTTTGCTAAAAGTGACCTGCTTAGGTAATGCCTTTTGTTTTTATTCCCCTTTGCTAAAAGTGACCTGCTTAGAGGAATGTTGATGTTTTATTGCCTTTGCTAAATGTGACTTGCCTAGGTGATTATTTTAGGTTTCCTTCCCTTTGCTAAATGTGACTTGCTTAGGTGATAGGTTTTCCTTCCATAGGTCCTGATGTTAAGGTCCTAGTTCCCTGCGTGATTTCCCTACAGTGTTTAGGGTGGCGTAGGAGGTGTTTACTCTTTACCAGTAGTTACTGGTTGTGTGCTACATGTAACTATTTTGTGTGCTACATTCATTATATGTTTATGTGCTAAGTGTTATACCTACAAATATTATTTCTAACAAGTGCATACCCCTGACAGTGGTCCAGGTGCCCCTGTCCTGTACATAATCCCTTGTAAATCTTGCCCGTGCCTGTTGGCACATTGTAAAGTGTGTGTCTTATCTAATGTGTTTTTATTATAATACAAAGGCTATTTTTGATATAACCTTGTGTGGAGTTTCCTTTGTGGTGGGCCTAGGGTGTTGCTGCTGGGGTGCGCGCGCAAACGCTTTACACATCGCCTCCGAGATTAGCCTTGCTGCTCGCGCCACGTTACCTAGAGGGTGAGCGGGGGTTATCTTGGTGTGTGACTCCCTTCCCCTGACCTTAGAAATGGTGGTCTCTGACTGACCTTGGCGCAAGCCTTGGCCAGCCAGAGGTCCCGTTTCTAACACATATGATGGAAGAACCGGGTTATTTAAGACCCAGCGGCGCCAGGGGCATGCCCAAAGTCTTCGGGTTCACCTGTCTTAGAGTACAGAGACACGGGACTCTTCGTGGTGACGTCAAAGTTCAAATTTATTGACTGCAGCCAGAAACAGAAGTCCTAGAACTCATCACGGTATGAGTACTCAGGAGACTGCTCAATTTTACAAAGCAAGTCATCCCTTTTTATGCCAAAAATCACATTCCAGACAAATACCTTACATTTACGAACTGTCCAATCACATGTATCCACACCAGAGGTATCGCATGACGGTAAAACCCACTTTTCAATTACCCAGCCCATGATCAATCATCGGACAAACCCAACATTCTTCTTAAGACAGGCTGAACGAACCCATAATAAAAAGGACCACAACCCATATCATAAATAGACCATAAAGAAAGAAACAGAAACAGGTGGGAGAAGGATAAGACATATTTGTGTGTAGTAAAACTTTACGATGTCCTGCGCTTTGATCCTCAATCTTGATCAGCTAGCGGGCAAGAACTGGCCTAACAAGGTCGGCTTCAGGCAACAGAGTCAGTTCGCTCAGGTCATTCAGAAGTCAGCTAAAGTGTACGTGTACTAAAGACTCGTTCGGCCGCAGTCATCGGCCTATGTGAGGGCAACCACAAAATGGCTGCCATACACAAAATGGAAACCAAGGTTTAGAACGGAATCTTCAAATATACTGCGAATCCTTGTGTGTAACGTAGCGAAATCACTCGTACTTGCCGAACTCATTGGTTACGGTTCCTCGTTACCCAAATCGTAACGGAACCATGACATTTGAAACATGGGTTCAGAATTCACGGAACCTCAGACCCTCCTTTTGCCCTTACATAGGCAATCACTCAGTCTATATCAGAGTCGATGTCAATTCTCATCAGATCACCAAAGTTCTGTTGAAACATTATCTTGTTCCTCTGTGTATCTCCCGAGGCAGGCGATCCCCTGACACACATAGTAGCACAAAGGCCACATATGGCAGGACCGCACTGTATACAAAGATAACACGAGAAAAGAATCGCTAAAGCCACACCAATGATCGTCAGAAGCTTCCATCCCCAAACTGATAATAGTCCTCAAAACCATCCAGTTAACGACCAATCTCCTTTGTCCACATGTATAGACTCAGAGATCTTATGTAACTTGGAAATGGCCTCGTAAACTGTCGGAGCATTATCTGGGATAAAAACACAGCTACTCGATTGGATCACTTTACATACTCCACCTCGATCTGCGAGTATGACGTCTAAAACCATACGATTCTGTAACGTCATAAGGCGATCCGCTTGAAGCTCAGCTGTCAGATTACTAAGGGCACCGGCAGTTTCGTTTATGGTGGATTCAACCACTCTCGTCAATTGCCGAAAGCCTCTACTGTTAGCCATAGGTCCCCAAAACGGTAAGAAACCCTTAAAGAAGTCTTCCACTTCCTGCCCAGCGGTATCTTCCCGATCGAAGACACCTCTAACAACTCTTGTCTTGTGGTAATCTGCAGCAGCAGTATACGTAGGAGGCAACAAGTATCCAACATAACACGTTCCTGAAAAATCAGAGGGCAACCATGTATATGCTCTGTTGTAACAAACAAAATACGTGCCCTTAGCTGCCAAAAACGGCGGGGAAGATTGATACGTAAAAACATACGTCTGAGTACAAACACTCTTCCCCAGCTGAGCTTTCGGATTTTTGCCACTCCCTTGCAGACACAATTGACCTCGGTGGGGTACGACCCAAATCGGAGGTGACCTCTTTCGTTTCTGCCTTTCACTCAGACTAACACTGTAACCGGTCGTGTTCCATCCAACATAAGCCGCCAACTCTTCCTTGGCAATGGTCCTGTACGTATCGATATCTCTGCTCATATTCATAACTCCCTTCACCAAGGCTTGATTACTCAAGTTATCTCTCATGGAATGCAGAGGATAAACTTCCAGGGCATAAATGAACATAGTCTGAAAAGCCCATATCGACCCATTCTGACTAAACAGTAGAATCAGATAGGGAACAACTCTACCTGTAGTATGTGGCATAAGACCACACACACAACAATTAGTAATGTTCACTACCAACTTATGTTGGTGCAGTAGCTGTATGAATGTGTTATGTACAAATTCTGACCTTCACATTTGCTCGTGTTCAGGTAGGACATGAAAGGAATGCAAAGGAGTAGCAGTAGAAAAAGACATAGGTTGGGAGGTGGGTGCAGAAGTCAATTGGGTAGTGAAAACAATCCAACCCACCAATGCTAACGTCATGCTTAAAAACATCAGAACACATGTGTGACGGGGAGGACCCGGACTCGGACCCTCCCGGCTTACCTTTACCTGTGTCCCCTCTTTTTGTGCAGCACACAGATACCTGGCAAACGGCTGCGGACAGGATTCATCCCCTACAGGACACCGAGGAGCCGTGTTGCTTTAACTGGGCGGAGCTAGACCCTGGACCCACCCACCTGCTGGAGGTAAAAGAACGCCCTAAACAGACTCAGGTGTGTATTACACCCGGAGGAGTCGGAGAGTGGTGGCGTGAGAGAGGAGCGGAGTGGAGCTGGACGGAGGACGGAGAAACAGAGATTGCAGTCGAGGAGGAGTCGGGAAAGCAGAGGAGGAGGTCGGGAGAGGAGACGAGCGGGGAACATCAGCTGGAGGAGTCGGGAGAGATGAGGAAGAGGTCGGGAGCGGAGACGTGCACAGAACATCAGAGAGCGGAGGCGGGAGAGGCACCGCAGAGGACGGAGACCGGAGCCGAGAGGAGAAAGACCAGTGACTACAGCGACAAGCCGGGAGGCCAACGGGAAGGCGCATCGCCCAGCCACACTTCACATGAAGTGTGGCTAGAACAGGTACGGTGACGGTTCACGGGGTGGGCGGGCCGTAAGTGGGGTAAACCTCCGTGACACCAACCAACGACCTTCGGTGCACCAAACCCCCCCCTCACATTACCGGCACCCTAGTCTTGAAGAGCACGTGTGGTCCCTCACTCCCCTACCCCGAGTACGCACTTAAACCATAGCCTAATATTGGTTTCTTTCTGTTTTGGGCGGCGTTCCTGACGGGAGTGGAGAAAACGGCGGACTCAAGGCCTACAACACCCAGAAGGCCACGGGAGTTCCGACGACAGGGAGCGGCAAATCAAGCAGCTGAGGACGCCGACAACCCGCTACCATTTTACAGAGTGCCAGTACAAAAGAGGAGACAATATAAAACAATAAAGCCATCGTTACCTAGAACTCCCGTGTCAGTAAGTTTGTTTGAGAACCCAGCCAAAAGCCCACAACATGTTATCAGAAAACATTTGCTATACATTCATTTACACAGTTTCATTTTAAAGTTCATTTTCTCAGCAGCTCTCTCTGTCCCAGAAAACTCCATCCTCTAACCGTGCTGTTCGCGGCAGTTGGTTTTCTTCCGCTAAGGAATGCTTCTATCAGTCATGGGAACGCCCTGAGACCAACCAGAACCGTCGACCTTGTGTCTACACGGCTGCAATCCCAAGTCTTTATACCGCGACCCTACAGCTGAGCTCGGATGGCAGGTCAAAAAAGAAAAATAGACCAAAACAGTTTCTTGGATGAGAGAGTGCAGTTCTCCAAAAACAAAAGAAAAATTATGCTTTAATTTGTCTATCGTTTCTCGGTCGCAAACTATAACGGACTTTACCAGGCACTGTCTGATCTTTAAACAAAAGTTCAGGCTCAGTGGTGTCCAATCTCAGATGCGGAGGTACAGCTGCTTGCAAAATGTCGTCGTCCTCTCGTTCAGACTTTGTCCATACTAGATGTGCATCGCTAAATGGCATGAACTTCGGCACTTGTTCTGTCTCTGAGTCACCAATACCATCACTGATCCGCTGGTCGTACGGCAGAGGTAAAGGCACCCTCTTACAATGTATGCCGTGGACCCAATTTCGTTTCCCGAAGACCTTCACCGAAGTTCTTGTTGACAGGAGCACCTGGTGGGGGCCGGTCCAGCGGGGCTGCTCGTTTTTGGTCCGCTGAAAGTTCTCTACCAGGACCCAGTCACCGGGATTGATGGTATGACCTGGATCCACAGATGCTGGTGGCAAGTTATCATGAACCTGTTGATGCAAGACACGCAATTTAGCCGTCAGATCATACAAATAGTCCACCAACACAGGATATTCGATGTCACTAAACTTCACTGGCCTCGGCACTCCCCACACATTCGCCGGGCGACCAAAAATAATTTCATATGGACTAAGGCCAATTCCGAAATGCACTGTAGTTCTAGTTGACAAAAGTGCCAACGGCAAAGCATCGGGCCATTGGAGACCAGAACTCGCCTGAATTTTGGCTAACTTTAGCTTCAAAGTGCCATTGTAACATTCCACTGATCCAGCTGATTAGGGATGATTTGCAGCATGAAACCTTTGTTTTATGCCCAAACCCTCAGATACTTTTTTCATAATCTTCCCCACGAACTCACTTCCGTTATCACTCCACACCATCCTTGGCAATCCAAACCTAGGGAAATATTCTTTGAGCAGGACTCTAGCTGTGGACAAGGACGTATTGTCTTTTAGGGGGTATGCCTCTACCCATCTAGAAAAGGCACAAACAACTACAAAGACATATTTCAGGTTGTTACACCTTTCCATGTGGGTAAAATCCAATTGCAGAACCTCGAACGGATACGTCGGAGGCGCAACGTGACCTGCTGGAGTTGGAGTTCCCTTGCCAGGATTATACATCAGACACACCATACAATTCTTGACCACATTCTCAGCACATTTAGGAATTCCAGCATTCTGCCACACTGGAGCCAACCACTTAAAAAATTCCTTTCACACTAATGTGAGACAAACCATGTGCCATCGTAACCACCGCAAGCACATACGCATCCGGCAACATCCATCTTTGGTGTTCTGATAACTCAACCCAACAACCAGTCGAATCCAATCTACCCGTAGTTTCTCTCCACACATTCTTTTCACTTTCAGTAGCTTCAGCCTGGATTGATTTCACACTCTCAATCGTATCCTCACACATTCCAGCTGCACCAATCCATCTCGCAGGGCCTGCAACATACATTGGACTCATCACATTTCTTGCTGTTTCTTTCACAACTTCATCCGCAAACGCATTACCACGACCAACATCATCCGTAACCTTTCGGTGAGCACTGCACTTCACAATCAACTTGCTTCGGCAAAGTAAGTGACTCCAGAAGCTCATTCACCAACTGCCCATGTTGAATCTTGGTCTCATGCGACGTGAGAAATCCTCTTTCTCTCCACAAGTGTCAAACACTATGGGCAACACCAAACGCATACTGACTATTGGTGTACACATTCACTCTCTTTCCCTCAGATAAAATACACGCTCACGTTAATGCAATCTCCTCTGCTGCTTGCGCCGAATTATGGCTCACTCGTGAGGTTTCAACAATTGTGCATAATGTCTTTACAGCATATGCTGCAGTCGTATCACCATTCGGGAGCTTGTAACATGACCCATCAACCCATAGCGTACCATCAGGATCCAAAAGAGGAGTGTCTTTCAAGTCGACTCTCCCCTTCGTTTCCTCTTCCGTCCTCAAAAAACAATCATGCTGTTCCTGACCATCTGTATCCACAGAAATCGGCAACAATGTCGCTGGATTCAATTCATTGCACCGCTTGATATGCACATGACTAGCCAAAAGCGTCAATTCATAACCCGACAACCTCGCACTAGTAAGGTGTTGAGTCTTTGTTTGATTTAATAAAGTATCCACTGCATGTGGAACCATCACAACCAACGTATTGTCCATCACCAATCCAGCAGACTGTCGGATAGAAACAGCCGCTGCCGCTGTAGCTCTCAAGCAACTTGGCAACGCTAGAGCTACCGGATCTAAAGTCGACGAGAAATACGCACATGGACGCTGCTTATCATCAAATTGTTGAGTCAAAACTGACAATGCACAACCCTCTCTCTCGTGGACATACAGTGTAAAAGGCTTACTGTAGTCGGGAGTACCCAACACTGGAGCAGAGCACAATGCATCACGCAATTCAGAAAAACTCTTCTGACAATCGTCAGACCAAGGAAGAGGATTCGGTATATCCTTACAAGTCAATGCCAACAGAGGTTTTGTCAGCAAAGAAAAATTCGGAATCCACTGTCTACAATACGATGTGATACCCAGAAAAGCACGTACCTCTCTCTGCGTATTTGGCACAGTCATTCGAGCAATCGCTTGAATTCGTTCTGGGGTCAACCTTCTTCCTTCCTTCGACAAGAGATGACCTAAGTAGGTCACTTCTTGGCGACAATACTGCAACTTTGAAGGTGACACTTCATGATGCAAGTCAGACAAATGTCATAACAAAGAAAAAGTAGCTCTTTTACAAGTTTCCTCATCATCAGCAGCCACTAATAAATCGTCAACATACTGAATAAGAGCAGTACCAGCAGGCATCGCAAGAGTATCAAGCTGAGTTTTCAAAGCCTGGCTATAAATGGAAGGACTTTCGCAATAGCCTTGAGGAGCGCGTTTAAACCGGAAGCTTCGGCCTCCTAAACAGAAGCCAAAAATATCTCTACTCTCTTCGGCAATTGGAATGCTGAAGAAAGCATTCTTCAGATCTATAACCGAAAACCAGACAGCTGAAGCCGGAATCATGGTCAGTAAAGCAGTAATGTCTGGAACAACTGGAAACTGTGGCACGACAATCTTGTTAACCTCTCTAAGATCGATCACAAACCTGTAGATAGGTGGCTGAGAAGAGTCAGTACGCTTCAAGACAGGCAAAACCGGACTGTTACACACATTACCTCTCGTTTCTTCAATCACATCTTTCTCAATTAAATCATAAATGATTGCTAAAAGCGCTCTTTTACCATCGCTAGAAATCCTATACTGGGGGATACGTGGCAATTTGACATTCGCTTTAAGCGTTACAACGTAAGGTGGAATCTCCAAAAGACCCACATCATTAGGACCAGTAGCCCAAAGGGTATCAGGGAGAAACGCAATTCCGGTGGAAGACGATCTTTAGACAAATACATCGGAGAGATCACTTTCTTACCCAATGTAAGCTGTACTCACGAAGGAGAACAATGCAATGTCGCATTCAATCTTTTCAACAAATCCAAGCCTAACAAATTCTCACCACAACCTGTCGTTAAAATGAGAGGTGCTTCCAATTCACACGGCCCTATAGAAAGAGACAAAGGACTAGAAACTGGATTACGAACTGGGGCGCCAGAGAATCCTACCGAAACATTCGTTAAGCCAGACAAAAGTGTGCCAGGGAGTTTAGAGTGCATGATAGAACTCTTCGCTGCACCGGTATCCAAAAGAAAAGGCGCTACCACACCTGATGTAACTATTGCAACATAAGGCCCACTCTGATCTACTGGAACCGACACTACTCCCTCTCTTTGTCTATGGCTGTCCTAGCAATCATTATAGTCAGCATTCTCACTCTCAATATAATAGTCATCAGCATAGTACTGAGTCGACTGACCAGATGCAATTTTCTGTTGATCAAAGTAATTCATAGAATTTTGTGGGGGAAAGGAACGTTCGTTCTGAGGAAACGCACCACGTCCTCTACCTCTTGACACTTGCTGACAACCACCACGGCCTCTCGGGGCCGGCATACCACTCGCACGCTGTCGTAAAACAGGACACTCATTTTTATAATGAACTTCCTCCCTACAATACGCACACTGATTCAAACCCAAGGGTGGTCTTGGAGGAAAATACTCAGGCTTCTGTGATATTCTCTGAAACTGTGGAGGTTGCTGAAACTGTGGGCGTTGCTGTCATTCTTGCTGATTCGAGCGAGGCGGATACGCCTGCTGCAAAAGAACCTTTGTTTTTAAGTCTTTTGTCTTCTTCTCTACTTTCTCTTTCTCATCCTTATCCCTATTCTCATAGTACTGTGCAGTCACCAATATCTGGGCCGACGAAGAAACAGCCCAAGAACTTTCAGAATATTTCAACTTATTACACAGTTCAGGAAGTAAGTTAAAGACAAACTTATCTACGAACAATCTTTGCCCACCTTCCGTACTCATATCCTGACCACTGTGGTCTACAAACGTGTCTTCAAATCTAGTGAAGAAATCAGACACACTCTCGTCTTTCTTTGCTTGCATGCTGTTAACTTATCTCAATTCACTCGTAAAGCAGGCATCATCGTCTTCATTAAATTAATGATTCTACCTGGCAATTCCGTAACCAACGGTTCAGGTTTAGCACCTCCCTGTTGTCTAACATCTGCAGCAATAATATTCGCCCAAGTATCTCCTAATTCTGCCGCATGATTCTCATGACGAATCTTCGCCCACAAAGGTTGCGGAACTACATTACCCATCAACATGTCGATGTCGGCTAAATTATAGATTAAGGCATCTACTGTCTGGGACAATTCTTTGTAGTAGCCAGCAGGATTCTTACGAGGATCAGGTAAGGTCTGCTTAAGAGCCAAGACCTCTGCTCTCTTCCAAGGGACTTGCTGAAAATTAGCCGGTGCAGCAACAATATTAAGACCGGCATCAGCCTGAACTGCTTCCTTCCATACAGGAGGAACTTCTCTCATGGGATACTGTCTTGCTTTCCTCCTAACAGAGGAATCAGGTTTGTGCAATGTCTGAGGCGGAAGGCTAGATCTAAAAGCCAGTATCGTCTCTACGGCATCTGTAATATCAGATTCCACTATCATCCCTTTAGCAAAATCCGACTGAACATCAAGTAGTTCCTGCGGGATCAAACCCAAATCATTATCTTCCCATTCCCGACGCAGAAACATACACATACACATCATATTAAAAACATACCTCTGCTTAGGCGGTTCCCACTGAAAGAAAACATCCATAACCGCTGGCAAACTATACCTTGAGGCATTCATAATCCATTTACGAGCCAACAAATCCAATACAGCCCGTTCCTCGGAACCAGGAAGCTGACTACGACTCTGCCTACGTTCCGAAACAGGGGTAATATTCAATGACCCAAACAATGGAGACAATAAACTAGAAACAGTCTCTGTCATTCGTTTTCGAACAGAAGAGAAGAAACAGACATAAGAACAGGAGAATAAGTATTTTGAGGCAAAGAAGGTGTAGGAACAAGAACAGTAGAAGTCCCAGATGCAGAAGCAGAAGGCAAAGGAGTTTGAGGCAAAGTTGGTAGCAAAGCTTGCAACCCTAGAGCAGGTTGCGCAGGAGGAGGTAAAGCCATCTGTGGAGTACCGGGTGGCTGAACAACAGCAGGAGGTTGAACAACAAAGGGTGGAACAACCAGAGGTAATAGAGGTGCAGTAGCACCCTGCACATAAGGAGGTGGTCATCTCAGTAAATGAGACATCAAGGGGTCTTTTTCAAGATCTTCAGTCGCTTTCGGAGGAGGAGATGGCAAGGCCGGATAACATTTATCCATGGCCATACAACGCTGCCTATCTGAAACTTCACTCGCTCGCTCCTCTCCATCATCCCTATACTGCCTAGCAGCCTGTAGTACTGACATATTCCTATCTTTCCTATCTCGTTTAGCTTGCTTAATTTCTCTCCGTTTGGCTTCTTTACGCCAAAGGCGAAAGGAGTCAAACATTGCCGGCCGGGCTTTCTTCCTAAACAATTTTGTTTCTAGGTAATCTAAAATCTCAGTATCAAAACTACCATGTTGGGGCCATCGTAAAACCCCCTATTTCCTAGTGTAACGGACCCATACTTTATTAAACATAATGGGGCCCACGCCATGTTTAGAATAAAGTTCATAAGTCGGAGTTCCAACTGGAGGTATTGGACATGAATCCTCCAATCGGGAATCCCTGTTACAACCACAACAAAATATTCTCCTAATTTTGCTAAGACTAGGCATCTTTGCTCACTAATCTAGCTTCAAACTTCAAGGGATTATCTACAACGATAGTCTCGCAAATATACGAGTCCCTCTGCTTTGGAAACTGCAATTTTCAAATCAAAACTAAGGACCAAACAAACTAAGAACCAAGAACCAAAAACGAAGGACTGGGAGCGACCCACTTATACTTAACTGAGGTATCAGTCACGTCACCAGAAGACCCGTCTATCGTCTCGCCTTACAAAGCTGCACAAAGGGGGGTCTAAGACAGGGCGACAGTCAGGGCAGCGATCCTTCGTAGCCGTCTAGAAAGCAGGAAACCTCGCAGCAAAGACCTTCAGTCCACGTTCGACATACCGGGGTCGATGAAGTGGGGGGCCTCTTCCGGAATTTCCTCACGAAGCTCCTCCAGATCTTCAGGCTTGGACCGGTACCGCTTGATGTCGCCCCATGTTGGGCGCCAACTGAAGAACCGGGTTATTTAAGACCCAGCGGCGCCAGGGGCACGCCCAAAGTCTTCGGGTTCACCTGTCTTAGAGCACAGAGACACGGGACTCTTCGTGGTGACGCCAAAGATCGAATTTATTGACTGCAGCCAGAAACAGAAGTCCTAGAAATCATCACGGTATGAGTTCTCAGGAGACTGCTCAATTTTACAAAGCAAGTCACCCCTTTTTATGCCAAAAATCACATTTCAGACAAATACCTTATATTTACGAACTGTCCAATCACATGTATCCACACCAGAGGTATCGCATGACGGTAAAACCCACTTTTCAATTACCCGGCCCATGATCAATCATCGGACAAACCCAACATTCTACTTAAGACAGGCTGAACGAACCCATAATAAAAAGGACCACAACCCATATCATAAATAGGCCATAAAGAAAGAAACGGAAACAGGTGGGAGAAGGAGAAGACATATTTGTGTGTAGTAAAACTTTACGATGTCCTGCGCTTTGATCCTCAATCTTGATCAGCTAGCGGGCAAGAACTGGCCTAACAAGGTCGGCTTCAGGCAACAGGGTCAGTTCGCTGAGGTCATTCAGAAGTCAGCTAAAGTGTACGTGTACTAAAGACTCGTTCGGCCGCAGTCATCGGCCTATGTGAGGGCAACCACAAAATGGCTGCCATACACAAAATGGAAACCAAGGTTTAGAACGGAATCTTCAAATATACTGCGAATCCTTGTGTGTAACGTAGCGAAATCACTCGTACTTGCCGAACTCATCGGTTACGGTTCCTCGTTACCCAAATCGTAACGGAACCATGACATTTGAAACATGGGTTCAGAATTTACGGAACCTCAAGATGCCACTAGGAAAAGGTACCGAGACAAGCATGCTTGCTTTCAGGAATATTGTGAGAATTACATCTCTATACTCAAGAACTAGGTATGCACTATAAAAATGGAGGAGGTATAAAATACTGGTATACATGTATTTGTATGTTTCTTTTACATATGATGCCACTAGGAAAAGGTACAGACACATGCATACATGGTTTTAGTTGTATAGTGAGACTTTTAACAGACACTTTGAAAAACCTGCTGCTTTGCATTTGGCTAGGCTCAAGACTCTCAGTGGTTGCAGAATAGTGAAGCTGCAGGACAAAAAGTGAGGTTTAAGACTTTTTGGTAGAAGGATTAGTGATTAGGTTAGCTCGTATTGGTCTACGGTAATTTACACTTCAAATATGTGCATAATTTTAGGTGTCTCTCTGAAATTGAAAGTACCGTCTGTCAAGTTTAAAGGAATTTCTCGTCTTATGACTCAAGGATGTGTCTGCTTGCACATCTATTCTCACATGTGTTATACCTATAGAGATGGTAGAGGTATAAAATACTGGTATACATGTATTTGTATGATTCATTTACATATGATGCGACTAGGAAAAGGTTCAGGCACATGCATGCATGGTTTTAGGAGTATAGTGGGACTTTTTTAACAGACACTTTGAAAAACTTGCTGCTTTGCTTTTGGCTAGGCCCAACACTCTCAGTGGTTGCAGAATAGTGAAGCTGCAGGACAAAAGTGAGGTTTAAAACATTTTGGTAGAAGGATTAGTGATTCGGTTAGCTCGTATTGGTCTATGGAAATTTAGATTTCAAATAAGCCACATAATTTTAGGTGTCTCTATGAAATTGAAATTGAAGTCTGTCAAGGTTAAGGGACTTTGTACCTTTAATTGATTGCTTGGCTTACTTGGAATTTGAGGGTTTGGCTTGTGATTGAGTTGGAGTTTTTTGCAGAAATTGTTTTAAAGTAACTGAAGACAATTATGTATTTATTAGGAATAATAATGTTTTCATTGTAATGCTATCTGAAATATTTGCTCTTTATTCTCTGTTGGTATTTTCATTTGTTATTACATGTTCCTACCAGAGATCTGAGTTAGATGGCAGTGTTTTCTTGGAAGCAGTAATACGACAGTTACAGAGATCTTTATATATCAGTTCATTAGTAGATGCTATTCCTTTAAAAAGATGCTTTAACGTCAATTTGTTTAAGAGAAATTGTGACGGGAGCTTCTTTTGTGACAAATGATGGGTACCATCTTTTTTGGAGATGAGTGATATAATCCTTTTTTATACATCTATTATGTTTGCATTACAGGTTTATCACATGGGGTGTTTTTTTCCATAATGCCCTTTTATTATGCAGGGTCAAAAATAAACATTATAAAGAGAAGCTTTGTATATTTAAGTTGAATTATTCCAAGTTATAAAACATAGTAAAGTCTAGGAAGGTAAAAAATGCAGTGTAAATTATCAGATAGTAAAAGTAGGCTTGGTAATGTCTACAGTGGAGTGTGTATTGGCTACCATATCTTTCTCTAATTATCACTCTGGCCATTGTGAGTGACAGGCAATTTTTTTCAGAGTTGCACTCACCTCTTTGGATGACACAGGCAGTAAGGGATGATAGCATTGTAGGGAATAGGTACTGAATAATCAGCTTGTGTTCTAAAAGGCACATTCTTGCATCCCTAATCTTCTTGCTCTTATACTCAGGCACACTAGGCTTGGTCAGCTTTGTTTCTTTTGAGTCTTAGATCACACCCCAGACATTAATTTGTGATCCTTCTGGTATTCTGGAAGTGGTGGCTCAGGTGTTTGCAAAATGACATATGAAAGCATCCTGGCAGAGGAGGTTTCTAAAAAACAGTGCTGTGGACTAAAGGAACCAGATTCTAATTATGGGTCCATAATCTCTCAAACCTGCCCATGTCTGGATTTGCTTAGATGCTTCTGGGCCATATTCAATTTTGTCTTCAGAAAAATATGTTAACCTACTGTTTGTTACAATGTAGACACTTAGGGCCCGATGTAGGTGGCTCATTACCGGTCGGTAAACCCGAAATTCGGTAAATTTCAGGCTTACCGACCGGTATTGAGCCATTTGCCGTGTAGGTGTTGATTCAGTAAATACCAAATCGTTTTTTACCGATTCGGTATTTACCGAATCATAATTTACCGATTTGGTATTTACCGAATCACAATTTACCGATTCGGTATTTACCCAATCAGTAAATGGCATGTAGGAAGCCCATTTATGAGTGCTCATGTGCTTTAACGATTCGTTATTTACCACCAACTATAAGTTGGTGGTAAATAACAAATACCTTTGAAAATGCAAATCTGTGCATTTTCAACTGTGCCATGTGGCAGACATACATGCCCTTAGGGCATGTATGTGTGTCACATGTGCAAACAAGCACGATTCAGGGGTGCAACAGGGTGTGAAAGTGACACCCTGGCACCCTTGAATGTGTTCCCCATTTTACCGAAACAGTATTTACCGATTCGGCAATTGCCATTCATTCCTATGGGCCTCCAGGCCACACTGGTGGTCAGCCTGCTGTGTTATGAATGTGGTGGTCAGATCCCCACAATCTCTGCAGCCTTGCTGTTCTGGAAATTACCGGAAGTATACTGGCGGTGCCGATTTGAATGCCCACTGCCTATATCATGGCGGTGAACCCCGCCATGAAAAGGGTGTCAGACATCCCTGGGTGCCTAGGTAGGGGTTCCGCTGGCGATCTCCCCTCCTAACTGTCTCCTACCCTCCAGGTTTCGCCGCGGTTGCCTGTCCTCTTGCACCGCCTCCCTAGCGATGACAGAGATGCATGAGTATTGCTTCTCCCGGCGGGAGTTAGGCAGCGGTGAGTACTGCGGTGCTGCTGACCGGTGCGCCTCAGTTTGTTTCGCTTCTTGAGTTTTTGGGAGGCACTCCCTCCTGGTTACCGCTGCTGCCTCCACCTCTACTGGGCTGTTGCCTGGCACCTGAATCTGACTTTACCCTGTCTTTGCAGCATTCTGAATGGCAATGCTGCTGCCCCTGGAGCCCAAGGTGTGTGTACGCCGACGACCCGATTTGTGATCAGCGGGGTCCTGCTCTACTCCCTCCGTGGTCATTTGGCTACCTCCCCCATCTGACCCTGCGTGAAGCCTTCGAGTCTGCTGCTTTGTGTTTTTTGCATTGGATTTTTGTGTGTTCCGCCATTTTGGGTTGATGCTGTTGGTTCCCAAGGCCTGGGTCCTCAATCTTGGCGGTTTTGACCTTACCTCATTGTTGCTGGACTGCTCCTTGTTCACCTGTCTGTTCTTTTCCTCAAGTCCCCCCCACTTTGGTCTCCTACTCTTCTCAAATCTTATACTATCACTGATTCACAGGATGTTTATGATTGTTGGTCCCCTGCCAGTTTGCATATCTTTTACTGTGACTGTTTTTTAAGTACTTTCCCTCTTGCCAGTCTGCCTGACCCGATTATGCATTCCTTACCCCTTTTTACCATTCCCTCCTACCTTCCATGCCCCATTTGACCTGTGTCTTGGCTATGCTATGCGCTAATATCATGTTGTTGTATATTCACTGTTTTTCTCCTATGTTATACTTGGCTCCTGTAACTGATGTATTTTTTTAACTTGTAACTCACTGATCCTGATGTAAAGCACTCTCATACCTCCGGGTCCAGCCAGAGCTATAAAAAACTTTGCAAATAAAATAAATAAAGAATTAAATAAATGCAAGAAAAGGGGCCCTAACAGCTGCTATTGGGCCTGGGGTGCATGCAGGGGGGCACATGTTGTGCTCCCCTGGAAGTGCACCCCTGTTACTGCATGGTGTGGCATGCATGAATATGCTGCAGGCAGTGTCATGGTGGCTGTCTGCTGTTAAGGCTCTCTTATGAGCCTAACAGACCACCGCCGTGAGACCACTGCAGCACCGCCCGCCATGGATTACACTCATAATACCAGCGGGCAAGCGCACTACGGGCTTGGTGGTCATCCTGTCGGAGTGGGATGCAGCTGACCGGAGGACAGCCAAACTCGTAATAAGATCTTTAGTATAAAAATGTATTTTCTGAAAGGTAATTGGGCTACATAATATGTTCTATTTACAAGAAGTGCAAGTTAAGAATGATTCCTATGCTTAATATTCTGTTTAGGATCATTGTAAAGATTTATATTTCTAATTTCAACAGACCCCTCATGTTAGTGTACAGTAAAGTGATTGCAACTATTTATGGAAACCTATATTTTTAGACCATTCTCCATGATTATTGAACTGAAGTGAGCAGTTTTTAATTTTTTAATGTTATAATTTTTCAGTAGCCTAGAAAAAGAACTGAGCTAAAGACACTGTCTAATAGGATGAACATACCTGGGAAATCAAAATTTGACCAAAGTATAGTAGGCCTATAATGCATCGAAGTTATTTCTCCAGTGGAGATACGGCACACTACCCCTCAGGTCCTTTACTAGCTCTTGGTCATCGCCACCAACTACCAAGCAATGCCCGGCATGTGCACACTCTCAAGAAAGCGATCTACATGTGGTTCTGTTCTTCAAAGCCTATCAAAGTATCAGAAAACACTGGCTCGTCCCCCTTCTCAAAAACTTGGGTTTCAGACAGTTCTCCCCTGCGTATAGAATTTTAAAAACTGATGTGTCACCCCTAACTGTCTTTGCACTGGCAAAATATCTCACAGCAATGTGGTTCATTCGTACCCGCATCTTGAATGCGGAGACGGACTCATAACAACTTTATTTTACCAATGATTCCTAGTTTCTTGTTGATGAAATGTTTTATACATTGCCAGTCGAATTTTATAATTAATGTTTTTATAATGATTGTGATTATTTGTACATCTTTGATGATCTAACAGATCGAAATAAAGATTGAATTGGAATTGGATCCGTTGCATCTGTGCAAATGTCTTTTTTCTTAATCTAATCAGAGCAAAATTGCACTGCACTAATTTTGCACCATGCAACCTGGCCCCACAGTTTTCTGTTTATTATCTTTGTCCACGTTCATTGCAGCAAATAGCCTTGTTTATCTAAGGGGAACATTCATCTGTGCAGGCTCTGCATTCTTTGGAGAGAGAAAGGCGATTTCTTTTGCGAGCAGTGGACCATACCTGGAATTGCTTCTAACTCCCAGATGGGCCCTGTTAAGTGAGGTGCTATCTTTCTTTCATTGATTTAAATTGATTTGAAATGAATCAGTTCCTCCATTCCTTCTCCCTTGGCCCTGTCTCAGTAAAGAATCTCTCAGGGACATGCGGTACTGCACAGCTATAAGGAGGTAGAGGGACATGGTATCAGCCTGGAGTGGACGATCAAAGGGCAGGATATTTCTTCCTTATTTACTGCGCCTCTGCCACCTGAGAGTTGGTTTTTCGACATCCCCGTAATTTACAATAACAATTCCCCAGTGGTTCGCTTTGCATGGCTACTCAGACTCTGAGTTATGGATCTTGGAAGTGGCAAAGCAGCTGATGATAGTCTCTATGGTTCATTTCTTTTATGAGATAATGTCTCAGATGAAAGCAACAGAGGCCATGCAGATCTATCTTTAACTTGGCTGTAACAAGGCATTAGTTCCAAAAATGGGGTAACCCTGTGCCCCTCAGAACCTGGGTAGTTAAGACGTTTAAAGAAAAAGCGGTTCTGTCGGGTAGGACTGATATTATTTATTTACAAATACATTACATGCAATATACTATAGAATATGCTCTCTCAACACACAAAGGAAAGGAAAACTGTACTCATTCAATTTGCGCTCAATATTTATCTGAATTTCATCATTCGGTTATAAGCTATACGATTGTATCAAAAAAGATTGTGAACTCAAAATATGTACAAAATACTGTTTAGTGACAGTTGTGCATAGTGAAAAGGTGACAAAGTGAACAATATATACAGTGTTAACAGGGTTTCATCTAAAATTATTTCTTTAGAGGAGGCCAGAGCTTTGTTTGAATCCACAGTTTCTTCCCTAATGTGGAAACCGGGTCATTCTGGACCTAAGGAATGCGTCGACGTTTCGACCCTTCTATGCCCCTGTTGGTGGTCACAGCAGGTCTTTTTCAAGACGGGGATGAGAAGATTATATGTACACTGTCTGCAAGTAAATGACAAGGTGCGTGTGAGAGAGGCTCATAAGATAAGATGCAACTAGTTGATCTTCTAAAAGGGGCTCGAGATTTACTCACCTTGTCAGGCATGAAATTTTAGGACCTGAGGAACGGTGGCCCAGGGGCCTGAAGATCAATTTCAGTGTCGCCTGGTGCAATGTAGCTAATTATCTTACAGTCCGCTGTGAAATTACGGAAAATATCATCAGGATATGCCTAGGGTGTGATAATAACATTAAACTAATAAATGCTGGGTAAAGCTGGGGTCCACGGGCTCTAGATAATGGTACAGTAGTACGCGCAGGGTGGGTCTGCAAGTCTGGCATGGTTAAAAAGGGGGGCTGGGAGTGGCAAATGATCAAAGGTTGATTAATAAATTTTGCACGATTCATGATTATAAGCAATCCGTAGAAGAGTGGGTGTGTATTACGCTGCTTTACGCGATGTCCAAGTAGTAATTTAATCGATTGCGCTGGGTAATTGTCTATATGCCTAAACATTGAAGCAACAATGCTGGGAATCGCAAGAGCGCGTAAGTCAATGAGGACAATTGCTGAGGCACGAATCTTTATCAAAAGGGGCATGCAATGCGATGCAGGCCGAGATGTCAATGCGCGTGAGGCCATAAGAGGCATGTAAGCGAAGTTCTAATCAAAGTAGCACACATCCATGAAAGAGCGCATGAAGCTTACCGATCAGTCTAATTATCACAGAGATGGACGGAGCGCAGTCTCGGCCATCGGAACCCAAAGTGAATGAAGGGCGCTGTTAGGAGGGAGCTGGTTAAAAATGCTTCCTACCTCGAGGACGCCGCCACGTCAAGGAACGTCAAGGTTGCTAGGCAACGGCGTGGCGTCCTCTACTGTAGCTCGCAATAGGCGTGAGGGGAAGACGCAGCCTATTGGAGTAAAGGGCTGCTTTGGATAGATGTCATGCTATCGTTTCACTAAGCCTGCAGAGTGGCGTCGGATTAGTGTGATTTTAAGGATACTACAATCGGGCAGACGGTGTGTACTGCCAGTGTGTATTGGCTAAAATGTAATATGCACAGTATTTCTAGTAGCAGAAAACACAAAAATGATCAGAGGTGAATAGTAGGTTTTTACAGAAACGAAAGTTACCGATTGAGAACACTTGGGAGATCATTACTAATAAAACACATGGTCAGGTATAACGCAATTAGTAAAGATAGGAATCTTAGTGGACTTAAAAGGACTCAATTAGGATTGCATTCAAAGGACACAATTATGTTAAGTACTACATTGAGGTAAATGCTATTCAAGATAACACATCCTAGAGTCATGGTATTACACAGATATGCAAACTAGTTTGTGTAGGAAAATAAGAACAAATGCGATAGCTAGCTAGCATGGATGGACTATGAGGACTACAAAAGGCCCATTTGTTTTGCAATTTCCTCATGTTCATTCATGTTCATGGAACCATGTTAAGTTCCCCACATCTTATTAGCTTAGGGAAGCTGATATGCAGACACTCTTGTGGGACTTGTCGGAACATACGATGGAACTTAACTTGGTTCCGTGAAGGATACTGAAATCGGAAGGGACGGTGCACATATAAGAGAAACAATCATTTACGGGAACTTATACTGAAACCCAAAACTACTGGAAGAACTCTGTGATACTTTGATACAATAACATAGGGAATTGTTTGTGCAACACATTTACCGTGAGTTTTATGGTCTTGTTGGAGGTATAAGGATGACATTATTCTAGTAGCGAGCCTTGAGGAGGCCCAGGAGGGCGAAACGTGCGTCGGCTGCTGTGTTGTATAAGGTATAAAGATTGATTTTGGATTAACTCTACAGCTGCGATTACAAAATTGGGACTTTTGTGTTGTGACATCACTTTCAGAACTTTTAACATAAAATACAGGATTAAGCATGGGCGGATTTGGCAAACTGGCAATCCGCGAAATTGCGTATTTACGGACGCGCAATCCGCAAAATTCGCAAACTCTCGCGAATTTTGCGGATTCCTTTTTTTTGTGTTCGCAAGTGTTTCTGCCATTTCGCAAGGGTTTTTTACCAGTTCGCAAACGCGAACTTACTTGTCGGGTAGCAACGGTCGCGACCATGTTGTTTCTACGCCTGGTTCATCACAGCACCCTCTGTTTCACCACTGCCACCCTCTGTTTCACCACTGCCACCCTCTGGCTCACCCATGCCACCCTCTGGCTCACCCATGCCACCCTCTAGTTCATCACTGTGGATTATGGGGGGAAAAGCACACCTGCCCTGCCTCAACTGACATGAATGAATTAGGGGCTGATTAATGTGTCACTGAATTTGAACTTCCAGGCTGGCACCTGCTTCCTTATCTTTAATTGCTTTCTGTTGCAGTGTAATTTTTTTAATAGGACCTTTGATGTATACTTGTAGCTATTCTCTGAGCCTGCTGTGAGGGTCAGAGCAGGGTCATAGAATAGTTGCAAGTAGGCAACTGAACTCTGAAGAGGCCCCTCAGGAAGCACTACAGGGAATGGTTACTAATGATAAGATTGAACTTTTGCACCTGCTGAGTGCTTTCAGTTTTGCAAAAATCCAAATATCCAGTAGCATCCACAAAAAGTAATCCTTCCAGGTCAAGATCCAAATCAAAGTGACCAGCACATGAAGAAAGCACTGGGAGGAGCCTGCTGGACAGGAACAGGAAGTTGGGGACTGTGGGGCACTTCCTTCCTCCCACCCCCCCCCCCAAAATGGACTCCTTGCAAAAAAAAGTGCAGGCAAATGTCAACCTGAGAAGGTATTCTGATAAAAATCATAATTTTCAAGGTCTATGCTGCCTGCTGGTGGATTTCTTGTGCGAAATTGCAAATTTTGCAATCTCGCAATTGCGAGATTGTCGCTGCCCGCAGCATCTACGTGTTCGCAAGTGTTTACTCCCGCGAAATTGTATAGTATTTAAGTTGGCAAGTGCGACCAATCAAAAAATCCGCTTCGCACGGATTTACGAATTTTCGGCAAATTCGCGAGAGTTCGCGGATTGCGAATTTGCCGAAAATCTGCGAGCGGAACGGATTTTACGCCCATGCTTATACAGGATGTTTATGGGAACAGAACCTAATGCACGCAGGAAATAAGTAACTATTATAAGGTATGCTCTGGTGTCTTTGGCTTAGAATGGTACCTGGACAAACTTGGTAAGTCTGGGAGTTTGATACTCAAGGTAGATGAGTATTTGACTCCAAGGGAGCACCCAAAAATGAAGTGGAAGTACGTTTTTATAATGTGATATACTATCTATGAGATGTATTGAGGTGCATATCTTTGAAGCATAGCCACCACAGTGTATATAAAAAACAAGGCAGAAGTGAATGCACTGTGGCTCAGATTATAAACATTTGTTAGAACCAGCACTTCAGTCTTGTATCATGATGGACATAAGGAACGTGAAGCATAGTGGTGTCTGAATTAATGAAAACTGAGAAACCACATTGGAGGAAACCAAATCATGGAAAACCAATTTAAAAAAAGAACATTTTAAGGAAATAAAAAAATAGAAAGTTAAACAAAACATTTTAAAGAAAAGATGATTTTATGAAAAATCCAAAATGACATTAAACTTGGGTGGAGTTTAGGACTGCTGTGGAGTTTTTGCGTTCAATGATGGGTGATGTTTAGGATGATGAGGGTTTTTTAGGAGTCAGGAATAAGTAGCATTTGTGCATCAAAAGGGGTTTTAAGGTTGAGAGATGGGTGGTGTGTAGGGATGATAAGAGTTACTTTTAGGATTGATTGATGACTAGTGCTTAGGTGTGTGAGGTGTTTTGAGGTATCAGGGATGGGTGGAGTGTAAGGGGGTTCAGGGATTTTAAGGTTCATGGATGAGTGGAGTTTAGGACTGGTGAGGGTTTTTAATGTACAATTACGAGTTGTGGCTGGGGTAGTGTACAGTTTTTAAGGTTCAGATTGGGATGGAGTTTAGGATGATGAGGGGAAGGGTGGAGTTTAGTTTTAAAAAGGGCTTTTTAGTGTTCAGGGTTGACTAATTAGGGTGATGAGGAGTTCTTATGGGTCATGATTGGCTGGTGTTTATGGGTGGTAAGGTTTTTTAAGGTTCAGGCATGGGTGGAGTTTGGGTGTGCTGCGGTGTTTTAATGGGTATGGGATGGGTTGGGTTTAGGAGTGGAAACAGGCTTTTAGGTTACAGGAATGGGTGGAGTTAGGGGTAGTGAGTGATTTTATGGTTCAGGGATAGTGGATTTTTGGAGTTGGAAGGGCTTTTAGGATTCATTGATGAGTGTATCCCACAAAGTTGTCACCTTCTTTCTCCCACCAATAATTGCTAAGCTGTTATGTGGCAATATTGCTGTATACTTTTAGAGTACATAGTGCGCTATTTCGATAACTAAACTTGCCACTACAAACCCAGTGCCCCCTTCAATCTTAATCTAGCATGAATCAAATAATGAAGGTAATATTAGTACAAGGTTCATTTTTGAAGCATGTTATTAGGAGACTAATACACAAAATACCTACTACAGCAACCATGGGCCCAGTAAATACTTAGGGCCTCATTTATGAAAAGTGACGCATTGCTGCGTGAAACTTTTCATTGCGCCCTCCTTGCGACACCAATGATGCGTCATATTTACAGTATGACGCATCATGTCGCAAGGAGTTACAGATACATCAGTATTTCTGACGTATCTGTAAGCGCAAAAGTGACGCATTGCTGGAGTGTGTCACAAGAGTGACGAAACTCCAGCAATGCGTCCTTTCACATGGGGAAAGCCCCATGTGAAAGGGCTTGCGTCAGTCTTACGCCTGCTGTGAGGTAGGCGCAAGATTTTGACGCAACAGCGTCCTAAAAGTGACGCAGTGAAATCTCATAGATTTCACTGCGCCACTATTATGAGGCATTTTGCGGGGGAACGCCCCCTCTGCATACATTATACCTGACCCAGGTATAATGTAGCGCAGGGGTTTACAAAGTGACGCATCTGCTTAGATGCCTCACTTTGTAAATGTGGTGCAACAAGGCACATTTTTTACGTTGCTGGTGCGTCACAAAAAGTGACGCATTGGCAGCATAAAAGTGACGCACAGCCTCATAAATGAGGTCCTTAGTTCATATAATAATTGCAGAAAGTACTATCCCTTTTGATATGAGGAATTTAAAACAGGTCTGATTCACAAAGGGATTTTTTGCACCAGGGTAACACTTAGGTGACCGATACCTAGGGGTTCAAATTATGTCAATGTTTCACAAAATGTGGAAGTGCTTCTGCACTGTGCGAGTAAATATGGCCGCAGAGGCAGGTTTTAGCCAATCCAGGGTGTTGACATAGGAAAACATAACATAATATGTGTATTTGTAAAGCGCATGTTCACCTAAGGGTATCTTGGCGCTGAATAACAGATGTTTATTGCTACCTAAATCACTGGTACTCTTTTTTATTAATGTCAGAAGTTTTGAACCTGTCTCCATGAGGTCGAACACAGGCCCCTACATTGGACACATTGTTCCACTAAACCATCTGACTCGGCACTTTGAAGGAATAAATTTTATTCTAACGGGTCACACTTACCAATAACCCATATAAGATTAAGGACAAATAATAATTCAGTTGGCAATGGAGAACGTTCAATAATTTATTTATCAAATACAGACCCTGACAGGGGAGCCCCAGTCTACACAACCTCGAAGGTGCGCAGAGGAGACTGACTACATGTTCGAAGTACAAAGCATATATACGTTTCATGTGTTAAAGATGACACGCAGTTTGCCAGTAAGCCAAGAGGAATACTCATATAAGGCACAATTGATTGGTAGCAACCAAGGCCTAAGCTATTCCGGGGGCAGGTCAGGGAGGTGCTTCCCTGTCTATCTGGAGCCTGGGAGGGCGGGAACGGGATCAGCTAGAATGTGCCCATCCCACAAGAAAGGCAGGTGCGACCTTGAGTCTTCCTTGAGCTACCAGCTAGCTACAATCGTAAATGGTTTAGCTAATGCCACAGTTTCGAGTAGAAAGCATAATCACGTGATTTCAGAGAAACCGCACTTGCACACGGAGAAATGAAACAGACATGGCTCTTCCTACCTCAATAGGGCTAAACCAGTATAAAGTAAATCATAGGTTGCTGAATGATTATAGTGTATTCTAACTATGTGAATATATATTTACAAGATTATATTGGACATATGAGGACAAAAATGTATTTTATCGAGAATTCGATCCCATCAACTTCATTGAAGGATCTTTTGGTGCTCAGCCATTTTGGTTCTAAAACAAATAAATCTATTGTAGAAATAGGAGGATTTTTCCCATGCACAAGATGCAAAGCGTGCAGATTCAGTCACAAAGTACAAGATACCAGGGCAGATTAAACACATTAAAATAAAATATACCATGATCTGCAACATGGACTACACTGTACATTGCCTGCTGTGTCCATGCAATAAACACCAGATAGACAGCGCAGCACATCCCTCCAAAGAGCGTATCTTAGAACCTATGCATGCCGTTACTAACAAGAATCCAACATTTCCAGCGGCTAGGTATTTTGAATTACATTATTGTACCAATAGAGACTCAAATAAAAATATTTTTGCCTAGGCAGAGTCCCTCTATGAGGTAGGGGAGGCAATAAGATCTTGGCATTGAGAAGTCTTGAGACTAGATATATTTTCAACTTACAGTCCAAGATGCTTAGAGGCCTCAATAGTGAAAAGGGATTGATAACACACTTAGGCGACCAACAATATTGAGGGCCCAAATCATACCTGAACTGCGTACAGTAATGATGAATTGTTTGTAATGAAAATATGGCAATAACTAGTGAGAACAGATGAAAGCTCATTCAGGGCTTAATTTAGTGAAGAACTCTGAACCTGTATGTTATTTGTACATTTTGAACTCCATTATGAATGCTTTGGAATGCATAATTTGTTTTCCTTTTAATTGATCTAGATTGAGATAAATGCTTTAAGCCTGTTCTAGGAGTGATGGTAATTGTTGTTATGGGCAACAATTGTTGCTAGTCGATAAGTGAAATATGGCTGCCATGTGCTAGGATGATGGGCTGGATTTTCAGTAGTCCCTAGTTGATATCCATACTCGATACAGGGCATATGCACTACAACGTTTTTATACTAATTATGTTATTGGTATGAAAAGATCTGCATTTGTTGTCTGCCATAGGTGGAGGAAAATATCCAAATGGTCACCATATGCAAAAACTATTGAAATTTAGTGCAATGAATAATATCCACAAGATGGCCGCCATGAAATATATCCAGACACATTGATTCCAACAGTCAGTGACATCTTTGATGGCATCAGTGATGACATCTCAAATGATATCACTGATTACATCATCCACAGAATCTCTGACGCTCGTACTCACTCTCCCATATAACCTTTCATAAACCCGCTCCAACTTCCACACTAACATTCTCAAACCCATTCGCACACCCATTCCAGGACTTGCTGCCATACCGGGACAGGGCCAGGACAACAAGACCCAGGTTCCCAAATGGTTTGTTTCCGCCCACGTCACCAGCAGCGCCAGGAGGAGCTTTGAAATTAATCGCAGGCTACCGCAGTGGAGGACACCCATTTTCTACCTCGCTGTAGGAAACTGGCTAAATACATACTACACCAAAATGAGGTATAGTGCATATAGAGTCCAGGTGACCCCAGAGGTAGGCAGAGGTTAAAGTTAGATAGAACCTTACTCTCTATTTGTGGTAGAGTGGTCGAGCAGTAAGGCAGTATCAGAGGACAGATTTAAGCCTTTGATGTACACACTCAGTCAGCAAATACATTCACACACTCAAGAACTGAACTCTAGGCCAATTGTTTTTGTATAAAAATACACTGTTGTTTTATTTTTAGAACCAAGCAAGCCTGGCACAGGTAAGCATTAAATACTTTTCAGGAATAGGTTCCTGAATATAGAATCAATCAATCAATCAATCAATCAGAGTACTTGTAGAGCACTCTACTTACCCATGAGGGTCTCAAGGTGCTGAGGGGAGGAGGAGTGCTGCTACTGCTCGAAGAGCTAGGTCTTGAGGAGTCTTCTGAAGGCGAGTAGGTCTTGGTTCTGCCGTATATGGGTAGGGAGGGTGTTCCAGGTCTTGGCGGCGAGGTAGGAGAAGGATCTGCCACCGGAGGTCGTTTACTGGATGCGGAGGACAACGACGAGTGCGAGGCTGGCGGAGCGGAGCTGGCGTGTGGGGGTGTAGAAGCTGAGTTTGCTGTTCAGGTAGGCTGGTCCGGCGTTGTGGAGAGCTTTGTGTGTGTGGGTGAGGAGCTTGAAGGTGATCCTCTTGTTGATGGGGAGCCAGTGAAGGACTCTCAGGTGGGGGTGATGTGGCTGCGGCGGGGGACGTTGACGATCAGTCGGGCGGAGGCCTTTTGGATGCGTTGTAGTCATCGTAGGTGTTTGGCTGGTATTCCTGCATAGAGTGTGTTGTCGTAGTCCAGTCTGCTGCTGACAAGGGCCTGTGTCACCACTTTTCTTGTTCCGGTTGGGATCCACTTGTAGATCCTGCAGAGCATGTGGAGGGTGTTGTAGCAGGAGGAGGAGACGGGGTTGACCTGCTTAGACATGGAGAGGGAGGAGTCGCGGATGAATCCTATGCATGGTCGGTGGGTGTTGGTGCTGTTTGCAGTGTGGTCGGCCACCAAGAGTCGTCCCAGGCTTAGGGGGTGGGTCCGAAGATGAGTACCTCCGTCTTGTCTGAGTTCATCTTCAGATGGCTGCTCCTCATCCATTCAGCGATGGCCTTCATTCCCTCATGGAGGTTGGTTTTAGAGGTGTATGGGTCCTTGGTGAGGGAGAGGATGAGCTGGGTGTCGTTAGGCATAAGAGATGATGTTGAGGTCGTGATGGCGGGCCACTTGTGCGAGGGGGGCCATGTAGATGTTGAACAGTGTCGGGCTCTATGATGAGCCCTGAGGGATGCCGCAGATGATGTTGGTGGCTTCGGATTGGAAGTGTGGGAGGCGGACGCTCTGTGTTCTGCCGGAGAGGAAGGACTTGGTGCAGTCAAGGGCCTTCTCTTGGATTCCGGCTTCTAGGAGTGTCTTTAGACTGCGATGGCAGACCATGTTGAAGGCGGCCGACAGGTCCAGGAGGATGAGGGCTGATGTTTCCCCATTGTCTAGTTGGTGCCTGATGTCGTCTGTGGCGGCAATGAGGGCTGTCTCGGTGCTGTGGTTTTGTCTGAACCCGGACTGCGATGGGTCCAAGATGGTGTTGTCTTCCAGGTGTCGGGCCAATTACTTGTTGATGATTTGTTCGATGACCTTTGCCGGGAACGGGAGCAGGGAGATGGGCCGGAAGTTCTTGAGGTCCTTGGGGTCCGCCTTGGGCTTCTTGAGGAGGGCATTGATTTTGGCATGCTTCCAACTTTCTGGGAATGTCGCTGTTTCGAAGGAGATGTTGATGAACTTCCGTAGTTGGAGTGCGATGGCTGCGTCTGCTTTGTTGAATACGTGGTGTGGGCACGGGTCTGACGGAGACCCTGAGTGGATGGAGTTCATGACCTTGCGTGTCTCGTCGTCATTGACGTTGGACCAGGAGGTCAGGCGGGTGACGCTGGTAGTGTTCACAGGGGAGGTGGAGTCTGGCGAAGACGGGGCGGTCGTGGTGTTGAAGCTGATGTGGATTTCAGCGATCTTGCGGAGGAAGAAGATGGCTAGTGAGTCGCACAGTTCTTGTGAGGGCGGGATGTGGTTGGCACTGGGGTTGGAGAGTTACTTTACAATGCTGAAGAGCTCTTTGCTGTCGTGTGCGTTGTTATCCAAGAGGTCTTTGAAGGAGGATCTCTTGGCTAATCTGATGAGGTGGTGATGTCTGTGGGTGGTGTCCTTGTGGGCTGCGTGGTTGTCCGGTGTGCATTTGTGGAGCCATATTTTCTCCAGTTTCCGGTATGCGCGTTTGGAGGTCTGGAGTTCGTCGGTGAACCAGGTGGCTCTCTTGCTGGCGTGGCTGTTGGAGGGTTTCTTGAGCTGGGTGAAGGTGTTGGGGCAGTCGTCGATCCACTGTCTGAGGTTGCAGGCTGCGGTGTCTGGGTTGGTGGGTCCAGTGGAGTTCGGTGGTGTGGTAGAAGGGGACATGGGTGCTTGTGTTGAAGACGGGGTCCAGCGTGTGGCGGCGGCGTGGGTAGGTGTGGTGACGAGTTGTCTGAGGCCGAAGTTGGCGAGGTTGTCGATCAGGGTGGCGGAGTTGGCGTTGTTATTGTTCTCGAGGTGGAAGTTTAGGTCCCCAAAGAGGATGTAGTCCGTAGAGGCGAGTGCGTGGGTGCTGGCGAGGTCGGCGATGGAGCCGCTGAACTGAGCCCGGGGTCCGGGGGGGTCTGTAGATGACGGTTCCTCTGAGGGTGGTGTTGGGGTCGGTGTGGATCCGGAAGTGCAGGTGTTCGGCGGTGTTGAGGGTGTCTTCTGAGTGGGTGGCGACCTTGAGGGTGGACTTGTGGACAATGGCTAGAACAGTTTGAAAATGCAATAGAGATTGTATTTTTGTTACAAATAGGTTGGAGGTAATGGTTCCCAATTGATGAGAAAGCACCACACAATCAAGAAGTAGAAAAAAGTATCCACATGCACAGTAGTAAAGTGCGAATAAATTCTTGTTAGACATTGTGGTTAGTTTTGGGGTGCTAGCTTGGCTCAATTACACCTACTACCAAGAGATGCTAGTCACACAAAAGAAAAACGAATGTGTATGCAAACCTAAGAACATAGAGTACTAATGAGCACACCCTTTAGTATGAATGATCACCTAGGTACTGGATAAGTAAAGAAATTCCAAGTATCCAATAGCACATATAAAACTCTTAACAAATAATATCAGTCCATGAGATCAAACAGCATACAGAGTCCACAAAAGTCAAATTCTTCAACTTGGCAATTTTATTCTTGTACTTAGGGGCTCATTAGGATGGAGGATTTTCCGCATCCTCCTGGCCGGCGGAAGCCACCACCGGCCCGGCGGATGCGGAAAATCCTCTGCGGACCCACCAAAGACCCACCGCCACATTAGGATGGCTGGTGGGTCCTGGTTTCAGTCCGCCGCTTTCCCGCTGCGGTTGGCTTACAACCGCGGCGGAAAAGCTCTAACATGGCTGGCGGTGTCTATCAGACACCGCCAGCCATATTAGGATGGTGTAAAATGTATGTTTTTCCGCGGCGGCTTTTCCGCCGTGAAAAAGCATACGGACCTTCACTTCGGGGGCCCGTTGCCGGCCCCCTGGGTGAAGGGGGGGTGGGGGTTGCACATGGGGGGTACCTATGGTACCCCCCTGCATTTGCGTGAACAAAGCAGCAGGCACCGCGCAGTGCCTGCCGCTTTGCGCACGCAAATGCGGTGCATGCATTTTTAACATTGCGGCGGGTGCAGCTTGAAGCTGCACCCGCCACAATGTTAAAGATAGAGAATGTGACCGCCACCCTGGCGGTCACATCCTAATTGCACTGGAGGGACTGCCGCGGCCCCTGCGGACGGTCCCTCCTCCTCTAGGGTGGCGGACAAACGCAAGTCCGTCCTCCATCCTAATGAGCCCCTTAATACATTCAGCATGAAATCTGCCAATTTGCCAACACGTGTTTCATCTACCCGTAGACTTTTTCAAGCGGTTAGCACAAACTGTTGTTGTAAAGGTTCAGAATCGGGTCACAGTTGACTTTTTATCGTAAGTACACAAGCATCCACAGCTATCGTCAATGGGTGTTTCCACCCATTCGAAAAACTGGTTACACACTGTAGTCACATCAATTGTCCGTTATGTAATCGTTATCCGTGTAATTGTGGGAGTGCGTCCTCCACCTCGTTTTCCTCGCTGTAACGCACTACACTGAGGAACACGAGGTGGAGGACGCACTCCCACCGTTTTGCGGAGGTGAACTTATCAGGGTTTTCATTCGTATTTTAAATCGTCACTTTCTCCACTAAGAGGAAGTACTTGGATCATACCTCTCCTGGGCCGCTTACACCGATAATGCAAGAAGGAGGGAACTTTCTCACACTCGCTACCTGCTGCTATACCGGCACTGGGTCAGGACCACAAGACCCAGGTTCCCAAGCGGCTTGTTGCCACCCACGTCACCAGCAACGGCAGAAGGCCCTCTAAAAATCATTGCGGGCTCCTGCAGCGTGGGACACGAGTGCGCATGCCCGTCTGCGCCCGTCAGAGCCCAGAGGAGGCCGGGCTGGGCCATACCTCTAATCTTAGCATCCCAGCACTTATGGTTGGAAGGTGTTATTATTGGTGCATTTGTGGTGGAGTCACCGTTCGATGGCTTGCTGATAAGAAATGGGTAAGAGGAAGCAAACTACGCCAAAGTCAGGTGCAGGGGCAGTCGCAATGTCTCTTAACTCATTCCGGGCCGGGCAGCATATGTTTTGTCTAATGAAATTGCCCTGACAGAAAGAAGAATATATTTAGAAGTAACTAATCTGCCCCAGAGTCCGGTATCATGAAATGGCTTGGCCCTAACGACCGTGCAGAGTGAGTCTATGCCTATTTCACCAGCTGCCACCGTTTTGGCTGAAGAAACTCAGGGCAACCAAGGGGAGGGTGCACCTACGCTGGAACCCCCCGTAAAAAAGAAAAGTGGAGGCAAAAGAATTGCACAGCCTGCCATAAAACAAGCGGAACCAGCCATCTTTGACCCAGCTAATGGGTGATTCAGCCAAACTATGAACATACTTTCTAAAAAAATAGAGGATATTTTAATCTTCAATTATTGCACGATTGGATAAGCTGGAATTATAATTGGGCCGGTCTAACAAGTGTCTTTCTAGCCCTCTAGCAGATAGTAAGGGGGCGAAGTCGGTAGGGTCAAAGGGAGTGTTGGGTTCCACTCAGTTGGATGGACCAGAGGCTACAAGGCCTGCATCTAGTTTGGGTACGCAAACTGGTTGTAGTATGTAATTAATGTACAGGACAAGACAACAGTCAGTTCTCGGGTCTAATAATCAACCTCCAAACTAGATGGGTCCACAGTGAAGTGCAAGTTACTCTAAAAGCGACAGGGATGAAGGAGTTTCCTGTGATGGAGTCTTGCACAGACCACAAGGGACAGTTCCAAATGCTGCCCAGGTGAACCTGGGGACTGAGACGCATGGCCCCAAACCACCTACCTCCTTTAGTCAGCTGAATGAGACTACCAATGTTTTACACCTGCCCCCTGAATCAGTCCCCCTAGTGTCCGTTCTGGTTGGTGTGCCACCTTTTCAGGAGAATGCCAAGGAGACTACAATAGATTTAATAGATAAGGTTACACATTGTCTGGATAGATCACTAATAAATGGTTGTGCCATTTCCGCCCTCATTATCACGGCTAGAAGAGTGGGCTGGGTGGGGGAAGCTACAAGCAAAGATAGATCTGGGTATTGCGTTGTGGTTAAAGTGACTCACCCCCTACATTCAAGTGCTATGTTTCTTAGCCAGTCGAGATCAGACTCTCTTACTGGAATCAAGTTCTTTTGCTCTCTTTTTTTCTATCCTGGTGGGATTCCTTATCTTAGTACCTGGGTTACCATACCTTGTCGGTCTCAAGGGATGCTAATGCAAGGTCAAAAAAGGTATACTAGGTTAAACTCGACCATTCCCCTTGTAAATATATTTGCCCCATTAAGGGATGTTGACAGTATTGACTGGCTCCCAGTATCTATTGATGCGAGGACCAATAGAAATTCCCCATCACCAGTTCAGCTGCCTACTTCGACTCGGCCTGATTGTGATCACAAAGTGACAGACCCTTCCATATGCATTTTAATGTGGGGTTGAGGGCAAAAAAAGTTGACGAGCAGTGGACTGCGATAATAAAATCTGGTCACATTATCGCATTGCAAGAAACCTGGGACATTGCGGATTTTTAAGGCTGCATCATCCTCCACTTTCGAGTTAGCAAGGGGGGGGCCTGCTCATTTTAATATCGCTTAAATTGACTTGTACTATTAAGGGTCTGCCTAGCTCACCCCCATACCTGCTAGCAGTTGAACTAACCTCCCCCGGGTGTCTTACCCTGGTGTTATAAACCTTTGCAATTTCTTGTGTAGGGGAAATTATACTGAGCATTTAGTTACCCTAGAAAGCTTTATATAGGATATTGCACAGGATAGACATACTCCCTACAAAATGATCATAATGGGGGATTTTAATATACATCGTTGCCCCATAAATTATATACTAGACAGGGAGGCATTGGATAACCCGGCTACCATGGCTCACTTAGAACACTCACCTCAAGGCACTCGGTTAAAAAGCCTTCTCGCTAGCAATAATTTGTATTGTTTAGAACACTCGAAGGAGGCAGAGATAATACCCTCCTTTTTTGGGAGGTGGAGTTGCACAACAATAGATTATAAAGGAGTTTCCCCCAATTACTGCAAAATATAAGGGAAGTGAGCTAATTCTGGACAGGTTATAGGGACCACAACCCAATTACTGCAGAATCCAAGGGCTTAATGTATCTTCAGGGTACTGAGGTAAAGTTTCTTACAAACGGGGAATTCCAGCCCACGGATCAGGCCTGTAAAATAAGGTTGTATAAGGAGGGCACATAATGAGCCCGAGAAGGTCCTAGAGGCATTCGATAATTTAGCAAAGCGGATCACAAAACAGTTAACTAGCAAAGGAAGAACAGATGCTATTACAGAGGCAAATGGTTTAATACAGATTGTTCCAAAATTCATAAAGCACTTATGGATGCATTAAAGACTAAGCCCAGAGAGCAAGAACTGATTACATTATGCAGGAACACGTATAATAAGACTTTGAAGCTAAGGAAAGATGATATAAGGGAACAGGCATGGAAGGATTTAAACAAATTTTGGAAGGTTGCAAATAGTCCCTTTTTAAAGAATAATAATATGATGAGAACAGAGTATGTTATTCCAGCTGACAGATGAGTAAGTCATTTCAGATCTATGCAGAGGTAACCGCTGAACACATGAACTCATTCTGGGCACCTAGCACTGCACCGCTCTCTTTAGACTTTAGCGTGAATGAAGTTCTGGGCGATTGAGGATGCGTCTGCAAGGAAAGGCCCAGGTCCTGATAGGATACCGGTGGATCTTTATAAATCAGATCCAGGCACATGGGCAGTAATTCTAAGCAAGGTTTTCAATGCAGCCACAATGGTAGGTCTACCTCATTCTTGGTCATAGGAGGTAATTTTGCCTATTTTTAAAAAGGGGGCCGGGATAACCCAGCATGCTACCGCCCAATTTCACTATTAGATTCCGCAGCAAAAAAGATTTTAGACTTTCTAAGCTATAGGTTTGAAGAAAGCAATGTTCTCTCAGATTTGCCATTCGGTTTTAGAAAAGGTATGGGAACAGTGGACCAATGTATGAACTTACTTATATTATTTTATTTGTATAATTTTTTTATTGACAGTTCAGATCATGATACAGATACACTATAGACACTTGTGCCTTTAAACAAGATAAAGTGCAATGTGCATACGTCCTCAAAATAACTTACATTTAACAACACATCGAGAATACTTGAATACGTCCTTCTATTGGCAATAGACTTATTATTTTATTTAAAACACAGATTTTTATAAATACGTCAACAGATATTACAGAATGCACCATTATACAGTACGCAAATATATAGGGACATGTGCATACATTAACTATAGAATGATGTACAAAAACCTAGACCCAGAGATTTGTATCAGACCATTGTTTCAGACTAGATGCAATACGGTTACTAAGACGATAAATATTTATACCCAAATCTTTTTTATCAATTATTTCCTATAAGTCCCCAACGTTTCTCAAATTTCCTAAGAGATCCTGTTCTTAGTGCATAGTGTCTTTCTAACTCTTTAACTTTACCCAGTTTTGCTTTCCATGCATAGAATGAAGGTACATTTTTACTTCGCCAATTTTGTAAAATTAGCGCTCTTCCAACTAGGGCAGATATATATAAAGACTCATCTTGCGTATCATTTATTGTTAAACTTGGGGAACATCCAAAAACTGCAATACAATTATCAATAGCTATAGATTGGCCTATGGTACTTCTAAGGTATTTTTCAATTTCTCCCCCTAGGTTCTTGATTTTGGGACAATCCCAAAAGATATGTGACCATGTGCTTCCTCCTATTTTTGCACAACGGAAACATCTGTCTTCGACTTGGAGGCATATGCTATGTAGGAATGAAGGGGTTCTATAGAGTAAGCATTTAGAATAAAACTGCATGCGTTTAAAATTAGCTCCCCTGATAGCTATGGCATTGAGTCTGTTCCTTTTCCTCCAGGTTGTTCTTGGGATCTGTATATTTTCTTTTTTAGGCCATTTATCTTGTATTTTCTCATAGATAACAATCAATGTACTCTCCTTAAAGATTTTTATCCAAGCACTTACTGGCCGCTTTTCAGGGTTTGCTAGAGCTTCAATTACTCCTGAGGTTGCTGTTAAAGTTCCCACCTCTGTATTTCCTAGAAAGTGCTTTATTTTAATATATGACCATTTGAGCATATCTTTAGAATGTAGGAGCCCTGTCTCTATCTCAGGCTAATCTTTCCAAGACCCCAGGTTTAGGAAGTCGTTTACTTGCCTGTTTCTATTTTCCACCCACTTTCTCAATATACTGAGCTGCAGTAGTTTAACCTCCCCAAATAGAGAACAGACAAAGTTGTTATACCATTTATTCTTGGAATCCTATAGAAAGCTAACAGTTGAGCTCCTTGTTTAAGAATCCATTGGAGGACTTTTTACATACTTTCTTTGGATCTTTCACTATTCGTGTTGGGTCCTTAATTTTGTATTCTGTTAAAATGTTATTCATAAAAAAATTATCTATTTCCAAGGTGTCCGAATGAGTAGAAAATCTGTGCTTGTTGTGCGCAAAGTTTGCGAAATAGTATTCACTTATGTTTGGAAGGGACAATCCTGCCTCTTACTTTGGAAAATTTAAAGTGCTTAGTGCTAATCTTGGCGTCTTATTAGCCCATAAAAAAGATTAAAACAAACTATCTATCTCCTTGAAAAAACCCATTTGCAGTGCACACGGAGCTGGTGAAAATAAAAAGCTGAACAATGGTAAAATAGACATTCAAATAAGCCCCGCTCTACCTAAAATTGATAATGGTAATTGATTACACAGTGCTAAAAGATGCTTGACCTTTTGTATCAGGGGAATAAAATTCAGCTGAAACAACTCCTCGATTTTTTCTGTCATGTATTCCTAAGTATCTCTTCGGGCGTGAGTTGTATGTTGGCCTAAAATTGAGAAGGAACGTGTCAATAGAACAATTACAAAGAATAATGTCTGTTTTGGCCTTATTTATTTTTTATCCACCTTTTGCTTGAAATTCCGAAAAGATTGCTAGGATCTCCTCTTGGGTATGATCCCTTGAGTTAAAAAAGAACAATATCGTCAGCATAAAGTTTTATATTGTCATGTCTTGCAGAGGTGTGGTATGAGGCCTTTTTTGTCTAATAGCTATTGCCAGAGTTTCAATAAAAAGGGCGACTAAAATAGGGGAGAGGGGGCAACGTTGTCTCGTACCCCGATTTATTCGACAAGAACCTACATTTTTTTAATTAATCAAAATTTGCACCTGAGAGCCTTCATAGAGTTTTCTCATCAATTGTATAAAACCTTCTGGGAAGCCAAACTTTTCTAGAATAATAAAAAGACATCCCAGGATACTAAATCGAAGGCTTTCTCAGCATCTAAAAACCACACCTGAGCTTCGATATTGTTCTTGTGAAAGTAATCCAGAGCTTTTAATAAAAATTTTGTATTTGTCAAAAGCTGTCTCCCTGCCACAAATCCACATTGATCTACGTAAATAAGAGAGCCTACAATCTTATTGAGTCTATTTGTGAGAAGTTTTGTGACCAATAGCTATTGCCAGAGGTTCAATAAAAAGGGCGACTAAAATAGGGGAGAGGGGGCAACGTTGTCTCGTACCCCGATTTATTCGACAAGAACCTACATTTTTTTAATTAATCAAAATTTGTACCTGAGGGCCTTCATAGAGTTTTCTCATCAATTGTATAAAACCTTCTGGGAAGCCAAACTTTTCTAGAATAATAAAAAAACATCCCAGGATACTAAATCGAAGGCTTTCTCAGCATCTAAAAACCACACATGAGCTTCGATATTGTTCTTGTGAAAGTAATCCAGAGCTTCTAATAAAAATGTTGTATTTGTCAAAAGCTGTCTCCCTGCCACAAATCCACATTTATCTACGTAAATAAGAGAGCCTACAATCCTATTGAGTCTATTTGTGAGAAGTTTTGTGAAAATCTTGTAGTCAACTTTAAGGAGGCTAACAGGTCTATAAGAATTGACATTTTCTCTATCTTTATCTTTCTTCAAAACCCTGACTACTACCGCTGTGTGTAAAGAGGCCGGAGGTTCTCCCCCGTTCAAAAGATAGTTAGCTTATTTTAAGATTTCTTAAATTAAGAGTTGAAGCTAATCTTTTACATAATTCTGCTGGTAGACCGACCTCCCAGGTCGCTTTGCAGTTGCTTAATGAACCAATCACTAATTCAACTTCCTCAATAGAGAATTCCTTAAGTAATGATATTCTTATATCATCATGCAGTAAAGGGATCTGGAGTTTATTAAGAAAACCTGAAATACGTTCCGGTGACGTTTGTAGATTTGACTGATAGATTCCCCTGTAATGTGTCAGAAAAGCATCTCCAATATCTTTAGTTTCTGTTAATTGTGTTTTAGATATCTCGAATACTTTCAATTCTATTCTTTACCTGCTTATCCTTTGCCTGCCATGCAAGCAGCTTCCCAGTGTACTCACTCTCCTCATATGTCTTCTGAAGATATGTCCTACTACTAGATCTCCCAGTTGATAATAGTAATCCTGCATCTGCGATTTCACTTGCAGCAACTCCTGTTTTGTTTTAAAATTTCTGTGTTTCACATGATCATTTTTTGCCTGTGCATAGAGGGCCTCAATTTTTAATCTTTCTTCCTTTATAGCCTTTTGCTGCAGAATTTCTTTTAAAGTATTTATCCACCATAAAAGAGCTTTAAATGCGTCCCACACTATGTTTATTGGTACTGAGTCTCTGTTATTGGAAAAAAATATATTAATCTTGTTTGTTATTTCTTTACACCACCTCTCATTTTCCAAGTTCAGTTTATTTAGAGACCATCTCAGGGGTGTTCACCCGTGAGCCAGCTCCCTCTATTCCTATCTCAATTAAAGCATGGTCTGAGAATGTATTTGCTATATGATCATATGTATTAACCCTGAGCCATACGAGGTTAAAAAGAAGTCTATCCTGGAGGCCCTATTATACTTTGCAGAGAAGCATAAAAAGTCCTGTTTTCCTAGATTTTGACAGCGCCATTGATCTATCAAATCTAAAAACTGTTTACAGCTAGCAAGGGCCATAGCTACCTGTGGCTTGTTTTGCTTTCAAGCATTCTTAGAGGAATTGACTGATGGGTTCTGAAGAAAATTAAAATCGCCTTCCCATATAATCTGGCCGGGACTACACGAGAGTGCCTGCTTCAGCTGTAGAAGGGGTTGAGGATTATCAAAAACTGGGGCATAGATTGTGGACAAGCTTAGATTTGACTGATCTAGAGTTCCATGTATAAGCACTCACCTGCCTTTGAGTGTTTTCTACTAGGAAGTGTACATGCTTTCCTATATAAATTCCTACTCCCTTCTGTGCACATCCTGGATTCACTGAACTTTAGAAACCAGCTAATTTCTGAAAGATTTTACTCGCACCAGATGCGAAATCGAAATGGGGTTACTGTAAAAAAATGACATCCGGATTGTGTCTTCTAAGCCAACTTTCAAATGCCTGGGCTTTTCGTTTAATATTCAGGCCATTGGCATATGAAAGAGAGAATTGTTAAGTTTTCCTTACTCATTGTTGTTATGTAAAAAAATTGGCTAGTGACTCTGCCAGCTACCATGCAGAGGCAGTGATGGAGCGAGATAGAAAACAAAATTTTGTTTAAACTCGCAAAGTCACATTTCCATAACATGAATAAAATTATTAATGATTTGTGATATGTCGTGCTAATATAACCTAGATTAAACTTTACACGTGGGGGGACTAACATGTGTGCTCATAAACGTGCATAAATGTTGCATCTTTTTGTTCGTGCAAAATAATAAAATAATTTATTGTTTTCGTTTTTGTCATTACTAACTGCTGCATACTTAAAATAAGCATGTGCTTGTTTTGCTTTTCCTTGTCTGTGTGATGTCATTTCTACTATTCTAGGTGCATATGGGTCTCATTGAAAAACGGAGACTGGTAAATATAAACGCTGCTTTATTTGTTTGCAATGGCTAGGTAACATTTTGATTAATGGGGTGGGTTAATTAATTAGTAAACCATGGGGTGGATACAGAATATACTTTATTTCTTACATTAATACTTTTCTTGTGTTTGTTTTATACTAGAAATCATAAGTTGCCTGCTTTTGAGGCCTAGCTATTTGAGCCGCAAAATAAAAGCTGATCTATAATTCTGCAGAAAGTCACGAGACGCCCATTCTGAATTAAAACGTTTATTGAAGCTGCATTCACAAAGCAAAAACTGATGAGCTGACATCATTCTGTCGGACATGGCCAAGGTCGAAAGTGAACTTTTTGTCAGTCCTTAACTTGGCATCCGCGGAAGTTGTGCTGTAAAACTATGGAAGCTGCGAGGATGTCTTATTACAAAGTTGCAATCGCAGGAAGCCTCCGGCTTCACGTGGAAGAGACAATGGTCTTTGTAAGACATGATTTTGTGGAACTTTTTAAGAATCGGGTGACATGTCACTTGTCACTCTCAGCCAATGGGACGTCGAGTAATTCTGAAAACTTTCCTTTGCTAGTTTAGTTAGCGTAGAAAGGTATAAAAAGTCATGCCCTTAGGGTTGGGCTGGCTGCTGCTTTCTGACTTTCCGATGAGGGTGATGTGCTGCTGGACTTTGCGTGGAGCACGTAAGAATCCTCAAAGAACTTTACTTTAATTTCTGTCTATTTAGCTCAGTAAGGGAAATAGGTTTTAGAAATGCTAAACTTTATATAATTTCTTTAAACTGATTCAATTGCTTAAATTGTATTTTTCTCAATTTCTTTACCATCATGCTTGCTTTATTGCAAATAAATTTCAATTATAAAACTTACAACTTATATACCATAATTTAGAAAATAAAATCTTACTTTTGACAAACAAGCTGGTCTTGTTTATTTAGAAGTATAGGTTACCTTTAAGCTAGATCACGTCGCCTATGGTGGTCGTTTAAATGGTTGGGTTTTATTCTAATGACAATATTCTTTCTGCAAATGTATAAAATGTTTATAGTTTGTAAATAATGTATATATAGATTTATTTGACCACCTGATTCAGTAGGCCCAAAATATATCAGGTTCATAAATGGGTCCATGTATAGTTTAGAATTTTGTTTATAGGTTATGAAATTGGGTAGCGTAGTTTATGATATATTTTCTATAGCCCGCTGGATCAATTATCTGGTAGCAGAAATTGATGGTTGCTAAGGGTAACCAAGGTAACATGTTGGTTGCTAAGGATTACGTCATGGTATGCAAATAGGATTAATGTTTTAACACTTGTTAAGTTCGTTTTTCGTGCCTATCTGTAAGCTATACCGGTATAGATTGTGTGGCGAGAAATTAGTCACGCAAGCCATCTGTTCGTTTGTAGTGATATCGCCGAGTATCACAAGAGGTATCGCCGTGTACCATAGTGTTGTCGCCGAGCAGCACAGTTTTAGGGCTAGGTCTGAATCTTGTATAGTGAGGATTTTCTAAGAAATCAAAGCAGCATGAGAATAGGGACAAGGCGCCTTCCATAAAACTCACTGTGATGAGAGTATTAGTTATATCCGAGCTTGAGTGAAGGGTAAAATTTAATGTCGGTGCATGATTATCTATAAACAGGTTAGAGTCCTGTACGGGTACATGTTTCATATCTATAAACAGGTGAGAGCCCTGTACGGATAACGTCGTTATTTTGCTAACGGTGCATGATTTCTATAAACAGGTGAGAGTCCTGTACGGATTTCGTGTGTGTTTGAAATTAGGGAATTTTCCGTGTAAAAGTGCGAGTTTGAGTTGTATTTTATGTTCAAGTGGAACTCTTAGAACTTTCACTTCGCGGTGGGTTCAGAGCAAAGCGAGTTCATAATTATACGTGTTAGAAGGGTGGGGTAAGGTTACTCTACTGACAATTGAATATTATCCTTAGTGTGAATAGCGCCGTCTATTCCGAAGTGTGGATACTCGAATGTATGTAAACTATCCTAAATAGTGAAACGAACAGATGTTGTCTTTATAAGTCATTGTTAAGAATTAATTTACACTGAAAAGTGTTCTTAAAATGGCGCTGTGAAAAGATTTTGTGAAGGAGGGGTAAGCGCCAGGAGTGAGAAACGAGAAACCGCAGCTGCTGTGTACGTCACAGAGCCGCGCTGGGATTGGGTGACCTACGTCACAAGCTATATTCTGATTGGCTCCTGAGTCTCTGACGGCCTGTGAGCTGATTGGTCCTTAGGAAAATCTCCAAAATTATTGGTCGAGCTGAAAAGTGACGCAGCTCAACTGCCATTGGCTTGTTGGTGTGTTTCGCGCACGGATTGGTTGTTTTGCGGAACATCCCGGAAATATTTTACGAACAATTTTGTGAATTAAATTTTACTTTTAAAAATGAGTTATCATTTTAAACATGTTGAGAAAAAGACAACATTATTTCAGAAATTTAAGAATTTATTTTCACCTGACAAGAAAATCGAAACGCGAGGTGGTAAACTACTTCATAAGTATAAAACACCTGCAGCGTACATGGAAGGTGAATACGGATATCATACTGTCTTATGGTTCGACAGTTGGAAACGTTATACTAAAAACGATGGTGTTTTGGCTTGGCCTGATGATGGTTCATTTAATGTAAGAGTTTTAAGAAACTTACGAGAGAAAATGAATGCTCTTGTTCCAAAACCGAGACCAACTCAATTTGAAGCTTTAGTTGAGTGGGAAGACGAAATGTATCAGTTACAAAGAGAAGCTAGTGGAATTAAAAGACCTTCTAAAAATCCATCATGGAAAAGAGAAACTCATGAAGATAGATTACGAATGTGGAGACAGGGAAACATGAGTGAAGGATTATATTTAATTCATGAAATGGTAATGGGTTCTCCTACAGGAAAATCTATGGAAAGTGAATCTGAGGATGCAATCATGGAAGAAATATATACAACTGCTAGAAAGAAACAGCCTAATCAGCCTTTGAGACCTCCTAGATCATGGTCTACTCCGGTGGTTTCTACTGAAACTTCACCGAGTGCACCTCCAATTATTGAAGCTCCTAAACTTTATCCAAATAATTGTGAAATCACTGAAACTCCTAGAAGATCAGAATTCGAGAATGCTCGAAATGAGGGTAGACATTTTTCTATGACACCAAGAGCAAGGGAACCTCCAAAAGATTATACAAGAGAGACAAGAAATGTTGAGGATGATGATTATAATGAATACTTAAGGTCTAAAGAAGAATTAATCAAAAGAATGACAAAAGGCATGGAAGCTGTTACAGTTCCAGTAACAATAGGTCCTGTTCAGCCTGTATTTGATCAAAGAAATACAAACAAAACTGGATTAACTATTCCTTTAAATACAGAAATTCAAAAGCCTGCTGAAAAATCTTATTCAGAATTGACAGAATTAAACACTTCTAGATCGAGAATGCCTGATTTAACCTTTAATGAGGATTTATCTCCAAAAACACCAATGGGTGCTATGTCAGATGTAGGAAGTCCTGAAGTCAGGGTAACTACACCAAAGCTTGATGTGGCCAAATTAAAAGCGAATATAGAAGAATTAATAATTGGAACAATTGGCCCAGATAGTTTAAATTACTATCGGGATGATGAACTATTATTCATTTGCAAAAGTATTCAATGGAAAATGAAAAATAAATATGATCAATTAGAGGATCTAGCTGCAGAACTTGAAATCGATGTGAGTAAACAAAAGAATTTTGCAAAACATTATAGGTTAGATTTCTCAGAAAGCGACATTGAGAGTTTGAACTCAATGGGAAGAATAGTTCACATTAAAGATTTGATTGTCTATATCAAAAAGCTAGGAGAACTGAACAAATGGAGAGTTAAATGGACCAAAAGGAAGGAAGATGAAAGATTAGAAAGAATGTCAAAACAATTTCCAATGAGAGAAGTTGCAGGTGGAGGATATGTTCATGTCCCATGGTCGAGACAGGACATTCTGTTATTCACAAATGACTTTCCAAAATTAAGAGAGAAACCTGTTGAGTGGTACAGGCAAGTCGATAGATTTATCAAAGTGTCAAAAGTTCTGTGGATTGATTTGGATGGATTTTTTGACATTGTTGTTCCATCTGATCTTTGGACAGAATGTAAAATATCTATTAGTTGGCCAAAAACAGAACCTGAGCGAATTAAAGAAACAGGTGCCCCAAATCCACTCGTAATGGATTTTTATGAGAAAGTAATTGTTTGGATGAAAAACAAAATTCCACCCAAAGAAGTTGATTGGGTTAAAATAGAAAGAACAGAGCAGGAAACAAAAGAATCAGTTCATTCTTTTTATGAAAGACTACTGTTAATCTTTAAACAATACAGTGGTTATGAAAAATTAGATGAGAAAGACATGAGTCATTTTATCTATAGATTTGTTTATGGACTAAAACCTGAAATTGGAGAAATGATCAGAACTAGTATTGTCGGATGGCAAGCACTATCTATAGATGATATTCTGAGAAAAGCAAAATATTGTAGCGATGAATTAGAAGTAAAACAGAAAAAGCTAAAGGAGAAAGCCATGTGGGCACAGGTAAAGGTAGCTGAGCAACAGATTGCCAGCATGGGAAATAAGAACACTAATTTTGTTCAAACTGGAAATACAAACCAGATACAAGGAAAGTTTAAAGGTAATAATTTCCCAAAGAAATTTAGCCCAAAGATAGAAGAGCTGAAACAAAGATTACCTTGTTTTAATTGTGGCGAAATTGGACATTGGAGGGACGAGTGTCCTCATCCTCCTAGAAACTTAAAGATTCCCTTATTGAATCCACAGATGCAGAATGGTGTTAACGTGCAGCAACAGCTACAGATGCAACAGGGGTTAAATGAATTTAATATTCAGCGACAATTACAACAACAGCAACAACAACAGGTGAATAATCGTCAGGACCAGTTGCCACAACCACCTTTTCCGAATTGTGGGGGAGTTCAAAAATATAATCCAAACGTGGGATTTCAGGGATGTGAACAGGTAATAAAACCACAAAAACAGCAAAAGCAGCAAAGGGTTCAAATGCAAAATGCGTCACAACAATTTTTATTAACAGAAAGCCAAGACAGTGATTCTGATGATTATTGCTGACGGTGCCCGAGAGAGGAGGAAGAGTGTGTTGTTGGAGCCACTCTTGAGGTTGACCAGTCTGGTCCTTATGTAAACGGGAAAGTTAATGATGTAGACATCACTTTTCTAGTGGACACTGGTGCTACCCGTTCTACTGTTAGATCAGTGGAAATTGAAAACCTACCTCTCTCTGGGGATACCATCCAAGTTGTCGGAGTAAGTAATCAGCAAATTAAAACAGACTTAACTGATCCAGTACCAGTTGAAATTGGAAATTACAGAGACAAACACAGATTTGTGGTTTGTAATAGTAGTCCAGTAAATCTATTAGGTAGGGACATCCTATGTAAAATGAATTGCAGAATATATTGTTCTCCTGAAGGAGTTGAATTACAAACAATGGAAGAAGATGGTTTGTACAGAATGACAATGATGATGATGGAAGCAGAAGAAACAAAATTGTTTCCTGCATTTGAAGAAAAAGATTTACCTGAAGAGCTAAAAGAAACAGTGAAATCTGAAATATGGGATTTTACTGGGAATGAGATGGGTCTGATGAAAAACGTAGATCCTGTTAAAATTGCATTAAAGCAGGGAATAGAATTTCCAAACACTCCACAATATAAAATGAAAACAGAGACAATTGAAGGTATTACACCTGTAATTGAAAAATTAATCAAGCAAGGTGTATTGAAAGAAATGAAGAGTAGCTCTTGTAATTCACCAATTATGGGAGTTAAAAAGGCTAACGGAACATTTAGGATCGTACAAGATCTGAGAAAGGTTAATCAAATTGTTATTCCATGTTGTCCTGTGGTTCCAAATCCAGCAGTAATTCTATTTCAGATTCCATATGATGCTGAATGGTACACAGTCATTGACCTTTGCAATGCATTCTTTACTGTTCCTCTACACCCAGACAGTTATGAAATCTTTGCTTTCAGATTCCAAGGTAAGACCCTTGGATGGACAAGAATCCCTCAGGGCTATACAGAAAGTCCTTCAATCTTTAACGAACTGTTAAAAAGATCATTAGAAGATTTAGACTTACCAGGTAGGTCTACGTTGGTGCAGTATATTGATGATTTGTTAATAGCTGCAAAGACAAGAGAAAATTGTGTAACAGACACAATAATTCTGTTAAATCGCCTTGCAGAAGAAGGACATAAAGTGTCCCCAGCAAAACTACAGTTTTGCAAACAGGAAGTAAAATATCTTGGTCACAGAATTGCAAAAGGAAAAAGACAAGTAACAATAGAGAGAATAAAAATGATTCAAGCAATGTTACCGCCAAGAACACAAAGACAGGTCAGAATGTTCCTGGGAATGGTAGGTTACTGTCGACAATGGATAAGTGGATTTTCAGTAATTGCGAAACCACTACAAAGACTGACCAAATCAGATGTAAAAGATCCAATTATTCTCAATGATGTTGAGATGGAATCTTTTGAAAACTTGAAAAAGAGCTTATGCCAAGCTCCTGCTTTGGGTATGCCAAATTATGAGAAAGATTTTGAACTGTATTGCAGTGAGAGAGAAGGATGTGCATTATCTGTGTTAATTCAGAGACATGGAAACCTAAAGAAACCTATTGCATATTTCTCTGCAGTTCTTGATCCAATTGCAAAAGCATTACCAGGTTGTTTAAAAGCAGTGGCAGCTACAAGTATCAGTCTTGAACAAAGTGAAGGAATCATTATGGGATTTCCTGTAAAAGTTTTTGTGCCTCATTCAGTTGAAATATTACTGACAAGAGGTAAGACTCAACATTTAACAAGTAGCAGATTGACAAAGTATGAGAAAATCATACTGGGAGCAGATAATGTTTCGATTTCAAGATGTTTGAATCTGAATCCTTCTACATTACTGCCTGATTCTGAGATTGTTGATGACATTGAGACAGAACATGAATGTTTAGATGTCATGGAATTCTGCACAAAACCAAGAAAAGACATCAAAGACAGACCTTTGCCTGAATCGGATTTTGTCTACTTTGTAGATGGCTCATGCTTAAGATCCGAAGGTGGTGTCTTGAAAGCTTCATACTCAGTTTGTACAGTCGAAGATGTTGAAGAGGCATCATGTCTTGAAGGAGTTCGTTCAGCACAAGTGGCTGAATTGATTGCTTTAATTCGTGCATGTGAAATATCAAAAGATATAAGAGTTACCATCATTACTGATAGTCAGTATGGGTACGGAGTTGTGCATGATTATGGACAACTCTGGTCACAGAGAGGATACATGACATCAACAGGATCACCAATTAAAAATGCAGTTTTCATTAGAAGATTAATTGAAGCAATACAATTGCCAAAAGAAATTGCCATTGTCAAGTGTGCAGCACACACTAGAGGAACTGATTATATTTCCAAAGGAAATGCCTTCGCAGATGAAACAGCAAAGTACTGCGCAAGAAAAAATTATTCTTACAATCGGAATAGAAGTACAGAAACTGATTCAAATTCATTAATGCTAACAACTGTTGTAGAAACATGGAATGAGATTAGAGATTTACAAAATGAAGCAGATGATGAAGAAAAAGACCTGTGGTTAAGATCAGATTGTAGACCACGTGATGAAGATGGAGTGTGGGTTTACAAAGATGGCAGAGTAGTTTTACCAAATTGTTTGATTTCTGACATGGCCAGATTATATCATGGTCCTGCACATTTAGGAAGAGATTCCATGGTCAGACTTTTTAGAGAAACATGGTTCAATACCAAATTCAGAACAATTGCAGAATCTTTTTGTCAAAGGTGTTTGTCATGCCAACAAATGAATCCAAACAGAAAATCAGTGGTGGGGACAGGAATAATTGGTCGAGAAGGTGGTCCCTTTACCAGGTTACAAATAGATTTCATTGAAATGCCCTTACACAACTGTTTGAAATATGTACTTGTAATTGTATGCTTGTTCTCAAGGTGGGTAGAGGCTTTTCCTACAAGACATTGTGATTCAATTACAGTAGCAAAACTAATGCTCAGAGAAATCATCCCAAGGTACGGTTTTCCAGTCACTATTGAGAGTGATGGAGGAAGTCATTTTGATAACAAACTGTTGAAGTTAATTTGCGAAGCTATGAGTATTGAGCAGAAAATACACTGTGCATACAGACCAGAGGCATCAGGTGTAGTTGAACAAATTAATGGAACTATCAAAAACAGAATTGGAAAAATGTGTCTAGAGACAGGAGTGAAGTGGACTGATGCTCTTCCACTTGTTTTGATGTCAATAAGAAGTACACCAGATAAAAAGACAGGTTTGAGTCCTCATGAAATTTTGATGGGAAGAGTTATGAGGCAAGCTTTTGTACCTGTAGGTAAACTGTTAAGCATAAATGACAGTGCAATTTTGGATTACTGTAAAAGGTTATCTGATATGGTAACTTCTGTATCTAATCAGGTGGGAACTGAAGCACAATCAAATGACAAAGTTTTGACACATGATCTGAGACCTGGAGACTGGGTCAGAACGAAAGTACATCGGAGGAGGAATTGTCTATCCCCTAGATGGCAGAAACCTAGGCAGGTAATCTTGATCACTACTAATGCTGTAAAGTGCAGAGGATTGAAGCGCTGGATTCATCCAAGTCATACTATTCCAATACCAACTCCTGAGAATTCTGATGTTGAAAGTGATACCACAGATGACTCTGATTCTGAAGCAGAAGACAGAACAGAAGGTGAAGTAATTCCAGATTCTGAAGATCGACAAGAAAGTCGACATCTGGAAACTGTGCCAGTGAATGGAAATCTGACAAGAAAAGACTTAGAAATAATTGAAATAGATTCTGAAGGTGAAGAGAATCTGTTAAAAGGAAAGATAACTGAGGATTCGGTTGTCTATATAGAAGACAAAGAAGCTGAACCAAAAGAAGTTTCAGACCAGGAGAATATCGAAAGGCAGAGAACAAGCTCTGAAGTAAGGAACAAAAATCCGAAAACTGGGAAGCTAGAGGTAATTGAGGAAGAGGAAGAGAACGAATTACCGAGTACCAGTGATGGAAGACAAAGTGAAGTTCCTGAAGGAGTGAAATTGCCGTATAGAGAAGTTCCTGAGTCAATTGAAAATTCAGACTACGAAACTGAAGAAAGTGACGTGGAAGGTGGAAGTGAAAACAGAAAGAAAAGGACTTGGAAATCAGAATCAAATAATTCTGAACCAAAGAAAAAGTACGTGAGAAAAGCAGACTACTGGCCTGGTGGAAGGTTGAGAGTGAGATTAATCAAAAAGCCAATAGAACAAGTTGAAGAAATAAGTAGTCAAAAGAGTCCTGGAAAAGAAGTTGGAGTTGGGAGGAAAATAGAAGTGATATCAAGAAAAGGGAAGAGAATAATTAGACCAAACCAGAAATACAAGTCTCCTGAGTGGACTTACTTAGTAATTCCACCTGTTATAGACATATATGATAGTAGTGAAGAAGAAAACGAAATCCAAGAAATTAGTGACAATGATTGAAGTACAAAATTATTAAATTGGCATAAGGCTGAAGAAATCCTGTTAGTTGACACAAGGTCGAAGAAAATCTGTCTAGTAGAAGAAAACTTATGTATGACATAAGGTCGAAGAAATCTTGTTTAGGGTCATAAAAGAAAAATATATTTTAAAAGGGGGGTGTATATAAATTTTTAAAATTTATTTTTATTTTTGAGGCTAAAACTAACCAAAAAATGCCTTACATTAAGGAGAGCACTTCAAAATGCTCTGTTTTTAAAAGATGCTGTAAGATGACTCTGGTATGTCTGCTCATTTTAATTCTGCTCTGGTTGGTACTAGCTGTGATCATACCTTTAGAAATGAATAGAGAATTACACAAAGTTAACATAACAAGCAAAGCTCTAATTAGCCAAACTAAACATAGTGCATCTGCAAAGGTTATTGATCATCAGCCTAACATTCATCAAGATAAATCAATAGGTGATTTTTCAAGTAATACTTTCACAAAGCTTTTGAGTGAATATGTAAAGGTAATGGATGCAAAGGATTGTTATGTGTGCGTTAAGTTACCGGCTTCTGTTTCTGAGGGAGTAACATATAATATGCTTCCTCTCACTTATGCTGTTACATGTAGTGTATTAACTAGTTTATTTTATCAAACTGGTCGTTTAGAATATTACTATTCAAATTATGATGAGATTTTTGCTAATATCAAGATTGATAATGCTTTAAATAAGCATAAGAAAGCTAAACAATTGAGAGAATATTTCCTTGTTACTAATGAACTCACTTATGAGTATGCTTACAAGAATAATCTAACATGTAAATTAAGTGCTGAAGGGAAGAAATTTCTGAATATGGTTGAGGAGAGAAGAGCAATTTATAAGAGAAATGAATTAGTCAAGCAGACTAAGTCATCATTCTGGCAAAAAGAGGATGAGAAACTAAATGGCAAAATGCTTGAAAATATTGCAATTCACATAGACAAACCTGTTAGTGGAAAGCTTTGCATTAGAAGAGATAACACACTTTTTGATAATTATTTTGTAGGTGCAAGCAACTGTGAAGATACTTATCAGATTATGGGAGGTTGGGGATTTAAAGGTGGAAAAGATCCTATCTTTCCTGGAATTTATTTTGTTTGTGGTGACAAAGCCTACTACAACCTTCCAGACCATTGGTATGGAACTTGTTATGTGGGAATTGTTTTTCCTAAAGTGTTTCATGTTGACAGAGATTCAGAAGGATTATTTAAAATCCATAATTATGTAAATAGAGCTAAAAGAGAAACTTTTACTGAAGTTCTGGGAGATATTTTTCAAGCTGTAATACCTTTTGTTGGTATAACCCTAAATGCAGGGAGAATCAGAAAATTGTCCACTATAGTTGATAGATTATCAACTGACACTGCTGATGGATTTCAATTAGTGAATGTTGAAGTTATTGCAATTAGATCTATGGTAATTCAAGATCGTCTTGCTTTAGACATACTCCTAGCAAAAGAGGGAGGAGTCTGTGGCATTTTACATGTCCAACATTGCTGTACATATATACCGGATGAAAGTAAAAATATTGAAATGTATATTAAGAATATTACACAAATGCATTCTGAAATAATTCCTTTAGAAGAAGAAGATTTTACTGGGAAACTTTCAAAAAGGTTCCAAGCAATTAAAAACTGGTTTCATAATATCGGAAGTTCAATTCTTGGCAAGATTCTGGCACCTTTGATTATAATTATATTCATTTTTATTTTGACTAAAGTAGGTTGTTTGTTACATAAAAGAAAGAAGCATTTGAGAGAAAAGAAGAGAATTTATAAACTCAGAAAAGAAGAGGAAAGGGAGATTGAGTTGCAGGAGTTACATAGAGAGCGTCATGTTAATTGCAAGGATTATGCTGAAACAGACTTTTAGGTTTACTAATACAATGAATTTGAATCGATTTCTTATAAATTAAATTTACAAAAATTTTGAGTACTGGTGTGGTGATTTGTTAATCACCAGATGAGGGAGTTGATGGAGCGAGATAGAAAACAAAATTTTGTTTAAACTCGCAAAGTCACATTTCCATAACATGAATAAAATTATTAATGATTTGTGATATGTCGTGCTAATATAACCTAGATTAAACTTTACACGTGGGGGGACTAACATGTGTGCTCATAAACGTGCATAAATGTTGCATCTTTTTGTTCGTGCAAAATAATAAAATAATTTATTGTTTTCGTTTTTGTCATTACTAACTGCTGCATACTTAAAATAAGCATGTGCTTGTTTTGCTTTTCCTTGTCTGTGTGATGTCATTTCTACTATTCTAGGTGCATATGGGTCTCATTGAAAAACGGAGACTGGTAAATATAAACGCTGCTTTATTTGTTTGCAATGGCTAGGTAACATTTTGATTAATGGGGTGGGTTAATTAATTAGTAAACCATGGGGTGGATACAGAATATACTTTATTTCTTACATTAATACTTTTCTTGTGTTTGTTTTATACTAGAAATCATAAGTTGCCTGCTTTTGAGGCCTAGCTATTTGAGCCGCAAAATAAAAGCTGATCTATAATTCTGCAGAAAGTCACGAGACGCCCATTCTGAATTAAAACGTTTATTGAAGCTGCATTCACAAAGCAAAAACTGATGAGCTGACATCATTCTGTCGGACATGGCCAAGGTCGAAAGTGAACTTTTTGTCAGTCCTTAACTTGGCATCCGCGGAAGTTGTGCTGTAAAACTATGGAAGCTGCGAGGATGTCTTATTACAAAGTTGCAATCGCAGGAAGCCTCCGGCTTCACGTGGAAGAGACAATGGTCTTTGTAAGACATGATTTTGTGGAACTTTTTAAGAATCGGGTGACATGTCACTTGTCACTCTCAGCCAATGGGACGTCGAGTAATTCTGAAAACTTTCCTTTGCTAGTTTAGTTAGCGTAGAAAGGTATAAAAAGTCATGCCCTTAGGGTTGGGCTGGCTGCTGCTTTCTGACTTTCCGATGAGGGTGATGTGCTGCTGGACTTTGCGTGGAGCACGTAAGAATCCTCAAAGAACTTTACTTTAATTTCTGTCTATTTAGCTCAGTAAGGGAAATAGGTTTTAGAAATGCTAAACTTTATATAATTTCTTTAAACTGATTCAATTGCTTAAATTGTATTTTTCTCAATTTCTTTACCATCATGCTTGCTTTATTGCAAATAAATTTCAATTATAAAACTTACAACTTATATACCATAATTTAGAAAATAAAATCTTACTTTTGACAAACAAGCTGGTCTTGTTTATTTAGAAGTATAGGTTACCTTTAAGCTAGATCACGTCGCCTATGGTGGTCGTTTAAATGGTTGGGTTTTATTCTAATGACAATATTCTTTCTGCAAATGTATAAAATGTTTATAGTTTGTAAATAATGTATATATAGATTTATTTGACCACCTGATTCAGTAGGCCCAAAATATATCAGGTTCATAAATGGGTCCATGTATAGTTTAGAATTTTGTTTATAGGTTATGAAATTGGGTAGCGTAGTTTATGATATATTTTCTATAGCCCGCTGGATCCCCCAGCCCTATATGTCTCGACGACAAATAGCTTTGTATTTGATACTGCAGTTCTAAAATATAGGTATATATGCAGACAGAATTCAAAAGTAAAAGCAGTAGCATACAAGATAGCTACGACACAATACTGAAAATGTTTAAAATGACAAGTGCTGATATAACTCGATAGTGTCTGTAAGAGATAACAATCTAAAACCCATAACAGATACAAATCACTAACATTTACAGTGCCTAGAATATATAAAAAGCCGCAAGAAATAACACACGAATAGCAACAATACATACAGGGGCATATTATCAAGGACAGGCGATACATTATCGCCGGTTTTATTGGCAGGAAACTGCAGATAAAGCGGCGATAATGGCCTTGATAATATGCTCAATGAATTCCAATCGAAGCCCATGTTAGATGTGTTCACATCTAACATGGGCTTCGATTGGAATTCATAGAGCATATTATCAAGGCCATTATCGCCGCTTTATCGGCAGTTTCCTGCCGATAAAACCGGCGATAATGTATTGCCTGTCCTTGATAATATGCCCACAGTACCTAAAATGTTTAAAGTGATAGATGCAAATGTGACTAACATCCATAGAAGACAAAGTTCTAAAGTGCGTCAGATATAAATAGATCACAATAGTATTACCGTACCAAGGAAATATAAAGTGACACGTGCTAGCATGAATCGAAAACCACTGGCGCAGGACATAAATATCTAAAATACCACTACTCATCAATTCTCTATGAATCTCAAGACTGTATAAAGTGCTGCGTGCTGAGTACGATCGCACCCATTTTCGGTTCTAAAACAAAAACATATCCTAAAGTGCAGACTTTTTTTGCAAAATAGCAAAAACAGTGTCTATGTATAGATTCTTACTAGAATTATCACATGGGTAGGTCAGGACTGTCGGCGTACAACATAGTTGTATTATACCTGTATTCATTAAGAAGTCTGTACACATGTCACCAGCTATTATAACATGGACATAGACTGTTTCGTCCTGCAGGAGAATTTTACTAATTGCACTTCTTTATAGCTGCCTGCGAGATCTACCCAAAAACATATAAATCACTTATATGTAGAGATGGGGTGTTTTCCAATGTAGCAACCTACCCATGTCTGGGTGTGCTATTTGATGAAAAAGGCACTTGGGTGGCACAGTGTGCACTCAAGAACAATAGGAGCTACATTGGATTTTGCCAGAAGATTAGGGAGAAAACTCCTACTTCAGATTTAGAAAATCTATAATGAGAAATGCATCCCTATGGCCATGTATGGCAGTGTGGTCTGGGGCTACAAGGAGTGTAACGATCTACAAGTGGCTAAAAATAAATATTTATGCAAGCTTTTAGTCACTCCCCCTAGTACCCCTGCCTTCTTGGTGCATGAAGAACCAAGACAGGGCTACATTACAGACAGTTTTGCTATAGCCCCCTTGATATGGTGGTTAAATATATAGTGAAGACCCAAGACCAATCTAAATCAAATCATCTTAGAGGATTTTATAAAGTTAGACAGAGCCACAGATGTACCATGGCTAAGCTATGTGTCTGAAGAGCTCGCTGCCCTAGGGCACCCTAAGCATGTTAATCACCAAGGCAGTTGCACCCTAAGGAGGTGAAAGATATTAAAATCCAATGTTTAAATTGGAAAAGCTTGGAAAGGTAATCAGATGAACTCCGAAAAACTGTGTGTAGACATTATGTGATTATAAGTCCAGGGATTTTAGATCAACCTTTTTGATCTTTCATTAATAATCTGCATCATCATTTTCCTTTATCTAGATTTAGACTAAGTTGTATTCATTGGTCCCTTACAATACACATGGTTTTCTCTAAGGCAGGGACCCTACAGCCTTGCTCATGTGATAATTTTTCAGACCAGGATTTGTTGCATTGTATGTTTATTTGTGGTTTTTATAATGGATTAAGAATTAGATATATTTTACTTCTTTTAAAAAATTGCCGATTTACACAAGTAAGACCAGCCTTGATTTATTTGCAAACGCTATCTTCCACATTGATATGTTATGGGGTTGTGAGTTTTTTAAGCGAGGTGTTACGGAAAATGAAAAACATGGATTGCCTATTGAACTAATTTTAATTTGAATAAAGACGCACTTCAACCCCCACAATGCACTGGACATTGTCTTATTGAAGCAGCCCCATTGGGGCGTGTCAAAACACCCCCTTTTGTACCGCTTTTGGCCGCCATAAGTGTGGCAGGGTATGCTCAGACGTGAGTCCCTTGCTCACTTTGCCACTGGATTCAAGCAAGCCGGGTTGAAGACGGCTGGAATGCCAGAAACCGGTCATCGGTAGCTTGTTTCCGGTCCACGGAAGACATGGCTTGGCAGTTCGGGCTGGACTGTTCCCATGAGGCACAGGGTCAGACTGATTTGCATATAGCCATGTCTGAACTGGGGTGGCAGAGTGGGCTAAAGAACGGTGATGGATTAAACCCAGATCTTTTGACTGGGTGTGAGTGTTTGATTGATTCAGATGCTCCGTCCATCACCACCCCCTTTTGTACCGAAAACAGATATATACAGCATGGGGGTGAGTGCAGCACGTTCCTGTGGGTTAATGCAGATGAAGATGATTTATTTCGAAACTCTTCAGGCGGCTGCAGGCTGCGCTATATACCAGCCGTACAAAGAGTGGCCATGCCATCGGGACTACCGGTGTTTTTGCATCAATTTGGCGGCATCCCGGCCGCGGAGGAAGCACCACCCCAAGATTCCAAGGAGGCCGTGTGGAAAGGATACACCTTCCTCAATACGGAGGGACAATTCAGGATTAAGGACACTTTAGTCGGCAGGGGCCCATGTCGGGCTTCATCTTCACAGTAATTAGTGCACATAAATTTTAATTTTAATAAAGATACACTTCAACCCCCACAATGCACTGGACATTGTCTTATTGAAGCAGCCCCATCGGGGGCATGTCAAAACAGATCTATCAATCATGGGGGTGAGTGCAGCACGTTCCTGTGGGTTAATGCCTCTGAAGAAGATTTATTTTTAAACGCTTCAGGCAGCTGCAGGCTGCACTATGTACCAACCGTACAAAAAGTGCCCATACCTGTGACGAAGGCTGGTAACCTTATTTGCTCCTCGTGTGCTGCTCATCAGGACTACCAGCGTTTTTGTTTGTATATATATATATATATATATATATTACCTACTGGCGGTCGCCAGTAGGTATATATAGTTAGGATTTTTTCTCTATGGGATTTTTGAAAATTCTATGTCTAATAACTTTGGCGTTTGTGGACGGAATTGGCTGAACTTTTCAGGAAAATGGCACATTTTGTTTCTGAGCAGCCCTTGAAATTTTGGGGGGGGGGGGTTCGTCAAGGGGGGGCCGAGAAAAAAGGGGGGTCCCAAAACATGCTTTTAACATTGAGTTTTCCATAGGGCGGTTGGCCTCACTTTTAGCCCGAACGGCTGAATGGATTTGCACGAAACTTGGCAAAATTGTAGGGACTGGTAGCCCGATGTGCCTTTGCTAGGTCTCAATATATGTGCTTCAGTGGATTTTGAGAAATTAACGTTAAAAAAAAGATATATATCTGTAACAGCGGACCGGGCAGCGCTCCGGTTAGCGGACTTTACGCGTTACAGAGCTTTGTGAAGCGAAGCTGATTGGTTCTCCGGCGTCTGTGAACATTCCAAACAGTCCGTAGCGGCCGCCATCTTGTCTCTCGGTAGGATCGAGAGACAAGCGGAGGCCAAAGCGAGGGGGCAAATGACCATAAGGGGGCATAGTAGATCCTCCCTGACCCTCTAGGTTTGATGTGGAGGTTTTAAAAGGGCCCCGCGGGGCAAAAAAAAAAAATAATAATAATAATCGAACGGCTGAATGGATTTGCACGAAACTTGGTAAAATATTAGGGACTGGTAGCCCGATGTGCCTTTGCTAGGTCTCAATATATGTGCTCCAGTGGATTTTGAGAAATTAACGTTCAAAAAAAGATATATATCTGTAACAGCGCTCCGCTTCGCGTAACGGAGGTTTGCGAAGCTGATTGGTTCTCCGGCGTCTGTAAACATTGCAAACAGTCCGTAGCGGCCGCCATCTTGTCTCTCGGTAGGATCGAGAGACAAGAGGAGGCCAAAGCGAAGGGGCAAATGACCATAAGGGGGCATAGTAGATCCTCCTTGACCTCTTAGGTTTGATGTGGAGGTTTTAAAAGGGCCCCGCGGGGCAAAAAAATAATAATAATAATAATCGAACGGCTGAATGGATTTGCACGAAACTTGGCAAAATTGTAGGGACTGGTAGCTCGATGTGCCTTTGCTAGGTCTCAATATATGTGCTTCAGTGGATTTTGAGAAATTAACGTTCAAAAACAAGATATATATCTGTAACAGCGCTCCGCTTCGCGGAGATAAAATTATCTCTGTATTACCTAGCTGTTGCTAACACCAGTTAGCGACGGCTAGTAGGAGATAGCGACCATCTTGGGCCCCACTTTGCATGTGAGTGATATTTATCACTAATGACATGCAAAGTGGGCATGCCAAGATGTTAGCGACTGGAAACAGTCGCTAACATCGCTATCTACTATTACCAACTTTTGGAAATATTCGCGATAAGCGCGAATATCTCCAAAAGCTACCACCTGCCCTGAGCAGTTCTTAGCCATGTTATCCAATGGGAGGTGGATAACATGGCTAAGAGCATTAGCTCGGTAATGCATGAATATCGCTGAGTTTTCAGCGATATTAATGCATTGCGGTCGTTTTTTATCGTATTTGCGATAAACCTTGATAATAGCAAGGTTTATCTGCGATAATTTCTGAAGATGCTTAGCGGTAAAAAATTCGTTGCTAAGCATCGTTAGGGATAAATATCGCTTAACTTTGGTAATATGCCCCAACGTCTGTTAACGTTCGATTCGAAGGAAATCAGGAAGTGTTGAAAAACATTGTCTGCGCCATCTTGCCTTTTTTCAAATGCCACACTTTTGTCGTGCACGGCAGTCATTTTAGATGCCTTGACCAGACGCACTCTCTGCACGCTGTCGATCCTTAGCATGGCTCCCCACCCTCGCAAGCATCTCCCCCAGGCAGTGGTCACCCCCGCTCTCTGTCTTATGCATGGGTAATAAACCACCCCCCATCTGCGCTGCTCTTCCCTGAGAATCACACCCTGTGCCCGCCCGACACCTCCCTTTCGCCCTATTCACTACCGTACCCTCTGACACTCCTTTTCCTCTGTGTCCGATTGTCCAGGCCGGTCCTAGGCTATCAGCTAGCCCTGCAGATGTAGTTTATGGCCCCAGCTGTAAAGAATCACCCCTCTTCAAAGGAGTTATAGTAGATCAAGGCCCACACTCGATGAGATCCGTCACAGCAGACGCGTTCCTATTATCTGAAAACCATCCTGTATTGTGATTGGGGAGGGGACCGAGCCTGAAGCGGAAGATTCCAGGGATGACTCTTTGTACATCAAAGTTTTTACAATTATGTGTCACATTAAAAATATATAGCACTCCAACAAAGTAGTAAGATTATAAAACTTTAATAACTTATAAATATATACAAGAAAACAAAAACAGTAATAACATATAAACATTTTTAGGGAAAAACAACGAAGTAGCGGTCGGCTGTGCGAATAGTCCCAACGCAGCACAACGTCCAGATTTCACTGATTTCGGAATCCGGCGTGGGGCGTCGCGGGGGGTGGGTCATCAGTAGCAAACTGTTGTGCGAATAGTTCCAAGGCAGCAGAAGAATGGCACCAAGGTGATGTCCAGTAAGTTGCCGCACTGGTTTTGGTATCCTACAATGCTGCTCCGAATAACGGCGTGGGGCGCCCCGGGGGAGGCGGCGTGAACGGGCCTCTCCAGGTGGAGTCTCGTCTGTTGTAGTGGGGCGCCCCTTTACCGTTTCAGTTGCCATTCCATCCGCTTTTGGTCCACTGTGTCAAAAGCCGCAATTCAGCTGAGTTGCGCCCACTCTTGCGGTGCAGCGATAGGCGGCTGTCACAGGACTCTCAAAATGGCGGCAGGCTGTTTCCTTTTTGGGCCTGGTCCACTGAAATGGCCCTGGGACACCTTGGAAATCGGATGCTTGTCTGCTAGGTCTTGGACCCCATTCTCGAAAGCGTCCCCTCCGCCTTGAGGATTCATCAAAAGTTTTGGGGGCCCCCGACTCCTGCAGGCTTCTGGTGGGAAGCGGCTGCCATGATTGCTCGCGGAATGACTACGACGGAGCCACGAGATGGTGGTGCTTTCATGGTGACGCCAGCTTCAGTCTGAAACATCCAGAAACAAGGTGGGGCTTTCATCGTTTGGGGAAAAAAAAAGTTTTCATCCAATGAAAAGTGTTGTTTTTAGGTCATATGATCAAGCCTTCCATCATTAGGAAACCAAAAGTAAAATGAACCAATGAAAAGTTTTATAAACAAGTCACATGACCTGTTATGCGGCATAGGGTATAAAATGCGGAGAAAATACGTTGGCACGTGAGGCGGCGTCAGTAGCGGACCGATGTGCGAATAGGCCGAAGGCAACACAACGCGCCAAGATCTGGATGGCACCGAGGTGGTGTCCAGCAAGTTGCAGCACTGGTGTGGCCATACTACAATGCTGAAAGTCGGCGTGGGGCGCCCTGTTGGCCTGTGAGTTCGCGTCAGTAGCGGACCGATGTGCGAATAGGCCGAAGGCAGCACAACGCGCCAAGATCCGGATGGCACCGAGGTGGTGTCTAGTAAGGTGCACTGGTGTGGCCATCCCACAATGTTGAAAGTCGGCGTGGGGCGCCCCGTTGGCCTGTGAGATGGCGTCAGTAGCGGACCGATGTGCGAATGGGGCCAAAGGCAGCACAACAATGTTTTCTGAATAGAAGACACCACAAGGCGCTGAGATGCCAAGATCCGGATGGCACCGAGGTGGTGTCTAGCAAGTTGTGGCACTGGTGTGGCCATCCTACAATGGTAAAAGTCGGCGTGGGGCACCCTGTTGGCCTGTGAGATGGCGTCAGTAGCGGACCGATGTGCGAATGGGGCCAAAGGCAGCGCAACAATATTTTCTGTATGGAAGATACCACTAGGCGTTGAGATGCCAAGATCCGGATGGCACCGAGGTGATGTCTAGCAAGTTGCCGCACTGGTGTGGCCATCCTACAATGCTTAAAGTCGGCGTGGGGCGCCCCGTTGGCCTGTGAGATGGCGCCAGTAGCGGACCGATGTGTGAATAGGCCGGAACCAGCACAAGGCGCCAAGATCCGGATGGCACCGTGGTGGTTTCATAGTTGAGAGGCACTTCATCTGCAGTGGGGCGCCGAGATCCGGATGGCACCGAGGTGATGTCTAGCAAGTTGCTGTACTGGTGTGGTCATCCTACAATGCTGAAACTCGGCGTGGGGCGCCCCATTAGCCTGTGAGATGCCGTCAGTAGCGGACCGATGTGCGAATGGGGCAAAGGTAGCGCAAGAATATTTTCTGAAGAGAAGACACCAGAAGGCGCTGAGATTCGGTTACCACCGAGGTGATGTCTAGCAAGTTTCCGCACTGGTGTGGCCATCCTACAATACTGCTCCGAATAACGGCGTGGGGTGCCCGAAGGTGGGGGGGGGCGGCGTGAACGGGCCTTCCTAGGTGGAGGCTCGTCTGCTGTAGTGGGGCGCCCCTTTACCGTTTCAGTTGCCATTCAGCTGAGTTTCCGCCGCTCTTGATGCTACAGCGACAGGCGGCTGCAACAGGACTCTCAAAATGGCGGCCTGTTCTTTGGATTTGGGCCTGGTCTACTAAAATGGCCCTGGGACACTTTAGAACTCGGACGCTCGATTTTTTTTTTTCCTTTCCTGTACATGCAAAAAAAGGTAAATTCCCGGTACGTTACACGCTTCATCTGCCACGATGTACTCTCCAGAGGAACCGAAAAAAAATATAGTTATGGTAACTATACCATGCATCGTCATATGGAGAGGTGGCACCAATTAATTATAGTGCTGCATAAAAGAGAGATTTGGAGGAGAACCCCCGACCTGCCAGTACATTCATCAAAGAAGTGGCACTGACAGCATCAGAGGCAAGGGAAATGGTCACAAATATTTAGAACTTTGGAAAGATTAAAATGACATGTTTAGATTGTGGCAAATTAATTTCATGTGGACAGATGAGTGTTACTCTAATAAATACAGCATATGAACATCATCATAGTCGATGGTTGGTAGAGACATTTTGACTATATCCTGGACCTGCCCGTCCTCGCCCAAAATGGCGCCGGAATAAATGGGACTCGTAACTCCTTGTTGTGTACTGGTTGCAGAACCTTGAAATCACGAGATACGTATGCAGTTTTGAAGCATATGGCGGGCGGGGACGAGAATTGATTGAATATTTCGACATCCCTATTGATATTAAGTTCTGATGTGTTATTGATTACTGTACTATTGAAAGTTCGAATTAACGTCACCCATGGTACTTGCCCGCAAATGTATATCTAGATAATTTTATTGTAACTGGCCCTGTCGTATTTTAATTATAAAATGTACGTCCACCGATTCCGCAACTGTTAGACACCTTAGTTCTTGCAACCTAATGGCCCGCCCGTTACGTTCCTCTACAGTGTAAATGTCTACTCATCATATACGATTACAGTTTGCTCCGTGGCCGGCCCATGTGGTTATAGGCTCGTATTTGTATAATGAAATTTTCACAATAAAGGTTTTTAAAAGAAAACATGGTAGTAGTATATACATTGGTAAAGTTTTTAATAATAGTCACTGTTTTAGAATCATTAAAAGGCAAGTGAAATAAAGCAGACCAATTACATGAAGGGTAAAAGGTATAATACGCAGGAACGCAGTAAAGATAAATGGTCAAGGGCTGTTGTGTTTTCTACTCCTGCAACATAAAGTGATCGATAAGAATCTCATATTCAGGCGTATCGGCGACTAAGACAGCAGGTCGACCCTCTTTTGCTCAACGGCTCCGTCATGGGACGAAGAAACGCTCTTTTTCTCGAAAAAAGAATACATTTTACTTGCAGGACAGTTGTAAATTTTCCGGGAAAGTACATTAGCCTGGAACATTATAACATATAGTTAAGAAAAAAAAATGTTCGGAAGTAATAAAAAGCGTAATTTTTAGGTCATATGACCAAGCCTTTCATCATTAGAATAAGAAAAGTAAAATGAACCAATGAAAAGTTTTATTAACAAGTCACATGACTTGTTATGCTTACGTTACGCGCTGCGCGTCGCGCCCCGGATGACTTCCGGATGCGCTAACGCGGCGCGTCATATGACGCATTACGCGACAACGCAGGTCCAGAATATAGTCAAAATGTCTCCACCAACCAGCGGTCGGAACACAACCCCTTTCAGCAGGCTAAATAGTTCTGTTAAATGACAACAGAAGGGACAGGCAACAAGAACCATCAGTCAAAGAGGGGAGGGCTAGTTCTTCTCTACCGGGTTACATTGGGGCGCTACCGGAACTGATCGAATTGGTAGTCTACAGTGTTTCTGGATGTTTCAGACTGAAGCTGGGGTTAGCATGAGAGCACCACCATTTCGTAGCTCCGTCGTGGCCATTCCGCAACCAATCATGGCAGCCGCTCTTTATCGTTATTTTGGGCGGGGTGGGTGGCGGAGCCGAGCTGTTTTGCAGCCATCATTGTGTGGAGTTCAGTTCATCTCACTAGTTTTGTATTTGTCATGAGGGGTTGTTCCTAATGTTTCTATTTTAGCGAGGTCAAAAAGAGATCCCATTAGTGGCCTACTGATTTTGCTCGATTCCTTTTCTTTTTTTTTACACGATTTTTCGTTATCTGCAAAGACTAAACACAGTATTGCGACTCTGTGTTTGTTTGTAAATAGAGAATGAACCAAAGAGAACCAATTCTAAAACAGTAAATGCTTGGATAACAATCAATCAAATGGAGAGAGAAGCAGGCACGACGTATTACAACGGGGGCAAAGGCCTGCGTTAACTACCTTTCACTATCTGCAAAGAGAGAGTACTCCTAATAGAAATGAGGGGGGGGGCACCATTCAAAGCAGATCAGTGTGCATAAACACGAAAATGTTTTCACTTACCACGTACTTGACATTCGACAGCTTATGATATTTGCTATTAAAAAAACATTGAAATTCACTGAAAAAACCATAGGTTATAGACCATATATAGTTAGGAATTAGCATTTACAAAACCTTGAAAATTCACTGAAAAAACCATAGGTTATAGACCATATATAGTTAGGAATTAGCATTTAAAAAACCTTATTTTACTCACACAAAACCATTGAAATTCCATATATAGTTAGTTGCACTAACTATATATCGCGCACCCGCAATCCACTGCTGATGATGTCACATATTACATCATTCATGACATGGTCAGTGACATCACTGATGACATCTCAAATGACATCACTGATGACATCACTGATGACATCTCAAATGACATCACTGATGACATCACTGATGACATCTCATTTGACATTACTGATCACATCACTGATGACATCATTCATGTGATGATACGATGAACCTCTTCAGACTCTAATATAACCTTAAATACACTCAGTGTAAACAGACACTCACAGACTGTCACTCATCCATGGAGTTACTCACACACCTAGTCAGTCTTGCAAAGAATCAATCACACCTCCATTTCCTCAACTATATAGTTATACCCACCTTACTTATTGAAACATATACTAACACATATTTACTCTCTTATACAATCCCTGATACAAGTTCACAATGATCCATACAGCCACTCACACATTCACTGGCTCTTATGCACAGTTATTTATATATGTCAACTCTCACATGTACTGTGTTTTACATATGTACTTACTTTGACATGTAGCACTGAGATATCCATTCACTCACCAATACACTCATGCACACAGTCAACCGCCCATACAGCTGTTTCCACGTGCACTTTTGAACCCATACATCTAGTGAATCAACTGCTCACACATCTATGCACAGAGTCATACACCTCCCAGCCACCCACACACACACTCAGTCTCCCATACAAATACTTGGGCAACCAATCAATAACCCATATAGTTAGTCATATAGCTAATGATCAACACATGCAGCAGATTACAGAACAACAGACACAATGATGCACAAATTAAAACAGTTTAGTCACTAACCCATGCACTCAGTGAGACACCTTTAATCACTCACTCATACAGTCAGTCATGCACCTACTAAATCCTTCATCCAGACACTTATACATCCTCTCATTCTTCAATATGTAAGACATATTTTAACTTTACAGAAACATACAGTCACTGGATGTTGTCATCAGTGATGTCATCAGTGATGTCATTTGAGATGTCATCAGTGATGTCATCAGTGATGTCACTGACCATGTCATGAATGATGTAATATGTGACATCATCAGCAGTGGATTGCGGGTGTGCGATATATAGTTAGTGCAACTAACTATATATGGAATTTCAATGGTTTTGTGTGAGTAAAATAAGGTTTTTTAAATGCTAATTCCTAACTATATATGGTCTATAACCTATGGTTTTTTCAGTGAATTTTCAAGGTTTTGTAAATGCTAATTCCTAACTATATATGGTCTATAACCTATGGTTTTTTCAGTGAATATATATATATATATATATATATATATATATATATATCACACAAACATTCTTCCAGGAAAGAATCAGAGGCCACAAGGGGAGTTAGGAGCATTCAAGCCGTTTATTTCAACTGTCCCAGCGGCGGCGAATGCATTTCGGCAATAGCCTTCATCAGCGCCCTTCACTGTAATGAGCCCCTCCCAAATAGGCTCCTCCTGTGTAAATACTTGCAGGTACTTGAGTTCCCTCCCCCTTATGCAGTCAGCACACCAGTGGTAGTCCGTACCAAATATCACGGACTCCATATCCCAGCAGGCACAGTCTTGGCGTTACATGGTAGGTGGCGTGGGGGAGTTGGAAAAAACGGTAGGTCAGTACCAGTTGAAGGAGGGTCGGGTGGTCATAGAGCAGTGAAACTCACGGTGTCTGCCCCGGGTCCCCTCTATCTGCTGCAGCCAGTCCTCCCAAGTGAATTGCAGAGCAGGGGCAGTCAAATGTGAGACTAAATGCCCACTCGAGGTAAAATATCTCTATCTGCTCTCCTCCAGTCTTGAGAATTGTGGCGGACTCCGGAATTGTCGATCCCTCGACCTTGTGTGGCTGCAAGCAGCGTTGTACCAGTTACATTCCGTGTCACTTGATGCTGCAGGGCCTTCTGTTCCACGCCTCTGGCTGGCGCAGCATATATCACACAAACATTCTTCCAGGAAAGAATCAGAGGCCACAAGGGGAGTCAGGAGCATTCAAGCCGTTTATTTCAACTGTCCCAGCGGCGGCGAATGCATTTCGGCAATAGCCTTCATCAGCGCCCTTCACTGTAATGAGCCCCTCCCAAATAGGCTCCTCCTGTGTAAATACTTGCAGGTACTTGAGTTCCCTCCCCCTTATGCAGTCAGCACACCAGTGGTAGTCCGTACCAAATATCACGGACTCCATATCCCAGCAGGCACAGTCTTGGCGTTACATGGTAGGTGGCGTGGGGGAGTTGGAAAAAACGGTAGGTCAGTACCTGTTGCAGGAGGGCCGGGTGTTCATAGAGCAGTGAAACTCACGGTGTCTGCCCCGGGTCCCCTCTATCTGCTGCAGCCAGTCCTCCCAAGTGAATTGCAGAGCAGGGGCAGTCAAATGTGAGACTAAATGCCCACTCGAGGTAAAATATCTCTATCTGCTCTCCTCCAGTCTTGAGAATTGTGACGGACTCCGGAATTGTCGATCCCTCGACCTTGTGTGGCTGCAAGCAGCGTTGTACCAGTTACATTCCGTGTCACTTGATGCTGCAGGGCCTTCTGTTCCACGCCTCTGGCTGGCGCAGCATATATCACACAAACATTCTTCCAGGAAAGAATCAGAGGCCACAAGGGGAGTCAGGAGCATTCAAGCCGTTTATTTCAACTGTCCCAGCGGCGGCGAATGCATTTCGGCAATAGCCTTCATCAGCGCCCTTCACTGTAATGAGCCCCTCCCAAATAGGCTCCTCCTGTGTAAATACTTGCAGGTACTTGAGTTCCCTCCCCCTTATGCAGTCAGCACACCAGTGGTAGTCCGTACCAAATATCTATATTACCTACTGGCGGTTGCCAGTAGGTAGTTATAGTTAGGATTGGCTACCATAGGAAATCCACAACATTCTATTGGGAATAACTCTGGCTCCGGTTGAGGAATTTGTGTGTAATTTTCCAAAATTTTGGCCAGCTCCGCTCCGCTTCTTCCCTTGAAGTTTTGGGGGGATTCGTGAAGTGGGGGCTGAGAAAAAAGGGGGGTCCCAAAACGTGTTTTCCCCATGTTAATTTCCATAGGACGGTCTGACAAGTCTACACCCCGATCCGCTGAACGGAATTACTCTAAACTTGGCAAAATTGTAGGGACTGGTACGCAGATGTGCCTTTGCTATATTTGGTGAAAATTGCTCCAGTGGTTTTCTTGAAAATTAACTTCAAAAACACATATATATGTATAGGCGCGCTCCGAGCGCTCACCGGTACGCGTATCGGGGAGCGCACCCGGCGTGCTACGGGAGTGCGCGAGCGGAAAGCTGATTGTCTGTCGGGTGTCAACATTCTAAACAGTTCGGAGAGTCTGCCATCTTCTGTCTCGGTAGAATCGAGACACAAGAGGTAAAAAAGAAAGGGGGAAATAATTAAAAGGGGGCAGGGTAGATACCCCCTGACCCCTTAGGTTTTCAGAGGGGGGCCTAGAAGGACTCTGAAGGGCGAAAAAAGTTTTTATTTTTTTTTGTAATCTTTGCGGGGTAAGCGCTGGGTGCGTTCCCAGGTGCGCTCTCCGGTAGGCGCACCCTGAGCGCACCACGGCGAAAAACAGTGTAAAAAAATAGAGTAAAAAAATAAAGTAGAAAGGGCCTGCGTCAGTCTTACACCTGCTGTGAGGCAGGCGCAAGATTTTGACGCAACGGCATCCTAAAAGTGATGCAGTGAAATCTCATAGATTTCACTGCGTCACTTCTACGACCCTTCCTTGCGTCAATACGCCCCCTTTGCATACATTACACCTGGCGCAGGTATAATGTGGCGCAGGGGTTTACAAAGTGACGCATCTACCTAGATGCGTCACTTTGTAAATATGACTCAACAAAGTGCATTTTTTACACCACTGGTGCGTCACAAAAAGTGACGCACCGGCGGCGTAAAAGTGACGCTTCAGTCTTCTACTCTCACTTTTTCTTTCACTTTCTCTGTCTCTTCACTCCCTTACTCACTTGTCTTTATCCAGTCTGTATCTCCACTCTTTCCTAAACATCACTGCTCTTTTCTTACCCTTCCACTCCCCCTTTCCTTTACAACATTTTCTTCACTTATTCTCATTCCCCATGTTCACTCTCCTTCTCCTCGTTCTCCTTCCCCACACTCACCTTCTTTCAGTCCCCCTACTTCACTTCCCTTCCCCTCTCGTCCCTTTCTTTGCCTTCTCACTCATTTTCCTCTCCTCTCTCACTGTACTCCACTTCAGTTACTCTTTTTTCCTTTTTTTAAGAATACAGCTCTTTTTTGAGAATTGGAAGTAGTTCTAAAAAGAACTTTTTTTCTTCTTTTTTCGTTTTTTTCAACAAAAACAAAAACAGGGAATGGCAAACTGCTCAAAAGGAGCAAAAAAATAATCAAAATTAGGGCTGGGGACGGCAGCGGTGGTTCTCTATTGCTCAAACAATGTTCAAAATACTTTGTTCACCATAACAAAGTAGTTGATCACAATGTTTGCATTTGATTGTGGCTTCATTAAAAACAGGCTGAATATTTGGGATCAGCTGTTCTGGTCACCCCCTCACCGATACAGTTGCTCTTCCAGTTGAAGTCGAAGCACCATCCCTTGGAGCCTCTCGTGCCAGAGCCCTGACACTCTCCCGGGCATAGTTCTGAGGGTGCCTCCTCTGGACGTGCCGAATCATGGTGGAATTTCCAAATGAGTACTTCCTGGAAGGGTCACCCCTTGACAGGACAGTGTGACAAATTCGGCACTCCACCTTTGGAGCATTTACTTTTTTTTGGTCTGCAGGTATTGAAAAAAAATTCCATATGAAATGCTCCTTTACTCTAGGCTGAGGAGCCTCTTCCTCTATGAACCCATCTGAGTCCTCACTGCTACTGCTGGGTCTAGCAGCCATGATAATCCAAAAAAGATTGAGCAGGAAAAAGACAGGTCTTGCAGTCACAAAAGTGAAAGAAGAAGTGAAGGAAATGGGTGTTATTTTAAGGTTACATGACTTGACGCGCTTACGCTGCGTGCACCGGAGCGCTTCCGGGGGCGCTTACGCTTCGCGAACGAAGGCGCTTCCGGGGGCGCTTACGCGGCGCGAACGTAGACACTTCCGGGGGCGCTTACGTGGCATGCCTGAGTGACGTTTTGGTAGCTTTACGGAAATGCAAAATCATTTTTATTCCGAAAATCAAAAATACTACTTTTATAAGCATTGTACTGAATGTCTTGCATTATTATTTAGTTTTCATTGATATTTTTTTTTACGAACGCAGAAATAGCGCTCTCGCCGCGCTCTCGGGTGAGCTTACCGGTGCACGTACCCTGAGCGCTCCAAGTCAAAATGATACGGGTAAGCTTACCGGTGCACACACCCTGAGCGCACCAGGAAAAAATGATTAAAAAAATGAAAAATACAGTAAACAAATAATAATAAAAAAAATAATAATTATAATTAATAGTTATAAAAAACAGCTAATAGAAAAAAAAACGTAGGTAACAAAGTCGATATACAAAGGAATTAACTTTTTTTAAAAACTATGAAATTCACTGAAAAAACCATAGGTTTCACAAACGTTATAGTTAGGAATTAGCATTTAAAAGACCTTTGAAATTCACTGAAAAAACCATAGGTTTCACAATCGTTATAGTTAGGAATTAGCATTTAAAAAACCTTTGAAATTCACTAAAAAAACATAGGTTTCACAATCGTTATAGTTAGGAATTAGCATTTAAAAAACCTTTGAAATTCACTGAAAAAACCATAGGTTTCACACCAGTTATAGTTAGCTGAACATTTTACTCATACAAAACCATTGAAATTCCCACGTTATAGTTAGTTGGACTCACTATAACTCGCGCGCCCGCAATCCACTGCTGATGATGTCACATATTACATCATTCATGACATGGTCAGTGACATCCCTGATGACATCTCAAATGACATCACTGATGACATCACTGATGACATCTCAAATGACATCACTGATAACATCACTGATGACATCATCCATGTGATAATACGATGCACCTCCTCAAACTCTAATCTAACCTTTTATACATCCAGTGTTCAATACAGACTACCATTCCTGAAACCATTGACACAGCAATACCACTTTCTACATACAGACTCACTGATTCATAAGTCTACACACACATCCACTCATTCACCCATACAATCACTCATACACACAATCACTCATCAATACAACGCTATCATATGCACTCATACACCTATACAGACATTCACACAGTGCCACTCATCCATGGAGTTACTCTCTAATCTACTCAGTAATGAAAAGAATCAATCACACTCCCATTTCCTCATCTATACAGTTATGCACACATAACCTTACTTATTCAAACATATACTATTACATACTTACTCTCTTTTACAATCACTGATACAAGTACACATTGATCCATACAGTCACTTACGCAATCACAGACTCTCATGTATAGTCATTGATATATGCCAACTGTCACATGGCAAAATGGTAGGGACTGGTATGCAGCAGTGCCTTTTGTATGTTTGGTGTAAATCCCTCCAGTAGTTTTTGAGAAAATTGAATGTGAAATTGAGTCCAATGCAATTTTCCATAGGTCCTTTAGACAAGGCTACAGCCCGAACGGCTGAATGGAATTACACCAAACTTGGCAAAATGGAAGAGCCTGGTATGCAGAAGTGCCTTTTGTATATTTGGTGAAAATCCTTCCAGTAGTTGTTGAGAAAATCAAATTTGTTCAAATTATATATCTATAGGTGGCACACGTGAGTGCACTGTAAGCTTACTGTACTCTGTACCTTCCAGAGTACGAGCTGCATGCTGATTGGCTGCTACTGTCTGTGAACATTCCAAAACAGAAATTGTTGGCAGCCATCTTGCGCCTCGGTAGACTGAGGCACAGGAAAGCAGAAAAACAAACTTGTAGAACTCAAAAAGGGGGCAGGGTAGAAGCACCCTGACCCCCTAGGCCTGCTCAGGGGGTCCCACAAGGCCCCCCAGGCCCCCAAAAAATTGTTTTTTGGGGAAAATCGCGGGGGTACAGAGTACAGTAAGCTTACAGTATAAGCTTACTGTACTCTGTACGGTGCGCGTACCCTCGCGATTTTTCAAAATATATATATATTTTTTTTGGCCTGGGGGGGGCCTTGTGGGGCCCCCTGAGCAGGCCTAGGGGGTCAGGGTGCTTCTACCCTGCCCCCTTTGCGTGTTTTGGACATTTGTTTCACTGCTTTCTTGTGCCTTGGTTCTACCGAGGCACAAGATGGCTGCCAACACTTCCTGGTTTGGAGTGTTGACAGACAGTGGCAGCCAATCAGCATGCATTTCACAGGAAAGCAGCATGCACATTGGCTGTCAACACTTCTAACCAGGAAGTGTTGGCATTCATCTTGTGCTAGGTAGACCGAGACACAAGAGAAGCAGAGCTCACAGCCCACACAGCTCTCACAGCCCACACAGCTCTCACAGCCCACACAGCTCTCACAGCCCACACAGCTCTCACAGCCAATACTGCTCTCACTGCCCACACAGCTCTCACAGCCCTCACAGCCCACACAGCTCTCACAACCCACACAGCCTGCACAACTCTCACAGCCCACACAGCTCTCACAGCCCTCACAGCCCTCACAGCCCACACAGCTCTCACATCCCACACAGCCCACACAGCTCTCACAGCTCTCACAGCCCACACAGCCCACACAGCTCTCCCAGCCCACACATCCCTCACAGCTCACACAGCCCTCACAGCCCACATAGCTCACATCCCACACAGCTCTCACAGCTCTCACAGCCCATACAGCTCTCACAGCCCACACAGCTCTCACAGCCCACACAGCTCTCACAGCCCACACAGCTCTCACAGGCCTCGCAGCCCTCACAGCCCACACAGCTCTCACAGCCCACACAGCCCACACAGCTCTCACAGCCCACACAGCTCTCACAGCCCACACAGCTCTCACAGCTCTCACAGCCCACACAGCCCACACTCTCACAGCCCACACAGCTCTCAGAGCCCGCACAGCTCTCACAGCCCACACAGCTCTCACAGCTCTCACAGCCCACACAACTCTCACAGCTCAAACAGCCCTCACAGCCCACACAGCTCACATCCCACACAGCTCTCACAGCTCTCACAGCCCATACAGCTCTCACAGCCCACACAGCTCTCACAGCCCACACAGCTCTCACAGCTCTCACAGCCCACACAGCCCACACAGCTCTCACAGCCCACACAGCTCTCACAGCCCACACAGCTCTCACAGCTCACAAAGCCCTCACAGCCCACACAGCTCACAGCCCACACAGCTCTCACAGCTCTCACAGCCCATACAGCTCTCACATCACAGCCCACACAGCTCTCACAGCCCACACAGCTCTCACAGGCCTCACAGCCCTCACAGCCCTCACAGCCCAAACAGCCCTCACATCCCTCACAGCCCACACAGCTCTCACAGCCCACACAGCTCTCACAGCCCACACAGCCCACACAGCTCTCACAGCCCACACAGCCCTCACAGCCCACACAGCTCTCACAGCTCTCACAGCCCACATAGCTCACACTCTCACAGCCCACACAGGTCTCACAGCCCACACAGCTCTCACAGCCCACTTAGCTCTCACAGCCCACACAGCTCTCACAGCTCACACAGCTCTCACAGCCCACACAGCCCACACAGCTCTGGCAAAGATAATACCAGCAGCGAACAAGCACTGGCAAAGACAATAATGGAAGCAAAGAAACACAGGCAAAGGCAATACCACCAGCGAACAAACACTGGCAAAGATAATACAATCAGGGGGGCAGGGGCACGAAAAACGGCACAATCAGGGGACAGAAGGCCCGACAAACGGCACAATCAGGGGGCAGAGGCAAGAAAAAACTGCACAATTAGTGGGCAGAAGGCAACAAATACGGCACCAATCAGGGAGCAGAAGGCAAGAAATACGGCACAATCAGGGTGCAGAAGGCAAGACATATGGCAAAATCAGGGTGCAGAAGGCAAGAAATACGGCACAATCAGGGGGGCAGAAGCCAAGAAATATGGCACAATCAGGGGGGCAGAAGCAAGAAATACGGCACAATCAGGGGGGTAGGAGGCAAGAAATACGGCAAAATCGGAGAGCATCTTGCTCCGGTAAAAAAATCGGATCCCTAGGGCTGCTCAGGTGGTCCCACAAGGATATTAACATATTTAAACGTTATCCGCTAATAGAATTAGCATTTTAAAAACCTTGCAAATTCACTGAAAAAAACATAGGTTTCAGGCCTTATTTAGTTAGGAATTAGCATTTAAAAAACCTTGCAAATTCACTGAAAAAAACATAGGTTTCAGGCCTTATATAGTTAGGAATTAGCATTTAAAAAACCTTTTGAAATTCAGTGAAAAAACCATAGGTTTCAGGCCTTTTATAGTTAGGAATTAGCATTTAAAAAACCTTTGAAATTCACTGAAAAAACATTGGTTTCAGTCCTTATATAGTTAGGAATTAGCATTTAAAAAACTTTGCAAATTCACTGAAAAAACATAGGTTTCAGGTCATATATAGTTAGGAATTAGCATTTAAAAAACATTGAAATTGCTCCTATATAGTTAGTTGTACTAACTATATTTCGCGCACCCGCAATCCACTGCTGATGATGTCACATATTACATCATTCATGACATGGTCAGTGACATCACTGATGACATCAGTGATGTCACTTACTGTCTTGTCTGTACCTGCAGGCTCAAATATATTGGGAGTACGATTCACCAGACAAAGGTACGGGTACTGGAACACTCGAGAGCGATCATGAATGGTGATATGACGTACCCGGTTGCTAGCCATTTTAAGGTAGAACACAGAGGGGACAGAACACAGCTAAGATTTTTTATTTTAGACCATGTACCATTGAACCCACGAGGGGGTGATCGGTTGATTAGTCTGAGGCAACTAGAATCAAGATATATCATCGATTTACAGACGAAAACACCGGGGGAGGTCTGAATTCCCATGAGGAATTAGCTGTACATTTAGGAGAATAACTGCATACGATATAGGAACGGAGGGCTCTCCATAGAACTAAGAAGGTTTACTGTGTAAAACAACGCTGTAAGTGTTTGCCTAAAATATGAACTTTCATGAAATTTCATTTATGTCTTCGGATCTGAGATTGATGAACTTTTGCATTTTGCAAATTTTGAAACTATGAGGATAGCACAAACTGTTTAGTCTTTTTCGTTTTTCTGTGGTTTTAGTATAATTGGAATTAAAATGGTAGAATGTTTTTGGTGGATATGGGGAAGGCACTTTACTGTGGTTATGTGTATTCAGAATTTGCCACAATTTAAGCCCATACAGGGCTAGATAAGAAAAGCAGAAAAAGCACTAAAAGTGATGGCCCTTTGGAGGGCTTGATGTACAAACGTGAGCTTTGTTTTGCGGTCACGCGAGTGTCCTGGGAACTCTAGTTCTCGTAGGCTCGCCGGACGATGTTGTCTATAACCATGGAACTATTTGTGGTCCTAAGGGGACTTCGTAATAAACAATGGATTTGGATGTTATATTGATAACAAGGATAATATAAATATATGTTGTCCATTTAAGAAGTATTGTGGTAATGAATTTGCACATTCCAATATGTCTGCCAATCTCGGTTGCAATGCCGTTCTCCATGTCAACCAAAGTAATAGACATAAAAGAGGGCCGCATCACCATCGAGAAAGGCGACTGCCGAAACGCGTCTGGTTACCGTGAGTCCGCAATAAAATCGTTTGGACTTGCCCCCGAGAGTGCTTTTCTTTGTGCCTGTGGAAATGCGTGAAGAATGGAGCAATAATATATATATATATATATATATATATATATATATATATATATATATATATATATATATATATATATATATATATATATATATATATATCAACGCTCCTGTTGTACCATAAATCACGGGTCACTCGTGAGCGGGTGCTTCAGACGCGATGGTACACGCGTTTAAAATTGTAGCTCAGACTCTATCTCTGTCTACGGCTAATGGCGAAATAAAGAAATACTTGCCTGTACTCTGGGAGTGCTGAACTCTGTTTCATGGTGAAAGAGATAGAGTCTGAGCTACAATATATGTGTATATATATATATATATATATATATATATATATATATATATATATATATATGTCCTACTGGCGGTCGCTAGTAGGGATATATAGTTAGGACCTAGTTTCCATAGGAAATCCGCAACATTCTATTGGGAATAACTTTGGCGCCGGTTGATGAATCTTCGCGAATTTCTCAAAGACGATGGCCCGCTCCGCTCCGCTCCTTTCCTGAAAGTTTTGGGGGGATTCGTCAAATGGGGGCTGAGAAAAAAGGGGGGTCACGCTTTTGCTTAAATGGTGTAAATCCCTCCAGTAGTTCCTGAGAAAATTAAAAGGAAAAAAATGTATATATCTGGACGGAGCCTAACCACACATCTCATCGTGAGATCTGAGTGTTGGCAGCCATCTTGGGACCAATATACATGATAGCACCTCATTTAAAAGCATTGCAGTAATAGAAGGTTTTAGGGCTTTAGTTACATTATAAACCATTTGTTGATGGTACCATATTCATTTTAGGAATTGTGGTGTGTTCTAAGGAGATTTTACCATGTGAAAAAGCCTTCTGCTGGGATGTCATGAATCACGTTTGAAAGAAAACTATTATCTAATGCTTTTCCCACAGTGGTTTGGAAGGGGATCTATAAGCTAAACTGAAAGCATATTTTCTGTAAATTCACATTATCTTTCTCAGTCATGTGAGAATGAAGTCTGACATTCTCAGTAAAACATGTACATCCAACAACGACAGAGACTGTCAGTTGATTCCTTTGTGTTCTACTGCAGCCTCCTAGAGCGCTAACAGTCCCACTTATTACAAAGGTATGGCACACCTGAAGCCATCTTGATTGTAATAAAGTGGTAACTCTTAAAACATTTAATTTAAAAAGGAACAAAATGAGAGGGTATATTTTGCCATAGAAAGTATGATTAGTGCTGCAGAAAGAAAAATTAGGGCACATTTTGAGTGACTTCTCAAATCCTCTTCTCTTTCATTAAAAAATTCTGACATGCAGACTGAAACATGCACTTTGAATACCAGCAGCAGACTTCCCTGTTATAACATGTAGTCTTAACCTCATATACCTACTGAATGAACTATTCACACATTTTTTGGCAATCACACACCCCCCACCAAACCACATCAGCAGTGGATTGCGGGCGCGCAAGTTATAGTGAGTACCACTAACTATAATGGGGGAAGTTCAATGGTTTTGTATGAGTAAAATGTCCAGCTAACTATAATATATATATATTTATATATACGTGCGCGGACCTTCGTGTGCGCGAGCTGCATGCTGCTTGGCTGCCAATGTCTGTCAACACTCCAAAACAGAAATTGTTGGCAGCCATCTTGTGCCTCGGTAGACTGAGGCAGAAGAAAGCAGAAAAACAAACGTGCAGAACACAAAAAGGGGAGAGGGTAGAAACACCCTGACCCCCTAGGCCTGTTAAGGTGGTCCCACAAAGACCCTCAAGGCCAATTTCTTTTTTTTTTTTAACCCGGTATGTTTTTTTTAAAATTACCCCCCTGGGGGACCAAATCGCGGGGGCATAGTGATAAAGAAGTGTGGGGGGTGCCCAATCCCCCCACATTGCCCCGAAGACCACCGCCCTCCGGGGCAAAGCAACACAGACCCCTGGCGCATACTGGAGGCTCCTGGTGGGCTAGTTGGCCCCCAGGGACCCCCAGTATGCAAGGGGAATTAGTTCCCCCTCTTCAAACATGCACGGGGGCTGAGTTGCAGAGAGGTGTAAAAAAGGGTGTGGCCTCATTACACCTCTCCGCAATGCAGCCCCCTGGCGCATACTGGAGGCTCCTGCTGGGCTAGTTGGCCCCCAGGGACCCCCAGTATGCAAGGGGATTAGTTCCCCCTCTGCAAACGCTCCAGGGGGCTGCGTTGCAGAGAGGTGTAACAAGGGGCATAGCCTCATTTCACCTCTGTGCAATGCAGCCCCCTGGTGCATACTGGAGGTTCCAAGTGGGCTAGTTGGCCCCCAGGGGCCCCCAGTATGCAAGGGGAATTAGTTCCCCCTCTTCAAACATGCACGAGGCTGCGTTACAGAGAGGTGTAAAAAAGGGTTTGGCCTCTTACACCTCTCTGCAATGCAGCCCCCTGGCGCATACTGCAGGTTCAAGGTGGGCTAGTTGGCCCCCAGGGATCCCCAGTATGCAAGGGGAATTAGTTTCCCTCTGCAAACACGCCCGGGGCTGCGTTGCAGAGAGGTGTAAAAAGGGGCGTGGCTTCATTACACCTCTCTGCAATGCAGTCCCTTGGCGCATACTGGAGATTCCTGGTGGGCTTTCAGGTCTTATATAGTTAGGAATTAGCATTAAAAAACCTTTGAAATTCACTGAAAAAACCATAGGTTTCAGGCCTTATATAGTTAGGAATTAGCATTTAAAAAACCTTGCAAATTCACTGAAAAAAATTTCACTCATACAAAACCATTGAAATTGCTCCTATATAGTTAGTTGTACTAACTATATTTTGGGCACCCGCAATCCACTGCTGATGATGTCACATATTACATCATTCATGACATGGTCAGTGACATCACTGTTGACATCTGTTGGGTTTCTCTGCTGAAATAAACTGACAGCACCGTAAAATATTTGGGCTCCGACTCTGGTTTTTCATGGAGAATATCGACCAGGAGTGTGTGTATATATATATATATATATATATATATATATATATGGCAGCTTCAATTGTTCTCCCTTTCGCTCACAAACGATAACGCACTCACGGGGGTAAATGCAACGGGTGTTTAATTCAGCCACGGACAGACAAACAGACGCGTTTCGGACCAGGTGTCCTTTGTCAGTGTTTACATCCCAGTGCTTTCCTTGCACAATATATACAAAACATCACTTCCTGTTAACGTAATGAAAGTAAAAAGGGACATTCCTCAAACAACAAATGTGGCGGCCATTTCTTAATATTACAATTTGTTTAAGAAGTGCCTCGAACAAATTCATTTTGTGTTCTTGTCGGTGTATCTAGACAGAATCTTGCCGTGTATCGGCCTTTCACCGACAATTTTAAACCACAGTTGTGAGTAATCATCATTCTACTCAAATCGATGCTTTGAGTTATTACGGCCCGTACTGCTTAAATACCAAACAAAACAAAAGAGTGTGCAGTTTCGATCAATCACATGGGATTCAATGTTAGTTTTTTCATCTCAATGATTCTAATCCCTAAATGGGAATTACATCCCTGTCGGTGAGAAGTAAGATGATCTTGCCGTGTATCGGCACCTCACCGACTAATGCGATGATAGTGGAAACTGCCACATTTAACCCTTTCCACCCAAAACACCTTCAAAAACAAAATCAAAAACATGATGTCACTGACCATGTCATGAATGATGTAATATGTGACATCATCAGCAGTGGATTGCGGGTGCGCGAAATATAGTTAGTACAACTAACTATATAGGAGCAATTTCAATGGTTTTGTATGAGTGAAATGTCCAGCTAACTATAACACCCCTAAAACTTATAGTTTTTTGAGTGAATTTTAAAGGTTTTTTAAATGCTAATACCTAACTATATAAGGCCTGAAACCTATGGTTTTTTCAGTGAATATATATATATATATATATATATATATATATATATATATATATATATATTACCTACTGGCGGTCGCCAGTAGGTATATATAGTTAGGAATTTTTCTCTATGGGATTTGTGAAAATTCTATGTCTAATAACTTTGGCGTTTGTGGACGGAATTGGCTGAAATTTTCAGGAAAATGGAACATTTTGTTTCTGAGCAGCCACTGAAAATTTGGGGGGGTTCGTCAAGGGGGGGCCGAGAAAAAAGGGGGGTCCCAAAACGCGTTTTTCCCATGTTAATTTCCATAGGGCGGTTGGCCTCACTTTTAGCCCGAACGGCTGAATGGATTTGCACGAAACTTGGCAAAATTGTAGGGACTGTTAGCCCGATGTGCCTTTGCTAGGTCTCAATATATGTGCTTCAGTGGATTTTGAGAAATTAACGTTCAAAAAAATATATATATCTGTAAGCGCGCTCCGGGCAGCGCCCCGGTTCGCGTACCTGACGCGTAACGGAACTTCGCGAAGCGAAGCTGATTGGCTCTCCGGTGCCTGTCAACATTCTAAACAGTCCGGAGCGGCCGCCATCTTGTCTCTCGGTAGGATCGAGAGACAAGAGGAGGCCAAAACAAAGGGGGAAATGACCATAAGGGGGCATAGTAGATCCTCCCTGACCCCCTAGGTTTGATGTGGAGGTTTTAAAAGGGCCCCGCAGGGCAAAAAAAAAAAATGTATATATTTTTTTTTTTGCGTGGGGAGCGCCCGGTTCGCGCACCGGGAAGCGGTCCGGGGAGCGTACTATAAGGAAAAAAGAATGATAGACTATGATATTTTGAAATATTGTATGTTTATTGATTGTTCTTTTTGTTGTTTTTTATTTTTTTTAATTTAAGTAGCAGTATTAATGATTATTAAATATAAATGTATTTTTGGAATTGTGCACAGTATACTATAAGTCTGACTTTACATTATAATCAATTTGGTACTAGTTTATGAATTACATATAAAAATGATTAAAGACTCAAACAATTTTTTAATATTAAATATAATTTTATTTTTCTGATTCTTTTTCAAAATTTAATAGAACGTCTAACATTTGACTGTCCGATATGTCCTCTTGTTGAGTGAACATAACTTCCCACATTTGACCGTCATCATAATGAAGTAAATAATCCACAGATTCTACACATTGTAGAAGTTCATGGTCTCGTGATTCATCCATGAATTCCAAGTCAATGGGTTCAATTATTTCCTCATTATTCATGTCTAGGACAATTTCAAAGGAAACGTTCTGTTCTCCTTGCATTTTTGTGCTGAAATTTGAATAAAAAATAAATATATCAGTAGAGATAGGGCACTGTTGGGTTTAAGTTCAGACAGGTACTTTTGAGGCATGAAGTAGTACTATTAAAAAGTGCCTGTGAGAAAGCCTATGTAAATTCATAATTATACCACAGAAACCTAAATCAATCCATAATTAAAATAAACAAGCCTTTCTCAATGTCTAACTCTTACAGAGGGATAGTATATAACTATCTGAAAAAGTTTTCAAATTTATGAAATAATATCTTACCTTTTAAAAACAAGTTTAAGTTGTGAGTGAAAATGATCTTGCAATGTAGTTCAGGAAGTAGTAGTCAAAATGGCTGTGTTTCTCTCTCTTTTTTTTACATATATTCAGGTACATAACCAATCAAATGTCAGGTAAAAAAAGTAGAAAATGAAAGTAACATTTTAATTGGTTGTCAATTCCAACACTTCAGATGTGTTTTGTGAAGTAATTTACCTCAGGGTATTTAGAGAGGTCTACAGGCTAAATGGCTAAATGGAATTCCAACCAAATTTGTGAAAATGGTAGGGATTGGTATGTAGTATGAGCAAATCTATATTTGGTGAAAGTGTCTCCAGGGTTTCTTCTGTAAATTACTTTCCCACCTTTTTTAATGGAGCGCTTCCCGGTGAGCGCCCCGGTACGCGAACCTGCAGCGTTACGGGAGTCCACCATTTTGTGTTTCGGTCGAATTAAGATACAAGATGGAGGGCAAATAATGTTCAGAATGGGTAGAAGGGGACATGGTAGACGTATTTTGACCCCCTAGGTTTTCTGAGGATGGCTGAGGAGGCCCATATGTGCGAAAAAAAACATTTTTAAAAAAAAATTCGCGCGGTTAGCTTCCGGTTCGCGTACCGGGTAGCGCTCCGGGGAGCGTACTTTGTTGAAAATTAGTGAAAAAAGTTAGAGTAAAATAATAATTGTGAGTGATCAGATGTAGGGTAGCTCTGAGAAGAGCTTTTGGGTTTATGGTACATTTAGGTACTTATAAGTAGGTACCAATGCACAGTCTTAAATTCAGAATGAAAACTCTGTTCCCTTCATCTGAGAAGTGAACTCCATCTCCTCTGTAGATATCTTGTATGTAGTAACGCAAGTTATTGTTGTACATGGAGCCCATTCCATGGTCTCTCATGTAAGCTGAAACAGATTTGTTTACATGCTTCCTCGATTTCTCAATTTGTGGACAAAATTGGTTTGACCACCTCCATTTCTGTCTTTGGCATATATTTGAATATACCAAGGCAGTTTGAGGAAAAAGTGCCATCAATTGCTCAAAGGTGTCCTTTAAAAGCATTTCCAGACCTACCCCAGTCAAAGTGCCCAAGTCATTACCTCCACAGTGCAAAATTAACAGGTCAGGTTTAGGCAAATGCATAAAGGTTTTCACCAATGGTATCAATTGGTGACATTTTAATCCTCTGTTGCCAATCCACTTAATTTCCACATTTTGTAAATTGAGGTTAGGTAAATTTCTGTTATCAGCATACCTCTGAGCCCAGTAGATGTAACTATGTCCAACAATCCAGACAGAAAACATGGTGAGAGAAGGTTCTGCTGCAGTCAGATGAAGTGTGGCAATGAAATGGCAGTTGAAAAAATAAGAGTTTAAAATGAAAAAAACTGGTGAGTTTCTGTGTTAAGGAAGCAGTAGCAGTGATTGGTGGATTTTGATTGCTGAAAACAGAAAGTTAGGGTGCATGGATGAGTTCTTTGAAAGATGTAATTTGAATGGTCAAGAAAAAATCATTTTATGAAAGATTGCACTGGATATGCAGGTGCACTGAGAGTTCAGAGTTCAATTGAAACATTGTTGTGTGAACTTGCAAACATCAGAGGTCTTTCAGGAGGTGGTTGCTATGCAAAAAAGGCAGAAAGGGCAGAGGGGGGAAGGGTGTTGATTTGAAAAAAGTGAGGGAAGAGTTTTGATTGGGTGACATGAGAGATATGTGTGATGAATTACAGCATTTCTGTGCTTTTTATGGCTGCAGACTCTGGAGTGCATACCTTTTGCTCTGCTAAAGACAAATTGGTGTGTTTCTGAGACTGTTTTGAAACTCATAAAGTATTTGCTAAGGTGAGAAAAGATTCATTTAATTTAGATAGAGAATAGTATGCTTTAGGGAGAAAATTATGAAGAAAGTTGTGTATTTAAAATGTTGCTTTGTGTCAAGTGTTTTACAAATAGATTTTGTTTCTTTGTGTTACATAGCCATGTTAAAAGTGACGCAAAAATAGTGCAAGGGTCTTACAAAAATGCTTTCATGTGTCTTAGGGTATTTTAACTCACTTCCCCATGAATGTATGATTATAATTTGTTTACAAGATGTGTTTAAAAACGTTTTTTGAAATCAATTAGGTTTCTTGATATGTACTGCTAGAGTTTCATAGGTTGCTTGGGGCATATTTTCAAGGCTTTTGAGTTCCTTTGATGTTATTTTTCCCAATTTAATTTAAGACCTTTCCCTGTGGTGCAAGCTCCTTGTAAATATGCCCCCATTTGTGCTTGGCAAATTTAGATTTTAATTCTTTGACTAACATAGCCATGTTAAAAGTGACCCAAAAATGTTGCAAGGGCCTTAAAAAAAACGCTTTCATGTGTCTTAGGCCATTTTAAGTCATTTCCCCTTGAATGTAGGTATATAATTGATTTAGATGATGTGTTTAAAAACGATTTATGAAAACAATTAGGTTTCTTGATATGTACTGCTAGAGCTTCATAGGTTGCTTGGGGCATATTTATAAGGCCTTTGAGTCTCTCTGATGTTATTTTTACCATTTTAATTTAAGACTTTTCCCTGTGGTGCAAGGTCCTTGTAAATACGTCCCCATCTGTGCTTGGCAAATTTAGATCTTGATTATTTGACTTAAATAGCCATGTTAAAAGTGATCTAAAAATGGAGCAAGGGTTTAAAAAAACGCTTTCATGTGTCTTAGGGCATTTTAAGTCACTTCCTGATGAATGTAGGTATATAATTGATTTAGATGATGTGTTTTAAAACGTTTTTGGACATCAATTAGGTTTCTGGATATGTAGTGCTAGAGTTTCATAGGTTGCTTGGGGCATATTTATAAGGCATTTGAGTCTCTCTGATGTTATTTTTCCCATTTTAATTTAAGACCTTTCCCCGTGGTGCAAGGTCCTTGTAAATATGCCCCCATCTGTGCTTGGCAAATTTAGATTTTAATTCTTTGACTAACATAGCCATGTTAAAAGTGACCCAAAAATGGTGCAAGGGCCTTAAAAAAACGCTTTCATGTGTCTTAGGCCATTTTAAGTCATTTCCCCTTGAATGTAGGTATATAATTGATTTAGATGAGGTGTTTAAAAACGATTTTTGAAATCAATTCGGTTTCTTGATATGTAGTGCTACAGTTTCATAGGTTGCTTGGGGTATATTTAAAAGGCATTTGAGTCCCTTTGATGTTATTTTTCTCATTTTAATTAAAGACATTTCCTCGTGGTGGAAGGTCCTTGTAAATACACCCCCATGTGTGCTTGGCAAATTTAGATTTTGATTATTTGACTTACATAGCCATGTTCCATACAGTTCTCACCTTCTGCGTAGTCTTTGATATGCTAGACTCCATCTGCACTATGAGATACCTAAGCAAAGGAAACACAGGTGATGTGATTGTGAAATGAGGAAAAGAAACCCTAAATTTCATCTGCAACCCTGAGTAGGCCTCACCTCAAACAAACCTCTGGATAGGCTACACCTTATCGTCATCCTGAATCAATCATTTAAAATGTTAGGGACAGATTTATGATAGGTGTGTGCCTCTTTTGTGCCGCTGTGCGTCATTTTTGTGACGCAGCGGCGGTGCAAAAGATTTGCTATGTGGCGACATATTTACAACTTGATGCATCTAGGCAGATGTGTCATGCTGTAAAGTCCTGTGCCACATGAAACCGATGCAGCAGTGATGGAAAAGATGCACCATGTTGCAAGACAGGCCTCACTTCATCTCCAACAAGATAAGAAGCTGAATCTTCTGTAAATGTCAAAATTGTTGTATACACTGCTGAACTTCTGTGTACTCTTTGATATGCTAGACTCCATCTGCACTATGAGATACCTAAGCAAAGGAAACACAGGTGATGTGATTGTGAAATGAGGAAAAGAAACTCCACATTTTTCAATTACATCACCTGTGTTTCCTAAGTTTACGAATGACATTGTGCAGATGAGGTTTAGGTCTGTCCACGGACACGGAAGAGGTCTGGCCTTTGTTCAAGAGTGAAGTGGATATGACTTACTTCATTGGTAGGCCTTCACATATATTATCTCCTCTGTACTCTTCAACAAGCGTAAATTTCATGTGCAACCCTGAGTAGGCCTCACCTTAAACAAACCTCTGGATAGGCCACACCTTATTGTCATCCTGAATCAATCATTTAAAATGTTAGGGACAGATTTATGATAGGTGTGTGCCTCTTTTGCGTCTCTGTGCGTCACTTTTGTGACGCAGCGGCGGTGGAAAAGATTTGCTATGTGGCGACATATTTACAACTTGATGCATCTAAGCAGATGTGTCATGCTGTAAAGTCCCGTGCCACATGAAACCGATGCAGCAGTGATGCAAAAGATGCACCATGTTGCAAGACAGGCCTCACTTCATCTCCAACAAGATAAGAAGCTGAATTTTCTGTAAATGTCAAAATTGTTGTATACACTGCTGAACTTCTGTGTACTCTTTGATATGCTAGACTCCATCTGCACTACGAGATACCTAAGCAAAGGAAACACAGGTGTTGTGATTGTGAAATGAGGAAAAGAAACTCCACATTTTTCAATTACATCACCTGTGTTTCCTAAGTTTACGAATGACATTGTGCAGATGAGGTTTAGGTCTGTCCACGGACACAGAAGAGGTCTGGCCTTTGTTCAAGAGTGAAGTGGATATGACTCACTTCATTGGTAGGCCTGCACATGTATTATCTCTTCTGTATTCTTCAACAACCCTAAATTTCATCTGCAACCCTGAGTAGGCCTCACCTCAAACAAACCTCTGGATAGGCTACACCTTATCGTCATCCTGAATCAATCATTTAAAATGTTAGGGACAGATTTATGATAGGTGTGTGCCTCTTTTGTGCCGCTGTGCGTCACTTTTGTGATGCAGCGGCGGTGCAAAAGATTTGCTATGTGGCGACATATTTAAAACTTGATGCATCTAGGCAGATGTGTCATGCTGTAAAGTCCTGTGCCACATGAAACCTGCGTCAGGTTTCATATAGGTGTTTTGTTGCAGGGTGGGCATTCATTTGCATGAAAGCCCTGTAAAACTAACACAGTGAAATTTAGAAGATTTCACTGAGTCAGCTTTATAGCATTGCTGAATCAAATCCTTATGCCTGTTTGAAATAGCCTAAGGAGTGATGCACCATGCAATGTGTGGCTTCCTCCTGTGCATTGCAGTAGACATGTCGTGCTTATGACGTGATTCCTGCAATGTGCTGCTTTTGCGGCACAGATGCGTGACGCATCTGTGCTGTTTTTACTCAATGGTGCTCCACATTGTAAATGCGGCACACCATGGGTGGCAGAGCAGCGGTGCACGTTAACTGGTGCATCCCTGGGGATGTGCCAGTTAACATAAATCTGCCCCTTTACATTTAAGTATGTGCAGGGGACACAGAGTCGGTGAGGCTTATCCAAGGTTAAGAAGAGATGAGTCCTGTTCACTGAAAACTTGGACATAGGCCTCACCTCCTCAGCATCGCTGGACATGGCTAAATAATAGCTGCAAAATGTTACTCTTGTTAAACAAATTTACTATTATAGTCTCTGAGATTTGTGTCTTACTCTGCAACATCTCATTGTTGTTCTCTTTTTTTTAAAGATAACAACAACATCAAGCATGAGTGATAATGAGCAATCAGTTGATCTCGATCTTATCGTTGAACTTGTCATTGAAACGTCAGTGGAAGTAGATCCCTTAGATGATTTAAATCCTGAGGATGATGAAGAACATGATGAGGATACCGATTTGTCAGAATTGTATGACATAGGGTGGGAAGCTGACCTGCTTGAGCCTATGGAACTATAAACATTTATTTTTAACATTTAACGGAAATAAAAAGTAAAAATGTAAACCGTTTCATTTAAAATTAAACACAACTTCAAAAACAGGTTATGTGTAGTGTCTTTAATAAAATAGTATAATATGCTCATAAAATTAGATCAGATTCACATATAAAACAGCACAGGTAAAATGTAGAAGCATTCCATTTCTTTGCTACTATTTGTGAATACTGAATTTGCTTATGCACTAAAATTTATTCTAAGTGAAAATGACAAGTAGTGTGTTAAGTTTTTGACGACTGTTATTGATTTACTGTTTGGTAATAGTGGTTAATAACATTTTTTATTATATTTTACCACAGATTCAACTGCAGATCATTTCAAAAGTAGAGAATGCCGACTAAGGATAGAATCAGAAAGGCTACAAAACGTCAAAGACAGCAGGTTCACAGATTTTTGCAGCAGTCCTCTACAAAAAAAAATCGTCAAGTCACCAAGAAAGCACCGGGTAAGACAACTAAATCATTCATAAGAAACATTTGTAGAACAAAAAGTATTACTACAGAAAACGTTTCAGTCCAGAAAAAGAGAAGCATTTTAAACGGAAAGGAAAGGCCCAAAAATTTTTTACTGCTAGAGCAAGAGATAACTCTGTGCATGATAGTAGAAGGAAACAACAGTTTAGGGACATTCGTAAACGAATGTTCCGCAACAGGATAATTGGCAAGTTGTTAAAAAATATTAAGAAAGGTCAACAGAAAGTGGTTTTTTATAAGAGAAAAAAAAAAGTTGAGAAAGTTATTGATCAGGCATTTGAAATTAAACGAAAGTTATTTATTTTGATAATCAATAGAATTAGGAAGCTAAACAAGGCAATTTATGATTTCAAAAGAAATAGTAGATGGAAGAGAATAGTTAATCGTAGTAATTTTTGTGAAGTTTTTTCCGGAGAATGGATGCATAGTTCAAGTTGTGAGGCATTTTTTAATGAGGAGAGTTATTTCCAGGATAATGATTCGGTACATGCAGTTGACACCAGTGGTCGAGCTTATGAGGTGAAAGATGGTTGTCCAGTTGAAAAAGAAAAACTTGTGACAACAGAGACAGAAGAGGTGTTAGGTAATGAGGTTTTAGGAAGACGTCCTAAGGGTCCTGTGTACACCTGAAAGTGTAGTAGTATTTGCAGTGTACAACAGGATTCCATCAATTTGCTTTGTGATTTTGTACGGACATTTAATAAGAAAAGTTTGAAGCAGAAAATGATGTTGTTGCAAGAATTAGATCCTTGCAGAGTGAGAGAAGTGACGGGTTTGCATGGTCATTCACTGGCTTGTCTTTCCAGGAGAGTATGCCAGAGTGTTTTTCATCATTTCAGGATGCTAGCAGTGCATCATAATAAAGTGAGGAAATTAGTTAGAATGTTGTATTATGCTAAGAGTCCAGCAATTATGCTTAAACAATTATACGCTGCTCTTTTGCATGGTTCTGAAATAGATGTGAAGAATATTTGTGAAGAAATTGAGTTTTGTTACTTTGGAAGTAAAGAGGAGAATGTTGAAATTGACCCAGAAGAAGAGGGTAATTTAGAAGACAGTGTACAGGTTTCCAGTACAGATAATTTTCAGAAGGAAATTGCCACGTTTCAGGTGAAATCAAGTGAGAGGTCTAATTTCACTTGTGTGTGTTGTCGACGCACTTATTATAAGAATCAGACTAAGTTAGTGGATTTATATGCAAAAAGTGAAAGGGAAAATAATAGTGAATGGAAGGATTTTGCAACATACTTGATGGTAGAAAATTGTTTTGATTTGGGATCAGATCAACGTGTGTGTACTTATTGTTGTAACAAATTAAATCAAAACCAGATGCCTGCTAGAGCGGTTCATAATAATCTGGAATTGGTTGAGATTCCTTCTGAATTGAAGGATTTAAATACTTATGAATCTATTTTGATTCAAAGTATCCATCCCTTTCAGGCTATTGTAAGAATGGAGCCAAAGACAGGGAAATTGCCTCCATCAGATTTACAGAGAGGATTAAAGGGAAGAGTTGTTTATTTGCCTCTAGATTTGAAGAAAAACATTAATACAATTGGAGTAGAAAAAGTGGAAGAGGAACCTCTGGTTATCTTAGTTAATGGGGTTCCGACAAAGAGTAAGAAAATATGGCAAGATTTAGTGGATGTTAGGAAAGTCAAAAAGGCAACATTGTATTTGAAAAAAAATAATAAGTACTATAAGAATGTATATATTGCAGAAGAGGAAGTAAGTGAAGAAGAGGATAGCAATTTGTGTGCTGATCAAATTGAGAAAGTAGAACCCTCTAAAAGTGAAGAAATATATGAACATTATAGTGTTCATCCTTTGCATTCCAAGGAAGTCATGGGGAATGCTATTGAGTTGTTTCAAATGAAACAAGCCAAAGGGAGTCCCATTAGTGTTTGGGAGGAAAGTTTGGAAGCTCGGTGTTTCCCACAGCTATTTCCAACAGGTCAAGGAGGAAGATATGATGAGCGACCTCATCAAATTCCTGCTTCTGAATACCGGACTTTACGATTGTATGCAGAAGATGCTAGGTTTCGACAATGCATTCCCTATTTGTTTCATCTCCTGTTTGAAAGCGATCTGTCTGGACTGTCATATGCAGTGAACCACATCTTGAAAAGTGGTATACAGATGCAAAACATCTCTAGAAGTGACTTTATGGATAAAGTCAATGTGCAAGACAGTATTTTGGATTGTCACCTGATTAATCTCATGGCGTGTCAGCGTGGTACTAATGAGTACTGGTACCGTCGTCATGGTGATTTAAAATGTATGCTGAGGAACGTAGGAACTCCCACATGGTTCCTCACTCTGAGCTGTGCCGAGTATGGCTGGGAAGACTTACTTGAATTTCTACGAGAGGCAAATGGAAACATTGAAAATATCGAATTCAAGACACCCGGAGAACTGTGCTCTTTTGATCCAGTGAATGTATGCAGGTACTTCAATCATAGATTTGAAGCTATGATGTCTTTCATCATGAATAAGAAGAATCCACCTCTTGGAGAGGTGTTGGATTTCTTCTGGAGAAAGGAGTACCAAGCAAGAGGTGCTCCTCATATACATATGCTGCTGTGGATCAAGGATGCACCTAAATTTGGAACAGATCCAGAAGAGTTAGTGATGAGTTTCATACAACAGTATTCTACGTGTGCTGTTCCAAACGCAAAGGAGAAGAAAAGCCTAAGAGAACAAGTTCTACGTTTCCAAAGCCATCGTTGTGGAAAGTACTGTCGTCGTAAATTCAGAAACAAGGACAAGTTCTACACCAAATGTCGTTTCGGCTTTCCACGACCGGTGATTTCTAAAGGAAGAGTAAACAGTTTGATGTCTTCGCTGCGACATAATGTGATGAAGAAATCACCTAAAAACACATACAATTTGAAAAGGAACGAAGAGTCCAAGTACATCAACGACTACAACCCAGTGATTTTGTCCATGTGGAATGCTAACATGGATATACAGTTTGTGGCTGATAACTGTATGGCTGTGGCTCGGTATGTGACATCTTACATCACCAAAAAAGAAAAGACAGAATTGAAGGATATGTGGGAGGACATTTCCCATGAAAAGAGCCTCAGCAAGAAGTTGTACAGTTTCAGTCTGAAGATGTTGTCACATCGAGAAATTGGAGCTTACGAATGTTCTGACCGGTTGTCTTCAGCAAGTCTCTATGCCAAATCCAGGAGTATCGTTTGGGCGAGTCTTGGTCTTGCTGCAACGCGTAATCGAGTTCTGAAACCTGTGCGGGAAATTGAGTATTTGGCGGAAAAGGAGCCGAACAGTACCGATATTTTGAAGACCAACATGTTGGATACATATTATCCAAATCGAAGCAGTCACCTCGAGAATGTTTGTCTGTATGAGGTTCTACAAAATTACATATTCAAGAGGAACATCAAAGAAGATATTGAAAAAGGAGTGTATGCTGTAATTGGAAGTGAGGGATGTCTGGTCAAGCAAAGAAAATGCCACTTGGTAAACCATCGAAAATTGAGTGGCGAATCTCCTGAAAAAAAGGAGTTTTTCTATTTAGCACTTTTGCAACTTTTCAAGCCTTGGCGTGCAGAAGAGGAACTGCTTGGAGATTTCCTCTGTTACAAAGACTCTTTCACTGCCGCCAAGGAGACCATAGAATGTCCTGCTTTTCCCAAATATCTAGAAATGTTGAATGCGGAAATCGAGCAGGAAGCAACGATTGCAGCCGAGATTGCCAGAGACAGTTCTCAGGACAGTCAGAGTTCTGTTTCATTGAGTCAGGATCCACTAGGAGGAACTGTTATCGAAAATGAAGCTGCCACTGCCATGAATGAAGTGGAAAGAGCCATGGCACATGCTCAGGAGGATGCGGTTAACTTAGAAGACTTGGAAAGACAACTCAACGTTGAGCAGAGGAAAATATATGACGAAGTTACCAAGCAAATTGATCATGGATTAAGTCATAAGAAGAAAGAGTGCTCATGTACGTCGTTGAAGCCTGTCCGACTGTACGTGAGTGGAGAAGCGGGAACTGGAAAAAGTTTCCTCATTAAAGCAATTTCATGTTATTTGCAGGAAAGGACTGAGTCATCGCTGTCTTGTGTTGTCACCGCTCCAACTGGACTGGCAGCACATAACATTAAAGGTATTACTTTGCATCGTCTACTGATGCTGCCAGTGGAGCATGACAACAAATTACAATACCACAAGTTATCTGGAGATGCTTGTTGTGAAGTTTCAAGAGTCTTGAGGAAAATGAAACTTCTTATCATTGACGAAGTAAGCATGGTTTCCAATGTCATGCTTGCCTTTGTGCATTTGAGAATGCAAGAAGTTCTTAAAACAGAGTATGATGTGTTATTTGGTGGCAAACACATCATTGTTTTCGGAGATCTTCTGCAGCTGACACCAGTGAAAGGACAACCTGTGTTCAAAATGCTCACGCATGAAGATACCAGGAAGTGCCTAGGGAGCATTGGCAACGTCAATATATGGTTAAACTTCAATTATGCTGAACTGCATGAAAATATGCGTCAGGCGAAGGATGAAGATTACAAGAATATTCTACAAGATGTTAGAATTGGAAAAGTGACCGAGCATGGGAAAGAAGCTTTACATGCACGATTACTGTCAAATTTATATCCAGAACAAGACGTTGTGCCTGAGAATATTTTTCAGAAAATTACTGAGAAGAAATCTGGAATATGTTTGATGCCAACTCTTGCAGAATGTGCCATCTTCAACAACAAAATGTTGCATTTAGAAAACCAAGAGATTGTGAAACTGGAAGCTATTGACAGAGTAGAGCATATGGGATCAACAATTATTTTGTCTGAGAATTTGAAAACAAAATTGGATTCATTAGAGAAGACTATATCTAAAACTGCAGGTTTTGAAAAGACTCTGAATGTGTGCTTAAACTGCCGTATAATTTTAAGAAGGAATTTACATGTTGAAAGAGGTCTGGTAAATGGATCAATGGGTAATGTTGTTGATTTTGTGAAATACAGAAATAGAGATGGAATTGAATTTTTAAAAATTAAATTTGATGGCATTGAGGAAGTACAGCTAATTGGTCGTTGTTCTGCTAGATTTTTGCTTGTAAAAGACTTATATGATCGCCGTAAGCAGTTTCCTGTTTGCTTGGCATATGCGGTGACAATCCATAAATCGAAAAGGTTTAAGTGTAGACAGTGCATTGGTGAATATTTGCAGTTCTGTGTTCAAGGAGGGTATGGCATATGTGGCATTGTCACGAGTTAGAACTTTATCGGGATTGTACTTGATTGAGTGTGATGTCACAAACATTTGTGCGGATCTAGATTGTGTTAAGGAATACAATAGGTTAAGAAGAGAGTATGCGCCACATTTGCCTCAATATCCTTTGTTTGAGAAACGTGTGGTAGGCCGGAAACGAAGAAATGTGACCAATACTAGGGAGGTTGTAGCAAAAAGATGAAAAGTCGATGAACCTGAAATTATAAGCAGAAAGAAAAAGGATTCTGTTGAAGATGTTGTTGGTTTTCAATTTGAAAACAGTTCTGGTGTCAACTGCTATGCTAATGTAGTGGTTAATGTTTTGTTTTCTCTAGAAAATGTAAAAGAAGAGATTGTGGTAAATTCTGATCAAAGATTTTGCAGTTTGTTAAATTCTGTGTTAGAGAAATGTAGCACTGATAGAACAAAAATAGAAAGAGTGTCTGAAATTCGAAATCTGTTAGACAGATGTTCAGGTCAAACACAATTCTCTCAAAATATTCAGCAAGATTGTCAGGAGTTTTTAATGTATATGCTTGATGTATTGCATGCTGAAGGTGTAGATGTAGATCACCTGTTTGGGCTTTCTTATCAATGGCAGCATGACTGCGAGAACTGTAGGGTATCAAGTACTACTAGTGTAGACTCAGAAAGATTTATATATTTAACTTTGCCAGACAGTAAATCAGTCTCCTTCAATAAGCTAGTAAAAGCAGCTGATCACAACATGGAGTGTAGCCAATGTAAATCTGAAATGATGTCAACATTATTTATACAAACATATGGCCAGTATGTCATTTTAATGTTCCAACGATGTAGGCCTGATGGAACAAAATTGACAACTTTAATTAAAATTTTTGTGGCTTCGCAGTTGTCAATATCAGGAAGGACTTTTGTAACTGCAGCAATTATATATCATGATGGTCCTTCAATAACATCAGGACATTACACAGCTTATTTGAAGTCTGGAAATGGCTGGTCATTCTGCAACGATTCTGTTTTAATTTTTAAAAAAAAATTGCCTTTTGACCTTAAAAATTCTTACCTGGTGTTTTTAAAACCAAAATTTTAGAGAAGGAATCTCGGGATTTGCTCTGAGGAATTTCAAGAGGTTCTAATGGCTCCTACACGATTTGGCCTTGAGGATAAGTGTAGTACAGAGTCAAAAGTTATTTTTGAGTTTTAAATAGTTCCTGGAAAAAAAGAAGATTTTCTTACAGAAAGTGGTGGGCAGAGATTAGTTGAAGGACAACAGAGTATTTCCCAAAGCAAACGGTGTTCTTACCATAACACTTGACGTCATGGAAAAATAACTGCACTTTGAATGAGTTCAGAAAAACTGTTTCTTTTTATAAGCTAATTCAAGCAGCCAATCAAAACATGGAGTAGAGGGAATGTAAGTCTGCAATGCTGTCTAGATTATTGGTCCAAACTTTTGATTATAATGTCATTTTAAAAATCCAACTATATAAACCTGATGAAAGTAAGTCTTCAACTTTAATTACAAATGTTGTGGCTACACAGTCGTTGATTTTAGGAAGAACATTTGTAACTGCAGCTATTATATGGCATGATGGTCATTTGACAAGATCCTCTTATTACACAGCTTATTGAAAATGTAAAAAAATGTGCTGTTTCGGAAATTATTCCCATTTGACTACGATACAATGTTGCCTTTTTACTTAAAAATATTCTTACTTGGGGGCGTGGCTAGCGGCCGAACATGGCGGCAGCGTAGAGGACTAGCTCCGAACACGAAGCGGCCTCTCTAGCTATCCGACTACTAATCCGTTGCTGAATTGTGCCTCAGGCGGAGGCACCGAAGGCCCGGAGCCGGGCGGTGCAGGCGGCAAGCAACCGGGCGGAAATCAGGTGCCGGGAGGCTGAGTTACGGCCGAGGATCAGCGAGCCCAGAACGCAGGCCTGAGACCGGGGAAACCAGTCGCCAGCGCACCCGACCGGAAGTGTGATCGGCCCGGCGGTAGCAGACCGGAAGTGGCCGGGACTGGAAGGGAACCCCACGAAAGGCTCAGCGACCTTCCTTGCCTACACTGGCTCTACCGGTGAAGCGCACACGTGATTCTGCGCTGCTGGAGGGACGGAGGAACTGTCGAGGACCGAGGCGCCGTGAGGAGGGAGCTGTGACGCTACGGTGAGGAGCCATCCGTGACCGCCGCCGGAGTGGGCAAGATCCGCGGGGGTTGCGGAGTGCCTGGGAGCTCTCCCCCCCCCATCTCCACCGCCCGCGCGCATTTAGCCGTGAAGCAGCACCAAACACTGAGCCTACGACGTGAGGCTGCGCAGCTCCAGTACTGAGGGACACGACCGGTGGACTCGTGGCTGCCTACCACATTACATAGCATGGGCCCATGGTAGCGCCCGGGGCCACAATAGACACGAGGCGCTCTCAGTGACACTCCGGAGCCATAGTAGGACCTCGCACTGTGGCACAGCTGTGACCCTACAAAACGTGAGCGGGTTGAGGCGACCAGGGAGGGCGGAACACCTGGCGAGACAGGCGAACTGTGACTGAATCTCCACCATCATTGGGGACGCGATCCTGATCCCCCTTTTACGTCCGACTGTCTGCCCTAGCTGTGTTGCAAGTGGGGCCGGGCCCGTGGCTGACCTCCTCTCTCCTGATCCGTCCCGCCAACTGACCTGCTGCGCTCTACAGTGGACGTCATGGCAGGAAAAGGCGCCAAGGGCGGCACGACCCAGACACGTATCGAGAGATACACCAGTGATAAAACGACCTCCCCTCCAGCGGAAGGACGGAATGTATCTACGAGAACGGCGGACATTGCGGGGTCGAAGAAGGCAACCCTGGATGACGTAATGCGGGCTCTCACGCAAGTCCAAACTACGGTGGGTTCGATCTCGACAGAAATTACCCTCATCCGAGCAGACCTCCACAAAATGGCCGAAAAAGTGGGATCACTGGAGATAGTCACAAAATCACTGGTGGAGGATGTCTCGGAGCTCCAGACGGCAATGGAGGCAGTCGTGGCTGAGAATAAAGTGCTGAAGGACAAACTGGACGACCAGGAAGGACGCTCCAGGCGGAACAACATCCGCATTCTTGGAGTTCCAGAGTCGGAAGGTACTAGAGCGACTGACCTTTTTGTGGAAGACCTCATCAAATCGCAGCTCCAACCGAGGGGATTGTCAACGTTCTTTTCGGTCGAGAGGGCGCATAGAGTACCTGGCGGTCAGCCTAAACCGGGAGCATCCCCTAGACCAATCCTGGCACGACTATTTAACTTCCGAGATAGGGATGCCGTCCTACAAGCTGCGCGGGTGTCCCCACCCGTGAAGGTCCAGAACTCCACCGTGGCATTTTTCCCGGACTATACTGCAGAGGTGGCCAGGAGGAGGAAAACGTTCATGGACGTAAAAAAGGAGCTTAGGAGGAGGGAGATCCAATACTCCATGGTCTTTCCGGCTAAACTGCGGGTGGTAGCAGACAACAGAACTTGGTTCTTTGACAATCCGGAGATTTCCCGGGACTTGCTGGACGGATGGAGGCCAGCCTCACAACCCCGCCGTCAGGGGCGAAATAGAAAGGGCCGACTTCTGGTGGATCAGGGCGAGAATCAAGGTGACGGCTTGGAAGCCGGAAGTAGTTCGCCGCTGAGAGACAATGCTGATGCTGATCTGGAGGTCGATATTTAGTGACCCGGCAGGTATGAGACTATTTCGATATTATGGCTGCTGCCTGTGCTGCCGTGAGCACTGGACTGAGGGCCCTGCAGAGGGTATGAGGGGTCGCTGACTTTGGAGTACTCCTCACCCCCGACGAGCAAGTAACTTTGTACTTTTACTTGGGTGGGTTAAAGCACTCTGCTAAGTTGGGGTGGCGGGCAGTTTTGAGTCCGTGTGGCAGGGAAGCAGGGAGGAGGGGAGTTTTGGGTAAGGGAGGGTTGTTGCGGTTTAATGGTTTGTATTGTTTGACTCTGCTGATTACATTGGTATCCACATTTGTCGCGTTGGGCCTGACTACGCACACCGAATGGCCTGGTGTTGCCTCGAAGACGCCGGGCCGGCCACTGCTCGCACAGGAGGAACGCCCTGGGACTAGGTGCACATCAGACACGACACTACCAAGCCCTTCAGGTCCTGGGTTTATGCATACAGCTTTACAATGGCAGGACTGTCCCAACCAAGTAACGTGACAGATGCTCCTGGAGTGGGGCCTGTGCCTCCGCTACAGATTATGTCCTGGAATGTGAGAGGTCTGGGGGATAAGGTGAAGAGAGGGTTGGTTCTTCAACATATTAGGCGGTTCCACTGCGACCTGGTCCTCCTTCAAGAGACACACTTAGTGGGTGCAGCTAGTAGGGCTCTGGACAGGCGGGGATACCGCATGATCGCACACTCGGACTTCACTACAGGGTCCCGTGGGACTGGCATCTTACTGAAGAAAGCATCTAGATTTATTGTACAGGCTACCAAGATTGATAGTTCTGGGCGCTTTGCAGCAGCCTGTGGGCAGTGGGAGGGAGTCTCCCTTAATGTGGTGTCTGTATATATCCCCCCGGCATTACATGCGGCTGCACTTCCGGACCTGGGAAAGTTCCTTGTAGAACTCCCGGACGGAGACCTAGTGGTGGGAGGAGATTTTAACGCGTTGGCCCATGCTACGAAAGATAGGTTCCCGACCCGGACGCAGACACCTGGCTTGTCCAGATTTAGTGAATTTATTGAGGCACAAGGGTTGGTAGACATATGGCGACACCTGCACCCCGAAGATCACCAGTACTCTTATTATTCTGCTACACACGACTGCCTATCCCGCATTGATTACTTCCTTACACTGGGGGGTGGTTGACTCACGGTGGAGGATGTATGCATTAGACCTCGAGGTATTTCTGATCACTCCCCCCTGACTATGTCCCTGTCCTGCACAGAGATCGCTCGTAAGAGAATCTACCCCATTTACCCCGGGTATCTCAAGATACCTCAAGTCCGTAAAGACTTGAAGAAAACGACCAAGCTATACTTCGCGGAAAACTTAGGCACAGTGTCCTCCCCAATGACTTTGTGGGAAGCATATAAAACAGTGTTCAGGGGCCAGGCGATTGCAGCGATAACGCGACATAAATGTGAGCAGAAAGCAGAACTGCTGGCTCTGGAGCTACAAATGGAGCAAGCTAATGCGGCCCATATGGCGCTCCCGTCGGAAGACACATGCCACACACTCCACCTCCGCCAACAGTTACATAACGATCTCCTCAGAAAGCGAACAGTGGAAAACATTGAAACGACTGCGCAAAGAGTCTATGATGTGGGAGACAAAGCCAACAAACTACTGGCTTGGCTAGATAGGAAGAACGAGGGCAGCAGACACATTCTACAATTAAAGGATCCGAAGGGAACGTCCCATACGCGTCCCTCCGAGATTATCGAGATACTGGCTGAACACTATCAGACGGTCTACACCCCACTGGAGGTGGTCACAGCGGAAGCGGCGGCAGTAACGCTGCAAACCATACCAGTCGCAACTTTGCCTTCGGAAGCAATGGCTGAATTGGAGGCGGATCTGACGGAGGAAGAGCTCCGAGCGGCCATTGGTGCATTACGTACGGGCAAGGCGCTCGGCCCTAACGGGATTCCAGTTGAGTGGTATCAGACAGTCTCTGACACCTTGAGCTCGCCACTACTGGCCATGTTCGCGGAGTGCAGAGAAACGGGGGTTCTGCCCCTGGATCAACGGGTAGCGACCATAGTGACTGTCCCAAAACCAGGTAGATCACCCACGGAATGTGCGTCATACCGCCCGATTTCACTGCTTAATGCTGAAGCTAAAATTCTGGCGAAACTCATTGCGAACAGACTGACCCCACACCTGCATTGTCTGGTCCACCCGGATCAATCGGGCTTCATGCCACACAGAAGCACGGCACTAAACCTCCGACGTGTACACGGGGTGCTGGCGCGAGCCCACTTACTGCTAGAACCGGCGGCCATTCTGTCACTAGACGCCAGAATGGCTTTTGATATGGTGGAATGGCAATACTTATTTGCGGTCTTGACTCGTATGGGCTTTGGTCCCAAGTTTGTTTCGTGGGTCAAACTACTATACACGGATCCGGTGGCACACGTGGCAGCCAATGGCTACATCTCTCGAGCGATCCCCCTGGCTAGAGGGACGCGTCAGGGGTGTCCACTGTCCCCCTTGCTGTTCGCCCTGGTGCTGGAACCGCTGGCTACTGTCATTAGGACCACTCCACTGCTAAAAGGTCTAACGTGGGGGGACGCCTGGGAGGACAGGGTATCCCTGTATGCCGACGACATGCTGATTTACCTATCTCGCCCGGAAACGGGCATCCCGAATTTGCTGGCAATCTGCGATGCGCATGGATTACACTCCGGATACATGATTAACTGGGCGAAGTCAGTCATTTACGTACTGAAAGGTCCGGCGCCACTCCTTCCCAACAACTGCCCGCTGGTTATAGCTGATACCTCGTTTAAATACTTGGGCGTCCAGGTCACTAGTGACGCGGATATGTTCTATGTTTTAAACTTGGCGCCCCCTCTTACCCGTCTGCGGCGGATGTGCGACACTGGAAAACCTTGCCCCTTACGCTGCTGGGACGCGCGGCGCTGTTTAAAATGATGGCATTACCGCGCCTCCTGTACGTGCTAGAAAACACCCCGATCCTGGTTCCGCCATCCTATTTCCGTAAAGTGACGGCGCTGATAACCGAGTTGCTATGGGGAGAACGTCCACCCAGAATTGCACACGCGAAGCTTAACCGTGGATGGTACGACGGAGGGATAGCCTTACCAAATATTGAGCTCTACTACTGGGCATCACAACTCAAAGTTATTAATCACTGGTTACACATCCCCCAGAATGACCCGGCATACTTCTCAGATAGAACACAATTGGGAACACACAGTTTGCTGGCCCCGCTTTATACTCCTAGCCTCGCGAAGAAACTATTCGGTCCAACCAAACACACAGTCGCTATATGGCACAAGGCACTGACACGGCTTGAGTGGAAGGGAGTCATAACCAAACTTACTCCACTGTGGGACACTAAACAATTGGGCTGTCTTAGGTCAAGTAAAGGCTTTACTCAGTGGGACACTATCGGCATATCGACAGTGGGAGACCTATGGACTTCTACGGGAATGGTCCCTTTTCCACACCTGCAACGACAATATGCATTAGGCCCCAATGAGACTTACAGATATGTACAGATACGGCATGCACTCATGGCGGTCATTGAACCGGGCACTAAACTCCCGGACTCCTCACCTCTGGAGGACCGACTTCTCACAGAATTCATGCCAACACGCGCCACCTCACTCACATACCGTAAGTTATTGAATAATTTGCCTGATCCCTTGCAGAAGTTGAAGGAAAGGTGGGAATCTGAGTTAGGATCCATGGATGAGACAGAATGGAATGCCGCACTGGCATCGCCGCGGGAGGCGGGTGTGTCAGCCCGGTTCAGACTGATACAGCTCAAAATACTACACAGGGTATATTACACCAGGACCTCACTACACAAAATGCATAGGGCGGAAACCCCGTATTGCCTTAGAGAGTGTGGGGGGGAAGGAACATTGCTACACACGCTTTGGGAATGTCCTATTATCTCGAATTACTGGCGGCAAATCATGCGCACTATTTCTCAGACCCTTGACACTTCAATACCGCCAGACCCACGTCTGTGCCTTCTGAATGTGTGGGAGGGGGTTGACCTGCCACACCGGAGACAGCAGTGGGTCACTATTGGGACTATGGTGGCCAAACGTGACATTGCGCAGAGGTGGGGTGTAGCGGAACTACCTACGCTGGCATTATGGTGTAGAACGATGGACAAACTGATGATTATTGAACGTGCTGTGTACAGAATGAGAGCTAACCCGCGCAAGTGGAATGCAATTTGGGTGGCATGGAATAAGTATAGGGGGGACCTATGCGATCCGCTTCCGGAGGATGAGGGCGATAGCTCAGACGAGGATGAAGACCTGGAAGACTAGATTAGAGGGAGAGGGTGGACAGACTGGGAAGGTCAGGGATCGAGTGCCAGGGATACCAGTGGAGCGGGCGTGGGGAAGGGGAGAGGTGGTAGCATAGGAACCTGGTCCTAACAAGTGACAATGGGGATGCGTGGGAGGATTCAATGTGACTGTCCTTATTGGCATGAGTCTAAAGTTTGGGTTGTTTGTTATAAAAAGCACAAAACAGTAAGACGTCTTGCCAACTATTGATGTATCATGATTGCCTTATATAATGTGTCAAACATTCGCTGCCGGACCGGAAGGTTGTCGGCTGAATAGCTGTGTCACAATGTGAAACCATGACTGATCGAGAACTACTTCCTTCCACTGTGATGAACAATTACTGTCAGTTTGACAAATCCCAATAAAGTCTTACCAAAAAAAAAAACAAAAAAAAAATATTCTTACTTTCTGTTTTCAGAAAAGAGAATTTAGGGTAGGTAACTGGCGTATAATGATTCTAGGGGTTGATATAATTGTATCTACTGTTTTATATTGCTTTATGATTAAAAGTGATGTAGAGAATTAAATAATTGTAATAGTCATAGAGGTAGTGTAAGTCTGCTTCATAGTAAGCAGTATCAGTGTCATAGGAAATGTAGAACATGAGTGAGCAAGAAGGGTAAGATATTACTAGTCCAGGATTGTGAAAGTGATCTTGAACGTTTTCTTTCTGAAAGTTGCGGAAATAGAAAATGACGGGATTTGCTTACAAGAATTCCAAGAGTTATAAATGGCTCTTACATGATTTGGCCTTGTGGAAACGTGTGGTAGAGAGTGAGAAGTCATTTATTGTATGTAACATATTTTTCAAAACGATGGAGGTTTTCTTTCAGAAAGTGGCGGGCTGAAAATAAAAACAGCACAACCTAGTGTAAGCTGTTCATAGGACATCCTTCGACGTCATGGAAAGTAAGTTACTTTTGAGGAGTTCTGATTTCTGATTGGTTATGTTATATGGGTTTTTTAAACACAATCATTTTGATTGTGTTTTTTTTTCCCCGCTGTTATATGATGAATACCTTCAAGTCACTGTTTTTAGTGAAATTTGATACATTCTGAGAACAGCAAAAATAAACCATTTAACATGTATAATTAATTCTGTACTGTTTGTATTCATGATGTACATTTAGAACTGTGTAGGAGGTATGGAGAAGGTGAGGCTTCTGTAAGTGTCAAAGTTGTTGCATACAGTGCTCACATTCTACGTAGTCTTTCATATGATAGACTACATTTCCACAATGAGATACCTAAGCAAAGGAAACACAGGTGATGTGATTGTGGAATGAGCAAAAAAAATTGCACGTTTTTCAATTATATTACCTGTGTTTCCTAACATTACACATCACATTGTGTAGATGAGGTTTAGGCCTGTTCCAGGTGACAGAGGAGGTCTGACATTTGTTCAAGAGTGCAGTGGACATGACTCACTTCGTTGGTAGGCCTGCACATGTATTATCTCCTCTATACTCTTCAACAAGCCTAAATTTCATCTGCAACCCTGAGTAGGACTTACCTGAAACAAATCTGTGGATAGGTTACACCTTATCAGCATCTAGAAACAATCATTTAAAATGTTAAGGGCAGTTTTATGAAGGCTGTGTGCCTCTTTTACGCCGCTGTTCCGTCACTTTTGTGTAAAAGATGCACCATGTTGCAAGATAGGCCTCAGTTCATTTCCAGCACGATACCATCAGTTTAAAATGTATATAATTAGGACTGTGTAGGGGGTATGGAGAAGCTGAGGCTTCAGTAAGTGTCAAAGTTGTTGCATGCAGTGCGTACTCTTTCATATGCTGGACTACATCTGCACAATGAGATACCTAACCAAAGGAAACACAAGTGATGTGATTGTGAAATGAGCAAAAGAAATTGCACGTTTTTCAAATACATTACCTGTGTTTCCTAACATTACGAATCACATTGTGCAGATGAAGTTTAGGCCTGTCCAGGGAAACAGAGGAAGTCTGAACTTTATTGGTTGGCCTGCACATGTATTATCTCCTCTGTACTCTTCAACAAGCCTAAATTTGATCTGCAACCCTGAGTAGGCCTCACCTGAAACAAACGTCTGGATAGGACACACCTTATTGCCATCCTGAAACAATCATTTAAAATGTTATTAACAGTTTTATGATGATTGTGCACCTCTTTTGCGCTGCCATTGCGTCACTTTTGTGAGACAACAGCAGTGCAAAAGATGCACCATGTTCCAAGATAGGCCTCACTTCATCTGCATCAAGATACTGTTAGTTTAAAATGTATATCTTTAGGACTGTGTAGGGGGCCTGGAGAAGCAGAAGCTTCTGTAAGTGTCAAAGTTGTTGAAAAACTGTTTAACCTTCAATCTTTTCCCTTGTCTTTTCTAATTTTTAAATACATGTTTTAATATTTTTCAAATGTTTGTTCTCTCTTTCACAGATTGAAAGTATAAAAATAACAAGTGACTAAGTTAACGACAATTATAAGGTAAATGTTTTGTACTCTTTTCATTACATTTCTATCACATTTAACTACTATTAGTTCCACTGCTTCATTTCTTTAACCCTCACTTTCCTGCCTTTGCTACTTCCCTCATTCCTTTCTCTATTACTTACTTACTCTACTCCTTCCACTCCTTTTCTCAGTCCCTCTCTTCTCATAGTTCCTCACTCTTGTTCACTCACTCCGTCTCTATTACTCTTAGTGTCTTTGACTGATCACTCTTTCACTACTTGTTCATTATGCTTTTTCTGTGTAGTTGAAGCACACTAAGGGGCATATTATGAACACAGCCAATAAAATTATTGCTGTTTTTATCGGCAGAAAACTGCTGCAAAAGCGGTTTTAGCGGCAGTTTTCTGCCGCAAAAGCGGCTTTAGCGACACATTTCTGCTGATAAAAGCTGCAAAACTTTTATTGCCTATGTTGATAATATGCCCCTATGTTATTTAGATTTCTTTGCTGTTTCAATTATTCTTTTTCTGTTACTTCTTCTTTTCTGCTTTCTGTTTTTTCTCTCTGTTATTCCACATGTTTTAATCTTATTTTGAACATTCACTCATATTCTCTAAGAAACTCTTCTTTGTTATTCTTCTACTCTCCTTTTTTTCTTTCACTTCCTTATCTGTTTTGTTTTTCACAATTATACACTCTTCCATCTTTTCTTCGGTAAATAAATCTATTAAACAGTATCTCTGGTTTACTCCCTATAGCTGTCTTTCTTTTAACATTACTCTCTGTTTACTTCCCTTATACTTACTCTTCTTTTTTTAAAAAAAAAAATTTTGGTTCGCTCCCGGTTCGCGTACCGGGGAGCAAACGGGGAAGCGAACCAAAAGAAATAGAGGTTGCCAGAGTGCTAAACATTCTAGCAATTTTTTTATAAAGGGGAGGTAGCTCTGAAAAGAACTTTTTTTTAATGTTTTTGTTGTTTTATATATTTTTTTTATTTTTATGAACATTTTTTGTTTTTTTTGGATTTTTTGAACAATTTTATGGTTTTTTTGGTTTTTTTGGGGAGGAAACAACGAAAAACAGGCATTACAAAGGGCTCAACAGGAGCAAAAAAAAATTATTTTTTGGGGCGTTTAGAGCACTTGTGGTTTTCATATGCTCTGTTTATCAAATTAATACTCATATTGGCACATGAGAGTAGGTTACCGCAATATATACACACTATCTTCATGTGCACAAAGTTTTCTTGAATGTTTGGCACTGTTTCCCATGCCTCTGGCCCCGACAGAGTTACCTGTGCCAATGTCCTGGCCACAGGAGTTGGTGGGTTGTCTTGGAGGTCACGCATCTCTGCCCTGCTGTAATTTAGTGGATGCCACCTCTGCATATGACGATGCATAGTATAGTTGCCGTAACTATACTTCTTATCTGTGCCTCTTGATAAATCTTCTTTGCATATTAGGCATGTCACATAGCGAGCATTCACTTTTTTTTGTCCTTCAGGAAAAGAAAAAAACTGCCAAATGAAACTATTTTTGTGGTGAGATACCCGGGGCTCCTCACGTAAAAACTGTGTTGGCTGTAATTCCTCTTCCTGTTCTTCATCCTCTTCCTCCTCTGTGTTGGGAATGAACTGTGGAGGTGGTCCTCTCTTCCTTGGTGGTGGTGGTGGTGGTGGGGGTCCACCAGCTGCAGCTACTACTGAAGCCATTTTCTACTCAGCAAAATAGGTCTTCCTTTCTCAAAGTTGAAAGTCAGAGTGAGAAAAAAGGTGGGGGCTTTCATCATTTTGGAAAAAAAATAGTTCTAAACCAATGAAAAGTGTTATTTTTAGGTCACATGACCTAGCCTTACATCATTAGGAAACCAAAAGTGAAATGAACCAATGAAAAGTTTTATTAACAAGTCACATGACCTGATACGCTTACGTTACGCGCTGCGCGCCGCGCACCGGATCGCTTCCGGGGAGCTGTGCTTCGCGCCTCGGTTCGCGTACCGGAGCACTTCCGGGTGCGCTAACGCGGCGCGTCATAAGACGCATTACGCGACAACGCGATACGTCGCGCTTCCGCGACGCGTCACGATGTTGATTTCTAACGCGGCAGTTGCGCAAACGGAACGTTTACCGGTTCGCGTACCAAGTCGCGGCACCAAATTGAGCTAACGGAAAGCTACCCGGTTCGCGAACCGGGAGCGAACCAAAACATAATAATAAAAAAAATTATTAATAAACATATAAAATATATTTTTTGATTTAAAGAAGAATACATTTTACAGCTATAGATATTAGCTTTTAAAAAACCAATGAAATTCACTGAAAAAACCATAGGTTATAGACCATATATAGTTAGGAATTAGCATTTTCAAAACCTTGAAAATTCACTGAAAAAACCATGGGTTATAGACCATATATAGTTAGGAATTAGCATTTAGAAAACCTTATTTTACTCACACAAAACCATTGAAATTCCATATATAGTTAGTTGCACTAACTATATATCGCGCACCCGCAATCCACTGCTGATGATGTCACATATTACATCATTCATGACATGGTCAGTGACATCACTGATGACATCACTGATGACATCTCAAATGACAGTTATGGTTTTTTCACTCCCACTCCATGTGGGCGGCGGAGCAAATTCACTGGAAAAACCATAGGTTATAGACCATATATAGTTAGGAATTAGCATTTACAAAACCTTGAAAATTCACTGAAAAAACCATAGGTTATAGACCATATATAGTTAAATATCTCAAGTCCATCTCTGCACTCGATGGAGATACAGGTCGTCGATCAGAAAATGTGCTGGCCACCTCTAATGGTAATAGCGTGGCCAGGGCTTTTGTCGATGCCTCTGCAAATTGCACAGGGTGCACTTGTTTGACATGCCGCACCATGGTATGTGTGGAAAAGGAATATTTTTTTGTTGGATTTCCTCTCAAGAGAAACGAGTCACATATCGTGCAGGTTACTTTTGGTGCATTTACTTTCTTTTGATCTTCAGGATAAGTGAAAAATTGCCAGATGAAAGATTCTTTTTTTCTTCTTAAAGGTAGTCGATCATTTTGTTCAGATTCGGAAGATGAATGAGATACGGTTGCCATTTCACCAAAGTCTTCCGAAAATGTAGGACGTTGTTCTCTCTTGAGAGTAGAAAAGATAGTGAGAGAAGTGGGTGGAGTGTTGCGTGTAAATTCCAGAATAGAAACTAGTAAGAACCAATTGGAAGTGTTGTTTTCATGTTGCAGCAGGCTGCCATGTAAATAGTTATTTAATAAAACGTTTTACCCTGTTACTTTGCTGGTGTGTTGTATTTATTTATAATATTTGCATAGGGTTTGTCGTTATTTTGGGCGGGGTGCGCGGCGGAGCCGAGCTATCTTGCAGCCATCATGGCGTCGAGCTCGGTTTCTCTCACTAGTTTCATATTTCTCATGAGGAGTTGTTCCTAATGTTTCTATTTTAGCGAGGTCAAAAAGAGATCCTATCAGTGGCCTACTGATTTTGCTCGATTCCTTTTGTTTTTTCTAACGATTTTTAAGTTAAAGTTTGCTAGCACGATACAGCGGCTAGTCCGCATTTTATATATATGTCTTTTTTATTAGGGGTGTCCTCCGGTGGAGTCGGACGATCTACCTCTAATAAACGGTAAGTGTTCCTCTGAAGGAATGCGTCTTGAAAGTGGCTGACTGTAATGTATGCTATTTCACTCAGTGACTTTCAGGCCCATGCTGTTTCAAAACTGTGCATGTGCTTGAAGCAGGCGTAGGTATTGACGCAGCATTGTGAATATAGTGCATTGGTGAGCCTTGCTGGAGCTGCATCACAGTTGCGATGCAACTCTAGCAATGTATTACTTTTTCAGCACAGATGTGTTACGCATGTATGGTGTTTTTGTACCATGGTGCGCCACATTTCAAATGTGGCACACCATGGGTAACGGAGCACTAGCATACTGTGGTGCACATTAACTGGTGCATATCTGGGTATGAAGTAGTTAACATAAATCTGCCCCATAGGTTACAAATCCGCGTTTAGTAGACTGTTTGGCCTTTGTAGTTTTCTGTTTTTTCTGTTATTCTATGTAGGTATGTAATATTGCAATATTTTTGTCACGAAAAAGAGGCCATGAGTATTGGGTTTGTGAAAGATTGCAAGATTTTTTAAATTAAAAAGCAACAACCATGGCATTGTTTAATATAGTATTGTAAATACTTATCTTTAACAATGATGAGAGAGTAAAAAAGGTTAACCTGATGTTTTAAAGTTATTCACAGGCTTCTTTAGAGGAAGTATTCTATATGATTGTAGCGTGGGTGTTTCACTTTTTTATAGGTAATAGAATGCATTCTGCAAGCATGTAGTACTCCTCCTGCTACAGCATAAATATTCTTCAGTGCTTATTTTCATTTCGTAAGTGGTATTGAGACCCACACAGAACTTCAATGGATCGGAGGGGCTGTTCCTCTGCATCTGGAGGACTGCCAAGCCGTTGCAGCAGTGGGAGTGAGGCCTCTTACAGGGGCGTAGCGCAGCTCCTTTTGATGTTCACAATTGCAGATAACAGGGTAGAGATGTCCGTGGAATTTATGGATGGTTAGTCACACTAGAGTGTGCGCGGCGCCCCTAGCACCTTATTACGGCACACAGGGGAGCCGCGTTGCACAGTTTGAGAATCAGAGAATTAGGAGATAAACCTTCATAATAGGAAGGCTTCTAAGTGATAAAAATCGCCGGTGCTCGGCGTTAAAAATATCACTGCTATCGGTGGAATTTTCCACGGTGTTAGTGCTTCAACAGATATGGGAACACATATCTGATAGAAAATCCTGTAACAATCTCAGTATTTCACATTATCGCGTGAAAAGAAAGTCTTTCGAAAGATGTTGAACGTTGTTCTCTTTTGAGAGTAGAAAAGATAGTGAGAGAAGTGGGTGGAGTGCTCCGTGTAAATTGCAGAATAGAAACTACTAAGAACCAATTGGAAGTGTTGTTTTCAAGTCACATGACTTCACATGCGCGTCTCAGGACGTGTACGCAGTGATAGTATCTGGTCACGTACGCCATTTGGAAGTAGCGGTCTAATTCAGCGAAGTTTCAAAACGTGAAAAGGAGTAAATCCAAATACATCCGGATTTAATATATCTTCTGAGCTCGATTCAAGCATACAATTGTTAAAGTATGAAACCTTTTATATTTTTTTTTTAAAATACCAATGTGTGTACATTCGGTCACGCACGAACGTTTAAAAAGACATTCGGCTCCATTTAATGAAAATTTTCATAATAATAAAAAAGAAGCCTAGGTTTAGTGTCTTTGACGTAGTATAAGTTCTTTGATGGGTCTATGAAGAAATTTAATAAGTTGCAATTGCAAAGTTTTCATGAAATATATAGGCGGGTGCGCGCACACGGTCGCGCACGAACGAAAGCCAAAAAAGCGGAGATAAACCCCTTTTATAATATGCTCCTGGAGCTATTTTTGGTAGAATGAGTTAGTTCTGAAAAGAACTTTTTTTTTTTTTTTAAAACAAGTGTTATGTTGTTTTTGATTTTTTAAACTTGCAACAACATTTTCATGTGTGACACAGGATCAAAATGAAATGAAGAAATTTATCTTTTCTCGGGGCATTTATGACTCTCAATTTTTAGTTTAGTAAGAATGAGGCTCTGCTCTCCGTACAGAAGAATTTCTCCACACTCGTTGCATTTCATGTGCACCTTTGCAAGATATGGTCTCAAGTCCATCACAGCACTCGATGGAGATACAGGTCGTCCACCAGAAGATGTGCTGGCCACCTCTGATGGTAATAGCGTGGCCAGGGCTCTTGTCGATGCCTGTGCAAATTCCACAGGGTGCACTTGTTTGACATGCCGCACCATGGTATGTATGGAAAAGGAATATTTTTTTCTTGGATTTCCTCTTGAGAGAACCGAATTGCATATCGTGCAGGTAACTTTTGGCGCATTTACTTTCTTTTGTTCTTCAGGATAAGTGAAAAATTGCCAAATAAAAGATTCCTTTTTTCTTTTTAAAGGTAGTCGCTCATTCCTTCAGATTCGGAAGATGAATGCGGGGCGGCAGCCATTTCAGCAAAGTCTTCCGAAGGGTGTTGAACGTTGTTCTCTTTTGAGAGTAGAAAAGATAGTGAGAGAAGTGGGTGGAGTGCTCCGTGTAAATTGCAGAATAGAAACTACTAAGAACCAATTGGAAGTGCTGTTTTCAAGTCACATGACTTCACATGCGCGTCTCAGGACGTGTACGCGGTGATAGTATCTGGTCACGTACGCCATTTGGAAGTAGCGGTCTAATTCAGCGAAGTTTCAAAATGTGAAAAGGAGTAAATTCAAACATATCCGGATTTAATATACCTTCTGAGCTCGATTCAAGCATACAATTGTTAAAGTATAAAACCTTTTATATATTTTTTTAAAATACCAAGGTGTGTACATTCGGTCACGCACGAAAGTTTAAAAAGACATTCGGCTCCATTTAATGAAAATTTTCATAATATTAAAAAAGAAGCCTAGGTTTAGTCTCTTTGATGTATTATAAGTTCTTTGATGGGTCTATGAAGAAATTCAATAAGTTCAGATTGCAAAGTTTTCACGAAATATATAGGCGGGTGCGCGCAGTCGGTCGCGCACGAAGGCCTGGAAATGCGCTATCCATTTTATTGAGAACTGTTGCCGAGAGTGCGCACACCGGGTCGTGCACGAAAGTTTAGAAAGGCTATTTTTATTTACAGACAAATTTTAATGCGTTGAAAAAAAGGCAAGGTACAGACTTTCTAATTCTGTATCGCTTTACAAGGAGTCTCTATGCAACTTGAACAGTGAAGAAAACGGCTTGTTTCCCAAAAAAATATTCCCAGAACTTTATTGACAAAAGTATAGGTTGTATACACGAGATATTTCTGAATTAGCATTTTAAAAACCAATGAAATTCACTGAAAAAACCATGGGTTTTACACACGTTATAGTTAGGAAGTAGCATTTACAAAACCTATGAAATTCACTGAAAAAACCATAGGTTTGACACCAGTTATAGTTAGCTGGAAATTTTACTGATATAAAACCAATGAAATTCCACGTTATAGTTAGTTGGACTCACTATAACTTGCGCGTGTAATGCACTGCTGATGACGTCACATATTACATCACTCATGACATCACTGATGACACCATCCTTGTGACACAGTGACAGACCTCCTTTCACTGTAATCTAACCCTTGAAACGCATATTCAAAAATAGAAACTAAAATGTTAAAAAAAATGGAGATACCCATACCAGTTACAACAACCAATTCAATAATTCCACCATCTATATACACATGCACTAATTCACCAACAGTTCTATATAGTCACTCATACATATATTCACTAATCATATGTAGTGATACACCTACACATCCTGTTACACACCGGCAGTCATCCAAAAGTTATTCACACACATACTCACACATGCAAATAAACTATTGAACATCCATTTATTTGCATAAACAGCTATGCACACACTACCACTTTACTTCTAAGGAAACTTACACATACTTACTCTCTTAAAAAATCACTTATAGAAACACATACTAATTTAAACAGGAACTCTTACAATCCCTCGCTCTCACATATAGTCACTTATATACATCAATATTCACATATACTACATTAAAACATATGCAGTTACTGATAAAGACACTAATAAGACAGTCATTCACTCACTAACACAGACATATGCACACTAATCCACCCATACAGTCCTGCACATATGCTGTCTTCAAAACACATACAAACAGAGACTCAGTCATTCTTGCATCTATGTAGTAAGTAATACCCCCACCAAACCATGCAAACACTCATACTGATACTAAGAAAAACATCTAATAACCTATATACATACACATGTACCTACTCATCAAGCCATGCAACCACTTATACACAAAGTGAAACACTAATACATATATTTAAATATTTAAGCATTACTCAATAATATATGTATTCACTAAGATATTCAATAATATATACATATATAACACATATTTATTTTTCAGAAAGACACACATTCACTGGATGGTGTCATCAGTGATGTCATGAGTGATGTAATATGTGACGTCATCAGCAGTGCATTACACGCGCAAGTTATAGTGAGTCCAACTAACTATAACGTGGAATTTCATTGGTTTTATATCAGTAAAATTTCCAGCTAACTATAACTGGTGTCAAACCTATGGTTTTTTCAGTGAATATATATATATATTACCTACTGGCGGTCGCCAGTAGGTAGTTATAGTTAGGACCTAGTTTCCATAGGAATTCCGTAACATTCTATTGGGAATAACTTTGGCCCTGGTGGACGAATGTTTGCGAATTTCTCAAAGAAGATGGCTCGGTCCACTGCGCTCATTCTGTGAAAGTTTTGGGAGGATTGGTGAAGTGGGGGCTGAGATAAAAGGGTGGTCCCAAAACGTGTTTTTCCCATGTTATTTTCCATAGGACGTTTAGACACGGCTACAGCTCGAATGGCTGAATGGATTTATAAGAAATTTGGTAGAAAGGTAGAGTGTGGGTCGCAGATCACGCTTTTGTTTAAATGGTGTAAATCCGTTCAGTAGTTGCTGAGAAAATGAAAGTTGAAATCAGTTATATATCTGTAAGCGCGCACAGGTGCGCGCACCTATGCGGGTGTGCGCGAGCGGCATTGTGATTTGCTGTTTAACGTCTGTCAACATTCGATTCGGAGGAAATCAGGAAGTGTTGTCCTCCATTTTGTTAGTGCGAGTGAATATATTGTACAGAACAAAGGGTTAGTATATGGAAAGGGGAGAAGGTAGAGATTGTCTGGCCGGGTAGGTTTTCTAAGGGGGGGCAGTATGGACCCTGAACGCGAAAAGACCATTTTTTTGGAGAAAAAAGTAGCGGGGTGCACGCACTCGGTCGCGCACCCCTATTTACAAGACTGTGAAAAACTATATTGGTGAGAAAGGAAAGGGAGCAGGGTGGAGAGTGTTTGATTTCGTAGGTTTCTTAAGGGGTTTATTAAGGATGACAAAAGTCTAAAAGTAGCTTTTTTTTGCAAATAAGTTACGTGGTGCACGCACCCGGTCGCGCACGGCGATCAAAAAACATAAAGAAAGATGGAGATAAATTACAAGTTTGAGTGTTTAGATCTAAGGTGGCTCTTAAAAGAGCCCTTGTGTTAATTGAGTTTTTTCTGCACTTATAAGTAAGTTCCGATGCAGAGTCTCATGTTACAGAGGAAAATTCTATTTCCCTCATCCGTGAAATGAACACCATCTCTCCGATAGATGCCTTCCATGTTGAAACGCACGTTGTTGTTGTATATAGAACCCATGTTATATTCTCTGAGGAAAGCAGAAACAGATTTATTTAGATGTTTCCTTGCTTTCTCAATTTGTGGACAACGTTGATTGGAACAATTCCATTTTTGTCTTTGGCATATATTTGAATACACCAAGACAGTTCGAGGAAAAAGTGACATCAATTGACGAAAGGTGTCTTTTAGAAGCATTTCCAGACCTACCCCAGTTAATGTGCCTAGATCATTCCCACCACAGTGCACAATTATCAGGTTAGGTTCAGGGAGATGCATAAAAGCTTTCACCAATGGTATCAATTGGTGACATCTTAATCCTCTTTGGCCAATCCATGTAATTTGCACATTTGGTAAGTCAAGGTTAGAAATTCGTCTGTTTGCAGCATATTTTCCACTCCAGTGAATATAACTGTGTCCTACAAGCCAAACCTTCATTTTCAAGGCAGATGCAGTAGTACTCCGATGGGTTCTTGAAGTGGAATGGCAAGTAGATGGTGAAAGTCACGATAAAAAAGTGTATGAGGTGTCGTGTTGATGAAAAACTGAAAATGATTGGTTGATTGTTATACCTCAAGATTGAAGACTACGTTGTATGTTACTGTTTTTTTAAAACAAAATGTTCTATTGGTTGTGGAAAAAAAGAAATGTAAAAAAACAGTGGATAGGCAGGTGTGTTTGCAGGGAATTGCGCCTTATTGCTTTGATTTAGAAAGTTGAGATATGAACTATTGACCTGTGCCTTCAGCCAGGTGCAGAATGAGCTGTTACCATGGTAACAACCAGAGAAGGCAGAGGGTGAAGGGTGACCGTTATGTGACTTTGAAAATATTGAAAGGATAACCAAATGAAATGTTAATTTGATTATGAAATTGTGCGGGAACAAATATGATTGGTTGGAGAGACATATATGAGTGTGTATTGACAGGAAATCTATGCCATTATTCTTTGGTTGCTGTGATAGAAGTATTATTTAGAGCTCCGTCAAACGGCTATCATTTTGCTACTATCATTGTTCTACATCTGATAAAGCATTGGTAAAGGTGAGTGTATAAGTGTTTGTTTTATGATGTACCGTTAAATGTGGTTTGATCACTATATTTGATTATTTGACTTACAGTGTCTAAGCAACCACATTTTTGACTTTGTTACAGTTTTATATGTTTTCAACTACTGTTCCATTTTATTACATCACTGTTTTTAAACATTGTTTCTTTGTAATTATTAGTTTAAAATTACGATTAATAAATTTGATTAAGGTTAGTGGACTTCAGTCATGTTTTTATGCTATCAGCTACTGTTAGGTCTATTAATTAAATGTCAGTTAGAGACGGATCTGCAACGAAATTTGGGGGGGGGGCGAAAAAAATAGATTTTTTGTAGGGGGACATGAACGTGTAATCAGTAGGTAGAGTAAAGCTGGAGGGGCTCTTAGAATGGGTAAAACAAGTGCAAAGCCTAATTAATATTGAAATGGTTCTTTATAGAGATGTGAAACGTTCAGGTGCGGCTCTGTGTGTATCTGGGATGTATGTTATCTTCGGCTTCCACAGCAGACGTGAGGGGGCTGAAGTTCTGTGAAGTTAATGGGGGTGGTGCGCCGTTTCTTCACTTTCTTTCAAGTGTGAATTATAGTTTGGAATGTATTTGTGGTATACTGAATAAACGGAATATAAAATGTAATAAAATAGACAGAAATTAATTGAGATTTGGGAGCGTTTGCACATAATTTGTAAAGTTGGTCACAGATCAAAAAAAGGAATTAGCAGAGACACTGATAATGCAGGTAGAGAGAAAATAGTAGATTATATGTGATATCGTCGACAAAAAGTGGGAATGCTTTAGGTATTTTAAACTTTAAGTTTGAGGAAAAAATTACAGTGTGGTTTGCGGCCGAGGGATGCAGTGGTGGGGGTGGGGTGAGAAGGAGAGGTGTCCCAGTACAATCAAATGAAAAATTGTGACCATGAGGTTGTACACAGGTTCGTGGAGTATATGCCTTCATAAATTGATGTAGAAGACCGAATATATATAGAAGTTTGTGTGTTCCGCTGTGTGACTGTATTTTCATCTCACTCCTGCTTTCCGTATCAGTTGCTTTGTGTTATCTTAGTGTGTGTATGTGTGTGTGTGTGTGTTCAGTCTGGGCTGAGGAAGTTTGTTCTGCAGGCAGACACAGATAGTCACATCAAAGTACTTGGCAGGTTTCGAAAATATTATTTATATAATTGAGATGGTTTTTGGAAGCGTTAGTCAGTGTATGTCGAGTTTCAGAATTACCGCTCGGTGGGCTCCACAGAGCTGAGGGTTTGTTGTGTTTCTCTTCTTAGTCCGTCTGGTTTGTCACTTTGTTCTCTGATGGCTGGCAAAGAAGTGTTTGTTATAGTGGAGATGAAAGGGTGATAAGTACTGAAATACGAGATAGCGTGTGCTCTGTGGAAGCGGGGGAGCAGTGATTAACAGTCTGAGTGAATCACAACTGCGGCGGTGTTTCGTTACAGTAATAAATAATTTTCTTGTCAGAGGTACGATTGATACTATGGTTCACAGCACGCAAATAAAGGCTTGACTGACCGTCGCAGGCCAGCGGGTTGATCTATGAATAATTCAGGTTGACAAAAGAAAACATGAATTGAGTACAGCTGAGATTACGTCAAACACATGAATACAGTTTTAGTATACATTATTTCAGTTGTGAATATGGGTTAAAAGAGGGAACGTATATATTTCAAATTTTTATTCACTGATGCAGTGCTTTGAAGCGAAGTTTTTGATGTAATACAAGTAAACATATTATAAAGAAAGTAGTGGGCATAGTTACTAGTCCATACAACACAAATGATGGAAATGTAGTATGAAGCAAAATGAATAACGTTTAAAAAACATATTGTACAGCCCCGCAATCAAATATATTAAATTATATTGCATGCAAGAAGGTGTCTTTTGATTTTAAGTTCAGTAATCATATATGAAAATGCTAGTGGTTAAACATCACCTCATTAACAATTAGTTTTCTGCATACGAAGCAGTAACAAGCTTGTTGTATGGTATTGTGAAAGGAAATGAAAAACGCGCCAAAAGCAAAAACTTGGCTGGAGGTGCATGTATGTTATTTGCAGGGACGTTCGAAAATCAGTACTCAGAACAACTATTGTATTGAGATAATTTTTTGAAAGGTTTCAGTACTCGATGTGACATACAGGTTGATAAGCTAGGGTAATATTAGGGTAATCATATACTTTTCAGTTATGAATCAAAAATCTTTCAATAGGCATAAAACAAAAGCAGCACATGTGTGTGAGGCGGAAATAAGGAGCAGAAAGGGAAAATGGTGATAAACGATATAAAAAGTCATTGTAACTATACACATTTATCAGGGCACATTTAACCATATTTTACGCAGCCTTGCTTCGAGAATATTTCAAATCAGATAAGATAACTTAAGGTAGTGATTTGTTGAAATTAGAGCATCATGAAATGTTTTGAAGAAAATCGAGTAGGTGTGGAAAAAAAATTTACTCCACATAAAATAAAAAAATCTCACCAGCAGGAAATTTCAATGTCCAATGTTAGTAAAGCCAATAGGTCTGTTTATATAAAATATAAAAATAAAAAAATAATAAGAAAAATTAGGAAGGGAAAAAACAGTCAAGATATCAATGGCTTGCATAACAGTTATCCTTCCATTGAATAGGCAAAGTAAGTGGCAACCGCTTCTAAAAGAAAGTCATTGTTATCATCCGAAAACAAGTCAGCCATCCAATTGAAAAGAGGAAATGAACATACATGGTCATTAATTACCGAAGCCTCAAGTAGCATCAGAGGAGTACTCGGTGAATTTTCAATGTAGCTGTGTGCCAAGAAATCTTGCGCCGCTGCGAAAATATTACAATTACCCAGAATTCCATGTATCGCTGCAAAGGCCTTAATCCCTCCGTCGGAACAAAGCTGTTCATGATCAAGTAACGGATTCATGAGATGATTGTAATTCACTTCAGGAGGTACGGAGTTGCAGAGACATGAGTCCAGGGCCCACATGAAATCACAGCTCAGGCAATGAAATACAGGCTGCACACAGGTGAAATAGGAAAATCGAAACGATAATCCATATGATGCACTCAAAGTCGCAAGTGGCAGAATGCCATACTGGTCAAGCATCCTGTGGCAAAATAGTTCTAAGTGTTCCAGCTCTTTTGCGAAGGCAGGACGGACATCCATTTTGTAATAACGAAAATAGGAATACAAAAGTTGCAGCTGCTGGTAGTAGATGAGGAAGTTCAGAAACATAGATCTGAGAGTATGGAGTGAGAGTAGCAGAATGCCTTTAAATGATTTGGTGCAAAAAAATCACCAAACCATTGGTTAGTAGTTGCAAAAAAAATAGTGCAGCTGGGAAGTGGAGGAGCGTTAAAGATTATGAGAGTCACCTTAGAAAATTGTAAAGGAAGGTCACTATTTAATAAGGTATGCAGTTTTCTGCGAGTGTTAGCTAAGTGAATGAGATATGTTTGTGAATAGATGCTCGGGTAGCTTGATTTTGGGACAATAAGGCTGTTGTTTAAGTCTTGGGATGGAACTTTGAGTTAAAGGCCGTATTTTACGGCCAGATGGAAACATCAAGGTTCCCATGCGTGGGTGGATGAAGTTAATTTTTACAGAGAGGCATATGCAGAGTGACTATTACAGACTAAAGCTTGTCGTTTAAAAAGTCATAGTAATTGACATTGCTTGAAAATAAATAATTACTGCTGAGTGTTAAGGTAAAATTCGGCATTATAGGAGATACCGGTGTACCTTTGAAAACACATGGAACATTACAGCGCTTTCTGTTAATTAAGTCATGCAATTGGTAGTGCCTGGATGTGAACGATTATGTGCGGCATTGATATTTTTGACACTGTGTACTTATGAGTAGTGGAGAAGTGATGCAATGAAATGATGTTAGGTGAGTGTAGTGTAGTTACGGAACGGAAAACCTTTAAAGAGAGTTACATTTAGTATGGAATACTTTATATTTTTTAACAAACTTAGGTATGAGAATATTGTTATAGTGTCAGCGGGACTGTAAGTTGAAGTTTGATAAACATTAGTGAGATAAGTAAATTAAGGTTTATTTAACATGTGCAGCTAATAATCTGTGAGAAAAGGCAATAGTCTACAGTCTTGTAAATAGGGGTGCGCGACACAGTGTGCGCACCCCGTAACTTTTTACGGCGAAAAAAAATGTTTCTTTCGCGTTCAGGGTCTATACTGGACCCCCTGAGAAAACTCACTCGGTTAGATAATCTGTACCTTCTCTCCTTTCCATGTTCTAACCCTTTGTTCAGTAGAATATATTCACTCGCAGTTACAAAATGGCGGGCAACACTTTCTGATTTCCTCCAATTCTAATGTTGACAGACATTAAACAGCAAATCAGAATTCTGTAAACTGTATATTTTTGCAATTTTAAACAATAGGCAAAATAACTAAACTTAAAGTCCTGAAACTATCTTCAAGTGTCGTCTGCCTTTGCACCATTAAATTTTACTTATAAACCACGTGAATCACAGTCTTGTAAATAGGGATGCGCGACCGAGTGCGCGCACCCAGTAACTTTTTTCAGAAAAAAACATTTTGTTTTCGCGTTCAGGGTCTATACTGCACCCCCTGAGAACGCGTACTCGCTTAGATAATCTGTACCTTTTTCTCTTTCCATGTTCTCACCGTTTGTTCGGTAGAATATATGCACTCGCACTAACAAAATGGCGGACAACACTTCCTCATTTCCTCCGAATCGAATGTTGACAGACGTTGAGCAGCAAATTATAATTCCGCAAACTGTAAATTTTAGCATTTTTTTTAAAAAGGCAAAATTATAAAACTTTAAGACCTAAAACTATCTTCATGTCTCCTCTCCTTTTGCACCATTAAATTTTAATTACAAACCACGTTTCCTTTTCATTACACAGGATTGTTTCTCGGTTTTGCACATTCAATGCATAGACACTTTTTCTCCCTTTTTAGTCAGTTATGCGGGTGTGCGTGAATGGCATTGTGATTTGCTGTTTAACGTCAGTAAAGATTCAATTCGGGGGAATTCAGAAAGTGTTGACCGCCATTTTGTTAAAAAACACCCTGCACATAATCTATATGTATTTAGGTAATACATATAGAAAGTAAGATTGTGTAGCAGTGCATATCAAAAATATTGCATGTAGTATCCTGGTAATGTATGGTAGATTATATTGTAAATGATGATTGATTTTAAAAAAATGTGGGTGAAAAATTTGGTAAATAAATGTGGTTCACAAAGAAATCTGAAACTTAGGCTTTACGATATATATTGGATAGAAAATTAGGGAATGTATCTGTTAGGCATGATATTTGGTAGAATGGGTGTATGTTGTCTAATACATATGTCTGTATTATGTTAACTAAAATTCAATTGTTTATTTTTTTTAAAGAGTGTTTGGTGCTGAAAAGCAACAACCTGAGGTGAACGTGAGAGTATACAAACAGAAAATCCTTTTTTACAGGTGAGTTGATAATTTTTTAATGATAATTTATTTTTGAGCAGATTACCATAATATGCATGTTTTTTAAGAAAATGTACACTGCTTCTCTTTTGCAGGAGGATTTTAATTTCTATTTTAAACATGTCTGTACATGCTTGTAGTACATATGTATTTTGAAATACAGTTCCATTGTTTATTGGTACAGCCTTTTTAGGGGCCGGGTCCATGTGTTATTTTCTATGCAGTTTTGGTTCATCTATTCTTTGACTGTAAGAGTTTGCTGTTTACGTGGATTAATTCTTGCTAAGTCATCATTATCTCTCTAACTTATGCTGTATCATTTGTGTACAGTCATTTTTCTGAAATTATAGAGGTGTATTATGACATGGCTGTTGGCGTGATGGGCATTTCGGATGCATTTTTGTGACTGTACTATCTATTTGCACTCTATTATATGCATTTGCACAGGTGTATTATGATGAGGTCAGTCGGACGCCATGGAGGGACTTACGGTGGGGCAGGGAGGGAGGGAGGGGGAGGTGTAGGGTGGAAAGATCTAAAATGTGGCGTATAGATAAATGCAGGAAAGTATACAATTCAATTAATAAAATTAATTTTTTAGTGTACACAGCATCGCATTTTGGAATGCAGTGCACACTGCAAAATTCATTTAAATAATTAAATTATGTATTTACTACAAATTATCTATCTCCTGTTTTTTAGGTCCCTCCACCCTAGACCTCCCCCTCCTCGTCTCCCTGCCCCACCATAATTCCTTCCACGAGTTGCGGCTGAATATGGTTTCATATGGTTATGATGAAATGTTTTCCATTAGATGAAATTTACATGTTGAGTATGCTGTTAAAGGTAAAAGCAACTGCCTCTGTGGGAAGTAGCAATCTGTTTAGTGAATGTTTAATTGGTATATTGTGAGTCACTCCTCCATATAGTTTGAATCACAGTTTGTAGTGGTGAAGTTAGAAAATAGATCTCTACAATTAAATTAGAAAGTGTATACATAGTTCTACAGCACAGAAATGCAGAAAACAAATTTCACACTGAAATGTGTTTTTACAGCACAATTTCAATTAAAGAAATTAAAAGGGATAGTGTTAATGTCTAGGATCATAGTATCAGTTTCTTTCTAAAATAAAGAGGAAGGTCCTATAATAATCAATGTAGTTAATGTCTTAAAAAGTATGAGAATGTATGTAGTTCAAAGATTAGTTAAGGTAATTTTTGGTTAACTAATCATAAAAAAGATATAATTTAGTCTTTATATTTTTTTAAAAGGACACAGAAGATAGAAAATAAAAAATAAAATGGAAGATTACTCAGAAAATATGAATGTCCATTTTGAAATGGCAACTGAACTGATTGAAGAATTAATAGAAGGACTATTTGAAGAGGAAAATACAACAGAAAATGAGGAGTTTTTGGACTGCACTTTTGATAGTGCATATTTAGAAATGGTGGAAGAAGAAGAGAATTTGGAAGAGGAAAACAATAATGAAGTATCTGATGAAATGATGCTACATGTGCTTCTGGAATATGAATTATTAAATCAATAAAATTATTTTTGTTTAAAAAAAACAACCTTGAAAACATTATTGTTGTACTATTAATCGGTATTCTCTTTTTTGAGAATGACAGTAAAAGTTGTGATGAGGTGCATAAAAGATTAAAGTTATAAAAATAAAAAGCATTAGGAACAACTACAATGCTTGAAAGTTATAATAGTACTTATATGCCTGAAAAATTACATTCATACAATACATGTGTAATGATAACACAGATATGGAGTGTCATAAATTTAGAAACAATATTCACTATAGGATCTTCTACTCTGACCAGAGACTGTTTCTTTGTCTTTATTCAAGTTATAAAATCAAGCAGTGGTTATAATTTGTATGTTATATGGTAGTAGGGGTCTATAATATTTTTTAACTTTTTTCCAAACAGATTGTCATTTATATCACAAACATCAATCACTATGCCAACGAGAAATGAAAAAAGAAAGCTGTATAAAAAGACATACCATTTGAAGAGAAAAGAGGCACAAGATTTACCTAATCAACAAAGGACGGAGAAAAACAAGAGTGCTCCTGGTAAGAGCAGCAAGGATTTTTTTTTTTAAATTGTGTCAAAGGAAAAGTCAATTGGATAATGTTGAAAAGGAAAAACAGTTTTCAGTATCTACAAGGAGAAATGGAAGAAAAAAGAAAACGGTGTCTGAAAACAGTGGTGAGGAAAGTATGTTCAGTAAAAGACGTACGAATCAGTTTGCGGAAATAAGGAAATGTATGTTTCTTAAGAGAGTTGTTATGAATTTATTACAAAAGGAAAAAGTTTCTACAAGGAAATCTGCTTTTTATAAGAAAAAGAAATATATAGAGGAAGTTGTGGATGATGCGTTTGAGACAAAAAAAAAATTGTTTATTTTAGTGCTTAAAAGAATAAATACACTAAATAAGGCAATCAGAGTTTTAAAAGCTAAGAGTAAATGGAAGAGACACATAAATAGAACTAATTTTTTTCATTTTTTTTCTGGTAAATGGATGCATACTTCAAATTCTGAGCCATTTTTTAATTAAGAGAGTTACTTTCAAAGTAACGATTTGTTGCATGCAGTTGACACCAGTGGTCGAGCGTATGAAGTGAAGGATGGCTGTCCTATTGAGAAAGAGAAAATTGAGGTCAGAAATACAGAAGAGGAAATAGGTGGAGAAGTTTTACAGGGACGTGTTCATGCTCCTGTTTATAGTTGGAATTGTAGCAGTATTTGCAGTGTACGACAGGATTCAATTGATTTATTTCGCAATTTCTTACGTAAGTACAGTAAGGAAAGTCTAAAAAAAAAAATTGTAATGTTGCAAGAATTAGATCGTTGCAGAGTGAGAGAAAAAAATGGTTTGCAAGGCCATTCTCTGGCTTGTCTGTCAAAAAAAATATGCCAGAGTGTTTTTCATCACTTTAGGATGTTAGCAGTGCATCATACCAAAATGAGAACATTTGTCAGAAATATGTATTATGCAAAAAGTCCAGCACTTAAACTTAAAGAGTTAAATAGTGCTCTTTTGCATGGATGTTCATTAAATGTGAAGAATATTTGTGCAGAAATTGAGGTAAGTTATTTTGGTCGAGATGAAGAGAATGTAGAAACTGATATAGTTATAGAAGGAAATGTGTTAGAAAATGTTGGACATTTTAATACTGAAGAATTTGAACAGGAAATAACAAAATTTAAGGTGATTGCAGGCGAAAAACCAAATTTAACTTGTGTGTGTTGTCGACGCATTTATTACAAAAGTCAAACTAGGTTAGTTGATTTATATTTAAAAAGTGAAAATGAAGATAATACTCAGTGGAGAGAGTTTGCAACTTATTTGCTGGTAGAAAAGTATTTTGATTTGGGTTTTGAGCAACGTATTTGTAAATATTGTTATAATAAATTAAATGAAAATAAAATGCCTGTTAGAGCTGTTCATAATAATCTTGAGTTGATAAATATTCCATCGGAACTGAAGGATTTAAATACTTATGAGACTATTTTGATTCAATGTGTACATCCTTTTCAGGCTATTGTTCGTATGGAGCCTAAGACTGGGAAATTGAATCCTACCGATTTACAAAGAGAATTAAAGCGTAGAGTTGTATATTTGCCACTTGATTTAAAAAAAAATATGGAGACAATTGGTATTGAAAATGTAGAAGAGGAACCTCTTGTTATTCTAGTTAATGGTGTACCTACAAAGAGTAAGAAAATCTGGCAAGATTTAGTGGATGTTAGGAAAGTGAAAAAGGCAACGTTGTATTTAGTCAAAAATAATAAATACTATAAAAATGTGTATGTAGAAGAAGAAGATGTAAGTGATGAAGAGGATAATGATTTGTCTATTGGACAAATTGAAAAAGTCGACATGTCCAGAACTGAAGAAATTTATGAACATTACAGTGTTCATCCACTGCATTCCAAAGAAGCAATGGGGAATGCTATTGAGTTATTTCAGATGAAAAAAGCAGAAGGAAGTCCTATTAGTGTGTGGGAAAAAAGTTTGGAAGGTCGTAGTTTCCCACAGTTATTCCCAACAGGGGAAGGTGCGCGATATGATGATCGACCCATGCAGATTCCTGCATCTGAGTACCGGACAACAAGGTTATATGCAGAAGATCCCAGATTTCGTCAATGTATTCCATATTTGTTTCATCTTCTGTTTGAGAGTGACTTATCTGGTCTTTCTTATGCAGTAAACCATATCTTAAAAAGTGGAGTGCATCTGCAAAATGTTTCTGCAAAGGATTTTATGGATAAAGTGCAACAGAAAGATAGTGTTTTGGATTCTCACCTAATTAATTTAATGGCATGTCAGCGTGGTACTAATGAATATTGGTACCGTCGTCATGGAGATTAAAATGCATGCTAAGAAACTTGGGAGCACCAACATGGTTTTTAACTCTAAGCTGTGCAGAGTATGCCTGGGAAGATTTACTTGAATATCTTCGAGAGGCGAATGTAAATATTGAAAATATAAACTACAAGACACCAGGAGAATTGTGTTCGTTAGATCCGGTTAATGTTTGTAGATATTTTAATCATAGATTTGAAGCAATGATGTCGTTTATTACAAACAAGAAGATTCCACCGCTTGGTGAAGTTTTGGATTTCTTCTGGAGAAAAGAGTACCAAGCAAGGGGTGCTCCTCATATTCATATGTTACTATGGATCAAGGATGCTCCCAAACTTGGAAAAGACTCCGATGACACTGTACTGTCTTTTATTGAACAATATGCCACTTGTGACATACCTAACAGTACAACTGATAAAGACTTAAGAGGAAAAGTGTTACGGTTTCAAAGACATCGTTGTGGAAAATATTGTCTGCGAAAATTCAAATCAAAGGATAAGTTCTATACAGAATGTCGTTTTGGATTTGCACGACCGGTGCTTTCAAAAGGAAGAGTCAACAATTTGATGTCATCTTTGCGACATAATATCACAAGAAGATCACCCAAAAATACATACAATTTAAGAAGAGGAGAAGAGTCCAAATATATAAATGACTACAACCCTGTCATTTTGACCATGTGGAATGCTAAAATGGATATACAATATGTTGCGGACAACTCTATTGCTGTGGCTCAATATGTAACGTCTTACATCACGAAATCTGAAAAGACGGAACTGAAGGAGATGTGGGAAGATATTTCTCATGAAAAGAGCCTAAGCAAGAAATTGTATACATACAGTTTGAAGATGTTATCACATCGAGAAATTGGAGCATATGAATGTTGTGATCGATTATCATCAGCAAGTCTTTATGCGAAATCTCGAAGTATCCTGTGGGTGAGTTTAGGTCTAGCAGGAACACGAAATCGTGTTTTGAAAACTGTGCAAGAAATTGAATATTTAGCACAGAAAGAACCAAACAGTACAGACATTCTGAAAACAAATATGTTGGATACATACTATCCAAATAGAAGTACTCTGCTTGAAAATATTTGTCTGTATGAAGTACTTGAAAAAAACACTTTTAAAAGGAATATTAGAGAGAATGTTGAAAAAGGTATATACGCTGTAATTGGACAGGAAGGATGTCTGGTGAAACAAACAAAAGGACATTTTATTAATCACCGAAAACTGAGTTGCGAAAATCCAGACAAAAGAGAATTTTACTATTTAGCTCTTTTGCAACTCTTTAAACCATGGCGTACTGAAGAGGAACTACTTGGAGACTTTGTTAGTTATGAAGATTCCTTTAACGCATCTAAAAGTAGTATAGAATGTCCTGTTTTTAGTAATTATCTCAAAATGTTGAACGACGAAATAGAGCAAGAAGCAACAATTGCAGCGGAGATTGCTAGAGAAAGTTCACAAGACACTCAAAGTTCAGCATCGTTGAGTCAGGATCCACTGGGAGAACCAATTATCCGAAATGAAGCAGCCACTGCCATGGATGAGGTGGAAAGAGCAATGCAGCAAGCTCAAGAGGATATAATAAATTTAGAAGAATTGGAGAAGGAATTTAATCTTGAGCAAAGACAGATATATGACGAAGTGACAGAGCATATTGAGCATGGTTTTCGTCATGACAAAAAAGAATGCTCATGTATGTCATTTGAACCTATTCGACTATATGTAAGTGGAGAAGCTGGAACAGGGAAACGTTTTCTTATAAAAGGAATTACTACATATCTACAGAAAAGAACTCAGTCACCATTGTCTTGTGTTGTAACAGCACCAACTGGATTGGCAGCACATAATATTAAAGGTATTACTTTACATCGTTTACTGATGCTGCCAGTTGAACATGAAAATAAATTACAATATCACAAGCTATCTGGAGACGTTTGTTATGAAGTTTCTAGAGTTCTTAAAGAAATGAAACTTCTTATTATTGATGAAGTAAGCATGGTATCCAATTTAATGCTTGCTTTTGTACATTTAAGAATGCAGCAGATACTTAAAACTGACTATGATGTTTTATTTGGAGGGAAACATGTAATAGTTTTTGGAGATCTACTGCAACTAACTCCTGTGAAAGGACAAACTGTATTTGAAACTGTTACACATGAAGACACCAGAAAGTGCCTTGGCAGTATTGGAAATGTTAATATATGGTCACATTTCAAATATACTGAACTGATACAAAATATGCGACAGGCAAAGGATACTAAATATGGAAATATTCTTCAAGATATAAGGATTGGAAGACTAACTGAAGATGCAAAAGAAACTCTACAAACTCGATTACTTTGTAAGTTGTTTCCCAATGAAGATAATGTACCTGAGAAAATATATAGTAAAGAGGTAAAAGATAAGTCAGTCATATGCTTGATACCAACTATAAAAGAATGCTCAGTTTTCAATGAGAAAATGTTGAAGTTGGAAAATGAAGAAATTAAGAAACTGGAAGCAAAAGATAAAATAGAGCATGAAGGAAGGACTATTGTTTTGTCTGATAAATTAAAGTTAAAATTGGATAGTCTACAGAAATCTATATCTAAAACTGCTGGTTTAGAGAAGAATCTGTATGTATGTTTAAATTGTCGGATTATTTTACGCAGAAATTTACTTGTAGAAAGAGGTCTGGTGAATGGAGCAATGGGTAATGTTGTTGGTTTTGTAAATTACCCAAATAGAGATGAGATTGAATTTTTACGAATAAAATTTGATGGAATTGAGGAAGTTCAACAAATCAGTCGCTGCTCAAGTAGTTTTTTACTTGTGAAAGACTTGTATGTCCGTCGGAAACAATTTCCAATTTGTTTGGCATATGCAGTGACTATTCACAAATCGCAAGGTTTAAGTGTAGATTGTGCTTTGGTCAATATTGGAAATAGTGTATTCAAAGAGGGTATGGGATATGTTGCTTTATCACCAGTTAAAACTTTATCTGGGCTTTATCTAATTGATTTTGATGAGACAAATATCAGTGCAGATTTAAAATGTGTGAAGGAGTATAATAGGTTAAGAAGAGAATATGCTTTACCTCAATATCCTTTAATTAAAAAGAGTATAGTTGGTCAGAAAAGGAGAAATGAGGAACAATGTACTGAAGTAGTAGAGAAACGAAGAAAAAAAGATGAGACTGTCATTGGTAGGAGTAAGAAAAAGGTTAGTACTACAGAGATTGTTGGATTTAAATGTGAAAATAGGTCTGGTGTCAACTGCTATGCAAATGTAGTGGTTAATGTGTTTTTTTTCTAAAAAGTTTACAGCAACAGATTAGAGAAAATCAGGAGCAAACATTTTGTTGTTCTTTAATTTCTGTGTTTGAAAAATGTACCAGTGGTAATAGTGAAGTAGGAAGTGTTTCAGAAGTAAGGAATGTTTTAGACATATGTGCAGGACTAAATCAATTTTCTCAGAATATTCAGCAAGATTGTCAGGAATTTATTATGTATATGCTTACAGTTTTGGAAGAAGGTGTAGGTATTGATAGTATTTTTGGCCTTTCTTATAAATGGGAACATATTTGTGATAATTGCTCATTTACAAGTAGTACTGACATACACACAGAAAGATTTATATATTTAACATTACCTGATTGTAAAATAGTGTCCTTTAATAAACTAGTTAAAGATGCGTATCAGAACATGGTTTCTTCTCAATGTAATTCAGAAATGTTATCAACCTTATTTATCCATAGATATGGACAGTATGTAATTTTAATGCTTCAACGATGCAGAGCTGATGGAAGTAAATTGTCAACTTTAATTAAAAATGATGTGGCTTCTCAAATATCTATTTCTAGAAGAACATTTGTAACTGTAGCAATTATTTTTCATGAAGGGCCATCAATATCATCAGGACATTACATAGCTTATTTGAAGTGTCCAACTGGTTGGACGCTCTGCAATGATAGTCAATTAAGTTTTAAGAATCGTTTGCCTTCTGAGTTAAGAAATTCTTATCTGATATTTTTGCAACCAAAATTTCAGTGAAATTACTTGGTCTAGTCAGAGTAATACTGTAAAGATATGAAAATGTGTTGTTTAGAAATATCATGTGTTTAAGGGTGTTCAAATATAGAAATGAAACTTTTATGTGCCAAAGTGATAGCATCAGGTAAGGTTTCCTTAATGTTGATGGTACAGGACATGTTGGAATTAACTTATACTATTTGGCCACGCGGAAAACAATGAGATATGAAAATGTGGACTTAAGATAAATGTTTTTAGAGTATACTTACTTGGAAGTTTGTTGAGAGGTACTCAAAAGAAACAAATTAGCTCATACTATTTGGCCATGTGGAAAAGTATGAGATATCTAAATCTGGACTTGAGATAAATGTTTCTGGAACATACTTACTCGCAAGTTTGTTGAGAGGTACTCAAAAAATAACGACTTAACTCAAAGTATTTGGCCATGCGGAAAAAAATGAGATATCAAAATGTTGACTTGAGATAAATGTTTTAAGAACATAGTTACACGGTTATTTGTGGAGAGGTATTTAAAAGTAACTGGTATACTTTAATTAGTTTGTAATTGTGGAGTATGTGCTGTGCTTACTCAAGAAATTGCGATTTAGAGAAAAACATTTAAGACATGTTTTTTTCTAGGTATTTATAGTATGTATAGAGATCTTGTACGGGTTTTTTAAATACAATTATTTTGATTGTGGTTTTTTTTCCCCGCTGTCACATGATGATTACTATTGAAATCACTGTTTATAGTGAAAATCAATTTATCTGAGGACAGCAAAAATAAACCAGTAAATATGTTGTCTAAGTTATTTTGTTACATAGGATTTAGAAATATGTATTATAACAGATTTCTTTATTGTCTTCCACAGATATTACATTTTTAAGGTAAGAACAACTAATCATATCTGAGAGTTTCGTGTACCTGTGTCTTATCCTTATTTTTTTCATCCTCTTCCTTTGTTAGTGGTGTTTAGATTTGGTTATTCCCTTTAACTCATGCTTTTTCTCTTACATCTTTTCTATTAGTATTCTATTCAGTCTTTCTTACTCTTCAGTTTGTTACTTACGTTGCTTTATAGAGAGTCACCTTTATTGATCCTTTATCACCTTTGTTTCCTGAATCTTAACTTCTTTGTCTTACTGTACCTTACAATTTATTCCCTTACTCTGCTTTCTTTAATTATACTCAATTTCCAAACTAAAATCTATAGTTTAGTTCTCTCACCCTACTTCTTTTCTCTTTATCTGTCTCTCTTACACTCCATGTCTGTTTGTATTCCATTCATCTTCTGTTACTCAACCTTTTTCACTCTTTTTCTCTTAGTGTTGTTTCTTTATTTTATCTATGTCTTTAAGACATTTAGGTACTCTTAGTCTGTTTAGTTCACAGACTGTTTGTTTCGTGTATTATCACTGATCATACTCTCATTTTGTCTCTCACTTTACTTTCCTTTAGACAGTCATTCTTTGAGTGCTATTATTTCTTTCAAATTATTCTGTCTCGGTCTTTTTCTTTCCCTCAGGCTTCTTTTCTTTCACTTTCTGTTTCATTCACTTCTACTTTGTTTTGTTTTATAAAATAACACTATAACCATATTTTTACTTTTCTTCCACAGATACCATGTTTTTTAAAGATTTTAAGTTTTTCTTTATTACTATTTTTTAGGTAAGTATAAATAATAAAAATACTTTTTCAACACTGTGTCATTTCTTTGAGTATCCTGGTCATACTAGTGTTGTGTTTTATGTGAGCACTTCCATGGAGGATTGGCTGCACGGTCACCAGGAGCCTCTTAAAAATTAATTTAAGAAATCAGCAACATTTCAGTGAGTTAGTTCACTAATGCGGATGTGTCAAAACATTGCAGGTAAATGATATGTGTTACAGAACTTTAGAGCATATTATCAATGGGGTTTTATTCTGCAATTTTGAATTTAAAAGTCAAGATAGCAGAGCTACAATTATCTCTCTAGTATGTAGCAGATGCTAACACCAGTTAGCGACATCTAATAACAGATAATGCCTATATTGGGATTTGCTTTGTTTGTCTGTGAAATTTAATATAATTGACATGCAAAGTTAGCATTGCAAGATGTTAGTGACTGGAAACAGTTCCTACCATTGCTATCTGCTTTTACCCACTTTGAAACATATATGTGCCATGTTCCAAAATCTCAAAAATCTAATAGCTGCCCCTGAGCAGTTCTTACGTATGTCATGTAATGGTAGATAGATAACATGACTAAGACAAATAGTTTGGTAATGGATGAATATTGCTGACTTTACAACAATATTTATTTATTTGGACCGATTTTTATCACTTAGGACAGTGGTTCGCATACAATGTTCACCTGTGGGTTTCTTGACCTACTCAGCAGTTTACAGTGGTTCCACACCCTTTTATCTAACAGTTGGTAGGTGCTTTGTACATCCTGTTACCTTTATTAAAGTAATTGGGACACTTTCTATCACTCATTCAATCATCTGTTCCCTGATCCAGCCATCCGCTCTCTTAACTATCCACCCTTTTACTTCACTGATGTATCTATGTTTTTGTCTATCTACCCCCTTTCACTTACTAATTAATCTTTATAATCACCCTTTCAGTTAACTATTCTTTTACCTTTTCACATATCAATTTATCTATCCACGCATTTACTTGACCATCATCTACCCTTTCATTTATTTATCTATGTATCCTTTCACACATCCATTCACTAAATTACTGATCCATCACATGCTCTTTTACTCATGCATCCATCCTTTAACATATCTATCCATCCTTCTAGCCATTCAAGCAGCCTTCCAGCCATACATCCATCTATTTATTTTTTCTCTGATCTATACTTGCTCTCATTCATTTATTCATCCATGTTTTCTGAGATTATATAACTATTCTCTTTTCATTCATCCTTTCAGTAATCAATCCAGCCATTTAGACATTCCAAACTTATTTACTCACCCACCTTTGTACTTTATGACCTGAGTGTTTCTCTGTAGAGTTGTAGGAAGAAGAGGCCTGTGAAGAAAAACCTACAGCAAAGGGTGGGGTGCGGTGGGTGAGAGTTTACAATACTTCCTTACATAGGCAGACTGAAAACGTAGAAATTATCAGTTATACATGATGTTCAGTAACAGGATGTGAGGTTACTGTTAAATGGTGTTGTTTCCATGGCTTTAAGGACTGTTTAAAAAAAGGGAGGAGTCTTTTCAAAGGAGGTGTTGGATGTAATTCCGTGGGCACATTAAAGCACCTAAACTACAAATATGCGTCTAGCATAGTGTGGTGCTCGACTGGTGGTATGGTGTATGTCTGATTGCATGCAGATATGTAGAACAGGAAATACCTTCACACAAACAATAAGCAAAGACTATTGGCTTTGAGATTAGGTGCTAGTTCCTTTAAGTACAAAAGCAGTAACCATGGCATTGTTGAATATGTTAATGAAAATACTGCTGTTCAAAATTCATGACAGAATGAAAGAACGTTAATCTGTTTTTTTAATTTTCTTTCATAGTCTTCTTTAAAGAAAGTGGGGCATATTATCAAGGGGGTTTATCTCCGCTTTTTTGGCTTTAAAAGCCAAGAAAGCAGAGATAAAATTATCTCCCTATTACCTAGCTGTCGCTAACACCAGTTAGCGACAGCTAGTAGGAGATAGCGACCATCTTGGGCCCCACTTTGCATGTCAGTGATATTTATCACTAATGACATGCAAAGTGGGCATGCCAAGATGTTAGCGACTGGAAACAGTTGCTAACATCGCTATCTCCTATTACCAACTTTTGGAGATATTCGCGCTAAGCGCGAATATCTCCAAAAGCTAACACCTGCCCTGAGCAGTTCTTAGCCATGTTATCCAATCGGAGGTGGATAACATGGCTAAGAGCATTAGCTCGGTAATGCATGAATATCGCTGACTTTCCAGCGATATTCATGCATTGCGGCCGTTTTTTATCGCATTTGCGATAAACCTTGGTAATACCAAGGTTTATCTGCGATAAAAATCGCCGCAGCTCTGCGGTAAAATTTTGTCTCTAACCAAGCAATAGCGATAATTATCGCTATTGCTTGGTAATATGCCTCAGTGTTTCCTAATATGGCATGCTAGTGGTTTTACTTTTTTTATCTAAGGCAATGCCTTCTGTTCATTGAGGCAGGAAGCTCCTTTGAGAATTCAAATGTGCAGGAGGGGTGCTTCTGGTGCAGTAAAATCCAAGGCCGTTCTAGCATGGGCTGTCAGCCTTATCACAGGGGAGGAGCGCGCAGCTCTCTGAGATGGATACAGTTACACATAACAGGGTAGTGACGTCTGTGGAATTTACGGGCGGTTGGTCACCCTAGTGTGCGCCGTGCCCTTGGCACCTCATTACGGCGGACTGGGGAGCCGCGGTGCACAGTTTGGGAATCACTAGTTTTAGAAATAAACTTTGATAATCTTAACACTCCTAAGCGTTCAAAATCGCCGCTGGTTGACGAAAAATTATTGGAAGTAAGCCAACATAGTGATAATTATTGCTAGTTGTTTACGGTAAGTAGATTTCTAAACGCAAAAAATGGGACATTAAATAAAAATAGACTATGACTATGATTTTACTTCTAGTGATGAGAGTGCATGTTTACATTACCGCGTGAAAACAAGCGTTGTTTTTATGCACTAATGTGTGCTTTGTAATTAGGAGAGGGGGTTGATTTAGTTTTATTTTCCACACCTCCATGTTAACGCTGCCAAATGCTTAATCAAAGCAGCCCGTGGCACTCGTACGATAAACACGTTTATTTAAACTGTTTTCCCAACAATAGCCATGTACGTGATAGTATTTTCGCCTTCAAAGAGATTTTGCTTGGAGGTTAAAATACGCCTACTATGCATGTCATTAACTGTCTGTGCTGCACACATGCAAAGTGCTTTTACCGCAGGCGGTGTTATGACGTTCTAACAAAGGTGTTCAGGAACATTTACAAGGATACGGAAGACTTTACCGCTGCCTTGAACGGCAGGAAGTTCCCGATATAGGAGCAAAAACGGCGTCCATAATATGCTTTATAAATTGCAGTCGAACGTTATGTTAGATATAAAGGCATGTAACATACGTTTCAATTCGAATTTTTTAGAACATAGGGGCATATTATCAAGGACGGTCGATACATTTTCGCCGCTTTTATCGACAGGAAATTGCCCGATAAAGCGGCGATAATGGGTTTGATAATATGCCGTATGGAAATCTTATCGAAGCCCATGTGAGATGTGAAAACATCTAATATGGGCTTCGATAGGAATTCCATACAGCATATTATCAAGTCCATTATCGCCATTTTATCGGTAGTTTCCTGCCGATAGAAGCGGCAATATTGTATCGTCCGTCCTTGATAATATGGCTCATATTATGAAGGCGATTATCGGCGCTTTTGTTACTGCGTTCTGACGATAAAAGCGACGATAAATTATCACGTCTTCTTCATAATATGCCCCAAGTATTGCCGCATTCTTTAATTATTGTTCTGAAAATGCGGCAATACTTTAGCTTATGAATAGAGCTCTTTTTGGTACAATGAGGTAGTTCTGAAAAGAACTGGGTTTTTTTAGGTTTTTTATTTTTTTATTTTTTGTTTTCAAAAAGTTTTTTATTCTTTATAATTTGTAAAACTGGAACCAAATTTTTGAACTGTAAAACAGGAACATAAGAAGTTGTTAAAAAATTAGCTGCATTCGAATCTTACATGGTCATTATATCTTCTTTCAACAAGAATGAGGCTCTGCTCCCCATACACAATCAATCCTTTACACACGACAAAAATGGTTTCAACTCCATCTCTGCAGTAGATGGAGATGTAGGTCGTCTGGTCGATGAAGTACTGGCCTCAGCTGGTGGTAGTTCTGTTGCCAGAGCTCTTGTCGCTGCCTGTGCATATTGCACAGGGTGGACTTGGCTCATATGTCTCTTCATGGTATGAATTGAAAAGGAATATTTTTTGGAAGGATTTCCTCTTGAAAGTACTGAGCTACAAATTGTGCAAGTTACTTTCGGAGCATTTACTTTTTTTTGATCCTGAGGAAAGGTAAGAAATTGCCAAATGAAAGATTCCTTCTTTTTTTTAAAAGGAAGATGAACATTTTCTTCAGATTCCGAAGATGAATTGCGTGCGGCAGCCATTTCAGCAACGTCTCCGGAAAGATGAAAAAGGTTGTTTCTCTCTTCAGCGCCAAATAGATAGTGAGGGAAGTTGGTGGTTTCTGGAAAATTGCAGAATAGAAACTACTATGAACCAATAGGAAGTGTTCTTTTCAAGTCACATGATTTGACATGCGCGTATTAGGATGCATACGCGGTGACGGAATCCGGACACGTACGTCAATTAGAAGTATTGGTCTAATTTAATGACGTTTTAAAATGTGAAAAGGAGGAAAGGTATACATTCTCAAATGTTAAATACCTTCATATGGGGTCACAAGAACAATGCCGATAAAGTATCAAACCTTTTTTATTCTTTCAAAATACCGGGGTGCGCGCACTCGGTCGCGCACCACAGTACGTTTTTCAACATTTAGTGACAAGTCTCAAAACGGTAAAATGAAGGTAAGGTAAAGACTTTGTAAACCTTTTGAGACTTACAAGGAGTCCCTAAGCAATTCTGACAGTGAAGAAAAGTTTGTAATACTATGAAAACATTTCTCGAAAATCTATGATAAAACTATAGAATACATTAAAAAAATATTTTATATTTCGCAATTAAAAAAACCAATGAAATATAATGAAAAAATATAAGTTATAAACAGCTTATAGTTAGGAAGTAGCCTTTAAAAAACCTATGAAATTCACTGAAAAAAACATAGGTTTTACACACGGTATAGTTAGGAAGTAGCAATTAAAAAACCTATGAAATTCACTGAAAAAACCATAGGTTTTACACACGTTATAGTTAGGAAGTAGCATTTAAAAAACCTATGAAATTCACTGAAAAAACTATTGGTTTTACACCAGTTATAGTTAGCTCAAATTTTACACCCATAAAAACCATTGAAATTCCCACGTTATAGTTAGTTGGACTCACTATAACTTGCGCGTGCAATGCACTGCTGATGACGTCACATATTACATTACTCATGACATGGTCAGTGACATCACTCATGACATCACTGATGACACCATCCAGTGAATGTGTGTCTTTTTTAAAAATAAATATTAGTGAGTAATGTTTAAATATTTAAATATATGTATTAGTGTTTCACTTTGTGTATAAGTGGCTGCATGGGTTGGTGAGTAGCTACATGTGTATGCATATAGGTTATTAGATATTTTTCTTAGTATCAGTATGAGTGTTTTTATGGTTTGGTGGGGGTATTACTTAGTACATAGATGCATGAATGACTGACTCTCTCTTTTTGTTTGTATGTGTTTTGAAGACAGCATATGTGTAGGACTGTATGAGTGAATGAGTGTGTATATGTGTGTCTTAGTGTGTGAATGACTGTCTCACTAGTGTCTTTATCAGTAACTACATATGTTTTAATTTAGTATATGTGAATATTGATGTATATAAGTGAGTATATGTGAGAGTGATGGATTGTAAGAGTTCCTGTTTAAATTAGTATGTGTTTCTATAAGTGATTGTTTAAGAGAATAAATATGTGTAAATTTTGCTTAGAAGTAAGGTGGTAGTGTGAGTATAGCTCTATATGCAAATAAATGGATGTTCAATAGTTTATTTGCATGTGTGAGTAACTTTTGGATGACTGTCGGTGTGTAACAGGATGTATAGGTGTATCACTACATATGATGAGTGAGTATATGTATGAGTGACTATATAGAACTGTTGGTGAATGAGTGGATATGTATATAGATGGTGGAATTATTGAATTGGTTGTTGTAACTGGTATGGGTATCTCCATTATTTTGAAAATTTTAGTTTCTATTTTTGAATATGTGTTTCAAGGGTTACATTTCAGTGAGAGGAGGTCTGTCACTCTGTCACAAGGATGGTGTCATCAGTGATGTCATGAGTGATGTCACTGACCATGTCATGATTGATGTAATATGTGACGTCATCAGCAGTGCATTGCACGCGCAAGTTATAGTGAGTCCAACTAACTATAACGTGGGAATTTCAATGGTTTTATGCGTGTAAAACTTCGAGCTAACTATAACTGGTGTAAAACCGATGGTTTTTTCAGTGAATATATATATATATATATATATATTCACTGAAAAAAACATAGGTTTCAGGGGTGTTAAAGTTAGCTGGACATTTCACTCATACAAAACCATAGAAATTCCTCCGTTATAGTTAGTTCTGCTAACTATACCTCGCGCCCCTGCAATGCACTGCTGATGACGTCACATATTACATCACTCATGACATTTGACATCACTGATGACATCATCCATGTGATAAATTGATGCATTCTCACACCCTAATATAACCTTTGATACATCCACTCTAAATTACAGACTGGCATTCTCAAAACCATAGACACTCCAACAGCAATAACTATATACACACTCACTGATTATTAGGTTTACTCACACATCCACTCACTCACTCACCTGTACACTCACCTGTACAGTGACTCGTACTTATGGTCACTCAGTACAGGACTATCATATGCACACATACACCTATATAAACACTCACACACCACCACTCATCCGTAGAGGAACTCACACACCTAGTCAGTCATGCAGACTTTCACACTGCCATTTACCCACCTACTCAGTTATACACACTCCAGCTCAAATACTCATACAAACACTAGCACATTCTTACGCTCTTATACAGTCACTGATACAAGCATACACCAATCCATACAGCCACTCTCAGAATTACACACTGTCACTTATAGCCATTTATATACTCCAACACACATATATACTGCCTTTCACATATGTAGTTACTCACACATGAACCACTGATATACATTCACTTACTAACACAGCCATACAAACAGTCACCCACCCATACAATCCATCACAGATGTACTCTTGAAACCAAGAACCCAGTGAATCACCCACTCACACATTTATGTACATAGTCACTCACACCCCACCAACATAAACACTCAGGCACCCATACAGATACTCAGAAAACCAATCAATACCACAAATAGACACTCATGTAACACCCCAGAAATCTTTGTTTTCTTCAGTGAATTTCTAAGGTTTTTTAAAAGCTAATTTCTAACTATAACGTGCCATAAACCTATGGTATTTTCAGTGAATTAAAAAGGTTTTTTAAATGCTAATTTCTAACTATAACGTGCCTGAAACCTATGTTTTTTTCAGTGAATTACAAAGGTTTTTCAAATGCTAGTTTCTAAAGATGCCTACAGAGGTAGGACATGTGAAAAAAGAAGAAAAATGCACAGAAAGAAGCAAAAGAAATGCTGAAAGAAGTCCACAAAGACGAAGAAAAGTGCAGGAAGAAGTAAGACATGTGCAGAAAGAACCAACAGAGGAGCAGAAAGAAGCCTTGTTACAAAATCATCCTGTGCCCACAACTTTTTCAGACCGGGACTGGTGATAACTGACTCTGCCTAACCAAGCCTAGAGCCAGTGGAATGCTAAAAGACACTTAGAATACAGTGAAAACACCTACATACACTAGGGAACACTATGCATTGGGGTGCCCCTGTGATTAGCATGACCTCCTCTGTAAGGCTCTAGTACATAATAGGGCAGGGGGATTAAAACTACATCTTAAAACATGCTACGGGGCGCGTTTGAACAGTGGTGAAGGGAGGAGGGCCTGAGGTGACGTGTGCAAACACGCCCTGTGGCAGTTTTAAGTTGAGAGATTAAGTCCCCTTGAATCCTGACAGTCACTGGGGTCTAACTATCCCACCAGGTACCTCAAGTAAGCGCCACAGAGAGGTGTTAAAAGGGGCATGGCCTGGACCACCTCTATGCAACGCAGGCCTCTGATACTTACTGTAGGTACCTGGTGGGCTAGTTGGCCCCTAGGGGCCCTCAGGATTGAAGGGGAATTAATTCCCCAACCTGAAAGGAGCCACAGGGCGTGTTTGCACACATGTCACTTCAGGCCCAGCCGCCTTCCTTCACCACTGTGCAAACGCGCCCGTGGAGCATTTTAATTTGGGGGATTAAGTCCCCTTGAATCTTCAGGGTCCCTGGGGTCCAACTAACCCACCAGGTAAGTCCAGTAAGCGCCACAGAGCTGCATTGCAGAGAGGTGGTCCAAGGCCACGCCCCTATTTACACCTGCCTTACCGTTTAAGTGGCGAGCGATCTATCAGAGTTCAACTGTTCTACTGCTTAGCATATTCTGAATAATGTCTAAATTTGCACAAGCTGCCTTCAGAAATATCCGTGACAAACCTTTCATAAAGGACTGAGGCACTTTCATAGGTCTGAGTGGAGGGCTCAATTACGTGACATCACTCTAGTGAAATACTTTTCCTCAGTCTAGAGGCACAGAAACAAACTATGCTAAAAGCAAAACCGTGAAACTGCTAACAGACGTCTTTGTAAAGGAGGATACGAAACGAGGCACTGCATAAATTCCTCATCATGTAGTGGGTCATGTTGGGGTAGTGTTTTAGGGTTTAGGGTAGTGCAGTGGTATTTTGTAGTGTAGGGGGTCATGCTGGGGGTAGTGTTTTATGGTTTAGGGTAGCGCAGTGGTGTTTGGGTAGTGTAGGGGTCGTGCTGGGATAGTGTTTTAGGGTTCAGGGTAGTGCAGTGGTATTTGGGTAGTTTAGGGTATCGTGCTGAGGTAGATTTAGGGTTTAGGGTAGTGCAGTGGTGTTTGGGTAGTGTTTGTGGGTTTGTGCTGGGGATAGTGTTTTAGGGTTTAGGGTGGTACAGTGGTGTTTGTGTAGTGTAGGGTGTCATGCTGGTGTAGTGTTTTAGGGTTTAGGGTAGTGCAGTGTTGTTTGTGTAGTGTATGGGGTAGTGTTGTAGGGTTTAGGGTAGTGCAGTGATGTTTTTGTAGTGTAGGGGGTCATGCTGGGGTAGTGTTTTAGGGTAGTGCAGTGGTGTTTGGGTAGTGTAGTGGGTTGTGCTGGGGGTAGTGTTTTAGGTTTTAGGATAGTGCAGTGGTGTTTGTGTAGTGTAGGGGTCGTTCTGGGGGAGTGTTTTTGGGTTTAAGGTTGTGTAGTGTCTTTTGTGTAGTGTAGGGGGTTGTGCTGGGGGTAGATTTAGGGCTTATGTTGTATAGTGGGTCGTACTCGGGTTATATTTAGAGTTTAGGGTAGTGCAGTGGTGTTTGTGTAGTGTAGGGAAGTTTAGCTGGTGTAGTGTTTTAGGGTAGTGCAGTGGTGTTTTTACATGGTAAAACCACCTTAGAACACACCACAATTCCTAAAATGAGTATGGTACCATCAACAAATGATTTATAATGTAACTAAAGTCTTAAAACCTTCTATTAACTGCAATGCTTTTTAAAGAGGTGCTATCATGTATATTGGTCCCAATATGGCTGCCAACACTTCTTGGATGAAATGCTGACAGCCAATGAGATCTCACGATGAGATGTGTCATTAGGCTCCGCTCAGATACATATGTATTTTTTTCTTTTAATATCTAAAAAACTACTGAACAGATTTACACTATTTAACCAAAAGGCACGAGTGTGAACCAAGGACTACCTCTTTGCCAAATTTGGTGTAATTACGTTCAGCAGTTCGGGCTGTAGACGGGATGAACGGTTCCTATGGAAAATTGCATCAGAAAAACACGTTTTGGGACCCCCCTTTTTTCTCGGCCCCTGCTTCACGAATCACCCCGAGACTTTCAGGATAGGAGCGGACCGGAGCCGGACATTTTTTAAATAATTTTGCATAGGTTCGTCAACCGGCGCCAAAGGTATTCCAAATAGAATGGTGGGGATTTCCTATGGAAAATCGGTTCTAACTATAACTACCTACTGGCAACTGCCAAGGCAGTGGATGCCCGAAACGCGTCGTGGGATGAGGATTGAAAACCGAACCACGATGGAATAGGTCACACCTGAAAGAGCAAAGAGAAAGGACTCGGGCTAAGCCTTAGGGAAAAGCCAGGTTTTCAGGTTCCTGTAAAACTCTAGCAGGGCGCTGATCTGTCTAAGGCTTTGGGGAAGTCCATTCCACAGCTGAGCGCCAGCCACACTAAATACCCTTCCTCCTAACCTGGACCGCTAGAATCTAGGCACTGTAAGTAGACCGGCACTGGAAGTACGGAGCTGCCTTGTAGGTTGATACCAAGAGAACCTTTCCTGCATAGGAACAAGGCCTAGCTCATGTACCGCCTTAAAAACCAGGCACAAGGATTTAAAACAAACTCGTTCCATCACAGGCAGCCAATGCAGCTTTCTCAGAGCTGATGTTGTCGAGGAGCAACGTTGCCAGACAAGGGCTAGTTTAGCTGCTGCAGACTGGATTCTTTGGAGCCTCTGCAAGATGTATAATGGGGCCCCCAGATACAGGAATTACAGTAATCCAGCCTGCTACCTACTATACTACTTACTACCAATGATCACGCCTCTTCAGGTAGTAGAGGGAGTATTTTACGCAGCATACGTCTTAAAGCAAAACAGACACTGGCGGTCTTATTTGCCTGTGATTCCATCTGGAGATCATCGTCAATCAGCACCCCCAGATTACGTACCTTACTAGCCGGGATCAGTGGTTCCTCCTCTGGGGTAAGCCTAAAAGTAGGAGGGATTTGTCTAGGAAGCCTACCAGAGGAACAGTACAGCACCTCGGTCTTTCCAGCATTGAATTGTAGGGAATTCCTAGTAAAGCCAGTCAGTTGTCTTCCACATGCATTGCTTGAACAGATCCAGAGATACTGCGTTATTGCCTTCCAAAGAGAATGCCAGTTGTGTATCGTCCGCATAGTTGACTAAGCAGACTCCGGCAGACTTTATAATGGGGAGCAGGGGCTGAAGGTAAATATTAAATAGAATGGGACTGATTACAGAACCCTGCTGCACCCCATGGATGACTGATGATTTTCTGGCAGTGAATGGAGCTAGTGTTACCACCTTGTGTCGTCCATCTAGGTAATATTGTAACCATTGCAGTGCCCGCCCTTTCACTCCTAGCTTCTTAAATCTTTCCAGTAGGATGAGATGGTTCACCGTGTCGAATGCGGCCGACATATCGAGAAGCACTAACACAGTGGCATTCCCGCTGTCTGCACGCATCCGCAGGTTATCCAACATTTTGACCAGGGCCGTCTCCGTCCCATGACCAGGGCGGAAACCAAACTGATCTTTGTCAAGCAGTGAGTTCTCCTACAAAAAGCGCGACATGTATAAGTGTATGAGTACGTATGATGAGTGAGTACATGTATAAGTGACTATATAGAACTGTTGGTGAAAGAGTGGATGTGTATGTAGATGTTGGAATTACTGAATAGGTTGTTGTGACTGGTATTGGTATCTCCTTTTTTTTGAAAATTTTAGTTTCTATTTTTGAATGTGTGTATCAAACGTTATATTACGGTGAGAGGAGGTCTGTCACAAGGATGATGTTATCAGTGATGTCATGAGTGATGTCACTGACCATGTCATGAGTGATGGAATTTGTGACATTATCAGCAGTGCATTGCTGGCGCGCCAGTTATAGTTAACTATAACGGGGGAATTTCAGTGGTTTTGTATGAGTGAGATGTCCAGCTAACTATAACATGTGTGAAACCTATGGTTTTTCAGTGAATTTCTAATGTTTTTTAAATGCTCATTTTTAACTATAACGTGTGTGAAACCTATGGTTTTTTCATTGAATTTCAAAGGTTTTTTAAATGCTAATTTTTAATTATAACGTCTGTGAAACCTATGGTTTTTTCAGTGAATTTCAAAGGTTTTTTAAATGCTAATTTTTAACTATAACGTGTGTGAAACCTATGGTTTTTTCAGTGAATTTCAAAGGTTTTGTAAATGATAATTTTTAAATGTATTAATTGTTAAAAAAAAATTATACTGATATACTACATTATTTTAAATTATTTATTTTTAGATATTTTACTTTTTAAATTACATTACATATTTTTTATATAAATTGAAAAATAAATGTTTAAAAAAAATTGAAATTGTAATATTTTTATATTTTTTTATTTTTTTAATTTATATATATTTTATATAGCAGGCAATGATATCCTATGGAAGGAAATTCAAGTTACTGTAACTAAAACTCCACACTTAGAAGAATTTCCAAGTAAAACATGTCAATGTTAGCCTATGAAAGGAAATTCAAGTTACTGTAACTACGATTAGAATTACTTTTCAGGATCAATAGTGGGCTGAAAGATGCAGCAGTGAGGTCTGTCCTGATAACAGGTGAGTAAATCAGAATTCGTAGTTCGGCGGATTTTTGAGGAATTTTTTTAAGTTACAAAACTCCACTCATAAAATTTTTCAATTGAAACCAGTCAATGTTAGCCTATGGATGGAAATTCAAGTTACTGTAAGTATGGTTACAATTACTTTTCAGGATCAGTAGTGGGCTGAAAGATGCAGCACTGAGGTCTCTCCTGATAACAGGTGAGTAAATCGGAATTCGTACTTCGGCTGATTTTAGAGGAATATTTCGCTCAATAGTGAAGGAAGGGGTTGGGGCATGAGGAGACATGTGTGCAAACACGCCCTGTGGCACGATTTAGGTTGGGGAATATATTCCTCTTCAATCCTGAGGTCATCTGTGAGCTAACTAGCCCATCATGTACCTCCAGTTTGCGCCAGGGAACTGCGTTGCAGAGAGGTGTTCATAGGGCACGCCCCCTTTTTACAACATTCTGCAACGCAGCTCCGTGGCACTTACTAAAGGTACCCGTTGGACTAGTTGGCCCCTAGGGGACCTCTGGATTGAAGAGGAATATATTCCCCAAGCTAAAACGCTCCACAGGGCTCGTTCGCACACATGTCACCTCAAGCCCCATCCCCTACCTTCACCACTGTCCAAACATGCCCTGTAATGCGTTCTAAGTTGGGGGATTAAGTCCCCTTGCATACTGTGGGTGCCTGGGGGCCAACTAGCACACCAGAAACCTCCAGTATGCGCCAGGGGGATGTGTTACAGAGAGTTGTAAAAAGGGGCGTGGCCTCATTACACCTCTCTGCAACGCAGCTCCCTGGTGCGTTTGCAGAGGGGGAACTAATTCCCCTTGCTTACTGGGGGTCCCTGGGGGCCAACTAGCCCACCAGGAACGTCCAGCATGCGCCACGGGGCTCCGTTGCAGAGAGGTGTAATGAGACCATGCCCCTTTTTACACCTCTCTGCAACGCATACTGGAGGCTCCTGGTGGGCAAGTTGGCCCCCAGGGACCCCCAGTATGCGAAGGGATTTACTTCCCCCTCTGCAAACGCGCCAGGGGGCACGTTTGCAGAGAGTTGCAGGGGGGGCGTGGCCTCCTCCTGATCCAGTTTTTATTTTTTTATTTTTTATTTTAAGAAGGGGGGTTGTGTAGCCCCCATTCTTTTTCATATTTTTTGGGCCCTGGGGACCCCATCCCCCAGGGCCTGCCCCCAAATCTTTTTTTTAAAATTTTGATGGGAAGGGGGCCGCATGGCCCCCCTCCCGGGCCACTTCTGGCCCCGGGAACCCCATCCCCCGGGGCCTGGCCCACCTCGTTGGGTGCCGTGGGGGGTCCCCAAGTCCCCAACGGTCCCTGCCGGCTCCCCGCATCCTGCGGGAGCCAGCATTGCTTTTCTGTATTGGGAGCAGCTAACATGCTGCTCCCCGTACAGAAAAGCAATCAGCTTAGATTTTTGAAAGAGAGAGAGGTTTCCTGCTCTCTCTTTCAAAACTCAAAGCAGTTTGCTGTGGTAGGGCGGGAGCCGCGAGGCTCCAGCCCTCCCTCAGCAAACAGCAGTGTCCCGGGGGTAGGCACCCCGGGACACTGCAGGAGCCGGCCCTGGGGGGGGTGGCGGTCCCCAGGGCCATCAAGGGCTCCAGGAGGGGCCCTCCCAACATCAACAAAGCCCCGGGGTGGTGGTCCCCAGGGCTGGGGGGTCCGTCACGGTCCCCCTATTTGCATATTATTGCCTCGGGGAGGTGGCGCTTCCCGGGGCGTGTACACAGTTTTTAAAATAAAAAATAAAGCCCCGGGGATGGCGGTCCCCGGGGCTGCGGGGGGGCGTGAGCCCCCCGCATACTTTTGAACAAAGCCCCTGGGGTTGGCGGTCCCCGGGGCTCGGAGGGCCTTAGAGGCCCCCCATCATTACTGTCTTCGCTACCATAATAACTTTGCCCCAGGGGTGGCGGTCCCCGGGCAGTTTGGGGGGGGATTGGGGTCCCCCCACACTTTTTTTAAATATGCCCCCGGGATTTGGTCCCCCCTGGGGCTAATTTAAAAAAAAGAACACTGTTTTTTTTTTCATGGGGTACGCATACATACGCGTACCCCGTGATTTAAAAAAAAAGAAATATTTGGTTTGGGCCTTGGGGGTCCTTTTGGGACCCCCTGAGCAGACCTAGGGGGTGCGGGTGTGTCTACCCTGCCCCCTTTGCGTGTTTTGCGCGTTTGTTTTCAGCTTTCTTGTGCCTCGGTTCTACCGAGGCACAAGATGGCTGCTAACACTTCCTGGTTTGGAGTGTTGACAGACAGTTGACATCCAATCAGCATGCAGCTCGGGCTCAGTAAGGTACAGAGTACAGTAAGCTTACAGTAAGCTCACCGTAACACCTCCAATATATACTAATGATTTTACTTATGATTTTCTCAGGAACTAATGAAAGGATTTACACCATTTAACAAAAAGGCCCATCTGCGAACAGAACTCTACCTTTTTTCCAAGTTTGGGGTATTTCTGTTCAGCCGTCGGGCTGTAGCCCCAGCTAAAGGTCCTATGGAAAATTGCATGGGGAAAACACGTTTTGGGACCCCACTTTTTTCTCGGCCCCCGCTTCACGAATCACTCCCAAACTTTCAGGGAAGGAGCGGAGCAGAGCAGGCCATCTTCTTTGAGAAATTCGCCAAGATTCATCAACCGGCGCCAAAGTTATTCCCAATAGAATATTGCGGATTTCCTATGGAAGCTAGGTTTTAACTATAACTACCTACTGGCGACCGCCAGTAGGTAAAAAAAAAAAATATATATATATATATATATATATATGGCGGTCGCCAGTAGGTAGTTATAGTTAGGACCTATTATCCATAGGAAATCCGCAACATTCTCTTCGCAATAACTTTGGCGCCGGTTTACGAATCTGCGTGAAATCTTCAAAACTTTTGTCCAGCTCTGGTCCGCTCCTATCCTGAAAGTTTCATGATGATTCATCAAGCGGGGGCAGAGGAAAAAAGGAGAGACCCAAAATGATTTTTCCCCATGCAATTTCCAATAGGACCTTTAGCCGCAGCTACAGCCCGAACTGCTGAACGGAATTACACAAAATTTGGCAAAGAGGTAATCCTTGGTTCAGACTCATGTCTTTTGCCTACTTGGTGTAAATCCATTCAGTAGTTCCTGAGAAAATGACAGGTAAAGTCATTTATATATCTAGGTATATGTAGATCCGCGTATCTATTTGCATACCTAAGCACAGCCTGCACGCACCCTGCCGTGCACAAGCTGGAAGCTAATTGGCTGTCAACAGTGAAAATCTGGAAATGTTGGCAGCCATCTTGTGCCTCGGTAGAACCAAGGCACAAGAAATTCTAAATAAATGCCGCAAAATGCAAAAAGGGGGCAGGGTAGACACGCCCTGACCCCCTAGGCCTGCTCAGGGGGTCCCACAAGAACCCCCGGGGCCAAAACATATATATATATATTTTTAAATCTCTGGATGCGCGTAGGATCAGCGCATCCTAGCGATATAAAAAAATGAAATGCAGTCTCCCACAGTAAATATGTTAATTTGCCCCCGGGGGGACCAAATCCCGGGGGCATTATTAAAAAAATAGTGCGTGGTCAAAATCCCCTCACACTGCCCCCAGGACCACCACCCCCGGGGCTCTAATTTAATATATGCGGGGGCTCACAGGCCTCCCCTGCAGCCCCGGGGACCGCCACCCCCTGGGGCTTCTATCAAATGGGTGGGGGGCTCTTAGGCCCCCCTAGGCCTGGGACTGCCACCCTCTGGGGCTCTAATTTAATATATGCGGGGGGCTCACTAGGCCCCCCGCAGCCCCGGATACCGTCACCCCCCGGTGCTTCTATCAAATGGGTGGGGGGCTGTCAGGCCCCTACAGCCCCAGGGACCGCCATCCCCTGGGGATTCTTAAAAATGTGGGAGGGGGGCCACGAGGCCCCCTCATGGAGTTCTCGATGGCCCTTGGGACCGCCAAACCCCATGGCCTGCTCCTGCAGTGTTCCGGGGTGCCCATCCCCGGGACACTGCTGTTTGCAATGGCAGGGAGGGAGCCTCACGGCTCCCACCCTGCCATTGCAAACTGCTTTGCTTCAATGAAGCAAAGCAGATTGCTTTTCCATATGGGGAGCAGCATGTTAGCTGCTTCCCATATGGAAAAGCAATGCCGGCTCCCGCAGGAGGCGGAAAGCCGGCGAACCGTGGGGGGATTGGGTTCCCGGGGCATTGAAGTGGTCTGAGGAGGGGGGCTATGCATAAAATTAATTGGCCATGCCCTGGGGGATGGGGTCCCCAGGGCCCAGAATTGGCCACAGGAGGGGGCCACGTGGCCCCCTTCCCATAAAAAAACTGAAAAAATTATATTTGGGGGTTATTCACTGGGGGATAGGGTCCCCAGGGCCCAAAAAAAGTAAAAGGAAGGTGGGCCCCAAAGCCCCCCTTTCAAATGTTCTTTTTTTTAAATACGCGGCCGTTCCTTGGCCCTGCCACCTCCTTGCACCACTCTGCAAAAATGTTGAATTGTTCGAGGGGAGAAGACTTTAAGACCCATGCTAGAAATTTGTCTCCCAATTAATGGAGCGACACTACCCGCGACCATTGATTAAGCGTTCCCTCAAGCGCGCTTATAACAACAATCGCGAGGCACTCCTTGAGTGACCCGTTCCAAAAACTCCCCCCAACAGATTAGCGCTTGTGAGTACTTTTAACACAAGGAGCAACAGTTTACAGAAAATCATTCGGAAACATTGGCGCATCCTTAATCATTGCAAAAAACACAGTTGATGGACAGAATGTAGAACAATGTCATACATTCACCCCAGTACAAGGATCTGGGCCTAAATCCATCGTTTTTTTGCACTCCACACCACCCTGGGTTAGACACTGGCTATATGCAAATCAGCTCTGACCCTGTGCCTCATGGGAACAGTCCAGTCCGAACTACCAAGCCATGTCTTTCCCAGACCGGAATCAAGCATCCAAGGACCGGTTTCTGGCTATCAGCCTTTATCAGCCTGGATAGCTTGACTCCAGTGGTGTGGAGAGCCTGGGACTCAAGTCTGAGCATACCCAGCCCACTCGGGGTGAAAATTGCAAAAAACACAGTTGATGGACAGAATGTAGAACAATGTCATACATTCACCCCAGTACAAGGATCTGGGCCTAAATCCATCGTTTTTTTGCACTCCACACCACCCTGGGTTAGACACTGGTTATATGCAAATCAGCTCTGACCCTGTGCCTCATGGGAACAGTCCAGTCCGAACTACCAAGCCATGTCTTTCCCAGACCGGAATCAAGCATCCAAGGACCGGTTTCTGGCTATCAGCCTTTATCAGCCTGGATAGCTTGACCCAGTGGTGTGGAGAGCCTGGCACTCACGCCTGAGCATACCCAGCCCACTCGGGGTGAAAATTGCAAAAAACACAGTTGATGGACAGAATGTAGAACAATGTCATACATTCACCCCAGTACAAGGATCTGGGCCTAAATCCATCGTTTTTTTGCACTCCACACCACCCTGGGTTAGACACTGGTTATATGCAAATCAGCTCTGACCCTGTGCCTCATGGGAACAGTCCAGTCCGAACTACCACGCCATGTCTTTCCCAGACCGGAATCAAGCATCCAAGGACCGGTTTCTGGCTATCAGCCTTTATCAGCCTGGATAGCTTGACTCCAGTGGTGTGGAGAGCCTGGGACTCACGTCTGAGCATACCTAGGCCACTCGGGGTGAAAATTGCAAAAAACACAGTTGATGGACAGAATGTAGAACAATGTCATACATTCACCCCAGTACAAGGATCTGGGCCTAAATCCATCGTTTTTTTGCACTCCACACCACCCTGGGTTAGACACTGGCTATATGCAAATCAGCTCTGACCCTGTGCCTCATGGGAACAGTCCAGTCCGAACTACCAAGCCATGTCTTTCCCAGACCGGAATCAAGCATCCAAGGACCGGTTTCTGGCTATCAGCCTTTATCAGCCTGAATAGCTTGACTCCAGTGGTGTGGAGAGCCTGGGACTCACGTCTGAGCATACCTAGGCCACTCGGGTGAAAATTGCAAAAAACACAGTTGATGGACAGAATGTAGAACAATGTCATACATTCACCCCAGTACAAGGATCTGGGCCTAAATCCATCGTTTTTTTGCACTCCACACCACCCTGGGTTAGACACTGGCTATATGCAAATCAGCTCTGACCCTGTGCCTCATGGGAACAGTCCAGTCCGAACTACCAAGCCATGTCTTTCCCAGACCGGAATCAAGCATCCAAGGACCGGTTTCTGGCTATCAGCCTTTATCAGCCTGGATAGCTTGACTCCAGTGGTGTGGAGAGCCTGGGACTCACGTCTGAGCATACCCAGCCCACTCGGGGTGAAAATTGCAAAAAACACAGTTGATGGACAGAATGTAGAACAATGTCATACATTCACCCCAGTACAAGGATCTGGGCCTTTGTTCTACATTCTGTCCATCAACTGTGTTTTTTGCAATTTCACCCTGAGTGGGCTGGGGATGCTCAGACGTGAGTCCCAGGCTCTCCACAACACTGGAGTCAAGCTATCCAGGCTGATGAAGGCTGATAGCCAGAAACCGGTCCTTGGATGCTTGATTCCGGTCTGGGAAAGACATGGCTTGGTAGTTTGGACTGGACTGTTCCCATGAGGCACAGGGTCAGAGCTGATTTGCATATAGCCAGTGTCTAACCCAGGGTGGTGTGGAGTGCAAAAAAACGATGGATTTAGGCCCAGATCCTTGTACTGGGGTGAATGTATGACATTGTTCTACATTCTGTCCATCAACTGTGTTTTTTGCAATTTCACCCCGAGTGGGCTGGGGATGCTCAGACGTGAGTCCCAGGCTCTTCACACCACTGGAGTCAAGCTATCCAGGCTGATGAAGGCTGATAGCCAGAAACCGGTCCTTGGATGCTTGATTCCGGTTTGGGAAAGACATGGCTTGGTAGTTTGGACTGGACTGTTCCCATGAGGCACAGGGTCAGAGCTGATTTGCATATAGCCAGTGTCTAACCCAGGGTGGTGTGAAGTGCAAAAAAACGATGGATTTAGGCCCAGATCCTTGTACTGGGGTGAATGTATGACATTGTTCTACATTCTGTCCATTAACTGTGTTTTTTGCAATTTCACCCCGAGTGGGCTGGGGATGCTCAGACGCGAGCCCCAGGCTCTCCACACCACTGGAGTCAAGCTATCCAGGCTGATGAAGGCTGATAGCCAGAAACCGGTCCTTGGATGCTTGATTCCGGTCTGGGAAAGACATGGCTTGGTAGTTCGGACTGGACTGTTCCCATAAGGCACAGGGTCAGAGCTGATTTGCATATAGCCAGTGTCTAACCCAGGGTGGTGTGGAGTGCAAAAAAACGATGGATTTAGGCCCAGATCCTTGTACTGGGGTGAATGTATGACATTGTTCTACATTCTGTCCATCAACTGTGTTTTTTGCATCCTTAATCATGGCAACGAAAAAATTGCACCTCCTCTTTTTGCCTTTAAGAGATCAAACAGCATCCGGGATCGCCTAGTGCATACACGTCCCAAGGAGACACCGATAAGATTGCTGGGTACTCTGTCGGATTTATCACCTGTGGTTGGGCACCATCCATGCGGTAGTTGCTCGGTTTGCCCCCAAACTAAACATTCCACTGAAAAAAACATAGGCACTGACAGGCCTTGGTTACAATCTCACTTTACGAATTGTAATAGTGAGAATCTCATCTATCTGTTGACCTGCCCATTCTCTTGTCAATATGTAGGTTTGACTACCCGCAAGGTGCGAGTACGCATGCTTGAGCATAAGAGTTTTTTTTGCTGCAAAAAGTCTTTGACGCACCTAACCAGACATTTCCTTGAGAAACATCATGGGGAATCTGATTTTGCATGGACGGTTCTTGAGAAACCATTCATACCGTTCCATGTTAGTAATGTTTCCAGATTTCTGTTTTTGAGAGAGCAAAAATTGATTTTTAAACTTTCCTCTGACATTGTTGGATTGAATGACCAGATACCTTGGAATGCTCTTTAGTCATCTGTTGAGTTATTCCAACTTAAATATCATTGTTTGACTACCCTGACAGAATTCCTTGTTGGGCTTCTGAGTGTAATAGTTATTCAATCTCAAACTTACCAATCCACCATCGTTTGTGGTTTCTGCAGTATGAGATATTACACGTACATTTTTCAAATTTTTCATAGGTTAACCCCACCATGAGAGCAAATTTCATCAAGCTAATCATTCTGTACATTACACATAATTGTGAGAGAAATTATAAATTTGTCACATTAGTTTACATATTTTCTGTGCCTTTTATTGGGGATCTGTGCCATCTATTGGGGATTGAGCATGATACATTGATCAGAGTGTTTGGCTCAAACTACAAAGATGGCGGTCTTTTGGTCATTTTGTAGTTCTATTGGTACATTATTTACACCAATATGGACTATTAATATTGTAGTCTGTAGCATATAACCATTCATCATCTGCTATCAATGAGAAAATGTTTGGTTTATACCAACATCGATATTTCATGCGAAGCGAGCGCTATCTTCAGGGTATCAGGCATAAAGTTGTGTTTAAACTGCAAAGATGGCCGCTGTTGAGTCACTCTGTAGTTTCTGGCGGTATATCGTTTTTTACTGTTTGGGATACTGCCTCAATATTGTAATTTGCAGCACACACTTTTCAGTTATAACACCAGCAAGTAAAAACATTTGGCCTATGGATACATCATTATTACACGCGAGACGAGCGCCGTCGGAACTACAAGCATGGCCGCGATGACGTCATGCTGTAGTTCCGGCGGAAGGATCTGGTCTCTCGTTGTGTTTCGAGTATCGGAGCTGACAGTAGATGTTTCCTAGCGATCGAACATCACAGTAAGCATTCAATGAGGGCATTATAACTTCCATTAAGGCCCTACCTAGCTTCATTTAACAATCTTTTGTATGAGCTTACATAGAGGAGGACAGGACGAAAGCAAAGTAGTCCCTCCATGTATTAGTGTATTTATACCCAGTTTTTCTGCCACAACAATGCCTCCCTCAAGCCTCAGGAGACTTTGGTGGCACCGACGGACAGGTGAGATAGTACACTTTTAAGGTTATTCATGTGTTTGACAGTCAGTTTCCATATGGCCAGTAGTGATTAGGCTTGTTCTAACTGATTTGAAACAGGGGCACCCACTTAACATTACTATTTCATCTAGTATTAGTGACTAGCAGCCCGTCCCGACCTTGTCCGGGAGCCATCAGGCTTCAGGGCCCCCGCCCGCCCCGACATTGTCCATGGGTCCCCCAGAGTAGCAGCCCATCCCGACCTTGGCTTCAGGGCCCCCGCATGCCCCGACATTGTCCGTGGGTCCCCCGGAGCCTTACCTCATCCGCCGCACCTCCCCGCGCTCCTGAGTTCACAGGTCCGCTGCTCCTCGCCGCTCCTCCCCGCCTGTCCGCCGCTCCTCTCCGCTCCTCCCAGCCTGTCCGCAGCTCCTCGCCGCTCCTCCCCGCCTGTCCGCCGCTCCTCTCTGCTCCTCCCAGCCTGTCCGCAGCTCCTCACCGCTCCTCCCCGCCTGTCCGCCGCTTCTCCCCACGCTCATGTCCGCCGCTCCTCCTCGCGCTCCTGGACGCCGCTCCTCCCCGCGCTCCTGATGTCAGCACGCACGTCGCGGCCGGTGCTACTTCCATAAGACTACTTTTTTTTTCTCGGAAATTTTTTAAATAACATATTTTTTAAATTCATATAGCCTATGTCCATCTGCACACCCTGACAATTACAACGATGTATCTGGTATGTGGATTGGCGCTGTGGTTCCCGAGTTTACCCGCCTCAAAGGTTCAAAGTTCTTCCTTTATAATAGTAGTATAGATAAACATGGTTGCTTCTGAACAGAGTGGGTGGTTTGAATTATTAGGCAGGCTTGCTTGATTTGCCAGTCTAAGGGGTGGCGACCGGGTCGGTGAGGTCGCTTTTTACATTGAATTAAGGAGTGGTATAATGGGATACGTTCAGCAGGGTAAAGAGATAAGCACCATTAGATTCCACAGTAAGAGTGGGATTTTTGATGCTGTCCCCTGTTTTGTACTCCTTTTTTCCATAGGGCGGGGCCTCGTATACCTGAGCACGGTCCAGGTGAGGTGAGGTCCAGTCCCCTGTCATTCTGGGTGAGCAATAAATCATCAACATTTTTCATATTTATGCATGAGATACTGTGAGCACATGTGTATGTGTATGTACTAATATAAGTAACAAATGTATATCTTCCTAATATCACGCTGAGTATCCATGTGACAAGTAGGATGAGTGCTATACTGTAGGCACAGGTTGTATTGCTCCTACGCCTATTACCACATTTTTTCTTTATTCTTCACTGATTGGTTGTATTGATTTTTCACACATTTGTTACAGTAGCAATATTTAAGAGCACTAGCCCCGATGAAAGCCAAGGGACGATTTGCCCGTTAGGCAGAAACATGTTGGCCCTTACGCGACAGTCATTCTTTCCATATTGTCGTTTGCACTGTTCCTGTTCTATTAATTAGGGGATGTGCCTTGTTTTCATTAAAAGAGTTGTTCAGACATATCACCCTATTTTAGACTCACCACATTCTTTGTTATGTTGCACTGTGTTTTCACCACTTCTAACCATCATTTACTGGCCAACAATTGGTGGTTCATAGCGTCCTAAGGACCTTATCCAGCACTACTGTAAGGCATTGTGTCTTGATGATCTAAGGACCGGCCTGGTCACAGTATGGACGGCCAGATGATATGACGGATCACTTGGTTTGTTTGATGGTTATCCATAATAAGCTGTTCTGGATCTTGCTGAAAAGTTTTTGATTATAGATTATTGAATGTGCATTCCTCACACATGTGTCTCATGCTCTCTTTCTTTTTTTCTTGTTTAGGAATTTTCCTTAAGGTGACTGTAGCACCTACTGACATAGTGGACCACATGCCAGTTGGGCCAACATTTTTGGCTGATAGACCTCACAAGTTCTCGTGTATTCTCCTACACTGCCCGAACACTGCTGCTGTGCCTTAAACTCTGAAAAACACCCCCGCTATACCCCTACACTGGGTGAATACTACTGTAGTTTTCCAAACCCTGAAACAGCACTCCCAGCAAGACCCCCTTTCACTGTAGTAATCATTTTACTGAATTGCAAAGGATACTATCATTTGTCTAAAATCACAGTATGAGTCAGTATTCAATTCAGAAAATTGTGGCAGAATAATTTGCTCAGTTGATGTGTTTAAAAATATGGGAATACATGTACTCATGAAGTGAGTCAGGCTTTAGGACATGTAGTGCTAGAAAGTCATGTGCAGTATGTTTGTCAGGCCTCTTAATTCCTAAATAGTCTCCATGCTGTATAATAAAGATCTTGGGTGTGCTGTAGAAATGCCATAGCAAATCTCTCTGTAGCATGTAGTAATAATTCCAGTGAATTGCAAGGGATATTTTTATTTGTCTAGAATCACAATGTGAGTCAGTGTGTTTTTGGGAATATTGTCACAGAATCACTTGCTCGGTGCATGTGTTTGCAGTCATGGGAATACATGTACTCATGGAGTGAGTTAGGCTTTAGGACATGCAGTGCTTTATATTCCTGGCCCCTGCATGATACCATACACTGCCCAAACATAACTACACTGCTCTAAACTCAGATATACCAGTCCCACCATGATCCCCTACACTGCACTAACACCACTGCACTGTCCTAAACCCTAAAATACCATCTGTAGCAAATCCTGCTAAACTGCTTGAACACTACTGCACTGCTCTATACCCAGAAACACCATCCTCAGCAAATGCCCCTATAATGTTGAAACACCACTGCACCCCTAACCCTGAAACAGCACTCCCTGCATGATCTCCTACACTGCCCGAACACTGCTGCTGTGCCTTAAACTTACTTATGGAGTGAACTAGACTTTACAACATATAGTGCTTCTAATTGCTATGTAGTATGCTATATAATTGTAAAAAAATATATATATTTTCTTCACACCAGATTTTAATTATCTACAGAAAGAAAAACCATTATTCCTTCAAAGAGTGAGAAAAGAAAAAACAAGTACAAGATTTATCTAAACAACAATGTGTGGAAAAAAAGAAGAAAGTTCCTGGTAAGACAGCAAAGGATTTTATAAGGAAAATAATACAAACTAAACAAAGTGTGGGGAATCTGGAAAAAAAATAAAATAACTAACTACAAAGAAAAACCAGACAAAAAAGAAAAATTATGGAAAACTATGTGGTAAAGAAATTGTGTATAGTAAAAGACGAAAAAATCAGTTCGCTGAAATTCGCAAGCGAATGTTTTATAACAGAGTTGTTTTAAATTTATTAAAAAAATATAAAGAATTGTAAAAGAAAAACAGCTTTTTATAAGAAAAAGAAACATATTCAAAGTATTGTTGAGAAGGCTTTTGAATTTTAAAAAAAGTTGTTTATTTTAGTAATCAATAGAATTCGAACACTAGATAAGCCAATCAATGTTATGAAGGCCAAAAGCAAGTGGAAAAGACTAATTAATAGAACTAATTTTTGTAATGTTTTTTCTGGAGAATGGAAACATAGTTCAGGTTGTGAGCCATTTTTTAATGAAGAGAGTTACCTTCAGAGTAATGATTTGTTGCATGCAGTTGACACCAGTGGTCGAGCTTATGAGGTTAAGAAGGGTTGTCCGATTGAAAAAGAGAAAATTGTTCCTAGAAATGCAGAAGAGGTGTTAGCTGATGAAGTTTTAGGGAGACGTCCTAAGGCTCCAGTGTACACTTGGAATTGTAGTAGTATTTGTAGCGTACGAAAGGATTCAATAGATTTTTTTCTCGCAATTTCTTACGTAAGTATACTAAGAAAAGTGTTAAACAAAAGATTAAGATGTTGCAAGAATTAGACCCTTGCAGAGTGAAAGAAAAAACGGGTTTGCAAGGTCATTCTCTGGCTAACACCCTCTCTCTGTCTTACATCCTCTTACACCCTCTCTCTGTCTTCCACCCTGTTACACCCTTTTTCTGACTTACTCCCTTTCTCCCTTTCTTTGACTTACTCCCTCTCCCTATTACATCCTTTCTCTGTCTTACAACATATTATACACTCTCTCTGTCTTACTCCTTCTCTATGTTTTACTCCCTCTATCTGTTTCTTTGTCTGACTCTCTCTGTCTGTTTGTGTTACTCCCTCTAGCTCTTTTTCTCTGTCTTACTCCTAGTTACATAGTTGCTGTGGTATAAACTTAGATATGTTGTAAACTAGTGTTTATATCGTTTGCTTATTGTCATTGCTTTGTTGTTTGGTAATAGTGGTCTATAATGTGTTCTTTTTTTCTTCACCACAGATTGAAATCAAGATTTCAATAGTAAGGAAATATGCCCTCAAGGCAGAGGAGAAGGAAAGAAAAAGAGAAACTTGTGTCTAGAGAACTAGAAGAGGTGTTAGCTGATGAAGTTTTAGGGAGACGTCCTAAGGCTCCAGTGTACACTTGGAATTGTAGTAGTATTTGTAGTGTACGAAAGGATTCAATTGATTTTTTTCGCAATTTCTTACGTAAGTATACTTAGAAAAGTGTTAAACAAAAGATTAAGATGTTGCAAGAATTAGACCCTTGCAGAGTGAGAGAAAAAACGGGTTTGCAAGGTCATTCTCTGGCTTGTCTTTCTAAAAAAGTATGTCAGAGTGTTTTTCACCATTTCTGGATGTTAGCAGTACATCATACTGAAATGAGGAAATTAGTGAGAAGGTTGTATTATGCAAAAAGTCCAGCACTAATGTTAAAAAAGTTAAACAGTGCTCTTTTGCAGGGATCAGTATTAGATGTAATCAACATTTGTGAAGAAATTGAGGTTAGTTTCTTTGGTCCTGAAGAAGAAACTGATACATTAATAGAAGGAAATGTGGAAGAAAATGTACAGAATTTTAGTCCAGAAAATTTTGAGCAAGAAATTAGAAGGTTTAGGGTCATTTCAGGTGAAAGGCCAAACTTTTCTTGTATTTGTTGTAGACAAATTCATTATAAAAATCAGACCAGGTAAGTGGATCTATATTTAAAAAGTAAAAAGGAGAAGGTCTGGAAGATCACCTCGCAATCAACCCACCGACCAGCCCCACCGACCCAGAGGAGGGGGCCCGCACCCTCAGACTCTGGATGGAAAACTGCGCCAACCCCGTTGCACCAGTGTGACTACCCGCCGGCAGAGACACCAGCCAGAGAGCCAGATGGTTCACCCCGGAGCTCCTGGTCTCCAAGCACAACTGCCGGAAACTCGAAAACATCTGGCTCAGCGATAGAACACCCACCAACCACGCAGCCCAAAAAAGACGCCAGTCGCAACCATCACCGCCTCATCAGGACCACCAAAAGAGCCTCATTCAAAGACCGCCTCGACAACAACGCACACAACAGCAAAGAGCTCTTCAACATCGTAAAGGAACTCTCCAGTCCCAGCTCCTGCACCAACGACATCCCGCCGTCGCAAGCCCTGTGCGACACCTTCCACCACAAAATCACCAACATCCACAACAGCTTCAACCCCCAGATGAACCCAACGAACCCCACTACGACGAACACACCCAACCCCACCGACCACGACCTTCAGACCACATGGACCAACGTGAGCACCGAAGACATAATCAAGACCATGAGCACCATCCACTCAGTCTCCCCTTCGGGCCCTCTCCCCCACCACATCGCCAACAAAGACAACAGCCTCATCGCACCCCACCTGAGTAAACTCATCAACCTCTCCTACGAAACCGCCACTCTGCCTGACAGCTGGAAGCACGCCGAGATCAACGCCCTACTAAAGAAGCCCAAGGCGGACCCGAGCGACCTCAAGAAATTCCGGCCCATCTCCCTGCTCCCGTTCCCAGCAAAAGTCATCGAAAAGACCGTCAACACCCAGCTAACCCGCTGCCTAGAAGACAACAGTATCCTGGACCCCTCCCAGTCTGGCTTCCGCAGCAACCACAGCACCGAGACCGCCCTCATCGCCGCCACAGACGACATCAGAATCCTCCTCGACAACGGTGAGACAGCAGCCCTCATCCTCTTGGACCTCTCCGCCGCCTTCGACACCGTCTGCCACCACACACTTCGCACACACCACTTCGACGGAGGGATCCGAGACAAAGCCCTGGATTGGACCACCTTCTTCCTCAATGACAGAACCCAGAGAGTCCTCCTCCCCCCGTTCCAATAAGGTACCACGAAAACCATATGCGGCATCCCGCATGGATCCGCCCTCAGCCCGACGCTGTTCAACGTCTACATGGCTCCCCTTGCTCGCATCGCCAGACTACACGACCTCAACATAATCTCCTACGCCGATAAAACCCAGCTGTTCCTCTCCCTCACCAAGGACCCCCTCATCGCCAAATCCAACCTGCACCAGGGTATGAAGGCCGTCGCCGACTGGATGGAGGCAAGCAGACTCAAGCTGAACACGGACAAGTCGGAGATCCTCATCCGCGGGCCTAACTCCTCGGTGTGGGACGACTCCTGGTGGCCTCCATCCCTGGGAACGCCCCCAGCACCAGCCAACCACGCACGCAACCTAGGGGTCATACTCGACTCTACGCTCAGCATGACCAACCAAGTCAACGCAGTCTCCACCTCCTGCTTCCACACCCTCTGTATGCTTTGCAAGATCTACAGATGGATCCCGACAAACACATGGAAAACAGTCACCCACGCCCTCATCAGCAGCCGACTCGACTACGGAAACGCCCTCTACGCCGGAGCCCCGTCCAAACTCATCAGCAGCCTCCAAAGAATCCAGAACGCCTCCGCACGCCTGGTCCTAGACGTCGCACGCAGAGACCACATCACCCCTCACCTAAGAGACCTACACTGGCTCCCCGTCGACAAAAGAATCACTTTCAAACTCATGATCCATGCACACAAAGCACTCCACAAGACCGGCCCAGCCTATCTCAACAGCAGACTCTCCTTCTACGTACCCAACAGGATACTGCGCTCCGCCGACCTTTCCCTGGCCGCCGTCCCCCGTATCGACAAATCTAACTCTGGGGGCAGATCCTTCTCCCACCGCGCCCCCAAGACCTGGAACGCCCTCCCCTCCTCCTACGACAGACCACAGACCTTCCGGAATTCAGAGGACTGCTCAAGACCTGGCTCTTTGACCATTAGCTGCAGCTCCCCCCCTCCCCACCCAGCTCCTTGAGACCCTAGCGGGTAAGTAGCGCGCCTTACAAATTCCTTGATTGATTGATTGATTGATAATACTCAGTGGAAGGAATTTGCAACGTATTTGTTGGTAGAGAATTGTTTTGATTTGGGTTCTGATCAACGTATTTGCAACTATTGTTATAACAAATTAAATGAAAACCAAATGCCTTCTAGAGCTGAACATAATAATCTTGAGTTGGTAAATATTCCTTCTGAACTGATGGATTTAAATACTTATGAGTCTATTCTTATTCAATGTGTGCATCCATTTCAGGCTATTGTTCGTATGGAGCCTAAGACAGGGAAATTGCCGCCTTCAGATTTACAGAGAGGATTAAAGGGAAGAGTTGTATATTTGCCTCTATATTTAATGAAAAATATTGAAACAATTGGTGTAGAAAATGTGGAAGAGGAACCTCTAATTATTCTAGTTAATGGCGTTCCTACGAAGAGTAAGAAAATCTGACCAAAATTTGTGGATGTTAGGAAAGTGAAAAAGGCAACGTTGTATTTGGAAAAAAATAATCAATACTATAAAAATGTATATGTAGGTGAAGAGGAAACAACTGTAGAAGAGGACAGTGATTTGTCAACTGGACAAATTGAAAAAGTGGATGTGTCCAGAACTGAAGAAATTTATGAACATTATAGTGTGCATCAACTTCACTCTAAAGAAGTGATCGGGAATACTGTGCATCCATTTCAGGCTTTGTTCGTATGGAGCCTAAGACAGGGAAATTGCCTCCTTCAGATTTACAGAGAGGATTAAAGGGAAGAGTTGTATATTTGCCTCTAGATTTAAAGAAAAATATTGAAACAATTGGTGTAGAAAATGTGGAAGAGGATCCTCTAGTTATTCCAGGTAATGGCGTTCCTATGAAGAGTAAGAAAATCTAACAAGAATTAGTGGATGTTAGGAAAGTGAAAAAGGCAACGTTGTATTTGGAAAAAAATAATCAATACTATAAAAATGTATATGTAGGTGAAGAGGAAACAACTGTAGAAGAGGACAGTGATTTGTCAACTGGACAAATTGAAAAAGTGGATGTGTCCAGAACTGAAGAAATGTATGAACATTATAGTGTGCATCCACTTCACTCTAAAGAAGTGATGGGGAATACTATTGAGTTATTCCAAATGAAAGAAGCGAAAGGAAGTCCCATTAGTGTATGGGAAGAAAGCTTGGAAGCTCGTTGTTTTCCTCAGTTATTTCCAACAGGCAAAGGTGGACGATATGATTAATGACATGTGTAGATTCCTGCATCTGAATACCGGACATCAAGATTATATGCAGAAGATCCAAGGTTTCGCCAATGTATTCCATATTTGTTTCATCTTCTGTTTGAGAGTGACTTGTCTGGACTTTCTTATGCAGTGAACCATATACTAAAAAGTGGAGTACATCTGCAAAATGTTTCGGCACAGTACTTTATGGATAAAGTCCAACAGAAAGATACTGTTTTGGAATCTCAGCTAAATAATCTCATGGCATGTCAGCGTGGTACTAATGAGTACTGGTACCGTCCTCATGGGGAATTGAAATGTATGCTGAGAAACTTAGGAACTCCTACACGGTTCCTTACTCTAAGCTGTGCTGAGTATTTTTGGGAAGATTTACTTCAATTTCTTCAAGAGACAAATGCAAATATAGAATACAAGACACCTGGAGAACTGTGCTCTTTTGATCCAGTTAATGTATGCAGGTATTTCAATCATAGATTTGAAGCTATGATGCCTTTTATCACAAACAAAAAAAATCCTCCTCTTGGAGAGGTTCTGGATTTCTTTTGGAGAAAGGAGTATCAAGCAAGAGGTGCTCCTCACATACATATGCTGCTATGGATCAAAGATGCCCCCAAATTTGGAACAGATTCAGGTGACCCAGTGATGAGTTTTATTGAACAATATTCTACATGTGCTGTACCAAAAAGTACAGAACAAAAGAATTTAATACATCAAGTCTTACGGTTTCAAACCCATCGTTGTGGAAAATACTGTTGTCGAAAGTACAAATCTAAGGATAAGTTCTACACAAAATGTCGTTTTGGATTTCCACGTCCAGTAATATCAAAAGGAAGAGTGAACAATTTTATGTCATCTTTGCGACATACTGTCACAAGAAAATCACCGAAAAATACCTACAGCTTAAGAAGAAATGAAGAGTCAAAATACATAAATGACTATAACTCAGTCATGTTGTCGATGTGGAATGCTAACATGGATATTCAATATGTTGCAGACAGCTCCATTGCTGTGGTTCGATATGTAACATCTTACATTTACGAAATCTGAAAAGACGGAACTAAAGGAAATAAGAGAAGAAATTTCTCATGAAATATTGGAAGTACTGTGTTTAAAGAAGGTATGGCATATTGTGCTTTATCTCGAGTCAGAACTTTATCTGGATTATACTTGATTGATTTTGATGAGACAAAGATTAGTGCAGATGTAAATTGTGTAAAAGAGTGTAATAGGTTAAGAAGAGAACATGCTCCCAATTTACCTAACTATCCTTTATTTGAAAAGCTTGTGGTAGGTCGAAAAAGAAGATATGAGAAAAATTGTAGCGAGGTTGTAGAGAAAAAAAAGTTAAACCAGTGAAAGTAAGCAAAAAGAAAAAAGGATACTATTGAAGAGGTTGTTGGTTTTCAGTTTGAAAACAGTTCTGGTGTCAACTGCTATGCTAATTTAGTGGTTAATGTTGTTTTTTTCTTGAAACTTTACAACAACAAATTGTTGAAAATTGGGACAAAAGATTTTGGTGTTTGGTGAATTCTGTGTTTGAGAAATGTAGTAGTGATAAAACTAAAATAGAAAGTGTTTCTGATATTCGAAATGTTTTAGACATATGTTCTGGTTTAAATCAATTTTCACAGAATATTCAGCAAGATTGTCAGGATTTTCTAATGTATATGCTTGTTGTATTGCAAGATGAAGGTATAGATATTGAAAATCTTTTTGGCCTTTGTTATAAATGGCAACATGACTGTGACAATTGTTTGTTTTCAAGTAGTACTAATATAGACACAGAAAGATTTATATATTTGACTTTACCAGACTGCAAATCAGTGTCTTTTAATAATCTAGTTAGAGAAGCAAATCAAAACATGGTCTGTACTCAATGTAACTCAAAAATGTTATCAACATTATTTATACAAAGATATGGACATTATGTAATTTTAATGCAGCAACGATGCAGGCCTGATGGAAGAAAACTGACAACTTTAATAAAAAAATGTGTGGCTTCTCAACTATCAATATCTGGAAAAACTTTTGTAACTGTTGCAATTATTTTCCATGATGGTCCATCTATAAAATCAGGACATTACAGGAAATGTGGCAAGAAATTTCTCATGAAAAGAGCCTAAGTAAGAAATTGTACAGCTACAGTTTGAAGATGTTGTCTCATCGAGAAATCGGAGCATATGAATGTTCAGATCGCTTATCATCTGCAAGTTTATACTCCAAATCTAGAACAATCATTTGGGTGAGTATAGGTCTTGCAAGAACACGAAGCCGAGTTTTGAAATCTGTACAGGAAATTGAGTATTTAGCAGAGAGAGAACCAGACAGTACAGATATTTTGAAGACAAATATGTTGGATACATACTATCCAAATAGAAGTAATCATCTTGAGAACGTTTGTCTCTATGAAGTACTGCAAAGCTATACTTTAAGAGGAATATTACAGAAGATATCAATAAAGGAGTATATGCTGTGATTGGATCTGAAGGATGTTTAGTGAAACAAAGAAAAGGACATTTGATTAATCACCGAAAACTGAGTTGCGAAACTCCTGACAAAAGGAAATTTTACTGTAGCTCTTTTGCAACTCTTACAGCCATGGCGTACAGAACTGGAACTACTTGGAGATTTTTACAGTTAAGAAGATTCATTCAACGCAACTAAAAATACTATAGAATGTCCTCTTTTTACTAATTATCTGAAAATGTTGGACGAAATACAGCAAGAAGCTACAATTGCAGCAGAGATTGCTAGAGACAGTTCTCAAGACAGTCAAAGTTCTGCTTCATTGAGTCAGGATCCACTAGGAGAACCAATTATCCAAAATGAAGCAGCAACTGCCATGGATGAAGTGGAAAGAGCAATGCAACAAGCTCAAGAGGATGTAATAAACTTATAAGAATTGGAAAAACAAATAAATGTTGAGCAAAAACAAATAAATGATCAAGTGACAGAACAGATTGAGCATGGTTTATATCATGAGAAAAAAGAGTGCTCATGTACGTCATTTAAACCTGTCTGACTGTACGTGAGTGGAGAAGCAGGAACTGGAAAAAGTTTTCTAATTAAAGGAATTGCAACTTATCTACAGAAAAGAACTGAGTCGTCACTCTCTTGTGTTGTTACTGCTCCAACTGGGTTGGCTGCACATAACATTAAAGGGATTACTTTACATAGTTTATTGATGCTGCCAGTAGAGCATGAAAATAAATTAGAATACCACAAGATATCTGGAGAAGCTTGTTGTGAAGTTTCAAGAGTCTTGAAAAAAATGAAACTTCTCATTATTGATGAGGTAAGCAAGGTATCAAATTTAATGCTTGCCTTTGTGCATTTAAGAATGCAACAAATCCTTAAAACAGAGTATGATGTGTTATTTGGAGGCAAACATGTCATAGTTTTTGGAAATCTACTACAACTAACTCCTGTGAAAGGACAACCAGTATTTAAAACAGTTACACATGAAGACACCAGAAAGTGCCAGGGAAGCATTGGAAATGTTAATATTTGGTCATATTTCGAATATACAGAACTCATTAGAAATATGCGACAGGCAAAGGATGCTGATTATAAAAGTATTCTTGAAGATATAAGAATTGGAAAAGTGAGTGAACATGGCAAAGAAGCCTTACAGGCACCATTACTTTCAAATTTGTTTCCAAACGAAAATATTGTTCCAGAGAATATATATTGAAAAATTGCAGAAAAGAAATCAGTGACATGCTTGATGCCAACTCTGCAAGAATGTTCAATATTCAATGAAAGCATGTTAAAGTTAGAAAATCAAGAAATTATAAAACTGGAAGCTATTGATAAAATATAGCATGAAGGAGCTATTATTATTTTGTCAGAAAAGTTGAAGTCAAAATTGGATTCTTTAGAGAAATCAATATTTAAAACTGCTGGTTTAGAAAAGAATCTATATGCATGTATAAATTGTCGGATAATTTTACGACGTAATTTACATGTAGAAAGAGGTTTAGTAAATGGAGCAATGGGTAATGTTGATTTTGTGAATTACCCAAATAGAGATGACATTGAATCTTTGAAAATCAAATTTGATGAAATTGAAGAAGTACAACAATTGAGTCGTTGTTCAGCTCGATTTTTGCTTGTAAAAGATTTATATGTCCGCCGAAAACAGTTTACTGTTTGTTTGGCATATGCGGTGACTATTCATAAATCTCAAGGTTTAAGTGTAGATGGTGCTTTGGTGAATATTGGAAGTACTGTGTTTAAAGAGGGTATGGCATATTTTGCTTTATCTCCAGTCAGAACTTTATCTGGATTATACTTGATTGATTTTGATGAGACAAAAATTAGTGCAGATGTAAATTGTGTAAAAGAGTGTAATAGGTTAAGAAGAGAACATGCTCCCAATTTACCTCAATATCCTTTATTTGAAAAGCGTGTGGTAGGTCGAAAAAGAAGATATGAGAAAAATTGTAGCAAGGTTGTAGAGAAAAGAAAAAAACTAGATAAACCGGTGATAGTAAGCAAAAAGAAAAAGGATACTATTGAAGAGGTTGTTGGTTTTCAGTTTGAAAACAGTTCTGGTGTCAACTGCTATGCTAATGTAGTGGTTAATGTTGTTTTTTTTCTTGAAACTTTACAACAACAAATTGTTGAAAATTGGGACAAAAGATTTTGTTGTTTGTTGAATTCTGTGTTTGAGAAATGTAGTAGTGATAAAACAAAAATAGAAAGTGTTTCTGATATTCGAAATGTTTTAGACATATGTTCTGGTTTAAATCAATTTTCACAGAATATTCAGCAAGATTGTCAGGAATTTCTAATGTATATGCTTGTTGTATTGCAAGATGAAGGTATAGATATTGAAAATCTTTTTGGCCTTTGTTATAAATGGCAACATGACTGTGACAATTGTTCGTTTTCAAGTAGTACTAAAATAGACACAGAAAGATTTATATATTTGACTTTACCAGACTGCAAATCAGTGTCTTTTAATAATCTAGTTAGAGAAGCAAATCAAAACATGGTCTGTACTCAATGTAACTCACAAATGTTATCAACATTATTCATACAAAGATATGGACAGTATGTAATTTTAATGCAGCAACGACGCAGGCCTGATGGAAGAAAACTGACAACTTTAATAAAAAAATGTGTGGCTTCTCAACTATCAATATCAGGAAAAACTTTTGTAACTGTAGCAATTATTTTCCATGATGGTCCTTCCACAACATCAGGACATTACACAGCTTATTTAAAATGTACAAAAGGCTGGTCTCATTGTAATTATACTCAATTGATTTTTAAACAATGTTTGCCTTATGACTTACCAAATTCTTACCTAGTGTTTTTACAACCAAAATTTTAGGGAAAACAATTTGCCTGGGAACATTACTGCTGTTAAGAAAGGGTAGTCTGGTGTTGAAAAGTACTTTGTGAGTGAGTGGGATCAAGTTAAAAAAATTCTTGTAGTTGACGTAGAGGTAGTGTAAGTGTATCAGATAGTGGGTGATTTGGCTATCACAGGAGAAGATGATCATCAGTGAGGCAGAGGTGTTTTAGATTTGTTGTAGTTGTTGTAGATGTTGGTGAAATTCTTTATTCCCTTGTAGAGGTTTCTTTTAATGGTATGCAGCTCCTTGCTAAGATAAAGGATGAACAGAGTGTCATCGGCATACCAGATGATGTTGAGATTCTGATAGCATGCTAGTTGTTTAAGGTTCTATATACATGATAAATAGCATCGGGTGGAGGTATAACCAATGTTAGATGGTACAAAATATGTTGGTGCTTTTGATTCAGAAGGTTGGGAAAAGGAAGCTTAAGAGTACTATTAAGTAACTTCCAAACTGAGCATTTTACACATACTATTTGGCCATGCAGAAAAGTATCTGAAACAGAAAATGACTATTTCGGGTAAATGTTGTTAGCATATGTTTGTACATAACTTTATTTAGAGTGTATACAAAAGAAGTAATAATGTTTTGTTACTTTGTGATTGTTGGAGATGTCCCATATTTACGTAAGAAATTGCTGTTAAAAAAACCCATTTAAGATATGTTTTTTTTCCAATTTTGACATTATTAATGAAAATGTTGAATGGGTTTTTTAAAGACAATCTTATTGATTGTCTTTTTTTTTTGCCCGCTGTTATATGATGAGTACTATTGAACTCACTGTTTTCAGTGAAATTCAATATATTCTGAGAACAGCAAAATAAGAGACATAACATATTGTACAAATTATTTTGTATTGTGAAATATATATTATAACTCAATATTTTCTTCTCTTCCACAGATACTATATTTATAAAAAAGTGTATTATTAACTTTTCATTACTTAAAAGGTAAGTATGACAAACAAAAAATACTTTTTCATCACTCTCTTACTTCTCTTTCCCTTTTTACCTTTCTTCACTCTCTCCCTTACTTCCCTTCCTTTACTCATCTTACTCCCCTTCTCTCACTCTCCTTACTCCCCTTCATTCACCTTTATACTCAATTCAATTCAATTCTCTTTATTTCGGCTTGACGCCATAAAAGAACAATTTACGCAATACAATACAATAAAAGAATTAATAATAACATACAATTAAAAGGTTTTCAGAACATATTATATAACTGTGCAAAACATGTAGAAGGACTCTTGGAGCATAAAAATAAAAATCATGCAAGATAGAAGGACGTATCAATAAATTTAGGAGCGATTTCAGTTGAGCGGTGCTATTAAAAACAAGTTCAAGTCCATAATTCAAGTCCAAGATAATTCAGGTCCATAGAAGTGGGAAACTTGGTTACAACTTGTGACCCATTTTTTTCCTGCGGTGACAAACAGAAAGTAAAAATCTACTAACACTAAATGTTATCTGCTGTGAAGTGTTTGTGGTCAAAATTCTCAGAGCCTGACGGTAGGATCTCAAGCCTAATAATAGGCATATTGGTTTAATCCATCTTGTTCTTTCTTGGCCATACAGGGGACAAAAGAAAAGAATATGTTGCTCATTCTCTATTTGATTGTTATCGCAGAGTGAGCAAACTTCGTCCAATGCCTCAGAAGATGGATCACGGCTCCTTGCCCAACGAGCCAAGGTTGATTTCAATACTAGATTACCGTATCTAAACTTTAAAAACAACGTTTTGGCAAGTGGAGGCTCTATTTCGTCCATAAAGGTCTCATAGAACGGTTCATCCTTAAAGTTCAAGAATTTTGAAACCAGTGGACCGCTAGTTATGGAGTTCACAGTCATATTTGCTACATAGGACCAAAAGGCCCTTTTCAGGACTAATTTTGGGTTGGAAGGTAATAATTCAGGGTTCTCCCAAAAATGTTTCAGGCCTATGTTGTTAAACCAGGTGCTGACATGTCTAAGCCATGGGATTTTTTTCTGGGTGTCCAGCGCCATAATCTCTATAAGCCCCTCTCTATAGTCTTGTAATTCAGGGACATGCCACAATCTTACCCATAGCATAAGAGGTCTAATACAAACATGGTGGTCTGTTCTTTTAAAATTAAGGTCCAATTGCAGAGGTACTAATGGGGTTCCTCTCGGTACCCTTACCAAGCTTCTCAGAAAATTATTATCTTGGACACTGAAGGTCTCCTTGGAACCCGACCCCCACAGTTCTGCACCATAGAGCACTGATGATTGGACTTTGAATTTAAAAAGTTCCATTACTGGAAACACCGCTTTACTGGTACTTAAACTTTGCTCTCTAAGTATTGGTTTAACATTCTGGGCGAATATTAATTTACTTTTTTCCAATTGAGCTTTCCAGGTGAAGTTGGAATCTAGCGTCACCCCTAAATATGAGAAGTGGGGCACTGACTCCAGCTTCACTCCTTTTAACATTAAACACCCCTTATCAGGTTTGGTTGGGTTCAGGGCCATATACTTCGTTTTCTTAACATTAATCTCTAGCCCCTTTTGACAGCAATATTCATTAAAAGTGTTCAATAAAGTCTGCAAACCATTCTTTGTTTGGGAAATCAGGATTGTATCGTCAGCAAATAATAGAGATGCTACCCTTTCACCATTCAATTTGGGAGCATCACCTTTATACTCCTTCTCTCACCATCAGTACCCTTCCCTCACCCTCACTCACCTTCTCCTGCTCCCCTCTCTGTCCCTCACTTCTCTTTCCTTTCTTCCTCCATCACTACCCTTGTCTTGCTCTATACCTCACTCTCTTCTCACTCCCCTCTCACTCTCTTTCCTTCACACCATCCCTCACTCACCTTCACTCACTCCCCTTCTCTCACTCCCTCACTCCCTTTCGCTGACTCCCCTTCCTTTATTCCCTCCTTCACTCCCCTTTCCTCCATCCATCTCTAAGTCTCTTCCTCTGTCCCAGTCACTATAACTGCCTCACCCCCTCACAGTCTCTCACTCTCCCTCTCTTTCTCTCGCTCACTGTCTCCCTCTCTCTCCACCACTCTTCCTTTTCTTTCCATAAATCCTTCTCTCTCACTCACGCCTTTTTCCTCTCTTAATATGCTTCTTTTTCCCTCACTCTCCTTTTCTTACCCTCATATCCCTTCCCTCACTGTCACTGCCCTTCACTCAATCTCACTCCTCTTACACCACTTCATGTTCTCCTCTCTGTGCCTCACTCCCATTCCTTTCTCCTGCTCCCATTCCCTCACTCGCCCTCACTCTCTTTCCCTCACTCCACCCGTCAGTCCCCTTCCCTCACTCCCCTTTCCTGACTCCCTTTTGCTTACTCCCCTTCCTTTACTCCCTCACTCCCCTTCACTCCATTTCTTTCTCCCTCTCTCCCTCTGTCTCACTCAGTCTAACCGCCTGACTCCCTCTCAGTCACTCGCTCTCCCTCTCTTTCTCTCTCACTGCCTCCCTCTATCTCCTTCACCCTTCCTCTCTTTCCCTTTCTGTTTCCTTCACTCCTACTTTATCCCTCAGTCCCCTTTCCTCTCTCTTAAACTCCTTCATTCTCTCTCATTCCCCTTTCGTCACCCTCATACCCCTTCTCTCACTGTTACTGCCTTTCACTCACCCTCACTACTTTTCCCTCATTCCCCTTCCTTCACTCCCCTTCCTTCACTCCTCTTTCCTCACTCCCTCACTCCATCTCACTTACTCCCCTTCGTTCACTCACTCCCTCACCTTTTTTTTCATCCACGTTTCTCTCCCTGTATGCCTCTGTCTTACTCACTCTAACTGCCTCACTCTTTCTCAGTTCCTTGCTCTCCCTCTCTCTCTCTCTCTCTTCCTCTCTCTCCCTTACCCTTAATCTCCTTTCTTCTCTCTTTCTATCACTCCTCCTCTCTCTCTCACTCACTTTCCCTCTCTCTTAATTTTCTTCCTTCTCCCTCTTCCTTCCCTCACCCTCATACCCCTTCCCTAACTGTCACTGCCCCTCACTCACCATCACTCCCCTTCCCCCACACCACTTCCTCCTGTCTGTATCTCACACCCCTTCCCTTTCCCGCTTCCTGTCCCTCACTCCCCCTCGCTTTCCTTCCCTCTCTCCATTCCTTACTCCCCTTCCCTCACTGCCCTTCCCTAACTTCCTCCATCCCCTCACTCCCCTTCTGTCTCCCTCACTCCCATTCTCTCACTTTCCCTTACCCCCCTTTTCTCATCCTCACACCCCTTCCCTCACCACTGTCACTCCGCTTCCCTTATCTTCACTCCCCTTACCCTGCTCTACTTCCCCCTCTCCATCCCTTACTCCCCTTCCCTGTCTCTGTCCCCCGCTCCCTTCTCTCACTCCCCCTCCCTCACTCTCCTTTCCTTCCTGCCCTTCCCTTACTCTTTCACTCCCCTTACCTCACTCCCCTACTCTTAGTCCCCTTCTTTCAGTCACTCTTTGACTCCCCTTTCATCACTCACCATACACCCCTTTCCTCACTCATTCCCTCAGTCCCTTCCTCCTGTTCACTCAGTCATTTCAGTCATTCATTTATACACTACACTTTCATTCAAAAAAAAGTATGACACAGTTTATAAGAAATATAGCTCTTTTTGGAGAAGTGAAGTTAGTTCTTAGAAGATCTGTTTTTTTTTGTCTTTTTTTTTTTAACTTGTTTTGTGTTTTTTGAACAATTTTATGTTTTTTTTGGATTTTCTGTAATGAAAAAATAAACAGGTAACCAAAAACTGCTCAACAGGAACAGGAACAAAAATAATAAAAGAAAAAAATTAACGGCGAGAGCATCTGTGCTGCCTCTTTTTTTGTATGATTAAATCAATACTTTGCTCTCCATAGCATAAAACTTTGTTGCAATAGTTGCAACGTATGTGTAAGTCCGCAAAATCCGGCCGGATATCTGGACCAGCTGAAGATGGAGATGCACCCGGTGCTGAAAAAGAGGTGCTGGAGACAGCAGCTGGAGGAATATCCCTCAGATGTGCAGTAGAAGCTCGAGCATAGTTATTTGGGTGCAATTTGAGAAGATGGCGAGTCATGCTTGCAATTCCAAAAGAATAATGCTTAGAGGGATCTTCTCTTGAGAGAGTGGTGTCACAAATTTTGCATGTGACTTTAGAAGCATTAACTTTCTTTTGTCCTTCAGGATAAGAGAAACATTTCCATACAAAAGATTCCTTTGTTTTCTTCTGTGGTGCATTCTCTGGTACAAATTCCACCTCAGAGTCAGATGAAGACTGGTGTTGTTGCTGTTCTGCCATTGTAAAAATGGTTTTGAGCACGATGATATCCCTTCAGATGTTTCTCCCAGGAAAGTGAAAGAGATAGTGAGGGAAGTGGGTGGGGTGTTTGAAGATTTGGAAAAGAAACTACTATGAACCAATCAAAAGTGTTGTTTTCAAGTCACATGACTTTACGTGCGCGCAGGATGTGCGCACGGAGCATGCACGGAGCGAAGACAGAGTGCGCACGAGTCGCATATGAATGAAGTTTTACCTGATTTTTGTAAATGCTTTTAAAGCTAATATACGGTTCTTAAAAGTCAAAAATACTATTTTTATAGTTATGTCACAGAATGTCTTGGGTTATTGTGTACATTACATTTACAGAAATGACTTTTTGGAATGAACACATTTTCGCGGAGTGCGTGCAGCGTGCCCGCATGCGTGCAAACACCGTGCGCGCATGCGTGCGAGCACCGTGCGCGCACCTTCAAAAACACAAAAAAAGGCCAGAATTATTTAAAAAAAAAAATGTGTAAATAATAATACATAAATCAAAATTAAAATTTAAGTATTGTAAACAATATAGAGCATTTGAATAATAACAAATAAATATAATAATTGATACATTTTAAAATTAGCATTTAAAAACCTTTGAAATTCACTTAAAAAACCATAGGTTTCACACACGTTATAGTTAGGAATTAGTATTTGAAAAACCTTTGAAATTCACTGAAAAAAACCATAGGTTTCACACCAGTTATAGTTAGCTGGACATTTTACTCATACAAAACCATTGAAATTCCCCCGTTATAGTTAGTTGTACTCACTATAACTCGCGCGCCCGCAATCCACTGCTAATGATGTCACATTTTACATCATTCATGACATGGTCAGTGACATCACTGATAACATCACTGATGACATCTCAAATGTTTTCGATTTTCGCGCGGGGAGCGTACCGGGGAGCTTACCATGGGGAAAACCCAGTAAAACAGTAAAATAATAATTAAAAGTGATTAGAGGTAGGGTTGGTCTGAATAGAGTTGTTGTGTTGTGTGGGTGATTTAAGTGCCAACATGTAGGTACCAATGCAGAGTCTTAAATTCAATGAACACCGTCTCCTCTGTAGATATCTTGCATGTTGTTACAGAAGTTATTGTGGTATATGGAATGTATACCATAGTCTGTCAGGAAAGCAGAAACAGATCCTTTAAGCACTCCCTGAGAAGGCCTAGGGGATCATGGGTAGTCTACCCTGCTCCCTTATGATGTTTTCAAGTATTACATTTTACTCTCTTCTGAATCTACACAAAATTGGCGGTGATATGGTGCATTAGAGACAGACAGTGAGAGAAAGGAGGCAGGAGATGAAAAAGAGATGTCAAATACACATTGGAGATAATATAGTGGGAGAAAGGAAGTAACTATGAGCAAACTTACTATGTAACACAAAAAAGTTGTACAGTATACTGTAAGTCTCACTTTACATTATAATCATTTTGGTACTACTTCATGAATTACATATAAAAATGAATAATGTCTCAAACAATTTTTCATTATTAAATATAAATTTATTGTTTTGAATTTTCATAATTTAATAAAACTTCCAACATCTGATCATCTGGAATCTCCTGAAAATTTTGATTGCATGATTCAATTCTTTCTAAACAGTCAATTAATTCTTGGTCCAGAGACTCATCCATGAAATCCAAGTCAAGGGAATGTTGTTCAAGAATGTCCTCATCCGTAATTTCAAAAGAAATATTGATGGTCTCTTGTTTACCTTCCATTTTCTTGCGTAAATTGCATAAAAAATAACTATATCAGTAGAGTTAGGGCACTGTTGGGTTTAAGTTCAGAGAGGTACTTCTGAGTTTTTAACAGTGAAGTTATCTTTGGGCAGTGTATGGTATCAGGCATGAAGTAGAAATATAAAAAAGTGCATGTGATGAAGCCTAAGTAAATTCATAATTATACCAGAGAAGCCTAACTCAATCCATAACTATAACAGAGAAGCCTATCTCAATCTATAACTATAACAGAGGGACAGTAAATAACTAACAAAAAACGTTTTTCCAAATTAACTTAAAGTGCACAACATAGTTCCCCTTAAAATTAACAACTTACCTTTCAGAAAACAGTTGAAGTTTTGAGAGAAAAACCTTTATAAATGTACCTCAGGTAGTACTAGTCAAAATGGCCGTGTTTCCCTCTCATTTTTCATTTATATTCATGTACATAACCAATCAAATGTCAGCATATAAAAATACAAAACGAAAGTAACATTTTAATTGGTTGTAAATTCTAACACTTTCATATGTGTTTTTGTCAGGTAATTTACCTCAGGATATTTAGACAGGGCTACAGCCGTAATGGCTCAATGGAATTCCACAAAATTTGGGAAAATGGTAGGGACTGGTATGTAGTAGGGCCTATTCTATATTTGGTGAAAGTCTCTCCAGTGGTTTTTATGTAAATTAACTTCCAAATATTTTGGGGAGCGCTTACCGGTGCGCGCCCCAGTACGCGCACCGGCAGCGCAACGGGAGTCCTCCATCTTGTGTTTCGGTAGAATTGAGACACAAGATGGAGGACAAACAACATTGGGAATGGGTAAAAGGGGACACGGTAGAGACCCCCTGACCCCCTAGGTTAATTTTCGCGGGGGGAGCACCCGGTACGCGCACCGGGGAGTGTACCGGGGAGCGTACTTTGGTGATAAATAGTGAAAAAAGATAGAGTAAAATAATCATTTTGAGTGATCAGAGGTAGGGTAGACCTGAAAAGAGCTTTTGGTTTCTGTGGCTGATTTAGGTACCTACAAGTAGGTTCCAATGCAGAGTCTTAAATTCAGGAGGAATATTCTATTCCCCTCATCTGAGAAGTGCACACCATCTCCTCTGTAGATATCTTGCATGTTGTAACGCAAGTTATTGTTGTATATTGAACCCATTCCATAGTCTCTCATGTAAGCAGAAACAGATTTATTCACATGTTTCCGTGCTTTCTCAAATTGTGGACAAAATTGGTTGGACAACTTCCATTTCTATCTTTGGCATATATTGGAATATACCAAGGCAGTTTGTGGAAAAAGTGCCATCAATTGCTCAAAGGTGTCCTTTAAAAGCATTTCCAGACCTACCCCAGTCAAAGTGCATAGGTCATATCCACCACAGTGCAGAATTATGAGGTGAGGGTGTGGCAGATGCAAAAAGGTTTTCACCAATGGTATCAATTGGTGACATCTAAATCCTCTCTGGCCAATCCACTTGATGTCCACATTTGGTAAATCAAGGTTGTGAAAATTTCTGATAGCTGCGTACCTTTGAGCCCAGTGGATGTAGCTATGTCCAATAATCCAGACAGAATACATGGTGAGAGGAGGTTCTGGTGCAGTCAGATGAAGTGTGGAAATGAAATGGCAGTTGGAACAGTTGGAGTTTGCAAAAAAAACCTGTGGAGTTTCAGTGCTCTTGAATCACAAGCAGTGATTGGTGGATTCAGATAGTTGAAAACTGAAAGTTAGGGTGCATGGTTCTGTTCTGTGAAAGAAGTAATTTGAATGGTTAAGAAAAAGTCATTTAAAGAAACATTGCACTGGATAAGCTGGTGTATTGAGAGGTCAAACATCCTTGCTGAGTTCATTTGCAACATTGTAGAATAAACTTTTAAACCTGAGAGCTCAGTGAGGAGGGAGTTGCTATGGTAACAGGCAGAAAGGGCTGAGGGGGGAAGGGTGTTGGTTTTGAAATAGTGAGGGAAGAGTTTTAATTGGTTAACATGAGGGATATGTGTGTAGAATTAGAGGTTTTCTGTGCCATTCATGGTTGCAGTGTCTGGAGTGCATACATTTTGCTCTGCTAAAGAAATATTGGTGTGTGTGTCTGACACTGTTCTCAATCTCCCAAAGCATTTTTAAAAGTGATTAATGATTCATTTAATATAGATAGATACTTGTATGCTCTATGGAGAAGATTTGGAAGCACATTGTGGTTTTTTAATGTTGCTTTGTGTCATGTTTTTTGATAATGCTTGGTAAAAAGATTTTGCTGCATAGAGAAATTGTATTTTGTAAAATTGTGGAGTTTCAGTAGTGACATGGAATGCTTGTACATAGGACCTGTGCTGTGTTTCTTAAATGTTATTTAAAAAACGATTTTGGGGCAAATGAATGGCTTTTACATTTTTGAGAAGGAATAAATAGTGTCTGCATGATTAAATAAATATATTTGAACCCTTCACAATCATGTCACCTGTGTTACTTCAGATTAGGAAGAAGATTGTGCTTTTTTCTTGTTGGTTTGTGTCATGGTTTTTGACTATGTTTGGTATCAATGTTTGCAAGAGAGAGGAATTGTATTTTGTAAAATAGTGAGGTTTCAGTAGTGAAATGGAATGCTTGTACATAGGACCTGCGCTCTGTTTCTTAAATCTTATTTGAAAAACGATTTTGGGGCAAATGAATGGCTTTTATTTATTTATTTATTTTATTTATTTATTAAATTTGTATTGCGCACAAATACCCGAAGGTGTCTCGGCGCAGAGGATTATACATTGACTGAAATAAATGAAAGTGAAATTATTGATCAAATAACCATGTCTTAAGCTGTCTTCTGAAAATTAAAAGGGATGGACTGGTTTTGATGTAGAGGGGGAGAGTGTTCCATAGCCTCGCCGTGGCTACTAAGAAACGTCTATCCCCCCAGGCAACTGTTCTGGTACGAGGTAAAGGAAGGAGGAAGCTGGATGCCGAACGGAGAGTCCTGCTGGGGGTGTAAATCCTGAAGGCATTTATTAGGAATTGAGGACCTACATTATGAATGGCCTTATATGCAATACAGAGTGCCTTGAATTTTATACGGCTTCTGACTCTAAGCCAGTGCAGTCGACGTATGGCCGCCGAAATGGATTGGTATTTGGGAATGGACAGAAGAGCCCTAGCTGCCGCATTTTGGACTGCTTGCAATTTATCCACCACCTGTTGTTGACCATTTAACAGGAGGGCATTGCAATAGTTCAACTTAGAAAAAATTAAGGTGGATATCAGTGTTTTTCCTGCAGCTGGAGGTAAGTAGGGAAGTAATTTTTTAATTTTTCTGAGGGTGAAAAAAGCAGATGAAGTCACCGTGTTAACGTGATGGATAAATGTTAACTTGGTGTCGAATAAAACCCCCACGTTCCTGACCCTGGCAACCGGTGCTGGTGGGGGGCCAAAATCAATAGGCCACCAGATGTCAGACCACGCAGGAGACAGGTTGCTAAAGGTCATCACCTCTGTCTTATCCGAATTTAATTTTAGGCAGTTCATCAGCATCCAGGAGCCTATGGCTAGCATAGCCTCCTGGAATCTTGATGCAACTGCCTGACCATTCTTATGGACCGCCAACACCAATTGGGTGTCATCTGCGTAGGTAGTCAGATTTAACCCGTAAGTTTTTATGACCCTCGCCAAGTCCGACACATAGATGTTAAATAGTGTCGGACTTAGCGAGGATCCCTGGGGCACTCCACAGGGTAGTGTGGATGTGGGTGAGTAAAAATTACCAAGTTTCACAGATTGGGAGCGATTTGACAGAAAAGAAGCAATGAGGTCTCTGGCTAGATCGTTGACCCCAGAGCTGAGAAACGGTCGATCAAGATGGAGTGATCGACCGTGTCAAAGGCGGCGGAGAGATCGAGCAATATGAGTGCAGCCGCCCCATTATGGTCTAGAATAGTTCTGATCTCATCAGTCGCCTTTATCAGTGCAGTTTCTGTCCCATGGCTTTTTCTGAATCCAAATTGCGTATCATCCAGCAAGTGGTGCTGATCAATAAAATCTGAAAGTTGGCGGTTCATGAGTGATTCAACGATTTTTGCTGGGAAAGGGAGGCAAGCTATAGGTCTGTAGCTCGCTAGTTCTGCCGGATCCAGTGAAGGTTTTTTTAACAGAGGTTTAATTATTGTTTTCTTCCAAATCTGAGGGTACTCACCCGTAAGGAACATAGAATTGAAAATCTCAGTGAGCGGGGGTGTAATAAGTCCACTGAGTAAATTAAATACCGATGGCGGGCATGGGTCAAGCGGTGAGCCCGAGGTAATAGTTGCTATATGTTTATTAATGGTCTCTGGAAAAAACATGATGAAACACAGAAAGGGTAGGACCAGTAACCGGAGTAGAAGTAAATGAAGGATCAGAGCCTGTGGAACCGGTTAATGAGGAAAAAGTAGCATAAATGTTGGTAACTTTATTGGTAAAGTACTCGGATAAGGAGTTACAGAGGTCTTGGGATGGTTCAATTGCAGAGACAGAGGGAGGAGTGGATAAGGTGTTTACTATTTGGAACAGTTTTCTAGAGCGATTTTGTGCAAGCTCTATCTGGGATAGATAATAGTCCCTTTTATGAGAGATTATGGCGCGGTTGTATATGGCTATAGCAGCTATATAGCTCTGTTTGTCATGAGAATTATAGTGTTTTTGCCAGTGTCTCTCAAGATGTCTACAGTGCTGTCTCTGCAGTCTAAGTTCCTCTGAGAACCATGCAGCCGATCTAGTAGAACGATTTGGGGAAATTCTCTTAGTGGGAACCGACTGATTAAGTGCGTCCAAGAGCCAATCATGGTATTTGATAGATGCCTGATTAGGGTCAGCCGGAGTCACAAAAGGAGGGGAGACAAGAACTTGGGTGAGCAGGGGAAGATCTAGGTTTTTCCAATCACGGATACTCTGCACAGCTTGTGATTTTAATTGTGCTGGATTGGGGTTATGTGCTTTAATACTAAAGATGACAGCATCATGGTCTGACCAAGTCAGAGGTAATACCCTGGTGAATGATATAGCGACGTTATTGGTGAACAACCCATCCAAAGTGTGACCAGCCTGATGGGTCGGGACCGTGACTAGTTGGTGTGGTCCTAGTGCTTCCAGATCAGTAACGAGTTGAATCGTGTCTTTGTCCATGGGAGATTCAAGATAAAAATTGAAATCTCCCAGGACTGTGTAATCCGGCAAATCAGTGGACGGTATTAGTATCTCAGCAAGATCGGAGAGAAAACGAGTGCGTGGGCCTGGAGGTCGATAAAGAAGACTGCCCCTGAAGACCTGGTTGTTATTAAGAGTAATGGAGAACCTGAGAACTTCGCTAGTCAGAGTGGACATTGGTTCGGTTTGTAGGCGAAACTTAACTTTATCGACTATGGCGAGTCCCACGCCCCTACCCAAGGGCCTGTCGAGTTTACATACGAGAAAACCCTCGGGAGTGGCAGAACAAAAGTCTGGTCCAGAGGCCGCATCACCCCATGTTTCTGTAATAAACAGAATGTCTAGGTCCAAATTGGTAATCAATTCCCGGATTTCTAAATTATGTCTAGGTAAGGACCTAGCATTAATAAGGGCAGCCGAGTAGGGGTGCGTTAATTTCGAAGAGGAAGGGTGTGTAGGTGAGCGGAAATCTGGGAGAGAATAATGACATGTTGGACATGGAGTGTTAACAGGTATAGATAGTAGCATACAAGGCGTAGTAGGGCAATGGTGTGGAAATACCCTTACGTTTATATCTTTTAACTGGTCCGCTGTGTACCGGATGGGTGGGGATCGGTTTGAGGGTGTAAATTGCGTAGGGGAGGTGGCCCTGGGCCCGGTCCCGGCGCGGACGGGCGCAGATGGGCTTGCCTTGAGCGCGCCTTCGGTGCGCTCTCGGCGCGCCCGCTGTGCTCGTCCGCTGCGCTTCCGTGGGGGCATGAAGTTTAAATAGGCGAGTAGGCGAGCAGCTAGACTGCTAACCTCTCACCTGGAAGTCCGATGTAGCCCTTCCCAGTATGGCGGCCTATCCCTCCACAACAAGCCGAATAATCGGTGGTGGAACGGGGATCACGTCTCTGGTAGCCCTATAGTCGCACAAAATCAATTTAGCAGTCAAATTTCAATGTGGACATAATTACAGTGCAGGAAAATAAACAAGTAAAAAATTCAATTTTTGTTTAAAATAACCGCTAGGAGCCCTACACGAGGGGCGTCCATCGGCGGGTACGTTTTAAAATAATTATTAGAGCAGGAGGCGCATTAGTTGCAGCATAGATTCCAAATGCATTAGTCTTTCGAGTCAAGTAAATCTTTTTGACTAGGAATAAATAGTGTCTGCATGATTAAATAAATATATTTGAACCTATTAGGAAGCAGATTGTGCTTTTTTATTTGTTGGTTTGTGTCATGGTTTTTGATAATGTTTGGTATCAATGTTTGCAAGAGAGAGGAATTGTATTTTGTAAAATAGTGAGGTTTCAGTAGTGAAATGGAATGTTTGTACATAGGACCTGCGCTCTGTTTCTTAAATCTTATTTGAAAAACAATTATGGGGCAAATGAATGACTTTTACATTTTTGACTAGAAATAAATAGTGTCTGCATGATTAAAGAAATATATTTGAACTTTTCACAATGATGTCACCTGTGTTACCTCAGATTAGGAAGCAGATTGACATTCTTACTTGTTGGTTTGTGTCATGTTTTTTGATAATGCTTGGTATCAATGTTTGCAAGAGAGAGGAATTGTATTTTGTAAAATAGTGAGGTTTCAGTAGTGAAATGGAATGCTTGTACATAGGACCTGCGCTCTGTTTCTTAAATCTTATTTGAAAAACGATTTTGGGGCAAATGAATGGCTTTTACATTTTTGACTAGGAATAAATAGTGTCTCACCAGCTCTGCTCCCCAGGACAGGCCTCACCTCATCTGCACTCCTGGTCAGGTCTCATCTCATCTGCATCCTGTTACCATCTATTATACCCAATAGATTGAGGCCTGTCCAGGGGGCACGGAGGAGGTGAGGCTTGTCTAGGGGCCAGAGGAGGTGAGTCCTGTCAACAGCACTCTTGGACACAGGACTTACCTCCTCTGCACCCCTGGACAGGCCTCACCTCATCTGCACAATCTGCTTACTAATCTGAGGAAACACAGGTGACATGATTGTGAAATGTGCTAATATATTTTTTTAATCATGCAGATACTATCCAATCTTTGTCAATAATGTAAAACCAATTCATGTGCCCGAAATCTTTTTTAAATAACATTTACAAAACAGAGCACAGGTCATATGTATAAGCATTTAATTACACTACTGAAACCTCACTCATTTACAAAATACAATTCCTTTATGCACCAACATTTCTTTACCAAGCATTATCAAGAGTGTATTACTCTCTATTATATTCTTTTCCTGACTCACTCTATTTTTCCACCTGTCCCCTTCTAACACCCTCTCTCTGACTTATTCCTTTTTACATCCTGACTCTGTGTAACACCCTCTTACACTCTCTCTTTGACTTACTTTCTCTTACACCCTGTCTCTAATTTATTCCCTCTCTCTCTTTTTTACAGAAATTTGTAAGTCATACTCTCTCGTACATCCCCTTCCTGATTTACTCCGTCTTACATCCTTTCTCTTTGAAACATTCTCTCCCTGACTTACTCCCTATTACACCTTTTGTCTGTTTTACACCCTCTCTCCCTCTTTCTGACTGTTTTATTCTCTTCCTCTCTTCCTGTTACACCCTCTGTCTGACTTACTCCTTGTTATATCCTCTCTCTGATTTACTTCTCTTACACCCACTCTCAAACTTACTCTCTCTCTCTCTCCCTTTTACAGCCTCTCTCTGTTTTAGTCTCTTTTACATCCTCTCCCCTTCTAACACCCTCTCTATGTCTTACATCCTCTTACACCCTCTCTCTGTCTTCCACCCTGTTACACCCTTTTTCTGACTTACTCCCTTTCTCCCTTTCTTTGACTTACTCCCTCTCCCTATTACATCCTTTCTCTGTCTTACAACATATTATACACTCTCTCTGCCTTACTCCTTCTCTATGTTTTACTCCCTCTATCTGTTTCTTTGTCTGACTCTCTCTGTCTGTTTGTGTTACTCCCTCTAGCTCTTTTTCTCTGTCTTACTCCTAGTTACATAGTTGCTGTGGTATAAACTTAGATATGTTGTAAACTAGTGTTTATATCGTTTGCTTATTGTCATTGCTTTGTTGTTTGGTAATAGTGGTCTATAATGTGTTATTTTTTTCTTTACCACAGATTGAAAACAAGATTTCAATAGTAAGGAAATATGCCCTCAAGGCAGAGGAGAAGGAAAGATGCCAAGAGGAAAAAATCAAAAACAGCAACGGAATTAAAGCACTCCCCTACAACAAATACTTCAAAAAACAGAAAAAAAGCTCCTGGTAAGACAACTAAGTCTTTTTTTCGGAACATATGTAGATAAAAAAAAATTTTTAATGGAAATGTGAATATACAGAAGGAGAGAGCACATTTGAAAAGGAAGGAGAGGCCCCCCAAAAATGTTACTACTGGAGCAGGAGAGAATAGTATGTATAGGAATAGAAGGCAAAACCAATTTAGGGACATTCGTAGACGAATGTTTCGCAATAGGGTAGTTTTAAATTTGTTAAAAAATATTAAGAAAGGTAAACAGAGAGCTGCTTTTTACAAGAAAAAGAAAAGTGTAGAGAAGATTGTTGATCAGGCTATTGAAGTTAAGAAAAAATGATTTATTTTAGTAATCAATAGAATTAGGATACTTAACAAGACAATTGATGTTTTCAAATCAAACAGTAGATGCAAAAGAATAATTTTTTCTGGAGAATGGATGCATAGTTCAAGTTGTGAGCCATTTTTTAAAGAGGATAGTTACTTCCAGGAGAATGTTTGGTGCATGTAGTTGACACCAGTCGTCGAGCATATGAGGTGAAAGACGGTTGTCCGATTGAAAAAGAGAAACTTGTGTCTAGAGATGCAGAAGATGTGTTAGCTGATGAAGTTTTAGTGAGACGTACTAAGGGTCCAGTGTACACTTGGAAGTGTAGTAATATTTGTAGTGTGCGACAGGATTCAATAGATTTGCTTCGTAATTTCTTACGTACATATAGTAAGAAAAGTCTAAAACATAAAATGAAGATGCTGCAAGACTTAGATCCTTGCAGAGTGAGAGAAAATACAGGTTTGCATGGGTATTCACTGGCTTGTCTTTCTAGAATAGTATGTCAGAGTGTTTTTCATCATTTTAGGATGTTAGCAGTGCATCATAATAAAATGAGGAAATTAGTGAGAATGTTGTATTATGCAAAAAGCACTTAAGCTTAAACAGTTAAACAGTGCTCTTTTGCATGGATCTGAATTAGATGTGAAGAACATTTGTGAAGAAATTGAGTTTTGTTATTTTGGTGAAAAAGAGGACAGTGTAGAAATTGACACAGTAATAGAAGGTAATGTGGAAGACAATGTACAGATTTCAAGTACAGAAAAGTTTGACCGGGAAATTTCCAAGTTGAAGGTGAAATCAAGTGAAAGGCCAAATTTTAGTTGTGTGTGTTGTCGACGAACTCATTATAAGCATCAGACTACATTAGTTGATTTATATGTAAAAAGCGAAAAGGTAAATAATAATGAGTGGAAGGATTTTGCAACTTATTTGTTGATAGAAAATTGTTTTGATTTGGGTTCCGATCAACGTATTTGTAAATATTGTTATAATAAATTAAATGAAAACAAAATGCCTGCTAGAGCTGTTCATAATAATCTGGAGTTGGTAGACATTCCTTCTGAATTGATGGATTTAAATACCTATGAGTCTATTCTGATTCAATGTGTACATCCTTTTCAGGCTATTGTTCGCATGGAGCCTAAGATAGGGAAATTGCCTCCTTCAGATTTACAGAGAGGATTAAAGGGAAGAGTTGTTTATTTGCCTCTAGATTTCAAGAGAAATATTGATACAATTGGTGTAGAAAAAGTGGAAGAGGAACCTCTTGTTATTCTAGTTAATGGGGTTCCAACAAAGAGTAAAAAAATCTGGCAAGATTTAGTGAATGTTAGGAAAGTCAAAAAGGCATCGTTGTATTTGGTCAAAAACAATGAGTACTACAAACATGTATGTGTTGGAGCAGAGGAAACAGTTGCAGAAGAAGACAGTGATTGTTCAGCCGGCCAAATTGAAATAGTTGATGTGTCTAGAAGTGAAGAAATATATGAACATTAATACTGTTCATCCTTTGCATTCCAAAGAAGTAATGGGGAATGCAATTGACTTGTTTCAAATGAAAGCAGCAAAAGGAAGTCCCATTAGTGTATGGGAAGAAAGTTTGGAAGCTCGTTGTTTTCCACAGTTATTTCCAACAGGTCGAGGTGGACGATATGACGATCGACCAGTTCAAATTCCTGCATCTGAATACCGGACTTTAAGATTATATGCTGAAGATCCAAGGTTTTGTCAATGCATTCCATATTTGTTTCATCTACTGTATGAAAGTGACTTGTCTGGTCTTTCTTATGCAGTAAACCGTATACTGAAAAGTGGAGCACATCTGCAAAATGTTTCGGCGAGGGACTATATGGAGAAAGTCAATCTGCAAGACAATATTTTGGAATCTCATCTAATCAATCTCATGGCATGTCAGCGTGGTACAAACGAGTATTGGTACCGTCGTCATGGGGAATTGAAATGTATGCTAAGAAACTTAGGAACTACTAAATGGTTCCTCACTCTTAGCTGTGCTGAGTATGCATGGGATGACTTACTTCAATTCCTACTGGAGGCAAATGCAAATATACAAAATATAGAATTCAAAACACCTGGAGAACTGTGTTCTTTGGATCCAGTGAAGGTATGCAGATATTTCAATCATAGATTTGAAGCTAGGATGTGTTTTATTACCAACAAAAAAAATCCTCCCCTTGGAGAGGTTTTGGATTTCTTTTGGAGAAAGTAGTATCAAGCGAGAGGTGCTCCTCACATACAAAAGTTGTTATGGATTAAAGATGCACCCAAATTTGAAACAGATTCGGATGAAACAGTGATGAGTTTCATTGAAGAATATTCAACATTTGCTGTTCCGAAAACTACCGAAGAAAACAGTTTAAGGCAACAAGTTTTACGCTTTCAATCCCATCGTTGTGGAAAGTACTGTCGTCGAAAATTCTGAAACAAGGACAAGTTCTACACAAAATGTCGTTTCGGGTTTCCACGACCAGTGATTTCTAAAGGAAGAGTAAATAATTTGATGTCTTCTCTGCGACATACTGTGACGAGGAAATCACCAAAAAATACATACAATTTAAAAAGAAACGAAGAGTCCAAGTACATCAACGACTACAACCCAGTGATTTTGTCCATGTGGAATGCTAACATGGATTTTCAGTTCGTTGCTGACAACTCTATTGCTGTGGCTCGATATGTGACGTCTTACATCACAAAAAAAGAAAAGACAGAACTGAAGGAAATGTGGGAGGACATTTCACATGAAAAGAGTATAAGTAAAAAATTATACAGTTTCAGTCTGAAGATGTTGTCGCATCGAGAAATTGGAGCATATGAATGTTCTGATCGGTTATCATCAGCAAGTCTCTATGCCAAATCTAGAACAATCATTTGGGCGAGTCTAGGTCTTGCTGCAACACGAAACCGAGTTTTGAAATCTGTACAAGAAATTGAGTATTTGGCGGAGAAAGAACCAAACAGTACAGATATTTTGAAGACAAACATGTTGGATACATACTATCCAAATAGAAGTAGTCATCCTGAGAACACTTGTTTGTATGAAGTTCTGCAAAACTATACTTATAAGAGGAACATCACAGAAGATATCAATAATGGAATATATGCTGATATTCGGTGTGAAGGATGTCTAGTGAAGCAGAGAAAAGGCCATTTGATTAATCATCGAAAATTGAGTTGCGAATCTCCAGACAAAAGGGAATTTTATTATTTAGCTCTTTTGCAACTATTTAAGCCATGGCGTACAGAAGAGGAACTACTTGGAGATTTTCTCTGTTACGAAGATTCTTTTAATGCAACCAAGGATACCATAGAATTTCCTGTTTTTCCAAATTATCTGCAAATGTTGAACGAAGAAATAGAGCAAGAAGCCACAATTGTTGCAGAGATTGCTAGAGACAGTTCTCAAGACAGTCAGAGTTCTACTTCATTGAGTCAGGATCCACTAGGAGGACCAATTATTCAAAATGAAGCTGCCACTGCCATGGATGAGGTGGAAAGAGCTATGGAACAAGCTGAAGAGGATGTAATTAACTTAGAAGACTTGGTGAAACAACTAAACATTGAGCAGAAACAGATATATGACGAAGTCACAGAACAGATTGAACATGGATTCAGTCATGAGAAAAAAGAGTGCTCATGTACATCATTTAAGCCTGTCCAACTGTACGTGATGTTTTAAACCTTGCTGTCTGCCGCAATAAAAGGACAAAATCACATTGTGTAAGGCACCTTCGTCTTTCGAGCACTTCATTTGCAATATATATATATATATATATTACCTACTGGCGGTCGCCAGTAGGTATATATAGTTAGGATTTTTTTCCTATGGGATTTTTGAAAATTCTATGTCGAATAACTTTGGCGTTTGAGGACGGAATTGGCTGAAATTTTCAGGAAAATGGAACATTTTGTTTCTGAGCAGCGCCTAAAAGTTTGGGGGGGTTTCGTCAAGGGGGGGCCGAAAAAAAGGGGGGTCCCAAAACGCGTTTTTCCCATGCAATTTTCCATAGGGCGGTTGGACTCACTTTTAGCCCGAAAGGCTGAATGGATTTCCACGAAACTTAGCAAAATTGTAGGGACTGTTAGCCCAATGTGCCTTTGCTAGGTCTCAATATATGTGCTCCAGTGGATTTTGATAAATTAACGTTCAAAAAAATATATATATCTGTAACAGTGCTCCAGGTAGCGCCCCGGTTCGCGTACCTGACGCGTAACGGAACTTCGCAAAGCGAAGCTGATTGGCTCTCCGGTGTCTGTCAACATTCTAAACAGTCCGGAGCGGCCCCCATCTTGTCTCTCGGTAGGATCGAGAGACAAGAGGAGGCCAAAACAAAGGGGGAAATGACCATAAGGGGGCATAGTAGATCCTCCCTGACCCCCTAGGTTTGATGTGGAGGCTTTAAATGGGCCCTGCGGGGCAAAAAAACCCAAAAAAACTTTTCTTTTTTTTTTGCGTGGGGAGCGCCCGGTACGCGCACCGGGAAGCGGTCCGGGGAGCGTACTATGAGGAAAAAAGAATGATAGACTTTTCAAATATTGTATGCTTATTGATTGTTCGTTTTGTTGTTTTTTTAATTTAAGTAGCAATATTAATGATTATTAAATATACATTTATTTTTGTGATTGTTTTTCAAAATTTAATAGAACATCTAACATTTGACTGTCCGAAATGTCGTCATTTTCAGTGTCCGAAATGTCATTATTTTGAGTGAACATAACTTGCAACATTTGAGTGTCTGAAATGTCCTCATTTTGAAGGAGGAAATCTACAGATTGTACACATTGTAGTAGTTCATGGTCCCGTGATTCATCCATGAATTCAATGTCATTTGGTTCAATGTTTTCTTGATTGGTCTCTGCAAGGACAATTTCAAATGACACTTTTTTTTCTCCTTCCATTTTGCCTGAAATTTGCATAAAAATATATATATATCAGTAGAGATAGGGCACTGTTGGGATTAATTTTAGATAGGTAGTTTTTAACAGTGAATTTATCTTTGGGCAGTGTATGGTATCAGACTGGAAGTAGAAATATAAAAAAGTGTATGTGATGAAACCTAAGTAAATTCATAATTATACAAAACAAGCCTAAATCCATCCATAACTATAACAGAGAAGTCTATCTAAATCTATAACTATTACAGAGGGATAGTATATAACTATCAGAAAAAGTTTTCCATATTAACTTAAAGTGCACAATATACTTCAGTTTTCAAAATAACATCTTACCTTTTAAAAACAAGTTTAAGTTGTCAGTGAAAATGCTCTTGCAATGTACTTCAGGAAGTAGTAGTCAAAATGGCTGTGTTTCTCTCTCTTTCTTTATATATATTCAGGTACATAACCAATCAAATGTCAGGTAAAAAAAAGTAGAAAATGAAAGTAACATTTTCATTGGTTGTCAATTCCAACACTTCAGATGTGTTTTGTGAAGTAATTTACCTCAGGGTATTTAGAGAGGTCTACAGGCTAAATGGCTAAATGGAATTCCAACCAAATTTGTGAAAATGGTAGGGATTGGTATGTAGTATGAGCTAATCTATATTTGGTGAAAGTGTCTCCAGTGGTTTTTCTGTAAATTACTTTCCCACCTTTTTTAAGCGAGCGCTTCCCGGTGTGCGCCCCGGTACGCGAACCGGCAGCATTACGGGAGTCCTCCATTTTGTGTTTCGGTAGAATTGAGATACAAGATGGAGGGCAAATAATGTTCAGAATGGGTAGAAGGGGGCACGGTAGACGTATCCTGACCCTCTAGGTTTTCTGAGTGTGGCTGAGGAGGCCTATATGTGCGGAAAAAAAACATTTTTTTTCAAATTTTCGCGCGGTTAGCATCCGGTGCGCGTACCGGGTAGCGCTCCGGAAAGCGTAAATTGTGAAAATTAGTAAAAAAAAGTTACATTTAAAATTTGTTTATAGTGATCATAGTTAGGGTAGCTCTGAGAAGAGCTTTTGGGTCTGTGGTAGATTTAGGTACTTATAAGTAGGTACCAATACATAGTCTTAAATTCAGGATGAAAATTCTGTTCCCCTCATCTGAGAAGTGAACTCCATCTCCTCTGTAGATATCTTGCATGTAGTAACGCAAGTTATTGTTGTATAAGGAGGCCATTCCATGGTCTCTCATGTAAGCTGAAACAGACTTATTTACATGCTTCCTCGATTTCTCAATTTGTGGACAAAATTGGTTCGACCACCTCCATTTCTGTCTTTGGCATATATTTGAATATACCAAGGCAGTTTGAGGAAAAAGTGCCATCAATTGGTCAAAGGTGTCCTTTAAAAGCATTTCCAGACCTACCCCAGTCAAAGTGCCCAAGTCATTTCCTCCACAGTGCACAATTAACAGGTCAGGTTTTGGCAAATGCAAAAAGGTTTTCACCAATGGTATCAATTGGTGACATCTTAATCCTCTGTGGCCAATCCACTTGATTTCCACATTTTGTAAATTGAGGTTGTGTACATTTCTGTTATCAGCATACCTTTGAGCCCAGTGGATGTAACTATGTCCAACAATCCAGACAGAAAACATGGTGAGAGGAGGTTATACTGCAGTCAGATGAAGTGTGGGTATGAAATGGCAGTTGAAACAGTAGGAGTTTGTAATGAAAAAAACTGTGGAGTTTCTGTGATAATGATTCAGTAGCAGTGATTGGTCGATTTTGATTGCTGAAAACAGAAAGTTAGAGTGCATGGATGAGTTCTTTGAAAGATGTAATTTGAATGGTCAAGAAAAAATCATTTTATGAAAGATTGCACTGGATACGCAGGTGTACTGAGAGTTCAGAGTTCAATTGAAACATTGTTGTGTGAACTTGTAAACATGAGAGGTCTTTCAGGACGTGGTTGCTATGGAAAAAAGGCAGAAAGGGCAGAGGGGGGAAGGGTGTTGATTTGAAAAAAGTGAGGGAAGAGTTTTGAATGGGTGACATGAGAGATATGTGTGATGAATTACAGCATTTCTGTGCCATTGTTGGTTGCAGCCTCTGGAGTGCATACCTTTTGCTCTGCTAAAGAAAAATTGGTGTGTGTCTGAGACTGTTTTGAAACTCAAAAAGTATTTGCTAAGGTGAGAAAAGATTCATTTAATTTAGATAGAGAATAGTATGCTTTAGGGAGAAAATTATGAAGAAAGTTGTGTATTTAAAATGTTGCTTTGTGTCAAGTGTTTTACAAATAGATTTTGTTTCTTTGAGTTACATAGCCATGTTAAAAGTGACGCAAAAATGGTGCAAGGGCCTTAAAAATACGCTCTCATGTGTGTTAGGGCATTTTAAGTCACTTCCCCATGAATGTGGGTAAATAATTGCTTTACTTGATGTGTTTAAAAACGTTTTTTGAAATCAATTAGGTTTCTTGATATGTACTGCTAGAGTTTCATAGGTTACTTGGGGCATATTTACAAGGCCTTTGAGTCACTTTGATGTTATTTTCCCCATTTTAATTTAGGTCATTTCCCCATGGTGCAAGGTCCTTGTAAATACGCCCCCATGTGTGCTTGGCAAATTTAGATTTTGTTTCTTTGAGTTACATAGCCATGTTAAAAGTGACGCAAAAATGGTGCAAGGGCCTTACAAATACGCTTTCATGTGTGTTAGGGCATTTTAAGTCACTTCCCCATGAATGTGGTTGAATAATTGCTTTACTTGATGTGTTTAAAAACGTTTTTTGAAGTCAATTAGGTTTCTTGATATGTACTGCTAGAGTTTCATAGGCTGCTTGGGGCATATTTAGAAGGACTTTGAGTCACTTTGATGTTATTTTTCCCATTTTAATTTAAGACATTTCCCCGTGGTGCAAGGTCCTTGTAAATACGCCCCCATGTGTGCTTGGCAAATTTAGATTTTGTTTCTTTGAGTTACATAGCCATGTTAAAAGTGATGCAAAAATGGTGCAAGGGCCTTAAAAATACGCTTTCCTGTGTGTTAGGGCAGTTTAAGTCACTTCCCCATGAATGTGGTTGAATAATTGCTTTACTTGATGTGTTTAAAAACGTTTCTTGAAGTCATTTAGGTTTCTTGATATGTACTGCTAGAGTTTCATAGGCTGCTTGGGGCATATTTACAAGGCCTTTGAGTCCCTTTGATGTTATTTTCCCCATTTTAATTTAAGTCATTTCCCCGTGGTGCAAGGTCCTTGTAAATACGCCCCCATGTGTGCTTGGCTAATTTAAGTACTGACAGGGTGTGCTTCTACATAGGACCTGTGATGTGTTTTCCAATTATGACCAGAAAATCGTTTAAAAAAAAAAAACGCTTTTCACATTTATGAGAAGGTCATATTGGTGTCTGCCTCTTTAAATAAATATTTCACTTTCCACCATGAATATGTGAGAATAATTTTCCTTGTTTGCCGGTTTAAAAACACGTTTCTTGAAGTCATTAAGGTTTCACAATATGTTCTGCAAGAGTTTCATAGTCACTATGATGATAATGATATACATTTAGAACTGTGTAGGAGGCATGGAGAAACTGAGGCTTCTGTAAGTGTCAAGGGAGGTGAGTAATGTACATTGCTCTGTTGCATACAGTCCTCATCTTCTGCGTACTCTTGGATATGCTAGACTACATCTGCACAATGAGATAACTAAGCTGAGGAAACACAGGTGATGTGATTGTGAATTGAGCATAAATATTTGCACGTTTTTCAATTACATCACCTGTGTTTCCTAACATTACGAATCACATTGTGCAGATGAGGTTTAGGCCTGTCCAGGGAGATAGAGGAGGTCTGGCCTTTGTTCAAGAGTGCAGTGGACATGACTCACTTCATTGGTAGGCCTGCACATGTATTATCTCCTCTGTACTCTTCAATAAGCCTAAATTTCATCTGCAACCCTGAGTAGGCCTCACCTCAAACAAACCTCTGGATAGGCCACACCTTATCGTCATCTTGAATCAATCATTTAAAATGTTAGGGGCAGATTTATGATGGCCGTGTGCTTCTTTTGTGCCGCTGTTGCGTCACTTTTGTGACGCAGCAGTGATGCAAAAGATGCACCATGTTGCAAGATAGGCCTCACTTCATCTGCAACAAGATACCGTCAGTTTAAACTGTAAACATTTAGGACTGTGTAGGGGGCATGGAGAAGCTGAATCTTCTGTAAGTGTCAAAATTGTTGCATACAGTGCTCACCTTCTGCGTACTATTTGATATGCTAGATTACATCTGCACAATGAGATACCTAAGCAAAGGAAACACAAGTGATGTGATTGTGAAATGAGCAAAAGAAATTGCACATTTTTCAATTACATCACCTGTGTTTCCTAACATTACGAATCACATTGTGCAGATGAGGTTTAGGCCTGTCCAGGGACACAGAGGAGGTCTGGCCTTTGATCAAGAGTGCAGTGGACATGACTCACTTCATTGGTAGGCCTGCACATGTATTATCTCCTCTGTACTCTTCAATAAGCCTAAATTTCATCTGCAACCCTGAGTAGGCCTCACCTCAAACAAACCTCTGGATAGGCCACACCTTATCGTCATCTTGAATCAATCATTTAAAATGTTAGGGGCAGATTTATGATGGCCGTGTGCCTCTTTTGTGCCGCTGTTGCGTCACTTTTGTGACGCAGCAGTGATGCAAAAGATGCACCATGTTGCAAGATAGGCCTCACTTCATCTGCAACAAGATACTGTCAGTTTAAACTGTAAACATTTAGGACTGTGTAGGGGCATGGAGAAGCTGAATCTTCTGTAAGTGTCAAAATTGTTGCATACAGTGCTCACCTTCTGCGTACTATTTGATATGCTAGACTACATCTGCACAATGAGATACCTAAGCAAAGGAAACACAAGTGATGTGATTGTGAAATGAGCAAAAGAAATTGCACATTTTTCAATTACATCACCTGTGTTTCCTAACATTACGAATCACATTGTGCAGATGAGGTTTAGGCCTGTCCAGGGACACAGAGGAGGTCTGGCCTTTGTTCAAGAGTGCAGTGGACATGACTCACTTCATTGGTAGGCCTGCACATGTATTATCTCCTCTGTACTCTTCAATAAGCCTAAATTTAATCTGCAACCCTGAGTAGGCCTCACCTCAAACAAACCTCTGGATAGGCCACACCTTATCGTCATCTTGAATCAATCATTTAAAATGTTAGGGGCAGATTTATGATGGCCGTGCGCCTCTTTTGTGCCGCTGTTGCGTCACTTTTGTGACGCAGCAGTGATGCAAAAGATGCACCATGTTGCAAGATAGGCCTCACTTCATCTGCAACAAGATACCGTCAGTTTAAACTGTAAACATTTAGGACTGTGTAGGGGGCATGGAGAAGCTGAATCTTCTGTAAGTGTCAAAATTGTTGCATACGGTGCTCACCTTCTGCGTACTCTTTGATATGCTAGACTACATCTGCACAATGAGATACCTAAGCAAAGGAAACACAAGTGATGTGATTGTGAAATGAGCAAAAGAAATTCCACATTGTTCAATTACATCACCTGTGTTTCCTAACATTACGAATCACATTGCGCAGATGAGGTTTAGGCCTGTCCAGCGACACAGAGGAGGTCTGGCCTTTGTTCAAGAGTGCAGTGGACATGACTCACTTAATTGGTAGGCCTGCACATGTACTATCTCCTCTGTACTCTTCAACAAGCCTAAATTTCATCTGTAACCCTGAGTAGGCCTCACCTCAAACAAACCTCTGGATAGGCCACACCTTATTGGCATCCTGAATCAGTCATTTAAAATGTTTGGGGCAGATTTATGATGGCCGTGCATCTCTTTTGCGCCGCTGTTGCGTCACTTTTGTGATGCAGCAGTGGTGCAAAAGATGAAACATGTTGCAAGATAGGCCTCACTTCATCTGCAACAAGATACCGTCAGTTTAAACTGTATACATTTAGGACTGTGTAGGGGGCATGGAGAAGATGAGGTTTGTGTAAGTGTCAAAATTGTTGCATACAGTGCTCACCTTCTACGTACTCTTTCATATGCTAGACTACATCTGCATAATGAGATACTTAAGCAAAGGAAACACAGGTGATGTGATTGTGAAATGAGCAAAAATATTTGCACGTTTTTCAATTATATCACCTGTGTTTCCTAACATTACGAATCACATTGTTCAGATGAGGTTTAGGCCTGTCCAGGGAGACAGAGGAGGTCTGGCCTTTGTTCAAAAGTGCAGTGAACATGACTCACTTCATTGGTAGGCCTGCACATGTATTATCTCCTCTGTACTCTTCAACAAGCCTAAATTTCATGTGCAACCCTGAGTAGGCCTCACCTCAAACAAACCTCTGGATAGGCCACATCTTATCGTCATCCTGAATCAATCATTTAAAATGTTAGGGGCAGATTTATGATGGCCGTGCGCCTCTTTTGCGCCGCTGTGCGTCACTTTTGCGATGCAGCGGCGGCGCAAAAGATGCGCTATGTTGCGACACATTTACAACTTGATGCATCTAGGCAGATGTGTCATGCTGTAAAGTCCTGTGCCACATGAAACCTGCGTCAGGTTTCATGTGGGCATTTTGTTGCAGGGCGGGCAGTCATTTGCATGAAAGCCCTGTAAAACTAATACAGTAAAATTAAGAAGATTTCACTGAGTCAGCTTTATGGCATTGCTGAATCAAATCTTTACGCCTGTTTGAAACAGGCATAAGGAGTGATGCACCATGCAATGTGTGGCTTGCCCCTGTGCATTGCAGTAGATATGTCGCGCTTACGACGTGATTCCTGCAATGCGCCGCTTTTGTGGAACAGATGCGTGACGCATCTGTGCTGTTTTTGCTCAATGGTGCTCCGCATTGTAAATGCGGCACATCATGGGTGGCAGATCAGTGGGGCACGTTAACTGGTGCATCCCTGGGGAGGCGCCAGTTAACATAAATCTGCCCCTTTACATTTAAGTATGAGCAGGGGACACAGAGTTGGTGAGGCTTATCCAAGGTTAAGAAGAGATGAGTCCTGTTCACTGAAAACTTGGACATAGGCCTCACCTCCTCAGCATCGCTGGACATGGTTAAATAATATCTGCAAAATGTTACTCTTGTTAAACTATTTTACTATTATAGTCTCTGAGATTTGTCTCTTACTCTGCAGCATCTCATTGTTGTTCTCTTTCTTTAAAGATAACGACAACATCAAGCATGAGTGATAATGAGCAATCTGTTGATCTCGATCTTATCATTGAACTTGTAATTGAAACGTCAGTGGAAGTAGATCCCTTGGATGATTTATATCCTGTGGAGGATGAAGAATACGATGAGGATGCTGATTTGTCAGAATTGTATGACATAGGGTGGGCAGCTGACCTGCTCGAACCTATTAACCTATAAAGACTTTTAAAAATAAATTTAAGTTACTCGAAATGAAAAGTAACCATGTAAACCGTTTCATTTAAAATTAAATACAACTTCAAAAACAGCTTGTGTGAAGTGTCTTTAATAAAATAGTGAAATATGCTAATAAAATTAGTTCAGATTCACATATAAAAGAGCACAGGTCAAATGTAGAAGCATTCCATTTCTTTGCTACTATTTGTGAGTTTTAAATTTGCCAATGCACTAAAAATTATTGTATGTAGAATTGACAACTAGTATGTTAATTTTTTGACGACTGTTATTGATTTACTGTTTGGTAATAGTGGTTAATAACATTTTTTATTATATTTTACCACAGATTCAACTGCAGATCATTTCAAAACTACACTATGTCATCAAAGCAAAGAAGCCGAAAGGCTACAAAACGTCAAAGACAGCAGCTTACTAAATGCTTGCAGCAGTCCTCTACAATAAAAACTCGTCAAGTCACCAAGAAAGCTCCGGGTAAGACAACAAAATCATTCCTAAGAAACATTTACAGAAAAAAAAGTATCACTACAGAACATGGTGTAGTCTAGAAAAAGAGAGCCAATTTAAACGGAAAGGAAAGGCCAATCAAAAATGTTACTGCTAGAACAGGAGATAACTCTGTGCATGGTAGTAGAAGGAAAAATCAGTTTAGGGACATTCGTAGACGAATGTTCCGCAACAGGATAATTGGCAATTTGTTAAAAAATATTAAGAAAGGTCAACAGAAAGTTGTTTTTTATAAAAGAAAGAAAAATATTGAGAAAATTATTGATCAGGCATTCGAAATAAAGCAAAAGTTATTTATTTTGATAATCAATAGAATTAGGAAACTAAACAAGGTAATTTATGATTTCAAAACAAATAGTAGATGGAAGAGAACAGTTAATCGTAGTAATTTTTGTGAAGTTTTTTCAGGAGAGTGGATGCATAGTTCAAGTTGTGAGGCATTTTTTAATGAGGAGAGTTATTTCCAGGATAATGATTTGGTGCATGCAGTTGACACCAGTGGTCGAGCATATGAGGTGAAAGATGGATGTGTGGTTGAAAAAGAAAAACTTGTGACAACAGAGGCAGAAGAGGTGTTAGGTAATGAGGTTTTAGGAAAACATCCTAAGGGACCAGTGTACACCTGGAAGTGTAGTAGTATTTGCAGTGTGCGACAGGATTCCATCAATTTGCTTTGTGATTTTGTACGGACATTTAATAAGAAAAGTTTAATACAGAAAATGAAGTTGTTGCAAGAATTAGATCCTTGCAGAGTGAGAGAACTGACAGGTTTGCATGGTCATTCATTGGCTTGTCTTTCTGGGAGAGTATGCCAGAGTGTTTTTCATCATTTCAGGATGCTAGCAGTGCATCATAATAAATTGAGGAAATTAGTTAGAATGTTGTATTATGCTAAGAGTCCAGCAATTATGCTTAAACAATTATGCACTGCTCTTTTGCATGGATCAGAAGTAGATGTGAAGAATATTTGTGCAGAAATTGAGTTTTGTTACTTTGCAAGTGAAGAGGAGAATGTTGAAATTGACCCAGAAGAAGAAGGTAATGTGGAAGAGAGTGTACAGATTTCCAGTACAGATAATTTTCAGAAGGAAATTGCCACGTTTCAGGTGAAATCAAGTGAGAGGCCTAATTTCACTTGTGTGTGTTGTCGACGCACTTATTATAAGAATCAGACTAAGTTAGTGGATTTATATGCAATAAGTGAAAGGGAAAATAATAGTGAATGGAAGGATTTCGCAACATACTTGATGGTAGAAAATAAATTGTTTTGATTTGGGATCGTATCAACGTGTGTGTACTTATTGTTGTAACAAATTAAATCAAAACCGGATGCCTGCTAGAGCGGTTCATAATATTCTGGAATTGGTTGAGATTCCTTCTGAATTGAAGGATTTAAATACTTATGAATCTATTTTGATTCAAAGTGTCCATCTCTTTCAGGCTTTTGTACGAATGGAGCCAAAGACAGGGAAATTGCCTCCATCAGATTTACAGAGAGGATTAAAGGGAAGAGTTGTTTATTTGCCTCTAGATTTGAAGAAAAACATTAATACAATTGGAGTAGAGAAAGTGGAAGAGGAACCTCTGGTTATCTTAGTTAATGGGGTTCCGACAAAGAGTAAGAAAATCTGGCAAGATTTAGTGGATGTTAGGAAAGTCAAAAAGGCAACATTGTATTTGAAGAAAAACAAGAAGCACTACAAGAATGTATATGTTGCAGAAGAGGAAGTAAGTGAAGAAGAGGATAGCGATTTGTGTGCTGGTCAAATTGAGAAAGTAGAAGCCTCTAAAAATGAAGAAATATATGAACATTATAGTGTTCGTCCTTTGCATTCCAAGGAAGTCATGGGGAATGCTATTGAGTTGTTTCAAATGAAACAAGCCAAAGGGAGTCCCATTAGTGTTTGGGAGGAAAGTTTGGAAGCTCGGTGTTTCCCACAACTATTTCCAACAGGTCAAGGAGGAAGATATGATGAGCGACCTGATCAAATTCCTGCTTCTGAATACCGGACTTTACGATTGTATGCAGAAGATCCTAGGTTTCGTCAATGCATTCCCTATTTGTTTCATCTACTGTTTGAAAGCGATCTGTCTGGACTGTCATATGCAGTGAACCACATCTTGAAAAGTGGTGTACAGATGCAAAATATCTTGGCAAGGGACTTTATGGATAAAGTCAATGTGCAAGACAGTATTTTGGATTCTCACCTGATTAATCTCATGGCGTGTCAGCGTGGTACTAATGAGTACTGGTACCGTCGTCATGGTGATTTAAAATGTATGCTGAGGAACTTAGGAACTCCCACATGGTTCCTCACGCTCAGCTGTGCCGAGTATGGCTGGGAAGACTTACTTGAATTTCTACGAGGGGCAAATGGAAACATTGAAAATATCGAATTCAAGACACCCGGAGAACTGTGCTCTTTGGATCCAGTGAATGTATGCAGGTACTTCAATCATAGATTTGAAGCTATGATGTCTTTCATCATGAACAAGAAAAATCCACCTCTTGGAGAGGTGTTGGATTTCTTCTGGAGATAGGAGTACCAAGCAAGAGGTGCTCCTCATATACATATGCTGCTATGGATCAAAGTTGCACCCAAATTTGGAACAGATCCGGATGACTTAGTGATGAGTTTCATAGAACAGTATTTTACATGTGCTGTTCCAAAGACAAAGGAAGACAAAAGCCTAAGAGAACAAGTTTTACGCTTCCAAAGCCATCGTTGTGGAAAGTACTGTTGTCGTAAATTCAGAAACAAGGACAAGTTCTACACAAAATGTCGTTTCGCCTTTCCACGACCGGTGATTTCTAAAGGAAGAGTGAACAGTTTGATGTCTTCGCTGCGACATAATGTGACGAGGAAATCACCCAAAAATACATACAATTTGAAAAGGAACGAAGAGTCCAAGTACATCAACGACTACAACCCAGTGATTTTGTCCATGTGGAATGCTAACATGGATATACAGTTTGTGGCTGATAACTGTATGGCTGTGGATTGGTATGTGACATCTTACATCACCAAAAAAGAAAAGACAGAATTGAAGGATATGTGGGAGGACATTTCCCATGAAAAGAGCCTCAGTAAGAAGTTGTACAGTTTCAGTCTGAAGATGTTGTCGCATCGAGAAATCGGAGCTTACGAATGTTCTGACCGGTTATCTTCAGCAAGTCTCTATGCCAAATCTAGGAGTATCATTTGGGCGAGTCTTGGTCTTGCTGCAACGCGTAATCGAGTTCTGAAACCTGTGTGGGAAATTGAGTATTTGGCGGAAAAGGAGCCAAACAGTACCGATATTTTGAAGACCAACATGTTGGATACATATTATCCAAATAGAAGCAGTCACCTCGAGAATGTTTGTCTGTATGATGTTCTACAAAATTACATATTCAAGAGGAACATCAAAGAAGATATTGATAAAGGAGTGTATGCTGTAATTGGAAGTGAGGGATGTCTGGTCAAGCAAAGAAAATGCCAATTGGTAAACCATCGAAAATTGAGTGGCGAATCTCCTGAAAGAAAAGAGTTTTTCTATTTAGCTCTTTTGCAACTTTTCAAGCCTTGGCGTGCAGAAGAGGAACTGCTTGGAGATTTCCTCTGTTACGAAGACTCTTTCAATGCCGCCAAGGAGACCATAGAATGTCCTGTTTTTCCCAAATATCTAGAAATGTTGAATGCGGAAATCGAGCAGGAAGCAATGATTGCAGCCGAGATTGCTAGAGACAGTTCTCAGGACAGTCAGAGTTCTGTTTCATTGAGTCAGGATCCACTAGGAGGACCAGTTATCGAAAATGAAGCTGCCACTGCCATGATTGAAGTAGAAAGAGCCATGGCACATGCTCAGGAGGATGCGGTTAAGTTAGAAGACTTGGAAAGACAACTCAACGTTGAGCAGAGGAAAATATATGACGAAGTTACCAACCAAATTGATCATGGATTAAGTCATGAGAAGAAAGAGTGCTCATGTACGTCGTTGAAGCCTGTCCGACTGTACGTGAGTGGAGAAGCGGGAACTGGAAAAAGTTTCCTCATTAAAGCAATTTCATGTTATTTGCAGAAAAGGACTGAGTCATCGCTGTCTTGTGTTGTCACCGCTCCAACTGGACTGGCAGCACATAACATTAAAGGTATTACTTTGCATCGTCTACTGATGCTGCCAGTGGAGCATGATAACAAATTACAATACCACAAGTTATCTGGAGATGCTTGTTGTGAAGTTTCAATAGTCTTGAGGAAAATAAAACTTCTTATCATTGACGAAGTAAGCATGGTTTCCAATGTCATGCTTGCCTTTGTGCATTTGAGAATGCAAGAAGTTCTCAAAACAGAGTATGATGTGTTATTTGGTGGCAAACACATTATTGTTTTCGGTGATCTTCTGCAGCTGACACCAGTGAAAGGACAACCTGTGTTCAAAATGCTCACGCATGAAGATACCAGGAAGTGCCTAGGGAGCATTGGCAACGTCAATATATGGTTAAACTTCAATTATGCTGAACTGCGTGAAAATATGCGTCAAGCGAAGGATGAAGATTATAAGAATATTCTACAAGATGTTAGAATCGGAAAAGTGACCGAGCATGGGAAAGAAGCTTTACATGCACGATTACTGTCAAATTTGTATCCAGAAGAAGACATTGTGCCAGAGAATATTTTTCGGAAAATTACTGAGAAGAAATCTGGAATATGTTTGATGCCAACTCTTGCAGAATGTGCCATCTTCAACAACAAAATGTTGAATTTAGAAAACCAAGAGATTGTGAAACTGGAAGCTATTGACAGAATAGAGCATATGGGAGCATCAATTATTTTGTCTGAGAATTTGAAATCTAAATTGGATTCATTAGAGAAGACTATATCTAAAACTGCTGGTTTTGAAAAGACTCTGAATGTGTGCTTAAATTGCCGTATAATTTTAAGAAGGAATTTACATGTTGAAAGAGGTCTGGTAAATGGATCAATGGGTAATTTTGTTGATTTTGAGAAATACAGAAATAGAGATGGGATTGAATTTTTAAAAATTAAATTTGATGGCATTGAGGAAGTACAGCTAATTGGTCGTTGCTCTGCTAGGTTTTTGCTTGTAAAAGACGTATATGTTCGCCGTAAGCAGTTTCCTGTTTGCTTGGCATATGCGGTGACAATCCATAAATCGCAAGGTTTAAGTGTAGACAGTGCATTGGTGAATATTGGCAGTTCTGTGTTCAAGGAGGGTATGGCATATGTGGCATTGTCACAAGTCAGAACTTTATCGGGATTGTACTTGATTGAGTGTGATGTCACAAACATTTGTGCGGATCTAGATTGTGTTAAGGAATACAATAGGTTAAGAAGAGAGCATGCGCCACATTTGCCTCAATATCCTTTGTTTGAGAAACGTGTGGTAGGCCGGAAACGAAGAAATGTGACCAATAGTAGGGAGGTTGTAGCAAAAAGAGGAAAAGTCGATGAACCCGAAAGTATAAGCAGAAAAAAAATGGATTCTGTTGAAGATGTTGTTGGTTTTCAATTTGAAAATAGTTCTGGTGTCAACTGCTATGCTAATGTAGTGGTTAATGTTGTCTTTTCTCTAGAAACTTTAAAAGAAGAGATTGTGGTCAATTCGGATCAAAGATTTTGCAGTTTGTTGAATTCTGTGTTAGAGAAATGTAGCACTGATAGAACAAAAATAGAAAGTGTGTCTGAAATTCGAAATCTGTTAGACAAATGTTCAGGTCAAACGCAATTCTCTCAAAATATTCAGCAAGATTGTCAGGAGTTTTTAATGTATATGCTTGATGTATTGCAAGATGAAGGTGTAGATGTAGATCATCTGTTTGGCCTTTCTTATCAATGGCAGCATGACTGCGAGAACTGTAGGGTATCAAGTACTACTAGTGTAGACTCAGAAAGATTTATATATTTAACTTTGCCAGACAGTAAATCAGTGTCCTTTAATATGCTAGTAAAAGCATCCGATCACAACATGGAGTGTAGCCAATGTAAGTCTGCAATGCTGTCCACATTATTTATACGAACATATGGCCAGTATGTCATTTTAATGTTCCAACGATGTAGGCCTGATGGAACAAAATTGACAACTTTAATTAAAAATGTTGTGGCTTCGCAGTTGTCAATATCAGGAAGGACTTTTGTAACTGCAGCAATTATATATCATGACGGTCCTTCAACAACATCAGGACATTACACAGCTTATTTGAAGTCTAGAAACGGCTGGTCATTCTGCAATGATTCTGTTTTAACTTTAAAAAAAAAATTGCCTTTTGACCTTAAAAATTCTTACCTGGTGTTTTTACAACCAAAATTTTAGGGAAAGAATCTCGGGATTTGCTCTGAGGAATTTCAAGAGGTTCTAATGGCTCCTACACTATTTGGCCTTGAGGATAAGTGTAGTACAGAGTCAAAAGTTATTTTTGAGTTTTAAGTAGTTCATGAAAAAAAAGAAGGTTTTCTTACAGAAAGTGGTGGGCACGGATTAGTTAAAGGACAACAGAGTATTTCCCAAAGCAAACGGTGTTCTTACCATAACACTTGACGTCATGGAAAAATAACTGCACTTTGAATGAGTTCAGAAAAACTGTTTCTTTTAATAAGCTAATTCAAGCAGCCAATCAAAACATGGAGTAGAGGTAATGTAAGTCTGCAATGCTGTCCACATTTTTTGTACAAACTTTTGGTAATAATGTCATTTTAAAATTCCAACTATATAAACCTGATGAAAGTAAGTCTTCAACTTTAATTACAAATGTTGTGGCTACACAGTCGTTGATTTTAGGAAGAACATTTGTAACTGCATCTATTATATGACATGATGGTCCTTTGACAACATCCGCTTATTACACAGCTTATTTAAAATGTAAAAAAAGCTGGTGTTTCGGAAATGATTCACATTTGACTACGAAAAATGTTGCCTTTTGACTTAAAAATATTCTTACTTTCTGTTTTCAGAAGAGAGAATTTAGGGTAGGTAACTGGCCTATAATGATTCTAGGAGTTGATATAATTTTATGTACTGTTTTAAATTGCTTTGTGATTAAAAGTGATGTAGAGAATTAAATAATTGTAGTAGTCATAGAGGTAGTGTTAGTGTGCCTCATAGTAAGCAGTATCAATGTCATAGGAAATGTGGAACATGAGTGAGCAAGAAGGGTGAGATATTACTAGTACAGGATTGTGAAAGTGATCTTGAACGTTTTCTTTCTGAAAGTTGCGGAAAAAGAAAATGACGGGATTTGCTTAGAAGAATTCCCAGAGTTATAAATGGCTCTTACACGATTTGGCCTTGAGGAAAACTGCGGTAGAGAGCGAGAAGTCATTTATTGTATGTAACATATTTGTCAAAACGATGGAGCTTTTCTTTCAGAAAGTGGCGGGCTGAAAATAATAACAGCACAACAGAGTATAAGCTGTTCATAGGACATCCTTCGACGTCATGGAAAGTAAGTTATTTTTAAGGAGTTCTGATTTCTGATTGGTTATGTTATATGGGTTTTTTAAACACAATCATTTTGATTGTGTTTTTTTTTTCCCCGCTGTTATATGATGAATACCTTCAACTCACTGTTTTTAGTGAAATTTGATATATTCTGAGAACAGCAAAAATAAACCATTTAACATGTATAATTAATTCTGTACTTTTTGTATTTATGATATACATTTAGAACTGTGTAGGAGGCATGGAGAAACTGAGGCTTCTGTAAGTGTCAAGGGAGGTGATTAATGTACATTGCTCTGTTGCATACAGTCCTCATCTTCTGCGTACTCTTGGATATGCTAGACTACATCTGTACAATGAGATACCTAAGCTGAGGAAATACAGGTGATGTGATTGTTAAATGAGCAAAAATATTTGCACGTTTTTCAATTATATCACCTGTGTTTCCTAACATTACGAATCACATTGTGCAGATGAGGTTTAGGCCTGTCCAGGGAGACAGAGGAGGTCTGGCCTTTGTTCAAGAGTGCAGTGGACATGACTCACTTCGTTGGTAGGCCTGCACATGTATTATCTCCTCTGTACTCTTCAACAAGCCTAAATTTAATCTGTAACTCTGAGTAGGCCTCACCTCAAACAAATCTCTGGATAGGCCACACCTTATCGGCATCCTGAAACAATCATTTAAAATGTTAGGGGCAGTTTTATGATGGCCGTGCGCCTCTTTTGCGCCGCCGTTGCGTCACTTTTGTGACGCAGCAGCAGTGCAAAAGATGCACCATGTTGCAAGATAGGCCTCGCTTCATCTGCAACAAGATACCGTCAGTTTAAAATGTATATATTTAGGACTGTGTAGGGGGCATGGAGAAGCTGAGGCTTCTTTAAGTGTCAAAGTTGTTGCATACAGTGCTCACCTTCTGCGTAGTCTTTCATATGCTAGACTACATCTGCACAATGAGATACCTAAGCAAAGGAAACTCAAGTGATGTGATTGTGGAATGAGCAAAAAAAAATTAACGTTTTTCAATTACATTACCTGTGTTTCCTAACATTACAAATCACATTGTGTAGATGCCTCACTCAGTCTGTATCTGACACTCTTTCCTTCACTTCCTCTGTCTCCTCTCTCCCTCACTCTCTTTTCCTTATTCACCCTTTCCTTATATAGTTTACCTTACTCACTTTCTTTTAGTAGCTTACACAACTTCAATTTAGTTTTCTCTTCTATCCTTCTTTTCTGTCACTGAAAGTATCTTCCTTTTTTTTCTCTTAGTAATTTACTCTATTTCAATTTCTTTTTGTCTCTGACTATCTATCACCATTTCTTTCTCTTTTTTTTTGCATGTTTATCTCTAACTTTATTTCTTTGTAAAATTGGATGATTGTCAATCTTTTCCCTTGTCTTTTCTAATTTTTAAATACATGTTTTAACATTTTTCACATTTTTGTTGTTTCTTTCACAGATTGAAAGTGTAAAAATAACAAGTGACTAAGTTAACGACAATTATAAGGTAAGTGTTTTGTACTCTTTTCGTTACATTTCTATCACATTTAACTTCTATTAGTTCCACTGTTTCATTTCTTTAACCATCAGTTTCCTGCCTTTGCTACTTCCCTCATTCCTTTTTCTATTACTTACTTACTCTACTCCTTTCACTCCTTTTCTCAGTCCCTCTGTTCTCATAGTTCCTCACTCCTGTTCACTCACTCCGTCTCTATTACTCTCACTATCTCTGACTCATCACTCTTTCACTACTTGTTCATTATGCTTTCTCCCTGTAGTTAAAACAAACTAAGGGGCATATTATCAACACAGGCGATAAAATTATCGCTGCTTTTATCGGCAGAAAACTGCCGCAAAAGCGGCTTTAGCGGCAGTTTTCTGCCGATAAAAGCAGCGATAATTTTATCGCCTGTGTTGATAATATGCCCCTATGTTATTTACATTTCTTTGCTGTTTCAATCATTCCTTTTATGTCACTTCTTCTTTTCTGCTTTCTGTTTTTTCTCTCTGTTATTCCATATGTTTTAACCTTAGTCACTATCATATATCTTGTTTTATTCCTATTTACTTTTGCTCACTGTTTTCTTAACACTTTCCCTCAGGATTGTTCTTTTAGTCCAGTTCTATCCCTACCTCTCATTCCACATCCTTTACTGTTTTTCTTCTTATTTTGAAAATTCACTCACATTCTCTAAGAAACTCTTCTTTATTATTCTTCTACTCTCCTTTTTTTCTTTCACTTCCTTATCTATTTTGTTTTTCACAATTATACCCTCTTCCATCTTTTCTTTGGTAAATAGATCTATTAAACAGTATCTCTGTGTTACTCCCTCTAGCTGTCTTTCTATTAACATTACTCTCTGTTTCCTTCCCTTATACTTACTCTTCTTTTTAAAAAAAAAAAAAATTCTGGTTCGCTTCCGGTTCGCGTACCGGCGCGCGAACCGGGAAGCGAATCAAAAAAAAATGGAGGTTGCCAGAGTGCTAAACATTCTAGCAATTTTTATAAAGGGGAGGTAGTTCTGAAAAGAACTTTTTTTAAAATTATTTTTGTTGTTTTATATTTTTTTTAGGATTTTTTTTTAACTTTTTTTGTATTTTTTGAACGGTTTAATATTTTTTTTGTTTTTTTTTTGGAGGGGGAAATGAAAATGATACATTACAAAGGGCTCAACAGGAGCAACAAAAAAAAAAGATCATTTATTTTCTGGGGCGTTTTGGACAATTATGATTGTCAATAGCTACATTGATTACATTTATGCTACTTTCCCTGTAGCAAATCAATTGGCCGCAATAAACACACACTTGTTTCACACTCCCAAACTTCATCTGTATATTTGGGACTGTCTCCCTCGCCACTGGTCCCGTCACTGCCTCTACATTTGATGTTCTGGCCACAGGAGGGGGGTTATCCTGCAGGTCACGTACCTGCGCAACACTATAATTATTAGGGTGCCACCTCTCCATATGGCGATGCATGGTGTAATTGCCATAGCTATATTTCTTATCTGCCCCTCTGGACAGATCTTTTTTGCAGATAAGGCAAGTAACATAGCGGGCATTTACTTTTTTTTGGCCCTGGGGATATTTGAAAAATTGCCAAATGAAATTTTCCTTGACATGGGACCTCCTAGGCTCTTCAGGCAAAAACTGCCTCTCTTGCTCCTCTTCCTCTTCTTCCTCTTCTTCCTCCTCTTGCTGAACGATAACCTGAGGAGGTGGTCCTCTCTTCCTAGGAGGTGGTGGTGGTGGTGGGGGTGCACCAGCTGCAGCTACAAGACTTGCCATTTCTAAGTAATCAAAAAAGGTCTTCCTCTCACAAAGTTGAAAGTCAGAGTGAGGAAACAAGGAGGGGTTTTCATCATTTGGGAAAAAAAATAGTTCTAAACCAATGAAAAGTGTTATTGTTAGGTCACATGACCTAGCCTTACATCATTAAGAAACCAAAAGTGAAATGAACCAATGAAAAGTTTTATTAACAAGTCACATGACCTGTTATGCTTACGTTACGCGCTCCGCGCCGCGCCCTGGATCGCTTCCGGGAAGCTGCGCTTCGCGCCTCGCTTCGCGCACCGGAGCACTTCCGGGTGCGCTAACGTGGCGCGTCATATGACGCATTACACGACAACGCGATACGTCGCGGTTACGCGACGCGTCACGATGTTGTTTTCTAACGCGGCAGTTGCGCAAACGGAACGTTTACCGGTTCGCGGACCGGGTCGCAGCAGCAAATTGAGCTAACGGGAAGCTACCCGTTCGCGGACCGGGAGCGAAACAAAAAATAATAATAAAAAATATATATATAAAAAAATTGTATTAAAAACATATAAAATATATTTTTCGATTTAAAGAAGAATACATTTTAAAGCTTTTGATATTTGCTATTAAAAAACCATTGAAATTCACTGAAAAAAACATAGGTTATAGACCATATATAGTTAGGAATTAGCATTTACAAAACCTTGAAAAATCACTGAAAAAACCATAGGTTATACACCATATATAGTTAGGAATTAGCATTTACAAAACCTTATTTTACTCACACAAAACCATTGAAATTCCATATATAGTTAGTTGCACTAACTATATATCGCGCACCCGCAATCCACTGCTGATGATGTCACATATTACATCATTCATGACATGGTCAGTGACATCACTGATGACATCACTGATGACATCTCAAATGACATCACTGATGACATCACTGATGACATCTCATTTGACATCAATGATCACATCACTGATGATATCATTCATGCGACAATACAATGCATCTCCTCACACTCTAATATAACCTCTGTTACACCCAGTGTTAAATACAGAGTATAATTTTTGAAACCATTGACACACCAATACTAGTTACTACATATGCACTCACTGATTCCTACGTCTACACACACATTCACTCATTCACCCATAACAATCATTCATACATACAATCACTCATCTTTACAATACTATCATATGCACTCATACACCTATACAGACACTCACACTCTGCCACTCATCCATGGAGTTACTCACACACCTAGTCAGTCCTGTAAAGAATCAATCACACTTCCATTTTCTCATCTATACAGTTAAACATAGAGCACCTTACATTTTCAAACATATACTAACACATACTTACTCTCTTATACAATCACTGATACAAGTATACATTGATCTGCACAGAGTCACACACCTCCGAGCCAGCCACACACACACTCAGTCTCCCATACAAATACTTGGGCAACCAATCAATAACCCATATAGCCACTCATATAGCTACTGATCAACACATGCAGCAGCTTGCACAACAACAGACATACTGATGCACACTTTCAGACAGTTTAGTCACTAACCCATGCATTCAGTAAGACGCATTTAATCACTCACTCATACAGTCAATCACGCACCTATTAAAACCTTCATTCAGACACTTATACATCCACTCATTCTTCAATATGTAAAACATATTTAAACTTTACAGAAACACACAGTCACTGGATGATGTCATCAGTGATGTCATCAGTGATGTCATTTGAGATGTCATCAGTGATGTCATCAGTGATGTCACCGACCATGTCATGAATGATGTAATATGTGACATCATCAGCACTGGATTGCGGGTGCGCGATATATAGTTAGTGCAACTAACTATATATGGAATTTCAATGGTTTTGTGTGAGTAAAATAAGGTTTTGTAAATGCTAATTCCTAACTATATATGGTGTATAACCTATGTTTTTTTCAGTGAATATATATATATATATATATATATATATATATATATATATATATATTCATTTAAAAAACCATAGGTTTCACATCAGTTATAGTTAGCTGGAAGTTTTACTCGCATAAAACCAATGAAATTCCCACGTTATAGTTAGTTGGACTCACTATAACTTGCGCGTGCAATGCACTGCTGATGACGTCACATATTACATCACTCATGACATGGTCAGTGACATCACTCATGACATCACTGATGACACCATCCAGTGAATGTGTGTCTTTTTGAAAAATAAATATTAGTGAGTAATGTTTAAATATTTAAATATATTAATTAGTGTTTCACTTTGTGTATAAGTGGCTGCATGGGTTGGTGAGTAGGTACATGTGTATGTATATAGGTTATTAGATGTTTTTCTTAGTATCAGTATGAGTGTTTGTATGGTTTGGTGGAGGTATTACTTAGCACATAGATGCATGAATGACTGACTCTCTCTTTGTATGTGTTTGGAAGACAGCATATGTGCAGGACTGTATGGGTGGATGACTGTGTATATGTGTGTGTTACTGAGTGAATGAGTGTCTCACTAGTTTCTTCATCAGTAACTACATATGTTTGAATCTAGTGTATGGGAATATTGATGTACATAAGTGAGTATATCTAAGAGTAAGAGATTGTAAGAGTTCCTATTTAAATTAGTATGTGTTTCTATAAGTGATTGTTTAAGAGAGTAAGTATGTGTAAGTTTTCTTTGAATTAAAGTGGTAGTGTGTGTATAGCTGTATATGCAAATAAATGGATGTTCAATAGTTTATTTGCATGTGTGAGTATGTGTGTGAGTAAATTTTGGATGACTGTCGGTGTGTAACAGGATGTATAGGTGTATCACTACATATGATGAGTGAGTATATGTATGAGTGACTATATAGAACTGTTGGTGAATCAGTGCATGTGTATATAGATGGTGGAATTATTCAATTGGTTGTAGTAACTGGTATGGGTATCTCCATTTTTTTGAAAATGTTACTTTTTATTTTTGAATATGTGTTTCAAGGGTTACATTTCAGTGAAAGGAGGTCTGTCACTCTGTCACAAGGATGGTGTCATCAGTATTGTCATGAGTGATGTCACTGACCATGTCATGAGTGATGTAATATGTGACGTCATCAGCAGTGCATTGCACGCGCAAGTTATAGTGAGCCCAACTAACTATAACGTGGGAATTTCATTGGCTTTATTCGAGTAAAACTTCCAGCTAACTATAACTGATGTGAAACCTATGGTTTTTTAAATGAATGTAATCGTTTTTTTTAGTGCTAATTCCTAACTATAACTGGTGTGAAACCTATGGTTTTTTCAGTGAATTTCAATGGTTTTTTAATAGCAAATCTTTATAGTTATAAAAAATAATAAATTTTAAAGCGAATTTTATATTGTATAATTGTCAATTTTATTTTATTTTTTTATTTTTAACCCGGGGCGCTCCCCGGGCGCTTACCGGTGAACGCACAGGTAAGCGCAATATTGCGGCACGCCCTGGGGCGCGTACCGGAGAGCGTCCCGTTAGCGCTATTGCCGCGATCGAAAAAACCACATTGTGACGCGTCGCGTAAGCGTGACGTATCGCGTAGCCACGTGATGCGTCTTATGGCGCGTCGCGTAAGCGCGACGTATCGCGTTGCCGCGCGATGTGTCTTATGACGCGCTGCGTAAGCGCACCCGGAAGCGCTCCGTGGCGCGGCCCGGTGCGCATAGCGTAAGCGCGCCGGAACGCGTAACGTAAGCGCATCGGGTCATGTGTCGGGTCATGTGACCTCAAAATAACACTTTTCATTGGTTTTCATCATTTTTTTTCTCCAAATGATGAAAGCCCCCTCCTTTTTTCCTCATTCTAACTTTCTTCATTGAGAGAGCAAGAGCTATTTTTGATCACTGCAATGGCATCACTTGTAGCTGCAGCTGGTGCACCCCCCCACCACCACCACCACCAAGAAAAGAAGGTCCACCACCACAGTTCCTTGGAGGAGAAGAAGAAGAAGAGGAAGAAGAGGAGGAGGAGGAACAATCAAGGCGCTTCCTGCATGAAGAACCAAGGCAAAGGCACGTTAAAGTGCACTTTATTTGGCAATTCTTTTCAATCCCTGAAGACAAAAAAAAGGTGAACGCCCCCAAAGTCACCTGTATAATTTGTGGCTCAGTCCTCTCCAGGGGCAATGCCCTAAAGAAATATTCATTTGGTAATTTTACCATGATCCGCCACATGGAGAGGTTTCATCCCAATAACTTAGCCCACGCTGAAGTACAGGAACTTCAGAACAACCCACCCCCTGTGGCCAGCACCTCCTCTACTGAAGACTCACTTTCTGGTCCTGAAGCACGCCGAATGGTGCCAAATATACAACAAAAATTTGGCACCATAAAAATTGTTTGCATTTTCTGTGGCAAAACGTTATGTTACGGTGAACTTAGTGTCACCTTAATAAATAATGCTGTGGACAACCACCAATGCAACAAGAAAAGGAAGCACTAATTATTTTCTTTGTTTTGCTCCTGTTGAGCCATTTCCACTTCCCCGTTTTTTGTTTGTTCCCTTAAAAAACACACCAAAAATATAAAATTGTTCAAAAATACAAAAAAAATGTTCAGTAAAATAATTAAAAATATATAAAACAACAAAAAGAATTAAAAAAAAGTTCTTTTCAGAACTATTTCACATTTATAAAATTAAACCTATATTTTTAAAGGATCTCTGTCAATTTTTTGTCCTTAGGGTACGCGTACCGGGGCGCGCCCCCCCAAAAAAAGAAAAAAAAATATTTTATGAAGCAGTTAGCATGAGGGAAGGACACAAACAGAGTTATGTTAAGAGAAAAAGAGCTACAAGATGACCACAGAGGGATTGTTTATTACATAGTAAATAATAGAGAAGGTGTAATTGGATGAAAGTGAGAAAAGTAAAATGACTAAAGGAGCGAAAGAAAGGAAGAGAGAGGAAGAACACTAAAGTAGAGATAGTGTGAGACTGTGATTGGCTGTTAAAAGAAAAAGAAAGGACTGTAAAAAATGGAATATGAAGGGTAGTGGCTGAACCACGATAAATGAAGAACGACGAGGGAAAGTGAGAAAAGACCAGGTAGTGTAAGTAAAGAGGGGTGAAAGAGGGAGAAACATTGAATTAGGATAACACATGGGGAGTGACATAGAGAGTAAAGGAAACAGTACCTGAATGGGCTTGAGTAAAACAGTAAAAAAAGATAAGTAATGCAGTGTGTGTGACTTATAGGGAGTCAGTGGGTGTAGGTCGCGGTGTGGGTGTGTAAGCTGTGTCTGTGGGTGTGGCTGTGTGGGGTGTTTCGGTGTGGGTGGAGGTGAGGGTGTGTGAAATATGTGTGAGGAGTGTATGAGTGTGGGGTGTATATGTGTGCGATGTATGTGTGTGTATGGAATGTGTGTGTGTGTTTGAGGAGTGTGTGTGGGAGGATTTTTTATGTGTATGAGGTGTGTGTGTGGTGTGTGTGGGGTGTATGTTACAGGTGTGTGTATGTGTTGGAAGGGGGATGAGGTGTACGTGTAGGAGTAAGGTAAATAATTAAGAAAAAGAGAATGAGTGAAGAAGCAAAGGAAGGGAACAGTGGGTAAGTGAAGTTGAATATGAGATGGGAAATCGGAAAAGCGGAGTAAACATGTAGAATAAGAATAAGTGAGGGAAGCAGAGTAAAGACACAGGAGTGTGCTAGATTGAGAAAATGTTAGTGAGCTTAAAGCAAAGGGTGATGACAAACTACATTTTTTTAGTCATACTTACCATATAATAAATATAGCTTTAATTAATTTTTTTAACTACACTTTGTATCTGTGAAAGAGAGAAGAAAAAATAAGTTATAATCTACGCTCCCGGTTTTATGGTATTTATTTTTTTACCATTTCCGTCTGTATTTATCCATATTTATTTTTATGTCGTTTTATCTGTACATATCTGTATTTATTTTTGTCGCAAGCAAAAAAAGACATTCCAGCTAGTATTTTTCCACATTTATTTAAATAGATAGCTAAACCCGTAACAACCATGTGCACTATCTGCTTTAATTTAATTATTAAATTAAAACAGTGTTTTAAATGGATTTTTTTTAAATAAAGCACTGCTCTCGTTTTAGATGCCTTGAATAACGCCATGCACAGGCATCTTTAAAAAAAAATATCCTCCTGACAACAATTCTGATGCCTGTCTGGTTGTGCCTAAGGTGGCGAGCCCTGCATCTCCTGTGCTGCGGAATGTAGAGCCAATTGTACATTCAAGGCTGTGGCTGCAGATGCCAAATCACGCAGGATCGTAGCCATAGCTGCCAAGGTCCTGGTTTGTTTATAGGTGATAACTACAGGTTTACTGTGGACATTCCAAAGTATTATGTCTGATACTTTGAGTGACACTATTTTACCAGGATAACAAAGTTTGAATGTCAGAAATTACCCATTTCCCCCCAAAATATTAGTGATCTTTTAAATTCTGGGGAGAATTGAAAGACAAACAATTACAAAAAGGTTTGCACTTCCAAACTCGAGATTATCTGGATTATTCAGGCCACTTCATCTCCCTTACTCTTTTAAAACGACATTCTTCACTTAAAGTCTACCGAACACATGTGGTGTCTTATTGTCCTGTAAAGCGATATGAGCCTGTTTGGGGCATTCTTGTGGAGCGTGTTCCATGCCTCTCCTCGGCGCTTTCTTGATTCAGGAGTATCAAACCCCTGCTGGGGAAGGTAACTTAGAGTTTGCCCAGCACACGAGGTTGCCAACAAATTAATTTAGTGCAAGCAAAGGGGAGTCTCTGGTCCAGTGCCATCCAGTGGTCAGAGAGTCTGTCGGATTCATCCCAGGTGTAAAAAAAATACCTCAGCCTGCCACTTGCATGAGGCAGAAGAAAGGGCTTTACCGGGAGAGTTTTATTAGCTCAGTCTAGCCCTGCCAAGTTGACAATGTACAGTCCTTGCGGGGATGTGCATATTTCACTAAAATGCGTTAGTTAGAGACTAAGTACTGTACTACCACACAGTGTAGCTGTGCCCACAGTTCTTCCTCGCACAGTGCAACAAAAAAAAAAAGATTTAACTTGAAAAAGGGATGTCTCTTTCTCAGAAATGTTTTTGTTTCTTCCTGAAGCACGGAGGGAAAATGTCAATTTAAGGTCTAAATGTATATGAAAACGAATGCGGCCCAATTTCCCTAATGTGTTTATACAGCCGGTCTTTCTGACCTTTCTGGGTTACACATTTCTGCCGGTCTTACATAAGTGCCAAGTACTCGCGCTATGAACCATGTCCCCGCCTCCCCAAATTTGTACAGCTGTAGTGGTTCAAATAGCGAAATACAAGTCCACCCCCACCCTTACCTGTGACCTAAAACTGAATGGGGTGCCTGCGCAGTGCTCACTAGATAGCCAGCGCTCCGGAGATGTCGAAGGAACAGCTGCAGCTGATTGCTGGGCAGGCGGCCAGTCCGAGGGGTGAAAGCAAGTGACATCAGTCGTTTGGCAAATGGATTTCCTCAAGCAGGGTGAGCCAATGGGGGTCGTAGCGTTATCAGGGCTATGGTGGGTAGGTCACAGGTCAATGCAAGACACTCCATGGAAGGAATTTCCCATGCCTAGGAGAGATTAATGGCCCAGCAGGTGTTAATGTGACCAGGCAAACACCGCAATCAGGAAGAGGGTGTGGCAGGCAACCCTGACTGGAGCACAGATTGTCGAACAACTCTCGGAATCAGAGAATCCAATTTAGTTGTATTTTTCCGCTTCTATTTATAAATACAGACGGAAGAAAAATATTTTTCCGTCTGTATTTATATGTGAAAATCCGTTTAAACGGAAAACCGGGAGCCTTAGTTAAAATTAGTAAAATATGTATTTTAAATTAAAAGATACAAATGAAGAGGTTAAAAATCATAACGCTCTATTTAGAAATAAAGTTAGAGTGAAGAACACAGAAAGGGAAATAAACTAAGGTAGAAGGACAAAAAGAGAGAAAAAGAAATAGAAGAAGAGGAAATAACAAAGAGTAAGGCATATAGATTCACTGACAAAAAGAGAGAGAAGAACAGAGAAATTAACTGAAGGTAAGAAAGATACTAAAACAATGTGAGTTAGCAAAACTAAATCAGGAAACAGAAGTAAGTAAAAAGATAATGACTGAGACAGAAAACAGTCTAATTAAGGATGCATTTAGAAGAATGAGGAATAGAAGATAACTGAGAGTAAGTGAAGAACAGTCATAGAGTGAAAGGATGAAGGGAGACAGGATAATATACAACAATTGAGGGAAATGGACTGAGGAAGTTATAAGGTAGACACACTAAGAGAAAAACTGAGTGAGGTGGAGAACAATGACTGAGAAAAGAAAATGAGTAAGTGAGCAAAAAGAAGGAAAGAGAGGAGAAGACGACTAAAACAGTGGTACTGAGAGAAAATAATTTGGTGTTGAAAGTAAAGAGAAGGACATTGAAAGAAAGGAAATGAGGGATAGTAATGGAACCAGAGTAAAAGAAATGGGATGAAGAACGATGAGAGAGGAGCAGTGAAGTTGTTGTAAAAGAAGTGATAGAAGGTAGATAAACACAAGTGAAAATAACACATGTAGAGTGAGGCACTGAGGACATAGAAGTAGTGAACGAAAAATAGAGAGAAGAGGTCAAAAGTAAGGAGCAAACAAAGATAAGCTAGGGAGAGTGGGTGATTTATAGTGATAGAGTGCAATAATACTGCTGAGTGAGTAAACAGGAATTACTAAAAGAGCAAAGGAGGAAAATACGGAAAAGAGAAGTAAAGCAGAGAGACTGAAAGCTGAAAAGTTATGCAAGGGAGAGACGGGATACACACAGTTGAAATGAGAATGAGGGGTTGTCAAAGAAGTGGAGTTAGGGAACGGGGGTTACAGAGAGTGAGAGAAAGACATTATAAATGAGTAAAAAGAGCTGAAAGAGGATGGAAAAAGGAAAGTAAGTGTCACAGAATGGGAATACAATTTAATTTACACAATCCAAAGTATAAAATAACTTGTACAACATGTTACATAGTTTATTTTTGCTGTTCTCAGAATATATTGAATTTCACTTAAAACAGTGAGTTCAAATTACTCATCATATGACAGCGGGAAAAAAAAACACAATCTAAAAGATTGTGTTTTAAAAAAAACTTAAATACTGACAAATGACAATGTACGCTAAAGTTAGATTGACATACTTTTCCTTGAGGCCAAATACTGTATCATGGTGGTCCTTTTCTCGTTGGAAAGTACTTTGCTGTTAACTTAAAAATCCATTTAATCGACTTTCTATAAGAAAAGCTCCAAGAGCATCTGAAATATTTTCAATATTTTCATATACTCCTTTTTTTCAGTCATGACTCTTTACTCTTTCCTGCATCTTTCCATTTGGCCAAATAGTGTCAGATGTATGAGTATATGTTCAAATTAATTCTAAGGCACTCTGAAATGACCTTTTTCCCGACGTTCTGAAAGAAAGGCTCTACAACATTTTCACAATATTTAAGTATTTGTAAAACCATCTCTGACTCACTCATGTTCATCATTTTGTATAATACTAACATCACTTACTATGAGATCCACTTACAGTACCTATATGACAAGTCAATTTTTTATATTGCCTGGATCACTTTTACTCAGAATATATTTAAAACAGCAAAATAACCTTTATTAACTGCTCCCGTCTTCATTAGCCAATTACTTTTACCTAAATTTTGGCTGTAAAAACACTAGGTATGAATTTATAGAGCCAAAAGGCAAACGTTGTTTGAAAGTCAAATGAGTGTCGTTACATTGGGTCCAACCTTTAGAAGTTTTTAAATAGCATGTGTAATGCCCTGATGTTGTAGAAGGACCATCATGAAAAATAATAGCTACAGTTGCAAAGGTTCTTCCTGATATCGATAACTGAGAAGCCACAACATTTTTAATAGAAGTTGTCAATTTAGTTCCATCAGGTCTACATCGTTGGAACATTAAAATGACATAGTGACCATAATTTTGTAGAAATAATGTGGACAGCATTACAGACTTACATTGGGTACACACCATATTGTGATCCGCTGCTTTAACTAGATTATTAAAAGGCACTGATTTGCAGTCTGGTAAAGTCAAATATATAAATCCTTCATCTTCCAATACATCAAACATATACATTAAAAATTCCTGACAATCCTGCTGAATTATCTGTGAAAATTGATTTTGACCTGAACATATGTCTACAAGATTCCTAATTTCTGAAACACTTTCTATTTTTCCTCTATCACTACTACATTTCTCTAACACAGAATTCAATAAACAGCACAATGTTTGTTCCCGATTTTAGACAATCTGTTTTTGTAAATTTTGAAGAAAAAAAACAACATTAACTACTACATTAGCATAGCAGTTGACACCAGAACTGTTTTCAAACTGAAATCCAACAACATCCTCATCAGAATCCTTTTTCCTTCTGCTTACAATTACAGTTTCATCTACTTTTTGTCTTTTTGCTACTACCTCACTGCAATTACTCTCATTTCTTCTTTTTCGGCCTACCACACGTTTTTCAATCAGAGGATATTGAGGCAAATGTGGAGCATACTCTCTTCTTAACCTATTCTATTCTTTAACACAATCTATATCAGCACAAATCTTTGTTTCATCACACTCAATCAAGTACAATCCTGATAAAGTTCTGACTTGTGATAATGCCACATATGCCATACCCTTTTTAAACACAGAACTTCCAATGTTCACCAAAGCACTATCTACACTTAAACCTTGAGATTTATGAATTGTCACTGCATATGCCAAACAAATAGGAAACTGTTTTCGGCGAACATATAAGTCTTTCACGAGCAAAAATCTAGCTGAACAACGACAAATTTGTTCTATTTCATCAATGCCATCAAATTTAATTTTTAAATTTCAATTCCATCTCTATTTTTGTAATTCACAAAAACAACAACATGACCCATTGCTCCATTTACCAGACCTCTTTCAACATTTAAATTCCTTCTCAAAATGACACGACAATTCAAACACACATTCAGAGTCTTTTCAAAATCAGCAGTTTTAGTTATACTCTTCTCTAATGAATCCAATTTTGATTTCAAATTTTCAGACAAAACAATTGTTGCTCCCATATGCTCTATTTTATCTGTAGCTTCCAGTTTCACTATCTCTTCATTTTCTAAATATAACATTTTGTTGTTGAACATGGAACATTTTTTCAGAGTTGGCATCAAACATATGGCAGATTTCCTCTAGTTAATTTTCTTAAAAATATTCTCTGGAAGAATATTTTCATTTGGGTACAAATTTGAAATTAACCATCCATGTAAAGCTTCTTTCCCTTGCTGACTTATTTTTCCTACTCTTACATCTTGTAAAATATTTTTATAATCTTCATCCTTTGCCTGCCGCATATTTTGAAGCAGTTCTGCATATTTGAAGTTTAACCATATATTAACGTTTCCAATGCTTCCTAGGCACTTGCTGGTATCTTCATGCATGAGCATTTTGAACACAGGTTGTCCTTTCACCGGAGTCAACTGCAGAAGATCTCCAAAAACAATAATATGTTTTCCTCCAAATAAAATATCATAGTCTGTTCTAAGAATTTCTTGCATTCTCAAATGCACAAAAGCAAGCATTATATTTGACACCATGCTTACTTCATCAATGATAAGAAGTTTCATTTTCTTCAGGACTCTCGAAACTTCGGAACACGCATCTCCAGATAGCTTGTGATATTGCAATTTGTTATCATGCTCCACTGGCAGCATCAGTAAACGATGTAAAGTAATCCCTTTAATATTATGTGCTGCCAGCCCAGTTGGAGCAGTAACAACACAAGACAGCGGTGATTCAGTCCTTTTCTGCAGATAAGATGCAATTGCTTTAATCAGAAAACTTTTTCCAGGTCCCGCTTCTCCACTCACGTACAGTCGGACAGGCTTAAATGATGTACATGAGCACTCTTTCTTCTCATGACTCAATCCATTTTCAACCTGTTCTGTGACTTCGTCATATATCAGTTTCTGCTCAAGGTTTAATTGTTTCACCAAATCTTCTAAATTAATTACATCCTCTTGAGCTTGCTCCATAGCTCTTTCCACCTCATCCATGGCAGTGGCAGCTTCATTTTGGATAATTGGTCCTCCTAGTGGATCCTGACTCAATGAAGCAGAACTCTGACTGCCTTGAGAACTGTCTCTCGCAATCTCTGCAGCAATTTTTGCTTCTTGCTCTATTTCTTCATTCAACATGTGCAGATAATTTGGAAAAACAGGACATTCTATGGTATCCTTCGTAGCATTAAAAGGGTCTTCATAACAGAGAAAATCTCGAAGTAGTTCCTCTTCTTCTCGCCATAGTTTAAAGAGTTGCAAAAGAGCCAAATAATAAAATTCTCTTTTATCTGGATTTTCACAACTCAATTTTCGATGATTAATCAAATGACCTTTTTTCTGTTTCACTAGACATCCTTCACATCCAATGACTCCATATATTCCATTATTTATATCTTCTTTGATGTTCCTCTTATAAATATATGTTTGCAGAACTTCATAGAGACAAGCATTCTCAAGGTGATGACTTCTATTTGGATAATATGTATCCAACATGTTTGTCTTCAAAATATCTGTACTTTCTGGTTCTTTCTCCGCCAAATACTCTATCTCTTGTACAGATTTCAAAACTCGATTTCGTGTTGCAGCAAGACCTAGACTCACCCAAATGATGGTTCTAGATTTCGCATAGAGACTTGCTGACGACAATCGATCAGAACATTCATATGCTCCAATTTCTCGATGCGACAACATCTTCAGACTGTAACTGTATAATTTCTTGCTTAGACTCTTTTCATGTGGAATGTCCTCCCACATTTCCTTCTGTTCTATCTTTTCTTTTTTTTTGATGTAAGACGTCACATATCGAGCCACAGCAATAGAGTTGTCAGCAACAAATTGAATATCCAAGTTAGCATTCCACATGGACAAAATCACTGGGTTGTAGTCGTTGATGTACTTGGACTCTTCGTTTCTTTTTAAATTGTATGTATTTTTTGGTGATTTCCTCGTCACAGAATGTTGCAGAGAAGACATCAAATTATTTACTCTTCCTTTAGAAATCACTGGTCGTGGAAAGCCGAAATGACATTTTGTGTAGAACTTGTCCTTGTTTCTGAATTTTCGACGACAGTACTTTCCACAACGATGGGATTGAAAGCGTAAAACTTGTTGCCTTAAACTGTTTTCTTCTGTAGTTTTCGGAACAGCACATGTTGAATACTCTTCAATGAAGTTCATCACTGTCTCATCCGAATCTGTTCCAAATTTGGGTGCATCTTTCATCCATAACAACATATGTATGTGAGGAGCACCTCTCGCTTGATACTCCTTTCTCCAAAAGAAATCCAAAACCTCCCCAAGGGGAGGATTTTTTGTGTTGGTAATAAAAGACATCATAGCTTCAAATCTATGATTGAAATATCTGCATAAATTCACTGGATCCAAAGAACACAGTTCTCCAGGTGTTTTGAATTCTATATTTTGTATATTTGCATTTGCCTCTCGCAGAAATTGAAGTAAGTCCTCCCATGCATACTCGGCACAGCTAAGGGTGAGGAACCATGTAGGAGTTCCTAAGTTTCTTAGCATACATTTCAATTCCCCATGGCGACGGTACCAATACTCGTTTGTACCACGCTGACATGCCATGAGATTGATTAGATGAGATTCTAAAATATTATCTTGCAGATTCACTTTCTCCATAAAGTCCCTCGCCGAAACATTTTGCAGATGTGCTCCACTTTTCAGTATATGGTTTACTGCATAAGAAAGCTCAGACAAGTCACTTTCATACAGTAGATGAAACAAATAGGGAATGCATTGACGAAACCTTGGATCTTCAGCATATAATCTTACAGTTCGATATTCAGATGCAGGAATTTGAAGTGGTCGATCGTCATATCGTCCACCTCGACCTGTTGGAAATAGCTGTGGAAAACAACGAGCTTCCAAACTTTGTTCCCATACACTAATGGGACTTCCTTTTGCTGCTTTCATTTGAAACAGTTCAATTGCATTCCCCATTACTTCTTTGGAATGCAAAGGATGAACAGTATAATGTTCATATATTTCTTCACTTCTAGACACATCAACTTTTTCAATTTGGCTGCTTGAACAATCACTGTCTTCATCTGCAGCTGTTTCCTCTGCTGCATCACATACATCTTTGTAATACTCATTGTTTTTGACTAAATACAATGTTGCCTTTTTGACTTTCCTAACATCCACTAAATCTTGCCAGATTTTTTTACTCTTTGTTGGAACCCCATTAACTAGAATAACTAAAGGTTCCTCTTCTACTTTTTCTATACCAATTGTATCAATATTTTTTTTTAAATCTAGGGGCAAATAAACAACTCTTCCCTTTAATCCTCTCTGCAAATCTGTAGGAGGCAATTTCCCTATCTTAGGATCCATGCGAACAATTGCCTGAAAAGGATGGACACATTGAATCAAAATAGACTCATATGTATTTAAATCCATCAATTCACGGGGAATGTCTACTAACTCCAGATCATTATGAACAGCTCTAGCAGACATTCTGTTTTGATTTAATTTATCATAACAATATTTACAAATACGCTGATCAGAACTCAAATCAAAACAATTCTCCACCCACAAATAAGTTGCAAAATCTTTCCACTCATAATTATTAATCTTTTCACTTTTTACATGTAAATCAACTAATCTAGTTTGATGCTTATAATGACTTCGTCGACAACACACACAAGTAAAATTCGGCCTTTCACTTGATTTCACCTTAAACCTGGTAATTTCCTGCTCAAACTTTTCTGTATTTGAAATCTGTACATTGTCTTCCACATTACCTTGAATTGCTGTCTCAATTTCTACACTGTCCTCTTTTTCACCAAAATAACAAATCTCAATTTCTTCACAAATCTTCTTCACATCTAATTCAGTTCCATGCAAAAGAGCACTGTTTAATTGTTTAAGCTTAAGTGCTGGACTTTTTGCATAATACAACATTCTCACTAATTTCCTCATTTTGGTATGATGCACTGCTAACATCCTAAAATGATGAAAAACACTCTGACAGACTTTTCTAGAAAGACAAGCCAGTGAATGGCCTTGCAAACCTGTGTTTTCTCTCACTCTGCAAGGATCTAAGTTTTGCAACAACTTCTCTTTCTGCTTTAGACTTTTCTTACTATATGGACGTAGGAAATTACAAAACAAATCAATTGATTCCTGTCGCACACTACAAATACTACTACACTTCCAAGTGTACACTGGACCCTTAGTACGTCTCCCTAAAACTTCATCAGTTAACACCTCTTCTAGTTCTCTAGGCACAAGTTTCTCTTTTTCAATCGGACAACCGTCTTTCACTTCATACGCTCGACCACTGGTGTCAACTGCATGCACTAAATCATTATCCTGGAAGTAACTCTCCTCATTAAAAAATGGCTCACAACTTGAACTGTGCATCCATTCTCCCGAAAAAACTTTACAAAAATTAGTCCGATTAATTACTCTTTTCCATCTACTGTTTGATTTGAAAACATCAATTGTCTTGTTAAGTGTCCTAATTCTATTGATTACTAAAATAAATAATTTTTTCTTAACTTCAAAAGCCTGATCAACAATCTTCTCTACACTTTTCTTTTTCTTATAAAAAGCAGCTCTCTGATTACCTTTCCTAATGTTTTTTAACAAATTTAAAACCACCCTATGGCAAAACATTCGTTTACGAATATCTCTAAACTGATTCTGCCTTCTATTCCTATACATATTATTCTCTCCTGCTCCATTTGTAGGACTCTTTGAGGTTCTCTCCTTCCTTTTCAAATTTACTCTCTCATTCTCTTTTTCTACATGCTGTCCATCATATTTTTTTTAAGTACATATGTTCCGTATAAAAGACTTAGTTCTCTTACCAGGAGCTTGGTTCCTGTTTTTTGAAGTATTTGTTGTGGAAGAGTGCTGTAATTCCATTGCTGTTTTTGATTTTTGGTGGTTACATTCTTTTCTTTTCCTTTCCTTTGTGGGCATGTTTGCTTACTCTTCAAATCTTGATTTCAATCTGTGTTAAAGAAAAAAATAGCACATTATAGACCACTATTACCAAACAACAAAGCAATGACAAAAAGCAAACAATCTATTCAGGGTTACAGATCAGGTGAGGATTCTCCAGGGGTGCACAAAAGGTGAGGCCTGTATTGAAGAGTATAGTGGAAGAAAGCTCTGTCCACAAGTACAAAGAAGATGAGACCTGTGTCTAAGTCCACTGCACTCTTATACACAGGCTTCACCACCTATGCTTCCCGGGAAAGGCCTCTCTCCCACTACAGTCTTGATCATAAACCTCACCTCCTCTGTCCCTCTGGACATGTCTCACCTCATCTGCACAATCTATTTCCTAATCTCAGGTAACACAGATGACATAATTGATCCTCATTTATAAAGCCATGTGTCAGTTTTGCGCTACTGATGCGTCACTTTTTGTGACGCATTGGCGTCATAAAACATGTGCCTTGTTGCACCATATTTAAAAAGTGACGCATGTGGGTAGATGGGTCATTTTTTAAACCTTTTGCACCACATTATATCTCTGTCAAGTGTAATGTACAGAGAGGGGTCATTTCTCCACAAAAAACCTCGTAATAATGACACAGTGAAAACTATGAGATTTCACTGCATCACTTTTAGGACTCTATTATGTCAAAATCTTGCACCTGCCTCACAACAGGGATAAGACTGAGGCAAACGCTTTCACATGGAGCTTCACAATTTTACAAAATACAATTCCTCTATGCAAACAAACTCAATATGCTTCCTACACTGAGTTAACACAGGTAACATCATTGTAAAAAGTCAAATTGACACCTGTGTCTAAGAATGCAGACGGGGATAGGCTTCATGAAGGCTAGTCCACTGCACTCTTAGATACAAGCCTCACCACCTACGCTCCCCAGGAAAGCCCAAACATGTACCTTTTTGCGCCATATTTAAAAAGTGACGCATGTAGGTAGATGCGTCACTTTTTAAACCTCTGCGCCACATTATACTCAAAAATGTAAAAGCCATTCATTTTCCCCAAAATCGTTTTTGACATCACATTTAGGAAACACAGCACAGTTCCTATGTACAAGCATTCCATGTCATTACTGAAACCTCACTATTTTACAAAATACAATTCCTCTATGCAAACAAACTCAATATGCTTCCTACACTGAGTTAACACAGGTAACATCATTGTAAAGAGTCAAATTGACACCTGTGTCTAAAAGTGCAGTCGGGGATAGGCTTCATGAAGCCTAGTCCACTGCACTCTTAGACACAAGCCTCACCACTTACACTCCCCAGGAAAGCCCAAACATGTACCTTTTTGCGCCATATTTAAAAAGTGACGCATGTAGGTAGATGCGTCACTTTTTAAACCTCTGCGCCACATTGTACTCAAAAATGTAAAAGCCATTCATTTTCCCCAAAATCGTTTTTGACATCACATTTAGGAAACACAGCACATTTCCTATGTACAAGCATTCCATGTCATTATTGAAACCTCACTATTTTACAAAATACAATTCCTCTATGTAAACAAACTCAATATGCTTCCTACACTGAGTTAACACAGGTAACATCATTGTAAAGAGTCAAATGTATTTCTTTAAACATGCACACATTCTTTATTCCTTTTAAAAAATGTAAAAGCCATTCATTTTTCCCAAAATCATTTTTGACATCATATTTAAAAAACACAGCACAGGTCCTATGTACAAGCATTCCATGTCACTACTAAAACTTCACAATTTTACAAAATACAATTCCTCTATGCAGTAAAAACTTTTTACCAAGCATTATCAAAAAGCATGACACAAAGCAACATTAAAAAACCACAATTTGCTTCCAAATCTTCTCCATAGAGTATACAAGTCTCTATGTATATTAAATGAATCATAACTCACCTTTACAAATACTTTAGGAGATTCAGAACAGTGTCAGATACACACACCAATATTTCTTTAGCAGAGCAAAAGGTATGTTCTCCAGGCACTGCAAATCTTAATGGCACAGAAAACCTCTAATTCTACACACATATTGCTCATGGTAACCAATCAAAACTCTTCCCGCTGTATTTTCAAACCAACACCCTTCCCCCCCTAAGCCCTTTCTACCTGTTACCATAGCAACTCCCTCCTCACTAACCTCTCAGGTTGAAAAGTTTATTCTACAATGTTGCAAATCACCTCAGCAAGGATGTTTGACCTGCGAATACACCAGCAATTACTTCTTACACAGAACACAACCATGCACCCTAACTTTCAGTTTTCAACTATCTCATTCTACCAATCATTGCTTCTGATTCAAGAGCACTGAAAGTCTACTTTTTTTTTTGCAAACTCCTATTGTTCCAACTGCCATTTCTTTCCCACACTTTATCTGACTGCACCAGAATCTCCTCTCACCATGTATTCTGTCTGGATTATTGGACATAGCTATATCCACTGGGCTCAAAGGTATGCAGCTAACAGAAATTTTCACAACCTTGATTTACCAAATGTGAACATTAAATGGATTGGCCAGAGAGGATTAAAATGTCACCAATTGATTCCATTGGTGAAAACCTTTTTGCATTTGCCACACCCTGACCTCTTAATTGTGCACTGTGGAGGAAATGACTTGGGCACTTTGACTGGGGTAGGTCTGGAAATGCTTTTAAAGGACACCTTTGAACAATTGATGGCACTTTTTCCTCAAACTGCCTTGGTATATTCCAATATATGCCAAAGACAGAAATGGAAGTGGTCAAACCAATTTTGTCCACAATTTGAGAAAGCACGGAAACATGTGAATAAATCTGTTTCTGCTTACATGAGAGACTATGGAATGAGTTCAATATACAACAACAACTTGCGTTACAACATGCAAGATATCTACAGAGAAGATGGTGTGCACTTCTCAGATGAAGGGAATAGAATATTCCTCCTGAATTTAAGACTGTGCATTGGTACCTACTTGTAGGTACCTAAATCTGCCACAGAACCCAAAAGCTCTTTTCAGAGCTACCCTACCTCTGATCACTCCAAATGATTATCTTTTTGTAACTTTTTTCACTATTTTTCACCAAAGTACGCTCCCCGGTACGCTCCCCGGTGCGCGTACCGGGCACTCCCCCCGCGAAATGTTTTTTTTTTCTCGCCTATATGGGCCTCCTAAGGGGTCAGGGAGTGCCTACCATGCCCCCTTATACCCATTCCCAACGTTGTTTGTCCACCATTTTCTGTCTCAAATCTACCGAAACACAAAATGGAGGACTCCCGTAGCACTGCTGGTACGCTTACCGGGGCGCGCACCGGGAAGCGCTCTAAAAAATGTTTTAACGTTCATTTACATAAAAACCACTGGAGACACTTTCACCAAATATAGAATAGCTCATACTACATACCAATCCCTACCATTTTCCCAAATTCGATGGAATTCCATTGAGCCATTTAGCCTGTAGACCTCTCTAAATACCCTGAGGTAAATTACTTCACAAAAACACATCTGAAGTGTTAGAATTGACAACCAATTAAAATGTTACTTTCATTTTCTACTTTTTTTACCTGACATTTGATTGGTTATGTACATGAATATATATAAAGAAAGAGAGGGAAACACAGCCATTTTGACTACTACTTCCTGGTGTACATTTCAAAAGGATTTTCACTAATAACTTCAACGTCTTTTTAAAGGTAAGTTGTTATTTTGAAAAATGAAGTATATTGTGCACTTTAAGTTAATATGGAAAACTTTTTCTGATAGTTATATACTATCCCTCTGTAATAGTTATAGATTTAGATAGACTTCTCTGTTATAGTTATGGATGGATTTAGGCTTGTCTTGTATAATTATGAATTTACTTAGGTTTCATCACATACACTTTTTTATATTTCTACTTCCAGTCTGATACCATACACTGCCCAAAGATAAATTCACTGTTAAAAACTACCTTTCTAAACTTAAACCCAACAGTGCCCTATCTCTACTGATATATTTATGCAAATTTCAGCCAAAATGGAAGGAGAACAAAAAGTTTCATTTGAAATTGTCCTTGCAAAGAACAATGAAGAAAACATTGAACCAAATGACATTGAATTCATGGACGAATCACGAGAACATGAACTTCTACAATGTGTAGAATCTGTGGATTTCCTCCTTCAAAATGAGGACATTTCGGACAGTCAAATGTTAGACGTTATATTTAATTTGGAAAATGAATCTCAAAAATAAATTTATATTTAATAATTCGAAAATTGTTTGAGACATTATTCATTTTTATATGTAATTCTTAAACTAGTACCAAATTGATTGTAATGTCAAGTCAGACTTATAGTATACTGTGCAACATTTTTGTGTTACATAGTAATTTTGCTCATAGATACTTCCTTTCTCCCACTATATTATCTCCAATGTGTATTTGACATCTCTTTTTCATCTCCTGCCTCCATGTTCTTTCTGCTTTCCTGACAGACTATGATATGGATTCCATATAGCACAATAACGTCTGTAACAACATGCAAGATATCTACAGAGGAAACGGTGTACATTAAATTTAAGACTCAACATTGGTACCTACATGTTGGTACTTAAAACACCCAAACAACACAACAACTCTATGCAGAGCTACCCTACCTCTAATCACTTTGAATTATTATTTTCCTGTTTCACTCTGTCTTCCCCGTAGTACGCTCCCCGGTCCGCTCCCCGACTAATGAGCACTGAAAGAAACCGGGACTACGAATTCCAGAATACTTGGCGCAGTTTCATCCAGAACAGGCTACAGAGGGTTTACCATTATGTATAAATTGGAAGCTGAAAGCGGAGACCGGTTTGTGCAAATATTTCACCAAACAGCCTTTGAGAAAGAAGATATTCGAAACGCGTCAGGCAGCTGGTGTTTAGACTGTGAAAGAGAACAGCACGCAGCAATCCTTCATACCTTTAATTTGACCTATGCTTGAAGGTCGTGTTTTCTGTCCGAGTGACTCTCATGTTAAGGCACAAGCAGGAGCATATCATATATATATATATACATATATATATATATATATATATATATATATATATATATATATATATATATATATATATATATATATATATATATATATATATATATATATATATATATATATAGATATATATAGATAGATAGGAGTTACCTACTGTTAGTCACTAGAAGGTAGTTATAGTTAAGACCACGTTTCCATAGGAAAAACATTTTTTCATTGCTTATAACTTTAGCGTCATTTGACAAATCTTTACCAAATGTTCCAAAAAGTTTCTCTTTTTACATCAGTCCCTATCTTGATAGTGATTGGTCAAGGGGGGGGCTGAGAAAAAAGGGGGTCCAAAACGTGTTTTCTCCATGCAATTTCCATAGGAAACTTTAGATACGGCTACAGGTCAAACTGCTGAACAGATTTATGCCAAATTTTGCAGGGAGAAAGGTCTTGGTCCAGAAAGCACGCTTTTGTTTAAATGGGGTAAATCCATTCAGTAGTTTTTGAGAAATATCAAATTTGACAGATATTGATATTTGAGAATTCTAACATCTGATTGGCTGAGGGGTTACAAGCACGAGCTTGCGGCTCATTGGTTGTGAACAGTTGAAACTAGGAAATGATGGCAGCCATTTTGTGACTCAGTTGAAAGGAGTAGGGGTAAAAAAGAGAAAAAGTGTATAAGAGGTATAGTAGGAACACTGTGGAGTTACTTTAAGCAGACTGTACGGTGCAAAGGCAGGGAGTTTGAATGTTGCCTTGGCTGTGGAACTCACGTCCACAGAACAACGGTGCACGGTATTGTGCAAGGTTTCTTAGGCTCTGGAAAGCCCTTCGGGAAAACAATGCATCATATTGCGACAAGCAGTGTGTAGGGTGCACACACAGGTAGAGTGAATGTTGCATAGGCCGTGGATATCACGTCCACAAAACAACGATGCGTGGTATTGCTGCAATGTTCAGTAAGCTGTGGAAATCATATGGGGAAAAAAAGAATGCGCCGTATTGTGGCCTTTCTTTAATATAATGCACAGTAATGTTTACTTATAGTGCGGTGTTCACTTTTATCACGGTTAGTGTCACTTTGTTAGAGGAAATTTAATATTATGTTGGAGGGCAGGTTCTCTCCCAGTGCGCGGAACAAAATTAACATTTAATTGTATGAGGTGTTCCAACAACAAGCTTAATGTTCATTGGCTGCCAACCATTGAAAGTAGAAGTGTTGCCAGTCATTCCCTTACCCTCCGCTGAGTAGCAAGGACATCTGATTGGCTCACGTGTTCCAAGGAGGACCTTCCAGAGCTTAATGTTAATTGACCGTGAACCATTGAAAGTAGGAGTGTTGCCAGCCATTCCCTTCTCCTCCGCGGAGTAGGAGGGGCATCTGATTGTCTGATGTGTTCCAAAGAGAACCTTGCCAAGCCTAATGTTGATTGGTTGTAAAACATTGAAAGTAGAAGTGTTGTTAGCGATTCCTTCCCCCTCCGCAAAGTATCAGGGGCATCTGATTGGGTAACGTGTTCCAAGTAGGACCTTCCCAAGCTTAATGTACATTGACTGTGAAGCATTAAATTTAGAAGTGTTAGCAGCCATCCGCTCCCCTTCTGCGGAACACCATGGACATTTTATTGAGTAAAGTGTTCAGAGTACAAGTTTGATCCTTATTGGGTGGGAACGGATCACTGTTGTCAGCCATTTTGTCACACACTTCAAAGGTGTACGGGAAAACAAATTAGTAGAGGGGAGGGTAGGAACACTATTTACTCTATACAGTGGGCACCAGGTGGTGGACAGTGAATGTGAAGGTAAAATTTTTTTTTTGATTTTTAAGGGCCATTTATAAATTTGTGTGGGGCCTACAAATCACGTTGGGAAAATAACAGTGTGTTGCGGTCTTCTGTTTATTAATTTAGTGGGTGGGATACTTCACAGGAGCATTATTTACTTATAATGTGGTGGTTACTTTTCTTTTTTTTTAAATTTTATTATTTCAGTTCATAGCAGACATAAAGAAGTAAAACATCAGATTCCGTGACATGAAAACAATACTGTAGCACAATAACTAATAACAATCCAAAAAAAGTTATCCAAATGACAATTCAAAATGGTGGAGCATTGCCTGCCAAATCTTCAATCCCAGTTGCTTTTTTTTCCTAGATGTGATACAATATAAATTATATTCTAAATGAAACACATTATAAATCTTAGCTCTCCACATTTCAAAAGCGGGTGGTTCGGGTGTCAGCCACATTGTAGCAATACATAGTCTAGCTACCGCCATAGCCATGAAAATGAAATATCTATGGGGATAATAGTTCTGTACAATTTCATCATCCGTGCCAACCCCAAACAGCAACAATTCCCGGCTTACATGAAATTGCACCTTCATAATAATAGATAAAAATTGCTCAATACTTGAAAAAAATGAAGAAAGTGCATTGCAATTATAAAATATGTGAACAATATCGGCTGCTTCCATTTGGCATCGGAAGCATGTACCATCATAGATACTTCCCCTTTTCATAATTTTCACAGGTGTATGGTACAGGTTAAATACAGTCTTATAATGTTGCGTACGCAAGCTAGCGGATAAAACTATTGCACCTGCCATATCAATAGAATCTTGCAAAAATACGCCCGAACATCCCAATCGTTTTTGCCATTTGGCATCCTGCAATTCAATATCATCCAATTGACAAGATTTCATATAAGACACCAATCTTAGTGCCTTTTGAGAGAGCTTCAATGAATTCATTACGTACAGTGGGTTGTAGTTGACGTTTATGCATGAAATCACATATTTGCAAGCATTTAAAGAAATCAGTTTTCTGCACCGAATACAGCTCCATCAAATCCTTAAATTGAACCAATGCACCATCCATAAAGAAGCCTCCCAAATGGGATATCCCTTTACTTTTCCATATTTGCATCTTGGCAGCCCACAATATAAATGGTAATATGTTCCTAGAGTCTAAGGGTGTATGAAAGTTAATCCGCTGAATATCCAGAATTTTCCGAAGTATCTTCCACCCCTTATAAGCCGCAGATATAATTTTAAATCTGGTACGTTTAAAGTAGCTAGGCTCAAAAAATGTCAACAGGACTTCGCGAGCCGATTCTCCAATTAACATTTGATAAACATTAGGTGTCTCATGCACCCGTGTAGCCCCCCCAATTAACATAAACCTTGAATTTTGTATAAGGCAAACTAAATAATAAAAAAGAACATTCAGGACACCCCAGCCTCCACGATTTAAGGTTAATGTCATATATTTAGATGCACGGCGGGATTTCTTCCAACCCCAGATAAACCTATCCGAGATACTTTGCAATTTCATCAGTTGTGATCTAGATACCTCCAGTCCGAAAATAATAAAGTACTTTGGGGAGAATGCACATCTTAAGTACATTACGTCGCCCGACCATTGTCAAATGCAAACATTCTAACTTTTCTAGCTGACTCTTAACCGCTCTTATAATGTCATTCCAGTTAACATCAATTATCTCCTGTATGCACATCCTGATTTTAATCCCCAAATACTTAGCCTCTTGCGTCACACGTGGTTCTCTAATGCACAGCCCAGTTGAGCAAACAGTTTGGGTTTTTAATATATTAAGTTTATAGCCAGCAACCTGTCCAAATGATTGCGTCAAAAGTTCGACCTCCCGTATTGCTGACTCAGGATCTGATGTTACCACCGCGATATCATCAGCGTACGCGAGTACACGTGTTTCATAATCTTCTACTATCATTGATTTTATTAAATTAGTAGATTCCAAGTGCTGTAATAGTGGCTCTATGTAGATCGCAAACAGTAGAGGCGAGCAGGGACACCCTGTCGCGTGCCCCGGGTGATATGAACATGTGCTGACTCCTGTCCCATAGTACAGATTTTAGCCCGGGGATTCCTATACATAGATTGAACAGCCTGCATAAACTGCGGACCAAATCCCATTCTACCCATTATAGCCCATAAAAATGGCCAAGCAACTCGATCGAAGGCTTTCTCCGCATCCAAAAAAATAATGCCCATATTTTTTTTGTGATGCGGTTGCGTAATCAATTAGCGCTATAACACAATGAAGATGATTTATAGTACTTATCCCAGGGAGGAACCCATGTTGGTGGTAAGATACTAACTTCGGAGTAACCTGAAGTAGTCGTGTGGCTAATATTTTAGAATATATTTTAGCGTACACAGCTAAGATTGAATAACCCAGTTCTAATAAAATCTTATAGTTAGACCAGGGAATATGCGTTTCCTGCAAGCAAAGTATATCTGGGTTAATTAACCGTAATTCATATTTCACCCTTATTCTTTTCATAATATTGTTAAGGCCACAGACATTAAAGGAGCAGATTCGTATTTTACTAGCCTCCATATGTAAAAATTAATTGCGGGTCATTAATAACAATACGTATTTGTACCCTAGCTCCAAAGAATCTAGAACAACTGCTATGAACTGATATTTTTTCCCCTTTTTTCCCAAGACCCCCTACCCCCCTACCCGAGCATACCTCCCATTGACCCCCAACTACCCCAAATCCACACCCCACCACCCAGACCCCTCCCCACCACCAACAGTGCCCACCCCCCCCTTAAATAAGGCAATTGGGCAAATGCCCTGCGATGCTCGGTGAGTAGTTCCCATGCAGCTCGGCTCACCAAATTGAACAAAAGATCAAAATGTATATATCTCTTTCAACCTTAATTAAATGCAAAATGACAAAAGAGATAAAAGTAAATAAACCAATACAGTTTGTATCAAACAGGGAAAAAAAAAAAAAGAAGAAGAGTCTATTCCAGTCAAACCAATGATTGAGTCAGTAGTTGAGTCCATCAAGGAACAGTTTGCATATAAGCATTAACAGCATCCTCAGAAGTAAAAAATCGACTCTGACCCTTATTTACAATTTTTAGAGTTGCAGGTTGCAGTAGAAAAACTTGTAGTCCTTTTGCTTGTATTGGAGCAATCAGCTGACGTAATTTCCATCGCTTTTCCACTGTAAAGTGGCAAAAATCTGGCTTTACAAAAAACTGGATACCTTTCCCTACACACCTTTTGTCAGGCCGGGCCTTATCATACAAAAATTGTCTTGCCAAAAAGTTATTCAAGGATATCAGAATGGCCCGTGGTTGTTGTGGACCTACTTGTCCACTTCGCATGGATCGTTGCTGAAACGGAAATCTCTGGGCTCGCTGTATCTCATAACTCCAAGTCCATTCAGTAATTTCTGGAAATGCTTCCTCAAATAGTTCGATGACAAATTTTCTAACTCAGTAATTTTGTCATGTATATCGTCTTTGTGCGCTTTAATTTCTGCCACATTGGCTACTTGAGCCACCATCTGGTCTTCAAGTGTTGAAATCCGCGCCTCTGCCTCAATCATTCGATCCGTAAAATCATGACAGGTTTTTGCCAGGCGCCGAACAGTATTTTGAAGCTTTCTACAGGCGGTATGAGTTTTTAAATGTTCGGCTCTAGCCTCAAGTCGATGGTCGTTAATGCATTGATAAATCTCTTCCAAAGATACAGATCCAGATATTTGATTAGTATTGGTTGGTTCGCCATCCTCGCAAACTTTATCAGACAGATCTAGCTGCTCCAGTGCCTGTGTACCTACAGATAAGTCCCAATCTGTCGTTTCAGTTGAAGTTATGGTAGAATCGAAAGCAGCAGCCCTATCTTTTTTCGAAAAGTAGAGGCTTGAGCCGAACTATTGGTGGAAAGAGTATGATCCGGCATTGTTGGGGTGTTTTCCCCCGTCACATCTTCTGGCAATGAAATTTCCTCCAAATCAGATCCTTCAGTTGCTTCGGAGAGTGAATAAAATTCACCGTCCTTACTGCTCAGCGGATCTTGAATTTCATCGTCGCTGGTTGCACCATCCGCCTCCTCCCTTACCGCTTCTTTAGGCGCTAATGAACCAGAGGGCGCAGGAGATGATAGTATAGTTGTATTTAGTAATAACGGCAATAGCTCGTCCTGCTCCCCTCCAGTGCCATTATCTATACCATCGATTCAGAAAAGGGGGTGGTGATGAACAGAGTGTCTGAATTAAGCAGACCACTCTTACCCAGTCCAAAGATCAGGGCTTGATCCATCACCGTTATTTAGCTCACTGCCCCATCCCAGCTCAGAACCTGGCTATATGCAAATTAGTCTGTCCCTGGCCCAGTGCATCATGGGAACAGGGCAGACCAAACTACCAAGCCAATTCCTCACCAGAATTGGTCAGAGTGGTCTGCTTAATTCAGGCACTCTGTTCATCACCACCCCCTTTTCTGAATCATTTTGTCCACCATAAGCGTGGAAGGGTATACTCAGATGTGAGTCCCTTGCTCATTGCACCATCAGGATTCAAGCAAGCCGGGCCGATGACGCCTGAAATGGCAGAAACCGGTCCCCGGAAGCTTGTTTCCTTCCCAGTATAAGAATTGGCTTGGTAGTTTGGTTTGCCCTGTTCCCATCATGCACTGGGACAGGAACAGACTAATTTGCATATAGCCAAGTTCTGAGCTGGGATGGTGCAGTGAGCTAAAAAACGGTGATGGATCAAGCCCTGATCTTTGGACTGGGTAAGAGTGGTCTGCTTAATTCAGGCACTCTGTTCATCACCACCCCCTTTTCTGAATCATTTTGTCCACCATAAGCGTGGAAGGGTATACTCAGATGTGAGTCCCTTGCTCATTGCACCATCAGGATTCAAGCAAGCCGGGCCGATGACGCCTGAAATGGCAGAAACCGGTCCCCGGAAGCTTGTTTCCTTCCCAGTATAAGAATTGGCTTGGTAGTTTGGTTTGCCCTGTTCCCATCATGCACTGGGACAGGAACAGACTAATTTGCATATAGCCAAGTTCTGAGCTGGGATGGTGCAGTGAGCTAAAAAACGGTGATGGATCAAGCCCTGATCTTTGGACTGGGTAAGAGTGGTCTGCTTAATTCAGGCACTCTGTTCATCACCACCCCCTTTTCTGAATCATTTTGTCCACCATAAGCGTGGAAGGGTATACTCAGATGTGAGTCCCTTGCTCATTGCACCATCAGGATTCAAGCAAGCCGGGCCGATGACGCCTGAAATGGCAGAAACCGGTCCCCGGAAGCTTGTTTCCTTCCCAGTATAAGAATTGGCTTGGTAGTTTGGTTTGCCCTGTTCCCATCATGCACTGGGACGGAACAGACTAATTTGCATATAGCCAAGTTCTGAGCTGGGATGGTGCAGTGAGCTAAAAAACGGTGATGGATCAAGCCCTGATCTTTGGACTGGGTAAGAGTGGTCTGCTTAATTCAGGCACTCTGTTCATCACCACCCCCTTTTCTGAATCATTATCTATACCATCAGCCACACTTGCCTCTGTAGATTTATTAGGTAAAGAACTATTTTTAGATAGTCCAGTAGCCATTTGAAACATTTGAGGTATCTTCGGGTGGCCAATACTAGAGTCTTTAGGCTGAGCTGCACTCCCATCCTCTTGTGGACACTGTAATTCTTTCTGTAACTCTTTCTGTTTTGCAGCAATAGCAGCCCGAGTGACAGCGTTATCTGCTGTAGGTCGAGTTTCCCCCCCACGGGCAGCCTTAGGAGGCATAGTAAGCCTTCTCGATTTGTTACGGACAGAAGCTTTAAATCCCTTTGGCCCTTTGTCCTTTTGTCTTATAACTACCTTCTAGCCGCAGTTTTTTAATTTTTTGCTGATTGTTCGACTCGCTTTTCAGATGGATAGAGAGTTACACGTTCATTTAAAGGTGAGGTGAGCTGCGCATCAAGCGAAACAATGTTGCCACGAAATCCCCAGCACAACGCTATAGCTATAGCAGCACTCACCACCGTGTTTTTCCTTTTTGTAGTAACCGCAATTTTTCACAGTTCTGCCAGCAGCTCACCGCCAGTACCGTATTGTATTCACTCTCCACGGTCTGCGATTAGCCCGGAGCCGTCAAGCCGTTGAGAGTGTGTTGGTGCAGACGACCGCGGGATGACTCGCCCCAAACTCCGGCTCCAGCTCTGCACTCCGGCTCTGTTCTCCGGCTCCAGTACTCGATTCTCGGCACTCGTTCTCCAACACTGGCGTCGACTTCAACTCGACACCCGCCCTTCAGCACCGGGGTCCGCCGCCCCCCCCCGGCAGAACGCAAATTAAGTCGGTTTAGTCGATAAAGGAGCCGGCCGACTCCAGGCACCTTCAGACGCCATCTCAGCCTAGTAAACAGCGAGCTTTCAGCACATAAGAGGTGAGCCGAGCAACCACACACAGAAGCTCCTCACACAAACGTCCGCGCGGCGGACGCCATCTTGCCCCTCCGTTTTTTGGAATGTGGTGGTTACTTTTCTGACAGGGAGTACTACATCTTTGGAGCAAATATTATAATATGTAGGCCTGGGTGGTAAATTCAGTTCCGCTCGCGGAATTTGGGTAATTTGGGTAATTTGGCGGTCCGCGGAGAATGCGAAATTGCCCAACATTCTGCGTTCTGCTAAATTTTTTGCTTGTTCGTGTTCTCAAATGCGTGTTCTCGAGATATTTCTCCCTGAGCAAGCAAGCAATTCCGCATGTTCACGGAATTTCTGTGTGTTCGCAGAGACTGTTTACCATTTCGCGGAGACTTGCGTAACGCGATTATGCTAATTCTGCCCACCCCTAATAATATGGAGGAGGGGATTGAAAAAGAAAGCGCGCTGTTGCGGTCTGAGAGCAATATTTACTTATAATATATAGTTATAGTGCGGTGCTTACTTCTTTCGCGGGTAGTGCTATTTCCTTGCAACAAAATTGTAGGTGTGTTTTTGCGCTGCAAACAATTAAGTCTAGGTTTGAAACAGTTTTTATTAAGCAATCACAAATATACTTTCTTAGGAAAGTGTAACTGTATATATCGGAGAGATGACAAATAAAAAATGCAATTCATAAAATGTCCCTTAAGCGTGGCCACACCCTGCTTTTTTGTGTCACCTATAGTTAGTAAAAGTGTTGCCCTATATTCTTGTTAATATAAGAGGGCTTCAGTTACTTTTAGATAAAGTAGAAAAGAAGTGCTACAAAAAAACACTCCCGCACTACAACATCTCAGGTCACAACAATAACAAGTAAAAAACTGTTAAACACAAATAACGTCATATTACCTAGAAATGTACGCTTCATCAAAACATTAAATAAAACACTATGTATACAGTTTTTTTTAGGGACTACTTTTTTATAAAATATTAGCAGTGTTACAAACCGTGAGGTAGTAAGTTATCAACGGAAATAACTGTAGTAAATGTTGTTCATATCTCGCAGAGATAGATCTTTAACCCCTCTGAAGTACTATAAGTTCACAGGATTAAAATATACACAGTAACTTTATAGTATTCCACAGGAGAAGAAGAATAAGGAGCACCATAAAAAAAAACATTTTTACAATCTCTATTCTTTAGAAGTCAGGAAAGGTTTGTCATAGTGCTTAGAGGTCGCTCACTGCTCTGCTAACAGATCACGTACTCCTTTAAGAATATATAGGAAAGTAGTAATATATACAATACTATTCCTATATGTGAGTGTCTGAATAGGTGTGTGTGTGCATATGATAGTGTTTTATTGATGAGTGACTGCATGCATAAGTAAATGTATGGGTGAATGTGTGAATGTGTGTGTAGACTTAGGAATCAGTGAGTGCATATGTAGTAACTGTATTGGTGTCTTGATGGTTTATAAAATGGTAGTCTATATTTTACAGTGGGTGTATCAAAGGTTATATTAGACTGTGAGGAGGTGCATCAGATTTTCACGTGGATGAGGTCATCAGTGATGTCATCAGTGATGTCATTTGAGATGTCATCAGTGATGTCATCAGTGATGTCACTGACCATGCAATGAATTATGTAATATGTGACGTCATGAGCAGTGCATTGCGGGGGTGCGAGTTATAGTTAGCTGAACTGACTATAACGGTGGAATTTCTATGGTTTTGTACGAGTGAAATGTCCAGCTAACTATAACGTTCCTGAAACCTATGTTTTTTTCAGTGAATATCTAAGGTGTTTTTAAATGCTAGTTTCTAACTATAACATCTGTAAAACCTATGGATTTTAGTGGAAAAAATAAATATATATACATACATATATGTTTATCATATAAAACATGGTGGATGAGCAGATACCTTTCTATTAATATTATGTGATGTTTTTGTAGAATGTGTTTCGTGTTGGAGTTAAAAGAACACAAGCCCAAGTCCATACAGAATGCTGTAGGATTTGATAGACTACATGATCTACATCTAATCATTCAACGTCATGTATCTTTGCCCTTACTTGTCACACCCTAACTGAGAAGATCGATTGAGATAAGTTAAGAAAGCGGATATCTATTCAAGTCGGGTTTGTTCAACAGCCTTCGAGATGAAGTTTGTTTGAGACCAGTAGAGCCCAGTTTGCACAGAAACTGCAAGTTTTACTAACTCTAATTAACCTTTCGCACAGTTATTTCAGAATGCATATCTTTTTGTGTAATTATCATATGGAAAAAGGAAACAAATTCCAAAGGTGCTTTGCATGACCTTTTGGTGGAGTGCGCTAAATTGCTATTGTGTAGATGACTCACTTTCTTGACTCAGCATCCTAATCTTTTACCGTTCAAAAGATCTAAAAATAAATAAGTGGAAATGTCAAGTAAAGTCTGTAAAAGTCAAATGCAAAACTGGGGCAAGCATTCTATATTTCAAAGTAAACAAGAACACATCGGACATGGTTATATAAGGTCTGTTCAGTATATACAGGCAACATATTGGTGGGACATGAATTACTTGCTAAAAGGCAGCTCCATAAATTACTGGAGTATATTGTTTCTAGAAACTTCGGCTGAAATTTTGATCTCAGCAGGTCCTGTGCTATAAAGAAAACTGCTTGTAGATACACAAGCTACTTAAGTGCTGTGCTGTCTTTTCTGGCCTGTGTACCTTTAATTCTAACGTAGGGACAGTGCACCTGCTAATTTTGTATTAATTGGGTCCCATGATCCTCTTGAGTGATAACATGGCTGAGCCATATCAGGAGGCTTCACACCCTTGTAATGGAGTGCATTTCCATGTACAGGCCTCTAAGCCCATACAGATATATGGAAATAATACTATTTTTAGCCCTGAGTTGGGTTTAGCTATGCACCAGCGTTATTGTATGAGGGTTTTCAGTGCCGATTTTGGTAATATTTGTCCACCAGGACTGGTCTGGGAACCCAAAGCAGCCCTGGCAATTTGCTCAGACCAGCCCAGTGGGGGAGGGTTTTTAAGGAGCACTGTCTGGCCAATGGAGGCTGGAAACACTTGCTTGCCACTTTTTAATGGGGTCCAATATTGCAGCAATGCAACCAACCCTGCTCCCAGTAACAAAACTGGCACCAACTGCTGCAAAACCTGCCCCACCCTTCCAACCTCACTGGAAAATACCTGATGCCCGGTGTGGCCAGTCCGGCCTTGATGTCCACTGCAACTTGTCCTTTGCCTGAATTGCTTTTTTACCCGCATGAGTTGTGTGTTGAGTTAGAACTTGCTTCATGGTTCAGAATTTGCACAGTTTGTAGATCTCAGTGTAGTTTTCTGTGTGACCTTTTGTGGATGCCGGATGATACAATGCAAGCAAATTTGTGTCACTCTCACTCATGGCTTCCATTACAAATGCATTATTTGGGTTCCAACACCTATCAGCCACAAGGTGTAGGAACAGAGATGCTTTACATCAAACGGTCCCTTCATCCATGGTGGTCAGTGTGCATTTACTGGCAGAAGGAGCTTGTAAGGGGCATGGCTTACCGCTCGGGCAAGATAGCTACATTCTGGTGAAGCTCTAGATGGAGCTTGAAGAGACGGTGCGACAGCGGGCTCCCGATGGCTGAATTGCTTTGTAAGGCATGGTGGCTGCGGAGCTCAAGCTTTTTGAAGTTTGAGGAGTCGCACATATTGCTTTTTGGGCAGCTCGCTTCTTTTCAGTAGCGGCTGCCATTTTGAATGCAGGGCGAAGCTTCATATAACAGCTGACTGCCTGCTGCTGCATAGTTAAAGGCATACTCCTCTTTTAAAGGGACACTCTCACTAAAGGCATTTTTCCCATTTTCAAGACATTTTGTCATCTCTTGGAGAACTAAATATGCAGAAATCAGCACATTGAATTTTCTATTTTGATTTTAGAGGTGCTTTTCTGCAATAATACTTGCCTTACACTGACTGCATCTTTCTTATTTTTAAGAGGTGTGATTTTAACATATGGGCAGGTCAAACGCTCTTAATTTTGTCTTTAAGTCTCCACTGGGCAATTTACGAAAGCACTTACTAGTGCAATCATTGTTAACTGCAATGGAAAACTCTACCTCTGCTACAGGGTCCAATATAGCCTCTTCATTTCCTATTTTAAATACCACAACACCTCAATCTTCAACCAGTAAGGCAACAGTTAAGGGCCTTAAAAAAGACCCGCCTTCTCCTACTAAGTCAATACAGCAGCTTTGCTTTATCTTTTGATAGAGGAAATTAGAGCTTTGTACCCCTTTATGAAAGACACCAATGCCAAGTTACAAACTCTCTTTGATATATGGCTGCATATGGGGGAACTTCTGTCTTCAGTGAAGCAGCAAATCACTAATTTTAATAATATGTCTCCTAAAGTGAATTCTTTCTAGGCACAGGTATCCTCCTTACAGAGAAAGGTCAAAGACCTTGAAAATAAAAACTGGAGGAATTTTCTTCTTATTTATGGACACCCTGAGGGCATGGAAGGGATGGACTCCATTTCTTTTTTTTAAATCTTTTTTTGCCCCAGATTATACAAATATCAAAAAGTATGTTAGTCAACATACAAAGAGCTCACAGACTGTTATGGGGAAAAAACAAGGAGTTGCAATATTGTTCCACAATTCTTTAATAGTTCAGTTGATTTCTCATGAAATATATGAGAAGGGAAGGTGCCTGTTACTTAAATTGTGCATCAACAAGATTCCAATTGTTCTTTTTAATATTTATGGTTCTAGTGCACCCAACTGTAAATTCTGGTCCCTGATTTCACAGAAGCTCTCACAACTTCCAGGCAACAACCTGGTCATTGCAGGTGACTGCAATTCCCTGCTGATCCTTTTTTAAATAGAAATGCCTCATCTTCTTACATACCAAACAATCAAAAAAGCCTTTGCACAAGCTTTTTGAAGACATCCCCTTACAGATGCTTGGAGATTGTGTAACTCCACCTTAAGGGAATATGTGTCTTTTCACCAGTACATCATACACAATCCCAAATTAGTTGTTTTCAATTCACATCTGTGCACTTAGATATCCTACCCACATCCACCTTTCCTAAATGGTGGAGATTCAATAACCCATTACTACTAGACACAACCTTTACTTCTTCCTTTAATACCTTGACTCATGACTTATTTCTTGTTAATCAGACAGGAGATGTTTCATTTCCCATTGAATTGGATTCTTTTAAGGCTTCAGCTCATGATTTCGTAAAGAATGTTGTCTCTAAAAAAGAAGGCGAATATCACAATCACAATCTAAACAAATTCTTCCTGAAATTAAACATCTTGAGCATTCCTAATATACTTCTCACACTCAGCAATCTTTAAACCAACTCATTAAAGTTAACTTCAATTTAATACAGTTTCTACCAATAGTGTGGCAAAATTTTCTTCTCAAATCTAGTGCTAAATTTTACGGAGTCAGAATATGTCTGGAAAGTTGTTAGCTACTTATTTTAAAAATGAACAAAATAAATTACTCATAAAATCAATTATAGACAATACCAGTTCCCTTCATAGTAAGGATTCAGACATGTTAGCTCAATTTCAGCAATTCTACACTTCTCTTTATGCTCCAGAAAGTCTCCTTTCAGATTCTGAAATGTTAAGGTATTTATCCTTTGTGTCCAAATGTACTTTATCTCACATCGATTTTTCTTCTTTAGAGTTTGATATCACGCAAACAGAATTTCAGTTTGCATTGCTTTCCATTAAAAAGGACTTGGCCCCAGGTCCTGATGGTTTTACGGCTGAATTTTATATACGTTTTTCCAAATTGCTTCTTCACAAACTTTGTTTTTTGGTTCAATCTAATGTTAACTATGCTGCCTCATCTGGCTCATTTTTAGATGCTTATAAATGCATCATACCAAAAGAAGGCAAAGATACACAATTTTGCAAACATTATTGACCTATATCTTCAGTTAGCATGGACTATGCGATATTTTCTAAGGCATTAGCTTTCCGGCTTGAATCGTTTCTTCCTGATCTCCTGGGAACAGAGCAATCTGGTTTCATAAAGGGTAGGTATCTTTCAGACAATACTCGCATATTTTTCAATATTATTTCAACGCCCAAGGGTTTGCCTGAATCTGTGGAAGCCATTGCCCTAAATGCCGAGAAGGCTTTTGATTATGTTATTTGGTCTTTTTTATTTCACACTTAAGCCTGGTTTGGTTTTAGTCCAAAAATCATGTCTCTAATTTCTCTTCTTTTTATTTCCCCTTTGGTGGCCATTCGTGTTAATGGGTTGTTATCTTCTTATTTCAATCTACGCAGAGGAGTTTGTCAGGTTTGCCCCCTCTCCCCATTTCTTTTCAATTAGTCATTAGAACCATTTTTGTCTCTGATTTATCAGAATGCTCATATACAAGGCTTCATTCACGACTTTCAACAAATTAAATTCCTACACCTTCTACTTTTGCACTGCAAGTTACTTCCTTTTCATCATTAGCTGGTTATGAATTGAACAATGATAAATGTGAAATGTTGCCCCTTAAGAAATTCACATTTAGCCAAGATTTCTCCTCATCTAATTTCAAATGGCAACCCAAACAACCTAAATGCCTTGGTCTCCAATTTACTTCATCCCTCTCCTCCTCCATCTCTATCAACATTGATACATGCATTCAGAAAATGTCCTCCCTAACCAGCAAATGGCATCCTCTCTACTTATCTTGGAAGGGATGTCTTTTCACCATTAGGAGGATGTTAGTTCCTATCATACTTTATACTCTTTCTAATAAACCATTACATGTTCCTCTTACGTTTTATAAGAGAATGCATTCAATATTATCTGCATTTCTCTGGAATAATAAGAAACCTCATAAGCCACTAATCAAGTTACAACAACCTTAAGTAGAAGGTGGAGTGAGTATTCCGGATTTCCCTAAATATCTTACATCTTGTCTATTGAGGCAATCCTCCCAATGGATAGCTCGTTCCTTGTTGTTTCCTCCACTGTGGGTAGATTTGGATTTGGCATTTTTGTCTCCTTATTCATTTGTAGAATACTTACATTTCATGCAAAAACCTCAAACGAGTTCTACTCCTATTATTAAACATACCTGTAAATTATTAACTTCTATCCATCCCTATTCTCCCTCAGATATCTAATCGTTTCTCAACTCTACTATTTGCCATAACAAATGTATTCAAGTAAAGCATTGTTCTATTTATTGCCATTCCTAAACAAATAAAGGACTGATTTGGGTTCATCAATTGTTTTCCTTTTACACACATTGAGATACTTTTCTGCCCTCCATCCACTTTTCATACTAAATTTCTTCTTCTACAAAACATTATTTCTGATGCTTACAATCACTTCAAATACATTCCTTCCTCTAGTATTTCTTCACCTCCCCATTAGCTAATCTTCTACCTACTCATTCTAAGGCTTCCACTATCTTTTCTGATCTATTACCTGCCTCAAACATTAGATCTAAGTCTAAGACTGAACTTGATTGGGAGAAAGACCTCTCAATAAGTTTTTCCATATCTATCTGGAAACAAATCTAGATTAAGGTTCGAAAATCTGCATATAATGCATATAACTGAGCAAAGAATGTAACTTTTTGAGGGTAGAAGGAAGTTGCAAGTGAGCACAGTTCTAAAAAACGTGGGGTGCTAAACACCTACCTTCATTATTCAGTTCATAACTGAGAAAAAGAACTGCCAAAAAGGCAATCTGGGACTTTGCAAAGTTACATTTGTAGCCCAAAGTCAAAGAATTTGTAATTATGTGATCCACATACATGAGATGCAGATTTAATTAATTGTCTGACAAGTAAATATCATTGACATAGGAGAAAGCATCTGGGTCAATTTCATGTAAAATCAGCACTATACGTACAGCAAACCCCAGGTGCTATTCTTATACCCCATAGGAAATCTTGCATACCGTCTCTGATTGCCGAGAACGCTGAATGCGGTCAAATCACAGCTCTCAGGAGCCAAAATGTGACTGAAAAATCCATTGGAAATATCTAAAGTCGCTGTGAACTTCCTACAAACAATGTTACTTACTAATGCAGAGCTGATTGTTGTGTATCCTCCGTGCTAAATGTATTGTTGATGCTATGTATCTTTTATGGCCGAACGAACCGAAAATAAAGATTAAATGAATGAATGAATAATGCAGAGCTATATGTGTTCTGTACTGCAAAGGTACTAACATGATTGTTCAAATATCTGCAGTCTAAAACTATACGGTCTGAACCGTCCGGTTTCAAGATCAGAAAAAGAGGATGGTTCATTGATGACACACAGGGTTAAATAACACCCTGATACACCAATTGTGTCAGAATGCCACTAACAGATGCTTTGGCATTACGTTTAATAGGGTATTGCTGTTGATGCATTGGATCACATTTGAATTACATGCAAGGGTGAATCCCTATCTCAACCCGGCTGATTACGATGCAAAGCAGGAGCTCATGCCAGAGCCCACTTTGTAGCATAAACCTGTTTAGTCTCCTCCGGGACATATTGAGAAAAAGAAGGTAAAATTATGTCCTAGCCCCTAGTGGAAGCGAGGACAAATGGGGAGGCCAATCAACCTCCGCCAGCAAAATGTCATAAGAAGAAGTCGCATTGTCCCAAAAGACTGCTTTTATTGTGTGTTTAATCTCACCTTCAATTTGAAGTTCAATGTGGTAAACTCTTATCAGGGGCGCCACGCACGTGTCCGCGGTTTCAACAGTAATAAAAGTGTCAGTTGCTTTCACCTCCAGATGCTGGTGGAGTGTCTGCCGAACTATGGTAACTTTCGTCACACTGTCGAGGAGAGTTACCACCCAACTCCTGTCCAGGAGAAGGGTTCTCACCACCTCAGACATATTTTGCAGTCAAAGAGTCAACTTTTTTCTTCTGAAACCGGGCACAGTACTGAGGTGGTTCCTCCAGTTTGACTTTCAGGCTGAACTGGTGCTGTGGGTCTCACCTTTGTTGTGTGGCCTTTCCCTGTCTGCGATCCTGCCATCCTCCAGATTGTTGATCCGAGGATTCCTGAAAGGAATGAGGATAACATGGATCAGGAACCTGAAACCACTAAGGTGTCTTAATTTTAGATCATCCCATAAATCATATCTACGATCAGAAGCGTCCTGTGGAGGCTAACTTGCATGTTTACCCTCCTTATCCGGAAGGGGTTTATTTTGTCTTGGTGTAAATGGCTTGACTTCCAAATTATTGCGACCTAGAGATGTATTGAAATGCAGAATAATAATCAGCAACGTTGCTCCCTATCTTCATCCTCCACCACTGCTAGGCATTGGCGCACTTGTAAGCAAACTGATTCACCTTTAATGTTAATCAGAATCATGTCGGAGACAATAGGGAACACCCACACTAATCTCATCCCCAAATCCAGGGCCGAGCCAGCACTCGGGTTCATTCTGTTCTCGTTTAAGACCATTAAGCAGAACGGTAATGCAAGGGGTGCCAAAGCAAAGTGTATACACTGATGCAAACACCGTCCCCTAGGTGTTGCCCAACAATGAGTTAACCATGGCAGGACTACTCACAATACCCGCCCTTAGATGCGTCTCCACTATTGTGGCTTCCCAAGATCTCTGTGATGAATATGAGATGTTATTTAACATTCCATTACTACACATGAATTTACTGCGATTTTTTTACATCGCAAAAACCATTACTTCGCAATATTATACTGCACATGCTTTTAGTACGCAAATACATTGAAATAATTAAATATGCTATTTCACCACTGTATTTTAATACGCATACCAATTCTATGCATTTGGGTGGCGCAACCCCCCCTCGCAGTCCAGACCAGTGTGGGCCAGTACCAACCCTTAGGGGCACACTAGTAGCAATATCGACGCTATGACGGCTCGCACCTTACATTAGTATTTCATGAAACCTGAGGTTTCCCCTGTATGCGCGGCAGACCTTTGTGTTGTGTGAAGCCCAGAATCCCCTTGTGCCAACACCCTGGTGGGCACAGCCTTGAGGTAGTTGGCAGACCAGACATTAAACGACTTTGGAATTAAATGGCCCTGTTGCAGACCCGTAGAGTTTCAAGGCTCTGTTGTGAATCACCTCATAATGAACACTGCATAATTGTTCATAGGCCGCCGAAAACAGTGTTTTCTTAAGATGGTACAGCTCTAAAAGAAAGCAGGGGAGACACGGACATGCCTCGTTGCGGGAGGCCCAAGTTGAAAAGAGAAACCACATTTTCGGGTCGTTCTTGGGCAGACCTAGGTCTCGGCTTCTCCACTTGTCCAATATGAGTGATCCTTGGCAAATAATTAAATCTCTCTTACTCCTCAATTCCACTCTTTTTGCATCAAATGCCTACAGGTGATTAGGATTACAGAAGAATGTTCCCGAAATCTTATATGAACAAAGTGAACACCTCCAGGCAGCCCTGGTGTTAGCAAACTCCTCTCTATAGGAAGTTGTACGCTTATACGCTCAGTGCGAAAAACTACTTGGCTCAAAATTCAAAGCGCAGGTTGCTGAAGACCCTGGACAGTTTGAATATGTCAGAATTGACGTGGGGCTACCTGCCTCCCCCCTGTGCTATATCCTTCAACGTGTAAATGTACATTAAATGTGCAGGGGGCACATCCTCAGCACATTTTACAGTGCAAGGAGTCAAGGGTGGAGCAGCAAGTATTGCCGTCGGAGGAACACGTGGACAAGACAAACAATGAGTCACAGGACACACTGCGATGTTAGCCTGCAAAGAAACCTATTTGCGAAGTAACGGTATTTGCACACTAGTAGCATGTGTACTAATAGCATGCTAAATAATCGTACCTGCGAAGTAAAAGATGGGTAGAAACGGTAATGCGCAGTTCCGGCTGTGAAGTAAGGGTTGAATGCCCTCTGTGACCAGTTAGCTGACTTCTTTGAAGCTAAGATTAGCAGAATCTACAAGAGCATTTCAGTTATTCTCATCCAGGTCCAATGCTAGCTTGAGTGATTTTGCATTCTGCTCTGTGGATCAGGTGCAGGCTATGGTCACCCAGGGCAAATCGGGCTCCCCTCAAGACCTGTGTCTTCCCAGGACAATGGGCAGCTTAGCTAACTGTCCGGCACCAGAAGTCAATGAAATGTACAATCTCTCAAAGGCCACGGTCAAAGTGCCAAAGGTATGGAAGTATGCCCAAGTATCTGCACTCCTTAAAACCCCTCAGCAAACCCCAATTTCCTATCCAACTACAGACCGATTCAGCTGTAACTTGCAAAGCTCTAGAAGGATGTATTAACAAACAGCTTATATCTTTTCTTGAAGAGCATAACATCTTTGACCCCTCTTAATCGGGCCGCAGAGAGACTGCACTGTTGGATAGCACCTATAACCTCAGGCTCTACTTAGATGCAAGAACGCTGGTCATGTTAGTGTTACTGGATCTGCTCGTGGCCTTTGACACAGTCTCCCTTTCCATCCTAATTTAAAGACCACATAAGGCTGGTCTCCAGGGCATGGTGCTACATTTTTGTCAGGGACTCCCCTCATAACCGCACATAGCAGGCCTGCCTTGGCCCTTTTATGTCAAGACTGATGAAAACCAACAAGCAAGTTTCACAGGGATTGTGCCTGAGTCCAACACTGTTTAATATTTATGCAGTGCTGCAAGCCCAAATTGGCTGGTTACATGAGGGAAATCACTGGCTGGATGAATAAAAATTGTCTCCAATTAAACATCAGAAAGAAGGCGATCATGTAATTTGGTAGAGCAAACAAGATATGGTTGGAGGATTAGTGGCCCCCATAATTTGGCCCAGCCCCTGCACCCAAGCAGGTGGTGAAAAATCTTGAAGTGGAACTAGACCAATCACTGTAGTGAAAGATCAAGTCAATGCCACACACGCTTCCTGTTTGGCCACAATGAGGCTCCTAAAAAGCCTTCCCTTGGCTCCTGGACACCCCCAGAAAAACCCTCTGCTTTCTGACACATAAAGCACTTCACAAGGCCCGCCCAATATGTATGGTCTCATGTCTCAATCAAATGCCTTCCAGAAAGCTATCTGCTTCAAATAAAGCGCTTTCTGCTTTCGTACTTCAAGATTTGGGCCTCTTCGAATGCTACTGGAAAAAACTCCTTCTTCCTCTTTGTATCTGCCCAGATTTTACAGACTTTTAGGATATGCTAAAAACCTTTTAGAATCTCCTGCTTGCCATCAGCACAGTGCCGAAATACTCCTCCGGTCATGCTCTATACCAAGATATCAAAATAAATAAACACTAGACTGCGAAATAAAGGCACATGAAGAAATAGGCCATGGATGTAGATTTTACTTAATTTTATATCTTACCACACATGAAAGGCTGGACAGGATTTCTAATAAGAAATACCTGTTTCTATTCTATTCTGGGTTTGGTGAAGCGCAACAGCTACCCCAGCAATGGGGCGTCCCGGCGCTGAAAGACAGGCACACACCTTGAAGGACGGGGAGGGGGAGGGGAATTAGAAATGCACTAGGGAGGGGGGAAAAGGAAGGTCTTGATTGTCTTGCGAAAGACAGAGAGACAGTCAATTGAGCGTATGCTGAGAGGAAGATCGTTCCATATTTTGGGACCGAGAACCCGAAAGGAACGGCCTCCAGTACGACAAAGCTTAAATCTGGGAACTTCCAAGAGAAGTTGGCTAGAGGAGCGTAATTTACGGCCAGGGACATAGGGGCGAGTCAAGTTTCGCAGCAACGAGGGGTTTCCCAGTTTGACGATTTTAAAGATCGTGATAAGCGTTTTAAATTTAATTCTATGTTCCACAGGCAACCAGTGGAGTTTGCGAATGGTGGCTCTGGCTGAGCATCTGCGTGGGAGTCCAACCAGCGTTCTCGCCGCCGCGTTCTGGATTCGTTGGAATCTAGCCGTTTCTGGTTTGTTTGCTCCTAGTAGAAGGATGTTCGCGTAGTCCAGTCGTGACAAGATGGTTGCCTGGACAATCAGCTGGCGGACCTTAGGGTCAAAGAATCCGAGTATAGGCCTAAGGTTTCTCAGGAGACCTATACAGGTTGCAGCCACCTTTTTGGTGTGTGTCTGGAAGCTAAGGTTAGCATCCATCCAGACACCCAAGTTTTTTACACAGTTTTTAGGGGATGGGGTGGCACCAAGGGTTGACGGCCACCAGTGCTCGTTCCATAGGCTGGTGTTTCTGCCAAGGAGGAGCACCTCAGTTTTACCGGCGTTAAGTTGGAGGAAGTTATTCGTCATCCATCGTGCCACGGCTGCCATGCCTTCTCGAAACCTGGATGCCGAGACGGACGGGCTTTCAGTAAGGGTGACGACCAACTGAGTGTCGTCAGCGTACGATACCAGCGTGAGCCCCCACTCTTTGGCCACAGCTGCAAGCGGCTGGACATATAGGTTAAAGAGGGAGGGGCTCAACGCTGAGCCCTGGGGGACTCCTTGTGCTATCGGATGGGATTTTGAGAGGAATGGGGGGGCTGAAACCCTGAAGGATCTGTCCTTAAGAAAGGAGTGGAACCAAGCTAGGGCAAGGCCAGACACACCGGCCCTCTCCAGACGTTTCAGAAGAATGTCATGGGATACCGTGTCAAAGGCTGCGCTGAGATCTAAAAGAATCAGCGCAGCACTTTGACCGGAGTCTAAAATCGTCCGGAGATGTTCGGTGGTGGCCAATAGGGCGGATTCGGTGCTGTGGCCCGCTCTAAAGCCATTTTGAGATGGGTCCAGGATTCCATGAGAGTCCACATGTTTAGAGAGAATGCCATTGACGTGGGCTTCTGCTATTTTAGATATCCAGGGGAGGAGGGATATTGGCCGTAAACTTTCTGGCTTCGAAGGGTCCAGGGTGGGTTTTTTAATTATTGGTGATACCCAAGCTTGTTTCCAGGCTATGGGTACAGAGGCAGAGGTGAAGGAAAGATTGAGAATATCCATCATGGGGGGTAGGAAAAAATCAATCGAATCCAGAAAGTGAGAGGGGCCCATAGGGTCCGTTGGAGAGCCCGATTTCACTTTCTTACAAAGTTTCGTCAAATCGGTGGCCGTGATGGCAGGAATTTGGGTAAGTGGGCTGATGGTGGAGGTAGGATCATCGAGTTCCCCAGGATAAGGAGAGTTCTGCCGAAAAGTTGCATAGATGTTTTGAACTTTCTCTACAAAGTAAGTGGCCAACTGTTCACATTGTTCGTTGGATGTGATTTTGGGGGTGGGTGACCTGGAGGTTTGTAGTTCATTGACAAGTTTGAAGATCACTTTGGAGGGGTTCGGGTTGGTACTGATTTTATCGGCATAGAAAGCTGCACGGGTAGTACTAATGGCTTTGTGATAGGTTTTAAGCATAGAGAGATAGATAGCCTTATCCTGACTGTCAAAGTTTTTCCTCCATTGACGCTCGGCTCTTTTACAACCCTTGCGCATAGCTTTAAGGGTGTCATCATACCAAGGATTAGAAGGTGTGATTCGCCCTTTAGTTAGCTTGGCTGGGATGAGAGTATCAAGCCCATCTGTGATCCAGGTAGTGAAAGAGGTATAGATTGTGTCTATATCCTGGTTGGACTCACGGTGAAATCTTCCAAGGGTTTCATGCAGAGAAGAGGTAGAAAGCCTGTGCCATGGTCTTTTTAAGCGACGGTTGGATTCAGTTTTGTGCTGTCGTTCTGGGGCTGGGACCGTTAGCTTAATGAGGTAGTGGTCTGTCCATCCCATAGGGATGGGGACCTCTGTAACTGCCTCTTTGATATTAGTAAAGACCGGGTCTAAGGTATAGCCGGCTATATGAGTGGAAGCCTGAATGAGTGAGTTAAGCTGTAAAGCCGAGAGATCGGTGAGGAGATTGGCAATAGTGTGGTCATTAGTTACGTCAAAATGCAGGTTGAGGTCACCCAGAATCGTGAAATTTGCGGATTTGGTAATAAGCGCCGTAGACGTCTCAAGAAGGGCGTCAATAAATCTGGAAGCAGGGCCTGGTGGGCGGTAGATGTATAGACCCGTCATAGTAAACTGAGGGCTAATGCTGATTTTAAAATGAGCGCATTCACAATCAGGGAGAGTTTCTTTAGCGAAAGAGCAAGTGAAGTGCTTTTTATAAATTACTGCGATGCCACCACCTCGAGTTTCGCGGTTTATAATAGCCAGGTGAAACTCATCTGGGAGCGTAAGGTTAGGGATGGTAGAAATGCCATCTCGTAACCATGTTTCACAGAGAAAGAGGATGTCTGGATTTTCGTCCAGTAGGAGCGAGTTTACCTCTAGGTGGTGTTTAGAGAGGGATCTGACATTGAGCTGCAGTATCGTCAGAGGTGGAAGTGTGGTTTTGTCACGTGATACCCGAACACGAGTAGGAGTGACGGTTGAGAAATGGCAGTTGTTACAATGGAGGTGCGAATGGCCAAGAGTACCTGTGACATCCGAACATCGTTGGCTATAATTCATAGCAAGGAGTTGCTCGCGGTCATAGCAGATGGGCATATGAGGCGTGGTAGGACCAGGGGGTCTGGCGACTGGCGATGTCGTGGCGATGACGGGCGCAGACGGGCTTGCCTTAGGCGCTCCCGCTGCGCTCGTCCGCTGCGCTTCCGGTGACAGCACATGATGTAGGGGTCTCAATAATAACAGTCCCAGAATGCCAGTTCTATACATGTTGCCATATATTCACAAAAACAGTACTGTGGGTCAATTTTGGAACCCCCCAGGGAAAATATATTGATGCCTGCATTCAAGACTGTACATCTGAAGAATGCATATATTAATGAGACCTTATGGACCTCAAATATATTATTGAAGAGATGGATTTTGATCCGAGTAAGTATCTCTTAGAGGGATAAAAAATGTAATCTCTCTATAAAAATATTTCACAACAAATCGTATTGCTATTATTAGAAAGTTACTGGACATGAGTCCAACAACTATAAACACCATGCAGATGCAGACTTCTAGGACTGGCAGCGTCTCAAGCTCTGACACAGATATTCCTATTTTCAATCTTTCAAATTATTTACTATCCTCTACAGAAATCAATATGCCTATTTTTAATCCTGACTGAATGAAGTGATCTTCTTTGCACTTCTTACATTTTTCAGAAAAATCAGACTTTAATATATTTTTTCAGGTACACCTGAGGATTCTCATACAAATACCATTCAATTTCACCCCCATTCTTCATTCAATTCCCCTCTCTTCCAAGATGACCTCTACATTTGTATCTTTTGAAAAATTGGTACTGCAAGAAGTAACACAACTCAGAATTTCACATGAAAATGTACCTCTACAATCTTTCTTTACAAGAAAAACAGACCATGCTTAATCTATAAAAATTACATGAATTGATTAACAAGCCAGCTGATAATGGAGGTGTCATTGTTATTATGGACTAAGCCAGGTATCATACTGAAATAATGTGTCAAATCTCCATTACTGATCACTATTTTCCTCTATCTGGTGACATATTACAACAAATTCATGGTCACATTCAAAATACTACAAGATCAGTCTTAGAATTGTGTATCATTTCAATTAAATACAACCTGTTCCTCAATAATAAGAGTCTCAGAACACCCGTACTTGATATATTGCTGAAAATGAATAAAAACAGTACTTACCCTCCAGGCTGCCCGATTGTTTCCGACTGTAGGTCAACTTTGGAAACCCTAGGCAAATATATTGATTCATGCATTAAGGACTTTATATCTTTGATATATTCCTATATTAGAGGCTCAATGGACCTCATATGTATTGCTGAAGACATGGACTTTGATACTATTATAAGATCTCTTGGTGGGATTGCATAAAGAATCTCTCTCTATACCAATAATATACAACAAGATGGTATTGTTACTATTAAGAAGTTACTGGGCATGAACCCCACAACCATAAACAGTGTGCAGACTTCTAGGACTGACAATGTCTGAGGCTCTGGCACACTGGTTTCCATTTTCTATCTTTCAAATTATTTACTATCAAGGTGACCACTGCCCACCCGAGTACCTATGTATTTCATTTTTGAACGTCTTGAAATAACACTCAGATAAAACTATTTTCTGTATAAAAAACCTTCTAACTCAAAAAGAAATGGGTAACCCAATTTCACAATTCTTTACTTATATGACTTTGAGTACACAGTAATGCTTGCAACCAGCAATCCTCTCGATAACATGCATCTGTGAAAATGGTGCATTGACAAGGTTTTGAAAATTTGGCGAGGTAACCCCGAACCACTCTCAAGTTTCATTAACTTGCTGAACAATGAACATTTCCAACTCAAGTTTTCTTTCATTACAAAAACCAATAACCTACCTTTTTTTGACTTGGCAATTTGGGTCTATGAGGGCAAACTTGGTACATCACTGTATCGCAAACCAACTGAGACAAACACACACCTACAGTAGTATAGTAACCATTCCAGGGGATTGTGTAATGGTTTGCCATTAAAACAATTTCCACAGATTAGTAGAAAGGGCAAATTGCGTAGTGATTATTTTCAGGAGGTGGCAGTTCTTGCGAATAGGTTACTTGAAAAGGGCTACCTGAACATTAGATATAGGCTTGGTATTGCCCCAAAAATCCCTACTAACCCCTATGTAGAGAAAGACCATTACCCACATCCCATTTGTGGTGACTTGTTGTCCCTCCAGTAATAACATTAACAAGATAATTAAAAAACTAGACTATCCTCGGATTCCATCATCTCTTTTCTGAAACTTTCCTCTTTGCTTGTGCAAGGGGATGAAATCTGGAGGATCATTTAGTTCATGCAGTGACTTGGACCCCAAAGGACATATCAGATAAGCACACAATCACCTTTAGTTGGGGCTTACTTCAGGTTCCTTGACATTATAAATGCCAACATTGTATAGTACGTCCCCAAACATTCAATACAAAAAAAATCAAACATTGCAACATTTCACACCAACGTCAACAATCAACGAGCTGCCGATCCGCTAATTTGGTATATGCAGTTTGCTATGCATGTGGCTGCCATACATTGGGCAAACAACCCAACTAATTAAAACATGCATTACACATCACAAAAGTTGCATTCGCTGCAAAACCGATAATGCCCTATTGGTATCTTATTTTGTGTTACAAAGTCAGTCACACAGTAAAATATCCCATATGGCAGACCACTGAACAACCTCGCTTTCCAGCATAGGGTGGTAACTTATCACAACTACTAACACACTATAAATGCCTCTGGATTTTGAATTGTGACTTTGTTAACCCTGGACTAAATGCATTGGATGAAGACTAATATGAACACAATCTAATCTTTTTTTATCTTATGGCGGATTGTCAATCCCCTCACATAAGATAGCTTTGGACAATTGAGTTATTATTACATGTATCTTTTTTCTGAATGATTTACTTTGCAAAATTGTTACATCGCTGAGATAATCCCAGTGTTGAGGAATTTGTAATTACTATAATAATTCCTAATTGCATGATTATTTTTTTAGGTTGTAAGCCACCCATGCAGTCAAGATCCTTTGAATTTTCATCACTACTGGCTTTTTTATTGGTACCTCTAAAGTCCCCTAGTTTGAGAGTTGACTTATTCAGTTTTCAGTTAATATTGAAAAGGGTTCCTAATAATTTCAAACATTTATTATTTTATTTATTTATTTATTTTTATTTATTTATTTATTTCAAAGGTTTTATATAGCGCTACTGGACCCAAGAGTATCAGAGAGCTTTACAAGGATGGTGAACATAATGAGATAAAATTAACAATTAAGCGAAGAAGAGTTACAGTATGATAATGCATTCAACAGGGCTAAGGGGGCAAAGAAACCGAGAGATAAAATTAAGTGTAAAGTGAATATTAAAAGTTAGAAGAGAGAGGGGGTGAAGAGAGGGGGAGTGTGAGAATGAAGGGATTGAAAGGGGGTGGGAAGAGGAGCGGACAAGGGAAGAGAAAGGAGTGGACATGTTCAGAGTCAGTAACATTAGATACCCCAGTATTTGTTGAGAAGAAGTACTTTGAGTTCCTTTTTGAAGAGAGGGTAAGAGGGGTTGCAGCGAAGATCCTTAGGGAGAGAGTTCCAAATTGTAGGAGCGTTACCAGAGAATGCACAGGATTGGGTCTTTTGACATTTGAGTCTGGGCACAATCAAGACAAGGGAGTTTGTGCTCCTCAGGGACCTGGAGCAACCAGCTTTGTGTAGTTTTGTTGTAAGATAAGAAGGGGTGTTTTGGTGAAGAGCTTTGTGAGTGATGCAGGCAATCTTGTAGGTGGATCTTCCTTCTATTGGGAGCCAATTGAGATTTTTGAGGACGGGGGAGATGTGATCAAATTTTTTACAATCAGAGATGAGTCTCGCAGCTAGATTGAGGACGGATTTAATCGGTGCAAGATGGATTTTAGGGGTGCCAGCCAAAGTGGCGTTGCCATAGTCAATCCTGGAAAGGACAAGCGATTGGACAACAATATTGAAATCGTCTGCTGGAGTAAATTGTTTAAGTTTCTTGAGGTGGAGAAGGGAGAAAAGCGCACTTTTGGATGCATTTTTAATGTGGGGGATGAGATTTAGATAGTCGATACTGATGCCTAGGGATTTGACAGAATTAGAGGTGGAGAGTGGGCAGTTAAGATCTTTGATGTCCTTTATCCAGAGTTGAATGGGAAGGGAGTTGTTTTGGGGGGATTAAAGGATGATTTAAGTTTTATTCGGGTTCAGTTTGAGATGGTTCCGATAGAACCAGGTTTGAATTCTGGTCAAGGTCTCATTGAGGTGGAGAATGTCTTTGTGGGATTTGAACTTGTAATATAATTGGGTGTCATCGGCATAGAGGTGATAATTGATATTAGCTTGTTTGAGGATGAGGGTGAGTGGTTCCATGAACAGATTAAATAGGGTTGGGGAGAGGATGGATCCTTGAGGGACGCCAAGTGAGACAGGTTGAGGTTTAGAGAGAAAGTGGCTGAGCTTGATTTGCTGTGATCTGTTTTGAAGGAATGAGGAGAACCATTTGAATACGTTGCCATCTAATCCGAACCGATCTTTGAGAGTGTTGAGAAGGGTGGGGAGGTGGACGGTATCAAATGCAGCTGAGAGGTCAAGGAGGATTAGCAATGAGGATTCCCCTTTGTCTAAGGAGCGATGAATGTCATCAGTGATATTTAGCATAGCAGTTTCTGTACTGCATCCCTTTCTAAAGCCATATTGAAAAACATCAAGGAGGTTGAAGGAGGCGATATGTTTCTCTAATTGCAATAGGACACATTTTTCGAGGGCTTTAGAGAGGAATGGAAGGTTAGAGATAGGGCGAAGGTTGTTAAGGTCATTGAGGTCAGCAGTGGTGTTTTTGAGAATGGGTGAGATTTGACCAAGCTGAAGGGAGGTGGGGACACCGGCAGTGGAAAGAGAGGAGTTGATGATTTTGGTCCATATAGGGGCAATGATAAATTTAAGTTCTTGAACTAAAAGGGCGGGAAGAGTATCTTTGGAGTGGGAGGAGGGTTTTAGTTTGGCAATGATATTAGTGATCGTAGATTCTGAAACTGGACTAAAATCACTCCATGAGGCATTGTTTTTAGCAGGGGCGCTTGTTTTCAGAAAGGTATCTTGTTAGGGGAGAGCAGGGAGGGGATGAGAGGGATCAAGAGGGGTGGAAAAAGTGGACGGGGGAGAGTTAGGAGTGTTGGGGAGGGTGTATAGGATGGGGGTAGGTTGTAGTGAGAGTGGGAGGGAAGAGAAGGATAGTTCGATCTTGTTGATTTTGTTTGTAAAGAAACTAGCAATTTCTTTGCATCTGTCAATAGAGGCTAATATTTTAGGAGGGCCAGTGGAGGTTTGTTTTTTAAGAATGTTAAAGAGTTCTCTAGGGCGGTTTCTGGCCTGATCAGTTTGTGATCGTAGAAAGAAGGCTTTCTCATTAAAGATATGTTTTTTGTACTGGGCTCTAGCAGTTCTAAGGAGAGCCATATTGTCAATGGTTGGATGATACCTCCAAATCCGTTCAGAATGTCTAAGGGTCCGTCTTTCGTTATTAAGTTCAGAATTGAACCAAGACTTAGGAGGGTTGCTTTTTTGTTGTTTGAGTTTGATTGGAGCAATTTGGTCGAGGACATCAAGAATAGAATTGTTATAACGGTTAGTTAGGTCGGTGGTGGTGTCAGAGAGAGGGGGAGAAGTAAGTGGGCCTTAATTGTGGCTTCCAATTCGCCAGGAGGAATAAGGTGAAGGTTGCGTGTGGATTTCTTAGGTAAAGAGCTGTTGGGGCGAGGTGAGTCATGGATCTATTCATGGTGAAGAGGATAAGGTAGTGTTCAGACCAGTCTACTGGAAGTATATTTGAGAGGGAGGCCAGGTCGTTGTTAGTCATAATAGCATCAAGGGTATGATGGAATATAAATTCAATAAATACATGTTATTGGCCTAATATATACAATATAACCTTATAACCGCACAATAGCATTGCATCATTCTTATTGTATTATTGTAGTTAGAAACGATTCACTCTGGTACTATTTAAACCTATTGGTATGACCGGAGCCATCTTGTTTCGTTTCTCTCTGTTTACGTACTGTTTCCCTGAAATCACGTGATCAAGCTTTCTGTATGAAACCACGATGTCAGACTTAGCCGCCTACTCCACTCATTAGTTTGTAGCTCAGGGAAACCCAAGGTCACACCTGCCCCTCTTGTGGGATGCGCACATTCTAGTAGTCCCCGTTCCTGCACTCCCCGAGCTACAGATAGAAAGGGAGGCACCTTACTGACCTGCCCCCGGAATAGCTTAGGCCTAGCTACTAGCAATCAACTGTGCCTTATATGGGTCTTCCTGCTGGCTCACTGACAAGTTGTATCTTTCCTAGTAAGGTGGCATCGTGCTGTGTGTGAAAGGTATATATGCTTTGTACCACTTGTGTGTAGTCAGTCTCCTCTGCGCACCTCTGAGGGTCGTGTAGACTGAGGCTCCCCTGTCAGGGCTTGTATTTGCAGAATAAACGATTGAATCTTCTCTATTGCCGACTGATTTATTATTCATGAATAAGGTATATGGGCTATTGGTGAGTATGGTCCATTAGTATAATATTTTGGTTCCTTCAGTTGGCGACTCCACCGGGACTCCGCGATAGGGTCGTCCCCTCCTGTAAACAGGAGTAAAAGGGACAGGGAGGAGTTCTGGCCGAGTGGGTGGACAGAAAGAGAATCCTGATTTGAAACACCCGTTTGTGGTACGAAAACAAGCAATTCCACTCTCGAGCTCAGTATCCCTCCCAGCTGCTGAAGACCCTACACCGGAGTCCTACGGGCTTAACCCGAGAGAAAAACAGACTGTGCTGGTCTGTCTAGGAGTCGGCAGTGGAGAATTCGCAATCGACCTGAGTGCACCAGGTGAGTGAATTTTTTATTGTATTGGATGAGAAACACTTGGAAGAAGTGTCTCCTTGGTAGCGGTTAACTACTTTTGTTGGTGGCCGGGGAATCCGGACCACAAGGGAATCTGGGGGTCTGACGTTGCGGGGAAGTGGCTGCGCGGGTAGATACCTCACGGACTTATTTAGTGAAAACTTGAGACAACATCTGATGCCTTAGGGGTGTACTGAATTACTCGCTCGGCCGAATCCTCTTCAGGAAAGCCCTGGGAGCAACTGGGTAAGCTAGGGTTCTGGATCTACGTGCCCAGACACCCGGCCCAACCAGAACAGGACCATGGGGTGGCCTGTAAGAGGGTTCGTGGTTCGCCTACCAGGTGATCTCAGAACAGTCTAGAGACTGTTTCTTTTGTTGTTGAATTTTGTTGGTCCGGAATTCTTTTGAATCGATTTCCCGAACAGGAGTTGACGCGCCCTGTTCATTTTGAAGACATGTCATTTGCATAGAACAAGTAACCAGTATTGAAAAGTTATTGCCTTGCGACGTTTTACAGCACTTTATTGTGAGAAAATAAGAAGAATACAAGAGTTTGAGTGGTGAGAAGGACGCGTCCAAATATGAATGATTTTTGGAGTATATGAATAGAGTTGTGTGAACATTCTAAAAATTCCCTTGTTTTAATAAAATATGTTTTGGGTGCTGCTGTCGGCGAAATAAACGGCTGGAAGAAAGACAGCCTGCCCCTCCCGAGGGCAGCCCCAGTTTTGATATGTATGTGAAACAAGGTATTATACACCGATTTTGTTTAATACTATTTGGCATAAATACACCAAAGATAATTCCGATTTGCAATGGCCTCCTACGGGGTCATTTGATGAGAAAAAGATTCATTACATTCAAAACAAACAGTTTATGAAGAAAAGCCTCCAGTCGATGTTTGAATCCTTGAACCTATGGTTGAAGGAGGCAAAACGACGACAGATAAGAGAAGATAAATTGGGAAAGCTAAAGTCGGGACAGACAGTCACCCAGAAAGCTATAGCTTACGATAAAGGGAAGGTTGAAGAAAATATTGCACAAATGGACAGACAGTTCCGTTTAGAGACTGACAAAAGTTATGTGACTCGACCTGAGACTGGAGACGAAATAGAGGACTTATTAGAAGCCCGACCACCCCCTCCTTATGCCCCACAGTGATTATACCCCGCCGTGCCTTCGGTACGAGCAGGCCAAATTGGAGCAGCATCGGCAGCTGGAGCACCGGTAGGAACGGTTGCCACAGCCCCTGCTGACGGATCAGTACGAAGTACGTTACTTCCCCCTCCCACTCTCTGATCAACTACCTCACCCTTGATATCCTTACAACCGGACACGGCTGTCCCCTCCCCTTCGCACCCTGTATTTCTCTCCCCTCCGACTCAGACCTCCATAGATCCCCGATACACGGCTTGTCTAGATACCATGCCCAAGTGCCTTAGACCTGACTTGAGTGATCAGCGAGTCTATACTAGGTCGTTGTTAGGTACGGAAGAAAGGAAGGCCATCGTAGTTCAGGCATCCCAGTGGATGCAGAACGCCATTTACACCTTGGAGGACATTTGGAGCCCCATGAAAGATTTTGAACCTGTTGCACAGCAACTGGACTTAGAGAAAATGGCGATCAGATTAATTTTGCTATGGGAGCAGTGTTTCGAGGAGGGACTACCTCCTCAAATACTGCGAGATATAAGAGATCGAGCTTTTAAATTCCAATTACAGGCTGATGAAGTATATCAGAATGTAGCAACTCTTGTGCATTATCGTGAACAAATGCACTGAAAGTGTGCCGATTGGGGAGCACAGCACCCCATGAGAGAGGTGCACCCCCTCTTTTATCCTGAACTACCTGAATTAAGGGATAATGCTGGCCAGGTAACTAGGGCTCGTGTGGACACTAGGCTTCAGGAACAATGGGTTTATACCCCTTGGAAACAAAGCGAGGTCCTCACTCTAAAAGCTCAGCTCCCTGACCCCCGTAAAAATCCCACTGCTTATTATAAGGAATTAACTGAGGCTGCCAATTCTGCTATCATGACGATACCCAATATTGAGCTGTTCTTTGGTCTCTTGATCCCGGTAGACATTTGGAGACAAATACATGATACGGACCATGCCCCCGAATTGGAAGGGACGTGGGACCAATTAAAAACATGGGACAAGGAACGGAAACCTGGAGAAAAACCTAGAGACGAGGTATTAGCAGTACCAGCTAAGATTATTACCTATATGCAAAGTCTCCTCACCTATATGCAAAGTCTCCTCCCTCCTAGAAAAGTTGATTGGGACAAATTAACAGCCTGTAGAAAGAAGAAGGATGAAAGTGTGTCAGATTTCTTTACTAGGTTTGAGAAAGTCTTTATAGATTTCAGTGGGCAAGACCTATCCACGGGAGGTGGGATACGGTTGTTTGTGAATCGGTTTGTTACAAATTTGCTCCCCGAAGTTCTGTCTCGTCTCCAAGCAGCTGAGAGCACGTGGACTATGGCTGCACCATCAGTAATTCTCAGTATGGCCCAATATTATGAACATCGAGAGAATGAAAGTAAAGAAAAGTCAGAAAAGAAGACTAAGGACTTAAAGACTAGAGTTCTGTTACAGCAAGTCAGTAGAGGACAGAATGCAGGACGGGGAGTACGTGGCTCATTCCAGAGGGGTGCGATGGCGGGAACAGGTAGAGGAGGTCCACCGAACATTGGCATAAATCAATGTTCGTATTGCAAACAGGAAGGGCACTGGAGGGCAGATTGCCCTCTGTTGTTGGCAAGGAATGGTCCTAACAGAGGACGAGGAAGGGGTCGAGGGAATATAGACCGGAATAGCATGCGACGAGAAGAAATGCAACATGAGGATTCCCGGAAAAATTATTTTGACGATCCCCAAAAAAGACAGTACTACAACGAGAATTATAGGGATGATGGGTATGACGGGCAGGATTATGCATGAGACAGCCAAGGACAGAGCGGGGGGCACTTTACAGTACCAGTTGACCAAGAGGGACCTTATGTACAAGGGGAACTGTTGGGAACATTGGGGAAAATTCCTAGTGGATACTGGGGCAATGAATAGCTCAGTTGCCCATACGCTGGTCCCAGGGGCTGCTCTGTCATGCCAAAATAATGTATGAGTGGGATTCTCTGGAATACCTGTAGTAAGCCCCGTTTCTAAGCCTCTGCCTTTCACTGTAGGACCCATTTCTATATATTCACCTTTTCTTTTAACTTCAAATTGGGGAGAAAATCTTTTGGTTCTGGACATTTTGAAAAAGTTAAATGCACTAATTTATTGTTCCCCCGATGGTGTCTATTTGACAATGCAGAAACCACCCTTGAATGCAGCTTAATATTTTGCTAAAAATGAGAGCCTCCCCCCTGAATTCTCTACGATCCCTCAGACACTGTGGGCTACAGGAGACACAGATGTTGGTCTGTTAAGAATAGCCCCTGTGTCGATAACCTTGAAACCTAATGCCCAGCTGCCCCGCATTCCTCAGTATAAAATTTCACCAGAAGGTGAATAGGCCTTGTTGCACATTATTCGTGACCTCATTCAGAAGGGGGTGGTGGAAGAGACAGATGCTAATGTTTGTAACAGTCCGATTTTACCGATTTTGAAGAAAACACCAATCGATGGTACCCAGATTATAAAAATACATATCGTTTTGTAATTGACCTCCGAGAGGTTAACAAAATTGTGGTCCCACAATCCCCAGTGGTACCCGATATTACTGCAATTCTGATAATGATTCCCCCTACGGCTCAGTATTTTTCAGTAATCGATCTAAAGAATGCATTTTTTAGCATTCCAATTCACCCTGATAGCAGATATGTCTTTGGATTCTCATTAGCTGGCCGAAGTTTTAGATTTACTCGCGCACCTCAAGGCTATACAGAGAGTCCTAGCATTTACAGCCAAGCCTTGAAAGCAGTCCTCGATGAATTAATTGTGCCAGCGGGGAACACGATCATCCAGTATGTGGATGAAATTTTGGTGGCCTCTGACACGAAGGAAGGGTGCAAAGAGGCCATGGTTAAATTGTTAAAACATGTGGCTGAAATGGGTAATAAAGTGTCCCTTTCTAAATTCCAGTATTGTCGACAGGAAGTGACCTACCTCGGCCACTTACTGTCGAAAGCGGGGAGACGATTGACTCCAGAGCGAATATCTGTGATAACTAACATGTCTGTACCTCGTACTCAACGTGATGTTCGTGCTTTTCTTGGCATAACCTCTTACTGTTGCCAGTGGATTCCTAACTATTCACTCCTCTCTAAACCCTTGTTGTATTTGACGACCAAAGATGTGCATGAACCCCTACCCTGGACGGATGAATGTCAAGAAGCCTTTGATTCTCTGCACTTTGTTCTGCACCTGTCTTGGGTACTCCTGATTCCGGAAGCCTTTTTCACTTTATGTGCATGAGGTGAACGGTTGTTCGCTTTCAGTGTTAACACAGGGTTTTGGCGGAAAGCAAAGACCCTGTGCATTCTTTTCATTAGTCTTGGATATTGTGGCCCTAGCCCTCCCGAGTTGCCTGAGGGCCACTGCTGCAGTATCGATGGCCATCCGGCAATCAGAAGGAATAGTCCTGAATACAGACCTCACAGTCATGGTACCGCATGCTGTGGATATCCTTTTGAATAGAACCAAGACCCAGCACCTTACGAGTGCTAGATTGACAGGGTATGAGCTAACTTTGTTTGCACCCCATATCACGATCAAAAGATGTGCCACTCTGAACCCAGCCGCATTACTGCCTCTCCCTTCGAATGATGAGAAGGACGATGTCCATGACTGTATATTTAGAACAGAAGAGGAAACGAAGGGACGCATAGATCTCACTGACACCCCTTTATCTGAACCCCAAGGGGAGTTGTATGTGGATGGCTCTTGTTTTAAGTTACCGGATGAAACTGCGACAGCTGCCTATGCTGTTACGACATTAAAGACTGTGGTGGAGACTGCAAGAATTTCCCATCACTCGCCCCAGGCAGCTGAACTGATAACCTTGTTAAGAGCATGAAAATTGAGTGAAGGGCTGAGGGTGAACATTTTTACAGATAGCCAGTATGCTTTTGGCGTCGCCCATAGTTTTGGGAGGCTGTGGAGGGAGAGGGGTTTCTATACCACACATGGTCAGAAAATTCAACATGGCCCCTTAATTGACCGATTGTTATTTGCTTTAACATTACCAGAGAAAGTGGCCATCATCAAGTGTAGCGCCCATAAGAAAGTCGTTGATTCCACTGAAAAGGGAAACACTTTTGCTGATTCAGTAGCAAAAGAAACAGCCCAGACTAGAATGAACCCCATGTTCCCTAGCACATCGGTCCGGTGGGTAGCAGAAACATTCCTGTTTGACAATACTATTGAAAGTGTGAGAGAACTACAGAAGGAAGCAACAATAGATGAAGTACAGAGATGGGAACAGGAAGTAGGAAAACTAGATAAGAATTATTGTTGGATAGACCTATCAGAGAAGCAGCGATGGTTACTGCCCAATGCATTAGTATATGCTGTAGTGACAATGGCCCATGGTCTGGCCCACATAGGCGCGAAAGGTATTTGTGCTGTGTTAGATCCAGTATGGAATAACCCAAAGATTCCCAAAACTGCAGCACATATAGTTAAATACTGCCCGGTGTGTTTGCGCCATAATCCTGGAGGTAGAGAATCTGTTTTGAGTGGAAATGTTGCCCCACCGTCCTTGCCTTTTGAGGTAATACAAATTGATTACATACAGAAGGAAAGAGTGAATAATCTAAAGTATGTTATAGTGGTGATATGTGCTTTCAGTAAATGGGTTGAAGCCTACCCCACCAAGGAAGCCAATGCAGTTGCAACTGCCAAATCCCTGGTTAAAGAGTACTTGCCCCGATATTGCTTGCCCCGTGTCATCTGGTCCGACAATGGGCCTCATTTTAATGCTCTGCTAGTACAAAGTGTTTGTGAAGGACTGCAGATAAAACAGAAGTTCCATGCCGCCAGACATCCCCAGTCGGCTGGACTGGTTGAAAAGTATAATGGCACCCTGAAATTAAAAAAGGCTAAAATCTGTGAGAGTACTGGATTAAATTGGCCCATTGGCACTGCTGTCCCTGAGATGCAACTGCCAAATCCCTGGTTAAAGAGTACTTGCCCCGATATTGCTTGCCCCGTGTCATCTGGTCCGACAATGGGCCTCATTTTAATGCTCTGCTAGTACAAAGTGTTTGTGAAGGACTGCAGATAAAACAGAAGTTCCATGCCGCCAGACATCCCCAGTCGGCTGGACTGGTTGAAAAGTATAATGGCACCCTGAAATTAAAAAAGGCTAAAATCTGTGAGAGTACTGGATTAAATTGGCCCATTGGCACTGCTGTCCCTGAGAACAACCCCTCACACTAGAGGTAGACCTGATGTTTTCAGCCATGTTGAAGGGGGAAGGTCTTAGTCAGGCAGGGTACCTATTCAAATTTGGCAACCCGAAATTCTTTAAAAAGATTAAATTGAAGGTTCTAAACGGATTAGCAAAAATGTGGAATGAAATAACAAACTTCATAAAACAAGGGTATTTCTGTGATAAGACACCGCTCTGGGGGTTACCTGATAGTCCGGCCTGGCTAGAAGACATCCTTGCCATACCTCTGAAAGAGGCGGGCCTAAAAGTTTGGGGAGATCTCTTCTATGAGGGAGATTTACTTTCGTGGGAGCACCTCCAGACAAGGACAAGGTCAACTATTTTTTGGTTTAAATATTTACAAATGACTAGCTGGACACAGGTTTATAATTCTACACCTTTTAAAAGAAACAGGTTTATCCTAGGAGGGTTCAGTCAAGTAATAACGAACTTAGTGAGTATTGGTCCAGCTAAAAAGGAGGTCTCAAAATGGTATAGACTCCTGCTTGAGGAATCTGATGGTGAATTTACGCTACCAGTCCATCTCTGGGGAACCTTAATTATGGGTCAAGATATTTGGATAAACTTTGGTCAACCTCATTTGAGCTCCTAAAGAGTTTAGTAAAACCCTCTTGGCTTCGCAGGAATCATTTATACACCCTGCATAGAGCGTATTACTCTCCCCAGAGGTTATCTAAATTTGCTTTAGAGAACCCAGTTGTATGTCCAAGATGTGGTCTCCAGGCAGCACCAGACATTCATATGTTTTTTGAATGCCCTCGTCTTGCAACATTTTGGGAAGCAATAGGGAAGACCCTCACAATATCGTTGGGCTTCCCAGTTATCATAGATCTATCCTTAGTAATCTTTGGGATCCTGTCAGGATCACAAGGAGCAGCAAGAAGTCTTGCCTTCTATACTATTCTCTTGGCAAGAAGAGAGATTTGCAGGAGGTGTAAGGACCCCCTACCTCCTTCACATGGAGACTGGTTGGCATCCATCCTCCAGACGGCCAGAATGGATCTAGCTAGACTGGGAAGTAAAAACAAAAGAACCTTCTGGCACTTGCTGGTATGGGCCCAATAAAGATCCGTTTTGTTTTTTTTCCCGGGTCCAATGATTACACAACTATGGTGCCCATGTTTCAGCCTTCGATGCAACAGATAACCGGTCAAGCCCGGCCGAGATTATGCTGGGGGCGTTCCTAATGGCAGCCAAAGTGAGACTGAGCCAGTAACAGCTGTGGGATGTCGGGTCCCCCCTCACCATAAGATCCCATCCAGTATAACACTGAGACAGCGGTTCTTTGGCCTGTTTCTAGATGGCTTTCTTCTACCATGGTGGATATGAGGACAAAAAAAAAACAAAAAAACCCTCACACTAGAACTGGATTGTCCCTTTATGCGGTGATCTTTGGCCGCCCCACCAATGTGTGGGGAGTCCCCAGACCCCGATCCTTTAGGGATATTGATTACCCTTTGATGACAGACTACTTGTACGCTTTGACTAAAGATTTGCGTTCTATCCATCAACAGGTATCAGACACATTGCAGCCACTACCGGAGAGTCCTGGACATCGATTGGAGCCTGGCCAGTGGGTAATGGTGAAGAATTACCAATGGAAATCGAGTCTGGAGCCAAGGTGGTCAGAGCCCTACCAGATCCTCTTTGTAACCAGAACAGCAGTGAAAGTGCATGGAAGAAAACACTGGATCCATGTCACTCATCTGAAACGTCTGCCGCTGCCTCTGCCATTTTATCTACGGAACCGAGAAGGAGTTCCGAGCCAGGAAGGAGAGCTGAATCAAAACTTTATGCCCTTTTCAGATGCCCAAGAAATAGGGCAACCGAGTGAGGTGTTGCCCACCATTGAAAGTGCGACAGCTCAATCAGAAGCTGTCATTTCCAGGGAACCACAGGTTTTGAATGCATCAGATGCCCTTGCAACAGAATTGTTTTCCGACCAGGAGCAACCTGGCCGTTGTAAATACGACCTGCGGCCCCGAAGACAGCGCAGTACCCCAGCTTCCAATGGTAGGAGCTAGACAGAGACTTGAGTTAAGAAACATCGGATAGAATTACTGGGGTACTGAGCGAGACACTGGACTGAACCCGTTGAGAGCTTGGAACATTGTGTTAAATAGCTCTGTTCAGAAAGAAAGACTGAGTTAAGGGCCGCTGTCGTACTATTGGGATACAAATGCTTGTTCTTTTTGATGAACGATAGGAGTCTGCCTTTGAGGCTCTAACGGACGCAGGGAGAAGATCCCTCAGTAGAAAGAATAACCCTCTGGTTGTGTGCGTGCTTTGTGGATACAAAGATTAGTTTTGGACTTTTTAGAGAGGATCCGAGTTTGACTTTGGACTTATAGAGAGCATGTTTCCTTTTGCCCGATTTGTCATGGAGGATGAACGACCAATTGTCCCTCGACAGCATATTGAAAATACACATTTGTTTTCCGGATGGCCCACCAGAGTGAAGGTGGCATTCGTTGCTTTTATTGTTGTAATCACGGTAATTTTAATGTGTGTATTTGTGTATTTAGAATTCCAGCACCCTGTACAGACACTGCTAGGAAATACCCCTGCCCTGGAAGAACATTTCTTTTATTCCTTACCTCCACATAAGGCTAGGCACAGAGAAACTTATGCAAAAAAAATGTTACATCAGACCCATAGCACTACTAACAAGACAAATTGTTGGGTCTGTGGGTTACTCCTGTCAGTGATGCATCAGCATGAACTATTCATTTCCCTACCCTTGTCCCATTTAGCTAGCTGTGAAGCCTGGTTCCAATTATTGTCACTGATGTATTCTCACTATGTAGCAGAACCTAAAATATATACCGAAAAAGACTATGAGGCCATTCTGAAATATATAGAGCAGCACCAAGGATTTGATGCCGAAGGAAATGGAGGAGAGGGATCCTTGGAACCAAATGCTTGTATGAATGTATACACTGACTATAAAAATGCTACCTGGTTACTAGAGGAAATGCAGGATTGTGAACTTTTCAACATTTTAAGGAACGAAACGTCACAAATGACAAAGCCTTGCCAATTCCTATTATAAATACTACTTCCCCTTTTTGCATACAGGGACGAGGTCATGTTAAGGTAGGGAGCAGTAAATGTAATTACACTTACACCTTGCAGACATATAGTACTCCCCCTGTGATCACGCCCCCTAATGTATATTTTGTGTGCGGTGAAAACGCATATACTTGGCTTCCCCGGGGATGGGCAGGACGGTGTTACCTCTCATTCCTCTACCCCCCAGTTTATATTGCCCCATCTGACTATCATAAGACACATCAACTGGTTCGGAGAGAGATAGCATCTATCCGGAGCATTAGGAGTTTCGATACTGATAGTACTGATCAGACTGACACCTCCTTGCAACAGTTTGAGGATTTTGCCAAAAGTCTCACCCCTTTTTGGGGACTGATTTTCAATAGCCGTAGTATAAGACGCCTGTCAAGAATAGTGGAACATGTGGTACAGACCACAACTGGGATTCTGACCAACATTACTGTTGAGCTTCAGGCTACGAGGCTTGTTTTGCTCCAGAACCAAAAGGTTCTTGACGTCATCCTAGCAGATAGGGGTGGAGCCTGCCGCGTGATCGGTAGCTCTTGTTGTGTTTTCATTCCTGACTCGGCCCCTACCATACATCTTGCAATTCACAACTACACCGGTTAGCCAGTGAAGCACATGTCGAAAATGGTACCTGGTCCCTTAGTGGATGGTTCTGGGATCTTTTATCTACCTGGGGTTGGAAGATATTCATGATACTTGCTGGATCCTTTGGAGTCATATTTACTTGTTGCCTATGTCTTCATTGTGGCCCGGCTTGCTGTTCTTTCTGTGCAGCTAGAATAACGTCTGCCTTGACCGTCTCAAGACAGGCTAAAGTCGACAAACAAATGATTCAGAAGGAGGTCTCAGATCTTATGCAGATCGATGAAGGAGTGTTTGTAGAATAAATCTAGTTATATTGGCTATAGTAGGCCAAATTCGATAAATACATGTTATTGCCCTAATATATACAATATAACCTTATAACCGCACGATAGCATTGCATCATTCTTATTGTATTATTGTAGTTAGAAATTATTCACTCTGGTACTATTTAAACCTATTGGTATGACCGGAGCCATCTTGTTTCGTTTCTCTCTGTTCACGTACTGTTTCCCTGAAATCACGTGATCAAGCTTTCTGCATGAAACCATGTTGTCAGACTTCGCCGCCTGCTCCACTCGTTAGTTTGTAGCTCAGGGAAACCCAAGGTCACACCTGCCCCTCTTGTGGGATGCGCACATTCTAGCAGACCCCGTTCCTGCACTCCCCGAGCTACAGATAGAAAGGGAGGCACCTTACTGACCTGCCCCCGGAATAGCTTAGGCCTAGCTACTAGCAATCAACTGTGCCTTATATGGGTCTTCCTGCTGGCTCACTGACAAGTTGTATCTTTCCTAGTAAGATGGCATCGTGCTGTGTGTGAACCGTATATATGCTTTGTACCACTTGTGTGTAGTCAGTCTCCTCTGCACATCTCTGAGGGTCGTGTAGACTGAGGCTCCCCTGTCAGGGCTTGTATTTGCAGAATAAACGATTGAACCTTCTCCATTGCAGACTGATTTATTATTCATGAATAAGGTATATGGGCTATTGGTGAGTATGGTCCATTAGTATAATATTTTGGTTCCTTCAGGTCGCACCTTTGTTATGGGTGGGAGAATGGCAGAGTTGGGTCATATTGGTGATGTCTATATCATTAAATAGGATGACAGTAGGATCATCACTTTTGTTCCAATGGATGTTGTAGTCACTGAGGAAGGGATTTTTAGAATGTGAGAGCGATGATTGTATAATAAGATTAGTCAACTCTTCCGTAAAGGGGATGTTATTTCCAGGGGGATGATGGATAGTGTGCAACCGGGTGGTGGGGGAGTCAGGCATAATGAGATCAGCGCAAAGGTATTCAAAGGATAAAGGGTGTTGCAGACGAACGAGCGAGATGTTAAGTTCAATTTTAAAAATTATGGCGAGTCCTCCTCCTGTTTGTTCGATTCTATCTTTTCTAATGATAGAGTAACCAGGGGGGATAAGCAAGTCGAGGATGGGAGTGGAGTGGGAGGTGAGCCAGGTTTCAGTTAGGAATGCAATGTCAATATTTTCACTAAGAATGGTTTCAGCAATCTCAGTAGCGTGGCAGGAGGCGGATCGGCAATTATTCAGCATGCAACAGACGGGAGTGGGGTCGTGCGATTTGGAGGGGGGATAAGGGGGGATAGGTCTAAGTTGTTGGGGTTGTCTAGGGGAAGTCGGAGGAAGGGGGAGTCTGCTTAATCCTAAGAGAACTGGGATGGTAGACAGTTGGGTAGGGAGGATAGTGGACAAAGGTGGTGAGGGAGAGGTAGTTAAGTTAGTGGAACAGTTTGCTTCAGAGGTTTTTGGGCGAGTACCAAGTTGTGGCGGTCTGGGTATGTTGGTATTGTAGGGAGTGATTATTAAGGAGGGTTGAGTGGGTAGGGTGCTGGTTGTGTAGTTGCTAGAGGTTAAGTTAGTGGAACTGTTAGCTTCAGAGGTTATTGGGCGAGTAGTGGGGGGACAAAGGGGGATAGATCTAAGTTGTTGGGGTGGTCTAGGGGAGGTCGGAGGAAGGGTGAGTCTGCTAGTTCCTAAGAGAACTGGGTTGGTAGACAGTTAAGTAGGGGGGATAGTGGACGAGGGTGGTGAGGGAGAGGTAGTTAAGTTAGTGGAACTGTTAGCTTCAGAGGTTTTCCGGCAAATACCAAGTTGTGGCGGTGAGGGTATGTTGGTAGTGTGGGGAGGAACAATTAAGGAAGGTAGAGTGGGTAAGGTGCTGGTTGTGTAGTTGCTAGAAGTTAAGTTAGTGGAACTGTTAGCTTCAGAGGTTATTGGGTGAGTACCAAGTTGTGGCGGTGTGGGTATGTTAGTATTGTAGGGTGGGACGATTGAGGAAGGTTGAGTGGGTAAGGTGCTGGTTGTGTAGTAGATTGAAGGAGGAGTGTTTCTGTTGGGGATAGAGTTTGGCGGACAATATGTGGATGTGTTGAGGAGAGTGTCGTTGTGCGAGGAGATGGTTTTAGTAAGGAATGAGATACCGCTTCTGAGTGAGGAGAGTTCTAAGATGAGGGACATAAGGAAAAGTTCAATGGTAGGGGAAGCCAGTGTGTGTGTTGATGAGTGCTGTGGATCCGTGTTTATTGGGCTGTTGGTCGAGTTAGGGTTGTTTAAGGGGGGATAACGTGTGGATGATGAGGAGGAAAGTATGGAGGGAGGGTGAGATTATAATGAGGGGAGGATCATTTTTGGAGAGCGGAGGTGAACAACAGGAGGATGTAGGAAAGGTATTCATTTCGGACAGACAGTTCGGTGACAGTGGCATAGAGGAAGTAGTAGGTGGTGTTGTATTTGTTGGATTGTGAGTTGTTGAAGAAAGCATGGAGGTGTTGGAGGGTGATTGTGGGATTATGTGGGGGCAGTTAAGGGGGAGTAGGGAACTGAGTCAGAGATTGATGTGGTAAGGGAGTCAAGGGGAGGGAGGAGCATAGAAGAGAGTGTGTAGTTGTAAAGGGGGGTACTATGGGGTAAGTGGCAGAGGGAGAATTGATAAGGGAGTCAGGGGGAGAGAGGAGTATATAAGAGTGTGTATTATAAGAACAGGGGGAATGTGGGGATAAGTGGCAGAGGGGTAAGGGATGTGGGAGTCAAGGGGAGGGTGGGGCATAGAAGAGAGTGTAATAATGGGACATGGGGGTCCCAGGAGGTAAGAGGCAGAGGGAGAAGCGGGAAGGGAGTCGAGTGGAGGTAGGAGCATTGAGTAGAGTGTGTTTTTGGAATCGGGGGAGATCATATGGTAATTGGGGGATGCAGGTGGTATCGTTGTGTGGATGTATGATGTGGTGCAGGGAGGGGGGATATTGGAGAGGAGGTTGAAAAGAGAGGCACGTGTACCAGAGCATATTAGATTAGGAAAAGGCCATAGGGAGGTGGGAGAAATGAAGGGAGATGAAGACAATAAGAATTGGGGAAGGTCAGAGAGATGAGGTAAGGGGGATGGGGATGATATGGGGGTGATGAATCAAGGGGTAGAGGGGGTGAGAGGTCAGGGTTCCCCCACTTGCCATATTGGGCTCTTCTCCCCAATACACTCTGCACTTTGTTCCGTGGCACATCAAGCATTGTCCTCATGGTGTACATTCTAGTGTCTTTCCCGTGACACTTGTCAAATGCAATTTTATCTCAATGGCATCATAATAACTGTTTTGCATTTGTTCAGTCTTTTTTACAGTATGCCGCTTACATCTCGTTCTGCCTTTCGTGTGCGGTTAAATATAGACTTAATTCAAATCTATTTCCATGTCCCGTTTCTTCACATGCCTTTTGTACGCTGTCTAGTGTTCCTCTAATCTTTGCACATGCACCCGATGATCACTTTCCCTTCACCATTAAACTGCACGCTCCAGTGTTCCTGGTCTTAGACGAGTGCTCTACTCAGCACATATGTTTTTTCACTGCCCCCACCACCCTTTTTAACTCCTGGTTGTTGTGACAGATCTCTAAACATGATTTATTTGTGCTTTAGGGCGCAGTGCTGCAGATTGTTGGAGGAGTTATTTCCCAACAATTACCAACTAGGGATAACCAAGGGGGTATAAAGTTTTTTTGCATTTCATTTTAGCCTTATTTTTCAGTGACTGGTTAACACTGGTTCCAGTTTCCCTTTTTCTAGCAGTGCACCTTGTTACAGCCCATTGTGAGAAGCCTATTCAGTTCCTTATTTAATTTCCTCACATAAAGTCGGTTTACTATATCAATTCCTTTTTGATTGCATTTTTATGGAGCATTACATTTAAAAGATTCATTCATTGCCCAAGTGCTTGAATTCACAGATACCCAAGATATGACATCTCTACCATAAATTGGTTTATGAGTGATAATGGATTAAGGGTCATAATTATAATTGTGTAGCATAGCCCTTGTACCAGGCAAGGGGGTGCAAGGGTGAAGCAACAACAAAGTTAGCCTTGTAGTTCTAAGTAGAGCTGGGTGAGTAGTCGAGGGGTTTTGTCTCCAAGACCTTTCTGCTTGTCTGAGTTTTTTTCTTTCACTGTTAAGAGCTGAATTAATCCATGATTTTGATTTAGTAGCTCTCAGTTATTTTAGTTTGGGCGGGGCCACTTGATAGAGAAAAACCGAGATTGATGAGTCGTAGTATGAAGTAAGTGCTTCAGCATTGTACGAGGTTGGGAGAAGCTGTAGTTGTACATGAATCTTGGGTTCAAGTTCAAGAATTAGGACTAGTTTGATATTTCTGGTTAATTATTTGGGTTTCTTAGTAACATTGGGGAGGGGTCTGACTGTGGTATTGATATTGAACAGAATTACAAAAATGTTCTGACCAATCAATAGGTGATATGGAGCTAATGGAGATCAGGTAATTTTTAGAGATATAATCACATTTGCGTTTGATGTGTGTTGGTTAATTGCAGAGTTGATTTAAGTTGCTGAGATCCATAAGGTTCCTAAGTGGTCACACTGAGGTGTCTTCTGCGTTGTTCCAATGAATGTTGATATTGCCCAGGTACACATCCTTCATGTTAGTTAAGGTGAACTCAGTAACTAGGGGCTAGATGTAGGTAATTCATATTTACCGACTCTTAAATACCGAATTTTACCGATTCGGTATTTAAGAGTCGGTAAATATGAAGGGGGGAGATGTAGGTATTACAGATTCTGTAAATACCGAATCGTTAAGATTCGGTATTTACCGAATCTGTAAATACCGAATCGGTATTGCCCATTGATTCCAATGGGCCTTGAAGCCCATAGGAATTAATGGGCAATACCGATTCTGTAACTACAGAATCGGTAAATACCGATTTTAGCAAGGGTGCAGGGGGTGTCACTTTGACACCCTCTAGCACCCCAAAACAGGCATGTGTGCCATGTGGCACAGGGACATGCCCTAAGGGCATGTCTGTCTGTCACATGGCTAGGTGTGCATGCACACATGTGCATGCACACCTGGAATCGGTATTTTACCACCCAATTGAATTGGGTGGTAAAATACCGATTCTGTAAGGCCTTAGGGACTCTGAAGAGTCCCACCTACATCTGGCCGTTACCGAATCGGTAAAAATACCGATTCGGTATTTTACAGATTCGGTAAATTTACCGATTCGGTAAATTTATCGAATCTGTAAAATCTGACCCCCTACATCTCAAGATGCCAAATACCGGTCGGAAATGGCCGAATTCGGCCGTTTCCGACCGGTATTTGCCACCTACATTGGGCCCAAGGTCTGAGAACTCTTCTGCGAACAGGGCTCGGTCTCCAGGAGGATGGTAGATGGTGTGGAATTTGATAGGATGCGAACCTTTGTTTATAGGTTCCCCCCAAGGTACTCAAATGTTGAGTATTTTGCCTTATTTAACGTGGATTTTTATTTTGTGAACTATGGCAAGAACTATGGCCAGATCTCCAACAGCCCTTTTAGGTCTGTCCGGTCTGATGAGAGTATACCCGGGAGGGGTAAGCAGGTCGAGAATAGGGGTGGCGTGTTCATTTAGCCGGGATTCAGTAAGGAAAGCTGTATCTATTTCTTCCCTATGGATAGAATCAGCGATATCAGTAGTGTGTTTGGCTGCTGATCTAAAGCAGAGGAGAATGCAAGAAAGAAGGCTGGACTTTTCCCTAGAGGCAGGACTAGTTTCAATGGTGGTGAGTTGAGCATGCGGTCTGGGTTCGTTGCTGGTTGAGGGGATTCTATTGGTGCTCACAATTACTGGGTAAGTCAGGGGGGTTTACAAAACCTTGTCTGTGTAGTTTAGTAAGGTAGGATTCGCTGAGAGCAGAGGCTTCAAGATATGATATGGGGGAAAGCACAGTGGGGTGTGAGGAACAGACGGCCTAAAGGAGTGAAGAGCCAGGGGGTGTGATTAGAGGCTGTGGTAGTAGAGCCAGTGTGAGGAGGTAACCTATAACTCTTGGGGTTGGTTTCTGGATAGCTTAGCCTGTTGTGAGATGTCACGTCTAAGGTGAGCTATGTCATTAGCCAGTGAGTCAGGTTTCTGTTCCATATGGGACAAGATCGGTGAGAGTGTGTTATTGATGCTTCCAGCAATTTGGGCAAGAGTCAGCGAGGCAAGACTCAGTAGCTAGGAGCAGAGCATGTTTTGATATGGGAGAACTCCTTACTATGGAGACTAGGCTTGATGACAGCCTGAGTGGGGTGAAAAGGGGCAAAAATGGAATCGGGTGGTTCGGCAGAGGGCTCGGGAGAGGATGGTGTAGGGATGAGGTCCAAGCAACTAGGTTTGCTGAGTCCAACATTGTGAGTTGCTGCCAAGAGATTGCTGGTTGGGGTGGAGAAAGGTGAGGAACATCCACTAAGAGTTTGTGTGCTGAGTGTGTTTAAGGGTGAAGTAAGGTTGCTAGTTTGATCAGTTAGTGGCTTCCGGCTCGATGGTGAAATTGAAGAGGGAAGAAGGAGGGTGGTTCAGGTGAGCGTGTCAGGGGTTGGGAGGCTGGAGGCCAAAGGAATAGATCGGCCTGAGGGGTGAGAGGTTTAAAAAATGACAGAAAGTGCTGATCGAATAGGGAGAGGTGGGGGTCAGTCGCTTGTATAAGAATTATTCCTGTCTTATAAAGGATATATCAAACTCACTGTAATTGAATTGTTACCCCTTTTTGCCACTTTTCTCCTTCTTTGTTTACTATTTTGTGTCACCTGCACAATCCCGAGCACTTTATGCATACTCCATACTTAGAGCACCTTTAACTTTATATTTATTTTGATGTTACTTAAAGTCAGTTGTTATACCTAATCAAATATATTTCAGAAATTTTTCGGCAATATAGTTATTTTCTTTTATAATGATTTGTGGGGATCAACATTACATTTTATGGGATTGTGCTAATTTTGATATTTTGTTTTTGAATGATACCCTCAGGACTATGTTGATGATACAGAAAACCCAGCTCCTCCAGTCAACAGCCATCAGAATATGGATTATGCTCTTCACCGGTAAAGTATTCATTTTATACCCCACACAGATTGGGACCAACCCCCAGAGTTTCAGAGATGTCTGTCTTCTACAGGAGAGTTTCTTGTCCAGTGACCCTAAGGCAGAACTTCCAGAAAAGAATGTTGGAGGGATTGGATCTAATTGTACCCCAATGTTGCCCGGACCTTAATAGGTACTGATCCACGGCACATAACTGTGAAAATTCAAATGAATATCTCTTTGCATGACTCGTATTTGGCTTTATGCTGCTCAGAACAAGACCTACCCAATCCCTGTGCCACCTTTGCCAGCATTCAATGATGACTGATAGAAGCGTAGAGATGCAACGAAAATGGGGAGTCAGAAATGAGGACATGGGGGCGTGGATTCGGCGCCGACGCAACATGGTGGTTCCTGTTTAAGCTCCGCTCGTCGGTGGAACTCGTATATCTGTAGAACCATCTTTCCTTCGCCTTCACGACTTAAAACCACGGGCATTTACCTCAGAAGATGCCGTGAGCGCCTGGGCTCTGTTCTGAGCGCTTTCTTGCCCTGGACACTTCATTGGAGGCTTCGGTATTTTCTCCTCACTACGACGTGGGCGGTGGCCATTTTGGGACATCGCGCCCGCGATTCCTCAACCGGTAACTTTTTTCATTTCTCCTATGAATTCCACATTGTGGTCCCTTTTGCCGTCAACATGTTTTAAATTATTTTTCCTTGAGATGTTTTATTCCCTCTGATGGACATTGCCTCTCTTTATGTTTTCCGACGTGGGACAAGATTTTTTGCATGCTTCCAGCTTTTCATTTCCTTTTCTAGCCATATGCCATATTATATGATTGCAAGACTTTTAAATTCCTCGAATATATGGCTTACAATGTTTTTTTCTTTTTCTATTTCTCAACTTACCTAAAGTTTGATGCCATAGATGCTATTTCGAATGTGCTGGAACTATTCATTTTGCGCCCTCTTCAGGAATTTTCCTCTCAACAATTTCCTGCAACTTTTCTCATTGAACTACGTCATTGTGTGGCTACTGTCTTTGGAGCTCCTGAATTTATGCAACGATTTTAGGCTGCACTATTGCCAGTTTTACTCCAAACAGCTATATTTTTTTACGTCTGTTCCTCTACTAGGGACGTGGGCGGGTGCCATTTCTGGCCGCTGAGCTCACGTTTCCACAATTTATTTCTGCAACAAACTGCTGAATTGTTAAATCTCTACTTGAGAACTTCTTTGATTTCATTAGATGGGGCTTCTCCTTGTAGTAGCGCTTTTCCTGTGGCACAAATTCTGTGATATTTTACTATCTTCACTGCAATGGCAAGTGATTCACACTCTACCAGACCCTCTGTTACGGGCACGAAACCAAAGAGGCACAAAAACGACCCACCGTCACCTATTCTCTCCTCACAGAATCCCGTTCTGGATTCTATTTTGGATGAGGTAAGGGGTCCTCAACCTTTCATGGCTGCAACAAATGAAAAATTGAAACAGATAGAGGATAGATGGATTGCTATGGAAGGCAAAGTTTTGGATCTGGAACAACGTGTCAATGATTGACAGGATATTTCTACTAAGATCTGAACTCTTGAACAGGAAATCCATAAATTAAAGATCCACACTGAAGATTTAGAAAATCGCAATCGTCGTAACAACCTACGCCTGTATGGCCTTCCAGAAAATGTTAAAGTCTCCAATATGGTCTTGTTTCTTCAGAAATTTCTTCCTGAGCTCCTCAATCTTCCATCTTCAGAATCTCCCCTCAGCATACAAAGAGCTCATCGCCTGGGTTGTCTCACTTCCAATCCTACTAAACCACGCGGCATCATTATGCACTTTTTGGAATGTTATGTTATGTTATGTTATGTTAAATTTAATTTCTATAACGCACGGCTACTCAATAAGAGTGTCCCGGCGCTTTATTAAGGCAGCTCAGTGAAAAAGAACATAACACCATAAAAACAGACATGAACAGGAGACAAAAAGAAACCCTAAAGGTTAAAAAGCCAGGTCTTAAGGCCCTTCCTGAACAGGAGAAGATTAGATGTACGGAGCAAGGCCAGAGGCAAAGTGTTCCAAAGCTGAGGGGCCCTCAAACTGAAGGAGCGCCCCCCGATACGGGCCTTCGTTACTCGGGGAACCACGGCCAGAAACAAAGATTCCGACCGCAGAGATCGAACCGGGCGGTAAAAGACAAGCCTGCGCTGCAAGTACTTTGCTCCAAAGCCAAAGAGAGCTTTATGAGCCAGGGTCAACGCTTTGAACATAATCCGCTTCCGGATGGGCAGCCAATGAAGCGACTGCACCAAACCAGACGCTCTAGCTCGCCTATGGAGGCCAAAGATAGCGCGAGCCGCAGAGTTCTGCACAACCTGCAGCCGCTGAACAAGATAGTCCGGAAGGCCTAGATAAAGGACATTGGCATAGTCCAATCTGGAGCCAATTAAGGCTTGCACAGTGATCTTTCTATGCTCTTCTGTGAGCAAAGGCAAAAACTTCCGGAGCATCTTAAGAATGCCAAAGCAAGTGCCCGTCAGGCCAAGAATATGGGATCTCAGCGTCAGATTATTGTCAATCTTGACTCCCAGATTTTTTGCCACCTGGGAGGCCTGTGTAGGGGGGCACATATCCACTGGCCACCAAGCCAGCCAATCAGGATCTAAGGAACAGCCAAAGAACAGCACCTCCGATTTGTTAGAATTACCTTTAAGGCTGTTCTGCTGAAACCAGTTGAAGACCATCCCTAGACATCCCCGAATGCTCTCTCCGTCAAAAACCTGATCTTTCCTACACGTGAAAAGCAGCTGGGTATCATCAGCGTAGGAAACGATCTGGGCCCCGAAGGACTCCACCAATGCCGCCAAAGGGGTCATAAAGATGTTAAAAAGAGTCAGGCTCAACACAGAACCCTGCGGAACTCCGACTCCCAATGGCGGCATCTCAGTGGAGCTCGGGGAGGCCCAGACCGTTTGTCGGCGACCTTCAAGAAAAGATGTAAAGCAGTTGAACACCGTCCCCCTCAGACCGATGTCATAAAGTCTGGCGAGGAGCCCCTCATGGGGGACGGTGTCAAAGGCCGCCGACAGATCGAGCATGACAAGCATGGCCTTGCCTCCTGAATCCAGTGTCTCCCTGATGACCTCTGACACCTCCAAGAGTGCCGTCTCCGTACTTAAATTAGGGCGGAAACCGGATTGAGAGGGGTGCAGCAGGTCATTGGTTTCTAAGAAGCTCGAGAGTACGCCATGCACATGCTTCTCCGTGATTTTAGCCAGCGCCGGGAGGAGGGAGATGGGCCTGTAATTGGCCGAAACCTCCGGGTCTAGACCAGGCTTTTTGAGGAGGGGGATCACCATTGCCCGTTTCCAGGACTGCGGGACCCTCCCCTCCCTCAAAGAAAAGTTCAAAAGAGGGTTGACCAATGGGTTAACCACGGCAGCCATCTTGGCCAAAAATTTGGCCGGACAGGGGTCTAATGGCGACCCCGATTTAAGATTCCTTCTATCTCGGTGGAGATAGAAGGAAACTCCGCCAGAACAGAATCCCGAGTGGTTGAAGGAGCTACTCCAACCGCCATGCTGGAAAGCGCATCAGCAGACCGGAGTCCTGGATCAATTTAATCTTGTCCGTAAAGAACTTGGCCACATCACAGACCCACGACTCAGATGGAGCAATTTGAGGCAAATTGGATCTAGGGGCCGTAAACTCCCTCACCACAGTGAAAATCTCCTTGCATGAATTGGAAGCTGCCTCTATCCTCCTGGCAAGATAGTCCTTTTTCTCACGGAGGATGTCGCGATGATATGCTTTGACCGCCGTCCTATAAGCAAGTCTGGCCTCCAGGTCATACTGGAGGCGCCATGCCCTCTCAGCCACCTTGCACTGGCGGCGAGTGGCACACAATGCCTCAGTGAACCACGGGGCAGAAACCCGCTTTACCGTGGCCCGGGGAACCATCGCAGGGGCTAGGTCATTCAGCCTATCCATCAGCCACGCCTGCATGGACTCTACGTCCCGCTCTAAGTCACCTTAGAGGGGGCACGGATGGTCCATAGAGGCCTGAGCTAACAGCTCAGGGGTCACCCGGTGGAATGCCCTCCAGGCAGATCCAAGCTGTCTAGGGGCACTACTGGGTAGTTTCTCCCTGCCCAGTACAGAGAACCTGGCCAACCTATGGTTGGTCCAGAGCACCGGGAGAAGCTCAATATCCACTAAAGGGACCGAGGAAAAAACCTGATCCAAGGTATGACCCTTGTCGTGAGTGGGGCCAGCAAGAAAAGGGACGAGGCCAAGGGGGGCCGTAATATCGAGCAATTTGTTCGCATCCGAATCCTCACCCACATCCATGTGAAAGTTAAAATCTCCCGCCAGCAGACAGTGCTGAGCACTCAGAGCTAATCCAGAAATAGCTGCCTGAAGGTCATCAAAAAAAGAACCCACTGGTCCAGGGGGTCTATATAGCAGCAACCCCTTCAAAGCTTGTTGAGGGGCCAGCATAATGGTGAAGGCGAGGGATTCAGAACCTGCGATTGTTTCCAGAGGAAGAATAGAACACGAAGCAAGCTTGCGCACCACCAAAGCCACCCCACCTCCCCTTCCCTTGGCTCTATCTTGTCGAAAGATGTTATAGTCCGGTGGAATAGCCGCCATGATGTCAGGATTGGACAACTCCCCCAGCCAAGTTTCAGTCAGCATCAGACATAATGTTTTTTCCCTAACTAGGAGGTCAAAGATCTCCAGGGCATGTCTGCATACTGATCTCGTGTTGAGCAATAGGCAAAGATATTTCACACAATCCTCTCCTCTCCGCAGTGAGGCGGCGGGGGCATAGCCAGGCGACCAACCACACCCAGGACAATACCTTTTTCCCCTGTAGCGACCCGGGAAAACGGATCGACAAGCGCACGAAGATTTTTGCAAAGAGCAAAGTTCCCTCGATGAATAGCAGACCATCTTCCCCACAGGAGAGAGCCCTATAAAGCCAGGCCCTCCCGCCGCTCCGCCGCCTCCGGGACGCTGACGGGCGCAGACGGGCAGGACTCTGGCAAGACTCAGGCACAGCGAAAGCAACCCCGCTGCGCGATCCCCACTGCGCTGTGAGGACAGGTTTAAGTAGGGCCTCCAGGTGAGGTAGAGACCGCCCCACAAGGACGCTCAATATGGCGCCGCCAAAGCGTCACTGACCTACCCAAGATGGCGCCCAAAGTGGTAGCGCTGCAGAACCCCTACAGCCCCAGACCCGGACCGGCTAAAACAGCGGTGTAAAACTATTACATGCAGGTAAGGGGGCACTCCCTAGTAAAAGCAGGGAATAAGGAAAATAAACAAACAAACAAAATACAAAACGGGTATTTTTAAAAGAAACGCGCTGACCAGGCAGCGCTGAGAGCTGTGCTGAGCCGCCCCCACGGGCAAACGATTCCAAAACAGCGAGTCCAGGCAGAGGACCGCCTTAAGTAGGGCCTCCAGGTGAGGTAGAGACCGCCCCACGAGGACGCTCAATATGGCGTACTGAACTTATGAATGTTTTGAAGGCTGCTAAACTCAAACGTCGTCTCATTTGGTCTGGACAGAACATCTTCATCTCTCAAGACATCTCTAATGCAACTAATGCACGTCGGAAAGAATTTCTTGCTCTACGTCCTCAAATGAGAAATCTTAATTTTCAATATGGCATACTTCATCCATGTCTCTGCAGGATTACCCATGCTGGGCACTCATGCATCTTGTTTAGTTTCTCTCTGTTCACGTACTGTTTCCCTGAAATCACGTGATCAAGCTTTCTGCATGAAACCATGTTGTCAGACTTCGCCGCCTGCTCCACTCGTTAGTTTGTAGCTCAGGGAAACCCAAGGTCACACCTGCCCCTCTTGTGGGATGCGCACATTCTAGCAGACCCCGTTCCTGCACTCCCCGAGCTACAGATAGAAAGGGAGGCACCTTACTGACCTGCCCCCGGAATAGCTTAGGCCTAGCTACTAGCAATCAACTGTGCCTTATATGGGTCTTCCTGCTGGCTCACTGACAAGTTGTATCTTTCCTAGTAAGATGGCATCGTGCTGTGTGTGAACCGTATATATGCTTTGTACCACTTGTGTGTAGTCAGTCTCCTCTGCGCACCTCTGAGGGTCGTGTAGACTGAGGCTCCCCTGTCAGGGCTTGTATTTGCAGAATAAACGATTGAACCTTCTCCATTGCAGACTGATTTATTATTCATGAATAAGGTATATGGGCTATTGGTGAGCATGGTCCATTAGTATAATATTTTGGTTCCTTCAGGTCGCACCTTTGTTATGGGTGGGAGAATGGCAGAGTTGGGTCATATTGGTGATGTCCATGGTATCATTAAATAGGATGACAGTAGGATCATCACTTTTGTTCCAATGGATGTTGTAGTCACTGAGGAAGGGATTTTTAGAATGTGAGAGCGATGATTGTATAATAAGATCAGTCAACTCTTCCGTAAAGGGGATGTTATTTCCAGGGGGATGATAGATAGTGTCAAACCGGGTGGTGGGGGAGTCAGGCATAATGAGATCAGCGCAAAGGTATTCAAAGGATGAAGGGTCTTGCAGACGAACGAGCGAGATGTTAAGTTCAATTTTAAAAATTATGGCGAGTCCTTTTCCTGTTTGTTCGATTCTATCTTTTCTAATGATAGAGTAACCAGGGGGGATAATCAAGTCGAGGATGGGAGTGGAGTGGGAGGTGAGCCAGGTTTCAGTTAGGAATGCAATGTCAATATTTTCACTAAGAATGGTTTCAGCAATCTCAGTAGCGTGGCAGGAGGCGGATCGGCAATTATTCAGCATGCAACAGACGGGAGTGGGGTCGTGCGATTTGGAGGGGGGATAAGGGGGGATAGGTCTAAGTTGTTGGGGTTGTCTAGGGGAAGTCGGAGGAAGGGGGAGTCTGCTTAATCCTAAGAGAACTGGGATGGTAGACAGTTGGGTAGGGAGGATAGTGGACGAAGGTGGTGAGGGAGAGGTAGTTAAGTTAGTGGAACTGTTTGCTTCAGAGGTTTTTGGGCGAGTACCAAGTTGTGGCGGTCTGGGTATGTTGGTATTGTAGGGAGTGATTATTAAGGAGGGTTGAGTGGGTAGGGTGCTGGTTGTGTAGTTGCTAGAGGTTAAGTTAGTGGAACTGTTAGCTTCAGAGGTTATTGGGCGAGTAGTGGGGGGACAAAGGGGGATAGATCTAAGTTGTTGGGGTGGTCTAGGGGAGGTCGGAGGAAGGGTGAGTCTGCTAGTTCCTAAGATAACTGGGTTGGTAGACAGTTAAGTAGGGGGGATAGTGGACGAGGGTGGTGAGGGAGAGGTAGTTAAGTTAGTGGAACTGTTAGCTTCAGAGGTTATCCGGCAAATACCAAGTTGTGGCGGTGAGGGTATGTTGGTAGTGTGGGGAGGAACAATTAAGGAAGGTAGAGTGGGTAAGGTGCTGGTTGTGTAGTTGCTAGAAGTTAAGTTAGTGGAACTGTTAGCTTCAGAGGTTATTGGGTGAGTACCAAGTTGTGGCGGTGTGGGTATGTTAGTATTGTAGGGAGGGACGATTGAGGAAGGTTGAGTGGGTAAGGTGCTGGTTGTGTAGTAGATTGAAGGAGGAGTGTTTCTGTTGGGGATAGAGTTTGGCGGACAATATGTGGATGTGTTGAGGAGAGTGTCGTTGTGCGAGGAGATGGTTTTAGTAAGGAATGAGATACCGCTTCTGAGTGAGGAGAGTTCTAAGATGAGGGACATAAGGAAAAGTTCAATGGTAGGGGAAGCCAGTGTGTGTGTTGATGAGTGCTGTGGATCCGTGTTTATTGGGCTGTTGGTCGAGTTAGGGTTGTTTAAGGGGGGATAACGTGTGGATGATGAGGAGGAAAGTCTGGAGGGAGGGTGAGATTATAATGAGGGGGAGGATCATTTTTGGAGAGCGGAGGTGAACAACAGGAGGATGTAGGAAAGGTATTCATTTCGGACAGACAGTTCGGTGACAGTGGCATAGAGGAAGTAGGAGGTGGTGTTGTATTTGTTGGATTGTGAGTTGTTGAAGAAAGCATAGAGGTGTTGGAGGGTGATTGTGGGATTATGTGGGGGCAGTTAAGGGGGAGTAGGGAACTGAGTCAGAGATTGATGTGGTTAGGGAGTCAAGGGGAGGGAGGAGCATAGAAGAGAGTGTGTAGTTGTAAAGGGGGGTACTATGGGGTAAGTGGCAGAGGGAGAATTGATAAGGGAGTCAGGGGGAGAGAGGAGTATATAAGAGTGTGTATTATTAGAACAGGGGGAATCTGGGGATAAGTGGCAGAGGGGTAAGGGATGTGGGAGTCAAGGGGAGGGAGGGGCATAGAAGAGAGTGTAATAATGGGACATGGGGGTCCCAGGAGGTAAGAGGCAGAGGGAGAAGCGGGAAGGGAGTCGAGTGGAGGTAGGAGCATTGAGTAGAGTGTGTTTTTGGAATCGGGGGAGATCATATGGTAATTGGGGGATGCAGGTGGTATCGTTGTGTGGATGTATGATGTGGTGCAAGGAGGGGGGATTTTGGAGAGGAGGTTGAAAAGAGAGGCGCGTGTACCAGAGCATATTAGTTTAGGAAAAGGCCATAGGGAGGTGGGAGAAATGAAGGGAGATGAAGACAATAAGAATTGGGGAAGGTCAGAGAGATGAGGTAAGGGGGATGGGGATGATATGGGGGTGATGAATCAAGGGGTAGAGGGGGTGAGAGGTCAAGGTTCCCCCACTTGCCATATTGGGCTCTTCTCCCCAATACACTCTGCACTTTGTTCCGTGGCACATCAAGCATTGTCCTCATGGTGTACATTCTAGTGTCTTTCCCGTGACACTTGTCAAATGCAATTTTATCTCAATGGCATCATAATAACTGTTTTGCATTTGTTCAGTCTTTTTTACAGTATGCCGCTTACATCTCGTTCTGCCTTTCGTGTGCGGTTAAATATAGACTTAATTCAAATCTATTTCCATGTCCCGTTTCTTCACATGCCTTTTGTACGCTGTCTAGTGTTCCTCTAATCTTTGCACATGCACCCGATGATCACTTTCCCTTCACCATTAAACTGCACGCTCCAGTGTTCCTGGTCTTAGACGAGTGCTCTACTCAGCACATATGTTTTTTCACTGCCCCCACCACCCTTTTTAACTCCTGGTTGTTGTGACAGATCTCTAAACATGATTTATTTGTGCTTTAGGGCGCAGTGCTGCAGATTGTTGGAGGAGTTATTTCCCAACAATTACCAACTAGGGATAACCAAGGGGGTATAAAGTTTTTTTGCATTTCATTTTAGCCTTATTTTTCAGTGACTGGTTAACACTGGTTCCAGTTTCCCTTTTTCTAGCAGTGCACCTTGGTACAGCCCATTGTGAGAAGCCTGTTCAGTTCCTTATTTAATTTCCTCACATAAAGTCGGTTTACTATATCAATTCCTTTTTGATTGCATTTTTATGGAGCATTACATTTAAAAGATTCATTCATTGCCCAAGTGCTTGAATTCGCAGATACCCAAGATATGACATCTCTACCATAAATTGGTTTATGAGTGATAGTGGATTAAGGGTCATAATTATCATTGTGTAGCATAGCCCTTGTACCAGGCAAGGGGGTGCAAGGGTGAAGCAACAACAAAGTTAGCCTTGTAGTTCTAAGTAGAGCTGGGTGAGTAGTCGAGGGGTTTTGTCTCCAAGACCTTTCTGCTTGTCTGAGTTTTCTTCTTTCACTGTTAAGAGCTGAATTAATCCATGATTTTGATTTAGTAGCTCTCAGTTATTTTAGTTTGGGCGGGGCCACTTGATAGAGAAAAACCGAGATTGATGAGTCGTAGTATGAAGTAAGTGCTTCAGCATTGTACGAGGTTGGGAGAAGCTGTAGTTGTACATGAATCTTGGGTTCAAGTTCAAGAATTAGGACTAGTTTGATATTTCTGGTTAATTACTTGGGTTTCTTAGTAACATTGGGGAGGGGTCTGACTGTGGTATTGATATTGAACAGAATTACAAAATGTTCTGACCAATCAATAGGTGATATGGAGCTAATGGAGATCAGGTAATTTTTAGAGATATAATCACATTTGCGTTTGATGTGTGTTGGTTAATTGCAGAGTTGATTTAAGTTGCTGAGATCCATAAGGTTCCTAAGTGGTCACACTGAGGTGTCTTCTGCGTTGTTCCAATGAATGTTGATATTGCTCAGGTACACATCCTTCATGTTAGTTAAGGTGAACTCAGTAACTAGGGGCTAGATGTAGGTAATTCATATTTACCGACTCTTAAATACCGAATTTTACCGATTCGGTATTTAAGAGTCGGTAAATATGAAGGGGGGAGATGTAGGTATTACAGATTCTGTAAATACCGAATCGTTAAGATTCAGTATTTACCGAATCTGTAAATACCGAATCGGTATTCCCCATTGATTCCTATGGGCCTTGAAGCCCATAGGAATCAATGGGCAATACCGATTCTGTAACTACAGAATCGGTAAATACCGATTTTAGCAAGGGTGCAGGGGGTGTCACTTTGACACCCTCTAGCACCCCAAAGACGGGCATGTGTGCCATGTGGCACAGGGACATGCCCTAAGGGCATGTCTGTCTGTCACATGGCTAGGTGTGCATGCACACATGTGCATGCACACCAGGAATCGGTATTTTACCACCCAATTGAATTGGGTGGTAAAATACCGATTCTGTAAGGCCTTAGGGACTCTGAAGAGTCCCACCTACATCTGGCCGTTACCGAATCGGTAAAAATACCGATTCGGTATTTTACAGATTCGGTAAATTTACCGATTCGGTAAATTTATCGAATCTGTAAAATCTGACCCCCTACATCTCAAGATGCCAAATACTTTATTTGCCACCTACATTGGGCCCAAGGTCTGAGAACTCTTCTGCGAACAGGGCTCGGTCTCCAGGAGGATGGTAGATGGTGTGGAATTTGATAGGATGCAAACCTTTGTTTATAGGTTCCCCCCAAGGTACTCAAAGGTTGAGTATTTTGCCTTATTTAACGTGGAGAGTGGGATTTTTGTTTTGTGAACTATGGCAAGAACTATGGCCAGATCTCCAACAGCCCTTTTAGGTCTGCCCGGTCTGATGAGAGTATACCCGGGAGGGGTAAGCAGGTCGAGAATAGGGGTGGCGTGTTCATTTAGCCGGGATTCAGTAAGGAAAGCTGTATCTATTTCTTCCCTATGGATAGAATCAGCGATATCAGTAGTGTGTTTGGCTGCTGATCTACAGCTGAGGAGAATGCAAGAAAGAGGGCTGGACTTTTCCCTAGAGGCAGGACTAGTTTCAATGGTGGTGAGTTGAGCATGCGGTCTGGGTTCGTTGCTGGTTGAGGGGATTCTATTCGTGCTCACAATTACTGGGTAAGTCAGGGGGGTTTACAAAACCTTGTCTGTGTAGTTTAGTAAGGTAGGATTCGCTGAGAGCAGAGGCTTCAAGATATGATATGGGGGAAAGCACAGTGGGGTGTGGGGAACAGACGGCCTAAAGGAGTGAAGAGCCAGGGGGTGTGATTAGAGGCTGTGGTAGTAGAGCCGGGAGGAGGAGGTAACCTATAACTCTTCGGGTTGGTTTCTGGATAGCTTAGCCTGTTTTGAGATGTCACGTCTAAGGTGAGCTATGTCATTAGCCAGTGAGTCAGGTTTCTGTTCCATATGGGACAAGATCGGTGAGAGTGTGTTATTGACGCTTCCAGCAATTTGGGCAAGAGTCAGCGAGGCAAGACTCAGTAGCTAGGAGCAGAGCATGTTTTGATATGGGAGAACTCCTTACTATGGAGACTAGGCTTGATGACAGCCTGAGTGGGGTGAAAAGGGGCAAAAATGGAATCGGGTGGTTCGGCAGAGGGCTCGGGAGAGGATGGTGTAGGGATGAGGTCCAAGCAACTAGGTTTGCTGAGTCCAACATTGTGAGTTGCTGCCAAGAGATTGCTGGTTGGGGTGGAGAAAGGTGAGGAACATCCACTAAGAGTTTGTGTGCTGAGTGTGTTTAAGGGTGAAGTAAGGTTGCTAGTTGGATCAGTTAGTGGCTTCCGGCTCGATGGTGAAATTGAAGAGGGAAGAAGGAGGGTGGTTCAGGTGAGCGTGTCAGGGGTTGGGAGGATGGAGGCCAAAGGAATAGATCGGCCTGAGGGGTGAGAGGTTTAAAAAATGACAGAAAGTGCTGATCGAATAGGGAGAGGTGGGGGTCAGTCGCTTGTATAAGAATTATTCCTGTCTTATAAAGGATATATCAAACTCACTGTAATTGAATTGTTACCCCTTTTTGCCACTTTTCTCCTTCTTTGTTTACTATTTTGTGTCACCTGCACAATCCCGAGCACTTTATGCATACTCAATACTTAGAGCACCTTTAACTTTATATTTATTTTGATGTTACTTAAAGTCAGTTGTTATACCTAATCAAATATATTTCAGAAATTTTTCGGCAATATAGTTATTTTCTTTTATAATGATTTGTGGGGATCAACATTACATTTTATAGGATTGTGCTAATTTTGATATTTTGTTTTTGAATGATACCCTCAGGAATATGTTGATGATACAGAAAACCCAGCTCCTCCAGTCAACAGCCATCAGAATATGGATTATGCTCTTCACCGGTAAAGTATTCATTTTATTTCTTATGTAATAAGCACTACCCCACACAGATTGGGACCAACCCCCAGAGTTTCAGAGATGTCTGTCTTCTACAGGAGAGTTTCTTGTCCAGTGACCCTAAGGCAGAACTTCCAGAAAAGAATGTTGGAGGGATTGGATCTAATTGTACCCCAATGTTGCCCGGACCTTAATAGGTACTGATCCATGGCACATAACTGTGAAAATTCAAATGAATATCTCTTTGCATGACTCGTATTTGGCTTTATGCTGCTCAGAACAAGACCTACCCAATCCCTGTGCCACCTTTGCCAGCATTCAATGATGACTGATAGAAGCGTAGAGATGCAACGAAAATGGGGAGTCAGAAATGAGGACATGGGGGCGTGGATTCGGCTCCGACGCAACATGGTGGTTCCTGTTTAAGCTCCGCTCGTCGGTGGAACTCGTATATCTGTAGAACCATCTTTCCTTCGCCTTCAAGACTCAAAACCACGGGCATTTACCTCAGAAGATGCCGTGAGCGCCTGGGCTCTGTTCTGAGCGCTTTCTTGCCCTGGACACTTCATTGGAGGCTTCGGTATTTTCTCCTCACTACGACGTGGGCGGTGGCCATTTTGGGACGTCGCGCCCGCGATTCCTCAACCGGTAACTTTTTTCATTTCTCCTATGAATGCCACATTGTGGTCCCTTTTGCCGTCAACATGTTTTTTTTTTTTTGTGAAAACCTTTATTTATCTTATGCATAGTACACAGCGTCTGCCTACAACCACTACGGGCCGGCCGCTATGACAATCAACAACATTCCAGGTGTCTTACTATGCGGAAAAGCTCAAAATAAGAGCGCTACGGTGTATTAGCAGCAGACATAAGAGAATAACGTAGGTTTCATTTTATAAGTTTAAAGAAGTGTCATACATTCAGACCAGACAACCGAAAGGGCGGGCCATATGACATAGTATCAATTAAAGGAGCAGCAATAGTTAGGATTCATGCGTTGAACATTATAGGCAGGATACACAAACACAATACTTCATTCCGCGCCAGTCAGTGCCCACCCAGTCGATATACCACTTCAGGATTTATGTGCAAACTTAACCACTATATAGCAGGATGTGAGAGGGCATATTCTTACAGCAGGAAGAAAGGATCCAGTGTCATACAATAAAGCGAATTTTACTTAGAACAAGCCATGGAGGAGGATACACGCCCTCTAAAAATATAATTGGGAAGTGAAAACAGGATATGCGAGCATTCAATGGCTGTGTACTAATATCGACGCCGTACACACAAAATCCAATACACAGTGCAAACAACATAAGCACAAAGTGCTAAATCCTACCCAAAAAGAACACCACCGACCCCCCGTCTGATCTAAAATATACGAAAAAATGAAAGAAGAAAAAGAAATACAAAAGAAAGAAAAAGAAAAGGGAAAAAGGAATACAGCCAAAACCAAGAAGAATAAAGAAGGCCATAGGGACAAAAAATAATAAAAAACAACAACACCCCTCCCCCATCCCCCCACCCCGCACCCCTGCATGTGGCTACGGCCCCCACCCCCTAGCAGCGTGCCTGTCGCCCATTAGGAACCCGAAATATAGACAAGAGAATAAGAGAAACAAGAAGAAAGGGAATAAAACACAAAAGGTAAAAAGAAGAAGGAAAAGAAGAAATCCAACAACCCACGAATGGGAAAGAAATGTGAGGGAGATTCCCAGTGTGGGAACCCCGACCCTCCCCCCACCACCACATAACGTTCGAGTACCTAAAAATTAAAGTCAGAACAGTAGGAGCACCCACTAAAACAGGATGATGTAATCGTTGCGCAGTTCAATTCACACAGGAGGGTGAGGAACTCCCCAGTAGTGACAATGGCACCCGGAGCACACTTGAGACCCACGGGCCCCCAGGATCGATGGTACAGATCGCACACGTCTTGAGATGTCGGGCCAGGTGGAAAGCACGAACTGAAGCACCCAGTTCAGTCCAGGAGAAACCAAAGTCTCGTAAAAGTCACAAGGAGCGGCCCATCGATCGCCAGCAACCGCCATCCACGGGGCCAAGCATACAGTAGTTGATCTGCGGCGAGCCTCCCAGGGGTATTCAAAGGAAGCATGTCCACACTGCAGCCACCATGAAGTCCCATCCATGACCGGCCGTAGCCCCTTCGCAGGGCATAACAACAGTTATCTCGCAAGCAGTAACGGGCAAAACTAGTGATGGCTTACAAGGAAGCATTGGTTAAAAATAACCGGAACAGTCTCACGCCATTTCCAGAATAGAATGAAACGGCCCTTTAGAGATATCCGTTCGCCCTCTCTCAGCATCCAGCATACCCGGCCGCCGCCATATCTAGATAGAACCATCAAGTCGCCATTTTCCCAGGAAGCACCACCACAGCGCAGCACAATAAGGCTGAAGAATCGCCGGCCCCCGCCAGAATTACAATTCACCGATGCCCCAGTTACGAAGTAACACAGGATAACAGTCTCCTCCACCACAGGGTATTGTTCACAGGCCCCCCAGCACGAAAATGACACGCCGATATCGTGCCCCACTGGCACAAGTGAGCCGGGGCGTGTAGCACAGTTCAGTACGCACAGGCAAGCAATGTACCTCCAGGGAGACAAAGCACCGTTCCCTTATTCCGGCTGCCGATGAAAGGCGCTGGGGGGGGAGGGGGGAGAAGCATCCAGCACAAAAGGGGCTGTGCATCGCGTCTTGTAGAGAGCTCCGGCGGTGTCGAGAGGCTCACTGAGCGCCATGGTGGGAGATCGGCGTCTCACAGGATAGTGTGGCTGCTGGTATTGAACTAGCAGCCGGGTGCACAACAGCGCGAGGTCCCGGTCGCCGGCATCAGACGGGCCGCCCAGAGCGGAGGAGCAGATCTTCGTCCCTGGGGCTCCGAATTTCGCCGGAGTCGGACGCCCCATCACGGCGTCCCTTCCGACGCACAAAAGCTCCGTTCTTGCGCGGGGCATGTGGGTAACTCGGGCGGCGAGGGGAGAAGGTCGGCGGAGCTGGGACTCAGTGCGGCCATCTTGGTCGCCGACCCGGCTCCGCCCCATCCGTCAACATGTTTTAAATTATTTTTCCTTGAGATGTTTTATTCCCTCTGATGAACATTGCCTCTCTTTATGTTTTCCGACGTGGGACAAGATTTTTTGCATGCTTCCAGCTTTTCATTTCCTTTTCTAGCCATATGCCATATTATATGATTGCAAGACTTTTAAATTCCTCGAATATATGGCTTACAATGTTTTTTTTCTTTTTCTATTTCTCAACTTACCTAAAGTTTGATGCCATAGATGCTATTTCGAATGTGCTGAAACTATTCATTTTGCACCCTCTTCAGGAATTTTCCTCTCAACAATTTCCTGCAACTTTTCTCATTGAACTACGTCATTGTGTGGCTACTGTCTTTGGAGCTCCTGAATTTATGCAACGATTTTAGGCTGCACTATTGCCAGTTTTACTCCAAACAGCTATATTTTTTTACGTCTGTTCCTCTACTAGGGACGTGGGCGGGTGCCATTTCTGGCCGCTGAGCTCACGTTTCCACAATTTATTTCTGCAACAAACTGCTGAATTGTTCAATCTCTACTTGAGAACTTCTTTGATTTCATTAGATGGGGCTTCTCCTTGTAGTAGCGCTTTTCCTGTGGCACAAATTCTGTGATATTTTACTATCTTCACTGCAATGGCAAGTGATTCTCACTCTACCAGACCCTCTGTTACGGGCACGAAACCAAAGAAGCACAAAAACGACCCACCGTCACCTATTCTCTCCTCACAGAATCCCGTTCTGGATTCTATTTTGGATGAGGTAAGGGGTCTTCAACCTTTCATGGCTGCAACAAATGAAAAATTGAAACAGATAGAGGATAGATGGATTGCTATGGAAGGCAAAGTTTTGGATCTGGAACAACGTGTCAATGATTGACAGGATATTTCTACTAAGATCCGAACTCTTGAACAGGAAATCCATAAATTAAACATCCACACTGAAGATTTAGAAAATCGCAATCGTCGTAACAACCTACGCCTGTATGGCCTTCCAGAAAATGTTAAAGTCTCCAATATGGTCTTGTTTCTTCAGAAATTTCTTCCTGAGCTCCTCAATCTTCCATCTTCAGAATCTCCCCTCAGCATACAAAGAGCTCATCGCCTGGGTTGTCTCACTTCCAATCCTACTAAACCACGCGGCATCATTATGCACTTTTTGGAATGTTATGTTATGTTATGTTAAATTTAATTTCTATAGCGCACGGCTACTCAATAAGAGTGTCCCGGCGCTTTATTAAGGCAGCTCAGTGAAAAAGAACATAACACCATAAAAACAGACATAAACAGGAGACAAAAAGAAACCCTAAAGGTTAAAAAGCCAGGTCTTAAGGCCCTTCCTGAACAGGAGAAGATTAGATGTACGGCGCAAGGCCAGAGGCAAAGTGTTCCAAAGCTGAGGGGCCCTCAAACTGAAGGAGCGCCCCCCGATACGGGCCTTCGTTACTCGGGGAACCACGGCCAGAAACAAAGATTCCGATCGCAGAGATCGAACCGGGCGGTAAAAGACAAGCCTGCGCTGCAAGTACTTTGCTCTAAAGCCAAAGAGCGCTTTATGAGCCAGGGTCAACGCTTTGAACATAATCCGCTTCCGGATGGGCAGCCAATGAAGCGACTGCACCAAACCGGACGCTCTAGCTCGCCTATGGAGGCCAAAGATAGCGCGAGCCGCAGAGTTCTGCACAACCTGCAGCCGCTGAACAAGATAGTCCGGAAGGCCTAGATAAAGGACATTGGCATAGTCCAATCTGGAGCCAATTAAGGCTTGCACAGTGATCTTTCTATGCTCTTCTGTGAGCAAAGGCAAAAACTTCCGGAGCATCTTAAGAATGCCAAAGCAAGTGCCCGTCAGGCCAAGAATATGGGATCTCAGCGTCAGATTATTGTCAATCTTGACTCCCAGATTTTTTGCCACCTGGGATGCCTGTGTAGGGGGGCACATATCCACTGGCCACCAAGCCAGCCAATCAGGATCTAAGGAACAGCCAAAGAACAGCACCTCCGATTTGTTAGAATTACCTTTAAGGCTGTTCTGCTGAAACCAGTTGAAGACCATCCCTAGACATCCCCGAATGCTCTCTCCGTCAAAAACCTGATCTTTCCTACACGTGAAAAGCAGCTGGGTATCATCAGCGTAGGAAACGATCTGGGCCCCGAAGGACTCCACCAATGCCGCCAAAGGGGTCATAAAGATGTTAAAAAGAGTCAGGCTCAACACAGAACCCTGCGGAACTCCGACTCCCAATGGCGGCATCTCAGTGGAGCTCGGGGAGGCCCAGACCGTTTGTCGGCGACCTTCAAGAAAAGATGTAAACCAGTTGAACACCGTCCCCCTCAGACCAATGTCATAAAGTCTGGCGAGGAGCCCCTCATGGGGGACGGTGTCAAAGGCCGCCGACAGATCGAGCATGACAAGCATGGCCTTGCCTCCTGAATCCAGTGTCTCCCTGATGACCTCTGACACCTCCAAGAGTGCCGTCTCCGTACTTAAATTAGGGCGGAAACCGGATTGCGAGGGGTGCAGCAGGTCATTGGTTTCTAAGAAGCTCGAGAGTACGCCATGCACATGCTTCTCCGTGATTTTAGCCAGCGCCGGGAGGAGGGAGATGGGCCTGTAATTGGCTGAAACCTCCGGGTCTAGACCAGACTTTTTGAGGAGGGGGATCACCATTGCCCGTTTCCAGGACTGCGGGACCCTCCCCTCCCTCAAAGAAAGGTTCAAAAGAGGGTTGACCAATGGGTTAACCACGGCAGCCATCTTGGCCAAAAATTTGGCCGGACAGGGGTCTAATGGTGACCCCGATTTAAGATTCCTTCTATCTCGGTGGAGATAGAAGGAAACTCCGCCAGAACAGAATCCCGAGTGGTTGAAGGAGCTACTCCAACCGCCATGCTGGAAAGCGCATCAGCAGACCTCTCTGTGAAGGAGTCCTGGATCAATTTAATCTTGTCCGTAAAGAACTTGGCCACATCACAGACCCACGACTCAGATGGAGCAATTTGAGGCAAATTGGATCTAGGGGCCGTAAACTCCCTCACCACAGTGAAAATCTCCTTGCATGAATTGGAAGCTGCCTCTATCCTCCTGGCAAGATAGTCCTTTTTCTCACGGAGGATGTCGCGATGATATGCTTTGACCGCCGTCCTATAAGCAAGTCTGGCCTCCAGGTCATACTGGAGGCGCCACGCCCTCTCAGCCACCTTGCACTGGTGGCGAGTGGCACACAATGCCTCAGTGAACCACGGGGCAGAAACCCGCTTTACCGTGGCCCGGGGAACCATCGCAGGGGCTAGGTCATTCAGCCTATCCATCAGCCACGCCTGCATGGACTCTACGTCCCGCTCTAAGTCACCTGAGAGGGGGCACGGATGGTCCATAGAGGCCTGAGCTAACAGCTCAGGGGTCACCCGGTGGAATGCCCTCCAGGCAGATCCAAGCTGTCTAGGGGCACTACTGGGTAGTTTCTCCCTGCCCAGTACAGAGAACCTGGCCAACCTATGGTCGGTCCAGAGCACCGGGAGAAGCTCAATATCCACTAAAGGGACCGAGGAAAAAACCTGATCCAAGGTATGACCCTTGTCGTGAGTGGGGCCAGCAAGAAAAGGGACGAGGCCAAGGGGGGCCGTAATATCGAGCAATTTGTTTGCATCCGAATCCTCACCCACATCCATGTGAAAGTTAAAATCTCCCGCCAGCAGACAGTGCTGAGCACTCAGAGCTAATCCAGAAATAGCTGCCTGAAGGTCATCAAAAAAAGAACCCACTGGTCCAGGGGGTCTATATAGCAGCAACCCCTTCAAAGCTTGTTGAGGGGCCAGCATAATGGTGAAGGCGAGGGATTCAGAACCTGCGATTGTTTCCAGAGGAAGAATAGAACACGAAGCAAGCTTGCTCACCACCAAAGCCACCCCACCTCCCCTTCCCTTGGCTCTATCTTGTCGAAAGATGTTATAGTCCGGTGGAATAGCCGCCATGATGTCAGGATTGGACAACTCCCCCAGCCAAGTTTCAGTCAGCATCAGACATAATGGTTTTTCCCTAACTAGGAGGTCAAAGATCTCCAGGGCATGTCGGCATACTGATCTCGTGTTGAGCAATAGGCAAAGATGTTTCACACAATCCTCTCCTCTCCGCAGTGAGGCGGCGGGGGCATAGCCAGGCGACCAACCACACCCAGGACAATACCTTTTTCCCCTGTAGCGACCCAGGGAAACGGATCGACAAGCGCACGAAGATTTTTGCAAAGAGCAAAGTTCCCTCGATGAATAGCAGACCATCTTCCCCACAGGAGAGAGCCCTATAAAGCCAGGCCCTCCCGCCGCTCCGCCGCCTCCGGGACGCTGACGGGCGCAGACGGGCAGGACTCTGGCAAGACTCAGGCACAGCGAAGGCAACCCCGCTGCGCGATCCCACTGCGCTGTGAGGACAGGTTTAAGTAGGGCCTCCAGGTGAGGTAGAGACCGCCCCACGAGGACACTCAATATGGCGCCGCCAAAGCGTCACTGACCTACCCAAGATGGCGCCCAAAGTGGTAGCGCTGCAGAACCCCTACAGCCCCAGACCCGGACCCGCTAAAACAGCGGTGTAAAACTATTACATGCAGGTAAGGGGGCACTCCCTAGTAAAAGCAGGGAATAAGGAAAATAAACAAACAAACAAAATACAAAACGGGTATTTTTAAAAGAAACGCGCTGACCAGGCAGCGCTGAGAGCTGTGCTGAGCCGCCCCCACGGGCAAACGATTCCAAAACAGCGAGTCCAGGCAGAGGACCGCCTTAAGTAGGGCCTCCAGGTGAGGTAGAGACCGCCCCACGAGGACGCTCAATATGGCGTACTGAACTTATGAATGTTTTGAAGGCTGCTAAACTCAAACGTCGTCTCATTTGGTCTGGACAGAACATCTTCATCTCTCAAGACATCTCTAATGCAACTAATGCACGTCGGAAAGAATTTCTTGCTCTACGTCCTCAAATAAGAAATCTTAATTTTCAATATGGCATACTTCATCCATGTCTCTGCAGGATTACCCATGCTGGGCACTCATGCTCCTTTGATGATCCTGCAAAACTTAAACTTTTCCTTCAATCCTTTTCTTCCAATGGAATGGACACTACTATCTGATTTTCTGTGTTGCTCTTTGTTTCTCTCTAAATGACTTATCCGGTTCTCCTTTCTACACTAATATGTTTTACTTTACTGCATTATACTTAATGTTTATCATGCTCTCTGTCTCTCTTTTTGTATGAGGCCCCTAATTATGGTTCTAATTTTCATATATCTTATTTCTCTTTATGTGATCAGCCTTGCCTCGCGTCACTATGCTCCCTCTTCATTATTTTCTTCTCTTCTTACAGATCTGGCTGTTCTGCTTTGATCTGTTTGTTTGTCCGTCTCTACTTGCTCTATCCCTTTTTTCTTCTCCTTTTTCTTTCTCTGCTCTATCTTTGAACTTATGCTTCTTTTTTCTATTTATTTATATTTGCTCTTCATTGCTCTTTGTTATTGATTCAGGGTTAATGTATTCTACTATTGTGGGTTTTTTTGTTGGCTTTTCTTCATGTCATTTTTTCGTGTGGTGTGTTCTTTTTTGTAGTCATGTCCTTGAAGTTTACCTACTCCACGTGTCTTCTACCCTCCCTACCTTCCATTATTTGTGGAGAAGTGTGGCTCACCGGTTAGAAGCGGCAGACCCTGAAGCAGAGGTTGGCCCGGGACCAGGGTTCAATTCCCGACGCGGCAGGGTCTTGGGTCAATGTCCGCGGACTCGATAATTCTCGCTTAGGTGCCTACGCTAACCATGGGTCCCACTCTGCAACTCTGGGCAATAGCTTGCTTAATCTCCACAACGGCCCCAGCAACGCCAGGGATGCCTGGCTTCACCTTGGGGTGCCCTCTCACAGGGAAAGCCAGGACGGGTTCCCCAGTGGTATACAGCGCCAGGACACCACGTAACGAGGTAACAGTGCGCTTTACAAGTATACATACATACATACATACATACATACATGTGTAACTTTGTCACGTGGAGCGTCCGGGGTCTTGGGAATCCAGTCAAAAGACAAAAGGCGCTGTCTCATTTATCTAAACTCAATTCTCAAATTTCTTTTCTTCAAGAAACTCACTGTACTGATGTGGAGTCGCTAAAGTTGAAAAGACAATGGTTGGGCCAAGTTTTTTTTTCTCCTGCATCCAACAAAAAGGTGGGTGTTGCTATATTGTTTCATAAAGCTTTAGCAGTTCAAATTCTATACACTCAAAATGATGACGATAGACGATGGGTAATGGCTAAGATGTAGTACAAAATAAGACGTTAGTTTTATTAACAATTTATGGTCCTGTTAAACCAGATCCCAAATTTTGGAAGGATATTAAAATTCTCCTCTCTTCAATTGATTGCCCTAATATTATTGTTGCTGGTGACTTTAACCAATGGTTAGACCCTTTTTCTGATAGATTGTCCAAATGTAAATTTCAACCTGATAAATCTCATAAATCTTTTCAGTCGGCCATTGCCTCTCATCCATTATACGATGTTTGGAAAACTTGTAATCCTGATTTACTTGAATATACTTTTTTCTCAAATGTGTATCACACTAGTTCTAGGATTGATTACATTTTGGTTAGCAAATCCCTACTTCCCTCTATTCAAAAATCTGAAATTGGATCCATTTAATTTTTTTATCTCAGACCACGCACCTGTTTGTGCTGTTTTATACCTTTCACTTACATCCTCTAAATTTAGCCGATGGAAACTTAACACCTTTTTATTATCTGATACAGTTTTTATCAAAGAAGACACCACTTTTATCAATGAATTCTTTAGTCACAATAACCCATTAGATACTTCTGTCCCTATTAATTAGGATGCTTTTGAAGCTGCTTTCCATGCCTTCACCATTTCTTATGTATCAAAAAAGAAGAAGAACGCAAGAAACAAATATGAGGATCAACTACAAAAACTTAAAGGATTAGAGCATAAGTATTTTACCTCTCGATCTCCTCATGCCCTTCATGATTTCATTGCAGCAAAAACTGAACTTACTAAATTAACAACAACTGAAGCATGTAACATTCTGCTTAAGATTAAATCTAAAAATCATGGAGGTCAAAATAAAGCGGGTAAGATGTTAGCTAATTACTTAAAAGTTAAATCTGAACGTAAGACTGTTGGCCCTATGCTCAATGAATCTACTAGTAAACTAGTCTCATCAGACGAAGATATTGCCGAGGTCTTTCATGAATATTATCAATCTCTTTATTCTGATGACACATTCCTCACCACTCAAAATTTAAACACCTTCTTTTCAGGTCTCCCTTCCCCACCATCTCTTTCTGATGAATTCGACGCATTAAAGAAAGATATTACTCTACAGGAAGTAACCAATGCTATCCAATCTTTGAAAAAATCGAAGGCACCAGGCCCTGATGGGTTACCTGTAGAGTTTTATTGTACCTTTAACTCAATTTTTTTTCCCCAAACTCCTACAACTTTTTAATTCCTTCATTGCTGACGCTAGAGCTTCTGGGTCTTCTATGGATGCATTAATTGTTATAATCCCTAAACCTGATAAGGACCATTCTTACTGTAAAAATTATCGTCCTATTTCATTAATCAATTACGACTGTAACATTTTTGCCAAGATTCTCGCGTCCCGCCTAGACAGCATCATTCCTCTTTTGATCAAAACTGATCAAGTTGGATTTGTGAAAGGAAGATTAGCTTCTGATAATGCTCGGATGTTTACTACTATTATTTCCTATGGCAAAAAATATAAGGATCCCCTTGCAGCCCTGTCTTTAGATGCCGAAAAGGCATTTGACCGTATTAATTGGCAATTTATGTTTAAAACTCTCCAATGGTTTGGTTTTGGACCCTCTTTTATTTCTTATAATAATCTTTTGTATTCCTGTCCTCGAGCCAGTATTTTTCTTAATAACCATTTCTCTGCATTTTTTTCTTTATCCAGAGGTACAAGGCAGGGATGCCCTCTCTCCCCTTTATTATTTATCCTATGCCATGAACCATTTTTAGAGCATATTCGGACTAACTCTCAGATTACTGGTTTTAAACTTAACTCTGTTGAAACTAAAATATCTGCTTATGCAGATGATATTCTGATTTACATGTCCAATCCTGTTGACTCCCTTCCACATTTTATGAATGAAGTTTGAGTTTATTCCTCTATTTCTGGTTATAATCTCAATCTATCAAAAGCAGAAGTTCTACCCTTAAATTCTATCTGCTATCAAATTATGTTTAGTGATACTAATTTTTCTTGGTGTCCCACCAAAATTAAATATCTTGCCATCTGGTTCTCATCAACCCTAACTGATACCATTAAATTCACCTTTAATGCATTAATAAATAAACTTCAATCACTCCTCCTCATATGGTCTCCCCTGTTCCTTTCATGGTGGGGTAGATTGGATACTATCAAAATGATGATTGTTCCTCACGTATTGTACACAATGTCTATGCTTCCTATCAAAATCTCTAATGTATATTTTTCTCGATTAAACTCAATTTGTTGAAGAGGAGTTGGCGAATAGGGCAGCACAGTACTATACTATAAAAAGGGAAAGATGCTTCGAGTATAGTGAAAAAGTTGGCCATGTCTTAGCTATGCGGACCAGACAGATAGCTGCATCTGGCACCGTTAGGGAGATCAGGGACGAATATGGAAGGATACATTCAGACTCGGACGAAATAAGGGAAGTCTTCAGGAAATTTTATCAGAAATTATATGATCAGCAACATTTCTGTAATTCAGAAGAGATAAGGGATTATCTCCAGAATATCCCGTTTGTAGGGGTTGATATTGAAGACGGAGAAGGGCTGGAGAAACAGTTGGATAAAATCGAAATTCAAGAAGCCCTGGCCAATCTCCCATATGGAAAGGCTGCTGGCCCGGATCAACTCCCTCTGGAGTTTTATAAAACATTTTGGGGGAGCTTAGGCCAAGACCTAACTAATACGTTCCAAACTGCACAAACTGGGGAGTCTATCCCCAAATCTTGGGGAGCTGCAGATATTGTCTTAATATTAAAAAAGGGAAAAAAGGCGACTGAGCCAGGGTCTTATAGACCTATTACATTGATAAACAATGATACGAAAATATACTCGAAAGTACTAGCAATAAGATTTGCAGGGATAATCGGTGCCTTAGTTAGCAACAACCAACACGGCTTTATCCCCGATAGAGGGACGACTCACCACACCAGGAAAGTTAGAACCCTGTTCGACGCTGCCGAGGTCACAGGAGACCCGATGGCCGTAATGTTGTTAGACGCAGAGAAAGCGTTCGATCGGGTCTCCTGGGATTATCTTTGGCACATCTTAATAAGAGCGGGTATAAAGGGGGGCTTTGTGAAAGCCTTACAGACTCTGTACAAGGACCCGGTTGCAGCTCTGAGAGTTAATGGGGGGACTACGGATCAATTTCATATTAAGAGAGGCACACGACAGGGGTGTCCCTGCTCCCCTCTCTTATTTGCCATGTATATGGATCCGTTAATCTGTAGGATAGAGCTATCCCCAGATATTTCCCCACTGAATACACTACTGGGCCCTTGTAAAATTCTAGCTTACGCTGATGACGTGGTGGTGGTAACACCAAACCCCACGGAGGCGATAGAGGTGTTAGAGGCGGAAGCCCGTAAATTTGGGCATATATCGGGCTATGCCCTGAATACTACAAAGACACAGATTATTAAAAACTCCATGATAGTTTGCGGAGATAATCGAGTGGTCCAGGAAGGACTTTATTTAGGTATCAATATTTCAGCCGACCTCAATAACCTCGTGGAAAAAAACATAGCTCCAATAATAGACAAGGTTAAAAAAGATCTTGACCGATATGAGAATCTACATCTATCATTAGTAGGACGTGTCAATATTATTAAAATGCTGGTCTTGCCGAAATTTTTTTACATATTTAGAGCAATTCCACTAGCCATAGACAATAAGTGGTTCAAAACCTGCGAGCAAATGATCAACCGCTTTATCTGGGCAAAAGGCAAGACGCGGAGGGCGCTGAGATTCATGTCACTCCCACGGGAAAGAGGAGGTTGGTCACTACCAGATCTAAAGCTATATTATTGGGCTGCAGCACTGCAATACATGGGAGGTTTGACTGGAGGGGCTGAAATGGAGGGTTGGGACAATTTAGGGTCACTGGCAATATATGGTTTGGTTCTTGGTATGAATGCTGAAAATGTTTTTTTAAGATTTACAGAGGGCAGCTATTTCAAAAGAACACGCTTCAAGACAGTAATAGCTGCACATAATATTTGGAAAGGGTTTTCAAAGAAGGTGGGAATTGGGAAGTTCAATTTCTACACCAGATTGAAGGATAACCCTTCCTTACCTAGCGAGGTTATCTCGGGAGCTGTTTTCAAAGAGTGGAACAGTCGTGGGATAAGAAAAGTGGGTGATTTGATGGGTTCACAAGGTATTTTGCAATTTGTGGATTTGCAAAACAGTTTTTCGTTAGACACAAAACATTTTTTTAAATATCTCCAAATAAGAAGTTGCCTCCTGAAAAAACAAGGGGGTACATTGGGCTTCGGAAGAAGCATATTGTTGGATCTTATAGAGAGTGGCTCTGACTGCACTATTAAAAGATAATTATCTAGAAATGACAACCTTAAAGAAAGACGACCTAGAGAAATGGATAGACAGATGGTCACTAGATCTGGAATCGGATGGGGATATCTTTACTGAGTCGTTGGAAATGGGGAAAACAGTGTTATGCTCATCATCCCTCCAGGCCCAGCATTATAAGATGTTATACCACTTATATTATACACCAGCGAAGATTGCTCAGTGGGGCGGTACATTAGCTACTACTTGTTTTAGATGCGGAAGCACAGATGCTGATCTGGCACATATCTTCGCATCCTGTCCACATCTAGATAAACTGAAATGGGATATTGTGAAATTCTTTCAAAGGGCAATGTCAACAACAATAGAACTAACACCACCCACTATGTTATTGGGGATAAGCTCAGAACAAACGAGTTGTAAAAATTTTATATTTGTGTCAATGGCGATTTTGAGACTGCTATTGGCCTCTACCTGGTTGGACCCTAATCCACCATCATACCACCAATGGCTAGGAAAAGTAATGTCAATACAAAAATTGGAAACAGCCATATATGCTAGGAAGGGAAAAAAGGGGAAGAAGCTGGGCATGCAAATCTGGGAACCCTTCATACGATGGAAGTTTGGAGTAGACACCTAAAAGATTAAGAAATTGTTTATATTTTGGTTATTGGTTTGTATATGTATGAATAAGCCTATGTCTTTATGGTATTGCATTTATTGTGTCCTGCTCATGTTACAACAAAATAGGGGAAAACACTCTCAATAAAAAAAATAAAAAAAAAATAAACTCAATTTGTATAAAATTCCTGTGGAATAATAAACATCCACGTATTGCTCTAAACAAACTTATTCGGCCTAAGGATGAAGGTGGGGTCCGCTTCCCTAACTTTAAAGCCTATCACTCAGCTTTTTTGATCAAACAATCTTTTTCATTAGCTTTTGATTTTTGGGATAGTCCTGTCCCCAGATAGTTCCTTTTTGAATGTTCATTATTAAAAGATTTTTCTTTTCAACATGTTATTTTTATGCCAAACTGCACCTTTTTGTCCAAAAACCCTGTTCTGAAATACTCCCAAACTTTACCTTATAATAAATTTTCTAAGGATTTGACTCCTCTTCAATGCTTTTTATCCTCTACTGTATGGTATAATACATTTCTCAAATACAAAGGCAAATCTTTTTACTACAAATACTGGAAGGAAACGGATATCACTTTCATTTATTAATTTCTCCATAATTATTCTATTGTCCCCTTTCATGAACTACAAACACGTTATCAGTTACCTGACTCCCTTTTCAATTAATATAATATCATTGTTAATGTCATACAATCTAATTTAGCTACTTTTTCCCTCCCACCTGACTCACCATCTTTAACCCCTTCTACTCCTTTATATCCTTTATTTTCAACCCACAGACCTAAAGCCGCTCTTGTATATAAGTTATTGTTATCTAATGTTACTGATCGTTCTAAGTCCAATATTGAGATTGCATGGGAAAACGACCTGTCCATTTCTTTCCCTGTTATAACCTGGGAGAAACTCTGGTCCAAGTTATTCAAAGTTTCTGCTGCTGCTTGTATAACTCAATCTTTGTATTTTATTTATCATAGAGCTATTATTACTCCTGTTAGCATTTGTAAGTTTTCACCAACCCCCTCTCCACTTTTTTGATCATGTTCTAGTGAAATGGGCACGTTAAAACATCAACTTTATGAGTGTTCTACTGTTCTATCTTTTTGGAATTCAGTTTGGAATGTTTGCATGTCAATATTTAACTTCAATGCTACTTTATCACTATTGCATGTTTTTTTAGGATCCTTATCACATGATGTGAATATTGTATCCTCTGTTTCTTGATTATTTGATCTTTTTATTGCTTTAGCTTTTAAGGTAATTTTATCATCCTGGAAAGACAATTCCATGTTATCGTTACTCACTTGGTGGAATTTTATTTGTGATGAACACAGGATTGCTGGCCTTTCCTCTTCTTCTGTTTCTCAGACCATCTTGACTTATCTGGTCTCAAATTGCATCTTTGTTACTGTGATTTCAGAATGTTCTTATTGAAGAATATCAGTGCACTTAGGGGCAGATGTACGACCGCTTTTTGCGGTTGCAAAGGGGAATTTGGCCCCATCGCGACAGCAAAAAAATGTCTGCCCAATGTACTAACCCTATTTTGCGGGTCGCTAACCTATTAGCAACTCACAAAATATGGTTATCAACTCGCTATTAGGAAGGGGCATGCCAAGTGCGTCCCTTCCTAATAGCGAATCACAAACCAATGTATGATCGTTTTGCGACAGCATTTGCAAAAGGCTGGTTGGCCACTCACAAACGGGAAGGGGTCCCCGGACCCCTTCCACTTTGTGAATAAGTTTGCAAATGTTTTTTAAGAGCAGGCAGTGGTCTCAATGACCACACTGCCTGTCCTTAAAAAATGAAACTGAAAAGTTTCATTTTTATTTTATAAATGCACCCCGTTTTCCTTTAAGGAAAATGAGCTGCATTTAAAAAAAATCTGCTTTATTAAACAAGCAGTCACACACATGGTGGTCTATTGACCCCAGCAGGCCATCATCCCTGGGAGTGCTAGCCATTCCCAATGGGGTCGCAAATTGTGCAGCCTCATTAATATTCATGAAGCATGCATTTTGCGACCATTAAGTTTAGCAAGTTGCAAATTGCACAACCCCAGGGAATTGAAAACAGTGTCTGAGACTCTGTTGTACATTAAGTGTAGTGAGTCGCAAATTGTGAGTCGCAAATTTGCAAGTAGCTGAACTTAATGGTCATACATCTGGCACTTAGAGTGGGTCAATATTCAACCCCTGTTTTAATTAAACGATGTTGAAATTGTTCTTGTAAGCTTGATCAATGAGAGGCTAAGGGTGAACAAACTTGGCCATTAATGACTCTGAAAAGGCATTCGAAGAATCACAGAGTCAAATGGGATGACACAATGGTGTTGGACGTTACTGGCCATATCTACATCATGTGGGTTTTCTGGGGGAAAAGTGGGGGAGATTGGACGAATGCTTATTTCTACTAAGGCTTGGATGAAAGATTAGAAGCACAGTGATGATGAAATCATCAATGTAGGAACCACCCGGCTACCGTCAGCCATATCATCAGACTGACTGGTTCTGTTTTGCTGCTGACAGGAAACTATCTAAAAAACAGCTGAAAATAGACTGGCACACACCACCTGACCGGACCATAGGCTACGTCAGACGTTAAGCTATTTTAAAAGGAATATGCAGAGGCGAGAGGAAAATTGTCAACCGCAAAATGCAGATTCTTCTCCAGAGCCTACGTTATATTAATAGAGGGAAACACGCATTTTAACATACAGAGAACCGTTTATTCGTGGTGCAAGTATGTCATTTTATTTATAGGGCACGCTCTATCCAATTATAAGACACAAATTGATAGCGGATTTCTCTCTTTAGTAGCTTTTACCTTCTGGCAGAAACGAGTCCAATCATTTGCTTTTGAATTAGGAAGTCCCAATCTATCCATCTTAATATAGCTTACCCATGGCAGACTTAAAGTACTTAAGACCTTAGTGTTCTTAAATTAAATGCATTGTTTAACACAGTGTCTTGTAGCGCCGGTAATTATGTTACAGATTGTGCCTACTCTGCTTTTTTATTCGTATTTATTTTTGCATACGTTGATTTGATTGAAAAGAGGAAACGAGTTGGTAATAAGATATGAGTCTTATTAAAGGCACATGTACAAAATGTATATACCTATAATACATCATCCTTCTGGTGCAACACATGAACATACATCTGGACTCCCATGGTGAACAATTGGAAATTATGAGCAAACCAGATGTTATTTGCATTATTCTGCAAACTTCGCTTTTGAACTTGAGAGGAGTGTTGAAACAGTTTCTGTCTGTTTATCCCTCTCCCATGGAGGTCAGGAAGGGGTTGTCTCGTGCAAGAGCTGCTAATTCAGACTTGCCCTTTGGTATCTCTAACAGTGCCTTTGCTATCTCTGTACTTAAAGTTCATGACAGCAGCTAGAACATGTAAACATTCCCTCAAGAGCCTCGTTTACTTACTGTAGTTTTCACTCCCTCTTCAGAATAAACCCGTTCACAATTTCAATTACGCCAGAGTAATTTCAATGCGTTAGTCTTTGATAGGAAATTAGCAATAATTACGTGTTTACTCCTGCTTGCATAATTAGGAGTAATTTTTGGGGGCAATCCTACATTGAGACCCCATGTAGCGACGCTGCGTACTCCCCATTCGTGTTGTGTTATTTCTTAGCTCATAATGCATCTTTGCATCCATTTTGGATGTGATTGTGCCATGGGGGTCATTTCACCAAAATGTCCGAGGTAGTGGAAGTCACATCACAAGCCATTTGACCAGCCAGGACTGCTGCAGGTAAGAGCGGTCGGTTGGTGATGCCAGTGAGGGGCGTGGTTGTCTCTTGAAATCCCCCTCACCTGGCCCCACCACCTCATTGCTCTTACCTGCAGCTGCTGCGGCTGCATTTGACCCTTACTTTGACTCTTACACACTCATTCTTACACATTGACACACTCTATCACCCAAACACACTCTCATCCGCAAGTATGCATATAGCATACATTTAAAATGATTCTTGCTAGCCCCAGCTGCCAGATAGAATCATATTCCAGCTAATTGTACTCCATTTTTACTTACAGTAAAATAAAATATTATTTTTCAGTATTTGTGTAATAAACATTAGACCGAAAAGCAGGAAAGTGTAGCCCCAACCAACATCTATTAGGACAAACTGCCCCTGTGTTCCAGGCACTGATTTTGCCACCTCTTAGACCAGGGGTCACAATGGCATTGTCAGGTGTCGCAAGTGGCAAGCCAAGGGTCGCTGCTGCAATCCCTGGAAACCCCTAAATGACGCCCATGGAGGGTGCAATTTGTGCTAAGCAAATAGTACTCAATGCTGAGAGTAAGTTGGGGGAAAATCCTATCCAAAGAGCACATTTAGCATAATCTTGTTAAGGAAAATTCATTCTTGTGCCCATTTTGGATGCCAGGAGGCATTTTGTGCAAAAACAAATATCACTAAATGCCAGGAGTGGGTTGGGCAAAAATCTTATTTTAATAGCACATTTAGCAAGCGTGAACGGCTGCTCGCACCCTCTTGTAATGTAATGTGCACTTACATAGCGCTGCTGTCACCCCAAGGGTATCGTGATGCTTAGATTACCAACCAGCGAGGACAGAGCAAGATAATCCAAGGTCACTATCTGGAGAATAGTCTAGTTTTCAATTCTTTCCTGAAATATGACAGGGCATTTAGTTGCCTGAGTTCCAGGGGTAATGCATTCCAAAGCTTGGCTGCCGTAAAGCTAAAAGATCTGCCACCCATTCAAACTTTTTTTAATGTGGGGAATGCAGACCAAGGTAGCAGAGGAAGAGTGCAAAGATCTGGCAGGGGCATACCACACACATTTCCTTTATTGGATTTTAGGACTAATTTTATGTACTGCCCTATAGACAATACAAAGTGCCTTAAAGTGTACTCTTTGTACAACAGGCAGCCAGTGGAGATCTTTTAAGGCCAAGGAGGCTGAAGCTCTGCGTGGCCGGGTCAATGCCAATTTAGCCACCATGGTCTTTATTCTTTGTAATTTCTTTAGCAAAGAGACTGGAGCACCCACGAGAAGTGCATTACAATAGTCTATTCTGCTCAGGACAATACTCCGTACCACTAAAGGTCTAACAAGAGTGGGTAAAAATGAGAGGATCTTCCGAAGGGCTCTAAGCAGATATAGACAGGTGCTCTCTGTTTTGTTCATCTGGGAGTCCAATGGTAAGTTGCTGTCCAACATCACTCCCAGATTACGTACTGTATTGGCGGGTACAGAAGAATTATTGGCCAGATCTGGCAAGAAGTCTGCTGGAAGGGGGTGCTGAATTTTACCTGACATACAGCACATAACTTCAGTTTTTTCCTCATTGAATTGTAGGGAGTTCTCTTTCAGCCAGGCTGCTGTTCTATGCAGGCAATTGTGACATTTTTCCAGGGAGACTGCAATATCGCCATCAAGATGAGTGTCATCTTCCTAGTTGATGATATCAATGCCAAATGATTTTATTAAACTGATGAGTGGGCGGAGGTAAACGTTAAACAAGATTGGGCTGATGGCAGAGCCCTGGGGGGCTCCCTGTTTAACAACCCTGAAAAGAGAAGTAAACGGCGATAGCGTCACTGCCTGCCGTCTGTTAGAAAGATAGGACTGCAGCCAGTCTCTTGCCCCACCAATAACACCCAGTTTTTTAAAGCCTCTTAATCAGGATCAAATGATTAACAGTATTGTACGCAGCTGACAGGTCAAACCACACCAAAAAGGCTGCCTGACCGCTGTCAGCCGTCATTCTTAGGTCATCCAAAAGCGCAACCAAGGCAGTCTCGGTCCAGTGTGCAGGGCGAAACCCAAATTGGGCTTCGTCCAGCAGCTCATTATCCTCGATGTATCTTGAAAGACATTTTGTCACTACCCTCTCCAGAATCTTAATTGGATAGGGCAGCAAGGAAACTGGTCTATAGTTAGCGGGGCATTGGGGGTCCAGGGACGCCTTTTTTAGCAATGGGGAAACAACTGCCTGTTTCCAGCAGTCCTGAACTACAGCGTTGCTTAAAGATTGACAGCAAATGTGATAAAGGTGCGGAAAAAGTTCGCTGCCAAAGAGTTTCCAGAACTCGTGGGGGAGTGGGTCTAAGGGAGAACCTGAGGAAATACTAGCAGCAATTGCATTAAATTCCTCTTGTGAGAGAGCCTGGAAATGATCCAGAACTTTTGCTTGTTCCCTCTCAATTATGCCACAGTTTGTTAAAATGTCATTACCAGTATGCTGGCATAGATCATCATTTCCCGAAGGTTTAAGACCATTTAAGATTTGACTAATTTTCTCCTCAAAGAATAGTGCCAGATCATCACATAGTTCCTGTGATGCTGGGATTGGCCAGGCCTTTTACTAGGCCTAAAAGAGTTTGAGTCTTATTGGTCGAGTGCAGAATAGTCTCCTCCAAATATTTGGCCTTGGCCTTGCCTATCAGCTCCTTGTAAGTATGAAGTAGGTTTTTTAAGACTGCTTTATCTGCCTCCAGATAATTCCTCCTCCACTTCCTTTCCGCTTGTTTACAACTAGTCTTCATTGACATCAGTTCTACGTTGTACCAGGGAGCAGAAGATAGAAACAACTTTTAACTTTCCTTAAAGGCGCTAACTGGTCCTACAAACTGGTCATCTGATGGCATAAGTCCAAATAGTTCACTTCAACTGAGTCATGCAGGGCATAGCTGTCCTCAACAAGCCAGGGGAGGTCCGTTAGTTTAGATATTTTGGACCATTTCCCTCCTGGTATGAGTAGAAGACATACCATCATCTTCTGTTACATTTAGGGCTATTTCTTAAGGCAAAGTTCACTCGCACGTTCATTTTGGATGCTGGAATGGCATTTTGTGCTAAATGCATCAATTGCTCTTCTGGTTTAATTAAGCGTAATCTTGTGAAATTCTCTAGAAATTACACTGTACTGAATTATGTGGGGTACGCCCATCCCTACTCCAGATCCCAGATAACAGGCTGGGCTATTGGGAGGATAATGTTGGGAAAATAGGACAACCTTTTAATATCATAGATATTGTTAGTATAACATATGAGCTTGCTATGGCTAAGGCAGCGGTTGGGGAGCTTTTTGCGTCTAAAGCAGCAGGGAAGTATCTGGCATGGAGAAAGGATCAATATGAGTATAGTGAGCAGATAGGCCGCATGCTAGCTGTTCGAACAAGGCAGGCTGCCACTAAGGGGGATATTTCCGAGATCAGGACTGAGAACGGAAATGTCGCAACAACACCCGAGAGTATATGCGCTGGCTTTCGGGACTACTATCAGAAGCTATATGAAGCTAACTATATGGTTCCTAGCGAGGAAATAGAGAGGTATCTTGAGAGTGTTAGACTAGAGAAACTAACGACAGAGGACAGGGGGACATCGGAGAAGGCATTTAATAAAACAGAAATACAGAGGGCAATCTATGACTTACCATCCGGCAAAGCAGTAGGCCCAGATTCTATACCCCTGGAGTTTTACAAAACATTCTTAGCAGAGATAGAAGAAGAACTATATGAGATGGCTGTAAATATACAAGAGGGTGCGTTACCTCCGGAGTCATGGGGAGAGGCAACTATGATAGTTTTTCTGAAAAAAGATAAGCCCGCAACCAATCCTGGGTCTTATAGACCGATAAGCCTAATGAACAGCGATGTGAAAATCTACTCTAAGATGCTGGCAAATAGGCTAGGAGCAGTAATTGGCTAGATCGTTTCTCCATGGCAGCACGGGTTTATCCCTGGGAGAGGAACTGCGGAACATGTCAGAAGAGTTCTTACGCTATTTGATGGCACGGCATCCTCACGAGACCCTATGGCGTTGATTCTTTTAGATGCTGAGAAGGCATTTGATAGGGTCTCGTGGGGATTTCTCTGTGCTGCGCTGGAGAAGCTGAATCTGAGGGAGGGCTATGTGGGAGCTTTGAAACCCTTATAACATAATCCAAGAATAAGGGTTAGAATCATGGGGGAGATGAGTGGTATAATAGATATTGGACGAGGAACTAGGCAAGGGTGTCCTTGCTCCCCGCTACTCTTCGCCTTATATATAGATACATTCATTAGGAGGATAGAGCAGAACAGAAACATCTTGCCCATAACACTGAACAGGCATGAAACTAAAATATTAGGATATGCGGACGACCTGGCCATAACATCATGCAAACCAATATCAGCCCTAATAGAAATAGAACAGGAAGCCACCACATTTGGAAGACTGTCTGGGTACAAATTAAATGCAAATAAGACCCAGGTAGTAATAAATCAGAAAATATCTTTAGTCGATCCAAGAGTGGTAGAGACAGCAGTATATTTGGGGGTTCGCATAACCTCAGACCTTTCTAAAGTGGTATCGAAGAACTTAAGCCCCATCATAGATAAGGCCAAAATTGATTTTGACAAACTGAACAATCTACACTTAACAACAATTGGTCGCTGTAATGTCATTAAAATGGCGTTTATGCCAAAGGTCCTTTATTTATTTAGGACCATACCGCTAATATTTAACAACAGCTGGTTCAGGGAGCTAGAAAAGGTGACAAATAGATTTATTTGGGCCAAGGGCAAAACACGCCGCAGCCAAAAATTTCTGTCACTCCCAAGAGAGAGAGGGGGGCTGGCGCTACCAGACTTTAAGGCATATTATTGGGCAACGGTCCTGCAATACACTAGAGGTATGCTCGGGGGGAGTGTTATAGACAGATGGAGAGGTAGAGATGGTGTCCCAGACGTATATGAACTCGTAGTGAAAAACTCTAATCAATGGTTACTCACATATGAGGAGAGGAGCTATCACAAAAAAGCAAGGTTTAAGACCGTGTTGGCTGCAAGGTCAGTCTGGTCTGGGATAAGGAGAAAATTAAAACTAGGGAGAATGAATTATTATACCCCTCTGTACGGGAACCCATCATTGCCGGGGGTATTTCTCGACCCAGTTATGAGGGGCTGGGACGCACTAGGGGTTAAAGCTATCGGGGACCTTATAGGGGCTACCGGTCTGATCTCTTTTGAGCAGGCACAACGCTTATATAACTTAGGGCATAGAGACTTCTTTAAGTACCTACAAGTGAGGTCAGTTCTGCTAAAGAAACAGGGAGGAGACATGAATTTTCAAAGAATCGAATTGCTGGAATGTGTAAGGGATGAAGGGGTATCCTCCATCTCGCAATTATACGAAGAAATTTGTAAATATAAAAAGGATGATTGTGATAGAATGTATGAGAAGTGGAGAGTTAAACTAGGTTTAACAGGAAATGAGGCACAGAAGTCATTAAAACTCTCAAACTCGGTCTTAAGAGTGGCAAATTTACAATCTCAACAATACAAGACTATGTTTGAACTTTATTACACTCCTCATAAAATAGCGCAGTGGGGGGGAAATAATGGGGGCATCTGTCCGAGATGCCAATCCACGCAAGCAGATACAATTCATATGTTTGCATCATGCCCCTCTCTGGATATATTTAAAAAATCTTTGGAACAATTCTTCGCTGATTCTCTGGGGATACATTTAACTTTGACAGATGAAGTTATGATCTTGGGAGTAGTGAGGGCGGGTGTAGATGTTCTTCACCATGAGTTTTTGTATTTAGCTATGACCCTCAGCACACTATGCATAGCCACACTCTGGAAAGATCCGAACCCCCCAACATTACAGCAATGGATCTCCCGTGTGCTGGCCATATATATCTTAGAAATGGCCCTATATGAAAAAAGAGGGAGGGAAAAAAAGAGGCCGGACGGAGGATATGGGCCCCAATAATTGAATGGAAAAGGAGGCTGGGAGAGATTTAAGATGAAATGGGGTGAAAGTCAGATGCAATTAAGATTATATAATAATTAATAATGACTGTTTTCTATTGTTTTTCGAGATCAATTTTTCTCACTTTTCCAACTGACTCCTCCCAGTCTAAAGCTCTTTGTGTTTTTGGAAAAAATGCTTTATTTGCTTTAAACTTGACAATAATGTTTTCTGAATTGTAAGATTGTTTTTTTGTTTCTGTTTCTCTGGCAACGTATTATAGATTTGTAATTCTGATGTTGAAAATAAAAATTATAAAAAAAAAATAATAATAATAATATCATAGGGTGTCAATGGAACTGTGATGTTACTTCCCATAACCAAACTTGCCATTGTGTGCCAACAATGGTCATAGCAAGTACAGTTGGGGTAGTGAATCCTCTTTCACACAAACTATTGCATTAGTGTCTTCTTTGGCATTATGTAAGGTGATAGCATTAATATGTGCATCGCAAGTGTGAATAAAACATGTGGCATATAATAGTTCAGCCCATGTCATTTGTGCACATTATAGCCTTTTAGCATCAATGCCATTTAGAGGTGCGTGGTGGTCATAAACATGAACCACATTGAACTCTAGGTTCCTAGGATCCTCACTTATAAAGTGAGCTATTCGTAATATTGGGCATCATAAATAGAAGAGATATGGGATTTTTAGATCAATACTCATCTCACTTTCTGCAGGAGAAACTCAATGCCAGGCATTATGTGGTGTTGTATTTCATGACTCAGGCTTCTTTACACAACGCCTTTAATGGCAACCCCATGCAAGCTGCTTTGTAACTTCTCAAATTGTCTTGGATATGGTTCAGTGATATTTTCAATAAATCTTTAGGTTTGTATATTGGATGGAATTCCTCAAGGTGAATCATTGTGTGAAGTCACTTCTTGTAATCAGAGACAAATATTTTATGCTACTCTCTTTATGTTATTTGGTGGGATTTAGATAATACATGTTGACACATAATTTGATTTTGGTGAATTGGTGGTAGTGCTTGCTATCAAAGAATATACTGGTGTTTGGCTAGAGAAACACACTACAAGAGAGGAGGGTGAATTAAACTTTGAAAAAATGCAGCTGCACGTCATAATCCACGGAAGGTTTGTGAGAAGCTCTGTATAATCAAGTAGACAATTGGGGGAAGTGAAGGCAATGGGTCTTTTCAGGTTCTAGTACTTATTGTTAAGAGCTATTTGAAGTTGTTCATGGTTGTGGTAGATCTTAAGTTAAGGGCACAATATGTCAGTGAAGTGGTACGAAAAGAGAAATAATTATGAATGCTGTGGAAAATTTAGTGTTAATGAAGCAATGTTTAAATTGTATTTGAAGAGACAATCCTGGGATCTTGTTTGAGGTCGTGCACCTGTGATAGTGAAGACCAAAGATAAGAAAGGCTTTAAACGCTATAATAAACATGTTGTACTTTTCCCTGCTAAACACCTGCACACTATCAACATAGAGAAGTCAAAATTATGAAGAAATGTTTTATATTGTGGCTGCTTGCATACGTATTTAATTTTTTAAAAGAATGGAGAAAATAATAGAAGAGGCCAAAAAGATGCTGTTGTATCAGTTCAATGTGCTACGGACTACAATGTCAACCAAGTTCAGGATACACGCAAATGTGAGGTGCAGTTAAATGAGCAGAAGTGATATCTGAGTGTTGGCAAGGCTGTGATGCTTTTTTCCTCCATAGCACAAATAATCTTTGCCAGAAATTTGGGGTTTATGCCTGCTACTCTATAGTAGAAACCAGCATTGAAATATGGAATTGTGCAATGGTTGTGTTCAACAATTCTTCATTTTCACTATCTGGTTGTGAGTATAAATGATTCTGTGTGCAATTGCCTCTTGACTTTCCACTGTTCAGTTTCTGTCAGCCTTGTGGTAGTAGCTGTTAGAGCAGCTCATGTATTAGACATCATGGTTCATAGTTCTTCAAAGAAATGTCTTTTCAAACCAATTATCACAAGAGAGAAAACTACACAGTCTGAGTATGCAGAAGGAAAACTGGAAATTATGATTGACATATATGCAAGATTTAAAATTATGCTTAGAGCTTGTGCTAGCAGCCAGTGGTGGCAGAATTGAGCATGAATGCCAGTTTTGAGGACAATGTTGCTTTGAAAGCCGTGACATTAAGTAATACCACATTGTGTCAAGTTAAGAGGCCGGCTAGATGGAGGGACAAATAGGTTGAAGAGTTTTCATACTTTCAGGGTGAGAAGGATGAGTATAGGAGGCTGGGTGAGTCTTAGAAAATGTATTAGATATTGAAGTGAATGGCTTCCTGAATCAGTGAGACATTCATAGGTGGTAATGTATTCCTACATTTTTCTTTGAAATGTCGGCAAGAATTACTCTGCTCTACCCTGCCTGGCTCATTGGAATATACATGAAAATGCTGGTCTTTTTGGAGGGATTTTAGCTGGTGTCTAATCAGAATGCAATAGTCAAGAAGCACTAGACAAACATATCCTGCCCTTCAGAGGACCACCTCTTCATTACAACACGGTTTGATAAATGCTTGGATAAAGGACAAACTGTAGGAACGCGTATAATCATTTTGTCACTTTTCTACCTCTTTCTTCTATCACTGTGACAGTATTGAGTACATGTTCTCACATAATTCTAGATTGTAAAAGAAGCAAACCGATATGTGGCTATGTGGGCAACTGTTATGCAAGACGTCCAAGCAGATCAATAACTGTATTTAAAACAAACTGGTCAATATAGGTGCTCTGTCTTTTAAAGCTAGTCTGAATCTTGTCCGATGTGTGGTAGGAATAAACTAATGAAATGACACCCCCTAAATAAAAATTTTATTTAACCCTTACTATTTCTTCTCTATGGAATGATTTTGTCTCAATCAACATTTTGCAACATTCTGCGTCAACTTGAACCCTAGACTTTAGGAGATACCAGAGAGTTGGTCAAAAGGAGGGCTGGTGGCCTTCATAGTCACACTTTCTTCAGAAGGACTGCCACTCAGAGGAACCTACTGAGTCTGCTCCCTGCCGGATGGCCACCACCCCTCTTTTTGACCGAGTTTCTGGTATCTCGTAAAGTCTAGGGTTCATGATGTTCTGCACTTAAGAGGTTTTCCAGGTAGGATTCACTTGGGCACACCTTAGGTGTACTCCCCCACATTAGCATGTAGGGATGTAGGGGACACCTGATAATGTTTCTGTAGTGAGCTGATAGCCCTGATGAATGCCCCAGAACTTTTAGGCTCTTTGTGAGGGCAGAAAGATGGTGGCTTACTGCAAGATGGATCAGAGACATTAGTCTCTGTAGGGTCCATGGACGTATTTGTTTTTAACGTACATCATGTTCTCACTAACAAAGGTGATAACTGAGGCACCTGAAGGTATTTTTATTTCAACTGGAACCCACCTTTGTCCTGTAACTTTTATGAAGAGAACTCCCTCCTTTTGCCAAGTCTTCGCAGAAGTTGAATCCACCCTTGTAGTACCATCTTACCAGGGTGGGGAGAGGATTGCTATGATGAAGCATGACACACTATTGTGTGTGAGGCATCCTCTTCCATGAAGGATGACCTTCTAGACCACCTTTAAATATACATGACTTACAGCATTTAGATTGCTTTATCTTACCGCGGTTGCCTTACCGCATTGTTATAAGCAACCTACTTCTTTTGTGTTGGGTGTTTTGTATTTGGGGACAGTAGGGTTGCCTTGTCTTCTCTGGACTCTCTCTGTAGTTTTTTAAGTGTTTGTGAATACAACACAGTTTTATAAATGCTTGGATAAAGGAAAAACTGTAGGTAAGCATATTATCATTTTGTCACTATTTCTACCTCTTTCTTCTATCACTGTGACAGTATTGAGTACAAGCAACATGACATAACAATAATATGTTATTCTGTACTCTATTTTATTTTTGCACATTGTGATTGTACTAATTGGGAAATTGCAATCATTTTAAGTAATCGCTCAATAACATTTTTCGTTCATTCATAGATAATTTGATTCAGAGACAAATTCATATACATAATAGCTTATTGATGAATTTCGATTAAGCCATATGCAATCACATACAAAATCTGTTTCATATTTTGGTGAATTGGTTAACTTCTGACATCACTAGTCACCTAGCGAGGAACAAGCATTGCTAAAGCCAATAAACCTGGTTTTGGATGTCAAACAAAGCAAGGCAGCAAAGACCTCTTTACCAAAGTAACTGAAAAACAAAAATACGATACATTTTTTACTCTTGAGTGAAGAGTAAAGAGAACGTAGGATGCATGTAATGCTACCTATCCTGAGGAAGACATGAATTTGAGCAAGGAAGTTAAATGTTTCAACTCCGTGCCATTAATGTGAAAAGCACTTTGCACAATTTTGCCTTATTTACATTCAGCTAGTCCCATTGTCAATACGGTGACTAATACAATGTCACCATATTTAGGAGAAATATTGGAGTTAATATCAGAAGTCTCAAATTATATATTCTGTCAATGTGTAGAGAAGCTGTGTCCTATTTTCTTTCAGACAAACAGCAAGGTAGATACCATTGAAAGAGTTATTTGGTTTGGGAAGTGTCTTACTCTTTGACCAGTTAGACATGGTTGACTGAAAGTGAAATATTGCATAGACAAACTAGCAAATAAATTGCTTCGATGTTCACCCACATTTCCATTTCTGTGCAATAATGTTCAGCACCTCGAGATCAGAGACTTCTACCTATTGATAATCCCCATATACCATATTATTAACTGGAGAGCATCTCAGTCCATCATCATCATCAATAACCCTTTATTCGGTATTTAGAAAACACCATAAAAGTACATATTTATACAATATTTAAAAAGAAACAGTTAAAATACAATATATAAACATCACCTGCTCACTACAAAGTTCATATATTAGAATGTTCACGGGAGATTCATTCAGCACAACCTTCTTGTGTTCCTTAGCCTTAAAGCAACCTTGATAAAATTTATAATACAGAACAGCGTTAATGGATCATTGGCCTTTTACAAGAATAATAAGGCGACCTTTGCATGTCTGAACTTGGCCTGTCTTAAAATCCCTACTAAAAAACAACGCCTGGGTAATACATAAAATGGACATAGTAATATAAAATGAAGGGTGTCCTGCGGAGACCGATTGTTTCAGCCGCAGTCACCCTTCTGCTCAACGGTTGAAGTAAAACCTGACGGATCAGCCAGTAAATGATGTAAAAAGTTGAGCCTAAAACGAGTAATTAAAAATCTGTTTGCGCGTTAGGCATGAGAGCAAGATAGGGTTCCATGCCCTCCCCTGTCTTGACCAAACTATGGGCGCAGACTTTAGGTTTGCCTCCTTCCTCTGAAACTCTGCGTGAGGCTGCCTGGTCCAAAAAAAGTCTCTTAACTCTGAGTTTGTCTTGTGGGATAATTTCCGATGGTTTTGTGAAGAGGTCTTTACAACCAATTCCTTGCAGGGAAGTCTTCACATATTTTAACCATGGGATTCCCATGCCTTTATCCCTATCCAGACAATCCCTGACGATTTGTCTACTCAGGTCTGCCTCCGTGTTGGTCCAGATCCTTAGCCAGGCCATAAGGGGTCTAACCTTTATCAGATCCTCGATATAGGGCCTGCCCAGTTCCCCATGGACGATCAGGGCCGGAGTACTTTGTGGCGTTTTAAGCACCTTCCTCAGATATTTGTTCTCCTCCAATTGTAAATCGCGGGTATTTACAAAACCCCAGACTTCTGACCCATAAGTCACTTTTGAGCAACATATTGAACTATATAAATTCATTATTTGCTATGGGGACCACCTGCCCAGCCTGCGCTCATAATTCATTATAGCGCCGGTCGAGGCCACTAGTGTGGTGCACCGCTATTCAATTAAAATTTTAAAATTTAAAAAACCCATCAAATGACAGGACAAGGTAGGAAAAAGTTTGTACCTGTCCTATTTTATGTGCACCTATTTTGTAGGAAAACTTCTTGCAGGGTTTAATACCAGCCAACATGACAAAAGATTTTGTCAAATTAGCCGATAGTGCTAAGGTATCCATAAAACTGACAAACCCATCTATCAGACATTGAAGCCCCTTGGGCGTACGGGCTAAAAGTACCGCGTCATCCTCGTACAGCAACACTGGGATGGGTCGAGTACCTACTCTTGGAGAATCCACCTTTAATTTGCCTAACGCCTGATCTAGTTTGTTTAAGTACAGGGAGAACAAAAGGGGGGCCAGGATACATCCCTGTCTGACCCCACTGGTACAGGAAAAAGATTCTGTGGTGCCCCCCTCCAGATTGAAGCGCACTTTGGCAGTGATGTTCCAGTGCAGTGCTCTAAAATATTTACCAAACCCTGATCCACTCCTAAACTACTCAACAGGGTCCACAACTTCTCCCTGTTTACGGGGTCGAAGGTTGCAGTGAGATCCAGGAACCCTAGATATACCGCTTTAGTGCTAGCTATGGTGTACTTAGCCATCAATAGATAGAGGTTCAGACACTGGTCCGTCGTCGATCTCCCTGCCCTGAATCCATATTGGACATTGGTAATAATTTGATGTTCCTCAGCCCAGTCCCTGAGGCGCATTAGGACCACTCTGCCTAGAACTTTAGCTGTCACGTCTATCAATGAGATAGGTCGATAACACTGCGGGTTGTCCCTATTCCCTTTTTTAAAAATTGGTACTATTATTGCAGATGACCATGAGCGAGGGAGGCCAGTTGCAACAGCCGCGTTTATCACCCTTGTGAGGATAGGAGTCCATAACTCAATTTTACTTAAGAAAGGTCTGGTGGAATACCATCTGGGCCCAGGGCTTTATTTCTTGTTAAACCCTGTATGGCCACTGTGATTTCCTCCAGAGAAAATTCTACCACAGAAACCCACTGGCAACCCCTCCCTACATCCTGATTATTCTCCTCTGTGTGATTGTACAGATCTTTAAAATGGTCATACCATTGTTCAGGCAAGATAGTGGTGCCAATTTCTCGGGTATTAGTGTCCTGGAAACACGGATTGTTTATTATTTTCCAGAACGCCGTCATATCCCTTCTCTCTGCTGCGTCCCTTAAATTTTCCCAGGCTTGAAATTGAAGGGAGGTCTTCCTACATTTAATAGCTTTTTTAAATGCGCTCCTACGCAATTCTAAGCTTATCTCGTGGTGGTGCTTTTCAGGCTAATTTTTAAATCCTTGTGTGCTCGGGAGCACTCCTTGTCAAACCATCTCGGCGTAGTGTTTACCCTCACGGTGTGGTGGATTTTAATAGACCATCTATCAGGTGGGCCACTGCCTCAAATGCCCTAACCACAGGAGGCCCCTCCACCGAAAGGTCTAGACATTCCCCGATTGGTTCTTTCCCTCTTTCCATTAATGTTTTATAAAAGGCGTCCACGTCAACTTTAGACCATCTCTGACGTCTTCCCTGGTCCGTTACCTTTTCAATACCACCTGGCGTCTCCCCTCTCCTAACTGTCCTTGGGGCCAGGTTTATTATCTCGAGAACTAGAGGGTTGTGGTCACTAAATACGTTCCATTCAATCTCCATCCCTCTTACCCAGTCCTTAAACAAGCTAGACACCATGATGTAGTCTATATACAAACTACATCCTCTGCCCTTAAAGGTTGGAGTAACAGCACCTTCCCTTCCGATACTAACCAAATCAATAGTATGTTCCAGGGTGTGTCTTTTCAATATTTTGCCTGTTTCAGTACCCTCACTTGTATGTTCGAAATGCGGGCCTTCCTCCACCGGGCAAGAAGACCACTTTTCGTTGGGAGGTAATAGATTAGGGCATAGATGGCAATTAAAGTCACCGGCTAATAGCACAAGCGGGGCCACCACCCCCTTCCTCCTAGCTGTCTCTGTACTTAATCTGTTATCTAATTATGCATTATAGGTTCTTTCCCCTTGGTTGTAACAGCATTATACAGGTTAATCAATATCACATTTAACCCATTCCTAAAATATCCTAGGGAATGCATATTGTTGGAGGTCCAGTTTAAATTAGTCCACACTCCCTCCATATGTAAATCCACAAATATAAGTAACCCTCCCATTGCTCTCTCCGACACTGATTTATAGGCGGGCACCGCGAAACATTTATACCCTGCTAGATGAAAGGAGCTGCAGTCTACCGCCCAAGTCTCCTGGAGGCAAATTATCTGAAACTTTGTGATATACTGCCTCCATTCAACGTTATCAAATTTGGCTGATAGACCGGCTATGTTCCACAATACTAGTTTGAGCCCCCCATGCACATGTCTATTTATGGGCTGAGGTGTAACAAGGGACTCATCAAATGATCTTTCACACTTTGACTCTTCATTGAGTCTTATTGGCCCAAGTTGAGTCATTTGTCCCTGGAAGGGTAAAAGGGATTGAAATAGTCCCGGAATATCCTCCCTCCCTGATGTTATGGGCAAAAGCTTAAGGGGATGTCCTAAAACAGTGAGGGGATCGGGAGGACTCTCAATCGGGTACTCAATTGTTGGAGCCACTTCCTCTGGTGCTGGTAAATTCAGGGTGTCATTCTTATGCTTCAGCTGAGAACCCCGACTTAAGTCATCTTCATGGGCAGTGGTCATATTTCGTGCGGAATAGAAGGGTGGGGAAGTAACCTGATTTATAGAATGGGACCTCCCATGAGATCCTCTTAGAGGGGGCTCTATTACTCCTTAGTCAATCTAGCTCCTCAAATGCTATCGAGGGGTCAAACCTATTCCTCAGGCTCAATACATTCTAATTTCCTAAAAAGACACCTGCATTGGATAGCGCGGTCCTGTCCCATCATCGAAACTGTCTCTTCTTCCTAGATGTGCAGGGCCTTGATTGTAATTCGAGGTTCCCCTTGGATAAAAATAACCCAAAGGCAAAAGTCTTATGTGGCTTGATTGATCTACAGGTCCCCCTCTTAGTATGTGATTGACTACTCTGCGGTCCCTGAAATTCACTACCACACAGTTACCAGGGATGTCTTTGATCCTATTCCCCAACCAGCTAACTCTCTACATGTGCAAAAATTCCCCCTGTGCGTTCCCTGGGAGCGGCCTGTTCTTATTTAGCCAGAACATAGTCTTATTTCTTAGTTCTACATAGGATTCTATGTGTTCTGGCTTCAATTCTGGCACCCCCGTAAGTATAACTACGTATGAGGATGCCTCTGGGGGGAAATTTATACTTGGCGGTTGATTGATAGTCGTCTTAAGGGGTGACCCTTTTGGTTGCACCAAGAGTGGGCGTTCCGGGATGGTCCGCTTATGAGTTGGAGCTTGCGCAGTGGAAGTTAATGAGGCAATAGATGCCTTTCTTGTGCTCATGGGAGTTCTATTAAGGGCGCTGCTAGTGCTTGGTTTTTGGGGCATTAGGGGTGGTATTGGATCTGCGCTGGGGGTAATTAGCATAGCCAGAGGTCTACTAGGCAGATCCCTAGGAAAAGTCTCAGAGGCGTTTGGATTAATTGTTAGAATGGCAGGCTTAATGCCACCCTGGCACCCCCTTGTTTTCACTAGGGTTACTATTTTGTCTAATCGACTCACAATTAACTTCATCTGGGTGTTAACAATTTGTTCAAAGTGACTCTGTAAATCAATTATAAGTTGGTGCATCCAGGTAGGGGGTACTTGCTCTTCTGACACATGCCCCACGTCCTCCCCTACAATACTTGTTGCTACATTTGGGCCTACGATCGTTTTGCCCTTCTTATGCTTAGTTTTTCTGGCGCTGGCCACCTTTTTCCTGGTGATAGATACCTTTCTCCCAGCTTTAGGTTTCACAAGATCAGCTTTATTCACCATCTGAGCACACGGGATCTCCAAAACTGGTGACGCTGGCGTACTAATTTGCAAATTAGCCATACCATCAGATTCTTGGGTCATGGTGGTCAGATCAAATTTCGGGGTTAGTGATAAGCGCCTTTCGGTTCTCTCTATTTCGCTCGATACCACCCCAATCGCTTTTTGCAACAATCGGTCAATAGCAGTGGGATATGCGGTTGTGGGGAAGAGTGTTTTCTTTTGTTTAGTCTGGGAACTAGATTTAGATGGGGGACGATAACAGAGTTTGGCTGATCTTGTTTGCACAGTACTAGCCATAGTATTACAAATCTAACACAGGTCTACAGATTTAGATGACTAGTTAACAAACGCAACCAAAGTGCGGCTCCAGACCGCAGAGACAGACAATGAATTACATCAGAGCCACCCCTGCTGACCATTTCCTCGCCCCCCCGCCTCCACCCCTCAGTTTTCCACTTAGAACAAGTGTTTTGGGGTAGCGACTCTGCCTAGTCACTCACATTCAATGCACCAACACTTCTCTCATCAGGCCAGAGTCCAAACCAACAAGGTCCTGCATTCCTTCAGTGATCAAAAGAATGTTTCTCAGGGGGGTGGACCCAACCCAGCCTCGGCCAGCCCCAGACGGCCATAGACGGCCTGCCCTTTGCCCGGGCTTAACCCAGCACCCGCCCGCCCGCGTGCGTCCTGCGACGCGGGGTTCGTGGGCAGGTAAATAACCCCGGTGAAGGTAGGGGAGGGGCTGCCATCCACTCACGGCCCCGCTGCTTCCTGGGGCTCCGAGTCCTGTCCCCAAATGCTGCTTGCCGGCCACACACTGAAGCGCAGCGTCCCTCGCGAAGCGGGAGGCGCAAGAAGTTGAAATAGCCACCGGTGAAGGTAGGGGAGGGGCTGCCTTCCACTCACGGCCCTACTGCTTCCTGGGGCTCCGAGTCGTGCCCCCAAATGCAGCTTGCTGGCCACACACTGAAGCGCAGCATCTCCCGCGAAGCGGGAGGCGCAAGAAGTTGAAATAGCCCCCGGTGAAGGTAGGGGAGGGGCTGCCGTCCACTCACGGCCCGCTGCTTCCTGGGGCTTCGAGTCCTGCCCCCAAATGCTGCTTACCGGCCACACACTGAAGCGCAGCATCTCAGTCAGTTCACCAATTATTAATTTATGCTGTTGGTCCTCTACATGAGGGAACAGCCATATGCCTTGTTGTAAAAATGGTCAAATATTTTGCCCAATAGAAACTTGTGAGATTAACAGTATTGACCCTGATGATTAATTTGTGTTGGTAGCTACAGGTGGTGTACACTAATGTTTGGGGCCAGAACTTGTTATCTTTGACCCACAGAAAAAGAGAGAAAGACAGGAAAGGGGGAAAGAAAGAGTAAGATATACATAACAAAGCTGTTACAAAGGGAGAAAATAGGGAGGAAAAAGGACCTGAAATAGTGATATGAGGCAGTACCTTTAGGATGAGAGAAAATGAGGCATGAGGTTGAATCAAGACTAGGTAACCTTAGAATTTGCCAACTTGGCCATTTGGCAATGCTAATGGTGGGCTTTTTAGAAAAATATTATCCACCACATCTATTGTTTATGTTATTTTTCTATTTTCAAATTCACCACTAACCACGGTTGGCAAACTTTGCTCTGCCAGTGTAGTTTGCAGAGTTTTGCCAACTCCGCACTCTAGTAGGGATGCGGATTTCCGGCAAAAACTCCAACTCTGCGGCATAGCGGAATAAGTCCCTGCGCCCACGCCCTTCAGAACAGGAAAAAATCACTTTCCTGCTCTGGCATCTCCGGGCTGCCCTCCTTCTCACTGTAGTCTCTCCTCATCACCACCCTCGCCCGTCGCAAACCCCTACTTTGTACAACTTGGGAGGTCTTTTTTTTTATTAGGGTGGAGCAGAGCAGAGTTCCACAGAGTTTTTTTTAAACTCCTTGGAACTCCGTGTAGTGGTACTCCACCAACTCTGCCCACCCTTATTTACCACTGCATCCCATGCTGTAATGCCATGGTTATGGCACCCATGCAAAGGTGGGTAAGGACAACTGTTGATTGAGACCATGGTGTGTACTTGTTTCTGCTGTTGCAAAAGACAAGCATGATGAACATATTGAACATCTGATATCAGACATGCTCCACAGCAGCCTGCTTGTCTTCAGTGCTATGTATAGTTGTAAGAGTGAAAGGCCCTCATTATAACTCCACCTGCCTACACTGTACAAACTGGTGAAACAAACATATGTACATAAATGAAAGACGTGTAATCAGGGTAGTGGTGCATCTTCATCCCTTTCTGAATGTAACTCAAACACTTGCATGCCACAGTGACAATGTCAATATCTAGTGTGATGCAGGTCAGACAAAAAACGCAGTGATACATTTTCAGGATTTCTTTCCAAAACTTGACCTGGAAATTGATTTTCTAGACACTGTGGACGTAATCAATGTACCAACCCAGCCTGATCTATTTGACTGCAACCAACTGAGTAAATAGAAAGGCACTGTCAAGAACTCTAGGAAAACAAGAACTTATTCGTAAGGTTTATGAACAATTAAATTACTATCCTAGAGCGCACACTATGAATAATGACCAATGCAAAACAAACACAATAGTAGCAACAATATTTGTCAGGAGTGGGAATAATAAAACATTGTAACATTCTAATTGCATCATAACATTTCTGCATCTCAATATCTCCAACCCTTCTTTCTCTTGGCCAACTAATCTAAATTGAGCACAAATAGAGACCCAATCTAAGGTTAATAGAGGGTTCACATCAGCATACATTTTCAGAACAAAAGAAACAATGTTCTTTAGCTGTCTACATGTCTTAGATAAGCAGAGTGAAAGTTGAATGTGCTTTCACCAAAGCCTTCATCAAGAAAAGGTCTACAAAGCTCTGTATGGCCCTCAGTCTCAAGACCCTGGTACGAACTTCCCCTCTATCTATTATTGCTCTATGCTACATTATATGATCTGTCTTAACATTGTTGAATGTTTTCAAAATAAACAATTAGCAGTAAGCTTATCTGATCTTTCACTTACTTATATTCTGTCAAAACTTGCTTATTGTTAAAAACAAGGTTCTCTGTTGCATAGCTTTGCAAAATTAGAGCAAAATTACACAAGATTGCATTAAATTATGATAGGATCTGATCTTAACCCAGCATTTCATGCTATTTTCTTAGTACATAATCCAACCTAGCTTCCAAAATGAACCCAAAGAGGCATTTTGCACTAAGAAAATAGAGCTAAATGCAACAGAACAAAAAGAGTAGCAGGGGTTCACTAGGTTTGTTGTCCCTGTGCTTCTCCAGTTGGAGATTTTATGCCAAATTACTCATAATTGCATAAATGGGAATATTTGCATAATTGTGGTTAATTTTTGGTCATAAGAGTAATGCACAATTACTAAATTACTTTGGCATGTTTAAAAATTCATCCAAGGTCTATTAAAAAAAACAATAAGAAAGAATTTGAGACCATATTTTTTATCAATCCTTTTTCTTACTTTAAAAGACAATCCAATCACTGGCAAAGCCATTTTAAAACCATATAGCAAAAACGTGAATATATTTCAAGCAGACAGAATTATCATGTTGCAATGCATATTGAATGAAGGAATGGATGAATGAATTAATGAATGAAATAGTTAATTAATTTAAAGAGTCTACGCGTTGGCTAGACCTGTGTGTATCAGAGAGCTTTACAACATTATCAAGGCGTTATCGTCAATAACAATACAGTATAATTAAAGTGTATAGTGTGGAACCAGTGTAGAATCCTTGGAAGACACATATATGGAATGAGGAAGCAATTCCAGAGTGTGCTAGGTGATATTTCCCTGATGGTTGAGGTGCTGAATGAGGAGGATTTCTTTATTTGTTTGTTAAAGCTCATGAAGGAGGGGTTAGTTTTGACATGTACTAAGGTAGAGTTTCCGATTTTGGGGGTATTTCCTGAGAAAGGGCAAGAGGGGACTTTTTGGTTATGTTTTTTGGGGTTAGAGAAGCATGGTAAAGCTTCTTAGATTTCTTGTTTGGTCTACCTTTGTGTGGTTGGATGTTAAGGAGGCTGGTTTATCAGTGTGTAGAACTTTGTTGGTGAGACGAGCAGTTTTGAAGCAACAGCGTGCATTGATTGGTAGCCACTTTAGACTTTTCATTGATGAGCAGATATGGTCATATCTCTTTTCTCCAATGACCCATTAATTTACATATACTACATACACCTAAATAAATTACCTACTTGTAGTCACCAGAAGGTAGTTATAGAGAAGACCTAGAACTTTTTTTGACTTGCCTATAACTTTGACCAATCTTCATGAACTTTTCTAAATAATTGTCAACGTGGGTTCTGTGTGTCGCAGAATGTTTGTGGGTAATCCGTGCAGTAAGGGATGAGAAATAGATGCCTGAATAAAGGGTTAGTTTTTAATATTACTTCCCAAAGGAACACTTTGTCGAATCTACAGCCCATGTGTCCAAAAGTTAGATGTTGCTAAGCAGATTGTGCATTTTGGGTATTTGGTGTAAATACGTTCCATCACTTTTGTGGAATTTAAGCCAAAATGTAAAGTGATATATCTGGCCGTCTATATTTTGCAACAATTTAATGATATATCACGAATACACGCACCAACAGGAATGCTCTGAGTGGCTGGAGGAATCTGAACAGAAAGTAGTACCTGGCATCCTATTAATTGGGATGGTTCCCGGGGCTGAAAGTTTCTGTGAAATCTGGCAGGTACTCTGACTCCATGTTTGAGAAAGGGGAGTATTAGTAACACAAATTATGTGTCCAAAATAGTCTTTTTTACTCACACTCAATATTCGCGACAACAACGCGATCATCAGCTTAGCTCTCTATGTACCATTGCGGGGACATCACAAATATTGTGTCATAGCGAATATTGGTGAAAATATAAAAGAAATATATATATTTGTAGACACTTGCCAGTCACTGTCACACACTCATGTATGCACTCAAAAACTCACTCAGACATGTATACACCCATTCACATACCAACTCAAACACTTATACATTTAGTCACATAACCACTCAGATACTCATGCACCTACTCACATACCCATTCAGGTACTCATGCGCCCACTTGCAGACTCACTCGGAGGGTGTTTCACCCATGTACAGACCCACTCAGAGACTCCTGCCCCTACCTAGAGATAGACTCATTCATACAGTCACATACCTACTTAGAGACTTTTACACCTATACACAGACCCACATGGGCACTCATGCACCCACTCACAGACCCACTCAGATACTGATGGACCCACTTAGAGACTCACTCTGAGAGTCACGCACCCATTTACAGACCCACTAAGAGACTCATGCACCCACTTACAAATCCAATAAGATACTCATACACTCACTCACACACCCACAGAGTCACTCCCACAATAAGTTACAAAACCTCTCATAGACCTATGGGCTCAGTCAGTCACTCATATACTCAGAAACTCATACACCCACTCACAAAGTCACTCAAATATACATGTGCCCAGTCAGTCACTCCCTCAAGGCTCATGCATCTACCCAGAGACCCACCCAATCACTCAACCTCCCTGTCACAGACTCACTAATACACTCATGCATTCACCCATTTAGTCACCCACTCATAGACCTATACTTTCACTCAGAGACCAAGTGAAACACTCATACATTCACTCACAGATCCATTCAGACACACATACATCCACATATGGAGCCACTCAGACACGTACACATCCATACAGTCACTCACACGCCCACTCATAGACCCACTCAGCAATGTATGCACCCAGTGATTTATATACTCAGGGACTCATGAACCCACTCACAGTCACATTCAGAGACCCACACACCCACTGGCAGAACCACACAGACATGCACACTGCCAGTTATAGACCCACTGAGAGATTTATGCACTCATTCGCAGTCCACTTAGACACTCATGCACCCACTCACTCACCCACTTAGACACTCATGTATCCACTGACAGATCCAGTCAGATAGTTATATACTTACTTACAGATGCACAAAGGCACTTATGCACCTACTCACAGATTGAGTGATATGCCTATGCAACCAATCACAGACACATTGCGACACTGATGCACCCACTCATAGATGCACTGAGGCAGTAAAGCAGTTTGTTACAGAAGCATTGATAGACTGATGCACTGTCTTAAAGATTTACTCAAATTCCTGTACAGTGAATGGGAGACTTACTGATACAGTGGTGCATGCAGTTATAAGTTACACTGAAAATGTTGTGCACTGTGTTATAGAGATTAAAGGAGATATACATGCTATTATACAGTCATTCAGATAGTAATGTGTTTAGTCTGTTGGTTATAATCCATTTTGCAGTAATAGGTTTTGAATGAGGTGGTGGCTATTGAATGTCTGCATTTTTTTTGTCATTTAGCGACTTATTCACAGCGATTGTGGCTATCGATATCATCACAACTTCCAGCATCGCATGATCATGCAAAACACCAAGTAAAAGACGTTTAATTGGAAAATTCTTCCTATAGTTAGGATTGAAGTGTTTAGCAATAAACAATCTGTGCCAAATATTCATTAAAATATGTGTAAGTATGTGTTCCCTAGTTTTAAAAAACACACAAGCACTTCACAACTACCGACGACGATGCAAATAAATATATAATACCACATTTAAGAGGTTTTTTCACAAAAGCATTACACAAACTCAAATATAAACTACATAAATAAACAACTAGTGTCTGCTATTAAGTAAAATCTGTCTATGGATATGTTTAAGCGTTCCTCAAAAACATGCGCCTTTCGTGACGTCAGCACGGGTATCGCAGCGTCGTTGCAAATATAAAAAATGTAAAGGAAAAAAACCCACACTTATTAATTCACTGAAGAAAATACAAGGTTATAAGAATAGAGATTATAGAGCCATTTTAGATAGAAAATACAATATAAAAACCTCAAAACTCAAAAACAAAATTATGAATGAAATGAAATGAAATGATGATGCTGAAATGAAATGATAGGTTACATAGACCTTATAGTTGGGAAATAGAATTTGAAAAATCTTAGAAATTTACTGAAAGAACAAAAGGTTACATGGAGGTTATATTTAGGAAAAAGAATTAAAAAAAACAGAAATTCACAAAAAAACAAAGGTTACGGGGCCATTATAGTTTAGAATTAGCATTTAAAAAACATATAAATTCAATGACAAAAACAAAGATTACAGGGACATTATGGTTAGGAAATTAAAATTAAAAGAACGTAGGAATTCACTGAAAAAAACAAAGGTTACAGAGATGTTATATTTTCCTCAGGTTTTGCTTGCACAAAACCTGTGAAATTCAGCAGTTATAGTTAGTTGAACTAATTATAACTTGTGCCCCCAATGCACTGCTTATAACCTCACATATTACATCACTCATGACATGATAAGTGACATCACTGACTCCAGTGCTTTGTTTTGTAAAAACGTTTGAGCCAAATCCATGGATTACGTAAACACTTAAAAAAAGGCTCTGTTTGGCCCTGGGGGTCCCAAATAGACCCCCAAGAGGCCTATGTGGTAATGGTGTACCTACCCTGCCCCCTTTTCTTTCTTTTTTACATCAACCAAGTCCCAAAATGGCTGCCAACACTTCCTAGTTTAAGTATTGGCAGCCAATGATATTTCAGTAGCATTTCAGTAGGATTTTGGGCTACCATATATATATATTTTAAACTTAATTATATCTGAAACTTCTGAATGGATTTACACCAAATCACAAAAACCACACTTTCTGAATCAACATCTAAATTTCTGCCAAATTTGGAGTGATTGCATTCAGCGGTTCGGGCTGTAGACGTTTTCTAAAAATTATTAATCCTCATAGACATAACATGGACAAAACAGGTTTTGGGATACCCTTTTTTTCCTGCCCCTGCTTGATGGATTACCTCGAACCATTCAACTCAGCAGCCGGAACCTAAAAGGGGAATTTATTTGAAATTTCCGTGAAGATACATCAAGCAGCATCAAAGTTATTAGCAAAACAAAAATTATGTTTCATATGTAAACTTTGGTCGTATCTATAGCCACCTACTGGCAACCACAGGGAAATAATATACATATATTACCTCCTGGCGGTTGTAGGTAGGTATAGTTAGGGCCAACGTGTGTGTGAGTGTGTGTGTATATATATATATATATACGAAACCCCTATAAAACAATCACTGTTGGTGGATTAGAAAAATGCTTTTATGCGGTTATAACACCAATTTTGCACTTTAACATATTACATGTGTTCTTTTGCAGCTCTATATGGCAAAAATAGTTTTGTTGCTTAACAACAGATAGGCGACTTTTTCGTATAAAATGGAGATAATATTGTTTCTTTTGTCGCAACTTGAACATTTGAAATATCAGTCTGCCTTTTATTTCTATGAACATGTGATTTTACCATGTGACTTGAAACAGAGATGCAGCAGCATTTAAAATGGCTAATTCACAGACAGTCTCTATGTGATCAAGGGCTGTTGCCAGCCGGAAATGCGTATCTGCAATAGCTGTTGGATGTGAAGGTTCTAATAAAACAACTTGCCTGGAATTTGTGGTCCGTCTCTCCTTCCTCGCCACCACGAGTGGAAGTGGTGGGAGTTGCTGTTGCATAGATTGAATTCACGGAAATTTGGTTTGCTTCCGTCAAACGGACCCGCTCACCTGGAAGAGGTAGCCGCCCTCAGACCAATCCTGTTGGAGTTTGTGGTGAAACTTTGGCGGCCGCCCCCTCTCGCAGCCGTGAGATTGAACATTGAGGAAGAACCGGTAAACGACGTAGTCGGAGGATTCGTGGTGAGCCAGTTCCCTCGGTGAGTAAGTGGGCATTGAAGCGGAGGTGGTGAGATTTCAAAGCAATTCTAAGAACTGTGGCCGCAAATTTAATCAACGCGTGCTACTAACCTGAACCACACAAGTCACATCCCTCGGCATGTCAGACGAGACTGTACGTCAGCGCGAAGCAGCTGCTGACGAGGTTTTTGGTAAACGCCCGACGAATGCTTCAAACATTCCATCAACTTGACAGAGTGTTCACCAACCGGAGGGCAATGTTAAAACTTTATTAAAAGATCTCGAAAAAAACATGAGGCTCGAGGTGACTAAATGGTGGAAACATAAATCCCTAACTAAATATGCGGAAGTAGGTCGGGTGCCGAGAGGTCTTCGCATACTTTTCACGCCGAGTTTTGACAGACCTAATACTGGAATGCTTAAAGAATGGGGCGAAAGTAACCTCAATGCTTCAATGAATCTGGTGTATATCCTTATCAAGTATGCAGCTACAGATCGCACTGAAATCTTAAAGGATATCGAAAAAATAGAAGAGGAACTAAAAAAGTCATCGGAATTAGACTTTATTAAAACAACAAAACAAGCAATCAGTGAACGGCTACGCAAACATGAGGATAAAATAAAAAATCGGAAGGCACATAAATTTGCAAGGGATGAAACTGATTATAACAGTGGGCAAATATTTACATTTGCACGGAAATATAACAATGAGAAACACAAAAAATTCAATGTTAAAGACAAAGATAATACTGTACTAATACTGTACTATATACTATGTACTATATACTGTACTATATATATATATTACCTACTGGCGGTCGCCAGTAGGTAGTTATAGTTAGGACCTTGTTTCCATAGGAAATCCAGAACATTCTATTTGGAATAACTTTGGTGCCGGTGGACGAATCTTCGCAAATTTCTCAAAGAAGATGGCTCGCTCCGCTCCTTCCCTGAAAGTTTTGGGGGGATTTATCAAGTGGGGGCTGAGAAAAAGGGGGGTCCCAAAACGTGTTTTCCCCATGTTATTTTCCATAGGACGATTAGACACGGCTACAGCCCGAACTGCTGAACGGAATTACAAGAAATTTGGCAAAATGGTAGAGTCTGATTCGCAGATCATGCTTTTGCTTAAATGGTGTAAATCCCTCCTGTAGTTCCTGAGAAAATCAAAAGAAAAAAATATGAATATATAGCATTCCGAGCACGAGCTGCATGCTGATTGGCCGTCAACTGTATGTCAACACTCCAAACCATAAATTGTTGGCAGCCATCTTGGGACCAATATACATGATAGCACCTCATTAAAAGCATTGCAGTTAATAGACGTTTTTAAGACTTTAGTTACATGATAAATCATTTGTTGATAGTACCATACTAATTTTAGAAATTGTGGTGTGTTCTAAGGTGAATTTACCACGTGAAAAAGCCTTTTGCTGGGATATCATGAATCATGTTTTTAGAGAAAACTTTTTTCTCATGCTTTTCCCACAGAGGTTTGGAAGGTGATCTATAAGCTAAACTGAGAGCATATTTTTTGTAAATTCACATTATCTTTCTCAGTCATGTGAGAATGAAGTCTGACATTCTCAGTAAAACATGTACACCCAACAAGAGCAGAGACTGTCAGTTGATTCCTTTGTGTTCTACTGCAGCTTCCCAGAGTGTTCTAAAGAACAACTAGAGCGCTAACAGTCCTACTTATGACAAACGTATGGCACACCTGAAGCCATCTTGATTGGAATAAAGTGGAAACTCTTAAAAAATTCAATTTAAAAAGGAACAACATGAGGGGGTTCATTTTGCCATAGAAAGTATGATTAGTGCTGCAGAAAGAAAGATTAGGCCACATTTTGAGTGCAGGATCTTTACTACAGTGATCTTATGAGCAACTAGAGTGCTATTATTCCGAATTTATGGCAAATGTGTGACACATCTGAATGCCTTCTTGATGGTACCAAAGTAAGCAAACATTGAAAATGCAATAGGTTTCGCACTTGTTTAAGTTAAAGCAATTCTGTTTGTAATTAGGTGGCTTTTTAGCTTTGCTTGTATTAGTGTTTTTCAAACTTTCATGTACATAACATGCATTTGTATGCGTACATGTATATGTATGCATGCATTTATATTTGTATTTATATAGATATGCATTTTATATATATGTTTATATATGTATGTATATATATATTCACTGAAAAAAACATAGGTTTCAGGCCTTATATAGTTAGGAAGTAGCATTTAAAAAGCCTTTAAAATTCACTCAAAAAACTATAAGTGAGACATTATAAATTGGTCAAGTAAACAGTCAATTACACTGCTACTAAATCCTCCATCCAAATATTTATTTATATATATCCACTTATTCTTCAATGCAAATTGCTATATATATAATGCATATTTAAATAACGAAGCAAACCATATTCACTGGATGATGTCATCAGTGATGTCATCAGTGATGTCATTTGAGATGTCATCAGTGATGTCACTGACCATGTCATGAATGATCTAATATGTGACATCATCAGCAGTGGATTGCAGGTGCGCGAAATATAGTTAGTACAACTAACTATATAGGAGCAATTTCAATGGTTTTGTATGAGTAAAATGTCCAGCTAACTATAACACCACTAAAACTTATAGTTTTTTTGAGTGAATTTCAAAGGTTTCTTAAATGATAATTCCTAACTATATAAGGCCTGAAACCTATGGTTTTTTCAGTGAATTTCAAAGATTTTTTACATGCTAATTCCTAACTATATAAGGCCTGAAACCTATGGTTTTTTCAGAGAATTTGCAAGGTTTTTTTAAATGCTAATTCCTAACTATATAAGGCCTGAAACCTATGGTTTTTTCAGTGAATTTCAAAGGTTTTTTAAATGCTAATTCCTAACTATATAAGGCCTGAAACCTATGGTTTTTTCAGTGAATTCGCAAGGTTTTTTAAATGCTAATTCCTAACTATATAAGGCCTGAAACCTATGGTTTTTTCATTGAATTCGCAAGGTTTTTTAAATGCTAATTCTATTAGCGGATAATGTTTTTATATATTAAAAGTTTTTTAAATCTCAAATGCCTGCTTTGCTAATAGAGTTTTTAAGCACAGGCTCTTTTGTCTCTGGTGGCCATCTTGGGAGACTGCATATCAGAATTTTTTTAATGAAATATAAGAGGATTTGAGAAGTCACTCAAAATGTGCCCTAATTTTTCTTTCTTCAACACTAATCATAATTTCTATGGCAAAATGAACCCCCTCATTTTGTTCCTTTACAAATTAAATATTTTAAGTATTAACACTTTATTCCAATCACGATGACTTCAGGTGTGCCATACTTTTGTCATAAGTAAGACTGTTAGCGCTCTAGTTGTTCTTTAGAACACTCTGGGACATTCTGTCATTGGGCTATAGTTGGGCTACATCTGGCTGATATTTGGGCTACATTTGTTTTTTTTGTCTCTGGTGGCCATCTTTGGGCTACATTGGGCTACATTTGGGCTCTAACATATATATAGCCCAATGTAGCCCAATATATATTTTTTCAAAGTTAATTTTCGTAAAATCCACTGGAGCACATATCTTGAGACATAGCAAAGGCACATCGGGCTACCAGTCCCTACAATTTTGCCAAGTTTGGTGGAAAACCATTCAGCCGTTCGGGCTAAAAGTGAGTCCAACCGCCCTATGGAAATTAACATGGGGAAAACACGTTTTGGGACCCCCCTTTTATCTCTGCCCCCGCTTGACGAATCCCCCCAAACTTTCAGGGAAGGACCGGAGCGCCGCGAGGCAAAGTTAAGAAAAATTCCAGGAAGATTCCTCAACCGGTGCCAAAGTTATTCCCAATAGAATGTTGCGATTTCCCTATGGAAAACAATCCTAACTATATATACCTACTGGCTATCGCCAGTAGGTAATACATATATATATATATATATATATATATATATATATATGAATTAGCAAGAGCCCTTAAGCTTAGACAGGGCACGAGGTAAGTAAATGTTCCTTAAGTAAGTTTGCTTACGCTGCTCAGCAGCCTTGAAACGCGTCAGATTCGGGGAGAAGGATTTGAGAGGCTGTTTGTGTGCTTCAGCAAGGCAGTAATGAGCAGCGTAAGCAAACCTACTTAAGGAATATTTACTTACCTTGTTTTTGGACTAGAAATACCAGCATGCAGCTGGCTGTTCATCTAAATGCCACGCCCACTGGGGGCGTTTTTTTTCAACAATAAAAGGTTGGTAAAATAACGAGGATTGTTTTCTTGCTTTCCCCTGCGCACAATCCATGAAGAAGGGGCGTGAGCAGCATTGAAATGCGTCGGATTGGGGGAGAATGATTTGAGAGGCTGTTTGTGTGCTTCAGTAAGGCAGTAAACTGGATGGTGGGTGAAAGTGAGAGTGTGCCCTGTCTAAGCTTAAGGGCTCTTGATAATTCACATTTCCACACGGCTACCCTTGGCCGTGGGACAGGAGCACCATTCTCGTCTTCTCTGAAGCCAGCAGGAGACAGAGGAAGCTTCGGAAGGTAACTGTTGCCATCCCATGAAGTGTCCTTTCACCGGGTGAAAATACACATGAAGAGATCCTCTCATACCTACTTAAGGAACTAATTGAAACTGCAATGAGCAGCGTAAGCAAACCTACTTAAGGAACATTTACATACCTCGTTTTTGGACTAGAAATACCAGCATGCAGCAGGCTGTTCATCTAAATGCCACGCCCACTGGGGGCGTTTTTTTTCAACAATAAAAGGTTGGAAAAATAACGAGGATTGTTTTCTTGCTTTCCCCTGCACACAATCCATGAAGGGGCGTGAGCAGCCTTAAAACGCGTCCGACTGGGGGAGAATGATTTGAGAGGCTGTTTGTGTGCTTCAGCAAGGCAGTAAACCGGATGGGGGGTGAAAGTGACAGCGTGCTCTGTCTAAGCTTAAGGGCCCTTGCTAATTCACATTTCCAAATGGCTACCCTTGGCCGTGGGACAGGAGCCCCATTCTCGTCTTCTCTGAAGCCAGCGGGAGACAGAGGAAAGCTTTGGAAGGTAACTGTTGCCATCCCATGAAGTGTCCTTTCACCGGGCGAAAATGCAAATGAAGAGATCCTCTCATACCTACTTAAGGAACTGAGGGCCAGATGTAGGTCGGTCGGTAACGGCCGAAAATCGGTATTTTCGGCCGTTACCGACCGGTAAATCAGAAATGGTATGTAGGGCCCTGAATTTTACAGAATCGGTAAATTTACCGATCGGTAAATTTACCGACTCTGTAAAATACCGAATCGGTATTTATTACCGATTCGGTAAATATGAGATGTAGGTGGGACTCTTCTGAGTCCCACAAGCCGTACAGAATCGGTATTTTACCATCAAATCTATTTGATGGTAAAATACCGATTCCGGTGTGCATGCACATGTGTGCATGCACACCTGTGCCATATGACAGGCAGAACTGCCCTTAGGGCAGGTATGCCTGCCACATGGCACCCGAGCCTCTTTTGGGGGTGCCAGAGGGTGTAAAAGTGACACCCCCTGCACCCTTGTGTCAGTCGGTATTTACCGAATCGGTAAATACCGATTTGGTAATGCCCATTCATTCCTATGGGCTTCAAAGCCCATAGGAATGAATGGGCATTACCGGTCGGTATTTACCGAATCGGTAAATATAGATTTTTACCGATTCGGTAAAAGAAACATCTGGATGCTCCTGCATGTCCCCCCTTCTTATTTACCGATTCTTATTTACCGAATCGGTAAAATTCGGTAAATAAGAATCGGTAAATGAGTCCTACCTACATCGGGCCCTAATTGAAAATGCAATGAGCAGCGTAAGCAAACCTACTTAAGGAACATTTACTTACTTCATTTATGGACTAGAAATACCAGCATGCAGCTGTCTGTTCATCTAAATTCCACGCCCACTGGGGGCGTTTGTTTTCAACAATAAAAGGTTGGGAAAATAACGAGGATTGTTTTCTTGCTTTCCCCTGCGCACAATCCATGAAGAAGGGGCGTGAGCAGCCTTGAAACGCGTCGGATTGGGGGAGAATGATTTGAGAGGCTGTTTGTGTGCTTCAGCAAGGCAGTAAACCGGATGGTGGGTGAAAGTGACAGTGTGCCCTGTCTAAGCTTAAGGGCTCTTGCTAATTCATATATAAAATGTTTAAAAAGCGTATTTGCACGGTGAAGACACTAATACTGTTGACATTCAAAAATAACAGATCACATATATATCATTTTTTACAAGTGTTTATATTCGTGGATACTTACATGTAGTACTAATATGTTTACTAGCATTTTTGACTAGGCAAATATGGCCCCCACATTTGATTTCATTTTGGGTCTTATGACAAGCTAAGTCCTTTTATTATGTTTACTAATCGCATTTGGGCGCATTTTTCCAAATCAACATTGTATTATTTAAATGCAAGTCAGTCCATATCACCGCTAACAGTGAGCAAGGGCGGTTACGCCCGAAACGCGTCTGTTCGACGTTCTTTTTTGCACCCCTGCACTTTATGCTTTAAAAATAAAAACAAGAACTACTTAAAGACTGGCTTTGGACCGTGATTTTGTGTCTGCGTACTGGTGAAAGTGCATTGGACGTTTCGTTGCACAGTAACCGGTTGGAGGAGTATAGATACAGGACGTGGTCGGTTCCTGTTTACGCAGATCCCTTTCCGTTTAAGTTTGGCTGATTAAAGAAACGGACCAGAAAGGAAATGCTGTTTGGAACACGCAAGTTACGTCAGCCCCCTGTGTAAGAGGTTTACACGAAGCGAGCTTCCGACGACCAAGTGTGTTCCTGCGGAGGAGTCCGTTGGAGGACGGAGGAATCTAGCGAGGAACCCGGAATTGTCGGGAAAAGACGCTGTGATACCCTAAACAGGTTGGAGAGGTGTCCTATAAGCCAGCGGTAAGGAGAGACATATGCCATTGTGTCATTCCCTTGAACTGTTTACAGCAAGTGTGCATAACCAATTGGGGTCAAAAGAGAATGTCGGAAGAGCGGGAACGGGAGGAGGCGTTCGATCAGCTGTTTTTGAATTTGCCAACAGTTATACAAGGTGGTGATACAAATAAAGATAAGAACATTGGAACAGATAAAGACAATGATATTAAAAAATTATTAAAGGAGCTGGAAAAACACATGAGGAGCGAGCTAACTATGTGGTGGGAGATCTGCTCACTAGAAAAATACCACGAAGTAGGCAGGGTCCCACGAGGTTTAAGGATCATGTTAGTTCCTAGTTTTGAAAACCCGAACCCCATGCTTCTCAAAGATTGGGCAGAGAGCAACTTAGAAGCCTCTATGAGATTGCTATGCCTATTGGTTAAATATGCAAAAATTGATCGTGACAAAGATCTTTTAGAAATTAAACGTATCAATGAGGAACTCGCCAAAGAGCGATTTGCAAAAGATGAAGCATTAATCGAACAGACACGCAAAGATATCAAAAAGCGTTTGAGTAAACATGAAGGGACAATCAAGACTAGAAAAGTATACAAATTCGCCCGTGACGAGCAAGATTACAAACTTGGACAAATATACACGTTTGCGCGGAAGTATGATCACTTACGGAAGCAACGAGCATCAGGAAAGAGTATGTCCAAACAAGCACAAGTTCCACCACAAGCACAATCCACATCAGTAGATTTAGGCGATTCTATCGCTGCAACATCCAATGAAAGTTTGGTTCCGACCAGCGAGGAGTCTGATAGTGGAGCCCCAGGTACAGAGGAAGGGGATTTGGGTCAACTAACCCTAAGAGAAGAGTTGGAATTTGTGAGATTGCAACGGAAAAGCACTCTACGCTCCAGAAACGTGCAAACAAGCAACGCAGGAATGCAAGGCGGAGACAACGCAGGAAATGCGCAAAGAGAAAGAGGACGACAACAGAAAAAAAGGAATTGGAGAAACAACAAACAATAAATGACAATACCATTATCAACCTTACGGATGTCGAACTTGATCAGGCAGAAAGACAATTTTTAACTTTGGGACTCTCCTACTGTCCGGAAAGTAACTTTAACTATGGTAACACTAGAGTGGATGTATTCAAATTCATCAGAAAAATCAAATTGCGCAAATATTATGCGATCAAAGAAGGATCTGGAACAATGAAGAAATCCACAACTATGGTCTCTGTCGCAAAGAGAAGTGGTCTGCAGGCAAAAGACATCTCTTTAATGAAAACCATGCACTCATTACGCAATGATGAAACATCCTCTAACAGTACTCAAGATGTTGCCGAAGATGCAGATGTTGATTTGGGACAAACTGTGGGTAGTCCATTTAAATTGCCATCAACTTTCATTCCAACAATGCCCAAAGACTCCATAGACATATATGCGGAACTCATAACTGATGGTTTAAAAAAATGGAATATTCAAACCAAAAAACAACAAGGTTCAACCAATGTCAACATGAGACCATACAATGAATTGATGAGAAAACTAAAAATCAACCAAACAATAATTGTCAAGCAATCCGACAAGGGTGGAAACATCGTGCTCTGGGACAAGAAACAATATATGGAAGAGGCATACAAACATCTAAATGACGCAGTATGTTATACCCAAATTGACTTTAAGACCGCCAAATCCATCCAACAGGCATATCAAAAAGAACTCAATGGGTGGAAACGGGAGGGTCTTTTATCCAGGGATGAAATGAAGTTCTTGCACAAAGACCATCCAGTGTTGCCTAACATTTATTTCATCCCTAAAGTACATAAAGGAATATCACCGGTTCCGGGGAGACCAATAGTCTCTGCCATCAACAGCCTGTTTGAGAACACCTCGAAATATATAGACCACCACTTGCAGGATTTTGTCACCAGTCTCCCTGCCTATATCAAAGACTCAACGGAATTCCTTAGGAACATCAACCATCATGTTTGGTCAGCTGACTATTTGCTAATGACAATGGACATTGCTAGTCTCTATACTAGTATTTCACATTCAGATGGCCTAAGAGCCATTAAGTTCTATTTGGACAAAAGACCTGTTGAGTTATATAAACATAATTCCATGCTAATAACTATGGTGGAACGTTGTCTTCACAACAATGTTTTCCTTTTTGACAACAAGGTCTATAAGCAATTGAGGGGTGTGGCCATGGGGGCATGTTTTTCCCCCAGCTACGCGGGGCTCCACGTGGGCTGGTGGGAGGAACATGTCCTCAAGGTTCAGCACTCAGCTTTCTGGAATAACAACATTGTGAAGTACATGAGATATATAGATGACATATTCATCATTTGGAGGGGCAGTATGGAAGATGCAAAGTCTTTTGTTGAAAGTATCAATGTTAACAACTCTAACCTAAAGTTTACTGCTGACATAAGTAGGAACAGCATTAGTTTCTTGGATGTGTTGGTTGAAATAGTGAATAACACTCTTACTACCAGCCTTTTCAGAAAAAGCACGGCAGGAAATACTACTATCCTACATGCGCAAAGTTTCCACCCACAACATACCATCAGGGCAATCCCCTATGGGGAATTCCTTAGAATACACAGAACATGTAGTACGGTGGAACTTCGAGACCAGCACCAAGAAGAAGCTAAAAAACGGTTAGAGGCTAGGGGCTATAAAACCAGCACCTTGAACAAAGCAAGGATCAAAGCCAATAAGCTTGATCGAAATTTGTTGTTGGAAGCATCCCATATGGACCCCCAAATGACTAGTTCAATAAAGAGCAGCAATGATATTAGATTAATCACTGGCTATAGTCGACAAGCTCGCCAAATTTCAAGTTTGGTAAGGAATCAGTGGCCTGTGATTCTAACTGATCCCGTACTTAAGGACATTTTACCTAACAAACCCACAGTGACATACAAAAGGGCATTCAGCATGCGCAATGAACTGGTTTCCAGCTCTCCAGAAATAGTAAAAAATGATGACTGGTTGTCACCCCGTAAGGGTTTCTACCGGTGCATCTCCTGCCGTGCATGCCATTTTGGCATCAACACTAGATCTTATTCGAACCCCTTTGACCCCAAACCTATCACCATCAAAGCCCACTATACCTGCAGAACAGAATTAGCGGTATATGTCTTAACTTGCACATGCAACTTGAGATACGTTGGAAGCACCAAATTGCCTGTGTATCAACGCATTCTCCAACATCTTAGGGCTATAGTTAATTGTGATCAGAGCTACCCCGTAGCACGACATTTTGATCAGTATGACAATAGGAACTTATCCCAGCTTAATTACTTTGTAATAGATGCTGTGAGAACATCTAAAAAAGGTGGTGATTATGAGAAAAAATTAAGGCAGTTGGAGTCAATGTACATTGTCAGACTTAACAGTAAAACCCCTGGAGGTCTGAACATGGGAGAAGATCTAAGTAATTTCCTTTAAATGTGCCAAATGTCTTTAACTTTCAGCCTGTGGTCCTAAGTATCAACCAAAGAACCATATGTATAAATATTTCACTAACTCCCGATGAAACATCATTAAATAAATTGATTAGATCCCAAACCACTTTGTCAAACTAGGAAGCAAATAGGATGTGATTTAACATCCTAGGTAATGGATTTTAAATACCACGAAACTGTTGAAGAAAGATTAATTTTCAAGGTTTCATGTATTTTTATTTTTATTTATCCTTACACTACATAAGTTGTCCAAACAGAACTGGTTATTGACACTTAGTCACTCCTTCAACATTATTAACGTGATTTGTTTGTTTTTCATTATGATGGACTGCGACTGCTATGATTAATTGGTTTAATAGTAAATATTTGGAAAAATTGTATGAACATACTAAAGGACATCCAAGCATTTGTGCTTATATGAATTATGTCAATCATGAATGAGTCAACCGAATAGATTTTTTGGTCGATAAATTTGTTCGTACTCATAAAATTTCCACTAAATCTTGTTTGTTAGAAGATTAGAATGATCTTGTCTGTCAACATTGTGTATTTGTACAGAAAATGTTTAAAAAGCGTATTTGCACGGTGAAGACATTAATACTGTTGACATTCAAAAATAACAGATCACATATATATCATTTTTTACAAGTGTTTATATTCGTGGATACTTACATGTAGTACTAATATGTTTACTAGCATTTTTGACTAGGCAAATATGGCCCCCACATTTGATTTCATTTTGGGTCTTATGACAAGCTAAGTCCTTTTATTATGTTTACTAATCGCATTTGGGCGCGTTTTTCCAAATCAACATTGTATTATTTAAATGCAAGTCAGTCCATATCACCTCTAACAGTGAGCAAGGGCGGTTACGCCCGAAACGCGTCTGTTCGACGTTCTTTTTTGCACCCCTGCACTTTATGCTTTAAAAATAAAAACAAGAACTACTTAAAGACTGGCTTTGGACCGTGATTTTGTGTCTGCGTACTGGTGAAAGTGCATTGGACGTTTTGTTGCACAGTAACCGGTTGGAGGAGTATATATATATATATCCGGTTGGAGGAGTATATATATATATATATATATATACTCCTCCAACCGGTTACTGTGCAACGAAACGTCCAATGCACTTTCACCAGTACACAGACACAAAATCACGGTCCAAAGCCAGTCTTTAAGTAGTTCTTGTTTTTATTTTTAAAGCATAAAGTGCAGGGGTGCAAAAAAGAACGTCGAACAGAAAAAACCATAGGTTTCACACCAGTTATAGTTAGCTGGAAATTTTGCTTGCATAAAACCATTGAAATTCCCACGTTATAGTTAGTTGGACTCACTATAACTTGCGCGTGCAATGCACTGCTGATGATGTCACATATTACATCACTCATGACATGGTCAGTGACATCACTCATGACATCACTCATGACACCATCCAGTGAATGTGTGTCTTTCCGAGAAATAAATATGTGTTATATATGTATATGTAAAAGTTGATGGAAGAATAAATGTTTAAATAAGTGTTTAGATGTTTTAAAAAAAAAAATGATTGGTTAACTGGCTTATTAAGTGTATCTTAGGCAATACATATATTAGTGAGTAATGTTTAAATATTTAAATATAAGGATTAGTGTTTCACTTTCTGTATAAGTGGCTGCATGGGTTGGTGAGTAGCTACATGTGTATGTATATGGGTTAATCAGACCCTCCAGATTATCGCGATTTTGCGATTCAAGAAAAAATCGCGAAATTAGCTGAGAAGCGCGATGGCCGCGATATTTACCATTTCGGCCGCGAAAAAGGTGTCCCAGCTGCAATTTTAAAAACATGGTGGCTTCTCATTGGATGTACGCAAACACGTCACTACATGTTTCCGTACAGCATTGAGATATGGGCAGAGTGAAAGGTACACGAGAGTAGCAGGCGATTTGGCACAACAAGGGGTCCACAAACATCAATGGAGAAAGGAGGGGAAGTGTAGTCCTGCACAGACTGAAAACAATACGGCGCGCGCTGTGAGCTTGTCTTCGGAGAAAAAGCATTTCCTGAATTACAGTCTTGTTGTAGAAACCCGGCTCGGCTGTAATTTCGCTGCCTACCTGTGTGGTGAAAAACATCCGATTAGTGGCTGAGGCCACAGGTTCCCTCTGAGTGCAACTCGATCACAACTATGTCTCCGGCGTTAGATTACAATGGTTCTCCTGGGAAAAATGACGGATATTGGAATGGCACAATTGTGTGAGCGGGTGCATATTTTCTTCAACTTTTGCAAAGGTTAACATATCTTTTTATTCAACAGTTACAAAATGTAAATTCATGTTAGTTATTTTTTTTACCATTGCAAACTATATCAGCAATTTGCTGTGCCTTCATTAGCGAACTCTGAATTGGTGAATTCAAATGATGTTTAGTATTTGTTGTCCAGCATATTATAACTGTGTGCAATCGATGCCAACGGAAACCCTTCCATACTTTAATTTTGACTCGGTGACTGCGAGAATGAAATGAAAGGTAGCATCTATTGCTGTTTTTAATTTTAATTATCGTTTCTATTGCCCTCTGCAACTGATCTCTGACTGTGCGTGTGGCAATCCTGCTAATCAATTAGCAGGCAGGTCAAACATTTTAGGCATGTCACTTTGGCTTTCACTTAAGTGACCTTTGAAATTCCAGGCCCCCTCTCATCCTCTGCTCCTTTTCTGTAGGTAGAGGGGCCAGTGAGGAGAGGTGCTGGAGAGGCGAGGGGAGCTGTGAAGGGAGGTGCAGGAGAGGCGAGGGGAGCTGTGAAGGGATTTGCAGGAGAGGCGAGGGGAGCTGTGAAGGGAGGTGCTGGAGAGGCGAGGGGAGCTGTGAAGGGAGGTGCTGGAGAGGTGAGGGGAGCTGTGAAGGGAGGTGCAGGAGAGGCGAGGGGAGCTGTGAAGGGAGGTGCAGCAGAGGTGAGGGGAGCTGTGAAGGGAGGTGCAGGAGAGGCGAGGGGAGCTGTGAAGGCGAGGGGAGCTGTGAAGGGAGGTGCAGGAGAGGCGAGGGGAGCTGTGAAGGGAGGTGCTGTAGAGGAGAGGGGAGCTGTGAAGGGAGGTGCTGGAAAGGAGAGGGGAGCTGTGAAGGGAGGTGCTGTAGAGGAGAGGGGAGCTGTGAAGGGAGGTGCTGGAGAGGAGAGGCGAGCTGGAGAGGAGGGGGAGCTGTGAAGGGAGGTGCTGGAGAGGAGAGCTGCTGAGGGGAGCTGTGAAGACAGGGCCTGGTGTGAGAGGGGGACCAGTAGATAAGGAGGCGAGTGAGAAGGAGAGATGCAATAAAAGGGACTGTGAAAGAGAGAGATGCTGCTTCTACAGGAGGGGTGAGGTAGTGAGTGGGGACAGGTGGGGAGCTGAGGCGGAGCGAAGGTGATGGCAGAGGAGAAAGTGGAGGTAGTGCCCAGGGTGACGGAGGAGACGGGGCAGGTAGAAGGTCTGGCAGGTAGATGAGCCTAGTAAAGGGAAAGGTCACCAGGAGAGGCTTTCTACTGCTGGGTGTGAGAGGCACAGCCTGTGCTTCAGATACAGTCACTCCGGGCCTTTTTAGTGGCTGACTGCAGTATTTAGGTGCCGAACTGATAGTATTAAGATGACACCTTTGCCCGGAGAGTGTTTAAAATGTAAAAATTACAAAACTACTGTCACAAAATGTCACACATTACACCACATATTTTGCTTTTGTTGATGAATAATTTAGACAATGCACCTGCTTAATTTGTGCCTACCTCGCGAATAATTCCAGTGCCCTTGCATAAAATGGACGAGCTACCTCTGTTAACTTTTAAGCTAAATATACACAGTGAACCTGAAAGTATCTAAGTACTGTATCAAACTGCATTTCGGCAACTTAATGAAGTTGTGCAGGATATGTAAGGCTTACTGAGAGCCGTCCATTCTCCTTCGACTCCTGAGGGCGTTTTCCACGAAACACCTTCAAACAGTAAGCTATCAAGCCAGGCATGTGCATTTATTATAAGACTATCAAGTGATGGAAAACAGTTTCTACTGTGTTGTTAAAAACCAATTGAGGTATATTTTTTTGAAATAGAAAGTTGGGTACCATCATGTGTAGAAGTGGAATAGTTACCTCCATACACAAAATGAGGGGGCTCTGTATGATTAATTACACAACAATTTAAAAAGCACTTACAAATTATTATATTTTTATTTAATTCTTTAATACCACTATTCTTTCTAACCCTTTACGTGTTCTTGCCATTTTTAATCCACTTACAAATTCGACAGAGTGGGGTAACACAGCCCCCCCGCAGTGGGTGGGGGGGCAAGCTCCGGGAGCTAAAGCAAATGGAGAATTGCATTTCCATGGGATAACAGCCTTCACCTGTGGGCTGCTTCCTCTGTTCCATATTCCAGGTTGCCTATTCAAAGTAGAATACTCTGCTAAAACAGTTTCCATTGATTTAAGGCTGAAAATGAATGATTATGAGTAAAATAAAGTGCCGCAAAAATGACGCTAAATTTCCCTATTTGTGCCGCTAAATTTCCATATTTGTGCCGCTAAATTTGCGAATCTATGCCGCTATATCCTGGGGGGTCTGGTTAATAGATGTTTGTTTTAGTATCAGTATGAGTGTTTGTATGGTTTGGTGGGGGTATTACTTAGCACATAGATGCATGAATAACTGACTCTCTGTATGTGTTTTGAAGACAGCATATGTGCAGGACTGTATGGGTGGATGAGTGTGTATATGTGTGTGTTAGTGAGTGAATGACTGTCTCACTAGTGTCTTTATCAGTAACTACATATGTTTTAATCTAGTATATGTAAATATTGATGTATGTAAGTGAGTATATGTGAGAGTATGAGATTGTAAGAGTTCCTGTTTAAATAAGTATGTGTTTCTATAAGTGATTGTTTAAGAGAGTAAGTATGTGTAAGTTTCCTTAGAAGTAAGGTGGTTGTATGTGTATAGCTGTATATGCAAATAAATGGATGTTCAATAGTTTATTTGCATGTGTGAGTATGTGTGTGAGTAACTTTTGGATGACTGTCGGTGTGTAACAGGATGTATAGGTGTATCACTACATACGATGAGTGAGTATATGTATGAGTGACTATGTAGACGCGTACCGGTGAGTGTCCCGTTAGCGCTATTCCCGCGAACGAAAACAACATTGTGACGTATCGTGTAGCCGCGTGATGCGTCATATGACGCACTACGTAAGCGCACCCGGAAGCACCCGAGCGGATACGATCGCGCAACGTAAGTGCCGCCGGGCGCGCCCCGGGGCGCGACTACGGGAGCACCGGGGCACGTAGCGTAAGCGCGTCGGGTCATGTGACCTGAAAATAACTCCTTTTGATTGGTTCAGAACACTTTTGGTTTCCAAATGATGAGAAAGCCCAGGTCATGAGACCTGAAAATAACACTTTTGATTGGTTCACAACAGTTTTGTTTTCCAAATGATGAAAGACCCCACCTTTTTTCCTCATTTTCACTTTGTTGTTTGAGTGAAGAAGACCTGCATTCATTCTGTGAGAAATGGCTTCACTAGTAGCAGCTGCAGGTGCATCTGCACCACCACCACCTCCACCACCTCCACAAGGACCACCACAAGACCACATTGGTGGTCAAGAAGAAGAGGAGGACGAAGAGGAGGAGGAGGAGAGGCACTTTCTGCCTGAGGACATTCCCCCATACAGACTCAAGGAACATATTATTTGGAACCTTTACAAGATGCCAAGTGGTGCAAAAAAAGTGAATGCAGCTAAGGTGACTTGCCTCATCTGTGGCGAACAACTGTCAAGAGGGAACCCAAAGAAGAAGTATTCTTTTGGGAACCACACTATGATTCGACATATGTAGAGGAAGCACCCGAACAAATATACGGCAGCAGAGGTCAGGGAACTGACCAAGAACCCTCCCCATCCTTTTTCTTCAAGCGCCTCCAATCAACCCACTCTATCGGGTGCAGAGGCTAGGGAGATGGTCCCTAATGTACAAACCAGGTTTGCAAATTTTAAATTTGTTTGCAAATATTGCAACAAAACAATTTCATATGGTGAGCAAAGCATCACTTTACTCAATCGAGCTGCAGACAACCATCACTGCAGCAAGCAACTTTATTTTTTTTCAATTTTTTTTTTGCTCCAGTTGAGCTGTTTGCAATTCCCTGTGTGTTGTTTGACCCCAGAAAAACTACAAAAACATATAAAATTGTTCAGAAAAGCCCAAAAAAGTAAAAAATGTTCAAAAAAAAAATAAAAAAATATAAAACAATAAAAAGAATAAAAAAACAGTTCTTTTCAGAACTACCTCCAATTTATAGAAAAATGCTAAATTTTTTAAAAACTTGGTCTTTCTTTTTTTCTCCAGGGTACGCGTACCGGTACATGTACCGGTACGTGTACCGGGGCGCGCCCCCCTCAAAAAAATAAATAAAAATAATGAGTGTGTGTGTGTGTGTGTGGTGTGTGTGTGGGGGGGAGTGGGTGTGGGGTGTGTGTGGGGGGTATGTGTGTGGGGTGTGTGTGTGTAGGATGTGTGTGTGTGGGGGGGGGGGTGTGTGGGTGTGTGTGTGTGGGGGGGGGAGGTGTGTGTGTAAGGAGTGTGCGGGTGGGTGTGTGTGTGTGTGTGTGTGAGGTGTGTGTGTGGTGTGTGTGTGTGTGTGTGTGGGGTGTGTGTCAGTGGTGTGTGTGTGGGGGGTGAGGTGTGTGTGGGGTATGTGTGGGGTGTGTCTGTGAGGTGTGTGTGTGTGGGGGGGGAGTGAGGAGTGTGTGGGTGGGGGTGTGTGGGGTGTGTGGGTTGTGTGGGTGTAGGTGGGGGTGTGTAAGGTGTGTGTGGGTGTGGGTGTGTGGGGTGTTTGGGTGTGGGTAGAGGTGTGGGTGTGTGAGGTATGTGCAGGGGGTGTGTGGGTGTGGGGGTATGTGTGTGGGGTGTGTGTGTGTGTGGGATGTGTGGGTGTGTGTGTGTGAGGAGTGTGTGTGTGTGTGTGTGAGGTGTGTGTGTGGTGTGTGTGGGGTGTGTGTCAGAGGTGTGTGTGTGTGGTGGGGGGGTGAGGTGTGTGTGTAGGAGTGAAGTAAATGATTAAGGGAAAGAGAATGAGTTAGGGAGCAAAAGAAGGGAACAGAGGGTAAGGGAAGTAAAGAGTGGGGACTGAAAGAAGTTGAATGTGGGAGGGGAGTTAGGGAAAGTGGAGTAAATATGGAGGATAAGAATAAGTGAGGGAAGCAGAGTAAAGAAACAGGAGTGAGGTAGTGTGAGAAAATAGTAGTGAGGTTAAAGCAAAGGGTGATGACAAACTACATTTTTTTAGTCACACTTACCATATAATTAATGTAACTTTAATTACATTTTTTTACTACACTTTGTATCTGTGAAAGAGAGAAGAAAAAATAAGTTATAATTAGTAAAATATGTATTTTAAAATAAAAGATACAAATGAAGAGGTTAAAAATCATAACAGTGTATTTAGAAATAAAGTAAGAGTGAAGGACACAGAAAGGGAAATAAAGTAAGGTAGAAGGAAAAAAAGAGGGAAAAAGAAATAGAAGGAGAGCAAATTACTAAGACAAAGGCATATAGATTCACTGACAGGGAGGAAGAGAAGAAGAGAGAAATGAACTGAAGGTAAGAAAGATACTAAAAGAATGTGAGTTAGCAAAACTAAATCAGGAAACAGGAGTAAGTAAAAAGATAATGACTCAGAGGGAAAGGAGTCTAATTAAGGATGCATTTAGAAGAATGAGGAATGGAAGATAACTGAGAGTAAGTGAAGGAGAGTCATAGAGTGAAAGGATGAAGGGAGAGAGGATAATATAGAAGGATTGAGGGAAAAGGAGTGAGGAAGTTAGTAGACAGAGAGTCTAAGAGAAGGACTGAGTGAAGTGGAGTACAATGAGTGAGGAAAGGAAACGAGTAAGGGAGCAAAAAAAGGAAAGAGAGGAGAAGAGGACTAAAACAGTGGTACTGAGAGAAAGTGATTCGGTGATGAAAGTAAAGAGAAGGAAACTGAAAGATAGGAAATGAGGGGTAGTACTGGAACCAGAGTAAAAGAAATGGGATGAAGAACGATGAGAGAGGAGCAGTGAAGTTGTTGTAAGAGAAATGATAGAAGGTAGATAAACACAAGTGAACATAACACAAGGAGAGTGAGGGACTGAGGCCATAGAGGTAGTGAACGGAAAATAGAGAGAAGAGGTCAAAAGAAAGGAGCAAACAAAGATAAGCGAGGGAGAGTGGGTGAGTTATAGTGATAGAGTGCGACAATACTGCTGAGTGAGTAAAGAGGAATTACTAAAAGAGCAAAGGAGGAAAATACGGAAAAGGGAAGTAAAGCAGAGAGACTGAAAGCTGAAAAGTGGTGCAAGGGAGAGAGGGGATGCAGACAGTTGAAATGGGAATGAGGGGTTGTGAAAGAATTGGAGTAAAGGAACAGGGGTGAAACAGAGTGAGAGAAAGACATTATAAGTGAGTAAAAAGAGCTGAAAAAGGATGCAAAAAGCAAAGTGAGTGTGAGACAATGGGAATACAATTTAAATTACACAATACAAACTAAAAAATAACTTGTACAACATGTTACATTGTTTATTTTTGCTGTTTTCAGAATATATTGAATTTCACTTAAAACAGTGAGTTCAAACTACTCATCATATGACAGCGGGAAAAAAACACAATCAAAAAGATTGTGTTTTAAAAAAAACATCTAAACTTAAAAATCACAAATGTCCACTAATCTTTCATTCACTTACTTTTCCTTTAGGCCAAATAGTACAGCATGAAGTTCCTTTTCGTTGGAAAGTACTCTGCTGTTCTCTAAAAATTCCATTTCATCGACTTTCTAGAAGAAAAGCTCGAAGAACATCTGAAATATTTTCATTATTTTCATATACTCCTTTTTTTCAGTCATGACTCTTTGCTCATTCCTTCTCTTTTCCTTAAGGCCAAATAGTGTCAGATGTATCAGTATATTTTCAAATTACTTAAAACAAATTCTAAAATTACAGTTTTTCCGACGTTCTGAAAGAAAGGCTCAAACAACATTTTCACAATATTTAAATATTCATAATTCCTGCTCTGGCTCTCTCATGTTGAACATTTCCTATAATACTGATATCACTTAATATGCGATCCACTTACCGTACCTTTATGAGAACTATAATTTTTATATTATCTTCATCACTTTTACTCACAATATAATTTTAAACAGCAAACTAACTTTTATTAACTGCTCCCGTCTTCATAGGGCAATTACCTTTACCTAAATTTTGGTTCTAAAAACACTAGGTATGAATTTTTTAAGTCAAAAGGCAAACGTTGTTTGAAAGTCAAATGAGTGTCATTACAGTGGGTCCAACCTTTACGACATTTTAAATAGCATGTGTAATGTGTTGTTGAAGGACCGTCATGATAAATAATATCTACAGTTGCAAAAGTTCTTCCTGAAATTGATAACTGAGAAGCCACAGAATTTTTAATAGAAGTTGACAATTTACTTCCATCAGGTCTACATCGTTGGAACATTAAAATGACATATTTACCATAAGTTTGTAAAATAATGTGGACAGCATTGCAGACTTACATTGGGTACACACCATATTGTGATCAGCTGCTTTAACTAGATTATTAAAAGACACTGATTTGCAGTCTGGTAAAGTCAAATATATAAATCTTTCAGTGTCTATTCTAGTACTACTTGATAAACTCCAGTTGTCGCAGTCATGCTGCCATTGATAAGAAAGGCTAAAAAGATGTTTTATATCTACACCTTCATCTTCCAATACATCAAACACATACATTAAAAATTCCTGACAATCCTGCTGAATATTCTGTGAAAATTGATTTTGACCAGAACATATGTCTAGAAGATTTCGAATTTCTGAAACACTTTCTATTTTTGCTCTATCACTGCTACATTCCTCAAACACAGAATTCAATAAACAGCAGAATGTTTCATCCCGATTTTCAACAACCTGTTCTTGTAAATTTTGAAGAAAAAACCCAACATTAAGCACTACATTAGCATAGCAGTTGACACCAGAACTGTTTTCAAACTGAAATCCAACAACATCTTCAACAGAATCCTTTTTCTTTCTGCTTACAATTACAGTTTCATCTACTTTTTATCTTTTTACACCTACCTCACTGCAATTATTCTCATTTCTTCTTTTTCGGCCTACCACACGTTTTTCAAACAGAGGACATTGAGGCAAATGTGGAGCATACTCTCTTCTTAACCTATTGTATTCTTTAACACAATCTAGATCAGCACAAATCTTTGTTTCATCACACTCAATCAAGTACAATCCTGATAAAGTTCTGACTCGTGATAATGCCACATATGCCATACCCTCTTTAAACACAGAACTTCCAATGTTCACCAAAGCACTATCTACACTTAAACCTTGAGATTTATGAATTGTCACCGCATATGCCAAACAAACAGGAAACTGTTTTCGGCGAACATATAAGTCTTTCACAAGCAAAAATCTAGCTGAACAACGACAAATTTGTTCTATTTCATCAATGCCATCAAATTAAATTTTTAAAATTTCAATTCCATCTCTATTATTGTAATTCACAAAATCAACAACATGACCCATTGCTCCATTTACCAGACCTCTTTCAACATTTAAATTCCTTCTCAAAATGATACGACAATTTAAACACACATTCAGAGTCTTTTCAAAACCAGCAGTTTTAGATATACTCTTCTCTAATGAATCCAATTTTGATTTCAAATTTTCAGACAAAATAATTGTTGCTCCCATATGCTCTATTTTATCTATAGCTTCCAGTTTCACAATCTCTTCATTTTCTAACTTTAACATTTTATTGTTGAAGATGGAACATTCTTTCAGAGTTGGCATCAAACATATCCCAGATTGGTTCTCATTAATTTTCTTAAAAATATTCTCTGGAAGAATGTTTTCATTTGGATACAAATTTGAAATTAATCGTGCATGTAAAGCTTCTTTCCCATGCTCACTTACTTTTCCGATTCTTACATCTTGTAGAATATTTTTATAATCTTCATCCTTTGCCTGTCGCATATTTTGAAGTAGTTCCGCATATTTGAAATTTAACCATATATTAACATTTCCAATGCTTCCTAGGCACTTCCTGGTATCTTCATGCGTGACCATTTTAAACACTGGTTGTCCTTTCACTGGAGTCAACTGCAGTAGATCTCCAAAAACAATAATGTGTTTTCCTCCGAATAAGACATCATAGTCTGTTCTAAGAATTTCTTGCATTCTCAAATGCACAAAAGCAAGCATTAGATTTGAGACCATGCTTACCTCATCAATGATAAGAAGTTTCATTTTCTTCAGGACTCTTGGAACTTCAGAACAAGCATCTCCAGATAGCTTGTGGTATTGTAATTTGTTATCATGCTCAACTGGTAGCATCAGTAAACGATGTAAAGTAATCACTTTAATGTTATATGCTGCAAGCCCAGTTGGAGCAGTAACAACACAAGACAACGCTGATTCAGTCCTTTTCTGCAGATACGTTGCAATTGCTTTAATCAGAAAACTTTTTCCAGTTCCCGCTTCTCCACTCACATACAGTCGGACAGGCTTAAATGATGTATATGAGCACTCTTTTTTCTCATGACTGAATCCATTTTCAACCTGTTCTGTGACTTCGTCATATATCTGTTTCTGCTCAATGTTTAGTTGTTTCACCAAATCTTCTAAGTTAATTACATCCTCTTCAGCTTGTTCCATAGCTCTTTCCACCTCATCCATGGCAGTGGCAGCCTCATTTTGAATAATTGGTCCTCCTAGTGGATCCTGACTCAATGAAGTAGAACTCTGACTGTCTTGAGAACTGTCTCTCGCAATCTCTGCAGCAATTGTTGCTTGTTGCTCTATTTCTTCGTTCAACATTTGCAGATAATTTGGAAAAACAGGACATTCTATGGTATCCTTGGTTGCATTAAAAGAGTCTTCGTAACAGAGAAAATCTCAAAGTAGTTCCTCTTCTGTACGCCATGGTTTAAAGAGTTGCAAAAGAGCCAAATAGTAAAATTCCCTTTTGTCTGGATTTTCGCAACTCAATTTTCGATGATTAATCAAATGACCTTTTCTCTGTTTCACTAGACATCCTTCACATCCAATGACAGCATATATTCCATTATTGATATCTTCTCTGATGTTCCTCTTATAAATATATCTTTGCAGAACTTCATAGAGACAAGCGTTCTCAAGGTAAGGACTTCTATTTGGATAGTATGTATCCAACATGTTTGTCTTCAAAATATCTGTACTTTCTGGTTCTTTCTCTGCCAAATACTCTATTCTTGTACAGATTTCAAAACTCGGTTTCGTGTTGCAGCAAGACCTAGACTCACCCAAATGATGGTTCTAGATTTGGCATAGAGACTTGCTGATGACAATCGATCAGAACATTCATATGCTCCAATTTCTCGATGTGACAACATCTTCAGACTGTAACTGTATAATATCTTGCTTAGACTCTTTTCATGTGAAATATCCTTCCACATTTCCTTCAGTTCTGTCTTTTCTTTTTTTGTGATGTAAGACGTCACATATCGAGCCACAGCAATAGAGTTGTCAGCAACAAATTGAATATCCATGTTAGCATTCCACATGGACAAAATCACTGGGTTATAGTCGTTGATATACTTGGATTCTTCGTTTCTTTTTAAATTGTATGTATTTTTGGTTGGATTTCCTCATCACAGTATGTCGTAGAGAAGACATCAAATTATTTACTCTTCCTTTAGAAATCACTGGTCGTGGAAAGCAGAAACGACATTTTGTGTAGAACTTTTACTTGTTTTTGAATTTTCGACGACAATACTTCCCACAACGATGGGATTGAAAGCGTAAAACTTGTTGCCTTAAACTGTTTTCCTCTGTAGTTTTCGGAACAGCACATGTTGAATACTCTTCAATGAAACTCATCACTGTTTCAAATTTGGGTGCATCTTTAATCCACAACAACATATGTATGTGAGGAGCACCTCTCGCTTGATACTCCTTTCTCCAAAAGAAATTCAAAACCTCTCCAAGGGGAGGATTTTTTTTGTTGGTAATAAAAGACATTATAGCTTCAAATCTATGATTAAAATATCTGCATACATTCACTGGATCCAAAGAACACAGTTCTCCAGGTGTTTTGAATTCTATATTTTGTATATTTGCATTTGCCTCGCGTATAAATTGAAGTAAGTCGTCCCATGCATACTCGGCACAGCTAAGAGTGAAGAACCATGTAGGAGTTCCTAAGTTTCTTAGCATATATTTCAATTCCCCATGACGACGGTACCAATACTCGTTTGTACCACGCTGACATGCCATGAGATTGATTAGATGAGATTCCAAAATATTATCTTGCAGATTGACTTTCTCCATAAAGTCCCTCGCCGAAACATTTTGCAGATGTGCTCCACTTTTCAGTATATGATTTACTGCATAAGAAAGCCCAGACAAGTCACTTTCATACAGTAGATGAAACAAATATGGAATGCATTGAAGAAACCTTGGATCTTCAGCATATAATCTTAAAGTCCGGTATTCAGATGCAGGAATTTGAAGTGCTCGATCGTCATATCGTCCACCTCGACCTGTTGGAAATAAATGTGGAAAAGAACAAGCTTCCAAACTTTCTTCCCATACACTAATGGGACTTCCTTTTGCTGATTTCATTTGAAACAAGTCAATTGCATTCCCCATTACTTCTTTGGAATGCAAAGGATGAACAGTATAATGTTCATATATTTTTCACTTGTAGACACTTCAACTTTTTCAATTTGGCCAGCTGAACAATCACTGTCTTCATCTGCAGCTGTTTCCTCTGCTCCAACACATACATGTTTGTAGTACTTATTGTTTTTGACCAAATACAACGTTGCCTTTTTGACTTTCCTAACATCCACTAAATCTTGCCAGATTTTCTTACTCTTTGTCGGAACCCCATTAACTAGAATAACCAGAGGTTCCTCTTCCACTTTCTCTACAACAATTGTATCAATATTTTTCTTCAAATCTAGAGGCAAATAAACAACTCTTCCCTTTAATCCTCTCTGTAAATCTGAAGGAGGCAATTTCCCTATCTTAGGCTCCATGCGAACAATTGCCTGAAAAGGATGGACACATTGAATCAAAATAGACTCATATGTATTTAAATCCATCAATTCAGGAGGAATGTCTACCAACTCCAGATTATTATGAACAGCTCTAGCAGGCATTCTGTTTTGATTTAATTTATCATAACAATATTTACAAATACGCTGATCAGAACTCAAATCAAAAGAATTCTCCACCCACAAATAAGTTGCAAAATCCTTCCACTCATAATTATTTATCTTTTCACTTTTTACGCATAAAATCAACTAATCTAGTTTGATGCTTATAATGAGTTCGTCGACAACACACACAAGTAAAATTCGGCCTTTCACTTGATTTCACCTTAAACCTGGTAATTTCCTGGTCAAACTTTTCTGTACTTGAAATCTGTACATTGTCTTCCGAATTACCTTGAATTTCTGTGTCAATTTCTACACTGTCCTCTTTTTCACCAAAATAACAAATCTCAATTTGTTCACAAATCTTCTTCACATCTAATTCAGTTCCATGCAAAAGAGCACTGTTTAATTGTTTAAGCTTAAGTGCTGGACTTTTTGCATAATACAACCTTCTCACTAATTTCCTCATTTTGTTATGATGCACTGCTAAAATCCTAAAATGATGAAAAACACTCTGACAGACTTTTCTAGAAAGACAAGCCAGTGAATGCCCTTGCAAACCTGTGTTTTCTCTCACTCTGCAAGGATCTAAGTCTTGCAACATCTTCATTTTCTGTTTTAGACTTTTCTTACTATATGTACATAAGAATTACAAAACAAATCGATTGATTCCTGTCGCACACTACAAATACTACTACACTTCCAAGTGTACACTAGACCCTTAGTACGTCTCCCTAAAACTTCATCAGTTAACACCTCTTCTGGTTCTCTAGGCACAAGTTTCTCTTTTTCAATCGGACAACCGTCTTTCACCTCATATGCTCGACCCCTGGTGTCAACTGCATGCACTAAATCATTCTCCTGGAAGTAACTCTCCTCATTAAAAAATGGCTCACAACTTGAACTGTGCATCCATTCTCCAGAAATAACTTTACAAAAATTAGTCCGCTTAATTACTCTTTTCCATTTACTGTTTGATTTGAAAACATCAATTGTCTTGTTAAGTGTCCTAATTCTATTGATTATTTTTTTTTTTTTTTTTTTTTTTTTTTTTTTTTTTTTTATCCTCATTTGTGCGCAAAGCTCCAATTTATCAAAACCGAGAGAAAAAAAATCCACCACAGAGCGAATAGTCAAGAGGTCATGTATTGTGCCAACTCAGCCATAAAGCTGGTGAGGGATTTGTCTATCGGGGGGTACGGCCGGTTCCCTTTTGGCACAACATACAGCGACCATAGACCCGCTTGGGATATTACCTCAGTTGATAGTGCCCGAGTCATCGAGACCGCCTTGAAATGTAGACATCAGTCTTGACAGCCAAGGTAGGCAATGCTCACATTAATCATCGGACCTGGGGAAAAAAAAAAAAAAAAAAAACCCCAGGTAAAGGACTTAACTAACCAAGCATTGCCCAGTATGCTCTAGTGTTTGGGTTTCCTACCCTAGCTAAATCAAGTTTAGAAATTTGGAGGAGGGATGTTCGCCATTCATGCACTGTAGGTGGTAGCGCATCTTTCCAGTGCCTGCATATCTCCCTACGTGCTGCAAGGATAGAGTAAAATATTAATCTTGTTGATGCATCATGAGTTTTGTTTCTTAAACCAAATATCACAAGCTCGAGGTCTATTGTGATGTTTTCGCCCACAGAATGTGACAACTTGTTTTTAATGGCTTCCCAATATTCTGATAAACTTGGACATTCCAAGAACATATGCGTATCGGTGGCAGCAGCTAGCCCACATCTAGGACATGAAACTGGGCCAGTTAATGAGAATTTCGTTAACCTATGGGGGGAATAATATGCCCTATGCAAAGTAAAAAGGTGGTTCCGACGAAGCCACGATGGTTTAACTAAGTCCCAGAGCAATGAGCAGGAAGCACTCCAGAGCTCTTCCACTTCGAGCCCCGGCATTAGTTCTGCCCATAAGTTTGTTGGTAGTTGAAAACTGACATCTATTTCATCTAATATTTTGTTATACCATCGGGAAATTTCTTTTTTCGCCACTGAGTTGTCTAGTAAGGAAGTTATCAAGTCACTGTTGCCACCTATAGGCTGCTTGCTACGTCTCATAGACTGACCATAATATGTCTGAGCCCAGCTAGAAATCTGAATATATTTAAATCTTGACAACTCAGGGCCGACTTTGTTAATAAGGTAGTCCCATGGAAGTAAAGCCCCATCCATGAACAAATCGTCCCAACCGTCAATACCAGCTTCTAGTAAAGGTTTATTAAGGGCGTCTGTTGTCCATAGGGGGGGGGAAGGTAAGTTCCATATCGGTGCCCTAGCTGAGTAATAGCCTATCTTTATCGCTTGTCTTATTTTGTACCAAGTAGATACACAACCTTTTAGAATTTTCAATTTGATTTTTTTAAAGAATTTGGGGTCGCTGAACTTAAACAAGAAACCGGAATGATTAACTCCCTCACTGAGCAATAAGGTAGAAAAAAGAGGGCCCATCCCAGTAGATAACGGAGTTTTGAGCAACATACGCATGTGCGATAGTTGAAAGGCCCATGCGTATATTTGAAGGTCTGGTCCAGCTAGGCCCCCCTTCTCTCTCCGTCGTCTAATTTTTTTCCAAGAAATTCTGGCACTTTTGTTATTCCAAATAAAACTAGTAATAGCGCTCTGTAGTTTAGAAATTAATTTTGAATCAAAATAAAGTGGAATTGTATTAAATAAAAAAGACACTTTCGGTAGGATACTCATCTTAACCAGATTAAGCTTTCCCAGAACAGAAAGCGGGAGATGAGACCAATCTCTCATGAGTTTCCTGCACTCTGCACTAACTTTGTTGAAATTGAGAGAGGCGATTGCATTAATATCCTCAACTATATTCACCCCTAAATATCGAATTTGGCTTTTAGATGTCCCGTTATTGTTAGTTCTGTTGCAGTTCCAAGACATTGATTCTGTCTTAAGAGCATTGATCTCATACCCTGAAACTTTCCCAAATGTGTGAGCTTGTTCAATTATTTCTGGGTACGCCTCTTCGTAATCTGTGGAAAAAATCATAATATCGTCCGCATAAAGTGCCACCTTCTTATCCCAACCACCAAAAATAAAAGGTTTAATGAGTGTATTATCCCTTAGGATCTGAGCGAATGGCTCTATATATATGTCAAAAAGAAGGGGGGGTAGGGGGCAACCCTGTCTAGTTCCTCTCATGATCTTAAAAGGTTCTGTCAGGCCTCCGTTAATTAGTAGGGAAGCAGAAGGGTTACGATACAGAAGCTGAACTGTCCTCCGAAATCCATCTCCTATACCAAAGCTCTTCAAGGCCTCCGATAGGTACAACCAATTCACCCTATCGAAGGCCTTCGTAGCATCTAGAGTGAGAACAACCAGTGGAATTTCCTCCTTTAGAGCAATATCGATTGAACCAATCAGTTCATATGTAAGCTCACAGAGTTGTCTCCCTTTTATAAAGCCCTTTTGGTTCGGAGCAATTATATCCGGAGCTACCTGCCCCAGTCGATTTGCTAAAATTGATGTAAAAATTTTATAGTCTGCATTTAGTATAGAGATGGGCCTATATGAGCCACAGTCTGAGGCGATTTTACCAGGTTTCAAAATTAGGGTTATGACGGCACTGTTCCATGATTCCGGTGGTGTTTTGCCCTCTCTAAGAATTTGGTTAAACAAAGTGGCTAGCACTGGTGAGAGTTCCGAGATAAGTTTTTTATAAATCTCGCTAGGCATACCATCTGTACCAACCGCCTTTCCGTTTTTTGATTTCTTAATAGCCTCCTCCACCTCCGCTATAGTAATTTCCCCTTCTAAATAGCGAGACTGTTCTACTGTTAGGGAGGGAAGAGGTATGCCCCCCAGCCAATTGATTACGTCACCACGATTCGGCTTGAGATCATCTTGATATATAGTTTCGAAGAACTCTCTAAAAACTGCTCTGATTTCCTCATCTCTGGAGAAAGTACCTTCTGCTGAAATAACTGAACAAATATTATTTCGAGTCCGGTCAGATTTTGCTTTCCAGGCTAATAATTTACCTGCCCCCTCTCCATATTGAAAATGGGCAAGCTTACTTGCTTCCCATCTCTGCATGACCCGCTTCTCCAAAACTGCTGACAATAAAAGTTTCAGCCTACTCAATTCTGCTTGTTTAAGATCAGAGGTTGGATCTTCTATGGGATCAGTGTTATCCATATCTTTTTGTACTCTCGAAATGTCTCTCTCAATTGAGGCGACTTCTTCTATGTATTGTCTACTGCGGAAGGCTACTTTATTTTTAATAAGGCCTCTTAAAGTACACTTGAACGCGTCCCAAGTAATCCCTATTGGAACAGAATCTTTATTAGTGTTAAAAAAATGCTTTGTCTCTGATTGTAAAAATTCAATATCCTCTGTTGAGGAGAGAAGAGATCTATCAAAGGACCATGTTTTAGTGGGTGATGTTGTGGCTAATTTTAGTACTAATTCAATTGCTGAGTGGTCAGAAAGATGTATTGGGGTGTATTGTGTTGAGATAATATTTTCAGCAAAAGCTCTACTTATAAGGATGAAATCAATTCTAGACCTGTGTCTATATTTATGATTTCTGAATGAAAATTCTTGCCTTTGACCCTCTTTAAACCGCCAAATATCTAAATAGTCATATTGACGCATCAAACCTAACAGGCAGTTTCTAGATTTAGAAGTTGTTTTCTGTCTGCTGTTGGGGGTTTTATCTAAAAGCGGATTCAGAGTAATATTAAAGTCCCCTGCTATTATCACTGGGTCTGGGAAACTAAGCAAGTTGTTAAATAAAGTTTCCAGTAATTCTATTGATTATTAAAATAAATAATTTTTCTTAACTTCCAAAGCCTGATCAACAATCTTCTCTACACATTTCTTTTTCTTATAAAAAGCAGATCTCTGTTTACATTCTTTAATATTTTTTAACAAATTTAAAACCACCCTATTGCGAAACATTCGTTTATGAATGTCCCTAAATTGATTTTGCCTTCTGTTCCTATACATATTATTGTCTCCTGCTGCAGTAGTAACATTTTTTGGGGATCTCTCCTTCCTCTTCAAATTTGCTCTCTCCTTCTCTTTTTCTACATTCTGTCCAACATTTTTTTTAATCTACATATGTTCCGTAAGAAAGACTTAGTTGTCTTACCAGGAGCTTTTTTCCTGTTTTTTGAAGTATTTGTTGTAGAGGAGTACTGTAATTCCGATGCTGTTTTTGATTTTTTCCGCTTGCCATCTTTTCTTCTCCTCTGCCTTGAGGGCATATTTCCTTACTATTGAAATCTTGATTTCAATCTGTGGTAAAGAAAAAAATAACACATTATAGACCACTATTACCAAACAACAAAGCAATGACAATAAGCAAACAGTCTATTCAGGGTTGTAGATGAGGTGAGGATTGTCCAGGGGTGCAGATGAGGTGAGGCCTGTGTTGAAGAGTGTAGTGGAAGAGAGGTCTATCCAGGGGTACAAAGGAGGTGAGGCCTGTGTCTAAGAGTGCAGTGGGGGATAGGCTTCATGAAGTCTTGTCCACTGCACTCTTAGACACAGGCCTCACCACCTATGCTCCCCAGGAAAGGCCTCTCTCCCACTACAGTCTTGAACACAGGCCTCACCTCCTCTGTACCTCTGGACATGCCTCACCTCATCTGCACAATCTACTTCCTAATCTGAGGTAACACAGGTGACATCATTGTGAAAGGTTCAAATATATTTATTTAATCAAGCAGACACTATTTATTCCTACTCAAAAATCTAAAAGCCATTGATTTTCCTCAAAATCTTTTTTTAAATAACATTTTAGACACAGAGCGCAGGTCCTATGTACAAGCATTCAGTATCCATGAGTGCAGTGGAGAGGACTGACCTCCTCTGACCCTTGGACAAGCCTTACCTCATCTGTGTCCTCTGGACAGGCCTCAATGTATTGGGTATAATTGATGGTAACTGGGTGCAGATGAGGTGACGCGTGTCCAGGGGTGTAAATAAGCTGAGGCCTGTCTAAGGATGCAGATGAGTTGAGGTCTATTCAGGGTTGCAGATGAGGTGAGGATTGTCCAGGGGTGCAGAGGAGGTGAGGCCTGTATTGAAGAGTGTAGTGGAAGAGAGGTCTGTCCAGGGGTACAAAGAAGGTGAGACCTGTGTCTAAGAGTGCAGTGGGGGATAGGCTTCATGAAGTCTAGTCCACTTCACTCTTAGACACAGGCCTCACCACCTATGCTCCCCAGAAAAGGCCTCTCTCCCACTACAGTCTTGAACACAGGCCTCACCTCCTCTGTACCTCTGGACATGCCTCAACGCATCTGCACAATCTACTTCCTAATCTGAGGTAACACAGGTGACAACATTGTGAAAGGTTCAAAAATATTTATTTAATCATGCAGACACTATTTATTCCTTCTCAAAAATCTAAAAGCCATTGATTTTCCTCAAAATTGTTTTTTAAATAACATTTTAGAAACAGAGTGCAGGTCCTATGTACAAGCATTCAATTTCACTACTGAAACCTCACTATTTCACAAAATACAAATCCTCTATCTTGCAAATGTTGATACCAAGCATTATCAAAAAACATGACACAAACCAACAGCAAAGAAGCTCAATGTGCTTCCTAGTATGAGGTAACACAGGTGACATCATTGTAAAAGGTTCAAATGTATTTCTTTAATCATGCAGACACTATTTATTCCGTCTCAAAAATCTAAAAGCCATTGATTTTCCTCAAAATCGTTTTTCTCATCACATTTAAGAAACATAGCACAGGTCCTATGTACAAGCATTCAATTTCACTACTGAAACCTCACTATTTCACAAAATACAAATCCTCTATCTTGCAAATGTTGATACCAAGCATTATCAAAAAACATGACACAAACCAACAGCAAAGAAGCTCAATGTGCTTCCTAGTATGAGGTAACACAGGTGACATCATTGTAAAAGGTTCAAATGTATTTCTTTAATCATGCAGACACTATTTATTCCGTCTCAAAAATCTAAAAGCCATTGATTTTCCTCAAAATCGTTTTTCTCATCACATTTAAGAAACATAGCACAGGTCCTATGTACAAGCATTCAATTTCACTACTGAAACCTCACTATTTCACAAAATACAAATCCTCTATCTTGCAAATGTTGATACCAAGCATTATCAAAAAACATGACACAAACCAACAGCAAAGAAGCTCAATGTGCTTCCTACTATGAGGTAAGACAGGTGACATCATTGTAAAAGGTTCAAATGTATTTCTTTAATCATGCAGACACTATTTTTTCCTTCTCAAAAATTGTAAAAGCCTTTCATTTTCCCAAAAATCGTTTTTCACATCACATTTAAGAAACACAGCACAGGTCCTATGTAAAAGCATTCAATTCAACTACTGAAACCTCACTATTTCACAAAATGCAAATCCTCTATCTTGCAAATGTTGATACCAAGCATTATCAAAAAACATGAAACAAACCAATAGCAAAGAAGCTCAATGTGCTTCCTAGTATGAGGTAACACAGGTGACATCATTGTAAAAGGTTCAAATGTATTTCTTTAATCATGCAGACACTATTTATTCCTTCTCAAAAATGTAAAAGCCATTAATTTACCCCAAAATCGTTTTTCACATCACATTTAAGAAACACAGCACAGGTCCTATGTACAAGCATTCAATTTCACTACTGAAATTCAACCATTATCAAAAAACATGACACAAACCAACAGCAAAGAAACTCAATGTGCTTCCTACTCTGAGTTAACACAGGTAACATCATTGTGAAAGGGTCAAATGTATTTCTTTAAGCATGCAGACACTATTTATTCCTTCTCAAAAATGTAAAAGCCATTCATTTTCCCCCAAATCGTTTTTCACATCACATTTAAGAAACACAGCACAGGTCCTATGTACAAGCATTTCATGTCACTACTGAAACTTCACAATTTTACAAAATACAATTCCTCTATGCAGTAAAAACTTTTTACCAAAATTCAACCATTATCAAAAAACATGACACAAACCAACAGCAAAGAAACTCAATGTGCTTCCTACTCGGAGTTAATACAGGTAACATCATTGTGAAAGGGTCAAATTTATTTATTTAAGCATGCAGACACTATTTATTCCTTCTCAAAAATGTAAACGCCATTCATTTTCCCCAAAATCGTTTTTCACATCACATTTAAGAAACACAGCACAGGTCCTATGTTCAAGCATTCCATGTCACTACTGAAACTTCACAATTTTACAAAATACAATTCCTCTATGCAGTAAAAACTTTTTACCAAGCATTATCAAAAAACATGACACAAAGCAACATTAAAAAACCACAATTTGCTTCCAAATCTTCTCCATAGAGTATACAAGTCTCTATCTATATTAAATGAATCATTACTCACCTTTACAAATGCTTTAGGAGATTGAGAACAGTGTCAGACACACACACCAATATTTCTTTAGCAGAGCAAAAGGTATGTACTCCAGGCACTGCAACCATGAATGGCACAGAGAACCTCTAATTCTACACACCTATTCCTCATGGTAACCAATCAAAACTCTTCCCTCTCTATTTTCAAACCAACACCCTTCCCCCCATCAGCCCTTTCTACCTGTTACCATAGCAACTCCCACCTCACTGAGCTCTCAGGTTTAAAAGTTTATTCTACAATGTTGCAATTGAACTTAGCAAGGATGTTTGACCTCTCAAGGCCCCAGCTTATCCAGTGCAATGTTTCTTTAAATGACTTTTTCTTAACCATTCAAATTACTTATTTCACAGAACAGAACCATGCACCCTAACTTTCAGTTTTAAAATATCTGAATTCACCAATCATTGCTTGTGATTCACGAGCACTGAAACTCCACAGTTTTTTTTTTTTGCAAACTCCTACTGTTCCAACTGCCATTTCATTCCCACACTACATCTGACTACACCAGAACCTCCTCTTACCATGTGTTCTGTCTGGATTATTGGACATAGCTACATCCACTGGGCTCAAAGGTATGCAGCTACCAGAAATTTTCACAGCCTTGATTTACCAAATGAGAACATCAAATGGATTGGCCAGAGAGGATTGAGATGTCATCAATTGATACCATTGGTGAAAACCTTTTTGCATCTGCCACACCCTCACCTCATAATTCTGCACTGTGGTGGAAATGACTTAGGCACTTTGACTGGGGTAGGTCTGGAAATGCTTTTAAAGGACACCTTTGAGCAATTGATGGCACTTTTTCCTCAAACTGCCTTGGTATTTTCCAATATATGTCAAAGACAGAAATGGAAGTGGTCCAACCAATTTTGTCCACAATTTGAGAAAGCACGGAAACATGTGAATAAATCTGTTTCTGCTTACATGAGAGACTATGGAATGGGTTCAATATACAACAATAACTTGCGTTACAACATGCAAGATATCTATAGAGGAGATGGTGTGCACTTCTCAGATGAGGGGAATAGAATATTCCTCCTGAATATAAGACTGTGCATTGGAACCTACTTGTAGGTACCTAAATCTGCCACAGAACCCAAAAGCTCTTTTCAGGGCTACCCTACCTCTGATCACTCAAAATGGTTATTTTTCTCTAACTTTTTTCACTGTTTTTCACCAAAGTACGCTCCCCGGTACGCTCCCCGTTACGCGTACCGGGCGCTCCCCCCGCAAAAAATAAAAAATGTTTTTGTTTTTTCGCCTATATAGGCCTCCTAAGCCCCCCTCAGAAAACCTAGGGGGTCAGGGGATGTCTACCGTGCCCCCTTTTACCCATTCCGAACATTGTTTGTCCTCCATCTTGTGTCTCAAATCTACCGAAACACAAGATGGAGGACTCCCGTAGCGCTGCCGGTGCACGTACCGGGCGCGCACCGGTAAGCGCTCCCAAAAAAATTTAGGACGTTAATTTACATAAAAACCACTGGAGAGACTTTCACCAAATATAGAATAGGCCCTACTACATACCAGTCCCTACCTTTTTCCCAAATTTGGTGGAATTCCATTGAGCCATTTGAGCTATAGCCCTGTCTAAATGTCCTGAGGTAAATTACATGACAAAAACACATATGAAGTGTTAGGATTTACAACCAATTAAAATGTTACTTTCATTTTCTACTTTTTTTTCCTGACATTTGATTGGTTATGTACATGAATATAAATGAAAAATGAGAGGGAAACACGGACATTTTGACTACACCTACCTGAGGTACATCTTGAAAGAACTTTCTCCATTTATCTTCATCACCATTTAATAAGGTAAGTTGTTAATTTGTAAGGGGCACTTTAAGTTAATTTGTAAAAACGTTTTCTGATAGTTATTTACTGTCCCTCTGTTATAGTTATAGATTGAGATAGGCTTCTCTGTTATAGTTATAGATTGAGTTAGGCTTCTCTGGTATAATTATGAAATTACTTAGGCTTCATCACATACACTTTTTTGATATTTCTACTTCCTGCCTGATACCATACACTGCCCAAAGATAACTTCACTGTTAAAAACTCACAAGTACCTGTCTAAACTTAAACCCAACACTGCCCTAACTCTACTGATATATTTATTTTTAATGCAATTTACAGCAAGAAAATGGAAGGAGAAGCAAATATTTCATTCGAAATAGTTCTTGAAAACAATCATGAGGAAGACTTTGACTTTATGGATCAGTCTCTAGACGAAGAGTTAATTAATAGTGTGGAAGAAATGGAATCATGGACTGAAAATGAGGACATTCCTGACGATATAATGTTGGAAGTGTTATTAAATTTTGAAAAATCAGAGCAATACATTTTTATTTAATAATTAATAATTGTTCTAGACATTATTCTTTTTTATATGTAATTCATGAAATAGTACCAAAATAAATATAATATAAACTGAGACTTATAATATACTGTGCAACTTTTTTGTGTTACATAGTAATTTTGCTCATAGTTACTTCCTTTCTCCCACTATATTATCTCCAATGTGTATTTGACATCTCTTTTTCATCTCCTGCCTCCATTTTGTTTCTGCTTTCCTGACAGACTATGGTATAGATTCTATATACCACAATAAATTATCTACAGAGGAGACGGTGTACATTGAATTTAAGACTCTGTATTGGTACCTACATGCTGGTACTTAAATCACCCACACAACATAACAACTCTATTCAAAGCTACCCTACCTCTAAGCACTTTAAATTATTATTTTACTTTTTCACTGGGTTTTCCCCTTGGTACGCTCCCCGGTACGCTCCCCAGTGCGCGTAACCGGCGCTCCCCCCGTGAAAATCGGAATTTTTATTTCTTTATTTTTTGCCCCGCGGGGCCCTTTTATGGCCCCCACATCAAACCTAGGGGGTCAGGGGGGGTCTACCCTGCCCCCTTATTGTCATTTCCCCCTTTGTTTTTGCCACCTCTTGTGTCTTGATCCTACCGAGACACAAGATGGCAGCCGCTCCGGACTGTTTGGAATGTTGACAGACACCCGAGAGCCCATCAGCTTTCCGCTCGCGAACTCGCGTAGCGCGCTGGAGCGCTCCCCGGTGCGCGTACCGGAACGCGCTTATAGATATATATATTTTTTTGAACCTAAATTACTCAAAATCCTCTGGAGCACATATCTTGAGACATAGCAAAGGCACATCGTGCTACCAATCCCTACAATTTTGCCAAGTTTCGTGGGAATCCATTCAGCCGTTCGGGCTAAAAGTGAGTCCAACCGCCCTATGGAAATTAACATGGGGAAAACACGTTTTGGGACCCCCCCTTTTATCTCGGCCCCCGCTTGACGAATCCCCCCCCAGGAAAGGAGCGGAGAGCAGCGAGGCAAATTTGAGGAAAATTACAGGCAGATCCCTCAATCTGCGCCAAAGTTATTCCCAATAGAATGTTGCGGATTTCCTATGGAAAACAATCCTAACTATAACTACCTACTGGCGACCGCCAGTAGGTTATATATTATATATATATATATATATATATATATATATATATATATATATATATATATATATATATATATATATATATATATATATATATATATATATATATATATATATATATATATATATGTATATACATTTATCACCACAAACAAGATTGCCCTTTTAGGAAACGCCTGCACAGTCAAAGATATCTTCCTTCGTTTATTGTAGATGCAGGTACAGCGTGCATCCCTTCCCCATTGCAAGTGCCAAATGCATTTCGGGCTGCCTGCCCCTTTTCAATGGCTCACTCGAAATTCTGGCAGCTGAGAGGACTCGTTACACTCATGTCCCACCATCATGGGATTTCAGGAATGCTGGGACAAGTAGTCCATATTTCTTAATCCAAAGTGGGCTGCTCTCCGAAAGTCTTGTGAAAAACTGTGTTCCCCAAAGTGGGTTGGAAGGGGGAGAACCACCTCTGTGCCAGCAATTAGTTACCCAGAATACCGGAAATCTTTGGCTCCTGATGGCACTCGAATTTTCGATGCCAGGTCCGCTGAGGTTGCGGCGGGGCGTTTCTGAAACGAGGCGCGCTGCGTTTTCATCACCACAAACAAGATTGCCCTTTTAGGAAACGCCTGCACAGTCAAAGATATCTTCCTTCGTTTATTGTAGATGCAGGTACAGCGTGCATCCCTTCCCCCTTGCAAGTGCCAAATGCATTTCGGGCTGCCTGCCCTTTTTCAATGGCTCACTCGAAATTCTGGCAGCTGAGAGGACTCGTTACACTCATGTCCCACCCTCATGGGATTTCAGGAATGCTGGGACAAGTAGTCCATATTTCTTAATCCAAAGTGAGCTGCTCTCCAAAAGTCTTGTGAAAAACTGTGTTCCCCAAAGTGGGTTGGATGGGGAGAACCACCTCTTTGCCAGCAATTAGTTACCCACAATACCGGAAATCTTTGGCTCCTGATGGCACTCGAATTTTCGATGCCAGGTCCGCTGAGGTTGCGGCGGGGCGTTTCTGCGACGAGGCGCGCCGCGTTTTCATCACCACAAACAAGATTGCCCTTTTAGGAAACGCCTGCACAGTCAAAGATATCTTCCTTCGTTTATTGTAGATGCAGGTACAGCGTGCATCCCTTCCCCCTTGCAAGTGCCAAATGCATTTCGGGCTGCCTGCCCTTTGTCAATGGCTCACTCGAAATTCTGATAATACACAATTGCCTGGTCTCAGTTTTATGCTGTATTTTAATTGTCAGCAAAGTATGAGCCTGTATTTACTTACACAGCTCATATGTTATTTCAATACATTAGAATCATATAAGTCATTACTTAATTTCATACATGAGGTTCAAACACGATCAAAACTTAAATATACATTCTAGACATTAAATCATATTATGCAAAAAACATACACAACTTATAAATGCACAATTTCATGGTTAGGTTATAAAAAACATTTTTCAGAGGTACACCAGAATCAATTAAACTTCAGTCCTGTCTATGTTATTTCTGAATGCCTTTTTGAGGACTGATTGTCACCATGGGGCAATTTTCAACTGATGTGTCCAGCTCGGACACCCTGTTTTTATTTTCTACCCTTGGCGACCGGAGCGATGGATCTGCTCAGGAAAGCCGACGCGTTTCCAAACCCGGTTCAATCATTCGGGTTTTTCCTCAGGGCGAACCTGGGTACCTAACAGGTTAAAAATTACATTATTAGTACCTTCTCCTAATTCAATTGGGGTTGCTGTATTCTAGTTTTTGGGCGCCCGGAATTACCTTCTCAGTCCAGAGCCGCTTTGAACGTTAGAACTCTGGAATTATTTTCGTTTCACAACCTGTGATGGTGTGAAAAGAGGGAATAATTTTTTGTCTGTGAATATTTAACAGGGGCATATCTAGGATCATACCGTGCCTTCTCAGGACTTACTTGTAAGTGATGAATGCGGTGGGCTCGTGCTGTTGACGAATCCCACGTTGCAACAATTTAGCGGAATCACTCCTCTGTTTTAAAAAAAATAACAAACTTGTATCAGTTCTGCCCGAAACCGAATTCGAATGACAGAGCAATCTTACTGCGCGGACATTTCAACAAAGATTACAAGGGAGCAGGTTCTTACTTGTGTCTGCTGTGGTTTTATTGCTGTCTAAAGCCGATTCTTCATTTTTGGAAATTGTTTGGCCGCCTTCAATGCTGTTTGACTGTAAGAAGTTAGAAGGCTTAATTAATCATGCGCGTTTAAAACTGCGGGCTGTACTTGGGGCACTGCATTTTAGTCAGTTGCTCACCTTGCTTCTTTCAGTGTAATGCTCGGTTCAACGCTCCTGCTGGTAAGCGTTCGGCCATGGCGTTGCTGTGTGTAAATGAACACCACGCCTCCGGAGTCATGTGATTCTTATCGCAAGTGTTTCTGGGACTTGTGGTTTTGTGTCTTTGGCACCTAGCAACTTAAAGGGGGCGATCACTATGTTTTGGGGGTGTATGTAACTGTTGCTCATGTACGATTTACATGCGCCTGAGTGCGTTTCATTAAGGGCCGGTGCTGCTCTCAGGGGAGTCAGTAAGTGTTTCTTTGGAGTTCAGAAAGTTCGTTCATCCCGTCGATCACGCAGTTGAACTTTAGTATCAGATATGCTTCCCTTTGCATTAGTAAACTGTCCACATCTCCTCCTCGTGGGGGGATCTTAATACCGGACAATACAGTCCATTTAAAATCCTTTTCACTGTGTCCAAATTGCTGAAAATGTTGTACCATCGGGGCTGTTAATATGTTTTGCTTTATTCTTGAACGATGCTGTGCTACCCTTTGATTTATTTGTTGGATTGTCTTGCCTATATACAGTTTTGGGCAAGGGCAGATTATGGCATAGACCAAATTGCGGCTTTTGCAATTGGTGAATTCTTTGTGTGTCCATTTGATGTTGTTGTGTTGAAATTCTGTTCCTTCTACCGTATTGGGACAGGGCACACAGGTGCCACATTTGTGGTGGCCTTCTACAGGCTTCAATTTCCATAACGTGCGTAGGTCCGTTTTGACCTGACTAACCCCCAAATCTGCCCGGACAATCTGCTGTCCTATGCTCTTGTTTTTTTTAAGAGCGAAGAGTGGTTTTTCTAAAGGCATTTCAGACCCAGAAATCAAGTGCCAATTTTTTAGAATGATGGATTTGAATTTATTTGTATGTGGACCATATGTTGACACACATACTAACTTGTCAGTGGGATCTTTTGTGCAAGAAAAGATGACTTTGTAACACATGCTGAAATATTGAGCAACCAATTAAGAACAAGAGGGTATCCGGGCAAATTGTTAAAACATTTGACTAAACGTGCTTGGCACACACCCAGAGAGGAATTGCTGACAAAAAAACAAAAAGATCCCACTGACAAGTTAGTATGTGTGCAGCAGATTGTCCGGGCAGATTTGGGGGTTAGTCAGGTCAAAACGGACCTACGCACGTTATGGAAATTGAAGCCTGTAGAAGGCCACCACAAATGTGGCACCTGTGTGTCCTGTCCCAATACGGTAGAAGGAACAGAATTTCAACACAACAACATCAAATGGACACACAAAGAATTCACCAATTGCAAAAGCCGCAATTTGGTCTATGCCATAATCTGCCCTTGCCCAAAACTGTAAATAGGCAAGACGACCCAACAAATAAATCAAAGGGTAGCACAGCATCGTTCAAGAATAAAGCAAAACATATTAACAGCCCCGATGGTACAACATTTTCAGCATTTTGGACACAGTGAAAAGGATTTTAAATGGACTGTATTGTCTGGTATTAAGATCCCCCCATGAGGAAGAGATGTGGACAGTTTACTAATGCAAAGGGAAGCATATCTGATACTAAAGTTCAACTGCGTGATCGACGGGATGAACAAACTTTCTGAACTCCAAAGAAACACTTACTGACTCCCCTGAGAGCAGCACCGGCCCTTAATGAAACGCACTCAGGCGCATGTAAATCGTACATGAGCAACAGTTACATACACCCCCAAAACATAGTGATCGCCCCCTTTAAGTTGCTAGGTGCCAAAGACACAAAACCACAAGTCCCAGAAACACTTGCGATAAGAATCACATGACTCCGGAGGCGTGGTGTTCATTTACACACAGCAACGCCATGGCCGAACGCTTACCAGCAGGAGCGTTGAACCGAGCATTACACCAAAAGAAGCAAGGTGAGCAACTGACTAAAATGCAGTGCCCCAAGTACAGCCCGCAGTTTTAAACGCGCATGATTAATTAAGCCTTCTAACTTCTTACAGTCAAACAGCATTGAAGGCGGCCAAACAATTTCCAAAAATGAAGAATCGGCTTTAGACAGCAATAAAACCACGGCAGACACAAGTAAGAACCTGCTCCCTTGTAATCTTTGTTGAAATGTCCGCGCAGTAAGATTGCTCTGTCATTTGAATTCGGTTTCGTGCAGAACTGATACAAGTTTGTTATTTTTTTTAAAACAGAGGAGTGATTCCGCTAAATTGTTGCAACGTGGGATTCGTCAACAGCACGAGCCCACCGCATTCATCACTTACAAGTAAGTCCTGAGAAGGCACGGTATGTTCCTAGATATGCCCCTGTTAAATATTCACAGACAAAAAATGATTCCCTCTTTTCACACCATCAACGTTCAAAGCGGCGCTGGACTGAGAAGGTAATTCCGGGCGCCCAAAAACTAGAATACAGCAACCCCAATTGAATTAGGAGAAGGTACTAATAATGTAATTTTTAACCTGTTAGGTACCCAGGTTCGCCCTGAGGAAAAACCCGAATGATTGGACCGGGTTTGGAAACGCGTCGGCTTTCCTGAGCAGATCCATCGTTCCGGTCGCCAAGGGTAGAAAATAAAAACAGGGTGTCCGAGCTGGACACATCAGTTGAAAATTGCCCCATGGTGACAATCAGTCCTCAAAAAAGCATTCAGAAATAACATAGACAGGACTGAAGTTTAATTGATTCTGGCGTACCTCTGAAAAATGTTTTTTATAACCTAACCATGAAATTGTGCATTTATATGTTGTGTATGTTTTTGCATAATATGATTTAATGTCTAGAATGTATATTTAAGTTTTGATCGTGTTTGAACCTCATGTAAGAAATGAAGTAATGACTTATATGATTCTAATGTATTGAAATAACATATGAGCTGTGTAAGTAAATACAGGCTCATACTTTGCTGACAATTAAAATACCTAAATTAACAAAAATAATAAGGAGTATCACCAGAAAAAATGCTCGAAGAGCGATTTCTACGGGATGATTCACTAGCAAAGAGAAGAAAGTCCTTCTTTTTTAAGTAACCCCTCACTCACCGACCTGGTCGGTGACATGCTTCATCATCGGGGCCACCCTGATGGCCGAGTGCCATCAAGGTGTGCTTCGACACCTGAACTACAGTGGAGCTGGTATGTGAGTGATGAATGCGAAAACGAAAAAGTAGTGGGTGAGTTAAAAATTGTCCTGGTATGACTTATGTGAAAAAAAAATTATTCTTGAAGCTACTGGACAATGTTAAAATATAAGTGTTGATACTGTTAATGGTATAATTATGACCAAAAGTATCTGGAAGAATGTGTGGTGGGTCTACATGTTTCAAACCGTAATGGGACATAAACAAGACGAGCGTTGTTACTAGGGGAACCTATGTCCCTGGGAGGCCTCCGTAGCGCAACTGTATGACGTCACTACATCAGCGCGTGAGGCTAGCCACTCCCCCAACTTCCGCGTTGGCGGCTCTCTTATCCCCGGCCCCGTCCTCGCTTCATTTACGGGCGCGTGGAGGGACCTCGTAGGTACACTGTTACCGCTAGCCGGCGAAAATGTAAGTAGAGACCTGCAGAACCACAGGGCCAGAAGGAAGTCTGTGCCTCGTATTCCATATATGTCTCGCTAATGGGCTATCTATCCTGATTCCAATTATCTCCTTTTTCAGAATATGTTTCCAAACCAGGCCGCCCCTCCCTAATCCCGTGCTGCCCTATGATTCTCCATTAGGAGTAAGCATGGTCTATTTTGTGTGTTTTTTGTCGTGTGTCTGGTATTGTCATATGTTTAGCTAAGATACAGTTATCACTTTGCTATGCCCCCCACCTCAATATGATACGAGTGTTGCATAGCCACGCACAAATAGTTTTTGATGCGTGTGAATTAATTAATATATTTACGCCTAAAAACCACAATAGCACACTACAATTGATAGGTGTGCTTGGTCCTAATTGAAGGCTTATATGCGCTATAAATCAGTTATGATACTCATTGAGCCGCACTGTGCACTCCGGAATTTTTGCACTATATAAACCATAAATATTTCAGCATGGGATGATTCAAGAGATACGAAGACACGAGACACCGTCACTTCACTACGTTGCAGGCTTGTAACTAGTTTGATTGTGATTTTCATATTTTTTCTCCACAGGTCTTTTTCTTGACTAACCACTTTTGGGTTATACTTTCATCCTTTTGCCTAGCACCACAAATTTTGCTGCTAAGGCACAGGGAATTGCAGGCACGGCAGGGCGTTAGTGTACCCTGACCACCCTATTCCCTGGTTTTGGTCCTGAAGAAAAACCGGTAATTCCCATTACGGTTTGAAACATGTAGACCCACCACACATTCTTCCAGATACTTTTGGTCATAATTATACCATTAACAGTATCAACACTTATATTTTAACATTGTCCAGTAGCTTCAAGAATAATTTTTTTTTCACATAAGTCATACCAGGACAATTTATAACTCACCCACTACTTTTTCTTTTTCGCATTCATCACTCACATACCAGCTCCACTGTAGTTCAGGTGTCGAAGCACACCTTGATGGCACTCGGCCATCAGGGTGGCCCCGATGATGAAGCATGTCACCGACCAGGTCGGTGAGTGAGGGGTTACTTAAAAAAGAAGGACTTTCTTCTCTTTGCTAGTGAATCATCCCGTAGAAATCGCTCTTCGAGCATTTTTTCTGGTGATACTCCTTATTATTTTTGTTAATTTAGATACCTAACCTAGGGGACTAGGAGTATTGTTCCGTCCGCTTCGGTGGATAAAATCCCTTAACTCTCTCCAATTGTTTTTGACACGACAATTAAAATACAGCATAAAACTGAGACCAGGCAATTGTGTATTATCAGTATTTATATGTCCAGCCTGGCTCCGAGGACAAACCCCAACTGTTTATAATCACTTGAAATTCTGGCAGCTGAGAGGACTCGTTACACTCATGTCCCACCCTCATGGGATTTCAGGAATGCTGGGACAAGTAGTCCATATTTCTATATTAAAAGGGCAATCTTGTTTGTGGTTATATATACATTTATATATACACTTATACACTTTCAGGGATGTTTTAGTTAGTTGAACATTTCACTCGTATAAAACCAGAGAAATTCTGCTGTTATAGTTAGTAGAGCTAACTATAATTGCCGCCCCCGCAATGCACTGCTGACGACGTCACATATTACATAATTCATGACATGCTCAGTGACATCATCCAGTGACTGAGTGTTTCTAAAAATGTCAAGAACGTTATATCTATATATGCAAATATAATGAAGAATGATTGGTTGTCACCTAGATGGTTTGATTCATTCTGCTCCCAGGCGGCACGAAAGTTGCAGGAGGCCTTGAATGTTACCCCGAGAAACCGATCATATATACATGCTTGTCGCGCAGAATACAAACAGGTCTTGGCCATACGCAAGTGAGCTCTTAAGGAGGAGACATGAAAGGAGCTGTTAGAAACGAGTACCCTAGGGAACAGCTCAATGTTCTGGGGTATTGTCAATAGAGCATTGTTTACGCAAGACACAGGCGGTGACATAGGCCCCCACATTACGGAAAAAGAATGGTTTTCCCATTTCAGAGCTATGTGTAAGGGCTCTATGGCTCTCCGTTGAACGCCAACTAAGGAATATAAAACCGACAGTGTGACCTTTAAGCAGATAGAGGTGGAGGCGGGGATTGATGGACTAACCCGTAACAAGGCCCCGGGCCCGGATGGCATCCCTCCGGATCTCTATAAATCAGACCCATCTTTCTGGGCACCGATCCTTGTAGCTGTTCTCAATGCTGCTTCCAGGGACGGTTGCCTGGAATCATGGGCCACTTCCACCATTGTGCCAGTGTTTAAAAAGGGGGATCGGAACAGCACTTTCTGCAACAAGCCAATCTCCCTGATCGATTCAGTGGTAAAAGGGGTGGGAGTAGTGCTATTGGAAATATTATCTTCTTGGGCAGAGGAGCATAACATCATCTCAGACATCCAACATGAGTTTTGCCCCGAGCGGTCGACAGGAGCCCAATGTCTAAACCTTTACTTGATTCTGGGTAAATACACAATGACTCATCCAGGTACAATCTACCTGGCCTTCATGGACCTTTCATCCGCATTTGACTGCATTAACCGAGCCAAGCTGTGGCAATCCATGAGGGCCATGGGGGTGGAAGATAACATCGGGAATTTCCTAGTGGATCTATGTTGTACATTAATCCTACCTCTGTTTTCATTATTTCCTTACCTCATTGTGTTCCAGAATGTATGTGGCTCTCAACTCTTCCTGGGATTCTAGGTTGAGTCAGTTTGTGCCTGGCCAGCTCCTTCTGTAGATGTATTGCTGTTTAACTGCGCAATAAACCTGTTGCACTGCACTGAAGTCTCCAGGGCATTTACTACAATTTTGGCGACGATTTGTAGCTGGTCAGGAATGCCTATGGTGGTCTTCGACGGTCCATAAAGATTTGGGTCGTTATTGATATTGTGCTAACTGGACAGCGGACGAAAATCTTCAAAAGGAAAAGAACCCGACGTGTGCAGCCTCTCTGTTTACTCTCCGACAGCATTTACTAAATTGGGACGATTTTTAAGGAACTGTGAGTACTTCGTTTCTAGCGCGAGCGCATCTGCAACCGATGCTATTACTAAGCGCTGTGTCTGACGTCACCGCGTTAGTGAAACGCACCTCAGGCATTACACGCATGCGCGCTAACCTTCGCGCTAAGCATTAATGCGTTCCACAACTCATGCTTATGCGTTCCAAGCCTCAAACTGAAGTGGCGGCCATTTTAATGCGTGTTTACATCCTTAAAGACAGCGTTTACAGTTTCTCATCGAGGATTATTTTCGAGCAGAAGTCTTCCGATCGTGAAGCCTAAGAATCTTTCCAAAAAGCAATTCAGAACAATATCTTCCTGTGTGCAGTATATAAATGGAGGTATGTCAAAAAGCAAAAATATACATATGAGCTAATACTTATAACATTTTTTACCTCTTCCATATTAACTTTTACAATTGTTTACTTTGACTATAATTAATTTGAATATTAAACATGGCACAACAAATGTTGGTTACTTTACCACCACAATTTTTGCCTGAACCTGGCACACCAGAGATACCATGGGAAGATTGGTACATAATGTTCGACAACTACCTCGAAGCACTAGATGGTCAAGAATTCTCTGCAAAAAGGAAAAAGGCCATTCTTTTGAGCACACTTGGCAAAGAAGGGCAGAGAGTCTTCAGATTTTTACCTATAGCTTTAAGAGCTAATGGACAAGATATGGACAATGAGTTCAAAGAAGCTGTGGCAAGATTTGAGGTGAGATTCTCGAAGGAAGAGAATCTAGTCATGAACCGTTATAAATTTTACACTCAGCGACAAAAGGAGTCTGAGTCCATAGATGATTTTCTGGCTCGACTCAGAGAGTTGTCAATTAAATGTAAATTCGGTGTCATGACCGACAAACTCATAAGAGATCAGCTAATTGTACAATGTTCAAATAAGAAAATTCAGGAGAGACTATGGGCGGCAAAGAATCCTTTGCTGAAGGATGCCATTGACCTAGCAAAGGTCATTGAAGAATCTAGCAAATGTATGAAGGCTCTTGATTCCCACAAAGTGAGCCCTCAACAGGAGGTATCAGTGGTTTCTGATAAGAAAATTCTGGCTGAATGTGAACATTGCGGAGGTGACAACATTGCAGTAGTAAAGTATAAACCGAAGTTTCCGCAAAAGAAAGGCTTCACTACCAACAAACCGTGCAATAGATGTGGAAGCAGTAGTCATTCTTCGGAAGAAAAATTTTGTTTTGCTGCAAACAAGGAGTGTCTCAAGTGTGGCAGAATGGGACACTACTCAAAGATGTGCAAGGCAAAACCTAAGCAAAGAGTTGCTACTGTTGAGGATTACCTATATGAAGGTGAAGCTGAGAGACTTTTAGTAATAGATGAAATTGATGTCGTTGGTGAGGATCCTAGACAGAACAGACCAAAGGCGGTTTTCAAGATTGACTCTCATGAAGTGTCATTGATGGTAGACACAGGGTCACGTCATACCATTATTCCCAGAGTTATCTTTGACACTTTCTGGGAAGGAGTGATCTTGAACGAGCGTGACATATCACCTAAGGGTTTCAATGGCCAGAAGATAGAAATTCTTGGTTTCTTTGAATCCGACATCTGCTTTGAAAAGAGATCTACCTGGGGGAAAGTGTACGTTTCTATTGATGGTCCTCCCATCCTTGGTTGGATTCATCAGTATGATCTGTATATTGTAATCAATCCAAGAGCCAAAAATCAGATCATGGTAGTGGATGATGACTCTATCGAATCCATTCTTGGTGAGTTTAGTTCGGTGTTCAAAGCTGAACTTGGTGAGCTGAGAGGTTACTCTCACCTCATTAAGCTGAAGAAGAATAGCTTACCTATACAACACCGGGTCAGAAGGATTCCTATTGCTATCCGTGAGGATGTGAGTGCGTTGATTGAGGAGATGCTTCAATCTGGAGTCATAGAACCAACGGAAGCATCAGCCTCGGTTTCTCCTGTAGTTATTTCTAAAAAAGCTGATTGCAAACTTAGGTTCTGTGTGGACCTCAGGGCTTTGAATAAGTGTATTGTTGCAGACACCTTCCCCTTACCAAATATCTCAGAGATGGTGTCTACCCTTCAGGGAGCAAAATACTTCTCAAAGTTAGACCTGAAGAGTGCCTATCATCAGGTTAAACTTCACGAATCTTCTAAACATCTCACCGCCTTTATCACTCCGGAGGGTATCTTCCAATTCACTCGCCTTCCCTTTGGTTTGATATCGGCGGCGAGTGTGTTCCAAAGGTTAGTCACTGAGATTTTCGAGGGGTTGAAAAATGTGGTGTTCTTCCAGGACGACATCCTGGGTTTTGGAGAATCTGTTGCTGAACACAATCATGTCCTGAAGAATGTCCTACATAGGATTTGGGACACTGGACTTACCTTGCGGAAAGAGAAGTGTTCCTTTCTCGTCCAAGACATTGAATATCTGGGCCATGAGATATCCGCTAGCGGGGTAAAGCCAAAGAAAGATCTCTTGGAGGCTATACGTTCTGCTCCTTGTCCTGCTGACAAGGACCAGTTACGTTCCTCCATGGGATTGATTGAATACTATTCTAAATTTGTAGAGAAATTTTCAGAGAAAACATTACCCTTGAGAGCCTTGCTTAAAAAATGCTGTAAGTTTGTGTGGGGACATGAACTGGAGGTGTGCTTTAACAACATCAAGGACGCCATTTGCAGTGCAAAGGTCTTGGCGCCTTTTGATACTAAAAAGGTCTCTACTTGGTTGATGCGAGTGCTTGTGGTATTGGCGCTGTTCTGATGCAGTCACATAAGGATGGCGAGAGGCCCATTGCTTTTGCTTCCCGCACTCTTTCTCAATGCGAACAGAATTACTCGGTCATCGAAAAAGAGGCTTTAGCTGCCGCCTGGGGCGCACACCATTTTCGCACCTATCTGTGGAGTACACGTTTCAATCTTAAGACTGACCATAAGCCACTTATTAGGATACTTTCCCTTGGTGGTGCAGCCTGCAGTTCCCCTAGGTTGGCGAGGTTAGCTTCCAAACTCCAGGAGTATCACTTCGATATATCTCACATACAGGGTTGGAGAAACTTTCAAGCTGATTGTTTATCTAGGTTGGCGTTACCGACTGAGTCTCAGTCTAATGAGTCGTTCAGTCTTGAGGGTGCTGAAGAAAACATTGCTTGGATTAATGATGTTGTTTCTCTTGGTGCAAGTTCTTTTTCATGCATGGATTGGTTGGAGGCTATGTCTAAGGATTGTGTTTTGCAAGAAGGTATTCAACTAATCAAATTGGGTACACGGAGGGAAAGCTGTGTTCGTGTCTCTGTACGTCCTTTCTTAAAGATTATAGATGAGTTATCTGTGTGTGAGGATAATGTCGTAATGCGTGGAGACAAATTTGTTCCTCCTGCTGATTTGAGATCCAAGCTTATTGCTATAGCACATGAGGGACATTTGGGGCAAACATTGACACAACAAAGGCTCAAGTTAAACTTTTGGTGACCCGGTATGGACTCATCAATTTCTTCCTGGGTTGAGGATTGTCCTACCTGTAAGATGGGAGAGAAAAGATTGAAGATTTCTGCAGGGTCTCAGGTAGGGGAGTTAAAATTTCCTGAAGTCCCGTGGCATACTATCTGTCTCGACTTTATAGGTCCAATGAATGAGTTACCTGTGTCTCAGAGGTTTGCTATTGTTGTAGTGGATTGTTTTTCAAAGTGGTTGTCAGTCGAATTTTTGAAGGACATCACTACTGATACGACCATAAGATATTTGAGGTCTTTGTTCTTCATGGAGGGCTTTCCGAATGTCATCATTACCGACAATGGGACACAGTTAGTTTCGCATGACATGCGCTCATTTCTAACAGTTTCTGGTATTTCCCATCACAGAATGTCACTCTACAATCCCCAAGGGAATGGCCTTTGTGAGCGCTTAAATAGATTAGTCAAGGGAACCATCCAGATGGCTGTTTCTAAGGGTTCCTCGGTTTCTGGTATGGTTCGTGAAATGGTTTATGCTTATTGCACTACTCTACATAGTTCTCAGAACAAGTCTCCCTTTGAGATTATGAGGGGCAGGACTCCCAGCACAAAATTGACTCCCTCTTGGCTTAAAGATTTGGTTTCTTAGTCAGACTTGGCAAGGAGTGCTCTTGCGTCTGGGTCTTTTTCTTCACCTTTACGTAGGTCCTCTGGTAGTAAGTTGGTGGAGCCAGTTTCTAGTAAAATTTCTAAGGGTGACCTTGTTAAAGTGAAGTCTGGTAGGATTTCTGGTGGTTTGTCTAAATTTAGAGGTCCCTTTTCAGTGAAGATGGTTTACCCTCACTATGTGGTGCTTTCCAATGGGGAGAAATTGAGTTTGAGGAGGGTGGCTCTGTATCAGAAAGCTTGTTCTGATGCCAGTTCTCAAACTTCCGGCTCTCTTCCTCTTCAGGTTCAACATGATTGTAGTAGTGATTCTTCTGGTTACATGTTCATCTCTTCTCATGTTCCGTCTTCCTCCAATTCTGTGGGAGGATTAAGTAGGAGGGATGGTGGTGGTGATGCCCCTGACGTTCAATCCAGTAGCAGAGCTTCGAACCAGTCTGCTCTTTCTCCAGCTCATGACTTAATTCAGCCACCTTCAAAGTGTTCACGGTCTCGTAGGCCACCTTTGTATCTAAATGATTACTGTTGTGATTGATCTGTTAGTTAATGAACCAAAATGTGTTCCCTAATTTATGTTTTTACTCATACCCTTCTTTTTGTTACTAGTAGGTATTTTCTTTTCTTATGGCACATGATTCTTTTATTTTCAACGAGAGAAGATGTGTTGTACATTAATCCTACCTCTGTTTTCATTATTTCCTTACCTCATTGTGTTCCAGAATGTATGTGGCTCTGAACTCTTCCTGGGATTCTAGGTTGAGTCAGTTTGTGCCTGGCCAGCTCCTTATGAAGATGTATTGCTGTTTAACTGCGCAATAAACCTGTTGCACTGCACTGAAGTCTCCAGGGCATTTACTACAATCTACATAGGGACACCAAGGCGAATGTTAGATATGCTCAAGATCTCCGTGTGGTTAGGGATTTTAAAATCGAAGAGGAGTACAGCAAGGTTGTATCTTGGCCCCTTCTCTGTTTAATTTTAACATAAACAAGCTTGATGTTGCCTTGGTGGGCACAGGGGCAGACTTCCCACATGTAGGGCGGAGGGGTCTCCCCGTCCTATTATATGCGGATGATGTGGTCCTCATAGTCAGAACAGCCAGGGGACTCCAAACTTTGCTAGACACCTTTTTAAAATTCATGGGGTCTCGAGATCTGGCAATTAATAACGCCAAATCCTATATTTTGCAGGTAGGGCAACGGACGATGAAAAAGTATGCTTTCACAGTAGGTTCAGAGAAGGTCCCTTTGACGACAGTGTTTTCATACCTGGGGGTGTTATTGGACAACCGCCTGAAGTGGGGGCCTCTTAATCAGAAGAAGAAGGGGGAGTTCTCCAGAATAACTGCTGCTATTTTTTAACTTCACTGCAAAGATGCTCAAGCGCTCAATTTCAGCCATGTTATAAAATTTACCAGGCTAAAGGTTTAGCAACTGTCTGCTACGGCAGAGAAATCTGGGGATACACCTCTACAGATGTATTACAGGTGGTTTAGAATTAATTCCTAAAACATTTACTGGGTGTGCCAAACAGGTCATCAAACTTGGTAGTCCATGAGGAATTGGGGGGTACCTTTCATATGTGACACCCTAGCTCTGTGCCCTCCAGTGTTTTGGCTCAAGTGTTGGCTGAATAAAGAATTAGCTCTCAGCCAGCAGATTATAACTGATTGTGTGAGCCTCGACCATATGTCCTGGATTCCATGGCTGAAATACATTAGAGGCTGCTTAGCAGAGTTGGGTCACCCTGAACTTTTTTTAAACCCTGACATCATTGTAAAAAAGGATGATGGGGCATATTATTATCAAGCACAGCGTTAAAATTATTGTCACTTTAGCGGCAGAAAACTGCCACTAAAGCAGCTATAATGGGCTTGATAATATGTCCTTGAGAATTCCAATAGAAGCCCATGTTGTCACCAGAACATGGGCTTCTATGGGAATTCACAAGGGCATATTATCAAGCTCAGTATCGCCGCTTTAGCGGCAATTTCCTGCTGCTAAAGTAGCAATAATTTTAACACAGTTTCTTGATAATATTCCCTGTAGAGTTTGTCAAGAAAGCCTTTAGCTGTATTAGGAAGTTAGAAAGAGACAAAATGGAACTGCGAAAACTCAGCATCTGCAAAGGTTTGGTGATAAATACCAACCCATCAAGAGAGCCTTACTTCTTGGGTTCTCTGTCCACATATGAGCGTTTTTTATTGTCCAGGCTTTCATTTGTTACTTGCCGCTCCAAAAGGATGTAGCAGAGGACAGGTGTTAGCACCCTGTGGCTGCGACGGAGTGTCTCCACAGGATCTGCTACATTTATGTTACTCTGTAAATTTTACGATGTACCACAGAGAAATATTTTTTTCCCCTTTTAAAGAAGTTGCATTTTAGCCAAGTCCGCCCAGCACTTTTGTACCTGCAATTGTTGAAGCCAGACTGTATTTTTTTTATTGTGGGTTACTTGAAATCTACAGTAAGAACAAGGGCCTGCCTTGGATTTTAGTTATTTTAATGAGAGAGGGCATCTCTTGTTTGAATACTTGGCAAACATGACTTTTTGTTATGTAGATCCATCTGCTCCTTATTTATTAACATGAACTGTAATTTTAATGTATCTAGTTTTAAATGAGATGTGGTTGTTTCGTAACTTTTATGGTTTTCTTTACGCAAAACCAAATAAAGTTGTTTTGATTGATTGATTCATTGATTGATTGGTTGTCTGAGAACCTGTATGGGTGCCTGAGTGTCTGTGTGGGTGGGGGGCGTGATTCCCTGGACTCTCTGCGTGGATGTGTGAGTGGGTAATTCACTGGGTGTATGTGTTTATGAGTGCGTGTGTTAGATAGTGTCTCAGTGAGTGAGTGTATGTATAGCTATGTTGGTGAGTGAATGGATGTGTTAGTGGTAAATATGTAAGTAACTACATATGTGAAAGGCAGTATTTGTGAGTGTTGGACTATATACGTGACTATATGTAAAAGTGAGTGATAGTGACAGTGGCTGCATGGATAAGTGTGTGCTTATGTCAGCAGTTGTTGAAGACAGTATGTGTCTGTTTGAATAAGTTACGTTTTGTGTGTATAACTGTATAGATGAGTAAATGGCAGTGTAATTAATTATTTGGGTGACTGACTAAGATTTTGAGTAACTCTTTGGGTGAGTGGCAGTGTGTGAGTGTCCATATGGGTGTATGAGTGGATATAGCAGTGGCTGTATTGATGAATGACTGTGTGTATGAATGACTATTGGTTAGTGGGTGAATATGTGTCTAGACGCCCTGCTGCATGGAGGATGAAGTCCACTTATGTCCTGAGGTCCTCAGGACACAAGAGGACCTCATTGCCCCACCAGCAGTGCGCCAAGAGGCGCGTTTGCAGAGTGGTGTAAAAAGGGGTGTGGCCTCAGACCACCTCTCTGCAATCCAGCTCTGTGGCGCTTACTGGAGGTACTTGGTGGGCTAGTTGGCCCCCAGGGACCCTCAGTTTTCAAGGGAAATTTAAAACCAAAGCAGTGTTTGCTATGGCAGGGTGGGAGCTGTGCTCCCGCCCTATCATAGCAAACAGCAATGTCCTGGGGTGAGCACCCCACGACTTTGCAGGGCCATCAAGTGCTCCTGGAAAGGAGGCTGTGCGGCCCCACTCCCTTACTGTTTAAAGCCCCGGGGAGGTGGTTATCCCCGGAGCTCAGGGGTCTGCATCAGACTCCCGCATTTAATTAAAGAATGTCGCGGGGAGGTGGTGGTCCCCCGGCCAGTGTGGGAGGGGGCAGGAGCCCATCACACTTCATTTTTTTATTTTAAACCCCAGGGAGATGGCTGTCCCTGGGGCTTGGGGGGCCCACAAGTCCCCCGCACATTAATAAGCATTGTCTGGGGTGGTGGCTGTCTCTGAGGCATCATGGGGAGGCAGGAACCACCCACACATTTTACATATATGCCCCGGGGAGGTACCGGTACCCGGGGCTGCGGCGGGCTGCGTGCCCCCACGCATAAACAATTAAGCCCTGGGGAGGTGGCAGTCTCTGGGGCTGCGGGGGTCCCCATTGGCCATAATAAATGAACCAATAAATAAGCATCGCCCCAAGACCTGGCCCACCCAGGGGCTTTAAAAAAACAAAGCGCGGGAGCCTGTGCTTTGTTTTTTTTTTTCATTTCCAACAGGATTTACGCACCCAGCGCGACGTGGATGAAAATTCCAACAGAATAAATTGCTTTTTTTTGGGACTGGGGGTCCCTGTGGGACACCCTGAGCAGGCCTGGGGGGGTCAGGGTGTTAGGAATCAGTGAGTTTGTATGTAGTAGCTGGTATTGGTGTGTCAATGGTTTAAAAAATGGTAGTCTGTATTTTACAGTTGGTGTATCAAAGGTTATATTAGAGAATGAGGAGGTGGATCAGATGTTCACGTGGACGATGTCATCAGTGATGTCATTTGATTTGTCATCAGTGATGTCACTGACCATGTCATGAATGATATAATATGTGACGTCATCAGTAGTGCATTGCGCGGGCGTGAGCAATAGTTAGCTGAACTAACTATAACACAGGAATTTCTATGGTTTTGTACGAGAGAAAAGTCCAACTAACTATAACGTCCCTGAAACCTAAGGTTTTTTCTGTGAATTTCTAAGGTTTTTTAAATGCTAATTTCTAACTATATCATGCCTGAAACCTATGGTTTTGTCAGTGGATTTCAAAGGTTTTTTAAATGCTAACTTTCAATTATAATGTTCATTAAACCTATGGTTTTCTCAGTAATTTTTAATATTTCTTGTGATATTTTGTAACTTTAATATCCTAAAAATAGATTTTGTAATTTTCTGTGTTATTAAAATAATATAATGTCGTCTGTTTTCTTAAATTTTGATATATATATTTCTTTTGGGAGAAAAAAGTGGAGTTGCGCACCCATCGTGTACCTATCTTGGTGTAAGCGGATTCAAACAGCCATATTAATAAAGTCATGAAGGATGCGCGTTTCAGCCAGCCTACTCTGCTTACACTTACAGGGAGGGAACTACAATGCTATATGTCCCAGGCCTTCCCTGTAGTGATCTGCTGATCATAGGTATAGTTGTCAGCATGACACAGCCACTCCCTCAGGGCTGGTTTACACCCACACCACTCCCATGTACCACTGGCGTCACAGGACATGTGAGCCTGCCAATAAAAAGTGCAGGGCGCTCGCGCTTGATGCCATTTCCACTCCCTATATGAGTGTATCCCTGTGGTTCTTATGTTGGTGGCAGCCTAGGCACTTTGGCCGACACGGGCCTCCCGCAACGTGGCAAAAACTTGAGATGCACAGAGTTGGTGGTAGCGAAGCACTTTGCCCAACACTGGCCTCCTGCCATGTGGCGATGACTTTAGGTGCACAGAGTTGGTGGCAGCTGAGGTATTTTGTGCGACACGGGCCTCCCACCACGTGGTGATGACTTGAGCTGCACTGATTTAGTGCCACCAGAGGTGAGTAGGTGTGCAACCTGTGATGATTTGTAGGCCTCGATACACCATCCTGGCAATCAAGACCTGATTTGAATTGTGAGCTCGGCTGGACCGCGTGTATGTCAAAGGCAGCTGGCTGTACAGATATGACTCCTTGGTGCTGTGCATCAGGATGCGCTGGGGGCCTGTGCCGCGGAATCCAGCGATGGCTGATGAAGTTGCTCCGGCATGTGATGAGCCCTCTTAGAGACACATCGGTGGCGGCAGGTGAGCATTGAGGTCTGGGTGTGCAGGGTCGGGCAGTCATCAGTGGGCGGCGGACTGGTCTGGGGGCCAGGGCTGGGATGCTAGCGAAAGATGTAGGAATCCTGCACACTGCAACAACATTAGTGTACAGGCCACGGAGGTCCAGTTTTGCCTGCACATTCTGGAATGCATGTGGTTTATGTTGCGGTGATTGAGTGTAGTGTCGACAGAGGGCACAAGTAGTACATGTGTGAAGTCAATTGCCCCCAACACGTGCAGGAAGCCTGCTATGGCGTGGTTCCCTTGCTTGGACTACATCTATTTCAGTGCAGTGTGGGTGAAGTAAAAATGCAGGTGTATCAAGCTGAAACAAACAGTGATGCTTACAGGTATGATAAATCCTGCTTGATGACACTGTAACAGAAGTTTGTGTGGTTGTAACGTTCCTTTTCTTTCCTACGAAGGTTCCAACCAGATGAACTTCTGTTATGGTCATTTTGCGCAGGATTGATAATACCTGTAAGCATTTCCGTTTGTCCAAGTGCAATACATTATACCATATTATGTTTGTGACCATACTAACGCTTGACCATTGTCTTCATTGGTTATGCAGGAATACTATGGATTGAGATCAGCGGGTGGTCCGGATACAGGGGCCCTACGTTGCTTTTGTAGACATGCATCCAAGACGTGTGAGGATGTTTAATAGGGCTGGCTGTGAGACTCTTCCTACTCTCGCAGTTGTTAGTTGGAAGGTACCAGCGGCCAACAGGTGCAGCACAGCCAGCAGCTATGTCTGCTGAAGGATGTTGATTGGCCACTGTGTTGGTACCATCAGCCTGTGGGCAATGTGACAGTGTGCACCAACTTGGGAATCGGGCGATAATTCTTTTGCCACTTTTGCTGCGCTAAAGTGCTGATAACTCGCCAATAAGTCCCCACTGTTGTGTTATAGGGTGACTCTTAAAAGTAGCCCTTGTGTTTATTAGGACTATGTTGTAGCTACATACGAATCACAAGAAAAAAGATGAAAAAACAAGAAAAGTGGGCAGGGTACAAAGACCGTGACCCCCTAGGCCTACTCAGGGGATCCCATGAAAACCCCCAGGGCAAAAAATGTAGTACACATTTTTTTTAAAGCTGCTAGGTGCACGTATTCTGATGAAAAAATTAAAAACAATGACGGGGTGTATTCTCAAGGAATCATGGCTGAGTTATCAGCACTTTAGCGCAGCAAAAATGGTGAAAGAATTATCATCCTATTCTCAACCTGGTGAAAACTGCAGATATCACCAGTTTTCCAGCAATAGTTTCCGCAAAAAACATCGCCACAAATGAGGGCGACAACTAACGCTAATGATATGCAGAGTAGGCATTCCTGTGCAAAAAAACACAAAAACATCACTTCCCGATATTTTCAACAACCAGCCAAATCTGTGATGCAATCCAAAAACCGGTGATAAGCTGAGTTAGCAGTAAGAATTTAACATCTGCCTTTTACTGGTGTAAAGCAGGATGACTACCTACAGTATGAAAGGGAGCCCAGCCCAGAGCCACATCTGAAGACCAGCATATGTCATCGAGCTACTGATCATGCAGCTCCGACACCCAAGAAGGCCACAACACCCACCGCAACCACCCCCAGGACCTCGCCCCTGGACCACTCCCCCTACTACCACCGAGGCAGTGCAGAACAGGGCAGCGGACCTTTCCAAAACAGCATGGCCCCTCAGCCACACAATAGCTGAATGTTGGGAGAGGCGGGAACCAAATATGTGTGAAGGAGGCAAGACACCCATCAATAACAATGCACACAATGGCAAGTGTAGCTGTGACGTCCTGGACAGACCTCACTATACAGAGCACAGACCTCTCCAGTGATACATATACTGCTGGTGCTTGTAGTGTTGTGGACAGTGGATGCAACCATGTTACCTCAGGCAGTGGGGAAGATCTCAGTTATGTAGCTGTGTTGTCCACCCATGTAAGAGGAAGTGGAAGTGGAGTAGGCTGGTCCAATGTATGCCACTCCAGCGCAGTGTGAATAAATAGGCCGGGATCTGGGCATGCTTCACTTCTGGGAAGGCCAATACGTCTGCCAGAGCATCGGCCCTCACCCTGCCACGAGGCCGCCCCCTTGACCGCCGGCCTCCTTGACATAGGCCCCCTGTGAACTCAGCGGCACAGCACCGCAGAGTTATGTCTGTACAGACTACTGCCTTCGATGTATACTGCAGACAACAGGGCTCACAATTCAGATCGAGTTGCGATTCCAGATGACGCAGTCCAGTAGGCAACAGACATTGCTACCAGTGCGGTCCGCCCGGATCACTCATCATCGCAGGCTGCGCACACGTTGAATGCTTCTGTTGCCACTAACTGTGCAGCTCAACTCAACAGCACAGGGCTGTGGACCCTTGCTGACTGTTGCCTCCGGTCTACACTGCAGACAGCAGGGCTCACAATTCAGATCGAGTCGCGATTGCAGATGACGTAGTCTAGTAGGCAACAGACATTGCTATGATTGCAGCCCCTCCCGGACCACGCATCATCGCTGGCTGTGCACACACTGAGTGCCACTAACTCAGTGCACCATAAGTCACTGCCATGTATCCATATTGAGGCAGAATTCATTAGGAAAAAGACATTGCTCCCAGTGCGGCCCGCCCGGACCATGCATCATCGCTGGCTGCGCACAGGCTGAGTGCTTCAGGTGCCACTAACTCTGTGCAGATCAAGTGAATGCCATGTGGCTGTGGGCCCTTGTTGACTGCTGCCTCTAGCCTAAACTGTAGTCATCAGGGCTGACAATTCAGATAGAGTCACAATTGTAGATGACACTGTCCAGTAGGCAACAGACTTTGCTACCAGTGCTGCCCGCCTGGACCACACATCATCGCTGGCTGCGCACATGCTGTGGGCTTCAGGTACCACTAACTCTGTACAGCTCAAGTCAACACCATGTGGCTGTGGGCCCTTGCTGACCACTGCCTCTAGCCAACACTGCGGTCAGCAGGACTCACAATTCAAGATTAGTGCTAATGGAAATTGTGTAAGAGAGTATGATCGGTTAAGAAGAGCAAATGCTCCCAATCTGTGCAGCTCAAGTCAACGCTACGTGGCTGTGGGCTCTTGCTGACCGCTGCCTCCGGACTACGCTGGGGTGATGCTCAGAGAGGTCCACCTCTGGATCTAACCAATCCTAGATTGCTGTTATAGCATACGTCAGTGGAAGGATCAAGTGAGGGAAGGTAAGGAAAGGAACAGCAGGGAGGGAGATCTGAAATGACAAAACAGAATTCATGTAACTATTGTTCCACAGTATACCATGAATAAAAGCACTAATCTATATTCTATGCTATATCTGTAAAGTAATAAAGAACAGCAGCTATAAGAATATAATTCTCTTCCAGCAATAAGGTGTATTCTGGGTGGCGATGTCATAGACTATATCCAACTGTAGTAAAGGAAAGAATAATGCGACAGAATGAACCCTTTTCACATGCAAATTTGTCATAGGTACCTAGGTAATATAAATGCTGAAACATACCCTGCTGTTAATTAGTAATGCTTTAAACCCAGCCAGGTTGCACCTCATACATTCCTGTTGTATTTCGGTAAAATAGTACACATGAAATGCCAGCGAAATTAAAGTCAAGAAGAACCACCGTTCTGGTAGTTAGTGGGAAAACATACAGGGTTATGTCACCCCTAAAGAACCCAGAATAAACAGTACCTCTATAGCCTTCCTGAAGTCTGTTACGGGTGTGTTCAGCCTTTTGCTCAATCGTCCTCTGCACAAGCGTAACCACAGCTCACCTGCAGAGGACAGGACATGGCCGACAACGCCGAGTGAAGGTAAATTCAAAGCCCAAAAACGTCCTCCGCATGAGCTGCCAGTGCACGCTCTCCAACGGAGGACACAAAGTGTAACAACGGCTGAAAATGCCGTTAGATATCCTCATAAGGGTCAGAGCCAAAGATTAATCTTGAGGCAGAAAGAAATAACCGTCCTCCGCATGAGTCCCCAGACACAGGCTCTCCAACGGAGGACCATCTGGGAATGATTGCCAATGAAAAACCATCCTCCGCACGAGCCATGGACGCAGGCTTACCAACGGAGGACCAAACGGCTGAAAATGCCGAACGACAATATGAAGCAGGTAGGTTTATCTCCTTCGCATGAGACCCAGGCTGCACTCGCTAATGAAGGAGTATTTCCAGTAGGTCGGGACAGAGTGAATCAAGGAACAGGAACAACAGCACTTCTCTCTAAGGTATTCTCCAAAACACTAGGAATTTCTGACACTGTTTCTGGGTACGGGTGCACTAAGTAGAATTGCCTACGACGTCAAAAAATGTGCTGCTCAAAGCATGATGGGAGATGTAGTTATCTCCGAAGGACAGTAACGTATCGTTATGTTGCGCTCGAGTCCGGCTCACGTTACAGGTCAGCAGGGCTCACAATTCAAATTCCACCTTGATTCATTAATTGCACAGTCCTGTAGGCAACAGACATTGCATCCAGTCCAGCCCGCCCGGACGACGCATCATTGCTGACTGGGCACATGCTGATTGCCTCAGATGCCACTAACTCTGTGCAGCTCAAGTCCACCTCATGTGGCTGTGCGCCCTTGCTAACCGCTGCCTCCGGACTTCACTGTGGTTATCAGGGCTCACAATTAAAATTGAGTCTTGATTCATTCATTGCAGAGTCCAGTAGGCAACACACAGTGCTCTCAGTGCGGCCCTGCCGGACCATGCAGCATCGCTCACTGTGCACACGCTGAGTGCTTCAGGTGCCACTAGCTGTGCATCTTAACTCAATTCCACATGCCTGTGGGCCTTACTGACCACTGCCTCTGGCCTACACTGCAGTCAGCAGGGCTTACAATTCAAATTAGTCTTGATTCATTAATTTCAGAGTCCAGTAGGCAACTAACTATAACGTCCCTGAAACCTACATATTCCGACAAATTATTCCATACATATTTCATCTTTTGTTCCATACGCCTACACTGAGGTCAGCAGGGCTTACAACTTGAATTCAGTCTTGACTTATTAATTGGAGTGTGAATTGTGCTCTATGTCCTCGGATTTTGTCAAGAGGAAGTGACAAAAAGCATTCCTTGATGTCTGTGCTGACTACTGACTTCCATCTACACTGTGGACAGCAGGACTCACAATTCAGATTGAGTCGCAAATGCAGATGACACAGTCCAGTAGGCAACAGACATTGCTCCCAGTGTGGCCTGTCCATATCACGCATCATCGCTGGCTGCGCAAACGCTGAGTGCCACTGTTGTCACTAACGTATGGCACCACAAGTCAACACCACGTGGCCTACACTGCGGTCAGCAGGTCTCACACATATTCAAACGAATCCTGTCCTGCAAGTACATGCCGTCATCGCTGGCTGCGCACACGCTGAGCTCTTCAGGTGCCACTATCTCTGTGCATCACAACTCATGGGCCCTTTATGATTGACTTTTGTGCTGTAGACATTGGATGCAACAATGTCACCTCAGGCAGCAGGAATATCCCGAAGGGACATTAACAATTTCTTCACATGAGCATGCTCATCTCTGGTGCCCCTACTTAGTGCACCACAGGTCATGGACCCTTTATGACTGTGTGTTTTGATGATCACTGTTGTAGTTGTTGCCAGCACCAACCATTCTCTGAGGGCTGGCTTATACTCACCCCACACGCATCCAGCACAGACGTCACTGGAAATGTGACCCTAGTAATAAAAAGCTGCCGAGCACATGTGCCCGTAGCCAGTTCCACTATCTCTCTAACTATGTCTGTGTGTTCATTATGTATGCATGATGGACCTGGGCCCTACCACATTACATTTTGCTGTTGACTGTGCACGCATCCATGTTACCTCTGGCAGTGGTGAATATCTCGGTTATGTAACTTTGTCTGGGTCATGCTATGAGTACATGGGTAGAGACTGGATGATTAGAGTACTGCAAGGAAAGTGTAGGCTAAATTTATAAGTGCTGGGGATTGGCGGAGTGATTGGATAAGTACATATGTTGCCAAAGCCTAACCCCTGAGCGCTAGCTTGGCTCTAATTGGTTGCCAACCAGTGTCAACCCTGGCGGAGCATCAGGATTGCAAACCAAGCCTCGGGAGAGCTGACGCTGCGCACGGAGCATAAGTAGGTACTGTGCCGGTTCCTGAGCCACCCGCCTTCTTTGCTACGAGATCCTCACTGTCTTTTCTCTAGTACCCTGGGTTCCTGCCCACTAAAATCTGGGCCACAGGCTAGCGGGAATACTGCACGGATGTCTGGAAAACCGAGTCCAGGACCTTGGAATTTTCATTGTGGTATACTGCATTCTCAATCAGTGGATACCCTTCCAGGTTGTTAATCTCTGGATGAAGGAATTCTGACTGTTGGATCACCGGAGTCTCTTCCACTGGATCCCCTAAAGCGAGCTGCTGGTTCCGTGGAGCACCGGTAATAAAAGGCCCAGAATCCTGTCTGCAAGATATTCCCAGCCCCACAGCTGGATCATTGACATATAGTGGATAGAATCTATGGAATTCTGTAAGCATAAGCGGAGTGGGCAGAGCCGGTGTACGCCAGTCAGGGGTGCAACAAGAGCCAAATTTCATGGTAGGCTGATAAAAATTTTGGGGGGCTAATTCTTCCAGTCTGAGGCAGAGTGGAGATGCAGGGCTCTAAGAAGGGGAGAAAACACAACAAAGCCTCATTTACAGGTAAATGGTCTTTTAAATACCTGTGAAGTACTCAGGTGCCGCGCTGAGAGCAGCGCACCCAGCGCGTTCACACTAGGGGCCGCGCTGAGAGGCGCGCACCCAGAGTGTTCACACTAAGAGGTTGCACTTAGAGCTGCGCACCCAGCGCGGTCACACTAGGGGGACGTGCTGGGCACCACATGAGGATGCCACTCCAAACTTTTCTAAAAAAAAATGGTCCACTGCCATTAATTTATATTCGCACACGGACCCCATCACCCCGGGGCATGCCCAATTCTTGAATGTTTTTATTAATCATTAGGAAGGGGGGGCGTGGTCCCCCTTCCCTTGTCCACTTCTGGGCCTGGGGACCACATCCCCCGGGGTCTGGCCTCTTCGTTGGGGGCCCTGGGTAGAACCCCAATGCCCCATTGGTCCTGCCGGCTCCCCGCCTCCTGCGGGAACCGGCATTGCTTTTGGGCAAGGGGAGCTGCTAACATGCAGCTCCCCTTGCACAAATGCAATCCTGCTTTGCTTCATTGAAGCAAGAACAGGTTTTCCTCCTCTCGCTTCAACAAAGCAAACCAGGGTTTGCTATGACAGGGTGGGGGAGGTGCTTCCACCCTGTCATTCCAAACAACAATGTCCCAAGGGGCTCCCCGGCACATTGCAGGAGCCGGCCCTGGGGGTCCCCAGGGCCATCAGGGCTCCAGGAGGGGGGCCGCATTGCCCCCTTTCCTCTATTTCCAAAGCCCTGGGGAGGTGGTGGTCACAGAGGCTTTGAGGGGGCCTGCGAGGCTCCCTCTGCATATTTAATTAGTGCCACAGGAAGTGGTGATCCCCGGGGATTTGGGGGGCCTCGGAAGCCCCTCAATAGTTACAAAACAAGCCCTAGGGAGTTGGCGGTCCCCAGGGCTGCGGGGCTTCGTATGCCCTCCCTAATTGACATAGCACCGGGGAGGTGGCAGTCCCCGGGGCTGCAGAGGCCCTGCAGGCACCCGCAATATAATTATATGATTGACTCTGGAACCTGGCTCACCCAGGAGTTCATTTAAATGAAGTGGGGGAGCCCCGCTTCATTTTGTTTTACATTTTTTCATCCAGATTTGCACACCCAGCGTGCATTCGGATGTTTAATTTTATTTTTTTTTTAAATGTGGGGGTCTTTGTGGGACCCCCTGAGCAGGACTAGGGCTGTCAGTGTGTTTCTACCCTGCCCCCTTTTCTTCTTTTTTTATCTTTTTTTGACTGCTTACTTGTGACTCTGTTCTACCGGGTCACAAGATGGCTGCCAACACTTCTTGATTTGGAGTGTTGGCAGCCAATCACAGTGAAGCTCGTGGTCGGGAGGGTGCGCAAACCCACAGCTGCCCCAGATATTGAAACTTTTATTTTTTTCATTTATCAGCAACTACTGAACAGATTTACGCCATTGAAAAAAAAAGTCGCTTTCTGAATCAAGCACTACCTTTTTTTCCAAATTTGGTGTAATTCCGTTCAGCAGTTCGGGTTGTAGCCTTGGCTAAAGTTTTCTATGGGAAATTGATTTTTAGACTTTTATTTCATGAATTTCTCAACAACTACTGAATGGATTTACACCATTTAATAAAAAGGTCACTTTCTGAACCAATCGCTACCTTTGTGCCAAATTGGGTGTAATTCCGTTCAGCAGTTCGGGCTGTAGCCTGTAATAATAATTCCTATGGAAATTAACATGGGGAAAACACTTTTTGGGACCCCCTTCTTTCTCAGCCCCCGCTTGAAGAATCACCCCCAAACTTTCAGGATAGGAGCTGACTTGGATAGACCTTTTATTGAGAGAATTTGGCATACATTCGTCAAACGACGCCAAAGCTAATAGCAAATCTGAAAAAGTGCATATATATATTTATTTGTATATATATATATATATATATATATATATATATATATATATATATATATACATATATATACTTATATTTTGTAAAGTTTACAAAACATCTGTAAATTATATTATAATTTAATATTATTATTTCAATATTTGTTTTAAATTATATATGTTTAAATAAATATACACACATAGATATACAAGGTTTAAAAAAATAAGTATAACATTTATATATATTTTAATTGTTTAAATGTATTTATTTTAATTATATTACTGATTAAAGGCAGATTATAGGTAGGTGAAAATGTCAGTTAAAGCATACCATTTTAAAATAACAAAACCACTGAAATTCATCAGTTGGAGTTATTTCAAGTAACTATAACTTGTGTCCTAAGGTAACTATAACTCGGACACGTGTCATGCACAGTCTTGTCATAAATTATTTCATTTCAGATGCTGCAGTCATGTTATCAATGATAATGTCATGAGTCGTGTAATATATGGGGTAATTAGAGGTGTAATGCAAGCTATATTTACTTACGCTTTGTGAGAGCCCTGTCAGAAGAGCCTGATATGGACTCCTCCTTTTATCTGTGTATGGGTGTGACTGACAGAACGGAACTTTTAATACGTTTTTATAATAATCATATTAATGTTCAAAGGATAGTTGTGATAAAAGTATTAGAGAGTGAGCTGGAGAAATATATATTTTTTAGTAGAAAAGATACTAATGTATTTTGGGAATGGTACTTTATTGCCTATTTATGTTCACTTTCCCTAGAAAAGGTCCATGGAGTAGAGCATAATTGGGGGGAAGGTCAGTCACATTTTGTGCACAATTTGTATGGGACAGCCCTAAATATTTTTTATGAGCTTTTATCTTAGTTTTGCTGCTGGTCTATGTTGTGAGGTATCAAATGTAACCTCAAAAATTGATTTGGAGGCGGATTACATTTTGGTGTCAGATAACTTAACTCCCCTCACCCATGGTTATAAAGTTATTCCAAATTGTTTCTATGATCCTAACCTGAGTATGGTTCAGTTGAATATAGATCTTAACATGATTAATGACCATGACATAGATGGAAACATGGAGGTCATCAGACCGAGTGGAACAAGAACGAGAATTAAATGGTTTCGAGTTGATTCATAAAGTTTCTATCAGAACTGGTCTCCTCTATATACCTCTACAAAAGGGATGCTTACAAACCGCAAGGAGCTAATAAGTGTCACCATGTACGATGCTTTGACTGAGCACACAGACAGGCACATAAAAATGTAAACAAAGCCATCAATTTAATTCCTTGTGATACAGCATTTATTTCACATGCAGACTAAAGTATGAAAAGGTGTTGCAAACAAGGAAAACAAAGATTAGGGAAGAAGCACAGGAGAATTTAGGCAAGTGACACAAAATATAACTATCTTTTTGGACTGTCAACTCCCCATATTTCAGGGTGTCGTCAGCACCTTCAATGGATGTATATAACAATATTTAATATAATTTCAGATGCGTAAAGTTGACATACGTTTACGTTAAATGAGCTTGTTTCTGCCCTGAATAAGAGTTGTCTGGGCAAAGCTCCAGGCCCAGAAAGGATATCTATAAGCATGTGGAAGCTAGAGAGGTAACATAATGCGCAACTCAGAGATATTCACTAAGATATACCACTAAACATGAACCAAAGGGCTTTAATATAACGCTTGGTTAAACTCTTGTTGATGCGTGCATTTTTGTGACTAGTTTTTATTAAGCAACTTTTGACAGTAACAATTTGCACTGCATAATCCTCATTTCTTCACGTCCTTAATAACGTCAGCCAGTCAGAGGAAAGATGTGCAAACACACACCCAGCCTAATTAGAATCTTGGCATAGTTGATGTGAACATGCTGAAATCCATTCGCCATAAATTAGCAGCTTTATTTGTGTCTTGACTTGTGCTATACCGCTGCAGAGGCACATAATACTTTCTACAGAGTGAGACGTTCACCTCTGAAAAGCAGATGTTTGACTGCAGTACCCCGCACGTTTCCGACTTATTGGACTTGTTCACAGTCAGCTGCTCAGTATTCTGTTCCTCTAATCTGAACCCACTCTTTTAACCTTGTGGGGAGCTTCCTAAAGTGCATAATGTAACATCTCAAGAATCTAAGGGCCTTATTATGACTATGGCGGTTCATGGGACCATCAAAGTTGTGGTGGTGGTCTGACCACTGCCACACTGCGGGACCCCCTACAGTATTATAAGTGTGGTGATCGGACAGCCACTAATCAAGGATCCTGCAGTGGTCTGGCAGCAGGTCTAGGTCAAAATATTCTGGTGGTGCTGCAGCGGTATTACCAAGCATATTTTGAGTTGCCTCTCCACCACCCTAGGGTGGTTGTGAGGCAACATAGGTGGACCCTACAGGGCCCCCTTTTGCCCCTGTGCATGGGGGTGCATGCGGGGGCTCATGTGTGCCCCCTGTAGTTCGGGACCCCTAGTTCCTGCACAGGAAGGAATGCATGACATGGTGCATTCCTCCCAGAGCAGAAACATACACTGGCAGTCCTGTGGCAGTGCTGTTTAAGATTCGCAATGAGCCTTTATACAGCACCACCACGGAACTGCCACACCTCCCACCCAAAAATTACTTGTAATCTGGCAGGTAGCTGGCGGTGAGTTTTGAAGGTCCTGGAGCAGTGGGGTGGTGTGTCACCCACTCCAGGACTGCCAAAACTTGTAATTAGGCCCTAAGCAAAGCTCCATAGTGGACGTGGATTATTTGCAGATAGGCAGATTGTGTAACTTCTGTGTTGTGCTCTACTGGCTCTGGTCATCCACATCTATACTATTTTTCTTCCTCTGTATTGCTCCTCATTCCTCTGCCCAGTAAATAAACTCCACTTCTTGAGGACTGGCACAAAGAGAAAATGGTATGTGGAATCCGGTGTTCTAATGCTGGACAGAGACACAGTATCGGTCAAAGGCAAGTTCTGTCTAGTCCTCAGATATTTTTTAAACATTCAAGAAGAATTGCAAATGAATGAGTCAAACACCATGGCCCTTACCCTTTTAAACAATTTTGCAATAAAATATAAACAACCGGTCCACCTGTGCTTCATAGACTACTAATCAGCCTTTGATAAAGTGAACCATAACATTTGTGGCAAAACGTGTGGGGCTGGAAAATACCAGATGGTCTTCTAAAAGTACTGCAAAAGATCCATATCGACACATGGATAAGGATGAAACTTGGAAATGGCTATCACCTGTCTAGGTGAATAACAATAGCAGACGGCCTAAAACAGGGATGTGTCTTCTTTAATTTGTTTCTCGCAGATCTCCCACCTCTGTTAAACACAGTAATTAGTTATGTACATAAACTTCGGTAGCCATACACCACCTCTCTCCACCACTCTGCAAACGCACCTCCTGACACAGTACTGGTTGTGGGATGAAGTCCAATTTACTCCTGAGGGACTTTGGGGACAAAAAAGTCCAACACAGCAGAATTCCTGAGCGTTGGTTGGAGGCCCAGCAACCTTTCTTCACCACCCTGCAACATGACTATCAGATAAAGAAGCATTTGTAATTTAATAGGTCTCGCAATTGTAAGACTTAGAGCTATTGGTGTTGTAAATGTAAGCGTTTTTTACTAATGTTTTTTGGAGTGGAGTGGATGTACGTTGTGTGTAGTGGAATTACGTGGTAGGCTCTGCAGTGAAATTATGTGAATATAAATGATGTGGTATTTAGTGTATAGGAATTATGTGGAGTGGGAGTATGTGTTATGGAGAGTAATTATGTGGTATAGTAGTCTATGTTGTGGAGTGGTAACCTCAGGTTTAGTCCTTCTAGTTTACATAGAAGCTAACCTATGAACTCAATGAGACAAAAAAAATAAAAAAATCACTGAGGGGCACTTGTGGACCTAGTCAGTGGTATGAGCAGGGCCACTGGAATTATGCAACTGTTTGGCTGCATCAACCTTTGCACAATTATATATTTTCGACATTACCCACATAATCCATCATCTGCTGCCTAATCTGCAGATTTGAACACAAAAAGCCTTGTTTCTAGTGCAGACGGCTCAAACGTAACAAAAAATGCAGCAACAAGGGTTACAGTGTGGTGGAAGACCTTTTGCAAACCTAGTAGGGCCACCTGTTACTTATTGCTAAATGTGGGTGTTAAATTGGTACTAATGGTGTACAAGCCACTTTTGCTTCTTTATGCGCCTCTCTTGCCTCTTTCTGTATTTCTGTTGCTTCTTTTTTCAACTCTCTGTCTTTTTCTTTACTTCTCTTGCCTCTTTCTGCACATCTATTTTACTTTCTGCACCTTTTTTGCCCCTTTCTTCACCTCACTTGTTTCTTTGTGCACCCCTCTTGCCTCTTTCTGCACCTCTCTTGCCTCTGTCTGCATCCCTCGTCCTTCTTTCGGCACCCCTCCTGCCTCTTTCTGCACCTTTGTTCCTTCTTTCCTCATTTATTTTGTTTCTTTTTGCACCTCTTGCTTCTTTCTGCACCCCTCTTGCCTCATTCTCTACCCCTCTTCCCCCTTTCTGCATCTGTGTTGCTTCTTTCTGTACTTCTTTTGCCTCTTTTTACACCCCTCTTCCCCTTTCTGCATATCTGTTGCTACATTCTGCACTTATCTTGCCTCTTTCTGTATCGCCCTTTCTTCTTTTTGCACCCCTTATGCGTCTTTCTGCACCCCTCTTCTCTTTCTGCACTCCTCTAGCCTCTTTCTCCATCCCTCTTTTCTCTTTCTGCACCTCTGTTGCTTCTTTCTGCATCTCTCTTGACTCTTTATTCACCCTCTTCCCTCTTTTTGCACCTCTGTTTCTTCTTTCTGCACACCTCTTGCTTCATTCTGCACCCCTCATGCCTCTTTCTGCACACCTATTACCTATTGTTGCACCCCTCTTGCCTCCTTCTGCACCTATGTTGCATCTTTCTGCAGTACTCTTGCTTCTTTCTGCACCTCTCTTACTTCTTTCTGCACCACCCATGCTTCTTTATGCATGTGTCCCTTGACCCCACCAGGAAGGTCGCTCCCCCTCTGCACAGCACCGTCTGTGTCTCCCTGCCACAGCTGCGGACATTTGAGGCCCTCCACCACCCGCAGGCTACCACCTGTGCCTCATCCCTGGTGGCCAGTGGTAGGCCGTAGGTAGGTTTGTTCATCCTCCGCATTATTGCTTTTTATGTATTGCCTGTATTTTCATTGTTGTGCCTGTGACTGCTGATGTCTGTCTTCCCCCTCTGCCTGTACGTGGTCTGTGACCCTTTTTCTTCCCTCTGTTCCCCTCGCTGTCCCCGTGCTCTCTCTGCCCAGACCTTCCTTCTGTAACCCTCACTGCCCCAGTGTCTCTGCCCGGTTTTCCCTTATGTTCCCCTCGCTGCCCTGTGTCTGTGCCCGGTTTTCCCTTTTGTTACACTAGCTGCCCCGTGCCTCTCTGCCCGTTCTGCCGTCTGTTCTTAGCTGCCCCTGTCTTTCTGTGTTCTGTATTTTGCCTCTGTGCCACTTGTTTATCTGGTATTTCTGTGCCCTTTTGCCTTTTGTGCCACTTGTTTTTCCCTCGTTTTTGTGCCCCTTTTGCCCTCTGTTCCACTTGTTTTTTGTGCCGTCTCCCTTCTGTGCCACTTGTTTTTTCCCTCATTTTTGTGCCCCTTTTGCCTTCTGTTCCACTCGTTTTGGCACCCTTCTGCCTTCTGTGCCACTCGTTTCCCCTTGTTTTTGTGCCCCTTTTGCCTTCAGTTCCGCTAGTTTTTTGTGCCCTTCTGCCCTCTGTTCCACTCGTTTTTTGTGCCCTTCTGCCTTCTGTGCCACTCGTTTTTCGCTTGGTTTTGTGCCATTTTTGCCTTCTGTTCCACTTGTTTTTGTGCCCTTCTGCCCTCTGTTCCACTAGTTTATTTGTGCCCTTCTGCCCTCTGTGCCACTCGTTTTTCCCTCATTTCTGTGCCCCTTTTGCCTTCTGTTCCACTCATTTTTTGTGCCCTTTTGACTTCTGTGCTACTCCTTTTTCCCTCGATTTTGTGCCCCTTTTTCCTTCTGTTACCTTTGTTGTCCCTCACCGCCTGTGCCGCTGTGTCCCCTGCGGCCCCACGCCTCTGATGGCCCACTGCCCATTCGCTGTCCTCGCCTCCCAGCTGCTCCTCCCTTCCCACCTCCCCACAGCTGGCATGCCTAAGGCAAGCCCATCTACGCCCGTCCGCGCCTGGAACACACACAGCACCGGAACCCCTGGCATTCGCACCCGCCACGATGACCGCCGCCACTACGACGCCAGCACTCTGCTCTCAACTCTGGACGGAGCCACACCTGCTTCAAGGCAGCACCAAAATGCACACACGGCCCATTCACCTGCCGGAAATGCAGCTACACCAGCCTCAGAGCTGACAAACCACCCACCAAATAAGACCCCAACCACCTCCGATGCATACTACTGAACACCCGCTCCACACGCAAGCATGCCATCGAGCTCTGGGACCTGCTCGACATAACATCCCCGGATGTCGCCTTCCTGACAGAGACCTGGTTTAACGACTCCTCCGCACCCGACATGGCCATAGCCATCCAAGACAGCTACAATATCACCCGCAGAGACCGCACCAACGAAGTCAGAGGAGGAATCGCCATCGTCCACAAGAACATCATCAGAGTCTCAACTAGCACCGATGACGCACTCAGCTCCGCCGAACACATGCTTTTCCAGATCTACGCAGACCCTAACTCCACCCTGAGAGGCACTCTCATCTATGGACCCCCCGGACCCCGCCCCCAGTTCAGTGACTCCATCGCTGACTTGATCAGCACGCACGCCCTGACCTCCACCGACTACATCCTCCTCGAAGACCTGAACTTTCACCTTGAGAAAAACAAAAACAACTGCACAACCCTGATCGATAACCTCGCCAACCTCGGACTGAGGCAACTTGTCAAAATGCCCAACCTCTCCGCCGGCCACACGCTTGACCCCCATCTTCTCCTCAAGCCCGCACGTCTCTGTCAGACACACCACCAAACTCCTCTGGATCGACCACTGCTCCATCCACTTCACTTTCCAGAAGCCCATCACCGTCCTCCGCACCCAACAGATCCTCTGCCGCTGCTGAAGCAAAATCACCGAAGACCAACTACACGCAAACCTTGCTCTCAGCCCACCCACCGAACCCTCCAACAAGGACGATGCTGCCCACAGCCGCAGACACTGGATCGAGGACTGTGCCAACACCCTCGTCCCGCTGAAGAAACCCCCCCATAGAGACACCAGCAAGAGGGCCAGCTGGTTCACCCCAGAACTCCTAGCCTCCAAGCAGGCCTGCCAGAAACTAGAGAAGAAATGGCACAGTGAACAAACTCCGGACAGCCACGCAGCACACAAGGACGCCATCCTCAACCACCACCACCTCACCATTACAGCCAAGAGGACCTCCTTCAAAGACTCGACAACAATGTACACAATAGCAAGGAGCTCTTCAACATCGTGAAGGAACTCTCCAACCCCAGCTCCAACACCAAAGACATTCCCCCGTCGCAAGCCCTGTGCGACTCCCTCGCCACCTTCTTCCACCGCAAGATAACAGACATGCACAACAGTTTCAACATCCAGAAAGCCTCAACAGAGAACAACACAACAGACCTTCACACACCATCGACCATGACCCCCGGCTAGTCTGGACCAGCGTGAGCATCGATGACACAATCAAGACCATGCGCACAATCCACTCCGGCTCTCCGTCAGACCCATTCCCGTACCACGTCTTCAACAGAGCAAGCAACTCCATCGCACCCCACCTGCACAACGTCATTATTCTCTCCCTTGAGACCGCGACTTTCCCAGAGATCTGGAAACACACCGAGATCAACGCCCTACTCAAAAAACCTAAGGCAGACCCAAGAGACCTCAAGAACTTCCGGCCCTTTTCTCTGCTCCGCTTCCCGGCCAAGGTCATCGAGAAAACCGTCAACAGACAGCTAACCCGATACCTCAAAGAAAACAGAATCCTGGACCCTTCCCAGTCAGGGTTCCGCAGCAACCACAGCACCGAGACTGCCCTCATTGCCACCACTGATGACATCAGGACCCTGCTGTACAATGGCCAGACCGCAGCACTCATCCTCCTAGACCTCTCTGTCGCCTTCGACACCGTCTGCCACCGCACACTACGCGCACACCTCCACGCCGCAGGGATCCGAGACAAGGCTCTGGATTGGACCACCTCCTTTCTCTCCAGCAGAACTCAGAGCCTTTGCCTCCCCCCATTCTGTTCCAAAGCCTCCAAGATCATCTGCAGCGCACCCTAGGGATCCTCCCTCAGCCCGACGCTGTTCAACATTTACATGGCCCCGCTCACACACGTAGCCCGACAGCACGACCTCAATATACTCTCCTATGCCAATGACACTCAGCTGATCCTCTCCCTCACCATGGACCCCATCACCGCCAAAGCCTACCTCCATGAAGGAATGAAGGCCGTCACCGACTGGATGAAGACCAGCCGTCTGAAGCGGAATTCGGCGAAGATGGAGGTCCTCATCCTCCTCTCCAACCCTTCAGTCTGGGACAACTCCTGTTGGCCGGCGGCACTGGGGGCAGCCCTGGCACCCACCGACTACGCACGCAACCTGGGAATCATCCTCGACTCAACGCTCTCAATGACAAGCAAGTCAACGCCGTCTCCTCCTCCTGCTTCAACACCCTCCACATGCTCCGCAAGATTACAGATGGATCCCGACTGATACAATAAAGACAGTCACCCAGGCCCTCGTCAGCAGCAGACTCGACTTTGGAAACGCCCTCTATGCTGGACCCGACCAAGCTCATCAAACGACTACAACGCATCCAAAATGCCTCGGCATGACTGATCCTCAACATACCATGCCACGGCCACATCACCCCCACCTGAGAAACCTGCACTGGCTCCCCGTCAACAAGAGGATATCCTTCAAGCTCTTCACCCACTCACACAAGGCACTCCACAAGACCAGCCCAGCCTACCTCAACAGATGGCTCTCCTTCTACATCCCCAACCGCCAGCACTCTCCACCAAACTCTCACTCGCCACTGTCCCACGCATCCGAAGAACAACCACCGGTGGGAGATCCTTCTCCCACCTCGCCGCCAAGACATGGAACACCCTCCCACTGAGCCTATGGCAGACCTAAGACCTGCTGACCTTCAGGAGGATACTCAAGACCTGGCTGTTCGATCAGTAGTGCCCCCCAGCGCCTTGAGACCCTCGCGGGTATGTAGTGAGCTTTACAAATGATTGATTGATTGATCCCTCTTCCCTCTTTCTGCACCCCTCTTGCCTCTTTCTATACCCCTGTACCTTCTTTATGCTCTTCTTTTGTTTCTTTCTGCACCTCTCTATCTTTTTTCTACACCCCTCTCGCCATTTTCTCCACCCCTGTTCCCCCTTTTTGAATCTCTGTTGCTTCTTTCTGCACTAGTTTTTCTTGCATCTTTTTCCACCCCTCACCCCTCTGTTGCTTCTTTCTGCACTTTTCTAGCAACTCTCTGCACCTCTGTCCCTTCTTTTTGCAACCCTTGTGCCTCTTTCTGCACCCTTCTGCCCTCTTTCTTCTCTCCTGTTGCCTCTTTCTGCACCTCTGTTACTTCTTTCTGCACTTTTTTTGTTTATTTCTGCAACTCTCTTTCTTCTTTGTGTATCCCTCTTGCCTTTTTCTCATCCCCACTTCCCCCTTTCTGCATTTCTGTTGCTTCTTTATGCACTTTTATTGCTTCTTTCTGCACCCTTCTTGCTTCTTTCTCTACCCCTGTGCCTAATTCTGCACCCCTCTTCCCTCGTTTTGCATATCTCTTGTCTCTTGCTGTATCTCTGTTGCTTCTTTCTATACCTCTGTTGCTTTTTTCTGTACCCCTCATGCCTTTTTCTCCACCCCTCCCCTTTCTGCATCTCTGTTGCTTCTTTTTTCACTTCTCTTGCCTCTTTCTGCACCGCTGTCAGATCTTTCTGCAACCCTTGTGCCTCTTTCTGAACTCTTCTTTCCTCTTTGTGCTCCCTTCTTGTCTTTCTGCACCTCTGTTCCTTCTTTCTACACTTGTTTTGTTTCCTTCTTCACCTCTCTTGCTTCCTTCTGCACCCCTTGTGACTCTCTGTGTACCCCTTTTCCTTCTTTTTGCCCTCTTCTTGCCTCTTTTTTGCACCTTTGTTCCTTCTCTCTGCATTTCTTTCATTTCTTTCTGCACCTCTCTTGCTTCTTTTTGCACCCCTCTTGCCTCTTTCTCCACCCCTCTTCCCCTTTCTGCATCTCTGTTGCTACATTCTGTACTCCTTTTGCCTCTTTCTCCACCCCACTTCCCTCTTTCTGCATCTCTTTTGCTTCATTCTACACTTATCTTGCCTCTTTCTGTACCGCCGTTGCTTCTTTTTGCACAATGTGTGCATATTTTAGCACCCCTCTTCTCTTTCTGCACTCCTCCTCCCCCTTTCTGCACCTCTGTTCCTTCTTTCTGCACTTCTTTTGGTCTTTTCTGCTCCTCTCTTGCTTCTTTCTTCACCCCTCTTGCCTCTTTCTCCATCTCTCTTCCCTCTTTCTGCACCTCTTTTGCTTCTTTCTGCACCTCGCTTCACTCTTATTCCAACCCTCCTCCCTATTTTTGCACCTCTGTTTCTTCTGTCTGCACCCCTCTTGCTTCTTTCTACACACCTCATGCTTCTCGCTGCACCCCTATTCCCTCTTTTTGCACCCCTCTTGCCTCTTTCTGCACCTGTGTTGTATCTTTCTGCACCTCTCTTGCATCTTTCTGCACCACCTGTGCTTCTTTATGCATCCCATTCATGTTTTCTGCACCCCCTGCCTCTTTCTGCACCCCTGTACCTTCTTTCTGCTCTTCTTTTGTTTCTTTTTGCACCTCTCTATCTTTTTTCTGCACCCATCTTGCCATTTTCTCCACCCTGTTCCCCCTTTTTGCATCTCTGTTGCTTCTTTCTGCAGTTTTCTTACCTATTTTTCCACACCATCCCTCTTTCTGCACGTCTGATGTTTCTTTCTCCACTTCTCTAGCTTCTTTCTGGACCTCTGTCCCTTCTTTTTGCAACCCTTGTGCCTCTTTCTGCACCCTTCTTCCCTCTTTCTTCTCCCCTCTTGCCTCTTTCTGTACTTCTCTTGTTTCTTTCTGCAACTCTCTTGCTTCTTTCTGTATCCCTCTTGCCTTTTTCTCATCCTCACTTCCCCCTTTCTGCATCTCTGTTGCCTCTTTCTGTACTTCTCTTGCTTCTTTCTGCACCCTTCTTGCTTCTTTCTGCACCCCTGTGTGTCACTCCGCACTCCTCTTCCCACTTTTTGCATTCCTCTTGGGTCTTGTTGTACCTCTGTTGCTTCATTCTATACTTCTTTTGTTTCTTCCTGGACCTATCTTGCTTCTTTCTGCACCCCTTGTGCCTCTTTCTCCACCCCTCCTCCCACTTACTACATCTCTGCTGCTTATTTCGGCACTTCTCCTGTCTCTTTTTGCACCTCTGTCACTTCTTTGTTCAACCCTTGTGTCTCTTTCTTAACTTGTCTTTCCTCTTTCTGCTCCCTTTTGTCTCTTTCTGCACCTCTGTTCCTTCTTTCTGCATTTATTTTGTTTCTTTCTGCACATCTCTTGCTTCTTTCTACACCCCTTGTGACTCTCACTGCATCCCTTTTCCTTATTTTTGCACTCCTCTTTCTTCGTTCTGTACCTCTGTTCCTTCTTTCTGCACTTCTTTCATTTCTTTCTACACCTCTCTTGCTTCTTTCTGTACCCTTCTTGCTTTTTTCTGCACCCCTTGTGCCTCTTTTACACCCTCTTCCTTCCTTCTGAACCCCCTTGCCTCTTTCTGTGCCTCTCTTGTTTCTTTCTGTATCCCTCTTGCCTCTTTCTCCACCCCACTTCTCCCTTTCTGCATCTCTGTTGCTTCTTTATGCACTACTCTTGTCTTTTTCTTCACCTCTCTTGATTCTTTCTGCACCCCTCATGTCTCTTTCTGCATCCCTCTTCCTGAACTCCTCTTGCTTCTTTCTGTACCTCTCTTGCAAATGTCTGCACCCCTCTTCCCTCTTTCTGCACCCCTCTTGCCTCCTTCTGCAACTCTTTTGGTTCTTTCACTGCTCTTGCATCTTATTGCATCTATTTTTGCTGTTCCTGCAACTCGCTTGCCTCTTTCTGCATTACTCTTGCCTCCTTCGGAACCTCTGTTGCTTCTTTTTTATACTTCTCTTCCTCTTTCTGCACCTCTGTTGCTTCTTTCTGTATTTCTCTTGCTTCTTTCTGTGCCCCTCTTTCCTCTTTCTACATCTTTCTTCACCTCGCTTCCATCTTTCTGCACCTCTCTTGACTCTTTCTGTACCCTTGTCACCTCTTTCGGCATATCTCTTGCCTTTTTCTGCAACACTCTTACCTCTTTCTACAACACTCTTTCTACAGTACTCTTGTCTCTTTCTGCACCTCTGTTGCTTCTTTTTGCACCTCTCTTGGTTTTTCCTGTACAGTTCTTGTTTTTTCTGCACCTGTCTGGCATATTCTGCACCCCTCTTGACTCTTTATGTACGACTCTTCCCTATTTTATCACCTCATTTCCCTCTGTCTGCACCCCTCTTCCCTCTTTCTGCATCTCTGTTCCTTATTTGTGCACTTCTCTTGCTTCTTTCTGCATCCCTCTTGCCTCTTTCTGCACCCCTGTTGCTTCTTTCTTCACTTCTCTTGCTTCTTTCTGCACCTCTCTTGCACAATTCTGCACCCCTTGTTTCTCTGTGCACACATCTGTTGCCTCTTTCTGCTCCTCTCCTGCCTCTTTCTGCACCCCTCTTGCCTCTTTCTGTACCTCTTTTGCTTTTTCCTGTACTTCTCTTGCCTCTTTCTGCACCCTCTTGCTTCTTTCTGCACCTCTGTTTGTTCTTTCCGCACTGCTCTTGCTTCTATCTGCTTCTCTCTTGCACATTTCTATACCTCTCTTGCCTCTTTCTGCATCTCTGTTGGTTCTTTCTGTAGCTCGCTTGCCTCTGTTTATACCCCTTTTCCCTCTTTGAGCACCATGTTTGCCTGTTTCTGAAACACTCTTGCCGCTTTCTATACTTTTATTGCCTCTTTTTGCACCTCTGTTGCTTCCTTCTGTACTTCTCTTGCTTCTTTCTACAGCTCTCCTGCTTCGTTTTGCCCCCTTGTGCCTCCTCCTGCACACTTCTTCACTTTTCCTGCATATCTCTCTGTTATTTCTGCACTTATCATGCCTATTTCTGTACCCCGCTTGCCTCTTTCTGCACCTATTCGCTTCTTTCTTAACCTCTGTTGGTTCTTTCTGTACTGCTCTTACTTCTTTCTGTCCCTCTGTTGTTTCTTGCTGTACTTCTCTTCCTTCTTTCTACTCCCCTCTTGCCTCTTTCTGCACCTTTGTTCCTTCTTTCTGCACTTCTCTTGCTTCTATCTGCACCCCTCTTGTCTCTTTCTGCACCTCAGTTGCTTCTTTTGTCACTTCTCTTGCTTTTTTCTGCACATCTCTTGCATATTTCTGCACCCCTTTTTCCTCTGTGTGCACTTTTCTTGCCTCTTTCTGCCATCCCTTGCTTCTTTCTACACCCCTCTTGCTTCTTTCTGTACCTCTTTTGCTTTTTTCTGCACTTATTTTGCCTCTTTCTGCACCCCTCTTGCCTCTTTCGGCTCCTCTGTTGTTTTTTTTCTACACTGCTCTTGCTTCTATCTGCTACTCGCTTGCACATTTATGTACCTTTCTTGCCTCTCTTTGCACCTCTGTTGGTTCTTTCTGGAGCTCTCTTGCCTCTGTTTGCACCCCTATTGCCTTTTTTTAACTTGTTTGCCTGTTACTGCAACTCTCTTGCCTCTTTCTGCACTTTTATTGCCTCTTTTTGCACCTCTGTTGCTTCCTTCTGTACTTCTCTTGCTTCTTTCTACACTTCTCTTGTGGAGAAGTGTGGCTCAGGGGTTAGAGGCAGCAGACCCGGAAGCTGAGATCGGTCCTGGACCAGGGTTCAATTCCCCGCCTCGGTGGGTCTTGGGCTAAAAATTCCACGGACTTGATAATTCTCGCCCCGGTGCCTCCTCGACTCACGGGTTCACACTCTGCGACTCTGGGCAATAGCTTGCTTAATCTCCACAACAGCCCCTCGCGGCGGGATGCCTGACTTTCACCTTGTGGATACCCTGCTATCTCACAGGGGAATACCAGGAAGGGTTCCCTAAGCAAGCGCCGGGAAACCCACTGCGGGTAGCTGTGCGCTATATAAGCTCAACTACATTTACATTTACATTTACATTTACATTTACTTCTCTTGATTCTTTCTGCCCCTTATGCCTCTTTCTGCGCACTTCTTCCCTTGTCCTGCACATCTCTCTGTTCTTTCTGCACTCCTCGTTCTGCATCCCTCTGTCCTCTTTCTGTACCTATTTAGCTTCTTTTTGCGACTCTATTTGTTACTTTTGTGAAGCTCTTACTTCTTTCTGTCCCTCTGTTGTTTCTTCCTGCACTTCCGTTGCTTCTTTCTTCACCTCTCTTGCTTCTTTCTGCACCCCACTTGCCTCTTTCTGTACCTCTGTTAATTCTTTCGTCACTTCTCTTGATTCTTTCTGCACCTCTCTTGCATATTTCTGCACCCCTCTTTCCTCTGTGAGTACCTCTCTTGCTTCTTTCTGCTCATCCCTTGCCTCTTTCTGCACCCCTCTTATATTTTTCTACCCCTCTTGCTTTTTTCTGTACTTTGTTCCCTCTTTCTGCACCCCCTTTGCCTTTTTCTGCACCTCGGTTGTTTTTTTCTACACTGCTCTTGCTGCTTCTATCTGCTACTCTCTTGCACATTTCTGCACCTCTCTTGCCTCTCTCTGCACCTCTGTTGGTTCTTTCTGTAGCTCTCTTGACTCTGTTTACATCCCTGTTGCCTCTTTGTGCACCTTGTTTGCCCGTTTCTGCAACTCTGTTGCCTCTTTCTGCACTTTTATTACCTCTTTTTATACGTATGTTACTTCCTTCTGTACTTCTCTTGCTTCTTTCTGCACCCTGGTGCCTCTATCTACACACTTCTTCCTTTTTCATGCACATCTCCCTGTACTCTCTGCACTGCTCTTGCCTCTTTCTGCATCTCTTTAGCTTCTTTTTGCAACTCTGTTGATTCTTTCTGTACTGCCCTTGCTTCTTTCTGCCCCTCTGTTGTTTCTTTCTGTACTTCTCTTGCTTCTTTCTCCACCTCTCTTGCTTCTTTCTGCACCCTACTTGCCTCTTTCTGCACCCTTTTTACCTCTTTATGCATATCTCTTACCTCTTTGTGCACGTCTCTTGCCTCTTTCTGCCCCTCTCTTGCCTCTTTTTGCACCCGTCTAGCCTCTTTCTGCATCTCTTTTGATTATCAGTCAGTCAGTCATAGTTTATTGTATGATTAATTAAAATCTTTACAAATCCCCCCCAATATGGATAAAAACATGTATAAAAGACTATCATTACATTCACAATATAAAACTAGAAGACTTTACCACAATCCCGTTAGTTATTTGGCTAAAGTGCAAGTGCTTATCCTTCGATACAAAATGTTAGGAACACATTTGTCGAAATACCTGCTAACAACATCATTTTCCTAGCTAAAACCATGATAGCGCTTTAACTTACTATAGTATAGTATCTCCCACTCTGCTGAATGGAAATCACAAAAGACGAGCAATCAGTTATTCGGCACAGTATGATATCAAGATAGGTACTACAATTTAAAACAAGAACAACCTAATTAATAAATAGAGAACCCTAAAAGGAAGCAAATTCTTTTTAGGACAGCACGGTTTTCAGAAAAGTATAATGCTTCAGTCCAGCTTTAGGGGCCTACAACTAGCAAAGGTCTCTTAATGATTTTAGATTCAATCCATTTATTACATTGATGAGTCAACTGTGGCCTTGCTCAGCAGGTCATACTTATTTAGTTTACTCCGCATCGGCTTGCCGTAAAAGTCTTCTAACCTTTGTCATATATTTGACCCCCCGACAGGCCAGAATAATGGAGGTGCCTCCAACCAGCATATCACAGCTTGCCTGTGTGCATAAATATTCAGATCATTGAAAATGAATTTTAATTACTGTCTCCTCTGGTCCGTGACTGCTGGGCATACACATAATAAGTGGATTAAAGATTTTGCGTGAAAACCACATAATCGACAGTTCGTGGTTTGGTAGGACTTTTTCCAAAATGGCTGCAAGTCTTTTTCTTCATGCAGGCCCATTCGATAATCTGTAAAGCTCTTTTTTTAACTGCAAGCTGAAGTGAGCAGATAGATATGCTTGTGGCTTTAAGGGTTTATAAGAGTTGATGACGGTCCACCCATGCGGGCGCTTGGTAATTGCCTTTTTGTCTCCCAGAAAAGATTTCTTTTTAGCTGCATCATTAGCAGCTTTACTGAAGCCTGCTCTATCAACCCCATTTTCCCATGCTGTTTGTAATTCCAACTCAGCTAATGAAGTTCTCAGGTAGCTTCCCCAGGAATTCGGTGTTTCGAGGTCCATCTGGTGCTTGATTTCTTCCCAGCATAATCTATTCATTGTATCTGGATTGGAAAAGCGGAATTTATAGCATAGTTTAACAAAGCCACTCATGCCCCGAAATTTCTGATTCTGGAGGCCGAATTCCAGCCGGACCTGAGCTGGGGAGGCAGACTTTGGCAGGTCAAAAACAGCCTTATAAATCCTTGTCTGAAGTTCATTTAATAAATCAGCTTCCTTGCCACAGCAAGAGACTAAACCATATGACAGGCTGGACTGAAGTTGTGGGGCCATTACTTTTAACAGATGGTTATGGTTCAGGCAGTCCAATATTTTGCGTAGTAATCTGTATGCATCAATTAGCGATTGTGCGTTAGCCTTTATGGCCAGTTTATTTTCCTTATGTGTTGTGCCCTGCCCTATTGTTGCGCCAAGATATTTGCGGGGCCCTCGCTCTTCCACAGTTTACCCTTTCACCGACCATTAGTTGGTTTAGAGTCCACTCAACAAATGTTTTTTCTTTGTTTAGTTCCAATTTTTCCTGATCCAGGTAGGTTACAAGGCTATTTATGGTGAACAACCTTTACAATGAAACTTTTACCACGCAGTGCCTTTACAACGCGGTATTTACAACGCAAACCATTACAACGCATTGCGCTGGGGGGCGCTCTAGGATAGGGAATAGGTTTAATTTACTATTGTCTTGACCGGGTTTTTCGTCTCACTTTGTGAGTGATGGTGACTTTAGCCTACTATTATCTTAGTATAGTGGTTAGGACTGAAGAATAGGCCTATTCATAAGGCCAATTCCTTCATTTATATATAATTCGACACTGTTATCCTTATTCTTAGAACCCATAAGCTTAGGGTAGGGGATAGTCCAGTTAATGCAGGTATTATGCTGTCCTCTTAGATAGCTATTATGGAGTTATTCCCCTTTTCTGCTTAGTTCAGGCCCTGTAGGCCCGGAACGGGAGAGACTCCATCTTTTCTTTCTGCCTCGGCTGCTCAGGGCGCTTGTAGGTGAGAGGTATTGTTTAGCTTTAAGCTGTTTTTCTGCAGGGAGAGAACCGGCTCAGGCTGGCCCTTATCGAAAGAATGTATTTTTTTCTATGTTGAAGACGCAACACCAGGCTGGCCAGCTGGGAGCGCGTCCTTGGCACGGAGTGGTACAGGAATTTGGTGGGCGGCAGGTTACTGGCTGGAAATTTCCATGCAGAAAGAGGGTTCTATATTAGCGAAGGTACAGAGAGGAGAGGTAGCCATTTTCTATTGCCCTGTCAGCTAGTCGCAGACATCTCATAATCTGGAGCAGACAATCGCCATCTTGAAGTCTGGAGATATTGAAGGCTGACGATCTCTCGAATCGATTGATGATAGAGAGAGAGAGAGAGAGAGACGAGGAGTAATACCGATAGCCGAGAGTGAAACAGACAGTACGAATAACAGGAAAGAGGGGTTCCGGTGACCTGGAGGAGAACAGAGAGGAGACAGAGCATAGCGGTGCAGACGTGTCTCCGTGACTGCAGGGGTGATCCCAGAGATGGTCCAGGGCACAGACAAGCAGGGACCCGAGATGACGACTGAGTCCAGACCCCATACTCATAAGGTGAAGTCTGCCCTTTCTCAGTAGTGTGCACATATCTATTCTAATTCTCTTATTGCTTTCTAGGTTATATGTTTATTAGTGTTATTGTTGATATTGTGTAATAAAAGGGACCCCAGGTTCGTAGTGGACCAGTGTGTGATTTGCTTTATTTGCCAAAGCTAACCTTTTCTTCTAGCTGGATGCTGCTTTGTGGACGGAGATTTATCCCGTCCGGGTAAGTGGTGTGTGGACAAATAGGGAGAAGGGAGAGTTTGGGTTGTTTAACAATTCTTATACACCATGATTTTGGCCATCTTTGTGTGAGAGGATTGGATCACCATTCCACTGCATACAGAATTCCAAATATATATATATATAATATACCACATAGTAGATATATGTAGTGATATGTCCCATATAGAGATAAGGAGGTTTGTATAGGAAGAAATCGCCGCGGCGTTGTGTGACCAACGCCGGATTGTGTTGGTCGTGTGAGGTGCCGGGAGGATACGGTACGTGTTTGTGTGTTAGTGCGTGATACGCTGGGGGATACAGCGTTAATACCCGACGGAAGACTGCGGCTTGCGTGGGCACCAACCAGGGTTGGTGTGTAATGGTAATCTCATAAGAACTGCTCCTTCACGGGTGGAGGCTGGTAGTATAGCCTGGGTATGACTTACCGCGAAGCTACTGAGTATGAATAAGTGTAGTTTAGACTAGCAATTTGGTAAGTATTATTATTAGTAATCCCTATAGGTGTAGAGATATTGTACATATATGTATATATTATATGCATGTATATAGCTAATTCTCCTTCCCAGGAGGGGATCCAGTGTTTATCTAATGAGGTGAGTAAGTCCTGAGGAGGGAGGTGGTTACGTTTCGGCTGGGTGAGTGGTATTTTGGTGAGCTGATTCTATCTAGTCCGAAAATCCAGTCGTTACATTTGGCGTCACGAACCGTTTACGTAAGCCTGTGTGCGCTATTGTGGTTTTATCTTATTGGTTTGCGCTCGGTACGTACGGTGCTCATTTTTGTATTATTTGTATATAAATGTATATTGTTTTTGTTTTATTTTTCTCATGATGTTTTTGAGAAAATCTAAGACTGTTTTTAAATTGCCTGTCGAAATTCCCGGCTGGGAATCGACGCCTTACGGAGCATTGGCTCATGAGTGGGCTAATTGCGCAGGCCTGAGTGAGAATTGGAGTTCTTGCTTGGATGGGGCGGATCCGGCGCAAGTTATTGCTTGTTTGCATAAAGCGCCGATTGTGAAGGGTGAGGAGCTTCCTATATTGGGACGCAGAGGTTGGATTTTACTGTACGCTTACAGGATTATACATGAAAAGTTCACGCAGTTGCAATTAGATGCTCGTGATCTTGAGGTTAAGTTTGTTGAAGTGCAAAATGCTCACACTCTTTTGAGGTGGCAAAATAAATTGCTTGCCGAAAAACTTGAGACTTATCAGACTATTGCTAAGCGGGCTGCTGTCCGTATTGCGAAATATAAATACAAGAATCGTCGTGGTCGCGTGAGCAAACGGAAAGTGCGTCTGGTTGTGGCGAAAGCCGGACTGGACTGGAATCCTGATGAGTGTGATGGCAATATCTGGGACTCGAATGATTCTGGTTCCTCGGCTGAGGAATCTGACAAACGCGGGTGTTCTCGCATTTATCGTGACTCTAAATCTGATTCTCCTGTTGCATGTGATGATCCCTGTCGACGTGCTCATTATTCCAAATGTCTTGATTCTTGTCGACCTGATTGTCTTCTACCTTCTACTGATCGCGTTCCTTCGGGTTCGCGTACTGAGATTTCTGCGCATCCTGTTTTTCGACGGAAATTACAACAAGCTCCTGGTAACCCTAACGGTATCCCTTTGGATAGCTTGGAAGACTTTACACAACAAGATATTAGTGACATTCTTGACCGATTTTGACAGCGACCGGGTGAGTCTTTACTTACATGGATGGTGCGTCTATATGAATTGGGCGCTGCTGGTATCATGTTGGATAGTGGTGACAGTTTGAAGTTTTGTTCTTTGAGTACTGACTCTACTGTTCAGGACCATTTTCGTAACTACAATGTTCCAGGTCAGATTAGTATGCTTCAGTTGGCGACCGAAGGTTGCAATCATAAATACCCTACTGAATCTGACTGGCCTGTCAATGACAAACCTTGGTACACTTTACGTGATGCGGCGCAACGTCTGAAAGAGGAAGTGATGAAAACTGCGATTTTTCTGGGTACATCTGACAGATTGTTGGATGGCTTGATGACATCTTCTGTACGAAATCGTATCATTCGCTTTTCTCCTATCGCATATAAGCAAGTTATGATGACTTTACTGATTAACCAGACTGGAAGTCCTTTATCCGTGGTACTTGAGGCTGTGCGTCAGCTTGGTGAATTGGGTGAATGGCTTAAACCTGAAAGACAATCTAGACCTGAGAGTCGTACTGGTGGTGGCTATAGATTTTCACGCCGTGATATGCTTCTTACCTTTCTGCACCCCTCTTGCCTCATTCTCTACCCCTCTTCCCCCTTTCTGCATCTGTGTTGCTTCTTTCTGTACTTCTTTTGCCTCTTTTTACACCCCTCTTCCCCTTTCTGCATATCTGTTGCTACATTCTGCACTTATCTTGCCTCTTTCTGTATCGCCCTTTCTTCTTTTTGCACCCCTTATGCGTCTTTCTGCACCCCTCTTCTCTTTCTGCACTCCTCTAGCCTCTTTCTCCATCCCTCTTTTCTCTTTCTGCACCTCTGTTGCTTCTTTCTGCATCTCTCTTGACTCTTTATTCACCCTCTTCCCTCTTTTTGCACCTCTGTTTCTTCTTTCTGCACACCTCTTGCTTCATTCTGCACCCCTCATGCCTCTTTCTGCACACCTATTACCTATTGTTGCACCCCTCTTGCCTCCTTCTGCACCTATGTTGCATCTTTCTGCAGTACTCTTGCTTCTTTCTGCACCTCTCTTACTTCTTTCTGCACCACCCATGCTTCTTTATGCATGTGTCCCTTGACCCCACCAGGAAGGTCGCTCCCCCTCCGCACAGCACCGTCTGTGTCTCCCTGCCACAGCTGCGGACATTTGAGGCCCTCCACCACCCGCAGGCTACCACCTGTGCCTCATCCCTGGTGGCCAGTGGTAGGCCGTAGGTAGGTTTGTTCATCCTCCGCATTATTGCTTTTTATGTATTGCCTGTATTTTCATTGTTGTGCCTGTGACTGCTGATGTCTGTCTTCCCCCTCTGCCTGTACGTGGTCTGTGACCCTTTTTCTTCCCTCTGTTCCCCTCGCTGTCCCCGTGCTCTCTCTGCCCAGACCTTCCTTCTGTAACCCTCACTGCCCCAGTGTCTCTGCCCGGTTTTCCCTTATGTTCCCCTCGCTGCCCTGTGTCTGTGCCCGGTTTTCCCTTTTGTTACACTAGCTGCCCCGTGCCTCTCTGCCCGTTCTGCCGTCTGTTCTTAGCTGCCCCTGTCTTTCTGTGTTCTGTATTTTGCCTCTGTGCCACTTGTTTATCTGGTATTTCTGTGCCCTTTTGCCTTTTGTGCCACTTGTTTTTCCCTCGTTTTTGTGCCCCTTTTGCCCTCTGTTCCATTTGTTTTTTGTGCCGTCTCCCTTCTGTGCCACTTGTTTTTTCCCTCATTTTTGTGCCCCTTTTGCCTTCTGTTCCACTCGTTTTGGCACCCTTCTGCCTTCTGTGCCACTCGTTTCCCCTTGTTTTTGTGCCCCTTTTGCCTTCAGTTCCGCTAGTTTTTTGTGCCCTTCTGCCCTCTGTTCCACTCGTTTTTTGTGCCCTTCTGCCTTCTGTGCCACTCGTTTTTCGCTTGGTTTTGTGCCATTTTTGCCTTCTGTTCCACTTGTTTTTTGTGCCCTTCTGCCCTCTGTTCCACTAGTTTATTTGTGCCCTTCTGCCCTCTGTGCCACTCGTTTTTCCCTCATTTCTGTGCCCCTTTTGCCTTCTGTTCCACTCATTTTTTGTGCCCTTTTGACTTCTGTGCTACTCCTTTTTCCCTCGATTTTGTGCCCCTTTTTCCTTCTGTTACCTTTGTTGTCCCTCACCGCCTGTGCCGCTGTGTCCCCTGCGGCCCCACCCCTCTGATGGCCCACTGCCCATTCGCTGTCCTCGCCTCCCAGCTGCTCCTCCCTTCCCACCTCCCCACAGCTGGCATGCCTAAGGCAAGCCCATCTACGCCCGTCCGCGCCTGGAACACACACAGCACCGGAACCCCTGGCATTCGCACCCGCCACGATGACCGCCGCCACTACGACGCCAGCACTCTGCTCTCAACTCTGGACGGAGCCACACCTGCTTCAAGGCAGCACCAAAATGCACACACGGCCCATTCACCTGCCGGAAATGCAGCTACACCAGCCTCAGAGCTGACAAACCACCCACCAAATAAGACCCCAACCACCTCCGATGCATACTACTGAACACCCGCTCCACACGCAAGCATGCCATCGAGCTCTGGGACCTGCTCGACATAACATCCCCGGATGTCGCCTTCCTGACAGAGACCTGGTTTAACGACTCCTCCGCACCCGACATGGCCATAGCCATCCAAGACAGCTACAATATCACCCGCAGAGACCGCACCAACGAAGTCAGAGGAGGAATCGCCATCGTCCACAAGAACATCATCAGAGTCTCGACTAGCACCGATGACGCACTCAGCTCCGCCGAACACATGCTTTTCCAGATCTACGCAGACCCTAACTCCACCCTGAGAGGCACTCTCATCTATGGACCCCCCGGACCCCGCCCCCAGTTCAGTGACTCCATCGCTGACTTGATCAGCACGCACGCCCTGACCTCCACCGACTACATCCTCCTCGAAGACCTGAACTTTCACCTTGAGAAAAACAAAAACAACTGCACAACCCTGATCGATAACCTCGCCAACCTCGGACTGAGGCAACTTGTCAAAATGCCCAACCTCTCCGCCGGCCACACGCTTGACCCCCATCTTCTCCTCAAGCCCGCACGTCTCTGTCAGACACACCACCAAACTCCTCTGGATCGACCACTGCTCCATCCACTTCACTTTCCAGAAGCCCATCACCGTCCTCCGCACCCAACAGATCCTCTGCCGCTGCTGAAGCAAAATCACCGAAGACCAACTACACGCAAACCTTGCTCTCAGCCCACCCACCGAACCCTCCAACAAGGACGATGCTGCCCACAGCCGCAGACACTGGATCGAGGACTGTGCCAACACCCTCGTCCCGCTGAAGAAACCCCCCCATAGAGACACCAGCAAGAGGGCCAGCTGGTTCACCCCAGAACTCCTAGCCTCCAAGCAGGCCTGCCAGAAACTAGAGAAGAAATGGCACAGTGAACAAACTCCGGACAGCCACGCAGCACACAAGGACGCCATCCTCAACCACCACCACCTCACCATTACAGCCAAGAGGACCTCCTTCAAAGACTCGACAACAATGTACACAATAGCAAGGAGCTCTTCAACATCGTGAAGGAACTCTCCAACCCCAGCTCCAACACCAAAGACATTCCCCCGTCGCAAGCCCTGTGCGACTCCCTCGCCACCTTCTTCCACCGCAAGATAACAGACATGCACAACAGTTTCAACATCCAGAAAGCCTCAACAGAGAACAACACAACAGACCTTCACACACCATCGACCATGACCCCCTGCTAGTCTGGACCAGCGTGAGCATCGATGACACAATCAAGACCATGCGCACAATCCACTCCGGCTCTCCGTCAGACCCATTCCCGTACCACGTCTTCAACAGAGCAAGCAACTCCATCGCACCCCACCTGCACAACGTCATTATTCTCTCCCTTGAGACCGCGACTTTCCCAGAGATCTGGAAACACACCGAGATCAACGCCCTACTCAAAAAACCTAAGGCAGACCCAAGAGACCTCAAGAACTTCCGGCCCTTTTCTCTGCTCCGCTTCCCGGCCAAGGTCATCGAGAAAACCGTCAACAGACAGCTAACCCGATACCTCAAAGAAAACAGAATCCTGGACCCTTCCCAGTCAGGGTTCCGCAGCAACCACAGCACCGAGACTGCCCTCATTGCCACCACTGATGACATCAGGACCCTGCTGTACAATGGCCAGACCGCAGCACTCATCCTCCTAGACCTCTCTGTCGCCTTCGACACCGTCTGCCACCGCACACTACGCGCACACCTCCACGCCGCAGGGATCCGAGACAAGGCTCTGGATTGGACCACCTCCTTTCTCTCCAGCAGAACTCAGAGCCTTTGCCTCCCCCCATTCTGTTCCAAAGCCTCCAAGATCATCTGCAGCGCACCCTAGGGATCCTCCCTCAGCCCGACGCTGTTCAACATTTACATGGCCCCGCTCACACACGTAGCCCGACAGCACGACCTCAATATACTCTCCTATGCCAATGACACTCAGCTGATCCTCTCCCTCACCATGGACCCCATCACCGCCAAAGCCTACCTCCATGAAGGAATGAAGGCCGTCACCGACTGGATGAAGACCAGCCGTCTGAAGCGGAATTCGGCGAAGATGGAGGTCCTCATCCTCCTCTCCAACCCTTCAGTCTGGGACAACTCCTGTTGGCCGGCGGCACTGGGGGCAGCCCTGGCACCCACCGACTACGCACGCAACCTGGGAATCATCCTCGACTCAACGCTCTCAATGACAAGCAAGTCAACGCCGTCTCCTCCTCCTGCTTCAACACCCTCCACATGCTCCGCAAGATTACAGATGGATCCCGACTGATACAATAAAGACAGTCACCCAGGCCCTCGTCAGCAGCAGACTCGACTTTGGAAACGCCCTCTATGCTGGACCCGACCAAGCTCATCAAACGACTACAACGCATCCAAAATGCCTCGGCATGACTGATCCTCAACATACCATGCCACGGCCACATCACCCCCACCTGAGAAACCTGCACTGGCTCCCCGTCAACAAGAGGATATCCTTCAAGCTCTTCACCCACTCACACAAGGCACTCCACAAGACCAGCCCAGCCTACCTCAACAGATGGCTCTCCTTCTACATCCCCAACCGCCAGCACTCTCCACCAAACTCTCACTCGCCACTGTCCCACGCATCCGAAGAACAACCACCGGTGGGAGATCCTTCTCCCACCTCGCCGCCAAGACATGGAACACCCTCCCACTGAGCCTATGGCAGACCTAAGACCTGCTGACCTTCAGGAGGATACTCAAGACCTGGCTGTTCGATCAGTAGTGCCCCCCAGCGCCTTGAGACCCTCGCGGGTATGTAGTGAGCTTTACAAATGATTGATTGATTGATCCCTCTTCCCTCTTTCTGCACCCCTCTTGCCTCTTTCTATACCCCTGTACCTTCTTTATGCTCTTCTTTTGTTTCTTTCTGCACCTCTCTATCTTTTTTCTACACCCCTCTCGCCATTTTCTCCACCCCTGTTCCCCCTTTTTGAATCTCTGTTGCTTCTTTCTGCACTAGTTTTTCTTGCATCTTTTTCCACCCCTCACCCCTCTGTTGCTTCTTTCTGCACTTTTCTAGCAACTCTCTGCACCTCTGTCCCTTCTTTTTGCAACCCTTGTGCCTCTTTCTGCACCCTTCTGCCCTCTTTCTTCTCTCCTGTTGCCTCTTTCTGCACCTCTGTTACTTCTTTCTGCACTTTTTTTGTTTATTTCTGCAACTCTCTTTCTTCTTTGTGTATCCCTCTTTCCTTTTTCTCATCCCCACTTCCCCCTTTCTGCATTTCTGTTGCTTCTTTATGCACTTTTATTGCTTCTTTCTGCACCCTTCTTGCTTCTTTCTCTACCCCTGTGCCTAATTCTGCACCCCTCTTCCCTCGTTTTGCATATCTCTTGTCTCTTGCTGTATCTCTGTTGCTTCTTTCTATACCTCTGTTGCTTTTTTCTGTACCCCTCATGCCTTTTTCTCCACCCCTCCCCTTTCTGCATCTCTGTTGCTTCTTTTTTCACTTCTCTTGCCTCTTTCTGCACCGCTGTCAGATCTTTCTGCAACCCTTGTGCCTCTTTCTGAACTCTTCTTTCCTCTTTGTGCTCCCTTCTTGTCTTTCTGCACCTCTGTTCCTTCTTTCTACACTTGTTTTGTTTCCTTCTTCACCTCTCTTGCTTCCTTCTGCACCCCTTGTGACTCTCTGTGTACCCCTTTTCCTTCTTTTTGCCCTCTTCTTGCCTCTTTTTTGCACCTTTGTTCCTTCTCTCTGCATTTCTTTCATTTCTTTCTGCACCTCTCTTGCTTCTTTTTGCACCCCTCTTGCCTCTTTCTCCACCCCTCTTCCCCTTTCTGCATCTCTGTTGCTACATTCTGTACTCCTTTTGCCTCTTTCTCCACCCCACTTCCCTCTTTCTGCATCTCTTTTGCTTCATTCTACACTTATCTTGCCTCTTTCTGTACCGCCGTTGCTTCTTTTTGCACAATGTGTGCATATTTTAGCACCCCTCTTCTCTTTCTGCACTCCTCCTCCCCCTTTCTGCACCTCTGTTCCTTCTTTCTGCACTTCTTTTGGTCTTTTCTGCTCCTCTCTTGCTTCTTTCTTCACCCCTCTTGCCTCTTTCTCCATCTCTCTTCCCTCTTTCTGCACCTCTTTTGCTTCTTTCTGCACCTCGCTTCACTCTTATTCCAACCCTCCTCCCTATTTTTGCACCTCTGTTTCTTCTGTCTGCACCCCTCTTGCTTCTTTCTACACACCTCATGCTTCTCGCTGCACCCCTATTCCCTCTTTTTGCACCCCTCTTGCCTCTTTCTGCACCTGTGTTGTATCTTTCTGCACCTCTCTTGCATCTTTCTGCACCACCTGTGCTTCTTTATGCATCCCATTCATGTTTTCTGCACCCCCTGCCTCTTTCTGCACCCCTGTACCTTCTTTCTGCTCTTCTTTTGTTTCTTTCTGCACCTCTCTATCTTTTTTCTGCACCCATCTTGCCATTTTCTCCACCCTGTTCCCCCTTTTTGCATCTCTGTTGCTTCTTTCTGCAGTTTTCTTACCTATTTTTCCACACCATCCCTCTTTCTGCACGTCTGATGTTTCTTTCTCCACTTCTCTAGCTTCTTTCTGGACCTCTGTCCCTTCTTTTTGCAACCCTTGTGCCTCTTTCTGCACCCTTCTTCCCTCTTTCTTCTCCCCTCTTGCCTCTTTCTGTACTTCTCTTGTTTCTTTCTGCAACTCTCTTGCTTCTTTCTGTATCCCTCTTGCCTTTTTCTCATCCTCACTTCCCCCTTTCTGCATCTCTGTTGCCTCTTTCTGTACTTCTCTTGCTTCTTTCTGCACCCTTCTTGCTTCTTTCTGCACCCCTGTGTGTCACTCCGCACTCCTCTTCCCACTTTTTGCATTCCTCTTGGGTCTTGTTGTACCTCTGTTGCTTCATTCTATACTTCTTTTGTTTCTTCCTGGACCTATCTTGCTTCTTTCTGCACCCCTTGTGCCTCTTTCTCCACCCCTCCTCCCACTTACTACATCTCTGCTGCTTATTTCGGCACTTCTCCTGTCTCTTTTTGCACCTCTGTCACTTCTTTGTTCAACCCTTGTGTCTCTTTCTTAACTTGTCTTTCCTCTTTCTGCTCCCTTTTGTCTCTTTCTGCACCTCTGTTCCTTCTTTCTGCATTTATTTTGTTTCTTTCTGCACATCTCTTGCTTCTTTCTACACCCCTTGTGACTCTCACTGCATCCCTTTTCCTTATTTTTGCACTCCTCTTTCTTCGTTCTGTACCTCTGTTCCTTCTTTCTGCACTTCTTTCATTTCTTTCTACACCTCTCTTGCTTCTTTCTGTACCCTTCTTGCTTTTTTCTGCACCCCTTGTGCCTCTTTTACACCCTCTTCCTTCCTTCTGAACCCCCTTGCCTCTTTCTGTGCCTCTCTTGTTTCTTTCTGTATCCCTCTTGCCTCTTTCTCCACCCCACTTCTCCCTTTCTGCATCTCTGTTGCTTCTTTATGCACTACTCTTGTCTTTTTCTTCACCTCTCTTGATACTTTCTGCACCCCTCATGTCTCTTTCTGCATCCCTCTTCCTGAACTCCTCTTGCTTCTTTCTGTACCTCTCTTGCAAATGTCTGCACCCCTCTTCCCTCTTTCTGCACCCCTCTTGCCTCCTTCTGCAACTCTTTTGGTTCTTTCACTGCTCTTGCATCTTATTGCATCTATTTTTGCTGTTCCTGCAACTCGCTTGCCTCTTTCTGCATTACTCTTGCCTCCTTCGGAACCTCTGTTGCTTCTTTTTTATACTTCTCTTCCTCTTTCTGCACCTCTGTTGCTTCTTTCTGTATTTCTCTTGCTTCTTTCTGTGCCCCTCTTTCCTCTTTCTACATCTTTCTTCACCTCGCTTCTATCTTTCTGCACCTCTCTTGACTCTTTCTGTACCCTTGTCACCTCTTTCGGCATATCTCTTGCCTTTTTCTGCAACACTCTTACCTCTTTCTACAACACTCTTTCTACAGTACTCTTGTCTCTTTCTGCACCTCTGTTGCTTCTTTTTGCACCTCTCTTGGTTTTTCCTGTACAGTTCTTGTTTTTTCTGCACCTGTCTGGCATATTCTGCACCCCTCTTGACTCTTTATGTACGACTCTTCCCTATTTTATCACCTCATTTCCCTCTGTCTGCACCCCTCTTCCCTCTTTCTGCATCTCTGTTCCTTATTTGTGCACTTCTCTTGCTTCTTTCTGCATCCCTCTTGCCTCTTTCTGCACCCCTGTTGCTTCTTTCTTCACTTCTCTTGCTTCTTTCTGCACCTCTCTTGCACAATTCTGCACCCCTTGTTTCTCTGTGCACACATCTGTTGCCTCTTTCTGCTCCTCTCCTGCCTCTTTCTGCACCCCTCTTGCCTCTTTCTGTACCTCTTTTGCTTTTTCCTGTACTTCTCTTGCCTCTTTCTGCACCCTCTTGCTTCTTTCTGCACCTCTGTTTGTTCTTTCCGCACTGCTCTTGCTTCTATCTGCTTCTCTCTTGCACATTTCTATACCTCTCTTGCCTCTTTCTGCATCTCTGTTGGTTCTTTCTGTAGCTCGCTTGCCTCTGTTTATACCCCTTTTCCCTCTTTGAGCACCATGTTTGCCTGTTTCTGAAACACTCTTGCCGCTTTCTATACTTTTATTGCCTCTTTTTGCACCTCTGTTGCTTCCTTCTGTACTTCTCTTGCTTCTTTCTACAGCTCTCCTGCTTCGTTTTGCCCCCTTGTGCCTCCTCCTGCACACTTCTTCACTTTTCCTGCATATCTCTCTGTTATTTCTGCACTTATCATGCCTATTTCTGTACCCCGCTTGCCTCTTTCTGCACCTATTCGCTTCTTTCTTAACCTCTGTTGGTTCTTTCTGTACTGCTCTTACTTCTTTCTGTCCCTCTGTTGTTTCTTGCTGTACTTCTCTTCCTTCTTTCTACTCCCCTCTTGCCTCTTTCTGCACCTTTGTTCCTTCTTTCTGCACTTCTCTTGCTTCTATCTGCACCCCTCTTGTCTCTTTCTGCACCTCAGTTGCTTCTTTTGTCACTTCTCTTGCTTTTTTCTGCACATCTCTTGCATATTTCTGCACCCCTTTTTCCTCTGTGTGCACTTTTCTTGCCTCTTTCTGCCATCCCTTGCTTCTTTCTACACCCCTCTTCCTTCTTTCTGTACCTCTTTTGCTTTTTTCTGCACTTATTTTGCCTCTTTCTGCACCCCTCTTGCCTCTTTCTGCTCCTCTGTTGGTTTTTTTCTACACTGCTCTTGCTTCTATCTGCTACTCGCTTGCACATTTATGTACCTTTCTTGCCTCTCTTTGCACCTCTGTTGGTTCTTTCTGGAGCTCTCTTGCCTCTGTTTGCACCCCTATTGCCTTTTTTTAACTTGTTTGCCTGTTACTGCAACTCTCTTGCCTCTTTCTGCACTTTTATTGCCTCTTTTTGCACCTCTGTTGCTTCCTTCTGTACTTCTCTTGCTTCTTTCTACACTTCTCTTGTGGAGAAGTGTGGCTCAGGGGTTAGAGGCAGCAGACCCGGAAGCTGAGATCGGTCCTGGACCAGGGTTCAATTCCCCGCCTCGGTGGGTCTTGGGCTAAAAATTCCACGGACTCGATAATTCTCGCCCCGGTGCCTCCTCGACTCACGGGTTCACACTCTGCGACTCTGAGCAGTAGCTTGCTTAATCTCCACAACGGCCCCTCGCGGCGGGATGCCTGACTTTCACCTTGTGGATACCCTGCTATCTCACAGGGGAATACCAGGAAGGGTTCCCTAAGCAAGCGCCGGGAAACCCACTGCGGGTAGCTGTGCGCTATATAAGCTCAACTACATTTACATTTACATTTACATTTACATTTACTTCTCTTGATTCTTTCTGCCCCTTATGCCTCTTTCTGCGCACTTCTTCCCTTGTCCTGCACATCTCTCTGTTCTTTCTGCACTCCTCGTTCTGCATCCCTCTGTCCTCTTTCTGTACCTATTTAGCTTCTTTTTGCGACTCTATTTGTTACTTTTGTTAAGCTCTTACTTCTTTCTGTCCCTCTGTTGTTTCTTCCTGCACTTCCGTTGCTTCTTTCTTCACCTCTCTTGCTTCTTTCTGCACCCCACTTGCCTCTTTCTGTACCTCTGTTAATTCTTTCGTCACTTCTCTTGATTCTTTCTGCACCTCTCTTGCATATTTCTGCACCCCTCTTTCCTCTGTGAGTACCTCTCTTGCTTCTTTCTGCTCATCCCTTGCCTCTTTTTGCACCCCTCTTATATTTTTCTACCCCTCTTGCTTTTTTCTGTACTTTGTTGCCTCTTTCTGCACCCCCTTTGCCTTTTTCTGCACCTCGGTTGTTTTTTTCTACACTGCTCTTGCTGCTTCTATCTGCTACTCTCTTGCACATTTCTGCACCTCTCTTGCCTCTCTCTGCACCTCTGTTGGTTCTTTCTGTAGCTCTCTTGACTCTGTTTACATCCCTGTTGCCTCTTTGTGCACCTTGTTTGCCAGTTTCTGCAACTCTGTTGCCTCTTTCTGCACTTTTATTACCTCTTTTTATACGTATGTTACTTCCTTCTGTACTTCTCTTGCTTCTTTCTGCACCCTGGTGCCTCTATCTACACACTTCTTCCTTTTTCATGCACATCTCCCTGTACTCTCTGCACTGCTCTTGCCTCTTTCTGCATCTCTTTAGCTTCTTTTTGCAACTCTGTTGATTCTTTCTGTACTGCCCTTGCTTCTTTCTGCCCCTCTGTTGTTTCTTTCTGTACTTCTCTTGCTTCTTTCTCCACCTCTCTTGCTTCTTTCTGCACCCTACTTGCCTCTTTCTGCACCCTTTTTACCTCTTTATGCATATCTCTTACCTCTTTGTGCACGTCTCTTGCCTCTTTCTGCCCCTCTCTTGCCTCTTTTTGCACCCGTCTAGCCTCTTTCTGCATCTCTTTTGATTATCAGTCAGTCAGTCATAGTTTATTGTATGATTAATTAAAATCTTTACAAATCCCCCCCAATATGGATAAAAACATGTATAAAAGACTATCATTACATTCACAATATAAAACTAGAAGACTTTACCACAATCCCGTTAGTTATTTGGCTAAAGTGCAAGTGCTTATCCTTCGATACAAAATGTTAGGAACACATTTGTCGAAATACCTGCTAACAACATCATTTTCCTAGCTAAAACCATGATAGCGCTTTAACTTACTATAGTATAGTATCTCCCACTCTGCTGAATGGAAATCACAAAAGACGAGCAATCAGTTATTCGGCACAGTATGATATCAAGATAGGTACTACAATTTAAAACAAGAACAACCTAATTAATAAATAGAGAACCCTAAAAGGAAGCAAATTCTTTTTAGGACAGCACGGTTTTCAGAAAAGTATAATGCTTCAGTCCAGCTTTAGGGGCCTACAACTAGCAAAGGTCTCTTAATGATTTTAGATTCAATCCATTTATTACATTGATGAGTCAACTGTGGCCTTGCTCAGCAGGTCATACTTATTTAGTTTACTCCGCATCGGCTTGCCGTAAAAGTCTTCTAACCTTTGTCATATATTTGACCCCCCGACAGGCCAGAATAATGGAGGTGCCTCCAACCAGCATATCACAGCTTGCCTGTGTGCATAAATATTCAGATCATTGAAAATGAATTTTAATTACTGTCTCCTCTGGTCCGTGACTGCTGGGCATACACATAATAAGTGGATTAAAGATTTTGCGTGAAAACCACATAATCGACAGTTCGTGGTTTGGTAGGACTTTTTCCAAAATGGCTGCAAGTCTTTTTCTTCATGCAGGCCCATTCGATAATCTGTAAAGCTCTTTTTTTAACTGCAAGCTGAAGTGAGCAGATAGATATGCTTGTGGCTTTAAGGGTTTATAAGAGTTGATGACGGTCCACCCATGCGGGCGCTTGGTAATTGCCTTTTTGTCTCCCAGAAAAGATTTCTTTTTAGCTGCATCATTAGCAGCTTTACTGAAGCCTGCTCTATCAACCCCATTTTCCCATGCTGTTTGTAATTCCAACTCAGCTAATGAAGTTCTCAGGTAGCTTCCCCAGGAATTCGGTGTTTCGAGGTCCATCTGGTGCTTGATTTCTTCCCAGCATAATCTATTCATTGTATCTGGATTGGAAAAGCGGAATTTATAGCATAGTTTAACAAAGCCGCTCATGCCCCGAAATTTCTGATTCTGGAGGCCGAATTCCAGCCGGACCTGAGCTGGGGAGGCAGACTTTGGCAGGTCAAAAACAGCCTTATAAATCCTTGTCTGAAGTTCATTTAATAAATCAGCTTCCTTGCCACAGCAAGAGACTAAACCATATGACAGGCTGGACTGAAGTTGTGGGGCCATTACTTTTAACAGATGGTTATGGTTCAGGCAGTCCAATATTTTGCGTAGTAATCTGTATGCATCAATTAGCGATTGTGCGTTAGCCTTTATGGACAGTTTATTTTCCTTATGTGTTGTGCCCTGCCCTATTGTTGCGCCAAGATATTTGCGGGGCCCTCGCTCTTCCACAGTTTACCCTTTCACCGACCATTAGTTGGTTTAGAGTCCACTCAACAAATGTTTTTTCTTTGTTTAGTTCCAATTTTTCCTGATCCAGGTAGGTTACAAGGCTATTTATGGTGAACAACCTTTACAATGAAACTTTTACCACGCAGTGCCTTTACAACGCGGTATTTACAACGCAAACCATTACAACGCATTGCGCTGGGGGGCGCTCTAGGATAGGGAATAGGTTTAATTTACTATTGTCTTGACCGGGTTTTTCGTCTCACTTTGTGAGTGATGGTGACTTTAGCCTACTATTATCTTAGTATAGTGGTTAGGACTGAAGAATAGGCCTATTCATAAGGCCAATTCCTTCATTTATATATAATTCGACACTGTTATCCTTATTCTTAGAACCCATAAGCTTAGGGTAGGGGATAGTCCAGTTAATGCAGGTATTATGCTGTCCTCTTAGATAGCTATTATGGAGTTATTCCCCTTTTCTGCTTAGTTCAGGCCCTGTAGGCCCGGAACGGGAGAGACTCCATCTTTTCTTTCTGCCTCGGCTGCTCACGGCGCTTGTAGGTGAGAGGTATTGTTTAGCTTTAAGCTGTTTTTCTGCAGGGAGAGAACCAGCTCAGGCTGGCCCTTATCGAAAGAATGTATTTTTTTCTATGTTGAAGACGCAACACCAGGCTGGCCAGCTGGGAGCGCGTCCTTGGCACGGAGTGGTACAGGAATTTGGTGGGCGGCAGGTTACTGGCTGGAAATTTCCATGCAGAAAGAGGGTTCTATATTAGCGAAGGTACAGAGAGGAGAGGTAGCCATTTTCTATTGCCCTGTCAGCTAGTCGCAGACATCTCATAATCTGGAGCAGACAATCGCCATCTTGAAGTCTGGAGATATTGAAGGCTGACGATCTCTCGAATCGATTGATGATAGAGAGAGAGAGAGAGAGAGACGAGGAGTAATACCGATAGCCGAGAGTGAAACAGACAGTACGAATAACAGGAAAGAGGGGTTCCGGTGACCTGGAGGAGAACAGAGAGGAGACAGAGCATAGCGGTGCAGACGTGTCTCCGTGACTGCAGGGGTGATCCCAGAGATGGTCCAGGGCACAGACAAGCAGGGACCCGAGATGACGACTGAGTCCAGACCCCATACTCATAAGGTGAAGTCTGCCCTTTCTCAGTAGTGTGCACATATCTATTCTAATTCTCTTATTGCTTTCTAGGTTATATGTTTATTAGTGTTATTGTTGATATTGTGTAATAAAAGGGACCCCAGGTTCGTAGTGGACCAGTGTGTGATTTGCTTTATTTGCCAAAGCTAACCTTTTCTTCTAGCTGGATGCTGCTTTGTGGACGGAGATTTATCCCGTCCGGGTAAGTGGTGTGCGGACAAATAGGGAGAAGGGAGAGTTTGGGTTGTTTAACAATTCTTATACACCATGATTTTGGCCATCTTTGTGTGAGAGGATTGGATCACCATTCCACTGCATACAGAATTCCAAATATATATATATATATAATATACCACATAGTAGATATATGTAGTGATATGTCCCATATAGAGATAAGGAGGTTTGTATAGGAAGAAATCGCCGCGGCGTTGTGTGACCAACGCCGGATTGTGTTGGTCGTGTGAGGTGCCGGGAGGATACGGTACGTGTTTGTGTGTTAGTGCGTGATACGCTGGGGGATACAGCGTTAATACCCGACGGAAGACTGCGGCTTGCGTGGGCACCAACCAGGGTTGGTGTGTAATGGTAATCTCATAAGAACTGCTCCTTCACGGGTGGAGGCTGGTAGTATAGCCTGGGTATGACTTACCGCGAAGCTACTGAGTATGAATAAGTGTAGTTTAGACTAGCAATTTGGTAAGTATTATTATTAGTAATCCCTATAGGTGTAGAGATATTGTACATATATGTATATATTATATGCATGTATATAGCTAATTCTCCTTCCCAGGAGGGGATCCAGTGTTTATCTAATGAGGTGAGTAAGTCCTGAGGAGGGAGGTGGTTACGTTTCGGCTGGGTGAGTGGTATTTTGGTGAGCTGATTCTATCTAGTCCGAAAATCCAGTCGTTACATTTGGCGTCACGAACCGTTTACGTAAGCCTGTGTGCGCTATTGTGGTTTTATCTTATTGGTTTGCGCTCGGTACGTACGGTGCTCATTTTTGTATTATTTGTATATAAATGTATATTGTTTTTGTTTTATTTTTCTCATGATGTTTTTGAGAAAATCTAAGACTGTTTTTAAATTGCCTGTCGAAATTCCCGGCTGGGAATCGACGCCTTACGGAGCATTGGCTCATGAGTGGGCTAATTGCGCAGGCCTGAGTGAGAATTGGAGTTCTTGCTTGGATGGGGCGGATCCGGCGCAAGTTATTGCTTGTTTGCATAAAGCGCCGATTGTGAAGGGTGAGGAGCTTCCTATATTGGGACGCAGAGGTTGGATTTTACTGTACGCTTACAGGATTATACATGAAAAGTTCACGCAGTTGCAATTACATGCTCGTGATCTTGAGGTTAAGTTTGTTGAAGTGCAAAATGCTCACACTCTTTTGAGGTGTCAAAATAAATTGCTTGCCGAAAAACTTGAGACTTATCAGACTATTGCTAAGCGGGCTGCTGTCCGTATTGCGAAATATAAATACAAGAATCGTCGTGGTCGCGTGAGCAAACGGAAAGTGCGTCTGGTTGTGGCGAAAGCCGGACTGGACTGGAATCCTGATGAGTGTGATGGCAATATCTGGGACTCGAATGATTCTGGTTCCTCGGCTGAGGAATCTGACAAACGCGGGTGTTCTCGCATTGGTCGTGACTCTAAATCTGATTCTCCTGTTGCATGTGATGATCCCTGTCGACGTGCTCATTATTCCAAATGTCTTGATTCTTGTCGACCTGATTGTCTTCTACCTTCTACTGATCGCGTTCCTTCGGGTTCGCGTACTGAGATTTCTGCGCATCCCGTTTTTCGACGGAAATTACAACAAGCTCCTGGTAACCCTAACGGTATCCCTTTGGATAGCTTGGAAGACTTTACACAACAAGATATTAGTGACATTCTTGACCGATTTTGACAGCGACCGGGTGAGTCTTTACTTACATGGATGGTGCGTCTATATGAATTGGGCGCTGCTGGTATCATGTTGGATAGTGGTGACAGTTTGAAGTTTTGTTCTTTGAGTACTGACTCTACTGTTCAGGACCATTTTCGTAACTACAATGTTCCAGGTCAGATTAGTATGCTTCAGTTGGCGACCGAAGGTTGCAATCATAAATACCCTACTGAATCTGACTGGCCTGTCAATGACAAACCTTGGTACACTTTACGTGATGCGGCGCAACGTCTGAAAGAGGAAGTGATGAAAACTGCGATTTTTCTGGGTACATCTGACAGATTGTTGGATGGCTTGATGACATCTTCTGTACGAAATCGTATCATTCGCTTTTCTCCTATCGCATATAAGCAAGTTATGATGACTTTACTGATTAACCAGACTGGAAGTCCTTTATCCGTGGTACTTGAGGCTGTGCGTCAGCTTGGTGAATTGGGTGAATGGCTTAAACCTGAAAGACAATCTAGACCTGAGAGTCGTACTGGTGGTGGCTATAGATTTTCACGCCGTGATATGCTTCTTACCTTGATTGAGGATGGTGTGAAGAGGGAGGTAATTGATGGTGAATCCAATGCTCATTTGTGACATTTGTTTCGTAAGCGTGGTTTGGACCGGAAGGAGGGTGCGAGGCGAGTACGTAAGCAAGACTGTGACCGTGAGCTTTCTGGTGACAGTGGTGATGATCACCGCCGTGATGCTTCTGATCGGCGACGGCATGAGACTGATGTGTCCCCTTGTCGAGAGAGAGAGAGGGGGAGAGGGGGAGAAAGAGAGAGGGGGAGAGATGAGAGTGTTGATCGTAACTATAGAAATGAACGGAATTACAGCAGTCACAGAGATGAGAGGAGTCTGTCCCCTGAAATTAGAAGAAGAGAGGAAAGACATAGACTATCTGAACGAAATTCACAATCTAATGTAGACGACAAGAACCCATTTCATGATGGGAAAGGATATGAACGAGAGGTTACATTACCTAAAAGATTTGACAGCATTTACCCTGATTTGTCTTGGTTGTCTGAAAGTAGCAAAACGGAATAGGAAATAGGTCAAGCTCCGGTACGTAATTGGGCTCATAAAGATCGTAGACCCTATGTGGATATTGAAATTTTTGGGAGACATCGTAACATACAGAGGGCCCGAGCGTTAGTAGATACAGGAGCGGAGGCCACATTGATTCATGGAAATCCAAAGAAATTTAAGGCCAATTTTTTACCATTACTGGTTTAGGCGGAAAAGAGACTCCTGCAGTTTAGGCAAATATTGCAATGAAAATTGGTAGAATTCCCCGAAAAGAATATTCTGTTTTGGTTGTGCCCCTTTTGGAATATATAATTGGCATTGATATTTTGAAGGGCACTATATTACATCTAGATGATGGATGCTATCAATTTGGAATCCAAAGATACATATCTACAAAATCTGTACGAGTTGGTCGTCTAAGGATGCCCCCTATAATAATTCCACAAGCTACTAAAGTGATTTCCCAAAAACAATATCGTATTCCAGGTGGTCATGAGGAAATTAGTTCTACCATTCAGGACTTAGTTAACGCAGGAGTTATAACTCCTGTTACTTCCGCTTGGAATAATCCCGTTTGGCCAGTGCGCAAGAGTGACAATTCTTGGCGCATGACTGTTGATTATCGCGAACTGAATAAACACACACCCCCTTTAACTGTTGCAGTTCCTGACATTATTACTTTAATCGAAAGAATTCAGAAACACCCAGGAACATGGTACGCTTCCATTGATATTGCAAATGCGTTCTTTTCCATTCCAATTGCCCCTGAGTGTCAAGAACAATTTAGTTTTACATCGAATGGGCGCCAAATGACATTTAGAAGTCTTCCCCAGGGCTATGTACATAGTCCTACAATCTGTCACCGGCTGGTGGCAGAACATTTGTCTGAAATACCCAATGATCCACAGATACACATGTGCCATTACATTGATGACATTCTAATTCAAGGTGAAACGGAAGATCAAGTTCAGACACGATTAGATCAAGTTATTAGGATTCTACAAGAGAAAGGATGGAAAATCAACCCTGACAAATTGCAAGGTCCTGCACAAAATGTAAAATTTCTAGGTATTAATTGGCATAAGGGAAACAGAGAGGTTATTCCACAAGTGAAACAGAAAATTATTGAATTTGCAGTTCCCCGAAATAGGAAAGAAGCTCAGAAGTTCATTGGTTTGTTTGGTTTCTGGCGCCAACATATTCCACATTTAGGTCAAATATTAGCCCCTTTATACAGAGTAACCCGCAAGAAAAATGCGTTTGAATGGAGTACATCGCAGCAGGATGCATTTGATTTGGCTAAAGAAGCCATACAGCATGCTTTGGATCTGTGGCCTGTACGTGATGGTGATATGGATTTGAATGTGTCTGTGCATGGTTCCTATGCAAGTTGGAGCTTATGGCAAAAACAAGGCAAAAACAGAGTACCCTTAGGATTTTGGACTAAAAAGTTACCTGATGCTGGTGAGCGTTATACACCTTTTGAAAAACAATTACTTGCATGTTATTGGGCTCTAGTGGATACCGAGCAACTGACTCTAGGACATGATATCATCTTGAGACCTGAAATTCCTATTATGAATTGGGTTATGAGTTCGCCTAAAACTCATCGAATTGGACATGCTCAAGAAGCAAGTGTGATTAAATGGAAATGGTACATACAGGATAGAGCACGTGTTGGCTCAAAAGGTGTTGCAATGTTACATGAGCAAGTGGCGCAGGTGCCGTTGGCCGAAGCTGAAAATGATCGTTCTGTACCTATAGTGCAGGAATCCCCTGTTAAGTGGGGTAAACCATTTGATGATCTGTCCGTGGAGGACAGAAACCATGTGTGGTTTACGGATGGTTCGGCGAGGTACATTGGAGGAAAAAGGCATTGGAAGGCTGTATCGTATAATCCTGTCACACAAAAATTGCTGAGTACATCTGGTGAGGGAAAGAGTAGTCAATTCGCTGAACTATATGCCGTGTATCAAGTTTTGAAACAAGAACTTCCAGGTACATGTCATATTTTTACTGATTCTTAGTCCACTGCAAATGGATTAGCAGTTTGGTTGCCTACGTGGCATGCCCGTAATTGGCAGCTACACTCTAAAGAATTATGGGGGAAACATTTGTGGCAGGAGATCTGGGAGTTGCTTCCACAAAGTACTGTCACAGTGTATCACGTAGATGCCCATACACCAATAGATTCCCTTGACAAATTCTTTCACAATATTGCAGATGAAAACTCTAAAATTGCTGAGGCTGTGGTGGACATGCAGAATTCTGATTTGGCTAGATTGGCGAAGTGGGCCCATCAGAAGGCAGGACATTTTGGAGAGAGAGCCACTAGCAGGTGGGCTGCTGATCGAGGAATTTCTATTCCTCCAAATTTAATCAAAGATGCCATTTTGCATTGTTAGAGGTCAATTACATCAAGGTTCGTTGCCAGCTCAGGTTTGGCAAATGGACTTTGTAGGCCCTCTTCCCATGAGTAAAAATTGTCAGTACATATGCACTGCTGTAGATACTTATAGTGGTCTTTTGGTAGCTTTCCCTTGTAAAAATGCTACCCAGGTGAATACCATCAAAACGTTGGAATTGATTATATTGTATTATGGTGTCCCTTCTCAAATTCAATCTGACAATGCTTCACATTTTAAAGGAAGGTTGGTACAAGAATTCTGTGTTAACAACTATATTGACTGGGTATTTCATATACCATACTACCCACAGGCATCTGGTCTTGTTGAGAGAATGAATGGTTTGTTGAAAGATCAACTGAGAAAATTATCTGATAATTCGTATAAGAATTGGCGTGATCATTTGTATAATGCTTTGTTGATTTTGAATAATCGTCCCTATTTGAATGCTGTCTCCCCTTTAATGAGACTTTTTCCTCCAAGTGTTGATGCTAAACCAAATACGATTCACAATACTGTATGCTATTGGGAGATAACACCTGGAGCTTTAGCTCCTTGTCGAGCCACTCCAGGCTCCGCAGGCTTGGACCTGCATGCCATGTCTGATGTTATTTTACCTGGAAAAGATCAAACTGTTATTGAAACTGGCATGGGTGTGGAAATACCGCCAGGAAATTTCGGATTGATTGCCCCTAGATCGGGCCTGGCTCTGAAAGGCATCCAAGTGCTTGGAGGGGTGATTGACAGTGATTACCAGGGAGAGATTAAGGTACTACTGCTTAACAGCAGTGATGATGAACTATCAATACACAAAACGGACCGAGTTGCTCAATTACTATTTATGCCTGTTTTCAGTGGTGAGATCAAGAAAGGCGTTGCCCCAACTCTGTTAACAATAAGAGGCCAAAAAGGGTTTGGTTCTACCGATAACCCAGGTGCAAGAGTATGGGTACAATTGCCTAAGAATCCCCCTGAGCAAGCTGAAATAATTGCAACCGGTCATGACAATACTGTTCTAGTAATGAAGCCAGGGAGAGATGGCTGGGAGGCTGTCCCAGCTGACAAATGTTACCTACGAGAATGAATAATACCTGTTTTTGATTCCTACTTTTTCCCAGATCATCTTCCGGATTGTTGCTGTGGCGTGTGCAGGCGCTGGACTCCTTTTGGCCTGCTACGCCGGAAGAGGAAACAATCGACAGATTCCGGATGACTCTCCATTACGGAGACAACGTTCCTTTGCTGTGTGGGATTCTTCATCTAATTTCTGGACGACTCTTGCTCGAAGAGTCACTAACTCTCCACATTTTTGCTTGACGCCGATGCGTTCAGTGACTGATGTCCTAGCGACCTGTCTGGTTGCTGTTCCAGTATCCATAGAGACCATTTCTCATATCTTCAATATATCTACGACCCGTCCCAATATCATTCTAGGTGATTTTGCCACTCACAAGAACTGTCCCGTATGCACTGAAATACTTGATCCGGTGCCCCCAGTTCACTCCAAAATTATTACGTTTAATATTACAGATGCTGACTTATGCTTTTTCATGACGTGTGATCCACGAGCTATCACAGAATGTATTCGTCTAAAATTGAAAACTGTTTCTACGATTACTGCTCATAAACAAATGTTATGCCATCGACGACTTTCCAAATTTTGTACTTCAGTTAGGAATAATATGACCTGTAAACGTTTAATAGTTACCCCCAGTCATTATCGTGCAATGTCTTTACCTTCCGGTTGGCTTTTCTCTTGCGGCAACACCTCTTGGCCTTACATTCCTGCAAACATTATGGGAGGACCCTGTGCTATTACCAGACTAAGCCTATTGATGCTTTCTTCACATCCTGATGCAAATTCCCGAATAACCCGTAATACTGTCATATTGGACGGGGACTGTGACTCTTCACTTCATTTGTTTTCTAAATCCGAATATCTTAGTTTGGCTGTTTCTATTATAGGTGTTCCTGCCCTTGCTGTGTACAATGCTAAATCTATTGGTAAAATGGCCTGCTGGATGGTTAACTCCATTAATAACACGTCTAAAGTTCTGTCTGACATGCTATTAGATGCCCAGGGTGAACGTAGAGCAATCTTACAAAATAGAGCTGCTATAGATTATCTTTTACTTAAACACGGAAATGACTGTTCTGACTTTGAAGGACTTTGTTGTTTTAACCTTTCAGACCACACTAGATATATTCAGGCTCATATTGACAAACTCCACGACTTGACCAAGGAAGTCAGGGAACATATAGATCAGGGCTGGTTTGACTGGCTTTTTCATTGGTTGCCAGATATGCATTCTTAATAGGGGGTTTCCTGTTAGTTATTTGCATTTTAGTTATGATTTGTTGCTTTATTCAATGCATTCCTTCCTTTATTAATACCTGTAGATGGGGTAGTAAAGTTAGATCTGTTAGTTTCGTGTCTTACTATTCCTCTACTAATATTGATTCTCTTTAGCAGATAATAGTAGACTACAGTCAAGGGTGAAATGTCGTGACCGGGTTTTTCGTCTCACTTTGTGAGTGATGGTGACTTTAGCCTACTATTATCTTAGTATAGTGGTTAGGACTGAAGAATAGGCCTATTCATAAGGCCAATTCCTTCATTTATATATAATTCGACACTGTTATCCTTATTCTTAGAACCCATAAGCTTAGGGTAGGGGATAGTCCCGTTAATGCAGGTATTATGCTGTCCTCTTAGATAGCTATTATGGAGTTATTCACCTTTTCTGCTTAGTTCGGGCCCTGTAGGCCCAAAACGGGAGAGACTCCATCTTTTCTTTCTGCCTCGGCTGCTCGGGGCGCTTGTAGGTGAGAGGTATTGTTTAGCTTTAAGCTGTTTTTCTGCAGGAAGAGAACCGTCTCAGGCTGGCCCTTATCGAAAGAATGTATTTTTCTCTATGTTGAAGACGCAACACCAGGCTGGCCAGCTGGGAGCGCGTCCTTGGCACGGAGTGGTACAGGAATTTGGTGGGCGGCAGGTTACTGGCTGGAAATTTCCATGCAGAAAGAGGGTTCTATATTAGCGAAGGTACAGAGAGGAGAGGTAGCCATTTTCTATTGCCCTGTCAGCTAGTCGCAGACATCTCATAATCTGGAGCAGACAATCGCCATCTTGAAGTCTGGAGATATTGAAGGCTGACGATCTCTCGAATCGATTGATGATAGAGGGAGAGAGAGACGAGGAGTAATACCGATAGCCGAGAGTGAAACAGACAGTACGAATAACAGGAAAGAGGGGTTCCGGTGACCTGGAGGAGAATAGAGAGGAGACAGAGCATAGCGGTGCAGACGTGTATCCATGACTGCAGGGGTGATCCCAGAGATGGTCCAGGGCACAGACAAGCAGGGACCCGAGATGATGACTGAGTCCAGACCCCATACTCATAAGGTGAAGTCTGCCCTTTCTCAGTAGTGTGCACATATCTATTCTAATTCTCTTATTGCTTTCTAGGTTATATGTTTATTAGTGTTATTGTTGATATTGTGTAATAAAAGGGACCCCAGGTTCGTAGTGGACCAGTGTGTGATTTGCTTTATTTGCCAAAGCTAACCTTTTCTTCTAGCTGGATGCTGCTTTGTGGACGGAGATTTATCCTGTCCGGGTAAGTGGTGTGTGGACAAATAGGGAGAAGGGAGAGTTTGGGTTGTTTAACAATTCTTATACACCATGATTTTGGCCATCTTTGTGTGAGAGGATTGGATCACCATTCCACTGCATACAGAATTCCATATATATATATTATATACCACATAGTAGATATATGTAGTGATATGTCCCATATAGAGATAAGGAGGTTTGCATAGGAAGAAATCGCCGCTGCTTTGTGTGACCAACGCCGGATTGTGTTGGTCGTGTGAGGTGCCGGGAGGATACGGTACGTGTTTGTGTGTTAGTGCGTGATACGCTGGGGGGATACAGCGTTTATACCCTACGGAAGACTGCGGCTTGCGTGGGCACCAACCAGGGTTGGTGTGTAATGGTAATCTCATAAGAACTGCTCCTTCACGGGTGGAGGCTGGTAGTATAGCCTGGGTATGACTTACCGCGAGGCTACTGAGTATGAATAAGTGTAGTTTAGACTAGCAATTTGGTAAGTATTATTATTAGTAATCCCTATAGGTGTAGAGATATTGTACATATATGTATATATTATATGCATGTATATAGCTAATTCTCCTTCCCAGGAGGGGATCCAGTGTTTATCTAATGAGGTGAGTAAGTCCTGAGGAGGGAGGTGGTTACGTTTCAGCTGGGTGAGTGGTATTTTGGTGAGCTGATTCTATCTAGTCCGAAAATCCAGTTGTTACAACTATCCAACACCTTCCCTAGTGTCCACGGGGACTGGTGTTGGAATAGTAAATTAAACTTTTCACTATCCAGCACCTCAAAGCGCTATGCGTTGTAAAGGTTTGCGATGTAAAAACCGCATTGTAAAGGCATGCGTGGTAAAAGCATGCGTTGTAATGTCATACATCCCTATTTATTGCTCTTTGTAATCCAATAGGGGTTTGGCTCAACAAAACGATGTCATCAGCATAATGTAAGACAGAAACTGACACATTGGCCATGTTTGGCCGGTGGCAATCGGCTTTTTACATATGCGTAGTAATATCTGAAAGGAACAAATTAAATAGGCTTGGCGCTAGGACGCAGCCTTGTTTCAGACCTTGCTGCGTATGGATGCTTGAGGTTGTACTGCACCCGTCGCCAAGCTTTAATCTTGCCCAGGTATCACTATATAAGGCGATTATAGCATTGAGTATTGAACTAGGCAATCCCCAATCCTCGTGGCCCAAGAGATGTGAACAATGTAAACACAGTAATCCTTAAGTTCCGAAAATGAGCAGCATACCGATCTCCTAGGCCGTAGGAGATCAATATGCTGCTCAGTTTCGGATCATAAGGAATACTTTGTTTACATTGTTCACAGCTCTTGGGCCACGATGCAATATATGTGGAGTTATTGACTTGCAGCCGTCGTGTTGGAGTTACCAGAGAGATCGGCTATAGATACTTGCCCTCTTCTGATTTTCATTTTTTAGTAATATTGCCATTATGGACCACTGCACCCGCACACTTTGGAGTGATTGAGTTATAATTACAGATATTGGCCGAATTGAGGAGATCTTATTGATGCCACACTGAACGGACACCTTTTACTACTCTAAATTGACTTTGGTCTATCTTTCCGGTGCAGCTCGAGTTAGAGTGCAGCTACGTACGGACTATTGAGCTTAGCGTTTTTTTTACATTGGATCGATATCGGAACTATTTCTTTTGCTTGACTTCGGATCAGATTGGATACTCCTTTATCTCCAAACAGGAGTCTATATGAAATACTACATGTGTCTGACATACGGCGACAGGTGTACTGTTGGACTAACGAGCTCTCCCATTTCGGATAATACAACACTGTGATGGTTACATTGCCATTTTGATACTAATTTGCCCAGAGGAAGCTCCCCATGTGGACCGAAACACGTTGGCTGATGATTGGAATGTTTTTAAAAGTGAAATATTTTCAAATAAATAAGTGACTATTTCACCTACTGTGACCGTTTGGACTTTGTTACCTGCGCACCCCCATTTGTCATACGAAACAACAGGATGACTTTGGAACAAGGCAGCTTGCTTCTTTCTGCACCTTTCTTCCTCTTTCTGGACTACATTTGCCTCTTTCTGAATTTCTCTTACTTCTTTCTGTGCCTTTCTTCCTCTTTCTACACACGTCCTTCCTCTGTAGGCATAGTTAGAAATTAGCATTTAAAAAACCTTGAAATTCACTGAAAAAAAACATAAGTTTCAGGGACGCTATAGTTAAAAATTACCATTAAAAAACCTTTGAAATTCACTGAAGAAATTATAGGTTTCAGGGACGTTATAGTTAGAAATTATCATTAAAAAAAACATAGAAAGTCACTGAAAAAACCATAGGTTTCAGGAATGTTATAGTCAGAAATTAGCATTTAAAAAAGCCATAGAAATTCACTGAAAAACCAAAGGTTTCCAGGACATTATAGTTAGTTGGACATTTCACTTGTACAAAACCAGAGAAATTCAGCCATTATAGATAGTTGAGCTAACTATAACTTGCACCCCCACAATTAACTGCTGGTGACATCACATCTTACATCACTCATTACATGGTCAGAGACATAACTGATAACATCACTGATGGCATCTCAAATGACATCACTGATGACATCATGCATGTGATCATCTGACGCAGCTCCTCATGCCCTAATATAACCTTTGATACACCCACTCTAAATTATAGAATTCCATTCTCCAAACCATAGACACCCCAATACCAGTTAGTACATACCTACTCACTAATATATAGATCTATACATACATCTACTCACTCACCCATACAGTCACTCATACATGCAGTCACTCATCAATACAGTCACTGTCATATACAGTCATACACCCATAAAGCTATTCACACACTGCCACTCACCCATAGAGTTACTCACAGACCTAGTCAGTCATGCAAAGAATTAAGTACACTCCCATTTACTCACCTATACAGTTATACACACACAACCTCACTTATTCATACAGATACTGACACATACTTACTCTTTTATACAATCACTGACACAAGCACACACGTATGTATACAGCCACTCTCAAAATCACTCACTCTCATATATAGTTAGTTATATCCTCCAACACACACATATACTGCCTTTCACGTATGTAATTACTCACATATAAACCATGGAGACATCCATTCACTCACCAACAGCCATATGTACACTCACTCACCCATACATCCCCTTGCATAAGCACTCATGAACCCATACACCCACTAAATCACCCACTCATACATGCATACAGGGAGTTACAACACAGGCACTCAAGCACCCATACAGGTACTCACGTCATCAGTAGTGCATTACACGCGCAAGTTATAGTGAGTCCAACTAACTATAACGTGGAATTTCATTGGTTTTATATCAATAAAATTTCCAGCTAACTATAACTGGTGTCAAACCTATGGTTTTTTCAGTGAATTTCATAGGTTTTGTAAATGCTAGTTCCTAACTATAACGTGTGTAAAACCTATGGTTTTTTCAGTGAATTTCATTGGTTTTTAAAATGCTAATTCCTAACTATCTCGTGTATACAACCTATACTTTTGTCAATAAAGTTCTGGCAATATTTTTTTCGAAAACAAGCCGTTTTCTTCACTGTTCAAGTTGCATAGAGACTCCTTGTAAAACGATACAGAATTAGAAAGTATGTACCTTGCCTTTTTTTGAACGCATTAAAATTTGTCTGTAAATAAAAATAGCCTTTCTAAACTTTCGTGCGCGACCCGGTGTGCGCACTCTCGGCAACAGTTCTCAATAAAATGGATAGCGCATTTCCAAGCTTTCGTGCGCGACCGACTGCGCGCACCCACCTATATATTTCGTGAAAACTTTACAATCTGAACTTATTGAATTTCTTCATAGACCCATCAAAGAACTTATAATACGTCAAACAGACTAAACCTAGGCTTCTTTTTTAATATTATGAAAATTTTCATTAAATGGAGCCGAATGTCTTTTTAAACTTTCGTGTGTGACCGAATGTACACACCTTGGTATTTTTAAAAAAAATATAAAAGGTTTTATACTTTAACAATTGTATGCTTGAATCGAGCTCAAAAGATATATTAAATCCGAATATGTTTGAATTTACTTCTTTTCACGTTTTGAAACTTCGCTGAATTAGACCGCTACTTCCAAATGGCGTACGTGACTAGATACTATCACCGCGTACACGTCCTGAGACGCGCATGTGAAGTCATGTGACTTGAAAACAACACTTCCAATTGGTTCTTAGTAGTTTCTATTCTGCAATTTACACGGAGTACTCCACCCACTTCTCTCACTATCTTTTCTACTCTCAAAAGAGAACAACGTTCAACACCCTTCGGAAGACTTTGCTGAAATGGCTGCCGCCCCGCATTCATCTTCCGAATCTGAAGGAAATGAGCGACTACCTTTAAAAAGAAAAAAGGAATCTTTTATTTGGCAATTTTTCACTTATCCTGAAGAACAAAAGAAAGTAAATGCGCCAAAAGTTACCTGCACGATATGCAATTCGGTTCTCTCAAGAGGAAATCCAAGAAACAAATATTCCTTTTCCATACATACCATGGTGCGGCATGTCAAACAAGTGCACCCTGTGGAATTTGCAAAGGCATCGACAAGAGCCCTGGCCACGCTATTACCATCAGAGGTGGCCAGCACATCTTCTGGTGGACGACCTGTATCTCCATCGAGTGCTGTGATGGACTTGAGACCATATCTTGCAAAGGTGCACATGAAATGCAACGAGTGTGGAGAAATTCTTCTGTACGGAGAGCAGAGCCTCATTCTTACTAAACTAAAAATTGAGAGTCATAAATGCCCCGAGAAAAGATAAATTTCTTCATTTCATTTTGATCCTGTGTCACACTTGAAAATGTTGTTGCAAGTTTAAAAAATAAAAAACAACATAACAGTTGTTTTAAAAAAAAACAAAAAAAAAAAGTTCTTTTCAGAACTAACTCATTGTACCAAAAACAGCTCCAGGAGCATATTATAAAGGGCGTTTATCTCTTGTTTTTTGGCTTTCGATCGTGCGCGACCGTGTGCGCGCACCCGCCTATATATTTCGGGAAAACTTCGCGATTGCAACTTATTAAATTTCTTCATAGACCTATCATAGAACTTATACTACTCAGAAGATATATTAAATCCGGATTTGTTTCGATTTACTCCTTTTCACATTTTGAAACTTCCCTGAATTAGACCGCTACTTCCAACCAGATACTATCACCGCGTACACGTCCTGAGACGCGCATGTGAAGTCATGTGACTTGAAAACAACACTTCCAATTGGTTCCTAGTAGTTTCTATGCTGCGTCAATACCTACGCCTGCTTCAAACACATGCACAGTTTTGAAACAGCATGGGCCTGAAAGTCACTGAGTGAAATATTATACATTACAGTCAGCCACTTTCAAGACGCATTCCTTCAGAGGAACACTTACCGTTTATTAGAGGTAGATCGTCCGACTCCACCGGAGGATACCCCTAATAAAAAATACATATATATAAAATGCGGACTAGCCGCTGTATCGTACTAGCAAACTTTAACTTAAAAATCGTTAGAGAAAACAAAAGGAATCGAACAAAATAAGTAGGCCACTGATAGGATCTCTTTTTGACCTTGCTAAAATAGAAACATTAGGAACAACCCCTCATTAGAAATATGTAACTAGTGAGAGAAACCGAGCTCGACGCCATCTTGCCCCCTTTTAGGCCCCATCACGAACATAGATAGCCCCACATAGCAAAACGTGATCTTATCGAATGCCCAACTTCAGATCTGACCCCCCCCCTTTTGCTCTCATGTCCTGTCAGAATGTCCGGCTGTAGATTACAATCACATGTTACATTTGGGAGGGGAAACGACATCAGAGCGACAAATATTAGATATATACCACACGACAGCAAAATAACAGGTTAAAACGTTTTTATTCTTGAACAAAAATATATTAAAACAACTATTTACATGACAAACGGCCACAGCAACAAACCCACAATGCATTTCATCGTCTTCTTCACGCCGTCCCTGTCCCTCCTTCCCCAAAGTACCAATGTTGGGCTACTTTCTAGTAGGGTTTTTGAGCGTCAGAAAGTCTACAAAAGCCGTCGGCAACGGCCTGGGGTGGAGAACCATTACGCGAATAGTCCGGAGGCGACACCACGCGCCAAGGCCTGTCCCCAGGATGAACCAAGGGATCCGTTCCTGGGGCCGTGGCAAAGAGCGGCCGGCCGCCATCGGCCAGAGAAGGCATGGGCCCGACCCGAGATGTAGTTGTCTTCCCATTCTCTTCCTCTTTCGGCGCCTTGCAGGCCACGAGGGGGGGATGTCTTGCATATGCCTCCGACCCCCCACCTCTCTTCATCGCCTGGTCCGGCCATAACAAATGTCAGCAAGACGCCGTGGGGTGCACTGGGAGGGAGAGGCGGAGCGGACGAGCCTCTCCCGCCTACCCAGGTGGAGGCCGCTCAGCTGCACCCCCAACGCTCCACGCACCCGTCAAAGGAGCTCGTCCACTCTTGCGGTGCAGCGACGCTCCATGCACCCGGCAAAGGACTCGTCCACTGTTGCGGTGCAGCGACGCTCCACTCACCCAGCAGGGTCTCGTCCACTGTGCCGGTGCAACGATGCTTCGCCCGACAGGCTTGAGTCCATCTGCTCCTGCAACCCAGTGACTGCCGGTGGTTGCAAATCTTTCCTTTCAAAATGCTGCCAACAATATTTTCTGAATGGAAGACACCTGTCCAGAGGCGTTCTCCTCAACTTTGAAGATTCTATGAGAGCTGCGGAGGGCCCTCTGCCTCCGCGGGCCTCCGACCGCCCCCGATGGAAAAGGACTGCCATGATTGCCCGCAGAACGACCAAAGCGTAGCCACGAGACGTTGGCGCTCTCATGCTGACGCCAGCCTCAGTTTGAATGACCAACAATCTGGGGCGCGGCGCGGAGCGCGTAACGTAAGCATAACAGGTCATGTGACTTGTTAATAAAGCTTTTCATTGGTTTAGAAATATTTTTATGAGCATATTTGACTATTTTATTAAAGACACTACACATAACCTGTTTTTCAAGTTATGTTTAATTTTAAATGAAACAGTTTACATTTTCACTTTTTATTTCCAGTAAATTTTAAAAATAAATGTTTATAGTTCCATATGCTGAAGCACGTCAGCTTCCCACCCTATGTCATTCAATTCTGACAAATCGGCATCCTCATCATGTTCTTCATCATCCTCAGGATTTAATTCATCTAAGGGATCCACTTCCACTGACGTTTCAATGACAAGTTCAACGATAAGATCGAGATCAACGGATTGCTTATTATCACTCATGGTTAATGTTGTCGTTATCTTTAAAGAAAGAGAACAACAATGAGATGTTGCAGAGTAAGAGACAAATCTCAGAGACTATAATAGTAAAATTGTTTAACAAGAGTAACATTTTGCAGCTATTATTTAGCCATGTCCAGCGATGCTGAGGAGGTGAGTCCTATGTCCAAGTTTTCAGTGAACAGGACTCATCTCTTTTTAACCTTGGATAAGCCTCACCAACTCTGTGTCCCCTGCTCATACTTAAATGTAAAGGGGCAGATTTATGTTAACTGGCGCATCCCCAGAGATGCACCAGTTAATGTGCACTGCTGCTCTGCCATCCATGGTGTGCCGCATTTACAATGTGGAGCACCATTGAGCAAAAACAACACAGATGCGTCACGCATCTGTGCCGCAAAAGCAGCACATTGCAGGAATCACGTCGTAAGCACGACATGTCTACTCCAATGCACAGGAGCAAGCCACACATTGCATGGTGCATCACTCCTTATGCCTGTTTCAAACAGGCGTAAGGATTTGATTCAGGAATGCTATAAAGCTGACTCAGTGAAATCTTCTAAATTTCACTGTGTTAGTTTTACAGGGCTTTCATGCAAATGAATGCCCACCCTGCAACAAAACGCCTATATGAAACCTGACGCAGGTTTCATGTGGTGTAGAAAATGAAAATGTATATGTACATAAGCGGCGTTCATTTGTGTTCACCCTCACCACTGTTGGAGTTAAAGCGAAAGTCACGGCACAGTGGCCCCGCCATCTTGCCCCCTTTTAGGCCCCATCACGAACATAGATATCCCCACATAGCAAAACGTGATCTTATCGCCTGCCCAACTTCAGATCTGACCCCCCCCCTTTTGCTCTCATGTCTTGTCGGAATGTCCGGCTGTAAATTACAATCACATGTTACATTTGGGAGGGGAAACGACATCAGAGCGACAAATATTAGAAATATACCACACGACAGCAAAATAACAGGTTAAAACGTTTTTATTCTTGAACAAAAATATATTAAAACAACTATTTACATGACAAACAGCCGCAGCAACAAACCCACAATGCATTTCGCCGTCTACTTGACGCCGTCCCTGTCCCTCCTTCCCCAAAGTAGCAATGTTGGGCTACTTTTGGGCTGCTTTCTAGTAGGGTTTTTGAGCGTCAGAAAGTCTACAAAAGCCGTCGGCAACGGCCTGGGGTGGAGAACCATTACTTGAATAGTCCGGAGGCGACACCACGCGCCAAGGCCTGTCCCCAGGATGAACCAAGGGATCCGTTCCTGGGGCCGTGGCAAAGGCGGCCGGCCGCCATCGGCCAGAGAAGGCATGGGCCCTACCCGAGATGTAGTTGTCTTCCCATTCTCTTCTTTTTTCGGCGCCTTGCAGGCCACAAGGGGGGAATATCTTGCATATGCCTCCGACCCCCCCCCCTCGCTTCATCGCCTGGTCCGGCCATAACAAATGTCAGCAAGACGCCATGGGGTGCACTGGGCGGGAGAGGCGGCGCGGACGAGCCTCTCCCGCCTCCCCAGGTGGAGGCCCCTCAGCTGCACCCCCAACGCCCAACGCTCTACGCACCCAGCAAAGGGTTCCTCCACTTTTGCGGTGCAGCGACGCTCCACGCACCCGGCAAAGGACTCGTCCACTCTTGCGGTGCATCGACGCTCCACGCACCCAGCAGGGTCTCGTAAACTGTGGCGGTGCAGCGACGCTTCGTCCGACAGGCTTGAGTCCATCTGCTCCTGCAACCCAGTGACTGCCGGTGGTTGCAGATCTCCTAAAAATGGCGGTCGACTTTGCAGGAATGGGCCTGGCGTGAAAAGTTGGCCTGGTCGCCTGTTAACCAGAAAATGGGCCCCTGTCTTTCCTTTCAAAATGCTGCCAACAATATTATATCAGACTCTGCATCGGTACTTACTTATAAATGCAGAAACAACTCAATTAACACAAGGGCTCTTTTCAGAGCCACCTTATATCAAAGCACTCAAACTTCTAATTTTTCTCCTTTTTCACACTTTTGTAAATAATTGTGGCGCCCGAGTGCGCGCACCCCGCAACTTTTTTCGAAAAAAAAAAATATATTTTCGCGTTTAAGGTCCTTACTGCACACCCTGAGAAAACCTACGCAGCAAAACAATCTCTACCTTCTCCCCTTTCCATGTTCCAACGCTTTGAAATGACAATATATTTACTCGCAGTGACAAAATTGCGGTCAACACTTCCTGATTTCCTTCGAATCGAACGTTAACAGACGTCAAGCAGCAAAAAAAAAACGGCCGCAGCAACAAACCCACAATGCATTTCACCGTCTACTTGACGCCGTCCCTGTCCCTCCTTCCCCAAAGTAGCAATGTTGGGCTACTTTTGGGCTGCTTTCTAGTAGGGTTTTTGAGCATCAGAAAGTCTACAAAAGCCGTCGGCAACGGCCTGGGGTGGAGAACCATTACGCGAATAGTCCGGAGGCGACACCACGCGCCAAGGCCTGTCCCCAGGATGAACCAAGGGATCCGTTCCTGGGGCCGTGGCAAAGAGCGGCCGGCCGCCATCGGCCAGAGAAGGCATGGGCCCGACCCGAGATGCAGTTGTCTTCCCATTCTTCCCATTCTCTTCTTTTTTCGGTGCCTTGCAGGCCACAAGGGGGATGTGACATACCTAATAGTATAACTCATATATATCCGACCCCCCCCTCTCTTCATCGCCTGGTCCGGCCATAACAAATGTCAGCAAGACGCCGTGGGGTGCACTGGGAGGGAGAGGTGGCGCGGACGAGCCTCTCCCGCCTCCCCAGGTGAAGGCCCCTCAGCTGCACCCCCAAGAATCCACGCACCCGGCAAAGGGTTCGTCCTCTGTGGCGATATAGGGACGCTCCACGAGCCCAGCAAAGGGTTCGCATACTGTGGCGGTATAGGGACGCTCCACGAGCCCAGCAAAGGACTCGCCCACTGTTGCGGTACAGCGACGCTCCACTCACCCAGCACGGTCTCGTCCACTGTGGCGGTGCAACGACGCTTCGCCCGACAGGCTTGAGTCCATCTGCTCCTGCAACCCAGTGACTGCCGGTGGTTGCAGATCTCCTAAAAATGGCGGTCGACTTTGCAGGAATGGGCCTGGCGTGAAAAGTTGGCCTGGTCGCCTGTTAACCAGAAAATGGGCCCCTGTCTTTCCTTTCAAAATGCTGCCAACAATATTATATCAGACTCTGCATCGGTACTTACTTATAAATGCAGAAACAACTCAATTACCACAAGGGCTCTTTTCAGAGCCACCTTATATCAAAGCACTCAAACTTCTGATTTATCTCCATTTTCACACTCTTGTAAATAGGTGTGCGCGCCCGAGTGCGCGCACCCCGCAACTTTTTCGAGAAAAAAAATATATATATATTTTCGCCTTTAAGGACCTTACTGCACACCCTGAGAAAACCTACGCAGCAAAACAATCTCTACCTCCTCCCCTTTCCATGTTCCAACGCTTTGAATTGACAATATATTTACTCGCAGTGACAAAATGGCGGTCAACACTTCCTGATTTCCTTCAAATCGAACGTTAACAGACGTCACGCAGCAAAAACAAAACGGCCGCAGCAACAAACCCACAATGCATTTCGCCGTCTACTTTACGCCGTCCCTGTCCCTCCTTCCCCAAAGTAGCAATGTTGGGCTACTTTTGGGCTGCTTTCTAGTAGGGTTTTTGAGCGTCAGAAAGTCTACAAAAGCCGTCGGCAACGGCCTGGGGTGGAGAACCATTACGCGAATAGTCCGGAGGCGACACCACGCGCCAAGGCCTGTCCCCAGGATGAACCAAGGGATCCGTTCCTGGGGCCGTGGCAAAGAGCGGCCGGCCGCCATCGGCCAGAGAAGGCATGGGCCCGACCCGAGATGTAGTTGTCTTCCCATTCTTCCCATTCTCTTCTTTTTTCGGTGCCTTGCAGGCCACAAGGGGGGATGTGACATACCTAATAGTATAACTCATATATATCCGAGCCCCCCCTCTCTTCATTGGCTGGTCCGGCCATAACAAATGTCAGCAAGACGCCGTGGGGTGCACTGGGAGGGAGAGGCGGCGCGGACGAGCCTCTCCCGCCTACCCAGGTGGAGGCCCCTCAGCTGCACCCCCAACGATCCACGCACCCGGCAAAGGGTTCGTCCTCTGTGGCGATATAGGGACGCTCCACGAGCCCAGCAAAGGGTTCGCATACTGTGGCGGTATAGGGACGCTCCACGAGCCCAGCAAAGGACTCGCCCACTGTTGCGGTACAGCGACGCTCCACTCACCCAGCAGGGTCTCGTCCACTGTGGCGGTGCAACGATGCTTCGCCCGACAGGCTTGAGTCCATTTGCTCCTGCAACCCAGTGACTGCCGGTGGTTGCAGATCTCCTAAAAATGGCGGTCGACTTTGCAGGAATGGGCCTGGCGTGAAAAGTTGGCCTGGTCGCCTGTTAACCAGAAAATGGGCCCCTGTCTTTCCTTTCAAAATGCTGCCAACAATATTATATCAGACTCTGCATTGGTACTTACTTATAAATGCAGAAACAACTCAATTAACACAAGGGCTCTTTTCAGAGCCACCTTATATCAAAGCACTCAAACTTCTGATTTATCTCCATTTTCACACTCTTGTAAATAGGTGTGCGCGCCCAAATGCGCGCACCCCGCAACTTTTTCGAGAAAAAAAATATATATATATTTTCGCCTTTAAGGACCTTACTGCACACCCTGAGAAAACCTACGCAGCAAAACAATCTCTACCTTCTCCCCTTTCCATGTTCCAACGCTTTGAAATGACAATATATTTACTCGCAGTGACAAAATGGCGGTCAACACTTCCTGATTTCCTTCGAATCGAACGTTAACAGACGTCACGCAGCAAAAAAAAATTCCGCTCGCGTGCAGCCGCTTGAGTGCGCGCACCCGTCCGCGCTTATAGATATATAATTGACTTTGACTTTAATTTTCTCAGCAACTACTGAACGGATTTACACCATTCCACAAAAAGCGTAATCTGCGAGCCGGACTCTACAGTTTTGCCAAATTTCTTATAAATCCATTCAGCCGTTCGACCTGTAGCCGTGTCTAAACGTCCTATGGAAAATAACATGGAGAAAGCACGTTTTGGGACCCCCCTTTTATCTCAGCCCCCGCTTGACGAATCCCCCCCAAACTTTCAGGGAAGGAGCGGAGCGGACCGAGCCATCTTCTTTGAGAACTTCGCAAAGATTCATCCACCAGGGCCAAAGTTAATCCAAATAGAATGTTGACGATTTCCTATGGAAACTAGGTCCTAACTATAACTACCTACTGGCGACCGCCAGTAGGTAATATATATATATATATATATATATATATATATATATATATATATATATATATATATATATCCATCCATCAAACAAGGTTACCCAAAACGGAAAGGCCCACAACAGGTTGTTTTCGCTGAAATCTTTTAATGAAGGCTGTCAAATGAAAGGTCAAAGGCATGCAAGGCAAACAATTAAAAGCCGACGCGTTTCGTGCTCCTGCACTTCTTCTTGGGCTTTATTTCCTTAGGCATGCACCAACAGTTTTTCGAAGCACCTGCGTTCTTCTAAATACCTGCCCAGTGGGCGTGGCCAATTGCATGGCCTTATGGTATTTGTGGTACTTCGGTTTTTCTTCAGTGAGATAGCGGTGCACCCCAAATAATAACAGTTCAAATATCACCCCAGTGGGTCCTTGTACATCCTTCCTCGCATTCACTGGCACTTTAGTACCTCCAAAACAGCTCCTGTCCCTTTTAATCCGGTCCGCATATCAAGCATCTCGAAGGGTCTGACACTGCGCAGCGGGGCTCTTTCCACGGCGTAGGCATTGAAATCCAAGCTCAAATTGTCTGAGGGGGTCATCAAAGCTCAAAGAGAAAGAAAACTCAACAGAGATTGCACTGAATATGAATCTGTTCCATGGAGGCATATATTCTGGACCAGTACAGATAGTACTACATTTCATATTAGACACCATAGTGGCAGAACCTGTAGCCAGTCAACAGATATCCATGAGCAAGGGAGCTACACAATTGGGCAGCAGGAGCAAACTCAGAAAATACATATATGTGACCTAGAGCCTGAGAGCTCAAAACGCGTCTGTTTTGCCCGATTAAAAAATTCTAATCGTACCTGGCTGGTGTGGCTTGTCGTCCTTTGAAGAGTGAGGAGGATTCTGTGTATATATATCTATATATGAATATATAATTTTCAACAAACACAACTTACTCAACAATCTGAAAAGAAATGCACAGCTCACTGGACTTTCGGGCATACAGTGGTTTTAATCTTCAATATTCAATGCAATGTGACAGCTTACATCAAATCCTTTGCATGAAAACCGGAAGAGTTTCGGCTGACATGGCTACCTTGTTCACAGGTAAGTTTTAAATAGATTGTGACTGCAGTGTGATGTTCGAAGAAAAAGGTAGGGACCTCTGACGACGTCACCATCCGAAATTAGGCCCCTTCCTTTTCACCTGTGACAGAAAAGAAAAAATACAATTCATTGACTTTTAAATTATAAAATAATGCCTTTTTTATGAACATCTCAAAGAACATACATTATATACAGTACTGCCAGACTTGAAAACATTACTAAAAATGTTGAAAAAATTCAAAGAATCGAAGAAACTGAGACCCAGAGCCCTTCTACGAGATAGTGGAGAAAGGGAGTAGGCTAACTAGTTTTCATGCAAATGTATTGTTAACTCTTCATCCACGTTGTGCCCCCCTGGGAATTTACACTGTAGATCTAGGATATGCCAGGATTCTCGTTTCCTTAGTTGGAGGCTTCTGTTGCCCCCCTGTAATTCTGTTCTATTATGAAGTATTGAATAAGAGAGCTCTTGGACAGATGGAATTCAGTCCGTCTTCTATTTTGAAAGATCTGTATGTAACCTATGATCTTTCTCACATCCTGTGTATGAGCAAGACTGCATGGCAGTCGAACACGTTACTGGATTTAATACAACAACCACTTGGATTTATCCCATGAGTGATCATCTTTACGGAACTTTGGTACGAACACATATAAACATACATATATACATACATATATACATACATACATACATAGATACATACATACATACATATATATGTATATAAATATATATTACCTACTGGCGGTCGCCAGTAGGTAGTTATAGTTAGGACCTAGTTTCCATAGGAAATCCTCAACATTCTATTTGGATTAATTTTGGCCCTGGTGGATGAATCTTTGCGAATTTCTCAAAGAAGATGGCTCGGTCCGCTGCGCTCCTTCCCTGAAAGTTTGGGGGGGATTGATGAAGTGGGGGCTGAGATAAAAGGGGGGTCCCAAAACGTGTTTTCTCCATGTTATTTTCCATAGGACGTTTAGACACGGCTACAGGTCGAACGGCTGAATGGATTTATAAGAAATTTGGCAAAACTGTAGAGTCCGGCTCGCAGATTACGCTTTTTTTGGAATGGTGTAAATCCGTTCAGCAGTTGCTGAGATAATTAAAGTTAAAGTCAATTATATATCTATAAGCGCGGACAGGTGCGCGCACTCGAGCGGCTGCGCGCGAGCGGAATTTTTTTTTGCTGCGTGACGTCTGTTAACGTTCGATTTGAAGGAAATCAGGAAGTGTTGACCGCCATTTTGTCACTGCGAGTAAATATATTGTCATTTCAAAGCGTTGGAACATGGAAAGGGGAGAAGGTAGAGATTGTTTTGCTGCGTAGGTTCTCTCAGGGTGTGCAGTAAGGCCCTTAAACGCGAAAATATATATATATATTTTTTTTTTAAGTTGCGGGGTGCGCGCAGTCGTGCGCGCACACCTATTTACAATAGTGTGAAAATGGAGATAAATCAGAAGTTTGAGTGCTTTGATATAAGGTGGCTCTGAAAAGAGCCCTTGTGAGGGGGGGGCAGCGTTCAAAGCACATGAGCGTGCATAAAAACGAAAATGTTTTTATCTACCACGTACTTGACTTATCTCTCTGAGATGCATTTCCTTGTGTCTCGGCAATGGTAGTCTGTTCATTACATAGATCGCTCGAGGGCGGTAGTACAGACCGCGCGTAGGAAAGGGTCAAAAGCCAGGGGTATAGGAGTATGTAACAAGCGAGCCATTTAATTGAAAAAATTAAACGTGACAAACGGTTGCAGGATCAGTGAAGGTTGATTTTATAATTGAAAGTATACAGGGTTGTCCGTATTCCTAGTCAGTACCCTTCTCCGCCCGCCATGTGCACAAAGTCCGCATGCATCCCCCATAACGTCAAGGCTAAGTAACTAGAACATCATAAGGAGTTGCAAGTCGCTCCCATACTGGCGCCATTTTGGTCGAGGCCAGGCAGGTCCAGAGTATAGTTCAATGTCTCCAATAAGTAGCGGCAGGACCAGAATCCCTTTCGGCAGTTCTGGCTTTGTTATTACGAGCACTAGAAAACAAGACATTCTGGGCAATACCATCCTTGACGCAGCCCTTTATTCTACAAGATGGTGTCTTTCAAAAGCCAGGGGTATAGGAGTATGTAAAAAGCGAGCCATTTAATTGAGAAAAAAAAAACGTGACAAACGGTTGCAGGATCAGTGAAGGTTGTTTTTTTAATTGAAAGTATAACAGGATCAGTTACAATAAAATCGTCAATACGCATACCATGGGTGAGTATCATGGGTAACATTATTTCGAAGCTTTATTAATACAATAATCAATAATGAAAAATCGACATCAATAGGGTTGTCCGTATTCCTAGTCAGTACCCTTCTCCGCCCGCCATGTGCACAAAGTCCGCATACATCCCCCATAACGTCAAGGCTAAGTAACTAGAACGTCATAAGGAGTTGCAAGTCGCTCCCATACTGGCGCCATTTTGGTCGAGGCCAGGCAGGTCCAGAGTATAGTTGAATGTCTCGTTGGCGCTGTGGTTGCGGCCGGAGGTCCCGCCTAGTCAACGCCTCGGCCTCTCCATGTCGTAGGCCGCAAGAGTGGTCGGAACTCAGCTGGCCAAGCGAGACTTGGGGACGGGGCAGGAGCCAAGCGCCCCCTCCCAGTCCGCGCCACCACACCGCCCCTCGGGGGCCTCCATCAAGCGGTTCTGTGAGGCACCGCAGGCAGCGGTTCTTCAGATCACAACAGAGTCTCATGCTCGATTTTTGTCTGCATAGCTTCAGCAGCAATACATGAGTCAGCTTTGTGTGAAGCCGCCATCTTGATGCAATCAATACCGTCCCTCTGCACACATTCAGGGACCATGCCGCATTGCGAGGGCACCGCAGGCCGTGTCTTCAGGTCAAACGGATTGTGGGACAAGGTCCAGAAGACAAGAGTCACCAAAAGGCTAAAAGTTCCGCCGGACCCCGGGAGCCGGCCGCCTATGTCGGGGGCGATTTCAGATGGTGTCTTCCATTCAAAAAATATTGTTGGCAGCATTTTGAAAGGAAAGATAAACGGCCGTTCTCCTAGTGAGTCTCACATTGTTACATTTATGAAGAAAAAGCCTGAAGAATGTACAAACTGAAAACCAGTTTTTGTCTGCATAGCATCAGCAGCAACACTTGAGTCAGCTTTGTGTGAAGCCGCCATCTTGATCCAATCAATACCGTCCCTCTGCACACATTCAGGGACCAGGCCGTATTGCGAGGGCACCGCAGGACGTGTGTTCAGGTCAAACGGATTGTGGGACAAGGTCCAGAAGACAAGAGTCACCAAAAGGCTAAAAGTTCCGCCGGACCCCGGGAGCCGGCCGCTTATGTCGGGGCCGATCTCAGGCCACAACAGGGCAACAAGACTGAGATCAATTTGCTCATACTGATCCATAACCCCCCGGCCTCTCCATGTCGTAGGCCGCAAGAGTGGGCGAAACTCAGCTGGCCGAGCGAGACTTGGGGAGGGTGCAGGAGCCAAGCGACCCTTCTCAGTCCGTGCCACCACTCCGCCCCTCGTGGGCCTCCGTCTAGCGGCTCATGGAGGCACCGCAGGCAGCGGTTCTTCAGATCAGTGGCTCTCACCGGCAAGGCTCCCCTCCATCAGCAGCGATCGTTGGCGCTGTGGTTGCGGCCGGAGGTCCCGCCTAGTCAACGCCTCGGCCTCTCCATGTCTTAGGCCGCAAGAGTGTTCGGAACTCAGCTGGCCAAGCGAGACTTGGGGACGGGGCAGGAGCCAAGCGCCCCCTCCCAGTCCTAGCCACCACACCGCCCCTCGGGGGTCTCCATCAAGCGGTTCTGTGAGGCATTGCAGGCAGCGGTTCTTCAGATCACAACAGAGTCTCATGCTCGATCGATTGAGCTGGCCGAATCAGGCAACATGAAGGTGGGGAGGGGGGGCACCTCTTGCTCAACCACCACCTGAGGAGGTGTGGTTTAGTTCTAAACCAATGAAAAGTGTTACTTTTAGGTCACATGACCTAGCCGTACATCATTAGGAAACCAAAAGTGAAATGAACCAATGAAAAGTTTTATTAACAAGTCACATGACTTGTTATGCTGACGTTACGACTTGGAGACTTGGAGTCTTTGCAAGCATGGCTTTTAGACAGGCTAAACGATCTTGCCCCGGTGTTGGCCCCCCGCTCGACATCGAAACGGGTCTCGGCTCCCTGGTTTACCGTAGCACTGTCGGCTACACGGCAGCAGTGTAAGGTAGCCGAAAGAGCCTGGCGGGCACAATACGATGCTGTGGCTCGGCAGACCTATAAGACGGCGGTGAAGGCCTATCACCGGGACATCCGCCTTGGAAAAAAAGCTTACCTTGCAGGGAGGATAGAAGCCGCCGCCAACTCCTGTAAGGAGATTTTCACTATAGTGAGAGAATTCATGGCTCCACGGTCCATTACGTCTGAAGGGATGCCCTCTGAATCCTGGGCCTCGGATCTTGCTAGTTTTTTTACGAGCAAGATCAAACTTATACAGGATTCTCTTCCACCGGGGGCCCCTGCGGGGCCGATCAACCTGGAGGCTGATATGTTCCCTCTGGCTTCGCCAGGTGCGACGTTGGCTGTGTTTCCACCTATCTCGGCCCCTGCTTCCTTGGCGCTCATGGGCAATCTCAAATCTGGGTCGCCTCTGGACCCGTGCCCGGCCAAATTTTTGGCGAAAATTGCGGAGGTGATTAATCCGCTGGCGAACCCTCTCCTGAATCTCTCATTGAGCCAGGGAGTGGTTCCGCCGGCCTGGAAGCAGGCAATGGTTATCCCCCTGATTAAGAAGCCTGGTCTTGATCCAAAGGCCCCAGTCAACTATAGGCCTATCTCTCTGTTGCCGGCTCTAACGAAAATTTTGGAGAAGCACGTTCAGGCGGTGCTCTCCAATTTTTTAGAGACACACGAGATTCTGCATGCCACCCAGTCTGGCTTTCGCCCAAATCTCAGCACAGAGACCGCGCTCCTGGAGGTTTCAGAAACCATTAAAGGAGTTTTGGATACTGGGGGCAAAGCCATGCTGGTGATGTTAGACTTGTCGACGGCTTTCGACACCGTTCCCCATGACGGCCTTCTCGCAAGACTCTATGAGATCGGCCTGTGGGGGACGGTGCTCAGCTGGTTTTCTTCCTTTCTAGCTGGCCGCCGGCAAACGGTCTGGGCCTCCCCGGATTCCGCCGTGATGCCGCCATTGGGAGTCGGGGTCCCACAGGGCTCTACATTGAGAGCGACCCTTTTCAACATCTTTATGACCCCTTTGGCGGCGTTGGCGGAGTCTTTTGGGGCCCAGATCGTATCATACGCAGACGACACCCAGCTCCTCTTCTCTTGTAGGAGTGGAGGAGACTTTGATGGGGAGAGTATCCGGGATTGCCTTGGGGCTGTTTTTAATTGGTTCCAACTAAACGGCCTCAAGTGCAATCCCGATAAGTCCGAGATACTCTTCTTCGGGTGTGATACGGAGCCAGACTGGCAGGGGTGGTGGCCCATTAATATGTTTCCCCCGTCTTGTTCATCCCAAATTGCTAAGAACCTGGGGGTTAAGATGGACAAGGGACTAACGCTGAAAGCCCAGATCCTTGGTGTGACGGGGATGTGCTTCGGCCTCCTAAAGATGTTGCGGAGGTTTTTACCCCTTTTGTCTGAGGAGCATAGGAAGCTGACTGTACAGGCTCTGATCGGCTCTAGGTTAGATTATTCGAACGTTCTTTAACTGGGCCTACCAGAGTATCTGTTACAGCGGCTCCAAGTCGTGCAGAACGCGGCCGCGAGGGCCATTTTCCGTCTGAACAGACGAGCTAGTGCTGCGGGTTTGCTGCAGACGCTGCACTGGCTTCCCATCCGCAAACGGATTGCTTTTAAGGCACTGACCTTGGCCTACAAGGCTCTCCATGCGGTGGGAGCAAAGTACCTCCAAAAGAGACTTGCCTTTTACCACCCGGCTCGTTCTCTGAGGTCAGAATCTTTGTTCCTGGCTGCTGTCCCGCGAGTGAAGAGAGCCCGCCTGGGAGGTCGCTCCTTTGGATTGCTGGCGCCGCAGATGTGGAACTCATTGCCACTCACACTCCGGGGAGCAACCAGTTTATTTGTTTTTAGGAAAGGTCTTAAAACTTGGTTGTTCACCCAGTAGGCCATCCCGTTGTCTGCTCTTCTGTGTTCTCTCTTCTTTTTTTACCGTGTTATGTTATTGTACTGCAGTTCTCCTTACTTAAAGCGCCGGGACACTCTTTTTGAGTAGCCGTGCGCTATACAAGAATAAATATAACATAACATAACATACGCGCTTCTCGCTGCGCCCCGGATTGCTTCCGGGAAGCTGCGCTTCGCGCCTCACTTCGCGCACCGGATGCGCTAACGCGGCGCGTCATATGACGCATTACGCAACAACGCGATACTACAGTGTTTCTGGATGTTTCAAACTGAAGCTGGCGTCAGCATGAGAGCACCCCGTGGCTACGTCGTGGCCATTCCGCGAGCAATCATGGCAGTCGCTCCCCACCGGAAGTCTGCGAGAGTCGGGGGCCCCGGTGACTCTTGTAGTATCTTCAAGGCTGAGGGGACGCTTTTGGGAATGGGGCCCATGCCCTAGCAGTCAAGCGTCCGAGTTCCAGGGTTGTCCAGAGCCATCCTTGCAGGCCAGGCCCAAGTCTGTGGAGCCGACCGCCATTTCATGAGCTCCGTGGCAGCCGCCTGTCGCTGTACCGCAAGAGTGGGTGCAATTCAGCCGGATGGCGGGTGAGACGATGTAATAGCAAGAGCAGGCGTAATTGAGCTGGCAGAGCGAGGCAATGTGCCGCAGGAGCGGGCGTAACTCATCTTGTCGAGTGAAGCGCTGGGGTGCAGCTGAGAAACCTCCACCTGGGGAGGTGGGGGAGGCTCGTTCGCGCCGCCTCTCCCTTCCAGTGCACCCCACGCCGTCTCCTGGTGCAGGTATATGTGATGGTCGGACCAGGGCACCGCAGGACGTGTCTTCAGGTCAAACGGATTGTGGGACAAGGTCCAGAATGGAAGAGTCACCAAAAGGCTAAAAGTTCCGCCGGACCCCGGGAGCCGGCCGCCTATGTCGAGTGAAGCGCTGGGGTGCTGCTGAGAAACCTCCACCTGGGGAGGTGGGGGAGGCTCGTTCGCGCCGCCTCTCCCTTCCAGTGCACCCCACGCCGTCTCCTGGCGCAGGTATATATGATGGTTGGACCAGGGCACCGCAGGACGTGTCTTTAGGTCAAACCCTCAACTATGGCACCCAACATTCAGGACTTATGCCATTTCTGCAAGGCAGTGACATCGAAGCATCTCAGGGACCAAGCATATCCAGAGTCCTTCCTACAGCCTCTGCGTTCCTTCTTACCTAGTTATGGTTTTTTCACTCCCACTCCAGGCTTTTAGTCTGTGGATGGAAAACTATGAACCTACACTCACCTTCGAAAATCTTACTATTGATGCTTGACTGAGGACAAGGAGATCAGTGAAGCTGAGAAACCGCCACCTGGGGAGGTGGGGAGGCTCGTTCGCGCCGCCTCTCCCTTCCAGTGCACCCCACGTCGTCTCCTGGCGCAAGAGCGGGCACAATTCAGCTGGCCAAGTGAAGCGCTGGGGTGCAGCTGAGAAACCTCCACCTGGGGAGGTGGGGGAGGCTCGTTCGCGCCGCCTCTCCCTTTGGACGAGACCCTGCTGGGTGAGTGGAGCGTCGCTGCACCGCAAGAGTGGACGAGTCCTTTGCCGGGCGCGTGGAGCGTCCCTATACCGCCACAGTGGACGAACCCTTTGTCGGGTGCGTGGAGCGTTGAGTGTGCAGCTGAGGGGCCTCCACCTGGGGAGGCGGGAGAGGCTCGTCCGCGCCGCCTCTCCCTCCCAGTGCACCCCACGGCGTCTTGCTGACATTTGTTATGGCTGGACCAGGCGATGAAGAGTGTTGAACGTTGTTCTCTTTTGAGAGTAGAAAAGATAGTGAGAGAAGTGGGTGGAGTGCTGCGTGTAAATTCCAGAATAGAAACTAGTAAGAACCAATTGGAAGTGTTGTTTTCATGTTGCAGCAGGCTGCCATGTAAATAGTTATTTAATAAAACGTTTTACCCTGTTACTTTGCTGGTGTGTTGTATTTATTTATAATACTTGCATAGGGTTTGTATTTATTTTGGGCGGGGTGGGCGGCGGCGCCGAGCTATGTTGCAGCCATCATGGCGTCGAGCTCGGTTTCTCTCACTAGTTTCATATTTCTCATGAGGGGTTGTTCCTAATGTTTCTATTTTAGCGAGGTCAAAAAGAGATCCTATCATTGGCCTACTGATTTTGCTCGATTCCTTTTGTTTTCTCTAACGATTTTTAAGTTAAAGTTTGCTAGCACGATACAGCGGCTAGTCCGCATTTTATATATATGTCTTTTTTATTAGGGGTGTCCTCCGGTGGAGTCGGACGATCTACCTCTAATAAACGGTAAGTGTTCCTCTGAAGGAATGCGTCTTGAAAGTGGCTGACTGTAATGTATGATATTTCACTCAGTGACTTTCAGGCCCATGCTGTTTCAAAACTGTGCATGTGCTTGAAGCAGGCGTAGGTATTGACGCAGCATAGAAACTACTAAGAACCAATTGGAAGTGTTGTTTTCAAGTCACATGACTTCACATGCGCGTCTCAGGACGTGTACGCGGTGATAGTATCTGGTCACGTACGCCATTTGGAAGTAGCGGTCTAATTCAGCGAAATTTCAAAACGTGAAAAGGAGTAAATCCAAACACATCTGGATTTAATATATCTTCTGAGCTCGATTCAAGCATACAATTGTTAAAGTATAAAACCTTTTATATTTTTTTTTAAAATACCAAGGTGTGTACATTCGGTCACACACGAAAGTTTAAAAAGACATTCGGTTCCATTTTTCACAAATTCAATAAGTTCACATTGCAAAGTTTTCACGAAATATATAGGCGGGTGCGCGCACACGGTCGCGCACGAAAGCCTGGAAATGCGATATCCATTTTATTGAGAACTGTTGCCGAGAGTGCGCACACCGGGTCGCGCACGAAAGTTTAGAAAGGCTATTTTTATTTACAGACAAATTTTAATGCGTTCAAAAAAAGGCAAGGTACAGACTTTCTAATTCTGTATCGCTTTACAAGGAGTCTCTATGCAACTTGAACAGTGAAGAAAACGGCTTGTTTCCGAAAAAAATATTGCCAGAACTTTATTGACAAAAGTATAGGTTGTATACACAAGATATTTCTGAATTAGCATTTTAAAAACCAATGAAATTCACTGAAAAAAACATAGGTTTTACACACGTTATAGTTAGGAAGTAGCATTTACAAAACCTATGAAATTCACTGAAAAAACCATAGGTTTGACACCAGTTATAGTTAGCTGGAAATTTTACTGATATAAAACCAATGAAATTCCACGTTATAGTCAGTTGGACTCACTATAACTTTCGCGTGTAATGCACTGCTGATGACGTCACATATTACATCACTCATGACATCACTGATGACACCATCCTTGTGACACAGTGACAGACCTCCTTTCACTGTAATCTAACCCTTGAAACGCATATTCAAAAATAGAAACTAGAATGTTCAAAAAAATGGAGATACCCATACCAGTTACAACAACCAATTCAATAATTCCACCATCTATATACACATGCACTAATTCACTAACAGTTCTATATAGTCACTCATACATATATTCACTAATCATATGTAGTGATACACCTACACATCCTGTTACACACCGACAGTCATCCAAAAGTTATTCACACACATACTCACACATGCAAATAAACTATTGAACATCCATTTAGTTGCATAAACAACTATACACACACTACCACTTTACTTCTAAGGAAACTTACACATACTTACTCTCTTAAAAAATCACTTATAGAAACACATACTAATTTAAACAGGAACTCTTACAATCCCTCACTCTCACATATACTCGTTTATATACATCAATATTCACATATACTACATTAAAACATATGTAGTTACTGATAAAGACACTAATAAGACAGTCATTCACTCACTAACACAGACATATGCACACTAATCCACCCATACAGTCCTGCACATATGCTGTCTTCAAAACACATTCAAACAGAGACTCAGTCATTCTTGCATCTATGTAGTAAGTAATACTCCCACCAAACCATGCAAACACTCATACTGATACTAAGAAAAACATCTAATAACCTATATACATACACATGTACCTACTCATCAACCCATGGAGCCACTTATACACAAAGTGAAACACTAATACATATATTTAAATATTTAAGCATTACTCAGTAATATATGTATTCACTAAGATATTCAATAATATATACATATATAACACATATTTATTTTTCAGAAAGACACACATTCACTGGATGGTGTCATCAGTGATGTCATGAGTGATGTAATATGTGACGTCATCAGCAGTGCATTACACGCGCAAGTTATAGTGAGTCCAACTAACTATAACGTGGAATTTCATTGGTTTTATATCAGTAAAATTTCCAGCTAACTATAACTGGTGTCAAACCTATGGTTTTTTCAGTGAATTTCATAGGTTTTGTAAATGCTACTTCCTAACTATAACGTGTGTAAAACCTATGGTTTTTTCACTGAATATATATATATATATATATATATATATATATATATTACCTACTGGCAGTCGCCAGTAGGTATATATAGTTAGGATTTTTTTGAATAGGGATTTCTGAAAATTCTATGTTGAATAACTTTGGCGTTGATGGACGGAATTGGCTGAAATTTTCAGGAAAATGGCACATTTTGTTACTGAGCGTCCCCTGGAAGTTTGGAGGGGTTTCGTCAAGCGGGGGCCAAGAAAAAAGGGGGGTCCCAAAATGTGTTTTTAACATTGAGTTTTCCATAGGGCGGTTGGACTCACTTTTAGCTCGAACGGCTGAATGGATTTCCACAAAACTTGGCAAAATTGTAGGGACTGGTAGCCCGATGTGCCTTTGCTATGTCTCAAGATATATGCTCCAGTGGTTTTTACGAAAATTAACTTTGAAAAATATATATTGGGCTACATTGGGCTATATATATGTTAGAGCCCAAATGTAGCCCAATGTAGCCCAATGTAGCCCAAAGATGGCCACCAGAGACAAAAAAAAACAAATGTAGCCCAAATATCAGCCAGATGTAGCCCAACTATAGCCCAGTGACAGAATGTCCCAGAGTGTTCTAAAGAACAACTAGAGCGCTAACAGTCTTACTTATGACAAAAGTATGGCACACCTGATGTCATCTTGATTGGAATAAAGTGTTAACACTTAAAACATTTAATTTGCAAAGGAACAAAATGAGGGGTTTCATTTTGCCATAGAAATGTTATATATATATATATATATATATATATATATATATATATATATATATATATATATTCACTGAAAAAAACCATAGGTTATAGACCATATATAGTTAGGAATTAGCATTTAAAAAACCTTATTTTACTCACACAAAACCATTGAAATTCCATATATAGTTAGTTGCACTAACTATATATCGCGCACCCGCAATCCACTGCTGATCATGTCACATATTACATCATTCATGACATGGTCAGTGACATCACTGATGACATCACTGATGACATCTCAAATGACATCACTGATGACATCACTGATGACAACATCCAGTGACTGTATGTTTCTGTAAAGTTAAAATATGTCTTACATATTGAAGAATGAGTGGATGTATAAGTGTCTGGATGAAGGATTTAGTAGGTGCGTGACTGACTGTATGAGTGAGTGATTAAATGTGTCTCACTGAATGCATGGGTTAGTGACTAAACTGTCTTAATTTGTGTATCATAATGTCTGTTGTGATGTAAACTGCTGCATGTGTTGATCATTAGCTATACGAGAGGCTATATGTGTTATTGATTGGTTGCCCAAATATTTGTATGGGAGATTGAGTTTGTGTAGGGGTGGCTGGGAGGTGTGTGACTCTGTGCATAGATGTGTGAGCAGTTGATTCACTAGGTGTATGAGTTCAAGAGTGCATGTGGAAACAGCTACACGGACAGTTGACTGTGTGCATGAGTGTATTGATGAGTGAATGGATATCTCAATGCTACATGTCATAGTAAGTACATATGTAAAACACAGTACATGTGAGAGTTGGCATATATAAATAACTGTGCATGAGAGCCACTGAATGTGTGAGTGGTTGTATGGATCATTGTGAACTTGTATCAGGGATTGTATAAGAGAGTAAATATGTGTTAGTATATGTTTGAATAAGTAAGGTGTGTATAACTGTATAGTTGAAGAAATGGAGGTGAGATTGTTTATTTGCATGACTGACTAGGTGTGTGAGTAACTCCATGGATGAGTGACAGTGTGTGAGTGTCTGTATACACTGAGTGTATCTAAGGTTATATTAGAGTCTGAAGAGGTTTATCGTATTAGCACAAGAATGATGTCAAATGAGATGTCATCATTGATGTCATCAGTGATGTCATTTGAGATGTCATCAGTGATGTCATCAGTGATGTCACTGACCATGTCATGAATGATGTAATATGTGACATGATCAGCAGTGGATTGCGGGTGCGCGATATATAGTTAGTGCAACTAACTATATATGGAATTTCAATGGTTTTGTGTGAGTAAAATAAGGTTTTTTAAATGCTAATTCCTAACTATATATGGTCTATAACCTATGGTTTTTTCAGTGAATTTTCAAGGTTTTGTAAATGCTAATTCCTAACTATATATGGTCTATAACCTATGGTTTTTTCAGTGAATTTTCAAGGTTTTGTAAATGCTAATTCCTAACTATATATGGTCTATAACCTATGGTTTTTTCAGTGAATTTTCAAGGTTTTGTAAATGCTAATTCCTAACTATATATGGTCTATAACCTATGTTTTTTTCAGTGAATTTCAATGGTTTTTTAATAGCAAATATCATACACTGTCGAATGTCAAGTACGTGGTAAGTAAAAACATTTTCGTGTTTATGCACACTGATCTGCTTTGAATGCTGCCCCCCACCCCTCATTTCTATTAGGAGTACTCTCTCTTTGCAGATAGTGAAGGGTAGTTAACGCATGCCTTTGCCCCCGTTGTAATCCGTCGTGCCTGCTTCTCTCTCCATTTGATTGATTGTTCTCTTTGGTTCATTCTCTATTTACAAACAAGCACAGAGTCGCAATACTCTGTTTAGTCTTTGCAGATAGCGAAAAATCGTGTAAAAAAACAAAAGGAATCGAGCAAAATCAGTAGGCCACTAATGGGATCTCTTTTTGACCTCGCTAAAATAGAAACATTAGGAACAACCTGTTGAAAATAGCAATGTGTATGTACATAAGCGGCGTTCATTTGTGTTCACAGTACCCCTTGTTGATTGTTTGAATCGAGCATTGAATTGTTCGAAGTTGGTTCTCTTAAGGATCTTCTCTGCCTGCAAACGAGGAAGAATAGGAATATTCTCTCTCCCTTTGCAGATAGTGAAGGGTAGGTAACGCAAGCCTTTAACACGTCGTACCTATTTCATTCCTCATTGATTGATTGATTGTCCGAACATTGACTGTTTGGGAATTAGTTCTTTTTGGAGGTATTCCCTGTTTGCAAATAAACGTAGGAAAATCTTTGCAAGTAGTGAAAGGGTACGTAATGCGGACCTTTCTCCCCCGTTGTAATCTGTCATGCCTATCTACTCCCCACTGATTGATGCACCTGTTTCACCCGGACCATTTACTAGAGATAGGTCATCTGGCCCGACCAGAGAGCACCCCTAGTGAAAAGGACATATGCAATAATAACGAAGTGATCACTGTATCCTGTTAACAGAAACTTTAGCATGAAACAACCTGGAAAGAAAAGAATAGGAAAACGAAAATCAGTAGGCCACTGATGAACTTTTTATTAAATAACAAACAAAGAAACGATAACAATACGTAATGATAAAACCTATTATTGTCCTAGAAACAAGAAACGTTAGAAGTAAGCCCGTAATAAGAAACCTGAAAACATCGCCCCTCACTGCCCCAAAACGTGTCTGTCCCACCGCCTGCCACGGCCAAATAACGGCAAACTGGGAAAGATAGAAGTCAGAAGACATCCGCCCCATTCTAGAAACTTCCAAAGGGCAACAGGTTTTCGGCTACGCCCAGCCGGAAGCAACACATATAAGGCGGGTCCTGCTGCCACGCCTCGGCCAGGAGATCATCACGTAGGGTGTAGCCGGAGGAGAGGCCGAGGCCAGCGGGACCCGGCCAGGGGGATTGACAACACTGGAGAGTTTCAGGTGGGGAAAGGCCCTGTCCTCGACCCTCCCCTCTCTCTCCCAGTCCGGCCGTAGTGGCCCTTGAGAGTTGCAGGTTGTCCCTCCACACTCTCTCCCGGTCCGGCCACCAACGGCCGGGGGCTGGGGCCGACGGGATCCGGCTGCAGCCGATGAGCCAAGGAACCCGTTCATGGGGCCAGAGCAAAGGGCGTCCGGCCGCCATCCACCGGAGGTGCGGCCCAAAGACGGACGGGACATTTCTTCTTTCTTTTATAATGGCTGCGACAACACTGGGGGGGGATGTCTTGCACATGCCTCCGACCCCCCCCCCCTCATCCTCATCGCCTGGTCCGGCCATAACAAATGTCAAGCGAGACGCCGTGGGGTGCACTGGAAGGGAGAGACGATGCGAACAGGCCTCTCCCGCCTCCCCAGGTGGAGGCTTCCCAGCTGCACCCTCAGCGCTCCAGGCGCCCGGAAAAGGGTTCTTCCACTGTGGCGATGCTGCAACGTCTCGCCCGGCAGGGTGGAGCCCGTCCGCTCATTTGACCCCGCGATCGCCAGTAGCTACCGAACTCTCAAAATGGCGGTCGACCTGGCAAGAGCGGGCCCAGCATAAAGAAATGGCCCGGTCACTGGTTGACTCCACCACCGTAGTCCTCCACGACCTTGAAGATTCTAGAGGAGCCGCGGGAGTCTCCGACCCCCGCAGACACCCCCGATGGGGAATGACTGCCATGATCGCCCGTGGAGTGACGAAACTGTATCCGCGGGACGTCGGCGCTCCCATGCTGCCACCAGCCTCAGTTTGAATGACTAGAATCCTGCAGACCTCAGTTCCGGTGAAAGCACAGTGTGACCCGGTAGGAAAAATTGTTGCACCCCCTCCCCTTTTTGACTGATAGTTCAAACCACCGATCCTTTCCTTTGCCCTTTTACCGGAACTATGGACTGCCTCCCCCTCTTTTACATTTTCTAGAGAAAACAAAACATTAACCACTACATTAGCATAGCAGTTGACACCAGAACTGTTTTCAAATTGAAAACCAACAACATCTTCAACAGAATCCTTTTTGTTTCTGCTGTGACCCTGCTACAGCACAGGCATTGTCCCCAGCAGTAATTCTGCAATGCCGATAAGTATAGCTGTGGTGCCTACTGGACTCACTCACCCCCGCGGCGCCCCACGCCGTTATTTGCTGGGCGGCAACTTACTAGACATCACCTTCGTGACATCCAGATTTCAGCGCTTTCTGCTGCCTTGGAACTATTCACACAACAGACCGCTACTGACAATCCACCCCCCGGGACGCCCCACGCCGGATACCCAAATCAGTGCGGCACCCAGGCAACATCTTCTGAATTTTCATAATTTGAAAGAACTAGTAACATGTCTTCATCAGGAATTTCCTCATGAAAAGTCTGCAATGATGATTCTTGTAACTCTATGGTCTCCAAACATTCGATAAATTCGCCATCAAGAGATTGATCAAAAAAATCATTCAAGTCATCTCCTCCTTGTGAGAATATTTCATTATTGGTGCTGTCAATTTCAATAAATGTATTGGATAATTCAAAAGAAATTGCCACGGTCTCTTCGTTGTTTAAATGTTTTTACTGTTTTTGTTTTGTTGTATATATTTATAAGTTATTAAAGTTTTATAATCCTACTACTTTGTTGGAGTGCTATATATTTTTAATATGACACATAATTGTAAAAACTTTGATGTACAAAGAGTCATCCCTGGAATCTTCCGCTTCAGGATCGGTCCCCTCCCCAATCACAATACAGGATGGTTTTCAGATAGTAGGAACACGTGTGGTGTGACGGATCTCATCGGGTGTGGTCCTTGATCTACTATAACTCCTTTGAAGAGGGGTGATTCTTTACAGCTGGGGACATAAACTACATCTGCAGGGCTAGCTGATAGCCTGGACAATCGGACACAGAGGAAGAGGAGTGTCAGAGGGTGCAGTAGTGAATAGGGCGAAAGGGAGGTGTCGGGCGGGCACAGAGTGTGATTCTCAAGGAAGAGCAGCGCAGATGGGGGGAGGTTTATTGCCCATGCATAACACAGAGAGCGGGGGTGACCAGTGCCTGGGGAAGATGCTTGCGAAGGTGGGGAGCCATGCTAAGGATCGACAGCGTGCAGAGAGTGGGTCTGGTCAAGGCATCTAAAATGGCTGCCGTGCACGACAAAAGTGTGGCATTTCAAAAAAGGCAAGATGGCGCAGACAATGTTTTTCAACACTTCCTCATTTCCTTCGAATCGAACGTTAACAGACGTTGGTGCATATTACCAAAGTTAAGCGATATTTATCGCTAACGATGCTTAGCAACTAATTTTTTACCGCTAAGCATCGTCAGAAATTATCGAAGATAAACCTTGCTATTATCAAGGTTTATCGCAAATGCGATAAAAAACGGCCGCAATGCATGAATATCGCTAAAAAGTCAGCGATATTCATGCATTACCGAGCTAATGCTCTTAGCCATGTTATCCACCTCCCATTGGATAACATGGCTAAGAACTGCTCAGGGCAGGTGTTAGTTTTTGGAGATATTCGCGCTTAGCGCGAATATCTCCAAAAGTTGGTAATAGGAGATAGATATCTTGCATGTTGTAATGCAAGTTATTGTGGTATATGGAACTCATACCATAATCTCTCAGGAAAGCAGAAACTGATCCTTTTGGGACCGCCTGAGAAGGCCTAGGAGGTGAGGGGTACTCTACTTTGCCCCCTTTTCACGTTCCGAACTATTTTTTTTTACTCTCTTCTGTAATTACACAAAATGGCAGCGATAAGATGCATCAGAGACAGACAGTGAGAGAAAGGAGGCCGGAGATGAAGAAGAGATGTCAAATACACATTGGAGATAATATAGTGGGAGAAGGGAAGTAAATATGAGTAAACTTACCATGTAACATAAAAATGTTGCACTCTATACTATAAGTCTCATTTTATACTACAATCACTTCGCTACAACCTCATAAATTAAAAATAAAAATGAATAATGTCTCAAACAATTTTTGATTTCTAAATATAAATTTATTCTTCAGAATTTTCTAAATTTGAAAGAACTAGTAACATGTCCTCATCAGCAATGTCCTCATGAAAAGTCTGCAATGATGATTCTTGTAACTCTATGGTCTCCAAACATTCGATAAATTCGCCATCAAGAGATTGATCAAAAAAATCATTCAAGTCATCTCCTCCTTGTGACAATATTTCATTATTGGTGCTGTCAATTTCAATCAATGTAGTGGAATCATTCAAGTCATCTCCTCGTGACAATATTTCATTATTGGTGCTCTCAATTTCAATCAATGTAGTGGAATCATTCAAGTCATCTCATCCTTGTGACAATATTTCATTATTGGTGCTGTCCATTTCAATCAATCTAATGGAATCATACAAGTCATCTCCTCCTTGTGACAATATTTCATTATTGGTGCTCTCAATTTCAATCAATGTAGTGGAATCATTCAAGTCATCTCCTTGTGCCAATATTTCATTATTGGTGCTGTCCATTTCAATCAATCTAATGGAATCATACAAGTCATCTCCTCCTTGTGACAATATTTCATTATTGGTGCTCTCAATTTCAATCAATGTAGTGGACAATTCAAAAGAAATTGCCACGGTCTCTTCATTGTGAGCCATTTTATTTTGAAATTGCTTGCTGTAAATTGCAGAAAAAAATAATCACTTTCATTTATCGTTTTTAGTAATACATAATATAAAACTAAATTTATCAAGTATTTAGTATAACAGAAGGACTGCAAATAAATAACAGAAAACATTTTTCAAATTATCTTCAAGTGTACAACATAGTTCCCCTTACAAATTAACAACTCACCTTTTTAAAAGTAGGAGAAGTGTTAGTACTGTGTAAATCAAACACCAGAAATTCACCACCAAAAATTCCTCACAAATGTACCTCAGACAGTAGTATCACAAAATGGCTGTGGTTTCCTCTCATTTGAAATATATACATAACCAATTAACTTTCATCACACACAAATACAAAACCAAACTAACATTTTAATTGGTTCTAAATTTCAACACTTTCAAATGTGTTTTCCCCATAGGACATTTACATACGTCTACAGCCTGAATGGCTGAACGGAATTACACCAAACTTGGCAAAATGGTACATCAAACCTAAGAGGTCAGGAAGGATCTACTATGCCCCCTTATGGTCATTTCCCCCTTCGCTTTGGCCTCCTCTTGTCTCTCAATCCTACCGAGAGACAAGATGGCGGCCGCTACGGACTGTTTGGAATGTTGACAGACGCCGGAGAACCAATCAGCTTCGCAAAGCTCCGTAACGCGAAAAGTACGCGAAGCGGAGCGCTGTTACAGATATATATCTTTTTTTGAACGTTAATTTCTCAAAATCCACTGGAGCACATATATTGAGACCTAGCAAAGGCACATCGGGCTACCAGTCCCTAATATTTTGCCAAGTTTCGTGCAAATCCATTCAGCCGTTCGATTATTATTATTATTATTTTTTTTTTGCCCCGCGGGGCCCTTTTAAAACCTCCACATCAAACGTAGGGGGTCAGCGAGGATCTACTATTCCCCCTTATGGTCATTTGCCCCTTCGCTTTGGCCTCCTCTTGTCTCTCGATCCTACCGAGAGACAAGATGGCGGCCGCTACGGACTGTTTGGAATGTTGACAGACGCCGGAGAACCAATCAGCTTCGCTTCACAAAGCTCCGTTGCGCGAAAAGTACGCGTCCTGGAGCGCTGCCCGGTCCGCTGTTACAGATATATATCTTTTTTTAAACGTTAATTTCTCAAAATCACTGTAGCACATATATTGAGACCTACAAAAGGCACATCGGGCTACCAGTCCCTACAATTTTGCCAAGTTTCGTGCAAATCCATTCAGCCGTTCGGGCTAAAAGTGAGGCCAACCGCCCTATGGAAAACTCAATGTTAAAAACACGTTTTGGGACCCCCCTTTTTTCTCAGCCCCCCCTTGACGAACCCCCCCCCAAATTTTCAAGGGCTGCTCAGAAACAAAATGTGCCATTTTCCTGAAAATTTCAGGCAATTCCGTCCACAAACGCCAAAGTTATTAGACATAGAATTTTTAAAAATCCCATAGAGAAAAAATCCTAACTATATATACCTACTGGCGACCGCCAGTAGGTAATATATTACCTACTGGCGTTCGCCAGTAGGTATATATAGTTAGGATTTTTTTGAATAGGGATTTCTGAAAATTCTATGTTGAATAACTTTGGCGTTGATGGACGGAATTGGCTGAAATTTTCAGGAAAATGGCGCAATTTGTTTCTGAGCATCCCCTGGAAGTTTGGGGGGGTTTCGTCAAGTGGGGGCCGAAAAAAAAGGGGGGTCCCAAAACGTGTTTTTAACATTGAGTTTTCCATAGGGCGGTTGGACTCACTTTTAGCTCGAACGGCTGAATGGATTTCTATGAAACTTGGCAAAATTGTAGAGACTGTTTGCCCGATGTGCCTTTGCTAGGTCTCAAGATATGTGCTCCAGTGGATTTTGAGAAATTAACGTAAAAAAAATATACATATCTGTGACAGCGTCCCGGTTAGCGCCCCGGTTCGCGTACCAGACGAGTAACGGAACTTCGCGAGGAGAAGCTGATTGGCTCTCCGGTGACTCTCAACATTCTAAACAGTCCGGAGCGGCCGCCATCTTGTCTCTCGGTAGGATCGAGAGAAAAGAGGTGGAAATAAACGAAGGGGGAAATGAATGAAAGGGGCAAGGTAGACCCCTCCTGACCCCCTAGGATTGATGTGGGGGCTATTAAAGGGCCCCACGGGGCAAAAAAATAAAATAAATTTTTTTTCGATTTTTCGCGGTGGAAGCGCTACCCGGTACGCGAACCGGGTAGCTCACCGGTAGCGTAACGGGAGTCCGCCATCTTGTGTTTCGGACGAATTTAGTCACAAGATGGAGGATAAACAATGTTGGGAATGGGTATAAGGGGGCACAGGAGATATATCCTGACCCCCTAGGTTTTCTTAGGGTGGCTGAGGAGGCCCATATATGTAAAAAAAATAACCTTTTTTTTTTCAAATTTTCGCACGGTTAGCCCCCGGTCCGCGCACCGGGTAGCGTTCCGGAAAGCGTAACAAGGGGAAAACCAAGGGAAATAGTAAAATAATATTTTAGAGTGCTTTGAGGTAGGGTAGCTCTGAATAGAGCTGTTGTGTTGTGTGGGTGATGTAAGTACCAACATGTAGGTACCAATGAAGAGTCTAAAATTCAATGTACACCGTCTCCTCTGTAGATATTTTGTATGTTCTAATATGGGTTATTTAAATGTAAATGTGTGGAAAAGCACTTCATGCTTTAAAGCAATTGTATTTTTGAACTGATTGTTCTTTCCTCTTAGTCCTCCTCTTTGTTTTTTTTTCCCCACACTCTTCTTCAGCATGATAGTTGATAAATTCGTTCCCTCAAAAAATGTATATACAAAAAAAAATTATATTAAATACATATAAAATATATTTTTCCTTTAAAAGAAGAATACATTTTACAGCTTTTGATATTTGCTATTAAAAAACCATTGAAATTCACTGAAAAAACCATAGGTTATAGACCATATATAGTTAGGAATTAGCATTTACAAAACCTTGAAAATTCACTGAAAAAACCATAGGTTATAGACCATATATAGTTAGGAATTAGCATTTACAAAACCTTATTTTACTCACACAAAACCATTGAAATTCACATATATAGTTAGTTGCACTAACTATATATAGCGCACCCGCAATCCACTGCTGATCATGTCAGATATTACATCATTCATGACATGGTCAGTGACATCACTGATGACATCACTGATGACATCTCAAATGACATCACTGATGACATCACTGATGACAACATCCAGTGACTGTATGTTTCTGTAAAGTTAAAATATGTCTTACATATTGAAGAATGAGTGGATGTATAAGTGTCTGGATGAAGGATTTAGTAGGTGCATGACTGACTGTATGAGTGAGTGATTAAAGGTGTCTCACTGAGTGCATGGGTTAGTGACTAAACTGTCTTAATTTGTGCATCATTATGTCTGTTGTTCGGTAAACTGCTGCATGTGTTGATCAGTAGCTATATGAGTAACTATATGGGTTATTGATTGGTTGCCCAAGTATTTGTATGGGAGACTGAGTGTGTGTGTGGGTGGCTGGGAGGTGTATGACTCTGTGCATAGATGTGTGAGCAGTTGATTCACTAGATGTATGGGTTCAAAAGTGCATGTGGAAACAGCTGTATGGGCGGTTGACTGTGTGCATGAGTGTATTGGTGAGTGAATGGATATCTCAGTGCTACATGTGAAAGTAAGTACATATGTACAACACAGTACATGTGAGAGTTGACATATATAAATAACGGTGCATAAGAGCCAGTGAATGTGTGAGTGGCTGTATGGATCATTGTGAACTTGTATCAGGGATTGTATAAGAGAGTAAATATGTGTTAGTATATGTTTGAATAAGTAAGGTGTGTATAACTGTATAGTTGAGGAAATGGAGGTGTGATTGATTCTTTGCATGACTGACTAGGTGTGTGAGTAACTCCATGGATGAGTGACAGTCTGTGAGTGTCTGTTTACACTGAGTGTATCTAAGGTTATATTAGAGTCTGAAGAGGTTCATCGAATTATCACATGAATGATGTCATCAGTGATGTGATCATTAATGTCAAAGAGATGTCATCAGTGATGTCATTTGAGATGTCATCAGTGATGTCATCAGTGATGTCATTTGAGATGTCATCAGTGATGTCATCAGTGATGTCATTTGAGATGTCATCAGTGGTGTCATCAGTGATGTCACTGACCATGTCATGAATGATGTAATATGTGACATGATCAGCAGTGGATTGCGGGTGCGCGATATATAGTTAGTGCAACTAACTATATATGCGAATTTCAATGGTTTTGTGTGAGTAAAATAAGGTTTTGTAAATGCTAATTCCTAACTATATATGGTCTATAACCTATGGTTTTTTCAGTGAATATATATATATGTATATATATATTCACTGAAAAAAACATAGGTTTCACACATGTTATAGTTAGCTGGACATTTCACTCGTACAAAACCATTGAAATTCCCCCCTTACAGTTAGTTCAACTAACTATAACTCGTGTGCCCGCAATGCACTGCTGATGATGTAATATATTACATCACTCATGACATGGTCAGTGACATCACTCATGACATCACGGATGACATCTCAAATGATATCACTGATGATATCATCCAGTGAATGTGTGTCTTAATGAAAAATAAATATTTTTTATGTATGTATAGCTAAAGGTTGTTGGAAAAATAAATGGGTAAATAAATGTCTAAATGGATGTTTTTTTGTAAAAATGATTACATAACTGACTTATTATGTGTATCTTAGTGAATACATGTATTAGCGACTCATGTTTAAATATGTAAATATCTGTATCAGTGTGTCACTTTGTCTATAAGTGGCTGAATGGGTTGGTGAGTAGCTATATGAGTGTCTGTAGGAGTTATTAGTTGGCTTTTTGCGTATCAGTATGAGTGTCTGTATGGTTCGGTGGGGAGTATTACTTAGCGCATAGATGCATGAATGAGTGACTCACTGTTTGTATGTGTTTTGAAGACAGCATGTGTGCAGGACTGTATGGGTGGATAAGTGTATGCATGGGTGTGTTAGTGAGAGAATGAATCTCAATAGTATCTTTATGAGTAACTACATATGTTTTAATCTACTATATGTGAGTATTGATGTATATAAGTGATTATATGTGAGAGTGTGACAGAATGGAAGAGGTCCTGTATAAATAAGTATGTGTTTCTATAAGTGATTGTTCAAGAGAGTGAGTATGTGTACGTTTCTGTAAAAGTAAGTGTAGTGGTGTGTGTATAGCTGTATATGCAAGTAAATGGATGTTTGATAGTTGATTTGCATGTGTGAGTATGTGTGTGAGTAACTGTATGGATGAGTATCGGTGTGTAACAGAATGTATAGGTGTATGACTACATATAATGAGTGAGTACATGTATGAGTGACTATATAGAACTGTTGGTGAATTAGTGGATGTGTATACAGATGGTGAAATTACTGAACAGGTTGTTGTAACTGGTATTGGTATCTCCATTCTTTTCACAATTGTAGTTTCTATTTTTGAATATATGTATGAAAGGTTATATTATGGTGAGAGGAGGTCTGCCACTCTTTCACAAGGATGATGTCATCAGTGATGTCATCAGAGATATCATTTGAGATGTCATCAGTGATGTCATGAGTGATGTCACTGACCATGTCAATGGTGATGTAATATGTGACGTCATCAGTTATAGTTAGCTGAACTAACTATAACGGGGGAATTTCAATGGTTTTGAATGAGTGAAATGTCCAGCTAACTATAACATTTGTGAAACCTATGGTTTTTTCAGTGAATTTCCAAGGTTTTTTAAATGCTAATTCCTAACTATAACGTGGTTGAAACCTATGTTTTTTTCAGTGAATATATATATATGCACTGGAAAACTAAACACCCACTTCCTTTACAAAGAAATGGAAAGTTTGCATCTCCGCAACCTCTCTAATTTTTCACCTTAGTCATCTTCCGCTCAATCAACACAGCAACCACAAATACACACACCTACTTGCTACCATTCTTGGCTGAGCTCATCAATTATTATTCTTTAATTCAAATTCAAAGTGCAGGCCCTTTATTCAACCTTCTTGGTAACTACTACCCGTGAATAGTGGTGGGTAATTTGCACACTTCCGTCTTTTCTTGCATCTTTTCTACCACACACTGGGGCAGGTTTGCGCCACTTTTGCATCATTTTTCCCACGAGCTTGTAAATCTGCCCAACTGTGTGTACTTTATGCACTAGCTTTCTTCCTTAGATGTGGTACTAGTTTCTCTTGCTCCCACTGCGGAATCCAACACCCTATCTGTGTATTGCGGAGAGTGTGGCTCAGGGGTTAGAGGCGGCAGACCCGGAAGCTGAGATCGGTCCTGGACCAGGGTTCAATTCCCCGCCTCGGCGGGTCTTGGACTAAAAAAAAAAAAAAAATTCCACGGACTCGATAATTCTCGCCCCGGTGCCTCCTCGACTCACGGGTTCACACTCTGCGACTCTGGGCAATAGCTTGCTTAATCTCCACAACGGCCCCTCGCGGCGGGATGCCTGACTTTCACCTTGTGGATACCCTGCTATCTCACAAGGGAATATCAGGACGGGTTCCCTAAGCAAACGCCGGGACACCCACTGCGGGTAGCCGTGCGCTATATAAGCACAATCTACATTTACATTTACATTTACATTTACATGACCTGTAAATTCAAAGATCCACTTCACTGACAATGCAGACAAAGCTAAGCGGACTATGATCTTAACAAAATACAATAAAAGGACCTACAGAACTGCCAGATTACTGAAAACCATAAACTGTGCGCCTCTGTCTCACAATTCTTCATCCATCACACTGGTAAGGGCTGCGTCCCATAACATGATAACCGTACCTCACACACGACAGTGAAACACTTCCTACATAGGACCAAAACAAAGACATCATACTTCCAGCCACACACCCACATGATGTATCATGCTACTCTTTTAGACAAGTGCTTTAGTACCCGACATAAGGGTAGTAAGCACTATATAAACATTGCAATACAATACTAAACTCTTCTGAGTGCGCTAATGGAAGTTTCTTCCTATGTAGACTGAATGCAGGTAGCCTGCTGTCATTTGGCCACCCAGGAACCACCAACCACCTGCACCATAAGCAAACATTGACATAATAAAATTCAGATTTCATTGAACAAGGATTCTTTTTCTCAAGTCTGAAGAGAAATCAGTAAAAGAGGTGAGAGCAGATTGGCGAAGAGACTTGTAAGCTCATGTTTGATGTGAAGGACATCTAACAAGAGCTTCGATTGGAATTCCATAGAGCATATTATCAAACCCATTATCACCACTTTAGCGGCACGTTCCTGCTGATAAAGTGGCGATATCTTGTCGCCCAGGCTTGATATTATGGCCCAGAGTGCGTAGTGTACAACAGCTTCTCTGTGTAAAATCTATAATTACCTCCGAGCAGTGACAACAGATAGGTTACAACAGTCGGACAAACAGATCTACAAGCTTATTACGCCACTTTTCTGTCACTTTTAACATGGGTAAAGTGACGCAAGGAGCTTGTAAATCTACGTCTGACTTTTCAAGAAAAAATCCCAACTCCAGACTCTGCAAGACAGTTTTAATGTTCTTTTCTCTCTCTCTCTTTCTCTCTCTCCCTCTCTGTGAAATCATTTCTCTTTCTCTCTTAAACTTATAGACCCTGCTGTCTGCTTGGACATGTAGAAGAACAGCCCAACTGAAGTTGTGAAACCAAGTGGCCAAAGCGTTTGGCCGCACTGTTTATACAACGGTAAGCACAGAGTGAGGTTCCGTGGATTCTGGACCCGTGTCATAAACATCGTCGTATTATGGCGATTTTGGTATCAGCAGACCGAGAATGACGAGTATACTATATACGAGTATTTTCGTCGTGTTCAAGTGACGAGATCACCATGAAATCAGAGATTCCGTTCTGAACCCTTGGGTTCCATTTTGTGTACGGCAGCCATATTAAGGTTGCCCTCACATAGGCCGATGACTAAGGCCTAACGAGCCTTAGGGACACGTACACTTTCAGCTGACTTCTATGTGACCTGGGCAAGCTGACTCCACTGCCCGAAGCCAAACCTGTTCGGCAAGTTCCTTTCCCAGTGGCCGATCGAGATTAGGGATCAAGGCACAGCATACCATAAACCCTTCATTGCACACAACTATGTCTAATCTTACACACACCTGTCTCTGATCTGTTCTTTATGACCTGTTTTACGATGAGGAGGTGCCCGTTTTTATCAGGGGTCTAGCCGATTTATCTGATGAAGAGTGTTGGGTCTTGCCGGGTAATTGATAGTGGGCTGGACGATGACATGTGGGTTTGTCATGTAATGCTTTTATTGTACACATGGGATTGGTTTACTGTAAATAAGGAATGTTTGCCTGAAGCATAATATTTTGTATAAAAAGGGTTGACTGACTTTGTAAGATTGAGCAGTCTCCTGAGAACATACACCGTGTTGTACTTCTAGGATGCCTGTTACTGGTTGCAACCAATAAATTTGATCTTTGACGTCACCAAGAAGTCTCTGCGTTTCTGTAGTCTGAGACAGGAGAACTCGAAGTCTTTGGGTGTGTCCCCTGGCACCGCTGGGTTCTAAATAACCCTGTACTTCATTTGGCGCCCAACGGTGGGCGATTTCAGTGGTACTGGTCCAAGCCTGAGGTTCATGAGGAGCTTCGTGTGAAATTCTGGAGGAAGGCCAACCACTTCATCGACCCCTGTATGTCGTCGTGGTCCGAAAGTCTTTGCTGCGAGGTTCCCCGCTTCCCGACGGCTGCTGCCCTGACTATCGCCCTGTCTTGGACCCTTTGATGATTTGTAGAGCGAGACGATAGATGAGTCTTCTGGTGACGTCATCGATACCTCAGTTAAGTATTAGTGGAGTGTCTCCCAGTCCTTAGTTTTGGGTATCCCCTTGTGATCTTTGATTTGGAACTTGCAAGTGCCAAAGCCGAGGGACTCGTGTATTCACGAGACTATCGTATTCGATAATCCTTTGAAGTTTGAAGCTAGACTAGAGAGCGAAGATGCCTGGTCTTAGCAGACTTGGAAATTTGTTTTGTTGTGGTCGAAATAGGGATTCCCGATTGGAGGACTCATGTCCGGTTCCTCCGATTGGAACTCCAACCTATGAGCTCTATGTGAAGCACGGCGTGGGCCCTATCGCGTATAATGAAGTATGGGTTAGGTACACTAGGAAAGATGGTGTCCTAAAATGGCCCCATTATGGTAGTTTTGACACGGAAGTTCTAGATAATTTAGAGGTTAGACTTTTTAAGAAGAAAGCCCGGCCGGCGATGTTTGACTCTTTCCACCTATGGCGAAAGGAAGCCAAACAGAAAGAAATTAAATTAGCAAAGAAAAATAAAAGAGAAAAGGGTACCTCGATAATGCAAGCTGCTATACAGTTTAAAGACAACGAAGAACAAGCGAGTGAGCAGTTGCACAGGCAACGTAAAATGGTGATTGATAAATGCTACCCAGTTTTGCCGCCTCTCCAGCAAGATGTAGCAAAAGAACTTGAGAAAGACCCTTTAATGTCACATTTATTGAGTTCGCCACCCCCTTATGCGCAGAGTGCTACAGCACCTCCGCAACCTTTAGTTGTGCAACCTCCGGTTGTTTTGCCTCAGGTTCTTCCACAGCCGCCAGCTCCTCTCCAGTTGGCTCCTACTGCTATGGCGCAGCCTCCTCAAGGGCCGCCGACTTTGCTACCTGCTCCGCCTTCACTTCCTACGACTTTGCCTACTGGGTCGACTACCTTTTCCGATATTCCTTCTGATACTGCCTCTGCGTCTGCCTTGCCTCACTCTGTTTTTCCTCCTGTTCTTTTATCGACTTCTCCTTCTGTTCGACAGAGAATGACTGATACTGTTGCTAGTCTTCTATCTCCTCTCTTTGGTGCAGCAAGTATGACCCCTGTTTCAACGCGCAAACAGTTGCGTAGTCAACTGCCCGACTCTAGAGAGCAGGAAACATTGGATCATTTGGCACATAATGGGTTACTGACCCCGCAAGATATGAACTAGAGTCTATTATGGATGTCTTCCGTCAATGGGAAGCACCGAAGCAGAGATATGTTTTTGAGAAAATGTGTGCTTTTCTTTGTGAGGATTTGGAGGATAATGATTTGGAGCCCAATCCACCTGAGCTGTGCAGTGTACGGTTCGAGTTTGCGAAAGGCACGATTGTGGGTTCCGATTTTGAGAGAGCAGTTGCGACATTGTTGTCATTTAGGAGTGAGGGTATTTCTCGGCAGTTGTCTGAGCCTGATCCCTCTGTTAGGAGGAAGGTGCGACAATATCCAATGAGAGAAGTTCCTCCGGTGTGGAAGGAAGCAGTTCAAGCTGATGCTGGTCTTGGTATTGTAGCTGCGCCCGCACATTTTCAGCGTGTTTGGGTACATGTTCCGTGGAAGCGAGCTGAAGTTTTGGCCCTTAAGCAGACTTAACCTGACCCCCGTAAAAACCCTGCAGGGTACTATAAGGAATTATCGCAGACTGCAGACTCATGTATTATGAATTTAGCTGATATAGACATGTTGTTTGGAAATGTGGTTCCACAGCCTTTATGGGGTTTGATTCGTCATACGGATCATGCGCAGGAGCTAGGTGACACATGGGCTAATATTAGTGCTGCGAATGACAGACAAGTAGGCGGTGCTAAACCTGAGCCTGTAGTTGCAGAACTCCCTGGTAAGATTGTTACTTACATGAAGACTTTAATGCCTGCGATGCGTGTAAATTGGGATAAATTGTCTGCATGTAAGCAGAAGAAAGATCAAACCGTGTCTGACTTCTTCACCAGGTTTGAAGAGACGTTTATCGACCACAGTGGTCAAGACATGAGTACAGAAGGTGGTCAACGGTTGTTCGTTGACAAGTTTGTGCACAATTTGCTTCCAGAGTTGTGTAAGAAATTGAAAGATTCAGAGAGTTCTTGGGCCGTTTCCTCTTCAGCACAGATATTGGCTACTGCACAGTACTACAAAAATAGAGATAAGGACGAGAAGGATAGAGCAGACAAGAAAACGAAAGAATTGAAGACGAAGGTTCTTTTACAGCAGGCGTATCCGCCTCGTGGTGGTCAGCGTGACTATCAACAACCTCAGCAGTTTCAGAGAAATTCGCAAAGGTTCGAGTTTTCTCAACCACGTTTTCCTGTAGGCCCTAATCAATGTGCATATTGCAAAGAAGAGGGGCATTTTAAAAGTAGCTGCCCTGTGTTGTTACAGCGTATGAATGGTGTTCCTAGCGCAAGAGGTCGAGGTGTTCCACAAGCTCCTAGAGGTAGAGGGCGTGGAAATTTTCCCCAGAACGCGCGCCCCTTTCCTCCTCAAAATTCAATGAATAGCTTTGATCAGCAGAATAACGCGTCTGGTAGGACGACTCAGTACTATGCTGATGACTACTATGCAGAAGGTGAGAATATGGAAGGTGATGATTGCTAGGACAGCCATAGACAAAGAGAGGGAGTTGTTTCACTTCCAGTATATCAGAGTGGACCTTACGTTGAGGTGATTACATCTGGTGTGTCAGAGCCTTTTCTGTTGTATACTGGTGCTACGAAGAGTTCTATTATGCACTCTAAACTCCCTGGCGCACCTTTGTCTGGCGAGACGAATGTTTCAGTAGGTTTTTCTGGCGCCCCGGTTAGGAACCCGATTTCTAGTCCTATGCCTCTGTCTGTTGGACCTTGCGAATTCAAAGCACCCCTTATTCTGATGACAGGTTGTGGTGAGAACTTGTTAGGATTGGATCTGTTGAAAAGATTGTATGCGACATTGTATTGTTCTCCTTCGGGAGTACAACTTACACTGGGTAAGAAAGTGGTCTCATCAATGTATTTGTCGAAGGATAAACTTCCGACAGAATTGTCATGTCTTCCTGATTCTATTTGGGCTACTGGTCCTAATGACGTGGGTCTTTTGGAAATACCGCCATATGTCGTGACATTGAAAGCGAATGTTAAAATGCCGCGCATTCCCCAATACAAGATCTCTAATGAAGGTGAAAAGGCGTTGTTAGCGATCATTTATGATTTGATTGAAAAGGATGTGATTGAAGAAACAAGATGTAATGTTTGCAATAGCCCTGTTTTGCCTGTCTTAAAACGAACTGACTCTTCTCAGTCACCCGTTTACAGGTTTGTGATCGATCTTAGAGAGGTGAATAAAATCGTTGTGCCACAATTTCCTGTTGTTCCTGATATCACTGCCTTATTAACTATGATCCCTGCTTCAGCCACTTGGTTCTCGGTCATTGATTTGAAAAATGCTTTCTTCAGCATCCCAATTGCCGAGGAGAGCAGGGATATTTTCGGCTTCTGTTTAGGAGGTCGAAGCTTCTGGTTCAAACGCGCTCCTCAAGGCTATTGTGAGAGTCCGTCAATCTATAGTCAGGCTTTAAAAACAGAGCTTGATATGATTGTTTTACCTGATGGTGCTACACTTATTCAGTACGTCGACGATTTGTTAGTCGCTGCAGATACTGAGGAAATTTGTAAAGAAGTCACCTTGTCGTTGTTGCATCGTTTGTCTGATTTGCATCATAAAGTGTCTCTTTCAAAATTACAGTATTGTCGACAAGAAGTGACCTACTTAGGTCATCTTATATCGAAGGAGGGAAGAAAATTGACCCCATAAAGAATTCAGGCAATTGCAAAAATAAGTGTGCCAATTACACAGAGAGAAGTACGTGCTTTCTTGGGTATCACGTCATATTGCAGACAATGGATACCAAATTTTTCTCTGCTGGCCAAACCTTTGGTAGCATTAACTTGCAAAGATACACCAAATCCCCTCACGTGGTCTGATGATTGTCAAAAAAGTTTTTCGGAATCGCGTGATGCGTTGTGTTCGGCTCCTGTGTTGGGTACCCCCGACTACAGTAAGCCCTTTACACTGTATGTCCATGAGAAAGAAGGTTGTGGGTTGTCGGTGTTGACACAGTCTTTTGGGGACAAGCAGCGTCCATGTGCGTATTTCGCGTCGACTTTGGATCCAGTAGCTAGAGCGTTGCCGAGTTGTTTGAGAGCTGCAGCGGCAGCAGCTGTTTCTATTCGGCAGTCTGCTGGTTTGGTGATGAACAACACGTTGATTGTAATGGTTCCACATGCAGTGGACACTTTGCTAAACAGGACCAAGACACAGCACTTAACTAGTGCTTGATTGTCAGGTTATGAACTGACACTTCTAGCAAGTCATGTACACATAAAGAGATGCAATACGTTGAATCCAGCTACGTTGTTGCCGATTGTAGCAGAAACAGATGTTTCTGAACAGCATGATTGCCTTTTTAGGACAGAAGAAGACACGAAAGGGAGAGTAGACCTTAGGGACACTCCTCTTGTGAAGTGTGATGGTACCTTATGGGTGGATGGTTCATGCTTCAAGCTACCGAATGGTGATACGACTGCGGCATATGCTGTTACGACTTTGCATACGATTGTTGAAGCTGCACGCATCCCACATAATTCAGCTCAAGCAGCAGAGTTAATTGCACTTACGAGAGCGTGTGGGTTATCAAAAGGAATGAAAGTGACCATATATACCGACAGCCAGTATGCGTTTGGTGTGGCCCATAGTTTTGGACGATTGTGGAAAGAGCTTGGGTTCCCGACTTCGCATGGAGCCAAGATACAGCATGGTCAGTTGGTGAATGAGCTTCTTGAGTCACTTACTTTGCCGTTGCAAGTCGCCATTGTGAAATGCAGTGCACATAAGAAGGTTACCGATGATGTTGGTCGTGGTAATGCGTTTGCTGATGAAGTTGCAAAAGAAACAGCAAGAGATGTGATGAGTCGCATGTATGTTGCGAGCCCTGGAAGATGGATTGGGGATGTTGGAATGTGTGAAGATACGATAGAGAGTGTGAAGTCTATTTAAGCTGAAGCTACAGAGAAAGAGTTGAATGTGTGGAGAGAGAGTACGGGTAAATTAGACGCGAATGGTTGTTGGGTTGAATTGTCAGAGCATCAGCGATGGTTGTTACCCAATGCATATGTGCTTGCAGTGGTTACAATGGCGCATGGAATGGACCATATCAGTGTGAAAGGGATCTGTAAGTTGTTGGCTCCAGTATGGCAAAATGCTGGAATTCCCAAGTGTGCAGAGAATGTGGTCAAGAATTGTATGGTTTGTCTGAAATACAATCCTGGTAAGGGAACTCCAACTCCAGCTGGTCATTTTGCACCTCCAACGTATCCGTTCGAGGTTTTGCAGCTAGATTTCATCCACATGGAAAGGTGCAACAACTTGAAATACGTACTCGTTGTTGTTTGTGCCTTTTCGAGATGGGTGGAAGCATACCCCCTGAAAGACAATACTGCCTTATCCACAGCTAAAACCCTTGTCAAAGTGGTTTTCCCTAGATTTGGCTTGCCGAGAATGGCCTGGAGTGATAATGGGAGTGAATTTGTGGGTCGAATGATGAAGAGAGTATGTGAAGGGCTAGGAATCCACCAGAAGTTTCATGCTGCAAATCACCCCCAATCAGCTGGACTAGTAGAATGCTACAATGGCACTCTAAAACTGAAACTGGCCAAGATACAAGCGAGCTCTGGTCTTAAATGGCCTGATGCGTTGCCATTAGCACTTTTATCGACAAGAATGAGTGTGCATTCACGAGTGGGACTTAGTCCGTATGAGATTGTGTTTGGCCGCCCGGCCAACATATGGGGAGTGCCAAGGCCGACAAAATTCAGTGAGATTGAACACCATGTACTGCTTGATTACTTGTATGATTTGACGGCTAAATTGCGTGTTTTACACCACCAGGTTCACAATACTTTGCCTCAGGTTTCTGAAGATCCAGGACACGTCATCGATCCTGGATTGTGGGTCCTAATTAAGAATTTCCAGCGGACAAAGAACGATCAGCCCCGTTGGATCGGCCCCTACTTAGTCCTTTTATCAACGAAATCCGCAGTACGAGTACAAGGAAAGAAGAACTGGATCCACGGCGTACATTGTAAGAGGGTCCCTTTGCCTCTGCCGTACGACCGGTGGGTCCAGGAGGGTATTGCTGACTTTGAGACTGAGACTGTGCCTCGTTTTCTGCCTTTTAGCGATGCACGTTTAATTGGGACAAATTCTGAACGCGAAAGCGACGATCTTCTGCAAGAAGCCGTGCCATCTTCAGTTCGACTGGACACTACTGAGCCTGACCTATTGTTTCGTGATCAGACATTACCAGGGAAAAGCCATTATAATCTGAGGCCGAGAACTATGGATAAATAAAATTCCTTTTCTTTGCTATTTTTTAAAGTGCAGCTCTCTCATCTGAGAAACTTTTTTGATTTTTGTTTTTCGAACCACCATCCGGGTTCAGCTGTAGGGTCGCGGCGTCAAGTCTTTGGAGTGCAAGTCGAAGACACAAGGTCGACGGTTCTGGTTGGTCCTTGGGAGTTCCCTGGGCTGACAGGCGCATTCCTTAGCACGGAACACCCTACCCCCGCGAGCAGCAAGGTTAGAGGATGGAGTTTTTCGAGATGGAGAGACCTGCCAAGGAGATGAACTTTAAAGCCAAAATGTGTATAATGATGACCAGAAAAAGTTTTTTGATATTATGCATTCTCATGTTGCTTAGTGTAATGATGTTTTTAATAGGATATGTTTTATTCTCTTTTCGAGTGACATTTGCACCCACTACACAGCGCATACCTCCTTCTACTATTTCCTCACATTCTTTTCACCCTCTGCCTGAACATGAGTCCGTTAGAAGATTAGAGTTTATCAATAACTCCTTCGTTCAGCTTTTGCACCAACACCAATTAGTAGTGAACACGACTAACTGTTGGGTGTGTGGTCTTATGCCTCATACTACTGATAAAGGTATCCCTTATCTGGTCCTGCCATTCAGCCAAAATGGTTCTGTGTGGGCATACAGAACGATGTTCCTCTATGCTCGTGAAGTCCACCCCCTACGTTCTGTAAAAGATAATCCAAAGAATAGTACTCTAGTTAAGGGTATAGTAGATATGATTAGAGGAGCTACTTCCTATGAGACTATCCCGAGAGATGAGACACTAGCGTATATTGGATGGAACGTAACCGGATATGGAGTTAGTCTGAGTGAGAACCAGCGAGCGAAAAGATCCTCCCCGATCTGGGTTGTACCCCATCTGGGTCACTACTGTCTGCAGGGTAATGGCAAGAATCCGAAAGCTCAGCTAGGGAAGAGTATCTGCAATGAGACGTATGTCTTTGCGTCCCAGACTTCCCCTTCATTCCTAGTAGCTAAGGGTACCTATTTCATCTGTTATGATAGAGCATACACATGGTTGCCCCCTGACTTCTCGGGCATATGTTTTGTTTCGTTCCTGTTACCTCCCACCTACACAGCTGCGGCATATTACCACAAGACAAGGGTAGTTAGAGGTGTCTTCAGTAAGGAAGACACTGCAGGACAAGAATTGGGAGATTTCTTGAAGGGTTTTCTGCCGTTTTGGGGACCTATGGTTAACAGCAGGAACATAAGGCAATTGACGAGGGTGGTTGAGTCCACCGTAGTTGAAACTGCCGGTGCCCTTAGTAACTTGACTGCTGAGCTCCAGTCGGATCGTCTTATGACTCTTCAAAATAGAGTTGCGTTAGATGTCATACTTGCAGACCGAGGTGGGGAATGTAAAGTGATCCAATCAAGTTGCTGTGTTTTCATTCCAGATAATGCTCCAACAGTGTACCAGGCCATTTCCAAACTGCATAAGATCTCCGAATCTATTCATGTGGATAAAGGAGATTGGTCGTTGATGGGGTGGTTCTGGGAACTGTTATCCGCCTGGGGATGGAAGATTCTGATGGTCATTGGGATGATCTTAGCCATTCTTTTCCTGTTCTGTCTGTGCGTACAGTGTGCTCCTGCTATATGTGGCCTCTGTGCTACATCGTGTGTAAGGAAACCAGTATCGAGAGATGAGCTAAGTAATAGGATGATGCTACAGCAACACCTCAATGATTTTATGAATATAGACCTGGACTCAGATTAGCGTGAGTGTAGGTTATTGCCTATGTAAGGGCAAAAGGAGGGACTGAGGTTCCGTGGATTCTGGACCCGTGTCATAAACATCGTCGTATCATGACGATTTTGGTATCAGCAGACCGAGAATGACGAGTATACTATATACGAGTATTTTCGTCGTGTTCAAGTGACGAGATCACCATGAAATCAGAGATTCCGTTCTGAACCCTTGGGTTCCATTTTGTGTATGGCAGCCATTTTGTGGTTGCGCTCACATAGGCCGATGACTAAGGCCTAACGAGCCTTAGGGACACGTACACTTTCAGCTGACTTCTATGTGACCTGGGCAAGCTGACTCCACTGCCCGAAGCCAAACCTGTTCGGCCAGTTCCTTTCCCAGTGGTCGATCGAGATTAGGGATCAAGGCACAGCATACCATAAACCCTTCATTGCACACAACTATGTCTAATCTTACACACACCTGTCTCTGATCCATAATATTTTGTATAAAAAGGGTTGACTGACTTTGTAAGATTGAGCAGTCTCCTGAGAACATACACCGTGTTGTACTTCTAGGATGCCTGTTACGGGTTGCAGCCAATAAATTTGATCTTTGACCTCACCAAGAAGTCTCTGCGTTTCTGTAGTCTGAGACAGGAGAACTCGAAGTCTTTGGGTGTATCCCCTGGCACCGCTGGGTTCTAAATAACCCGGTACTTCAAGAGGCCTAGATCTACAAAGCCTTCATTGCAAACCATTAGAAATAAGTCAGCATAACGGGCGTCAGTAACGCAGTAGGCACTTCCATATAGACACCACTTGAACGCGACAGTATAACAGAACTGAAATGTACGAGGCACACTGCACAAGTAAAACCGTACAGTTACCAAAACTTGTAATGCTTCAGCTCATTTACTCACATCTACATGATTCTAAACTCTAATTTTCTTTTTGGTTTTGCAGATTACCAATCGGACATCTTTTGGAGTCCATTTAACAATTTGTTCATAATATTGTTTGTTGTTAAAGTTATTTTTCTAGTTGCTTCTATTACAGTTATAATTGAGTTTCCTTTACATTTATTGTTTTAATAAAAAAAACCTACATACTTCTTTTATTTTGTGGGGAAGGGGTATGACGGGCCACAATAAAAATAATGTTGAAATACTATAGTAAGATATTCAAGACTAGGATTGAAAACTACTGAGTTCTAACTAACAGATATAAAAAAATATCGGCACTACCTTTCAAATAAATATAGAAAAAATATGATTATTAACATATTACAAAAGTACAGCAGCGGATGACACACACGACCCGGGAAAAGAAAGCGACAAATTTACTGCCTAAAATAAAGAAAGGTTAGCTTGTTGAAATTGAAGAAAAAGAAAAAAATGTGGGGTTCGAAACGAGGCTGCGCATGCGTAGAGAGTAAAAAAAAAGAGCAATGGGCCATATTATCAACAAAAGGCGATACATTATCGCCGCTTTTATCGGCAGGAAACTGCTGATAAAGCGTCGATAATGGGCTTGATAATATGCCCATGTGAAAAACCATAGCAGCCCAGGTTAACATCAGAACATGGGCTGCTATGGAAATTTTACTAGGGCCTATTATCAAGCCCATTATCGCCTCTTTATCAGCAGTTTCCTGCCGATAAAAGTGTCGATAATGTATCGCCTTTTGTTGATAATATGGCCCATTGCTCTTTTTTTGAGCAGTAAACTTAGGTGCATATTATCAAGGACCAGTGTTAAAATTATCACCGTTTTATTGGCAGGAAACTGCTGATAAAACGGCGATAATGAGCTCAATAATACAGCCTTGTTATTTCCCATAGAAGCCCATGTTAACACCAGAACATAGGCTTCTATGGGAATTAACAAGGACGTATTATCAAGCCCACCCTCCCAACATTAACAAAAAAATACAGACAATGCAGGTACCCGGACCTGGAAGGTCATTTTACATATTACTGCCCTAGAAATGTGGAGTTCCCCGCGCCGTGTATGGGGAGAGAGAGAGAGGGGTGCCGCTCACCGAGACTGCGGGGAGTAGGACCGTAACCCCCCCCGCATACTTCAAAATAAAACTAGGGGAGTGCCGTTCCCCAGTGCTCGGGCACCTTACAAGCCCTCTTTATGCAAAAAAATTGCCCCAGTAATTTGCCCCCCCAGGACCTAATGAATAAAACGGACTTCTAGTTTTTTTCACCTTTTCCACCGCGTACAAGTACTGCACGAGTACCCCGCCATTTTTTATTAAAAAAATATAAAAATTGAGCCTAAAGATCCAAATACCACCCCCTGACCAAGACAATAGGGTCAGAATTTTCTACCCTGCCCCCTTTCCTTATTTCTCAAATTTATTTTACTGTTTTCTTGTGACTCGGTTCTACCGAGGCACAGGATGGCCACCAACACGTCCTGGTTTCGAGTTTTGACAGACAGTTCACAGCCAATCAGCATGCAGCTCGCGCTCGTAATTGAACGGATTTCCGTACACGTGCTGCACTCCTTCTCTAGATATCGCTATGATTTTACTTGTAATTTTCCCAGAAACTACTGAACGTATTTTCACCATTTATCAAAAAGCACAATCTGTGCACCGAACTCTACCTCTCTGCCAAATTTCGTGTAATTCCGTTCAGCCGTTCGGGCTGTATCCCTGGATAAACGTCCCTATGGAAAATTGGATGGGGAAAACATGTTTTGGGACCCCCTTTTTTCTCGGCCCCCACTTGACGAATCACCCCCCACACTTTCAGGGAAGGAGCGGAACCTAGCAGGCCATTTTCTTGCAGAAATTCACAAAGATTTGTCCACCTGCGCCAAACTTATTCCAAATAGAATGTTTTGGATTTCCTATGGAAACTAGGTCCTAACTATAACTACCTACTTGCGACCACCAGTAGGTAATATATATAAAACTGCTTTCCGCATCAAGTTTGCAGGAATCCTCCTGAAACCACGAACCACTGACACGGACCAAAAGGTAGTGCAAATCAATCTTTCATTCCTTTGAGCCACCATAACGTTTCGCCTCATCCGAGCCTTGTTCACATGGCATTGTACCCTTGTTGAGCTTTCGTATTTAAAGTGACAGAGCAAATTAACTACAATCATGTGAAAGGAGTGCTCATAGATATAAGAGAAATATTCAATTCATACTCTTTCGATGTAAGAAATACATGCTGGGTAAAAGACATTAAAATCCATGACAATAACAGTAAATAATAAAAGGTTGCAATCCACTGTTAAAATTCATAAGTCAGTAGCAGCCAGTAATATATGTGCAAATACAATACTGGCCTATTGATTTATTTTTTATTTATTGTTTATCGTGAACAACGGCATAAATGCTCAATAATAAATTTGCCTCTCTCTAGGTTGGGGCAATTTGATTAATTATTTGCCCATCATGGGTTGTATATGTCATTTTTGAACCTCATTGATAAAAACAATGATTTGTTGTATATATATATATATATATATATATATATATATATATATATATATATATATATATATGTTCAAAAAAAGATTTGCACCTTGTGGAAAAAGCCCCGCTGCTGGGTTAAGTTCTCCAATCATGCGCGATGTGCAGCAGGGAGGGCAGCGCACTCAACCCCCTCAGCCATACGCGTTTCAGGATCTTCCTCCCTTGTTCACTGGCAACAGGAAACAGTACACAGATCGTTTTGCAGAAAACCACCATTTTATTTTTCACATTAGCCCCTCCCACTGGCCTCCGGGCATTATGGTACTTGTGGTCTTGCATGACTTCCCTAGTGGGCTCCGTGAAAGTTCCCCATCAAATATTAAAAACCCCAGTGGGTGGGTGTTGGGCATCGCTTCATCCCCTGATGCAAATAAATTCACGCTGTTGAAACCCCATCAGCCGCGAGTTCAAGAAGTCCTGCACTCGTTTTCCGCTCTGCGGCAGGCAGTTTCCGCGACCGGGCAGGCCGCTCTAAATGTTCAAAAAAAGATTTGCACCTTGTGGAAAAAGCCCCGCTGCTGGGTTAAGTTCTCCAATCATGCGCGATGTGCAGCAGGGAGGGCAGCGCACTCAACCCCCTCAGCCATACGCGTTTCAGGATCTTCCTCCCTTGTTCACTGGCAACAGGAAACAGTACACAGATCGTTTTGCAGGAAACCACCATTTTATTTTTCACATTAGCCCCGCCCACTGGCCTCCGGGCATTATGGTACTTGTGGTCTTGCATGACTTCCCTAGTGGGCTCCGTGAAAGTTCCCCATCAAATATTAAAAACCCCAGTGGGTGGGTGTTGGGCATCGCTTCATCCCCTGATGCAAATAAATTCACGCTGTTGAAACCCCATCAGCCGCGAGTTCAAAAAGTCCTGCACTCGTTTTCCGCTCTGCGGCAGGCAGTTTCCGCGACCGGGCAGGCCGCTCTAAATGTTCAAAAAAAGATTTGCACCTTGTGGAAAAAGCCCCGCTGCTGGGTTAAGTTCTCCAATCATGCGCGATGTGCAGCGGGGAGGGCAGCGCACTCAACCTCCTCAGCCATACGCGTTTCAGGATCTTCCTCCCTTGTTCACTGGCAACAGGAAACAGTACACAGATCGTTTTGCAGGAAACCACCATTTTATTTTTCACATTAGCCCCGCCCACTGGCCTCCGGGCATTATGGTACTTGTGGTCTTGCATGACTTCCCTAGTGGGCTCCGTGAAAGTTCCCCATCAAATATTAAAAACCCCAGTGGGTGGGTGTTGGGCATCGCTTCATCCCCTGATGCAAATAAATTCACGCTGTTGAAACCCCATCAGCCGCGAGTTCAAGAAGTCCTGCACTCGTTTTCCGCTCTGCGGCAGGCAGTTTCCGCGACCGGGCAGGCCGCTCTAAATGTTCAAAAAAAGATTTGCACCTTGTGGAAAAAGCCCCGCTGCTGGGTTAAGTTCTCCAATCATGCGCGATGTGCAGCAGGGAGGGCAGCGCACTCAACCCCCTCAGCCATACGCGTTTCAGGATCTTCCTCCCTTGTTCACTGGCAACAGGAAACAGTACACAGATCGTTTTGCAGGAAACCACCATTTTATTTTTCACATTAGCCCCGCCCACTGGCCTCCGGGCATTATGGTACTTGTGGTCTTGCATGACTTCCCTAGTGGGCTCCGTGAAAGTTCCCCATCAAATATTAAAAACCCCAGTGGGTGGGTGTTGGGCATCGCTTCATCCCCTGATGCAAATAAATTCACGCTGTTGAAACCCCATCAGCCGCAAGTTCAAAAAGTCCTGCACTCGTTTTCCGCTCTGCGGCAGGCAGTTTCCGCGACCGGGCAGGCCGCTCTAAATGTTCAAAAAAAGATTTGCACCTTGTGGAAAAAGCCCCGCTGCTGGGTTAAGTTCTCCAATCATGCGCGATGTGCAGCGGGGAGGGCAGCGCACTCAACCTCCTCAGCCATACGCGTTTCAGGATCTTCCTCCCTTGTTCACTGGCAACAGGAAACAGTACACAGATCGTTTTGCAGGAAACCACCATTTTATTTTTCACATTAGCCCCGCCCACTGGCCTCCGGGCATTATGGTACTTGTGGTCTTGCATGACTTCCCTAGTGGGCTCCGTGAAAGTTCCCCATCAAATATTAAAAACCCCAGTGGGTGGGTGTTGGGCATCGCTTCATCCCCTGATGCAAATAAATTCACGCTGTTGAAACCCCATCAGCCGCGAGTTCAAGAAGTCCTGCACTCGTTTTCCGCTCTGCGGCAGGCAGTTTCCGCGACCGGGCAGACCGCTCTAAATGTTCAAAAAAAGATTTGCACCTTGTGGAAAAAGCCCCGCTGCTGGGTTAAGTTCTCCAATCATGCGCGATGTGCAGCAGGGAGGGCAGCGCACTCAACCCCCTCAGCCATACGCGTTTCAGGATCTTCCTCCCTTGTTCACTGGCAACAGGAAACAGTACACAGATCGTTTTGCAGGAAACCACCATTTTATTTTTCACATTAGCCCCGCCCACTGGCCTCCGGGCATTATGGTACTTGTGGTCTTGCATGACTTCCCTAGTGGGCTCCGTGAAAGTTCCCCATCAAATATTAAAAACCCCAGTGGGTGGGTGTTGGGCATCGCTTCATCCCCTGATGCAAATAAATTCACGCTGTTGAAACCCCATCAGCCGCGAGTTCAAGAAGTCCTGCACTCGTTTTCCGCTCTGCGGCAGGCAGTTTCCGCGACCGGGCAGGCCGCTCTAAATGTTCAAAAAAAGATTTGCACCTTGTGGAAAAAGCCCCGCTGCTGGGTTAAGTTCTCCAATCATGCGCGATGTGCAGCAGGGAGGGCAGCGCACTCAACCCCCTCAGCCATACGCGTTTCAGGATCTTCCTCCCTTGTTCACTGGCAACAGGAAACAGTACACAGATCGTTTTGCAGGAAACCACCATTTTATTTTTCACATTAGCCCCGCCCACTGGCCTCCGGGCATTATGGTACTTGTGGTCTTGCATGACTTCCCTAGTGGGCTCCGTGAAAGTTCCCCATCAAATATTAAAAACCCCAGTGGGTGGGTGTTGGGCATCGCTTCATCCCCTGATGCAAATAAATTCACGCTGTTGAAACCCCATCAGCCGCGAGTTCAAGAAGTCCTGCACTCGTTTTCCGCTCTGCGGCAGGCAGTTTCCGCGACCGGGCAGGCCGCTCTAAATGTTCAAAAAAAGATTTGCACCTTGTGGAAAAAGCCCCGCTGCTGGGTTAAGTTCTCCAATCATGCGCGATGTGCAGCAGGGAGGGCAGCACACTCAACCCCCTCAGCCATACGCGTTTCAGGATCTTCCTCCCTTGTTCACTGGCAACAGGAAACAGTACACAGATCGTTTTGCAGGAAACCACCATTTTATTTTTCACATTAGCCCCGCCCACTGGCCTCCGGGCATTATGGTACTTGTGGTCTTGCATGACTTCCCTAGTGGGCTCCGTGAAAGTTCCCCATCAAATATTAAAAACCCCAGTGGGTGGGTGTTGGGCATCGCTTCATCCCCTGATGCAAATAAATTCACGCTGTTGAAACCCCATCAGCCGCGAGTTCAAGAAGTCCTGCACTCGTTTTCCGCTCTGCGGCAGGCAGTTTCCGCGACCGGGCAGGCCGCTCTAAATGTTCAAAAAAAGATTTGCACCTTGTGGAAAAAGCCCTGCTGCTGGGTTAGGTTCTCCAATCATGCGCGATGTGCAGCAGGGAGGGCAGCGCACTCAACCCCCTCAGCCATACGCGTTTCAGGATCTTCCTCCCTTGTTCACTGGCAACAGGAAACAGTACACAGATCGTTTTGCAGGAAACCACCATTTTATTTTTCACATTAGCCCCGCCCACTGGCCTCCGGGCATTATGGTACTTGTGGTCTTGCATGACTTCCCTAGTGGGCTCCGTGAAAGTTCCCCATCAAATATTAAAAACCCCAGTGGGTGGGTGTTGGGCATCGCTTCATCCCCTGATGCAAATAAATTCACGCTGTTGAAACCCCATCAGCCGCGAGTTCAAGAAGTCCTGCACTCGTTTTCCGCTCTGCGGCAGGCAGTTTCCGCGACCGGGCAGGCCGCTCTAAATGTTCAAAAAAAGATTTGCACCTTGTGGAAAAAGCCCCGCTGCTGGGTTAAGTTCTCCAATCATGCGCGATGTGCAGCAGGGAGGGCAGCGCACTCAACCCCCTCAGCCATACGCGTTTCAGGATCTTCCTCCCTTGTTCACTGGCAACAGGAAACAGTACACAGATCGTTTTGCAGGAAACCACCATTTTATTTTTCACATTAGCCCCGCCCACTGGCCTCCGGGCATTATGGTACTTGTGGTCTTGCATGACTTCCCTAGTGGGCTCCGTGAAAGTTCCCCATCAAATATTAAAAACCCCAGTGGGTGGGTGTTGGGCATCGCTTCATCCCCTGATGCAAAGAAATTCACGCTGTTGAAACCCCATCAGCCGCGAGTTCAAGAAGTCCTGCACTCGTTTTCCGCTCTGCGGCAGGCAGTTTCCGCGACCGGGCAGGCCGCTCTAAATGTTCAAAAAAAGATTTGCACCTTGTGGAAAAAGCCCCGCTGCTGGGTTAAGTTCTCCAATCATGCGCGATGTGCAGCAGGGAGGGCAGCGCACTCAACCCCCTCAGCCATACGCGTTTCAGGATCTTCCTCCCTTGTTCACTGGCAACAGGAAACAGTACACAGATCGTTTTGCAGGAAACCACCATTTTATTTTTCACATTAGCCCCGCCCACTGGCCTCCGGGCATTATGGTACTTGTGGTCTTGCATGACTTCCCTAGTGGGCTCCGTGAAAGTTCCCCATCAAATATTAAAAACCCCAGTGGGTGGGTGTTGGGCATCGCTTCATCCCCTGATGCAAATAAATTCACGCTGTTGAAGGACTTCTTGAACTCGCGGCTGATGGGGTTTCAACAGCGTGAATTTATTTGCATCAGGGGATGAAGCGATGCCCAACACCCACCCACTGGGGTTTTTAATATTTGATGGGGAACTTTCACGGAGCCCACTAGGGAAGTCATGCAAGACCACAAGTACCATAATGCCCGGAGGCCAGTGGGCGGAGCTAATGTGAAAAATAAAATGGTGGTTTCCTGCAAAACGATCTGTGTACTGTTTCCTGTTGCCAGTGAACAAGGGAGGAAGATCCTGAAAAGCGTATGGCTGAGGGGGTTGAGTGCGCTGCCCTCCCTGCTGCACATCGCTCATGATTGGAGAACTTAACCCAGCAGCGGGGCTTTTTCCACAAGGTGCAAATCTTTTTTTGAACATTTAGAGCGGCCTGCCCGGTCGCAGAAACTGCCTGCCGCAAAGCGGAAAACGAGTGCAGGACTTCTTGAACTCGCGGCTGATGGGGTTTCAACAGCGTGAATTTATTTGCATCAGGGGATGAAGCGATGCCCAACACCCACCCACTGGGGTTTTTAATATTTGATGGGGAACTTTCACGGAGCCCACTAGGGAAGTCATGCAAGACCACAAGTACCATAATGCCCGGAGGCCAGTGGGCGGGGCTAATGTGAAAAATAAAATTGTGGTTTCCTGCAAAACGATCTGTGTACTGTTTCCTGTTGCCAGTGAACAAGGGAGGAAGATCCTGAAACGCGTATGGCTGAGGGGGTTGAGTGCGCTGCCCTCCCTGCTGCACATCGCGCATGATTGGAGAACTTAACCCAGCAGCGGGGCTTTTTCCACAAGGTGCAAATCTTTTTTTGAACATTTAGAGCGGCCTGCCCGGTCGCGGAAACTGCCTGCCGCAGAGCGGAAAACGAGTGCAGGACTTCTTGAACTCGCGGCTGATGGGGTTTCAACAGCGTGAATTTATTTGCATCAGGGGATGAAGCGATGCCCAACACCCACCCACTGGGGTTTTTAATATTTGATGGGGAACTTTCACGGAGCCCACTAGGGAAGTCATGCAAGACCACAAGTACCATAATGCCCGGAGGCCAGTGGGCGGGGCTAATGTGAAAAATAAAATGGTGGTTTCCTGCAAAACGATCTGTGTACTGTTTCCTGTTGCCAGTGAACAAGGGAGGAAGATCCTGAAACGCGTATGGCTGAGGGGGTTGAGTGCGCTGCCCTCCCTGCTGCACATCGCGCATGATTGGAGAACTTAACCCAGCAGCGGGGCTTTTTCCACAAGGTGCAAATCTTTTTTTGAACATTTAGAGCGGCCTGCCCGGTCGCGGAAACTGCCTGCCGCAGAGCGGAAAACGAGTGCAGGACTTCTTGAACTCGCTGCTGATGGGGTTTCAACAGCGTGAATTTATTTGCATCAGGGGATGAAGCGATGCCCAACACCCACCCACTGGGGTTTTTAATATTTGATGGGGAACTTTCACGGAGCCCACTAGGGAAGTCATGCAAGACCACAAGTACCATAATGCCCGGAGGCCAGTGGGCGGGGCTAATGTGAAAAATAAAATGGTGGTTTCCTGCAAAACGATCTGTGTACTGTTTCCTGTTGCCAGTGAACAAGGGAGGAAGATCCTGAAACGCGTATGGCTGAGGGGGTTGAGTGCGCTGCCCTCCCTGCTGCACATCGCGCATGATTGGAGAACTTAACCCAGCAGCGGGGCTTTTTCCACAAGGTGCAAATCTTTTTTTGAACATATATATATATATATATATATATATATACATATATACACAAAATCCTTTTTCAGAAAGAATAAAGCTCACACAGGTTCACAGGGACTCCTGCTTTGTTTCAGCAACGCGGATCTGGAATGACACGGTTCAGCTCAAATGCCTTTATCAAATAACGCTATCGAACCTGTTGCAAAAAGTCCACCTTTAAATACAGAAAGCCTCACTGCTAATTGGTTGGAGATGCTCTGACAGGCAAAGAGAGGAGGATGCCTCAAACGTAGAGCTCCGGGTTTGTTTACTGCAGGCATTGAAACATATGTACTTCCTCAGTTGCCGGTGCCTGCAGCTTGACCTTTCCTGCCTGGATGTTGCTGTGGAGATGACTAAGGGTGGGCGTAGTTCGTGAAGTAGCGCTACGCGAAGCTACGCGAAGCTACGCGAAGTGCACTTCGCACTACGCGAACTTCACAGAGCACTACGTGAGCTGCGTAGTAGCATGTTTGCATTGTGCAAGATGCATTTTCAATGATTGCACAGTGCAAACAAGCATCCCGCACTGTGCAATCATTGAAAACGGCATCTTGCACAGTGCGAGCTGTAGTTTTCTGCCGCTCGAGTAGATTTTTACTCGAGCGGCAGCTTTCTCAACGCGAATTGGTAGTGGTCGTGCATGCTTGCGACCGCTCGCGATGAGAAACCTGACCTCCCCGTGTTGAGAGTCTCGCCGGGATGTCATTTTGCTTGCTCGCGGTTGCGAACATGACGTTGAAGACCGCAAACAAGCGAAAAATGACCGCTGCACTACGCTACGCGTGTTCGCACTTTGCTACGTGCAGCTCACGTAGTGCACAGTTGCGCAAATTTCGCAAACTACGCGAGCGTAGCGTAGTGCTTCGCCCAGGGTTAGAGATGACAAGAGTTTCCTGGACCCTCATCCAGCCGCCATTGCCCTAACCGGCACTGGATTGCACACTCCTAAGTAAGTGTGTACAATGCCATGTAGTCATAGTCCGATAAACCTCAATACATGGCCGTTTGTATGCAAATAGAAAATATATTAAAAACCATAACAAATGAACTGGAAACAAAATTTAAAAAACAGACCAATTTCATTACACATAAAAAATAAACAATAAAAAAGTAACATTTTGCTAAACATATATTTCATATTATAAACATTACTAAATATAAATACTATAATTTTTTATAGACTGAATCTTCATAATAATATACATTTAAACAATATAAACAGAACTATAAAACTGTGGATATAATACATATACTATTGCCACTTCCATCTCTGCAACAGGAAGGAAAGCGTTGGACTCAATAAGGGTAAAATGTACTATTCATACTCAAGATATGCAACAGTAGGGAAAGCGTTGGACTCAGGAAGGGTAAAAACTACTATTCCCACTCTAGTCTATGTAAAAGTAGGGAAAGCGTTGAATTCAGGTGGGGTACAAATTATTATTCCCATGCCATTCAGTGCGACAGTAGAGAAAGTGTTGGATTTGGGAGGGATAAAATTTACAATACCCACTCCAGTCGGGCAACAGTAGGGAAAGGGTTGAACTCTGAAAGGGAGTCCCTTTTTTAATCACACTACAGTGTGTGCAACATTACAAAATGTGTTGGATTGCAGAGGGATAAAATGTACTATTCCCACTCGAGTCTATTCAACAGTACAGATAGAGTAGTTCAATTCAAACAAATAAAATATTTTAACAATAAATAATAAGACATTTAAATATTCAAATACTATGTGAATGTACATAAAATAAAAAATAAGATAAAAAAATACCTATTTATAACGATGTGCAATAAATAGTTTACATTTAAACAAATATAATTAATATTAATAAAATACCATACTATATTCTCCCAATCATAACACTCAACAAATAGAATGTTATTTACAATTAAAAAGCATAACACAATAAACACATAACTTAAAAAATAATACACTAAGCGTCGATTCCGATCCGGTAAAATCACCGTCCGTATGATTCGTATCCGGAGCCGTTTCCGTACGACTCGTACACACATCGTACGACTCGGCGAGTACGATCCAGACCGGGTGATCAGGACGCGATTCGTACGGCCACCTCAGGTAAGGGGGAGTCGTACGGAAAAGCACACAAACACATACACACCGTATGGTCTGTACACCCCATGATCGCAGAGGTACGGTGCGTACTACTGCGATCATGGGGTGTACGAGCCGTACCCCCATTGTACGATCGGTGTACGAGCCGTACCCCCATTGTACGATCGGTGTACGAGCTGTACCCCATGTACGATCGGTGTACGAGCCGTACACGATCGTACAATGGGGGTACGGCTCGTACACCGATCGTACAATGGGGGTACGGCTCGTACACCGATCGTACAATGGGGGTACGGCTCATATACCCCATGATCGCAGGGGTATGGTGCGTACCCCTGCGATCATGGGGGGTACGCACCGTACCCGGGGGGGGCCGTTCCGTACCTGTTTTGGCACGAACTCAGCTTTTACGGCTGTTTTCAGCTCCCGTAGAAAAAGGGTCTTACAGTGCGTACCCGACATGTATCGTACTTGCTGGGTCGTAAAAAACAGCCGCGAACCATACAGATGTCGCGTACAGCGGGTTCCGAGGGTGAATCCTACGGAGATTAGAGTCGTACGGTGTCTTGTACGACTCGTACGAATCATACTTCGCCGTACGTACGGGACGTTTACAGGTACGATTCGTACGGGGAAAAAATGCTCTGTACGACGATTCGGAACGCTTTTTACCGGATCGGAATCGACCCCTATATCTCTATAAACTTAAAAACAAACTCCTAAAATATATCTGAAAAATAATATTTACAAATGTTACATAATTGAGTATCAATTAACCAATTATCATTAATTAACTAATAATAAAATGATTATATTTAAATAACTTTAAACCCTTCATCCATACAAAGCATCAATGAGCACATAATATATAATTGAAAACATATCTTATTTACATGATTAACATAATTAATTATCATTTAAACAATTAATAATAATTAACTAATAATAAGTTCATTATATTTAATTAACTCCCCATCCATTACCCCAACCAAGTGAAAAACTCACACCTGATATATAAATTAAAATATATCTTAATTACACAATTTAAAGAATACATTATAAATTAAGTAATTATTAATATATAACATTAATGATGAATTATTATTATTAATTTCCTTCACACTTTTTACCCCAATAAAAAAGACAGCTCACACCAACAAAAAACAATTAATTACATGATGCACGTAATGTTTTATCAATTAAATAATTAATAGTAATTAGAAATAGGTATTAATTAATAACAGTTACGTAACTTCTCACCCTATACCCAATAAACCAAAACCGCACTTAAACATTAACTTGATTAAATCATTATTACATATTTAATTATCAATTGAATAATTAAGATTAATTAAAAACTAATTATTAATTCATTATAATTAATTATAAACCCCACAATCCACTATGGGACTTAAAACAACAAAAAATTATTAAATACAATTTAAAAACAACAAAAAATGTGCAAACTGTTTAAAAAATACATTAACAATAATTATACAATTTCTAACATATATAATTATAATATATTCTAAAATACATAAAATACTTAAAAAACAATAGTATTAACAGCAATGTTTTAGGAAATGATATTAGCAACATATATATTTTAACATAAAAATTAACAAAATAAGGCCCACTTATGCAGTGAGGAAGGACCGTCACCCAACATCACAACCACCTGACATGCAGGTGGTGATTCCAATGATAGGACTGCAGGTGTGCCAGTCATAAATTGTACTTTTCCATTGTGGCTCATGTGGCAGCCCAGGTTTTGGGCAGGAGCACAGGACAATATGTGCACATCCATGCACCATTTTCAGTGACCCACAATGGAGGGGGGTCCTCTTAGGGGCCCCCAAATGCCATTTCTGACAGCATTTCCATGGCGGTGAGACCTCTATGAAAAGGCTTTGGGAAACGGTAATCATAATCCCAACTGCTATTAAGGGAATATGACGGGACAGTATATCCTGTTGGAGGCAGTGAGCTTTCCTTCTGCAGGGTCTGTTCCGACCACCTGCACCATAATGCAATGGTCCAACTAACTCCCTGACTGTCAGGCGGCCCGTCAACGATGGCCTGTCAATATTCTTGTCAGTGATATTTTTTACCCACAATATGTGTGCATCACGATATTTTCAACTCAATATGTTTGCATCTTGATATTGTATTTTCAATATTTTTTTCTGAATACCTTCACGCAGACCCCAATATTTCTCCTTCTATAAAAAAGTATTATCTTTTCATAGACCACAAAGTTCTAGAAGTGACACTGACAGTGACTTACTTCTCTCCACCTATCCTGCTCAATCCTTGACTAAATTCATAAATGCGGGCAACTGAAGTACAAAAAAGATACATAATTCTTTACTCATAAATAAACATAAAACTGAAGCTCTTGAAATCTCCACCTCAATGGTATCAAAACTTAACTGATATTGAGAAGACCATAGAATTTCTAGACACCAGTGCAAATATCCAAGCCCTCAGTTAACTCTGCAAAATAAATGATACATTTAGAGTAGATCTCATATAGCCCGGCTAATCATTATCTTTTGAAAAGGGTGCTTTTATTTTGCTCTTTACCAGGCTGGACTTAAGTTTCACTGATTTCCAGAGAAAACATAGCTGAATATTTTTGTCTTGTAAACACATTTCCTCCCAAAGCATTATCTCTCTTTTTTAATAAAAACAAATGTTGAGGTTTTTTCACACAAACAAGTAAAAAAGAGACCTGAGGTATGTCACAGCCACCACCTCTCATAAGAGTAGCAAATATCAGCGAGAGTTAAAAAACATACACATATGAACACTTAGATCCCCACAGTTCACAGCTAGAAGTCAGAGATGAGTGCCTTTCCTTCTACTCATCCATGAATGTGGTCCCTCTCATTGTGGTCCACGTTGTGGGGTCGTGAGGGGGGAGAACGATGCCACCATTGTCGCTCAGGCAATCCAGATTATATTATATGTTTCTCCATGCAAATACTTATGTATAGGCCCTTATTCCATTCCCCAAGCTTCATTGTCAATCAATGTCTCTTTTTGCTATGGAGAGTCTTAACCACTGGGAAGCAGTTTTGTACTTGTATGAGTCCGATTCCCTATGAATATTTAATAGGGCCAGTTTGAGAAGATGTGGCAGTGGCCAGCCCAGAAACATTACCTGTGTGTCAAACAGCTCCCTCCAAAATCACCCTGGTGCATTGTAAATTAGGGGATTAAGTCCCCTTGAGTACTGAGGCTCCCTGGGTGCTAACTAGCCCACCAACTACCTCCAGTAAGCACCACAGAGCTGCGTTGCAGAGTGGTGTATAAAGGGGCCATGGCCTTGGACCACCTCTCTGCAAGGCAGCTCCCTGGCGCTCACTAGAGGTACCTGGTGGGCTAGTTGACCCCCAGGAACCCTCAGGATTCAAGGGGACTTATTCCCCAACTTAAAACGGGTCCCTGGGGCAGTGGGGGAGCATGTGCCCCCACAAATATTTAATAAAAGCTCCAGGGTTTTGGTTCCCGGGGCTTTGGGGGTCCTTGGAGGCCCCCACATATTTAAAAATTAGCCCAGGGGGCTGCGGGGGGGGGGGGGGGGTTCCTCCGGGCAACTCATAAATCAAGCCCCGGGGAGGTGGCAGTCCCGGGGCATGGTTGGGGGGATTGGGGCCCCACACATATTTTTTCAGTTCCCCCAGGACCTGGCCTAACTGGGGGCTTCAATACAATTTATTTATTATTTTCTTGGCTGGATTCGCGACCACGGCATAAATTTGGCTGATTATTAAAAACTAAAAATGCTTTGTTGGCCCTGGGGGTCCTTGTGGGACCCCCTGAGCAGGCCTAGGGGGTCAGGGTGTTTTGACCCTGCCCCCTTTTCTTATTTTTCGCATGTGTTTCACTGTTTTCTTGTTACTCGCTTCTAACGAGTCACAAGATGACTGCCAACACTTCCTGGTTTGGAGTGTTGTCAGCCAATTAAAATTAAGCTGATGGTCGGGAGGGGTTGCGACTCCATTGCGGCCATATATATCGATATTTCTTTTTTTATGATTTCTGAGCAACTACTGAACAGATTTACACCATTTCTAAAAAGGTTGCTTTCTGAGCAAAGCTGTACCTTTTTGCTAAATTTGGTGTAATTCCATTCAGCAGTTTGGGCTGTAGCCTTGGCTAAAGTTTTCTATGGGGAACTGATTTTGTGACTCTTATTTTTTTAATTTCTCAGCAATTATGAACGGATTTACACCATTTAAAAAAAAAGGTTGCTTTCTGAACCAAGAGCTACCTATTTGCAAAATTTAGTGTAATTCCATTCAGCAGTTCGGGCAGTAGCCTTGGCTAAAGTTTCCTATGGAAATTAACGTGGACAAAAAACACTTTTTCTCAGCCCCCGCTTTACGAATCACCCCCAAACTTTTAGTATAGGAGCTGACGTGGATAGACTTTTTTTGGGAGAATTCCGCAAAGATTCAACAAATCATGCCAAAGTTATTAGGAAATCAATAAATGCTTTTCCTATGGAAACTAGGTTCTAACTATAACTACCTATATATATATATATATATATATATATTACCTACTGGCGGTTGTCAGTAGGTAGTTATAGTGAGGACCTAGTTTCCATAGGAAATCCACAATATTCTATTTGGAATAACTTTGGCGCCGGTCGACGAATCTTCGTGAAATTCTCAAAGAAGATGGCCTGCTCCACTCCTCCCTGAAAGGGGTTATTTGTCAAGTGGGGGCCGAGAAAAAAGGGGGACCCAAAACGTGTTTTCCCCATGCAATTTTCCTTAGGGACCTTTAAGTGAGGCTACAGCCCGAACTGCTGAACGGAATTACACCAAATTTGGCAAAAAGGTAGAGTTTGGTTCGCAGATTACGCTTTGTTAAATGGTGTAAATCCTTTCAGTAGTTCCTTAGAAAATCAAAAGTAAAATCATAGATATATTTGCGAAGTTGCACCGTACGCGTACCGTCCGAAGATTATACGCGTACCATTACGAGCACGAGCTGCATGCTAATTTGCTGTAAACTGTCTGTCAACACTCCAAACCAGGAAGTGTTGGCAGCCATCTTGTGCGTCGGTAGAACCGAGGGCACAAGTAAATTGAAAAACAAGTGTGCAAAAGGCACAAAGGGGGCAGGGTAGAAACACCCTGACCCCCTAGGCCTGCTCAGGGGGTCCCACAAGGACCCCCAAGGCCCCCCAAAAATATTTTTTTGAATAAATCGCAGGATACGCGTACCCTGCTGATAAAAAAAATTTGCATATTATTTTTTTTTAGCCCCTGGGGCGCCAAATCCCGGGGGCAATTGACTATTTGTCAAGGGGTGCCCAGAGGGCTTCTTTTAAAAAAAAATTAAAAAAACCTGTGTGGGGGGGCTCAAACCCACCACGCCCCGGGGACCACCACCACCCCAGGGCACTAATATTCAAAATAGGGGGGTCCGTGACGGTTGTGGATATGGGCACTCTAGCACCATTTACCTTAAAGGGATACTGCTTTTTGGGGCGCTGCCCTACCTGCATTACGAATGATTTAGAATTATTTATGTCCAGGTCTCTATCATCCATAAACCCCCTAAATGCATCAAGTAAGGTCTGTAAACCATTGGGGGTACGTGCCAAGAGGACGGCGTCTGCATATAGCAAGACGGGCAGTCCCCGGCGTCCCACGTATTGATAATCGCCCCAGTCTCCCGCAGAGTTCCTTCTAGGTCATTAATATAAAGATTAAAAAGGAATGGTGCAAGAATACACCCCTGTCGTACCCCCCGTTCTATTTTAAAATTTCTGGTCACCTTGAGGTCAGAAGCGTATCTGATGTTTGCCCGTGTATCTCTATGTAGTTCCATCAGAAAGTCCACCAAGTTGGACTCCACCCCTATGTTCCTCATGGATTGCCACAGCTTTTCCCGATTAACACAATCAAAAGCCGATGACAAATCCATAAAGGCCAAGTAGATTGTCCCTGGGCGGGCAATGGTGTACTTTCGAGGATCAGGTAGAGATTAAGACATTGTGCAATGGTCGAATGGCCTGGGCGGAACCCAAACTGGATGTCTGAGATGAGCTTGTTATCTTCAGCCCAGGTAGTCAGTCTCTTTAAGATGACTCCTCCTATAACCTTTACTACGGAGTCGATGAGGGAGATCGGTCTATAGTTCATGGTGCAGTCGCTGTCTCCCTTCTTAAACACTGGCACAATGATAGAGGTTCCCCAGGATTTTGGGCAACCTTCTTTAGCTGTGGCATTAATTACTGCAACCAAGATTTAAGCCTAGAAAGAAGGGTTTGATTTAAAAAGGTCCGGCGGGACACCATCTGGGCCCGGCGCCTTCTTGTTTGTAAGGTTACTGATGCCTTCCTCCACATCCCCTACGGTAAACACAACTGTTTCCTTATTCAGAGTCCTAACTGTCGACTGTACCAGGGTGAATTTACTTTTAAAAATATTAGCAAAGTGAGATACCCATTCCTCCTCAGTTATGTTTGTACCCACTTCCTCAACTCTTTCCACTGAAAAGAGTGGTCTATTAATGATTTCCCAGAATCGGGAGCTACTAGAGAGAGTCAGGGGGTCTAGAAGCTCCCTCCATGTAGCCTCTTTCAGTTCCTTTTTACGGGTTGCCAGCAATTTTTTATATTTGTACCGAAGAGTTCGAATCTGTTCTCTGTCCCTTGGGATTTCTTTAAGGGCCGCCTTGACATCTCTTGCGGCTTTGAAACATAAAGGGCTAAACCATTTAGGATCACTATACGCCTTATTTTTCCCCGGGGCAGATAGCAGGTTCCCCACCTTAGATGAAAATTTGTTCAAATGCTTTAAGGGTGCCCTGAGCGGTTGAATCCACATTCGTGCAGCAGGAAAATTCCTCCGCACATGCAACTTTAAGTGCTTCGTTAAAAAGGGACGGGATTACTTGGGTCCATTTCAACCGACGCTTACCATCGGTTGATTGTAACCGAGCAGGGTTTGATACGGAGTCCTTTTTCTTCAATATGCTACCTCCTAAAGTCACACACACTGGGTTGTGGTCACTATGGGCACTTGCTGCAATCAAAAATCCCTTCAAAAAGGCCAAGATGGGCCTAGAGAACAGTATATGATCTATAAAAGATCCTTCCCTGCGGCCTTTAAATGTCGGTTCCCTTTGTCTACTGGTTGGAGGAGCGTAGCTCATGGCAGGTTACAGATCATATTTGTTAAGCATGTCATTAAGAACATTTCCCTGAGCGGAATGCTCAAAATGTAAACCCTGTATCAGTGAGCACCCCATATCTGTATTTTTTTGGGTCACCACACGGATGTACTTTGAAGTCACCTGTGATCATTAAATTATTTCTATAAGGGCCTCAGGACTGCATACAAGTTACCAGGTTGGCCAGTATTTGTGAGTTATTTGTAGTGGCTCGCTCGAGCTTCCGTAGGTTCTTGTTTATTATTTTCATTCTTTCTATAAGTGCTAACATAAAAGATTTCAGTATTTGTTCCACTTGTGCCATGAAGCCGTCTTGGGCTTGTGCGGTTAAGAGGGACCCCTTAGACAACTGCGCCGTGGAAATAGGAGGGGGTTTGGTGGGCAGACTCTTAGAAGTAATATTTTGTGTTGGTTTTGCTAATGTCACATGGTTTCCCCCTATATCAGTTGTTTTGGTCACTTTCGGGCGGCTACCTTTTTGACGTCCTCCACCTCCCTTTCTTTTCCCAGTTTGTGCAGGGCGTGATATAGATTTTGAGGACGGGCAATCAACTGAGATATCAATGGTGTTTAGTACTGCGGGGCCACTTTCTTCAGATCAGGTACTATCTGTTGTGGTATTCATCAAAGTACCAGTTAGGCTCCCTACCGACCCTGTACTAACTTCTAAAAGGCTATCTCCAATATGAATCTGGCTACCTACTTGTTATGGGGTTTTTGCAGGCATTATAGAGACCAGAGACGACCGCTTCGAGCATAGGGGTTCCAAAGATAGGCGCTTTTCAGTGAGAGCGATTTACCACTCCAGGACAACTGCGACTCTCGTTATAAAATTATCCAGTGTCCCAGTAACGCTTACCCCAATAGAACATGACGCCACTTTCCTCCCCCTTCCCGGTCGAAGTGCCATAATCTTACTCGCTGGTAGACCTTATCCAATCAGGGATATCTATTGAATATTGGGTGCTCAAGTTATCTGTATACAATTTTACAAACAGTAATCAGGCAACAAACAGAGAATAAAGTGTCTCACTTAGATAGATGGCTCATTAGGGGGTGGGCCTGCCCAGCCTCCTCCAGCCTATGACGGCCTCAGACGGCCCGCCCTTTGCCCGGGCTTAGCCCGGCGAGTCCTGCGCGCGTCCCACGACGCGGGGGCTCTCTTGTGTTTTAAGCGCCTCCGTGTGCGAGATGTTGTGGGCAGCTTCTGGGTCCTGCCGCAAAGGCTCATGGGCAATGTAGTCCCCCCTTGCTGCGGCCGCGCCGAGATGCCAGGAGGCTGCGGTGGCGGGGGAGACTGGGGACCGGGAGCAAGAGCGAGAGTCCTGTGGCAGTGAAGAAATAAGTCAGGTGAGTCCCAGTAAGCTCCAGAGAGCACCCGCTCCAATGGGGCTCACCTCGTTTTTTTAAGTGCCTCCGTGCGCTAGATGTCGTGGGTGGCTTCCGAGTCCTGCCGCAAAGGCTCCTGTGCAATGTAGTCCCCCCTTGCTGCGGCCGTGCCAAGATGCCAGGAGGCTGCGGCGGCGGGGGAGACTGGGGACCGGGAGCAAGAGCGGGAGTCCTGTGGCAGTGAAGAAATAAGTCAGGTGAGTCCCAGTAAGCTGCAGAGAGCACCCGCTCCACAGGGGCTCTCCTCGTTTTTTAAGAGCCTCCGTGTGTGAGATTTCGCGGGTGGCTTCCGGGTCCTGCCGCAGAGGCTCGCGGGCCATGCAGCCCCTTCCTCGCCGCAGCCGCGCCAAGACGCCAGGAGGCTGCGGCGGCGGGGGAGACCGGGCACTGGGAGCAAGAGCGGGAGTCCTGTGGCAGTGAAGAAAGAAGTCAGGTGAGTTTCAGTAAGTTGCAGAGAGCACCCGCTCCACTGGGGCTGTCCTCGTTTTTTAAGCGCCTCCGTGCGCGAGATGTCGTGGGCGGCTTCCGGGTATTACTTAGGGCACAGATACTATCTTGTCCTGCAGTTCAGTCTTTTCCTTATCCTGTTTGTACCCCTTACCGGCAGTAGGGTCTGCTTTCCTGCCTCTGTTTTAGCCTCTGTCCCTTTGTGACGTGGCTGAAATGAGTTGTTGGCACGAACCGCCATCTGCATCTTCCCTTGTCCAAGAGCAGCCATCACAGCTGTGATCTGTGCTCCAGAAGCCTCCTGGTAGCCTGGCAACAAAAGCCGTCGACAGCAGTCTGCTTGTACAGCGCCAGAGACAGCCGTCAGCAGCAGCTGCGCCAGGGATTCCCAGCTGGGACTGCAGAGCCCCATACTTTTCCTGCACGGATGAGATCTAACTTGCTGCTCCTACGGGGTCAATCCCCAACACTCTCCGATCAGATGGGACCCAAAACGCATGATCCATTTCATCAAGGAGTTACCCAGTGGGAGAGAAGAGAGAAGTAAGTTGTGGCTAAGCATGGGCGGATTTAGCGAATCTGGCGTACGCGAACTTGCCTATTTACGGATTCGCAATCCGCAAGATCCGCGAACTCTCGCGAATTTGCGGATTTTTGTGTTTTTTGTGTTCGCAAGGGTTCGCGAGGATTTGTGTACCAGTTCGCAATTGCAAACTTACTTGTTGGCTCGCAACGGCCGCGACTATGTTGTTTCTACGTCTGGTTCATCATCACAGGTTCACAGCACCCTCTGTTTCACCACTGCCACCCTCTGGTACACCCATGCCACCCTCTGGTACACCCTCACTGCCACCCTCTGGTTGGTTTATCACTGTAAATTATGGGGGTGAAAAAAAGCAAGCATACCTGCCCTGCTTCAACTGCCATGAATTAATTTGGGGTTGATTAATGTGTCAGTGATTTTGAAACTTCCAGTCTGGCTGGCACCTTCTTCCTTCCTTATCTGTAATTTGCTTTCTGTTGCAGTGCAATTTTTTTTTCACAGGACCTTTATGGCCTACTTGTAGCTATTCTATGAGCCTGCTGTTTGGGTCAGAGCAGGGTCATAGAATAGTTGCAAATAGGCACCTGAACTCTGTAGGGGCCCCTCAGGAAGAACTAGAGTGAATGGTTACTAATGTTAAGATTGAACTTTTGCACCTGCTGATTGCTTTCAGTTCTGCAAAAATCGTTTTTCTGCAATTTCGCGCGATTTGCGGGGCGCGAATTCGTGCGAGATCGATTTCGGAAGCCGCGAATTCATGCGAATACACGATTTGTTTTTTTTGCGGCGTGTATGTTCGCGTGATTTTGTGCGTGTTCGCAAGGCGCTTGTAGCGCTACGTTTGCGAAGTTACCCTAGCGGTCGTACATGGGCGCGGCCATCTTGTTTGCGTGACGTAATTCCGTTTCTGGCAGCTATGTGTAATCTCGCAAAGTGTGCTGCTCGCTGGTACAATTTCGCGCGTGATCGCGAGGAAAATCTTGCGCGAACTTACCCACGCGGTCGTGAACGGGCGCGGCCATCTTGTTTCTCATTCATTGCTATGGTTCTGGGCATGCTCTCTGTATCCTTTCTTAATCTCTGCCATCCTTTGCTTTTTTGAAGTTTTTTTTGATCTATTTTACTTATTATCCTGTGGAAAAGTAAATTTTGCCATGTTCTGTGTCCCTACGCCCCATCCATCATATGTTATGTATGCATGACCAATATACATATGTTATTCCCCATTCTGATTGAAGACGCAATTACAGTTGTGTCCACCTCTTATATGTTAGTTTCCAGTTCTCGTGAATACTACGAATATCAGGCCTATGTAAAGTAATGTTGCCACGTTTCTCAGTGTGCACGTTATTCCATTATAAAGTCCCCGTTTCCAGGCCTCAAGAGGGCCCGGACCACAGATTCAGCTCCTGTCTCCTGAAAGCCTCGCTGAGGAGCGATACAGCCCCCACCTGTATCCTCGACCCTTCACTTACTTCCTGCCTCGCAGTGCCCGGTGCAGCCCGGCTCTGCCTCTAAGTCTGCCAAAAGTATGTTATAGTTCCAGCTATCAGTTCAGTCCTCCTCCTCTGCATTCCTAAGCTACTGAACTGCATCAATAGTTTCCGTCATTGTCTAGCCTTCTCGTCTCCATGTTAGAGAAATACTGTATTTAATGGTCATTTAATATTCTTCATCACGCACTACATGTAGAATAATGCATGGTCCAGTCTTAGAGTCAGTTAGCCTTTCCCCTCATGACTTCTAGTTTATATCAACATGTTCCCTAAACATTAGATACCAGATAGGGTTTAGGTACATGTCGCTCCGACCCTCCAGACTCTAGTCTCTGCTCCTAGCACAGAGTTCGTAGCCCCCAGCTTCTCCTAGTAACACGTCATTGCCAGTTTTCGCGCACCATTAGGTTAGAGGTCCCGGCTCCTTAGGTAGCCCCCTCCAATGTGTCCGCCCATTCATGACATATTCTGTTACGTTTTGCATCACATGTCTAAGTAAACTCCCAGTTACACCTACTTTTACTCTTATCTCTCGCGACTGCTACGCGTCACGCCTTCTGCTCCACCCACTGTTACGCCTACTGCAATGTAATGCTATGTGTTTGCGCTATGTATATAAATCAATGTTATGTTATTAAATGTTAGCGCGCTCATCCCAGACCAAGCCCCGGCAGCTGCTGGGTCACCCTATGCAGGTTGTCCTGATCCTGTCCTTATGCTGTAATAAACCTGCAGAAACTCCTACTACCTCGAATCTTGACTCTTATTTATTGAGCTATCTGTTATGCTATAAGTCTAGTCAAAAATAGGGTATTATTTATTTATTTACCACATAATGGCGCCCGAACAGGGACTTGCCCTTTCCCCACGCGTCGGTGAAGCCACGCCGACCCCCTGACCCTCTGCAGTCGTGACGGAACCATACTGGCCAAGTGCAGATATTTCTGCTTCAAGTATCCCTCAGGCCCACGGAGGAGACGGAGGAGGCGGTCCAGCATCCGAACGAGACGGTGGAGGAACGCGGCGAGTCCCGACCAGAGCCCAAGCCGAGAGTCCAAGGTCCGAGGTATCCGGAGGTCCACCCGTAACTGAAGTCCGAAGTCCGAAGTTCGTCGTCGTAGTCCAGTCCCGTCCGAGGCCTTCCGTTCCGTGCTGCCCGGTGAGTACCATTGCTGGGGTAGTGTCTAGACAGGGTCAGTCTAAATTGACTCCTGGTCCGTGGGTTGGTGGTACCCAAGCCCACAAACGAAGTGTTCACCTAGGTGGATACGGGTCTTGATGTGTTCCTTTATGGGACCGGTATGTTCCGTACTGTTATAGCAGTGCATCCAGTAATTCTAGTCTGTTCCGTTCTCGAGAATTCTGTTCTGTTTCTGTTTTCAGTATTTTCAGGTAGTATTCTGTTCGAACTGTTATTTATAATGTTGTTTAATGTATTTCCAATGTCGTGGTATGCCTGAATTGTTTTCCCAATTGTTAGTGTTTTTCGTGTATTGTATTGTGTTCCGATTCAAGTTTAGAATGCCGCTCTTTTCCAAGTTACGTCAGTTAAAAACTAGAAAGGGTCTGCTGGAAGCAGCAGTTCCTGTTCCGCCTAGGGACAGTCCAGGTCACTTTATGTATCAGAAACATGGCATAAGCGCCATATTGTATCTAGATTTATGGGTAGAGTATACCAAACAGTTAGAAGAAAATTATAGATGGCCCGTATCGGGTACATGGGATGCCGAATGTATCATGCGAGTAGAAGAAGCATTATGGAAAAAGAAAGCCAGACAGTCACAGAAAGATGCCATCGAGTTATGGCGTAAGGAAGCGCATAGAAGAACGGAAAAGGAAGTCAGAAAGTCAGAGTTAAGTAGAGAATCCCAAGAACGAGCCCAAGAAAGAGAATTAATCGAGATAGGTGAACAAGTCAAAGCCGAACAGTCAGATAGACAGAGGCATGCCCTTATTAAGGGTATGTATCCTCTCCTTGCCGAAGGCTTGCTAAAAGCGACCCCAGAGGCACCCAGTAATTTCCCGCCACCATTAGTTCCGACCAAGCTACGTCACAAACCGACCGCAGCTGATATTTTTATTTCGTCCTATTTGGACGACACAGTTCCAGAATATGCAAATCCAGTTCGCGCTCCACCTGTCCCTGTAAATCAGGCACTTCCCGTTTCTCCAGACACCGGAGTACCTGTTGCGGTACCCCCGGGTCAGCCTGCCATACAAGTTCAGCCCACGTTACAATTACCGACCCTGCAAGCACGAAGAATGTCAGTCGACGATTCTAGTCTAGGGGCCGCAGGAGGGGGTCCTCCTCAAACCCCGCCGCCACACAAGCGTTTATCAGCACTCGAATTACATGCTCAAGCATCACAGCGTACTCCTAAAAGTAATAAGTCTGTTACGGAAATCAGACAAGCCCTTGCCGAATGTGTCTATGACGCAGTCCCAGGCGAGTATAATATGGTTTTATATTCCGTACGCGTAAGAAGGGTGACCGAGTATCTAGTCACCTTACCGAATATGAAAGAAGATCTAGACAGAATATATCGTTTCATCCGTACAGGGGATGATCCAGAAAGTATTGGTGAGATTATGTCTCAAAGGAAAGCCGAGATTCAGCTCATGATATTAAAATTCCTGATCAATTGTCTAATAAGAGAACAAGATTACCCGTCTAAAGATCCCGCCGAAATGAGAATCCTAACAAGGTGGAGTGATAATATAGCCGAGGGTAAGCACAAGACCATTAGTGCCATGGAAAGTATGTACAAGAAAATTCGTAAAGAAATAATAAGGTTACACGAACAGCGTAAAGCAGCACAAGTAAGCGAGAAAGAAAGTATCTCTGATCCTGAAGAGGAAGACGAGAATCCCGCCAGAATAGCGTATGTAGGAAAATCCAGATTTCCAGATCGCCATTTACGCCTAGAACCCAAGTCTGTTTTTCATCATCCAACACCAGAACAAGGTTCTCTAGAACAAGTATTTCAAGCTACCGATCACATTCTGAAATCACGAGTCGGTTATAGTGAGTTAAGTACCATGCATGAACAAAAACTAGCCCGATCAGCAGTCCGATGGATTACTGATTCTACCACTTTTCCAGACGAAATAGTGGCACAAATGTTTCTGAAACTGCCCCCAGCCGAGCAACGACTGGTGGGTATGTATATGATCCAGCACCTCATTACTCTGTATGAGGGTCAACATTCTGATCCAGGCCCGTTACATGATATCCTGAACGAGTTACTCCAGTACAGATGGAGAGGTCTAGGTACCGATTTAATAAGTGTCATTCTAGAACAGCGCCACAAGTATAGAACGTTCCTGAACCCGCATTTTGTTCATGTCTCACCCCCAGAAAGTAAACCATTCTACATAGACAGACAGAATCCGTTACGAGAAGTCCACCCAGTCCAAGGGGCGGGTGGCGAAATGCAACGAGTGTTTGTATACACTCCAATCACAAAGATGGAACTCCTCGAAATGAAAAAATTAATTCCCTGTCATGACAAAGATCCAGCAGGGTTCCATAGAGAATTAAAAGACATGCTCCGTATGGGAGAATACACTTACCCAGATATCATTAAAATGTTAAAGGTTCTGCTACCCGCAGGGGTGTATGAAAAGTTAAAGGAAAAAGAATGGGAGGTGGGAGAGAAAAAGATCGATTGGGCAGCTCTAGAAGCTGAAGACAAGGCACGAGTACCAGGTACCGGTCTTGGAGATAAATGTAAAGAATTACCAGAATTATTGATTCAAGTTTTACCCAGATTATTGACAACTAGGAAAGAAGACTGGGATGCAATCTCAGCCTGTAAACAGAAACAAGATGAGGATATTAGTGATTTTTATTCTAGATTTGAGAAATGTTTCAGTATTAACAGTGGTCTTAAGACAAGTAGTGAGTCATACCCTCATCTTTTCGTTACCAAATTAGTCGAGAATTCAAGTCCACAAATTAAAAATCGAGTTTTGAAAGTCGAAAGCACCTGGCAAGCAAATACTCCGTCCCAGATGCTCCAGATGCTTCAGTATCACCAGAATAGAATCAGAGAAGAGCAAGAACACGAAAGAAAACGTATGAAAGACACGAAAATGAAAGTACTAGTTGCACAATCTATTCCTCAAGACAGTCAGAAGAGGGGTCCGAATCAAGCCAGTCATCCTGCAGCTCCCGTTAAAGGGAACTGCAATTATTGTAAACAGCCAGGCCATTTTATAAACGAGTGTGCAGTTCTGAAACACAACATAGCTACTGGTAAGACTAAAGAAAGACCACGTCCGCCGAGACAAGAACAAGTTTCACAGATTCCTCAGCCACAGAATGCACAACAGACAGTTACAGTACCGCAGCCTATTGCTGCAACACAGCACGTTACATCGCAGATGTACCAGTATGCACAGTCCGAGTATCCAGAGTACCAGTCATATTCATGAAACAGCCTAGAGAGGGAGGTAGGCTTGCCTCTCATCGAGATACCTGTAGACCAAGAAGGTCCCTATGTTCATAGCCAAGTATTAGGGAAAGACAGAAAGTTTTTGATCGATACAGGGGCAAGTAGGACCACAATTAGTCACGCCGAAGTTCCAGGGGCTCCGCTCTCAGGCTCAAGAAATGTTTCCCTTGGATTTTCAGGAAAACCCATCGTTAATGAGATTTCAAAGCCAGTTACTCTAGAAGTAGGTCCATTGTCCCGTACTACTGATCTGTTACTTACTAAGTCATGTCCAGAAAATCTGTTAGGTATTAAGACACTGAAAGAGTTAGGTGCAGTTATTTGCTGTTCCCCAGAGGGAATACGTCTGTTCCTACGTGACTTTAAGGGTCACTATGTATTGCGAGATTTTGATTCAAGATTGTCTAATGTTCCGCAGCATTTATGGGCGCAAGGTCCAACTGATGTAGGTTACATGCAAATCACACCCTATCGTGTGACTCTCAAACCAGGTGTAGTGTTACCACGAATCAGGCAGTACAGATTGCCATCTGAGGCTGTAGCAGCCTTATCCAAAATTATTGACGAGCTCATGGCTCAGGGAGTAGTTGTAGAAACTGACTCCAATGTATGCAATTCTCCGATCATTCCAGTCATGAAACGTACTGATCCGAATGCACCCCCAGTATATCGATTAGTGATTGATTTACGAGAGCTTAACAAATGTATAATTCCTCAGTACCCAGTTGTTCCAGACATTTCTTCTCTGTTAACTGCCATTGATTCCGAAGCCATGTTTTTCACTGTTATTGACCTCAAGAATGCATTTTTTAGTGTTCCAATTCATCCAGACAGCCAGTTTCTTTTCGGATTCTGTTTAAATGGAAGGAGCTATATGTTTACACGCGCTCCTCAAGGTTTCACAGAAAGCCCTAGTATTTACAGTCAAGCACTCAAGAGACAACTAGACAACATTCACATGCCAACTGACACTGCCCTGCTCCAGTATGTCGATGATCTACTGATCACAGCCCGTTCTGAACGTGATTGCGAGCGAGCATCACTTACAGTTCTGTATTTTCTAGCCGAGATGGGGCACAAGGTGTCACCTTCAAAGCTTCAATTCTGTGTCCAGCAAGTGGTATACTTAGGACACTTGCTGTCCAAGAGGGGTAGGCAGTTGACACCCGACCGTATCCAGCTAATAGCGAGTCTTCCCCAGCCCAGAACCCAGAAGGAGGTACGTGCCTTCATCGGCCTTACTTCTTATTGTAGACAATGGATTCCCCAGTATGCATTCCTAGCCAAGCCATTGATACAGTTAACGACACAGGAGGCAGCCGTATCGACTGTCCTCCCTTGGACATCTGACCATACACTTAGTTTCAACGAGTTAAAGAAAGCCCTATGTCAAGCTCCAGTTCTAGCTACACCGAACTACAGTAAGCCTTTTATACTTTTCGTTACAGAACGCGAAGGTACAGCATTATCTGTTCTCACACAAGATCAAGCAGGTCAATACAAGCCCTGTGCTTATTTTTCGAGCACATTAGATCCAGTCGCCCAGGCGTTGCCTGCGTGCCTCAAGTCAGTTGCAGCCACAGCACTAGCTATCAGACAAAGTGATTCCATAGTTCTAGGACACTCCCTGACAGTACAAGTTCCACATTCAGTAGAAGTTCTTTTAAACCGAACACAAACTCAGCACTTGACAATTGCACGTTTAACAGGTTATGAATTGACACTGTTCCAGCCACACATAGAAATTAGACGCTGCAACGTCCTGAATCCTGCTACACTGTTACCATCAGTTAGTTCAAATCCAGACACACATGATTGTGTGGAAGTAGTTAACATTACGACAAAGCCAAGACAAGACCTGACAGACATTCCGTTACTAGATCCTGACCTGACACTTTATGTGGATGGTTCATGTATGAGAACTAGTACAGGAGAACTAGTCGCCGCGTATGCAGTGACTACTGACACTGAAGTTATTGAAACACACCGTATTGATACTCTGTCCGCTCAAGCAGCAGAGCTAGTTGCTCTAACACAAGCCTGTATACACGCCAAGAACCTGAAGGTTAATGTTTACACAGATTCACGTTACGCATTCGGAGTTGTACACGACTTCGGAGTGCTCTGGCAGGAGAGAGGTTTTATGACTTCTCATGGAACCAAGATTCAGCATGGTCTCCTTATTCAAGCTCTGTTAGATGCCATACATTTACCGACATCTATTGCTATCATGAAGTGCAAAGCACATACGAAAGTTACTGACATTATTTCCCAAGGTAATGATCTAGCAGACCGCACAGCCAAGCTTACAGCACAGACTCCAGACATTCCAGTAAACATGACACATACTCCAGATCTGATTACATGCATGACAGTTAAGGACCCTACACAAGATGTCATAGATATTCAGTCACATGCTACTCCCGATGAAATCAAGAAATGGTCTGTACAAGGAGGGGTCCAGACAGATCAAGGATGGTTAACGAAGGGTAGAGCCACATGGTTTCTCCCCGATTCTATGGTTCAAGTCATTATCAACACCGCACATAGCCCAGCACATTTAGGAGAAAAAGCTATGTTAGACAGTATCCAGAACATTTGGTTTAACAAGCATTTACGAGCTGCAGCCAAGCAGAAAGTCCGTACCTGTATGATATGTTGTCAGTTTAATCCAGGTAAAAGTGTCCCGGTGGAACAAGGTGGTTTCCAGCCCCCTGACCACCCTTTTGAGGTCCTCCAGATGGATTATATTCAAATGGAGCGATGTCGAGGTTTCAAGTATGTCCTTGTAGTTGTATGCGCCTTGTCCAGATGGACAGAAGCATATCCAGTCCCAGATTACACAGCCGCGACCACTGCCAAGCAGTTGGTTCGTGAATTTTTCCCTAGATACGGACTCCCTAGAGTCGTATATTCTGATAACGGTCAGCCATTCTCATCCGAACTCATGAGACATGTTTCCCTGTTGTTAGGGTACCAGTGGAAGTTCCATTGTGTACGCCATCCTGAAGCAGCCGGTCTCGTAGAGAGACATAATCAGACTCTGAAAATCCGTATAGCAAAAGTTTGTAAAGACAAGGGTGTGGATTGGTTAGTAGCTTTGCCAGTCGCTCTGTTTTACATGCGTATGGTCGCACATTCCAGATCAGGTCTGTCCCCGTATGAGGTCGTATTCGGCCGCCCCCCTAACATGTGGGGTACTCCTAGACCCCGAAGTATTACCGATGTTTCATGTAATATGCTGACAGATTACCTAGCTTCCTTGATGTCTGCCCTCAACTCATGTCGTTCACAGGTTGCCGCCGCATTTCCAGACAATACCGAGGTGGCACCGCACGAGATCGTTCCAGGTTCCTTGGTGATGATCAGAAATTTTGACAGATCAAGTCCGCTGGAACCACGTTGGAAGGAGCCACGTCAGGTCCTCTTGACCACCCGAACTGCCGTCAAGTTGGAAGGCAGGAAGGGGTGGGTCCACCTTTCTCATGTAAAACTTTTCAAAGGATCGGAACCAGACATTGCCAAGAACATTTCCCAGGATTCGAAGGATTGCCAGAACATTGTTTTGAAGGACTGTCCCGCACCAGACTTTATTACAACCCCTCCCTTGTTAGAGAAAACTCCGCAACAGGAGTATAAGTTAAAGCTCAGGTCTAATAAGTCAGCCAGTTTGATTGTATAAGTCCTCCCCTAGGTGAAACGGTTAGACTGTTTCTGACATGTATAAAATAGACCCCCATAGTGAGAGAGTCAGTCGAAGTTCACTTCAATGCATCGTTTTTCTAAGTTTCATATTATTTCTTAGCATAATGATTTCCTGCACCAGTTATGCTTTCTATCTGTGTTTTTCAGTTCCTCATGTAAATATGTCTGCTAATGCTACAGTAGAGCACACGTTTAGTGATCTGCCTCCTCACGAATATTCATACCGCCTCGCCATGCGTAATAACACATTCATCCGTATGTTACATTATTCACACCAGACCAGCAATGCCACTAATTGTTGGGTGTGTGGTCGACTCCCCCCTTTCCAGACATCGAAGGGAGTTCTGCCACTTTTTCCTTATCCATTCTCACACAATGGTTCATGTGGAGCATGGTCCACGCTAACGTCATCCTCAACAGATATGTTTTTTCTTAACAGTACATGTTTCCCAGACAAGCAAGGTTTCCCCCACAGAACAGGTTTAGATTTAGAAAATGAAGTATATAATTTAGGAAATTATTCGTCGAATTTCATGGTTCTGAATGTTCAGTCTGATACTACTCCAGACTCACCCGCTATTTCAGTACTACCAGTCAAAGGCGAATTATGTGTCCGTAGTTATGGTTCTGTACATATAGGTCATAGTGAATGTACTACTGTTATCCAGTATAGTGACAGTGGGAAATCTATTTTCAAAGCTTCACGTCATTCTTATTTTATTTGTGGTCAAACTGCATATGTCCGTCTGCCCCTCGATTGGGAGGGAACCTGTTACATTGCTTTCCTACTGCCACCTGTTTTTCTAGCCCCACCTGATTATCATAGGAATTCTTTCTTAGTACACACTAGACACAAGAGAAATCTCCCGATTGTCGATTATACTGAAACCGCCGCCGAGCAATTCATTGATATAGATAAAGGTGTTTTCCCTTATTTAGGTACAGTTGTAAATAGTAAGCTAATTCGTAGGTTAACAAGAACCCTTGAAGCTGTAGTAGATGAGACTGCCTCTGCTCTAGGTAACTTAACTGAAGAGCAATCCTTTATGAGAATTGTCGTTTTACAGAATCGTCTCGTCCTTGACGTCATACTGGCCGATAGGGGCGGGGCCTGTAGAATTCTCGGATCCAGTTGTTGTATTTTCATTCCAAATAACGCGCCGTCTGTTTATTCAGCTATAACCAGACTCCATAAAATTGCCCATCTGTTACACCAAGATCCAGGCACCTGGACATGGTCCGGTTGGTTCTGGAATGTAATTTCTGCATGGGGATGGAAAGTCCTGTCCTTTTTAGGTATTGCAGTAGCGATCATATTTAGCTGCTGCCTCTGTATACAATGTGGCCCTGCGATTTGCAGCATGTGTGCTACCTCTTGTATTCCTAGTCCCAAGCCCCGTTCTAAATCCCGTTCCAAGACAATTCAAGACGAGCAAATGGTGCTGTATGAAATGATAGACGGTATCATGAATATTGATGTTTCCTGATGGAAACGTAGTGACAAGGAGGGAATGTGGAAAAGTAAATTTTGCCATGTTCTGTGTCCCTACGCCCCATCCATCATATGTTATGTATGCATGACCAATATACATATGTTATTCCCCATTCTGATTGAAGACGCAATTACAGTTGTGTCCACCTCTTATATGTTAGTTTCCAGTTCTCGTGAATACTACGAATATCAGGCCTATGTAAAGTAATGTTGCCACGTTTCTCAGTGTGCACGTTATTCCATTATAAAGTCCCCGTTTCCAGGCCTCAAGAGGGCCCGGACCACAGATTCAGCTCCTGTCTCCTGAAAGCCTCGCTGAGGAGCGATACAGCCCCCACCTGTATCCTCGACCCTTCACTTACTTCCTGCCTCGCAGTGCCCGGTGCAGCCCGGCTCTGCCTCTAAGTCTGCCAAAAGTATGTTATAGTTCCAGCTATCAGTTCAGTCCTCCTCCTCTGCATTCCTAAGCTACTGAACTGCATCAATAGTTTCCGTCATTGTCTAGCCTTCTCGTCTCCATGTTAGAGAAATACTGTATTTAATGGTCATTTAATATTCTTCATCACGCACTACATGTAGAATAATGCATGGTCCAGTCTTAGAGTCAGTTAGCCTTTCCCCTCATGACTTCTAGTTTATATCAACATGTTCCCTAAACATTAGATACCAGATAGGGTTTAGGTACATGTCGCTCCGACCCTCCAGACTCTAGTCTCTGCTCCTAGCACAGAGTTCGTAGCCCCCAGCTTCTCCTAGTAACACGTCATTGCCAGTTTTCGCGCACCATTAGGTTAGAGGTCCCGGCTCCTTAGGTAGCCCCCTCCAATGTGTCCGCCCATTCATGACATATTCTGTTACGTTTTGCATCACATGTCTAAGTAAACTCCCAGTTACACCTACTTTTACTCTTATCTCTCGCGACTGCTACGCGTCACGCCTTCTGCTCCACCCACTGTTACGCCTACTGCAATGTAATGCTATGTGTTTGCGCTATGTATATAAATCAATGTTATGTTATTAAATGTTAGCGCGCTCATCCCAGACCAAGCCCCGGCAGCTGCTGGGTCACCCTATGCAGGTTGTCCTGATCCTGTCCTTATGCTGTAATAAACCTGCAGAAACTCCTACTACCTCGAATCTTGACTCTTATTTATTGAGCTATCTGTTATGCTATAAGTCTAGTCAAAAATAGGGTATTATTTATTTATTTACCACAATCCATCCCTCTATTTTTCTAGCTCTATATTTTTGTGTTTTCTGCTACTTTTTGTTAATTTTGAACTACTTTTTTTAACACTTTTATTTTCTTCTTCCCTGTTCTATTTCTTCTTTCTTATTTTGCTTCCTTTCTGCCCAGACCATGGTAAAGGGAGCCGGGAAGAAGCCCGCAAAGGGGAAGGGTCCCGCACCCCGTGCCCGGCTCCCGTGCGGGCGTTTGAGGGGGGAGACAGTGACAGCTCGGGAGATTTTTAGTGCGGAGGAGGTGGCCGCACTAATATTTCACGCCCAGAGCCGCCTCCCCAAGACCATCATGGGAGGCGGCAAGATCGCAACCGGCTACGGCACCCGGGAGCGCCGGAAGCGGTGGGAGAAGGTGTGCCGGGCCATGTTTAAACTCTCTGGGGTCCGGCGCACTTATAACCAGGCCACCCACCGCTGGACGGATGTCATGGACCGGGAACGCGACTTGCTGGACGTGCTTGGCGTAGAGATCCCGGGCTTGGTGAGTAGTAGTAGCTATTTCTAGCTATTTCATCACTACTCTGTTTTATCCGGCTCTGTTATTTGCAAATGTTTGTTTTTTACCAAGAGGAATAATGCTGTCGATTACATTGTAGGTAAATTATATTTCAAAATCTTCTATGCATTTCAGGTGCACTGCTCTCCTTCTCAGTAGCCTTGCTACTATGCTTATTTGTTTTGTATTTTGTGTTCATTTCATTGGCCTGAGAAATTATGTATGAGTGTAGTGTAAAGAACTGCGTAATGCTAGACACTAAGGGTCATATTTTCAATTACCGGCGCATCCCTGCAAAGTAGCAGGGATGCGCCAGTAATTGTGCGCCATGCCACCACCACTCATTGGCCCATAACGTCACAGAAGCCTTACACATCTGTGCCGTAAAGGCGGCGCATTGCTGGAGTTGCGTGCCAATGATGGCGCAGCTCCAGCAATTCTCTGGGGTGCCCTATCTCCCCAATGCTGCATCAAGCCGTACGTCGGCTTCAAGCAGGCGCAGGGTTTGAGACACGCATCATTGTCCTAAAAGTGACTGATTGACATCTTGTAGATTTCCCTCAGCCACTTTTAGGATTCGTTCCTGCGCAGGAACGCCCTCCCTTGCGCCGGAATGCCCCCTGATGGCGCAGGGCTTTACAACGTGATGCATCTCCCATATGCGTCACATTGTTAATATACGCCGCACCATGGCGCCTCTTTTGTTCTGCCGCTGCGTCACAAAAGTCACGCAACAATGGAGCAAAAGAGCCGCAAGGGGCTTCAAAATCAGCCCCTACAGACTCAAGTCCAGTCCTTCCTTTAGACACATGGCTATAAGAAGAAATAGTGGTGGTGGTCGGTGGATTTATAGTTTGAGTATTCACTGATCTGCAAGCACGATGGACTTTGTCTGTCACTTCGCGTGCTGCGGACTGCTGCCTGCCAGGCCAAGGTAAACCTTTTTAGTAGTCTGTTTAGTGAGTTACATAGGAACTTTCAAAGTCAACGGTCCGCAAATCAAGCAATACTAATAACGTAGTATACCACATGAGATCAGTCAATATATCCCTTGGAATAGTTGTCTATCTATTTGCTATTTCGCCAAAATATTTTGTATTGTTATTTTGAAATGTTTGATTTGGTTGACAAATATCATCCATGTTTTCTGGTCTTTCTTTCTTTCATGTTGTACATCAGCTTCCCCCAGGGGCAAGAGGAGGACACAGGAGGAGGAGGAGGGTGCTGTTCAGGATGCGGGCCAGGATCGGGCAGGCGAGGGCTCCTTTGCTGGCCCCAGTAAGTTTTAATTTTAATATGGAGTACCTATTTTTTCCTAGCGTTCCTCGTTCGATTTTTTCTAAATCGTCTTTGATCTTCTTGTAGACTGGAACTAAATTCTTATCCTGCCTCGACTATGACTCCCTGTGGTATTACTAGATTATTCTTATTAGTCTGTCTGTGTAGCTAACTAAGATTGCACATTTGGCAATTCCATTGGACTCCCATTCTAGTCAGCAATAGCTCTATGCACTGAGTGCAGTCCTCTGGGATTGTCCATAATGTCTTTTCAAGTCTGCGAAATGTTTATGCTTTGACAATTGCCAACAATAAAAAGGTGAATGACCACCAACAAAGAATAAGATACTACTTTACTTTTGTTTTGGATACTAGGACAATCCATTCTACTACTGTTGCAGGGACAAATCTGCACAAACAGAACTATGGACACAAAATAATGCAATAAAATATTACATTGTATTTAGTTTTTTTCACATTTCTTTATTCCTCCTAGACCAAATATTATATAGTAGTGAGTGGTGTATTCTAACATTCTTAAATGTACTTTGTAGGTGGAACATCTGGTGGCGGGGCCAGCGCGGAGGTGGTGGTGTTGGACGAGGACTCTGGGGAGGAGGCGGTGCAAGTGCCGGACGTTCCTGTGAGGGTTCACACGGTGGTGGCGGGAAGAGGTAAGCTATATATTCCTTACTTATTGAGATTGAAGACTGCATAGTGTGCTTTCTGCACGGGTGTATTATAAATCAACCAGGTAGTAGCCTCCTCTAAATGTACTTCGACTTAGCTGTGAATTTTTTGGCGAGAAGAATCCCAATAAGATCTGAGATGAACTTGATGGATGGGATGAACGAAAAGCGAAAGAAGGGTGTAAGTAAGTGTGGAAGGACGAGAAATTTAATGATGGCTGGCAAAGAAGAATGATATGTGTTTGCTTGGTCCCCGAGGTGGCTGGGAAGGAAAGAAAATGGTATGGTGCATGGCTGGGTGAATGATGAAGCAAGGATGGGTGGAAGGAGAACAGCCTGGGTGGGTGAAACAGAAACTGTATGTGTGCATATACTTTGAATGGATGGATGCCTGGATCATGGTATTATCTGACTCTTAGATAGCATATGTGTATCTAGAGAGAGTAGACGGTCACCGGATGAACTAAGTGTTACCTTGAAGAGCATGTAACACCGCACCCGCACGTCCGTTCCAGTGTAGGAAAGGCAAGGAAAAGAAGTTGTAATTTTGTCCAAATACTACCATGAATAGTAGCAGTAGTTTGTATTGCAACTGCAAGCACAGCATATATCCGGTTCTTACGGTGGACACTCCCTCCCTACCTCTCATAATAACTTTAGTTTAGTAGTAGTACGTCATTCATGTGTGGGTGTATCACTGTTCACTCAATAATAAGCAACGCACCTAAAGTCATCCCATATGTCATCAAAAACATCCCATGTGAAGTGATAGATAATCAAATTATTTAGCTTCTTCATTTTCCTTTTCTAGTACTCATTTGCACTGCAGGGTGAAAGCTAAATTAATTAAGCAGTAGCCCTTGTAACAGAGTATTCTCAGTGCCACCCGTAATAGAAAAGGAAGAGCTTCACCACCTGCATGTACTGGACCGGTACAGTAACGCAAGTCTGTCTCACTCATCATGGTGTGCATCTGTTTTTCTCGGGTGCAAGTTCACTGCGCTGGCATGATGCCGGCTTGCATAAGATAACGTACCAATTTTCCTAAACAAGAGAGAAGAAGAAGAATAAGAGTGGTGGACTGTCATAGTCGACTGTAATGGAAGTCCATAGTGCTCGTAGAATTAGTTCCTTAAACTCCCACTAATATTAGAGCAAGGATGAAGAAGTGGGAGGTTAGATAGATACTGTCCTCAATAGTTATGTACTGTGCTTTCAATTTGCTACTTGTACTGTGACACAACTTTGTGCTCAATCACTTTGTGTTATTAATCTTAAGGAGCATTGGTTACAGACTATGTCTTTCTTTCTTCATATAGTTGCTCCTTCCAAATCAACTAGACCATCGCGGAGGGAGCAGGCTCGAATGGCCCGGCAACGGAGGCTGGATGCCACTGTCGCCGAATATCGGCGGCTGGTGCCCTGGAGGAGGAGGACACGCAGTCAACCGGTACGACAACAACATCTACTGGGACAGCTGCATCCTCCTCCGTACCCCCACGGGCTGCCAGCCAGCGCAGTGCTCCAGCGGTACGGAGCCGGGCTGCCAACCGCCACCGCCGAGCAGCAAAGACACCAGCTGCCCCCCACAGGAGTTGCAAGGCACGCCAGCGCCGCTTATCCCTAAGAGTGTCCTACCTGGAGCAGGAGGTCCATACCTACAAGAACTTGGTGGAGGGCCTCCGCTTCGACCATGCCACCCTACGCAAGGAGTATGATGCCCTGGCCGCTAAAGTTAACAGCACCCTCCCGTAGTGTACTGTCCCGACTCCCTTGCCCCTTTTTTAGAGACTTTTGGGAGGTGGGAATTGGGAGTTGGGTTGTGGGACTTTTGAAGGACAATCGTTGGGGTTAGGGAGGGTCTTGCGGGAGATTATTTTGTTAGGGCTACTAAAATATACTTTTTGAAACTTTATCAGACCATACCTGTTTTTTACTGCTTTTGAGTCTCCTGGGTGGGGGTTTAACAGTAAGTTTGTTTTCCTGAGGAGTCCTAGGACTTTAGTAGTACTACCGTCAATCTCTCGTCTATTCCTAATACTCCATTATACTACCTCCCACCAAACGCTTATTTTACCTGTAATTTGTGTTTGAAAGTAGGGCTAGTACCAGGGCTGGCTCCACAGGAAATGGCGATTAAGGTTGGCAATCCTGGGCGGATGAAATGTCCTCATTGCGGTGGTACTAGTGGTGTGACACAGTGGCAGTTGCATGCATATGGAAAAAAAGAAAATGAAACCTGGTTTGTCCTTACTATAGCATTACAACGGTACGATAGAGAATATAGGAGGTGACAGTTCACTAGAACAGTGCCACACAGAGCCTAACAAATGGTAAAGTAGAAAGTATAACTAGTACTTGTGTTGAATTTCTTTGACATTGGCTACTACTACAAGAAATAGTACTGAAGCTAGCTGAGTAAGTCTAGAATATATCCTCGGATTCCTTCACCAGCCTGTTGCTATGACCTTATCCTCCCCAGCAAGTGTGTGGAATTATTGATGTCATTTAGTCAAACATCAAGCAAAACCACACAGCCCGGGGGGAGACGGTTAGGGTTTGGAAAATGGATGGGAATGGGGGTTTCTTTTTGGGTAGGTTTTGTTGAGAGAAAAAAAAAAGCACAGCATTGACAAACAAGAATTGAAGATAAAGAAATCTTTGGGTACAAAGCTAACTATAAATCTTTTAACCCCTTCGCTGCTAGGCCTTTTCCCCTCCTGTGCTGAGGCTTTTTTGGGCGTTTAGTGCGCGCTTAGGCCCTTGTAACTTTTTGACCACATAAGGTATCCACGCCAAATTTGCGTCCTTTTCTTCCAACATCATGTGGATTCTAAAGGCGCCCAGGGTTTGTGGATTCCCTTGGAGGGGTCCCATAAATTAACCAAAATATAGTGATTTTTTAGTTTTTTTCAGAAAAAGTGGAAAAACGGGCTGCAAATGAAAGCCTCTGGGTTTTTCCCTGAAAATGGTATCACAAAAGGGTTTGTGGGGCTGAAATCTCCATTTTCTCAGCTTTCAGGGAATGACAGACTTTTGTCAGAGAACCGACATTTTTCACTCAGTTTTGGCATTTTTCTGGGACATAGCCTATTTTTGCTATTTTTAGAGCTTTTCACCTCCTTCCAGTTAATGGTAGAAATGAGTTTGAAAGCAATAATGGATCCTGGAAGGCTTTACATTTCTGAAAAGTAGACAAAATTCTGAATTCGGAAAGGGGTCATTTGTCTAAATCCATGAAGGTTTCGTTATAGAAACTAACAGTTAGATATTGGAATATTTGAAATTTTGTTGAAAAAAACAGCCTTTTGTCTCAACGTTTTCACCTATAACTTTTTCTAATTTTGACAGCTCTTGGAAAGCAATATACCGTTACATTGGTTAGACCTTCCTGGTTGTGGGGATATATAGGACTTGTAGTTTCACCAAGAACCCGACGAACCCAGATCCAAAAACTGAGCAGCAACTTGCAATGGTATTTTTTCATTTACTGGGTATAGTGCACTTTGTCTTGGAAAATGTATACATGGAATAATCTGTATGAAAGACACCTATGTATTTCTGAATTGGGTACAAATTATAGAGTTCAGAAACAGTATATAATTGCACATTTTCAAAGTTGGAAATACTCATACTAGCATGAGAATTATTGGTCATTTTTCATAAAGATTTTCTTTTTTACACAATGTCTTTCATTCGATGGAGAAATGCATGAAAGCTCAATTGGTAATAACAGTTGATTTACAAATCTGAATTACCCCAAGTGTCCCGATAAAAATGGTACCTCACTTGTGTGGGTCGGCCTTGTGCCTGCGACAGGAAACGGCGCAAAATGCAACGTGGTCACACCTAAATTTAGCAGTTACAAATTGACCCTTTTTTGGCAAAGTGCCTACCTGTAGTTTTTGCACCCTAGCTCTGCCGGCACCCAGGGAAACCTAGCAAACCTATACATTTTTGAAAAGTAGACACCCAGGGGAATTTAGGATGGGGTGACTCGACTGCCTACCACCAGGTTTTGTTACCCAGAATCCCTTGCAAAGCTAAGATTTTGACAAAATAAACACATTTTCCTCACATTTCTGTGGTGGAAAGTTCTGGAATCTGGGTGGATCAACAAATTTCCACCCACCCAGCGTTCCCCCAGGTCTCCCGATAAAAACAGTACCTCACTTGTGTGGGTCGGCCTTGTGCCTGCGACAGGAAACGGCGCAAAATGCAACGTGGTCACACCTAAATTTAGCAGTTACAAATTGACCCTTTTTTGGCAAAGTGCCTACCTGTAGTTTTTGCACCCTAGCTCTGCCGGCACCTAGGGAAACCTAGCAAACCTATACATTTTTGAAAAGTAGACACCCAGGGAAATTTAGGATGGGGTGACTCGACTGCCTACCACCAGGTTTTGTTACCCAGAATCCCTTGCAAAGCTAAGATTTTGACAAAATAAACACATTTTCCTCACATTTCTGTGGTGGAAAGTTCTGGAATCTGCGTGGATCACCAAATTTCCACCCACCTAGCGTGCCCCCAGGTCTCCCGAAAAAATTGGTACCTCACTTGCGTGGGTAGGCATAGTGGCTGCGACATGAAACAGCGCAAAACGCAGCATGGTCGCACCTCAATTTCCCAGTGAAATTTAGCACGTTTCGGACAAAAAGACTACCTTTTGTTTTTGCGCCGTAGCTCTGCCAGCACCTAGGTAAACCTAGCAAACCTATACATTTTTGAAAACTAGACACCCAGGGCAATTAAGGATGGGGTGACTCGTCTGCCTACCCCCAGGTTTTGTTACCCAGAATCCCTTGCAAACATCCAAATTTGACCAAAAAAACACATTTTCCTCACATTTCTGTGGTGGAAAGTTCTGGAATCTGCGTGGATCAACAAATTTCCACCCACCTAGCGTGCCCCCAGGTCTCCCAAAAAAAATGGTACCTCACTTGCGTGGGTAGGCATAGTGGCTGCGACATGAAACAGCGCAAAACGCAGCATGGTCGCACCTCAATTTCCCAGTGAAATTTAGCACGATTCGGACAAAAAGACTACCTTTTGTTTTTGCGCCGTAGCTCTGCCAGCACCTAGGGAAACCTAGCAAACCTATACATTTTTGAAAACTAGACACCCAGGGCAATTCAGGATGGGGTGACTCGTCTGCCTACCCCAGGTTTTGTTACCCAGAATCCCTTGAAAACATAAACATTTGACCAAAAAAACACATTTTCCTCACATTTCTGTGGTGGAAAGTTCTGGAATCTGCGTGGATCAACAAATTTCCACCCACCCAGCATGCCCCCAGGTCTCCCGAAAAAAATGGTACCTCACTTGCGTGGGTAGGCATAGTGGCTGCGACATGAAACAGCGCAAAACGCAGCATGGTCGCACCTCAATTTCCCAGTGAAATTTAGCACGATTCGGACAAAAAGACTACCTTTTGTTTTTGCGCCGTAGCTCTGCCAGCACCTAGGGAAACCTAGCAAACCTATACATTTTTGAAAACTAGACACCCAGGGCAATTCAGGATGGGGTGACTCATCTGCCTACCCCCAGGTTTTGTTACCCAGAATCCCTTGCAAACATAAACATTTGACAAAAAAACATATTTTCCTCACATTTCTGTGGTGGAAAGTTCTGGAATCTGCGTGGATCAACAAATTTCCACCCACCCAGCGTGCCCCCAGGTCTCCCAAAAAAAATGGTACCTCACTTGCGTGGGTAGGCATAGTGGCTGCGAAATGAAACAGCGCAAAACGCAGCATGGTCGCACCTCAATTTCCCAGTGAAATTTAGCACGATTCGGACAAAAAGACTACCTTTTGTTTTTGCGCCGTAGCTCTGCCAGCACCTAGGGAAACCTAGCAAACCTATACATTTTTGAAAACTAGACACCCAGGGCAATGCAGGATGGGGTGACTCGTCTGCCTACCCCCAGGGTTTGTTACCCAGAATCCCTTGCAAACATAAAAATTTGACCAAAAAAACACATTTTCCTCACTTTTCTGTGGTGGAAAGTTCTGGAATCTGCGTGGATGAACAAATTTCCACCCACCCAGCGTGTCCCCAGGTCTCCCGAAAAAAATAGTACCTCACTTGTGTGGGTAGGCATAGTGGCTGCGACATGAAACAGCGCAAAACGCTGCATGGTCGCACCTCAATTTCCCAGTGTAATTAGCACGATTCGGACAAAAAGACTACCTTTTGTTTTTGCACCGTAGCTCTGCCAGCACCTAGGGAAACCTAGCAAACCTATACATTTTTGAAAACTAGACACCCAGGGCAATTCAGGATGGGGTGACTCGTCTGCCTACCCCCAGGGTTTGTTACCCAGAATCCCTTGCAAACATAAAAATGTGACCAAAAAAACACATTTTCCTCACATTTCTGTGGTGGAAAGTTCTGGAATCTGCGTGTATCAACAAATTTCCACCCACCCAGCGTGCCCCCAGGTCTCCCGAAAAAAATGGTACCTCACTTGTGTGGGTAGGCATAGTGGCTGCGACAAGAAACAGCGCAAAACGCAGCATGGTCGCACCTCAATTTCCCAGTGAAATTTAGCACGATTTGGACAAAAAGACTACCTTTTGTTTTTGCGCCGTAGCTCTGCCAGCACCTAGGGAAACCTAGCAAACCTATACATTTTTGAAAACTAGACACCCAGGGCAATTTAGGATGGGGTGACTCGTCTGCCTACCCCCAGGTTTTGATACCCAGAATCCCTTGAAAACATAAAAATTTGACCAAAAAAACACATTTTCCTCACATTTCTGTGGTGGAAAGTTCTGGAATCTGCATGGATCAACACATTTCCACCCACCCAGCGTGCCCCCAGGTCTCCCGAAAAAAATGGTACCTCACTTGCATGGGTAGGCATAGTGGCTGCGACATGAAACAGCGCAAAACGCAGCATGGTCGCACCTCAATTTCCCAGTGAAATTTAGCACGATTCGGACAAAAAGACTACCTTTTGTTTTTGCGCCGTAGCTCTGCCAGCACCTAGGGAAACCTAGCAAACCTATACATTTTTGAAAACTAGACACCCAGGGCAATTCAGGATGGGGTGACTCGTCTGCCTACCCCCAGGTTTTGTTACCCAGAATCCCTTGCAAACATAAACATTTGACCAAAAAAACACATTTTCCTCACATTTCTGTGGTGGAAAGTTCTGGAATCTGTGTGGATCAACAAATTTCCACTCACCCAGCGTGCCCCCAGGTCTCCCGAAACAAATGGTACCTCACTTGCGTGGGTAGGCATAGTGGCTGCGATATGAAACAGCGCAAAACGCAGCATGGTCGCACCTCAATTTCCCAGTGAAATTTAGCACGATTCGGACAAAAAGACTATCTTTTGTTTTTGCGCCGTAGCTCTGCCAGCACCTAGGGAAACCTAGCAAACCTATACATTTTTGAAAACTAGACACCCAGGGCAATTCAGGATGGGGTGACTCGTCTGCCTACCCCCAGGTTTTGTTACCCAGAATCCCTTGCAAACATAAACATTTGACCAAAAAAACAAATTTTCCTCACATTTCTGTGGTGGAAAGTTCTGGAATCTGTGTGGATCAACAAATTTCCACTCACCCAGCGTGCCCCCAGGTCTCCCGAAACAAATGGTACCTCACTTGCGTGGGTAGGCATAGTGGCTGCGATATGAAACAGCGCAAAACGCAGCATGGTCGCACCTCAATTTCCCAGTGAAATTTAGCACGATTCGGACAAAAAGACTATCTTTTGTTTTTGCGCCGTAGCTCTGCCAGCACCTAGGGAAACCTAGCAAACCTATACATTTTTGAAAACTAGACACCCAGGGCAATTCAGGATGGGGTGACTCGTCTGCCTACCCCCAGGTTTTGTTACCCAGAATCCCTTGAAAACATAAAAATTTGACCAAAAAAACACATTTTCCTCACATTTCTGTGGTGGAAAGTTCTGGAATCTGCGTGGATCAACACATTTCCACCCACCCAGCGTGCCCCCAGGTCTCCCGAAAAAAATGGTACCTCACTTGCATGGGTAGGCATAGTGGCTGCGACATGAAACAGCGCAAAACGCAGCATGGTCGCACCTCAATTTCCCAGTGAAATTTAGCACGATTCGGACAAAAAGACTACCTTTTGTTTTTGCGCCGTAGCTCTGCCAGCACCTAGGGAAACCTAGCAAACCTATACATTTTTGAAAACTAGACACCCAGGGCAATTCAGGATGGGGTGACTCGTCTGCCTACCCCAGGTTTTGTTACCCAGAATCCCTTGCAAACATAAACATTTGACCAAAAAAACACATTTTCCTCACATTTCTGTGGTGGAAAGTTCTGGAATCTGTGTGGATCAACAAATTTCCACTCACCCAGCGTGCCCCCAGGTCTCCCGAAACAAATGGTACCTCACTTGCGTGGGTAGGCATAGTGGCTGCGATATGAAACAGCGCAAAACGCAGCATGGTCGCACCTCAATTTCCCAGTGAAATTTAGCACGATTCGGACAAAAAGACTATCTTTTGTTTTTGCGCCGTAGCTCTGCCAGCACCTAGGGAAACTTAGCAAACCTATACATTTTTGAAAACTAGACACCCAGGGCAATTCAGGATGGGGTGACTCGTCTGCCTACCCCCAGGTTTTGTTACCCAGAATCCCTTGCAAACATAAACATTTGACCAAAAAAACAAATTTTCCTCACATTTCTGTGGTGGAAAGTTCTGGAATCTGTGTGGATCAACAAATTTCCACTCACCCAGCGTGCCCCCAGGTCTCCCGAAACAAATGGTACCTCACTTGCGTGGGTAGGCATAGTGGCAGCGATATGAAACAGCGCAAAACGCAGCATGGTCGCACCTCAATTTCCCAGTGAAATTTAGCACGATTCGGACAAAAAGACTATCTTTTGTTTTTGCGCCGTAGCTCTGCCAGCACCTAGGGAAACCTAGCAAACCTATACATTTTTGAAAACTAGACACCCAGGGCAATTCAGGATGGGGTGACTCGTCTGCCTACCCCCAGGTTTTGTTACCCAGAATCCCTTGAAAACATCCAAATTTGACCAAAAAAACACATTTTCCTCACATTTCTGTGGTGGAAAGTTCTGGAATCTGCGTGGATCAACAAATTTACACCCACCCAGCGTGCCCCCTGGTCTCCCGAAAAAAATGGTACCTCACTTGCGTGGGTAGGCATAGTGGCTGCGACATGAAACAGCGCAAAACGCAGCATGGTCGCACCTCAATTTCCCAGTGAAATTTAGCACGATTCGGACAAAAAGACTACCTTTTGTTTTTGCGCCGTAGCTCTGCCAGCACCTAAGGAAACCTAGCAAACCTATACATTTTTTAAAACTAGACACCCAGGGCAATTCAGGATGGGGTGACTAGTCTGCCTACCCCCAGGTTTTGTTACCCAGAATCCCTTGCAAACATAAAAATTTGACCAAATAAACACATTTTCCTCACATTTCTGTGGTGGAAAGTTCTGGAATCTGCGTGGATCAGCAAATTTCCACCCACCCAGCATGTCCCCAGGTCTCCCGAAAAAAATGGTACCTCACTTGCGTGGGTAGGCATAGTGGCTGCGACATGAAACAGCGCAAAACGCAGCATGGTCGCACCTCAATTTCCCAGTGTAATTTAGCACGATTCGGACAAAAAGACTACCTTTTGTTTTTGCACCGTAGCTCTGCCAGCACCTAGGGAAACCTAGCAAACCTATACATTTTTGAAAACTAGACACCCAGGGCAATTCAGGATGGGGTGACTCGTCTGCCTACCCCCAGGTTTTGTTACCCAGAATCCCTTGCAAACATAAAAATTTGACCAAAAAAACACATTTTCCTCACATTTCTGTGGTGGGAAGTTCTGGAATCTGCGTGGATCAACAAATTTCCACCCACCCAGCGTGCCCCCAGGTCTCCCGAAAAAAATGGTACCTCACTTGTGTGGGTAGGCATAGTGGCTGCGACATGAAACAGCGCAAAACGCAGCATGGTTGCACCTCAATTTCCCAGTGAAATTTAGCACGATTTGGACAAAAAGACTACCTTTTGTTTTTGCGCCGTAGCTCTGCCAGCACCTAGGGAAACCTAGCAAACCTATACATTTTTGAAAACTAGACACCCAGGGCAATGCAGGATGGGGTGACTCGTCTGCCTACCCCCAGGGTTTGTTACCCAGAATCCCTTGCAAACATAAAAATTTGACCAAAAAAACACATTTTCCTCACATTTCTGTGGTGGAAAGTTCTGGAATCTGCGTGGATGAACAAATTTCCACCCACCCAGCGTGTCCCCAGGTCTCCCGAAAAAAATAGTACCTCACTTGTGTGGGTAGGCATAGTGGCTGCGACATGAAACAGCGCAAAACGCAGCATGGTCGCACCTCAATTTCCCAGTGTAATTAGCACGATTCGGACAAAAAGACTACCTTTTGTTTTTGCACTGTAGCTCTGCCAGCACCTAGGGAAACCTAGCAAACCTATACATTTTTGAAAACTAGACACCCAGGGCAATTCAGGATGGGGTGACCCGTCTGCCTACCCCCAGGGTTTGTTACCCAGAATCCCTTGCAAACATAAAAATGTGACCAAAAAAACACATTTTCCTCACATTTCTGTGGTGGAAAGTTCTGGAATCTGCGTGTATCAACAAATTTCCACCCACCCAGCGTGCCCCCAGGTCTCCCGAAAAAAATGGTACCTCACTTGTGTGGGTAGGCATAGTGGCTGCGACATGAAACAGCGCAAAACGCAGCATGGTCGCACCTCAATTTCCCAGTGAAATTTAGCACGATTTGGACAAAAAGACTACCTTTTGTTTTTGCGCCGTAGCTCTGCCAGCACCTAGGGAAACCTAGCAAACCTATACATTTTTGAAAACTAGACACCCAGGGCAATTTAGGATGGGGTGACTCGTCTGCCTACCCCCAGGTTTTGATACCCAGAATCCCTTGAAAACATAAAACTTTGACCAAAAAAACACATTTTCCTCACATTTCTGTGGTGGAAAGTTCTGGAATCTGCGTGGATCAACACATTTCCACCCACCCAGCGTGCCCCCAGGTCTCCCGAAAAAAATGGTACCTCACTTGCATGGGTAGGCATAGTGGCTGCGACATGAAACAGCGCAAAACGCAGCATGGTCGCACCTCAATTTCCCAGTGAAATTTAGCACGATTCGGACAAAAAGACTACCTTTTGTTTTTGCGCCGTAGCTCTGCCAGCACCTAGGGAAACCTAGCAAACCTATACATTTTTGAAAACTAGACACCCAGGGCAATTCAGGATGGGGTGACTCGTCTGCCTACCCCCAGGTTTTGTTACCCAGAATCCCTTGCAAACATAAACATTTGACCAAAAAAACACATTTTCCTCACATTTCTGTGGTGGAAAGTACTGGAATCTGTGTGGATCAACAGATTTCCACTCACCCAGCGTGCCCCCAGGTCTCCCAAAACAAATGGTACCTCACTTGCGTGGGTAGGCATAGTGGCTGTGACATGAAACAGCGCAAAACGCAGCATGGTCGCACCTCAATTTCCCTTGTGAAATTTAGCACGATTCGGACAAAAAGACTATCTTTTGTTTTTGCGCCGTAGCTCTGCCAGCACCTAGGGAAACCTAGCAAACCTATACATTTTTGAAAACTAGACACCCAGGGCAATTCAGGATGGGGTGACTCGTCTGCCTACCCCCAGGTTTTGTTACCCAGAATCCCTTGAAAACATAAAAATTTGACCAAAAAAACACATTTTCCTCACATTTCTGTGGTGGAAAGTTCTGGAATCTGCGTGGATCAACAAATTTACACCCACCCAGCGTGCCCCCAGGTCTCCCGAAAAAAAGGTACCTCACTTTCGTGGGTAGGCATAGTGGCTGCGACATGAAACAGCACAAAACGCAGCATGGTCGCACCTCAATTTCCCAGTGAAATTTAGCACGATTCGGACAAAAAGACTACCTTTTGTTTTTGCGCCGTAGCTCTGCCAGCACCTAGGGAAACCTAGCAAACCTATACATTTTTGAAAACTAGACACCCAGGGCAATTCAGGATGGGGTGACTCGTCTGCCTACCCCCAGGTTTTGTTACCCAGAATCCCTTGCAAACATAAACATTTGACCAAAAAAACACATTTTCCTCACATTTCTGTGGTGGAAAGTTCTGGAATCTGCGTGGATCAACAAATTTCCACTCACCCAGCGTGCCCCCAGGTCTCCCAAAAGAAATGGTACCTCACTTGCGTGGGTAGGCATAGTGGCTGCGACATGAAACAGCGCAAAACGCAGCATGGTCGCACCTCAATTTCCCAGTGAAATTTAGCACGATTCGGACAAAAAGACTACCTTTTGTTTTTGCGCCGTAGCTCTGCCAGCACCTAAGGAAACCTAGCAAACCTATACATTTTTTAAAACTAGACACCCAGGGCAATTCAGGATGGGGTGACTAGTCTGCCTACCCCCAGGTTTTGTTACCCAGAATCCCTTGCAAACATAAAAATTTGACCAAATAAACACATTTTCCTCACATTTCTGTGGTGGAAAGTTCTGGAATCTGCGTGGATCAGCAAATTTCCACCCACCCAGCGTGTCCCCAGGTCTCCCGAAAAAAATGGTACCTCACTTGCGTGGGTAGGCATAGTGGCTGCGACATGAAACAGCGCAAAACGCAGCATGGTCGCACCTCAATTTCCCAGTGTAATTTAGCATGATTCGGACAAAAAGACTACCTTTTGTTTTTGCACCGTAGCTCTGCCAGCACCTAGGGAAACCTAGCAAACCTATACATTTTTGAAAACTAGACACCCAGGGCAATTCAGGATGGGGTGACTCGTCTGCCTACCCCCAGGTTTTGTTACCCAGAATCCCTTGCAAACATAAAAATTTGACCAAAAAAACACATTTTCCTCACATTTCTGTGGTGGAAAGTTCTGGAATCTGCGTGGATCAACAAATTTCCACCCACCCAGCGTGCCCCCAGGTCTCCCGAAAAGAATGGTACCTCACTTGTGTGGGTAGGCATAGTGGCTGCGACATGAAACAGCGCAAAACGCAGCATGGTTGCACCTCAATTTCCCAGTGAAATTTAGCACGATTTGGACAAAAAGACTACCTTTTGTTTTTGCGCCGTAGCTCTGCCAGCACCTAGGGAAACATAGCAAACCTATACATTTTTGAAAACTAGACACCCAGGGCAATTCAGGATGGGGTGATTCGTCTGCCTACCCCCAGGTTTTGATACCCAGAATCCCTTGCAAACATAAAAATTTGACCAAAAAAACACATTTTCCTCACATTTCTGTGGTGGAAAGTTCTGGAATCTGCGTGGATCAACAAATTTCCACCCACCCAGCGTGCCCCCAGGTCTCCCGAAAAGAATGGTACCTCACTTGTGTGGGTAGGCATAGTGGCTGCGACATGAAACAGCGCAAAACGCAGCATGGTTGCACCTCAATTTCCCAGTGAAATTTAGCACGATTTGGACAAAAAGACTACCTTTTGTTTTTGCGCCGTAGCTCTGCCAGCACCTAGGGAAACATAGCAAACCTATACATTTTTGAAAACTAGACACCCAGGGCAATTCAGGATGGGGTGATTCGTCTGCCTACCCCCAGGTTTTGATACCCAGAATCCCTTGAAAACATAACAATTTGACCAAAAAAACACATTTTCCTCACATTTCTGTGGTGGAAAGTTCTGGAATCTGCGTGGATCAACACATTTCCACCCACCCAGCGTGCCCCCAGGTCTCCCAAAAAAAATGGTACCTCACTTGCATGGGTAGGCATAGTGGCTGCGACATGAAACAGCGCAAAACGCAGCATGGTCGCACCTCAATTTCCCAGTGAAATTTAGCACGATTCGGACAAAAAGACTACCTTTTGTTTTTGCACCGTAGCTCTGCCAGCACCTAGGGAAACCTAGCAAACCTATACATTTTTGAAAACTAGACACCCAGGGCAATTCAGGATGGGGTGACTCGTCTGCCTACCCCCAGGTTTTGTTACCCAGAATCCCTTGCAAACATAAACATTTGACCAAAAAAACACATTTTCCTCACATTTCTGTGGTGGAAAGTTCTGGAATCTGTGTGGATCAACAAATTTCCCCTCACCCAGCGTGCCCCCAGGTCTCCCGAAACAAATGGTACCTCACTTGTGTGGGTAGGCATAGTGGCTGCGACATGAAACAGCGCAAAACGCAGCATGGTCGCACCTCAATTTCCCAGTGAAATTTAGCACGATTCGGACAAAAAGACTACCTTTTGTTTTTGCGCCGTAGCTCTGCCAGCACCTAGGGAAACCTAGCAAACCTATACATTTTTGAAAACTAGACACCCAGGGCAATTCAGGATGGGGTGACTAGTCTGCCTACCCCCAGGTTTTGTTACCCAGAATCCCTTGCAAACATAAAAATTTGACCAAAAAAACACATTTTCCTCACATTTCTGTGGTGGAAAGTTCTGGAATCTGCGTGGATCAGCAAATTTCCACCCACCCAGCGTGTCCCCAGGTCTCCCGAAAAAAATGGTACCTCACTTGCGTGGGTAGGCATAGTGGCTGCGACATGAAACAGCGCAAAACGCAGCATGGTCGCACCTCAATTTCCCAGTGAAATTTTGCACGATTCGGACAAAAAGACTACCTTTTGTTTTTGCGCCGTAGCTCTGCCAGCACCTAGGGAAACCTAGCAAACCTATACATTTTTGAAAACTAGACACCCAGGGCAATTCAGGATGGGGTGACTCGTCTGCCTACCCCCAGGTTTTGTTACCCAGAATCCCTTGCAAACATAAAAATTTGACCAAAAAAACACATTTTCCTCACATTTCTGTGGTGGAAAGTTCTGGAATCTGCGTGGATCAGCAAATTTCCACCCACCCAGCGTGTCCCCAGGTCTCCCGAAAAAAATGGTACCTCACTTGCGTGGGTAGGCATAGTGGCTGCGACATGAAACAGCGCAAAACGCAGCATGGTCGCACCTCAATTTCCCAGTGAAATTTAGCACGATTCGGACAAAAAGACTACCTTTTGTTTTTGCGCCGTAGCTCTGCCAGCACCTAGGGAAACCTAGCAAACCTATACATTTTTTAAAACTAGACACCCAGGGCAGTTCAGGATGGGGTGACTCGTCTGCCTACTCCCAGGTTTTGTTACCCAGAATCCCTTGCAAACATACAAATTTGACCAAAAAAACACATTTTCCTCACATTTCTGTGGTGGAAAGTTCTGGAATCTGCGTGGATCAACAAATTTCCACCCACCCAGCGTGCCCCCAGGTCTCCCGAAAAAAATGGTACCTCACTTGCGTGGATAGACATAGTGGCTGCAACAGGAAACGGTTCAAATCGTACGGTGGTGAATTTACATTACCTCATTGCAAAACTACCTTGATTTTGGGGGGGGGCATCTGAGTTTGTGGCCCGGGGCTGGGTGGTATTCTTTGGAAAGTAGCAAACCCAAACAGTTCTGAAAACTAGACACCCGGGAGAGTCGAGGGAGGTATGGCATGTGTGGGTCCCCCAATGTTTTTCTACCCAGAACTCTTTGCAAACCTTAAAAATAGGTAAAAATAGCACTTTTCCAAACATTTTGGCGTGGGATCGCCGTGCCGGCAAAAAAATCCTACCATTCCTGCGTTCCCCTTGTTCTCCCGAGTAAAAGGATACCACACCTTAACAGAGTTACTCAAAAGTCAAACATTCAAGCACAGCTATCTATTCCTCAAAGACACACACATACAGGTTGGATTTGGCACGAGGGCGAGTGATGGTTCAGTACATAAAATTTTATTAACAAGATATTTCAAAAAAATGAAATGCTTTGTCAATAAATAAATGCATAAAAACGGAACCAGTGACTCGCAACTCGTGAGCTGTAAAGCCACGACAAGGCATCAACCGTTTTACAGGCCATTCACGCACCTTTCATACCTGATACAAACCAGACCATTGACACCATCCGAATGGAAAAGCAACACATAACAACAATCACAATAAGGGGCAAGGTACACCCTACTGCAGAAAGAGAAAAAAAACAATTATTACTGCACACCCATCTAATCCGCAAGCACACACACATACTGGTTGGATTTGGCACGAGGGTGAGTGATGATTCAGTACATACAATTGGATACGCAAGTAATTTCATCAAAAATGAAATACACTGCGTATAATTGAAAGTATGATAAACTGAACCACTGACTCACAGCTCGTGAGCTGTAAAGCCACGTCAAGGCACCAACCTCTTTACAGGCCATTCATACACCTTTCGTACGCGTGACACATACAAAACATTCACACCGCCAGCCGCGGACCCATCACATTTCAACACTCACACCAGCAAACAGCGCCATTCAAGGGCCCATCACTTTCACACGCCCACATTTCTGACACTGCAACTACACAAAATGATGGACTGTGTGGAGTGTCACTCAACTAGCAGTGTGTGTATTGACCAACAGAAAGTAACTACTCACACACCGCCTGCCGAGCGCCAGTCCACCCACACCACCATCCAAGCACCAGACCATGCACACTGCCAGCCAAACACCACTCAGCGCACACCGACAGCCAACTACCACTCCACACACACCACCAGCCAAGCATCACTCCACGCACACCACCAGCCAAGCGCCACTCCACAAACACAACACCAGCCAAGCACCACTTTACACACACCGCCAGCCAAGCATCACTCCACGCACACCACCAGCTAAGCGCCACTCCACAAACACAACACCATCCAAGCACCACTCCACACACGCCGCCAGCCAAGCACCACTCCACACACACCGCCAGCCAAGCACCACTCCACTCACACCGCCAGCCAAGCACCTAACCATGCACTCCGCCAGCCAAGAAAAAATCCACGCACCCCCCCAGCACAACTCCAATCCATGCACTATGCCAGCCAAGCACCAGACCACGCACACCACCAGCCAAGCGCCATCCACTCACACCACCAGCCAAGCACCTAACCATGCACTCCGCCAGCCAAGCAAAAATCCACTCACCCCCCCAGCACAACTCCAATCCATGCACTATGCCAGCCAAGCACCAGACCACGCACACCACCAGCCAAGCGCCATCCACTCACACCACCAGCCAAGCACCTAACCATGCACTCCGCCAGCCAAGCAAAAATCCACTCACCCCCCCAGCACAACTCCAATCCATGCACTATGCCAGCCAAGCACCAGACCACGCACACCACCAGCCAAGCGCCAGTCCACGCACACCAACAATCCAAGCACAATCCTGCACACACCACCATCGAAATTAGAATTTTTTTAAGAAATACCACAAATCAAATGTAGAAACCTACAAATCTGCTAACACAAATTCAAAAACTAAATGCTTTGCACTAATGCAAACCTAAAAGCAAACTAAAAAATATTACAGAAAACAGACCAGACAGTACACTTACAAGCTCAATGAAACTCCCAAAACTTCTTTTGTGTGTGGTACGATTTAAAACAAGCTGGCACACACAATCCAGGATTTGAAGGACAGTCAGGACAGTGCATACGAGACCCCCTCCGCACTTCTCTTCGCCAACAGACTCTACATCTTTTAGTGGGATTGTCTTTTGCAGTTGTGGGAGGAATGTATTCTGGAAAGTGGCGATCTTTCAGTCTAGCCACTTCCTCCACCACTCCACATCTTGGCACACTTGCCTGTTCCACTAGTAGAAGGCTGCCTATTATAGTCTCCTGAAACTTAACAAAAGGCATCTTTGACTCAGGACAAGATTTCTGGAAAACAACAAAAGCATTAAAGGATGCCAAGTGGAAAAGATGGATAGCCAACTTCTTGTACCAAACGTAAGCCTTTCGAAGAGCAGCATAAGGTTCCAACCTCTGATCTACTCTGTCAACACCACCCATGTGCCTATTATAGTCTAAAATGCACACAGGTTTACGCACTTCAGCAGTCTCACCCCGAACTGGCAGAGCTTCAGTGCTTTCGTCATGGATAGTAGTCAGCATGTAAACATCTCTCCTGTCTGAAAACTTCACAGCTAGAAGCTTCCCACATCGCAATGCAGTAGACTGTCCCCGCACAAGCCTTTTGCAAACAAGTTCTATTGGGAAACCTTTCCGGTTACTGCGCATCGTGCCACATGCAACAGTGCCCACTTTGGCCAACTCCTTGAACAAACGCACACTAGTGTAAACGTTATCTACATATAAATGGTGGCCTTTGTTAAATAATCGTCTACCTAGTTCCCACACAATTTTCTCAGTCACTCCAAAAGTGGACGGACAAGCAGAAGTGTTAATGCTGGAATCCTTACCGGTGTACACCCTGAAATTATAAACATATCCAGTCTCACTGTCACACAGCATATACAGTTTGATGCCATAGCGTGCCCTCTTACTAGGAATGTATTGCCTAAAAACCAAGCGGCCCTTGAACAATACCAAAGACTCGTCCACAGCTATTTCTCTTCCAGGTGCAAAGATCTCAGGAAAACGATCAACAAAGTGATCAAGGACAGGCCGAATCTTAAAAAGACGGTCACAATCAGGGTGATCGCGTGGCAACACTAAATCATTATCAACAAAATGCATCATGCGAAGAAGAAGCATATATCGATCACGAGTCATAACTGCTGGAAATATAGATGTTGCCATCAAGGGACTAGTGGACCAATAAGAAGACATTGATGGCTTCCTTAGCAAGCCCATCAAAAAAGTTAATCCCAAAAACTTCTTCATCTCTTCAACATATGTGGGAGACCAATGGGTAGCTCTAGAATGGGGCTTAAGGCTGGCACTGTGGTCCCTCAAATACTGCTCTGCATACAAATTAGTTTGCTCCACAATCTCCTGCAAAAACTCATCGTCAAAAAACAACTGAAAAAATTGAATTGGCAAAAAATTGTCAGTATTCACTCTACACCCTGGAACACCAGTGAAGTCTGGCAATTCCGGCTGCACCATGCCAGGGGCAACCCAGACGTCATCACTAACATGAGGAGAAGAAGCCACCCTAGCCTGCAGGCCAGATGCCTCTTGCTGCACTACATCAACGGGAACACTAGCATCCCCAGATGCCTCTTGCATCACTACACCAACAGGAATACTAGCATCCCCAGATACATTTTGCATCTCTTCACCAACAGGAGAACTCACATCCCCAGCTGCCTCTTGCATCTCAACATCAACAGAAGAACTCGCATCCCCAGATGCCACTTGCTGCTCAACAACAACAGAAAGACTAGCAGCACCAGATGCCTCATGCTGCTCTACAACAGGAAGACTAGCAGCACCAGATAACCTTTGGCGCACCACAGCAATGTGAAACCTTTTGGGCGCAGCCTTTACCACACTTGCCTGTTCCCGACGAGAAAAAAAGGGAAACCTTGAGGACCTAGGCTGCCGCTCACATGGCTCTTGCCTCTCTACCGGCACATCAATGTCCCTCTCTACCACAGGCACTTCATCAGCACTAGAAGAAGAATCATCATCCGATGATACCATGCGAAGAGAAAACTCACTGCCTGAATCTTCTGCACCTACCTCATGCTCCGAATCGGAGTCAGTGTCTGGACCATGGTCAGAGGAAGACTCAAAAAGCAAACTAACAACCTGCTTAGCAGTAATCCTGCGAGCAGCCATTATCCTTACAAATCAAGAAGACTACACACACAAGTGAACAACAACCTACACTGTGCAAAGTAAGAAGTAAACAAGGTAGAGTCTTCACACAAAAATCAATACACTCAAAAACAATTCAAATCTAACCAAATATAAGAAGACTCACCAGCACCTACTCTGCTGAAACACAGCAAAAAGAAAGGAAATCCCACTGGAAAGAAAAACAAAGTATAGATTAGACAAAGTACACATCAAGCAGCAATACAAAAAAAAGTTAACAATCAAGAAACACAAAGCCACACAAACAGCAATAACTTCACTTTTCATAAAAACACATTTATCTAGGAAAAATAGTACAAAAAACATTTACTTACCAAGCACATGCAACTACACAAGCTGCAAAATCAGCATTAACCGAACCACAACCTACACCAATACAAACAGCAAAAGCCTGGATCAAAAACAAAGAAGAAAAAAAATAATTTAATACTACATTTCACAAACAACATAACAAATGAATAAACAATACACAAATTTACCCCCAAAATCACATCCACACAGATGGGCCATCAAAAAGGGCAAAACGGACAAAAGTACGGGTTGATTTGCCCACCGGGGGGAGGCCAGAAAATCTAAATTTAAAATCCGACCCACCTGAAAGCGACCCTTGCCCAATGGGTCACTTCCTACAATCTAAAATAAAATCCCTGGTGCTAGTGGGGGCATTTCCACCGCACAATCGCAATGCTGTGCGCGACCGTGAGCCAGAAATGCCCTGCAAAGAGACATCAGAAGAGAGGAAATTCACTTACCTCTCCCCTGATGCCTCTTTGCAAACCCCCCAAATATCTCAAAACCAACCTAACACCTCCAGGCGCAGGAAGCAAATGGCTTCCCGACCGCCTGGGAATCCCTGAAGATGTTGGCGCGTGCTGTGCGCGCTGACGTCATCAGGGATTCTCATGGGGAGGGGGACAACAGAATTACTGTGGTTAACTGTGATGCTGGACAGAGGCACTTGCATCCTTGATTTTCACAAGCGCAATCCAAAAACAGTTCCTATGACCAGGAGCTTCTTTCTCCCCATCTGCTGCTCTCATCAGTCTCTGACCATTTATACACATAAGAGGCATGTGAACTCACACAGAAGATCCCCGTTTGGCAATGCCCACCAACTAGCGGAGTGCACCATCTTTCCTAAATTTACCCACTATGATGGACAGCTCACTCAAGGGACCTGTGCACACATTGGTGCGATGGCATAGTAACACACACGGTCACTGGAGACAAAGCAAGCGCTCGAGTTGCAGCACAAATTCAGGAAAACATTCATCAGCCCAAAAACATTTGTGACCTTCCCACTATGATGGACAGCTCACACAAGGGACCCCTGCGCACATCTGTGCAATTGCATAGTAACGCACACATGGACAATGGAGACAAAGATGGCGCTCGAGTTGCAGCACAAACTCAGGAAAGCAATCATCAGCCCAAAAACATTTGTGACCTTCCCACTATGATGGACAGCTCACACAAGGGACCCCTGCGCACATCTGTGCAATTGCATAGTAACGCACACATGGACACTGGAGACAAAGATGGCGCTTGAGTTGCAGCACAAACTCAGGAAAACAATCATCAGCCCAAAAACATTTGTGAGCTTCCCACTATCATGGACAGCTCACTCAAGGGACCCCTGCGCACATCGGTGCAATGGCATAATAACACACACAAAGGTCACTGGAGACAAAGCAGGTGATCGAGTTGCAGCACAAATTCAGGAAATCATTCATCAGCCCAAAAACATTTGTGACCTTTCCACTATGAAGGACAGCTCACACAAGGGACCACTGCGCACATTTGTGCGATTGCATAGTAACGCACACATGGTCAATGGAGACAAAGATGGCGCTCGAGTTGCAGCACAAATTCAGGAAACAATCATCAGCCCAAAAACATTTGTGAGCTTCCCACTATGATGGACAGCTCACTCAAGGGACCCCTGCGCACATGGCACAGTAACACACACATGGTCACTGGAGACAAAGCATGTGTTTGAAAAGCAGCACACAAAAAAAAACATTCATCAGCCCAAAAACACTAGTGAGCTTTGCCTAGGCAGCACAGGTGTGTTTTTCAGCCACTTCAGGTACACAAAAAATAAAAGAGATGAAGGACAGAGGCACTTGCATCCTTCAATAAAATCAGCACTACATTCACATTTTGAAAATGACCCCATCTGTTTTTTTTTTCAACAAATGAACATTTTTTCATACCAGAGGCATGAAAACAATTCAAAATTATTGTTACCCCAAAAAGGGGAGCGACCCTTCCCCAAGGGGCCGCTCCCCGAACAACGAAATTGACCACAAAAGAAAAAAAAAAAACTCCCTACCATTCCAGCTGCACGATCGCACGATCGTGCAGCAGGAATGCTCTAAACTTGCAACGAGTGAAAGGAAAAGCCTTTCCTTTCACTCGATGGCCTTTTCAAAACTTTCCCCCCTACCCCAGCCGCAAAACAAACCTCTGATTCCTCCGACGTGCAGGAAGCAAATGGCTTCCCTGCGCGTCGGTAAACAACAGGAACCCCCAGTGACGTCAGCGCGCCTCGCGCGCTGACGTCATTGATGACGCGGGCGGGGAGGGCGGGGGGAGGCAGGGGACGGTCTTCCCCTGCCATCCCAGCAGAAATCCTAACGATCGGGCAGACTCGGTGGGAGCGCTGGCGCTTCCCCCGAGGGTGGGGCTCATGACGAGCTGGGCTCGTCATCAGTGTGCGAGCGCCCTACTCCATGAGGAGCCCAGCTCGTCATCAGCCCCGAAGGGGTTAAGTGACATAAATGAAGTGCATGCCCTTGCATTGTTACTGAAAAGTAAGTAGTACTAGACTGCGACAGTACAGGGCTGCAGCGTTTTCACTTGCCTATCTCTGCACTCAGAGAAACACTTCTTACATTAAATGAGGTTTAAAAATTAGCCGAAGTAAAACCTATAGAATGGCTGTAGGGATCAATTTAGAAGCAGAGAGAGATCCAAGAAATGCAGTCACACTCAGAGAAGAAAACAATGGATACTGTCTCTGTATGTTGTTGTAGTTGTCCTGTTGAATTTGGTAAGTAAGTTGCATGCAGCAAACAATTCCTCTTATTAGCGGCACTCCTCCATTCCAGCTGACGCTGCGTCCAGCAATGTGTTGGTGACCAGAAGACACTGTCCACTGCCTGCCTGGCGGATGCTGAATTGCGGCTCGCTAATGTGAAGCCTGACTCCATCCTTTTTTCCCCAATGCACAGACTGAAAGCCGGCCTAACGAGCCCTAAGTTAAGAATAGTGGCAAAGGCTTTCTTTAACTATGCCAAATCCCCCCTTTCCCACCATACTACTGCTTTTGAATCTGGTGGGTGGTGGTTTAACAGTAAGTTTGTTTCCCTGAAACTTAAGTCTGTGTCATTTTCTTCCTTTAAGTGTAAATGGCTAAATCTTTTCAACACTAAGTGCCTCCCACAGAGTAAGTGATCCCCCCTTTCCCACCATGGATTTTCTTCAAGTCGCTTGCAACAAAAATTACACATTCCCACGAGTGCTCTAAAACCCCAGAACTCAGTTGCAAAAACCAAGAACACCCCGAAACACATGCAATCCTGCTGCTAGGGCTAACCCTAACGAACCCTAAGTTACAAAAAGTACCAAAACCTTTTTCCTCATGGATGTTGTTTAAACCAGTTTTATCCGGTATTAGACCTTCCCAGCAATGGCCCCAGGGCCGTCAACCCAGGCGAAAACAAGTAGAAGACCCCCAAACAGCCAAAAAGCAAAAGTACAAAAATGTGGACTTTGTCACTTTTGTGAACATTTCCAAAATCACTCAGCGCGTGCTCTGCAGCTAGGCCCTAACTCCCCTCTGCCTCCATGGATTTCCTTCAAACCTCTTGCTATCTAAACTATCCATACCCAGTAGTGCTCCCAGACCCCAAAACCCACCCACAAACACCAGGAAGCCCCCCAAACAGGCCCCTGAAAACGCTACATTGAGCAAAAAGTCAGAAAAGGCAAAACCTTTTTTCCTCATGGATGTTGTTTAAACCCGTTTTATCCGGTATTAGACCTTCCCAGCAATGGCCCCAGAGCCGTCAACCCAGGCGAAAACAAGTAGAAGACCCCCAAACAGCCAAAAAGCCAAAGTACAAAAATGTGGACTTTGTCACTTTTGTGAACATTTCCAAAATCACTCAGCGCGCGCTCTGCAGCTAGGCCCTAACTCCCCTCTGCCTCCATGGATTTCCTTCAAACCTCTTGCTATCTAAACTATCCATACCCAGTAGTGCTCCCAGACCCCAAAACCCACCCACAAACACCAGGAAGCCCCCCAAACAGGCCCCTGAAAACGCTACATTGAGCAAAAAGTCAGAAAAGGCAAAACCTTTTTTCCTCATGGATGTTGTTTAAACCAGTTTTATCCGGTATTAGACCTTCCCAGCAATGGCCCCAGAGCCGCCAACCCAGGCGAAAACAAGTAGAAGACCCCCAAACAGCCAAAAAGCAAAAGTACAAAAATGTGGACTTTGTCACTTTTGTGAACATTTCCAAAATCACTCAGCGCGCGCTCTGCAGCTAGGCCCTAACTCCCCTCTGCCTCCATGGATTTCCTTCAAACCTCTTGCTATCTAAACTATCCATACCCAGTAGTGCTCCCAGACCCCAAAACCCACCCACAAACACCAGGAAGCCCCCCAAACAGGCCCCTGAAAACGCTACATTGAGCAAAAAGTCAGAAAAGGCAAAACCTTTTTTCCTCATGGATGTTGTTTAAACCAGTTTTATCCGGTATTAGACCTTCCCAGCAATGGCCCCAGAGCCGCCAACCCAGGCGAAAACAAGTAGAAGACCCCCAAACAGCCAAAAAGCAAAAGTACAAAAATGTGGACTTTGTCACTTTTGTGAACATTTCCAAAATCACTCAGCGCGCGCTCTGCAGCTAGGCCCTAACTCCCCTCTGCCTAAATGGATTTCCTTCAAACCTCTTGCTATCTAAACTATCCATACCCAGTAGTGCTCCCAGACCCCAAAACCCACCCACAAACACCAGGAAGCCCCCCAAACAGGCCCCTGAAAACGCTACATTGAGCAAAAAGTCAGAAAAGGCAAAACCTTTTTTCCTCATGGATGTTGTTTAAACCAGTTTTATCCGGTATTAGACCTTCCCAGCAATGGCCCCAGAGCCGTCAACCCAGGCGAAAACAAGTAGAAGACCCCCAAACAGCCAAAAAGCAAAAGTACAAAAATGTGGACTTTGTCACTTTTGTGAACATTTCCAAAATCACTCAGCGCGCGCTCTTCAGCTAGGCCCTAACTCCCCTCTGCCTCCATGGATTTCCTTCAAACCTCTTGCTATCTAAACTATCCATACCCAGTAGTGCTCCCAGACCCCAAAACCCACCCACAAACACCAGGAAGCCCCCCAAACAGGCCCCTGAAAACGCTACATTGAGCAAAAAGTCAGAAAAGGCAAAACCTTTTTTCCTCATGGATGTTGTTTAAACCAGTTTTATCCGGTATTAGACCTTCCCAGCAATGGCCCCAGAGCCGCCAACCCAGGCGAAAACAAGTAGAAGACCCCCAAACAGCCAAAAAGCAAAAGTACAAAAATGTGGACTTTGTCACTTTTGTGAACATTTCCAAAATCACTCAGCGCGCGCTCTTCAGCTAGGCCCTAACTCCCCTCTGCCTCCATGGATTTCCTTCAAACCTCTTGCTATCTAAACTATCCATACCCAGTAGTGCTCCCAGACCCCAAAACCCACCCACAAACACCAGGAAGCCCCCCAAACAGGCCCCTGAAAACGCTACATTGAGCAAAAAGTCAGAAAAGGCAAAACCTTTTTTCCTCATGGATGTTGTTTAAACCAGTTTTATCCGGTATTAGACCTTCCCAGCAATGGCCCCAGAGCCGTCAACCCAGGCGAAAACAAGTAGAAGACCCCCAAACAGCCAAAAAGCAAAAGTACAAAAATGTGGACTTTGTCACTTTTGTGAACATTTCCAAAATCACTCAGCGCGCGCTCTTCAGCTAGGCCCTAACTCCCCTCTGCCTCCATGGATTTCCTTCAAACCTCTTGCTATCTAAACTATCCATACCCAGTAGTGCTCCCAGACCCCAAAACCCACCCACAAACACCAGGAAGCCCCCCAAACAGGCCCCTGAAAACGCTACATTGAGCAAAAAGTCAGAAAAGGCAAAACCTTTTTTCCTCATGGATGTTGTTTAAACCAGTTTTATCCGGTATTAGACCTTCCCAGCAATGGCCCCAGAGCCGCCAACCCAGGCGAAAACAAGTAGAAGACCCCCAAACAGCCAAAAAGCAAAAGTACAAAAATGTGGACTTTGTCACTTTTGTGAACATTTCCAAAATCACTCAGCGCGCGCTCTGCAGCTAGGCCCTAACTCCCCTCTGCCTAAATGGATTTCCTTCAAACCTCTTGCTATCTAAACTATCCATACCCAGTAGTGCTCCCAGACCCCAAAACCCACCCACAAACACCAGGAAGCCCCCCAAACAGGCCCCTGAAAACGCTACATTGAGCAAAAAGTCAGAAAAGGCAAAACCTTTTTTCCTCATGGATGTTGTTTAAACCAGTTTTATCCGGTATTAGACCTTCCCAGCAATGGCCCCAGAGCCGTCAACCCAGGCGAAAACAAGTAGAAGACCCCCAAACAGCCAAAAAGCAAAAGTACAAAAATGTGGACTTTGTCACTTTTGTGAACATTTCCAAAATCACTCAGCGCGCGCTCTTCAGCTAGGCCCTAACTCCCCTCTGCCTCCATGGATTTCCTTCAAACCTCTTGCTATCTAAACTATCCATACCCAGTAGTGCTCCCAGACCCCAAAACCCACCCACAAACACCAGGAAGCCCCCCAAACAGGCCCCTGAAAACGCTACATTGAGCAAAAAGTCAGAAAAGGCAAAACCTTTTTTCCTCATGGATGTTGTTTAAACCAGTTTTATCCGGTATTAGACCTTCCCAGCAATGGCCCCAGAGCCGCCAACCCAGGCGAAAACAAGTAGAAGACCCCCAAACAGCCAAAAAGCAAAAGTACAAAAATGTGGACTTTGTCACTTTTGTGAACATTTCCAAAATCACTCAGCGCGCGCTCTTCAGCTAGGCCCTAACTCCCCTCTGCCTCCATGGATTTCCTTCAAACCTCTTGCTATCTAAACTATCCATACCCAGTAGTGCTCCCAGACCCCAAAACCCACCCACAAACACCAGGAAGCCCCCCAAACAGGCCCCTGAAAACGCTACATTGAGCAAAAAGTCAGAAAAGGCAAAACCTTTTTTCCTCATGGATGTTGTTTAAACCAGTTTTATCCGGTATTAGACCTTCCCAGCAATGGCCCCAGAGCCGTCAACCCAGGCGAAAACAAGTAGAAGACCCCCAAACAGCCAAAAAGCAAAAGTACAAAAATGTGGACTTTGTCACTTTTGTGAACATTTCCAAAATCACTCAGCGCGCGCTCTTCAGCTAGGCCCTAACTCCCCTCTGCCTCCATGGATTTCCTTCAAACCTCTTGCTATCTAAACTATCCATACCCAGTAGTGCTCCCAGACCCCAAAACCCACCCACAAACACCAGGAAGCCCCCCAAACAAGCCCCTGAAAACGCTACATTGAGCAAAAAGTCAGAAAAGGCAAAACCTTTTTTCCTCATGGATGTTGTTTAAACCAGTTTTATCCGGTATTAGACCTTCCCAGCAATGGCCCCAGAGCCGTCAACCCAGGCGAAAACAAGTAGAAGACCCCCAAACAGCCAAAAAGCAAAAGTACAGGTGATTAAAGTTTTAATTATATTAACTTGTGCAAAACAAAGAAAGACAGAAACACAGGAATAAAAGTCAATAAGTACGAAAAAGAAAATGTCTGAATTCATTGGCTCATTTTCAGGCCTCTGTGTCAGGGAAGAAGAGTCCATCCTCATACTCTGTGAAATCATCAGGCAGGAATAGGTCAGTGTCACCTAACGCAGAAGAAATTCCCTCATCTAAGTTGCTGTCCTCCTCGTCTTCTTGCGTCGTGCGATCTGGTACTTTGAAATCTGGTGGTATGAGGTGCTCATTCATCTTGATCATTGTCAATATCTCCACATTTTTGGGCGAGAGGCGGGTCCGTTTGCAAGTTACAATGCCACCAGCAGCACTGAAAACACGTTCAGAAGACACACTTGCGAGTGGGCAAGACAAGTAATGTATAGCCAGGCGGGAGATCTCTGGCCACAATTCTTTTTTCCCATGCCAATACGCCAATGGGTCAGCATTAACATAGACCTCTGTTGAGTCATTCAGATAGTCCTGCACCATCGACTCAAAGTTCTCCACGTTTCCTCAACTTTGCTGAATTTTTGCTCGGACCTTTTCAGAACCATAACCAATCTCAGCTAGCCAATCCTCTTCATCACCCGATATTTCTGTTGTGTCTGGTGCAGATGATGCGGTTGCCGGTGTCTTTAACGGCTGAGAGGTCACTTCTGCCACAGCCACAGGTGCAGAAGTGGAGTCTTCTGAGTGAGGATGGCCTGCTGATGCTGATGTACTGCCTTTTCCTTCAATTTGCTTCCGTTCTTTTTCAAACCTGATGGCTGACCAGGCTACCCAATGTTTGTACTTTGTAGCATCTTCATCACTAAAAGGAAATAATGCAGAGCCTGCCAGCGCCTTTTTGTAGCGTGGATGCAGAATGGTAGCACAAATGTGATGCTGTTCTGAGTGGATCTTTTGAAGACGTTCATCGCCACGTAGACGCTCTAATAATTTCTCCGCCAAAAGAAAAGCGTCTTGCTGTTCTTCATCGTTTTGAAACTTTGAAGACACCGCCTTCAGTTTGTGCTCCAGCATGCGCAACAATGGGATAGCTTTTCCCAAATTACAGTCCTCCCTGCTGACTGCACGCGTGAAGAACTCAAAAGGACGAAGCATGTCTGTCAGGCTTTTAACTAGCTCCCATTGCGCCGCATTTAACCTCAGGTCCTCCTTCACAGCTGTACCAATTGTTAAGAAATGCTGATCGAGTACAACAAACTGCTCATACAGACGCTCAAGCATGTAGAAGGTTGAGTTCCAACGTGTTGGCACCTCCTGGATGAGTGCTTTCACTGGCATTCGACGTTCATGTAGCAGGCTCCTCAGATGCTTCCGGGCCTTAAAAGAATGGCTGAAATGGTTGCACATTTTTCGGCAGGTGACAACTAACTGGCATGCTGGACTTTCTTTCTCCAAGAATTTTTTAACAACCAGGTTTATACAGTGCGCCAAACACGGCACTCTGAAATAGTCACCCAGTTCCATGGCCTTAACTACATTGGCGCCATTATCCGTGGAAACATAACCAATGGCGCGTTTTTTTGGAGACAGCCAGTGAAAGACCTTTGTGTTGAACTCATTCAAAATGTTTTCTGCTGTATGACGTTTCTCCAAGCCAAACATGGCTAGTGTTGCATGTTTCCGAGCAGCTTTAAAAACTTGGTCCAGGTCAGCACCTGGGTTTAGCTTTGCTTTAACCCCTGAAAAAGAGACCCAGTGTGCAGTGATGCACATGTAATCAGTGCCTGCGCCACTTTTCCACATGTCTGTTGTGAGATGTATAGTGTGAACAGCACTCTTCTGCAAAGCTGCCCCAATCACCTCCAGCACATCTTCATGTAGTGCTGGAACCGCAACTCGGGCAAAATAGTACCGGCTAGGAACCTTCCATTTAGGGCAGAGCGCTGCCACTAATTCGAGAAAACCAACCCCTTCGACAAAAGAAAAAGGGAGAAGATCCAGCGCTAGCATTTTAGCCAGCTTAGTGTTATACAGACGCACCATTGGGTGGTTGCGGTCATATGGCGCGTCTGAAAACAACATTGTTTTAACGTTGCCCTGGACCATTTTACGGGACGAAGATGACTTCTTCGACCCAGTTACGCTCGCTGATGAACTTTTTCGCATTGGTGTCTCACTCTGTCCCACACTCTTAGTGTGGCTCCCAGGGGTACTGGGTGTAAGTGAAGTGTGTGACACTTCTTCCTCCTCGTCATCATCAGATGGAACATCAACGTTTTCTCGACTTGCAATTCGGGCTTCCTTGATCTCCTTTAGGTGCGCAAACCATTGGACAGCGTGCTGTCTCTCAAGATGACCTCTCTGGCCTCCAGTCCCATAGTTGGTACCAAGCTTACCACGACTAACTGCAAGCTTACAAATGCTACAAATGGCTATGTTTTCCCTTTTTGTGGAAACACTAAAGAAGTCCCAAACTGCGGACTTGAAATGTCTGTGGGGGCCGGAGGAGGCGATACTGGTGGTGGCCGTGCTGCTAATGCCAGATGAAGTGGAGGATGTGTATTGCTGAACTTTACTATGTTGTGCACTTTCACCACCACTAATTGAGGTCAAGGTGGATGGAGGTCCCTTCTGGCGAGTAAGAAATATGGAAGCGGTACGTTGTGGTGTACTAGTTAACATCAATGTTTCTGGTGTTCCCATTGCCTGCTCGTCGACTTCATCATCACGCTCAGCAGCCTGTCGGGCTAGGGTCAAAATGTCTGTTTGCTGCATGCCCGCTGGGGCTTCAGTGACGTTAGTGATGATGACTGCGTCGTCGTCGTGAGAGTCTTCAGCAGCAGGAGTATACGCCACTTCTTGTTGAGCGTCATCACACTCCATAACTTTGAGAGTTTCGACGACCTTCCTTTTACGCTTAGCTACCTTTGTCAGATCATGGTGTGCCTCCTCAATCTCACTCTCAGACGGCAGTGGTGCTGTTTTCCAAGTAAGATCCAGATCATCAGAAGGAGGTGGGCTTGAAGAAGATGTAGACACCAACACCCTTGATCTTTTCCTTGTTTGGGATGTGGACGACAATGAATGATCATCAGGAGGAGTGGCTTCCTCGAATGATACCTCGGCTTGATTGTCGATTTCCAGATGTGCCCCTACTTCTGGAGGAACAACTATTGTGGCCACTTGTTGTGCCCCTCCATGCACCTCTGCTTGCTCCTCTCCTTGCGCCGCCTCTCCTTCCACATGTACTTGGGCTTGTACTTGCACATGTGATTGTTGTTGCGGCTGTGGTTGTTCAACACTCGTCAGATGAGCTACAACAACCTGTGTTGATTGAGGGACATTGCTGCTGCTTTCTTGCGATGAGCCAACATCACTGGTCGATGGTGATCGAAGAACTATACTGGCTGCCTCTGAAGCACTCAAGGGCTTGGACCTAAGTTGGCGCGGTGGTGGTGGCACTGAGCCCAATGGAGCGGAGGTGCTGCTCCCAGCTTGGTCCCCAGCAGATCCCGCTGCTGCTGCAGGCGTACTTTTTTTTATCCCAAAAAATTTGGCGGTCGTCATCACACCACTCTCCTTGGTAAGTGTCGCCACTTCCTTCTTCTGCTCCTTACTGTCAACTTTCTTGCTAGAGGAGCTACGGGCAAATTTTTTTGGGGCCCTCTTCTTCAGATGTCACTCTGAACAGCAGGCCGCAGTTGCACAAGTTGCAGAGTTGTCTGTGGCCACACGAGACGTTGTGCTGCACATACCACAGCAGGACTTCTTCCTGGCACTGGTGGTTCTCTTGTGCACCTACAAGCAATGGAAGACAGAGGAACATCAGTTATACGCCCCAAAAAAGCGACAAAAACCACAAAATTCAGCACAATCCCAGCCCATCCATGGCCTGAATGGTGTTTAAATTCAAGAAGACACCCCACAGAAAGACTAGGCCCGTGCAACACTCACCACCCCTGGGCATAATGGATGAAAGCTAGGCAAAATAAGTGCAGGCCTCAGACACTGCCTCTCTTCAAAATGGCCCCTTGCACCCCAAGCACATGTTGCCTGTACCAGCACTCAAGATGGCCCCCACCACCCACATGGCCAGTCCAAATCAACAGTACACCCCAAAAAAAACGAAAAACACACAAAAAGCACCACAATCCAATGCCATCCAGGATGTTTACATTAAAAAGACCCCACAGGCAGACTCAGTCCATGCACCACTCACTACCCCTGGGCAAAAGGCCCCAACAGCAGCCCCAAAAAATCGACAAAAAACACAAAATTCAGCACAATCCCAGCCCATCCATGGCCTCAATGATGTTTAAATTCAACAAAACAGTTGTATCATGCACCCATAACCAACCCTGGTCCTACTGGATACTGTGGCTACCCACAATACATTTTATTTAATTTTCTGAAAAAGTTCCAAAATTGTAGTTGCAGCAACTGTAATGCCCCAAACAAACTTACTTGTGAAAGTTGATTTCTAATCCAAAAGTGATCCAAAGAAAGTCAAAAAGGCCTCAAATCCAAATATCCAGCAGCACCCACAAAAAGTAATCCTTCCAGGTCAAGGTCCAAATGAAAGTGACCAGCACATGAAGAAAGCACTGGGAGGAGCCTGCTGGACAGGAACAGGAAGTTGGAGACTGTGGGGCACTTCCTTCCTCCCCCCCCCAAAAATGGACTCCTTGCAAAAAAAAGTGCATGCAAATGTCAACCCGAGGAGTGATTCTGATAAAAATCATCATTTTCTGAAGGTTTATGCTGTTTGCTGGTGGATTTCTTGTGCAGAATTGCAAAATCGCTATTTCGCGAGTGCGAGATTGTTCCTGCCCGCCGCACCTACGTGTTCGCAATTGCGAACTCTCGCGATGCGTGCTGTGCAAGGTAAGGTGGCAAGCCGCGATTACGTATTCGCGGGCGCCAACTCCCGCGGGATCCTGCAGCAAGATCCAAAATGGAGCAGCACTCGCAAAATATCGCGACAAACAACTCGGCAAACGCTGAATGACGGAAAGTGAACGCCGTGCGCCACGCCGCGCGCCGCAATATTGTATCACCAAGCAAAAAAATCCGCCGCGAGCGAATTGACGGATTTTTGGCGAATTTGCGAGAGTTCGCGGATTGTGAATTTACCGAAAATCCGTAAAATCCGCGAGCGGAACGGATTTTACGCCCATGCTTAGTTGTGGCCTCACTCAGGTGCCATCTTGCTCCCATCCGCTGTTCTTGATTACAGCTTGAGAGTTAAGAGGGAGAAAACAATCACAATGGAATCTTGATACAGTGTAACCAATTTTATCACACAATAATCCAGAAATTCTGAGTTTAGTGAGATTTAAATATAAATTTAGAAACAAATTGATATAGATCAGTCTCAACATTAACATATGAAAATACAAAATTAAAAAAATAAGTCCAAATCTTCTGGAGAGTCACCCAATATAACACAAAGCAGACAACTAAATTTATTATGAAAATGCAAATAATCAGGAAGGAATTGAATTTCTTGAGACACCCCTGCACCCTTGAAAATATTCACAATTTGCGATTAGCAAATTGCGAATAGCAAATTTCCCCTTCATTCCTATGGGCCTCCTGGCCCATAGAAATTAATGGGAAATTATTCCTTAATTGCGATTAGCAATTTGCTAATCGCAATTAAGGAAATGGCATGCCGGCGTTCCAAGGGCAATGCTTCTCAGGGTCCTAAGATTCAATGTGAAGGATCACTTAACCTCTGATTTCAAAAGAAATAATTGAGCACACATACTAAAGCATGGAGGAAATGGTTAACAATAATGTGCTAATAAAAACACAGCATCAATAGCAAAGAATTCTGCAGGTCACCTGACAATTCTGTAGGATAAAACAACAACACGTGTGCCTAAAGGATGACAAGCAATGCCCCAACAGAATATTCCATATGCTCCGAGCAGAAGGAACCGCACGCCGCTACTTCAATGAAGTGGGCACACACGGTTTTCTTTTCTCCATGGTAACCCTGAGCTTACTTCCGTTTGTTTCTCTATATTGTGCTTCGTGAGGAAGCCGGGATCAATGGAATGACTCATCGTGAAATATAAAAAAGTCCACCGATAATAAAAATAAATCCCCTCTGTTACTAATTATGAAATATTATTAAAGTCCGTAAGAGAAGAGCAACAACAACAGTCGGATACATGCACATGAGTGCTGCACTGCGTGCTGTCTGTGGCCTATTATTGATTTCATGCCTTGGCCGCAAAATCCCTCTCTGAGGCGGAATGCTGACAGAAACAGCATACTGTCTCAGAGACCTGGCTTAAACAGATGCAGCTCGGAGCGAAACCAGTTCCTAACAAGCATTGGCGGACGCAAAAAAAAATCGGCCGCGAAATTGAGGAAATGGTTAACAATCATGTGCCAATAAAAACACAGCATCAATAGCATTGAATTCTGGAGGTCACCTGACAATTCTGTAGGATACAACAACAACGTGTGTGCCTAAAGGATGACAAGCAATGCCCCAACAGAATATTCCATATGCTCGGAGCAGAAGGAACCACATGCGGCTGCTTCAATGAAGTGGGCACACACGGTTTTCTTTTCTCCATGGTAACCCTGCGCTTACTTCCGCTTGTTTATCTATGTTGTGCTTCGTGAGGAAGCCGGCATCAATGGAATGACTCATCGTGAAATATAAAAAAGTTCACACGCTAATAAAAAAATATCCCCTCTGTTACTAATTATGAAATATTATTAACGTCCGTAGGAGAAGAGCAGCAACAACAATCGGATATGTGCACATGAGTGCTGCACTGCATGCTGTCTGTGGTCTAATATTGATTTCAAGCCTCACCTGCGAAAGCCCTCTCTGAGGCGGAATGCTGACAGAAACAGCACATTGTCTCAGAGACCTAGCTGAAACAGATGCAGCTCGGAGCGAAACCAGTTCCTAACAAGCATTGGCGGCCCCTTTGAAGTGAAGCTCACGGCCTCGCGGCCGTGAAAGTGAAAGCAGGGATGTAATTAGGGGGGAGAAGAAGTGAGGCCGAGCGCGCACGGCGCATGCTGGGGAAGCAACAGAGGCCTGTGGTAGGGAGGCTGATGGCTTTGATGTGGATGCGCTTTCCGCACGAGTGCACCACACGAACTATCCGAAATCCGCAATGGTTTAAGACCTTGGTTTGCCCACTATACTCTCTTCTATTTATCCCTTGCGGGATATAATAGTCGAGACCTAAAAAGATTGTATTACTACAGTTGCTTCTTTGAAAAGTTTTGACCCTGATGCTCAAAGTATAAGTACAATAGATGCAAGTATCAAGGATCTAGGAGCGGTTCTTGCCAAAGTTGATCCTAATGGTAATGAACATGTTATATAGCTAATGCATCCTGATCTTTGTCACCCACGGAGGAATAATACTCAGTAATTGAGGAAGGGACCTTAGCGTGTGTATAGGCTGTTGATCATTTTCGAGCATTTAAATGGGGTAAACAGTTCACATTGTGCAGTGATCATAGATCTTTACTCAAAGTTCTTACCACTGAAGGCACTACAAATACTTCAGCAAGAGTTGCTAGACTAGCAATTAGATTACAACACTATATTATAAGATGGAGTATCTTTCTGGAAAGAAAAATTAAATAGCTGATTTTCTTTCTGGAATGCCTAAACAACTTGACATGTGTGAGGATGAAATTTGGAATACTTTTCAAGTTGCTTATGTACAGGATTTGGGAGATTCTGGTATTTTGAAAGAGAAAGTGGAAAAGTGGAGGAAAATATTCAACAGATGATGAATTATCACAAGTCAAAATACATCTTGCACAGTCTTGGCCATGGAAATTGAACAAAGATCATACTCTAAAAACTTTTTGGGAAGTTAGGTTTGATCTTAGTGTTCAGAGTGAAAACATTTGGAGAGGTGAAAGATTTATTCCCCCTAAAAGTTTGCGTACATCAATAATTTCTTTGTGTCATGAAGGCTATTTTGGTATTGTCCGTTCCAAACAAACAGTCAAAACTTCGTTTTGGTGGCCTTGCATGGATGGAGATATTGAGGCATTTGTACGAGATTGTAAATCCTGTAAAGCTGCTGATAAATCGTTGGTCACTCTCAAACCTCCTTTAGGTATCATGACTAGCCCTAGTTCAAATGGGGAACAGACTGCAATTGACATTATGGGCCCTATTCGAATTGAGCAGAAACATATTTTAGTACTCATGGATTTATTTTCTAGAGGGCCTTTTGTCAAAATTGTCAACAAAGCTGACACTGGTACTGTTCTTCATTTTCTTGACCAGTCATTTATAATGGAAGGCATTCCTTCTGTTTTATTAAGTGATAATGGTGTACAGTTTATGTCTATTAAAGACAAGGAATATTTTAACAAACTGGGAATTAAACACAGAACTACCTCTTTGTACAACCCAAACAGTAATGGCATGGTTGAGCGCTTTAATAGAGTTATAAAGAACACAATTCAAATGTCTGCCAAAAGTGGTGATTGGGAAACCCAGATTTTGAAAATGGTTTCGGCTTACAGACTTTCAATTTGTGATGCCACTGGATATCCACCATTTGTTCTTATGCGTGGTAGGAATCCAAGAACAAAGCTCACTCTAGGTTGGTTATTTAAATCCAATGTTGTACATTGGTCTGAAGACTCTGTAAGAAAAAGAGCAGACGCTCTTCAAATCAAAAGAAATTAATGGTATGATTCCAAGCATGGTGTGAAAAGTGCTGACATTGCTATTGGACAGTGGGTTAGAGTAAAAACATCTGGTAAGAGGTCAGTTGTTTTTATGAACCTATGCAAGAGTTTGAAATTATGAACAAAGTTGTACATCTCACTGATGGAAAAGTTTGGAACCTCAAAAGGGTTGCTAAATGGTCTGCACCTTCAGTGTGTTCTAAAAAGGTACCTAACTGGTATGATTTTGATGACTTGTTGGGATCACCTATTTTGGAAAACAGATTTATCAAGTTCGGCTGGTACCTATAAAAATGTATTCTTGATTCCCGGAATCCAAGCGTGAAAAAAGACCTCCTGTTTGGTTAGGGGATTACATTTCAGAAAGTTTTCCTTTTTAACTGTACTATGCATTACTTGCATTGTGGCTGATATTCATATTTTTATTTGTATTAGCTGTGAAGTTTTATTTTATTCCTCTGGTTTTAAAAGAAAAGGGATGGGGATGTTATGTTATGTTTGCATTTTTGTTTTATTCAGGATGGGGATGTGTCATGTTATGTATTTCACTTAGTTCATTCCCTGCACTCTGTACCTTCGCGTTCCATAGAACATGGAACGCAAAGCCTGGAGAGGCTGGGAGCAGTTAGACGAGAGACAGCCGGCTGATCAGTTGTGCTCCTGTACCTGCATGCGTTCAAGAGAATAAAGCTTGTCTTAATGATGAAGTGACCTCCAGTTAAAAATGTAACACTCTGTTATTAAGTATTGTCAATGAAGCTTAACGTGCACATGGCTCTGCTCACGTCTGGAGCATAGCTGCTAGATGCTGTGGGGCATGTTCCTGTGTAAATTTTAAGCTCTCGGAAGCCATAGTGTTAAACCTCACTCCCTGAAAGCCAGGTTGCTCAACTTGTGAGATGAGATGTTATTTCTCTTCTGCTCCTAAAAACATATACCCGCCCAACTGAATTCACAATGCAATTTGACAAGAATAGATCTGCAGGGGAAGGGGGAAAATAGGAAAACATAATAAACAAAATGAAACACTCCAACGGTTTCAACTTCAATTGACGCAACTCTTTTCTTTTGTTCAGAGTTTCAGGTACTCTTACATCTGTGAGCTGACATCTATTTAAATACACAAATGAAACATATTAACTTGTATTCATAGACTATTCTTATTCTGTCTATCTATTAAACATTATCATAAGGAAAATTACATTTCAGTGCTTGTGGTTATTTTAACCAGAACAGTGTTTGTTAAAGAATGCAGCCTAAACTATATTTCTGACTAGAGAAATGAAAGAATAATATTCACATATGCACCAAATCTTTCCTCATGGTATAAAGTGCATCTTGTCTCTAACTTACAAATAACAATCTTCAACATCAATATATAGTCTCTTAAAACATATGAATGAGTCTAGAAATGTTTTTAATTATTGTCCTCTGCTCTTGGTCTTATTTCTTTATAGGCACAGCCGCTCCCCTTCATTGCACCAAAGTTTTGGGAAAAGTTCCAGAATTCCAAGGTGAGTATTCGTAAAAGTATATTTATTCTCAAAGACCTTTTTTTGTTTATGCGCGCTAAAACGATGACAGTGTCTTGCCCTGAAAACCCTTAAATGGTTTTTGGTTGACTAAGTGCATTGGATCCTAACTAAAGTGATTATAAAATCAAGTTTGCAAATACCTCAATCCCTTTGAAAGCGCTTCCGATCCTGCACGCAATAATCTTACTTGAACTTTCTCTTTTGTGTTTCAGGTCAGAGCAGAAAGGAATCGGCACCAGAAAGAGGAATCACCGCGTTGGCGTAGTCATGGAGACCCAAACAGGAATGGAAGCACCGAAGAAGAGATCCTCTCACTGAAGGAAGGACGCAGAGGCTAGACTGGAATCCAGGTGAGGAAGAGGGCTAATGAGCGCAAGCACAAGTGATTGGATATTAAGGGATTTAAAGAGTTCTTGAAGGGTGGGGTTCTTCAGTTGGAGAGGGAAGAGAAACGTGGCTCACATGTTTTAACTGCTTAACCAGACAGCTGTAGATTATGAAAATTAGTTCTTGGCTTGACAGCGTGACCTTTATACAAATGCACCCTGAATTCTCATATTAGAAACAAGCACAGGCAAGTGCAATGTTAGTAACCAGACTTTAGTGCAGATGACTGGGGCAACATAAAACATGCATAAGTACATACACAATGGTCCACTAAGCTTTTAGTACAAACAATGGAGCCTTCCTGATATTCTGAATATTAATAATTAAACAAAGGCAATTGTAACAACTATTCCACAAAAAACAAAACCATAGCATGAGTATAAGATGTTCTTATGACACAGTGTGAGGCTGAGCTATGTTCCTTGTACAAACCCTAATAGTCGCTTCCCTCAAAGTCCGCCCTACAGGGCGGGGTTTCTTTGGAAATCTCAAATGAAACTGTCTCACCAATCTAGGAGCGTGAATGAAAGATGCTGGTTCCCAAGAATTCTCATCAGCATGATAGCCTTTCCAAGCTATCAGATAATACAGTTTACCTTGAATTCTTGTGGCATCTAAAATACGTTGTACCTCATATTCCAAATGTCCATCAATAGGGATAGATGGGGTTGAAGGTTCGGATCTTGTTTAAGGATTGTAAGGTTTTAACAAGGAGACATGAAAGGTGGGATGCATAGAATATTCAGAAGGTAAATCTAACTGTACCGTAACTGGGTTTATAATTCGATTTATGGGAAATGGTCCAATATAACGTGGTTGTAATTTTCGGGGACCTATCATATTTAACTTTTTGTTAGAAATCCAAACTTTATTTCCAACTTGATAATCTGGAGCGACATTTCTGTGTTTATCTGCTTGTTTTTTATTACTTGTTTGTAATTATTTAAATGTCTTGTTGCCTTTTCTTGAATGTCTAATAAGTGATTGAGAAGTTCTGTGACAGCTGGTGTAAAAGAAGAAGTTATTGTTATGGGTAACGCTCTTGGATGGTAACCATTTAGAAAATAAAATGGTGTACATTGTGTAGCTGAATGTACATTGTTATCTATATATATAAAAATTTATATATGTCTGTCTCTCTGTCTGTCTGTCTGTTTGTCCTTTATGCATTACTACACCCTTCATCCGATCGCCATGAAACTTTGGGAAGTTGTTGAGTACACTCCCGCGAAGGTTTCTGGCATACATTTTTTTAAAATATCGGCCCCCCAGGGCCCTCATAATCTTTTGAATACTGAATTTTTCCATTTACGGAATACCAGGCGAAGCGACAACGTATAAGTCCATCGATACTGTGATGAATCAAGACGAAGTTGACAATTACCCAATGGAATTCTTGAATTCACTGGATTTGCCAGGTATGCCATCGCACATTTTAACATTGAAAATTGGCGTGCCGATCATTCTTCTCCGAAACATCAATCCACCATGACTTTGCAACGGTACAAGACGTTCGGTGAAAAAGATGATGAACAATGTCATCGAAGCTGCAATTTTGAATGGGAAATTCAAGGGGGGAGATGTACTGTTGCCACGTATTCCAATTATCCCAAAAGATATGCCTTTTGAAATCACACGTTTACAGTTTCCGTTGTGACTCGCTTTTGCAATGACCATCAACAAAGCACAAGGACAATCGCTGCTAGTTTGTGGATTAGATTTGGAGAATCCGGGCTTCTCACATGAACAACTGTATGTGGCCAGCTCACGCATCAGAAAACCTTCTGATTTATTTGTGTACGCACCAGACGGAAAACCAAAAAATATCGTGTATCCACAAGCACTCGAATAAATAAATAGAATTAAAATGACACTTTGAAATGTTTTCCATATTAAAATGAATAAGCTTCAATAAAAATGACCAATGTAAATTGAATGTTATCATAACCAGTTTCCTTGAATTTCCTTTCTTCTGAGATCGCAGCAATGCGCGACGGGTAAGCAATTATAAATAAATTCTGCTAGTGGCAATGCTTTCTCTCATTCACTGCTAAATTTAGCTATTAAGCAACGTAGTGTTTTTAGTAATGTTTGATTTGTTCTTTCCATTTGACCATCGGTTTCTGGATGGAAGGCTGTGAAAAGAGCTTTGTTGATCTGTAATTTTTTATACAGTTTTATCCAAAATTTAGAAGTAAATTGGCTATCTCGATCAGACATAATTTTGGTCGGCAAGCAATGCAAATGCACTATCTCTTTGATAAAGATGTTAGCAAATTCTACTGCAGTTGGGAGTTTGTGTAGAGGTATGGAATGTGCCATTTTAGATAAATAATCCACGACTACCAAAATAGTTGTATACTTATTTGCTGTAGGCAGAGTAGAAATAAAATCTACACTTATAGTATGCCAAGGAATTGGAGAGGTTGATAAGGGCTGCAGAAATCCAGTTGGGGCTTTATGTGAAGATTTATTTTTAGCGCAATTAGGACAGGCTGTTACATAATTTTGAACATCTGTGATCATTGAAGACCACCAAAAATGTTTCTTACAATTTTCTAGAGTTGTCTAATATCCTGGATGACCTGCTAAGGTTGAATCATGATGTCATGCTAACATTTTTTTTTTTGTAATTCAATGGTTGGTAGGTATAATAAAGAGTTATGATAGAATAAACCCTCTTTGATTGAAATCTTGGAATGTTTTAGCTATTCATGTGCATTGAACTTAAGATATTCTGATTTAACTAACATCATGAAATAGTTTTGTGTAATTGGGGCCAACATTTTCTGTGGAGGAATGATAGGAGGACCTGTTGCATCTTTCTTAGATTCAGTAGTGTAACCATATCTTGATAAAATATCTGATTGCACTTGTTGTGACCCTGTCCTATAAGTAATCACAAAATCAAAAGCACTAATAAATTTAACCATCGCATTTGACGAGGTGTGAGTGCCTTTACAGAACAAAAAAATTGTAAGTTCTTATGATCACTAAATATGGTTACAGGATATTTTGCTCGCATTAGATGGTGTTGCCATTCAGTGAAAACTAGCTTAATTACTAAGAGTTCCCACTCTGCCACGGTGTAATTCTGCTTGGCGGGGAGTACTTTTTTAGAATAAAATGCTACAGGATGTAATGATTGTGAGAAGTTGGCCTGGTATATGATGCTCACTAGTTCTAGTGATCACCATGTACCATGCCAAGCAACCCTTATGATGATTGGTTGCAAAGTCAACCTTATAGACAAGCTATCCTAGGGGTAGCATGGACTAAGCAGTCTGAGGCTAAACTCTGTAAAGGCATGTGAAGCAAGCTGTTTTACCATACACAATCCCCTTGAATACCAAATGAAAGGACACCACACAGATATATATTGAAAATATATATAGATTTATTTCTACAAATATACCCTATACTCTTTATGAGCACAGAAGCAAATGTGTTAAAACAAAACACAGTTTAAATATACAAAAGTTGCACAATTTGGATGAGCCCAAGGGGCCACTTAAACCATATACTAAAATAGTGGTATAAGAACCACTATGGGGAAAGGAAAGAGGCCTAGGGCCTGGGGAATCGCTGGAGCTGTTCGGGACTAGCAGTGATGAAGTCGGGAAAGGCCCGCGGGACTCGGGTGCAGCGCTTAAAGCGCACACATGCACCAATGCAATGTCAATGGTGCGTAAAAGTTACAAAGTTAGTGTTTTAGGAACCTTCCGATGGACCTACAAGGATAAAACTTTAGACACAGGCACTAGAGGTGTATACCAGTGTGGGAACACCGGCATTGCTGAGTTACCTCACCCACAGGAAGCGGGTGCACAGGTGCCAAGTAGTGTCGGGTTTCGTCACGCAGGTCGATGGTGCTTGGAGCTGAAGATGCTGCAGGCGGGTCGTCGAGAAGAGTTCCAGTGGATCCAAGGGTGGATCTGAAGAGGTGAAGACCTGAAAGCAGAGGGGACAATGTTCAAAGTCACTAGCCAGTGACTACCGTGGAACCAGGAAGGAACCAGGCAATGTCGGGTGCAAACAGGTGAAAAGGTGAAGATTGTCTCTGCAGCCACGTGGACACGAAGAGGTCGAGGATGTCCAGGCATTGGTCACGAGCTGTCCCACAAAGGCTCTAGCTGATGGCGGTATTGGCTTCTTGATCGGAGCAAACAGGCCCTGCCTAATGCAAGCCACGCAGGAACCGATGCAAGCTTCTCACTCGGACCAGCAAGGTCAGAGCGGGTGCTCCTTTTCAGGGGAGCAAGGGCCAGTCTGGAGCAACCAGACTAGCAGTGTAGTTTGTAGTTTTCGTTGCCAATATGGCCGCTAGCCGCGTGGCAAGTGGCCGGGATGGCGCATCGAGTGGCAAAGTGCAAAAGGGCCCCACGCAGATCGTGGAGATGCTGGGGGGCTAATCTTCGGTGCAAATGTTGCTCGGTGTCGGGGCTTCTCAAACCCTAAAGCACAGCATCGAGGGTCCTCGGGTGCTGCGCAGTCAGCTTCTCGGGGGTCTTTCAAGGTGTCCAGTCCCACGTCTCTCGGTGCCTCCATGGGTCTCCTCTTTTCAGGGACTGTGGATCGAGCTCTGAGATGTCTGGGAATCTAGGTCTTGTCGGGCTCTGGGCTCGGGCTCCGGTGGGAGGCGGCGGCAAAGCAGACATCGAGTTGCTGGTTGGTGCCTGTATTCACAGGGTGGTCACTCCTTGGCCACAAGGGAGATTCTCTTCAGTCTTCTGTGCAGCAGAATGTCGAAGTCCAGTTTTCTTCTTAGTTTCAAGTCGAGTTCAGGATGATCTGAAGTCTTGGGACACAGCTCCTACTCTTATTCCAATTCTAGGGGCCGGATTACCTGCTAGGTTCCTCCTCTGGGTGGGACCAGGAAGGGGGGTGGTAACACCCCCTTTCCTTTGTCCAGCTTCGCGCCAAGACTGGGGCTGGAAAGCCCCAGCACCGGTTTTAACTGGCCTATGCACGGGGACACCTTGTGTGCCCCAGGCATGTCTGATTCTATTCAGCCCTGTCCTACCCAATACACAAAATCCTGTCTGGGGTGGTGCTAGCACCTCCCAAGGCAGGAAGCCCTTTGTCCAAGCATCCCTCGCTGGAAGGACTCCCAGCAGCAGGAGGTCAGACTTGTGTCTGTGGTGGCAGCATCCATTTTGTGATGCTAAGGCTCATGTTTAACTTTAACCGGGGTTCAGGTTATGTACATGTTGTGTCCCTCTAGAAGGGTGGAATGCTACCCCCGTCGCCAGAACTGGCGAGGGGGTAGTATTCCAATTCGTATGACACCTTACTCGACATGTTTTGATAAAGCCAAACCAAAGATAGCATTTAACCGCAAGGATTATAATGCACTTAAGAGTATATGGTATGGCAGTATCATTGAACAGATAAAGGACTTGGTTCCGAAAGCTGCAGACAGGCTCAGCTCATGTCAGAGCACCATCTCACATATTTCCAAGCACTCTGCCTCCAGGATTGCTGAGGCCTTCCATAGGAGTGGCTGATAGGAACATATGTGTCCATTTTAGGTTAGATATAGGCATACTATACCTAAGTAAGAGGTGATTACACCGACTTACCCCAGCTGAGTGATCAGGCAGTTGTGTCAAATATGGAGGCCAGGCCAGGGGTGGCACAATACGTGCTGCGGCCCCTGGTAGGCCTTGGAAGCACCTATGCCCTGGGTACCTGGGGTGCACTGTTACAGGGGCCTATAAGGTGAACCAATTCCAATTGTGTATGTACCTAAGGTACATGGAGTCCATTTTAAGGAGAGAGCAATTAGCCTGGGGCCCTGAATAGCAGGATCCCAGGCCAACTAAAGTAAAAAAACAGCTAAACACCAGGCAAAAAGTTTGGGGGTAACCATAGTCAGATATCCACCTTCCAACAATGATTATCTCTTTGTGAGAGAACTCCTCCAACTGCCATTTGTGAAGCATCTGCTTCAACAAAAAAAGGAAGATCCGTATCTGGATGTCTTAATAAAGGTGCAGAAGTGAATTTCTTTTTTAACTGAGCAAAAGCTTGGGCTGCCTGATCTGTCCAATAGAATACATGTCCTTTCTGTAAAAGTTTAGTAATGGGCACCACTGCCTCTGGAAAATGAGGTATAAATCGTCTATAGAAATTGGCGAAGCCCAAAATTTTCTGCTCGTCGTTTACTGATGTAGGTTTTGGCCAATACTCTATAGCGCTCACTTTTTTGGGATCCATCATGATTCTTGCTGGGGATAGACAATATCCAAGAAACTCTACGTTGTCTGTATTAAAGATGTATTTTTCTAATTTTGCAAATAAATGGTTTTCTTGTAATTTGGCAATGACTGCTCTTACTTGATGTGTATGCTCTTCTTTGGTCTTAGAATAGATGTGTATATCATAAATGTGAACTATTACACAGATATCAAGGAATTCATTCAACACTTCATTTATAAAAGGGCCAAAGGGCATGATGGTGTACTCAAACAAACCAAATTTGGTTAGGAAAGCTGTTTTCCACTCATCATGCTCTTTGACTCAGACTAGATGGTAAGCCCCTCGTAATTCTAACTTGGTGTATATAGTTGAATGGCATAGTTGGTCAAGGAGAACTGGAATTTTTGGCAAAGGATATTTATTTTTAATTGTAGCCTTGTTTATTCTGCGATAGTCTATACATGCAAGCCACCATCATGTTTAGGAATGAAAAATAGTGGCGAAGAAACAGGGGACGTTGAATGTCGAATAAAACCTGATTCCGTTAGTTCATCTAAATAAGTTCTCAAGTATTTTGTTTCTTCTTCTGAAAGAGAATAAACTCTACTGCTAGGTAGTGTAGCCCCAGGTATTAAATCTATACGACAATCATATGATCTATGCGGTGGTAACGTACAAGCGTTTACTGGGTCAAAGACATCTTTAAATTCTTGATACTCAAGCAGAATTCTAGAAGATGGTGTTATTGTATTGGCACAATGTACAACAGACATGGAATCATTATGTGCTTCTTGATAACAACATGTTCGACAATGAGAGGAATCTAAGGTTACTGTTGTAGGGTCCAATTTATTTTAGGATTATGTGTTCTCAACCAAGGTACACCTAAAATAGGACCAAATGTAGGTGTATCAATTAAATCAAAACTTATTATTTCAGTATGACCGTTCTGACATACCATAGTGATAGGGCAAGTCTTGTTTGTTATCAATCCTGAAGATAATACTGAACAATCAACTGCACAAACTGATTCTGGTTTCGTTTTCCAGTCTGTAGGAATATGTAATTTTTGAGCTACCTTAATATCCACAAAGTTACCCGTAGCTCCAGAACCCAGTAATACTGGTACAGAATGTCGCAGTTGAGTACTGATAATTAAAATGACAAGAATAACAAAATTGTGAGCAATACGGGTCACTGTGTTTGCTAGGTATTGGGAGATCTGGGACTTTTTATTATTCGTACAAGCGATCTCCGTTCTTGACGAGCTTTTTAGTTTTCCAGCTCCGGTGGACTCATCACTGTGGCATTTGTCTTTTTAGGTATTTTGGGCTTTATGGGACAATATTTGACGAAATGTCCCGATCAGGCGCAATATAAACATGCATTTTATTTTCACCTTCTTTCTTTTTCTTCACTAGTCAAAGGCCCTTTAATGGTCCCTATCTGCATAGGTTCTGGTTCTGATGCCTTATTATCTGACTCTTTCTTGTCATGTTTCATTACAGAGAATCTGGCCTCTATTCTTGACTTATCCCCTTTACTCTCTCCTAAACAGTGATCAAAATTTACCACCAGATCTATAAAGTCTGAATAGTCATCAATTAATTCCACAATGTGAGCCAGAGCATCTTTTAACTCATCTTGCAAACACCTATAAAATAAGGAAGTGGGGGCCATAGTATCAAGAATGGGAGATACATTATCGCCGCTTTTATATGCAGGAAACTGCAGCTAAAGCGGCAATAATGGGCCTGATAATATGCCCTTGTGAATTCCCATAGAAGCCCAGGTTAACACCAGAACTTGGGCTTCTATGGGAATTAACAAGGGCATATTATCAAGTCCATTATCGCTGCTTTAGCGGCAGTTTCTTGCCGATAAAAGTGGCGATAATATATATCGCCCTTTTTTGATAATATGGCCCCGCGTTTCTCTTCTGGCCACTGAGTCTCAGTTAATGACCTATTAAGTGTGGTTACATAAGTTAACAGATCTTTGATTCCTTGCTTCAAGCCGAGTAACTCGTTATCACTGGTTTGAACATAAGTGTGTTTAGCAAACACTTTTGCCATAGTTCTCTTAAACATTGGCCAATTATGCAACATGGGATCATTGTCAATATATGAGATGGACCGGTTAGCTGCAGTACCCCCCAAATAAGAAAGCACAAAAGCCACCTTAGTTGCATCAGTAGGAAACAATTGTGGTTTACAAATGAAGTGTAATTGACACTGACTGATACAAATATTAAACTTGTTAATATCTCCAAAGAAACGTTCTGGAGCAGATAAAGGTACAACATTTGAAACTGCCTCTGTGACTTGTACTGGCAACACAGTTGCTTCCGATGCCATGAACGTATTTGAGGTCTTAGTTCTGGCTCCTGTTTCTGCAGAACTTTTAAAAGCGGAGGAAAAAGGGGCTTCCCATAATGATTCTCTAGGTTTATATTGCACCACCTCTTGATGCAATGTCAAGTTTTCCTGTTTTAACTTATCTATTTCTAACTGCATTTGCTGTAACATCAAGGTTACTGAATTATTCCTCTCTACTACTTGGCCATCTATCCTGTCTTCTTACAAGTCGATATCTCTCAAGAAGAACTTAAGTTGTTGCTTCTGCTTCTGCTTCTGTTAAACCTTTACACACCTGAAGTCCAGGTTGTACAAATTGAGAGATGAGACGTTATTTCTCTTCTGCCCCTTAAAATCTATACCCGCCCGACTGAATTAACAATGCAGTCTGACAATAATAGATCTCCAGGGGAAGGGGGAAAATAGGACAAAATAATAAACAAAAAAGAAACACTCCACTGGTTTGAACTTCACTTGACGCCACTCTTTTCTTTTGTTCAGAGTATCAGGTACTCTTACGTCTGTGAGCTGACATCTATTTAAATACACTAATCAAACATGTTAACTTGTATTCATACACTATTATTATTTTGTCTATCTATTAAACATTATCATTAGGAAAAATACCTTTCAGTGCTTGTGGTTATTTTCACCAGAACAGTGACCGCTAAAGAATGCAGCCTAAACTATATTTCTGACTAGATCTGCAGAGAAATAAAAGAATAATATTCACATATGCACCAAATCTTTGCTCATAGTAGAAAGTGCTTCTTGTCTCTAACTTACTAATAACAATCTTCAATATCAATATATAGTGTCTCTTAAAACACATGAATGAGCCTAGAAATCTTTTTAATTATTGTCATCTTCTTTTGGTCTTATTTCGTATAGGCACAACTGCTGCCCTTCATTACACCAATGTTTTGGGAAAAGTTCCAGAATTCCAAGGTGAGTATTCGTAAAAGTATATTTATTCTCAAAGATCGTTTTTTGTTTATGCGCGCTAAAACGATGATAGCGTCTTGCCTTTAAAACCCTTGAATGGCTTTTGGTTAACCAAGTGCATTGAATCAAAACTAAAGAGATTAGTCAGATACTTCATAAAAATAGGCTGTTGTTTAGTTGGATACAGAGTGACCCAGCTTGTGATTTACAGATTCTGGTCTATAGTTATCGCACCTACAGGTTTCAGTAGCACATGCAATTCTTGACTTGTATCTTGTACTTTGGACTCATAAATCTCATGCTGTATAATGCACCATTTGAGTCATTTCTTTCCCAAACTGTTCTGATCGGGTAGAACCCCTAGACACCTCTCTCTTTCGGGTTGGGTACACTAGCTTGAGCATTGTACTAAGATAAAACTTTACCGCCTCAGCAGTTTTAGAATCCTTCTGCCGCCACTGCCACCATGATACAATCCTGAATCATCGTATTATGAGAGCATCTGCAGCTTTATAGCCAATGCTAGCCAAATCCAGCTCAGCTGGCATATTAACCCCTTCCATGCTCATGACGGAACGGTTCCGTCATCAGCGTCGGTGCTCCGGTGCTGATGACGGAACATTTCCGTCATGAGCCAATATGCTTTTAAACCCTTCAGCACTGCAGCGAAATTCGCGCAGCACTGAAGGGGTTAACCTGATACTGCTGCCAAAGTAAAAAACTAAGCTGAACCACAACGTCCAAATGTTTTTCCAACTTAAAAGAAAAAACCTGCAAAATCCATTTCAAACATACCTGCATGTCTAACAAGTGAAATGACACTTTATTTAGGACTGCACATAGGCAGGGGCATATTTCTTAGAGCCCTGTTTCACTTTTGCACTACATAAAGTGGTGCATGCATGACTCTGGGATCTCAAGATTTATGAATCCATGCAAAGCAACTCTGCATGGCTTTGAGTGACCTCATCAATCATCAGTAAGGCAATGCAGCACACATTGCTGCGTCGCCTTCCTCTGTGCCCGGGAGACATTCCATAGACGTTGTGGTGGGTTTTCCCACACAACACCAGTGGAATTTGACGTTACCCCAGATTTACATAGTGATGTGAACCTGGGTAAGCGCCAAATCCATAAGCCTACTGGGGTGAGGTGTAACAAGGAGAAAGATCTTTATTTCTACTTGTTTTTTGCTCTTTCTATATGTGCTGCATTCTGCAACACACATAGAAAGAGGCTTTTGTTCAGACGGGTGCCCCTTCCTGCACAAAAACAGTCCGGTCTGCCATGGAGGAACCCTTGCACCATGGTGAAAGGGTGCCTACGTTGGCGCTAGGTTGCTGAAATGGCACCAGCGCAGGCAGAAAGGATGGGAATCCACAGTATTTCTTATATGCAGTGTATTCCTGCGCTTTCAATTTGGCGTAGGGTCACCCAGCAATGTGCCTTGCTGAGTTGCCCTGTGCCAAATTGCCATAAATGAGGCCCCAATGCTTTACAGCTTCACTCCACTTTGGAAAAGTCTGAAATGTTGCTTGCCCCTCTGTTGGACTTGGGCCTTAGGGCAGGTTCACCCCTAGACTTTTTGCTTGAAATGGTGACCTGGCAATGGTGATATTTGGGATTCTGCGCACTTTCACTGTGTCCCAGTGGAAAGTGCGTGCGCACTCTGAGTGCATGTGCTGAGCTAGGCCTGCCCGCCCATAGGAATGCATGGGGAATGTATGTGTCCCTGGTAGTTCCTGATGCGTGGGGTGTACATGCTTGAGTCTGGTATGTGTGAACTCGTGAGAGTGAATGCTGCGAGATGGTGTATGCAGCATGTATGTGTCTAGAAGGGAAGTGCTACTTCTGGACATTGAGATATGTGTGCAGTGAGGGTGCTGGAGCGTGATTGGCTGGAGCTGGCTGGCATGCCAGGCTCCAGGAAGTCTGGATGGGTCTGCCCGGTGGTGAGTGGGAGATTAGCATGAGTGATGTGTGGGAGGAGTGTACCTGTGTCCTGGATGGGCTGGGTTTTCCCCACACAATGCTGGCTCCGCCCCCCTGTGGTGTGTCTAATGACCCAAGCCCTGCCAGTGAATAGAGAGGGTGGTTGAGGTCAACAGAGTACTCAAGAACCAGCTGCGACTGGTTCCGTCCCCACCCTGCACCTTCAGACAAAGGAAAATGGTGTATAAAAATGGGGCTGTGTCCCCACAGAAGTTGTTCTCTCTTTTCCAGGATCCTGAGGGGGCTGTTGCTGCTGCTGGGCCAGAGGACCGCCACTTGGGTTGTCTCCCTGCCAGGAGACCCAGTGAGCTGGCTCTGGGCCCAGCCTTGCCCCCTGCCCCCCCTGGAAGGACTTTTGCTGGACTTGGTTCTCCCTAGCGCTGGTGAGCGCTTCCTGATTTTCCTAGCGCCTGGGAGCGCTTCGTTTTGCTTGTAGCGCTGAGCGCGCTTTATTGCGACCCCCTAGCGCTTGGGAGCGCTGTTGTTTTCAGCCGGTGCCCACCCGGCGTGTGCCCGCTTGATTGGCCGATTTTAAAGTCCCCTGGCGAGTGCCCACCTCGCCAGGGACCTGGCCGCCATAACGAGTGCCACCTCGCCTTGTTTATTGAAAGAGCCGGTGCCCACCAGGCATTTGCTGTTTACACCCCGCCTGCCTGCCTGAATCGGGCCGCCGCGCTGCCCGCGGTGACCCGGAAGTGAAGGGCCGGCCGGCCAATCCGTGCCCGGCCGACCGGAAGTCCCGCCCCCACAGCCGCGACCCGGAAGTCAGGCAGGCCAGGGGCAGGACAGAGAAGTAACCGGAAGCGGACGGGAGGCCACCACGCGCTCCGGTGAGCAGAGAGAGCCGGCGTCTGGTCTTTCCCCCCCCGGGGCCCTCAAGAGCGAGGGAGAGCCCCGGAGAGGGAGGGAGAAGTGTGGAGGGAGCCCCCGAGGAGCGGGAGCTCCCGTGCAGAGCCGACCGCCCAACCAAGCCGAGGAGCAGCCTCGGAGAGAAGTGCTGCAGCACCAGAGACCGGTGAGTGCCCGCCCCTCCCCTCCAGAAGCGAGTCACTTGTGCTGAGAGGCCCGTGGGGCCTCAAGTGATTCCCGAGTCCCCAGGAGGGGGACTCCAACGACGTGCCAGTGTTCTCGAGTCCCCCAGAGGGGGGGACTCCCACCAAAGGCGCCCCATGTGTTCGTTGAGAGGCTCTAGACACGGCGCACTTTGGGTTGAGAAAGGCTCAAGGGGGCATTTTTGAGAGCCCACGAGGGGCTCAGGCGCCCCCATTGTTGTTTTAGAGCCCCGAGGCTCGTGAGTGCCTGTCTAATTGGGGTAGAGCCCGGAGAGAAGGCTTGAGGCGCCAGATTGTTTTGCGAGCCAGAGAGGCTCAGGGGCCATTTGTTTCACGAGCCCAGAGAGGCTCAGGAGACAGTCAGTTGGGCAGAGCCTAGAGAGGCTCCCACGTTGGCCCCATCAATTGCCACACAGCTGCCCAGCACTACGTGGGCAGCTGCCACGTTTAGGCCCTGACATTGGGACACATGGACAGTCACAGGTGGTGACTTGTGAGATTGGCACAATTATTATTGTTTTTACACCTCTGAATGTATTGTTGATGCATCATGTGTTTTCCTCCCTTACACCTCTGAATGAATGTTATGCATTGCATCATGTGTTTTGTGCTTACTCCCCTACAGGTATTGTAATACTTAGGTGGTTGTTTTCTCCCTAGTACAGGTGGTGCTAGTGAGGTCCTGGTTACCAGTGATTACTGGTTGTGTGCTATTTTTGTGCTACAGTGATTTACATTTAAAGTGCTATTTCTAAAAGTATTATTTCTGAAAGTGTTACTTCTGATTCCTGACAGTGGTCCAGGTGGCCCTGTCTTGTACATATCCCCTGTAAATTCTGCCCGTGCCTCTGGCACATTGTAAAGTGTGTGTTTTATCTAATGAGTTTTGGTGTAATACAAAGGCTATTTTTATATAACCTTGTGTGGAGTTTCCTTTGTGGTGGGTCCTGGGTGTTGTTGCTGGGGTGCATGCGCAAATACTTAACTTACATCGCCTCCAAGTTCAGCCTTGCTGCTCGCGCCACGTTACCTAGAGGGTGAGCAGGGGTTATCTTGGCGTGTAACTCCCTTGCCCTGACTTGGGAGTGGTGGTCTCTGACTGACTTTGGCGAAAGCCCTGGCCAGCCGGGGATCCCGTTTCCAACATTGGCGGCAAGCGGTGAGGATAAGGATTTGTGTTTGCGTTGTACCTCAGTGGTAACGGGCCATACTACAAAACTCTGCATTTTAGATGACCACATTTTAGGGGATTGTTTTGTCTTGAAGTTTCATATTTTCTTCTCCTAAAGGTATCATTGTGCAATTGTGTCCAGTGCATTTGTCCCCCGCCCTGCGCCCAGAGTCGGTACCTGTGTCACTTGTGGTCAGGTTGAGGAATCAGGGGTGGTAGAAACTGCCTTACCAGTCCGAGGGGAGGGTTGTGTGTGGATGAATGGTGTGTGGCACTAGGCAAGTGAGTGTGAGTTCTCTAGGGTAGAGAGCTTGCTGATACCTTGTGAATTGTGTACTCCTGTGTTAGCTCAGACCCCTAGGTTCCCTGTGTGATCTTGTCTCTAGAACATCCTGCCAAGATGGAGCTTGTCTTTGATTTCAGTGATCTAGATACCTACCGTACGTGGGAGCTGGTAAGGTTCTGTGACGAGAGAGACCTAGGGAGGGGTGAGTCAAACTGGTACGACCTTAGGGACCGCCTGGTCAGATGGCAAGAGGGTCAATGGGATCGTGAGCGCAGTGAGGAAAGGGCCCGGGCCCCACACCAGGAGGGTGGTGGGTCTGTGGGGAGCCCTGAAGATTCAGAAGAGGAGGAAGAAGATGACAGCACCTGGACGCCAGTAGAGAGTAGAGACCCCATAGATAGGGAGTCCCTTGCTGGGTCCAGTGTAGGAGGCAGCGCCTCATCCCTTTCCCTGTCCCCAGAGGAGCTGGAAGATAGGAGGAGAGAAAGGGAGCACCAGCTGGCTTTAGAAAAGCTCAGGTTGGAGCATGCCCAGGCTATGGCGCAGCTGGAGCTTAGGAAGCAACAGCTAGAGACCGAGAGGGTCTTAGCGCAGGAAAGGATAGAGGAGGCTGAGAGGGCCTCCACCAGAGGCAAAGTAGCTCTGGAGGATAGACTATCCCCTGCGCGCAGTTTTAATTTTCTGGATTCCCCAGGGAGGGCTGAGTCCAGTGGTGGCAGCTATTTAGACTTCAGTGCAGAAAGTCCCCTACCCCGTGCCCAACGTATGGTCCCTTGTTCCCAAGAGGAGGAGTTAAGGTTGAAGTTCAGGGGCAGTAGGAAACTGCCTCACCAGAGTTGTTTTTTTTTTATGGATGACTGTTCTGATGCAATGTGGGATTGGCTGGAGGCTAGCTCGGATGATGAGAGAGACAGAGTACTGAATATGTTTCTCAAAGAGCAGTTGCTCAGTGTTGTTTGTCCAGAGTTGCGCCAGCACCTGCTGAAGTCTGAATCCCTTAGTCCTTGGGAGCTTGCTGAGGAAGCAGAGCGCTGGGAGAGTGATAAAGGTTCTCTAGAGTCATTAGGGAGTGACTCCAAAAGTAGTGGTTCAGGTATCTTCCAGCCCAGCGTGGTGGAAGAGGCTTAGTGTAGCCCAGCTAGGTCCGAGGATAGCGAGGAGGGTGCAGGGGCTCACTGCCTGGCTCAGTGGAGCAGGAGTGAGGGGGAGACCGAGGTTCCCCAGACGCCCGAAGCCCTGCCTCAGGACTTGGATGGTTTCTGTAGGGAACACCAGGTTGGGGACCTAGGCTGTCCTGTTAGTCCATTTGAGGAAGATCTCCCAGTGAGTAGAGGGCCTGGAGCGTCTGTAACCAGAGCTCCTGTGGTTCTAGAGGCTGGCAGTACCGCTCCGGTAGGGAGGGTACAGGAGTCCAGCGTGAGGAGTGATTGGGGGATGAGTTTCCCAGTGGATGCACCAGTGGACCAGGGACTAGCCAGTTGGGCTAGATCTTCTTGGGGGGACCCGGGTGGAGCCACTTCTGGTCTGGGGGATCATCACGCACTGTCAGGTGGACAGGGGACGGGAGATCTGCGCCAGACAGACAGTCACACAACATATGTCTCATTTGTTAGCCTCAGGGGGATGGAGTGTAAGTCCCCAGAAGTCCTGGAGTGCCAGGCAATTGTTCCACCGAAGGTTTTAGACCAGAGGTTGGAAGGCCAGGTTCAGGATCAGCCTGACCTGAAGGGTAGGATTACTGTAACCAGTGTCCTGACCGGTTCTTCTTCCAGAGGAACTTCTCCAGGTGGGAGAGGGCAGACCTCTGGAAGGGGGTGCAGAGGGTGGGAGAGCCCACCTCTGACCCCGGTGCAACCTGAGGGGTTAAACCCTGGGTTGGAGTGGCGTTGTAAGGGTACCCCGCGCAGAGGGAGGAGGAACCCTAGAAGAAGAGGTAGGGGGAGGAGAGCCTTCCCTGAGACTCCTGGTCCACCTGAGGTTGTAGGCCCTAGGCTGGAGAACCAGTGGCAGTCTAGTCCTGTCTTGCAGACAGGAAGAGTGGAAAATGGCCGCTATGTGCCAGGGGTTACTACCCCCCGCTCTGCGAATAGGCAAGGACCGGTGGCACCTGGGTGGCCCAGGGCCTGGTCCTGGCCGCGGACAACTTGGGAGTACCAGTGGGGTAGCCCAGTTGGTCCAGACAGTGTGTTGAGAAGGAATCCCATGGGTTCACCGTGGCGTAGAACAGGAAGGTGTCCCTGCAATTGCGGGCCCGCGTCCGTGTTCTATCGCCCCAAGCAGGGAAGTCCATCACGGTGGTGATTGGTCTACCCTGCGTTTTGGCTGGAAGGGGGTTGTGTTGGACTTGGGCCTTAGGGCAGGTTCACCCCTAGACTTTTTGCTTGAAATGGTGACCTGGCAATGGTGATTTTTGGGATTCTGCGCACTTTCACTGTGTCCCAGTGGAAAGTGCGTGCGCAATCTGAGTGAATGTGCTGAGCTAGGCCTGCCCGCCCATAGGAATGCATGGGGAATGTATGTGTCCCTGGTAGTTCCTGATGCGTGGGGTGTACATGCTTGAGTCTGGTATGTGTGAACTTGTGAGAGTGAATGCTGCGAGATGGTGTATGCAGCATGTATGTGTCTAGAAGGGAAGTGCTACTTCTGGACATTGAGATATGTGTGCAGTGAGGGTGCTGGAGCGTGATTGGCTGGAGCTGGCTGGCATGCCAGGCTCCAGGAAGTCTGGATGGGTCTGCCCGGTGGTGAGTGGGAGATTAGCATGAGTGATGTGTGGGAGGAGTGTATGTGTGTCCTGGATGGGCTGGGTTTTCCCCACACAATGCTGGCTCCGCCCCCCTGTGGTGTGTCTAATGACCCAAGCCCTGCCAGTGAATAGAGAGGGTGGTTGAGGTAAACAGAGTACTCAAGAACCAGCTGCGACTGGTTCCGCCCCCACCCTGCACCTTCAGACAAAGGAAAATGGTGTATAAAAATGGGGCTGTGTCCCCACAGAAGTTGTTCTCTCTTTTCCAGGATCCTGAGGGGGCTGTTGCTGCTGCTGGGCCAGAGGACCGCCACTTGGGGTGTCTCCCTGCCTGGAGACCCAGTGAGCTGGCTCTGGGCCCAGCCTTGCCCCCTGCCCCCCTCTGGAAGGACTTTTGCTGGACTTGGTTGTCCCTAGCGCTGGTGAGCGCTTCCTGATTTTCCTAGCGCCTGGGAGCGCTTTGTTTTGCTTGTAGCGCTGAGCGCGCTTTATTGCGACCCCCTAGCACTTGGGAGCGCTGTTGTTTTCAGCCGGTGCCCACCCGGCGTGTGCCCGCTTGATTGGCCGATTTTGAAGTCCCCTGGCGAGTGCCCACCTCGCCAGGGACCTGGCCGCCATAACGAGTGCCACCTCGCCTTGTTTATTGAAAGAGCCGGTGCCCACCCGGCATTTGCTGTTTACACCCCGCCTGCCTGCCTGAATCGGGCCGCCGCGCTGCCCGCGGTGACCCGGAAGTGAAGGGCCGGCCGGCCAATCCGTGCGCGGCCGACCGGAAGTCCCGGCCCCACAGCCGCGACCCGGAAGTCAGGCAGGCCGGGGGCAGGACAGAGAAGTAACCGGAAGCGGACGGGAGGCCACCCCGCGCTCCGGTGAGCAGAGAGAGCTGGCGTCTGGTCTTTCCCCCCCCCCCTGGGGCCCCAAAGAGCGAGGGAGAGCCCCGGAGAGGGAGGGAGAAGTGTGGAGGGAGCCCCCGAGGAGCGGGAGCTCCCGTGCAGAGCCGACCGCCCAACCAAGCCGAGGAGCAGCCTCGGAGAGAAGAGCTGCAGTACCAGAGACCGGTGAGTGCCCGCCCCTCCCCTCCAGAAGCGAGTCACTTGTGCTGAGAGGCCCGTGGGGCCTCAAGTGATTCCCGAGTCCCCAGGAGGGGGACTCCAACGACGTGCCAGTGTTCTCGAGTCCCCCAGAGGGGGGGACTCCCACCAAAGGCGCCCCATGTGTTCGTTGAGCCCGGAGAGGCTCTAGACACGACGCACTTTGGGTTGAGAAAGGCTCAAGGGGGCATTTTTGAGAGCCCACGAGGGGCTCAGGCGCCCCCATTGTTGTTTTAGAGCCCCGAGGCTCGTGAGGGCCTGTCTAATTGGGGTAGAGCCTGGAGAGAAGGCTCGAGGCGCCAGATTGTTTTGCGAGCCAGAGAGGCTCAGGGGCCATTTGTTTCACGAGCCCAGAGAGGCTCAGGAGACAGTCAGTTGGGCAGAGCCTAGAGAGGCTCCCACGTTGGCCCCATCAATTGCCACACAGCTGCCAGCACTTCGTGGGCAGCTGCCACGTTTAGGCCCTGACATTGGGACACATGGACAGTCACAGGTGGTGACTTGTGAGATTGGCGCAATTATTATTGTTTTTACACCTCTGAATGTATTGTTGATGCATCATGTGTTTTCCTCCCTTACACCTCTGAATGAATGTTATGCATTGCATCATGTGTTATGTGCTTACTCCCCTACAGGTATTGTAATACTTAGGTGGTTGTTTTCTCCCTAGTACAGGTGGTGCTAGTGAGGTCCTGGTTACCAGTGATTACTGGTTGTGTGCTATTTTTGTGCTACAGTGATTTACATTTAAAGTGCTATTTCTAAAAGTATTATTTCTGAAAGTGTTACTTCTGATTCCTGACAGTGGTCCAGGTGGCCCTGTCTTGTACATATCCCCTGTAAATTCTGCCCGTGCCTCTGGCACATTGTAAAGTGTGTGTTTTATCTAATGTGTTTTGGTGTAATACAAAGGCTATTTTTATATAACCTTGTGTGGAGTTTCCTTTGTGGTGGGTCCTGGGTGTTGTTGCTGGGGTGCATGCGCAAATACTTAACTTACATCGCCTCCAAGTTCAGCCTTGCTGCTCGCGCCACGTTACCTAGAGGGTGAGCAGGGGTTATCTTGGCGTGTAACTCCCTTGCCCTGACTTGGGAGTGGTGGTCTCTGACTGACTTTGGCGAAAGCCCTGGCCAGCCGGGGATCCCGTTTCCAACATTGGCGGCAAGCGGTGAGGATAAGGATTTGTGTTTGCGTTGTACCTCAGTGGTAACGGGCCATACTACAAAACTCTGCATTTTAGATGACCACATTTTAGGGGATTGTTTTGTCTTGAAGTTTCATATTTTCTTCTCCTAAAGGTATCATTGTGCAATTGTGTCCAGTGCATTTGTCCCCCGCCCTGCGCCCAGAGTCGGTACCTGTGTCACTTGTGGTCAGGTTGAGGAATCAGGGGTGGTAGAAACTGCCTTACCAGTCCGAGGGGAGGGTTGTGTGTGGATGAATGGTGTGTGGCACTAGGCAAGTGAGTGTGAGTTCTCTAGGGTAGAGAGCTTGCTGATACCTTGTGAATTGTGTACTCCTGTGTTAGCTCAGACCCCTAGGTTCCCTGTGTGATCTTGTCTCTAGAACGTCCTGCCAAGATGGAGCTTGTCTTTGATTTCAGTGATCTAGATACCTACCGTACGTGGGAGCTGGTATGGTTCTGTGACGAGAGAGACCTAGGGAGGGGTGAGTCAAACTGGTACGACCTTAGGGATCGCCTGGTCAGATGGCAAGAGGGTCAATGGGATCGTGAGCGCAGTGAGGAAAGGGCCCGGGCCCCACACCAGGAGGGTGGTGGGTCTGTGGGGAGCCCTGAAGATTCAGAAGAGGAGGAAGAAGATGACAGCACCTCGACGCCAGTAGAGAGTAGAGACCCCATAGATAGGGAGTCCCTTGCTGGGTCCAGTGTAGGAGGCAGCGCCTCATCCCTTTCCCTGTCCCCAGAGGAGCTGGAAGATAGGAGGAGAGAAAGGGAGCACCAGCTGGCTTTAGAAAAGCTCAGGTTGGAGCATGCCCAGGCTATGGCGCAGCTGGAGCTTAGGAAGCAACAGCTAGAGACCGAGAGGGTCTTAGCGCAGGAAAGGATAGAGGAGGCTGAGAGGGCCTCCACCAGAGGCAAAGTAGCTCTGGAGGATAGACTATCCCCTGCGCGCAGTTTTAATTTTCTGGATTCCCCAGGGAGGGCTGAGTCCAGTGGTGGCAGCTATTTAGACTTCAGTGCAGAAAGTCCCCTACCCCGTGCCCAACGTATGGTCCCTTGTTCCCAAGAGGAGGAGTTAAGGTTGAAGTTCAGGGGCAGTAGGAAACTGCCTCACCAGAGTTGGTTTTTTTTATGGATGACTGTTCTGATGCAATGTGGGATTGGCTGGAGGCTAGCTCGGATGATGAGAGAGACGGAGTACTGAATATGTTTCTCAAAGAGCAGTTGCTCAGTGTTGTTTGTCCAGAGTTGCGCCAGCACCTGTTGAAGTCTGAATCCCTTAGTCCTTGGGCGCTTGCTGAGGAAGCAGAGCGCTGGGAGAGTGATAAAGGTTCTCTAGAGTCATTAAGGAGTGACTCCAAAAGTAGTGGTTCAGGTATCTTCCAGCCCAGCGTGGTGGAAGAGGCTTAGTGTAGCCCAGCTAGGTCCGAGGATAGCGAGGAGGGTGTAGGGGCTCACTGCCTGGCTCAGTGGAGCAGGAGTGAGGGGGAGACCGAGGTTCCCCAGACCCCCGAATCCCTGCCTCAGGATTTGGATGGTTTCTGTAGGGAACACCAGGTTGTGGACTTAGGCTGTCCTGTTAGTCCATTTGAGGAAGATCTCCCAGTGAGTAGAGGGCCTGGAGCATCTGTAACCAGAGCTCCTGTGGTTCTAGAGGCTGGCAGTACCGCTCCGGTAGGGAGGGTACAGGAGTCCAGCGTGAGGAGTGATTGGGGGATGAGTTTCCCAGTGGATGCACCAGTGGACCAGGGACTAGCCAGTTGGGCTAGATCTTCTTGGGGGGACCCGGGTGGCGCCACTTCAGGTCTGGGGGATCGTCACGCACTGTCAGGTGGACAGGGGACGGGAGATCTGCGCCAGACAGACAGTCACACAACATATGTCTCATTTGTTAGCCTCAGGGGGATGGAGTGTAAGTCCCCAGAAGTCCTGGAGTGCCAGGCAATTGTTCCACCGAAGGTTTTAGACCAGAGGTTGGAAGGCCAGGTTCAGGATCAGCCTGACCTGAAGGGTAGGATGACTGTAACCAGTGTCCTGACCGGTTCTTCTTCCAGAGGAACTTCTCCAGATGGGAGAGGGCAGACCTCTGGAAGGGGGTGCAGAGGGTGGGAGAGCCCACCTCTGACCCCGGTGCAACCTGAGGGGTTAAACCCTGGGTTGGAGTGGCGTTGTAAGGGTACCCCTCGCAGAGGGAGGAGGAACCCTAGAAGAAGAGGTAGGGGGAGGAGAGCCTTCCCTGAGACTCCTGGTCCGCCTGAGGTTGTAGGCCCTAGGCTGGAGAACCAGTGGCAGTCTAGTCCTGTCTTGCAGACAGGAAGAGTGGAAAATGGCCGCTTTGTGCCAGGGGTTACTACCCCCCCTCTGCGAATAGGCAAGGACCGGTGGCACCTGGGTGGCCCAGGGCCTGGTCCTGGCCGCGGACAACTTGGGAGTACCAGTGGGGTAGCCCAGTTGGTCCAGACAGTGTGTTGAGAAGGAATCCCATGGGTTCACCGTGGCGTAGAACAGGAGGGTGTCCCTGCAGTTGCGGGCCCGCGTCCGTGTTCTATCGCCCCAAGCAGGGTAGTCCATCACGGTGGTGATTGGTCTACCCTGCGTTTTGGCTGGAAGAGGGTTGTGTTGGACTTGGGCCTTAGGGCAGGTTCACCCCTAGACTTTTTGCTTGAAATGGTGACCTGGCAATGGTGATTTTTGGGATTCTGCGCACTTTCACTGTGTCCCAGTGGAAAGTGCGTGCGCACTCTGAGCGCATGTGCTGAGCTAGGCCTGCCCGCCCATAGGAATGCATGGGGAATGTATGTGTCCCTTGTAGTTCCTGATGCGTCGGGTGTACATGCTTGAGTCTGGTATGTGTGAACTCGTGAGAGTGAATGCTGCGAGATGGTGTATGCAGCATGTATGTGTCTAGAAGGGAAGTGCTACTTCTGGACATTGAGATATGTGTGCAGTGAGGGTGCTGGAGCGTGATTGGCTGGAGCTGGCTGGCATGCCAGGCTCCAGGAAGTCTGGATGGGTCTGCCCGGTGGTGAGTGGGAGATTAGCATGAGTGATGTGCGGGAGGAGTGCACCTGTGTCCTGGATGGGCTGGGTTTTCCCCACACAATGCTGGCTCCGCCCCCCTGTGGTGTGTCTAATGACCCAAGCCCTGCCAGTGAATAGAGAGGGTGGTTGAGGTAAACAGAGTACTCAAGAACCAGCTGCGACTGGTTCCGCCCCCACCCTGCACCTTCAGACAAAGGAAAATGGTGTATAAAAATGGGGCTGTGTCCCCACAGAAGTTGTTCTCTCTTTTCCAGGATCCTGAGGGGGCTGTTGCTGCTGCTGGGCCAGAGGACCGCCACTTGGGGTGTCTCCCTGCCTGGAGACCCAGTGAGCTGGCTCTGGGCCCAGCCTTGCCCCCTGCCCCCCCCCTGGAAGGACTTTTGCTGGACTTGGTTGTCCCTAGCGCTGGTGAGCGCTTCCTGATTTTCCTAGCGCCTGGGAGCGCTTCGTTTTGCTTGTAGCGCTGAGCGCGCTTTATTGCGACCCCCTAGCGCTTGGGAGCGCTGTTGTTTTCAGCCGGTGCCCACCCGGCGTGTGCCCGCTTGATTGGCCGATTTTGAAGTCCCCTGGCGAGTGCCCACCTCGCCAGGAACCTGGCCGCCATAACGAGTGCCACCTCGCCTTGTTTATTGAAAGAGCCGGTGCCCACCCGGCATTTGCTGTTTACACCCCGCCTGCCTGCCTGAATCGGGCCGCTGCGCTGCCCGCGGTGACCCGGAAGTGAAGGGCCGGCCGGCCAATCCGTGCGCGGCCGACCGGAAGTCCCGGCCCCACAGCCGCGACCCGGAAGTCAGGCAGGCCGGGGGCAGGACAGAGAAGTAACCGGAAGCGGACGGGAGGCCACCCCGCGCTCCGGTGAGCAGAGAGAGCCGGCGTCTGGTCTTTCCCCCCCCCCGGGGCCCCCAAGAGCGAGGGAGAGCTCCGGAGAGGGAGGGAGAAGTGTGGAGGGAACCCCCGAGGAGCGGGAGCTCCCGTGCAGAGCCGACCGCCCAACCAAGCCGAGGAGCAGCCTCGGAGAGAAGAGCTGCAGCACCAGAGACCGGTGAGTGCCCGCCCCTCCCCTCCAGAAGCGAGTCACTTGTGCTGAGAGGCCCGTGGGGCCTCAAGTGATTCCCGAGTCCCCAGGAGGGGGACTCCAACGACGTGCCAGTGTTCTCGAGTCCCCCAGAGGGGGGGACTCCCACCAAAGGCGCCCCATGTGTTCGTTGAGCCCGGAGAGGCTCTAGACACGGCGCACTTTGGGTTGAGAAAGGCTCATGGGGGCATTTTTGAGAGCCCACGAGGGGCTCAGGCGCCCCCATTGTTGTTTTAGAGCCCCGAGGCTCGTAAGTGCCTGTCTAATTGGGGTAGAGCCCGGAGAGAAGGCTCGAGGCGCCAGATTGTTTTGCGAGCCAGAGAGGCTCAGGGGCCATTTGTTTCACGAGCCCAGAGAGGCTCAGGAGACAGTCAGTTGGGCAGAGCCTAGAGAGGCTCCCACGTTGGCCCCATCAATTGCCACACAGCTGCCCAGCACTTCGTGGGCAGCTGCCATGTTTAGGCCCTGACATTGGGACACATGGACAGTCACAGGTGGTGACTTGTGAGATTGGCGCAATTATTATTGTTTTTACACTTCTGAATGTATTGTTGATGCATCATGTGTTTTCCTCCCTTACACCTCTGAATGAATGTTATGCATTGCATCATGTGTTATGTGCTTACTCCCCTACAGGTATTGTAATACTTAGGTGGTTGTTTTCTCCCTAGTGCAGGTGGTGCTAGTGAGGTCCTGGTTACCAGTGATTACTGGTTGTGTGCTATTTTTGTGCTACAGTGATTTACATTTAAAGTGCTATTTCTAAAAGTATTATTTCTGAAAGTGTTACTTCTGATTCCTGACAGTGGTCCAGGTGGCCCTGTCTTGTACATATCCCCTGTAAATTCTGCCCGTGCCTCTGGCACATTGTAAAGTGTGTGTTTTATCTAATGTGTTTTGGTGTAATACAAAGGCTATTTTTATATAACCTTGTGTGGAGTTTCCTTTGTGGTGGGTCCTGGGTGTTGTTGCTGGGGTGCATGCACAAATACTTAACTTACATCGCCTCCAAGTTCAGCCTTGCTGCTCGCGCCACGTTACCTAGAGGGTGAGCAGGGGTTATCTTGGCGTGTAACTCCCTTGCCCTGACTTGGGAGTGGTGGTCTCTGACTGACTTTGGCGAAAGCCCTGGCCAGCCGGGGATCCCGTTTCCAACACCCTCCATAAACAAGAGGGCCTATTTAAGAGAGGCTTGCACCGCAGGAGCATCACTTTTTTGACGCACCTGTGGCGCAAGCCTCTCAATCATATCTATGAGGCGATGCAAAGCCACTCTGCATGGCTTTGTATGGTCTCATAGATGTGGGTTAAGACAAAGCTGTGTAAGTTGCTGCCTTGCCATATTCTGCATCAAGGAGGTGTTTCATGGGCATTGCGGTAGGATTTCCCAATCAGCCCCCATGGATTTTGAGGATGCCCCAAATTCTACTTAATCACGCAAACATGGGGCAGCACCAAAACCTTACGCCTCTCCAGAGCAGGTGTAACAAGGAGAATTTATTTATTTCTCCCTGTTTTTTCCTCTTTCAATGCAGCACACATAGAAAGACGAAAACACCTCTCTGGATTGTTTTTGTGCTGGAAGATGCCCCTTCCTACATAAAAACAATCCTGTTGGCAATGAAGGCACCTTTGCACCATGATACGAGGGTGCCTACATAGGCACTAGGCAGAAAATTGTGTGCCGGCACATAGTGAAAGGACAGGAACACACCGTATTTCATAAACACGCTGCATTCCTGCCCTTTCACATTGGCGTTGGCAGCAAGAAGTCTTGCGGCGCAGCCCTATGCCAATTCCTTATAACTGAGGCCCTAAAGACTACACTACAGCACATGGATTATTTTGGTTTGGGTTTTTAGTTTTAGAAAGTCTTAAAACATAACCATATAAGAGTTCAAGGGTTGCAAGTTGTCCTTTATTTCATGTCAGTATCTCATTTTGATGATGAATTTGTGAAAGAAATACTGCCTGAAGCAATGTTTGTTTAGCCACAACAGTAAAGCATTACAGCATTGTTTTTTTCTTTGCATTATGATGCTTTTTATTCTCAATTTATAAATAAAAATTGAATTGTGAGTACTACAATTCTAATAATATTGGGGCGGAATTAACCAGCCATGTTTGAACTGGGGAAGTAAACTGTGTTGGTGAATAAAAAAAATATACTTATACTCTCTAAGGCAGCCCTTATTGTATTTGTAAACGTGTGTTTTTACGTGCGACAGTGATTCTGCAAATGGTATAAAGGGAAATCAGCGAGACTCATATTTTACAAAGATACGGTCTATTTAAATTATTCACAGGCTTCCCGCATGCCCTTTTCATCGAAATTAATTTGGAAATAATGGGAGGGCCATTCTACTGCATTGCACTTAAATATTTCAGACAGTCACTTTAACCTGTTCAATACAACTTGAAAAATAAAACCCTCTGTTCTGTGCAATACTATAGTGGTGCAATTAACTTTTAGGGACCTTTCCAATTCAAGTGCAGTGTTTTGCAATAGTCAATCATGTTTCTGAGACTTACTCTTTCCTGCCGCTCATTAAATCTCATCTTAAAGCGTTCTTGCTCCAGTGTGGATCAGTCCTGTTTTTCTTCCTGATAAAATATTGATCTTTCGTACTCTTTATCACACTGCTTTGTTTTGCAGCTGTAAAGCATTTTGAGATACGGTCACGCGAGGATGGAGCATCGGATTCAGCTTTGGGGCCCACCCAGGAGGGCAGGGGGGGGAGGAAACGACTACAGACAAGTGATAAGGTGTGACAAAGACCGCTTTATTGGAAGCAGGTGCATCCTAAATAAACAAACCTTGGCCTGTGCCGAACAAAACTACACCTCACTAAATAAGAAGTACCTGACCAAACCCCCACCCCCTCCCCTAAATGATTTCCCCCATTTCAACATAACACAACACCCACAACATATCCACAGCATACCACCTGAAACATGCCTTGTTACAAAATTGGACATTCCTTGACTTCTGCGATCCCCACCCCTTATCAAACAAGCCCAGGCCTCCTACCCTTGTCCCCCCTTTTGCTCTAGGAAAAGCGCCACTCGAAAGCCACTTAGTGACTTTCGACCCCCCCATAGGAATCCCCCCCCCCTTGGATACCTACGCACCCCCAAAGCTAAATCCAGGGCCTCCTTCATCTGGACGATATACAGTTCCATCCCGTAACGAGATAAGTGAACCCCGTCCTCTCTGAAAAAATACACCGCCCCGTACTTCAGTTCCAGGTGCTCCATGCGCCCTATCCCTTCCTTCGTGCAAAATTCCTTCATTTCCCTGATGATTTTTCTGCGTGCCCTTTCTATAGCCCCTGGGCGCTCCGCTTCCCTCCAGAGCCTCCTGGGAATGAATTCTGACCATATCACATGACATCCCGCCCACTTCTTCTTAATCTCCAGGAGGTCCCTTTTCATTTGTTTCACCAGGGCCAGTCCTTTGCTCAAAACCAAGTCATTTTCCCCCACATTGACAATCACCATATCCGGACACACCCCCCCGCACCACATTGTTCAACACCGGCATCAATTCGTGCCAACGCATCCCCCCTTTGGCCCCTCAATGACATTTAAACAGTCTGTCGTCCACAAGTTCAGGTTCCGATGCCTGTCCCTCTCAGCCCTCTCCGCTCTCTTAACAAATGAATGCCCCACAATGTATATCTCCACCATCGCCGCAGCCGGTCCCGCCACAGCACCTGCAAAGACACACATGTAAGAGGGCGGAAAAACATCCCTGTTACAGCGTCCCGCCTACTCCCCGTAACCGGACATGCGTCTTGTAACAATCCGACTTCCACCTCCCCAGTCATTTGATGTCCTCCGCCCCCACACCTGACGCGCCGCATCTGTCGCCGCCCCTATTCTAAAGGAATGCATCTCGAACACCTTGGGGTCCTCACCCATGAACCGTAGGGCGTGCTGCAGAACCCAGAACACCTGACCCGCTGTCACCAGTCCGTCCTCACCGCGACCAAAAACCTCTCCCTCTGACGTCTTCCGCCTGGCTGCCAAACGCTTGGCCCACGCTGCCGGGCACACCCCGTCCAGCCTCCCCGGCCCCATCACCACCCAGGTCCCCACCCGTCGCTGATCCGTCTTGGAGCGCCGCAAGCGTACCGCGACCTCCCTTGCCTGCACCTCAACATCCTCCCAGAGCACCCCCCCTCCCTCCTCTCAGACCCACCAATTCAGAAATCCGAAAAGCCCCAAAGAACAGCCAGGAAATGAGTGTAGAAAACAACACCGTCTCCCCCCATAGCGACACACCGACTGCAATGCCCGCAATAGGTCCCCCAGCATCTCCCCTGTAATGGGCCGCCGCTGACTCACCCGAGCGCCTCTCTCTCGTGCCCAACCTTCCAACAATCTTGCCCCCAACTCTCCCGCCAAAGGAGGATACCCCAACCACAGCCTCCCCATGAACGCCACTGCCGACAACTTCCCCTCGATCGTCACCCTCAACAAACCCTTATCCATCAAGGCCAACATGAAACCTGCTCCTCCCGCTTCCATCGGTCCCCATGCCTTACCGCTCCAGACTGTCGAAATTCCTCCCAGGCCTGTATATACGCCTTCCAAGTGGACGCCGCCACCGACTCCCTCACCAGTTGAACGACCCTGCATCTCCCACCGACCACAGCTCCCCTGGCACTGGCATCTTGTTCTCCTCCGCCTCCGTGGCTAGCCCATGGAACCTCTGCCACTGTGAACGAGACAAAGCATCCGCAATGTCATTGCCCACCCCCGCCACATGTCGGGCCTGAAACAATTTGTCATGCTCTAGGTAGCGAAGAACGAACACCCTCATCAGTTTCAGCACTTGTGGGTCCAGTGCCGATTGCCTGTTCACCACCTGCACCACCGACATGTTGTCCACCCGGAACAAGACCCGCTTAAGGGCCAGCTCCCGGACCCACACCGACACCGCCACCACCAAAGGGAACAATTCCAAAAAGGCTATGCTGCGGCCCCCCGCCTGCCACTGCGGCGGCCACTGTTCAGCACACAATCGACCCGCCCAGTACAAACCGAAACCACCAACACCCGCCGCATCGGAATACTTTGTGACGTCCCACTCCCAGTACTCCGGGGGCGCCATGGGCACCCCATTGAACCGCCTCAGAAAAGCCAGCCACATCCGCAAGTCCTCCTTTGTCCCCACCGACAGCCTAACGTGATGATGCGGCAATGCCAAGCCCGACAAAGCCAAGCCCAACCGCCGACAAAACATCCGCCCCGCGCGCACCACCTGATACGCAAAATGTAGGTGACCCAACAACACTTGCACCTCCCACACCGTCACCTTCCGCCTGTCCAACATGCGCTCACCAACGCCAGAATTGCCGCCCTTTTTTCTTCTGGTAGGCGTGATTCCATGGCTGCGGAGTTGAGCTCTATGCCTAGAAATGACAGCACCATACTGGGACCGTGCGTCTTTTCTGGTGCCAGGGGAACCCTCAGGTAACCCATTAAGTCCTGAAAATTGTGCAGCTGTCGCTGACAGTCCATCGACCCGGGCCGCCCCACCAAAAAGAAATCATCCAAATAGTGAGTCACTGTCTCAGAGCCTGTGTGCCAGGAAAAAGCCCACTGCAGGAAGGAGCTGAAATGCTCAAACATTGCGCATGAAATCGAGCACCCCATCTACAAATATGCTGCCGTCAAATTGGATTCCCAACAACTGGTGATCCTCGGGGTGCACCGGGAGCAACCTGAAAGCCGATTTGATGTCACACTTCCCCATCAACGCCCCCGGTCCCAACGCCGCCACAATCTTCCGCGCCACATCCACCGACGAGTACGAGACCGACGTGAGATCCGCCGATATGAAATCGTTTACCGACGACCCCTCTGGCCACGACAAGTGCTGTATCAGCCGGAATTGCTCCGGCTCCTTCTTGGGGACCACCCCAATCGGGGAGGTGATCACATTCGGCAACGGCGGCTCCGCGAAGGGGCCGACCATCCAGCCCTCCCTCACCTCCTTGAACAACTTCTCCCGCACCACAACTTTTCGCGCGTGCACCGACTTCAAATTGTCCGCCCAGCGCGCAATCCGTGGCCCCTCTTACCCCAACCGGAAACCCTCCCCGAAGCCCCGTCACAGCACGACCGCATCGTCCGCCCACGGGTAGGCCGCCAGCAACGGCTCCTGCCTGTCCAGTCTAACCAGCGTATGAGCCTTTTTCCACAGCCCCTGCTCCCCCTGCCTCACCCCGTCCCCTGGCTTGGTTGCCCCCTGCTGCGTGCTGCTGTCCCGCTGCCATGTGCTGCCGTCTCGACTGACCTCCAACTCCCCAGCAGCGGACCACTGGGTGCCGTCGTCCGCACTTGGAGCATTTGTGCCGAAAGCGGCACACTTGCCAGCCACATGTCCCCTTGGTGAAATCCCAACAAGCTCCGACAGAGTTCTGCCCGGAGCTCTCGCCCTGCCCCACCCCTCCCCGCGTGGGGCGAGCCAAAAAGGGGGTCGGCACGAGTGGCAGACCGCTCGCCGTATATACCGTGTGACCGAACTTTGCCCCTCCCATCGTCTGCTGATACAAGTCGGAGTCCCGCGCACCCCACTTTGCCTCTGGGTCCGCCGCCATTCGCGCCCAGAACTCCTCGTCATAATGTGACCAAGCGTAACCGCCATAAGTCACCTGCGCCCTCTGGACCACGTCCATATATTTGAACAACGCCACGGACCTGTCCGGATACTTCTCGCAGTACACGCTAGCATATATGAGGAATGTCGCCTACCAATTGTCAATCGTCAGTGGCACATTGGGGCGCCTGGCCAACTCCTGTTCCTCCTCTTTAGACCCCTCCTTGGCCGTTAGCTCGCTGTGCAGGAGCTTCAGCATCTCCACGTACTCCCCTTCCATATCTTCTCCTTCGTCGCTAGTGAGAGATGGGCCCCCAGCGGCTTTGTCACCCCCATGTATGGGAGCTTACGGACAGGCACCACGCAACTCTCCTTCCCCCCGGCAACCGCGCCCATCGTTGCGCTCCCCGCCGTAGCGCCCCCTTTGCCGACCTCCCTGATGCCCGCCGACTCTGCCTCCTCCGACGGTGCTGCCCCGTCCGTGCCTACCCCCGCATCCGTCACATAGCGCCCTTTCACCACCGCACAAAGTCCTCCCCTTGGCTCCGTCCCCACCGAGACCTGCGCGCTGCCCTTCCTGCCCAAACCACTCCCCGCTCCATCTCCCACCTTACCGGGTGTCAAGGTCGGCGTCCTCACTGGATCCCGCCGCCTAACCAGTGGAGCTTAGGGGTTCATCACTCTGGGCGTGTCCAGCCACGGTCGAACCTGCAACACACTGCCAACAGCATTACTACCCCCCGTCCCTAATCTCCCCCTCCTCTTCTGACTCTCCCCCTCCTTCCCCGTGTCATTCCTGCTCACTCTCTGGGATCTCCACTCGACTCAACCCCGCCTTCTCCCTACACACTCTCATCAACGCATCCAGATCCCCGCTCACACTCCTTCCGCCCACCAAACATGACCTGTGCTCAGTGTTCACCATCTCGCCACGTACACCCTGACCCCCGGCGGCTGTCTCGACCCTTCGGGGGTGGGCGGGCGGGGACCTCTCGCCCCGCTGCCTGCTGCGTTCTCCTGCCGGGTCCCTCATTGGAGCGCAGCCGCCCGTACAAGGCAGAACCAGCCCATCCTCTCGGTGGGCCGAAGCCGCAAGCTGCTCACCCGAGCGCCTCTCCCACTGCTCCTGCCAAGGAAAGAACGTGGAGTCCAGCATGCCGGGGAAAAAACGCCCCCCCTCACACCCAGCTTCACCCCTCTCACCCCAGCCCCTCCGCGGCCCCCTCCCCCAACCTGCCGAGTGTCCTCCTTGCTTCGCCGGCAGCTCCTGCCACTCCCCCTGACCCCACCAGCCCCCACCCACCCCACTCCCCCATGGCGCCTGCCGCGGATCCCCCACCACCCATCCTGGACTCCCCAACCCGGCCCACTGCCTCATGCCCCCCATCCCCACCCCGGCGCGCTCCGGCCACCCAACATCCCACCCCCGCCCCTCCCCCAGGATACCCCCCACACCCTCCCCCTCATCCCTTCTGGCCTTCCCCAATGACTCTCCCCCATGCCCCTCCCCCCCCCCTCCCCCTCCTCTTCTCCCCTCGCCCCCCCACCAGGGACTGCTACCTGATGGGGCCCACCATGTTCCCTTCCTCGCCGGACGAAGATCCCCAGTCCAACTCCGTGTCTCCCCCCCGTCCCCCACCCCCTCCCCCTCCCCCTCCCCCTCCGATTCCTCAATCAATAATGGGGAACTCCAATCCCCTCTCCCCCTTGCACCCCACTCCCCCCCTGTTCTCCCCACTGCTCCCTGTCCCTCTATGCCTGGCCCTTCATTCTGCCCCTGCTGCTCTTCATCAACCTCAGCCTTTCCCCCCTGTGGCACAACCGGCACAGCCTCCCCACCCGCTCCCCTTCCCTGCCCCCAGCCCCCTCCACAAATTCCAGCGATGTCCTCGCTTTTACCGCTGTCTTTGCATTCGCCGCCTTGTTTCCCCCCGCCCTCCTCCTACTCCTGCCCCGCCCATGCATCTCCAGGCCCCGCCACCCGCCCTCCGCACCACTCCCGCCCCTCCCCCCAGCCCCGCGAGCCCTCCGCGGTCGAGACCGCGGGGGCTCGCACGTCACTACAGCTGCCGCTGCGCCGTTGGCAGCGCGCCGCGGTGGCCTTACCTGCACTTCCGGACGTAGGAGGTCCAGCCGTCCCGCATCTCCGAGCAGCCGCACCGCCTCCAACACGCGGGGGTCCTGCAAACTCACCATTCCTCGCACCAACCAACAAACCGGTAAGCGAAGCAACCGCACACACCTGACCAAGCCCCTACGCGCAACAACTCACCAAAATCGTCCAGGGTCCCCTCCGGCTGCTGGGTCACTGACCCAAGAGGGCCGGTCTTAAACCACCCCCAGCCCAAGCAGCCCAATGACTAGCCCAAAAGGAGCCCAACCCCCCCCCCCCGAAACCAGCCCAAGTAGCCCAAACAGTCCCAAAAAGCCCACCGTGGTCTCCTAAGCCCCCCCCCTTCCCTCCGGGCCCAAAGCTCCCTGGGGGTGGCAGGCCGCCCCCCCCAAAATCCCATTCTAGTTTGTTGTATTGTGTAGATGTTTCAATGTTTAAGAAATGTACGCAGAGGAGGGAACGTTTCAGTAGAATGGTTTATCAGTCCGTGCTTTGGGAACACATAGCAAGCAAACCTCTTGGGGATGAAGTCACACTATGGGAAAAAGCATTATGGGTCAGGTCAGGACTACGGGTAGCCTCAGCATGGCAATCTGTTTCCTCACGTGGCTACTTACGTTCTGAAATCCACTCCCTCTCAGGGGTTCAATGAAATATTTCCTCAATCGCTGCTTTATTGCTACTACAGACGGGAAACATTAAATACGGGTGTTTTCCTGCATTTCTCCTGGCTTTATTGTATCCCAATTTTTAAATCGGGAGGTCGTTTTTTTGACCAGCCTCTTATAAGGTTAACTGCTTCACTTTTTTAATGACATTCTCTCACCCTCTGATCCACTTGTGACTTGGAGGACGTCAGAGGCTCATGCCAGGCCCATTTTTGTCTCTCTCTGGTGTAGGAATACTCCTGGTGAGAGATGTACCCCAGAAGCACGGGCTTTTCAGTGTGCTGCCGCGAAACCTATGAAGAACCATTGTCTCATGGGGCTCCCTGATGCAGTCGGGTGGCAGGTAGGATGGATGATTGAAGAGCGAATGAGCAGTGTGTGTGAGAGGAGCAACTCAGGGTACCATTGTGGCATAGGATGGAGTCCAGTTAGGTCTATGGAAGCAATGACCCAGGGAAGGTGGTTTCTTACAAAGTGGTAAGTTATGTTGTTCTTGTGAAAGACACCCCCTGAGTATAGATCATGTAAAGTAGTTCAATGTAGAAGTGGTGCTTCAAGAAGCGGTGCCAGAGAGGGAAACTAAATGGGCACTTAAGGGCTCCTAGTATCATTGTATTGATGAGCTATGCAACACATTATTGGAAGTTTGGGGCCAGCTAGATGTAAGTTATTGTAATTACTTTCATGTAGTGCTTACTACTCCTGGCTAGGCATTAAAATGCATTGAGGCAGATAGTATGTTAATCCGTAACCCAAAATTAATGGTTAACCCAGTGGTTATTAGTTATTGTAAATTTGTTGGGTGTTCAGTTATCTTTCTGCTCTGAGGAACCGGTAGTATTTGCTTCAGTTTCTTGTGGTGCATTTGTTCCATGAGCTTGCCATTGCAAAAAAACGGAGGTGCCAAATAATTGATCAAGATGTGAATTCATCCGTGAAGAGGGAGAGCAGAACATAAAAGTTCCCAAGAAAACATGGATTTGATCATTTTTTTGGTTAAATAAATAGAATAGTGTGAACTCAATTATAGTGTAACGCTGTATCATTGTTGTGTGGCCGACCATATTACTGAATTATCCAACGAGTGGAATAACGTTTTTCATTTCCATAGTTAATCTAGGTAAAATGGAGGCCTTCAGATTTGAGCTGAAAGTGTTCTAAAAAGTTGACAAGGAAAGTCCAAATCGAAGGAAATAACACCTTCTGTCAGCTTCACTTAAACCCAATGGATTTTATGTACTGAAGAATACAGGTCATTGATCTTTACCATTTGTGAGAAAAATTAAATGCTTCTTGCAATTAAGTGAAATTTCAGCAACCTGAAACATAATTACACTCAATGCAAAACTGCTATTTAGTGCTATATTTTAGCATGAAATGCTCCATCTCATGAGTGTTTGACACACTGATGCATTATGTGCTATAGAATTGTGCATAAAACAAAAGCACGGTGCACAACAGCCACTCATATTATGTTTGCATGTGCTCTTGGTACATTTTTACTGTAAATGGCATGTTCACCCTAATTTATTAGAGTGAATGGTGCGTAAATACATGGTATTGCAAAATGGCATAATTTCGGGAATTTTGCATAACAAGAGTAATGCAAAGTTTCGGAAATTAAGCAAAATATGCCTGCATAAATCATAATTTCGGGAATTTTGCATAACAAGAGTGCAAAGTTCCGGAAATTAAGCAAATTATGCCTGCATAAATCAAATTGAATCCAGGCCTAATTCTTGTCCATTTGAATCTATTGAGAACTGGTCAGAAAGTATATAGAATGCACAATTGTATCTCAGCAGTCACCAAGTGTTTAGGTACCTCTAAAGTCTTAATATTAGTTCTATTAAAATTCCCTGATACCATATACGTTTCTTGGTGTTCTGAAAACAACGAAGTCCTTGGAGGCTTCCATAGTCATAATATATAGAGTTGGTAGCCCATTCATATATGTGTATCTACTTGTGAATAAACTTAACAGTACTTTGTAATGTTCAAATGCCTGACGAGTCTTCCTTTCTTGTCTCTCTAGACATAGAAAGTTTATACACCTGTATTCCGCAGGATGCTACTCTAAAAGTTTTGGCGGATGTCCTAGAAAATACAACATGGGATTATACAACTTCCAGGTCTTTCATTATTGAGTGTGCCACCCTTGCCTTAAAGCGCAATTTTTTTCAATATGAAGATTCCATATACTTACAAAAGACAGACACGTCTATGGGCAGCACTTTTGCCCCAAGTATTGCGGGGCTGTATGTGCATAACTTTGAAAAGACACACATTTTGGCTGAAACCAACCCTTACACTCTCAATGTTATCCTGTGGCAGAGGTACATTGATGATGTGCTTTTAATCTGGCAGGGTTCGGAGGATTGCCTGTTGGCATTTTTCGACTGGGTCAACACCTGTGACCCTCATTTAAAATTCACTCATCAGTACCACCCGAGTTCCATTGTCTTCTTAGACGTGACAATAACTAGGGAAGGGGACCATCTAGCCACAAAGACCTACTACAAACCCACAAGTAAGAACAACCTACTTCATTTCACGAGCTTTCATCCACGCCCGTTGCGTGAGAATTTACCCTTTGGCCAATACCTACGGATTCGTGGGAACTGTAGCAACCTGAGTGATTTTAACGTACAGGCGGATGATCTGACGAATAAATTGCTTACACGAGGCCACCCCAAAGGTATTTTGAGAAAGAGCCGTAAGAGGGCTAAAAATCAAAATCGAGAGGCTCTTCTAGAGGACTATAATAAGAGCAGTGATGCAGAGACACCTTTAACATGTGTCACAACTTATAGCAACATCTCGAATGCAGTGAGTCGAAGTGTGGGTAAACATTGGCGAGTAATGGCCGTAATTGGAAAAAAACGCTGTTCTCCTACAAGCGAGAATAAAGCTTGAAAGATGCATTGGTCCATACTCGACCAAAGCATTTTGATACCACTCAGGATAACAACGTCCTCACCACATGGGGTTTGCCCCCGGTCACCGGGCATTACCCATGTGGTGGATGCAGCGTATGCCACCTCACAACAGCAACCAAAACACTAAATCTGGAGGTTGGAAAACTCTGGTACCTGAGAGGGCATACAAATTGCAACTCGTGCAATGTCATCTACCTCGTGACATGTCCCTGTGGTTTACGCTACGTGGGGATGACCACGAGGAAAGTAAAAGTGCGTATTTGCGAGCACCGCAGTAATGTGAGGTGCCGTAAGAGCACAACAAAGTTAACCGTACATTGCTTAGAGAAGGGACACTGCCCAAACGACCTCAGGTGGACGGTTATTGAACAGCTTAGCCACACCGATGATAAGGGCATTTTTGAGAAGGAACAGAGGTGGGTGTATCGACTTTCGACACATCTCATTGGTTTGAATGACGCCATACCATGGGGGTCGATAATGAAACGCTGATGGCTTTTCCACTTATTGTAAATAGTCATTCAATACAGTTCATAACTATTGAGCTTTTTCTTCTCCATTATTTCATTACCTAGTTTAGGCTAGGACTGTTAAATGAGATGTATGGGTTTTGAAATATTATTACTTGAACTTTGAGAATGATTAATTATAAGTAGGTACATGTCCAGGAATTTATCTAACTCCTTCTGGCCTTCTGAGGACTACGGATTTTGTGTGTCCGAAAAAAGCATTCAATAAAGTTGGACAATTTGATTTGTCCATAAAAAGTTCTTTCACGGAACATTCATGCACGTAGCCCCTTTAAGAAAAACATCACGAGTGCATGTCACGTGTCTGGCAACACTGACACGTCATTTGCTCTCGCCCATAGCGGAAAAGCTTTTAACACTGCTCGTTGCCGAGGCCTCTGTATTTTCGGGCGGCGGATGTGGCAACAAGCAGGTTGAGAGGTGGAGAGCCGCCGGGAGTTTGGTTAGCGGGGAGGGGTCTGGCGGTGTGGTTTTCTGCCGGCTCTTTGGGTTATCATCCCCGACGGCGCATTAAGAGGCATTTTGCTACCTTAACCATGCCCTACCCTTGCATGCAACCGAACTCCTAATGGGGTTGCTTTCTCCCATTTTCTTTATGGTTACAGAATGCCGGGCGTGAAGAATTTTCCCCTGCCGCGAGCTCATGGTACATTACTCACTAGACGAATATGTGAGTATTGGTGCCAGTATGTTCGCGTTTCTTTCTCTGGCCTTCCATGTGCTAATTAAGGTGTATTTTAAGTTTTCGACAACCAAGGTTGCCGAGTTGTTTTATTAATGGTCACTTGGTCAATAACATGATTTGAGATAATTTCTCAATTGCGTTTCTCTCCTAAATTTCGAATTTATTACGCATAAAAGCAGGGTTTGAGTTAAAACCTTCCCTTTTCATCTGTCTAAAAAAGAATTGACAAATGAAACTCAGGGGTCAAAGATGGCACGTTAGCTGCATTTGTATCAACTAAAATTGTGTGCTTATTCTGCATGCTAGACAATGGGTGCCGCATTAATAGAGTTGTGGCCTCTTTATAAACTTTTCATTTTAAGATTTTCGAGTCACGTATGGTTGTATGCACCAGAGATATGTAATTTTTACATATTGTTTGAAACTCGACACACGAGTGATGTTTATTCACAATTTCTTGTGTTTTGTTACATGTTTTAATTTTTTCAGACGAAATTCCTCACATATAGGAGGAGAAGCACGAGAAAGTTCCAAGTGCTTTTGGATACACACAAGATCGTATTCCTTTTATAATATTTGTTCTTTACTTCAGATGATGGTGAAGCCTTAGTGTGCTTCACCCATGTGACGTAATTGTAATGGTCCTGACGAATGCTGAGCCAAGTTGGGCTCCACATAGCAGAAACATGTCGACCTTTTATTGTTTTCCTTTTTATTGTTTATTGTTTTCTTTCTTAGGACTGGGTGGTTCAAATTAACGCAATCACTAATCCGTCCGACCTTTTCACCCATTTTAATGAAGTTAGAGCTACCCCCTTAATAAAGTAATTTTGTCAGCAGCCCACACTTCTTTTAAATCACTGATTCACTTTTTCTTAAAGAAAAGAACCCAATGAAGACAAATGGCAACCAACTGTCTTGTTGGTGCCTGAGGGCTCTTTTTCTTTACTCTGTGCATGCCACACGACTCTGTCTGAATGGTCATAGCGTATTGAATTTATTTCTTTAATGCTAATAACTGCCTAATTCTCACTTTCTTTTGTCACTCTTTTGTTGATTTGTATGTAAACTTAACAGTCTGCATGTCAACAAAATGAAGAAGCATTTTCTAAGCCAGTAGGTCGCTCTTTAACCCCTTGCGTGCTTGTGACGGAACCGTTCCATCACAATCCTCGGGTGGGCTGTGCTGGTGACAGAACGGTTCCGTCACGGCCCGCTCGCCGCGCCTGCGCGGCACGAATTCTGCGCCTGCCCTGAGGGTTCTATTGAGCAGCGGGGCCGTGACGGAACCGTTTCGTCACAAGCACAGCCCACCCGAGGCTCGTGACGTAGCAGTTCCGTCACGAGCACAGGAGCGCCGCGCGGCCCCCCTCTCCCTTAGCCCTGCGGCGGAATAGCCGCCGCAGCTAAGGGGTTAATGTGCTGACACATGCAAACACAGAGATACACTAACTAGGACTATTTGTGGCATATCTCTGTGAAACATTTCTCAGTCTGTGCATTCTATATCCATTTTCAATTTTTTATTTTCCCAAGCTTTTTTTGCTGCATGGCATCAAGACTGCCAGATCAGGGCAAAAAAACATCAGAATTACAACTTTGAGCTATACAAAACAAAGCACAGAAATAGGAGACACAGAAAGAGGTTGCACAGAGACATGGCATAAACCTTGTGTGTTCATGTAAATGTAAATGTAAATGTAAATGTGCTGGACTTGTAAAGCGCACAGCTGCCCGTAAGCGTCCCGGCGCTTGCTTAGGGAACCCGTCCTGGTATTCCCCTGTGAGAAACCCGGGCAGGGTGTCCACAAGGTGAAAGCCAGGCATCCCGCCGCGAGGGGCCGTAGTGGAGATTAAGCAAGCTATTGCCCAGAGTCGCAGAGTGTGACCCCGTGAGTTGAGTAGGCACCAGAGCGAGAATTGTCAAGTCCGTGGAATTTTTGAGCACGAGACCCACCGAGGCGGGGAATCGAACCCTGGTCCACGGTCGACCTCAGCTGCCGGGTCTGCTGCCTCTAACCACTGAGCCACGCTTCTCCACCATTTGTGCATGACTGTGATTGCAGTATTAAAGCCAGACCTGTTGGGTTTGAAAATACATAGGGACCGATTACGATGTTGGTCTGAAAGCCTCCGCTAAATTTCAATGTCAGCAGTCAGAGCCTGAATCAGTCGGTCATTCCAACACGGTTCCGACTGATTATCAGAGTCTTCCGGCTGGTCGGAACCGTAAATAAATCCCCTATGGATGGCAGTTCTGCCATTGGGATTACGACGTCAGTTTCCCACAGTCTTTCCCTGCCGGCCTGTCAACATGGAAAAGCTGTCGTAAAGTGACTTTCGGGGGCCCTAGCAGGTCCCCCGTTGACTCCTCCACCTACGGTTGGTGGCCAATGGGATACTTAGGGTGCCCCCTTGTAAATCCATGCACGGTGTGACTGGCACCACAGGGTGCCTGCCACAGGGTGTAGGGTGTTACACCAACACCCATTTCTTCATGGGAGCCTGTAGTACAGCCAGTTTACGGCCGTAACACAAGCTCCAATAGAAAAATGGGAGCATCTGACCGTACATTGTTTGGTCGCATCGTTATTAGGAGATCCGAACCACTGACCGGAGGCCAGTCGGTCCTGAGTCCCAGACGGTGTCAGTTTGAGGCAACTCTAACCAACATCGTAATAAGCCCCTTAGTGTCAATGTGTTAGAGGTCTATAGTTTTTAACATTTCTGCCTCCAGTTTAGCACTGAGACAATATGTTACCATAAGCATTTTGAAAGTAATTAATAACTGGTTTGACCAATTCAATTTGATATGCTTAGAGATTGTGGTTCTCTTTATGGAAATGGTAGGGAAGGTGCAGTGCTTTAGTAAGTCATTCTCTGAGAAGAACAATATGAAGCGTGATATGTTGATGTATTCATCAATGTTGCACCCCATTAACTTAGAAGTTTTGTTTCTAACCTCCTCAGTGAGGCACTGGGACAATGAAAAGTTTATTGAGTTAATTAGTTTACATTTAAGGGACTCTGTCTGGATAAAAGTAACTATCCAAACGTTTCATTTTTTCTTATCTTTTTTACGTAAAGTATGTTGTTTCTTAACGGTAAAATAGTGGTATGGAAGAATGGTGCAACCAGGTTTTCGTGAGTGCAATAGCACCAAGATCACATTTTTGGATGAGGGCATAAATTGAAAATGCATTGGAGACAAAAGATCTCCATTTAGGAAGAGAAGCTTTTATGTGCCTAGGACATCTAACCCTGGAGATTGTGACAACAGCGGTATTCGTACAAGCGCCTTGAGACCCTTGCGGGTGAGTAGTGCGCTATACAAGTATCAATTTACAATGTATTTACATTTTATTTGGGTAATATTAGATCGGGGCGATCTAACGAAATCTTTGGTTTTGATTATTATAGTATATGTTCGTCAATGTATTGCTCGGGCATGGATTAAAATAGTGAGTCCAAGTATTACTGAATTTTGGGTATTATTGAGAGAAATGTATGAAATTGAACTGGCCTTAGCTAAAGCCAGGGGCCTACGCTCTTGAGTAAAATTTAAAAGTGTGTGATCGAGCCTTCAGTGGGACTAAGAAGTGGTATTGTTTCCAATTTGTAGTTTAGGTTATTTTTTGCAGTTAATTATTTGATGTCATCTTCTTACTTTTGTTAGTGCATTGTATGTTTTACTCTCTGTGTTCTCATGTGTCTTGGTTTTGGCTATTGTTGTGCTATCTCTGTTTAATGGTATTATACTGATGGCTAATAAAATACAAATAATTTTAAATGAAGTAAATATTAGTGAAAATCGTGTAGGAGCCAAATTGCCCTTAAGTGCAAAATTGTATTTCATACAACATCAGTGTAAGAACAAGATAAATTCAGAAGCAAACACAGATGCAAATTCACTTTCAGATGTAAAGTCACATTGAGATTCAAAATCACCTTTAGTGCAGCATCAGCAGACGTGTTGAAGCACTCAAAGGAGCATAACAGATTTCTGGGTGCATTTCACATTTGGGTGCAAAAAAAAAATTGTGTTTTCACAACGAGGTGCAAAATCACCATTAGTGCCACATAAGCAGATATAAGAAACCCTTACGGCAGCATAAATCAAATTTAGGAGGAATATACATTTTGGTGCAAGTTTACATTTAGGTGAAAAATCACCCTTTGAGTAGCCAGATTGCTGACACTCTTTTAAGAACACAGATGCTCCTCTGTTGCAGTGCATGGATATTTTGCTTCAGTGTTTATGCACTGAAGTAACAACCACTATGCAGGCAGGTAAATTAAAACTTGCAATACACATTTTTCAAAAATGGCTGAAGCAAATGTACAAGGGGCTCACCGAAAGCAGCTCCATGTTGGTGTTGATGACATAAGCACCTTTTGAGGTCTGGTTGGAGACCGCTTCATTTGTCGTATTTGCCCCTGCAAGATCCTTGCATAACTTAACCTAAAGCATGACACAATTACTGGTATACTATTAGTTTAATTACTTGGTATCAGCAGATGCGTATGCTAAAATGTATATTTTGTTTAAGGACAAAATGTAATTTGGAGCTAACTGGTGACCTTGCATTACATGTGTGTTGGCACCTCACCAATTTAATAATTTAACCTTACCAGGAGAGTGAACTATTCATACACTGAGCTATACAACAAGTGCCTTTTGACATTTGTCATTTCGTTTCCTATCTGTCAATGTTTGTCCCTGAGCTGGTCCAGTTCCTTCAATGAAGGCACATTAACTGGACGTTTCACTGTTGAGCCCTTTGTCTTTTCATGCCTTGATTTTTTTATCATCTGATTGGCATCGCTGCTTGAAAAGGTATTGCTCCTGCTTGCAAGCCTGTTTGGTTTTGGACACCCATCAAGTGCACTATTCAACCGCCACCTAAAGGCATCATTCAACATGATGTAATGAATGCCACATTCAACAGCGGTGCAGTGTATGCCGCTACGGAAAAGTGCTGCATCCATCTCCTTTAATGAAAAGTGTCGACAGCATAAGAAGAATCTCCTAATTACCCAGAACCCCTCCAGCGACAATGTATCCGGCTAACAGTGTGTGTATGCGCGGCAATTCTACGCAGCCGTGTGCGGATGTGTGAAAAGAAGGAAGGAAGTGGTGGCCAAACTCCTCCTCAAAACAGCATAAATCCACATGAGTTTATGGTGCATAAATCTGAATATGCTTTAACCAGTCGTGTTTTAGGTGCGGATAAAAATTACAGTCGCATTTCTTACTGTTCTCTATAGATGTGATTTTTTTTAAAGCTGGTCTAATGAGAACTATACGTTTCAGATGGCATGTTCACTGCACACTTTGCCTGGGTGGGATATTTATTTATTCATTTACTTTCTTTTTTGAGATATCAATTTATTCATTTACTTATTCTTTTAAAGCACAACTCTCTCCAAAAGGTATCTTGGAGATAGCATGGCAGTAAGTTGACATCTTAAATATTCAAAAACAGAGAACAGAGTTTAATATCATCGAAAAAAAACAGGTTTTCAAACACTTTGAAAGCTTAGCAAAATCGGTTGGGGTTTCCTGTGTTTCAATGCCACATAAAATGATCAGTCTACGTGGGTGCACAGTACGCTTTTAGTACATCGACACAAAAAGAAAGGAGGCATTGATGACATCTATAACGAATAGAGGGCCGCATTTATGAAAACTGTTGCATCACTGCGTGAAAACAGCGATGTAACAGTTTTCACTGCACCCCCCTTGCTGCGCGATAGATGCACTGTATTTAATGTATGGCGCTCCATCTGTAGGCGCAGTAATGACGTATTGCTGGAGTGTGTCACAAAAGTTGACCAACTCCAGGAATGTGTCAATACACATGGGCAAGCCCCATGTTAAACGTGCTTGCGTCAGTCTTATGCCTGCTGTGAGGCAGGCGTAAGATTTAGACACAGTGGCGTCCTAGAAGTGGCACAGTGAAATGTGATAGATTTCACTGCGTCTCTTCTACGACTCTTTTTACAGGAGAACACCCACCCTGCATACATTAGGGCAGATTTACAAGCCCCTTGCGCCACTTTGGCGTCACTTTTAACATGGGAAAAGTGACACAAAAGTGGCGCAAGGGGTAAATAAGCCCCATTATACCTGACTCAGGTATAATGTAGTGCAGGGCTTTACAAAGTGATGCATCTGTTTAGATGCGTCACGTTTGTATATAAAGCGCAACATGGTGCATCTTTTACGCCACCAGCGCGCCACAAAAAGTGATGCAACGGTGGTGCAAAAGTGTTGCAGGGCCTCACAAATAAGGCCCTGCATCTTTAGACAGAGGCGAATGTTGTGAGCTATACAGAGTTTTAAGCGGGAACCGAGATATTCATCCTGTGTACGTTGCTTCACTGGGAAGGAGTACAAAGTATATTGCGCCAGAAAGATGAAATCAGGTCTTTTCAGTTTGAGTACCAGTCTTGCTGCTGCTTTTTGGACAATTGAAGCCTATGCAGTGCCTTGCTAGGTAAATCAAGGTGAATGGCGTAACAATATTCCAAAGGTGAAGAGATGAAAACATTAAGAATTTTGATTTTATGAGAGGAAGAAAACAGATGAATTATCTTTTTAAGAGTTTGTGATAGGTATTCTGAGAAGAAACACTGCGGAAGTCATTCCCATCGACCTGGAAAGCTTCATCAAGCCTGGATGTCACTCAAACCGCCATCACAATATTTTTGGGGAACGATAAACTCATCATACTATTTTCCAACGTAATGGTGCAATGGAAAGCTGAATTGGCTTCTCGAGAATGACGACCTTCACATTATAGTAGACAAGATTGATGAGTTTAAGTTGCTGAACCTTCTTGCATGCAGCTCTCAGAATTGTAAAAACTGATATTTTGAACTTTTGCAATATTTTCTTATGGTATTCCTACATGTTCTTGTTACACGATATTTGGGAAGTACATCTTCCATTTGCTTGCCAGCTTGGCACTGAGACCTATGGCATAAGCTTGCCAAGTGTTTACCCGCATGTGAATTTGTATTCATGTGTCTGTCCCAGCGTGTGTATTCAAATGTGTCCATATCTCATTGCTTAGATCCTAGATTCAGAGTCCCAGTATCCTTATTACCATGTCTGCATTCTATTGTATACGCCCTTTTTCCATGGTACTTTTTCTTTCCTCCTTTTGTTTTTATACATTCCTCACCCCACTATGGCTGATAACATGGACCTAGCACTTGATGACACTATGGTACAAGCCATCTTACAAACTCTGAGTATCCGTGATATTCAAATTACACAATCATTGTCACAATTAGAGGAGTAGGCCAAACCTTTCACCATGAAAATACAACATTCACACAGCCATGCAACGAATATCTATGAGGCAACATTGCCCCACAAGAGATGATAACATCAAGTGCTCCTAAAGTCTTCTTGGACAATATTTCGTTAAAAAAAAGACTGGTCATTAATTTCCTGGAGATGCACCAGGGATTAGTTTATCTTGTTGGTTAACACAGCTATAGAGATATTGAACCTCCTTATGATAGAGATCCAACAACTTGAGAACCAGATTACATGTGCACTGCAGATGACTCTGTTCAAGAAAAAGTTCAGTAGAGGTAAACACGACCTCGAGTGAGACCACCAAGAATCTTCTGAAATACAAGGTTAACAAACTGATGAAGGATTTGGAAACGTTCTCCCATGAGAAAGCGTAACCCTACGTCTTAGATGACTACCAGTCACAACCCCTTAAAATGAACAACTGGAGTGTGGCAAGGGGCTGGCGCCAAGGAACTGACTAATGAACCTCCAACTTGGTCGAGTGGAGCAACACTGAGAACTCGAGGGACTCTGATGGCACTACCAGGATTTGAACAAAACCATCTGGGGGATAGGGTTTCTTCCTGGGCCCCCCGTCACAGATACCTTGGTGGTCCTCCCAACCTTCGGCAGTTATGGATACTCACCTCAATTTCTGAGCAGGGGAGTGGGAGAAGAGGACAAAAAAGAGGAATCAGAGATCCTCATAACCACTGATGCCCTTGGATCCTGCGATAGAACAGGGGATGACACAGAGCATGACCAAGAAACCAACTCTATCCCTAAGCAATATGGCAACCTCATTGTGAACCTGAGTAATAAGACTCTGACACTACAAGAGAAAGATGTCTTGAACAAAGGCCTGCTCACTGGGGAGATGACTTCACTACACACAAATAGTTGTCCTGGTTTTTTTGAAAGAAACATTTGTCTTTCTACTTTAATAGAGCAGAAAACACCCCCACAGACAACATTCCTAACAATGATTCAAGAAACAAGACCTCTTTCAATCCACCAACTTATCTAGTCTGTCCAGAAGTAGCCACTTTTGAGAAAGAGGTCCTCAAGGACTTTGAATCCCTGAAAGTGGAAGCTAAATACCCATTTTTCAACTGCTCCATTTGTTGTGGAGTGTGCATCAATAGCCATGAAAGAACATTTATTTTTATTTTAATACCAACTATATTGGCAAGTCACAGGAACTTCTATGGGCAGCACCTTTGCTCCAAGCATGGCTAATCTCTGCATGCACAGTTTGAGGCAACACACATCTATCCAGCTGACAACCCCTTCCAGATGAACCTCAAGTTGTGGAAGAGATATATAGATGACATCTTGGGCATTTGGGAGGGTCACCTTACTCCACTGAATGACTTTTCAGTGTGGCTGAACATGAGAAACAACAATCTTAAGTTTACCTGCGAGTGCAGTAAGTCTGCACTTCCATTTCTTGAGTTACTACTGTACCCAAAAGATGGTGGTATATTTTTAGAACTTTATAAGATACTGATGGTCTGGAATTCACTATTGTGCTAAAACACCTTTCCCCCCCTTGTGCGCTATGTGACAACCTTCCATTAGGACAGTTCCTCAGACTCAGGAGGAAATGCAAGAACTTGAAAAATTCAAAAGGCATATGGCAGAATCGAGTGATCACCTCTCTCAAAGACAATACCCACGGGACTTCATTCGCAGAGTGGCTAAATGAACCAGGAATTACAAAATGGAGGCTCTTTTGGAATCCTACCCCAAACCCATTTCAGAAAGTCTGATATGCATCAATACATATAGTCACCAGACAAACATAGTCAAAAAAGTGATCAACAAAACCTGGCATATTCTCAACACAGGTGATAAAACACTAGCAAACCCCTGTTTGCTCTTAAATGAAGCAGAAACATTGGAAACATTGTTGTCCACACAAGATCACAAGCAAGTCCCTTCAAGGAGATTCCAGACACGCTATGGTCATTGCCTCTGGTCAGAGGACATTTCCCCTGTGGTTCTTGCTCTGTATGCCATTTAACACAACCTACCACACAGATTGATCTTGGGTTAAGGAGGCCATGCAAACTAAACAACCACTCTGACTATAACACCGGGGGATGGGGGGGTGAAATCTATCTCATCACCTGCCCATGTAGACTCAGGTATATGGGCGTGAACACCCACAAAGACAAAACAAGAATAGTCGAACATCGGAGTTCGGTGAGACGGAAGAAATCCAATACCAAGTCAACTCGACACTTCCTCCAGTCCAGACACACTGATGATGTAATTTGGTGGTGCATTCTAGCCAAACCCCACTACACAGCACATACGGGCAGTTTAGAGACAGTGTTATTTCAGAGGGAGCAACACTGGATTTTTTAACTTGAGAACCATTTATGGGACTATAAGGATGCCATTCCAGGGACCCATAATGACGCTATTCCATGGACCACTTTATGACCGCTATGGCTTGTTTTTTAACACCCTGAGTTACATATCTATAGTGTTTGACTCCTGCACAGATCCTATGTTCTCCACCAACACCAAGATAGCCCCCACTAGGACCTTTTATGTTTTGTTTCCTGCTTTTTCAACCCACCCTGATCCACCTGAGAGTCCTCCTAAGCATGATGCTGACTTACACCAGGGACCCCCCTGTTTGTGCCCTTGACCACATTGTGACCACCCCAGTCCTCTTGGGATGTTGCACCCATATGCTATTGGTGAGGGACACTGAATAGGGCACATGTTCATAATAATAGTTCTTCCGTGACCTTGTTCTCTTGCCCTCAATTTTTCCCTGAGTGCCTTTTTTGACCCTTAGAGCTGGTAACTGACTAGCCTAGCTCTAAGCATTAAACTACTGATTGTCCAATGTCTCCAATGTGTTGATGGCAGTCATTAAGTTAATGCTTTTAATCATGCTGTTTTGGAGTCTAGACTATGTATCCCAAGCTCCCCAGCAACCCCACCCTGTTTTTCAATGAATTCTTTACCCATGGCCCTTCTAAAATGACGTGCCCTGCGTCACTTTCTTCGTCCAGCCGGGTGCACCACACAAGTCATCGACAGGGACTCTTAAGGTATGTGGGCCGAGTAGGGCACAAATGCTGCTACATTTGGTTTGCGATATATTAGTCTTTTTCTGTCTTCATGTTTGTTGCAGTAATAGACTGGCCCAGCGAGTTACCAGGGTTAACAGGGTTGACTAGGAGTGCATATACAGACCGATTAGGTTATTTGAGTTATCAGTACATCCAACTCTGTCACTCATATTCAGTCAGCAAGACCACACAGTGCCCCCTCACATACTGAGTCTTTATCCTGCCCAGCCATACTGCCACCCACTTTTGATGGGCCGCACGTGCTCCAATGTGAAAGAAAAAACCCTGCTTGACTGCAGGTCTGCTCCCTTTTCTTTATAATATGTGGACAGACTATGTGTTTTGTCCGCAGGTGATCTGGTGTGTGTTTTAACTGCCTCATTACGTGGTTTATAGCATGGTTTTCCTTCAACACCTTTACCCGAGACCCTATACTGTGACGTAATTCTTCCCTTGTTTCTGTTGCTCTGGCATAATTATTGGTCCCATGTTTTACTTAGAATAAGAGAGAGTTGAATTCTTTCTGTTGCATTGTACAGGTATGTGGTGTAGGTGGCTGCCTGAGGCTTAAGAGCGTAATAAACTGACAAACTTTGGCTAATTCCTCTACAAGCATGATTGTGTAGACTGGTGACAGAATCACCATGTACCTATTCACAATAGTTCACAGGTTGCAAATTGTATCATTTTTGGGAAGTCAAGTGTCATACTGTGTGAACACTTTTAATGAATCTCTTGTTCCTGTTTCTTAGTATGACAGTGGACCTGGTGGCTCATGTTGGGCCACCTCTGAAACCACCTGGCTTACGTCTGTGAGGCTGGTACTTTCTTAATATTTTTGCAGAGTGACACCATCACCTTGGTCCTGATGAATGCCTTTGAAACCTTCATTGGGTCAGTAATGGGCAGAAACATGTTCACCAGGTAGAGGGGGATTTTTTCCTAAGCCACTGTCCTCTCTTATGTTTTAACCCTATCCACGGGGGTACCAGAATAAAGTACTGATTAAGCCCACCAGTTGGTAGGTTTACTGACCACACTTTTTCCTGCTACCCCTCACAGAGAACCTTTACTTTGCTCATCTGATTGAAAACACCACTGCTCCTTGCCATTGGAGAGTCATAACTAACCCTGGTCAAAGCACTATGCTACGCTCGCTTAGTTTGCGAAGGGTGCGCTACTTTGCACTACGTGAATTGCACGTAGCACAGTGCAAACACACGTAGAGTAGTGCAGCGGTAATTTTTTGCTTGCTCACATTCCTCAACGTCAAGTTGGCGACCACGAGCAAGCAAAATGACATCCCGGCAAGACTTTCTCCTTGTTCGCGATCAGCAACATCAAGTTGCCAATTGCGAGCACGGAAAATAAACCTCCCGGCGAGATTCACAATGCGGGGAGGTCAGGTTTCTCATTGCGAGTGGTCTCGTATGCTCGCGACCGCTTGCAATGAGAAACTACCAGTCCGAGTTGGGAAAGCTGCCGCTCGTGTAAAAATCTACTCAACCGGCAGTAAAAGACAGCTTGCACTGTGCAAGATGCTGTTTTCAATGATTGCACAGTGCGGACAAGCATCTGGCACTGTGCAATCATCGCAGTTCGCGTAGTGCTGCATGTAGCTCGCATAGTGCGAAGTGCACTTCGTGTAGCTATGCGTAGCGGTACTTCGTGAACTATGCCCAGGGTTAGTCATAACCCACACCAGGCACCTTGTGGTCCTGGTGTGAGGAGGGAACCCTATGATGCAGCATGTCACCCTGAGGTGAGTGAGGATTCTTGTCCTTAAAGAAGCGCTATTCTGTAGACCCCTTGCATCCTTATTTCCGCCACTTTTTTACGTTTATTAGGTGCATTTTGTGTGCATTCTCTCTTTGACTCCCTTTTCCAGTGTCTGTGAGTATATATCTACCATTGAAAGGCAGAATTGTATATCTGAAAATGCCCTACAATAAAAACAAGTGCGCAAATCTTGAAGACTCAAACGTTTTTATTAACCCAGTGACCCGTGGCCAAACAATGAACCACAAGATCATAATGTCACATCACATAACAATGACTGAAGAACACAATCAAAGACAAGTGTGTCATACCTTTTTTTTAAAAACCTTTATTGAGGCAAGAAGGAAGTACACAGCTGTTGTCTCCTACATCCTGCAATGTGCAGGCCGACAGCAATCATGAAGATTGTAATACATAGTATTGAGTAAGAGGATCATATCTGACACAGCAATCCGCCTACAACCCTTCTGGGCCGGCCGCGTAAAGGACTATCAGGAGCCGTGGTCGGTAGCATTCAATAATGTTAGAGGTCACAATATACACATATCCGAGAATGCATGAGGTTTTCGAAATCTTCTTTTTCTTTCCCCCCCCACCCCCATGTATGAACAACAAACAACTACAACTTAATCCTGTTATCCTGTTATCTAGTGTACCCAGTGTGTCTGGTCTGCCCTCCTCGACCTCTCCTTCCCATATCTTGCGGAGAAAAGGGGAACGCCCAGGCCTGAGAACGAGTCTCCTGTGTCCAATGGCCCTGGCTGTGAGACCACACGTTAACGCTCCTCATCGTGTGGAGAAGCGTGTGGTTCGGGGAGGAGGGAGCTGTGGGGAGGCATAGTCAAGCCAAGCAGCTGGAGGACGGGGTGTGGTCAGTAGTCTGTGTACGAGAATCGTACCTGTCAGGAATCGTGGATAGGCTATATGTGACAGCTATACGATGAGGATTGTCGTGGAACCCCACATGCTCAGTTTGCCAGGTGGGGGGAGGAGATGTATGTTTTTCATATCATACGGGCGCGCTGAGCGTTATGGAGTGTAGTACAAGTGAGTCACCGGGCCAGGTTCACGGTCGGTGGGACATGTCGCAGGTATGGTACATGGATAAAAGCGTGAGTTACAGGCAGCATGTATTAGGGAGTGTCTGGCTGTGCAGCGGCTTGGAGACGCAGGAGGTATGCAGTGAGTGGACCCCATATGTCTTTGGGTCTTGATTTCTGTGGGAGGAGTTCTGCATAATTATGCAGTTGGTACTGCCAAGTGGACATTGTCGTGATCCAGTCCTTAAACTTGGGTGCTCTGCCACGACCCCAGCGGCATGCCACCTATCGCTTCGCGAGGAGGATCCCCAAAGCAAAGAATTTACGGTGCATTTGCAGCGCAGGGCACGCCAGTCCCAGCAATGCAATCTTCGGACAAGGTGACGCAACCACCCCAACCATGTCAGACATAGCCACGAACACCTCCTCCCAGTAAGCTGCTACCTTGGGGCATGTCCACGCAAGGTGGAACAAATCTGCACCCTCCGCCTTGCATCTAGCGCATTTATCATCTTCTCGGAGTCGGAAGCGGTGAAGTTTGGCCGGCGTATAGTAGAGTCTGTGCAAGAATTTGTAGTGTATGAGCCGAAGGCGTGAGTTTCCCGTCACTGCCGCAGTATGTGTATAGCTTTCCTCCCATTGTTCGTCCGACATTTGGGTGTCTAGGTCCCGGTCCCAGTCACGCCTCGCTCTGAGGGCAGGTGGGGACGGAGCCGCCTGCGTGTGTTTGTAAAGCAGTGAGACGACGTGTTTCGGTGCTTCAGATTGGAGCAGGGAATGAAGGGGCTGTACCGTGTCCGGCTCGTCCGGGAAGGCGGGAGTGACTGCCTTTACATTCTGCCTTAAACGTACATAAAGGAAGGTATCCATGACGGTTGGGGAGTTCTCGCCCAAAAATTGTGCTGATATTCGGAAGGTGCCCTGTAAGTACAGATCGCCCCACGTGTGCAGCGCAAGCCTAGAAAGCATTTTGCGGCCTATTTCCTCGCAGGCAAAGCGGAGCCGGGGGTCATGAGCAAGTGTCATCAGTGGCGAGTATGGGAATGGCGTCCCCATAGCATCAGCTAGGCGCCTCCAGGCTAGAACAGTACAGTCTACCGTACTGGGATCCCGGTCTACAATCTTGGAGTCAGTGTAGAGGTAACCCACAGGTTGCATAGGTCTCATGTAGCCGTCTTCAACTGCTAGATGAGCCATGAAGGGGGGTGCAGCCAGTATGCAGCAAAGTGGGCCTGCGCGCAGTCATAATATCTCCGGAAATTAGGCACATCAAGTCCTCCCTGGTGGTAGGGGAGCATCAACGTGTTCATGCCAATCCTGGGCTGCTTTCCACCCCATATCAGCCGTGACATTTGCGAGGTAAGTGCGCGGAAAAAGTGGGAGCTCGGGTTATACGGGATGTTGGTGAAGAGGTACAGTAGTTTAGGTAACACTACCATTTTAATCAGGGAAATACGGCCTGCCATTGATAGCGGGAGGTGGATCCATCTGGTGACTTTGTTGGTTAGTTTGTCCAGGACTGTGCCATAATTCGCTCTGATAAGAGTGTCACGGTGCCTCGTCACATTTATGCCTAGGTATTTGATTTCCTCTACTTCCCAGATTAGAGGATAATCTAGGGGGAATGGCGTGGTGATGTCTGTCAGCGGGAACAGAGCGGATTTCGACCAATTTATTTGTATTCCCGCGAAACCACCAAATTTGGTGACCTCTCGTAGCAGGGGGTTAAGATTCTCCCTAGGGTTATGTACATAGAGGGTCATGTCATCGGCATACAGTGCAACAAGTAATTGCCTTTCCGGTTATATGAGGGATCGGTGGTTATGGTGCTGACGCAGCTTGGCCGCCAAGGGTTCGATTGCGATGGCAAATAGTACCGGGGATAGCGGGCACCCCTGCCGCGTCCCGCGGTGGATCTCAAAGTGGGGTGAACGGGAGCCATTCAGTAGCACCGAGGCCATCGGCTTATGATATAGCAATCGAATCCAGTCCAAAAAACTAAAAGGAAACCCCATCCGTTCGAGTAACGCTAGTAGGTAATCCCACTCTAGTGAATCGAACGCCTTTGTGGCGTCTAGAAAAACAGCAGCCGCTTCACACGTGGGGGTAATGTCCTGTATTACTGCCTGGAGTGTGCGCAAGTTGTGGGATGTAGCGCGGTTTGGGACAAAGAAATGTGTCATACCCTTGACCTGGTTAGTATAGATAGCTCATGAAAGTAACTATATGTAAAAATTGAGTAATTGTCCATGTTTCACATTTCTCACCTACTACTCAGATGGCGTCATAATGAGGATATATGCAACACACAAAGTCCATCACAAGTCATGCCCAACGCGTAGAAAATTGACTCACATGTGACGATTGAGTTCATAGGCTCATTCTCAAACACTGATACGCTTGATGTGCTGGAATTAAGCTCTTAACACAAGGATGAGACGCTTCCTAAGTTTAATGAAATTATTGATTTCTGTTTTACACCACTAATTAATTCTGTAGGTGGACTTTTCAGATGATGTCATGCTTGACGCGCTGAAAACAGACTCTCACATGAGGAGTGATCTGTTGTACCCATCAAAACTGCATCATGACCAGGTTCATGACCACACAAACAGGATTTTATAACCCAGATAAATAAGACCAAAAATTAGGCATGAAACGTGATGAATCCTCACATATGTAGAAGGTCCATTTAAGGGGACCATCTATGGGGCACAATAGTTGACCTCACAGTCACCAAAAAACTGCATCAGGACCAAGTTCACGATTGCACCAAAAGATACAAACAGGACCATCATTCGCCATACAGTATATTGATCACCAAGTACATGTACACTATAGGAAAAAAACAGGAGGGACATGAGGACTAGATGCTGCCTCTTATTTCACACCCGCCAGGGATACCACTCAAAAGTACAACACATTCTAGACTGATAAGAAAATCTTTCTTCTGTAGCCTCTTTCTCTCTAGACAAGTCGCAGGGCAACCTTGGATTTTAAAACCTCAACGCACTTACCACTTTTTTGCAATGACCACCACACAATGACCCAGCCAATGTGCTGAACAAATTCTAAATAGGAATGGATAATTGCTTCAAGAAAAGGCACCCTTGATGTGCAGTTTTTACACATCCTGCATGCAAGGGGTGAATTGTGCACAGTCACAGATCGGGATAAGATGGAGGTAGTCACAGGTAAAAGAAAGACCACATTAAATATCTCTATGTACTCACCTCCTTTTTGTCTTTCCTCGAGTTACAGGTAAAAACCTTGCCTGTAACAAAAATGAATCATTATACAAAAATAACGAACACCTGTAAGTCTTACACGTACCTGAGCACAGTGCTGATTTATAACAACCAACAGTGATCTAATCAATAAGGTCCTGATGAAGGACAACCAACCCAAAGGGGCATAAATGGCAGAAACATGTTGACCTGTTTGTTTGATGATAAGGATTTATAATACTCACAAACTACATCACCTTACTGATTTTATTCTTACCTCAATCCCAATTTTCACATTAAAACCATATTTTACAGGTATAAGGGGTACATTTATTTTTCTAAACAGATCCTACCAGTATCTACTTCCAGATACTGTCACTCCTAATGGAATTGTCACTCACATGGAGAAGCGAGTACCCAGGAGCGAAACCCAATGATGACCCTTCGTACTAAGTCATCACAGTGAAGATTTTATTCATTGCTGGTGGTAATTAGTGGTTGAGGGTTTCCAAGACAGCATTTGTGAGACGTGTGTATCAAGACTGAGGTGTTTCACAGTTCTCTTGATTTATGTACTAAGGAATTTGGAAGCTGAGTGAAACCCTGCTTCTATCTCCTCCCTTCTTGATAAATGGGGGACTCAGAGGTATAGTCAGTTGGGAGTTTATTCAGAAAACTGCATAGTGCCGCATACATCAGCCATGGTTTAGTTTTGGGTGGTAGTTGAAAATCCCTAAAGAGATGCTGAATCTGTATAGGGGCTGGGGATAGGCTTGGAAAAAACACATCTATATTTTTTTCCCCTCAGAATTAAGCACCTTCTAAAGAAAGTGTAGTGCTTTCTATAACCGTCAAACTGTACAACAAAGAATTAGTCTTAAAGATGTATTGAAAGGATACTTTCAGACATGAGTTATATGCATTCTATATTAATATACAGCACTACCAAATCAGTGAATTTAGAAGGCTCATTTTATTCCCCATAGAGTTAGCACATGCTTAACAGCTGTACCCTGAAATGAAAAGAACCCTCTACAAATTATAAAGAGTGGCCTTTGAGATTCCCACCATAAATTGTTCTACTTCCTTTTAAGTAGTGTTCTGCATGTTGCAGCAGAAGAAATACACTGGTTTCCTATCACTAGGCCCATACGAGTAACTGTTTTTACTCTTGGATTCTATATTTCACCCAAAGAAGCGATGCTCCTCCGATGGATCTTTCTTCATTGTGGTGAGGGGGTAGAAATCATGGTTTCCCACTGTTGGCTACCCAATGAGGATCATTAATTGATAGCCAGTCAATAGCTCTGTTGTGGCTCCACCGAACAAGAGCAAAAGAACCTGATGTGCTAAAAATAATCCATGACTTTCTCTATCATACGTTCAGAAATCAGATAATAGTAGGCACATTTACTGCAGAAAGAACATTAAGACACAATAAAAGACTCAGACAAATTAACATCATTTGGTTATGGTATTAAATATGAGCATTGAGAGTGGAGCATAAATCAGGAAAGTTCAAGTCTTGTCTCTCATCAGACAGATCCAATTGCCCAGCTGTCAAGTTCATCATCAATGGGGAAAAATGCAAGGGGCATGAAAAGATATTCGGCACTCAGTCGACAATCTAGGAGAGAGGGAATGAAGAAGGCCCTCCCTCATCCTAGGTATGTCACTTTTTATTCTCCATATTGTTCATTGTGACATCAGCAGTCACCATGCAGTGGGTTGATCATCATGTGAACATTCTTCCGTTCTCCAGGTACAAATTGGTACTCCAGCATATCTTCCCTTGATCATCATGAGGAACGACTGTCCAGGGCATCCTCACAGGTTAGTTGACAAAGAGCTTACTTACTGTGTTGCTCTTCAAGGATTCTAGTCCAAAGATCAGGTTCCCATCAATTCACACAAAGAAATAGTACAAGTGTCTTTTATTACTTAAAGAATGTTGCATGAACAGATAAAATAAAGAAACATTTGAGGAAACGTATCAAAAGTCCATTACATCAGGATATGACATATGTGGCCTAAGGAGAAAAGGTAAATTCAAATGTTTTTTAAAGTTAGCCTTTCTTATTTAGTAAATAAATGAAACTCCTAATTAAATTCACGAAATAAATCAAACATATCATATATGAGCATATGTGTAGTGTTATCAGTTAATATTGCACAAATAAGTTCATCTTCAATTAAGGCCTATCACAATTCCAAAAAGTAGCTACATCTAAACTATTTTGAAAAATCATTAAAATAAAAGCGTTTCTATATTTATAAGATTGTTATAACGTTGATAATGTATAATATTGAAAGCTTCAGTCATATAGCACATTGCATACATAAAGTGCACTGCTGTCGTGTCTGTCATGGTGCTTTACAATAAAGTTAATAGAAATGATAAGTTTCATAATTAATTGTTAACGACAACTTTGTTAAGAATATAAGGCAATCCATTAATTAAACATGTTAATTTAAACATTTTGATAATCCTACTGTTTCTATCTTTCCAAGCAAACTTTTATGGTACTGGCACATCATCTTTTCTCAATTTCAGTGCCATTTTTCTAGATGTCTGCAAAGTAGACATTTATGTTTTTTTGCTCAAGATTGGCTTATGTGTAGTGGAAAGCATGATCAGCTTTTACAATGCATTGAGTCCACTCTGCTGGCGAATCAAGCCATAACAAAATTCCATATTAGATGATCTGTAATGTTGACAAGAGCGTTCGCAGGAACAGCTGGCTGTCTCATTACTCGCCAGAATGACTTTCTGGGGTGACAATCCTGTTCACCTGTCAGGTGTACTTCTCAAACTCATCAACACAAGAGGCAATACCTCAGGCCACTTCAAAGACATTGAAGCACACACCTTCACCAATTTGGATTTCAATGTTCCATTTATGTGCACCACTAGTCCAGAAGCCTCTGAACGGTAACTGCAGTGTAGCTTGCGGCCAGCTTGTATTGCTGCAGGTAACATCTTCAGGACCTCATTATTAAAATGAGTTCCTCGGTCTGCCTCAAGGGAAGTCGGAAATTTGAACCGTGGAATCAACTCTCTCAACAGCAATTTAGCTGTTGTAATACTTTCATTTCTTCATGTTGGATCAGCTTCCACCCATTTTGAAAAAATGCAAACAATGACCAATAATATTTCAAACCATTGTAAATGGGCATTTCTATGAAGTCCATTTGCATCCAGTTAAATGGACCTGTTGATTTTCCTAGATGGCTCATTGCAACAGGTGTTCTCTTTCCAGCATGTCGTTGACACACTACATATCTGTGGCAAGATTCTCAGCAATTGATCTGAATTTGTGATTAAACAACACTTGTCAAAAAAGGTGCATCATTGCATCTCTTCCTACATGTTCAGGACCATGATAATGTCTAGCCATAGGTGGTAACAAATAATCAGGTAATGCAGGCCTACCATCAGTGTAAATCCAAACTTCATCTTCCCTTTTGGTGAAACCTGCTTACACCCAAATTTGTTGTTCAGCCTCTGTCACCTCTTCCTGCAACCACCAAAACTCTTCCCTTGTGTCTATGGCAGTCAACAACAGGTTGCAATTTGTGACGTCTGATCTTTCATTACTCAAATTCCTATTAAAGGTATAGGAATCTATGGCATAATATTTGGCCATTTCATCAACATATCTATTGCCAACAGTCACATAGTCAGTGCCTTGCCTATGAGCTATGCACTTGACTACTAACAATGTGTTCAGGCAATTGTAAGGATTGCAAATCGTTCATCACACTTTCTCCATTTCATGTAGGCAATCTGGAGGAAGTCATGATCCCAGAATGTGACCACAAGTGCTAAAGGTCATGTGCGACTCCAAAGCCATAATGGCTATCGGTAAAAATTGTTACTTTGAGTTGTTCTGAAAAGCTACACTCCCGCGTCATGGCAATCAGTTTGGCAGCCTGAGCAAAATACACGCCGTACAACCAGGGCATTTCCAAAACACCTGCAACTGTACAAACAGCATAATAAACTTTCAGATTTCCGTCATTGCCTTGCAAACAGGAACCATTAATAAACAGCACATGATCAGATTCAGGCAGCGGTTCATCCAGTATATCAGGTTGGGGCTTTGTGCATAATTCAGTCACATCCAAGCAATCATGTTTAACTTCATCAGTCACAGTTTCATGTCCAGGCAATGGCAACATAGTAGATGGGTTCAAAACGGTTAATCTTTTATGTGTTCTATTCTCTGCACCCAGAAGTATTTGCGTATACTTCAATAATCGCCTATTAGTTAAATAGCATGTTCGAGTACAGGTCAACAGTATTTCCACTGAGTGGGGCACAAACATAGTTAGAGGATGTCCCATGACTATGATTTCACACTGCTCAAGACTCACATATGCTGATGCAACCACTTTCAAACATTCAGGCAACACTGTAGCTACAGGATCAAGAGTCACCAAAAAGTTGCCAACAAGTCTGTGATTACTTCCATGCATTTTTGTCAGTACTGAAAGAGTGCAGCCTTCCCTTTTACTACAAAAAACACAAAGCACTTGTAATCAGGCATTTCCAGAGCTAGTGCCCTACAAAGGCATTCTCACAGCTCAGTGAAGGCAGTCATACAACTGTCATCACAAAGTACTGAATCAGGCATGTCTTTGTGTGCCAACCTCTGGAGAGGTTTTGTTGTCAAGGAAAGGTTTGGATTCCATTGTCGACAATAGCACACCATTCCAAAGAACATGCAGACTTCTTTTTGGGTAGTTGGGAGACTCATGTTAAGAATCGCAGAGATTCTTTGTTGTGACAATTTCTTTGCTCCTCTTTCAGTGTGGTGTCCTAACTACTGTACTTCAGTTTGGCAAAACTGTATCTTAATTAGGGATACTTTCTGTTCATTTTTGGACCGGTAATTCAGAAGGGCAGGCTTCCTTAGTATTTGATGCCACCATCAGGTGGTCAATATACTGTACCACCAGTGAGTGATTTGGCATTACCAAAGACTCAACATTCTTCTTTAGCATCTATCTAAAAAATTGATGGCCTTTCCGTATTACCTTGTGATACTTGGCACCATGCCAAACACAATTGCCGAAATGGAAAGTAAAGAGGAAATGACTGCCCTCATGCAGAGGAATAAAAAATAAAGTTTAACATAAATCAATGACTGAAAACCATTCAGCCTTGTATGGAATTTGAAGTAAGATTACAGCTGCATTCTGTACCACAGGACAACAAGGGACAACAACAGCCTTCACCTTCCGCAAATCCTGCACAATATGATACATGCCAATTGCTTCCTGCAAGTCCATAATGTGAGAGTTACATGGACCCCTTGCCCAATCATTGAGTCGATCACAGGAGTAATTCTGCCAATAATATCTGTAGTCGAATTGTATTGTGGGACTCTTAGATATACTGCATTAGGTTTCACTGTGATTCTGACTGGTTCAACTTCTTTGATTAGTCTGAAATATTTACTTGTAAAGTCCCTGACTTTAGGTAGCATGTGCCTCTCAGTTCAATGGGTAGATTCTCCTTGGTCAGAAGGGTATCATTCTCATGTCAGATCTATGCTGAGTAAGTTTAAAACCCTCACCCTCATGATTTGTATGACATTCAATACCTCTCAGACTGAAATAGATAGAACAAGTAACCTTGCACAGTAAGTCATGTCCAAGTAGATTCACTGTACTTGAATCACACACCAAAGGACCCTATTTTAACAGAAACTGCTTCAGAAATTGGGGTGATTTTTTTTTATTTGAAACTCCTACAACTTGGATACTTTCTTCCAAGAGTGTATTTTAGGAACCTCTGCTGTTTTGACACTATCAATGAGGAATGAGACATGATTCCCGTTTGCCTCTTCATCCATATATGGACCACTCTGGTCTAACTCTAAGGCTGTGCCAAGCACACAGTCCTCCCTAGTCAGGTACTATCAGGCTGACGGGTCTTGGATGAAATCATCTATTTGAATTAGATAATGTTCTGACGCATTTTGATTTGGGAAATAATTAGTATTTGTCAGCTAGCCCTGATTCATATTGTACATGTGTATCTGAATATTCTGTCGAGGTACCGGAGATTGTGATATCTGCATTGATTGGGAAGAATGACAAATTTAAACTCTCTGTCTTTGTGTCTGTTAAGTCTGGACCATCTTATTTCCCTGAGACTGTGCATACCCTCCATTCTATATCCGATTTCCATTATTATCCACATTAAATCTACACTCCTGTTTCCAGTGCCCAAATGTTTTGCACATGTGACACTGATTCGTTTTCTTTAAAGCTGACAAATCAACACCATTTCTAGAGTCTACTGAAACATCAGGATCTCCATCTTGTGACTGAAAATTCTGCTTCTATAAACTATTAACACCCTACATTACAAGGAACCAACTGAAATTCTTCCTGTGCTGGAACTGGCTGCATTGCCAAAACCTGTAGGCATCTGACCTCTTTGTACTTCTTTCATCTTGGCTATCATTAATTTTTCCATGTTATTTCTTGTGCTTTACCTTTTATTTATCTCTGCAGTATTTGGCAAAACACAAAATATCATCCATCATTCCGATCTGCCAACATAATAAATGCTGTTGAATCATGGAAGAAATCTCAGGTCTAAAACCATTCATAAATCTGTAAACAAAATGTCCCATATCTTTATCTGCCACATTTTCCATTCCTCTATACTGTCTCAATCTCTCGCAATTGGCATGGACTGATTCTTTAAGTTCTTTGGTAATTTTGTCAATTTGTAGCCAATTGTTTCTTTTTTTACGTAGTTTTATATAGCGCTAACTAGACCCAAAGGTATCAGAGCGCTTTACATGAACATCAGATACATTACAGATGGACACATTCATTTTTGCTAGGCACGGGGAGATTGAGTGATTTGCCCAGAATCACAGAATGTTAAGCGTTCCTGCCGAGACTCGAACCTAGTTCCCCAGCTCCGAGGACAATCGTTCTAGCCGTTAGGCCACATTCTCCCCCAATTTATTTCTTTAGGGCAAATCTTGTTTTTCAGGAAAGTAATTACTTGTTGATATGTCTTCAATGCTAGAGATGGAGCTCCTGTTTTAGGGTCCTTCTCTGCATCTGTTTCAGGCCAATCTACAGAAATGTTACACTTGGTCCACATGTCTCCAGGAACCACAATGTCGAACAGTGTATTCAAGTCTGGAATTTATTTTGGAATGACAAACTAACAGCTTTTGTCCATGGCACATGCATTTACCCTCCACCAGGAGCCTCCCTCATAGGAAGCATCTGTATTCCTCCAACTACTCTGTCATCTACAACTGGAGGTGTCTGCATTCTTATTCTTTGTACTTCCTTCTTTTTTGGCCATCTACCTTCCCAATTTTCTGTCTCACTCAATTTCTTGATCAGTGTCATTAGTTCCTTAATTTGTCATTTAATTTCAATTGGCCACATGTTAGCAACATCTCTGTCACTAAAGTCTATCTGTATGTTTGATCTCTGAACATCAGTTTCATATTTCTGAGTTAATTTAACTAGCTTCTAATGTGTCTGTCTAGCTTGTCATATAATGTCTTTACAGAGAAACAATAGTTCCTCCTCCTGGAAAGTATCTACTGGAGATGGACTAAGAGTTCCGAAAATCATGTTTATAACTCTACCTTTAGCTTGGCCACATCTAATGTTTTCCCTGTACTGGAACTGGAACGTTTTCAGAACTTTGATCATTAATTGGGGTACTAAACCCTCTGAGCCAATCATCCAATCTTTGCGGAGTCAATCCTGATGTTTCTTTGGACATATTTGAATGCAAATCTCCATTGGTCAAATCTCTACTTCTTCCAGATTGCATGTTTAATGTAGATCTATCAGAAACCGAATTTCCCATTGTCGCAGTCATTTCAGTAGCATAGTAACTTATTTCAGGAGGCTCACTTGTTGTGGGGATATAAAATGGTGGTAGCCTCTGAACCATTCTGCTTCTAGGATCAAACCGTGTCTGATGTAAATGGATCCTCTACTCTTAGTAACTGGAGTATTACTTCGAGTCAGAACCATTGGCGTCTACAACAAAGATCTTGTTGTCTAATCTAGTGAATTACCATGAGCAGTATTTACTCCTGCAGGTATAGCCAAAGTATGGACAGTATTTACCTGTGACCCAGATTTATAAAGAGTACAACAATAGTAACAGGAACAATTAAAGCGTCAGGAGTATTCAATTCAAATGGGTTCAATGGAGTTAGTATCTCTGTTCCCCCCTTACAGGTGAAACCAGAGCAGCTTATTTTGGTACTTTAGACATAACAGGGGTATTTGGTATCTCAGCTGTATTTCTATTTATCAAATTCTCACTCTGAGATTCAAAGTATGGCGATGGATGATTTAGCAATAAGTCATTTAAAAGATAATCATCCACGTCACTATTTTCTCCTTCTGTTTCAGCAGCACTATTTTCTATTTCAACATGTTTCCTTTTCTTTTTTTGTTTTCCCCTAATCTCTCCTTCAACAGGTATCACAGGATCCATTCTGTTCCCTGAATAACATCTGCTCTCCATACTTTCTGGTGTGCATCCCTTCCAGCTTCTGCATACTTATCTACGGTTCATCTGTATCTTCCCTGATACTTTTCTTTCTCTTTTTGGTGAGCTATGTGTTCCCAAGTATTTAATGCCTCAAACTGAGCAGGTCTAGGAGGTGGTCTCACTTTGTATGAATTCCTCCTGAAATTCTCAATGAATCTCAAATGAAATGCCCCATAATGAGTAAACTGTAGAACCTCGTCTTGTAAATGTAAATGTGGGATACTTGTAAAGCGCACTGTTACTCTACCCAAGTGTCCTGGCGCTGTAGACCGCTGGGGAACCCGTCCTGGTTTTCCCTGTGAGATGGTCCCTTTCAGGGTATCTCCAGGGTGAAACCAGGCATCCCTGGCGTCTGTGGGGGGCCGTTGTAGAGATGAGGCAAGCTTAATGCCCAGAGTTACCGAGTGTGTTCCCTGGTTAGAGTAGGCACTGAGGCGAGAATTATCGAGTCCGTTGACCCTGGTCCAAGACCCTGCCGCGTCGGGAATTGAACCCTGGTCCCAGGCCGTTCTCTGCTTACAGGTCTGCCGCCTCTAACCAGTGAGCCACACCTCTCTTTCTCTGCCATGTTGTGCCCTTTTCAAGCCACATACATGGATATAATCCTTTATCCATCAAAACCGTGTATCTTGTCATACCCTCTGGCTGTACGTCTTCTCCTACTTTCATTTTCGTTAAGCTTTGCAAAATTTCATATTGATTCAATTTTGTATTACAATTTTTTTCCCACAAAACCCAGGAAATGGAAGCCTCCCACAATTTTCTTGTTTGGCAATCACCACCAATGACAGCACAGCGTTCTATGACATAGTCAACCAATATCAATGCAGCTTTGCACCAATCGACCAATCACAGTGTGACACACTGTGACGTCAATCTCACTCCTTCCAGCAATTCACTCTCCTTTACGATTTTCTTCGACACACTTCATATGTAAATAAACTAGACAATATGCAAGCAGTCTCAACAATTAAACCATCTGCTCCACTATAGGAAAGATGTCTCTCACTCAAAAGTTAATATGAAATAACACTTTTTTTACACCTATGCAAATCATACATTGCAAATTAAATCTTGACCAGTGGGATTTCACCCTAACTGGTACAGTTATTCCCTGTGCACCTGAGATCAGCTATACTGATCTCTCACCACTAGCACTGAAAAGAAAGTCCCAATACATAAGATGTTGTCGGCGACAAATCACTACAAACACCACAACACAGCAGACAATTTACTTAGGACCTGATTACGAGTTTCAGCAGTCCTGGAGTGGGTGGCACGTGACGCAACCATCCCACTCCAGGACCTCTGAAACTCACCGCCACCCGCACCACGGATTGCAATTAATTTTAAGGTCTGGTGGGTGGGTGGGTCGTGTGGCAGTCCTGCAGTGGTGCTGTTTTAAGGCTCATTGAGAGCATTAAACAGCACTGCCACGGAAACACCAGTGCACATTCCTGCATGGGAATGAATGCACCATGTCGAGCATTCCTGCCTGTGCAGGAACTGGTGGTGCTACTATACAGAGAGGCACAACATGTACCCCTCTGCATGCACCCCCGTCCACAGTGGCAAGAGGGGGACCTGTAAGGCCCCCTTTCTTTCCTCGTTGCCAGAAGTTATATGGCTGAAGAACATCTATGACACCGCTGGTGGTGAGGAAAGCAGTAATATGCTGGGCAGTGCCTCAAGGCACCACCAATCCTATTGCAGCTTCCAGATGGCAGCGGGTTGTGGTAGTGCAAGGGCAGTCTGATTGCCAAAGTCCTAATAGGTTGGTCAAACCACCGGTGCGACAGCAGCTGGACTGCCACCACCACGCCACTCTGAGTCTGGGGGTCCTCCGACCACCAGGCTCATAATCAGAGCCTTAGGTGACTATTACAATGTCGGTCGTAAAGCCTCAGAACTCAGGTCAGAGGCCTTTTGACTGACATCGTTGTCTTCAATACCGACCGGCTGATTTTGATTCAGCCAATTGGAATTGAAACCGGCGGGTAATTCCAGCTGGCTTCTACTGGGCTCACGGAGCCTATCGGCAGTCAGAACTGGCCTATAATCCAAATGGACGATTGTTTGCACTGCATGGTTTCCAGGTGAGTTTCCATACCAGCCTTTCCGACATGGAAACCCTGTCGGAAAGTGTGTTGGGGGGCCCCTGGCAGGGTCCCCTTTCCTTTGCGACCTCTGGTTTGTGGTCCCCTGTTAATCATTGCACCCTGTGGCGGATACCTTAAGGTACCTTAAGGTGCCTGGATTTATTCCGAACCTGGGCACGACAAATCATGTAAGCTGGGTAATAACATTACTAGAATATGCTAATGTAACAGGGGAGGCGCTCTGCCTAATTTCATTGGATGCTGAGAAAGCTTTCGATTGAGTCTCATGGTGCTTTTTATGGGATGTGATGAGGCGACGTAGGTTTGGCCCACAGTATATCACCGCTGTGCAGACACTCTATCGTCAACCAATCGCTAGGATAAGCACCATGGGACTCGAATCGGAGGCGGTCCTCATTCGGCGTGGCACTAGACAAGGGTGTCCATGCTCCCCACTACTCTTCTCACTATATACCGACCCTTTTTTTAAAATGATTGAATCTAGCACTAAGATTCAACCAATAATTTTACAGGCCCAACAATATAAGGTCTTCGGTTATGCCGATGACGTCGCCGTAGTATCATCTAGACCAGCAGCAGCGATGCAAGAGATTGAGTATTTGGCAAAAGAATTTGGGGCTGTGTCTGGCAATAAGCTAAATACAGCCAAAACTCAGATGTTATGTGTGAATTTGAGTACCTATTTGTATCCAAGGGTCTCACAAGAGGCCACCTATTTAGGAGTAAGGATTCAGACCTCAGCAACCGCACTTGTTAAGTCGAACTGGGAAGAATTGCTGACGGGGGTTCGGTGACAGCTAGACTGGTATGAATGCTTACATCTTTCTTTAGTAGGGAGATGTAATGTATTAAAGATGATGATTCTCCCAAAAATTCTGTACTTCTTCAGGTGTGTCTCCTTAGAAATCCCAAAAACTAGCCTTGCACAATTACAATCTACCTGCATACAATTTCTGTGGTCTCGGGGGAAGGCTCGTCGGGCAATGCGTTATATGGTACTACCTAGAATGTCAGAGGGCTGGTCCGTACCTGATTTCACCTTGTACTACTACGCTTGTATGATTCAAAATATGAATATATTACTTACAGGGGTGGGGCCTTTAGATATAGAGGAATGTCCTTCTATATATCAGATGCTACTTGGTGTGAAAGCCAAAAATTGTCTGTTTTTAAATATAGATTGGAGTTACTACAAACGTACTAGATTCAAGGTTCTTGTGACAGCATTTAAAGTATGGAAAACAATCAAGAAAATGTACGGGTTCGAAAAAATATCTTGATACACACCACTGGCGGCTACAACTTTCTTCCCAACTGTATTTTGGGACCGTGTTGTGTATAACTGGAGATCCAACGGTATTAGGCTTGTAGGGGATCTTTTCTCGGAAGAGGGTCTCAAATCATTTAATCAACTTAGGGAGCAATATCACCTGCCCCGGGCGGATTTTTTTAAATATCTGCAAATCAGGCATTATCTTTTGAATACTAGCGGTAATATCCAATCTAACCCCCTGATAGAAGCGAACAGAAAGGCTGCAAGAATTGGCACATTATACGCGCTCATGCTTAGTACCAAGCCTAATGATTTGGAGGAGCAAAGTCGTAAATGGGGGCTTAGACTGGGGCGGCAGGATATACATTTAGAGATTTCTGTTGAATTAGCTACCCAATTATTTCTGTCTACTAAACTAATTGCTCAACATTTCAAATCCCCCTTTAATCTATATTATACCCCGGATAAGATCTCCAAATGGAGTGGTGATCAAACGGGCGTGCCCATCATTAATTAGATTACTGGAGCAGCTGGACAAGTTCCTAAAAGAAATTCTAGGAGTTCCTACGCATTTATCACCTGTTCAGATTCTGTTAGGGGTAGAGATGGGACGTGTGGCTGCTGTAGTTCCAAATAAGAATGTATATCTAATTTTCTTAGCCACAGCTGTACTAAGATTGTGTATTGCCTCTGACTGGTTGCAAAAAGAACCGCCTACATTCGAGGCCTGGAGGGATAGGTTTTTTTTCCATGTTTAATATGGAGTATAGTTTGTATGCCCTCAAATGGCGTCGTAAAAAGAAGCTGGGCCTGCAAATTTGGAGTGCAGTCTCGACTTATTTGGATGTAGACACTTAAACTCTGATCATCGGGCCCTCCAGCTCTCTTTTTGTTATTCTGTTATTCTTTTTGCTCTTCTTTTTTATCTGTTATTTCTGAAACCCTAATTTGTAAGATGTTATGTGGTATTATGACTGCTGTAATCAATTTGAATCTGCTGACTCATGTATTTTCAATTAAAAAAAAAAGAAAACAATAAAGGTGCCTGACACGGGGTGCAGAGATTAACACTACCTCACATTTCCCTATGGGGGAATATACTATGGCTGTAACACATGCTCCCATAGGGAAATGTCTGAACGCGACTGCACCATGTGCAGTTGCATCATAATGAGGTGGTCAGTACTGGCGACCGGAGGTCGGTCAGTCCTGTTTCTGAGATGGGGTCCAGTTCAACATTGTAATAGGCCCCTTAGTGTCTTCTAACCTAAGGCCACCATTTAGGTGTGTAAATCAAGGGGATCTTAGGCCGCAAACAGTCTTGATAACAACTTCTGCTTGAAAATGTTTACATTAAGCAATTTAGCACATACACCTTTTCAACTTTGCATAACAGTACACAGCTATTTTAAAACACCTCAATCTAAGCAAAAACAATTGCAATTTACATCCCTATCAATACTCAAACTCCTTTTCTGCTACAAAACATCAAAATTCTTCCATACTGCAAAATCCTTCTGCCGAACAATGGGATTTTGGGCTTTTTGGACTGAACAGGGGAAATCTATTTTGGACTCCTTAAATCTTCACATAACTAGAAAAAAACATGTCTCTGCTACCAAGTTTTGTTGCAGCAGAAGCAATATATTGGTTTCCAAGTACTGGGCCCATATGTGTAAATGTTTTACTCTCTGATTCTAAACTTCATCCACAGAGACCATGGTCCTCTGATTAATCTTTCTTTGTCATAGTGAAGGGTGAGAAATCAGGGTGTCACACTGTTGGCTACCCAATGAGGACCATTAATTGATAGCCAACCAATAGCACTGCTGGTGCTACACAAAACAAGAGCAAAAGAACCTGATGTCCTGAAAATAATGTATGATTTTCTCTATCATATATTTAGAAATCAGATAATAGTAAGCGCAGTTCCTGTAAAAAAGAACATTAAAACACACTAAAAGACTGAGACAAATTTAAATAATTTGGCTATTGTATTAAAGCTCCAAAATAATGCATATAAGTAACATTTTAAGAAGCTCTTTCACAAAACTTACAGCCTCATAGTATAATACCACACATCAAGCCAAAGTAAATAAAAGGCCCCATAAAGAGGATGGTTTCAAATTATTAATTACTACTTCCAACAACAACAGGGGGGGGCTTCACAAGAAGTATCTTAGCATGGGCAAAATAATCAAGTTGGAGTTCTCAAGGGAAAGGTCCATGGGTATGGGCAAGGCAAATGAAGCATAAATCAGGAAAGATCATGTCTGGTCTCTAACCCACAGTGGAAAGGGAAGGGTGTCTACCACAGGTGTGGGGACACACAGTGTTTTGTAAAATACCCCTCACACACCAACAGGCCCCTTGGTGTCATGCTTCATCATCGGGGTCTTCGCACCCCTCTATCGGGATGCGGCGTGCTGCGACCTACGACTACGTGGGAGCACTAAAGGTTGGACTATGTGTGGTGTGTGTGATGCAAGTGGTAGGGGTATTTAAATGTGAGTGGTGGGGTATGGTGAAGGTTTAAAAAGTACGTAGCTCGTGGGTGTATAGGAAAAAACTTTATTCACAACCCCGGGCTGGTACTATTAAAAGAAGTGCAGAGTGAGGTAGCTAACTGTCGTGACTATGGACAGTACCTCTGGTGTGCGTCGACATGTTTCGGAGCGTGTGCTCCTTCTTCAGGACGGGGGCACAACTTCCCCACCTTACTCACGTATTTCTATAAATTGTGTAAATAACCAAAAAGTGCGAGACTATATACAGTGACTTAATACTGAAATAAAGGCTATAATGTGCCTACAGCGGTTTGTGACCATGCATTTGCATGACCTACAAAGAGGAAAAAGAAAATGAAAATTAATATGGTTACCCTCAGTAGGGTGGCTCATACAGGTGCAGTCACCTGGAGCACCACATGGCATATTGGCCCTGTAAAGGAAAAAGACAGACAAAACACGCAACATAGATAAAGACACAAAAAGTTGTTTGAAACATGTTGGTCATACTCATTGTGAAAAGATGTCTTGCTTCATGAGCATTCTGGGACGTCTGGGGTTGATTGCTATTTTTGCAATCTAAAGGGACAAAGGATCGTTTTCAGTTTTTTACTCACTTTTTTGGATGGGAAATGGTGTTTCTGTTAACCAATACTCACAGACTCGGGACAAGTTCGCACCGTGCTACCCCACACGCTGCTCCGCTGGTATTGACTAGGGATGGCTGCCGCGCGCTATTTATGCTACGATTCCCTAAATGGTTCTGTAGTCATAGGCTAATTTTCGGACATGCCTAATGCCCATACATGGGTAATCCATTCAATTAGTAGACACACCATATATGGTATGTCCGGTGATGCGCATAGCGTAGGAGAAATGCCAGGTGTGGCTGTCAAGGATTAGAGGACGCATGCGCGAAAGATCTGTGGCTTGCGCATGCGTGCGGTAGCTGGGGTTTACAGCGTTCTTGTCGTTGGAGGGCGCATGCGCGAAAGATCCGTGGCTTGCGCATGCGTGCGGTAGCTGGAGTTTACAGCGTTCTTGTCGTTTGGAAAGCGCATGCGCGTTTGTGAGGTGTCTGCATTCTGGAGCTGCATGCCGCGCTGTGTATTTCAAAAGGCATGCGTGGTTGGGCAGTGATGTATTTCAAAACGATCGTTATAAGAACATGAGTCGCGATGTGAGGGCCTACAACGCGCTCTTATTTAGTAACGCTATTTACAATTGGTTAAGGTTTAAATCAGCTGGACGAGAACCAAGGAGTTGAGGGGGCATGTCAGTCGGCCGCTTGATTATTGCTAGGGGCCTATTAATTATAAGGGTCGATGAATTACTGTGGGAGCATTGTAATTAACTGGTCAGTTGGCCCCAGGGGACATCATCATTCAGACCATCGGTATGAGTGCCCAGACAGAACACCCACCGTTGTTCTTTCTGGAAAAGACCCGTTTCGGATGGCAAGTGTTCGATCACAGTCCATTTTAGATCGTTCACACAGTGCTGTTTCTCCAGATAGTGTGTTGCCATTTTTGTTGTGGACTTCTTGCAGCGGACATTGCTTTTGTGTTCACCCATTCTTGTTTTTACAGGCCTCGTGGTCATGCCCACGTATTCCAAACCACATGGACATGTGATCATGTACACCACATTTTTGGTATTGCAATTTGTGAATTGTCGTTGTTCCCATGTCGTACCATTTCTGAATGTTAAGGTGTTGCTTTTCTGCATGAGATGACAGCTGCTGCAATTTCCACAAGGGAAATGTCCCTGTATCCCAATTGTGGTCTGTCTGGATGTGGTACTAGGTTTGGGTCTGGTGTGCACCAATAGGTCTTTGAGGTTCCTACCTCGGCGGTGTGCATGCATTGGTTTCTCCAGATTAAGACTGCCACAATTCAATATCCTCCAATGTTTGTTTATAATTTTGGAAACATCATTTGATATTGTGGAGTAAGTGGTGACACATATAGGTCTTTTTTTGTCATCAGGGGTCGGTAGTTTGACCTCCAGGAGTGCTCCCCTATGATTGTTCTTGGCCCTTTTCATTGCTTTTTCAATGATTTTTTGGGGATATTGTCTCTGTAACAATTTTGTTTTTAGATCACCGGCTTGTGATCTAAATTCGGTCAGTTCAGTACAGTTGCGTCTCAACCTTAAGAATTGTCCGTATGGCAAATTCTCCCTCAGATGCCTAGGATAAAAACTATCATACCTCAATAAGCAATTCCTCGCTGTAGGTTTGAAATGTGAGGTGCTCTTGAGTCTATCCCCTTCTGCATAGATATTGAGGTCGAGGAACACCATGGCCTGGTTAGAGATCGTACTCGTGAATTTCAGATACGCATTTTGATTGTTTAGCCAATTTACAAAGTCGATGGCCGTGTCTGTTTCCCCGTCCCAGATGATGAAGACGTCGCCAATATACCTTTTCCAGGTATTGATATGGGTTCCGTATGGGTTATCTGTATGTAGTATCCTGTTTTGCTCTAGATGGTGGACATATAATCCAGCCAGACTAGGAGCAAAAGTACTGCCCATACTGGTGCCGTGGCTCTGTAAGTATATTGTCTTGTCATACTGGAAAAAATTGTGTTGTAGTGCCAGGGAGAAGCATTCAAGAACTAAGCCTCGCGGTGTTTGGTATTTCCATTGATTGGTGAACAGTACTTCCTCAATTATTTGGAGTGTCTCATCATGTGGTAGGCTAGTATATAAACTTTCCACGTCTAGGCCCAACATGAGTTGCTTCGTGGGATCAAAACTTTTATCCTCCAATAACTGTAGGACTGATTTCGTATCCTTCAAGTAGGTGTCCGTGGATTGTACCAGTGGGCGTAGGAAGGCATCCGCAAATTTAGAAAGTGGCTCAAGGATGGAGCCGATCCCTGATACTATGGGTCTCCCAGGTGGGTTGTTGATGTTTTTATGGATCTTTGGAATGCAGTAAAAGTATGGGATTCGTGGTGAGGGTTGTTGTAAAAATTCTGCTTCTTTTTTGCTTAGCCAATTGTGGGCCAAACCCTCCTCTACCATACCTCCAATCCTGATGCGTAACTTTTCTGTAGGATCCTCCAAAAGGACCCTGTAATTCCGTGTGTCTGACAGTAGCCGTGTGCATTCTGTATTGTATGCTTCTAAGGTTTGTAGGACAATGGCTCCGCCTTTGTCTGCCGGTTTTATGATTAACTCCTTGTAGTTAGACAGCTCTCTGATTGCTCTTTGTTCATCGCCACTGGTGTTGTGATAGATGTTGTCGTCCCTCAGGTTCAATTTGTTAACTTCAGTGATGACAGATTTCTCAAAGGTTAACAATTCAATTGGCATAGAAGAGTCTGGCGGGGTAAAGGTTGACTTCAGTTTCAGGCCGGTGTCAGTGTTATCCGTGGTTGGTGGTTTATCTTGGAAAAAGGCTTGTAATTTCAGCTTGCGTGTGAATTCCTGGAATTCTATATTCAGTTTGAAGACATCTGGTTTCTGAGTAGGCACGAGACCTAGTCCTTTGTTTAACACATTCTGTTGTGTGTCTGTCAGAGGCCAAGGTGTGAGGTTGACTACTAGGTCCCTCTCTTGCTTGTTGACGGCTGGTTTGGGAGGGATCCGGTCATGCTCCTGGTGGTTCGTGAGTTCGCTTGGTCTTGATCCTCCCATACAACGTTGTTGCCTTTCCGGTTCCTTCCACTTGTTGTGGGGCGCGTGCCTAAAAAAGGTTGTTGTTGGCCATAATATCCCTCATTATAGTCAGGGTTCCATTGTTGGTAGTTCTGTCCACCGGAAGGAGGTCCATATTGGAAAGGGTTGAATTGAGGTAGGCCCATGTATTGTTGTGGGTATTGTTGGGGTTGGGGTTGATAACCTCTCCATCCTCGTTGTCTGAGGAACTGCTGTCTCCTCTGTCTCCTTCCTCCTCTCAATGGTCTGGATCCTTTATTGCCACTGGAATTGGAAACTGTGGATCCATTGTCCGAAATATCGCTATCAGTATCACTATTGGAATATTTTGGGACGTAGTCAGGTTTGGTGTAGGGGTATGCACTCTCTGGTGTGAATTTAGCTTTGTCTTTAGTTAGTTTGTTAGACTTGCTTTGTTTCAGGGTGAATTCAAAATCCGTCATTTGTTGATTCAATTCGTCCAGTCTTATTTTTAAATCCGCGGGGGACATGTATGTGTTTAACTGTACTTCTATTTTGTTCATCTCAATTTTCAGCTCCTGGGTGATCCTTGCTGCTGTTTTAATTATTAGGACTAGCCAGTCTCTTGAGCAGTGCCAGGATATCAGCGACCACTCTATTTTGAAAATCAAATCATTTTGGAAAATAAGCGGTTCGTTCTTAACTATTAATCCTTGTGGCGCCATTTTATTCCGTAAATATTCCTTCATGAATAGACCGTGAAGGGCTGCCTTTATTTGGTTTTGTCTCAGATTCATTAGTTCATTCCAGTCATTGATGTTTGGACCGGTTTTTGGATTGCTCAGGCCTTCAAATGGGTTGAGGTCTCTGAGGATTCTATCGATTTCATCGTCCCAACACATGAGGCCTTGTTCGTCCTCCATCGTGTGTTGACCACTGGCTTCTTATCTATAGTGTGTGTCACTATGTGTGTGTATATTGTGTGGGGAACTCCCGCAGCTCTGCGCTGCCTAGATACGAAAAAAACAATAGGAGGGAGGTAGAGTACAGGGGTAGGATTCTTACTCCACGGGCACTGTTACATAAACAAAAGGACTCCTACTCACAGTGGAAAGGGAAGGGTGTCTACCACAGGTGTGGGGACACACAGTGTTTTGTAAAATACCCCTCACACACCAACAGGCCCCTTGGTGTCATGCTTCATCATCGGGGTCTTCGCACCCCTCTAACGGGATGCGGCGTGCTGCGACCTACGACTACGTGGGAGCACTAAAGGTTGGACTATGTGTGGTGTGTGTGATGCAAGTGGTAGGGGTATTTAAATGTGAGTGGTGGGGTATGGTGAAGGTTTAAAAAGTACCTAGCTCGTGGGTGTATAGGAAAAAACTTTATTCACAACCCCGGGCTGGTACTATTAAAAGAAGTGCAGAGTGAGATAGCTAACTGTCGTGACTATGGACAGTACCTCTGGTGTGCGTCGACATGTTTCGGAGCGTGTTCTCCTTCTTCAGGACGGGGGCACAACTTCCAATTATTCCAATACGCATGCCTTTTGAAATACACAGCGCGGCATTCAGCTCCAGAATGCAGACACCTCACAAACGTGCATGCGCTTTCCAAACGACAAGAACGCTGTAAACTCCAGCTACCGCACGCATGCGCAAGCCACGGATCTTTCACGCATGCGCCCTCCAACGACAAGAACGCTGTAAACCCCAGCTACCGCACGCATGCGCAAGCCACAGATCTTTCGCGCATGCGTCCTCTAATCCTTGACAGCCACACCTGGCATTTCTCCTACGCTATCCGCATCACCGGACATACCATATATGGTGTGTCTACTAATTGAACGGATTACCCATGTATGGGCATTAGGCATGTCCGACAATTAGCCTATGACTACAGAACCATTTAGGGAATCGTAGCATAAATAGCGCGCGGCAGCCATCCCTAGTCAATACCAGTGGAGCAGCGTGTGGGGTAGCACGGAGGCGAACTTGTCCCGAGTCTGTGAGTATTGGTTAACAGAAACATCATTTCCCATCCAAAAAAGTGAGTAACAAACTGAAAACGATCCTTTGTCCCTTTAGATTGCAAAAATAGCAATCAACCCCAGACGTCCCAGAATGCTCATGAAGCAAGACATCTTTTCACAATGACTATGATCAACATGTTTCAAACAACTTTTTGTGTGTTTATCTATGTTGTGTGTTTTGTCTGTCTTTTTCCTTTACAGGGCCAATATGCCATGTGGTGCTCCAGGTGACTGCACCTGTATGAGCCACCCTACTGAGGGTAACCATATTAATTTTCATTTTCTTTTTCCTCTTTGTAGGTCATGCAAATGCATGGTCACAACCCGCTGTAGGCACATTATAGCCTTTATTTTAGTATTAAGTCACTGTATATAGTCTCGCACTTTTTGGTTTTTTACACAATTTAAAGAAATACGTGAGTAAGGTGGGGAAGTTGTGCCCCCGTCCTGAAGAAGGAGCACACGCTCCGAAACAAGTCGACGCACACCAGAGGTACTGTCCATAGTCACGACAGTTAGCTACCTCACTCTGCACTTCTTTTAATAGTACCAGCCCAGGGTTGTGAATAAAGTTTTTTCCTATACACCCACGAGCTAGGTACTTTTTAAACCTTCACCATACCCCACCACTCACATTTAAATACCCCTACCACTTGCATCACACACACCACACATAGTCCAACCTTTAGTGCTCCCACGTAGTCGTAGGTCGCAGCACGCCGCATCCCGTTAGAGGGGTGCGAAGACCCCGATGATGAAGCATGACACCAAGGGGCCTGTTGGTGTGTGAGGGGTATTTTACAAAACACTGTGTGTCCCCACACCTGTGGTAGACACCCTTCCCTTTCCACTGTGAGTAGGATTCCTTTTGTTTATGTAACAGTGCCCGTGGAGTAAGAATCCTACCCCTGTACTCTACCTCCCTCCTATTGTTTTTTTCGTATCTAGGCAGCGCAGAGCTGCGGGAGTTCCCCACACAATATACACACACTATAGATAAGAAGCCAGTGGTTAACACACGATGGAGGACGAACACGGCCTCACGTTTGGGGACGATGAAATCGATAGAATCCTCAGAGACCTCAACCCATTTGAAGGCCTGAGCAATCCAGAAACCGGTCCAAACATCAATGACTGGAATGAACTAATGAATCTGAGACGAAACCAAATAAAGGCAGCCCTTCACGGTCTATTCATGAAGGAATATTTAGGGAATAAAATGGCGCCACCAGGATTAATAGTTAAGAACGAACCGCTTATTTTCCAAAATGATTTGATTTTCAAAAAAGAGTGGTCGCTGATATCCTGGCACTGCTCAAGAGACTGGCTAGTCCTAATAATTAAAACAGCAGCAAGGATCACCCAGGAGCTGAAAATTGAGATTAACCAAATAGAAGTACAGTTAAACACATACATATCCCCCGCGGATTTAAAAATAAGACTGGACGAATTGAATCAACAAATGACGGATTTTGAATTCACCCTGAAACAAAGCAAGTCTAACAAACTAACTAAAGACAAAGCTAAATTCACACCAGAGAGTGCATACCCCTACACCAAACCTGACTACGTCCCAAAATATTCCAATAGTGATGCTGATAGCGATATTTCGGACAATGGATCCACAGTTTCCAATTCCAGTGGCAATAAAGGATCCAGACCATGGAGAGGAGGATGGAGACAGAGGAGACAGCATTTCCCCAGACAACAAGGATGGAGAGGTTATCAACCCCAACCCCAACAATACCCACAACAATACATGGGCCTACCTCAATTCAACCCTTTCCAATATGGACCTCCATCCGGTGGACAGAACTACCAACAGTGGAACTCTGACTATAATGAGGGATATTATGGCCAACAACAACCTTTTTTAGGCACGCGCCCCACAACACGTTGAAGGAACAGGAAAGGCGACAACGTTGTATGGGAGGATCAAGACCAAGCGAACTCACGAACCACCAGGAGCATGACCGGATCCCTCCCAAACCAGCCGTCAACAAGCAGGAGAGGGACCTAGTAGTCAACCTCACACCTTGGCCTCTGACAGACACACAACGGAATGTGTTAAACAAAGGACTAGGTTTCGTGCCTACTCAGAAACCAGATGTCTTCAAACTGAATATAGAACTCCAGGAATTCACACGCAAGCTGAAATTACGCGCCTTTTTCCAAGATAAACCACCAACCACGGATAACACTAACACCGGCCTGAAACTGAAGTCAACCTTTACCCCGCCAGACTCTTCTATGCCAATTGATTTGTTAACCTTTGAGAAAGCTGTCATCACTGAAGTTAACAAATTGAACCTGAGGGACGACAACATCTATCACAACACCAGTGGTGAGGAACAAAGAGCAAACAGAGAGCTGTCTAACAACAAGGAGTTAATCATAAAACCGGCAGACAAAGGCGGAGCCATTGTCCTACAAACCTTAGAAGCATACAATACAGAATGCACACGGCTACTGTCAGACACACGGAATTACAGGGTCCTTTTGGAGGATCCTACAGAAAAGTTACGCATCAGGATTGGAGGTATGGTAGAGGAGGGTTTGGCCCACAATTGGCTAAGCAAAAAAGAAGCTGAATTTTTACAACAACCATCACCACGAATCACATACTTTTACTGCATTCCAAAGATCCATAAAAACATCAACAACCCACCTGGGAGACCCATAGTATCAGGGATCGGCTCCATCCTTGAGCCACTTTCTAAATTTGAGGATGCCTTCCTACGCCCACTGGTACAATCCACGGACACCTACTTGAAGGATACGAAATCAGTCCTACAGTTATTGAAGGATAAAAGTTTTGATCCCACGAAGCAACTCATGTTGGGCCTAGACGTGGAAAGTTTATATACTAGCCTACCACATGATGAGACACTCCAAATAATTGAGGAAGTACTGTTCACCAATCAATGGAAATACCAAACCCCGCGAGGCTTAGTTCTTGAATGCATCTCCCTGGCACTACAACACAATTTTTCCAGTATGACAAGACAATATACTTACAGAGCCACGGCACCAGTATGGGCAGTACTTTTGCTCCTAGTCTGGCTGGATTATATGTCCACCATCTAGAGCAAAACAGGATACTACATACAGATAACCCATACAGAACCCACATCAATACCTGGAAAAGGTATATTGACGACGTCTTCATCATCTGGGACGGGGAAACAGACACGGCCATCGACTTTGTAAATTTGCTAAACAATCAAAATGCGTATCTGAAATTCACGAGTACGATCTCTAACCAGGCCATGGTGTTTCGCGACCTCAATATCTATGCAGAAGGGGATAGACTCAAGAGCACCACACTTTTCAAACCTACAGCGAGGAATTGCTTATTGAGGTATGATAGTTTCCATCCTAGGCATCTGAGGGAGAATTTGCCATACAGACAATTCTTAAGGTTGAGACGCAACTGTACTGAACTGACCGAATTTAGATCACAAGCCGGTGATCTAAAATCAAAATGGTTACAGAGACAATATCCCCCAAAAATCATTGAAAAAGCTATGAAAAGGGCCAAGAACAATCATAGGGGAGCACTCCTGGAGGACAAACTACCGACCTGTGATGACAAAAAAAGACCTATATGTGTCACCACTTACTCCACAATATCAAATGAGGTTTCCAAAATTATAAACAAACATTGGAGGATATTGAATTGTGGCAGTCTTAATCTGGAGAAACCAATGCATGCACACCGCCGAGGTAGGAACCTCAAAGACCTATTGGTGCACACCAGACCCAAACCTAGTACCACATCCAGACAGACCACAATTGGGATACAGGGACATTTCCATTGTGGAAATTGCAGCAGCTGTCATCTCACGCAGAAAAGCAACACCTTAACATTCAGAAATGGTACGACTTGGGAACAACGACAATTCACAAATTGCAATACCAAAAATGTGGTGTACATGATCACATGTCCATGTGGTTTGGAATACGTGGGCATGACCACGAGGCCTGTAAAAACAAGAATGGGTGAACACAAAAGCAATGTCCGCTGCAAGAAGTCCACAACAAAAATGGCAAAACACTATCTGGAGAAACAGCACTGTGTGAACGATCTAAAATGGACTGTGATCGAACACTTACCATCCGAAACGGGTCTTTTCCAGAAAGAACAACGGTGGGTGTTCCGTCTGGGCACTCATACCGATGGTCTGAATGATGATGTCCCCTGGGGCTAACTGACCAGTTAATTACAATGCTCCCACAGTAATTCATCGACCCTTATAATTAATAGGCCCCTAGCAATAATCAAGCGGCCGACTGACATGCCCCCTCAACTCCTTGGTTCTCGGCCAGCTGATTTAAACCTTAACCAATTGTAAATAGCGTTACTAAATAAGAGCGCGTTGTAGGCCCTCACATCGTGACTCAAGTTCTGATAATGATCGTTTTGAAATACATCACTGCCCAACCACACTTGGTAGAATTATTCCAATACGCATGCCTTTTGAAATACACAGCGCGGCATGCAGCTCCAGAATGCAGACACCTCATAAACGTGCATGCGCTTTCCAAACGACAAGAACGCTGTAAACTCCAGCTACCGCACGCATGCGCAAGCCACGGATCTTTCACGCATGCGCCCTCCAACGACAAGAACGCTGTAAACCCCAGCTACCGCACGCATGCGCAAGCCACAGATCTTTCGCGCATGCGTCCTCTAATCCTTGACAGCCACACCTGGCATTTCTCCTACGCTATCCGCATCACCGGACATACCATATATGGTGTGTCTACTAATTGAACGGATTACCCATGTATGGGCATTAGGCATGTCCGACAATTAGCCTATGACTACAGAACCATTTAGGGAATCGTAGCATAAATAGCGCGCGGCAGCCATCCCTAGTCAATACCAGTGGAGCAGCGTGTGGGGTAGCACGGAGGCGAACTTGTCCCGAGTCTGTGAGTATTGGTTAACAGAAACATCATTTCCCATCCAAAAAAGTGAGTAACAAACTGAAAACGATCCTTTGTCCCTTTAGATTGCAAAAATAGCAATCAACCCCAGACGTCCCAGAATGCTCATGAAGCAAGACATCTTTTCACAATGAGTATGACCAACATGTTTCAAAAAACTTTTTGTGTGTTTATCTATGTTGTGTGTTTTGTCTGTCTTTTTCCTTTACAGGGCCAATATGCCATGTGGTGCTCCAGGTGACTGCACCTGTATGAGCCACCCTACTGAGGGTAACCATATTAATTTTCATTTTCTTTTTCCTCTTTGTAGGTCATGCAAATGCATGGTCACAACCCGCTGTAGGCACATTATAGCCTTTATTTTAGTATTAAGTCACTGTATATAGTCTCGCACTTTTTGGTTATTTACACAATTTAAAGAAATACGTGAGTAAGGTGGGGAAGTTGTGCCCCCGTCCTGAAGAAGGAGAACACGCTCCGAAACATGTCGACGCACACCAGAGGTACTGTCCATAGTCACGACAGTTAGCTATCTCACTCTGCACTTCTTTTAATAGTACCAGCCCGGGGTTGTGAATAAAGTTTTTTCCTATACACCAACGAGCTAGGTACTTTTTAAACCTTCACCATACCCCACCACTCACATTTAAATACCCCTACCACTTGCATCACACACACCACACATAGTCCAACCTTTAGTGCTCCCACGTAGTCGTAGGTCGCAGCACGCCGCATCCCGTTAGAGGGGTGCGAAGACCCCGATGATGAAGCATGACACCAAGGGGCCTGTTGGTGTGTGAGGGGTATTTTACAAAACACTGTGTGTCCCCACACCTGTGGTAGACACCCTTCCCTTTCCACTGTGAGTAGGATTCCTTTTGTTTATGTAACAGTGCCCGTGGAGTAAGAATCCTACCCCTGTACTCTACCTCCCTCCTATTGTTTTTTTCGTATCTAGGCAGCGCAGAGCTGCGGGAGTTCCCCACACAATATACACACACTATAGATAAGAAGCCAGTGGTTAACACACGATGGAGGACGAACACGGCCTCACGTTTGGGGACGATGAAATCGATAGAATCCTCAGAGACCTCAACCCATTTGAAGGCCTGAGCAATCCAGAAACCGGTCCAAACATCAATGACTGGAATGAACTAATGAATCTGAGACGAAACCAAATAAAGGCAGCCCTTCACGGTCTATTCATGAAGGAATATTTACGGAATAAAATGGCGCCACCAGGATTAATAGTTAAGAACGAACCGCTTATTTTCCAAAATGATTTGATTTTCAAAAGAGAGTGGTTGCTGATATCCTGGCACTGCACAAGAGACTGGCTAGTCCTAATAATTAAAACAGCAGCAAGGATCACCCAGGAGCTGAAAATTGAGATTAACCAAATAGAAGTACAGTTAAACACATACATATCCCCCGCGGATTTAAAAATAAGACTGGACGAATTGAATCAACAAATGACGGATTTTGAATTCACCCTGAAACAAAGCAAGTCTAACAAACTAACTAAAGACAAAGCTAAATTCACACCAGAGAGTGCATACCCCTACACCAAACCTGACTACGTCCCAAAATATTCCAATAGTGATGCTGATAGCGATATTTCGGACAATGGATCCACAGTTTCCAATTCCAGTGGCAATAAAGGATCCAGACCATGGAGAGGAGGATGGAGACAGAGGAGACAGCAGTTCCCCAGACAACGAGGATGGAGAGGTTATCAACCCCAACCCCAACAATACCCACAACAATACATGGGCCTACCTCAATTCAACCCTTTCCAATATGGACCTCCATCCGTTGGACAGAACTACCAACAGTGGAACTCTGACTATAATGAGGGATATTATGGCCAACAACAACCTTTTTTAGGCACGCGCCCCACAACACGTTGAAGGAACAGGAAAGGCAACAACGTTGTATGGGAGGATCAAGACCAAGCGAACTCACGAACCACCAGGAGCATGACCGGATCCCTCCCAAACCAGCCGTCAACAAGCAAGAGAGGGACCTAGTAGTCAACCTCACACCTTGGCCTCTGACAGACACACAACGGAATGTGTTAAACAAAGGACTAGGTTTCGTGCCTACTCAGAAACCAGATGTCTTAAAACTGAATATAGAACTCCAGGAATTCACACGCAAGCTGAAATTACGAGCCTTTTTCCAAGATAAACCACCAACCACGGATAACACTGACACCGGCCTGAAACTGAAGTCAACCTTTACCCCGCCAGACTCTTCTATGCCAATTGAATTGTTAACCTTTGAGAAAGCTGTCATCACTGAAGTTAACAAATTGAACCTGAGGGACGACAACATCTATCACAACACCAGTGGTGAGGAACAAAGAGCAATCAGAGAGCTGTCTAACAACAAGGAGTTAATCATAAAACCGGCAGACAAAGGCGGAGCCATTGTCCTACAAACCTTAGAAGCATACAATACAGAATGCACACGGCTACTGTCAGACACACGGAATTACAGAGTCCTTTTGGAGGATCCTACAGAAAAGTTACGCATCAGGATTGGAGGTATGGTAGAGGAGGGTTTGGCCCACCATTGGCTAAGCAAAAAAGAAGCTGAATTTTTACAACAACCCTCACCACGAATCACATACTTTTACTGCATTCCAAAGATCCATAACAACATCAACAACCCACCTGGGAGACCCATAGTATCAGGGATCGGCTCCATCCTTGAGCCACTTTCTAAATTTGAGGATGCCTTCCTACGCCCACTGGTACAATCCACGGACACCTACTTGAAGGATACGAAATCAGTCCTACAGTTATTGGAGGATAAAAGTTTTGATCCCACGAGGCAACTCATGTTGGGCCTAGACGTGGAAAGTTTATATACTAGCCTACCACATGATGAGACACTCCAAATAATTGAGGAAGTACTGTTCACCAATGAATGGAAATACCAAACACCGCGAGGCTTAGTTCTTGAATGCATCTCCCTGGCACTACAACACAATTTTTCCAGTATGACAAGACAATATACTTACAGAGCCACGGCACCAGTATGGGCAGTACTTTTGCTCCTAGTCTGGCTGGATTATATGTCCACCATCTAGAGCAAAACAGGATACTACATACAGATAACCCATACAGAACCCACATCAATACCTGGAAAAGGTATATTGACGACGTCTTCATCATCTCGGACGGGGAAACAGACACGGCCATCGACTTTGTAAATTGGCTAAACAATCAAAATGCGTATCTGAAATTCACGAGTACGATCTCTAACCAGGCCATGGTGTTTCTCGACCTCAATATCTATGCAGAAGGGGATAGACTCAAGAGCACCACACATTTCAAACCTACAGCGAGGAATTGCTTATTGAGGTATGATAGTTTTCATCCTAGGCATCTGAGGGAGAATTTGCCATACGGACAATTCTTAAGGTTGAGACGCAACTGTACTGAACTGACCGAATTTAGATCACAAGCCGGTGATCTAAAAACAAAATTGTTACAGAGACAATATACCCCAAAAGTCATTGAAAAAGCTATGAAAAGGGCCAAGAACAATCATAGGGGAGCACTCCTGGAGGACAAACTACCGACCCCTGATGACAAAAAAAGACCTATATGTGTCACCACTTACTCCACAATATCAAATGAGGTTTCCAAAATTATAAACAAACATTGGAGGATATTGAATTGTGGCAGTCTTAATCTGGAGAAACCAATGCATGCACACCGCCGAGGTAGGAACCTCAAAGACCTATTGGTGCACACCAGACCCAAACCTAGTACCACATCCAGACAGACCACAATTGGGATACAGGGACGTTTCCCTTGTGGAAATTGCAGCAGCTGTCATCTCACGCAGAAAAGCAACACCTTAACATTCAGAAATGGTACGACTTAGGAACAACGACAATTCACAAATTGCAATACCAAAAATGTGGTGTACATGATCACATGTCCATGTGGTTTGGAATACGTGGGCATGACCACGAGGCCTGTAAAAACAAGAATGGGTGAACACAAAAGCAATGTCCGCTGCAAGAAGTCCGCAACAAAAATGGCAACACACTATCTGGAGAAACAGCACTGTGTGAACGATCTAAAATGGACTGTGATCGAACACTTGCCATCCGAAACGGGTCTTTTCCAGAAAGAACAACGGTGGGTGTTCCGTCTGGGCACTCATACCGATGGTCTGAATGATGATGTCCCCTGGGGCCAACTGACCAGTTAATTACAATGCCCCCACAGTAATTCATCGACCCTTATAATTAATAGGCCCCTAGCAATAATCAAGCGGCCGACTGACATGCCCCCTCAACTCCTTGGTTCTCGTCCAGCTGATTTAAACCTTAACCAATTGTAAATAGCGTTACTAAATAAGAGCGCGTTGTAGGCCCTCACATCGCGACTCAAGTTCTTATAACTATCGTTTTGAAATACATCACTGCCACACCACACTTGGTAGAATTATTCCAATACGCATGCCTTTTGAAATACACAGCACGGCATGCAGCTCCAGAATGCAGACACCTCACAAACGCGCATGCGCTTTCCAAACGACAAGAACGCTGTAAACTCCAGCTACTGCACGCATGCGCAAGCCACGGATCTTTCACGCATGCGCCCTCCAACGACAAGAACGCTGTAAACTCCAGCTACCGCACGCATGCGCAAGCCACAGATCTTTCGCGCATGCGTCCTCTAATCCTTGACAGCCACACCTGGCATTTCTCCTACGCTATCCGCATCACCGGACATACCATATATGGTGTGTCTACTAAATGAACGGATTACCCATGTATGGGAATTAGGCATGTCCGACAATTAGCCTATGACTACAGAACCATTTAGGGAATCGTAGCATAAATAGCGCGCGGCAGCCATCCCTAATCAATACCAGCGGAGCAGCGTGTGGGGTAGCACGGAGGCGAACTTGTCCCGAGTCTGTGAGTATTGGTTAACAGAAACACCATTTCCCATCCAAAAAAGTGAGTAAAAAACTGAAAACGATCCTTTGTCCCTTTAGATTGCAAAAATAGCAATCAACCCCAGACGTCCCAGAATGCTCATGAAGCAAGACATCTTTTCACAATGAGTATGACCAACATGTTTCAAAAAACTTTTTGTGTGTTTATCTATGTTGTGTGTTTTGTCTTTCTTTTTCCTTTACAGGGCCAATATGCCATGTGGTGCTCCAGGTGACTGCACCTGTATGAGCCACCCTACTGAGGGTAACCATATTATTTTTCATTTTCTTTTTCCTCTTTGTAGGTCATGCAAATGCATGGTCACAAACCGCTGTAGGCACATTATAGCCTTTATTTTAGTATTAAGTCACTGTATATAGTCTCGCACTTTTTGGTTATTTACACAATTTAAAGAAATACGTGAGTAAGGTGGGGAAGTTGTGCCCCCGTCCTGAAGAAGGAGCACATGCTCCGAAACATGTCGACGCACACCAGAGGTACTGTCCATACTCACGACAGTTAGCTACCTCACTCTCCACTTCTTTTAATAGTACCAGCCCGTGGTTGTGAATAAAGTTTTTTCCTATACACCCACGAGCTAGGTTCTTTTTAAACCTTCACCATACCCCACCACTCACATTTAAATACCCCTACCACTTGCATCACACACACCACACGTAGTCCAACCTTTAGTGCTCCCACGTAGTCGTAGGTCGCAGCACGCCGCATCCCGTTAGAGGGGTGCGAAGACCCCGATGATGAAGCATGACACCAAGGGGCCTGTTGGTGTGTGAGGGGTATTTTACAAAACACTGTGTGTCCCCACACCTGTGGTAGACACCCTTCCCTTTCCACTGTGAGTAGGATTCCTTTTGTTTATGTAACAGTGCCCGTGGAATAAGAATCCTACCCCTGTACTCTACCTCCCTCCTATTGTTTTTTTCATATCTAGGCAGCTCAGAGCTGCGGGAGTTCCCCACACAATATACACACACATAGTGACACACACTATAGATAAGAAGCAGTGGTTAACACACGATGGAGGACGAACACGGCCTCACGTTTGGGGACGATGAAATCGATAGAATCCTCAGAGACCTCAACCCATTTGAAGGCCTGAGCAATCCAGAAACCGGTCCAAACATCAATGACTGGAATAAACTAATGAATCTGAGACGAAACCAAATAAAGGCAGCCCTTCACGGTCTATTCATGAAGGAATATTTACGGAATAAAATGGCGCCACCAGTATTAATAGTTAAGAACGAACCGCTTATTTTCCAAAATGATTTGATTTTCAAAAAAGAGTGGTCGCTGATATCCTGGCACTGCTCAAGAGACTGGCTAGTCCTAATAATTAAAACAGCAGCAAGGATCACCCAGGAGCTGAAAATTGAGATTAACAAAATAGAAGTACAGTTAAACACATACATATCTCCCGCGGATTTAAAAATAGGACTGGATGAATTGAATCAACAAATGACGGATTTTGAATTCACCCTGAAACAAAGCAAGTCTAACAAACTAACTAAAGACAAAGCTAAATTCACACCAGAGAGTGCATACCCCTACACCAAACCTGACTACGTCCCAAAATATTCCAATAGTGATGCTGATAGCGATATTTCGGACAATGGATCCACAGTTTCCAATTCCAGTGGCAATAAAGGATCCAGACCATGGAGAGTTGGATGGAGACAGAGGAGACAGCAGTTCCCCAGACAACGAGGATGGAGAGGTTATCAACCCCAACCCCAACAATACCCACAACAATACATGGGCCTACCTCAATTCAACCCTTTCCAATATGGACCTCCATCCGGTGGACAGAACTACCAACAATGGAACTCTGACTATAATGAGGGATATTATGGCCAACAACAACCTTTTTTAGGCACGCGCCCCACAACACGTTGAAGGAACAGGAAAGGCAACAACGTTGTATGGGAGGATCAAGACCAAGCGAACTCACGAACCACCAGGAGCATGACCGGATCCCTCCCAAACCAGCCGTCAACAAGCAAGAGAGGGACCTAGTAGTCAACCTCACACCTTGGCCTCTGACAGACACACAACAGAATGTGTTAAACAAAGGACTAGGTTTCGTGCCTACTCAGAAACCAGATGTCTTCAAACTGAATATAGAACTCCAGGAATTCACACGCAAGCTGAAATTATGAGCCTTTTTCCAAGATAAACCACCAACCACGGATAACACTGACACCGGCCTGAAACTGAAGTCAACCTTTACCCCGCCAGACTCTTCTATGCCAATTGAATTGTTAACCTTTTAGAAAGCTGTCATCACTGAAGTTAACAAATTGAACCTGAGGGACGACAACATCTATCACAACACCAGTGGTGAGGAACAAAGAGCAATCAGAGAGCTGTCTAACAACAAGGAGTTAATCATAAAACCGGCAGACAAAGGCGGAGCCATTGTCCTACAAACCTTAGAAGCATACAATACAGAATGCACATGGCTACTGTCAGACACACGGAATTACAGGGTCCTTTTGGAGGATCCTACAGAAAAGTTACGCATCAGGATTGGAGGTATGGTAGAGGAGGGTTTGGCCCACAATTGGCTAAGCAAAAAAGAAGCAGAATTTTTACAACAACCCTCACCACGAATCCCATACTTTTACTGCATTCCAAAGATCCATAAAAACATCAACAACCCACCTGGGAGACCCATAGTATCAGGGATCGGCTCCATCCTTGAGCCACTTTCTAAATTTGAGGATGCCGTCCTACGCCCACTGGTACAATCCACGGACACCTACTTGAAGGATACGTAATCAGTCCTACAGTTATTGGAGGATAAAAGTTTTGATCCCACGAAGCAACTCATGTTGGGCCTAGACGTGGAAAGTTTATATACTAGCCTACCACATGATGAGACACTCCAAATAATTGAGGAAGTACTGTTCACCAATCAATGGAAATACCAAACACCGCGAGGCTTAGTTCTTGAATGCATCTTCCTGGTACTACAACACAATTTTTCCAGTATGACAAGACAATATACTTACAGAGCCACGGCACCAGTATGGGCAGTACTTTTGCTCCTAGTCTGGCTGGATTATATGTCCACCATCTAGAGCAAAACAGGATACTACATACAGATAACCCACACAGAACCCACATCAATACCTGGAAAAGGTATATTGACGACGTCTTTATCATCTGGGACGGGGAAACAGACACGGCCAACGACTTTGTAAATTGGCTAAACAATCAAAATGCGTATCTGAAATTCACGAGTACGATCTCTAACCAGGCCATGGTGTTTCTCGACCTCAATATCTATGCAGAAGGGGATAGACTCAAGAGCACCACACATTTCAAACCTACAGCGAGGAATTGCTTATTGAGGTATGATAGTTTTCATCCTAGGCATTTGAGGGATAATTTGCCATACGGACAATTCTTAAGGTTGAGACGCAACTGTACTAAACTGACCGAATTTAGATCACAAGCCGGTGATCTAAAAACAAAATTGTTACAGAGACAATATCCCCCAAAAGTCATTGAAAAAGCTATGAAAAGGGCCAAGAACAATCATAGGGGAGCACTCCTGGAGGACAAACTACCGACCCCTGATGACAAAAAAAGACCTATATGTGTCACCACTTACTCCACAATATCAAATGAGGTTTCCAAAATTATAAACAAACATTGGAGGATATTGAATTGTGGCAGTCTTAATCTGGAGAAACCAATGCATGCACACCGCTGAGGTAGGAACCTCAAAGACCTATTGGTGCACACCAGACCCAAACCTAGTACCACATCCAGACAGACCACAATTGGGATACAGGGACATTTCCCTTGTGGAAATTGCAGCAGCTGTCATCTCACGCAGAAAAGCAACACCTTAACATTCAGAAATGGTACGACTTAGGAACAACGACAATTCACAAATTGCAATACCAAAAATGTGGTGTACATGATCACATGTCCATGTGGTTTGGAATACGTGGGCATGACCACGAGGCCTGTAAAAACAAGAATGGGTGAACACAAAAGCAATGTCCGCTGCAAGAAGTCCACAACAAAAATGGCAACACACTATCTGGAGAAACAGCACTGTGTGAACGATCTAAAATGGACTGTGATCGAACACTTGCCATCCGAAACGGGTCTTTTCCAGAAAGAACAACGGTGGGTGTTCCGTCTGGGCACTCATACCAATGGTCTGAATGATGATGTCCCCTGGGGCCAACTGACCAGTTAATTACAATGCCCCCACAGTAATTCATCGACCCTTATAATTACGGTGACCGCTCGAGCCTGCCCAGGCGAGGTCGCCCCACTTACGCCGCTCCTGCCTGCTGCTGCCAGCACGCTGCCCTGCTGACGGCTGCGCACTTCCTGCTACCTCCGTTTTCGCCGCTGTCTGCCATCCACTGCGTGCCTGGTTACCCCTCAGTCGCCTGTTGTTACCCCTTTTTTTCTGTACCCTGCTGTGTGCCTGTTGTCTCCCCTGCCCGCCGCCTGTTTACCCTTTTTCCTTCTGTACCCCTCTCCCCCGCTTAGGCTGCCCTCCCCCTCCGGTGTGCTCCCTCTTGCCGCCTTCTTCCCGCCACTGCCCTCTGGCGTCTCCGCCCCCCCTCCTGCCCATTGGCCGCCCCGCTCCCACCACCCAGCTGACCCGCCCTCCCGGCTCCTCACTTATGACGCCCCCTGAGCGACCGCGCAGCGGACGCGCGCAGCGGGAGCACCGAATGAGCAACGAAGGTGCGCCAAAGGTAAGCCCGTCTGCGCCCATCTGCGCCTGGACCGCGCCCAGTGCCAGTACCCCTGGCCCCCACCGACGGAAGCCGACCCGACGGACCTACGACGCCACCGAACTCAACGCACTCAACACCGGCCGAACCCCAGGTTGCTACCGAGCCACACCGAGACGCACCCACGGACCCTTCAGCTGCCACTCCTGCAAGTTCACCTGCAACCGAACCCACGCTACACCAGCACCCACCAAGCCGAACTCCAGCAGCACCCACCTGAAGTGCATCCTGCTCAACACCCGCTCCGTCCACAGACACGCCGTCGAGCTCTGGAACCTACTCGACACCACAGGCCCAGATGTCGCCTTCCTCACGGAAACCTGGATGAACGCCTCCTCAGCGCCCGACATCGCCATCGCCATCCCGGACGGCTACAAGATCATCCGGAGGGACCGCGTCAACCAGACAGGAGGAGGCATCGCCATCATCCACAGGAACACCATCCGCATCACGACCGACACCGACGATACCCTCGCACCCACCGAACACCTGCACTTCCAGATCCACGTCAACCCCAAGACCACCCTCAGAGGCACCCTCATCTACAGACCCCCGGGACCACGCACACAATTCAGCGAAGACATCGCCGAATTCATCAGCCCACACGCCCTCCCCTCCGCCGACTACATCCTCCTCAGGGACCTCAACTTCCACCTGGAGAACAACAACGACCGCAACATCACCACCCTGCTGGACAACCTCGCCAACCTCGGACTCAAGCAACTGGTGACCACCCCCACCCACTACGCCGGACACACACTCGACCCGGTCTTCTCTTCCAGCAAGGACATCGCCTTCAGCCACCCCACGGGACTCCACTGGACGGACCACAGCTGCGTCCACTTCAGCTTCAGAAGGACCACGTTACACCATCACCAGCAACAGGTTCCCCGCAGAAGCTGGAACAAGATCACTGCAGACCAGCTCGCTACTTCCCTGAGCAAGAACCCTCCCACCAGCACAACGAACCCCAGCCAAGCGGCCACCAACCTCACGAAATGGATCAGCAACTGCGCAGACGACCTCGCCCCCCCTGAAGACCCCGCCGAGCAGACCCAGCAGCAAGAAAGCCCCATGGTTTAACGATGAACTCAAGAGCTCCAAGAAGAACTGCAGAGCACTCGAGAAAACCTGGCGCAGAGACCCAACACCGGACAACATGACCGCCCTCAAGCTCGCCACCCGAAAACACCACCAACTGATCCACGCCACCAAGAAAACCGCATTCAAGGAACGACTGGACAACAACGCACACAACAGCAAGGAACTCTTCAACATCGTGAAAGAGCTCTCCAACCCCAACGCCGGAAACAACGACATCACCCCTTCGCAAGACATCTGCAACTCCCTCGCCTCCTACTTCCACAACAAGATCGCGGACATACACAACAGCTTCAGCACTCAACCGACGCACGACACGACCGAACCACCGCGCCCCACCACCACCCTCCGCGCCTGGAACCCGATCAGCACCGTAGACACCATCCGCACAATGAACTCCATCCACTCCGGATCTCCGACAGACCCCCCTGCCCTCACCAAGTCTTCAACAAGGCCGACGCTGTCATCGCAACCCCACCTGCGGGACATCATCAACACCTCCTTCGACACCGCCACTTTCCCGGAGAGCTGGAAGCACGCCGAACTCAGCGCTCTACTTAAGAAACGATCAGCCGACCCCACCGACCTCAAGAACTACCGCCCCATCTCGCTGCTCCCGTTTCCGGCAAAAGTCATCGAGAAGACCGTCAACAAGCAACTGGCCGCCTTCCTCGAGACGAACGGTTCCCTCGACCTCTCGCAGTCTGGCTTCCAGGCCAACCACAGCACAGAGACCGCCCTGATCGCAGCTACCGATGACATCCGAGCCCTGCTCGACAACAGAGAAACAGCGGCCCTCATCCTCCTGGACCTCTCCGCGGCCTTCAACACTGTCTGCCACCGTACCCTAGTACAGCGCCTCAGCAACGTCGGAGTCCAGGAGAAGGCACTGGAGTGGATCATCTCCTTCCTCGCCGGAAGGACACAGAGAGTCCGCCTCCCCCCGTTCAGATCGGAGGCCACCGAAGTCATCTGCGGCGTTCCTCAAGGCTCCTCGCTCAGCCCAACACTCTTCAACGTCTACATGAGCCCCCTCGCAGCCATCGCACGCCAGCACAACCTCAACATCATCTCCTAAGCCGACGACACCCAGCTGATCCTCTCCCTCACCAACGACCCCGCCACCGCCAGAGCCAACCTGCACGAAGGGATGACAGACGTAGCCAAATGGATGTCGAACAGCCGCCTGAAACTGAACTCGGACAAGACGGAAGTCCTCATCCTGGGATCATCACCCTCCGCCTGGGACGACTCCTGGTGGCCCCCCGCCCTGGGCAGCGCACCCAAACCCACAGACCACGCACGCAACCTGGGCTTCATCCTGGACTCCTCCCTCTCCATGACCAGACAAGTCAACGCCGTCTCCTCGTCGTGCTTCAACATCCTGCGCATGCTACGTAAGATCTTCCGATGGATCCCCACCGAGACCAGGAAGACGGTCACCCAATCCTTCGTCACCAGCCGTCTGGACTACGGCAATTCCCTCTACGCCGGAACCACCGCCAAACTCCAGAAGAGACTCCAACGGATCCAGAACACCTCAGCACGACTCATCCTGGACATCCCCCGCCGCAGCCACATCTCCGGACACCTGAGAGACCTGCACTGGCTCCCGGTCAACAAGAGAATCACCTTTCGGCTGCTCACCCACGCACACAAAGCCCTACACAACCAAGGCCCAGGATACCTCAACAGCCGCCTCAACTTCTACGCTCCCAAACGCCAGCTTCGATCGACCAGCCACGCCCTCGCCGCCGTCCCCCGCATCCGAAGAGCCACCACAGGAGGAAGGTCCTTCTCCCACCTGGCCGCCAAGACTTGGAACTCCCTTCCGACCCACCTCCGCATGACCCAAGACCACCTCGCCTTCAGGAAGCAGCTCAAGACCTGGCTGTTCGAGCAATAGCGGACCCCCTCCCCCTAGCGCCTTGAGACCCTCCGGGTGAGTAGTGCGCTATATAAATGCTTTGATTGATTGATTGATTGAATAGGCCCCTAGCAATAATCAAGCGGCCGACTGACATGCCCCCTCAACTCCTTGGTTCTCGTCCAGCTGATTTAAACCTTAACCAATTGTAAATAGCATTACTAAATAAGAGCGCGTTGTAGGCCCTCACATCGCGACTCAAGTTCTTATAACGATCATTTTGAAATACATCACTGCCCAACCACACTTGGTAGAATTATTCCAATACGCATGCCTTTTGAAATACACAGCGCAGCATGCAGCTCCAGAATGCAGACACCTCACAAACGCGCATGCGCTTTCCAAACGTCAAGAACGCTATAAACTCCAGCTACCGCACGCATGCGCAAGCCACGGATCTTTCACACATGCGCCCTCCAATGACAAGAACGCTGTAAACCCCAGCTACCGCACGCATGCGCAAGCCACAGATCTTTCGCGCATGCGTCCTCTAATCCTTGACAGCCACACCTGGCATTTCTCCTACGCTATCCGCATCACCGGACATACCATATATGGTGTGTCTACTAATTGAACGGATTACCCATGTATGGGCATTAGGCATGTCCGACAATTAGCCTATGACTACAGAACCATTTAGGGAATCGTAGCATAAATAGCGCGCGGCAGCCATCCCTAGTCAATATCAGCGGAGCAGCGTGTGGGGTAGCACGGAGGCAAACTTGTCCCGAGTCTGTGAGTATTGGTTAACAGAAACACCATTTCCCATCCAAAAAAGTGAGTAAAAAACTGAAAACGATCCTTTGTCCCTTTAGATTGCAAAAATAGCAATCAACCCCAGACGTCCCAGAATGCTCATGAAGCAAGACATCTTTTCACAATGAGTATGACCAACATGTTTCAAACAACTTTTTGTGTGTTTATCTATGTTGTGTGTTTTGTCTGTCTTTTTCCTTTACAGGGCCAATATGCCATGTGGTGCTCCAGGTGACTGCACCTGTATGAGCCACCCTACTGAGGGTAACCAAAAATAATTTTCATTTTCTTTTTCCTCTTTGTAGGTCATGCAAATGCATGGTCACAAACCGCTGTAGGCACATTATAGCCTTTATTTTAGTATTAAGTCACTGTATATAAGCTCGCACTTTTTGGTTATTTACACATTTTATAGAAATACGTGAGTAAGGTGGGGAAGTTGTGCCCCCGTCCTGAAGAAGGAGCACACGCTCGGAAACATGTTGACGCACACCAGAGGTACTGTCCATAGTCACGACAGTTAGCTACCTCACTCTGCACTTCTTTTAATAGTACCAGCCCGGGGTTGTGAATAAAGTTTTTTCCTATACACCCACTAGCTAGGTACTTTTTAAACCTTCACCATACCCCACCACTCACATTTAAATACCCCTACCACTTGCATCACACACACCACACATAGTCCAACCTTTAGTGCTCCCACGTAGTCGTAGGTCGCAGCACACCGCATCCCGTTAGAGGGGTGCGAAGACCCCGATGATGAAGCATGACACCAAGGGGCCTGTTGGTGTGTGAGGGGTATTTTACAAAACACTGTGTGTCCCCACACCTGTGGTAGACACCCTTCCCTTTCCACTGTGAGTAGGATTCCTTTTGTTTATGTAACAGTGCCCGTGGAGTAAGAATCCTACCCCTGTACTCTACCTCCCTCCTATTGTTTTTTTCGTATCTAGGCAGCGCAGAGCTGCGGGAGTTCCCCACACAATATACACACACATAGTGACACACACTATAGATAAGAAGCCAGTGGTCAACACACGATGGAGGACGAACACGGCCTCACGTTTGGGGACGATGAAATCGATAGAATCCTCAGAGACCTCAACCCATTTGAAGACCTGAGCAATCCAGAAACCGGTCCAAACATCAATGACTGGAATGAACTAATGAATCTGAGACGAAACCAAATAAAGGCAGCCCTTCACGGTCTATTCATGAAGGAATATTTACGGAATAAAATGGCGCCACCAGGATTAATAGTTAAGAACGAACCGCTTATTTTCCAAAATGATTTGATTTTCAAAAAAGAGTGGTCGCTGATATCCTGGCACTGCTCAAGAGACTGGCTAGTCCTAATAATTAAAACAGCAGCAAGGATCACCCAGGAGCTGAAAATTGAGATTAACAAAATAGAAGTACAGTTAAACACATACATATCCCCCACGGATTTAAAAATAAGACTGGACGAATTGAATCAACAAATGACGGATTTTGAATTCACCCTGAAACAAAGCAAGTCTAACAAACTAACTAAAGACAAAGCTAAATTCACACCAGAGAGTGCATACCCCTACACCAAACCTGACTACATCCCAAAATATTCCAATAGTGATGCTGATAGCGATATTTCGGACAATGGATCCACAGTTTCGAATTCCAGTGGCAATAAAGGATCCAGACCATGGAGAGGAGGATGGAGACAGAGGAGACAGCAGTTCCCCAGACAACGAGGATGGAGAGGTTATCAACCCCAACCCCAACAATACCCACAACAATACATGGGCCTACCTCAATTCAACCCTTTCCAATATGGACCTCCATCCGGTGGACAGAACTACCAACAATGGAACCCTGACTATAATGAGGGATATTATGGCCAACGACAACCTTTTTTAGGCACGCGCCCCACAACACGTGGAAGGAACCGGAAAGGCAACAACGTTGTATGGGAGGATCAAGACCAAGCGAACTCACGAACCACCAGGAGCATGACCGGATCCCTACCAAACCAGCCATCAACAAGCAAGAGAGGGACCTAGTAGTCAACCTCACACCTTGGCCTCTGACAGACACACAACGGAATGTGTTAAACAAAGGACTAGGTTTCGTGCCTACTCAGAAACCAGATGTCTTCAAACTGAATATAGAACTCCAGGAATTCACACGCAAGCTGAAATTACGAGCCTTTTTCCAAGATAAACCACCAACCACGGATAACACTGACACCGGCCTGAAACTGAAGTCAACCTTTACCCCGCCAGACTCTTCTATGCCAATTGAATTGTTAACCTTTTAGAAAGCTGTCATCACTGAAGTTAACAAATTGAACCTGAGGGACGACAACATCTATCACAACACCAGTGGCGAGGAACAAAGAGCAATCAGAGAGCTGTCTAACAACAAGGAGTTAATCATAAAACCGGCAGACAAAGGCGGAGCCATTGTCCTACAAACCTTAGAAGCATACAATACAGAATGCACACGGCTACTGTCAGACACACGGAATTACAGGGTCCTTTTGGAGGATCCTACAGAAAAGTTACGCATCAGGATTGGAGGTATGGTAGAGGAGGGTTTGGCCCACAATTGGCTAAGCAAAAAAGAAGCAGAATTTTTACAACAACCCTCACCACGAATCCCATACTTTTACTGCATTCCAAAGATCCATAAAAACATCAACAACCCACCTGGGAGACCCATAGTATCAGGGATCGGCTCCATCCTTGAGCCACTTTCTAAATTTTGCGGATGCCTTCCTACGCCCACTGGTACAATCCACGGACACCTACTTGAAGGATACGAAATCAGTCCTACAGTTATTGGAGGATAAAAGTTTTGATCCTACGAAGCAACTCATGTTGGGCCTAGACGTGGAAAGTTTATATACTAGCCTACCACATGATGAGACACTCCAAATAATTGAGGAAGTACTGTTCACCAATCAATGGAAATGCCAAACACCGCGAGGCTTAGTTCTTGAATGCATCTCCCTGGCACTACAACACAATTTTTTCCAGTATGACAAGACAATATACTTACAGAGCCACGGCACCAGTATGGGCAGTACTTTTGCTCCTAGTCTGGCTGGATTATATGTCCACCATCTAGAGCAAAACAGGATACTACATACAGATAACCCATACAGAACCCACATCAATACCTGGAAAAGGTATATTGACGACGTCTTCATCATCTGGGATGGGGAAACAGACACGGCCATCGACTTTGTAAATTGGTTAAACGATCAAAATGCATATCTGAAATTCATGAGTACGATCTCTAACCATGCCATGGTGTTTCTCGACCTCAATATCTATGCAGAAGGGGATAGACTCAAGAGCACCACACATTTCAAACCTACAGCGAGGAATTGCTTATTGAGGTATGATAGTTTTCATCCTAGGCATCTGAGGGAGATTTGCCATACGGACAATTCTTAAGGTTGAGACGCAACTGTACTGAACTGACCGAATTTAGATCACAAGCTGGTGATCTAAAAACAAAATTGTTACAGAGACAATATCCCCCAAAAATCATTGAAAAAGCTATGAAAAGGGCCAAGAACAATCATAGGGGAGCACTCCTGGAGGACAAACTACCGACCCCTGATGACAAAAAAAGACCTATATGTGTCACCACTTACTCCACAATATCAAATGAGGTTTCCAAAATTATAAACAAACATTGGAGGATATTGAATTGTGGCAGTCTTAATCTGGAGAAACCAATGCATGCACACCGCCGAGGTAGGAACCTCAAAGACCAATTGGTGCACACCAGACCCAAACCTAGTACCACATCCAGACAGACCACAATTGGGATACAGGGACATTTCCCTTGTGGAAATTGCAGCAGCTGTCATCTCACGTAGAAAAGCAACACCTTAACATTCAGAAATGGTGCGACTTGGGAACTACGACAATTCACAAATTGCAATAACAAAAATGTGGTGTACATGATCACATGTCCATGTGGTTTGGAATACGTGGGCATGACCACGAGGCCTGTAAAAACAAGAATGGGTGAACACAAAAGCAATGTCCGCTGCAAGAAGTCCACAACAAAAATGGCAACACACTATCTGGAGAAACAGCATTGTGTGAACGATCTAAAATGGACTGTGATCGAACACTTGCCATCCGAAACGGGTCTTTTCCAGAAAGAACAACGGTGGCTGTTCCGTCTGGGCACTCATACCGATGGTCTGAATGATGATGTCCCCTGGGGCCAACTGACCAGTTAATTACAATGCCCCCACAGTAATTCATCGACCCTTATAATTAATAGGCCCCTAGCAATAATCAAGCGGCCGACTGACATGCCCCCTCAACTCCTTGGTTCTCGTCCAGCTGATTTTAACCTTAACCAATTGTAAATAGCGTTACTGAATAAGAGCGCGTTGTAGGCCCTCACATCGCGACTCATGTTCTTATAACGATCGTTTTGAAATACATCACTGCCCAACCACACTTGGTAGAATTATTCCAATACGCATGCCTTTTGAAATACACAGCGCGGCATGCAGCTCCAGAATGCAGACACCTCACAAACGCGCATGCGCTTTCCAAACGACAAGAACGCTGTAACCTCCAGCTACCGCACGCATGCGCAAGCCACGGATCTTTCGCGCATGCGCCCTCCAACGACAAGAACGCTGTAAACCCCAGCTACCGCACCCATGCGCAAGCCACAGATCTTTCGCGCATGCGTCCTCTAATCCTTGACAGCCACACCTGGCATTTCTCCTACGCTATCCGCATCACTGGACATACCATATATGGTGTGTCTACTAATTGAACGGATTACCCATGTATGGGCATTAGGCATGTCCGACAATTAGCCTATGACTACAGAACCATTTAGGGAATCGTAGCATAAATAGCGCGCGGCAGCCATCCCTAGTCAATACCAGCGGAGCAGCGTGTGTGGTAGCACGGAGGCGAACTTGTCCCGAGTCTGTGAGTATTGGTTAACAGAAACACCATTTCCCATCCAAAAAAGTGAGTAAAAAACTGAAAACGATCCTTTGTCCCTTTAGATTGCAAAAATAGCAATCAACCCCAGACGTCCCAGAATGCTCATGAAGCAAGACATCTTTTCACAATGAGTATGACCAACATGTTTCAAACAACTTTTTGTGTGTTTATCTATGTTGTGTGTTGTGTCTGTCTTTTTCCTTTCCAGGGCCAATATGCCATGTGGTGCTCTAGGTGACTGCACCTGTATGAGCCACCCTACTGAGGGTGACTATATTATTTTTCATTTTCTTTTTCCTCTTTGTAGGTCATGCAAATGCATGGTCACAAACCGCTGTAGGCACATTATAGCCTTTATTTCAGTATTAAGTCACTGTATATAGTCTCGCACTTTTTGGTTATTTACACAATTTATAGAAATACGTGAGTAAGGTGGGGAAGTTGTGCCCCCGTCCTGAAGAAGGAGCACACGCTCCGAAACATGTCGACGCACACCAGAGGTACTGTCCATAGTCACGACAGTTAGCTACCTCACTCTGCACTTCTTTTAATAGTACCAGCCCGGGGTTGTGAATAAAGTTTTTTCCTATACACCCACGAGCTACGTACTTTTTAAACCTTCACCATACCCCACCACTCACATTTAAATACCCCTACCACTTGCATCACACACACCACACATAGTCCAACCTTTAGTGCTCCCACGTAGTCGTAGGTCGCAGCACGCCGCATCCCGATAGAGGGGTGCGAAGACCCCGATGATGAAGCATGACACCAAGGGGCCTGTTGGTGTGTGAGGGGAATTTTACAAAACACTGTGTGTCCCCACACCTGTGGTAGACACCCTTCCCTTTCCACTGTGAGTAGGATTCCTTTTCTTTATGTAACAGTGCCCGTGGAGTAAGAATCCTACCCCTGTACTCTACCTCCCTCCTATTGTTTTTTTGGTCTCTCACCCGACAGCTCTAAATCATCCAGCAGGCAAATTCATCATCAAGAGGAAGAAAAAGGCAGGGGCATGGAAAGGCAGTGCGGCAGGCAGTCGACAATCGAGGAGAGAAGGAATGAAGAAAGGCCTCCCTCCTCCTAGGAAAGTCACTTTTAAACTTCATATTGTTCATTGTGACATCAGCAGTCACCATACAATGGTCTGATCATCATGTGTCCATTTGTCCATTCTCTAGGAACAAATTAATACTCCAGCATATTTTCCCATGTTCATCACGAGAAACGACTGCCCAGTCCGTCCTCACAGGTCAGTTGGCATAGAGATTATTTACTGTGTTGCTCTTCATGAATATAGTCCAACAATCAGATTCCCATCAATTCAAACACAAAGAAATAGTTATAGTGCCTCTTGTTGCTTAAAGAATGTTGCATGAACAGAACAAATAAAGCAACATTTGAGGAAAAGTATCATAGGTCCATTTCATCAGGATAGAAAATAATGCTGTCTAAAGAGAAACAGTCAATTCAAATGCACTTTAAAGTTAGCATTTCTTATTTAGTAAAATAAACTCCTGATTGAGTTCAAACATAACAAAATGAGTTAAACATCTCATATATGAACATATTTGAAGTGTTGTCAATGATTATTACACAAAAAATCATCTTCAATTAAGGCCTACTACCACAATTTCAAAAAGTAGCTACATGTAAACTATTTCTAAAAATCATTAAAATAAAGTTTTTCTATGGTTATAAGATTTTTATAATGTTAGGCACTTATACTGAAGGTTTCAGTCATATAGCACATTGCAGGAATTCATTGCACCACTGCCGAGCTTGTCTTGGCGCTTTAAAACGATGTTAATTGAAAAGCTGGGTTTCATCTTTCATTTTCGATTAGAACTTTGTTAAGAATATGAGGTAAAATAAAGTTAATATAAGTTATTAAACATGTTAAATTCATTGTTACCATTTATTCCAATACAAGCACTCTTTTAGTGCTTGTACATCAACTTTTCCCAGTTTCAGTGTTCTTTTCCTAGACGTCTGCAAAGTGCACATTTATGTTGTCATGGTCAAGATTGGTTAATGTGTTGAGTAAAGCATGATCAGCTTTTACTCTGCATCACGCGCATGTCATCCAAAAACAAGCTTTGGCAAAGGGAGAAGGTTTTGCATTTTTGAGGAAACTGCATTGATATGACACTTTTAGATGTTCCGGATTAGTGAGTTGGTTAATGTGAAACTCAAAAGGTGGATGAATCAGAGATCATGTATGGGCAAATAGGTTGAGTGAGTGAGGCAATAGACGAGGAATGGCCAATGGAAAGACTGGTAAATAAATGGATGGGCAAAGAAGAATGATATACAATGAAAGAGGGTTATTTGAATACATGGCTAACAGGTGAAATGCGAAGACCATTAAGATGGCTTACATGCAAACAGAAGGGCAAGGGCTCATCACAAGTGTAATGAACATTATGCCCTCCAATTTCCACAGCACTCTCTTGCACTCAGGTACAGGAATGCTGGCAATGCCAAGGGCATCATCCTGAGTACAGGTTACAGGAGTGGTCCCTCTCTGTGATAGTGAGGAGCAGCGAGTGAAGTAAAGGAAACAGGGAAAGACTCCAAAACAAGGAATTTCCACAAACAACCAGTTTGTGAAAACTAGCATGGTTTCTGATGTGAAAGGGTACACGAATGATGTGTGTGTGGGGGGTTATATTTTACTACTTCTGGTTTAGTCCTAAACTTGCTGTGCAGGTGAAGCTTAGGTGGTGAACAGTGGTGGAGTGCCAAGGCAGAGGAAGGGCGCAGGGCTGAGAGGCAGAGCAGTGCAACGTGGGACAGCAGTGCACAAGGTAAGGTGGAGAGTAGCATAGAGAAAAATAGAACATTTCAAAGGCTTATGAGTGCAATGTAGAGGCGACACAGTCTAAAGGATACTGGAGAGTAGAGGGCTGAGGGGGAAAACAGTGCAGGGTGTGAAGGAGAACGCTGAGAGCACCATCGCTCTGGAGCAAGTACATTTTACAGAATTGCCAGAGAGAAAATATGCTGAGTTTGGAAGGCCTTCCTTCTCCCAGGAACCAACTGAGGCATACACAGAGAAAGGGCTTAGAGGGAACTGAGGTGGCAGTAGAGACTTCGTGTGAAGTGTTCCCCTACTTTTGGCAAATAATCTGTGATGGTGATAAAACCATCAGAGCTGGAGAAGGTGGGGCGCCAAGAGAAGGAGGGTCCATTTACTTCAGTGCCGCTGCCATTATGAGACAGCAAAACAAAGAACAAGGGAGGGAGCCCATATAACCCTCTAGTCTAGAGCATAGGCAACACAATAAACATCTATACAAAAAAGGGAAAAAGCTCTAGCAGGAAAACTTTAAGTAGTTTTTGCGAGAGGCTGACTTGTCATTTGTCGTCTTTGGTGGAAAACAGAGATAAAACTCGTATAATATGCATTAATCATTGGTTACAATCCTGAATATCTTATAATACTCTTAACTGTTTAGAGGCATTGCTGTGCAAAGAGTCACTGCATCACTAGTTCCTTATTCATATTTTAAATATTTTCGGGCAAATAAATATTTAGTCATTTATACATACATAATAATAAAAAAGCCTACATACAACAATATCACAATATAGTGTAGGATAGGTGAACACAGGTTACTGCAGGGACAGATAACTTATTAAGGCAATAACAAAAAATATACCGCCTTCAGGTAACAACGTCAAATCAACAATTAACCATCAAAATCATGGCTTAAAAAAATTGCCTCGAACAACAATGTTATGGTCGAAGACCCGATGGGTTACATATAAATGTATCTTCTGGACAGATTGCCGTTGATCCTGGAGACTAGAGGTCTACACAGAGCAGCATGCACGTGGGCCTTGGAGATAGGAGGTGCTGGAAATGGTGCTGATACTAGAACACATTGAATTGGTGGGGTCTGTAATATTTCTTTACAGAAGCATCGACACACTGGAGCTGAAAGACTAATACACCAAAGAATGTCCGCCCTACTCTACTGCGGTATGAGCAGCATGAACCAGCTTCCTATTGCGACAAATCTCATGCTATGGCACTGTGCCAGGTTAGCCAGGGGAAGGCGCAGTGGCAGACATTGTGGTGTTACGTGTGGTAGGCACAGTAGAGAATAAAGAGAAAGGTCACCGCTCATTTACATCTAGATAAGACAACCACATTATGGGAAAATATTCCCCCCTACAGACAATAGCATTCCTCTTTGAGCATCATGGAGATTCAGCATACTAGGATCTGTGCTGAGCCCCTGAAGCACTCTTTCTTGGAGTGCTTCCAACACATATCATAGAAGAGCATGTCAAGCTGTGTACTGCTGGCATATGCTGCATGATGTGCTGTCACTGCACTGGTCCCCTTGCTAGTTTTGCCAGTTACTGTGCACTTTCCATTCTGTCCGTTGCAGGGGGTAGTTTCTTCTGGGAGCATGGGCAGTAGCATGTAAAACAAGACCTCTTTATTGAATTGCACGAACACTTCACCGTCCGTGCAGTGCACAAGAAGCACTATTTAGGCAGCTGATGGTCAACCATGCTGCCTTGAGAAAAAGGTCAAGCTAAATACTCTCTTTCGATAAAGCTTTTTAACTCTTTGTGTGAATACATGAGCACTGGCTGACAGCTGCAGCTGTCTCTAAACCTAAAAATCATCAGTGTTAGTGACAATAGAGTTGTGGTTTTCTGGCACTTCTGAATGCCATGGCAAGGGACTTCTTAACTCCAGGCGCTAGCCAATGTCTGATATCTCTGATGTGTACAACCTGCTAACTCATCAGAATAGAAACCCATGCTGCCTACTTTTAATACGTTCATTCTAATTAGTAGGAAATTTAACACATTTGTGGCATCGATGTATGTCATACCAGGTTGGGCTGCATCTGTTTGTGGTAGATTTTTCCTGAGAGATGTCATTAGTAGTTATATTTGCCACACGTGGCTCTAGGTGGTGCATCCAGATTGTACACTCACTTTTAAAATGGAATTTTTTGTTGCTTAGGCATGAGAGTTCAGTTCTAAAAAATGTCCCTTTTAACTGATTTCCACTTAATGGCCTTGTTCATATTACAATCTACTTGGATCAATCAATCAATCAAGGGAATTGTAAGCACGCTACTCACCCCTGTGGCTCTCAAGGCGCTCGAGGGGGGGCGTTCCGGCGTCTGCTTAGCCGAAAAGCCAGGTCTTGAGGGTCCTCCTGAAGGTGTTCAGGGAGGGGTGCGTCTGATGTCTGCCGGTAGCTCGTTCCAGGTCTTGGCTGCAATGTGAGAGATGGATCTTCCATCTGATCTGGCTCTGTGGATGCAGGGGTTTCAGCCAGTGTGACGTTTGAAGATCGGAGGCTTCTTTTGGGTACGTGGAAGTTGATCCGGTCATTGAGGTATTTGGGTCCGTTGTGTAGGCATTTGTAGGCATGAGTGAGGATTTTGAAGGTGACTTTCTTCTCCACAGGGAGCCAGTGGAATCTTCGTAGGTGTTGGCTGATGTGTTTGTACCGGGGAATGCTGAGGACGAGTCTGGCGGCGGTGCTCGGTATCGTTTGGAGGTTGCAGAGTAGGGACATGTTGATGCCGGCATATAGTGTGTTTCCGTAGACCAGTATGCTGGTGATGAGTGTGTGGGAGGGTGTTGAAGAAGCTGGATGTGACGGCGTTGACCTGTCAGTTCATGGTGAGCGATGAGTTGAGTATGATGCCCAGGTTCTTGGCGTGGTCTGAGAGGTAAGTGGCTTCCGAGGGTGGTCGGCACCAGGTATTGTCCTATGCTGAAGGTGTGCTTCTGAGGACGAGGAATTCTGTCTTCTTGGTGTTGAGTTTCAGGCAGCTGTTGGTCATCCAGACTGTGACGTCTTGCATTCCTTTCTGGAAGTTAAGTTTGGAGGTGGTGGTTTCTCCGGTGAGGGAGAGGATGAGCTGAGTGTCTTTTGTGTATGATACGATGTTAGGGCTGTGTTGTCAGACGATGGCTGCGAGGGGGGCCATGTAGATGTTAAAGAGGGTTGGGCTCAGTGATTACCCCTGTGGGACTCCGCAGGTGATTTTCATTGGATTAGAGAGAAAGGGTGGTGGTCTGATTCTCTGGCTTCTTCCATTGAGGAACGATCGGATCCAGTCCATGGCTGTTCCTTGTATGCCGGCATCGTGAAGTCTGGCGACTAGTGTGCGTTGAGAGACGGCATTGAAGGAAGCTGACAAGTCGAGTAGCATGAGGGCTGTGGAGCGGCCTTGGTCCAGGAGGGTGCGGATGTTGTCTGTGGTCCGAGAGTAGGGAGGTCTCGGTGCTGTTGTTGCTTCGGAATCCAGATTGGGACGGGTCAAGGATGGCGTTCTCTTCAATAAATCGTGTCAGTTCCCTGTTGACCGTTTTCTCTGCAACTTTGGATGCGAAGGGGTGGAGCGAGATGGGTCAGTAGTTCTTGAGGTTGGTGGGGTCAGCTGTGGGCTTTTTGAGCAGGGGCCTGACTTATGCGTGCTTCCAGTACTCTGGGATGGTGCCTGTCTTGAAAGTGGTGTTTATGGTGTGTTGCTGTTCGAGTGCAATGGCGGCCACTGCTTTGTGATAGCTGTTGGGCGGGCAGGGGTCGGTGGGGACCCCTGAGTGGATGCCTTTCATGGTAGAGCAGTGTCTTCAGTCATGATCGGTGCCCAGTTGGAGATAATGGGTTGGCTGTTGTCCTTGGGTGCCGGCTGTGGCATATGGAGGATGTTCAATAAAGTTGTTGTAGAGGGTTTTTATCTTGAGGTGGAAGTAGGTTCCAAGCTTGTTGCAGAGGTTTTGGTACGATGTGATGTCTGAGGCTTCGCTGCGTGGGTTGGTGAATTCCTGGATGACACTGAAGAGTTCTATGGAGTTGTTGGAGATGGTGAGAATTTTGTTGTGGATGAAGTTCCTCTTGATGGTTCTGATTTGGTTGTGGTAGTCCGTCATGGCATTCTTGTAGGTTGAGTAGTTTTCGGTTGTCTTGGTGTTTCTCCAGCTGTCTGCAGGGCTGCCTGGCTTCTTGGAGAGTGGTGGTGAACCAGGCGGCTTTCCTGGGGCACTGTTTGTCGTTGTTCCGTAGCGGGGGAGCTCGTCTGTGCAGTTGGAGACCCAAGTGTGGAGTTCTCTGGCTGCAATGTTTGTGTTGGGTGTCCAGGTGCGGCTATCTCGGGTAAGGGTGGAGTTAAGTTGCTCATCGGTGACTTTCCTCCAGTTCTTTTGTGGTCGGTGTGGCCCTGGTTTGGGTGACTTGGGATTGTCGACGGTGAAGTGCACTCAGTGATGGTCAGTCAATGGTGGTTGCGTAGTGTGACTGATGTGGACGCTGTTTCCTGTGGCGAAGATGGGGTTGAGGGTGTGTCCTGCTCGATTGGTCGGTGTGGTTACGAGTCATTTAAGTCTGATGTTGGTGAGGTTGTCACGTAGGGTGGTGCAGTTGGGGTCGCTGAGGTTGTCGAGGTGGAAGTTCAGGTCTCCAATGAGTATGTAGTTTATTCGATGCTATGGCGTGAGGTGCGATGAAGTGATGGTGGTGGCGAAGGGTGTCCGGGGGGTCTGTAGACGAGGGTTCCTTGGAGTGTGGCGTTGGGGATGGTCTGGGTCTGGAAATGCAGGTGCTCGGTGGAGGGGAGTATTTCTCTGAAGGTGGTGAGGTGGAGGGTACTTTTGTGGGAAATTGTGAGTCCCCCTCCCGGGTGGTTGGGGCGGTTCTTACTTTGGGACTTCTATCCGTCCGAAATGGCAAGTATGATGTCGAGGGCGGAGGAAGTGTTGGTCCAGGTCTTCCCTGAAGAAGGCAATGTCGGGCGAGAGGGAGTCGAATAGGTTCCAGATTTCCATGGCGTGCTTGTGTATGGAGCGTACGTTGAGGAGGATGCAACTTAGGGTGTTGCCGTTGCTGGCATCGGCGGTATTGGTAAGGGTCAGGCGGCAGTGGAGGTAGGAAAACTGGCCATGAGTCTTGTTCGGCGAGGCCGGTTGGCAGTCTCTGTGTCTCCCGGGGTTAAGCGCGAGGAGGGTGGTGTTGTCATAGCGATGGTGGTCGGATTTCCAGGGTCCCTCACGCTGGCCGTGGTAGGGTCACTGACGGGTGCAGATGGGCTTGCCTAAGGCGCACCTTTGGCAATTCAGTGGCGCAACCGTGCAGCATCGTCATTAAGTAGGGAAGGGGACATGCAGCTGGGAGGTGGGGGTCGTAATGGCGGGAAAGTAGGCAAGGCAACCAAGCACAACACAATTACTGGTGTCATATAGCTACTGTATATCTTTATAATGCGTTAAGTTAGCATAGGCTCATTACATGTTTAAACGCCATTTTTCCTTTTGCTGCTTCTGCACATGACACTTAATTGTTGATTTAGCTTTCAACCTACTAGTTCGTTGTGGTTTACATGAGAATAATATGTTATTGCTCTGATATCAGCTTTGCTTAATAAACTATGTCTGTACAGAGAGTGCTGAAGCTTCAGGAATAACACGATACAGAATTGTTATGAGGTCTGATCTTCGCGCCTTCATAGACATAACATAAGTGCAGCTTCTGCCAACTTTGGGCTTTAGGCGGGTTTTATATTGCTTTGCTTGAAGCACACAAACACACTTGATGCTGTTCGCATGCAGAGAGAGCTGGTGTATGCTGATGTGATCTCTTCATTCTAGGATCCTGAGGTATGGGCCCGCCCTAATTCAACCCAAAGAGACCTTCTTAGCTATTAATATAATATATGAGTTAGGGAGGGTGAGAAATAAGTGTTGTTTACCCTTATTCATTACAGCATGTTAGCATGCTGTCACCATTTGCTTTCTATGGACTAGTAACTATGCTGATAACTTTGCTTCTGATAATATGTCTCCTTGTATTATCTAAGATACTGCGCCTGAGAAGACGGCATTAGATTGTATAACGAAAGAGTGCTCATGTGTTCCACGTAACCTGAGGTATTGTAAGCTCATGTTCTGGTTTGTCTAAACATTGGGAGTTTGTTATGACCAATCAGACACTGTAGCTAGCTCGGTAAGGGGTTTGTTGGGTACTAAGGTGAGTTTTGGGTCACCCTAATTCGCTGAGGTTCCAATCCTCTGTGCACAGTTCTGTGGGAGAACAGAAACCCTGCTACATGGCGCCCATACGTTGGTGGTCTTATATCATGACACTCGAGTAGTATATCATTCAAACCTTAACCCCTTCACTGTCGTTTCCGGATAACGGTGGTGTCAGTGAAACCTGCCTATTTTTTTAAATAGGTATTTTTCAAGCTTGAATCTATCTTAAACGGTTTCTTTGAATTACTACCCAGTTGTGCTACAAAGTTTCCTTTGTTCTTCAGTAGTTCCGGTGCAATCATGGCGCAGGCTGCGGCTATCCTGCAGCATAGTCGCATTGCGGTACGCAACCATTTACAGGCTTTCCAAGTTCCATTGGAGGGCTTGGCTGTGATTTTAGTGGTGTGTGCAGATCCGGCATACCCATTCGAGTTGTTTTATTCGTGGGCAACGTTTCCGGAAGTGGACGCTAATTCTAACGTGTTCCACACCTACACACCCTCACCTGTACCGGCTGAATATACACCGTACAGGGCACTGGAAATACCTATTGATCATTGGCAGCATCGCGTTTGGTTTGATGGCGCCCTACCCCACTCTTTGTCCGCTGCGAGGTTGGGTCCTTTGTCCAATGCAGGCACAAATTGGCCTGCATTGGGTGGATTCACCCCGCACCCGAATCACGGCGCTTGTCCCCTTGCGGATATATTCGCAGACTACATGTTGTCTCGATTGCCGTGATTCGTGCATTAGTGCAATACATAGGTCGTCACCTCCCGGGTGGTCCCCCGGGGGGTCCGGCCGTTCAAATGGAACATGGCGGTTTAAGGCTTAATCCGGTTATGGTCAATGCGGTTTTTGGTAAGCGCCCCGATGATAAAGTTGAATTCCCTTTCTGGCTTGCCGAGAAATTTGACCAGCTGGAGGCTGTGTTTCCGAATTCAACTCCTGCTGATAAACATAGAATGTTGACGATTACTTTGCCTAAGGATTTAACTCCTGAACTCGTTGACTGTGAAAGTTGGGGAAAAACTTTTGCGGCCAATTATACGAGATGTTTCGGCACCCCGTCGTTGAACGTACTGCCTGCGATCGTTAAGCGTGTTCAGGATGATCACGGACCGGAAGCAGCGGTTGAATTGGGTATGCGCCTGTGTGGTTCTTTTGAGATTGTTAGCGATCTCATCCTCTCCAATATAAAGGGAGATGCAGTGAACTTTCAGGTGTCGAATGCTTTGGCTGCTCTGCCCGATGCCGATAAACCCCGTCAGTTAGCGAAGATTGTTGTGGCCGCTTATAAAACTATTGGTCGCACAAGTCGAGGTCTGAAATATTTTGCTATCAAGGAGAAAAAACAACCACAAGGACAGCCTGCTACGGCGGATGTCCAGCCAAAGTCCAAAAAACAGAATTGGCCTAAAAAACAGAATCAGGGGAAGCAACAACAGCAGACTCAGGAATCATATCCTGCACCGCAAGTTCCTGCGCCGACAGAGAGAGTTAATGATTTGCGCAATCCCGCGATGATTAAATCACCTGATCGATTTCAGGTTTCTGATCAACGCTCTCCTCGTTCCATTCAGGACCCATCGGCCCCGAAGACCGGTGGAGGAGGAGGCGGGAGGGGACGTGTTGGCCAACAAGGACGTGGCCAGCCCCGCCAGACAGACGGCGCAGGGAAGCAGGAGGATTCTACGCCAAAGAGACCACAGTTTGCGAAAAAGAAAGTCGCAGCCTTAACAGCGCATCGATATGCCACAGATATTGAGAACGCGGCTTCGGAATCTGACGTGTGCTCTGACCTTGCTGGACAGCGCGGCGGAGATTACCATAGTGAGAGAGGTGCTGCGTCCACTACTGAGGGTGACAGCGACTGATGTCTACGTTGTAATAGAAACAGCCGATACAAGACTTGCTCCCCCTGAAAGACATTATGAAATTGTCCTGTTAATTGAAGGTGACATACAGCGTACCGTCAAAGGGGTATTTTGGGAAAATCTTTCTTCTACGTATGATATTTTGCTTTCGGAGGCTGACTGGCCCCCACCTTTTGTGCTCGCGGCGCCGCGAGGGGAGGAGGTAATCCTGCCCAGTTTCGCGAACACTGTCTCGAAAGAGCATGCGCAGCATTTTGCAGAGGAGTGGGCTCGGGGTCTCGCACCGGCTCTGTACCGTAATCAATGTGGTTGGGATCAATTGTCCCCAAGCCACGAAATTCCCTTACGGTCTCAGCCGCAGCCTCAACCTCAATATCCCATCCGGCGTGAAGCAAAAGCTTCCGTCGCGGACATCCTTGACCAATTGGAATATCAGGAAGTTATTGAAACGTGTGTGTCACCAATGAATAATCCTCTTTTTACTGTGACCAAGCCTGACGGATCGTATCGCTTGTTTTTGGATTACCGGCATTTGAACTCGCATTGCCGTAACTGTGCAGTACAGACTACTCACGGCTCTGCCCTTGTGGATAGTCTTGTGCGTAAGCGTTTTAAAACATCGCTTGACATCTCCAACGGTTTTTATGCCCACAGATTGGATAGCTTAAGCTCCCAATGGACCAGTTTTACGTGCGCTGGGGTCCAAAAACAATTCCGGTGTCTCCCAATGGGCTATAAGAATAGTCCTGGTATATTTACCGCACGCATAGTCTCTCTTTTAGAGAGAATAGACCCAGAAGCTTGCTCGTACGTGGATGACATATATCTCACAGACGACGAAATTTGGGAGCATCTGTGTCGTGTAAATTCGATTATTTGTACCTTTGCAGATATGGGTTACAAATTTAACTTTGCAAAATCGCACATTGCTGAGTACACAGTGTTGTTCCTGGGCTATGAGCTCAACAATGAAGGTAGAGGTTTGGCTCCTCACTTCTTGGAGAAATGCCCCCAGTTGCGCGCTCCAACAACTTTGAAAAAATTACAGTCATTACTGGGCTTTTTAAATTTCGGGAGGACATACATTCCGGAATATGCCCAGCGTATCAAGCCTTTGTTTGCTTTGATACAACCTACTTTTTCTAAATCATGCTGGCTGCCTGAGCACTCGGCCATCTTGCAATCTTTGCAGGCTGATCTGCTTGCTTCTAAATTTTTATTGACTCGTGATAGCCACACCAACCTGGTCATAAGAATTATTCCGGGGACGGTGGGTTTCACGTACTTGACTTTTAATGAAGGAGACACAGTACCTATTGCTTACAAGTACACTTCGGCTGAGATGCGATTTCCCACTGTGGAAAAGGTTTTAACAGCTGTGCAGATGGCGATTCTTAAGGAACGAGCTCTGTCACAGGGGAAACGCATGTTGGTTGTTACACCCTGTCCTCATTTGGAGGCAGTCACGAAAGCCAGTGTACCAAATTCAAAAGCTTTGCACCCTCGGTGGATTCAATGGGCTGCGTCCTTGACGTCCTCGGATGTCACGTTTATTTTTGACGCCTCATTACGGTCTCAAGAGTACTTGCAGTATGAATTTGTTCATCCTGCTCCTCTAGCTATGCGACCTTTGGAGGACTTCCATTGCATCATTTACACTGATGGTTCGGCGCAGGTTGCGCATGGCTCTAAACACGCCTACGTCTCCGCATGCGCCATTGTGGTCGGTGCCATGTTGAACGATGAGTTCATATCCAGGGAGGTGCACACGTTGCCTCTGGGAGATTGCACCGCACAATTGGCAGAGCTTCGTGCTCTTTTACTAGCGTTGGAGTACGCTGATCCTAGTGTGACAACTCTTATTGTAAGTGATTCTTACTACTGTGTCCAGTCTTACAATGAAAACTTGTTCTTTTGGATTCAAAATGATTTTCGTGATTCCAAGGGTAGCACAATAAAACACAAGATGATCTGGGTTCGAGTGGCAGAGCTTAAGGCTCAGTTGCCGCTCGTTTTTGTGATTCATACTCTCGGCCACCAGCGTGTTGGAGTCCACGCTGTCGGTAACTCGCTTGCTGATGAAGCAGCGAAGTCAGTGGTATCTACATACTTAGTTGCAGCAGTTACTAGGTCCAAAAGTAAGATTGACAGTGACATCTTGGCGGCTGTTGCTGCCACTGAGAAGGGTGGTAAACATCCTGCGGGGTTCCCTTCGAAGTACACATACCACTTAAGTCCCGAAAAGGTTCCTTTTGTGAAAATTCCTGATGTTGGGGAACGTTTGATTCCCAACTCGGATCGCAGGGCTGACTTGATTTCAGCGGCATGAAGGTGTGGCGTCTGCGCATGCGGGCGTCTCGGCCACTGTATCTCAATTACAACAACGTTTCTGGTGGCGGGGACTGTACAAACAGACACGTGATTATGTCCTTCTTTGTGACATTTGCCAGCAGATTAAACCTTCGACTGCTGCGCGTCCGCCACAGACACAGTTGTACATTTCTAATAAACCACTAGGTTGTGTTTATTTAGATCACTGCGGTCCTTTTTCCTCTGATACTGCGTATAAGTACATCTTAGTAGCAGTTGATTCATGCACACGCTTTGTGTGGGTCTGGCCCCATCGCAGCGCTGATTCACGGACTGTCATTAGAGATTTGCGTGTCTTTATAGAGATTTTTGCCTGTGGTACCTTCCATTCGGATCAGGGTCCGGCTTTCGCCTCTAAGGCGTATAAGGATGCCATGACTTCGATGGGGGTCCAAGTCAAGTTTTCGTCTCCCTACAGACCTGAGGGTAATAGTGTAGTGGAGCGAATGAACCGTGATTTAAAGCAATCTTTGACAGCTCGAGTTATAGGCACTGGCAGAAACTGGCTGGCCCACCTCAATGGCGTGCAGCGTGCTCTTAATAATCTCCCTAGAAGGTCTCTGGGTGGGCGGACCCCATACGAAATGCTCTTTGGCATCAAGATGTACGTCCCTGACCTTGACGGTCTAGACTGCGTGGCTCGCGCCACAACCTTTGACGTAGATGAACATTGTACTGTTTTACAGAATCTACAAAAGACCAGAGACAGTCTTGCAAAGGAACATTTGCCCTCCACATCGGATGTTGCGTTGCAGATCCCGGTAGTCGGCTGGCTACCCCAAGTTGGAGAACTGGTTCGCGAGAAGATCGATAACAAGAAAGAATTTGGTCCTTCCTATCGAGCTCCGGTTCCAGTGCTTGGAGTGAAGGGCACAAGAACAGTCATTTTACCACCACTTCCTGGTCGTAAGGAAAACAGGTTTATCTCAATTGACAATGTCAAGATACACAGAGTGGCCGATTCTTCTTAGCATGACACCGGCTGTTTCCTGTCCTTCCATTGTGAGAAATTCAGTTTTGCCCGCTGCTTCTAATCATGAAACTGCAGTGGCCATCGAATTACCTGCAATTTCCAGTCCTTTATTAAGTACTTTGCCCGGTACAGATCATGATGAATTAGACTATACCTACCCCACTGACTTATCTATGCCTGACCTGCAAGCACGTTTGGCCACAGAATCCAGATTTTCATTTGACTCTGTTTCCAATGCCTCGAAGAAACCTTCACGTTTTGCAGTTTATGCCAGCTTATTTAAAAAACATTTTTTAATTCCCCCTTGGACATATATTTGGCTGGTGCTTTTTTCATTTTACCTTTTTATGTCAATAGGGTTTGTGTTTTATTTTTTCCGCTTGGTAAATGGACACTATGTCGAGGAAAGAACATGCATTCGGCATCTCAATGGAACTTTGGCCCCCCTTTCCTCATCGCATTCTGCACACAGACTGAGAAGAGACTTGATATTTGTTAACATCACTGCTTGGCCTGTCCTTGATGGGATTGTGTGGGATGCCGTTAGATTTCAAATTCATGGCCCTACGGAGGTTGTTAATGTCCCTAATGTGCTTAGAGTTAATATGGGGGATGTGGTGAAACAAAACATACGTTCTGATGATTGGGATGTTCAGGCCGTAGAGTCTTTGTTTTCTGATTTGAAATACTATGCTGAGTTTGATGCTGAAGATTTGTACTTAGAATCTGCTAATTATGGTGATTTGTTTTGCTTTCAACATTTTGGCAATCACTTCTTGCATAAAACAACATCCAGAAGGAGTACTGTAAATTATACACAATGGGAGCATTGCCCAGCTCCTAAACAGGGCAGTTCGAATACTTTTTTGAAGAAGTACACTTATTTTACTGACTTCAATCAGTCTAATCCCGAGTCCTTTTATTTAAAAATGACACAGAAGCCTATGTCCAAGGTTAGACTTACCGATACCAAATTATTGTACTCGAAGTCCTTTCTAGATCAACTGGCTGTTGGCGGCTATGAATTATGGAAGGAAACTATTGACCTAAAATCTGTTTGGGGTTCAAAAAACTGGCAGGTACAAGGCACTGAGGCTTTGCACCGTGCATGTCTCATCCCGAATCAAATGTTGTTTTTCAATTCCACTATTTCACAGACAACGTGCTTTGGATTGGCTACTTCTAAAAAACTAAATTTTCCATCTATCCCAGAGTTAGAAGAATATTCTGGCTGGAGTAATTATACTCAGTTTTCGATTAGGGACTTACAGACCCTATTGCTGAATTCGTCCTTTAACATATCCAGTATGGACCCTAGGGGTTGGCTGGTGTGGCACAAGAGTGCTGATACATGCCAGCACCGTTTTCTGGGTTTGTCTGATGGCTTTACACAGGTCAGACCTGATCCACGTTTTGAAACTGAACATTCTGACACAACTTACTCTGTGGGTAAATTGTGTCAGAGTTGGCTGAAACATTCTAAATTGTCTGCAGTTAAATTACATCTTGCAAAGCTGAATGATGATGTTGATTTAAATGATTTCATAAAAGGCCCGGCTAGTGGTAGATCAAAAAGATGGATATATGCTATTTACAATGAAATCTGGAAGACCTCACAGATTGAAGCAGCGACACGACTTAGAGCTATAGATCAAGCAAATCTAGAGAAAGTGCTGGCAGTAGTTGACAATAGTATTAACATGCTTTCTTCCCGCATTTACACTTTAGATAACATTGTGTCTTCTGTAGTGGATATTGTGCATGATGAAGTTTCTGTGTTGTACCATGGTCAGAATCAATTACGTTCTATCATGCAATTTGCATGGACCCTTCAAACGCTTAAATCTGGCAAGGTGCCATGGACCTACATGAATGTTTCTTCTCTCTTTGCACCCTTTAATTTACCTGACAAGCAGCGCTTGCTTTCTATGCGAGATGCTTCTTTTTCTATGTTACATATTGAGAGATTAGAGTCCTTACCTTTTTCTGTGGCAGAGGCCTCCGCTGCAACGTGGCTTATCCACGGTTTGATAACATTACCTTTTGCTTTGTACAAGTTTACAAATTGTATGAAATATGTTGCCATAGGTCGCTATGAGCCTTTAGGTAGTGCATTTCTCCATGAAGTGTGGTCCCTTCCTTTCACTTATAGGTGTTTGAAAGACGGCCAGGAAGTTTATCTGAATGGGGAGGAATGTACAGAAACTCCAGATCACTCGTTAATGTGTAGGCACATACAATTACACGGCTCTTGCAACCAGGACCGACCAAACTTAGCCTGTGTTTTGAAAGGGACACCTGTACCAGCAATCACCCGACTTTTACCTTACTGGGGAACGGAAGTTATTTACTTTTAAATAATGAAGATTGTTGCGGGTTAATTAAAGGTGTAGCTTATGTAGTAACCGTAACTGAGCGTGTTGTTTGCTGCAGAAATGTCCTGTACCCACCCACACATGAAAATATGGAGGTTTCCATTTGGCCACGCATCCCAACCTTGAAAACAGAGTTCAACGGCATGAGCAGACTGAGGGCTCTATTGTCCCAGAAAGAAGTGGCCTTGAGTTCGGCTCGGGAAACTTTCGTGCTTCACATAGCTAACACCCGGACTGAGGTTCAGGCCCTTTTAAATACTGATTTACCGTTGCATTTTGGCGAAATGATACATTCTTTCTTTAACGCGTCCTCCACATCTGGGCTGGCGCATTTTTTTAAAACTGTTAGCAGCGGTCTTGTAACTTCATTTGAAAAAATATTTGGAGTGATCCCTGCTTTCTTCCATTCCATTTTTTCGAGTTTGTTTGGAGGATTCCCGGTTTTACTGGCACTGGCGGCAGGCGTTCTAGTGGTCCTTTGCTTCCTTAAATATGGATGCCCCACATGTGGAAGGAGCCGCCCAGCCCCTTCTGGTGCTGTTTCGCAACCGATACTTGAATATTATGGCACGCTGCCGCTTGCGATTTTAAGCACGGCATATGGATTATCGTTTCGATTTTCCTACTTCACCTGTGTCCAGCCTGTGTTTCATTGCCTAAGCTGTGATTTTGACTGGGCCATTGATTTGTGTCTCTGCGGACCGGTTTCTCCTGAAGTCGACTTTAATCAGCTGATGAGTCCCATCGTTACTCACGAGTTGGTTTGTACTGGCGACAGGATTATGGCCTTAGCAGCGATGCATGGACTAATGGGTCCTTGGAACATTCTTACAGCAGCGCAAGATTTCTTGGCACTGAGCTTTCTTGAACATCCACCGAGTTGTCCTCTGATGGTAATAGAGGCTCCAGTATTGGGAGATCACGTTTGTTCTTTTCCCCTTCTGAATTGGATGGCTGAACTGTTTTCGGATGAAGACGGTGATTTCCTGTTGGAGGCTGTTGCTGCATATTTTGCATATTCGGTCTTGCCTTGATGAACCTTATTGGTTTATGATGATGCCCCATTTTTGTATTTTTTCCACCTCCCAGTCCTATTGGCTTGAATGCTGTTGATTTCTGAAATTGACATTTTTTATATTTTTTGATTTAATTATTGTACTTTTCTATGATTATAAGGTTGTTCATAGTTCTTGAACTCTACTTTCATGAAGTTGCCCTTATCTTATCTTATCTTATCCGTCCTCGGATCATGGGGGGGTGTCATATAGCTACTGTATATTTTTATAATGCGTTAAGTTAGCATAGGCTCATTACATGTTTAAACGCCATTTTTCCTTTTGCTGCCTCTGCACACGACACTTAATTGTTGATTTAGCTTTCAACCTACTAGTTCGTTGTGGTTTACATGAGAATAATATGTTATTGCTCTGATATCAGCTTAATAAACTGTGTCTGTACAGAGAGTGCTGAAGCTTCAGGAATAACACGATACAGAATTGTTATGAGGCCTGATCTTCGCGCCTTCATAGACATAATGTAAGTGCAGCTTCTGCCAACTTTGGGCTTTAGGCGGGTTTTATATTGCTTTGCTTGAAGCACACAAACACACTTGATGCTGTTCGCCTGCAGAGAGAGCTGGTGTATGCTGATGTGATCTCTTCATTCTAGGATCCTGAGGTATGGGCCCGCCCTAATTCAACCCAAAGAGACCTTCTTAGCTATTAATATAATATGTGAGTTAGGGAGGGTGAGAAATAAGTGTTGTTAACCCTTATTCATTACAGCATGTTAGCATGCTGTCACCATTTGCTTTCTATGGACTAGTAACTATGCTGATAACTTTGCTTCTGATAATATGTCTCCTTGTATTATCTAAGATACTGCGCCTGAGAAGATGGCATTAGTAAATAAATATTTCAAATGTGCACGTGTCCTCATTTACTCCAAATTTTGATTTGAAATGATTGTATAACGAAAGAGTGCTCATGTGTTCCACGTAACCTGAGGTATTGTAAGCTCATGTTCTGGTTTGTCTAAACATTGGGAGTTTGTTATGACCAATGAGACACTGTAGCTAGCTCGGTAAGGGGTTTGTTGGGTACTAAGGTGAGTTTTGGGTCACCCTAATTCGCTGAGGTTCCAATCCTCTGTGCACAGTTCTGTGGGAGAACAGAAACCCTGCTACACTGGGGGTGAAAACAATAATATAGGCAGAAATGGCACAATTGCACAAGTGGGGAAACAAACTACAAATCAGTAATAGCGCTGAACAAGCAGGGGACAAGCGCAATTTACCAGATGCCAGCGAGGTGGGCACTTGGCGCATGGCAGTCTCAAACCCTGTCTGGGTTGGGCCAAGGATATGCGGCGCAGAGCAAAGCACACCAGAGCTGCTGGGGAGACAGCAGGCCTCAGACCGGGGTCAGACCGGAATCCTATTGCTTGCACATTTTCCTTGAAGCATTAGGGCCGTCAAAAGGAGAATGTAGAGAGAGGAGGCATTATAATGGACAGTCCACACATTTTTATGGAGCTGCATCCCAACTGTGAAATATATTGATAGATTGTTTGTTAGTTATGTGACGACTGCCATGAATATACTGTAGTGTAGTCCCAAAAAGCACCCTGTCAACCAGGAACTTAGACAATTACGGATAACATATACTGTGGGTCTGATGGCAGACTGACTCTGTACGCCCGCCGCATATATTAGCCTATGGTTCGCATTAGCTAGCTCACAGTGCCACTAGAATCTCCTGTTATCAGAGAGATTAGTTTGTGCAACTTTAGAACACAATAACCTCAGACTCGTGGAAACAATATATTACTTTTCACCCAATCACTCGTGCTTGCTTGTTTTTGCTCTCAGAGAGATACAGAGAAGAGACAGTCAAACTTGTTTACAATAGAATTTATTGTACAGTAGATTTGATCATGTAGAATAAGTGTGCTTTTACCATTATAACACAGTAACAGAGATATAGAACCAGCAGTACAGTGAATAAAAAGGAATAGTATTGTTCTACCATTTTGCAATAGTCACGAACATATGCATGAATATGAAATACATTTATAAAATAAAGTGCGTACTCCTAAGATGCCTGTCTAGACGTACCGAAGTGTACCTAGCATGTGAGTAGGTGCGAAAGAGCTAATGAGCCTAAGAGCCTAATAGCCTAGAATCTAAGAGCCAAGAATCCCGCTAAGATTTACTCGAACCACCATACCTGAATAGTGAGAGTGTGGGACTACATCCTGGACTTGAGTTGGAAACCCCGCAAGGGATTGTTAGTCCACTGTCAGCTGGAGCGATGGCACCTCTGGTCAGTGTGTCGGCCTTAAAGTCTCGGTTCCCTCCTGCTTACTTATACCAAGAGGTGCTGTATTTATACAGCCTATGTACGTGTGTTACCCAATGTTCATTTCGAAGATGTAATTTGGTGATTAAACCTTTTGAGTCGATGGGAGAGGTGACGTGTACCTCCTAGAGAGTGTACTCCTTAATTATTCATATGTGCTAAAGATGACGTCTTAGCAGTATCGATCGGGCAGAACCCACCCTCGTCATGAACTAGGTGAAAGGTTTGGTCCACAAAAGGCTGCAGACCTTATAAGGCGTTATGTCCATACAAGGCAGTATTTCCTTTTTTAGAGTTATGTCCTTATAAGGCTCGTTCATATGAAATGACAGGAGATGATGTAGGGAAAGTGTACAATGTTCCCTGGATCTATAATAGGGTACTGATATGAGATATAACACCCACTCCACCTAATACTTAACAATAATAATACACATTTCTAAATACACATTGAGAACAGTGTCAGTGCATAAAAATATCCAGCAGTCATTCAAAATGTTTAAAAATGTTACAATTTTAATTTAAAATACAGTTTGAAAAACACGGAAAAAGTTTCTTTGGTAGTGTTTGATAGTGTGGTAAAGTTCTTCAAATCACAGATTTAAATGAGTTTGATCATACAAGTTGAACTACTGCACGCGTACTAAGAAGGCCATGCACTGAGATAGAAAGTGTCAATTCAAAAATAATTCTTACGAGAGTAAACAAAGGGAAAGGAAAAATTGCATATCTGTTCCTAGATCATGGTGAACCAGATTTAGATTAAATGTGCTGGCTGGGAGACATACCATTGTCACTGCCTGCTGTCATAGGGGACAAACATTGTAGTACCTTGCAAAGCACATCAAGTGTGCATGGATGTAACTCCTCGTTGCCAACAGCGTGCATGTGGGCTTTCGCTGCTGAATTCGAAACCTCAGTGTCAATGTTGGAGCTGAAATTTAATTCAGTCAAAAAAGGCACCTGCGGTTCCTCAAGGAAGGCATGCATGAAGATGGGAATAGGCTGGGGACAGAGTCGAGCATGGGACCACAGTGGTTCCAGCCTAAAGTCTAAGTCCGCTGGCATCTCCGTCAGAGGTGTCAGACAGATGTCCAACTCGCATTTGCTTCCGCAGAACATCGGAAGACAGCTACGATGCAGTCCTCAAAGACTGGTCTGAAGGATAGGAACCAAGAAGCACTTAGTTCCCGTAGGCGAGGTGCATCCAGATGCTGTACCATGCGCTCACAGTAATGTCTTTCCAGGAGAGCTCTTGCAATCTCGCTGGCGGATGGTTCATCCATTGCAAAGCAGGTAAACAACAATCAGGATTCCAGCTACAGCAAGCAGTATCAAAGGTAGACGCCCGAAAAGGCTCCCAAACAAGGAGAGTATGAAGTTAGGAAGTTAGGAATAACTCTTAGGATTATTTGGACAGTGCTAAGGAATTCAGACTCTATGGTCTTAAATAGGTGTATAATGCCACGCGTATCAGACATGTTAAAGATATGTCCCACCATTTCTACATCTGGTGCGGCTTGGTGCCTGTATCTCTGTTGAGGTCCTTGCAATTTGTAGTTCAAAGGTTTCTTGAGTGGAGGTTAACGGCACGGTTTGCGGTTTGCTGTAAAAGCATGGTTTTTATTCTACTCAAAGCATTGAACTGTATCAACAAAACATTCAGTGAAGGCCATACTAGCGCCACCCTGGCTGTATTTGTCAGAGGAATCAATACTTGCATACAGCAAGTGACCCTGGTGTTCACAGTGACCAGATATGCAATGCCTGGAAGCATGCCACAGCAACCTTGATCATTCAGCATCAAGTAACTCCCATTGGAAAGTAACTCGAACACTGGCGTTATCACAGCGAATGGTGTTCCTTTCATGTGTCAAGACAGATTCGAAACTGAACCATTACAGGCTCCGTGTAAAACAATGTCTTGGCATATCATAAAACCGCTTAAAGCGTTCTTGCAGTTGGTACCACTAAGAAACACTTTTCGATCCCCACTCCGAGATCAAACTTTACATGGTAAATCCCAAGATTTCTTAAAGTAAAGCTAAGTGTTGTTTTACCTCTGTAAGTGTTGAGGTTTCTAGCCAATCTAGCAATAACGACCCAACACTAAAGGATGTCACTGCCCCTGGACGTTCTCTCTGTACATATCGTGGGTCTGGCCTATGTTAACTAAGTCCCTCGGTGATGTGCAGGAACCGTTTATGACATGTGTTTGTGTCTAAAGGCCAAACCACCCACTCCTTCCAATTGGGGTCATATCTATTGTACTTTAGTAGTTGATAACAGTACAATTTGTCAAAGTATGAGGAACCCTCCAACATTTCTGTATTAGAAAATGAAGCAGTTTTTTCCAGGTCAGATAACATGTTATTAACTGTTTCAGTGTCCCAATCATCAGAAAATGTACTGGAAGTAAATAAATCACTTAATGAGATTTTAAATACATGATACATTTTTAAAAGTTCGGTCTGTCGGAATATGTTAAAATCAACTTTGTCTCATACTATAACATGATGTATAGGAATAGCTGTGATGTTCACTGATGACAAGTCTCTTTGTTCATGATGTGACGATGTGTGTGACTTCAGGGAGGGAGCCCTGTTTGCGTATTTTCACCCTGTGGAGGAGGCTGCTTATTGCGTTCTGCTGGGTCTGCCCTCGCTGCTTTCTTCCCTGCTGGGTCCCGGTGCTTGCTGACAGCTGTCTCTCCCGCCACCGCCGCCTATTTCCATCCTAGGCGCGGCCGCTGTGCGGGGAGACTACATCATCCAGGAGCCCCGGCACCCATATTTCGGGACACGCCCCCTCAGCGCGCCTGGAGGCATTTAAATCTCTGACCTCACCCCCGCATCGCGGGACGCGCGCGGGACGCGCCGGGAGAAGCTTGGGACAAGGGCGGGGCCGTCTGCAGCCGTCAGAGGTCGACTGAGGTTGGGTTGGGCCACCCCTCTTTCAAGTGAGAGCTGGAGTACCCTGTATAATCATATGTTATATTGGAGTTTGTTGTAATTCCCCTACATATATTGTGGTATTTATACAGGGCCAATAACTTCCACCTAACTTTGTTCAGCTTCGACTACTAAAATGACTTTACGATCTGGTAAAGAGAGACTGGTACAGGTCACTACATCGAATGGGGTATTTACAGGCACTATTGATCATTTCTTCAAACGGACTACCTGTATTCTTGAGAAAGAGATAGCCCTTGCCGAAAAACGTCTTTCTATTGATCTGGTCACTGGGAAACGGTCCTCGCTTGGGAAAATAGGGCAGGCTGAATCCCCTGTCCCAATATCCCAATTAGACTCTAGTGATAATAACGGCATCACTTTAGATACGGTGCTCGTAGACCCACTATCCCAACCAGTCTCTAGTGATAATAACGGCATCACTTCAGACTCGGTGCTTGTAGATCAGGAGCCAGATGACACTGCCATACCTTCAGACACATCCTCGAGTAGCTCCCTTTACAACAACCTAGTGAACATTGATATCGATGATAATGATACATCCGGTCCTATATCCAGTCCTGAGATTAAAAACCCACCCCAAAAAGATCCTCTTAAATCTGGACCTAGTAAAAGGAAACGCAAAGAGAAAACCCAGAAGGGGGGGATTGCGAAGGCTTCTAAAGGTAACTGTAATACAGCACCCACAGCAAATATAACTGCATCCCCGGCCATCTCCCCTACAAACACTATTAATCATCTCCTGTCAAATAATGCGGACGATCCTCTTTTGGGTAAGATCGAATTTGTGGTAAAATCCCTACTGTTACCATTACTTGAACGGACGAGGTTGCTAAATGACAAAATGGACCAGATGGAGGTGTTATTGAGAGATAACATGGAGATTGTGAAAAATTTAACAAATCCCCCTGCATTTTCTGGTGATGCCATTCCTGGGACCCAGAGGCAACCTAAAAATAATACAGGAGGGTCAGGGCAGCTGGCCAAAGTCGCACCATCATCAACACTAATGCTATCCCGAGAAGTGCAGCCCAAACAGGCGAAAAATAGGAATGAGCCTACACTAGCTAAAGATAAACCTCCCAAGGAAGGTGTACCATTAAAATCACTGCCCGCTTCTAGCAGGCCAGTTAAACCTTCCCGCCTAATGGAACAAGACAACTTAACTAGGAAAAATGCTCATCGTAAACCACCCTATGTTAATCTGCCTCCTGAGTCAGTACCATATACCATCATTCTAACAGGCGTGGTCCCTCTAGAGGAGGGGAAAGTAGAATCATATAGGGACCTACATAACAAAGTACATTTTTGGCTCAATAAGAACAGGCCACTTCCACCCATGTCCAAGACAGAGGTCCTTAATGTAAGAAGAGTAGACTGGGTGGGCCATGGTCAAAAGGATCTAGAGGGGGACTGCATTATCGTTAGTTTTAGGGACCCCTGGGTGGTAGACCTTATTCGCAGAAAACCAAAGTTTGGTAAAGTGGGGGACGTTCAAACGATAACATTGCATTATTTTTTTCCCCAACTAGGAATTCACAGAAACCCTCCCTTTCATACTCCATTTCACCACAATAATGGACCGAGAGGGAGACATCCCCATGACCTGGCTACATATCCCTTATTCTACCCCCAACTTTCGAATCGGTACGCCCCACTTAGTGGGTTGGAAGGGGTTGATTGACTCTCCTGTGATTCAAAAAATAACCATTGCGTGCCCAATACAGCTAGAAGTTTGGAGGTTTTGAACTCTTCCCACACACAAAAGGAAGATAGCTGTACCCAAAAATCGGATAGTCAAGCGACTACATCTATGGAGGGACAAAATGAGAATGGACTTGAAGTTGGGTTGTTGTTTGGCGAAAGAGGAAGGGGGCATATAGACCCTCACATAAACGATCCTATGAACCAGGAAAATATTATAAAGTTAGCCTCATGGAACACTGCGGGGCTGAAGGGGAAATTAGATGGAGCTGAATGGGGGGCTTTTATAGACCAGCATGACATTTTATTATTTCAAGAAAGCTGGGCAGTTGATGCTGTTTTTCGTATGGGTTATCTCACCTTCCATAAACCTGCAATCAAGGGGAAAAAGGGAAGACCATCAGGTGGGCTGGTATTATGGATTAGACAATCATTAGGCTACAGGATATTGGAACTGATAGTCCGGAATGATGACATCCAGGGTTTAAAACTCCAGAGAGATAAACAACAGGAACTGTTCATAATAAACATCTATGCTAGAGGCCTACCAGGAGGGAGAAGCCCAGCAATTATAGACGACTTAGACCATCTATTGGATTGTATTGGGAGGGACAAGTGTATCGTGGTAGCAGGAGACTTAAACTGCACTTTTGAACCCCTGCCTAGCCAGGGAGATGACACTTACGGTGAGGTTGACCAATTATGGAATGTTCCTAACCTTGCCATAAAACCTATCAAAAAGGTCACAGAGGCAGCTCTTCAGTGGTTGGGTCTGTGCTTGGAGTGGGGCTTAAGAGCTGCAAATGGTCGTGTAAAGTCGGACAGGTTAGGACAGGTTACTTTCGATAATGGTTCTACCACAAGTAGAATTGATTACTTTTTAATCAAACTAGAGTTTTGGTCAATGGTAGAGGACATGGTAATCATACAGAGGCCAGAGAGTGACCACAATCCCTTGGTGTTAAATCTGAAAGTAGAAGAGGGATCAGTTAATTCTAAAGCTACAAATTGTACTACAGCAGAGACCGTTTTAACCAACGACTGCCGAAGGGTTCGTTGGTGTAGACTTTTGGATGACCCAGTCACCCTGGATAAAATTTCCTACGAAGTTCAAAATCGGTAAAACAGGCCAAGTTAGTAATTGGCGATATAGGTTTAGTTGAGCAGATTAGCTATACACAGGAGCGCCTGTTTGATAAAATAAAAACTTTTTTCACAAAGTCGGGGAATTCAGGGAAAAGGGGTGGAGATCCTCCTGGTACAAAATGGTACGATAAAACCTGCCGCAAAGCCCATAGCTCTCTGATTAGTGCTATCAAAACCAGGAATATATCATTGATTAAAGCAGAGAGGTTGAACTACAAGAGGTTCCAAAAGCTCGCGAAACAATCATGGGATGACCGACGCTGGCAAGACCTGTATGAGGCCAGTTTGTCCTCAAATCAAATCAAATTTTGGCAGGTCCTGAAATGGGGAGGACCCAGGGACTCGCAAACAGTAGCAAATTATGTCTCTGTAGAGGATTGGGTGGAGCACTATTCATCCCAGTTCTGCGGGTTGGCAAGCGCATCGAACGAAGAGGAGAGAGTTGTGTCCTCTATACCCAAACCCACAAGTATGCCCCTAGTGTTTAAAAATATTGAGGCTGAGAAGGCTTTAAACTTGGTCCAAGCGGGTAAAGCGCCTGGGATGGACTGCATTCCAGCTGATCTCTTCAAATATGACCATTGTAACTGGGTTCCTTATATAACGACTCTGGCAAATGCAATCGCTAATGGAGCTAGGATACCCGAGTCTTGGAAAGGGGCAGAAATCCTTCCCATTTATAAAAAAGGAGACAAGTCACTACCAGGGAATTATCGCCCCATCAGCCTCATTGACACATTGCAAAAAGTTATAGCAAGAATGCTCCTAGGCAAAATACAGGCGTGGATGAATGAGGAAAATATCCTATCCCCGATGCAAGCTGGCTTCAGGACAAGCACTAGCACAATCGACCAAGTATTCAGATTTGTCCTGATATACTGGAAGACTGTGCATCTAGGTGGGGGCACCATTTATGCAGCATTCGTGGACCTTAAATCCGCGTTCGACCTTGTCTCTAGAGAGAAGCTGTGGGTTGCTCTGAGAAAAATGGGTATGCCACCAGAACTACTCGAGCTTATCATAAGACTACACGAGAATAATTTTGCCAGAGTAAGATGGGGTAGGCAGGGACAGGTGACAGAGCGATTCCCTGTGACTCGTGGGGTAAGGCAGGGTTGTGTCTTGGCACCCACCCTGTTCCTTTTATTTGTAAACCAAGTTGTGCAGTTTTTAGGAGATACCCCAACAGATGCACCAACTTTAGGTGGGATAAAGTTTCCCCTCCTTATTTTTGCCGACAACACGCTGATATTGGCAAAAACCCGAGCGGGGCTACAAATTGCAATTAATAAATTTGTTGACTTTTGTAAAATTAATGATCTAGAGATCAACGTGTCCAAAACAAAATATATGGTCTTAACGAAAAATAAACCACAGCGGAGTGAAGTTAGTATGAATGGTACCAATTTAGAACAGGTCGGTGTCATGACTTACTTAGGGGTGGTTATAGATTATCGGTTAAGATGGAAGGCACAGATCAAGGCCCTTTGTTTAAAATGTTCTCGCCTAACGGGGTGTCTAATAAAGGAGCAGCGAAGCTCGCAAACTATAAGGATTTTGCCAGCTTTAAAAATGTATAACGCTAAAATAAGTTCTGCCATCCTCTACGGGGCTGATATATGGAGTTACGTGGACCTTGCACCACTGGTAAAAATCCAAAACAAGTTTTTACGTAGTCTGGTTGGTCTACCACAATCAACGCCTACCGTCCCGTCACTCTATCAGAGATCTAGCACGATATAGGATGGTTGCCCTGTGGAGACATATCTGGTCCACCCCAGAACTGGCTCTATTTGCTAGCGAAATCATGGACTTGAGATCAATCATAGGGTCAGGAAATTTTCCATGGTTTCGAGAGGTTAAGGCCATTTTGTTAAATATGGGTATGACTTCTCAGTGGGCTGATCCTGGGAACAGTGTTTTTCCGCCTAAAAAAGTATTTAAATCATTATATTGGGCGACTGTGAAAGAACAACATATTTTGTCGTCTCAGCCCTCTAATCTGACAGGTCTCTTTTTGCTCCATAAGGTTGAGATCCATGTAGAGCCCTACTGGGACTGTATTACCAAATGTTTAGATAGAAAACTCTATCATCAGTTTAGAGTTGGTACTCTACCAGTAAGGGCTTACACACACAAATGGCGAGGACAACAAAATGAGTTCTGCCCATGGTGCATTGGGGAGAAGGAATCCATTAGCCACTTTTTCTTTGCATGCCCAGCATATTCTGCCCCGCGCCGTAAATGGATTAAGCCCATCTGTAGGAAGATTAACACGCGGGTGTGTATGGAAGCCCTTTGGGTTTTAAAATCCAATACCTCTGAGTGCGTGACCATTTGCGTGGCCAAATTTCTGGGGTGGGCATGGATTTTAAGAGCTAGGCACCCACTTGTTATGTAGTATGAGGAAGTTTTAAAAAGTCTTTTATGGTAAAGATTGTCTGAACGTCTTTGTGAATATATTTAATCCTGTTTTATTGTTTTTAAGAGGTTTTAGCTTGCTAAATTATTAATTGTGATGAATTGACTCTTGTACATTTGTTGGATTGTGATGGAATTGAGGATATTATGTAAAAACTTTTGGTTAAATCAATTATGCCACGAACTGGAATTTTATGAATTAAGGATGTATTTTATCTGTTGTCTTTTATGATGTAAAATTCGAAATAAAGACGTATGAAAAAAAAAAAAAAAAAAAAAACTTCAGGAGGATGTTGAACTTTCGGGCTGTGGAATATTGTTGAAGATAATGTCTATTAATAAACATGCCAAAGTCAATACTAAACCTATCCATAAAAGAAAATCATTATCCCAGAAATTACCCAGAGTTCAGTCTAGGGTGATACCAGGTATGCCTTTTGAAGAAGAGAGGAAAGTTCTTCAATTCTTGCTTGAATGGTGTTTTGGCTCGCGTCGTTAATGGCTCACTTGGATCCAGTGAAAACATATCAAAGTTAATGAAATAGCCAGATGCTGTTCGATCAATTGTAGGAATTGCATCGGGATTGGTTGAAATGTTATTATCCTTTCTATGAGGCAAGTCTGCATTTCGTCAAATTGTAACTTGTGAAATATTCTCAATTTCGTTTTGAATTTGAATGTTTGGTTCAAGTGAAACAAGTTCCATAGCATTGTTGCTCAGTCCTTCATTCCTTACAGGTGGCTCTTGAAACGTGATCAGTCTTTCTGTTTGAACTTCTTGGATTGTAGCTACAGGAGGATGTCCGCTACACCGGAGTCCATTGGACCTACTGTATAGTATAGGCCACATAGTGTGGTTCGATTAAGTCAATTGAGAAAAATCTTTTGTCCTTTTTTCCGGCAAGAGGCGGTAGCAGCACAGTTCTTGTTCCGGGTACTGCAAGGACTGGTACAGGTTTTCTGTAAGAGGGTTCAAATTCCTTTTTATCTGCAATTTTCTAGATGACCAGATCCCCGACTTTTGGGATCCAGAGAGGTCTTGCCGTGACTACCTTGAATTCTTCAGTGGCCGTCTGCTGTAGATGGACTTTGCTTTGTTTTGTCCTGGTTTCATTCAGATCCTGTAAAATAGCCGAACAATCATGGTTATCAAATGGTTTTTCATCCACCACTGTGCCTTCACAATCAAGATCAGGTACCCACATTCGTGTCGCAAAGAGGACCTCATATCGAGTGACACCTCCTATTGACATTCTTGGCTGGTTGTTTAATGCCCGCTGAACCCATAAAGGTGTGTGACTCAAGTACCGCCCTTGCCTAATACCCTAGCTGTTAAAGACTGCTTTAAGGCCCGTTTTTTCTCTCCACAACAGAATTTCCCTCAGGATGGCACGAAGATGAGAACCGCAATTCTACGCCCATTCCTACCATGGCCTCTTTGTAAGCCCGAGAGCTAAAAGCAGGGCCGGGGTCAGTGTGTAACATGCAAACCGCGTATGTACCGATAAAGAATCGCAAATCTTTTGTAACAGTTCAAGTGTCAGCAGAACTCTGGGGCCAAACCCAGAGGAACCTTGAGCAGGAATCCACTTCTACCATGATATATCTGTAAGCCCCGTCCGTTTGTAAGGGGCCGCAGTGGTCCAAGTGCCCACATGCAAGAGGTTTGACTGACTTCAGTAATGGCGTCTGTGCCGGACGTGCAACAGTTGAGCCTTTCATCTGCTGGCAGATGTTGCATTTCAAGACATAGTCTTTAGTTTGCTTAGATAACCCTGGCTACCAATAGCGCTGTTTGAGTTAAGAAATAGTCGCTGTAACGCCTGTGTGCGCAGAGCCCAAACCCTCGTGTGCAGCTAGTATTAACCCATGCCTATGATTATATCTGGTATTACTCTATTCCCCACTCCAGGAATCTGAACATATGGAATGTTTTGTGCATCTAACTTGTAGGAGTATTTGAGTGGAAATTTTTTAGGTATTGCTGTGCTGCCTTTGCGTGATACGATGACAGCTATCTTCATCTATTCTCGTCTTTGAACGAGCCACGCAGATACGGAAACTGTGCTACATCCCCTTTTGCGGCTTTATCAGCCAATGAATTCCCTTCAACATGCACGCCATCACGTTGGTGACTCAGAGTGTGGATCACATGAGTCCGTGGTAGTTCGGATTTCAATTCCGCTACCTGTTCCCATAGCATTTTGTGATTTATTGTGCCTCCTTTTGCATCTTTAAACATGTTCTGCTCCCAATGTTGTCAGTACTCATTGTATGACTGTACACAGTAAAAGGAATCACACACAATTAGTGTGGGGAATTCAAGATCAGTGCTTTTAATTATGCCAACTGAGTATTTCAGTCTCCTAGAGATTGCGTCTTTGTGCAACTAGGATGGAATTTGTGCAACTAGGATGGAACTTGCCATCATGCATGCAACCTTTTACGATTGCACACGCTGAAAAATATTGCTGCCTACTCCCTATCACCAATTGAGCAGATCCGTCAGTGTAAATTATATAATCATACTGATCTCGAGGCAAGGTTTCATTTGGTAGAGGATATTCTTGTTCATATTGCAGGAATGCCTGTGTTTTTAAACTGGGATCAAATATGTATTCAACGTCTGTTGCAGTAAGAGAATTAGCCCATTGTATCCACCTGGGATGAAACGCTTTAGCATTTGGGACGCTGGCTATTGTAACAGCTTCGAAAGCTGGTACTGGAGTTATGACAATAATGTGTTTCCCCTGAGCCAGTGTTCTTTCTCTTGCTATCACTGTCTGAACTGCTGTCAGGATTTTTTCTGTTGAAGTGAAATACATTTCTGCATGTACAGGTTTGATTTGTATGAGATTGGTACAGTTTCTCCTTCATTAAAAGTTAAATAAGTGTACCCGCATTGACCCTCTATGATTCGGATCACTAAATGGCGTACGTTTATGCGTGTTTGGAAGTGTTTGGAAGCAATCATGTTGTCCCGGAGTAAACAAAGAATATTAGTATGTTCTTGTGTCCAATCTTTGACCAAAAATTCAGGTTTTATTAATTCATAAAAAGGTTTTACCCTTTGTGCGTAATCTAAAATGTATGTCCTGCCGAAATTTAGGAATCCTAATATCGAGTGTAAATTTTTTAAAGATTTTGGAGGCAGGAGCGGCGCACCGTTTTCTAAAAAGTTAGCTGCCAGACTTTTGCCTTCACTTGACAGCTCATATCCCAAAAATAGGACATTGAGGTGGGCAATTTTTTAACTTTCTAAAGTTGAACTTGTGGCCCTTTGCGGCAAATCCCATAATAATGGTACTTACCCTGGTTAGGTGCCTCTCTAAGTCGTTGTCTGTCAGATAAATATCATCCACATAGGACAACGCTTCTTCATCAAATCTTCGAAGTAACTCTGTTACTCTTGCTGAAAATACACCAGGGCTGTTTTTGTACCCTTGGGCTATTCGACAAAATTGTCGCTGGGACTCCAACACACAGAAGGCGGTCAGATACCTGCTTTCAGGCACTATATTTTGGCAGAAAAGTCCATTTGAGATATCAAGAGTGGTTTTGTATTTTTTGCGCACAATGTTATTCATTAATGCGGCATTATGTGCATTTTGGAGACCAAATGTCTTTGTGCATGAGTTTAAATGTCTGTAATCTAAAACTAGACGATATGTATTGACGGGTTTAGCGACAAGAAAGCAAGGATTGTTCATTGGACAGGTACATTTTTCAATGACCCCCTAGTATTCAAGTTATTCTAAGAACTCTCTGACCTGTTTTTTAGCTTCTTGCTTTATAGGATATTGCCTCTGAGCATTAGGTGAAACTCTTAATGGGATCACGTGGTAGGTTGAGTTCTCACCCCACCCTGCATGATTTTTGTACAGTGCTGGAACTTGGGCTACTGCCCACTCCTGCGCATAAGCATGTTTTAAGTGAATGGGAACATAGTTAGAAATTGCAGGAAAAATTATACTTTCTCCCCTGGGGTACTCCATAACGAATGCAGGCGGTCAATCTTGTTCTGCTAAGAGGATGTCATAACCAGATGATAAGTTCTTCCAAAAAAGAGCTTTCACTTTCCTGGACTTGCACCCCTCCAGCTGGAGTGTTACTTCATATAACCTATGCGGGACGCTCACCATGGTGTTTTCACTGTGATGTAATCATTCAACTCCGCTGTCACCAGAAATTCCTTCACGTTCAGGTGAGCTATTGTTAATTCTGCTGCGCTGTCAATCATCGTCAGAGCCCATTTCTCATTCAGAAGTTGTGTCCCCAGAATTCTGGGCATGTCTGATTTTCAGACCAGCAATTTTCTTTTTCTTAAATTGAGGTTTTGGATTTTGCTTATCTTCTTTTTTAGAAGTAAAGTATTGAGCGCGCTGCTTGTCTCTGGACTGTGTGCGCTCCTCTCTGTGTTCTGACCATCCTTCTCTTTCAGAGTCTTTTTTCAAGCCCTGAAAGGAACAAGAGGAACTTGTATCAGTCTCCTGATACCTGTCAGGTTTCCTAATATTATCCCTATTCCTAAGGTTGTACCTCTTTTCAGAGGTCTTCTGTTAAGGAGACCTACCTTGGGACTGAGATCTCTTAACTTTAGAGTTTTCTTTTATATCCCAGTTCTTTTTAGATGAATTTGGTTTTTGTTTAACAGTGTCCTTCTCAGGACTGCCCTGTAGTTGAAGTTTTAAAGCTTTTCCCCCACAACTATCTCTGCCTAATTCTGCATATGCAGTTTAAATTATTTTGGGTAGTTCAGCCTCCTGATTTAACTGGCTGACTTCCCTTAGCCGTTGGCGGATTGCCACTGATGTTGCTTCCCCTTTAATATTGGCTAGTATTATGGCTGACACCTGGTCGTAGTTATTTAATAACTTCATTCCTTAAGTTTAGGGCAGGTTCTGCTCCATAGTCATTTTGTATTTGTCTTATTACATCTGGTATTACTGCTAATGAAGGAATGCCATGTGTTCTGGTATAAATGGCAGACTTTTTACACGCACTTTATTCCCTGACCTGGCTTACCTGCTGCTTCCCCCTTGCTCCAGCTGGCTGCACCCCTAGCCCCGCTCCGGCACTGGGCCGGTCTTCGGAGGGCTGACGGGGCTGCAGTCCACCATCTTGGGAAGGGCAGCCATCCCGGGTCAGTGCTCGAGTCATCGCACCCGCAGGATCCTCTAAAGGCTTGCTCTAGGCGCCTGCGCAGCAACACTAACCCCGGTGGCAGAGGGGCAGTGGACGCTGCGGCAGCGCTCTCATCTGGACCACTTTTAAAAATTACTTTTAAAAACTACTGTGACTTTTTACACGCACTTTATTCCCTGACCTGGCTTACCTGCTGCTTCCCTCTTGCTCCAGCTGGCTGCACCCCTAGCCCCGCTCCGGCACTGGGCCGGTCTTCGGAGGGCTGACGGGGCTGCAGTCCACCATCTTGGGAAGGGCAGCTACCTCTCCCCATATAAGGACCGCCCCATGCGGACGCGCAGCGGGCGCGACGAAGGTGCGCCGAAGTTGCGCCTAAGTTAAGCCCGTCTGCGCCCGTCCGCGGCCGGCCGGGGTCAGGGGCATTCCACCTTGCCCCTCTTCTGTCTTACTCGGCCTCCCAACTTTGTTCATATCAGGATTCATGGGTCCTTCCCTTCCCTACCCTTACTCGGATTACGGAGCCTGGGTTGGCTCGGGCCAGGCCTTCCACCTTTCTCCCGGTCCCTCTGCTGCCTTCATTGGTCTCCCCTCCCCTCCTTCCCAATCACTCGCCTGTCCCCACAACCTCAGTGTTTCTGCTAAACACCAGGTCTGCAGTCAAGCATCAGACAGAGCTTTTTAGCTTCTTGGATTCTCATAAACCTGACCTTATGTTTTTAACAGAAACCTGGTACAGATCAGATTCTCTGCCCAACCTGTTGGCAGCCCTCCCCCCCTCCTACTCGATCCTTCGGGCCGATCGGCCGGAGGAGAAGACGGGGGGTGGAGTGGCCTTGATCTTCCGCACTGGACTTCATTTTCAGGTTCTTCCCTTTTCTCCCTTACCTACCGCCGACTGTTTAGTGGTACGCTCGGCTTCCTTTCAGGTCCCCGTTACATATGTCTTAGTTTACCGTCCCCCCCAACCCAATCCTGGGTTTATTCCTGCTCTTCAGGACTTATTGGCCACCCTAGTAGTCAATAACACAGCTGTTTTAGTTCTAGGGGACTTTAACTTCTGGCCTGGCGACCTGGCGACCTGGCGGAAGACGCCCCGTCAAGAGATTTCTCTCAGCTCCTTTTTAGTCTTAATTTTGTTTCCCAAGTCCACTCCCCTACCCACTCTCGTGGCCACACTCTGGACCAAATCTGTTCGCTAAATGTCCCTATTACTACACCTACTGTTATTCCCTGCGTGTGGTCTGATCACTTTTTGATTTCTTTTCACTTAGACCTTAACTTGGCAAAGATACCTTTTTCCCCGAGAAATTCCTGGGCTAGGAACTGGAGCAAGGTAGATATTTCCGCTCTTTGTGCCACGTTGTCATCCTCCTGCCCTGACCTAATGGGCGCCCCCTCATTGTCCCAAGTAGCCATGCTCAATGACTGGCTCTCGAGAGCCTGTGATCAAGAAGCTCCTCTGAGACGTGTCACTGTTAGGCGTGCTCATGAGGCAAACAAATGGTTCTCCCCCCTCCTTAAATCAAAAAAATTGGAGGTGCGCCTGGAGGCTGGATTACTGCCCCTCCCGCAAAGCCCGCTACAAAACTGTAAGTAAGGAATATAAACACGCCATCTTACAGGCCAAGACTGACTACTTCTCAGAGAAAATCCTTGCCGCGGAGAGCCAGCCTAGGGAAATCTTCGCCACAGTGCGCGAACTGGCCTCCTCTGACAGGACATCCCCCAAAATTCCTCCCTCTCAGCTGTTCTGCGATTCGCTCAACAACTATTTTATTGACAAGGTCGCTCTGATTAAATCTAACATCCCTCCCCCTCCTCCCTCTTTCTCTGATCCCCAGCCCCCGCTTAACAGGTCGATAATTAACATCATACCCCCTTTAACCAAGGAGTCTTTCCTTCCCCTCCTTGCCAGTGTTAAGTCAGGATCCCCAGCCGACGTCTGCCCGGCCTACGTCCTGCGGAAAATGTTCTCTGATTCTTACTTGCCACCTCTGACTGTTCTGAACGAGTCCCTATGTCAAGGCACAGTGCCTGCCCCCCACAAGGCAGCCGCCATTATCCCTATTCTGAAAAAAACAGGGGCTGACCCTGCTTCCCCTGCTAACTACCGTCCGATCTCGCTTCTTCCTTTTTTGGGTAAGATCCTTGAGACTCATGTCACCCAGACACTGAGCTCCTTCATGGAGGATAGCGGCTATCTTGCTCCCTGCCAGTCTGGTTTCCATCCCCGACACTCGACCGAGAAGGTGGTCATTTCGGTCATGGACCAGCTTAGGGAAGGACTAGACACTAACACCCCCCAGGCCCTCGTCCTCCTCGACCTATCCGCCGCCTTTGACACGGTTGATCATTCCATCTTATTATCTCGTGTCAGGGCGGCGGGTATGGGGGGTTCGACTTTGGCCTGGATTAGCTCCTTCCTCAGTGGCCGCATTCAGGCTGTCCACCTAGCCGACTTTTCAGCCCCCCGCGAGAAGTTCAGTGTGGTGTTCCTCAGGGGTCCTCCCTTTCTCCCTTATTATTTAATTTTTACATCCTCCCCCTCGTGCTCGCTCTGCAACAGATGGAGGTCACGGTGTACAATTACGCCGATGACCTCCAGCTGATCTTTAATCTTTCCCCTTCCCAATCTGGTGTTCACTCCTTTCAGTCGGTCATGCTATTTATCCGGGATTGGATGAATCACAACCATCTGAAACTCAACCCGGATAAAACTGAGTTAGTTTTGACCAGCGGCAGTGGTAGTCCCTGGTCCCCCTCCTTCTGGCCCCCGTCTCTAGGTTCTCCCCCATCACCCTCCCCTTCTGTTAAAACCCTTGGTATCACCATTAATCATCAACTCACTCTTCACTCCCAGATTAGTTCTGTTGTGTCTTTCTGCTTTTTTATGCTCCGAACCATTCGGAAAATTTCCCGTTTTTTTTCTGTCCCTGCCCTCAAACTGATTCTGATGGCGATGGTTCTGTCTCGGCTGGATTACGGGAACATCGTGTATAACTGTGTTCCCGCCAATGCCCTCCAGCGCCTTCAGTCAGTTCAGAACCAGGCGGCCCGACTGATTTTCGGGTTGCCCAAATCTCACCACTCCTCACCCTTATTGAAGTCCCTTCACTGGCTGCCGATCAAGGAGCGGGCTTCATTCAAACTAGGCTGTACCACCTTTCAAGCCTGAGCGGCAATGGCGCCTGCCTATATTTCCTCGGCAATTCAAGTTTATCAGCCTACTAGGGAGCTGCGCTCCTCCTCTTTGTGCCTTTTGACAGTTCCCCGTTTCAAGAAGAGCCGGATGGGGGGCCTGCAATTCTCTGTCCTGGCCCCTTCCTTCTGGAACTCCCTCTCGCTGGCCTTACGCTCAGCTGCCTCCTATATGGAGTTCCGAAAATTACTTAAAACCTTTCTCTTCTTGAAAGCTTTCCCAGCCTAAAAACTTCTCGCTCCTCTGTTTCTGGTTTTAGTGTTCATCAGCGCCATGAAGCCGCATGGCATACGTGCGCTTTATAAATTCTTTTAAATTTAAATTAAATATGGCAGCAAAGGCTGTACCCCATGAGGGGTGCAATCATCTAACTGTGATGTAATCCCCATGGCAAACAGATTGTTAACATTCTGTGTTTTTCAAATGGTGTTGTATTTGGAAATACTGCTTCTAACTGAGTTATCTTTTGGACTACCCAGAAAGGAATTTGTTCACGTTTTCTGAGTACTTTGCCCATTACCGTGTGTAATGTTTGTGGAGTAATTTTAGTACCTGAGCTCTGTATAGGAGCTGCAGTAGTTGTTATTACTGTAGGTTGGACCGCAAGTGTCCTTAAGACAAAATGTGTCATGTTTCTGTAGAGTTTTATCAACTCTTTGTGTTGAATAAGCAGTTCATCACCTGGCATTGTGTCAATGTCTGGATGTGGTGAATAGGTCGCTAATATCGGCCATGTTGCTACTGGTCTTCCTAAAGGACCAAGCCTTGCTCTTGTTCTTGTGCGGGGTAGGGCGCCATTAAACCAGAAAATATGTTCTTGGAAAGTAAGCGGAATCTCAATCTCCTCAAACGGAGTGTAATCCTCTGGAACTTCTTCATGTGTGTAGTAATGAAAAAGTTTTGTTACAGCATCTGCTTCTGGGAATGTAACCCCAGAGTAGAATACCTCTGTTTTGAAATCTTGGTGTGCCTCTATCACAAATATTACAACACCTGCTCTCGGAGATAAACCATGTTTGACAAGTTTAACTGTAAGTGTTTGTCTTACTTTGGGTGCAATATATTGCATGTGCGTTTACCTCACCACTCCTATTAAGTACCTGATCTAAATCTTCCCCTTGTTCAACCATTGTCATTTAGAATGCAGGTTAAGTTTCCAGGGAAGTTTATGAAAGGTGTTATGCAAAGGTTTTATCCACAATTTTGAAAATATTTCCTTTCAAGCTTGATTAACCAACAGCAAATACATAGGATATATCGCTTACTCAGCTGTGGCGGAGTTTATGCTCACCTACTCCAGATGTCTCTGGGTTTTGTAAGTATGGTCTCTAAGAATAAGCATGGCTGAGCAACTCAGATTGTACTCTTGAGTAAGTACGCCATGTATTTTACCACGTTTGGCAAACCATGTTTGACACATTGTGTGCCATTAGACCACGTTGGGCACCATGTAGTGTAGTCCCAAAAAGTACCCTGTCATGCAGGACCTACGACGATTACGGATAACATATACTGTGGGTCTGGTGACAGACTGACTCTGTACACCCCCACCGCATACATTAGCCTATGGTTCGCATTAGCTAGCTCGCAGTGCCACTAGAATCTACTGTTATCAGAGAAATTAGTTTGTGCAACTTTAGAACACAATAACATCAGACTTGTGGAAACAATATATTACTTTTCACCCAATTGCTCATGCTTGCTTGTTTTTGCTCAGAGAGATACAGAGAAGAAACAGTCCAATGTGTTTACAATAAGAATTTATTGTACAGTAGTTCTTCTCATGTAGAATAAGTGTGTTGTTACGACTGTAACACAGTAATAGAGATATAGAACCAGCAGTACAGTGAATAAAAAGGAATAGTATTGTTCTATCATTTTGCAATTATCACAAACATATACATGAATATGAAATGCATTTATAAAATAAAGTGAATACTCCTAAGACACCAGCCTAGATGTACCTAAGTGTACCTAGCATGTGAGTAGGTGTGAAAGAGCTAATGAGCCTAGGAGCCTAATAGCCTAGAATCTAAGAGCCAAGAATCTCGCTAGGATTTAGTCGAACCCCCATACCTGAATAGTGAGAGTGTGGGACTCCATCCTGGACTTGAGTTGGACACCCCGCAAGGGATCGTTATATCTCCTGATATGCCTGTAAAGAAATACACAGGATATTATTTGTGTTTAATCTCTTATACTACAACTATCATATTCATTTTTTTTAATTATGACAGAAAGAACTGAATTTTGCCATTCAATTTTTTCTTTTTTCTTTGTTAGTCAACCCACCCACAATCTCTCTGGTACTACAGGAGTGAGGTAACTGTCTACCCCCAATAAATGTATGGGTAACAAGAGATCTGGCCTTATAAGCTCGCAACACCCAACAATGAAAAATAGGCAGAACATTTTGTGATCTCAAATGACATTTCCTTGGCATGCCCTAAAGATGGTAAAGAAGGAGCACAAAGAAATTTAGCATAGCATTTGGACATTCCTTCATTGGTCTCAGTTTTCATATGTTGAGCAATGAAAATGTAAACATTGAGAAATTGAAAAGACAGATGAGAATTTCGCATAACAATCAGACATTAGATAAATAGCCAATAATTTCGCCTTAATATGACAATACCAAAATTCGCTTCATTTTGTAGGTTTTCTTGGCCTAAAAAAATCAAAAATGTTCACACCTTTATAGATCATGGAATAAATCTGTAAACCAGAAAAGGCCTTTCTATTATCCAAAGGAAAAACAATTATAGCTATGAAGAAGTTATGCTCTCTTATTAGTTTGAAAGGCGTCTGGTATTTGAAAATATAAAAGAAAGGTGATGTAAAACAAGTTTGGAGGTAGAAGGGAAGGAATGAACTAAGGGAAACGTAATTACAACAAAAGGATGTTTTTTTGTTTAAAAAGGGTGCTCCAGAAAGTTACACGAATGATGTAAAAGTCTGTCCGTATGCAGTGTGGAATACCTGTTGTGTTTAATGTGGCTGCCTAAATAAAACGTCCCTTATTCGTATTTAGCATTGTTGTTTGAATGCATAGTAGAGCACGTGACCTTTGAGGCCGTACGCTTTGTTTACAGGCTTTCAGGGAGACACCGTCACGGATATCCTCGTAGCCCATAGAGCTGCACTAGCTTTCTACTGAAATAATGGAAATGATTTGGCTGGGAAGTATATGATGATTGTATCTTAGCATTCTTAAGGAGCGAATGCAGTTTGATTGACAAGTTAATGAGTGCAGGACCTCGGAGAACAGGGAGATGAGAAAAGCCAGGGCTCCTGCTGGAAGGCTTTTCATTGGGACTCCCAGCTGACATCGCATGCATGTTTTGCTTTATGGCCAGGGACTACCAAATATCCCCCTCCCCGCCTTGTGTTTAAATAAGATTTATTACCTTGGACATGAGAGGGGATTTCTTTGGAGGCAGGGGGTTGTACAACCCCCAGGCCGTATTTATTAAAACATAAAATCAAAATAAAATTGAAATAAACAATATTTACACCATTTTTTACGCAGAAGACATACTTGACATTTGATTACAATTCATATGTACAGAATCAGATGGCTAACCTTAACATACTTCTAATACAAATTATTTCCTATCCGAGTCTAATATCTGAATCATAATCATACATTAATGACTTTTCTGCGTATCCTATTTGGGCCTATGGCAAGGTTGCTAACTGGTGTCAGATCCCTATCAATTAGCCACGCCCTCCCATAGGAGTGCGCATGTGCAGAAGGTCCGTTTACCGAGAGGGCACTTCCCCCCCTGTTACCCCCATATGCTCCATGAACTCCATTAAAATGGGGGGCCCTTGCACTCTCCGCCGTTTAATGACGTCATTGTGCCTGTGCGAGGTGGCTAACCAGCCTAAATAAAGTGTGACTCCCCCCTCCCCCGCACCCATCCAGCCAACTGGATGTACCGCCCCTGGAGTTCTAGGAGAGATCAATTGTCCCTCCCCCTGGGCGACCCCATTCAATAATGGCACCGCCCCCTAAGGACCTTAAATTGACTGCTCACCAATCATGACCTTACCGCCTGACCAAGGAATAGCAATAAATACAACAATTGATAACCTACAAATGGGAAAAAAGTTCTAAGGAACAAAATTAATTGTACTACACACCTGTCACATTGGGAAAAAAACATAATCACAACCTTATAATATAATACCCAATATCTCCTTTTAGGGTATGGTGGGTGGAGAAAAAGATTACAGCCTCCTAGAAGGAGGAGTAGTGTGGCTCAATGGTTAGAGCGGCAGATCCTGATGCAGAGTTCTGGCAAGGGACCAGGGTTCCATTCCCGCCTCAGCGGGGTGTCGGGCTCAATTTCCTCGGACCTGTTCATTCTCGCCTCGGTGCCTATTCTAATCACGGGCCCCACGCTGCAACTCTGGGAAATAGCTTGCTTAGCATCCACACCGGCCCCAACAGCGCTAAGGATGCCTGGCTTCACCCTGGGGGTGCCCAGGAGTGGACACTTCACAGGGAAAGCCAGGAGGGGTTCCACAGCGGTATGAGTATCAGCGCCAGGAAGCCGAATAGGGGACACCGCAAGGTGACCGTCTGGTGACAGTGCGCTCTATAAGTACCATGACATTTACATTTACATTTGGGTAGGACAGGCCTGGGAGCGCGGGAACAAGAGAACACCTCCCGCGCTCCCCGGCCTTTTAACCCATGTTTGACCAGGCCGGTTTTAACCGGCCTGACCCCTGCTCCCCCTTCACCCGGAAGCGATCCAATCGCTTCCGGGTCACTTGGGAGCCTCTGGACCTATCGATTATGTGGGGCACCCACCGCGTCACGATGACGCGATGGGCCGTGCCCCACCATGGACAACAGGCAAGGGGGAAGGGGGCCGGTGCTCCGCCTTACCCACAGTGGGACCAATGACGGCCCCCGCCTTTCTCTATGGCCAGGGGCTACTGAACATCCCCTAAACAACATTTATTAACTTGGATATGAGAGGGGATTTCTTTGAAGGCGGGGGCTAAATCAAACCCCGGCCGTATCTATTAAAACTTAAAATCAAAATAAAATTGCAATAATCAATATTTACACCATTTTTTTCGCAGAAAACGTACTTGACATTTGATTACAATTCATATGTACAGAATCAGATGGCTAACCTAAACATGCTTGTAATACAAAGTATTTCCTATTCAAGTCTAATATCTGAATCATAATCATACATTAATGACTTTTCTGAGTATCCTATTTTGACCTAGGGCAAGGTCGTTAACTGGTGTCAGATCCTTATCAATTAGCCACGCCCTCCCATAGGAGTGCGCATGCGCAGAGGGCCCGTTTACCAAGAGGGTACTTCCCCCCCCGTTACCCCTGTACGCTCCATGAACTCCATTAAAAAGGAGGGCCCTTGCACTCTGCGCCGTTTAATGACATCATTGTGCCTGTGCTAACCAGCCTAAAGAAAGCGTGACTCCCCGCACCCATCCAGCCAACCGGATGTACCGCCCCTGGAGTTCTAGGAGAGACCACTTGTCCCTCCCCTGGGTGACCCCATTCAATAATGGCACTGCCCCTAAAGACCTTAAATTGACTGCTCACCAATCATGACCTTACCGCCACAGGCCAGTGTAGTTGCCCGACTATCTGCCCCCCCTATCCCTCTACACTGAAAGGTCATGTCCTACCCTGACACTCCCTAGCCAAGCCATTATATTGTCCAATAAGATTTAATTACCTAATCTAGTCAGATGGACACCGTCTTTTAAGAAGCACAATTCCCCCCTGACACACCCGTGTGCCATGCTTTGCAAATGAGGGGACCTGAACTATTTTTCCATTTTATTGTTGATCCTCTTTACCGAGTGATTCAACGCTTTCACAGAATCTCCTCCCTTCCATTTGAATCTGGGTATCATCTGGGACCAAACTATGGTGCAACCCTGGCATGCCTTGGCTAACCAGCCTACCTCAGAGATTATATCCTCCATCAAGACCCTTCTCCCCAGTTTTACCAGATTATTCCAGCCCAAATGTAGAATAACTATTGTGGGTGGCGGACTGTGTCTATTCAACAAATCTGTAGCAAATCCCCTAAACTGACTGAGGCAGAGACCCCCTTTGCCATGGAAAGAAACCTTGAAACCATCCTGCTCAGCTCTCTGTCTGTAATTACCTGCAAGAAAAACAGATTTCATAAGCCGTACATAAGAATGACCAATAACCCATACAACATGTGCTCCCTTGTCCTGTGGATGAGGCGGTCGTTGTGAAGAATCCTACTGGTGATGCGCTGACAGCAGTTCCCCCCTGCGTGACAGGTTCGAGAAACTGAAATATAAGCAAACAAACAGGACAGGCATCAGTCTAACATTGTCTTGACACCCTCACAACATGTGCAGCCGCACATAGCGCTTGTAACAATTAGAAGACCATCTTCCAATTATTTTCACACTGTTGCTGTGCAAGCCTCTAGCTGTAGCCTCCGTGACAGCCCCTATCTGGAATGAATGTGTCCCAAAGTCGTTTGGATCAAGACCAGTCCTGTCAATTTCCATGGCCAATACCCTTTTAAATTGGAACCTGGTCAGCGGGGTACTGTCAGCATCTGTTAATAATGTCCCCCCCACTGTACTAACCCTCTGTCGGAGGAAGGCCTCTAGGTGTATCACTGGGCAGCATGGATTTGCTTGGGCCAAATGAAGTACCAAGCCTTCACCCCGGGCTTCTTGATCAGTTTTGGATTTTTTAATGGTTATTAGCAGTGTATCACCCTGTATTCTTGCGTGCTTCAGCTGGAGCCCACCTAGCACATCTTGTTTGCTGCGTGCCACCAGTTCCCCCAACCTAAGTGCCCCATAGAAAGCTAGTGCAAAGGCAGCTCAAAACAGTAAGGCCTCTCCTGTTGAACTGCAAATGCCACCCAGGGCAGTTAACAGTGATGCCAGCCACTCTAAACCTATCGGCTGTCTCGTGTCTGGGGCGGCCCCCTGGAGGCGCGGCCACCCCCTTCCGAGCCTTCCTCACAATGAAACTATTCGTGGGGTCCTTGTTGTCCCTGATCTGCGCAAAGAAAGAAACCGCTGCCACATGCCACCTGGCTGTCACCGCAGAACGCCCTTCTTTATTCAAAGTGTCTAAATACTGGAGGAATGTCCCTGACTTATTCCAGCTATCTGCCCAATCTTGCCCCAAGAAAGCGCAGTAAGACAAAAACGCCCCTTCGTAAGCCCTCCTGGTCCTGGGCGCTAGGCCTGCTGCCACAAGGTTCTGTAGCTGGGGGCACCAATATGCCAGAGTGATTCCAGGAAGTGTGTTGGTGTCACCTCTGCAGATGGAAGATGTTCCCTGAAAACCGGCATCTTGAAGCAAGAAAGTGCGTCAGCTGCATTATTTTGCACCCCCGGGACATGTTTAGCCTTAAACTGTACATTCAGCTTCATACACAACAGCACCATCTCTTTCAACAGGTGGAGTATCATTTTACACCAGGCAGCCTGTTGATTGATGCATTCCACCACTGTCATATTGTCTGACCAGAAAATCACAGTATGATTTCGTAAATAATGAGGCCAAACCGTCAGTGCAACCCAGAGTGAAAGAGTTCCAGGAAACCTATATTGGCTGTCAGACCACTCTGACCCCACCAAGCCGGCCAATGCTGAGCCTCCCATTTGTTTCTGAGTATGGCACCTAATCCCACACTGCCCGAAATGTCTGTCCATAAACCTAACTCTGCAGAAGTAGTGGGAGGACCGGGCCACACTACCCTGCCGTTGAAACGCTCCAGAATAGCGATCCAAATCTGCATGTCCTGGCGAACCTCAGACGACAGTCTTGTGTGATGGTATTTCTCCAGCAGGCCTGTCATGTTCTGTGAAATGGAACGGGAGAATGGTCGTGCCATGGGTATTACCATTAGGGCAAAGTTTAACTGGCCCACTGTCTGTTGCAGCTGATGTAAGGTTACTTTGTCCTTTGCCAAACATTGATGGAGTGCTGCTCTAAATTTCGATATATTTTCTTTAGGTAACCTAAAACATCCCTGTTCTGAGTCCAACTCAATGCCCAAAAATTCTATTGTGGTTGCTGGACCCACCGTCTTCCCTGGTGCCAGAGGGACCCCAAAAGCACGCATAAGCACGCAAAATTCCTGCAATGCCCAGGCGCAATCCCGGGAGCCCTACGACCCCAGAAAAAGAAAATCATCAAGATCGTGCATGACATATTGGTGCCCCGTTGCCTGTCTCAAAACCCATTCCAAAAATATACTGAATTTTTCAAAGTAAGCGCAGGAAACAGACCAACCCATGGGCATGCACATATACATGTAGAATTTGCCCTGGAAAGAAAAAGCCTAGAAGGTGGTGATCTAGGGGATGTACAGGTAGTAGCCGGAAGGCAGATTTGATATCTGATTTGGCGAGCAAGGCCCTTGGTCCCGAAACCCTTAGCATATCCACTGCCTGGTCAAAAGAGGCATATTTTACGCTACAGATTTCTTCATTGATGGCGTCATTTAATGAATTGCCTCTAGGCGCTGACAGATTATGAATCACCTGAACTCCCCTTCCTCCTTCTTTGGGACTACCCCCAGGGGTGAGCAAACAAAGTTGTGCACAGGGATGCAATCAAAAGGACCCGCTATTCTGCCCAGGTGCAGTTCTTTTGTAATTTTTGCTGCTGCTACCCCCTGATTGGTCCTAACTGACAGCTGATTTTTACACTCTGGTGTCCCTGTGTAGTCAACCGCAGGAATCCTAAAGCCATACAAAAAACCTTCTTGTAACATCCTAGCAGCGGCATGGTCTGGGTACTTGTTTAACCGAGGAGTCATAGCCTGAACGTCAATGGGTGAATGTGACACCATTCACACCTTCTCCTTATTCATGTTTTTTCCTTCCCCTATTTCCTGTGAATGTGTTACCTTTTTTAAGGCATTTTCTTCTGGGTGGGAAGGTTGATTACATATGGAGCATGCATGTCTAAATTTACAACTGCCTTGTGCCCTGGTGCATGACCATTTATTAAAATCCCAGCAGACCCCTTTCCATCCCCCACTGCTCCCTGGACTAGGGGCTGTGCCCCCAATATGTGCTGGCCGAAAGGGCTGAGGTGCTTTGGATGTGTGACCCTTGTTCCAGTTTTGCATTGGATTACCAGGCTGTCCTGGGGTAAACTGATCAAACCACGAGATTGAGTTAACCCGGTCGCAGGTAAGTGACGGGTCAAATTCTTAAGCCTTCCTGAAATTCATGTCATAATCCTTCCATCCTACGACCCCATATTTATTATGCATCATAGTGACCCTGCTCTGATAACACGCCATTTCTGTCTGCAGATTAGGCGAACGCTCAGCTATTATACCCAGAAAGACAGAGACGGCCCTAATCCAGTTGTTTAAAGTCTCTTCTACCCTAAATCTCGCCATTTCAATACCCCATTCACTGGGAAGCATCCAATCTTTCTGCTTCCTGTCATACTCTATTTCCCTGTTATGCACAAGCAAAGAAAACATATTGACATAATCCCCAGACCATATCAATTCCTTCATCTCCTGTGTTACATGCCTAGCCAAATGCTCCCTCCTAGAGAGTAGCACACCCTCACCCAGCAATGGCAATGCCACCTCATTACTTGTTTCCCCGGCTCCCGCTGGCTCCCCCATCTTGTCTTTTACAGTGTCGCTCTCTTGTTGCACTGCTGGGGATGGACTGGGAGTACTTGGCCCTGATCCTGGCACCCGCTTGGAGCAGCCATAATCTTTGCCACCATCCTCTGTGCCACCGCTAATGAGTCCTCCCCTACCTCTTTTACGCCCACTGAAGACGGTAACATTCCCCCCTTTCCTAACCAAGGGAGAACTGCCGCTATCTGAGCGGCTAACTCCGGCGGTACCTGATTAACCGTGGATGGTGCTAAGACCGGAGTGGGGGCCACTGGATTTCGGACAGGAACCCCCGGGGATGGTGTGGGGCTAGGTATGGGCACCACAGGGGTTATCATTGATACCACCGGGATTGATGCTGGAGGCACCGCACTTGGGGCAGGCACAGGCGTGGAAGGCACAGGAATCACTGGGACACTTGCCAGTATCTCAGGTATAGTATTCGCTGGTGTCATTAGAGCTCTTAAGGGACCTTCCCCATTAAGGAAGCCCCCCCAAAGGCTGCCTTGGTGTGGGATCTTGGTTTTTCCCTTTCCTGTTTCTAGCCCGCTTGGTGAGTGGGTCCAATTCCCCTCTGAGTTTTGGGGGCCCTATTGTTCGCTTGGGCCTGCCTGCTGGGCCACTCTGGCCATCTACCTTCTTTTTGAGCTCCGCCAGGTTATGCCCCATTTGCTCTACCTTTTCTCCATCTCCTATCAATTGTTGCCATCCTACGCATCATGGATTCTAACATATGTTCCATGTGGGAACACTTTGCACCACGTTTACTAGCCATATTTTCTGAGCCAACAATTGCAAGGTAACTTACACCTGATTAGCAATAACACAGCAAGCGCAATGTTATTTGTTACCTAAATGGGACCTATCCAGGTCCTTACCTGCGGACGTTGGGGGCACCACGCAACTGGGACCGCACTACACCAGCTAGCCTGAGTGTTGGGCGAGCGAACTCTAGCCCGGCGGCCCACAGAAGCAGTAAAGTGCAGGCCTATCTGTGTCCCCTTAGAGGGATGTCCTTTGCCTCACCTCTTGTTGGTCTAGTATGAAGAGCACCCTTTATGTACTCCTATGACGAAAAAACAAGGTTAGCGTATGTTAAGGATACACATACAATAGAACTTGGGTTCAACTTAAACAATCGTGATATTTGTAGAATTAATTCTTATGAGCCACACACAGGTATCTTTCTATATGATGCCACTTTAAACACTGCTTATATGCCCCCTGTCACTGAGGACTATGTAAGGGGTTTGTCCAAATTATAAACATACTATTTTTGCCCAGATTCACAGGATGTCAATGTTATTGTCAACTTTGCAATACTCAGTATGGAAACAAGAGGGGGTAAACAATTGCACCAGCTACTTCACACTAGGTAGTAACCGTGGTGCTGCCCTACGAATGGGCCCTCCTCTCACACCAAATTTAGGCACTCGCCTACTACCAGAACAGAACCCAGGCTTGGCGTACAGCGCGTTCAAACTCTGTTGCTCTAGTAGCCTAATACCCAGGCAAGAAGCGGCACTCCAGCGCTGTTGCAGGGTTGAACGGTATCGCCTTGTTACTCGCGGCACAGCTTATAATGAAGTACAAGGGAGAATTTCTATTTGATTATACCGGGACGAATTCAGCAACTTTTTCTGTGGGGCCCAACTTCTTGGTAGAGTGGACGGCGTCCACCCTGTGTAAAAAGTGGGTGGATGCTGTCCACCCGTGTGTACCCCCGACTCGTGCACTGGCTGCTCCCTCTGTGAAAACACAGCAAAAAATGATCTAATTTCACTTTTTTTAATCCCAGTATTATCGCAAGTATGATTTTAAGTGCTTTTATGCTGTTCTCACATAGTTTTTACACATATACTGGTGCTTTGTAAGACTGTCTGAGTCACCTTACTGCCACTATAGAGTACTTTGAGTTTTTTCAAGGTAAGACCAAAACACGATTCAAATGAAGGCTCATTAGGAATTAAAGGGCTTCGCCTTATTTACAATGCATTGTTAAGCCACACAGCGTTGTGAATAAGGTACCCTTTCATGCTATACTTAGCATGAAAGGGGTGGGCAATGGGTGTTGTGGTGGGCCTTCCACTGCAGCATCCATTGATTTCGATGCTGAACCATATTTACTAAGTATGGGCTAAAATTGTGAATTTGCGGTTCGCAAAATCCGCGAATTTGCAGATTTTTTTTATTTTTGCGTGTTCGCTGGTTTTTTTTTCAGCGCGGCTACCGCGAAGTTACCCATGCGGTCGTACATGGGCGTGGCCATCTTTTTTTCAGTGTTCGCGTTGCGTATTTCCGTTTCCGGGCGCTAGTTGAATGCTCGTGTTGTGCATTTCCTACGTGCGGGGCGTAATTGCGTGTTCGCGTCCGTTTTTGCATGCTTGTGGGGGAAATATTACACAAACTTACCCACGTGGTCGCAATGGGCACGGCCATCTTTTTTTCATTCATTGCTATGGTTCTGGGCATGCTTTTTCAATCCTCCTTTAATCTTTGTAATCCTTTGTTTGTTTGAACTTTTTTTTAATCTTTTTTACTCAATTCAATTCAAATAAGCTTTATTCTACAGTTATGTCATAAAAGCACAAAAACATTTCATCAATAAACATCACACAATTTTAAATAAAGAACTACACATAACTAAGCATGTACAATGGTTAAAATGTTATTAAATTAGCATACTAACTGACGAATTCATCCTCTAAAACAATATTTATAATACCCATAAAAATCATAAAAGCAACACTCATTATATACACCTCATTAGGAACCATTTCATTACAATATACCACTACTAAAAAACATTTCATGAAAAATAATTTGGGATGGGGTTGATGAAGCCATTCTGTACATACACACTCCGGTCCGGCCGATAATTAATCTCTAAGTTTGTTCTTTCAGGAAAATAGTGTTTTTAAGGGCCGAGGGTAGCGGGACCTAGGGTAGAAATCATGGAGTCCCCAGACAGAGATCGGGCCATCCCCTAATTGTGAAAACCAAGTTTGTAGATAAGGCACCACCCGATCGCTCCAGAATCTAACTAACACCAGGTCGCCTGGAAGATCTTTTGGAAGGGGGCCGAGCCATCCCACCCTTCTAACACTTCGAATGGCACCATCAATGTTCGCTGGCAAGGGTCGATTCCTAGACAGCCAATAGATGACCTTGTGTTTTAGATCCTCTGGTCTCTCGGTTTTTCCCTTTGTGATTGGTGAGACACCAGTGAGGACACAGACAAAGGGGGCGGCCATTGGGGGCAGATGTATATGTTTGGTATAATCTAGATTAGTAGTTTTCTCCTCATAAGGAGGAAGAACATTTGGCACCCCTACATCAGTAAAGATACTCTTGGTGGTGATGGGTTCGGTATCGGATGACGAGGAGATGCATGGGCGGTTCTGTGGGACCGTGGGTCTGTTAAGAGGGATGCTACTTCTTTGAGGAGCTAAATTAGAAACCACGGTAGCGGGTAAGGGCTGTGGTTGGCTCAATCCTGCCAGGCTCTTGTTAGGTTGAGTCGATGCCCTAAATGAGGTCTCTATATCCCATAACCTATCCCCTAAGGAGTTGATTCTTGCAGTCAAAGGGGATATTAGAGAAGTAACCAGGCGTTTAATCTGGTCCAGAAGAGCGGCCTGGTAGGGGGGTGCAAAGGATTCAAGATTATCGCGGGCCTGGTAAGCTGTGGGTGGGGCGCTGACGGACGGTAAGGAACGTATGCAAGGCTTAAGCAGTTTAGCATCCCTCCCCAAACTGTTATCCCCGGGGCGCTTTCTTGTGACCATAGGGGTTTTAGGGTTCCCTAGTTGTTTAGTGTTTACTTTTACTAACGGGGATAAGAGTGGGGCAACCAGAATGTTATCATTTGCGTTCAATAGAGAGTCCGGCAGCAAAAGTACGGGAAGTATTGGGCTGGATAGGACTTGGGGTGGGTCTGGTATGGTTTCAACTGGTACATATCAAATGTGACATAGGGCGTTCAAATCCTCCAACCAGGACAGACTTGATGCTGTATCGACTAGCTGCGCCTCGGGATGTTTGCAGTCTACGCTATGTGGGGGCAAACGGGTTTCTAAATCTTCCAAATCATGAATAACGGGTGATAAAGCCCTGTTTATATAACAGTCTAACTTTCCCCTACTAGAATCACTTGGGAGAGTACTGAGTTTGGAAGCCCCCTTAAAAGACATGGCAATGGTGCAGCAAACAGAGTCCCGCAAAACAAAGTCTAAGGAGTTCCTAGTGTCTCTGCAATATATGCAGAGATGTGGGTCAAAGTTTCTCTGTACCTTGTTCAGTAGGATCCAGGGGGGGTGGCCCATCCTTCTCGTGCCTCTGAGGGCCACAGAGGGCCCGCCCTTTGCCCGGGCTTCGCCCAGTGCGTCCCGCGCGCGCCTCGCGGGACGAGGGACCTGTCCAGTCTTTATGCGCCTCCTGGCGCGCACCTGCTCTCGTCGCGCCCCTAAGGATGCTGGGGGATGTAGTTTTCAGCTAGACCGGCGGAGCCAAGCCCGGCCGGTCGTCCAGTGTGCAGGAGGGGCGGAGCCAAGCCCGGCCTCGGGGGAAAGGACCCTGGGAGCCCCGGTGGGGGAGAGCAGCCCAAACGAAGAAAAAAACAATCAGCAGGACACCAGAGGACTCGGCCCCTGTCCAGTCTTTATGCGCCTCCTGGCGCGCTCCTGCTCTCGTCGCGCCCCTAAGGATGCTGGGGGATGCAGTTTTCAGCTAGACCGGTGGAGCCAAGCCCGGCAGGTCGTCCAGTGTGCAGGAGGGGCGGAGCCAAGCCCGGCCTCGGGGGAAAGGACCCTTGGAGCCCCGGTGGGGGAGAGCAGCCCAAACGAAGAAAAAAACAATCAGCAGGACACCAGAGGACTCGGCCCCTGTCCAGTCTTTATGCGCCTCCTGGCGCGCTCCTGCTCTCGTCGCGCCCCTAAGGATGCTGGGGGATGTAGTTTTCAGCTAGACCGGCGGAGCCAAGCCCGGCCGGTCGTCCAGTGTGCAGGAGGGGCGGAGCCAAGCCCGGCCTCGGGGGAAAGGACCCTGGGAGCCCCGGTGGGGGAGAGCAGCCCAAACGAAGAAAAAACCAATCAGCAGGACACCAGAGGACTCGGCCCCTGTCCAGTCTTTATGCGCCTCCTGGCGCGCTCCTGCTCTCGTCGTGCCCCTAAGGATGCTGGGGGATGTCCCTAAGGATGCTATCTCTTTATTTTTGTACATCCATATTTTGTGTTTTTCTCTATTTTTGGTTACTTTAAAACTACTTTTTTTAACTCTCTTTTCTTTTATTTACTTTTTCCCTATTCTTTCCTATTTTATTTTCCTTTAACTGTCCAGGACCATGGCAAAGGGAGCCGGCAAAAACCTTAAGGGGAATGGTCCCGCAACCCGTAGCCGGCTCCCTTGCGGGCGCTTAAGGGTTGAGTCCCAGGGAGATCTTCAGCGCGGTGGAGGTGGCCGCACTGGTTTTCTTTGTACAGCGCCACCTCCCCAAGACCGTCACAGCAGGCCCGGTACCGGTTACAGGCTCTGGGAGCATCACCAGCTATGGGGTAAGGTGTTCCGGGCCATGTATCGGGAGTATAGGGTCCGGCGTACCTACAACCAGGCGACGCACCGGTGTCCGACATCCTGGACCGGGAACAAGACCTGCTCGACCTGCTTGGCGTCGAGATCCCTGGGCTTGGTGAGTACTAGTAGCTATTTAATCCCTTCTTTGTTTTCTCCTGCTCTGTGTTATGATATTGCAAATATTTGTTTTTTCCGAAGAGCAAGAATGCTGCCTATTACATTGCAGGTAAATTATGTTTCAAAAGCTTCTGTGATTGCAGGTGCTCGCCTGCTCACTGGCGGTGCTACTATGCTTACTTGTTTTCAATTTTGTGCTCATTTGGCCTGGGTGATTATGTATGAGTGTACTTTACAGAACTGTGAAAGCTAGACACTAGAGATTACATTGCAGGTAAATTATATTTCAAAAGCTTCTGTGATTGCAGGTGCTCACCTGCTCACTGGTTGCGCTACTATGCTTACTTGTTTTCAATTTTGTGCTCATTTGGCCTGAGTGATTAAGTATGAGTGTACTTTACAGAACTGCATAATGCTAGACACTAGAGACTCAAGTCCAGTCCTTCGTTTGTACTCCTGCCACTAAGAAGAGATAGTGGTGGTGGATTGATAGTTTGAGTATATTATGACTGGTTATTTAGTAGGAAACTTTTTAGTGGTCTGCAATCATGACGGACTGTGTCAGTCACTTCGCGTGCTGCGGAGTGCCGCCTGCCAGTCCTAGTAGAACCTTTTTGTAGTTGGTTTAGTGAGTTACATAACTTTCCAAGTAGTCGGTCTGCGAATCCTGCAATACTAATATACTAATATCCTAGTAGACCACATCAGATAGGTCAATAAATTTAGCGCAATTGTTGTCTATTTCCCCGAAATAATTTGTCATTGTTTTTTTTAAATGTTTGATTTGGTTGACAACAATCAAACATGTTTGTGTCTTTCTTTCACTTACATCAGCTCCTCCCAGGGGCAAGAGGACAGAGGAGTTAGCGGCGCCGGAGGAGCAGGAAGGCTAGGATTGGTCCGCCGAGGGCTCCTCTGCTGGCCCCAGTAAGTTTTCCTGTTAATAATAATAATTATACTTCCCTAACTTTTACAGCACCTATTTATTCCAAACGTTCATCATAATTCTATTTTTTCCTAAATCGTCATTGATCTTCTTGTGGACTGTTTCTAAATTATTATCCTGCCTCTACTATGACTCTTTTATTAGTCTGTCTGTGTAGATTGCTAATCTTGCACAGTTGGCAAAAGGTGTTAAAACAAAACTCCTATTCAGCAATAGCTCTAGGCACTGAGTGCAGTCCTCTGGGTTGTCCATAATGTCTATTGCAGTCTTCTTAATGTTTATGCTTTGACAATTCCCAAAAATAAAATGTCAATGGCCACCAAGAATAAGATACTAATTTACTTTTTGATTGGATAGGAGGACATTCTACTACTGTTGCAGGGACTATTCTGCACATACAGAACTATGGACAAGAAATAGGGCATTGGTGATAATAGGCTCAGTTAGACTTTCCACATACCTCAGTCATAACAGAACAGTTGAACCCCCAATCTCCTTACTGACTAGCTAGTGTGTCAGAGTCATTATTTAGCTCCAGAATGCAGCGATGATCCCCAATGATTATACAACCCAGAACATAAGACTACGGAGTCAGTGTCCCGTCCTCTCAGAGTCACGGACTCATGCTTTTTAAATTGCAAACCCTTTTGCTCACTCACTCATGACCAAAAACCACAGAGTCTGAGTAAGTTTTAAAGCTTTATTAAAAGTAAAACAACTAGCTCTGTGTGTACTCTGTATATAAAATTTAAATTGTGCATTATATAAAAACATTTATTAAAATCAACATCATATAAGATAAACGGTGAACAACTGAAAACTGAAAAGTGGCTGATTTCACACATTAATTGTGGGAGAGCCCCCACCTGGTTGGAACTTAAAGTCTTGGTGGTGATGAATGATATGATCTTGCTCTTGTTCGTAGAAGGGAAGCTTCTGTCTGTTATGAGAAAAATGGTGCGTGTTAAAAAAAGCAAGCATTCATCAGTTGTGCCAAAAAGTGTAGCATCACATGTTATGGCTAAGCATCAATAAAAAACACCCTTCCCTGAAGAAAGGGACATTTTTAGTTTAGACTAGAGAGTCACAAATTATTAAATTTGTTTATGTTGTACTAGTAACATATTTTTTCATTCCTAGACAAAATAGGGAGTGGTGTATATGGCATTTAAAATTATTAAATGTATTTTCTAGGCGTAACACCATCGGCAAAGCCCACCACCAGTGCCGCGGCCAGCACAGAGGAGATCACTCCAGGGGCGGATGCGGTGCCACAGCCAGCAGTAACTGCTGTGGGTGATGCCACGGTAGTGGCGGGCAGAGGTAAGCTATTATATTCCTTACTTATTGAGATTGCAGAGTGGGCTCTCTGCAGGGGTGTATATGTTGTACAGTACATGTACACTTTACTATTAAGAAGACTTACAAATTTAGAACTAAGTTTTGTCAACCAGGTAGAAGACAGTCACCCTTGACTTCGCATTAGCAATAGTATTAGCGGCGGGAGTTGTTGAGTAACCAATGGCATCCTCTAAATTTGACTTCAACTCAGCTGTAAAAGTGTTATCGAGAAGCCAGTCAGATCAGAGATGAACTTGATGGATGGGATGAACGAAAAGGGAAAGAAGGGTGTAAGGAAGGACGAGCGAGTTAAAATTAATGACTGGCAAAGAATGATACGTGTTTTTGAATGCTGCCCAAGGTGGCTGGGAATCTGATGCATGGCCGGTTGAAGGCTGAAGCAAGGATGGGTGGAAGGAGAAAGAAACGAGGACTGCCTGGGTGGGTGAAACAGAAACTGTATATGTGCGCAATATATCCTTTGGTTCAAATTCAAATGCAAGTCAAGTATGGATGCATGGCTGGCGGTTTACAAAATAAAATAAAAAGGTTGTTTTTCTGTGAGAAAAAGTAAGGTTTGTCCAGTTGAGACATTAAGAAGAATGATTGACATTTACTTTGAATGGTATCTTCCTCATAGATAGCATAGGTGTATGTAGACAGAGTAGACGGTCACTGGATGAAGAGTGTTACTTTGAAGAGCATGTAACACCGCACGTCCGTGCCAGAGTAGCAAAGCCGAGGAAAGTAGAAGTTGTAATTTTTCAGAATACTACCATGACTTGTAACAGTAGTTTGCAAGCACAGCATATATTCGGCGATTACGGGGACCACTCACTACCTCTGTTAATAATTTTTTTACAACTCTGTCATTCATGTGTGGCCTATCGGTGTTCACTCAATCAAAAACAAAGCATCAAAGTCATCCCATATGTAAGCAAATATCCTGTGAAGGGATAGATGATCATATTATTTATCTTCATTTTCCTTTTGTAGTAGTCAGGGGCAGGGCAGGGTGAAAGTTAAATTATTTAAGCAGTAGCCCTTGTAACAGAGTATGACCAGTGCCTCCCGTAATAGAAAAGTAAGAGCTTCATCACCTGCATGTACTGGACTGGTAACAGTAACGCAAGTCTGTGTCATCATTAATGGCTTGCGTCTTTTTTTCTCGGGTGCAAGTTGACTGCGCTGGCATTATGCCGGCTTCCACAAGTTTACGTGCCAATTTCGGTAAACAAGAGTGAAGAAAAGACTGGTGTACTGTCTGAGTCTAATGTAGTGAGTCCATATAGTGCTAGTAGAATTCCTGAAACTCCCACTAATGTTAGAGCAGAGGCCGACGAAATGGGAGGTTAGATAGATACATGCCAAAAATGTCATGTACTGTGTTTGCAAGTTGCTAGTGCTACTGTAACATAACTTTCTGCTGAATGTTTTTGTGTTGATTTTAAAGAGCATTGGCTACAGTATGTTTTTCTTTCTTCATATAGATACTTCTTCTAAACTAACAAGGAAGGAGTTGGCTATCCGGGCCCGGCAACGGAAGCTGGAGGGAATTGTCGCCGAATATCGGCGGCTGGTGGCTCAGGAGGAGGAGGATGACACGCAGTCAACATCATCCACAACAGCTGCATCCTCCTCCGCTGCCCCTGGGTCATACAGCCAGTGCAAAACTCCAGCGGTACGGAGCCGTGGTCCGGCAGCCACCCGCTGCCGCCGAGCAGCAAAAACAACAGCTGCCCCCCACAGTACCTGCAAGTGCAAGGCTTGTGTGCACCGATTGACCCTACGAGTGTCCAACCTTGAGCAGGAGGTGGCGAGGCTGAAAGCCCTGCTCAAGGACCTCCGGAGAGAGCAGCGTGACCACCTGGCCAAAGGACACTGCCGGCGGAAGTAGAGAGACTGTCCCATGCCCCTTTTTTAAAGACTTTTGGGGGGAGGGGGAATTGGGCATTGGGGTTTTTGGACTTTTGGGGACACTGATTTCATGGACATTGGTTGGGGTTAGGGAGGGGGGTGGGTCGGGTCTTCTTGTGGAATAGTTTATTTTTGTTAGGTCTCAAATAATTATTTATTTCAACTTAAACATAGCATACACATTTTTTTTACTGTTTTGTGGGGGAGGCGGGGGGTTCACTGTACGTTTGTTTTCCTGAAACTTAACTGGCTGGTTGATTCAAATTGTCTAATCGCCCAAATTTGTGCAAACGTGCCACTGACAGAGTTAGTGAATTCAATTGTCCTACTACTTTACTAGTACTACCGTCAGTATTTCCTCTCCTCCTACTCCATTATTCTTCCTTCCCCAAAATGCTTATCTTACCTGTGATTCGTGTTTGAGAATAGGGCTAGGCACAGGGCTGGCTGCATGGCAAATGGCGATTAAGGTTGGCTATGGAATCCTGGACAGATGAAATGTCATTGTTGTGGTGGTGGTAGAAGTAGTGGTACACACTGGCAGTAGCAGCATATGTAAAAAAAGGAAATGAAACATTGAGTGGCCTGAACGGAGCATTAGAACAGTACGATAGATAGTACAGTACACAAGAACAGTACCATAAATTATAGCCTAAGCAATGCTAAAGTATTCAAAATATAACTACTAGTTGTGTGGAGTATGGCTAGTACAACAAATAGTACTGAAGGTGAAGGACACAGCAGCGTAAGCATTCGTCACGTGTAGGAGGAGGATGTTGTTGATGATGAATCCACTCGATGGCGCACATGAAATTCTGATTTGATTTGCAAATACTCATGGGTGTGTGTCAAGCAGAATAAGAATAGGAATATATCCTCTGATTCCTTCACCAGCCTTGAAATTGATTTTCTGTTGCTTTGACCTTATCCTCCCCAGCAAGTGTGTGGAATTATTGTTGTCATTTAGTCTGTCACACCTCAATGAAAACCACACAGCCCGGGGGGAAGAGGGTTAGGGTTTGAAAATTGGATGGGAATGGGGGTTTTTGGGAACGTTTTGTGGAGAGAGGATAAAAAAACAACAGCATGGACTAACAACACATGAAGAAAAACAAATCTTTGGATACGAAGATATCCATAAATCTTTTAAGAGACATAAAGGAAGTGCAGTGCATGCATGAAGTTGTTTGCTAAATGGATGGTTAGGTTACTAAGAAGTAGTAGTTACTACAACTTACTAACTATGAATAAACAATTTCACAGTACGGGCTGCAGTAATTGCGCAATTTCACTTGCCTATCTGCCCTCAGAGAGAATAAACAGGTATTAGTACATTAAATTAGTTTTAAAAATGGCAAAGAAACTTATCAAATAGCTTTAGGGATGAATTTGAAGCAGAGAGTCTCACTCATAGAAGTTCACAACAATAACATTATTTAATAAATAAGGAGAAGTGAAGAGGATACTGTAACTGTATGTTGTAGTTGTCCTGTTTAATTTGAGAAGTTGCATGCATCCAGCCATTCCTCTTGTTCGCGGTACTCCTCCATTCCATCTGACGCTCCGTCGATCAATCTTGGTGACCAGACACACTGTCCACTGCCTGCCTGGCAGATGCGGAATTGCGGATTGCTATGGTAAGCCTGGGTTAATGTTTTTCCCATCGCACAGGGTAAAAGCTGGCCTGTAATTGTCGATGGAAAAACAGGAAAGTATATTAAAACACCACGGAGAAAAAATATAAGGTACGGTGTGTAGTGTAAAAATAACACTTTCACTTTCAGAGGCGACAGTATTACATACAAGCATCATTGCTAAGCGCGTACTCTGAGTCTCCTTTTCAAGGATAGTAATTAGCTTACAGCAGGCCAGGGCCATGCAGACGGTCAAGGCAGGCACCACTGAGTGAACCAACCTCCATGTAGCATACCTCATTGACACAGACAGAGAAAGCAGATCTAATTTTATGCAGCAAGCCACATAGCTGCAATTTTACATGAACTGCTGTCTGGACTCTGGCATAACAACAGTACACTGGCTCGACCACTCCATACCACGACTAGACAGACATGTAGTTCTGCTGTCGTTGTTGTCGACTTGTTTACCTGTTTGCCACTCACGAAATGGCCATAGTTCTGATGATGATGAACCATCCATCCCAGTGAGTGACTGTAAAGATATTAACTTTATCCATCAAGACTCATCATCATGATGGTATTGGCAAACTCAATGTTATTCATGCAGTCACAGTCTACACACAGTGAGTCCAACGACATTTACCATATTAAAAAATGCAACATAGTGGCCCCGGCAGTAGAAGTACAATTTGAATTAAACAAGGTAAAAACAGAGCAGACTTGAGTTACATTTAGTGTGTAAAAGATTAAATATTAACAGAACACATAGGATTCATTTCATGCACAACAAACAAATAGCAATTGCTTTCATCAGAGCCAGACAGCCAGTGTTGTCCACTGCATGCCATCTCATTATTCATTACCTGTCCACTTTTTGTCCGCATCTTATTCTTCAAGTGAAGGCCCACAGGGCAGCCTCTCATTTCAATTTTAGAAGTAATAGTCAGCATATAGTGAGTAATTCCAGTCCCACTTCTTCATACGGGACTTTTCTACGAAGCGACAGTTTCTTGATTCTGCGTAATCCAGCCATTTACCTTGAGGAAAATGGATAGGGGGAGTCTGGAGGTGGAGGATAGAGGAGCATGATTGATTTGTGAACTTCAGGAATGCAGACAGCCGCACCTTCAATAAAGAAATAAGACGAAGACCGAGCTGCTGATGGATTTGTTGTGATTAGAGTTTTGTTGTGCTAAAAGTTGCAAACGAAAGAAAGACACACAGGAATAAAAGTGAATAAGGAGGGAAAAAAAGTCAGTATTTCAGGCCTAGGTGTAAGGGAAGTAGAGCTCGTCCTCAAACTCTGTGAATTGAAACGGGAGTAGGTCAGCTAACAGAGAAGAACGTCCGTCACTTAAGTCGGTGACCTCTTCTTCCTGCGTGGATTCACGTATTTGTAATCTGGTGTTATGAAGTGCTGATTCATCTTGATCATTGTTAACCTCACCATATTTTTGGGCGAGAGGCGGGTCCTTTTTGAAGTTACAATGGCACCAGCAGTACTGAAAACACGTTCAGAAGACACACTTGCGAGTGGGCAAGACAAATAATTTAGAGCCAGCTTGGTGATCAGTGGCCATTGAGCCCTTTTCCCATACCAATACAGCAATGGGTTCTGATCAAAGAAGACCTCTGTTTGGTCATCCAGATAGGCCTGCACCCTCCACTCCAGTCATCCAGGGGCGCTCTACTTTGCGTACTATCTGTGGCCTTTGCATCAACACTGAAACCCTTGATGAGTTATCCAATCCGCTTCCGACAATATTATGGCTGGGCCTGGTGCAGGTGATGATGATACGGTTGCTGGTGTCGGTAACGGCTCTGAGGGAAAGTGACTGCCTTCGGCCACAGAAGTGGACCTAGATGCTGGATGGCCTGCTGATTCAGTAGTACTTGTTGAGGTTCCTTCAATTTCCTGCCGCTCTTTTTCGAACCGAGTGGCTGACAGAGCTAGCCAATGTTTGTAACCAAAACTCACAAAGATGCAGGGTTTTAACTTTCAGGGAAAACTTGCGCTCCGCTATGTTTCTGACTTCCTGTTCGGCTGAATAATTATGGGTGGTGGTGCCTTAGGAAAGGGGAAACCCTCTCAACCCCTCAAAAGATGTTGCAACACAACACCTGAACTTTAGAAAACAATTTCCTATGCACACACAATATCAATTCAAAAACAGGGTAATGTTGGTCTTAGTCCGGTCAGTACAATCATAAAAATTGAATGTCCACTTCTTCATATATGAGCAATTTTTTCTTTTTTATTGCTCAAGGTATACCACGCCAGCCGAAACGTGTTTCGTCAGAGTGCAGATCGCTCTGACTCTTCAGGGCTGGAAGTAAAACAAAATATACATAGTACTGAATATTCTGTCTTGAACGACCAGTATATCATAAGATTTTACATAGTTGTGGCAAAAATTTCCAAAATACATTATATTTTTACACTTTCAGGCGATTCATAAAGGGGGGGGAGGAAGGTTTTAAAGGACTCAACCAACCTAGGACCATCAATGTCCATAAAATACAAGCTTACTAGACACATTGTTTTTTACTCATCGAAGAAAAAACAATCCTCATTTTTATATATTGTACATTCCACTCGTGTAAGTGACATGCACATGCATTGGAAAGGTGGGTAAGTGACAAGATCACGTCGAATTCTTACACGTATAAGCTGAAATTATGCAAATTCACGTATGCTCCTGCATGTTGTAGATAAAAATACTGAATCACTTAGAATCAATCATGCACGAGGTTACAATATTTTGGCGTGCAGAAATATTGTGCTCAAAAAGGTGAAAAAAACGGACATAGGTGTGAAGCTTTTAACCGTTGGCGAGAGAGAGTAGAAAAGACCCTGCACCTCTATTTAGTTGTGCAATACTGGGAGATGTCTTGCCATATGCATGTAAAGACATACCTGTCTTCTGATAATGGCGTGTGTTGTAATTCCTCTTGAAAATTGATACGTATAAGTAGCTTCAATAATAAGTATATGGTTGAATCTAACCCCTATAAATGGCGAATAACATATCCTTTAATGGAACTTACCACTTGACCGGTGATAATTCCAACCCGGTAAGGGTATCTTTTATAGTTTCTGTAATTGTCGATCTTCACTTTTGTCTTCAGCGGTGTGGCATATAACCCGAAGCGGTATATAAAATAAAGGTAGAAAAGGGCCCAGTAAATACGTATTACTTCACAAGTTTTTTTTACAAGTTCTCAAGATACTGTAAGCCTTTAAAACCCTTAAAATTCTCGAAAAACGTTCATGCCACAGTGTTACGACCAATGTCTCTCCGCTATTTTAGCACTAAGATCTCAAGTTGCTGTTAAACTTTCACCTAAACCAATGTTACATTACTATAAATAAAACCACACACCGGTGGCTTTTTCCTCCATTCATTACTCCTCTAGTGACTCCATATGTGCACTGGTAAGTTTACGTTTCACTCGATAATAGAAAGTCTGCTACCCCAATGCATGCCAGAATCCGATACACCCATGTCCTACTTCGTCGCTATACCAAAGGTCTTCTAACATTTTAGGCAATCAAGTATGCTGCACTCCCCACTTTAAAAAGTCCACCATTATCCTACTCACTACTTGATTAACTGTTAGTTGGAGGTGCTCACCCGTATCAAATAATTGTTAAGTTCAGTGCGCTGTAATAGTGCGCAACAACGGAACAGGAACACTCCTTTCGTTTCACCCGATCAATCCCTAGAGGAACGTATGAAAATATTTTGTACCTCAAAAGTGTACTTGAGAGTCAGTAATATAGCGGAAAAAAAACCCTCGGGCTGCTGTGCTTACAATTATGTTTACTCCAGTCCCCTCATGAAAAGTTTCCCGACACGGTAGTTCTCCGTAGATACTCTGTAACACGTCCGAAAATATCTGGACCTACAAATGCCCAAAATACAATATAAGAACCCCAACCTACTTGCTTAAGTTTCCAAATCACTTTATATACACAAAAATCAACTCTTAGTACCTCCTGTTCCGTGCAGCCGTGAATCCGGCGTCTCTAACGATGTTATTTCATGATTGCGGAAGGAATTGTCCCGCGCGAATATAAAAAGGGGCACTCCACCTCATTGGTTTTAAAGACTAGAACGTTGCAGGTCACTTCCGTTTAGATGGAAACCTCACCACGGAAGTGTATCAGCGGAAAATCCTCGGTGCCATCTTGTGTGCATAAAATCGTCGCGATCAAAAAGAAAACCGTGTATCCATATTGTTTCACCTAGATAAGTGGAAATGCAAAATATATGCTCCGGAAAACCCAATAAGAAGCTGTACAACATAAAATAACGTTCTAAAGGAGACCGAATTCTAATGCAAAATGTTTCATATATGTGTGAATAAAAAAATATGAAAATTAGAATTGACTTGAGTACACTAAGCTAAAAAATAAGAATGAACTTCTTTTGTTTAATTTAATGCCCAGCACCAAGTCAACTCAACATTTCTTTGGGAATTATCTTATTCTATAGATGATTTATGGCCTTATTTTCTATCCCCAAATGTTCCTATCACCCAGTTGTGTGTTCTCGGTGACAGCTTGAGTGACATGTGTTGCATGCTCATACATTTTTTAAATATACATGTGAACCTTTCTATCACTTAAGTGTCATCATATTTGTCACATAGTACATATCCCAGTCAAAATTAAAACTACGATAGCATAGTCCAGTACATACTATATCATAGTTATGCAATCATCCCAAGAAAAATTGCATTTCAGAATCACAATTAAGACCCTGTAGGTACCTCACAGGAATTGGAGCAAGATCACCGCAGACCAGCTCACCACCTCCCTCAGCCAGAGCCCACCCGCCAACACAACGGACCCCAACGAAGCAGCCCGCAACTTCACACAGTGGCTGACCGGCTGCGCCGACGACCTCGCGCCACTAAAGAACCCTCCCAGCAGACCCAGAAGCAAGAAGGCATCCTGGTTCACCGACGACCTCAAGGACTCCAAGAAGACCTGCCGCACCCTCGAGAAAGCCTGGCTCCTCGACTGGACCACCGACACCATGACTGCCCTCAAACACGCTACCCGCAAGCACCACCAGCTCATCCGCACCACCAAGAAGAAATCCCTGAAGGAACGACTGGACAACAACGCCCACGACAGCAAAGAGCTCTTCACTATCGTCAAGGAGTTCTCCAACCCCAGCACCGGCACCAACGACATCACTCCGTCACAAGACCTCTGCGACTCCCTCGCCTCGTTCTTCCACCGCAAGATCGCCGACATCCACAACAGCTTCGGCGCCCCACCCACGCACCCAACCATCGAACCAACGCCCCCCACCGCCACCCTTCGCACCTGGACCACGGTGACCACCGAAGACACAGCCCGCACGATGAACACCATCCACTCCGGATCACCGACCGACCCCTGCCCACACCACGTCTTCAACAAGGCCGACTCCACCATCGCACCCCAACTCCGGAACATCATCAACGCCTCCTTCAACACCGCCACCTTCCCGGAGAGCTGGAAGCACGCCGAGATCAGCGCCCTCCTGAAGAAACCTACAGCGGACCCCACCGATCTCAAAAACTTCCGCCCCATCTCGCTCCTCCCTTTTCCTGCTAAAGTCATCGAGAAGATCGTCAACAGACAGCTGACCGCCTTCCTCGAGACGAACGGATCCCTCGACCCCTCGCAGTCCGGCTTCAGAGCCAACCACAGCACCGAGACCGCCCTCATCGCAGCCACCGACGACATCCGGAACCTGCTCGACAAGGGGGAAACAGTGGCCCTCATCCTCCTGGACCTCTCCGCTGCGTTCGACACGGTCTGCCACCGCACCCTAGTCCAGCGCCTCAGCAACATCGGTATCCAAGAGAAGGCACTGGAGTGGATCATCTCGTTCCTCGCCGGAAGAACACAAAGAGTCTGCCTCACCCCGTTTCGCTCCGAGGCCACCGAAGTCATCTGCGGCGTCCCGCAAGGATCTTCACTCAGCCCCACCCTCTTCAACATCTACATGAAACCTCTCGCAGCCATCGCACGCCAGCACAACCTCAACATCATCTCTTACGCCGACGACACCCAGCTGATTCTCTCCCTCACCAGAGACCCCGACACCGCCAGAACCTGCCTACACGAAGGGATGAAAGACGTCGCCGAGTGGATGAAGGACAGCCGCCTGAAACTGAACTCGGACAAGACGGAAGTCCTCATCCTGGGATCTTCGCCCTCCGCCTGGGACGACTCCTGGTGGCCCCCAGCCCTGGGCACCGCACCCAAGCCAACCGACCACGCACGCAACCTGGGCTTCATCCTGGACCCCTCCCTCTCGATGACCAGACAAGTCAACGCCGTCTCCTCATCGTGTTTCAACACCCTGCGTATGCTTCGCAAGATCTTCCGCTGGATCCCGACCGAGACCAGGAAGACTGTCACCCAGGCACTCGTCACCAGCCGACTGGACTACGGAAACGCCCTCTACGCCGGAACCACAGCCAAGCTACAGAAAAGACTCCAGCGCATCCCGAATGCCTCCGCCCGACTCATCCTGGATGTGCCCCAACGCAGCCACATCTCCAGCCACCTGAGGAACCTGCACTGGCTCCCCGTCGACAAGAGGATCACGTTCTGGCTCCTCACCCACGCACACAAGTCTCTCCACGACCTGGGCCCCAAGTACCTCAACGACCACCTGACCTTCTACACGCCCACCCGCCAGCTACGGTCCACCAGCCTCGCCCTCGCAGCCGTACCACGCATCCGAAGAGCCACTGCCGGAGGAAGATCCTTCTCTTACCTGGCTGCCAAGACTTGGAACTCCCTCCCCATCCACCTTCGGCTGACCCAGGACCATCTCGCCTTCAGGAAACAACTCAAGACCTGGCTGTTCGAGCAGTAGCATACCCCTCCCCCCAAGCGCCTTGAGACCCTCCCGGGTGAGTAGTGCGCTATACAAATGGCATGATTGATTGATTGATTCCAAACGCATTATCCATAGTGCCTTCGCTCTGCGAAGTCTAAGTTCCCTGTTGCCACCTCTCAGGTTTTGTTGTATTACTTCAATCCCAAAGAATGAAATCTCTTTGTGGGTGTTTTGGGCAGGGCACAGTGAAGCGTGGATCGCTGCGGGATATCTAGCATCCCCATTTTTTAATGCTCATGTGTTCTGTGATTCGTTCCTTTAAGGGTCTGATGGTGCTCCCCACATATTGTTTGTTGCATTTACATACCAGTAGGTATACCACATATCTAGTAGTACAATTAATGTTTTGCCTGATTTTGTAGCATTGGTTATTGGGACCTTTAAAAGTTTTAACTTTGTTTTGGGCTCATTTGCATACACTACAGAACCCACATTTGTAGAAGCCTTCAGTGTGTGATGTTAGCCATATGTTACTCTGTGATGTTCTTGGCAGTGACGGACTGAGCCTAGTGCGTAACGTCCTCTCTTTCCTGAATGTAATCAAAGGTCGAGATGGTATTTCCTGTGACAAAATATTATCATGTTTTAGGATCCCCCAATGTTTGTTGAGAGTTCTTTTTAGTGTTTGGTTCATTCCAATGTACTCAGTGATCTGGCGTACTGTGTTGTTTTCTGGTTTGTTTGTTGTACTACCTCTTAGTGTTTCAGTTCTTGTGACTTTTGTTATTTTTTTGGCTGCTCTTGACAATGTGGTGTTGTCATAACCTCGGTTCTTGAATCTTTGTTCCATATCTTTGACACAATTTTTGTAGTCTTGATAATCACTACAAGTGCGTTTGGCTCTTAGGTATTCACCATATGGTATTGATCTGATTTGGTGTCTGGGATGACTGCTAGATGCGTGCAGTATGGAATTACACGAAGTGTCCTTTCTGAAGAGTCTACTGTTCAATTTGTTATTTTCCACATATAGTTCTATGTCTAGGAAATTTATTCTCTCAGCACTTTGTTCCATGGTAAACTGCATGCCATATTTGTTCTTATTCAGATACTCCTTAAACTCGTTTAATTCATTGGTCGAGCCCGACCAAATGAGTAAATAATCGTCAATGTAACGCCCCCAATAGACAATTCGATCAATCCATCCCGCACCTTCGCTACCCCATATGTATACAGTCTCAAGGCAGCCCATGTATAGGTTGGCAAACGAGGGTGAAAATTGTGATCCCATTGCCACCCCTTTGTTTTGTTTGTACCATTTACTGTCAAACAAAAAGAAATTGTTCTTCAGGATTAGTTCCATCATTCCAATCAGCATTTCATTATGCAACCACTGTGTAGCCGGTCTGTTGCTAAGAAGGCGAGTGATTGCTGCCAAGCCCTTGTCTATCTCTATACTAGTGTACAGAGACACTACATCTAAAGTTGCCAGAATTAAATTAGGTTGCCATTGTAAATCTTCCAATAATCTCAATATATGTTTTGAATCTTGGATGAAGCTTGCCATGGTCCGTACAATTGGGCCTAAAAATAGGTCTACATATTCTGAAAGTCTTTCAGTTGGTCCATCTATTCCCGCACCTATAGGTCTACCTGGTGGAAAAGGCTTTTGTTTGTGGATCTTAGGGAGTGTGTAGAGGATAGGCTATGTGGGTCGTGTGGTTTTAAGATATGATAGTTCGTTATCATCTAGAATCCCTTGCATGTGCCATTTGGCCAATTCCTTGTTGATTTTTATGCAGAGTTGTCCCATTGGATTATGTCCTATTTCTTGGTAACACGTACTGTCATTAAGTTGGGACAGAATCTCTGTATTATAATCAATTAAATCCATCACCACTACATTCCCCTCCTTATCCGCCTCTCTGATAATGATCGTGTGGTCATTGGTTAGATCTGTGAGAGCTCTTCTTTCACCTGCACTCAAATTAAAGTGTGTGTATCTATTGCCGCTCGATCTATTTTGTGTGATGTGTTCCAGGTCTTCTAATACTCTTTTGTGGAAATCATCTATTGCATTGCCCCCAGGTAATGTGGGCGTCCACTTCGATTTATTTCTGAACCCACTTGATAGTGTTAGACAAATGTCAATATCAAGCTCCCCTAATAACTGGGACATAGTATGAGGTGATTCTTCTCTTTCTGTAATGGACAATAGTAGCCTAGTGGCTTGCACATCTTGGATAGATGGTACATCACACACAGCACCCAGATTCCTGTTGCACACTTTTTTATTTTTCATTGGATTGCATAGGAAATGCTTTTTTAATTTTAAGGTACGTATAAATTTGTATAAGTCAATTTTCAAATTGCACCAGTCACCCTCCTCAGTTGGATTGAAACTCAACCCCCTGCTCAGAAGACTAATCATGTCCCCAGTTAACAATTCAGATGACAAATTTACTACTTGTACCTCATCTGCTCTGATTATTGCTTCATCATCCCTTTGCCCGATCTCAGTTTCTCTCTGTAATTTTCGTTTACCGTCCCTGTTGCTCCTCCTTGTTTTGTACCTCCTGAAGGGTTTGTGCCCATTCGCCGGTTCCCTCTTCTGGCTGTCCTGACCTCCTGAAAAAAACTTGATCTTTCTAGATTGGTACCAACTGAGCCTTCATTCTCACTTTCACTTAAGGTAGGTGCATTGAGAGAAGAGGTGCTAGATGAAACTGAAGCGGACTCGCTTCTTGCGGTTTCTTTGGTTTTGGGGTTGACTACTCTCACTGCATCATATTTTCTAGCATATGTAAACACTCTGCCTGTGTTATAGTCTACCTCATCCCACTTTAGTTGTCTAAGTTTTCTCTCTTTTATTTCTTTTTGGTGGGCGGTAAGTATATCTTTTAGGATAACATAATTCTTATCTTGTAGCAGGGTTTCCGTTCTCCCACAGAACTGTGCATAGAGATTTGGAACCTCGGCGAATTAGGGTGACCCAAAACTCACCTCAGTACCCAAAACCCCTTACCAGGCTAGCTACAGTGTCTCATTGGTCATAACAGACTTCCAATGATTTAGACAAACCAGAACATGAACTTACGATACCTCAGGTCACGGGGAACACATGAGCACTCTTTCGTTATACAATCATTTCAAACCAGAACGTGGAGTAAATGAGGACACGTGCACATTTGAAATATTTATTTACTAATGCCGTTTTCTCAAGCGCAGTATCTTAGATAATACAAGGAAACATAATATCAAAAGCAAAGTTATCAGCATAGTTACTAGTCCATAGAAAGCAAAAGGTGACAGCATGCTATTATGCTGAAATGAATAATCGTTAACAACACCTACTTCTCACTCTCCCTTACCAGCATATTATATTAATATCTAAGAAGGTCTCTTTGGGTTTTAGCAGGGCGGGCCCATACCTCAAGATCCTAGTATGAAGAGGTCACATCTGCTTCCACCAGCTCTCTGCATGCGAACCGCATCAAGTGTGTATGTGTGCTCTAAGCAAAGCAATATAAAACGTGCCTAAAGCCAGAATTTGGCAGGAGCTGCACTTATGTTATGTCTATGAAGGTGCGGAGATCAGTCCTCACAACAATTCTGTGTCGTGTTATCCTTGTAGCTTCAGCACTCACTGTACAGACATAGTTTATTAAGCAAAGCTGATATGCGAGCAATAACATATTATTCTCATGTAAATCACGACGCTCCTCTAGGTTGAAAGCTAAATCAACAATTATGTATCGTGTGCAGAAGCAGCAAAAGGAAAAATGGCGTTTAAACATTTAATAAGCCCATGCTAACTTAACACAGTATTTGGATAAGCAGTAGCTGTATGACACCCCCCCATGATCCGAGCACGGACAAGATAAGACAAGATAAGGGCCTCCTTATGATAGCAGAGTTCAAGAACGATGAGCAAAGCTCCTAATTTAAAACCTTTGGGTAAAAAATTATATGACTCAATGAAACAAATTGAAAAAGTCAAGTTTTTGTTCATTTTCGCTCAAGCCAATAGGTCAGGGAAGGTAAAAAGTCTTAACAAAAATTACCATAATTATGTCAGCTGAAAGCAAAATGGTGGGATTTGAAACATGAAAAAGATTTCAGGGCAAGACCGAATATGCAAAATATGCAGCAACAGCCTCCAACATGAAATCACCGTCTTCATCCGAAAACAGTTCAGCCATCCAATTCAAAAGTGGAAAAGAACATACGTGTTCCTCTAGTACCGCAGCCTCTATAACCATCAGAGGACAACTCGGTGGGTTCTCAAGGAAGCTCAGTGCCAAGAAATCTTGCGCTGCTTCGAGTATGTTCCACGGACCCATTAGTCCATGTATCGCTGCTAAGGCCATAATCCTTTCGCCAGTACAAACCAACTCGTGAGTAACGACGGGACCCATCAGCTGATTAAAATAGACGTCAGGAGAAACCGGTCGGCAGAGACACAAATCAATGGCCCAGTCAAAATCACAGCCCAGGCAATGAAACAGAGGCTGGACACAGGTGAAGTATGAAAATCGAAATGATAATCCATATGCCGTGCTTAAAGTCGCAAGCGGCAGTGTGCCATAGTATTCAAGCATCCGGTTGCGAAACAGCGCCAGAAGGGGCTGAGCGGCTTCTTGCACATGAAGGGCATCCATATTTAATGAAACAAAAAATCACCAGAACGCGTGCCGCTAGTGCCAGTAAAACCGGGAATCCACCAAACAGACTCGAAAAAATAGAATGGAAGAAAGCAGGAATGACTCCGAATATTTTCAAAAATGAAGTCACGAGACCGCTGCTAACTATTTTAAAAAAGTGCGCCAGCCCAGTTGTGGAGGATGCGTTAAAGATAGAATGAACCAGCTCGCTGAAATGCAATGGTAAATCAGTATTTAAAAGGGCCTGAACTTCTGTACGGGTGTTTCTCGAGCCGAACTCAAGGCCACTTCTTTTTGGGACAATAGAGCTCTTATTCTGCTCATGCCATTGAACTCCGCTGTCAAGCTTAGGATGCGCGGCCAGATGGTAGCATCCCCGTTCCCATGCGTGGGTGGGTAAAGTACATTTCTGCAACACACTACACGTTCAGTTACAGTTACCACATAAGCAACACCTTTAATTAACCCACAACAATCTTCATTATTTAAAAGTAAATAACTTCCGTTCCCCAGTAAGGTAAAAGTTGGGATGATTGCAGGAACTGGCGTCCCTTTTAAAACACAGGCTACATTTGGCCGATCCTGGTTACAAGAACCGTGCAATTGTATGTGCCTACACATTAATGAGTTATCTGGTGTCTCTGTACACTCCTCCCCATTCAGATGAACTTCCTGTTCGTCTTTTAAACATCTGTAAGTAAATGGGAGGGACCAGACTTCATGGAGAAACGCACTACCTAATGGTTCATATCGACCTATTGCAACATATCGCATACAATTTGTAAATTTATACAAAGCAAAAGGCAACGTTATTAAACCGCGGATAAGCCACGTTGCAGCAGTGGCCTCTGCCACAGAAAAAGGCAAGGACTCTAATCTCTCAATATGTAACATTGAAAAAGATGCATCACGCATGTAAAGCAAGCGCTGCTTGTCAGTCAAATTAAAAGGGGCAAAGAGAGATGAAACGTTCATGTAGGTCCATGGCACCCTGCCAGCTTTCAACGTCTGTAGTGTCCATGCAAATTGCATGATTGAACGCAATTGATTTTGACCATGGTATAATGCAGACACTTCATCTTTTACAATATCCACAACAGAGGACACAATATTATCTAACGTGTAAATGCGGGAAGAAAGCATGTTAATACTATTATCAACTACTGCAAGCACTTTTTCAAGATTAGCTTGATCAATTGTCCTAAGGCGTGTCGCCGCCTCAACCTGTGATGTTTTCCAGATTTCATTGTAAATAGCATATATCCATCTTTTTGATCTACCACTAGCCGGGCCTTTTATGAAATCATTTAAATCTACATCTTCATTCAGTTTCGAAAGATGAAGTTTAACTGCAGCCAATGTAGAATGTTTCAGCCAATTCTGACATAACTTGCCCACTGAATAAGTCGTGACAGAATGTACAATGTCAAAACGGGGCTCAGGTCTGACCTGTTTAAAGCCATCAGATAAACCCAGAAAACGGTGCTGGCATGAATCAGCACTCCGGTGCCACATCAGCCAACCTTTTGGATCCATACTGGATATGTTAAAGGATGAATTAAGCAAAAGAGTCTGCAAATCCCTAATGGAATACTGAGTAAAATTACTCCAGCCAGAATATCCCTCCAATTCTGGTATTGCAGGAGCATTTAATTTTTTAGAAGTAGCCAATCCAAAGCATGTTGTTTGCGAATTTGATGCATTCAAAAACAACATATGATTCGGGATGAGACATGCACGGTGCAAAGCCTCAGTGCCTTGCACCTGCCAGGCTTTCGAACCCCAAACAGATTTAAGGTCAATAGTTTCCTTCCACAATTCGTAGCCCTCAACAGCTAACTGATCAAGGAAGGACTTCGAGTACAACAATTTGGTATCGGTAAGTCTAACCTTGGACATCGGCTTCTGTGACATTTTAAAATAAAAAGACTCGGTATTGGACTGATTGAAGTCAGTAAAATAAGTGTACTTTTTCAAAAAGGTATTTGAACTGCCTTGTTTAGGAGCTGGGCAATGCTCCCATTGTGTAAAATTAACAGCATTCCTTCTGGAGGAAGTTTTATGTAAGAAGTGATTGCCAAAAATGTTGGAAGCAAAACAAATCACCATAATTAGCAGATTCTAAATACAAATCCTCAGCATCAAAGGCAGCATAGTATTTCAAATCAGAAAACAAACTCTCCACAGCCTGAACATCCCAATCATCAGAACGAATGTTTTGTTTCACCACATCCCCCATGTTAACTCTAAGGACATTAGGGACATTAACAACCTCTGTAGGGCCATGTATTTGAAATCTAACTGCATCCCACACAATTCCATCAAGGACTGGCCAGGCAGTGATGTTAACAAATGTCAAGTCTCTTTTCAATCTGTGTGCAGAATGTGACGAGGAAAGGGGGGCCAAAGTTCCATTGAGATGTCGAATGCATGTTCTTTCCTCGACATAGTGTCCATTGATGAGTCGAAAAAAAATAAAACACAAAACCAATTGACATAAAAAGGTAAATCGAAAAAAGTACCAGCCAAATATATGTCCAAGGGGGAATCAAAAAATGTTTTTTAAATAAAGTGGCATAAACTGCAAACTGCGAGGGTCTCTTTGAGGCAATGGAAACAGTGTCAAATGAAAACCTTGATTCAGTGGCCAAACAGGTTTGTTGGTCAGGCATAGATAAGTCAGTTGGGTAAGTGTAATCGATATCATCATGGTCTGTACCAGGCAAAGTACTTAATAAAGGACTGGAAAGTGCAGGTAATTCGATGGCCACTTCAGGTTCAGGATTAGATGTAGTGGCCAAAACTGAATTTCTCACAATGGAAGGACAGGATACCGCTGGTGTCATACTAAGAAGAATTGGCCACTCTGTGTACCTTGACATTGTCAATGGAGATAAACCTTTTTTCCTTTCGACCTGGAAGAGGGGGTAAAATGACTGTTCTTGTGCCCTTCACGCCAAGGACTGGGACCGGAGCTCGATAGGAAGGTCCAAATTCTTTCTTGTTATCGATCTTCTCTCGAACCAGTTCTCCAACTTGGGGTAGCCAGCCAACTACCGGGATCTGCAACGCAACATCCGATGTGGAGGGCAAATGTTCCTTAGCAAGACTGTCTCTGGTCTTTTGTAGATCCGGTAAAACATTGCAATGTTCATCTACGTCAAAGGTTGTGGCGCGAACCACACAGTCTAGACCATCAAGGTCAGGGACGTACATCTTGATGCCAAAGAGCATTTCGTATGGGGTCCGCCCACCCAGAGACCTTCTAGGGAGAATATTAAGAGCACGCTGCACGCCATTCAGGTGGGCCAGCCAGTTTCTGCCAGTGCCTATAACTCGAGCTGTCAAAGATTGCTTTAAGTCACAGTTCATTCGCTCTACTACACTATTATCCTCAGGTCTGTAGGGAGACGAAAACTTGACTTGGACCCCCATCGAAGTCATGGCATCCTTGTACGCCTTAGAGGCGAAAGCCGGACCCTGATCCGAATGGAAGGTACCACAGGCAAAAATTCCCACAAAGACACGCAAATCTCTAATGACAGTCCGTGAATCAGCGCTGCGATGAGGCCAAACCCATACAAAGCGTGTGCATGAATCAACTGCTACTAAGATGTACTTATACGCAGTATCAGAGGAAAAAGGACCGCAGTGATCTAAATAAACACACCCTAGTGGTTTATTCGATATGTACAACTGTGTCTGTGGCGGACGCGCAGCAGTCGAAGGCTTAATCTGCTGGCAAATGTCACATTGAAGGACATAGTCGCGCGTCTGTTTGTACAGTCCCCGCCACCAGAAACGCTGTTGTAATTGAGTTACAGTGGCCGAGACGCCCGCATGCGCAGACGCCACACCTTCATGAGCTGCTGTAATCAAGCCAGACCTGCGATCCGAGTTGGGAATTAAACGTTCGCCAACATCAGGTATTTTCACAAAAGGAACCTTTTCGGGACTTAAGTGGTATGTGTACTTCGAAGGGAACCCCGCAGGATGTTTACCTCCCTTCTCCGTGGCAGCAACAGCTGCCAAGATGTTATCATCAATCTTACTTTTGGAACGTGTAACTGCTGCAACTAAATACTTAGAAACTGCTGACTTCGCCGCTTCATCAGCAAGCGAATTACCGACAGCGTGAACTCCCACACACTGATGGCCGAGAGTATGAATCACAAAAACAAGTGTCAGATTAGCCTTAAACTCAGCCACTCGAACCCAGATCATCTTGTGTTTTATTGTGCTACCCTTGGAATCACGAAAGTCATTCTGAATCCAAAAGAACAAGTTCTCATTGTAAGACTGTACACAGTAGTAAGAATCACTCACAATAAGAGTCGTCACACTAGGATCTGCGTACTCCAACGCTAGTAACAGAGCACGAAGCTCCGCCAATTGTGCAGTGCAGTCCCCTAGAGTTTGCGAATGTACGACTCTGGACTTGAACTCATCGTTCACCATGGCACCGACCACAATGGCGCATGCGGAAACGTTTAGAGCCATGCGCAACCTGCGCCGAACCATCAGTGTAAATGATGCAATGGAAGTCCTCCAAAGGTCGCATTGATAGAGGAGCAGGATGAACAAATTCATACTGCAAGTACTCCTGTGACCGTAATGAGGCGTCAAAAATAAACGTGACATCCGTGGACGTCAAGGAAGCAGCCCATTGAATCCACCGAGGGTGCAAAGCCTTAGAATTTGGTACACTGGTTTTCGTAACTGCCTCTAAATGAGGTCAGGGTGTAACAACCAATATGCGTTTTCCCTGCGACAGAGCACGTTCCTTAAGAATTGCCATCTGCACAGCTGTTAAAACCTTCTCCACAGTGGAAAATAGCATTTCAGCCGAAGTGTACAAGTGTGACTTGTAAGCAATAGGTACTGTGTCTCCTTCATTAAAAGTTAGGTACGTGAAACCCACCGTCCCAGGAATGATTCTTATCACCAGGTTAGTGTGGTTATCACGAGTCAGTAAGAATTTAGAAGCGAGCAGATCAGCTTGCAAGGATTGCAAGATGACTGAGTGCTCAGGCAGCCAGCATGATTTGGAAAAAGTAGGTTGTATCAAAGCATACAAAGGCTTGATACGCTGGGCATATTCCGGAATATATGTTCTCCCGAAATTTAAAAATCCAGTAAAGACTGTAACTTTTTCAGTGTTGTCGGAGCGCGCAGTTGTGCGCATTTCTCCAGGAAGTGAGGAGCCAAACCTCTACCTTCATTGTTGAGCTCATAGGCCAGAAACAACACTGTGTACTCTGCAATGTGTGATTTCGCAAAGTTAAATTTGTAACCCATGTCTGCAAAGTTACAAATTATGCTATTGACTCGACACAGATGCTCCCAAAGTTCGTCGTCTGTGAGATAAATGTCATCCACATACGAGCAAGCATCCGGATTGATCCTCTGAAAAAGAGAGACAATGCGGGCAGTGAAAATCCCAGGACTATTCTTATAGCCCATCGGGAGACGGCGAAAGTGTTTTTGAACCCCGGCTGAAGTAAAACTGGTCCATTGGGAACTAAGACCATCTAATCTATGGGCATAAAAACCGTTGGAAATGTCAAGCGTGGTTTTGAAACGCTTACGCACAAGACTATCCACTAAGGCAGAGCCGTGAGTATTCTGTACTGCACAGTTACGGCAATGCGAGTTTAAATGCCTGTAATCCAAAACCAAATGATACGTTCCGTCCGGCTTGTTCACAGTAAAAAGGGGATTATTCATTGGAGACACACATGTTTCAATCACTCCCTGATATTCCAATTGTTCAAGGATAGCCGCGACGGAAGCCTTGGCTTCTCGCCGAATGGGATATTGAGGTTGAGGCTGTGGCTGAGACCGCAAAGGAATCTCGTGGCTTGGGGACAATTTATCCCAACCACACTGGTTGCGGTACAGAGCCGGCGCTAGAGCCTTAGCCCACTCTTCTGCAAAATGTTGGGCATGCTCTTTCGAGACAGTGTTCGCGAAACTGGGGAGGATTACCTTCTCCCCTCGCGGCGCTGCGAGAACAAAAGGTGGGGGCCAGTCAGCCTCCGAAAGCAAAATGTCATACATAGACGAAAGATTTTCCCAAAATACCCCTTTTACAGTATGTTGTATGTCTCCTTCGATTAACAGGACAATTTCAAAAAGTCAATCAGGGGGAGCAACTCTAGTATCCGCTGTTTCTATCACAACATAAACATCAGTCGCTGTCGACTTCCGTAGTGGACGCAGGGCCTCTCTCACAATGGTAATCTCCGCCGCGCTGTCCAGCAAGGTCAGAGCCCACGTCAGATTCCGAAGCCGCGTTCTCACTATCTGTGGCATATCGATGCGCTGTCAAAGCCGCGACTTTCTTTTTGGCAAACTGCGGTCTTTTCGGCGTTGAGCCCTCCTGCTTTCCTGCACCGTCTGTCTGGCGGGGCTGGTCACGTCCTTGCTGACCACCCCGACCTCTTCCGCCTCCTCCACCACCGGTCTTCGGGGCCGATGAGTCCTGAAAGGAACGAGGAGAGCGTTGATCAGAAACCTGAAATCTATCAGGTGATTTAATCGTTGCGCGATCGTGCAAGTCATAAACACGCTCTGTCGGCGCAGGCATCGGATTCGCAGGATAAGATTCTTGAGTCTGCTGTTGTTGCTTACCCTGTTTCTGTTTTTTAGGCCAATTTTGTTTTTTGGACTTGGGCTGAACTTCTGTCTCAGAAGACTGCCCCTGTGGTTGTTTTTTCTCCTTGACTGAAAAAGGCTTTAGACCCTTACTTGTGCGACCCACTGTTTTATAAGCAGCCACAACAATCCTCGCTAACTGACGGGGTTTTTCGGCATCGGGGATAGCAGCCGAAGCATTAGCCACCTGAAAGTTCACTGCCTCCCCCTTGACATTAGCAAGTATGAGATCGCAAACTATCTCAAAGGAGCCACATAGGCGCATACCCAATTCAACCGCTGCTTCCAGTCCGTGATCATCTTGAACACGTTTTATGATCTTAGGCAGTACAGCCATAGATGGAGTGCCATAACACCTTGCATAAACAGCCGCAAAAGTTTTACCCCAGGTCTCACAGTCAACGAGTTCGGGTGCTAAATCCTTTGGTAAACTAATCGTCAAGATTCTATGTTTATCACCAGGAAACACTGCTTCCAGCTGGTCAAATTTCTCGGCAAGCCAGAAAGGAAAGTCATCCTTTTTATCGGGGCGCTTACCAAATACAGCATTTACCATAACCGGACTGAGCTTCAAACCGCCCTGTCCTGCTGGAAGAGCCGGACCCCCCGGGGCCCCACCCGGGAGATGACGACCTATGTATTGCACTAATGCACGAATCACGGCAATCGAAACTACATGCAGTCTGCGAACCTCCGCTAGGGTACAATTGCCGTGTTGAGGATGAGGAGTAAATCCAGCTAAAACAGGCCAATTTGCGCCTGGAATGGACAAAGGACCTAACCTCCGAGCGGTTAAGGAATGGGGTAGGGCGCCACCAAACCAAACGCGATGCTGCCAATGATCAATAGGTATCTCCAGTGCCCTGTAAGGAGTATATTCATTCGGTACAGCAGTGTAGTTGTGGAACACACCAGAATTAGCGTCCACTGCCGGAAACGTTACCCACGAATAAAACAGTTCGTAAGGGTAAGCATCATCCACACTCACCACCAAAATCACCGCCAAGCCTTCCAATGGGACTTGGAAAGTCTGTAAATGGTTGCGCACCGCAATGCGACTATGCTGCGGAATGTCCACAGGCTGGGCCATGATTACACAGGAACTTAGAAAAACAAAGTAAACTTTGTAGCACAACTGGGTAGTAATTCAAGGAAACCGTTTTAGAGAGATTCAAGCTTGAAAAGACCTATTTCAAAAATAGGTAGGTTTGTCCGACACCACCGTTTTCCGGAAACAACAGTGAAGGGGTTAAGGTTTGAATGATATACTACTCGAGTGTCATGATATAAGACCACCAACGTATGGGCGCCATGTAGCAGGGTTTCCGTTCTCCCACAGAACTGTGCATAGAGATTTGGAACCTCGGCGAATTAGGGTGACCCAAAACTCACCTCACCTCAGTACCCAAAACCCCTTACCAGGCTAGCTACAGTGTCTCATTGGTCATAACAGACTTCCAATGATTTAGACAAACCACAACATGAACTTACGATACCTCAGGTCACGTGGAACACATGAGCACTCTTTCGTTATACAATCATTTCAAACCAGAACGTGGAGTAAATGAGGACACGTGCACATTTGAAATATTTATTTACTAATGCCGTTTTCTCAAGCGCAGTATCTTAGATAATACAAGGAAACATATTATCAAAAGCAAAGTTATCAGCATAGTTACTAGTCCATAGAAAGCAAAAGGTGACAGCATGCTATTATGCTGAAATGAATAAGCGTTAACAACACCTACTTCTCACTCTCCCTTACTAGCATATTATATTAATATCTATGAAGGTCTCTTTGGGTTTTAGCAGGACAGGCCCATACCTCAAGATCCTAGTATGAAGAGATCACATCTGCTTCCACCAGCTCTCTGCCTGCGAACCGCATCAAGTGTGTATGTGTGCTCTAAGCAAAGCAATATAAAACGCGCCTAAAGCCAGAATTTGGCAGGAGCTGCACTTATGTTATGTCTATGAAGGTGCGGAGATCAGTTCTCACAACAATTCTGTGTCGTGTTATCCTTGTAGCTTCAGCACTCACTGTACAGACATAGTTTATTAAGCAAAGCTGATATGCGAGCAATAGCATATTATTCTCATGTAAATCACGACGCTCCTCTAGGTTGAAAGCTAAATCAACAATTATGTATCGTGTGCAGAAGCAGCAAAAGGAAAAATGGCGTTTAAACATTTAATAAGCCCATGCTAACTTAACACAGTATTTAGATAAGCAGTAGCTATATGACAATCTGTGACCTCTTTCAAGTTTAGATCTTTGATTTCAGATTCTACAATATCTATTTCAGATTGTAGCTTGATGACCTTTCTCTCAGAGGATTCTATTAGTATGTCCATCAATGTAAACGAGTTTATGTTTAAAGAATCCTCCCATTTAATTAATAAATCATCGTCCAGCTCATCGTATGTTGGTAGAATCTGAGCTCTTAAGCCTCTGGGAATTCTTTTAAGTCTCAGATATTGTTTAAATGTGGTGGCATCCCACCATCGGGCATTCTCTGTCTTTTTTAATCTCTCTAATTTTAGAAACTTGTCCCTCAAACCTTCCTTACTGTTCTTTTTGCCACTTGTAGATGTTCGGTTCGTGCTTGACCCAGTGGTCATGTTGCCAGACAACTCATCGGCTTCCTTGTCTCTATCCATATTTGTTGTGCACTGAATTAAAGTTATGTCACAACCCACTCTATTTGTTTTTATCTTGTTTTGTCAGTGCCGCTGCAAACCCTGTATATAACCAAAACTCACAAAGATGCAGGGTTTTAACTTTCAGGGAAAACTTGCGCTCCGCTATGTTTCTGACTGCCTGTTCGGCTGAATAATTATGGGTGGTGGTGCCACAGGAAAGGGGAAACCCTCTCAACCCCTCAAAAGATGTTGCAACAGAACACCTGAACTTAGAAAACAATTTCCTATGCACACACAATATCAATTCAAAACAAGCATTGAAAATGCAATAGGTCTCGCAATAGAAGAGTTTGACCTTTTTCGTTTTGCAAATGGATGAGTGGCGTTGCGTGGATGAGTGGCGTTGCGTGGATGAGTGGCGTTGCGTGGATGAGTGGCGTTGCGTGGATGAGTGGCGTTGCGTGGATGAGTGGCGTGTGTGAGTGGCGTTGCGTGTGTGAGTGGCGTTGCGTGTGTGAGTGCCGTTGCGTGTGTGAGTGGCATTGCGTGTGTGAGTGGCGTTGCGTGTGTGAGTGGCGTTGCGTCGATGAGTGGCGTTGCGTCGATGAGTGGTGTTGCGTGTGTGAGTGGCGTTGCGTGTGTGAGTGGCGTTGCGTGTGTGAGTGGCGTTGCGTGTGTGAGTGGGGTTGCGTGTGTGAGTGGCGTTGCGTGTGTGAGTGGCGTTGCGTGTGTGAGTGGCGTTGCGTGTGTGAGTGGCGTTGCGTGTGTGAGTGGGGTTGCGTGGATGAGTTGCATGTGTGAGTGGCGTTGCGTGTGTGAGTGGCGTTGCGTGTGTGAGTGGCATTGGGTGTGTGACTGTGCTGCCTGTGGCGAGTGCAAACTACAATCAATTGGCACAGATTAAAATAATATTTTTAAAACATGAGTTTATTATGCCAGTTTCAAAACAACTAGTAGTTTCACTTAACCTGCATTAACAGTAGCACTTGGAATATAGGTATTTAAACTCTTTGATGTCGCACATACGGCATTGAGTTGGGAGATCAACAGCTGAGCTGTACATTTTCAGTTTTGCGTGTAATTGTGTTATATCTAGGGAGACGGACGGACGTGAAAGTGATCGGGGAGGAGGGGGGTGGGGAGCACGTGAGTGGTGTATGTATGTGCCTAAGCGAGGTGCTTGGGAGAGCGAGGCTGTCCAGGAGGGAGGGGGAAAAGGGAGGAGTTATGGCAAGCAGGGGGCCTGATTATGGCCACAGCTTGAAGTATTTGAAGTCTCCGCATGCTGGCAAATGGTGATGAGGCAGAGAGTCTTTGATTCAGAGTTGTACTTCTGGATTGCTTTACTTAGGGAGGAGCCAGACAAGCATGAGGGCCTTTGAAAGTCGGTAGTATAGACGGTATGTGAATGGCGACTTTGGGTGATGTTATCATACAGGGTTCATGGCCCTGCACTGCAGAGCCGGCATAGCGGAAACGCTTTATTATTTACTGTCAACGAGAACTGAAGGCGAGGGTGCTAGGCAAAATGCAAATCTGGCGGGCGAGACAGTGCAGTGGCCCGAAGATGGGGGGTTGGGTAGTGTGGGGTAAACAAGAGCCACCCAGCAGCACGTGAGCGGGAGGCACCACTTGTAGGGGGTGGATGTGAAGAGGACGCGTCCCTGTGCACGCGAAAGTGATAGCAGCGGCCGCATCAAAAGTGTGCAAATTTAAAATACAAACTGCAACGAAGTAGAGCATCAAAAAGAACCCGCTGTAGTCTTACTGCAATTTGAGAGATGCTGTCGCGTGAAGGGACAAACTGAGTGTGTTACTGCAGTAGAAAGTGAAGAAAGGCAAACCAAGATGAAAACAGTTAAAACAAGAATAAGACCAAAAGAGACAAGACGGAGGGAAGGCAGAGAAGGGGAGGGGGGAGGAGAAATGCGACACGGTGGGCAGGGGAGGGGGCGGAGCGGGGAGAGGGTGTGAAAGCAGCAGGGGCCTGGAGTGCGGCTGAGGGAACTGAAGAAATGCGACACGGCAGGCAGGGGAGGGGGCGGAGCGGGGGTGTGGGAGGAGTGCGCCTGAGGGAAAATACATGTAAGGCAGGCGGCTGGGGGCATGTGCACGCGCTTTTAAGCTCAATGCGCATGCGCATTGAGCTTGAATTTCACGGGCACTGCAAGGAATCGCCACGATTCCTTGCAAGTTGGTTAAAGACTGTTTAAGCCCCCATAGTCTCGCAAGCTCGATGCGCATGCGCATCGACAGGCGAGACCTAAACAGGGTAATGTTGGTCTTAGTCCGGTCAGTACAATCATAAAAATTGTATGTCCACTTCTTCATATATGAGCAATTTTTTCTTTTTTATTGCTCAAGCTATACCACGCAGTGCAGATCGCTCTGACTCTTCAGGGCTGGAAGTAAAACAAAATATACATAGTACTGAATATTCTGTCTTGAATGACCAGTATATCATAAGATTTTACATAGTTGTGGCAAAATTTTCGAAAATACATTATATTTTTACACTTTCAGGCGATACATTTTTCCCCAAACAAAAAGGGGGGGAGGAAGGTGGGATGATTGCATAACTATGAAATAGTATGTACTGGACTAGGCTATCGTAGTTTTAATTTTGACTGGGATATGTACTATGTGACAAATATGATGACATGCATAGTCCAGTTCAAACCGGTGCTGGGGCACTCCAGCCCCAGCTCTGGCGTAAAAATTGGACAAAGGGAAAGGGGTGTAGCCACCCCCTTCCTGGGTCCCACCCATAGGAGGGACCTAGCAGGTAATCCAGCACCTAAATTTGGTATATAGGTAGGAGCTGAGTCCCAAGACTTTAGATTTATCCTGACTGAAACTCTGAAACGAAACTCTGGACCTTCGACGATCTACTTTGCAAGAAGACGACTGAAGAATCTGCCTTGTGGTCAAGGAGTGACCACCCTGTGCAAGCAGGCACCATCAAGCAGTCAACGGTTTGCTTTGTCGACGCTCCCGCCGGAGCCCGAGCACAGAGCCTGACAAGACCCAGACTTCCAGACTTCCAACTGCCCGATCCACAGTCACCGCAGAGCTGAGACCCGTGGAGGTGACGAGAGACATGGGACCGGCCATCTTGGAAAGCCAGTGAATTGCTTTCCGTGCAACTTCTGAGGCACCCTCGAAGTTGTGCATTGGGGATGGAGAAGCCCCAGCCCCGAGCACCAACTGCACCGAAGATCAGCCCTCCACACTCCACGAGTTCTGCGTGGGGTCCTTCTGCATTTTCCTGCTTGACGTGTCTGTCCGGTCACTGGCCCGTTGGCTAGTGGCCTCTGTGACGACGAACCCTTTGATTTGCACTGCTGGTCTGGTTGCTCCAGACTGGCCCCTGCTTCCCCAAAAAGGAGAATCCCATCAGACCTTGCTGGTCTGATCAAGAAACTAGCTTTGATTCCTGCGTGGGTTGCCTTTGCCAAGGCTTGTTGACTCCAATCCGGAAGCCGACACCGCCGACAGTGAGAGCCTTTGTGGGACAGTCTGTATCCAGCTCCTGGTTGTCGTCCACACCTCCTGGTCCATGTGGCTGCAGAGACAAGCACCATGACATCACCTGATCGCATCCCGACATCGCCAGGTTCCTTTCTGGTTACTTCCTGGTACCCGGCTAGTGACCCAGACTCTGTCCCCTCTGCTTTCAGGTACTCTTCATCCTCGATCCACACTTGGATCCAACCGGACACTTCTATCCTGGTCACCTGCAGCATCTTTTTCCAAGGCTCCATCGGAATCAGCGACGAAACCCGACACACTTTGACACCTATGCACCCGCTTCCTGTGGGTGAGGTAACGTGAGTATTTCAGTACTCCTGTGGGTATTGACTATCCTAGTGTCCTAGTTTCAAGTAGCTTTTCCCTAGTCCATCCGGAAGTGTCCTAAAAGAACTAGTTTCCATTTCTTTCGTTCCCATTCTAACTCTATGGTAACTCGCGTGCGTGTAAAGACACTGCACGCGCATCCCGTGGGCCTCCTGCTCCCTATCCTTTGGTAGTACAGTGTAGCCCCAGCGATTCTCCAGGCCCTAGGCCTTTCCTTTGTTCGTGACGTGGTTTTTATACCACTATTTTAGTATATGGTTCGAAGTGCCCCTAGGGCATTACTGTATTTTGTGCAACTTATTGTATGTTTATTAAGTATCTTTTTATGTGCTTGTGCCTCTGACCTCATAAAGAGTTCAGAGGATTAATTTAGTAATAAATACATATATATTTTATGTATATATCCTGTGTGGTGTCCTTTCATTTGGTATTAAAGGGATTGCATATGGTAAAACAGCTGGCTTCACATGCCCTCTTGAGTTTAGCCTAAGACTGCTTTGTCAGGCTACCACTAGGATAGCTGGTCTATAAGGTTGACTTTACAACCATCACCATAAGGGTTTTTTGGACTGGTGCAAGGTGCTCACTAGAATAGTGAACATCATATACCAGGCCAACTTCTCACAGTCAGCAGATGCAATATCAATGTCTACATTTGGATTTCTACTTTTGACTTTCCGGATGTTACTTAGGTGCGCCTCCCACTGGATAATGTGGTGTTTTTTTAGATGACCTCTCTGGCCTCCGGTACCATAGTTGGTACCAAGCTTACCCCGACTAACTACTTGTTTACAAATCGAACAAATGACTAGGTTTTCTGCCTTTTTGCTAATACTAAAGAAGTTCTAAACTGGGGAGTTGAATTTTCTGGTGGTGGTGGAGGTGCTACTTTCAATGCCAGATGACGTGGAGGAAGGGCGTGTCGGAATTTGACTCTGTTGTGCACTTACAGCACCACTACTTGAGGTAATGGAGGTCCAGCTGGATGGAGGTCCCTGCCGGCCCTTTTGACGAGAAAATATGGAAGCTGTAGGTCGTGTTGGTGTAGTTACCTGTGTTGGTGGTGGTACCACCACTAGTGCCACGCCACACACATCCTGCACAGCAGCATTTTTGGATAGGGTAAAAATGTCTGACTGATGCATGCCCCTGGGGCTGGAGTGATAACTGTGATGACTGGGTCATCATCGTCAGACTGTTCATCAGCAGCATAATACACCACTTCTACTTCTTCTTCGTCATCACCCATAAGTGAAAGCCTTGCGGAAACCTTCCTTTTAGCTAGCTTTGTCAGCTCATGGCGTGCCTCCCTCTGAGACTGCATTGGTGGGTGATAATCAAGATCTAGATCATCAGAAGCAAGAGTCTTGAAGAAGAACGTGTACTAGCCCTCCTTGACCTTTTTCTTGCTGGGGATCTTGAAGGCAATGGATCATCAGGAGGAGTGGCTTGCTCGGATGAGACCTCCGCTTGAATCTCGATTTCCTGACGTGCCCCTACTTCTGGAAGAACAAGCATTGTGGGCAGTTGTGCCTCTCCATGCGCCTCTCCATGTGCCTCTACTTGCGCCTCTACTTGTGCCTCAACTTGCGCCACTCCTTGCGCCACTCCTTGCACCACTCCTTGCGCCACTCCTTGTGCCTCTCCTAGTGCCACTCCTTGGGCCTCCCCTTGTGCCTCTCCTTGCGCCTCTCCTTGTGGCACCTCTGGTTGTCGTTGCGGCTGTGGTTGAACACTCGTCAGATGAGTTACACCCTGCGTTGATTGGATGCTACTTTGCGCCAACATCACTGGTCGATGGTGAAAGAGCAATTAGAGAGTCTGCCTCTGCGGCACTCATGGACTTGGGCCTAACTTGACGTGGTGGCACTGAGACCAATGAAGCGGAGGTGCTCCTCCCCGCTTGGTCTCCGGCGGACACCGCTGCTGCAGGCGTAGTTTTTTTTCCCAAAAAAAGTGTCTGTCGGCACACCAGTCTCCTTGGTAAGTGGCGCCACTTGCTTCTTCTGCTTCTTCTTACTGGCAGTGGCACTGGCAACTTTCTTGGTAGAGGAGCTACGGCCACCTTTCTTTGGTTCCATCTTCTTCAGATGTCAGAACAGCAGGACGCAGTTGCACGAGTTGCAGAGTTGTCTGTGGCCACCACACGTGACGTCACGTGACGTTGTGCACACACCGCAGCAGGACTTCTTCCTGGCACTACAACAAGTGATGATGATGGAGATGATTCCTGGTTGTCAGTCTTTGTGCACCTAAAGCAAAGGAATCCAGAGGAACATCAGTTAAATAAATGTTGCACATGTCATGCTTCAATTAATATTTTGCAACTAGGCATTTATTATTACTAACACAACACACCCAAAAACGGAAAGACCCAAAATAAAAATTGCAATTCTAATCCAAAATGGATGTTTAAATTAATAGAAGAGAGACCACACAGAGAGAGTTGTTTCATGCACCACTGAGTACCCCTGGGCATAATGGATGAAAGCTAGGCAGACTGGGCGCAGGCCTATGGTACAAAGCACTCTACCTGGCTTTAAAATGGCCCCTAGACCACCACCCACATGGCCAGGCCCTGGACCAGGCCTCAAAAATGGCCCACACCCACATGGCCAAGCCCTGAACCAGGCCCCAACAACACCCAAAAAATCGAAATACACATAAAAATCACCCCAATCCAATGGCATCCATGCCCTAAATGATGTTTAAATTCAAGAGAACACACAGAAAGACTTGGCCCATGCACCACTGACTACCCCTTGGCGTAATGGATGAAAGCAAGGCAGACTGGGTGCAGGCCTATGGCACAAAGCACAAATGGCCCCTAGACCCCCATCCACATGGCCAGGCCCTGGACCAGGCCCCAACAACATCCAAAAAATCGAATAGACACAAAAATCACCCCAATCCAATGCCATCCATGCCCTAAATGATGTTTAAAATCAGGAGAACACACAGAAAGACTTGGCCCATGCACCACTGACTACCCCTTGGCGTAATGGATGAAAGCAAGGCAGACTGGGTGCAGGCCTATGGCACAAAGCACACTGCCTGGCTTCAAAATGGCCCCTAGACCCCCATCCACATGGCCAGGCCCTGGACCAGGCCTCAAAATGGCCCCCACCCACATGGTTAGGCCCTAGACCAGGCCCCAACAACACACATTAAATCAAAATACACACAAAAATCACCCCAATCCAATGCCATCCATGCCCTAAATGATGTTTAAATTCAAGAGACCACACAGAAAGACATAGCCCATGCACCACTGACTACCCCTGGGCCTAATGGCTAGTGTGGCTTTACCACACACCCCAAAATTACAAAAAACATCCACATAGATATAATAACAGTGAGCTATTCAATTCCATGCCATCCATGCCGTAAATGATATTTAAGTTCAACAAAACTTACAGAAACAGTTGTATCATGCACCCATGACTAACCCTGGGCCTACTGGATACTGTGGCTACCCACAATATATTTTAATTATTTTTTTTAAAGTTTTGAAAAAGTTTATAAATTGTAGTTGCAGCAACTGCAATGCCCCAAACAAACAACACCAACTTACTTGTAAAATCTCAACTCCAAAAGTGATCCAAACAAAACGTCCTCAAATACAAATATCCAGCAGCAGCCACAAAGAGTAATCCTTCCAGCTCCGGATCCAATGAAAAGTGACCAGGACATGGACAAAGCACTGGGAGGAGCCTGCTGGACAGGAACAGGAAGTTGGAGACTCTGGGGCACTTCTTTCCTCCCAACCCCCCAAAAATGCACTCCTTGCACAAAAAAGTGCAGCCAAATGTCAATCTGAGGAGTTATTCTGATCCAAATCATCAATTTCAGAAGGTTTATGATGCCAGCGATAGATTTCTTGTGCAGAATTGCAATTTTTGCTATTTCGGGAAAGCGAGATGTTCAAATCTCCCGCCGGCATTCAGCTGCGCGGCGCATCTACGTGTTCGCAATTGTTTACTCTCGCGATGCGTGATCGTGGGCCCTTATGACGTAGTCGCGTTCTGAAAGTCTTGCAGTGCAAGATGGCGGGACGTTATGACGCACTCGCGGTCGAAAAGTCTCGCGCGATCACGCCATGACATACTCGCGGTCGTGCAGCAAGAACGAAAATGGCGCAGCGCACGCAAACCGGGAGGAAAACAACTCGGCGAACTCAGAATCACGGTAAGTCAACGCCGCGCGCGCAAGATTGTATTTTTGAAGTGCGACCAAGAAGCAAAAAAAATCTGCCAACTCGCGAATTGCGAATTCTTTGACAATTTCGCACGATTCGCGGACTGCGAAATTGCCAAAAATTTGCAAATTCCACGAGCAGAACGGATTTTCAGCCCATACTTACAGGGTAGCGTAAATATGGGGCAGTGCCCAAATTAAGACTAGGGAAAACCTGGTCTTAAACATGCTTCATTTCTCCTCGTTTTTGCTGTTTCTATGTGTGCTGAGCAGAAACAACAAAAGGCTATTGATTGTTTATGTGCAGGAAGGTGACCCTTTCTGCACATAAATAATCAATAAAAAGATGATGTTTTACAAATTCAATGTGGAAGTTTCAAAATGCCATTTGTGATTGTTATGTGCAGGAAGGGACACCTTCATGCACATACACAATCTTCCACTATGATGCAAGGGTGTCTGCGTTGGCTCTAGGCAGCTAAAATTAGCGCCAGCACAGGGGAAACGCAGGGCTACACAGTGTCTTTGTAAATAGGGTGCAGCCCTACGTTTCGGAAGCGGCGCAGCTCGGTGTGAAACCAAAGTGGCCAACACCTCGCTATACCACTTCCTAGTAAATATGCCCCTACTCCCTTTTACTTTTCTCTACCAAGAAACAGGCCGCAGCCCAATTCGGAGTCCCACAGACCCAAGCAGTAGCACACAGGAATCATTAATTCTGAGTTGCAGGAATACATGTGTAGCATTACAATCTCTGGAAGAGTTGTGGCTCAGCGGCCAGGGTGCCGGAATCCGGACCACGGGGTTCACGGTTCAATCCCCGGTGGAAGGTTAGCACAGCACCATTTGACAGTAGCTTGCTTAACCTTCTCATGGGACCCCAGCTCTGGGACACCTCTCTGGAGGTAGCTGTGCACTTTACAAATGCAGGTATTTAATTTCATTTCTCATTGTAATAAGGGTCATCTGTTGCATGGATCTCTGCATTGGTCATGAGCACTGCATGGTCAATATACATTCCATTAGCTAATGCCTCATTATCCATGCACAGTCCCAACAAGAAAATGCTGCACATTCTCTTTATCAACACAACCGTGCGCACCAGTAGATACACAGCTAAAGGTAACCTAAACAGATTTTAACAATTCCCAAAGAACTCAGCTCTGTCTGCATGTAACCAGATGTGTGATCGCGCGGGTACTGCATCATTCTGCCCTGTACCATCTAACACTACAAGTAATCCAATGCATATCCACAAGAACCATTTTGGGAGCCATAGAGCACTCAGGGGTTAGCAGGTCTTGGTTAAGGTGGTTGACACCATTTGCCTCTGGTGTCTTGGGACTGAGCTAGTGTTATGATGTAACTTTTGATGTTGTTACTTACCTTGTCTATCTTATCTGTGTTCATCTTACCTCATTGTAAAATCTTTGTCATTCAATGTTCTTAAGAATGTCAGGCACTCAGCACTCGACATCTGGCAGTTCCTGCTAGATCGTCGATGCTGTTGGATGCCAAGTTACTCTCTCTGGAATAAATACTTCGTTTCCATCAGAAGTGTCTGCGTTTATATCACAACATTTTTGGTGACATCTCAGTTTCCACGACGTTCTTCTCAGAGGGCTTGGTGTTCCTGGTGTTGTGCGCTCTCTTGCTGTTCTTGCCAATTGACTGTCTTCAGCTGTCTCACCGCAGTAGCGTTCGTCGTTGGAGCCGCTTTTGCAACTTGTGTTTGTTTCCCTGAAGGTACAATTTTTCCATCATAAATATTTGGGAATTCACCAAGGGAATCAGTGCAGTGCGCTCGAGTGCAAACCAACGGTCGGCATCTACGTCACCTGAGTGCTGGAACGCATTCATGACCTTAGTGAAACTCACAACGCAGTATACGCGTGCACCGTCACACGTCACGTGGTGTGCTTCATCACACGTTACGTTACGTGCGGCAATTTTGGGAGTTGTTGAACTTCATTTTCGTCGGAGATTTCTTCAGACTGTGGTACTGTGACCGTAGGTGAGTTTGCAGTCCTGCTTGAGTCTGCGGTGGTAGATCGTCACTCTTCTGTTGTGGATCGTCCCTCACTTTCAAGGTGCTTGACTTTTCTTCGGTTTAGACTTATTTTCGTGCAGCATTTCACGGTGATCTGCACACCTGGCATTTTAAAGATGCTTTACTTCTCTTGGTTCAAGATGTGTTTTGTGCAGCACTTCACGGTGATCTGCACTCCTGGACTATAATTTCATTACATTGTTTTCTCTCCTTATTTTAGGATTTTGTTTAGTTTACAATTCATTTTTAGAATTTTTAAAATGTGTGAGGCCCAGTCCAATGTAATTATGCCACCATTATTTTTATCAAGTCCTGGTTCTCCTACAATTATTTGGGAAGATTGGTTTTGCATTTTAGAAAATTATATAGTGGCATTGGATGGTGTAAATTTCTCTCCTGCAAGAAAGAAAGCACATCTTTTGAGTGCTTTAGGGAGTGAGGGTCAGCACATTTTTAAGTATCTTCCAGTTGCTATGGGTCCTAATGGACAACCCATGGATAATGAATATTTTTAAGCTGTAAAGAGATTGGAATCTTAATGTGCAAAGGAAGTTAATGTTGTCTTAGCCAGGTATAAGTTCTATACTCAGCCACAGTCGGAGAATGAGATCATTGATGATTTCATATCTAGATTACGTGAATTATCTGTGAAGTGTAGGTTTGGTAACATGTGTGATGAGTTGATTAGGGATCAGTTAGTGGTCCAGTGTAATAATAAAAAAAATCAAGAGAGGTTATGGGCGGCGAAGAATCCCACTCTCAAAGAACCCATTGATTTAGCCAAGGTGATTGAGGAGTCACAGATTTGCATAAAAGAAATTAGCAAGAGAGATGAATTGAGTAGTGAGATAGCAAGTACCAGTGTGGATGCAGATTTGGAAGTGAAGGCTGTGTCAAAAAAAAAGTGCGAATGTGTTTGGGAATAGTGCTAAGTTCAAAAACAGAGAATGTTGACGGTGTGGAAGCCAATATCATTCTTCTGATTTTAAGAAATGTTTTGCAATTGATCAAAATTGCAACAAGTGTGGCCGTAAGGGACATTATTCTCGTATGTGTAAGTCTTCGGACTCATGGGAGAAATCTAAGTTTAAAGTGAATGTTGTACAAGATGTTGTTGAACAGCAGATTGCTGGGAAAAGGATTTTAGCTCTGGGAGAAGAATTTGCTCTTAGTTTAGTTGGTGAAATTGATTCACGCAGATTGATTAGACCTTCTGCTAATTTTAATGTATGTGGCAAAGATGTTTCATTGATGGTTGATTCTGGATCAATGTTTACAATCATACTAGAATCTATTTTTAATTCACTTTGGGAGGGTGTGTCCTTGTCTAAAAAGGATATCAATCCTATCAGTTACCAAGGGGAACCTATTGACATCCTGGGTTTCATGAAAGGTAACATCAAGTTTGGCAGTAAGTGTATTGAAGGCATGGTTTACATTTCCAAAGATGGTCCTCCTATTCTTGGGTGGATGCACCAGTTTGACTTGTGCATAATTATCAATCCCAGAGTGCCAAATCAAATTATGGTGGTGGAGGAAGATGTTCAAATTGATCAGATTTTGCAAAATGCATATAGAGTTTTTGATGAAAGATTGGGTTGTGTAAAGGGGTATGTGCATAAAATTGTTCTTAAATCAAATGCATGTCCCATCCAACATAAACTTAGGAGAGTGCCTCTTTCAGTTAGAGGTAAGCTCAAGGATTTGTTGGATGACTTACTAAAATCGGGAGTGATTGAACCAATTGAGGCTTCAGCCTGGATTTCACCAGTAGTTTTAACCCTTAAAGCGGATGGCCGTCTAAGATTCTGCATCGATTTAAGGTCACTCAATCGTGACATTGTTATGGATACTTTTCCTTTGCCAAACATTAATGAATTGTTGCAATCTATAAGTGGTGCCAGGTACTTTTCAAAATTTGACTTGAGGAGTGCATCACATTAAACTCCACCCTGATTCCAAGGCACTCACAGCATTCATCACCTCTGAAGGCACTTTCCAATTCACACGCAAGCCGTTCGGCCTGGCGTCGGCGGCGAGTGTCTTTCAGAGGATGATGAGTGGTCTTTTTGAAGATCTGAGGAGTGTCATCTTTTTTCAAGATGATGTGCTGATTTCTGGTAAAACTGTTGAAGAGCATAACTCTGTGTTGAAGCATGTGTTATGGAACTTGGAGCACATTGGTTTAACGGTTAACAAAGATAAATGCAAGTTTTTGACTGAAGAGATTGAGTACTTGGGGTACACTGTATCCTAGGGTGGTTTCACTTCCAAGCATGACTTATTATTGGCTATAAAAGACGCACCTCCACCGAGAGATAAAGACCAATTGTGTTCTTTCTTAGGCCTAGTGGGATTTTATTCAAAATTTGTGAAATCCTTTTCTGATATTGTTGAACCATTGAGGTGTGTGTTGCGGAAAGGTGCCAAATTGTGTTGGGCGATTGAACAACAAACTGCTTTTACCAATGTTAAAGACAAAATCTGTGATGCGGGGGTCTTGGCTCCTTTTACTCTAAATTGTAAGACCATTTTGACTGTGGATGCGAGTCTCTCGGGCTTAGGTGTAGTTCTTTCACAAATCCAAAGAGGGGTTGAAAAAAACATTGCTTTTGCCTCCCCCAATTTAACACAAGCTGAGAGGAATTACTCAGTTATTGAGAAGGAGGCATTGGCTGCAGCGTGGGGAGCAGAACACCTTAGAGTATTTTTGTGGGGTTCAAGGTTTTGTTTAAAAACTGATCATAAACCTCTTGTGAGGATTTTATCGGCTGGTGGTGCAGGTAAAGGATCTGCTAGGCTAGCACGTTTTTCAGCCAGATTGCAAGAATTTTCCTATGATGTGGTATTTTTTCAGGGCTGGAGGAATTCACAGGCTGATAGTTTGTCCAGATTGTCATTCGACTGGGAGCTTGTCGATAAGGCAATGGTGAGTAAATTAGCTTCTGAAGAAGCTGTTGCCATTATTGACGAAGTTAGTGATTGTAGTATGGGTGCTGTTTCTAAGGAAGAATGGTTCAGGGAAATGCAATCTGATAAAGTTTTGAAACAAGTAGTGGTCATGATCAGAAATGGTGCGTCTCGTGAAAGTGTTGTTCCTGTTGTGTTACGACCTTTTTGGAAGTTATTAGACGAATTGTCTATTTGTGGTCATAAGGTCATAATGCGTGGTGATAGGTTTGTGCCTCCGGCTGGTTTGCGTTTCCGTATTTTTGAAATTCCTCATGAAGGACATCTTGGGCGGGAGATGACTATCAAGAGGATTAAGCATGAGTTTTGGTGGCCCGGAATGGATGACCAAATTCGTGGTTGGGTTGAAAATTGTGTGTTATGCAAAGAAAGTGAGAAGAGACTTAGAATTGGAACTCAAAAGGCTTTGGGCCATATTTCTGATCCTGGTAAGCCATGGCACACGATTTGTTTAGACTTCATTGGTCCTATTTCTGAACTTACGTTGGATGTTCGTTTCGCTGTAGTCATTGTGGATGTACATTCTCGTTGGTTAATTGTTAAGTTTGTCAAAGAAATACCTACTAGATCTACCATTGAAGTGCTTGAGAAGCTGTTTCTGGAGGAGGCTGTTCCTCATTCTTTGTTGACGGACAATGGAACGCAATTAAAGTCGGGAGAAATGGGTTGTTTCCTAGAACGGTGTGGGGTAAAACATTCATGCACCTCTTTGTATAATCCAATGGGTAATGGCATTGTTGAGAGGGCAAATAGATTGGTGATGGGCACTTTACAGTTGGCTGTGGTAAATAGACAATCTCCAATTCGTTTGATTGATGAAATGCTTTGGGCCTATCGCTCTACAGAACATAGTGTCACTCGTGTTTCACCCTTTTTGAGCATGAGAGGACGTGTGCGAGGGTCTAGATTAGTTCCTTCTTGGTTACCAGATTGGGCATTTCAGATGGTAATTCTCCAGAAGATTTTATTGCTTCCAAGTTTCAAGTTGGCGATTGGATCAAAATCAAGTCAGGTAGAGTTAAAGCTGGCTTAAATAGATTTTCAGCTACTTGTCGCATTATTAGAGTAGCCAAGCATTATGTGGAAGTTGCGGGAGGTCACAAATGGAATTTGCGGAGAATTGCTTTGTATCAAAGTAAGGGTAATGTGATCAATAAGAGCTTTTCTCATGATGAAAGTTCAGGTGCGATGTTTGTTCCTGATGAGTGTATAGTTGATGAAAGGGGGGAGATGAGTGGTGATTCTGTTTATTTTCCTTCTGCAGTGTCAAAGGATGGTCCTATTCTTGGAGATGCAGATGCATCTTCTTCTTGTTCCAACAAAGATTGTAATTCAAATACTAGTGTAGGGAGGGTTCGTAGACCACCCTCGTATTTTCATGATTATGTCACTTCGTAGTTTACTTTGTATTAAGAGAGAGGATATGTTATGAGGTAACTTTTTATGTTGTTACTTACCTTGTCTCTCTTATCTGTGTTCATCCTACCTAATTGTAGAATCTTTATCATTCAATGTTCTTAAGAATGTCAGGCACTCAGCACTCGACATCTGGCAGTTCCTGCTAGATCGTCGAGGGTATTGGATGCCAAGTTACTCTCTCTGGAATAAATACCTAATTTCCATCCGAAGTGTCCGCGTTTATATCACAACAGCTAGCAGGGCACTGAAAACAAAGCCCCAACTGCCCCCCTTCACCACTGGACTCTCAGAGCAGCGGATTGAGCAGTCCCGGGCTTGCTCAGGGAGGTGGTATATGGGAAGAGAGTCCGAACTCAGCAACTCACAATGTAACGCTCGATATGACTGTCCAGAAAGTGCTTTAATTTAGTATATATTCTTTATTGTTTGGTTAAAAACCATTACAAATTAAAACTTGATCAGTTCATCGTAAAAAGGACCACTGAGTAGAAACCCACTAGAGCATTGTCAATAAATGATAATCAGCATATATAAAAAAAGTTTTTTTTTTAAATAAAATGCAGAAGTTATAAGTTATTTTAAACCTTTGAATGCATTGTGGGCAGATTGTCTTCGCCTGGAGTACCGGGAAGAGTACAGCTGATGTTAGCAATTTGAGGTTCTGTTGTTAATCCGGCAGGCTGGCTTCCGCCCTGCTGTGGTGGGAGAGATTTGGTGGCGCTAATTTCTTCCGGCTGCTTTGACACTTTGTGGACTAATTTAGTGAGCCCAATATTCAGCTTGGGGTTTTCAGGATTGAGGGCTGCTATTATGGCCTGACGGCAGGTTCGAACTCCTAGCCTGATCCATTCACCTCGCAGTAGTAGCCGTCTGTTTGTGAGCATAGCGGGGCATGCGCAAACTATGTGTTCCAGTGTCTCAGAGTGATAGCCACACAACCTGCATTCGATGTTGATATCTGGGTGACGCCGGTCTGGCAGGTTCTTTAAGAATGGCCAGTCACCCATCCTTAGAGCTAAGAACTTTTGTTTCAAGTGAAATGGAAAAGAGCTGGATCAGTGAGGCGACTGAACTCCTGGTTTGAAATTTGTGATTACTGTTTGTTCGATTTTTGTTTTGTTAAAAAACCACCCACCATTTTTTGCTTCCCAAAAGATATTGTTTTAGTTTTGGACAGGTTCATTTCCAAGGAGTTTCTTATTGTGTAAGAAATCAGTTTGTCAAGAAGCCTTTGTAGACCCACTTTGGTATGACTTAGTAACACCAAGTCATCGGCATAGAGCAGGTTGCTGATGCGGGTTCCATCTAATTGAGGAGGATGGTAGTTGACACTGCCTAGTGACGGAGATAGATCTGATATGAACAAGTTAAAAAGAAGTGGAGCCAGCACACAGCCTTGTTTTATGCCAGAATTGGTTCTGATTTTTCTGGACACGTGGGAGCCTTCGCCCAGATTAATTCAGATCCATGTTTCGGAATGGAGCTGGACGATTGCATTTAACAGGGTTGGGGGAATGCCCCAGGACTCTAATTTTGCCACAGTAGGGCCCGGGGTACACTTTCAAAAGCCGCTTTAAAATCAACAAAATAGCAGTGCAGCTGGGTTTGTTGGATTGCTGCTTTCTCCGTCTGCATAGTCAAGGTGAATAAGTTAGTTGTTGTGCCAGAGTTAGCCAAAAATCCGGTCTGGTTAAAATGGAGGCGCTTTGTTAAATCGGCCCAGGCCTGTAAATCTTCTAATAAAATTCTGGCGTAATGTTTGGACTCAACTTCTAGGAGTGCTATCATTTGGTAATTGTTGGGGTAATTTCTCTTCCCGCCTTTGTTGTTTGGATGAATGATAGCACCTCGCCAAGACTCAGGAATGGTATTGTATAGCCAGCAATGGAGAAACAGGTGACCATAAGTCCACGTCGAGTTTGAACATGGCCTGGGGAGGGCCGTTTTGCCCTTGAGCTCCTTCGGTCCTGGCTTTCCTTATGGAACATAAAATCTTGTTTTTTATCTCACCCGATGTCCCGATGGACTCCGATTGGAAATCGTTTTTAATTACCGTGCCCTTGATTGTTGGCACTTCAGGCAGCATAGTAAGTAAGTAACTGCACTCAAGTCGTCTTGGACTCCTTGGTTCTAAATGTGAAGTCGCCGAGTTGACTGGGCTGGCTGAGCTGTAGGCTTCAGAGTGGTTATCCGTTATGTTCTGATCTTTAAAGTGCGTTGATACAAATTGTCTCCAATCGTCTGTGCATATGTTTGTGTTACCGACTCCACTTCTGCCTCGTAGCCCCCGGTTAACAAGAAACCAAAATTGTTTTGAGTTGGGGTTCTTGCTTTTGTGGATGAGCTTCAGACAAAATTGATCCAAAGCTGCTTGTTTTTCCCTGCGTAGTGCGACCTTGAAGGCTGCCTGGGCTTGCTTGTAGGTTAAAAATGTGGTTTTGTCACCTGGGCTCTTCCTCGATTGGCATAGTGCACGGTTTCTCTGGGCTTTTAATTGCTTTGTTACGGGGGATATGCAGAATTGAAATGCTTGTTGCCTTTTACTCCACGTTGATGGAGAGTCTTCAATAGCCCAGCTGATAATAACCGGAGTGTCTGCCTCCTGTGATATGTGTTATAGAGATCTGTATTTTTCCATCAACGGTAGAGCCGTGGCATCCGTCCATTTTATTCGCCTTCAGTTTTCTGTTTGACAGTCTGAGTTGGTGTGGGCGAGTTCAAGGTGTCATGGGGTGGTAGCTGATAGTGTTATGATTTGTGGTTAGTGATCGATCTCAGCTTATGGTGAGATGTAGTTATTATCAATCAAGGGAAGTACCTCTGAGCTCCCTAAAGTAAAGTCCAGAAAGGAATGTGTTCGACCATCTGAACGGGTCCATGCAGGGGGAATGTCCGTATGAAGACGCCCATTCAACACAGTAAATCCTACACTACTCAGTTGTATGACCGCATACTCCCCCAGTTTCGATGGTCTGTTTCCAGTGGGAGTCGACTGTGGAGCAAAATGTGCGGGAACCGTTGGGGGATCGATCCTGATGTCCACTAAAGAGCTACAATGGAGATTGGTGTTAAAGTCACCTGATATTATAGTTGGTATGCTGCCGTGCTTACTTAGGAGATTGCAGACTATATTGGTTAGATTGTCCATTTTGGATTTTTTATCAGTGGTAGATGGAGAAATGTAGACATTAAGGAGAAGCAGCTGCCGATGGTAAACATCGTTTACAACGATGTTTTCACAACGCGGTACCTTTACACCGCGGCTGTGACAACGCAAGTCGTTACCACGACTTGCGCTGGAGGGCGCTCAAGGTCTAAAAATAGTTAATTTACTATCCTAACACCTTCCCTAGGGTCCACGGGGACTGGTGTTAGAATAGTAAATTAAACTATTCGAAATCCGCGCCCCCCCAACGCAAGTCGTGGTAACGACTTGCGTTGTCACGGCCGCGTTGTAAAGGTATGCGTTGTGACGGTACGCGTTGTACCGTCATATATCCGCTGCCGATCAATGGATGAACGTCCTAACACTATGCCGGAGAGCCAGTTTTCCTCAAGTTGTATCTGTGTGATGCTTTGGGATAATTTGGTTGATACATATATCGAAAGGCAGCCACTCGGCCTGCCAAACTTCGATTGTCTCAAGGCGTATTACGTGAATTCCAGATAGCCTTCTATGGGGATGCTCTCTACTGCCCAGGTTTCCTGTATTCTTTTAGGAACCCAAGGGTGGCCAGAGATTGACTTTTCAGCCCAAATCCGTTGATGTTCCAGGAGCATATTGTTAGGGCCTGGTGGAAAATGTTTCAATTGTTCTGTGGTTTTGATAAAGCCCCTGGCACACATGACCAGTCCACCCTATCAACGTTTTGCTTGCTGAATGTGCACTCTGGAGTTGCTTTTAGCGAGTGACTTCTTGCTGACTTTAAAACTGAAAACTGGACCGGGGTTGTGCTGAAAGGATGAGCACATTGTTTTCTAATATTGATGGATAGTGAGAGACACTTGACGTTGTACTTATTATGCCCCAGTTTTTAAATTGTTCGTTTTTTGACTGAACTAATTCTCAAATTACTGGGGATGCTAGTGTGAGTTGGGTTACTTCACCCATGTTGGGTCCTGTGACGGGTAAAAATTCAATTGCAACTATGTATTTTGTTTGGATGGTACTTCAGTCCGGCAATGATTTAAATAGCCTGAGGATGTTCCCACGTTCAGAATATCATAAGGGCCTCTTGAGACGTATTCTGGGGTTAGCAGTAGTTTGGTGTCTGAGCTATTGGTTGCATAGATAAAGACCTCATCAGTTGTTACCGGCCTTATTTGTTTGGGGATTTCTTTGGTTGGCAGAGTTGTTGTAATTATGACAGGCAGTTGAGGAGACGGTTCTTGATAAAGGGTAATCGGAGGTAAAACAAAAGGCCTAATACTTTGGCCACCAACTTATGATGATTTGGTAAATTTGAGGAATTCAAGCAAGATTGTTCCTCTGCTGTGTGCTCTGGGCCCAGGAGGTGGTCCACCACTGTGGGAAGTGGCGTTAGATGGTGTAGGGGCCCTTGGTGCTCTGCGTTGGGTGCTGGCACCTCTGTGAGGGATTTATTAAGACCGGGTTTTGCTTGAGTGAGTAACAGAGGTGGAGGCAATAGATTTTGCGCCGGCACTACCGGTTGACTGTTCTGGCATGAGAATTCTTTCATGGTTACCGGTTCTGGCGCGATTGGATGGTGTCTTGAATTTGCTCCTGTTGTAGCTGGCTTGGCTCGCTCTACCCTTGATGTTTTTGAGTTGGTCTTTTGAAGGTAACCAACTCTGGAGCTTTCAGTTTCTGTTATTTGTTTATTCCGGCTCTTCCGCTGTCTTTTTTTTCACGTTTTGACAGTTGATGTGGTTAATGGGGGACAGGTGATTATGTGTGATTTATGTTGCAGTGTGCTAGCTCCACGAGGTACAAAGGGAGGGGCTGAGATTGTGCATCAACAGAAGTAGGGTCTTGGACAGAACTCAGGGCCTGGGGAGGGGAGTCTTAAAGCCCTGACTCTGGTCGCTTCTTGATTTCCATTAATACTGAGGAGACAAATTGGGGTAATGATGATAAAGAATCAATTATGGGAGAGCAGCAGAATACTGATTGGACCAGTTGGGTTTGGGATTGAGCTTTTATAATAAGTGAGTTGAGCACCTCCAGTTTTTTATCAGTCCCGGCGGTGTATACTGCTAGGGTGTTTAGAAGGTGCACCTGTAGGTCCATCTTATCAGAATGATATGTCAGTGCTGTGGCCGTTGTTTGAAGGGTTTGCAGTAGTTGGGACCATAGGTCATTAAGGTCAATTGTGGTTGGCTTTTCATGCACAATAGGCTTGTTAGGTTAATTAGTGAAAAATTATAAATCTAAAGAGGTGAGGATTACTTTCTCATTGGGCCACTCTTGATTTACCATTTGATCTCTTCGGTCTGTGTTGTTGTGAGGACTCTCGGTGCTACACTGGTTGGGATTGCTGAGGTTGGCACTTGGATGGGTAACGACCTGTGGTGATAGGACTCTGGTGCTTCTAATTTGGTTATCCGATTGGGTTAAATGTGGGAATTTTTGTGCTATTGGAGAGAACTGGCTTGAGTTCGGGGCAGACTGTAGAATTGGCTGAAGTGCATCTTGGAAGGTGCTGACTTGGAGGGAAGCCCGTTCGGTTTGAGCTGACTGCGAGTCGGGAGTCTGGTATAGACCTCTATCCTCCGAGGCGTCTAAAGCGTCGGTTAGAAAGGACTCTGTTGTTGGAGGTGGACTTGTTGGTGTTGAGCTCCCGAGTCCTCCGGCTGCAGCATGAATCATGGGCTGAACCAGAATTTGATGAAATGCAGCTTCTTTGTTCGTGAAAAGGGGGCTTGAGGTTTGTTGAGGGGACTGGATTTTCTCCTTGAGGTTGTCACTGGTGCCGAATTCCTAAAATAATCTCTTACTGAGATTTTTTTGATTATTGAATTTGTGAGCTCTGTCTGGCCTGGTTCTGGCTTGTCAGTGGACGGATGGTCATGGCCTGAGCAAAAAACTGGTTTTGAGTTTGCCGGTGAGTGGGTTTGCGTGGCAGCCATTGAGGATGCTACCTTCGTCTTTGCACTTTTTTGGGGGGTCTTTGTCGGAACTTTCCTTACTCGCCACAATCTCATTATAGGGATTTTTTGATACTATAAACAGCCCTACATCTTTCTTTGTTTTACTGATGGTTAGTCGACTTTGCTAAGGGTCCGTCTATAGGCCTTGTGTGCCACTGTGTCCTATCACTATTGGAGGCTACCCACGGATAAGCAAAGGTGACTAGCAGTATTTGCGCTGGTGAGGTCGAAAGGTGAACTGTTTAGCTTACAATGTGTTGAAAAGGAACCCTTCCAACGGAGGCTCTGCTCTTCTACAGGTGTGCAGTTACAGTTCCTTCATTCACCTCACCCGCCTCGTCTCCTCCGAGCCTGCAGCATGCTGCCATCTCCGGGGACAAACAACCCTCACTCGTGCTTAGCCAAAGCCTTGCTTGGATCTCAATCCCTAGCTCAGTGGTGCTCCGCGTGTACCCACAATGATTGCCTGAGCTGCTGACACAAGTAAAAGGTGTCAAAGTGCCCAAGACGTGCTATATGTGTCACTTTGGGCAGGCTGCACAGTAGAAATGTGGAGCACATGGACATTCCTGTCCCAACAAAATGCTATGAATACTACAGTAAATAATCTTTTCCCCTCATAAAAGTGCTGGAGTTAAACTTTATTGTGGAAGGCTCATAGTGTATTTAGTAGCTGACATGTTCTAGTGCTTGAAAGTATCATATAGCAAGTTAGAGAAATCCTGGTGCATCACTCATTCACTAAGCTGATTATTTAATCAGATATTGGTGGATATAAGGCTGGCACATTAGCAAAGCACACACCACCTAACACTACGATGACCAGGATCAGTCAGAGTGGCTCTTCCTTTACATGTCAGAACTATCCTGCTTGTCCCACAGATACCATATTCCAAGTTTCCAGCTCATAAAGACAATGTAACAAATTGTGTGTGTGTTAGTGGATCTATGCCATCTAGGCAGGACTAGATGAACCTCTTCTGATCCTAATATTTAGTAGAGAAATATCAAGATATTTTAACATTGTTGGCAACAAAATTATACCTGAAAAATCCCTGTGTTTGATGTGAAATACAAATAGATGAAAACAGGATTGTGAGAGCTTATTTGGTGCTGCTTGTCAAAGGGTTATCAGGAGCAATTGGAGGTGGAGGTTTAGTCTTGGACTCTGAGTATCTATTGTTGGAGTTGAACAGTCTGAGGCATCCTTCGGAATGGATTCTATCAGCCAGAGGAACTGTTTGCAACAGATGAACCCAACACACTCATGTAAACACTTATAATCCCCCATTTCCTATCGTCCCATGCTATGCCTCTCTCATATCACAGGGGACATTAGTATCTCCTATCTGCTGTAAACTTCCTTCCCTTCATTTCTGTATTCCTACCCCCGCTGTCGATCAAAACACTGCTTGGTTTCCCTCACTTTATTCTCAACTAAACCAGATATAGGAAAGTGGCTGGCTTTTGAAATTCAGTTTTTTCTTTTTTTTACTGGCCACAACATTCAAATTACTCATTTTGTACATTTTCAAACAAGATTGCTTCCCATAGCACTCCACTCTCTCTTCAGTCACAATCAAATATGGGTATTGTGATGGATACTTCAAAAGCTCAGACTTCTCACCCTTAGAATATGTACAGAAGCCAGACAGGATCCAGAGATCTTTCTTAGAAGTGCTCCTGTGCTGCTCTGCTAGGTGGCATAAGTGGGGCTCCACGGTGACTACACATTTAGGTGCCACCCCTGCACTTTGACATATATTTCTTATGTTTCACACATTCCAATGTGGATATGGATCTCTGCTCCCAACTGTCCTGGTCTTCTGACAAATTCAAACTTTTGTACAGTGTTCTAGGGAACAATGCCCACAGTGAAAATGACAGGCTTCCAGCCATGTGAAATGAAATGAATGAAATGAAATGACATTTATAAAGTGCGATGGCTACCCTGAGGCCTCCCAGCGCCACGGACGAACAACAGAGGACCGAGCCGGTATAGTTAAATACAGTCCCTAAAGAGCCATGTTTTTAGAAGCTTTGGGAAGGTCATCAGGTTGAGCTCACTTCGAAGGTGAAGTGGAAGAGCGTTCCAGAGAATTGCAGCGTTATAGGAGAAGGACCGTCCATCACATCTGGCTCTCCTTATCCTGGGAGGTAAAGAAAGAAAGGCAGCAGTTGAACGGATGTCTCTCCTAGGTTGGTAAGGAGTAATCAGGGATTGGATAACAGCAGGGCCATTCTTCCAGAAGGCTTTGAGGGCCAGACACATGGCCTTAAACTGAATCCTTTCCCTGATCGACATCCAATGAAGGGTCACCAGGGCTGGTTTTGCATACTGCTGGCGAGGGATTTGGAGGAGCAGGTGGGCGGCACAGTTTTGGATAATCTGGAGCTTGTTCATGGTGTATTGTGGGACTCCCAGATAGAGGACGTTCCCGTAGTCCAGGTGGGAAAGAATAAGGGCCTCTACCATGATCCTTCTAGCTTGGAAAGGGAGGAGGGGAAGGATCTTACGAAGCCTCCTAATTAAGCCATAGCAAGTGGCAGAGAGTTTCGCTGCCTGATGATTAAACGTGAGGGAATGATCGAGCCAGATGCCAAGACTCCTAATCTGGTCCTTTGGGGCTGGCGCTGGCCCAAGGCAGTTAGACCATAGCAAGGCAGAGTTGAAGGAAGGGGGGTTACCCAGGAGCATACATTTTGTCTTGTCCCCATTGAGTTTAAGGCAGAAGAGTTCCATCCACTTGGTAACATCCTTTGGGCAAGAGCCTAGGGTGTTAGATGACCTCTCGGTGGTTTACTACCATCACGACCTGCGTGTCATCTGCATTTGTTATGATTTTTATGCCAAATTGATTGACAATCTCCGCCAGGGCTCTCATATATACATTAAAAAGTGTGGGGCTCACTGAGGATCTCTGAGGCACCCCAAAGCTGAGAGGCAACTGTTTGCCGACAACTTCTCCTTCAAAGACCTTGAAGTCAAGGGAGCATGAAGCAGATGTCAGACACTGACCCCACACATGGTATTTCTGTGGTGTCTAGGCCCCAGTCAGAACTTCAAGTTGTGTGACAAATGTTCTACACCCAAAGTTAATCTGGTACTGAAAGGTGAGACTTTACATCAGCAAACACAAGAAGAGATCACCGTGAAAGTATAGGTCCCGGTTATGCTCAATGTTCCAATTGTAGGCTAGGTCCCAGACCCGGTCTCATGCCCACTCCCTTTCATGCTTTACTTCCCACTAAAATTCTTCTGGGAAGTTGAAATCAAAGTCTGATCACAACCATAAAAAACAACGCGGAACTCGATCCAATCCCATAACTCGAAACCCAGTGAGAATGGTGCAAGGGCACCAAGATACAAATCATAGGCCTTTGAAATCCTCAGAACATATACCAATTCCACAGTTGGTGTTGGTGCACATGGGCCATTATCAACTTCACAGCAGATAGCAGTCTTCAAGAGGTCATGCTGCAGATTTTTGGTGTTCTTATGGCTCCCTCTGGCTTCCATTTAGGCCCTAGGAAGCAACAGGGAACTCCAGCCAGATGGCTGCGTGCAGGTCCACCTCGAAGCATTCTGCCCCCTTAAACGCGACCTGCTCCGGTGCAACCCTGCTCTAGCACCAATGTCCAAGCAAGTTTAATTTGTGCCTTTTGTGACAATGATTCTGGTAATGCCAATAGAAGACCAAATTCTGATTCAATTAATACAAGTGTGGCTGCGTCAAGCAATGAAATCCAGTGGACTTAAAGTAGTATAAAAAAAACTTTATTTCAAAATGCTTTTTCAAAAGGTCAATAGCAAACATCGCTCAGCCAACGCTTTTCATTCCCTCTAAGGGAATTTTATCTGGGCTTATAAATTCATCATGAAGTATGGTGACTCATTAGTAATTAGAGTTTTCACAGGTATAATGACGCCTGCATGTTGTATGTTATATGGATTGAGGTATTGGGTCCATCAGTTCTTTGGGATGTCAGAAAAAGATTGGATTAACCTGGTGATAACTGTATCACCAGGTTAATCTAATCTTTTTTCAGTACCATTCAATGTAAGGCATGACGTATTTACACTGGCAGTGTATTTGTCTTATATTGCACCTTTCAATATGGCACCCATCGAGTTAGGAACGAGGCTTCATTCAGGCTTATTGTCCGTTCTTGAGGTTTATATCGTGGACAGATTTTTAATTGGCTACAGTATTCACATTACACTTCGTAACAGAGGTCTAAAAACCTGGGAATTGAAAGGTTCTTGTATATTGGTAAGTAGTTTAATTGGCAGCGTTTTGCACTGACAGTGTATCTCACCCACATTGCACATTTTAATATGGCTGACATCAGGCAGGGACGCGGTTTCGTCCCTGCTTGTTGTCCATCGTTGTGGATAACATCAGGGGAACATTTTAAATATGCACCAGCGTTCATTTGGGCATAGTAACATCATGGCAACCGACCCCCACCCCTCATATCATGCATCCCGCAAATAACACACTACACACCAGTGTTAACTTGGGAAAAGCTGCTGCAGGTTTATTACATACAACGTTATGTAATCATTGTGGGTTAGCTTACGGGCGATCCAAGGGCAGGCCGCATTCTCGCCACCTGCCCCCCTGATGAGCCAGGCAGCACCGTGGCGAACCCCCTATGTGCTGCCCCTTCTGGTAACCCTCCTGGATCACCTGACCCTTGGTCTTTTGTACTCACGCCCCTTTCGGGGCGGAGCGTTGCTAGGCAAGCCCCTGGTTGCACAGGCCCACAACCGCCCGAAGGACTACTTGGGCGTGGACACAGGTTCCAGGAACCTCCCATGAGGCCCCTGGTATTAGGCTCTGGCACCCCTATGTGCCGCACTGAGGTACACTTCTGCACCTATCTGCTTCCAGATCGCCCTGTAACTCCGCCTGCAACGAGAAATACAAACATTAAAAAAGTTCTTGCCATGTCCCCCATGCCGACACGCAGGGTGAGCGGTAGGGTGGGAGATTGCGTGTCCTCAGCGAGGCCACCACGAGGCGTCCGGTGCAACAAAGAGGCAGGCAACATGGCGAGGGAGACTTAAGTACCCCTCGCCCTGCCTGGTGCACCGGACGTGACGTCACAACCACGACCCCTTGGAGACTCCTCCTGTCTCCCGGGGGAGGAGAAAAGGGGGGGCGGGGGAAGCCCTCTGTTACTAGAGGGCCGCCCTCCTGAGTGGCCACCGATGGTGGCCTCGGGCAGCCGCATTTCACCGAATAGAGATTACACAGCTTGGCAAACGCATGGTTTGTGTTTAACCGTGAGTGGACAGTGAGAAGACAGTTTCTGAGTGCTTACGAGCACTAACTTTTAGATACTTGAATTAATTTGATATAAGGTAATGGTTATCGTGTGTTTCACTGGTCGTGTTCTGTGTTTTATTTTGGTTGTTCGCAGAGACAGTGACTGAGCAAAGAGCAGGTTACCTTTCCATTGGAATATCTTCACGTTTGGAGTTGAGCCAGTGAACGTTTATTTCGCACCAGTGTGTTTTAAACATTTTTTACTGTTTTTCAGTGATGTCTCAAACTTATTCTGCCATATTTTGATTATAGATTGTCTTGCTTGATTATATCATCATTGGCACGGATTCTCTATTGAAACAGATCATATGAGGTAGGAGTGGATAGATTCATGAGTTTTTATTTGTATTCTCATTCTTTGTTTGTACTTTTATTTTCATCTTGATAGTGACTCACACCACAGGATTTACAATAATGGCAGTTTCACTAAGGCCCCATGGGCAAGCTTGTTAAATCTCATGAATACCTCTACATAAAACTGATTGTACACTTCAGCAGTCTGGAACTGATCAGACATAGTATTCATATGAAGAGGTATGAAACACAACTTTGGTTCACGAGAAATTTCGGTGCATGTAGGGTTGTTGACCGTATGTGATTCTCCATGTATATTACAATTGTTTAAACATTGGCATTTCGTTCGGGTTTCAGATATTCCCCTGAAGAAGGGGCTTCGCAGTCCCAAAATGCATAGGGCACGAAAATGAACTGGACATGAACATTTTTGTATAGCACATAAAATGTTATGATTTCATGTTTATGTTATATGTTGTATCAAAGCTTTTTTGATGATGAAACAATTACTGCAATGAACAAATGCGAGGTACTAGTAGATATGGTACATAAAGTAATGAAATAATTACATGACACAAACTAAGAAACTAAATAATAAATACTGAGCGAATGCAGTATTAACAAGAATTGTGTTTCAGATTTTGATGAATTAATTTATGAATTTTCATTCTAAGTGAACAGTGCACGAAATCTGTGTACTCGTTATATGTAGCTTGATAGATAAGCACCCATCACTTGAGTTAAACAGAGCCCCTGCTCCTCTACCTTACACAGGCCAGTTTCTCTTTAGAAAAGCAGAAAGGCAGTGTCAGCGTTCACAATTAACCACTGCTTTGCGTGAAACTCCACATCCACCGCGAACATTTTCCAAAAGCCCAAAAGTCCTTTGCATGAAGTTCTGTACTATGGGCTTGAACCTTTTCTACATTTATAGTAAGCATTTATTTTGACGTGAATGGCAGACACGATTGCTGTTAGCCACAAGGCTGCCAGTGCACACATTCCAACACAACAAATATTCGCAGAATGGACACTGAAAGCACATGTCTACTCTCAGGTTAAAACTCATGGCGATACATTGTGCTTTTGCAGAAAATTTTAACATTGATGGCTACATGAGTTACACATTCACCGCTGACATATGTTCTGATCTGTGTGGCCCGTGATGACAAATTAGCTTTCTTATCCAACTGAATTATATACCCTGTGGGTGCAATTACATTTGAAAGCAGTACCATCTGTTAGTTGCAGCTCTTGGAGATGGCATTGACCGGAATGTAGTGCTCTACAACAGCTTCCTGTGTACGTTATTCGATAATGGTAAAGAAAAGTACACTTTGCACCTGTATTTTTATTATGCCGCTACCACGTTCCATTTCTGGTAATAATGGGTAGCATTTATTGTTGCAAATATATAACGATTCATTGGGAAAACTCAGAAGTGTTAGAATATTTAATAAGTACCCCTTCAGAAATTGTACACCAATAGCTTTTTGATGAAATGTCATTAGTACATTTGTTGTCAAAATGCACCATTTTGTCTTCTAGTTTGAAAAAACACAATTCTTGGACAGAGCCCATTAGTGACTCCCCTCCTCCCCACCCCCTTTGGAAGTGCTGACATCACTCACTTAAGGCAATACAAAATGAATGTGTCCGTCTGTAACGCAACTGGTGCTCATGTAAAGTGCTCTGACAACTTCGGGCCTAATTCCCGCTATATAAAACTCAGAAAAAAAATAATAACAAAAATTGTCAGTTGTTTCTGCCTCATAATACACTATACTTTGGGTAGGGTCAGAGGCCAGAAATTTTTAAAGACTCAACGGGATATTCAGCCCCACTATAAACATTTAAACACAACACATATCCCGGGGTCTACTGGAAAAAAACACTCATACTATACTATCCAAGACTCACTCTGAAGTTCAATCCTAATGGAATATACACAAATTGCATGGATTCCCATCACTCACCATTCCAGGTGACATGCTTCATCATCTGGGTCTCCTTAAATAGGGCTTCAACTCCACCCTATTGATACAGGAACCCAAGGATGTTTTTAGTGTTAGTGCAGATGTGAGCAAATATTGATGTGGAGTGTATGGGAACAGTGCAGTGCAAATAAAAGTGAGGCATTTAAAATTGATGCATATTAAGACCACAATGTATTCTTGTCTGATGCGATCAATAGTTAAAAACAGTGTTTAAAGACAGTTTCAACAAATAGCTGTCTGTAAATAATCAATCGGTCAACATGTTTCAGCACCCAAAGGCAAATTTTTACCCAGTGCTTTCGTCAGGACCTATTAAGTATTATTGCTACTACATTAGTGAAAAGTAAATAAAATAAAACGTGAAAAACTGCTGTGGAACAATACAACCTTACAGCTTGGTTCACACAGTTCACGATCCTCGTGTCTCTTGCGGGATCTATAAGGAATACAACCAAGGTATATATATATATATAAAAATATAAAAGTGTTGGAAGACAACATACGTGTCCTACATAAAGCCTTAGTAATTATAATTTCACATTAGGCTGGCCCTCATAGTGGGCAAATGTCCATCAAGCCTTACCTCAAGACTATAGAGGAATTACCTCACCCCACCTGGCAACCGCTCAGTGTAAAGGAGGCACCACTCTGGAAAAGGGGAACAAGGTACACCAATGCATTAACTTGTGCACTGTTCATCTTTAACGTTTCTCACACAATCCGATTGTTTAACACACAGTACAAACTAAACACTCCAACACACAACATTAATCATGTATAATCCCCAAAGAGTGGGGGAATGTAATTACTTCTAAGCACTAGTTGTATAGTAGTGCAATCTAATAGATCTGGCCAGGGGCATAATACTGGCTAAAAGTAGGAGCGCTCTTATGCTCTTCAATGAACAACGGTCTCCCTCGATTCATTATAAATGTGGCCAAGAATCTTATAAAGCACCACAAAAGCAGCCGGGTCTGCAGTGTATCAGAAACCAGTCAGGAGACTCCGGTAATGCTCACAAAACAAATGAGCAAAGAAACTGATAACGCGATGGATCAAACTATCAGACTATCCAGTGATCAAATGCCACGGAGACAACATAGAACACACTTTGCACCTCTATTTTTATTATGCCGCTACCACGTTCCATTTCTGGTAATAATGGTTAGCATTTATTGTTGCAAATATATAACGATTCATTGGGAAAACTCATAAGTGTTAGAATATTTAATAAGTACCCCTTCAGAAATTGTACACCAATAGCTTTTTAATGAAATGTCATTAGTACATTTGTTGTCAAAATGCACCATTTTGTCTTCTAGTTTGAAAAAACACAATTCTAGGACAGAGCCCATTAGTGACTCACAGCCTTCCCACCCCCTTTGGGAGTGTTGACATCACTCACTTAATGCAATACAAAATGAATGTGTCCATCTGTAAAGTGCTCTGACAACTTCGGGCCTAATTCGCGCTATATAAAACTCCGAAAAAAAATAATAACAACAATTGTCAGTTGTTTCTGCTTCACCATGTTAAACTTCACCATTCGCCACGGCCTAGGGAACATGCAGTTTCATAACTGCGCTATGTTCTAGGGAACAAAGGCCACAGTGAAAATGACAGGTTTCCAGCCATGTCGAGGGAGCATGAAGCAGATGTCAGACACTGACCCCACACATGGCATTTCTGTGGTGCCTGGGCCCCAGTCAGAACTCCAAGTTGTGTGACAAATGTTCTACACGCTGAGGCAATCTGGGACTGGAAGGTGAGACAGTACATCAGCAAACACAAGAAGAGATCACCGTGAAAGTATAGGTCCCGGTTCTGCTCAATGCTCCGATTTTAGGCTACGCCCCAGACCTGGTCTCATAGCCACTCCCTTTAAGGGTTACTTCCCACACAAAGTCTTCTGGGAAGCTGACATCGAAGTCTGAGCAACCATAAAAAAGGCAAAGCGGTACTCGGCCCAATCCTGTAACTAGTACATGGAGAATCACCTATGGCTAACAACCCTATATGCACCGGAATGTCCTTTCCCTCTCCCCTTCTCAAAATGTATAAAGACGTTGTATGTTTTTTCTTACAGATTTCTATTACTGCACATTCATTTTGGCGTATCAATATTGTTCTTGTATTTGGTTGATAAGTAGTGTGTATTGAATTCAATAAAGTATTTTTTAACACTATAACTGCGGTATGTTACAAAGTACCTGCGGTACATGTTAGATTGTTGGCCTTGCTTGCTTGGGGAGTGGGACTATCAGAGTTGTACTGAATAAATCTTTTCATATTCTGCCACTTTTTTCTAAGTGGGACAATGACTATATAGCAAATAACACACATTGCTGAGAAGGCCATCTATGGTAGGAAAGGTTCTGGAACGGACAAACTAAAGACTCAGAGATGTGTACACACCATTTTGTGATTTCCTATTACTAATGACGTAGTCTGCTTTCTGTTAATGTATGTGCTATTGAAATGTCCGCCAGGCGCCAGCCAATCAACCAGTGGCTGATGGCACTATGAATGTAATGGCAACATTTCGCGAAAGTGGCCTGGGCGACCTTTTCAAACAGCGAAATTACATTTTTCGTTAGGGGCACTTCTGTGCGACTATTGGGAACACGCAGCTGATTGACATAGAAACAAAAATTTGTGCTAAGTGTTTCTTTTCTGACATGAACAAACATGGCCATCGCACAATCAAAACCATAACCGAACGTGAGCGCAGACTTTGCTCGTATTTGCTCACGCCACGTTTTATCAGCGATCCGAACTCGCATGAAGGGAAGAAAGCTTGATTTTATTTTCATAGGCTGCTTATGTCTGGCTAGCAATGTTCTTGGTATTTTTGATTCAGCGCCTGTTCCTGCCATTTTACCGAGACGGTCCTTCATGACATGATGTGTTTTTCTATTAAATCGATTATCTTGGTTTTGTCGATTCGTTTCTATCCCGTGGGCCATCTCCGCTGCCCTGGTCTCTCTTTATTGATCGAGTGCTCAGCACGACATCTTTATCAAACTCTGCTCTTCGGCAGCTGAGGCCCAAACTTGGGAAAGAGGAACCCAGCTGCCAAAGTGTGCAGCGTAATTGATGTGGCGCACAGAATGCCCAATCGATAGGTAATGGTAGCACAGTTCCTGCTGAAGGAATTGGCTCGTGGGGCAGAAACGAGGGCAGTGCGTCCACGCCCAATACAAGTAAAGGGTTAAATCATTCTCACCAAGTGTGTCAAGTGAAAAAAGTAAATACACCAGAGAATCCAAGCGTAGACTTTTGTCCGCTATCATCTTTAAAACGTGTTTCTTCTTCCATTATCTGGGATCTAACTCCAGGCACCCCAAAGGATTGTCAACGTATGTTTATTCATCAGGTTCAGCAGGGAGCCCCCTTGACTGCGACCTCATGTCAATAAACGGGAGTTCTGTCTGCATTCAAAGCAATCAAGACACATATGAGGAACACTATTCACGGATACATTGATCGTTGATGGGTGTTCACTTTATCAGAATATAGGAATATAAAGATTAAAATCTTGAATGTAAATTATGGTCACCCTGAACCTCTGCAATCTGGTTTTAAATTAGAGTTCATGGCTTGCTTAACAGAAGATCTAGAAAACAGGAGGCCTTGCCTAACAACTTGTATGACGGCAATGTATTAATAGAATGAATTACATAACCGGCTCTTCATGCTTCTGGCGTTCTGAGGCTCAACTCATTGAGGAGCTAACAGTAATGCACCTCCCACAGAGGAGTAGGCATTGCACGCTGCAATAGGGCCTCTCCTTCAGAGAGCGGGATGCAGTCTGCCTGTTGTCCACTGACCAGCAGGATGGTGTGTAGCAGGGAGAAGGGTTTTCTATCTCAAGCAGATACTGGAATCATTAGTATGCGACTACGCAGATGTATGAGTGTGGACAAGAGCTGGAGACAGTGTTTTCCTGATTGTGTCCACACTGTCTTCAACCACCTCACCCGAAACAGCTTCTGTGTCAACCGTCAATTCATCAACACACCACTAGCTGGATCATTGTTGGACATAACCTCTGAATCCCCTGAAGGAACAAAAGTCTAGGGGTCTGAAGGTGCCTCATTGCTACCTGTGTGAATATTCTCTGCAGGAGGATTCATAGTTTCTTGATAAGTAATTTGAAGTTTGTATTCTGCTTGCCTAATGTGGCATTTTTTCACCTCTTTAGTCTTGACCACTATTGTTTCCAAGCTGCCACATGTATCACAGGGAATCTTTTGCAAGGCATCTCTACTGCAGATATCTGTAAATGCCTCATTGAGTAGACTTTTTATATAGCCTTATAACCTGCCGCAGAGGGGTATACCGGCTATTAAAGGCCCTCTCCAGCGTTAAAGGCCCGAGCTGAAGGCGAGGGCCTTTAACAGGGGAGAGGGACTTTAATAGCCGGTATAGCCCAGCTACGAAGGGCTATAAGGCTATTGGAAATTTCTGCCACTCGAGGGCAGAATGTTCTAACAAAAAAAAAAGCCTTATTGGGAGCATGAGGGGATTGAAATCCCCTCAGGCTCCCTGAAGCCTTTGTTCACAGCCAGAGCTGTGAACAAAGAAGCATTGGAATGTTGGAGCTCCAGGCTTATATCAGCCATTATAAGCCCGGTACAAAAGGGGGTGGTGATGGACGGAGCATCTGAACCAATCAAACACTCACACCCAGTCAAAAGATCTGGGTTTGACCCATCACCGTTTTTTAGCCCACTCTGCCACCCCAGTTCAGACATGGCTATATGCAAATCAGTCTGACCCTGTGCCTCATGGGAACGGTCCAGCCCGAACTGCCAAGCCATGCCTTCCCTGGACCGGAAACAAGCTTCCGAGGACCGGTTTCAGGCATTACAGCCGTCTTCAGCCCGGCTTGCTTGAATCCAGTGGCAAAGTGAGCAAGGGACTCACGTCTGAGCATACCCTGCCACCCTTATGGCAGCCAAAAGCGGTACAAAAGGGGGTGGTGATGGACGGAGCATCTGAACCAATCAAACACTCACACCCAGTCAAAAGATCTGAGTTTGACCCATCACCGTTTTTTAGCCCACTCTGCCACCCCAGTTCAGACATGGCTATATGCAAATCAGTCTGACCCTGTGCCTCATGGGAACAGTCCAGCCCGAACTGCCAAGCCATGCCTTCCCTGGACCGGAAACAAGCTTCCGAGGACCGGTTTCTGGCATTACAGCCGTCTTCAGCCCGGCTTGCTTGAATCCAGTGGCAAAGTGAGCAAGGGACTCACGTCTGAGCATACCCTGCCACACTTATGGCGGCCAAAAGCGGTACAAAATGGGGTGGTGATGGACGGAGCATCTGAACCAATCAAACACTCACACCCAGTCAAAAGATCTGGGTTTGACCCATCACCATTCTTTAGCTCACTCTGCCACCCCAGTTCAGACATGGCTATATGCAAATCAGTCTGACCCTGTGCCTCATGGGAACAGTCCAGCCCGAACTGCCAAGCCATGCCTTCCCTGGACTGGAAACAAGCTTCCGAGGACCGGTTTCTGGCATTACAGCCGTCTTCAGCCCGGCTTGCTTGAATCCAGTGGCAAAGTGAGCAAGGGACTCACGTCTGAGCATACCCTGCCACACTTATGGCGGCCAAAAGCGGTACAAAAGGGGGTGGTGATGGACGGAGCATCTGAACCAATCAAACACTCACACCCAGTCAAAAGATCTGGGTTTGACCCATCACAGTTCTTTAGCCCACTCTGCCACCCCAGTTCAGACATGGCTGTATGCAAATCAGTCTGACCCTGTGCCTCATGAGAACAGTCCAGCCCGAACTGCCAAGCCATGCCTTCCCTGGACCGGAAACAAGCTTCCGATACCGGTTTCTGGCATTACAGCCGTCTTCAGCCCGCCTTGCTTGAATCCAGTGGCAAAGTGAGCAAGGAACCCACGTCTGAGCATACCCTGCCACACTTATGGTGGCCAAAAGCGGTACAAAAGGGGGTGGTGATGGACGGAGCATCTGAACCAATCAAACACTCACACCCAGTCAAAAGATCTGGGTTTGACCCATCACCGTTCTTTAGCCCACTCTGCCACCCCAGTTCAGACATGGCTATATGCAAATCAGTCTGACCCTGTGCCTCATGGGAACAGTCCAGCCCGAACTGCCAAGCCATGCCTTCCCTGGACCGGAAACAAGCTTCCGAGGACCGGTTTCTGGCATTACAGCCGTCTTCAGCCCGGCTTGCTTGAATCCAGTGGCAAAGTGAGCAAGGGACTCACGTCTGAGCATACCCTGCCACACTTATGGCGGCCAAAAGCGGTACGAAAGGGGGTGGTGATGGACGGAGCATCTGAACCAATCAAACACTCACACCCAGTCAAAAGATCTGGGTTTGACCCATCACCGTTCTTTTGCCCACTCTGCCACCCCAGTTCAGACATGGCTATATGCAAATCAGTCTGACCCTGTGCCTCATGGGAACAGTCCAGCCCGAACTGCCAAGCCATGCCTTCACTGGACCGGAAACAAGCTTCCGAGGACTTGTTTCTGGCATTACAGCCGTCTTCAGCCCGGCTTGCTTGAATCCAGTGCCAAAGTGAGCAAGGGACTCACGTCTTTGCATACCCTGCCACACTTATGGCGGCCAAAAGCGGTACAAAAGGGGGTGGTGATGGACAGAGCATCTGACCCAATCAAACACTCACACCCAGTCAAAAGATCTGGGTTCGACCCATCACCGTTCTTTAGCCCACTCTGCCACCCCAGTTCAGACATGGCTATATGCAAATCAGTCGGACCCTGTGCCTCATGGGAACAGTCCAGCCCGAACTGCCAAGCCATGCCTTCCCTGGACCAGAAACATGCTTCAGAGGACCGGTTTCTGGCATTACAGCCGTCTTCAGCCTGGCTGGCTTGAATCCAGTGGCAAAGTGAGCAAGGGACTCACGTCTGAGCATACCCTGCCACACTTATGGCGGCCAAAAGCGGTACAAAAGGGGATTTGTTTCCGGTCCAGGGAAGGCATGGCTTGGCAGTTCGGGCTGGACTGTTCCCATGAGGCACAGGGTCAGACTGATTTGCATATAGCCATGTCTGAACTGGGATGGCAGAGTGGGCTAAAGAACGGTGATTGATTAAACCCAGATCTTTTGACTGGGTGTGAGTGTTTGATTGGTTCAGATGCTCCGTCCATCACTACGCCCTTTTGTACCATTATAAGCCCGGAGCACTCCATTGTTTTCAATGAAGCTCCCAACATTCCAATGTTCTATTACTCTTTACTTCATCACTATAACGTTCATCTAGAACTTGATTCACTTTTTTATGTTCTCTATAAGCATTTCAGCTTATCGGCATAGCGCAATACAGTATTCTTCTTTCAGAAAGCTGGTTTCCTCCTCAGAATAAACTACAGCTCCAGGTAACGCTCCTTTAGTGCCTAATAGTCACCCGGGGTACCGTTTAATGATATCCAACAGACCACCAAACATAGTCCATATGAGGAAAACCCTCACAGACTAAGCCTCCAATGTAGGAGCAAAGCAATTGTCTTCTTGGGGACTGATGCAAATTACTTGTTTTAGTCGATCCTAGAGAAGAGCGGAGGTGTGGGATTCCCTTCCATGTGTTCCTATGTGTGTGCTGTAGAATGTTTGTGTTCTCTTCTTGGCTTCTGGCTGAGGGACAGTTGGATCTGGATGGTGAACTGGGCAGAGATGTTGGTAGGCACATTTCTGCTGTAATTGAAGTTATTAAATGTATGTTAAAACTGCAATAACCGGCGCTTGCTAGGACACCTTGTCATCACTGGAAATTGAGTTGTTCCATATAGTTGCCTAGAAGAGTATTCTACACCCTAAAAAAACAACCATCTGGCACTAACGAGTTTCTGCAAGTATATTGTTTTGAGTGTCTTTATGCAGTTAGAGACTTTTGTTTTGGAAAGGATTTTGTGTTCTGTGTGTCTTGTTGCAAATGGTCTCCACTCATTTAGTTAGTCCGCAAGGACTTTTTGATCCCCCGGTTTTTGGACCTTTCTGGGGGTGATTCTCACTTCCCGAGTCTCAGTTATGTAATTTCATGGTACTAGTACTAAGCATGGGTACCACCAGTGTCTACCTTTCAAGATAAGGTCACTGTTACTCAAGGTTAGTGTAAGATGCAGTGAGCTCGTTACACATGTGCACGTGCATGAGCACACGTTTGAGTTGAAGGTGAGAGACTACCATCTTGGGAGAGGTAACATGGTAGCCTCCAAGTTAGTCGGCCGGGAGCTGCTCTCTAGACTCTGGAGCATGACCAAAAACGCCATATGCCTCCACCGCCGCTTACTATGCTATTTGATGTCGTGAGACACACTGGTCTTCCTTTGTCCCCTTTCTATTTGTCTGGGACCGATGTGTGGAGGCTCAGCTCTGTTCAGGGCTGCTGGCGCACTGTCCGATTATCAAGCTGCACAGCGTGCCCCCCTGCCCTTTAAACAGTCTCAGGGAAAGCCTGTCACAGACAGCATTGGGAGCAGTCTCAAGGGGATGCCTGGCAGAGGCAGCACAGGCTTAGGCTCCAGGGACTGTGGGAATCCAGTTGTGCTTGTCAGAGGGTTTGAGGATTCAGCCTACAGTGGAGAGGAACCTGCAGCAGAACCTCTCTATAAATTCACCTACAGGAAGCATGGAAGGGATAAGAGGCAAAGCATGGTGTCAGACCTACACATATGGAACCCATTACCCACATATTTGAGGGTAAGAATTGAACAGACTGGGGGGGGGGAATAGCAGCAGATCACAAGCTTTCACTTTCGGGCCCGTTAGCGCTGCCAGCTAATGACTATTCCCTTGGAAAAAGATACATGATTAGGTCTAACATTTTACTTTTCAGGGAGTTAAAACCACAAGCTGACTTAGCAAGTAGGCAGCATATAGAGCCATTAGAACCCCCTCCTGGCAAAGCTAAAGGCCTGCCCAACAAACGTTTGCCAAAGAAGGATATATCTCTAAAACAGAGAAAGAAGAGACCTGCCTGAGGGGCCCTAAAGGGACACACTCTCTCAGGTCATACTTTAAACTGAACTCCAGCCTAACATGGAGGTCCCCCAGGGTACAGTCAGTTCATTTGAGAACATGGGCAGAATAGAGGAGGGTTCTCTCTCCCACCCAGAGAATCCCACGGTGAATAGATTTTCCCTGCTGGATGACTCTGTCCCGCCAAACTGGCGGCAATGAAGGGAGTGGTGAGTGAGAAACCCCAGCCAATAGGCACAAAGCCCGGGTGCAAAATTCTCCAATAACCAGTTGCGTGCGCACGTCGGCCAACGGCCGTCGCAAGCACTACCTCGGTAGTGCTGCACATGCCTGTTGGCTGACGCACCGCCACCCACTCAATAAAACTCCGGCACCGCAGCAGAATTCGCGCCGCGGTTAAGGAGTTATGTCAACTGGATGGTGAGGTTAGGCATGATGTACTAGGTCTAGCCATGGTTCAAAGGATGTTAAGTCAACCCTTTACTGAAATTAAAGAGCGATTTTCAACTTCGCAATCTAACCAAAGAAGGATTCATGATATATGCTGTAGCCTTGAGGAAAATCTACTTGCGCTAACTCAACGTACAGATGTACTAGAAAGCAAAGTTCAGGAGCTGGGCTCAGACATGAATGACAACACCAGGGAAGTGACAAGGTTAAAACAAAGGGAGAAAGATCTATCAGAAAGGCTAGAAAGACTGATGAATAATTCTAGGAGGAACAACATTAGGATCGTTAATGTAAAGGAAGGGGTGGAAGGAGAGGACATTAAGTCTTTTACAATAGACCTCTTGACCAAAGCCTTCCTGCATGTAGTACCTGTTACGACTCTGGAATCTGCAATTCAGCGGGTACATTGCGATCCCTTTAAACTAAACTCTTAGCAGAAAAAACCCAGAATAATCTTGGTGAATTTACAGTCCCACACACTTAAGGAAAACATTATGGGGGCCGCCCTTAAGCAAAAAAAACGCAGTTCCAGGATTTAACCTTTAAAATCAGGTTCTGATATCTGTCATGTGACAGAAGATAGACGGTGTGAGCTGGGCAAGCAAATAGACCCTGTAAAGGGAATTGGGTGCCTAAGTGCAGCTAAGGTTTTCAGCAATTCTGAAAGTGATGTAGGCCAATAAAATGCACAATTTTAATTCCCCAGAAGTGGATAGCTTTATGGCCATAAAGCTGTCCACTTCTTCTGGGGATTGGAAATTTGGGTCCGTAAATAGATAAGGCACTTATGATTGAAGGCGGTTGGTAGTGATAGTTAAGTCTAGTTGTAAATACCGGATTCTTTGGGTAGCAGCTCAAATTGGCTTTTCTGCCATTAGGTAGCAGGGGAGGGTTCCCTGGGGAGGGGTTACTTTGGGGGGCAAGAGTGATGGGGAGCAAAGGGGGGGAAATAAAAACTAAATAATTATCCTCACTTAGAGTAGTAGGGGTCAAGAAATGTTGTGTGGCTTTGACAGAAGATGATGGGGGATAGAGGGAGACTGCAGGGGGGTGAGTTCTTGGAGGTTATGAACTGGAATGTGAATGGCTCAATGGTTAAAAGGAGGCAGCGTTTGGTCCTTCAATATTCGAAAAAAAGGCCAGCTAGGGCTATTTTTCTCCAAAAATCTCATCTATTACGGCCAGAATGTTTAGCACTGTTTACAAGGCAAAGATGGGTAGACAAGGTTATAGCCACAGGCCAGAAATTCTGCTTTCAAGGTGTTGAGATAATAATTAAGGCAAATTCAGAGATAGAGCGGCAAAGATCTCAGGCAGACAAACGCAGGCGCTGGATAGTAGTGGAAGTTAAAACTGGTTGATTTTTATACACCTTGGCTAGCTATTACGGCCCGAATGAAGATGACATTTTACCTCTGAATAATCTTTGCTCTAGTTTGTTAGACTTTGACGCTCCACTCATAATTAGCAGCGATTTCAATGTCTTTCTAAACAATCATTTGGATAGATGCTCTCCCCACATTCAAATAACTTCACCACAAGTTAAAGCCTACCTTCTTTCTATGCAAGATAATCTAAATCTATGCGATGTGTGGCACAGTGTCAGTGGTTACTCTAGAAACTATTATTTTTATGGCAAAAAGAGTGGTCACTATTCTAGAATTGATTATTTTTTAGGGAAATGTCAGAAGTCGGAAAAGTTAAAAAAATTGATTATTCGCTTATTCACTTATTTGACCACGCTGCAATTAGATTAGACATCGAAATCCCCTTGGATTGGACTTCTAGAAGGTGGACAGCCGCGGGCCGTGGAGGGAGTAACGGTGGGGCAGGGAGGCGGGGAGGGGGAGGGGCAGGGAGGAGATGGCTAAAAACCGGCACATGGATAATTACAGGTAAGTAAACAATTTAAATAATAAAACGAATTTCGTAGAGCGCACTGCATCGCATTTTGCAATGCAGTGCGCGCTACGAAATTCATTTTATTATTTAAATTGTTTACTTACCTGTAATTATCCATGTGCCGGTTTTTAGCCCTCTCCACCCTGCCCCTCCCCCTCCCCGCCTCCCTGCCCCACCGTTACTCCCTCCACGGCCCGCGGCTGAAGGTGGACCCTGAACAAAAGGTTACTCTTGCAATTTGATATTATGAGCAAGATAGAAGGGGATGCAACAGATTTCTTTGAATGGAATTCAGCACCTGCACATGTGGTATGGGACGCATTTAAGGACTGGTTAAGGAGGTTCTTGAAGGGTGCCTCGGCTGCTTGGGTTAGAGCAGAAAAAAGACAGATTGCTTTACTCGAAGATCAGCTAGAGGTAGCAGAAGCCAACCTGAAGTCAGGGCATTTCCAGAGGGGGGAAAAGGAAAGTTTAGTTGGGAAAGTTGAGGAAATGCAACTTAAATTCAGACTTAAGATGGAGGAGAATCTCTTACAGAAATGGGAAGTGAGTAAGCTGCGTGAATATGACCAAGGGGAGAACTGTGGAAAGTTGCTCTTAATGAGGAGCAGAATGGATTAGTCCCATAATTACACCAGGAAAATCAAACTGGAAGGTGGGGATCAGTTTGGGAGGACAAGGAAGGGATTGAGTTGGTCTTTACTAAATTCTTTCACAATCTATATCGTGAAGATCTTGTGGTAGACGAGGCTGTGTTAGATCACTGGCTCTCTGGAAAACAACTTCCAAAACTGAGTACTGAAAATCAACTATATCTAAACCAAGATATATCAGGGAATGAAATTCTCTCTTAAAAACCTCAAAAAGGGGAAAGCAGCAGGGCCAGACTTGATTCCAAATGAAATTTATGGATTACTGGCTAAAGTACTATTCCTGGTCTGCCTACAGCTATTCAATGTAGAGCTGAGGGGCACTTCACCACTTTCGGATTTATGGAACGAGATTGTTATCACCCTAATACTAAAACCAGGCAAAGACCCTGCACAATGCCAGTCTTATGGTCCAACATCTTTATTGAACTGTGATTATAACATTTTCACAGGGATATTAACAGCACATTTAAGTAAAATCGCTGGGCCTTTAATCAACGAGGATCAGAAGAGCTTCCTTCCAAGGAGGCAGATGAAGGAGCTCACACATAGTCTAATAGACTCAATAGACCTTGCCATGATACAGGGAGCTCCCTTATTAATAATTACCCTAGACGCAGCAAAGGCTTTTGATCAGGTGAACTGGAAATATTTTAGCGGGACTTCAGAGGCTTTGGCGAGACATTTAGGGAAGTCCTAAAAAAACTCTATTGGGTGCCAAGCCCAAATATTGGTGAGTGGCAGCCTCACGCTCCCTGTGCAAATAGGGAGAGGCACGAGAAAAGGGTGCCACATACGTCCTATCCTCTTTGACCTATACTTTGAGCCTTTGGCTCAAAGTTTAAGGCAGAATAAGTAAATAACCCCCTTCATAGTGAGTGGTTTCTCTATGAAGCTGGCTCTGTATGCCGATGATCTGAGTCTGTTTACCTCTGATGTCAATCGAGCTGTTCCGGAACTATTATCTGAAGTGCAGACATTCGGGAAGATGCCTGGATATGAGATCAACAGCAGCAAGACTGAAGTTATGGCCTGGAACCAAGATGCCCATAATGTTAGGTTGTCAAAAGAAATAAGACACCTAGGTGTAACTATATTACAAAAGCTAGAAGAGCTCCCTAAAGTGAGTTTAATGAAAGTCTTTAAAGAAGGGGATACATTGCTAAATCGCTGACAGAACCTCCTGCTTACACAGTACGGGTGGATTAATTTAGTTAAGATGTGTGTCCTGCTCAAGTTTGCTTATCTGTTTGACAACATCCTGTTGGAGTTCGATAAGTAACTTCTTACTAAAATACAGGGAAGAATTTCTGCATTTATATGGGCAGGTAAGGGGATTAGACTTTCTAGGAAAAAGCTTTGACAGAAGCTTGTACATGGGGGTCTAGACCTTCCGGACTTTCAACTGTACTGTTGGGCATACCAGCTAAAAAACTGTAGGAAGCTTTTACTCAGGCCCGACGATAGCCCAGTGGGCCGTATGTATAACACTATGCTGGCAGGCAGTGTGGAAGAGGGTTTCATGTATACATTTGGGGCTCCCAAGTTCTTTAAGAAAGTCCATCTGAAGGTTCTGTATGTCGTAGCAAAAGTAGGGTTAGAATGTTGCTCACGTTTGGGCATCCTGTATTACAGCGGATAGACCCCTGTGTGGGATTCGCCTGGAACTCCAGAGTGCCTTTTTGATGCCTTCGCAAAACCTCTAAAAACCAGTGGTGTCTCACGTTGGGGGGATATAATAGACAGTGATAGTTGCCTTTCCTGGGATGCCTGGAGTAACTTGATGAATGGCACGTTATCCAGGTTGAAGTTTTATCAAATCTCAGCATGGTGTAGGAACCAGCAGTGGCAAGTTTCACCTGATAAATTAATGGAGAAAGACCTTCAAGACTTAAGACCTAGAAAGAAGGAGTGGCCGTTTGGTATTGATACCTGCTTGCTGCAATGGAAGAAAGCTTGAGACCCCATCACCTGGTCTGGGAAGGCTACCTGCCTGATGAAGAGCTGAAAAAATTATGGCAAGTTTCTTTGGACATGCTTTATTCTGTGACTCAGTCCGCAGCACTAAGGAGAAATCAATTTTTCAGTCTACTTACAATATTGTGGTCTCCACTTAAGCTGTCCAAAATAGGAGGTAGAGGAGATGCCAAATGTAAAAGGTGTGGTGGACAGGAAGCAGACAATATACACATATTGGCCACCTGCCGGGCTGTGGGTAAGACTATGTCAGATGCTTCGGGCAAAGAAGTCAAGATAAGACCTACCTTAATCTTGCTTGGTATTATGCAGCCAATGGGCGGCTTTGAAGGTTCTTTGGTCCTGCAGTACAAGCTTGAATTTTACTTAACTCTTTTGGCAAGAAGGGAGATATGTAAAAAGTGGCACCAGGTGGCTCCTCCAATGTGAAATGAGTGGTGGAATTCTGTGAGATTCTTTAGAGATCTTGATCAAAAGGCTAACCGGCTTAGAAAATACCAGACCTCGAGCTATTCTGGAATTTATTGGCGAAGGAACACTATGATTAGGAAGGCCAATAATTATACCTCTTGGATAGCTCATGATGTACAACACGGGTTAGAAACTTGCAGTGACATCAACTGAGACTAGACCCCCAAGATATAAGCAATTGGGATGGCAGGGACCAGATGGATGCTTATCTAGCTGAGGTAATATGATACATAATAAAAGAGAGAGACTTCCATCTTGAGAAGATTTGTAGTTGCCCACAGGTAAACTACATGTGGAAGTTTTAAACTAGAAATTCAGCCTGTCAAAATAATCCCTTTCAATTTGTTCAAATCTTCCTTTTAAATATTAATAAAGCCTTAATGTTCTTGAAAGCAGGATGCATGGTATTTAAAGGTAGGGCATGTAAAAGGTATGTTGAACATGTCCTTACAGTGAAATATCCTAAAAGCTATTTTTAAAGTAGCACGGTTGGCTGCTTCCATAGGAACCACCTGGGTAAATTGTTAAATTAAATACGTTTTTCAGTTTGTAAGCACCTAGAGAAATAATTCAAGCACTCATTCTTATAGTTATCCAAAGTCCAATGTAATGGTGAAATCAAATTTTGTCTACCCATTAAGAAAAAGGTGCTTTTAAAAATTGCCATCTTCCTGCCTACAGCTTGTAAGTATTCAACGTTTCCTTGGCATCTGAATGGCTCTCCTGTAATGAGGTGTGTTGTGCTCTCAGACAGAGAACAAAATGCATTGGGTGTGGTTAGTGATGGACTTCCCTCAACAGGATATCCAGTGATCTATTCCCACGGGCTAGTTAATCGTCAGTGGACTGTACCCAGTCCCCAGTCTTGCTCCCTTCCTTTGTCCATCTAGTTAACTTGGCTCCAAAACCAGTAGGAGCTACCCGAGAACCAGTTTGGAGAGGCCTCAAGGAAGGGGTTACCAATTATCATAGCCACATGTGTGGGTAGGGCACAGGAGCTCTGACTAGAGCAAGAATGATTGTGCCATAATGGATTGTACTAGAATGCTGTGCAGGAGGGTTGAGACTGGGGTGGTGAGATGATGTGGCATTCTAGGATTGACCGGGGTGCCTGGCATCTAGAACTTTCCACCCACATTATTAAAGCCCTGCAGAGGGAAGAGACCAGGAGGAAGACCCTGGATCTGGACCGTGGCAACACAAGAATCATGGACAGCTGGAAGGAGGGCTAAGAACTTTGCCTGCCGGTTGACCTCCAGGATAAGATAGGCCTTTACAGGGCCAGTGCTGCTGGCACTCTTATGCTCCCTAAGGCACTGTTGGGGGATAATCTGGACTCCGTTGTCCCTCCAAGTGCCCTGCAAGACGTCTAGGAGGCTCTGGGGCTTGGGGTAGGGGAAGGAGGGTGCTCTACTGGCTGATAGTGGAATGACTGCAAAAGAAGTCCTCACCAGCAGGAGAGGAGAGCATGGAGCCAAGAGAGGAGAGGACTGGCACAGGGAGTCAATGGATTCAGCTCCAAGCAAACTGTGCACTATAGAGGCCAGGAGTACTGATGAAGATGTTCCTAGTGGCTAGAACTTACCACCAGCACTACAACAAGCAAAAGATCTTCAAAATCAGTTCATAAGGGCCAGAGTCATGCTTGTGTAAAGATGGTGATGTTGGATACTCCAATGGGAAGTGCATGGTGCTTTGCAGCCATTTCATGCCCCGCCCCCTTATGGAGTGGGCCAGGGCCTGGGGGTAAAAGCATAGTTCATTTATTTGTTTCCTGGTGGAGGGGGCATGCATGAGGCTCCCTACATGACATCTATTTGCCCCTGGGGGCCCCCATCTCCCAGAAGCAAAGGCAAAAGGAATGGCAGGCTCTGCAGCTAAGAAGCCCCCCACAAGTGAAGGATAGTGTCCCTGAAGGCCGTCCAAGGGACTCCAAAAACAAAGGGAAACCTTCTTCTACCTTGCCCACAATCCTCGTGGGCAGGGAACCAATATTTCACTCACCATGGGCAGGAAACAAAGGCTGCTCCCTCCCTGGTGGAGCAGGAGAAACAGCTGCTGGCTCGTGCAACTGGCATGGAAGGCTTTAAAGAAGCCAACTGCTGTCATGGGGACCTTGGGTAGGAGCCCTCAATATTGCGCATGGCTGCAGTTGCCCCAGGTGAGACCGTTGCACCTATCTAAAAAATAACAAAAACATAAAAGGAGAAAAACAATGCAGTGTGATGCTGCAAGTGAGAGTGGCAAAGCTGCTCGTTAGTTATATAGAGCTCCTGGCCTGGTGCACCCTATAATTCAGTGCAGGAGTTATATTTTCATCTTGGTGGTGCCCCTAGGAGGTGGGGCATGGGCACCACAAACATTTGTATAGGAATGTTGGGGGACTACAGAGTGCAGCACCACACCATTGGTTGACTTAAAATAGTAACCCTATGTCTCCCAGACCATAGGATCCTAGTTCTGGGTACTGTTTGGAGAATTGGGGTGAGAAATTGGTATCTAGTTAAAAAGCAGTTGTGTTGTTTCTGAGCTCATATGGACTAGTGCATTTTTTTTGTATTTTGAGACTGTAGTGTTGAATTGTCCAGGACGTTGTTGAAAGACAATATAGATCAAAAAACAGAAAGTAACCATTGCATTCTTATTTCTGGGCTCACTATTGAACCCATCATCTGTTTGGTAGTGAAAAAAAGCTATTGTTCGCCATGTTGACTCTATGTGGAAATTAATATGCCACTTTCTCTTCACTGTTTGGGATTAAAGAGGCAACTTTTAGTCGAGTAATTTGCTCGTATGTCAATGAGAAATAGACATGAGACTGACATATTCATTAGGAGGCATGGGAAAGAACTGGAGAGGGATCTGGTTAGGAGGATCAATGAGATGCTTGAAATCATTACTGAAAGTGGTTGTGTTAAGAGAATCAATTTAGCAATGGTAAATGCATGAAGAGAAATTGAGTGCAGAAATTGTGCAGCAAGCATAACAACAGTGCAAGGTTTATACATTTCAAAGATTGTCCAACGCTGACAATGACATTGATCTAATGGGAAAGTTCTGTAACGATTACCTTCTACTGGAGGTGCCTTTCATGAATTCATTTAAAGAGCAACCTTTAGGTCTAGCATTGAGGGTGCGTGATGGAGTTGAGTTTCTGCATTTAGCATCTGCTAATTGATGTAGAGGTCAACGTGATGGAACCTAGATTCCAGCTCTCTCATTTTTATAAAGATTGTGTAACAGTTATATGGTAAATTCATGAAGTTAGAAGTGGAAGATATTGGGCTAGAATCGTATTGAAGGAGCAAATGCCTATACTTAGGTACATGTTGTTGCTGACCTGGTGTTGTGTGTAAAATAGTAGGCAGGTGTACATGACAGTAAAGTGTGGTGAGGCTGTGGGATAATCTTCTCTAAGATCATGGAAAGCTATTTTGGACCCTAGTAGTAAAACTCTGTATCTACAATATGGGGAACAAGAAGTTGAAAATGGAATGACTAGTGCTTTTAATTTGTCCCACCAAAAGGTGGTTCAAGGAGGAGTTTGGATGCCTGTGTTTATCAATCTTAAGAACATTCTACTCAGTTTAGGTTGCAATGAAGGATAAACAGTGTTTATTTAAGACCAAAATAATTGAACCAGTATAGTTGCATCAGTGCAGTGCTGTATTTCAGTCCTGCAGATCACATTTGGTCTGATGTATGCTTCAATAATATTCAAGTGATTAATGCAAGATATTTTCAATGACATCTCTGCTGCAGAATTATTCACAGGATGATAGGATAGTGTTTGTCAGGAAAGGAAGTGAGTATTTAAGAATCTCAAGAACAGAGGATGTATGTTCAAGAGTAGAAGTTCAGAACTAAGAGACAGTCACATAGTCTGTATAAGCTTATTATTTCATGAGAAAGTTCTGAATGGAGTGAATGTTTAGAATTCACTGCTAACTTATTGTCAGCTTGACGATCATATATTCCAAATTTGAGAGAAATTCAAATGAGTGGGCAGCTCATCTGACAGGTCAGCAGAAAAAGAAGCAGCATTTTGCTTGATTTGGAGAATTTAACAAAAAGTTTCAAGAGGAATGTCAGGCACCTCTTTAGGGCATTTGGAGCAAGAATTACAAAGCATAACACTCACTGAAGTCCGTCTTTAAAGTATAAGAACTATCATTACCCAAGTGGAGGATGAGTAGTAAATCATCATTACATTCACTTCAAACTACTTAGGAGTGTAAAATAAGGTACTCAAAGAGACTACTATGCATTAGTGTAAAGATACAAATGTGAAGGACATAACATAACCTGTTGAGAGAGATGTTCAGCAATCAATGGTTGGATTGGATATTATTAAGGATATGAATCACCCCTGTTGCTGGCCCACAGATTCATTATGAAACGATGTCCAGATGAATACTTTCACAAGTGTTGCATGTTGCGTTTTCCTCATCCTGTGAAGGAAGGAAAGGAATAAAAGAAGGATTAGTTTAACATTTTTTTCCTGAACACTGTCAGAGACTGTTAGAAATGAAAAATGGAACAGTGCAGTAAAGACACAACAATGGGGTTTTCAATGTAGCTTTGAATACTTTCATGTGGGCTGGTACAAAATGGGAGAAGCCATGGACCAAGTTTATTGATGTTGAGGGAATGCTTCTGTTCTATTAAGAGATGACATTATGGTTCACCTGGAGTGTGGCAGATAGACGTTTTTTGACTTTTGATTTAAATATTTTATTTTGTTTCATAAATTGCAAACAAGTCTATCATAGTATCAGGGTGCTGTGCAAAGGGACAGCTGACGAGGGTCGCTCAACAGTAAGAACACCTGTCACTTAAGATACGCTGTACATAGAATTCGAAGAGCAAAGTGTAACGCAATAGGGTACAATATCACATAGGGTCAAATGACAGTTTCAAAATTGTTCTCTTAAGTCTCTTATAACTAATTTTCCTAGCAATATGGCTTCAACTTCCTTCTTGAAAAGCCTGAGTGAGGTAATTGCTCTCATTAAGGAGTTCCATATTTTTTGGGCTGATCCGGCAGAACTTTACCCATAAGTTTTCCCTTTTCTGAATCCGGGTGGTTCTAGCATGAGGGATTCAGCTCTTCTGGAATCCCTTCTACTTTCTGATAGCTTGCTCCTACTTAACATGTGTTTTGGACCAGAATTGTGTGGAGCTTTGTGTGTTATGCATGTCACCAATCTTTGGATCGTTGCTTCAACTGGGAGCCAGTTGAGGGCTCTGAGTGTTGGAGAAATGGAGTGCGCATGTTTAGATTAGAGGCTAGTGTGATGCTTAGTGACTTTACAGAGTCTCAGATGGTTGGGCAGTAGTTAAGTGTTTTGCGGTAAAGAGTCCAAAATTACGGTTGTTGGGATCTGAAAGAAGGGGAAAAGGATGCATTCAGTTCTCACTGGATTTAGTTTGGGATGGTTGTGTGCCAGCTAGTTCTGTGTTTTCCTCAGGGTGTCATTCAGTTTTCAGATATCATCTTGAGAGAAGGTTTGATGTAGAGCTGAAATGGTTTGCTGTGGGCATTTTGGATTGACCAACATCATGTAAAGGGTTCTAACAAATGTTTAGTAGCATGGTGTGGCAAAGTAATTTGAAGTGGTGGGCTGTGCTGAGTGGGGCTCAAGATGCCCACCACTTGTTAGGGCTCTTAATTGAGTTACCATTTTCCACCCATTCTGGGGCCCCTGACACTGAGAGCTCTGTTATGCAAAAGTGGTTTTACTAGTGTGCCAGCATGGCATTAGTTGTTTAGGTCTCGGTGGTAGGAACATTGGTGATCAAATTATCCTCTTCCTCACTTTCCATGAGTACAGCAGTCAAATGACAATCACAACAGCAAGATGGTGACACCCCTTTCAGTGGCTGATTCCAAAGTGAGGGGAGTGGGGCAATTACTGGAGCAATTAATATGGCAGTGACTGAGAGACCTGCACACTGCAGTTCATTGTAGCAGTAGTGATTTCTTGCAAGTCGTGGGTGTGACGGCTGGGCAGAAGAATGAATTGGAGAGGGAAATGCATGTCTCCAGATGGTGATTTGCCACTAGGATCCAATAGTGGATTCTCACCCTGCTGGTTGTGTACAAGGTGGCACAATCCGAGATATTGAACAGATCTGTTGTAGCCAGGCAGAACAAGGGCACAATTTGGTCATTGCATCTGAGCCCCCTTGAAATTGCATTGATAAAAAGGCAATGGGGACTTCTTCTTGCCACTTTCGACACCCTTAAAAAATCTGGCTGATCTCAAGTACCCAATGTCATCGAAGGAGGGAATGAGAAGGGGAGAACACACATTGTTGCACTCGATTTCACACTGCAATCTGACCTGCTGGAGAAGGCAAACTCCATTAATGCTGCAGGGAAAAAGAGAGTTGTTTGAAAGCCCTTAGAATCTGCATGCAGGGAGTGGAACAAACTCTGGATGCCATCATGTAGTAAAATCCATGGAGTCTTCAACATCAAGGATGACTTGTAAAATGAGAGAAGTGGCAGAATTTACCACAAACGCATTGATTAAGCTAAACTTGTTGGATGATGTGAAGTGAGGTGCCAATATCAGGGTGCTGGGTGTTCCACCTGAGGCCTGTCCTGGCCTATCCCTTAAGTTAATGGTCAAGGTATTTAGCAACCTGCTAGTCCTGCCAGAGTGGCCAGATAATTGAATGATGGAGAGAATTTACAGATTGCTTGCTAGATGCTGAGTGGACATGAATGCAAGTGGAGGCATGGTAATGGTTGTGGGTAAGTCTTCAGTTTTGAGTGGCTGGATTCTGAAGGGAACAACTTAAAAGAGTGTGGACATGACTGGAAAGACCAAATTATTGCTTTTGCTGGACCTTGCTTGATGCTGCCAAGAAATAATTAGGTAATGGCCACGTAGAAGGGCATGATGACCAGGTTATCTCTGTCTCTGTAGGTTTTCCAGTGAAGGCTAGAGTAGTGCATCACAGAAAGAAGTATGGGGTATATTTACAAGAATTGCCACTAACTAGTGTTAGCGTTTGTAAGCAGCAATTTCCTTACAGTCGTGCATCGCCCAAAACTATCACCATGGGACAGATGTATTTACAATACGTTGCTACATGGTGATAGGATCTGCTCACGCCGGCGATTGTTGCCGCAAACACTAGCGTCATAGGATAACAATCTTGCCGCTAATGTGGAAAAAGTGCGGGCCAGCCAATTAGTGGCCAGAAAACTCACGTTAGTCAGCCCCACATCACGTTTTTCACGTTTCGTAGGGGGAAAAACACACAAAACGCCTGTGAAATTAAAAAAAAGCCCTACCAGGAATCAAAATAGAGCAGGGTGGACCCATTGCAGCAGGAGACAAAAACACCCCTAGCCCTTATATCAGGCAGGATGACCAGCCACAGTCCCAGGGGAAGACGAAAACAAGATTCAGTCAGGAAGAAATCGAGATCCTGATTGCCGAGGTGACAGACAACCAACACTAGTTCTTTGTCAGCTCCACGGTGTCATTGGGGACCAAATATGCCATCTTGACCAAGGTGAATGCAGTAGCAGAAGTCAAGAGGATGGTGGCTGCCTGCTAGAAGCACTGGCATGGTGCCAAGCGCTAGCCAAAGCAGAAACATGCCAGCAATCTACGGGCAGCACTGCAGACCCGACGTGGGAGTCCACAACTGCAGGAGCAGCTCGATGCCTTGGCGGATCAGGTGTCCGCGGTCATCTGCGAGGAATAGGTGGTTGGAGTCCAGGGACAGGATAGTGCTGACTATGACCAGCTACAACAGCAACAGGGTAAGTAACAACCAGGGACATGGGGCCGGGGGATGGGGGAGTAATGTTGGGTCTGTCCCTCTAAATATGTCTCAGTGCCCACCCACACTATGCGCAGAGCAAATGCCAGATCCATAGGTAATTTGGGGTACAGTCACATGCCCAATGAGCTGTTGGCACCATTAAAAAACACATAGAAAGTCACATAAGGGTGGTTAAGGGACTTATAATACAGCTCACATGCATTAATATATATGGAAGTGACCCCTCATGTGTCCACTAATGAGTAAGAGGACACTAGAGAAGTGGCGTGGCATGGTGTGGCGTTAGCCTCCTTGGCTTAACACCATGCTCCAACCATGCTCCAACAACTCTGAAATGCAGAGCTGCAACATTTTTTCAACAATATGATTCCGCCCTACATTTCCCCCTGCACTGGTGCAAAACTTAGCAGCCTAGCACCAACACAGGCACCCTTGCAACAGTGTGCAAGGATATTAAAGTTTAGGGGAAGATTGTTAATGTACATAAACGACTAATGACCCTTTGCTGTTGCCATATGTGAAGCGCAATGTAGTACACATGGTAACATCTAAAATGAGGTGAAATAAATCATTTTTACTTGATTAGCCTGTTTAAGACCCTGTTTTACCTGCCCTCAATGTTGCCAATTGCAATGGCTTAACTGCTGCCTTTTATCTGTGCAGCTGAATTAAGCACATATACCCACATCTAAAACTGTTGGTGAACACCTTTTAACATTGACTCACTCATGTTGGCCACATCAAAAACTGAATTGCCATTGAAAGCACCTTGTGTCAACGATGTGCACATTCCATGATGTAAAAAAACAACATACTGGTGGGCCAAGGTGCTGTACACCTGAGTAAAAGGGATACGCTTTGCAAAGGACAGTGTAAGGCCTCATCATTGTAGGAATGTGCACCATACAAACCCAACATACATGTTCTGTTTGCAATGCTCCTACAACCACACATTCCCTGTCATGTGCATGGTAAGTCATCAACATCAAATTATCTTCTTGTGTTGTTTAGGTGGCATTAGGTGGCAGTATGTCATTATCATCATGGTCCTGGGTTTGGAGGTCAAAACAAATTGACATGCATGCAGACTGGCCCTTAGGTAAAGTCAACAGTGGCAGTGGACAAATGCATAGCCATTGGTGTCTGTAAACACCCTTCCAGAGACACATTCATCCAATTACAAAGAGAAAAGCAGTATGTATCATCCATGTGCCCATCCCTGTGAGATACAAAAATATCTGCAGTGCAACAATGCATCAATATTAGAAGCCTGCTCAAAGTCCTATGTTCTCCTGCTTGGATAATCTTACCATTGCAACTGCACCATAGTGCAAGAGTGTCTTGATAGAGGGAATGAATGTCAATGAACAGGAAGGTGGTCCTCTCTGCACATCAACATCCATGAATGGGACTGACCTGTGTCAATGTGAGTTGGCCACATTTAAACACATAGATACTTCCCAAAGTAGGGGAATTTAAGCACATCTACTTGTCATCTCAACGTGGACATCACTGTATCGCTGATCTCAAGTGCATCGGTGTCCTCCTCATAATGCCGCACCAGAATATAGGTGGCAGTGCCAACATCAATAGGGGGTGCAGTCTAATCTCCTCCTTAAAACTAAGTGACTAACTCATATGCAAACGTGACTGAGAAAGAGTGACTTATACATAATACAGTGTTAAGACACATGAAGTAGGTCAAATCTGCATTGTTATTAAGATGAATCAATCAGCATTCAAACTTTTGAACAGATGATGCAGCAGGGACATAGAAATGTTACATAAGTAACACTGTAAACTGAATTACCAATCTGCATGTAATAGGTGTGGCATGAACGAATAGAGCATGGGAATTGTCATGCAGTCTGATTGTCAACTGATGAAATGCTTACCTAAATTGGGCCTACACATACAACAGTGTATGCCCTTGACATTGAAGAGGAAGAAATATCACCTCCTGGTTAGCAGCCTTCCCCACTCTTCAATGATGAAGATGTAGAAGAGCTCCAAACCATCAACCAGGACCTCCCCCCAAGAGCTTCTTCAATCCTTAGGCAGCTAATCTATGGAAGCACTGCCATCCAGCAGTGTCATGGCCTCTCCACCTGCCGCCCAAAACATCCAGCAGACACCACCTACCACCACAGCTGTCAACCTGGACTGAGGACCCACTGTTACATTTCCAACGGACTGCGGTAGGAGTCAAGTGTGAGATGGCTTGGCAGGTGGAGGTGGAGTTTGACAGCCTGGAGGCTAAACTGGATGGTATCCATGGGTGCCTCAGTCTCCTTAGAGACTACTTAGAAACCATCAGAGGCACACTCAGTCGGTACATGCCCTCCAGCATTTCATAGCTGACATGACTGGTGTCCTCACTCAGAGACAAGAACAACTGTCCTATCAAAGCGGCACCAGCGATCTTGCCAAACAGTTAGGGGAAATGCGAAAGATCATGGAGAACCTGGAGCGGAAGCAGGATGCCCACTTTGCTGCCATGGCTCGCTAACACAGAGACATTGCTGGAGTCTTGCAAGCCCTGCAGCTCATTATCACTAAAGTGATGTCTCATCTGTTGGCACAGACGAATGCAGCTGCACCTTCAGCATCCTCCTCTTTCTTTCCCCCCTGACGTGTCTCCGCCTCCCAGTGCTGCCGCAAGTCCAACATCACCCTCACGGGAAGCACATTACACATCAGAGGAGAAAGATGTGGATGAAACCTGAGTCATAAGGAGAAGGCAACACTAACATTCATCTGTGTCAATGGATAGTTTCTGTCTGGCCTTGTACTTAGCATCATGCCTCGGAACATCATCTGTCACTGTCACAGTCCTCAGATTGACTCTGCTACATTCCCCTTGGTCTGTTGATGGACTGCCAATGTGGCCATTGATTCCCAATGACACCACATTCAGCCTACTGACTGAACTTTGCTGCTTCCTCAACATGTCTCTGGACATGTTCCCCCGAGAGGACTCTGTCTGGCCCTCTTCAGTCCATGTAAACAATATGGGTGTTGTTGTCCAAAGAACTGGGCCAGTCTGTTAACACCTGAACATCACTTGTTAATAAAAGCACTAAAGTCACAAGGATGTGTGTTTCCTGTGGCCATTCAAGTATAGAAGTACCAAAAATGCATGAGCAGTCTAGGCAGCAACACTAATCCAGAGGGCCTTTTGAAAAAGGGTCCTGCTGAGTATGTGTCCCTGATAGGCAGTGAGATGAAATGATATGTGTGAATTTGCCAATCCCTCATATCTCAAATACAACATTTTTGCTGAAAGTTTACATTTACCTACGTTCAAGATGGGTTAGGGACTTGGTTCAATATTCAAGTCAGTGTCATGCCACAAGAAGTGGCTTCACCTTGAATTGCTAACAAGTCATACTTGACAGATCTACTCATAATGAATGGTGTGGACAATGGTTATTGTGTAGGTGTCAAGCCATACCACATCTCAAAATAGAGCCCTCATCATATTCACAAAGTTGATGAAGCATAATGTGTTTTACAACTCCGTCAGTTCCTCATAAAATGCTAAATTAATCAGCCGCACCACGGACAATTATGTCCAATTTACAACGCCGCCCTGTTTGTGTAACTAATAATATTTGTCCGCGGTGCATCTTTCAGCGATGCAGTGCCTTGGGGGGTGAGGTTGCGTGCCTGAGGCTGACAAAGCAGGTTGGACATGTGTGTCTTACTTGGAGCAGCAGCTTGGTGGTGATTTCCATGGTCCAGCAGCCCGGTCCTCCCGATACCTCCTAGCCATTGCATGATATCCTTTGGCCACACGTCGGATGTACAAGTACTTTTCCTCCCTGACTTGGAACTCCCGTACCTCACCATGCAACATGTTGTCCAAGAAATAAGACATATGATAATATGTAGGATCCAAGATAAAAGACAATGTTCAACATTTCAGTTTGAAACACAAGTGCATGAAAACATGGACTCTACACTCTCATCAAATGTTTGGTACTTCCAACATGACCTGAACCATGCAATGTGAATGAAAGGACCAATTACAACCTGATGGTGTTACTGACCTGTCAATGTTTGTCATGGGACATATAAAGGGCAGGTTAGAGTCACAACATTTGCAGATTAGCAGAGTTAAATGATGGCGCTGACACAGACTCAGACCGAGTCTGTCAGGGTAATGACCTTAAGGAGACAGCTTGACAGGCCCATTGCAGAGTCAGGCCATGCCATGCCAAAAAAATACATAAGGGCCTCTTCACAAGAAAGTGGCAGAGCATGGCATCAGCCTCCGTGGCTTAATGCCACACCCAGCAACTTCAGGAACACAGGACTGCACCATATCTACAACAGTATGGTGCAGACCTGCTTTTACCCCTGCCCTGCTGCCAAATTTTTTAGTCTTGCACCTACACAGGCAGCCTTACACCATGGTGCCTGGATGTCTGTGTTGATGCTATGATTGGCTATGTGCTGGAGGGTGCCCCTTTCTGCACATAAACAATCTTGGAATGACGTTTTGTCACTTCTATGTGTGCTGGTTAATGCAGCACATATTGAAGTTACAAGATGTCATTTATTTCAAACATTCTTTATGTGCTATGAGGCTTACCTCCTGCACATGTACAATCAAAGGTCTCTTACTGTTTCCATGCGTGCCGCACAATGCAGCACACATTGGAACAGTAGAGATGATGAGTAACTAAACCATTCTCATTTCTGCACATTTCTTATTCCATATTGGAAAGTGTATTACACATTACGCACTCCAGCATATTCACGCTGGGCTTGTAGATACGGGCCAGACATCCCAAATGTTGGCTGTTCAGGTAGACATTGCCCACCATTTGCACCCAAGATATGGTATGAAAAGGTGGTCTAGAGCACTATCAGAGGGAACTGGCTTAACACTGCATCTGGACTATGGCTAGGCTAGCACAATGTTTTTCTAAGTAACATTGTGGATGCAATGGTGTCCTTGTATAATGCACCAACATGTAAAAGATGCAATAGATCAGAGGCAATACAGTGACTATAGACAGGAACCAAAGGATGTGTGTGACTCTGGCTCATGCCATGCAAAATAACTTCTCACGTACACCAGCTCTCATCTTGTGTATGTGACTGACTCCTTGGACTGATACTTGTAACTGACAACTGGTGCTCCAATGAATTGATCATCATTGACACCTATCTGAGTCCAGGCTGTATAGGGGTTCTATGTCTGGTCATGGCCATCATCAACATCACTCACATGTTTCCTCTCCTGTATGTACACTGTGGAATCCACATGCATCGGCTGTAGTGACATACCCTTTCTGAATTTCAGGCCTCAGTGAAGGTGTCTGTGTAACTTCACTGGATACATTGACTGAATCATTCAGTATAGACAGACCAAATCACATGTCATTTAGCTGTAGACATGCAACATGGGCCTAAGCTGCTACATACACATGATGTAATACCAAGAAGGCTTCTACACTTAGGGGCTCATTATGATCGCGGACGGACTTGAGTCCGTCCGCGACCATAGAGTAGGAGGGAACCTACGCATGGCCTGCGGAGTTCCCTCCTGTCCAATTAGGATGTGACCGCCACCCTGGCGGTCACATCCTCGATTTTTAACATTGCGGCGGGTGCGGCTTCAAGCTGCACCCGCCGCAATGTTAAAAATGCATACATTGCATTTGTATGCAGAAAGCGTCAGGCACCGTGCGGTGCCTGCCGATTACTGCATACAAATGCAGGGGGGCACCATAGGTACCCCCCATGTGCACCCCCACCCCCCCTTCACCCAGGGGGCCCGCAACGGGCCCCCGCAGTGAAGTTACACATGCTTTTCCACGGCGGCTTTTCCGCCGCGGAAAATAATCTCTTTTACGCCATCCTAATATGGCTGGCGGTGTCTGATAGACACCGCCAGCCATGTTACAGCTTTTCCGCCGCGGTTGTAAGTCAACTGCGGCGGAAAAGCGGCGGACTGAAACCAGGACCCACCAGCCATCCTAATGTGGCGGTGGGTCTTTGGTGGGTCCGCAGAGGATTTTCCGCATCCTCCGGGCCGGCGGTGGCTTCCGCCGGCCCGGAGGATGCGGAAAATCCTCCATCATAATGAGCCCCTTAGTTATTTAGAGATTATTTCACACCTGATATCACGGTATTACCCATTTTTTTCTGGTACATTGTGTGACAGTTGCATACAGCATTTATCTGGGCAAGACCAGCCACAGCATGCAAAGGATGGAGGGAATTTAGACACAATGGATTCCTTAGGATCACACATCTGATGGGACATATCTCATTCGCAGATCGGCAACCTTGGCAATGTATGTTGTATTGTATTGACATAACAACATCTCAGGAATACGGGTCTGACATGTTGCTGATGCATGTTGGCAAACACGGGGCCATGATAACATGGCTACACTAATTTACAAATGCATCAGTGTCCATTTGCTATGGCTAGCACTAAAGCAGGCCCCTTGCACATTTGTGGCAGAGTGCCTACAAATTTGGCATGCAGTGAAAATTTCCCAGAGACACGGAAAACGCCAGTGATAAGCAGGATATTTACTAAAACAGAGATGAATTTGACTAACTGGGGATGTGCAACCTAAAGTCATGAAGTTAAATGCTGTGATCCATCACAACATCATAAAATTGTTCATACATCTCAATTATCAGCTCCCTTATCACACTAGAGGTGAGGTTGTGTGATACACACACAGACTGTGTTCAACTACATTCAGGAGCATTTACATCAAATCTTCACATCTCACTAAGAAAATATATCTGAGGAAGGCACTCACCAGTGGCATGTGGGTCCATGAAGGCATCTACGTCACCCTGAGTTATCAATGGCCTTCCAGCTGTGAGACATGTAAAAAAAACTTGAATTGGTATCGGATGGGACTATCCAAATGTATGTCTGGTTCATCATCAGATTAATCTACATTCAATTTGATGACCTGTAACAGTTCTGTCTCCATTCATTTTACATACATGACGGGATCTGCTTTGCCTGTCTGACACACAAAACAGGACTATTACAGCCTTGTGCACCACAAGATAATCCTACAGGTACATGTGATCATTTTGCACACACTACTTGAGTGACACATTCACAACACCCCGTTTCCAGCCACAACGTTAGTTTCTAGATGTTGGATGGTCAATATGTACTTAGCATATTTCTCAAAGGTGTGTTCAGAAAATTGACGTGATCTGATCCTACATTGTGTATTAGGCAGACTTACACACCAAAAAAAGAGGCAAGTGCTCCAATGGGAATGGGTTTTTTGATGGACCTTACACAACAATACCCATGTCATAATGCAATGTAACAGATTTAAAAGTGTTGCATACATGTGATCCAGCGCCTACATTGGGAACTGATAACAAATGCTTTGACCCTTTCACAATGGGATAGACAAGTTAGTACATTAGGTAGTGTGTTTTGTCATGTCTGCTGCATTGTGCAGCTCACATGGGCACTTCATGAACATTGTAAGTCTTCACACACAAATATTCTTTTTTTTATTTTTATTTTTTTTAAAAACCTTTATTGAGAAACAAGTATAAGTACAAGCGCAGGCCTACAACCACAAGGGCCGGCCGCAAAATCAGGAGAGTCAAAAGGGAACAACATCAATGTGTACGGTAGGATGAATACAGGATAGACGTGTAATGAAATCGTTACACAGTAAGCGCCAGGATAAGAAAGGTCTCATTTTATGATGTATAGAGGAGGCAGAAGCCATATCTACCCATGTGTCATGCAACATACTCAGAAAAAGAGGGGGGGGACGAGAGGGATGCAGCCCCCTACGCAATCAAATAACCACAGTAGAACAAAGCCCAGAGACATCCAATGCCCATCAAAGGTTCAAAAATAAAGGACAAATCGTAGCAAACAAGTAAATGGGTCACCGCATAGACCGCCCTCCCGCCCCGAAAAAGGAGAAAGTGCAGACACTTACGAAACGAAGGAGAAAGAACAAAGGGACATAGCCCACCCCCTAGAAAGAAAGCAAAGAGGGGACCATAGAAGAAAACAAACTAAAATAACAAACACCCCCCCCCCACCCTACATCACTGTAATGGCTATGGCCTATCCCACTAAACAGCGTGCCTGTCGCCCAGAGTCACCCGAAATATAGAAGAAAGAGAAAGGGAATAATAACGAAGGGAAAAAAGAGAAAGGGATAAAAGGAGAGGAAAAAGAGGGAAGAGAAGGAGAGGAGAGAAGAGAGGAGGGGAGCCAGCGATCGAAATACAGAACACCACCCCACCCGCAATAACGGATCACTAGTCGAGGTCAAAAAAAGGATACTGAGAAAAGCCTACATAAAGGATGAAGACAGGAACTGTCCAAATGATGTGGCACGGAGATGCCAATTAACAAAACAAAAGTCCCGCAGGCACCCAGGCACGATCACCCCTGTCCACTTCTATGAAAAGCAGAGCTGCCAGACCCCGCCACGGCCAGGAAACAGCATGATACAGTGGGTCCATACCAGTCAGGGAAAGCAAGTGGGATCTTCACGGAACACCGTCTCGGCGAACAAGAAGCAGCCAGGAAAACTCGGCAGCAGTCAGAATGCAAAAGTAACCCAAAGATCCACGTTGCCAAGCACAAAGTCCGGGCTGTCCAGCACAAAGCAAAGAAATCAGGATGTAGGAAATACTGCTGCATCGGCACCGGGTCCACTTGATCCCATGGAATCGAACACCCAGCCGGATATCCCAGCACAGCAGCTGGAGAAGTCTCAACAATACCAACTCGGGGAGACGACACCGCGTCACAAAATGGCTGAACAACCATGGCGGCGATCCGCAACTCCAAGTCCCGGCAGTGCAAGGACAGGTCGATCCGCAGAGCACCCAGGGCGAACAAGACAGCACTCCGTGTATGGGCCGCCCGAATCAAACGAGGTCTGGGGAGAGCAAATGCAGCAACGTCCCTGTCGCCAGGAGGAAGACACTCCGAGGGGCCATCCGCCATCTTGTGCATATCGCCCGCCGCCATTGTCGCATCCGCCTCCAAGCCCACCAGGAGTGCCGGAGGCCCCAGGACACACAGCCGATCCGTGGCGGATGGCGCTCGGCGGAGAAAGGAGAGTCACCAGAAGAACGGGCGTGCTCCCCACAACACTCGGGGGAGCCCTGCACCGGATCCCAGGCGGGACAATCAACAGGAGTGGGCTTCTCACCCGAGGGGTGCCGGACAACGCGGCTTCTCTTCTTCGGGCCGGCAGGCAATCAGGCATGCGGGGTGGCCCACCATCGGGGGTGGGTCCGCTCCGGCGCTTCCGGCTCGCGGCTCTCAGGCTCCCACCATCGGGTCTCTTCAGCGGTTCTGGGCCGCCGGCACTCCGAACACCTCCGGGCAGACACAGCACTCGAGGCCCCGGCGTCAGGGCCGGGAAGGCCAGCAAGGTTACAAGGGCAGAACGCAGAAACCACTGCACGCCAGAGCCCCGGAAAAAGACGGTAAGTGAAGGCTCTTCCCAGGTAACCAAATTCGGAACACCCCGATCAGGATTAAAGACAGGATAGGCGGCGGGGAGGAAGGGATCTCGGAGCGAGGCGTTTATGCGACTGTTCCGATCGCCATCTTGGCTCTCCACACACAAATATTCTTAACCACTATCTTAATTTACTGCAGTGCACAGCACACATTGGAACGTGACACAGCACTTCAGGATTTTTTATGTGCAGGAGAGAAATTATTCCTGCATGTTCCTGCACGTGGTCAAACATCATCATCTACACTGGCACACCTGCACAATGGTGTTAGTGTAATTGTGCTCGAGCTAGGTATCTTTGCTTAACTGAAAAATGAACGGCATAATCCTGTAGCATTTATTACATTGTGTCACTGACTACATTTGTTGATAGAGAAAACACACTGTGATTTAAGGAATTGTTTGTCATGTACTTACCACCTTGCCTGCCAATGATAACCCAGGTGGTCCAAAACGTCACCCTCACTCCCCACACAATTCTGCCTTCTGTGCTTCCATTAGTGGACAGACCTGTCAACCCCAAAGATCTGCATCATGTGGTTACGGATATGCTCCCACCTCACCTTCCGGACCCGGACACCATAGCCCTGCAGGACCCGCCCCCCATTCTCCACCATTAGTGGCAGTTAAAACCTTACTAGCCAGAGGGAGCCCCCCAATTCCCCCTCTGACATCCTGCCATTCCTACCCACACCCAACATCTCCCGAGACACACCTAACACCACTATATAAAATGAAAACCCAATAAAATTATCCTAAAACTGTAAGAAAGACAAATATACCCCTTGGACAGACACTCAACAAGATAATCAACAAGACGCCAAAAACAAGACAAAGACACAGAACTTAACAGAGACACTAGGGACAGTTCACATGACACAAAACCATACTTGTCTCCAACAACACCAGCACACAACTCCAAACACCTTAAACACTCTCCACAGACACTGACAGTGTGGTTAAAAGAGAAATTGAAAGTGTACAGTACTCCTCCATGACACAGGATGCAGACTGACATCCCTTCCTGGGCATTTGAGGCATGTTTTTGGACTCCATGAAAAATTTTACCCGTGAAGGAAGTGACCCGATTCATGTCACTAATGACCACCTCTCAGCCTTCCACAAAAATGAAGAGTCAGTCAGACAGGAGAGAATACAAACCAATATCTGTTTATTCAGAGTTCCCTCAGAGCGGAGCCTGATCTGCTCAGTCTCCAAGGAGTGCTGCAGAGGGACTAAAGTCCACAAGCATGAAGATACATTTAGTACATTTCATAACTGGGCTAAAGCATGGCCACAGTGGAATTTTCCTGGCAGGTGCTGCAAAGCAATGCAAACGAAGGAAGAAAACAATCTCAGTGTTCATATCTTACAAAGTTGCAGAGTCCAAGGTCACTGCAGGTGGGCCCGTCTCCAGACAGGTGGGAGAGGACCTGTATCTAGTGGGAAAGGTATGTACTAACAAGAACAGGCTATTCATTATTGAAGCAAAACCCAACCTTGGAGAAATGAAACTGAGCAGACGCCGTTTCTGAGAAATAGCAAGGGATTAGTTTCAATCATAATACAAAATGGCGTCAGAACACAAAATGGTGTTGCGAATGCTAACTTACATGGAAAAATGCTAAAGCAAAGCATTTTGATTTCAACAGACCCTCCTTTTAGCATGAGCTAACAATTTTTGTGGCAGTAATATAAAAGACAGCCATAGTAGAACATTTTGGCACATTCTATATTCTCAACATCTGGAAGGGAAACTATAAGGAGGGAAGAAGTTTCGAAAATGCCCTCATCAATCTTCATGATATCGTCAATTTCCTTTTGTACCATAATTGTTGCATTTGTGTCATGAATTGATATTTTCCTTTTGAGAGTACTAGTATTTTGACTAGTACAATAAGTACAGCATACGGGCAGGCCCTGAACAAGGACACAACAAAACACCACTATAGCTATAAGGTAAATCACTTTTGCAAGTATCCAGCCCCAACCACCAGAAGAGACCAATTCCAATTTCCGCTTTCCATCCCCTTGACATTTTTCAAAATATCGACAATATGCTTGGTGATATTCTTTTCCGTATTTTTAATCCAGACTAAACACTGGTTGCCTATCACTGTGCACGCACCACCATTCTTGGCAAAAATGAAATCTCTGCATATCGAGTTTGTTCAGAATAAATCTGCATACTTTCTAACTGCGTGGGGATATCATGCAGAGCTGCCACATTTGTTTTGTATAAAAATTGTAACTTACATCAAAAGTATTGTCTAGCCTTTTCACCTCTTGCCATGACTGTTCCACCTAATGTAAATATAGGGGTCATAATATATCCAAAGGTAATACCATTACTGTAATTTTTGATCTCGATATCAGTGACACCCTCACAAAACTCCTTTGTCAGCGCCCTCTTCACCCACTTCACTTTAGGTCTCGCCCTTTTACAGGGCACACCCAGAGACAACACTCTCTCAAGGGCCACATCATCTGTCTCATTATGAACATTTGAGTAAATCCAGTCAGACAGATTACAAATCCTGGGTCGCTGAAATCGGTTTATCATAATTCACTGCGGAATACCAAGTTTTCATTCCAATTGTGCTTGGATCATCTGCTGTTACTAAAGGGATAGTCTCTCTATTCATCACTAATCCTGAGCAATTGATATACAATGAAGTGTCAGTACTCTTAATATTAGGACTACAGGCGGGATAATGACCTACCTGTCGGAGGACCGTCAATTGTTTGTAATGCCAACCTATTAATTTTATAATCTTTTCTTTCATATAGAAATGATCACAATATATGTTATTATCACAGCCAGGATAATCCTCCCCCGGTTTTCGATGGTACAGGCATGGTCCTGAATAACCAGATCCAAACACTCCTTTTATCTCTACAAAATCAGGGGGTTCACTATATGTATAATTCACTCGGACAGTGGATATGCAGTCCATAAACTAGTAACAGAGTCAGTGGGGTAACACGCTGTTCCATTAACAAAGAACTTCTTATGCAGCTCTAAGAATATTTACTTGAAGCTACTCTCATTTCTTTTCGGAGATAAACCTTTGCCTCCACTGCTTGAAATTACACTGTAAGCATTTTTAGAAAACCACAAGAGCCCACAGAATATTGACATCAACAAGACTGTAGAAACCACATAAATCAGTTTTCTCTTCCGGGCCCACAACACATTATGTTGAGCAGCAGGAACCATCGGCTAGAACCATCGGCTGCTTGTCCTCTCCAACCATCCTACCAAAGGTTTGCATAACGAGTAGTGAAAGAGAAACAAGAATGTAAAGAAAATATATATATATATATATATATATATATGTTCCCAGTGTCCGTCAGAGCCTCACTGGTACAGGCTCCTATTGCTCATCAATACGTTGGTGCTCTTGAGCCCTGGCGGTGGAGCTTGCTCTGTCCTAAGCTCGAATCCCACATCAATCACATTGGTATACCGCCAGGGTATACTGCTGTCTTCCCCATCTAGTGTTCAAACGACTAAACTAAAACAAGCACAGTCCATCCCTAATCGTGTTTCTCCTTAGGTGTACTTTCCCCAAGCCGAAGGTGTAAATTGTACGTAGTGGCTCCAAGCACAGAAGGATCGATAAAAAGGGGCTCCTGAACAGCTCGAATTTCCAGAGGAACAGCTGCATTCAGTACATCATCATTCTCCTTTTCCGTTTGCATCCACGTCAACCTTGCTTGACTGAAAGAAACAAATCGAGGAACTGTTTCCTACTCAGAGTCCCCATATTCCATCCTTCACCCACTGATCATAGGGAAAAGACAGAGGCACCCTCTTACAATGGGTTGCAAGCACCCAGTTCTTATGACCAGTGACTTTTTCTGCAGTTCATGTAGATAGAAGGATCTGCTCCGACCCCTTTCAGCGCATCTCCAAATTTTTCTTCCTCTGGAAGTTTTTGACGAGCACATAATCCCCAGGCTGAATGCCATGTCCGGGACCCTCTAGTGTAGCTGGCAGGGTCTCCCAGAACTGTTGGTGAATAGAACGCAAACTTTCAGTTAGCTTGCCAAGGTAATCTATTAACAATAGGTACTCAATATCAGAAAACCGCCGGGTGCACAGGACACACCAGACATTTGCCAGGTGTTCAAACACAACCTCATACGGTGAAAATCCTGTTCTAGAATGAGCCGTTGTTCTTGTTGACAAAAGACCTAATGGTAAAGCATCTGGTCACTGTAACCCTGTCGTCTCCTGCATGTTTGCCAAATTGAGTTTGAGAGTACCATTGTACTTCTCGACCAAACCTGCTGACTGCGGGTGGTTGGCAGCATGAAAATTCTGCTTTGTGTGCAGCCCATTATAAATTAACGGAATCACTTTTGCATTAAAATGACTTCACTCTAAATTAAACGGGGCAAGCCGAAATGAGTAAAGAACTCCTTCAGGAGTACCTTTGCAATTGTAATGTCTTTATTGTCCTTGGTGGCATAGGCCTCAACTAATTTAATGAATGCACATATAACCACTAAAACATACTTCAAATTGTTGCTTCCTTCTAATTCTATATAATCCATCTGGAGGATCTCAAAAGGAAAAGTAGGCGGAGCAAAATTACCAGGTGCTGTCAGGGTGCCCTTTCCAGGATTGTGCATCATGCACACCATAGAGTACTTCACTAAAGGTGCAGCTGTCTTCGGGGTATTAAAATTCTGCCATACAGGGTGCAACAACTTGCAAATTCCCTTAGCACTAATATGGGCTGGGCCATGGGCCATTGTAACCACAGGGAGAACATATGCATCAGGTAACATTCATCTCTGCTTCCCCTACTTATCAATCCAACACCCTTTATCATTCAATTTGCTGTACTTTCCTGTCACACTGCTGATACTTCTATCGTGGCCTCGTTCTGTATCTCTTTCACATTTTCAAGAGTGTCTTCAAACATAGCAACTTCAGGGACCCACCTAGCGGGACCTGCTACAAACATTCTTTTAATTTTTGTCTGGGCCGTCTCCTTAGCTGTCTGATCAGCAAAAGCATTTCCCCAGCCGACATTATCAGTACCTTCTTCTGGGCACTACACTTAATTATGGCCAATTTCTTGGGGACCGTTAAAGCAGACAGAAGCCTCAATATGAGGTGCCAAGGCCGAATCTTGGTGCCATGAGAAGTAAGGAACCCTCTCTCAACCCAGAGTCACCCAAAATTATGCGCAACCCCAAAGGTATACCTGCTGTCAGTATAAATATTGACAACCAATCCCTCACTTAAATCACAAGCTCGAATAAGGGCAGCTAAGTCAGCAGCTTGGGCTGACTGGTAAGGAACTTGGGATGTCTCTAGTACTGTACGCAGTGTGGTGATAGCATAAGCCGCAGTTGTAGTGCCATTAAGTAATTTAAAGCAAGAGCCATCGACATATAGTTCCCCTTGTGGGTCTGACAAGGGAACATCAGTCAGGTCTACCCGTCCTTTTGTCTCTTCTTCCATCTGGAAGATACAGTCATGTTTGTCAAATTCATTACTCTCGGAAGGGAGGGGTAGTAACGTGGCTGGATTTAGAATGGCACATCTCTTGATCGTAATGTGCTTTGCAAACAATGTCAATTCATAGCCAGTAAGACGCACAGCACACTGGTGAGATGCTGTGTCTTTGTCTTATTCAAAAAGTATATCCACAGCATGGGGCACCATGAATATGAGATCTGTATCCAGTACGAGTCCAGACTATTGTCTGATCGAAGTGGCACGGCCGCGACCACTCTTAGACAACTCAGGAAGGCTCTCACGACTGGATCAACTGGATCAAAGACAGCAGACAAATAGGAAAATGGTTGTTGCTTATCTCTACAATGTTGTGTTAAAACAGAAGGCGCACAACCAACCATATCAAGGATGTACAACACAAATGGTTTATTATAGTTGGGTGTGGCAAGTACTGGAGCCAAACAAAGCGCAGTTGACTGCGCAAAAGACTGCTGACATTCAGGCGTCCAAGGGAAAGGCTCATGCACTTCTTTCGTTGTTAGGGCAAGCAAGGGTTTGATTAGTAAAGAATAGTAAGGTATCCACTGCCTGCAATAGGAAGTGATACCCATAAAAGCACACACATCCTTTTGAGTTTGTGGAATGTGCATTTTAATAATCATACTGATACGCTCAGGGGTCAACCTCCTACCGTCCTTCGACAGTAGGTGACCTAAACAGGTGACCTCCTGTCGACAATACTGAAATTTAGAAAGGGAAACTTTATGTCAATGATGAGCTAAATGCAGCAACAATTTAACTATACTGTCTTTACAACCTTGTTCTGAGTCAGAAGCTATAAGGAGATCATCAACATGCTGCAATAATACATTACCTTTGGGAAGCGAAAGGGAATCTGATTGACCTTTCAATGCTTGACTATAAATGCTCGGACGCTCTGCATAGCCCTGAGGAGCTCAACAGAATCTAAAGCTCCTACCAGCTAGGGTAAAACCAAACAGATACCTGCTATTGTGATGAATAGGGATACTAAAGAATTTGTATCACTAGAACAGGGTATAGGGTGAGACACTTAACTGCACTCAATCTAGTAAATATTGGTCTCGTTATATCTGGGGGTGCCAAGAACCTGAAGCCATATACCCCTAGGCCTCCAGAATCAGTGCCAGAGCACTGTACACAATTCAAAGAAATAGTTCGGCACACCATATAATGTACAATAAGTAATATCAGAGAGGTCAAAAAATATATCAGTAAGCCATTATATATTCTTTTCTTTCTTTATTTTCAATCTTCACAAAGTAGCCAACGCGTTTCGTCCGAAGGACTTCTTCAGGGCTACAAACAACAAATATACAAAAAATATACATATTTAGAAAGTGCTATATACAATTAAAACCTGTTTTATTAGTGCAACCTAATATAAAATGCAAGTCTAAAATACATTTACATACAGAGGGGTGGCTTACTGACAACAATTAATTTACATTTCATTGAAAAAGAAGAGAAGCACAACATGACTTATTTACCACGGTGCAGAGACAGGGTCTGAATATGTTTTCCTATGAGCATTTCGTTGGGAGAAACCATAGTACAAGACAAGAGTTCAAGACAAGAGTTCCAACATATATTTTTTGTCCAGGCATACATATTTTAAATCTAGACATGAATGTCTCAAGATGGTAAAACGGGCGTTTTTATATATGATTGGAACAAGTATATGGCTAATCCATATTGAACTCGTGCTACACCATATTAAACTGATACTAAACCAGAATGAGGATTCTTTTTACGTTTGTTGAGCTAAAGGAGGATAGGGATTAAACATAGAAAGGTCAAGTCTTACCGAATGGATAAGATGTGGTTTAATATTCTGAATTTTTATCAGTTGGATCAAATTTCTTCAGCTACTGTGATTGCACCAGTCTCCAGATGCTAGGATGGCAGCTATCCTATTTATAAGCAAGGAAGCAGTGTAAAACCCTCCTGCTTGGTATTTAAAATATGCATATATTCACAATTTTAAGGTCAAACATAAAACATACCTTTTATTTTGTGGTAGATTGATCGAATTTTTAAGAGATGAATATATTCCAGCGCAAAGGGATATCAAATACGTATCCGCACGGGTGATGTAAGTGTTCACCCTAGAGGGGGAAGGTGATAATGACGATTGAGTTAAACCCAAAGGGAAATATCATCAAAACTTTTGTAACAAAAAAGAGGGGGGGTCCCTTGTGCTGGGCATATACCCATATCATATGAGCTTGTCCCTTGTTTGTGTGGATTATAGGCATAAATTAACAAAAGAGTAAATGGACTGCTCCAGTAAGAAAATGAATATCGTTGAAAACCTAAAGGTATCAGATGGAATGTAGGGTGGCCGAAAGGAAAGAGCCCCACAATTACAACTACATTAACACTGGAATTCAAGTGCCCTCCCCAGAATTCACTTACTTCTCCAGATTTATCTTTCGTGTGGTCTCCTCGGGTGTCGTCTTGGAAAGTGGTTCGAGATAGACACCGTACCGCACCAGTTTAAATAACCCGCTAGATTCGTATCACCTGCTGTCAATTTACACCCTGGTCGCGTTTCACCCGAGTGCGCGCTGCCGCCATATTAGAGTGTGCAAGTTATGTATAAAACAATGCACAAATACTGTAAAGAGGGCAAACCGACCCATGAAAATGACCAGCAGTATTATTTTATAAACTTAAGTTAGATTTAAGGCGTGTTATATGAATTTTGTTATAATTGAACGGACTAATAGTGGTATGCATAGAATTTTTACGAAACGAACTCGGAAGCGGTACCCGATTTTTAAAGTGGGATAAACCAAAAAAAGTTAGTTTTACTAGGTATTAAGTACCTTTTGCGTGGAGCTAAATAGTAAACAACTTATACACAACATTGTCCAGTAAAGCGAAACCGGGGCAGCAAGGTGAGTAATCGATGTTTACTTGGGCGCCATTTTAGTTTGGGAAATGCGTTAGTCGATGTATTAATCATGATACATAAAGTGAATAATTCTATGTATCATTTAAAAATAAAAGAGGTGCATTGTACTTTAATGCAGTTTAATGACATCTAGTGTAAACGAATTTTAATCTGACTCGATATTATATACTAGGAAGCAGGTATTTTGTAAAATAATTATATGCAATATGCAAAAGGCATGGCATAAGATCTCTTTCGAGCTGGGTCATTTGTATAATGTTTCTATGAAGGATGGCATTTTATTAGAACAAAAGATAGCTCAATCATTAGGGTAATGCTAAAAACAAAGTATTAGCACATAGTTTGAATTGATCCAGTTCAAGACGATGTTTTATCCTGCACAAAGGGTACTTGATGTAAAGGAATGCACAGCCATAGAGATACAACCAAAAGGATGGTTTACAGGTGAGAGATGGATAACGATAGTAAATATATTTATATAATTTTCCAGAATTTGTGCATTTATTTGGGGACATATAAAAGGGCTGAAACAAGCCAACCGAGTATATACTCAAGGACAGCTGTTATTACAGAAAATGGTATAGCTCATTGTTGATGTTCAGTCCCTTTGAGATGCTACGAAGTCTACAAATCCATGCCGCTTCCCTTTGTCTGAGCATCTTAATTCTGTCTCCCCCTCTTGTGGGGGGGTTGAACATGATCTATCCCAAAAAAACAGATGTTGGGTAGATGTGGATGGTTTTCCTGAATGTGCATAGACACAGGATATCTGTGGTCTCTGTTTCGTATGGCCCTCACATGCTCCTGAATACGTGTTTTGAGATTTCTAACACTACTACCCACATATATTTTGTCACATGCGCATACAATAATGTACACGGTGTGGGTAGTGTTGCAATTAATGAACGAATTAATGGAAAACTCTCTTTCAGTATTGTACTTGAATTTAGACTTTCTGTGTAGACCGTATTCACACATATTACAGTTGTTGCACGTGAAGAAACCATTAGGTTTCTCAGGAAACCAAGCTAAAGAACTTTTTTTCTTTGCTCTTTGAACATAACTGGGGCAGAGCATGTTTTTAATGGTTTGTCCTCTCCGATAGACAACCCTAGGTTTTTCAGCAATTGTCCCAGACGGTAATTTTGCTGATTGTAATAAATGCCAATTACGTCTCAAGATGTTATATATATGATGACTTTGTGAATTATATTTGGTTATGAAAGGGACAGTCTCCATCTGAGATGTAGTTACCTTGCTTGGCCTGGAGATTAAAGTACTCTTCCTATCAACTTTTTGTATTTTTTGTTCTGCTTTTTTGATACTCTCTTTAGAGTAACCCCTCTTAGAAAAATTGTTTTTTATTTGATTTACATTTTCTTTGAAAGCTTCCTCGAGACTACAATTGCGTCTGGCTCGTATCATTTCGCCATAGGGAATGGCATTGATGGTACTCAGGGGATGTGCACTTTCTGCATGCAATAAACTATTGCATGAGGTTGGTTTTTTAAACATAGTGCTTTGTATTTTGTTGTCTTTATGGAACAGTTTTAGATCTAAAAATTCTATGCTTTCTCTGGAGTGGGTCATGGTTAATTTTACATTGAATTTATTGTTGTTCAAATAAGATTGGAAGGCAACTAGATCATCCACACTTCCATTCCAGATCAAGAGGATATCATCTATGTATCTGGCATAGAAGATAATATTGTCCATCCATTGCATGGCTCCTGGTCCCCAGGCATGCTCCGTCTCATACAGGCCCATGAAGAGACCTGCATACGACGGAGCAAACCTGGATCCCATAGCCGTCCCACGTGTCTGTAGGAACCATGAACCGTCATGTAAAAATACATTCATAGTTAATACCATGTATGCCATATCAAGTAGCATAGCTGAATGATCCAGATGGGAAGCACTTCTTTTGTACAAGAAATATTTCAAAGCCCTCATACCATGGTCGATGTGAATACACGTATAAAGGCTTTCCACGTCCATCGTGACGAACATGAGTTCCTCACTATTCCACTCAAAGTCTTCTAATTTACACAAAACGTCCCTGCTGTCTTTGAGATACGCTGGTAAATTACATACAATTGGTTGTAAAAAATTGTCTATGTATTCGGACAAATGTTCCGTAGGACATCCGTTGCCAGAAATAATAGGCCTTCCCGGAGGGAAGACCCCACCCTTATGTAACTTAGGTAGTATATATATACAAGGGTGTCTACTGTCTTTCGCCTGTAAGTACTTGTATTCTTTGTCCGAAATTAATCCAATTTCGTGCCATTCTCTTAATCTGACATTGATTGTATTCTCAATTTTGGAAATGGGACATTCTTTCAGTTGTTTATAACAAGAGTGGTCATTTAACTGTCTCTCTATTTCACCGAGGTAGTCGTTAATGTCCATTAGAACAATATTGCCACCCTTATCGGCTTCACGTATGACTATCCCTTTATCATCTTGAAGGTTTTTTAAGAGGGCTTGATCATTTTTTGATAGGTTATATTGGTGGATGCAATGAGAATGGCTACTATGGTTATCCTCAAGACGGTACAATTCGGATGTAACTTTTTCCCAAAATTTGTCTAGATCTATGTCATGTACACCAGACGGTATAAATGTTGATTTATTCCTAAGGCCACTATCAATGGTGGTATCTTCACGAATACTGAGCAAATTGGCCATTTCTCTAATATCAACATTGAGGTCATCTTCATCTAAAGTAGCTAGCAAATGAATACCATCTAAATCACTTATTGTTAACCCATGATCATCACACATGTTACTCAAGTCATTAGTAGTGACAGATTGGTGTTCTGCAAAATATTTCTTTAATTTGAGTTTTCTCACAAATTTATACAAGTCAACATGCAGGTCAACATAATTACAATTTTTACTGATACAGAAATTCAAGCCTTTTTGCAAAATCATAGTTTCCTTATCGGACAGTTTCCTAGAGGATAAATTTACAATGTTTAGTTCGTTACTCGGGCAGACAACATTTGAGCATACTTCTGCTATTTCTTCGCCATTGTTTTGCTCTGCAGGCGAGTTTGAACTCCTGTTTTTCCGTTTCTGCCCACCCCGTCTGGTTCTGCGTTTGAATTTTTTCTCTTGTTCCCTAGTCTGTAGCGTTGTACCTCCTTTAAAAAATGAGATGTTTGAGGAGTGGCCATTGAGTTACTTGTGCCTTCTCCTGGGTCACTTTCTATGGATGAAAGGGAACTGTTGCTGGTGGAGATATCCAATGCTGTTACAGTTTGGTCTGGGACAGTGGGCTTGGCAATTACATCATCATATTTTTTAGCAAATGTAAAAACTCTGCCCCTCTCGTAATCAAGCTCGTCTCTCAGGATTTTTCTTTGTTTTTTATCTTTAAGATATATTTGATAGTTTGTCAGTTCCTTCTTTAAGATTTCATAATTTTTTTCAGTATTATCTTTCAGATTCATTTCCAAGATCTCCTTCTCTAGTTTGGCTATATCCTCTCTTATTTTTAATCCCTTTCTTTCAGCATTGGTTATCAATATACGCATCATGCGAAATGAGGAATCGTACAAACCTTCCTCCCAATCTTCCAATAAATCACTGTCCAAATCCTCATAGTTTGGGAAAATTAAAATTCTTAGGCCGCGGGGTATTTTCTTGTTCTCCACATATTTTTTTAAAGTGGCCCCGTCCCACCATTTTCCTAATTCTTGTTTTTTCAACCTTTCTAAGCGAATAAATTTCTCCTTCAAGCCCTCGCTTTTTTGGTTTTTAGTTTCTGTTGTCTTTTTAGGTGGACTTTTACTTTTTTTAAAGAGTTCTCCCAACATTTCTTCACGGTTGTCCTCAAAATTCATTATATTAACAAGTATGACCTAGATGGTGCAAGTCTACCCAAATTAACAATTTGTATCACTAGAACAGGGTATAGGGTGAGACACTTAACTGCACTCAATCTAGTAAATATTGGTCTCGTTATATCTGGGGGTGCCAAGAACCTGAAGCCATATACCCCTAGGCCTCCAGAATCAGTGCCAGAGCACTGTACACAATTCAAAGAAATAGTTCGGCACACCATATAATGTACAATAAGTAATATCAGAGAGGTCAAAAAATATATCAGTAAGCCATTATATATTCTTTTCTTTCTTTATTTTCAATCTTCACAAAGTAGCCAACGCGTTTCGTCCGAAGGACTTCTTCAGGGCTACAAACAACAAATATACAAAAAATATACATATTTAGAAAGTGCTATATACAATTAAAACCTGTTTTATTAGTGCAACCTAATATAAAATGCAAGTCTAAAATACATTTACATACAGAGGGGTGGCTTACTGACAACAATTAATTTACATTTCATTGAAAAAGAAGAGAAGCACAACATGACTTATTTACCACGGTGCAGAGACAGGGTCTGAATATGTTTTCCTATGAGCATTTCGTTGGGAGAAACCATAGTACAAGACAAGAGTTCAAGACAAGAGTTCCAACATATATTTTTTGTCCAGGCATACATATTTTAAATCTAGACATGAATGTCTCAAGATGGTAAAACGGGCGTTTTTATATATGATTGGAACAAGTATATGGCTAATCCATATTGAACTCGTGCTACACCATATTAAACTGATACTAAACCAGAATGAGGATTCTTTTTACGTTTGTTGAGCTAAAGGAGGATAGGGATTAAACATAGAAAGGTCAAGTCTTACCGAATGGATAAGATGTGGTTTAATATTCTGAATTTTTATCAGTTGGATCAAATTTCTTCAGCTACTGTGATTGCACCAGTCTCCAGATGCTAGGATGGCAGCTATCCTATTTATAAGCAAGGAAGCAGTGTAAAACCCTCCTGCTTGGTATTTAAAATATGCATATATTCACAATTTTAAGGTCAAACATAAAACATACCTTTTATTTTGTGGTAGATTGATCGAATTTTTAAGAGATGAATATATTCCAGCGCAAAGGGATATCAAATACGTATCCGCACGGGTGATGTAAGTGTTCACCCTAGAGGGGGAAGGTGATAATGACGATTGAGTTAAACCCAAAGGGAAATATCATCAAAACTTTTGTAACAAAAAAGAGGGGGGGTCCCTTGTGCTGGGCATATACCCATATCATATGAGCTTGTCCCTTGTTTGTGTGGATTATAGGCATAAATTAACAAAAGAGTAAATGGACTGCTCCAGTAAGAAAATGAATATCGTTGAAAACCTAAAGGTATCAGATGGAATGTAGGGTGGCCGAAAGGAAAGAGCCCCACAATTACAACTACATTAACACTGGAATTCAAGTGCCCTCCCCAGAATTCACTTACTTCTCCAGATTTATCTTTCGTGTGGTCTCCTCGGGTGTCGTCTTGGAAAGTGGTTCGAGATAGACACCGTACCGCACCAGTTTAAATAACCCGCTAGATTCGTATCACCTGCTGTCAATTTACACCCTGGTCGCGTTTCACCCGAGTGCGCGCTGCCGCCATATTAGAGTGTGCAAGTTATGTATAAAACAATGCACAAATACTGTAAAGAGGGCAAACCGACCCATGAAAATGACCAGCAGTATTATTTTATAAACTTAAGTTAGATTTAAGGCGTGTTATATGAATTTTGTTATAATTGAACGGACTAATAGTGGTATGCATAGAATTTTTACGAAACGAACTCGGAAGCGGTACCCGATTTTTAAAGTGGGATAAACCAAAAAAAGTTAGTTTTACTAGGTATTAAGTACCTTTTGCGTGGAGCTAAATAGTAAACAACTTATACACAACATTGTCCAGTAAAGCGAAACCGGGGCAGCAAGGTGAGTAATCGATGTTTACTTGGGCGCCATTTTAGTTTGGGAAATGCGTTAGTCGATGTATTAATCATGATACATAAAGTGAATAATTCTATGTATCATTTAAAAATAAAAGAGGTGCATTGTACTTTAATGCAGTTTAATGACATCTAGTGTAAACGAATTTTAATCTGACTCGATATTATATACTAGGAAGCAGGTATTTTGTAAAATAATTATATGCAATATGCAAAAGGCATGGCATAAGATCTCTTTCGAGCTGGGTCATTTGTATAATGTTTCTATGAAGGATGGCATGTTATTAGAACAAAAGATAGCTCAATCATTAGGGTAATGCTAAAAACAAAGTATTAGCACATAGTTTGAATTGATCCAGTTCAAGACGATGTTTTATCCTGCACAAAGGGTACTTGATGTAAAGGAATGCACAGCCATAGAGATACAACCAAAAGGATGGTTTACAGGTGAGAGATGGATAACGATAGTAAATATATTTATACAATTTTCCAGAATTTGTGCATTTATTTGGGGACATATAAAAGGGCTGAAACAAGCCAACCGAATATATACTCAAGGACAGCTGTTATTACAGAAAATGGTATAGCTCATTGTTGATGTTCAGTCCCTTTGAGATGCTACGAAGTCTACAAATCCATGCCGCTTCCCTTTGTCTGAGCATCTTAATTCTGTCTCCCCCTCTTGTGGGGGGTTGAACGTGATCTATCCCAAAAAAACAGATGTTGGGTAGATGTGGATGGTTTTCCTGAATGTGCATAGACACAGGATATCTGTGGTCTCTGTTTCGTATGGCCCTCACATGCTCCTGAATACGTGTTTTGAGATTTCTAACACTACTACCCACATATATTTTGTCACATGCGCATACAATAATGTACACGGTGTGGGTAGTGTTGCAATTAATGAACGAATTAATGGAGAACTCTCTTTCAGTATTGTACTTGAATTTAGACTTTCTGTGTAGACCGAATTCACACATATTACAGTTGTTGCACGTGAAGAAACCATTAGGTTTCTCAGGAAACCAAGCTAAAGAACTTTTTTTCTTTGCTCTTTGAACATAACTGGGGCAGAGCATGTTTTTAATGGTTTGTCCTCTCCGATAGACAACCCTAGGTTTTTCAGCAATTGTCCCAGACGGTAATTTTGCTGATTGTAATAAATGCCAATTACGTCTCAAGATGTTATATATATGATGACTTTGTGAATTATATTTGGTTATGAAAGGGACAGTCTCCATCTGAGATGTAGTTACCTTGCCTGGCCTGGAGATTAAAGTACTCTTCCTATCAACTTTTTGTATTTTTTGTTCTGCTTTTTTGATACTCTCTTTAGAGTAACCCCTCTTAGAAAAATTGGTTTTTATTTGATTTACATTTTCTTTGAAAGCTTCCTCGAGACTACAATTGCGTCTGGCTCGTATCATTTCACCATAGGGAATGGCATTGATGGTACTCAGGGGATGTGCACTTTCTGCATGCAATAAACTATTGCATGAGGTTGGTTTTTTAAACATAGTGCTTTGTATTTTGTTGTCTTTATGGAACAGTTTTAGATCTAAAAATTCTATGCTTTCTCTGGAGTGGGTCATGGTTAATTTTACATTGAATTTATTGTTGTTCAAATAAGATTGGAAGGCAACTAGATCATCCACACTTCCATTCCAGATCAAGAGGATATCATCTATGTATCTGGCATAGAAGATAATATTGTCCATCCATTGCATGGCTCCTGGTCCCCAGGCATGCTCCGTCTCATACAGGCCCATGAAGAGACCTGCATACGACGGAGCAAACCTGGATCCCATAGCCGTCCCACGTGTCTGTATGAACCATGAACCGTCATGTAAAAATACATTCATAGTTAATACCATGTATGCCATATCAAGTAGCATAGCTGAATGATCCAGATGGGAAGCACTTCTTTTGTACAAGAAATATTTCAAAGCCCTCATACCATGGTCGATGTGAATACACGTATAAAGGCTTTCCACGTCCATCGTGACGAACATGAGTTCCTCACTATTCCACTCAAAGTCTTCTAATTTACACAAAACGTCCCTGCTGTCTTTGAGATACGCTGGTAAATTACATACAATTGGTTGTAAAAAATTGTCTATGTATTCGGACAAATGTTCCGTAGGACATCCGTTGCCAGAAATAATAGGCCTTCCCGGAGGGAAGACCCCACCCTTATGTAACTTAGGTAGTATATATATACAAGGGTGTCTACTTGATATGGCATACATGGTATTAACTATGAATGTATTTTTAAATGACGGTTTATGGTTCCTACAGACACGTGGGATGGCTATGGGATCCAGGTTTGCTCCGTCGTATGCAGGTCTCTTCATGGGCCTGTATGAGACGGAGCATGCCTGGGGACCAGGAGCCATGCAATGGATGGACAATATTATCTTCTATGCCAGATACATAGATGATATCCTCTTGATCTGGAATGGAAGTGTGGATGATCTAGTTGCCTTCCAATCTTATTTGAACAACAATAAATTCAATGTAAAATTAACCATGACCCACTCCAGAGAAAGCATAGAATTTTTAGATCTAAAACTGTTCCATAAAGACAACAAAATACAAAGCACTATGTTTAAAAAACCAACCTCATGCAATAGTTTATTGCATGCAGAAAGTGCACATCCCCTGAGTACCATCAATGCCATTCCCTATGGTGAAATGATACGAGCCAGACGCAATTGTAGTCTCGAGGAAGCTTTCAAAGAAAATGTAAATCAAATAAAAACCAATTTTTCTAAGAGGGGTTACTCTAAAGAGAGTATCAAAAAAGCAGAACAAAAAATACAAAAAGTTGATAGGAAGAGTACTTTAATCTCCAGGCCAAGCAAGGTAACTACATCTCAGATGGAGACTGTCCCTTTCATAACCAAATATAATTCACAAAGTCATCATATATATAACATCTTGAGACGTAATTGGCATTTATTACAATCAGCAAAATTACCGTCTGGGACAATTGCTGAAAAACCTAGGGTTGTCTATCGGAGAGGACAAACCATTAAAAACATGCTCTGCCCCAGTTATGTTCAAAGAGCAAAGAAAAAAAGTTCTTTAGCTTGGTTTCCTGAGAAACCTAATGGTTTCTTCACGTGCAACAACTGTAATATGTGTGAATTCGGTCTACACAGAAAGTCTAAATTCAAGTACAATACTGAAAGAGAGTTCTCCATTAATTCGTTCATTAATTGCAACACTACCCACACCGTGTACATTATTGTATGCGCATGTGACAAAATATATGTGGGTAGTAGTGTTAGAAATCTCAAAACACGTATTCAGGAGCATGTGAGGGCCATACGAAACAGAGACCACAGATATCCTGTGTCTATGCACATTCAGGAAAACCATCCACATCTACCCAACATCTGTTTTTTTGGGATAGATCACGTTCAACCCCCCACAAGAGGGGGAGACAGAATTAAGATGCTCAGACAAAGGGAAGCGGCATGGATTTGTAGACTTCGTAGCATCTCAAAGGGACTGAACATCAACAATGAGCTATACCATTTTCTGTAATAACAGCTGTTCTTGAGTATATACTCGGTTGGCTTGTTTCAGCCCTTTTATATGTCCCCAAATAAATGCACAAATTCTGGAAAATTGTATAAATATATTTACTATCGTTATCCATCTCTCACCTGTAAACCATCCTTTTGGTTGTATCTCTATGGCTGTGCATTCCTTTACATCAAGTACCCTTTGTGCAGGATAAAACATCGTCTTGAACTGGATCAATTCAAACTATGTGCTAATACTTTGTTTTTAGCATTACCCTAATGATTGAGCTATCTTTTGTTCTAATAACATGCCATCCTTCATAGAAACATTATACAAATGACCCAGCTCGAAAGAGATCTTATGCCATGCCTTTTGCATATTGCATATAATTATTTTACAAAATACCTGCTTCCTAGTATATAATATAGAGTCAGATTAAAATTCGTTTACACTAGATGTCATTAAACTGCATTAAAGTACAATGCACCTCTTTTATTTTTAAATGATACATAGAATTATTCACTTTATGTATCATGATTAATACATCGACTAACGCATTTCCCAAACTAAAATGGCGCCCAAGTAAACATCGATTACTCACCTTGCTGCCCCGGTTTCGCTTTACTGGACAATGTTGTGTATAAGTTGTTTACTATTTAGCTCCACGCAAAAGGTACTTAATACCTAGTAAAACTAACTTTTTTTGGTTTATCCCACTTTAAAAATCGGGTACCGCTTCCGAGTTCGTTTCGTAAAAATTCTATGCATACCACTATTAGTCCGTTCAATTATAACAAAATTCATATAACACGCCTTAAATCTAACTTAAGTTTATAAAATAATACTGCTGGTCATTTTCATGGGTCGGTTTGCCCTCTTTACAGTATTTGTGCATTGTTTTATACATAACTTGCACACTCTAATATGGCGGCAGCGCGCACTCGGGTGAAACGCGACCAGGGTGTAAATTGACAGCAGGTGATACGAATCTAGCGGGTTATTTAAACTGGTGCGGTACGGTGTCTATCTCGAACCACTTTCCAAGACGACACCCGAGGAGACCACACGAAAGATAAATCTGGAGAAGTAAGTGAATTCTGGGGAGGGCACTTGAATTCCAGTGTTAATGTAGTTGTAATTGTGGGGCTCTTTCCTTTCGGCCACCCTACATTCCATCTGATACCTTTAGGTTTTCAACGATATTCATTTTCTTACTGGAGCAGTCCATTTACTCTTTTGTTAATTTATGCCTATAATCCACACAAACAAGGGACAAGCTCATATGATATGGGTATATGCCCAGCACAAGGGACCCCCCCTCTTTTTTGTTACAAAAGTTTTGATGATATTTCCCTTTGGGTTTAACTCAATCGTCATTATCACCTTCCCCCTCTAGGGTGAACACTTACATCACCCGTGCGGATACGTATTTGATATCCCTTTGCGCTGGAATATATTCATCTCTTAAAAATTCGATCAATCTACCACAAAATAAAAGGTATGTTTTATGTTTGACCTTAAAATTGTGAATATATGCATATTTTAAATACCAAGCAGGAGGGTTTTACACTGCTTCCTTGCTTATAAATAGGATAGCTGCCATCCTAGCATCTGGAGACTGGTGCAATCACAGTAGCTGAAGAAATTTGATCCAACTGATAAAAATTCAGAATATTAAACCACATCTTATCCATTCGGTAAGACTTGACCTTTCTATGTTTAATCCCCATCCTCCTTTAGCTCAACAAACGTAAAAAGAATCCTCATTCTGGTTTAGTATCAGTTTAATATGGTGTAGCACGAGTTCAATATGGATTAGCCATATACTTGTTCCAATCATATATAAAAACGCCCGTTTTACCATCTTGAGACATTCATGTCTAGATTTAAAATATGTATGCCTGGACAAAAAATATATGTTGGAACTCTTGTCTTGAACTCTTGTCTTGTACTATGGTTTCTCCCAACGAAATGCTCATAGGAAAACATATTCAGACCCTGTCTCTGCACCGTGGTAAATAAGTCATGTTGTGCTTCTCTTCTTTTTCAATGAAATGTAAATTAATTGTTGTCAGTAAGCCACCCCTCTGTATGTAAATGTATTTTAGACTTGCATTTTATATTAGGTTGCACTAATAAAACAGGTTTTAATTGTATATAGCACTTTCTAAATATGTATTTTTTTTGTATATTTGTTGTTTGTAGCCCTGAAGAAGTCCTTCGGACGAAACGCGTTGGCTACTTTGTGAAGATTGAAAATAAAGAAAGAAAAGAATATATAATGGCTTACTGATATATTTTTTGACCTCTCTGATATTACTTATTGTACATTATATGGTGTGCCGAACTATTTCTTTGAATTGTGTACAGTGCTCTGGCACTGATTCTGGAGGCCTAGGGGTATATGGCTTCAGGTTCTTGGCACCCCCAGATATAACGAGACCAATATTTACTAGATTGAGTGCAGTTAAGTGTCTCACCCTATACCCTGTTCTAGTGATACAAATTGTTAATTTGGGTAGACTTGCACCATCTAGGTCATACTTGTTAATATAATGAATTTTGAGGACAACCGTGAAGAAATGTTGGGAGAACTCTTTAAAAAAAGTAAAAGTCCACATAAAAAGACAACAGAAACTAAAAACCAAAAAAGCGAGGGCTTGAAGGAGAAATTTATTCGCTTAGAAAGGTTGAAAAAACAAGAATTAGGAAAATGGTGGGACGGGGCCACTTTAAAAAAATATGTGGAGAACAAGAAAATACCCCGCGGCCTAAGAATTTTAATTTTCCCAAACTATGAGGATTTGGACAGTGATTTATTGGAAGATTGGGAGGAAGGTTTGTACGATTCCTCATTTCGCATGATGCGTATATTGATAACCAATGCTGAAAGAAAGGGATTAAAAATAAGAGAGGATATAGCCAAACTAGAGAAGGAGAACTTGGAAATGAATCTGAAAGATAATACTGAAAAAAATTATGAAATCTTAAAGAAGGAACTGACAAACTATCAAATATATCTTAAAGATAAAAAACAAAGAAAAATCCTGAGAGACGAGCTTGATTACGAGAGGGGCAGAGTTTTTACATTTGCTAAAAAATATGATGATGTAATTGCCAAGCCCACTGTCCCAGACCAAACTGTAACAGCATTGGATATCTCCACCAGCAACAGTTCCCTTTCATCCATAGAAAGTGACCCAGGAGAAGGCACAAGTAACTCAATGGCCACTCCTCAAACATCTCATTTTTTAAAGGAGGTACAACGCTACAGACTAGGGAACAAGAGAAAAAATTCAAACGCAGAACCAGACGGGGTGGGCAGAAACGGAAAAACAGGAGTTCAAACTCGCCTGCAGAGCAAAACAATGGCGAAGAAATAGCAGAAGTATGCTCAAATGTTGTCTGCCCGAGTAACGAACTAAACATTGTAAATTTATCCTCTAGGAAACTGTCCGATAAGGAAACTATGATTTTGCAAAAAGGCTTGAATTTCTGTATCAGTAAAAATTGTAATTATGTTGACCTGCATGTTGACTTGTATAAATTTGTGAGAAAACTCAAATTAAAGAAATATTTTGCAGAACACCAATCTGTCACTACTAATGACTTGAGTAACATGTGTGATGATCATGGGTTAACAATAAGTGATTTAGATGGTATTCATTTGCTAGCTACTTTAGATGAAGATGACCTCAATGTTGATATTAGAGAAATGGCCAATTTGCTCAGTATTCGTGAAGATACCACCATTGATAGTGGCCTTAGGAATAAATCAACATTTATACCGTCTGGTGTACATGACATAGATCTAGACACATTTTTGGAAAAAGTTACATCCGAATTGTACCGTCTTGAGGATAACCATAGTAGCCATTCTCATTGCATCCACCAATATAACCTATCAAAAAATGATCAAGCCCTCTTAAAAAACCTTCAAGATGATAAAGGGATAGTCATACGTGAAGCCGATAAGGGTGGCAATATTGTTCTAATGGACATTAACGACTACCTGGGTGAAATAGAGAGACAGTTAAATGACCACTCTTGTTATAAACAACTGAAAGAATGTCCCATTTCCAAAATTGAGAATACAATCAATGTCAGATTAAGAGAATGGCACGAAATTGGATTAATTTCGGACAAAGAATACAAGTACTTACAGGCGAAAGACAGTAGACACCCTTGTATATATATACTACCTAAGTTACATAAGGGTGGGGTCTTCCCTCCGGGAAGGCCTATTATTTCTGGCAACGGATGTCCTACGGAACATTTGTCCGAATACATAGACAATTTTTTACAACCAATTGTATGTAATTTACCAGCGTATCTCAAAGACAGCAGGGACGTTTTGTGTAAATTAGAAGACTTTGAGTGGAATAGTGAGGAACTCATGTTCGTCACGATGGACGTGGAAAGCCTTTATACGTGTATTCACATCGACCATGGTATGAGGGCTTTGAAATATTTCTTGTACAAAAGAAGTGCTTCCCATCTGGATCATTCAGCTATGCTACTTGATATGGCATACATGGTATTAACTATGAATGTATTTTTACATGACGGTTCATGGTTCCTACAGACACGTGGGACGGCTATGGGATCCAGGTTTGCTCCGTCGTATGCAGGTCTCTTCATGGGCCTGTATGAGACGGAGCATGCCTGGGGACCAGGAGCCATGCAATGGATGGACAATATTATCTTCTATGCCAGATACATAGATGATATCCTCTTGATCTGGAATGGAAGTGTGGATGATCTAGTTGCCTTCCAATCTTCTTTGAACAACAATAAATTCAATGTAAAATTAACCATGACCCACTCCAGAGAAAGCATAGAATTTTTAGATCTAAAACTGTTCCATAAAGACAACAAAATACAAAGCACTATGTTTAAAAAACCAACCTCATGCAATAGTTTATTGCATGCAGAAAGTGCACATCCCCTGAGTACCATCAATGCCATTCCCTATGGTGAAATGATACGAGCCAGACGCAATTGTAGTCTCGAGGAAGCTTTCAAAGAAAATGTAAATCAAATAAAAACCAATTTTTCTAAGAGGGGTTACTCTAAAGAGAGTATCAAAAAAGCAGAACAAAAAATACAAAAAGTTGATAGGAAGAGTACTTTAATCTCCAGGCCAAGCAAGGTAACTACATCTCAGATGGAGACTGTCCCTTTCATAACCAAATATAATTCACAAAGTCATCATATATATAACATCTTGAGACGTAATTGGCATTTATTACAATCAGCAAAATTACCGTCTGGGACAATTGCTGAAAAACCTAGGGTTGTCTATCGGAGAGGACAAACCATTAAAAACATGCTCTGCCCCAGTTATGTTCAAAGAGCAAAGAAAAAAAGTTCTTTAGCTTGGTTTCCTGAGAAACCTAATGGTTTCTTCACGTGCAACAACTGTAATATGTGTGAATTCGGTCTACACAGAAAGTCTAAATTCAAGTACAATACTGAAAGAGAGTTCTCCATTAATTCGTTCATTAATTGCAACACTACCCACACCGTGTACATTATTGTATGCGCATGTGACAAAATATATGTGGGTAGTAGTGTTAGAAATCTCAAAACACGTATTCAGGAGCATGTGAGGGCCATACGAAACAGAGACCACAGATATCCTGTGTCTATGCACATTCAGGAAAACCATCCACATCTACCCAACATCTGTTTTTTTGGGATAGATCACGTTCAACCCCCCACAAGAGGGGGAGACAGAATTAAGATGCTCAGACAAAGGGAAGCGGCATGGATTTGTAGACTTCGTAGCATCTCAAAGGGACTGAACATCAACAATGAGCTATACCATTTTCTGTAATAACAGCTGTCCTTGAGTATATACTCGGTTGGCTTGTTTCAGCCCTTTTATATGTCCCCAAATAAATGCACAAATTCTGGAAAATTGTATAAATATATTTACTATCGTTATCCATCTCTCACCTGTAAACCATCCTTTTGGTTGTATCTCTATGGCTGTGCATTCCTTTACATCAAGTACCCTTTGTGCAGGATAAAACATCGTCTTGAACTGGATCAATTCAAACTATGTGCTAATACTTTGTTTTTAGCATTACCCTAATGATTGAGCTATCTTTTGTTCTAATAACATGCCATCCTTCATAGAAACATTATACAAATGACCCAGCTCGAAAGAGATCTTATGCCATGCCTTTTGCATATTGCATATAATTATTTTACAAAATACCTGCTTCCTAGTATATAATATCGAGTCAGATTAAAATTCGTTTATACTAGATGTCATTAAACTGCATTAAAGTACAATGCACCTCTTTTATTTTTAAATGATACATAGAATTATTCACTTTATGTATCATGATTAATACATCGACTAACGCATTTCCCAAACTAAAATGGCGCCCAAGTAAACATCGATTACTCACCTTGCTGCCCCGGTTTCGCTTTACTGGACAATGTTGTGTATAAGTTGTTTACTATTTAGCTCCACGCAAAAGGTACTTAATACCTAGTAAAACTAACTTTTTTTTGTTTATCCCACTTTAAAAATCGGGTACCGCTTCCGAGTTCGTTTCGTAAAAATTCTATGCATACCACTATTAGTCCGTTCAATTATAACAAAATTCATATAACACGCCTTAAATCTAACTTAAGTTTATAAAATAATACTGCTGGTCATTTTCATGGGTCGGTTTGCCCTCTTTACAGTATTTGTGCATTGTTTTATACATAACTTGCACACTCTAATATGGCGGCAGCGCGCACTCGGGTGAAACGCGACCAGGGTGTAAATTGACAGCAGGTGATACGAATCTAGCGGGTTATTTAAACTGGTGCGGTACGGTGTCTATCTCGAACCACTTTCCAAGACGACACCCGAGGAGACCACACGAAAGATAAATCTGGAGAAGTAAGTGAATTCTGGGGAGGGCACTTGAATTCCAGTGTTAATGTAGTTGTAATTGTGGGGCTCTTTCCTTTCGGCCACCCTACATTCCATCTGATACCTTTAGGTTTTCAACGATATTCATTTTCTTACTGGAGCAGTCCATTTACTCTTTTGTTAATTTATGCCTATAATCCACACAAACAAGGGACAAGCTCATATGATATGGGTATATGCCCAGCACAAGGGACCCCCCCTCTTTTTTGTTACAAAAGTTTTGATGATATTTCCCTTTGGGTTTAACTCAATCGTCATTATCACCTTCCCCCTCTAGGGTGAACACTTACATCACCCGTGCGGATACGTATTTGATATCCCTTTGCGCTGGAATATATTCATCTCTTAAAAATTCGATCAATCTACCACAAAATAAAAGGTATGTTTTATGTTTGACCTTAAAATTGTGAATATATGCATATTTTAAATACCAAGCAGGAGGGTTTTACACTGCTTCCTTGCTTATAAATAGGATAGCTGCCATCCTAGCATCTGGAGACTGGTGCAATCACAGTAGCTGAAGAAATTTGATCCAACTGATAAAAATTCAGAATATTAAACCACATCTTATCCATTCGGTAAGACTTGACCTTTCTATGTTTAATCCCTATCCTCCTTTAGCTCAACAAACGTAAAAAGAATCCTCATTCTGGTTTAGTATCAGTTTAATATGGTGTAGCACGAGTTCAATATGGATTAGCCATATACTTGTTCCAATCATATATAAAAACGCCCGTTTTACCATCTTGAGACATTCATGTCTAGATTTAAAATATGTATGCCTGGACAAAAAATATATGTTGGAACTCTTGTCTTGAACTCTTGTCTTGTACTATGGTTTCTCCCAACGAAATGCTCATAGGAAAACATATTCAGACCCTGTCTCTGCACCGTGGTAAATAAGTCATGTTGTGCTTCTCTTCTTTTTCAATGAAATGTAAATTAATTGTTGTCAGTAAGCCACCCCTCTGTATGTAAATGTATTTTAGACTTGCATTTTATATTAGGTTGCACTAATAAAACAGGTTTTAATTGTATATAGCACTTTCTAAATATGTATATTTTTTGTATATTTGTTGTTTGTAGCCCTGAAGAAGTCCTTCGGACGAAACGCGTTGGCTACTTTGTGAAGATTGAAAATAAAGAAAGAAAAGAATATATAATGGCTTACTGATATATTTTTTGACCTCTCTGATATTACTTATTGTACATTATATGGTGTGCCGAACTATTTCTTTGAAGGGATACTAAAGAATGCATTTTTCAAATCAATAACAGAAAAATAGGTAGCAGTAGAAGGAATCACGGTTCGAAGCGTAATAATATCAAGAAAAACTGGAAACTGAGGAATCACATTCTTGTCAACTTTGCACAGGTCACAAAATAATAACCATCTATATGGTCATCAGAGGAACCTGAGGGTGCCTCTTTAAGGATCGGAAGAATGGGACTATAACAAATACTAGCAGACGTCTATTCAACTACACCTTTTTGTATCAGACCCTGGATAATCTATAAAAGGGCTCATTTCCACGCCCAGGATATCTTATACTGAGGAATACGAGGTTGTTAGAAATGAAAGTGGAGTGGAGAGGTGTGGTGCAGTGGCCAGGGCAGCTGACTTTGGAGCACAGGGCTCACAGTTCGATTCCCGGCTCCAGCGGCAGCTTAGCTCAGCACCATGTGACTCTGGGCAAGAGCTCACTTAATTTCCATGAAGGCCCAAAGTGCCTTGAGACCTGTAGGGGTGAGAAGTTCGCGGCTTATAAATACCGGATCTGGATTTCGGATTGGCCTCGGGCAAGAGCCTAACCTAGGCAGAAACCACCACTCTAGTCAGGGCAAGGGAGTTACACACCAAAGATAACCCCTGCTACCCCCTAGGTAGCTTGGCAGAGCAGTCAGGCTTATCCCAGAGGCAATGTGTAAAGTGTTTGTGCAACACACACACACAGCAGCGACACACCAGGCTCACCAAAAAAGAAACTCCACACAAGGTTATATAAACAAAATAGCCTTTGTATTATCATAAATACATTAGATCATAATCACAAATATACACTGTGCCAACTGGCACTTCAGTATTACTTTACAGGGAATTATATATAGGACAGGGCTAATCGGGCCACTGTCAGAACCATCAAAACAGGTAAGTAGTAAACCACCTGTAACCACTGGTTTAGACACTTATGCATAAACCACATCAGGCATTCACATTTGGGCATAACCGCATTATGCATAACTCTCAGGGATAAAAACACTGTGCATGAGTCACATTGGCATACATATTAGGTATAAACCACATTACGAAACCACATTAGGCCGTAATCACCTATGTACACTGTCCCATCAGGCACTTAGCATGACTTTACAGGGAGTGGGTACACTTTTATGCAACTACACTTACAGGGCCAAACAGGCCACTGCAATTACCATTAGAGCTAGGATCTCCAGTACCAACTAGGAAGGTTGTACTTGGCACAACACACTATGTAAAACATCATCAGCCTCAGTGCACCCTCAGTGTATCTAGCACCCACATCAACCGTGCACCACAACCCACTGGTAGCAGTGCACACCTTTAGGTAAATGCATTAGGGAAAGGAACTTTAGCCACAGTAAACCACCTTAACTACTCAAAAAGTGCTCACGCTACTCCCTGAGCACTGCCATCAGCACAACACTGGCACTCTTCTATAGGGTACTTGCACCAAAAGCCACCTACTATAGCCACCTCGGGAAGACAAGAGTTGTCATAGTAACTATCTGGAGCACGTCTTGCACACCTTTAGTCTTGTGCAGAGTACCACACATCAGTCGTAGTGCCACTTACCCCATACCTCGAATACACTTGGGGCTTGGGTCACTGCAATCTGGTACTTAGACCTGGCCGCCGCATAGGTAGCCACTGCCTCACTATGGGAAGCATCCTTAGAACCTAAAAATAAAAATGCCTCAGTTGGTAGGGAGATCTCACGTGGTCTTCTGCATCTGCAAACTGACGCCAGGCTCAGCTGCCGTCCAGGATATTCTAATCCCCATCAGAAGTACCCCCTGCCCTGTACCTTCACATGATGTCGTTCTCCTCCGTGAGACCGACTGCCCTTTGAAGCCTGCCTCTGCCTCTAACAGGCGGGTGCAAGAGGTGGCAGGAAGAATCCCACGAGGCTCTCGAGCTCTCCTGAGGCTCCGGTTTGGTCGTTCCAGCATGCACCAGTTGTAGCCTCTCTGATCTCCTGGGGTGCTTGTGAGGCTCGCTTCTGGCAGTGTGGTCATGGGAGCCCCGCCCCAAAACAGGCTGCAACTCTACCTGACTACCCTGGGGTCTCGAGACACAAGCCCTCATTGCTACGGCAACCCACAACCAGGCTTCCTACTTCCTTGTGGGGAGCTCCGCCCACAGCCAGTTTCAGCCTTCGCCTGGCTTCCGACGGCTCAGTGTTTTGTCTGCTTCTGCTGGTGCACAGTGATGCAGCCCGGGGCCTTGTAACAAAGCCTCGGCTGCCGATAACTCCTTCAGCCAGGTGCGGTAGCAGGTGAAGGTGGAGCGCGGCTTCTCCAATAGCACCCCTCCCTCTTCTGGCAGTCACCTCAAGCAGCTTCGCACAATCTGTACAGCATCAAAGAGGTGAGCTTTGCTGTCCAGAATGTGGGCAGAGTGAGCCCCTTCCTTGGGCTCATGAAGTGAAAGTACAGGAGCTCACCACTCGCTTCCTGTAAATCCTCCTGCGGTCTGAGCAGTGTTGTTCTCGTGCTCCTTCCCATGCGCTCCCAACCTCCTTTGCAAACACAGCAGTCCTCTTCTTAAGTTGCAGCAGACTGCTGGCTGGAGGCTCCTGTAAGCAACCAACAGAACATTTCATGGGGTCACAGCCCCAATATTTATACCTCTTAGTGTCTTTGTTCTTCCCTGCCACAGGGCTCTGCGCCCGGTCCAAACCATTTCTTGGGTCACTTGCACCTTTCTCTAAAGGTGCACAACCACTCCCTTTGTCAGTGTAGGCTCTGCCTGAGACACACCACAGGCGGAGAAGCCAGCATTGGGGAAGACAGGCACAATCACATTCAGTCCCAGGGGCTACTCCTCCCATCACCCCCAATGCAGATTGGCCTATTCAGTCTAGTGCAGACTCACCCAGCCTCTGTCACTCCGGAGCCAGGAATACAATACACATCAGGCAGGCACAAAGACACAAAGCACACAGAAATGCCTACTTCTAAAATTGCCCTTTGTGAAAATTATTTTATTTTTGGGGGAGACTTCTACGGCCAACTCCAAGGAGTGGCCATGGGCGCAATTTTTTGCGCCAGACATAGCTAATCTGTATGTGGCAGCTTTTGAGGAGAGGGCGATATATAACAATAACCCTTATATTGACCCTTTGCGCCATTATTTAAGGTACATTGACGACGTGTGCCTAGTCTGGAATGGTACACAAGATGACCTTCATAGTTTCCATGAGTGGCTTAACCAACAAGATACGAACCTACAATTTACAATGGAGAGTAGTAGGTCCACTATTAGCTTTCTTGATTTACTAATCCATGTAGATGACAACACCTTAGCGATGAGCCTCTACACAAAACCTACTTCTAGAAACACCCTTTTGAAGTACGATAGTCACCACCCGCGCAGTTTACGCGATAATCTTCCCTTTGGGCAGTTTTTGCGCCTCAGGCGCAACTCTACCAAGAAGGAAGATAAGAATCTTGCAATCGAAATTAGTAATGCGATCATATCCATGCAGACTGGTGAAACAAGCGATGAAGCGCGCGTGGTACTACAACAGAGATGCGTTGCTAACTAAAAAAGATGATACAAATATCATGAGTGTCAGTATGAATCCATTGACATGTGTAACCACGTTTGGCTCGGAATCACACCAGATCAGAAAAATTATCAATAACAACTGGCATTTGATTAAGAAGGTAGAACCTCATCTTACGCAACCTAGGTTTGCCTTTAAGAGAGCTAGGAATTTGAGAGACTTCCTTGTGAAAGCATACAAGGAGCCAGTAGCCAACACGATACAAACACAGTGTGGCATGCCTCCGATAACGGGACATTACCCATGCGGCAATTGTGCGGCATGTGCTGCTACTAAAGCAACTAAAAATTGTAAGGTTAATAACAAAAATATTAAATTGTTTCATCATGCGAATTGTAACACCAGAAATGTCATTTACTGTATACAGTGTCCATGTATGCTATCTTACATAGGTAAAACTAAACAAACAGTAAAAAAAGTATATTGCAACATCAGTCTCGTATAAGATGCAATGTTACTACTGCTCCGTTGGTGGAACATTACCATCAACAAGCACATCTGCCTAATGATATGCAATGGTTTGTCATCGATGTAATAAGGACTAACAAACGTTACCACAATGTTGACCATCTACTTACCCTAAGAGAAAACCGGTGGATTTGGATGTGTAACACTGTAGAAAAGGGACTTAACTGTTTTATTGAGTGGCATACTGTGGCAACTTTGTGATATGACATATATAAGAAGTTTCTCCACTAGAGCATGAACATACTGGAGCGTGGCTCCACTGTAAGACTGGTTTGGTTTAGTTTAACAGTGTTGGTTCTGGATTACACACTTAGGTGGGCCACTAAATTGGAGTACTTGTCCTGTTCTTGAACGCTCCCAGTCATTGGTGTAGCTTTATCGGTATTTATTCGGATCAATGAGGTCAGATTAAAATTGGCGTTATATTTCGAGATCTAGCACATCCTGTAGATTCAGTATAATAGCGATCTATTTAGTTGAATCTATAAAGATTTGCGTTGTTAAGTAGTAATGCTTGTGTAGCGTTCGGCATCTTTTGTGTTTAGTTCTAAGTGACTGTACTGCCTTTACCAACATGGCGCCACCGTAACATGGAATGACGTCATGACCCGTGCGCTAGGATATCTGCGCTTATCGGTAAGCACTGACCCCGCGCTAGAAGCAGCCGACTACGAGGTGGCGTTACAACACGATCAAGTAAGCATTGTAGGTAGGGTTTGACCATGTGCAGAATAGAGTTGGCTCACAGAGAGTCCGGAGAAGTAATGTAGTCGTTTATTTTACATCTGTAGATGACGTGAGAAGTTCCTGCAATTTCGTGCAGTGCTGACAGACGACTGTAGCATCTTGACCAGCGGTAACTGATTGATTTACGTTCCCAAAAGCCCATCAACTTAGTAAGTACTTTGGGGAGATGGCATATGCACTGTGTTAGACATTCGATAGTTGCATAATCCTGGTAATTGAGATGAGGGTAAATGGGCTTTTCATTCTTGCCATTTTTAGACCCCCTAAAGAGTTCTGTAAAAGAGAGGCAACATTCAAGAGTACTTCCGGCTGGAGGTCTTCTTGGTAAGAACTGAGTGAAGAGTGGATTTTGGATTGATAGTTTTTAGACACATTAGTATGGTCCTAGGTTTCATATAGATTGGTGTATATTCGCTAGTGGTGATGGTAGTACTGACACGATAGTTTGGTTGTCTGAAGGTCACACGGGCATTTGTTTGTTACTATTGGTGATGGCTGCTCTTACTTGAATGCACTTTTGATGCACCTGGAATGTTCTTGGGATAAGTAGATGGATAAGTATCTACAAGGAGTATTTTGTAATCTTTGTAATTATGTATATATTGATGTTTTAGATTTATGTGCAACTTCTGGTCCTGAAGATGGTCCTATAGATTATGTTAACCAACGGGGACCGAAACGTCGACGCTTGACATCTTTCTGCCCATTGATGTATCATTTATTTGGTTGTTCAGCTTGTTAAATATGAAAAAGAAGTGATAGATCATGGTATTGTTTCTCCATGTTACCAGCAGAAGGTGTTAATACTACTGGTTTAGTAACCATACAATTTGTGTAGTATTTTTTGTTGCCATATCATTTACCAAAAGAAATAATTTTATAAGCAAAAAATAAAAGACAGTTTAATTCTGTTCTCTCCTTGTTTTCATGCTATCAAGGCCCGCTGCGGCGGCAAGTTAATGATTTATAACTTTAATGACGAATGAATCCTAACAGGACATTTTCTTTGTATTTTGATACTTCTAAAAGTGGCATTTCTAAAATAGTAATAATAAATCTGCAAACGCCATTGCACAACATTTATTACCACTATTCCAAACATTCCAAACTTGACCATTCTACCCCTCTCAAATCAGGAATTACCACTGAAACATTATTCAGGGAGTCCCCGGTACATTCCTATGAGAGGGCAGCATCACAGTAGTGAGAAACCAAAATGGCTGTTTGTCACTACCAGAACATGCCACACAGTGAAGGCACATGTCCTTCCTTTTACCTGCAATGCACCCTGCCCATAGGGCTAGCTAGGGCCTACCTAAGGATGACTGATATGTAGTAAAAGGGGAGTCACAGACGAGGCACCCATTTTATGTGCCTCGTCACAGCGGCAGTAAACTGCGCGTGCAGGTCCTACAATGAGAGAGGCCTGGGACAGGATTGAAAGGCTACTTTGGTGGGTGGTGCAATCAGCGAAGCAAGCCTACAAGTTTAATTTTATTTACTGGCTCTGGGTATCTGGGATACCGCTTTACAAGGGATTGACAGGTAAATTAAATTAGCCAAACAGGTGTAGACCAATCTTACCATGTTTTACCATACAGAGCACACATACTTTACACTGGACAGCAGTGATAAAGTGCCCAGAGTCCCAAAACCACCAACACCATGTCAGGAAAAATACCAGGAGGGAGGAAAAAAGAGCAGGGATGACCCTGCAAAGAGGGCAAATTCCAACACAACCCCCTTCCAGCCAAAAGACTGGGTAGACCAATTAATACCTTTATGGTCTTCCCTGCTTGTGGCGATAGAACACGGACACGGGCCCACAACTGTATGGGCACACTCTGGTTCTACGCCAATCTGAACCTAAGTGGTTCCCCCTGTCTAAGCTCCCAAGACCAACTAAGTTACCTCACTGGGACTCCCTACCTGTCTGCGGCCACGACCAGGCCCTAGGCCCCTAGCTCTCCTTCTGGGTTCCACACTCTTCTCTGTGGAGAGGCACCCTCAGAACACAACTCTCCCACCAGTTCAGGACCTCTCTCCTGCAACAGTTCTCCCAACCTAGGATCTAACTCCTCAGGTTGAACGGGGTCGGAGGCGAGGTCTCCCTCTCTATGCACCACCTACCAGAGTTCTGCACCCTCCCACCTGGAGTGGTACCCCAGAAGACAAACCGGTCAGGACACAGCTTACAGATGTCCTTCCCTCTAGGTCAGGCAGAACCTGAACCTGGCCTCCCAACCCAGGATCTAAACCCCATGGCTGAGCACCCACCTGGCACACCAGGACTTCCTGGGGAGCACGCATGTCCCCCACAAGGGTAACATAAACTCATGTGTTGTGTGACAGTCTGCCTGGCGCGGAACTCCCAACCCCTGTCCATCTGACAGTGCGCGAAGACCTCCCAGGACAGAAGTGGTGTCCCCATGGTCATTCCTAGAAGGCTCAGCCCTTATGACTGGCCCTTGGCCCACTGGTACTTCCACTGAGGAGACTCTCCACCTCTCACTCCCCCATCTGGACTCCTGCACCCTCCACTCAGGAGCGGTACCGCCAGACACCAGAACGTATGGAGCTCCGCTTACAGATGCTACAAGTTCTCCTGCCACTAGGAGATCCCCCTCAATAGATGGCCTACTAGTACAGCCTAGGCTCCCCACCTGGTGTTCCCTTAGGGAGCCCTCCTGGCCCTCAGACTGGGATTCAGGTACCTTGGGACACAGTCCACTCTCACTCCTTCTCCGCTGAGACAGGACGTAAGCCCCTACACATCTCCCTCTGCACCGGGACCTAGCTGGGCTACCAAGAACCTCTCCCACCACCCTGGGCTGGGAAATACCTGAGCCACTCCTCCTAGGGTCATTCCCCAATGCCTCCTCAGACCCTCTGGCACTCACCCAGACGTTTGCCTCCTGTGCAAGTTTCCTGGGATCAGAGAACCAGACAGGTGTTAGTGTAACCCCAGAAAACAAAAACTGAACATATGCTCTCTGACAACCAGATTGAACTGCCCTTCATAATCGTTTGCTGTGCTACCCATCAACTAACCTTCCAGTGAATCACAACACTCATCCATAAACTCCCCCCAAGACTGGTGAGATAGTTTCCTACTGCCCCTTAACCGCAACCTATACCCTTCAGATGAGGCACCCTCTTCCTGGGAACAAGGTACCACGCTCTGGGATCTGGGAGGAAGACTTCCTACCTTGGAATCACTTCTGCTGCCACTACTGGACCCCACCCTCACTGGTGAAGCCAGACCACTAAACCTACTCACACGAGTTAGCTTTTCTCTGGCAAATGCCCTCTCTGCCTCCACCATCCTCTCCTGCACTAAGACCCTCTCAGTCTCTAGCTTTTTCTCTTCAAGGACTAACTCCTTGAGTCTCAACTCCTGAGCCAAGGGGACGTTTTCTCCTCCACACCCAGCTGCTCTATCTCCTTGGCACAGTCTAACCTTTCTAAAGCCAGCTGGTGATCCCTTTCTTCCGTCCTATCTACCCAATCCTCTGGGGATAGGAAAAGGGATGGGGCACTGCCCCCGGCATTGGACCCAGCAAGGGGCTACCTCTCTATGTGGTCCTCACTATCTACTGGCGTCCCTGTTCTGTCATTTTCTCCCTCCTGTGCAGATTCTTCAGGGCCACCGTCAGACCCACAACCCTCCTGGTATGAGGACAGGGCAGCCTTCCCCTCATAGTACTCACGTCTCCATTCATCCTCTTGCCATTGTAGCAGGACTTTCTGGAGGCTTAGCTGGGTCTCTGACCCACTCATTGCTATGTCTCTCTCCTCACAGAACTCCCTAAACTCCCCCATACTTCATTTGAACAGATCACCTACAATAAAGGCACATTCCATTTTTGGCAAGGCACTAAAACACAAGTGCAACACAAGAGACCTGAATGAATGAATTCTTCTTTATTCGGTTTTACAAGATAGAAAAATCATAAAAGTAACATTAAAATACAAATACAATTTCAAATCATTTCATTTTGCACACCATTATCCATAAAATCATTGGAGATTCATAATCGTCTTATTTACTACATAAAAGGGAAATCATCAATATCAAGATTAAGAAGGCTTCTAACAAATTTCGTCTACATTGGAAGAGGTCATCACAAGTTTCTTCTGTGTTTAAAAATACATTTCAAAAAATGTACAATGTGGTTAGAAACACATTCAGACTCTAAAAACTGCAGTCTCAACATAGCTGGGCGACAGCGACTTATGCCCCACAGTTTTAACAACGGGATCAACCAGATCTTACGATGGCCATGATAAAACTTACAAAACAGGACAGTGTGTATAGTTGACTGTTCTGAAATTCCATCACAAGGGCAAAGTGTGAGAATAGGATCCCAGGTATTTTCCACAGGAAAAGCGACAAGTCGATGGAAAATATTTAGCCTAAATCTCGTTAAAAGAAGCCGCTCAAATACTTTGAAATCATGTGTTAAGTATGGCTGGATTAACAGGGTAGTCTGGACCGCTATTGCATGTTGAACAGAAGCCTTCGTTGCTTCGCTTGTAATCCGAAGTTCTTCTAAGTGTGCCAATGCCCTGTTTTTCAGGTCTTTCTTCGAGATTTCTCCGATTGACTCAGGTCTTTTACAATAGGATCCTAGCCCTAGATCAAATACAAAGTTTCTCATGTACAAAAGCCATTTATTTTTGAGTGAATGGTCTAGTGACATACAGTCTGTCATGATTTGCTTCATTAACCGATTTATTTCTGATAGCCAAATTCGTCGCCATAATAAAAGCGGTTGAATTTTTGCCAGATCCACCAGGTAAGGGATCCCCAACTCGGTAAGGCATGCAAACGTAGAGACACTTTTAGGGGCCGCTAATAAAAATCTTAAAAATATGTTCTCTGCCACTTGCAAGGTGCCGATGTTCGCATGCCCCCACACACCCGCCCCATACAAGGCTATTGCCTGACATTTTGCTTTGTAGATTTTTATCAATTCAACTGGGGGCCTTTTACCTAGCTTCTGGGGAAAATTTATGAGTGCTACAATAGCTCTCATGAGGAGGTGTTTTCTTGCTTCAACTGCGGCTTTCCAGTTAAGTTTGTCATCAATTTAGATACCTAAATAGGGATACTGGGCCGTAGTTTAAAATTTTTCTTTACCAGGAAATATATCTTTAACCCATTTTTTCCCCGTGCCTGCTATCATTACATAGGTCTTTTTATGTTAATGTGTAGTTCTAAATTCCCCATAAAGTCTGCGTACCTGTCCAAGGCCTTCTGCAATTCGCGAGGAGTACTAGCCAATATCACGGCGTTGTCCGCGTAAAGCAGAGCTGGAATTGGACGCTTGTTTACTTGTGGTAGGTCCTGACCCCCCCTCAACATTGCCAACTCCAAGTCATTGGTATATAGTGAAAACAGAAAGGGGGCCAGGACACAACCTTGGTGAACTCCACACTCTACACCAAAGGACGCAGACTATTCACCTTTTACGCCAAATCGTACTCTCGCAGAGGCTTTCGAATATAGTTCCCTTAAGAAATCTACAAGAGGAACATCAACTCCCATGTGTAACAGGACAGACCAGAGCTTCGCGTGAGAGACGCAATCAAAAACGGCAGACAAATCAACGTAAACCAGATATAACCTGCCCTGCTTTGCGTGCACGTATTTATCCAGCAACATTGAAAGGTTCAGGGCTTGCTCTGTGGTACCAAAGCCCTCCCTGAACCCAAATTGGAGGTCGGAGAGGATCCCGCCATCGTCCGCCCACTGCTGGAGTCGCTCGAGCACCACTCTACCCACCACTTTGCCCAACGAATCCAGCAGTGAGATAGGGCGATAGCAGGATACCTCCTGCCGATCCCCCTTTTTAAATATGGGGACCATGATGGATTTGGTCCAGGAGTCCAGCAGCCCTTTCTCGATGACTACCTTAAACACCCTGGTCAGCAATGGGGCCCAAAGATCAGTGTTATATTTAAATAGGTCTACAGGGACCCCGTCAGGTCCTGGGGCTTTCCCGTTTTTACTGGCATTTAATGCCAATAGTACCTCAGAAATGTCAAAATCTAACATAATGGGGTATGAAATAGCAGGAAGGCTACTCGTTGCAGCTACGTCAGTTCCTATCTGTGTTGGGCCCTTCTGAAATATTTTCGAGAAGTGGTCCACCCAGGCTGATTCATCAATCGCTACTTCAATTCTTGGGAGCTTGGTTTCATCTGTTAAAAAGGGGACTTTACCACTCTCCAAAAAGCCTTACTGTTTTTCTCTGTGGAGCTCTTATGGAGTTGATCCCATAGAGCTTGCTTTAGTTCACTCTTCCTCTTTTTACGTGCACTGTTATATTCTTTTCTAAGGTCAGTTATAGTCTGTGGATCTCTATTTGCTTTATTCAGGGCTACTTTTAATTTTGTGTGCGCAGCCGTACAGCTGTGGTTGAACCACCATGTTTTCCTGGGTTCATCTCTTTGGGTCTTTACTATCAGTAAATCCTTGATTTTAGGTAGGATTACCGCCAAATTACTTAAGACTTCCTCCTCTGAGGCTGCTAGATCTAGGCATCCAAGAATAGATGGGTAGGCTGCTCTTATCACCTTTTCTGTAAAATCCCCGGGTCCACCTTTTCCCATTTTAGGGAACATCCATTTATCTTTTCCAGATGCAGAGTGTTCTGGGTTAGCGCACTTAATATACATTGTGAGGAGGGCTGGGAATGTACTAAGTACAAATCGAGACTGAGGGCAGAGTGATCACTTAATGTGTTGACTAACACCTCAAAGCTCCTGGCTCTATTAGCCAGGACATTTGACAATAAAATGTAGTCAACTGTTGTTTCATGACCCCTCCCCAGGAACGTTGGTTCAAGTTGATGTGAAACTGCGTTCACTTTATTAGCTATCATAAGACCTAATGTTGTAAGTGCTTCATTCAAAAACGATCCCAGGCTAGAATGGTTAAAATGGGAGATGGGGCTATCATATTCGTCCACCAACCGACAGATATTACTACTACTTCGTGGGCAGGGGTGAAGGTTAAATCCCCCCCCATACTACGCTTACGCTTACTCCGTCTCCATGGTCCTGCGTCAGCTGCGAGAGTTTATCCTGCAGGTTAAGCAGGACCTTCAAGACCTGTCCCTCCGAAAGGTTGTTATAAAAATTAAGAAGAAGGATAGTCTCTTTGTTATTAAAAGAGAGACGGAGTAGCTGATAGTTTACATCCAGCTGCACTACCGTTATTTTAAGGCATTGTATCGTATTGGCTATAAAAATGGTCAGTCCTCCTTTAGGCCTACCCATGGGTCCTGCCAGTGCTGGGGTGAAGTATGTCTTGAATCCTATTAGGTGTAGCTCGGTTGTAGACCATGTCTCCTGCAGACAGATAACATTATACTGCTGCAGAAAGTTCAGGGCAGTTCCATCTTCAACCTTAGGGCGAAGGCCCACTATGTTCCAATGGATGATTTTTAGGAGTTGTGGGTCAGTTGCTGAAGGACTTGCCGCTGGGGAGGTGGGGACAATTTGATCACAGTGGCCAGTCGAGGAGTCCTTTGTTGGTGATGGTCAATCGACCATCTCCAAACAGCTATACCTGTTTGTGGTCGGGATTCCTCTCCAGCTATCCCCATACGCTGCCTCCCTAATAGGGTATCTGTTAAAATTACCTCCCCGCTCCTCCCAGTCTCCTCCCCCAACTCGATAGCCCCTTCCATTCCAGTTCCCTTCATAAGCTGCTTCCCTGGTGGGTTTTCTGTTGAGATTAACTCCCCACTTCTCCCAGTCTCATCCCCAATCTTGAAGATTCGTTCCATTCCAATTCCCTACATAGTCTGTGCCAAAACGCTTTCTGGGCGGGTAAAAAAAAGAGAGACGTTTGGTTTCTATACCTCCATTTTTATCTAGAGTCCCCCAAGAACAAATATGATCCACCGTGTGAGGATCCTCAAAACTAATCAGGATACAATCACCCTGAATTGTTTTTCTTCCATGACCCACCCAGGTAGCCCTACGGGCCATTAAGATTTTGCTCGACCCATACGGTGGTAATGGTCGGTTCGCATTAAGCCAATGGTGAACCTTGTTCATTAGTGACCGAGTGAGTTCCTCTCTGGGGTTAGCCAGCTCAGGGACACCTGTCATTACCACCGTAAAAGGGCTAGCCTCGGGGGGCAAGTTAACAGCAGAGCTGCCATTGGAAGCTTCCCTGTTCCAATCTCTGTTCGATTTTGGGACGGGGGCCTTGGGGATGTTACCCTGTTGGCTAATTTGCTTGGTTGGCTCTTTGGGCTTTTCTACGGCGTTCTTTTTAGTTATATTAGGGGTTTTCGATTGAGCATTTACCTCTACAGCCACTAATTTATTTACTTGTGGGCTTGCTGAGTTGCTATTAATTAGTTTGTTTCCCCCTTTCGTTAGTGCTCCACCAACAAGTGTTTTTTTTACGAGGGTTATTATTTCCGCTCGCTGTTTTTCAATGTGTAGCAATCTGGTTTCTAGGGGAGAAAGATAGCGTTTAAGTACCTCACCCATGTTTATTAGGCGTTGACTATCAGTTTCGTTTGCGTTTGGTCCCCCCGCCAGATTAACCAGTGTCTCTGGGCTTCCATGTCCCAGGGTCTCATTTGGCGCGATGTTTGAATGCTCCGTGTGCCCTTTTTTCCTCCCTCTCACTGTGGTTAGAAATGACTTATTCCCCAGATTTTTAGATGTCTTAGGGGTATCCTTTGTTTTTTCCCGTTTATCCCTTTTTTTCTGCACCGCACCCTCCCTCCTTCCCCTCTGCTGTCTCGTATCCTCTGGGGTAGTAATCAGGGCTAAATCGGGAGTCTTTTCCAGCTCCAGGCTTAACTGCGTGTCAGATAGAATATGTGAAGCGGATAAATCCACCACGTTTGGTAAGGTGTGTATGTTGGCACTAACCTCTATCAGACCGGGGCCCCTGACCTGCTCAGGTGTTCTAGCGGTCGCCAGCTGGCCCAGGGAAGATCTTTTTGCTAGAGCCAAATCTTGTGACACTCTGCGTTCCATGAGTGAGATGCTTTGATCTATAAAGGAGTTGGACCTCGTAATAAAATTGTCTAGGTGGCCTATTAATTGAGTCCCTCCTGCAGCTGTTTTGCTCCTACTTCCTTGTGTGGACATATTGATTTAAAGTTAACACAATTAAAAAACATACGGCGAGAACCTTTTCTCAAAAGGACAAATATAAATAAGCTTAAAAACTATTTTCAACATAAGCAATTTGAAGAAGCTAGAGCATACATACAGTTTGCAATCTGGGGGGTTAGAGGGGGGGCCCGGTCCGGTCTTACACGGTCTCTAACGGGCTGAAACGGGCCCGCCCTTGGCCCGGGCTTTGCCTGCGTGCGTCCCACGTGCGCAGAAGGGGCAGGACTAAAATAGCGAAAGATGGGGGCGGGAAGAGGACCAGCTGCGGCTAATGACCCGTCGCGCTGCTGGCTGGTCCTCGCAGTCCCGCAAACCTCAAGGTCCTAGGTGCCTCCTCCCGGTCCCGTGCACTCTCCCAACGAGGCACTACAAATACTGGCAGGCGAGCGGCCCCCGCAGAGCGGGGGCTGCGAGAGGTGGTGGTAGGGCGAGCAAAAAGGTCCAGGTATGCCCCAACAACTCCAGCAGTCTATCAAGCAGCACCAGGTATGCAGCAGAGGTGGGGAATTTTATAGGGCGAAGGACGGGGGCGGGAAGAGGACCAGCTGCGGCTAATGACCCGCCGCACTGCTGGCTGGTCCTCGCAGTCCCGCAAACCTCAAGGTCCTAGGTGCCTCCTCCTGGTCCCGTGCACTCTCCCAACGAGGCACTACAAATACTGGCAGGCGAGCGGCTCCCGCGGAGCGGGGGCCGCGAGAGGTGGTGGTAGGGCGAGCAAAAAGGTCCAGGTACGCCCCAACAACTCCAGCAGTCAATCAAGCAGCCCAAGGTATGCAGCAGAGGTGGGGAATTTTATCAGGCGAAGGACGGGGGCGGGAAGAGGACCAGCTGCGGCTAATGACCCGCCGCGCTGCTCGCTGGTCCTCGCAGTCCCGCAAACCTCAAGGTCCTAGGCGCCTCCTTCCGGTCCCGTGCACTCTCCCAATGAGGCACTACAAATACTGGCAGGCGAGCGGCTCCCGCGGAGCGGGGGCCGCGAGAGGTGGTGGTAGGGCGAGCAAAAAGGTCCAGGTACGCCCCAACAACTCCAGCAGTCAATCAAGCAGCCAGACAGAGACCTAGGTGTAAAAGGCTGCAACAGGAGCACACAATAAAAAAATTACTTTTGCAAGGAGAAATATTAAAATCAGGAGAAATCCCCAAACACATAATTGTTTAAAATGCAGAGTTTTGAAGTGCAACCATGAGTCACTGTGGTACTGCGCAAACGCAAGTCCTACCCTCACCGCTGACAACCAATGGTAGAAATGGGATTTCTGGTTGGCTAGGCCAAGCGCCTAAGCCAAGAAGAAACCACCACTCTAGTCAGGTCAAGGGAGTTACACACCAAAGATAACCCCTGCTCACCCCCTTGGTAGCTTGGCAGAGCAGTCTGGCTTAATCCAGAGGCAATGTGTAAAGCATTGGCACAACACACACACACAGCAGCGAAACACCAGGCACACCACAAAAGAAACTCCACACAAGGTTATATAACAAAATTGCTTTTGTATTATCATAAATACATTAGATCCTAATCACAAATATACACAGTACCAACTGGCACTTAGGTATCACTTTACAGGGGATTATATACAGGACAGGGCTGATCGGGCCACTGTCAGAACCATAGGAACAGGTAAGTAGTAAACCACAAGTAACCACTGGTATAAACACTTGTACCTAAACTACATTAGGCATTCACATTTAGGCATAAACACATTATGCATAAGTCACATTGGCATACATATTAGGTATAAACCACATTATGAACCCACGTTAGGCCGTAATCACCTATGTACACTGTGCCATCTGGCACTTAGCATGACTTTACAGGAGTTAGGTACACTCAATCAATCAATCACACTTACAAGGCCAAACAGACCACTGTCATTACCATTAGAACTAGGATCTCCAGTACGAACTGGAAAGTTTGTACTTGGCACAACACACTATATAAAACATCATCAGCCACAGTGCACCCTCAGGGTATCTAGCACTCACATCACCCATGCACCACAACCCACTGATAGTAGTCCACACCTTTAGGTAAATGCATTAGAGAAAGGAACCTTAACCACAGTGCACCACCGTAACTACTCATAAGGTGCTCTCACTACTCACTGAGCACTGCCATCAGCATGATACCAGCGCTCTTCTTTAGGGCACTTGCACCATAAGACACCTACTATAGCCACTTGAGCAAGACAAGAGTGACCACAGTACCTATCCGGAGCACATCTCGCCCACCTTTACTCTTGTGCGGAGTACCACACATCAGTCATAGTGCCACTTAGCCCATACCTCAAATACACTTGGGGTGTGGGCCACTGCAATCCGGTTCTTAGACCAGACCACAGCGTAGGTAGCCACTGCCTCAGTCAGGTAAGCATCCTTAGACCCTAAAAATAAAAATGTCTCCATTGGCGGAGAGACCCCATGTGATCTCCTGCATCTGCAAACTGACACCAGGTGCAGCAGCCATCCGGGATATTCTAGAAGCGTGGCTCAGTGGTTAGAGGCGGCAGACCCGGAAGCTGAGATCGGCCGTGGACCAGGGTTCGATTCCCCGCCTCGGCGGGTCTCGGGCTCAAAAATTCCACGGACTCGACAATTCTCGCTCCGGTGCCTACTCAACTCACGGGGTCACACTCTGCGACTCTGGGCAATAGCTTGCTTAATCTCCACTACGGCCCCTCGCGGCGGGATGCCTGGCTTTCACCTTGTGGATACCCTGCCGGGGTATCTCACAGGGGAATACCAGGACGGGTTCCCTAAGCAAGCGCTTAGATACCGGGTCGGTGATTTGCGCTATATAAATACATGTACATTTACATACATTTACATAATCCCCACCAGAGGTACCCCCTGCACGGTACCTTCACTCAATATCGGTCTCCTCCGTGAGACCGGCCGCCCTTCGAGGCAAGCCTCTCTTTCTGCGTGTAACAAGAGGGAGAGAGAGGACTAGATAGCTAGTCCGTGTCCCCGAGGGTTTATATGTGATTAATCAAAGAAGACTAGCTTAAGTTGACCAAAGTGTTGCAGTACTCTAATTAGTTCTGTCACGGGCACCTTGTTGGTGTATTCATGAAGCCCTCACCCACCAACCTAGTTGGTGGCATGCTTCATCATCGGTACCTCCGGTAGGACGACGGCGGGACAACAGGTACAAGGCAGGCACTGACCAGAAAGACTGGTCATCCCCTTACCGCTTCCCTCCAGGAAGCCTTGGCTAATAACCCAAAGCGTATGCATGAGAAGGGAATCCCCCTCTCACATATAGAAAAACGCCTTAGTGAGTGTATCACATAGTCTGTACCACAACACTAAGTCTGTTTTATTTCACCACACCTTTTTAAAAAACGGTCCTGAGGAAAGCCAGAATACTCTAAGGCACTGGCTGAAACATGTCGACCATCTGAAGGACGCAGGGGGCAGTAACTCGCCACCCTCACGCGTCCTGTAGCCTTACTTTTAACCGCTGGTGACGGCCCAGTTATTAAAGTTTAATTTACCCTCGGGTACTGGGACCACCACCAAGCCGTTTTAAATCACAACTCACTCAACCTCACTCACTGCACTCTCAGCAATATACCAGCTCCGCTGTAATCAGGCGTCGTAGCACACCCGGGACATACTAGGTGTCACTGGGTGGGCCCGATGATGAAGCATGCCACCAACTAGGTTGGTGGGTGAGGGCTTCATGAATACACCAACAAGGTGCCCGTGACAGAACTAATTAGAGTACTGCAACACTTTGGTCAACTTAAGCTAATCCTCTTTGATTAAGCCTCTCTTTCTAACAGGCAGGGGGCAAGAGGCGGAAGGAAGAATCCCGCAAGGCTGTGGAGCTATCCTGAGGCTTAGGTTCAGTCATTTCAGCCTGCACTAGTTTTAGCCTCTCTGGTCTCCTGGGGGGGCTTGTGGGGCTCTCCACTCGCCTCCGGCAGCTTGGGAAGACACGCGGGGCTCTCTTCGTGGTCATGGGAGCCCCGCCCGCAAACAGGCAGCAACTCTGCCTGACTTCCGCGGGGACTCGGTTCACGGGCCCTCGTTACTATGGCAAGCTGCAACCAGGCTTCCTTCTTGCATGCGGGGAGCTCCACCCACAGCCAGGCTAAGCCTTTGCCTGGCTTCCAACGGCTCTGCGTCTGTTTCTGCTGGTGCACCGTTATGCAGCCCGGGGCTTTGTAATAGAGCCCTGGCTGCTGATAACTCCTAGAACCAGGTGTGGTAGCGGGGGAAGGGGGAGCTTCTCCGGTAGCCCCCCTCCCTCTTCTGGCAGGCACCTCAAGCAGCTTCCCACATGCTGCACAGCATCAATGGAGCGAGCGTTGCTGTCCGGAATGCGGGCAGAGTAAGCCCCATCCCTTGGGCTCATGCAGTGAAAGTACAGGAGCTCACCACTTGCTTCCTGTAAATCCTCTCTGGGTCTGGGCAGTATTCTTCTCAGCTCCTTCCCATGCACTCGCTGTCTTCAGGAAGAAGGAAGGGGCTGAACTTCTCCAGCGCTCCCAACCTCCTTTGTGGAAGTGCTTCACCACACTTTGCCCATAAAGAATAGAAACAGGGGCGCAGGACATCACACAGGACCCTGGGACAGGGAGGCAGTCCCTTCAGTATATCAGCACCCCAGGCAAAGTCACAATGGCTGTTCCCTGCAAACACAGAAGTCCTCTTCTTCAGTTCGAGCAGTCTGATGCCCGCTAGCTCCTGTAAGCACCCAAAGGCCATTTTCATGGGGTCACAGCCCCAATACTTAAACTCCTTAGTGTCTTTGTTCTCCCCCTGCTGAGGGCTCTGTGCCCAGTCCAAACCAGTTCTGGGGGCACTCGCACCTTTCTCTAAAGGTGCACCACCACCCTCTTTGTCAGTGTAGGCTCTGGGCCCAAACACACCACAGGGGGGCGGAGACTGCATTGTGGAAGGCAGGCACAGTCCCATTCAGTCTCAGGGGCTACTCCTCCCACCACTCCCAATGCACTTTGGCCTATTCAGCCTAGTGCTGACTCACCCAGCCCCCTTCACTCCAGAGCCAGACATGCAATATAAATCAGACAGGCACAAAGACACATAGCTCACAGAAATGGTCACTTCTAAAAGTGGCATTTCTAAAATAAAGATAACAAATCTGGAAAACGTCATTGCGCAGCATTTAATACCACTATTCCAACTGTTCCAAACTTGACCACTCTACTCCTCCCAGATCAGGATTTACCACTGAAACATTTATCAGGGAATCCCCAATGCATTCCTATGAGAGGGTGGCCTCCCAGTAGTGAGGAACCAAAATGGTTGTCACTACAAGGACATGCCACACAGTGAAGGCACATGTCCTACCTTTTACCTACACCCTGCTCATAGGGCTAGCTAGGGCCTACCTTAGGGGTGACTGATATGTGGTAAAAGGGGGTCACAGACGTAGCACCCATTTTATGTGCCATGTCACAGCAGCAGTAAACTGCACTTGCAGGCACTGCAATGGCAGAGGCCTGAGATAGGTTTGAAAGGCTACGTTGGTGGGTGGCATAATCAGCGCTGAAAGCCCATCAGTAGCATTTAATTTACTTGCCCGGGGTATCTGGGGTACTGCATTACAAGGGACTGACAGGTAAATTAAATTAGCCAAACAGATGCAAACCAATCTTACCATGTTTTACCATAGAGAGCACATGCACTTTACACTGGACAGCAGTGGTAAAGTACCCAGAGTCCTACAACCACCAACACCATGTCAGAAACAATACCATGAGGAAGGCAAAAGTTCAGGGATCACCCTGCAAAAAGAGCCAAGCCCAACAGAGGTAGAACATAGTCATCTTTCACCAGTATTGAAACAGGTGGTATCTGTAACAATCTGATGTCTGTATCACCCGTCCCCACAAGGCAGGTGGTACTCCAGCAAATTCAATGAGAAGGGGGTGAGACATACACTAGGTAATGCAAACATTGGGGCCCATCGTCATATAAGCACCATCTGGAGAACAATAAATTTTAGCATGCAGTTGCTGTATCAAATACAAACCCATCAGATTCTCACCAAAATTAGAGCTAAAAAAAATGGAGCATCCACAGTAAAGGGACCAATTGTCAATGCAAGGGACCGTGAAATGGGGCTCACAACCGGTATACCTGAAATACCTACCAAATCATTTGTATGGCCAGACAGAGCCGCCCCAGGGACCACATTTCTAGAAACAGAACTTTTTGCTGCACCTGTATCCACCTAAAATCCCTTATCCGAACCTTGCAGTTCCGCCGTAACATAAGGACCACCCTGGTCTACAGGTATCAGAACTGGTCCCCCACTCTGTGTGGCTGTCCTAGTTGTGAGACATTCCTGTCACTTCATCCGTATCATAGTCATCATGGTAATACTGCCCATCACAGGAATCATCAAAATAATTATTAGCAGAAGGACCCTGTGAGGCTTCAGCATTTTGAACCCGATTAGTCCCATCTGTTCCACGACCCCTTCCTCGAGAGCCTTGTTGTCTAGGGACCGCCTCTTTCTGCAGAAGCACAGGACATTCGCTATGCCAATTACCCTCCTCCTTACAATACGCACACTAATTTGGCCCCAAAGTTGCAGTATTTGGCTGCCTACTAGTGCGTGGGAACTTCTGGGCATAACCACCACATCTTCTACCATTCCTTCGAGATGCCTGTTGCAACAACACCTTTGTCTTTAATTCCTTATGCTTTTTCTCTGTCCTCTCTTTCACCTTATTACCCTGATGTTCATAATGTTGAGTCATATTCAAAATGACAGAAGGGGAAGGAGTTGACCAGGTACTTTCAGATGCCTGTAAACGAGTCTTAATTTCAGGAAGTACATTTGAAACACACCTGTTGACAAACAACCGAAAACTCCTTTCAGCAGACAAATCCTGTGCACTGTAATCCAGGAATTCATCCTCAAATCGAGTGAAGAAGTCAGACACACTCTCATCTTTCTTTTGGTGACACGCTGTTAACTTGTCCCAATCGATTTTCTGCGGTGGAATAAGAGAATGCATATATGCGATGATACGGCCTGGTAAAGCAAGTATCTCTGCCTCACCCTTTATGTTGCGGGTGTTCTTTTGAGGGCTCTGGGGACTCCAGCCTCACTCCGTCACCCCACCCATCGGGATACTATACCAACAAAAGAGGCAGTATTGTGAGAGAAGATGGCTTCCTTATTAATGCCCGCTCGCTAATCAAGCATAATATTGCTTTCAAAGAGTTTGTGCTAGATACAAGGCCCTCGTGGGTATTTGTCACCGAAACGTGGGCAAAGGATTCTTCTGGCCCAGATCTTGTTGAGGCAGTTCCAGAGGGCTATTTTCTGGCGCGGCTGTATAGAATAGGCAGGGTAGGAGGAGGGCTGGCTATCCTCTAAAAAGACAGCTTTCACTGTCACACCCTACCTTTATCGGATTCTCAGGATAACTTCCAGGCCCTGTACTTCTCTCTAAAGGGCGTCTCCGAAACCCCATTTAATGGGATCCTGATATATCGTCCCCCCGGCCCCAGAGCTGATTTTGGACAACAACTGCTGCACATCCTTGAACCCTATTTTGGCCATGAACAGCTAACGATCTTGGGAGATTTGAATTATCACTTAGAGAAGTTGGAGGCTAGTGATACTCTCTCCCTGCTGGATGCCATGTCCACCTGTGGGTTGAATCAGCTCGTGAGAGGTGCCACCCATCAAGCGGGCCATACGCTTGATGGGGTCTTCTCTAATGATGGTAGGTTGGTTGTAAAGGACCCCCTTCCTCTCTCCTGGTCAGATCACTTTGCTGTACCGATTGAAATGACCTGTCTGATTGCTGTCAGGAACAAAAAGATCCCGAGTAAAATGGAATCACGGAGGAATTTTAAAAACATCTCTAATAGCTCCCTTGCCCCCTGGATTTCTAGTATGTCCACCACTCAAGAGGAAGACATTCATCTGGCGGTTTCGCAGTTTGAAAAGGCCGTTACTATGGCATTTGACGAACTGGCTCCTGCCCGGTTGCGTTATTCGGCGAGGAAAAAACCATCGGCTCCGTGGTTCTCTGAGCACCTAAGACTCCTTAGGCAGGGAGTAAGGAGACAGGAGTGTCTCTGGCATACCAGCTGGGATCTAAGGGACAAAGAGGCGCATAAGATCTTACTGAGGGGCTATAAGGGGGAGGTAATAAGGGTGAAACAGGAATATTTTACGGCTCTCACTGTTTCACTCTCCTCCCCGAAAGAGCTCTTCAAGATTGTTGACTCTCTCACATCCCTGCAGATCCCGGACCCTGTCATTACCTCTCAGCAACTTTGTAACAACTTAGCTCTTTTCTTTCAGTCTAAGATCGCTGATATTTATTCAGCTTTAGAGCTGCAGAGGACTTTTATTACTGAGCCCTCTGTCCCCTCTGTTTCTGCACCAGTTCCTGCTGAGAACTTTTCCTTGGGGCGCCTTGCCTTCTTTCCTCCTCTTTCTCTTCAGGAATTACAGAATCTCCTGAATAAAACTAGGTCTGGTTCCCCATTAGATGCATGCCCGCTTAAGATCCTCAAGCAGTGCAGGGAATCTCTCATGCCCCCGCTTGTTGAGATTATGAACAGGGCTATGAGGGACAGCATCTTCCCTCAGGAATGGAAGAGGGCAGTGGTAAAGCCATTGCTTAAGAAACCATCTCTCGACCCTGGGGCTTTAAAGAACTTCCGCCCTATCTCACTGCTCCCTGCTCCGGCGAAGATGCTGTAAACCCATCTGAATAAGCATCTCGCGGGCTTCATGGAAAGTTCAGGTCAGCTGGATTACTCGCAGCATGGTTTCAGGAGGGAACATAGCACCGAGTCTGCCCTCACCATAGTGCTGGACAATATCCGCACACGTGCTGATAAGGGCCTGACCACCCTCCTGATCCTGCTAGATCTCACGGCTGCCTTCGACACCCTTTCTCCCTCGGATTTAACATCTCGCCTGAGGGAGATTGGGGTTGAGGGGTCTGCCCTGCGTTTGCTGACCTCCTTCCTCGACCAGAGAGAGCAGAGGGTGATGTTGGGGGATTTCCTATCTCCATCCCTGGCTGTGCATTGTGGGGTCCCTCAGGGGTCGGCATTAAGTCCGACCCTTTTCAACATCTATGTGACCCCACTTGCCAGACTGATTAGATCTTTCGGGATGGAGGTAGTTTCCTATGCCGATGACACCCAGATCCTCGTCTCTCTCTCCCAGCCGGCCAGCTTGGCTGCCTCCAATTTTAGATCTTTCATGGAGGCAGTCGCTCAATGGATGATTTGCAATTCATTGAAGCTAAATGGGGAGAAGACGGAGGTCATGGTGTTCGGAGGAAAGGAAGAGATATGGTCGGCGAATTGGTGGCCGGACTCACTGGGAGCTTGACCTGTCCCTGCCACATTGGCCAAAAATCTAGGAGTTCTGATTGATCCTACCCTCAGCATGCGTCAACAGGTCAATAGAACAGTCTTAACCTGCTGGGGCATAATCTATGTACTGAGGAAAATTAGACACTATCTCTCTCAGCCGGCGAGAAAACAAGTTGTGGTCGCACTTATTGGCTCCCGTCTGGACTATTGCAATGCGCTGTATGCGGGACTAAATAAGGGTCTGCTGCAGCGCTTGCAGATGGTCCAGAACGAGGCGGCCAAATTTGTATTAGATCTGCCCAGACGTGCCTCGGCCACCTCCGCCAGAAAATCGCTACACTGGCTCCCCATTGAAGATCGGATTCTTTTTAAAACTCTGTGTATGACCTTCGGGGCCTTGGCTAGAGGCAGCTCTACTGGGATTGGATCCATCCTGTCCCTCTATAGCCCCACTAGGAACTTGCGCTCTACCAACAAATTTTTGTTATCAGTTCCACGCACTCGTAGAGCTAAATGGGGCGGCAAAGCCTCTTCCACTCTGGCATCTAAGTGGTGGAATACTCTTCCGGTGGAACTTAAGTCCCTCCCCACCATGCAGTCATTTAGAAAGGCTCTGAAAACCCGGCTTTTTGCGAAGGCATATTTGTAGTTGTGTTCTGCCTTTCTGTTTTGATCTGTTTTGTTAGGCGCCTTGATGCCTTCGGGTTTTAGTTGCGCAATATAAATTTTATTTCATTCATTCAGGCTTATCACCTGGCTTTCTTGCTTGGTCCCATGCCTTAATTTGATCCCATGTACTACCCACTTTCTCAGCACGATCCTGAGTATAAACCTGCCTTCAGATATCAACAGGGACAAGAAGACCAAAAAACATTTAAATATCAACAAGAGTCATTACAGTCTTAAGAGATCAAACTTCACTTCTTTTCCACAGGAAAAAAAAACAACCTTATTGAAACCGGGCTGCTACACCCGCTCAAGTGACATTACCTCTCCCATCTGTTAACTCTGGTATCTCTAGGTGACATATAGGATGAACCTCTCTTATCCGAAACTTAGACACCGTTGTGGGACTCTTTTCATGCAACCTGCCTCTATAAGCAACCAACGGGGTGAAGCTCCCTAAAACCTGGCCTGGATCCAAACCACTGGCATACACATGATCTCTAATATCAAACAAAATTTGTGGCACATCATCTTTAAGGTGTTGCTGCCAGAGGCCAATCAACATAGAGGACATGTGTTTAATAGCATTTTTCTGTACAAAGGGCTCATAATCTTTCATCACGTCCCAAACGTCCTCCACACTCTAAGTAGCATTACAACCCCACTGCACGGCCTGATCGGCTACTGCTTTCTTCTCCTCATCCCCTACTGAAGATGGTATGAAAGGACCCATACGTTCCTTACATTTTGCAAAATTCTTATCCTCGAATCCATGTGCTGGTGTCTCAGCACCCAATGATGCTGGGAGATGAACCATGGCACTGGGTAAAAGAGCTGCAGGCGGGTGTGCCGCTGGAGAGAGAGCTGGAGACAAGGATGCCGAAACAGCAGGTGTACTTGAGGAACTAAGAGTCACAGATGCCACAGACGGCAAAGGCAAAGCAGGAGGAGGAGGCAACAGCAGTAGATACAGGGACAGAGGGAACAATTGTAACAGGTGACTGTGATGACGCAGGGACAGTGCGATATACCCTTTGCGGGACTTATGGGGGGGGGTCGAGAATACAACCATTCTTCCACGAAAGTATTATTTTCCTCCTGAGACAAATACGATTTATCAATATGCAATCGAAACTTCCTATCTTCGAATTCTTTTCCCTTTTCGTGTTTCTCTTTATCATATGCTACAGCTTTCTGAGTCAGTGTCTGCATTCTCCCCTTTCATGCATCCTTCTCCACCTTCATTCGTCTCTGCTTAGCTTCTTTCTGCCATGTTCTGAGGGACAACCATTCCTGTAAGAACCCAATTTTTTGTTAATCAAATGTGCCTGTCAACGGCCACTGCAACTCAGCATTGTCCCACATATATTTGTGCCATATCGTATGAAACATAATTGGCCAAGACCATGCTTCACATACATATCAAAGTTAGGAGTGCCTTCAAAAGGCACCGACTGAGCTTATTCTAATCAAGCATCTGCAGAACAACAAAGACAGCACAGAGAAAACAACTTACTGGCACCAGGCATTTTCAAAATAAGCCAAATTCCCTATTTATGTCTGACACAGCAATGCAAATGCTTTTGTCCTCAAAGACAGTCCTCAGACAGTACCACATGCATACCAAAAAGGTACGATATCCACACAAAACCAAAACAAACTCACCTGATGTGGAGGCCACTATTCAGACTAAACAGTCAGATCCAAGGGTTTCCCGGTTTAGGATTCCAGTCGGGATGACCACTGGGCGAGGCACAATCAGGCAGGACAGATGGGGCAGATGCGAGCAATCAATGCTCCTCTTACAGGTATCCCTGATCCATCAGTCCGACATGACAATAGCCTCTTCTCTCCCTGTCCATGGAAGAGTAAGGGTCACTCACCTGAAGGAGTTCCTGTTCGGGCGCCAACTGAAGGAAGTGACCCCATTCGGGTCACTCAGTTCACTAATGACCAGATCGCAGCCTTCCACAGAAATGAAGAGTCAGTCAGACCGTAGAGAATACAAACCAATATCTGTTTATTCAGAGTACACTTAGAGTGGGCCCAGGTCTGACCGGTCTCCAAGGAGTTCTGCAGAGGGACGGAGGTCCACAAACGTGAAGATACATTTAGTACATGTCTTAACTGGGCTGAAACACGCCCACAGAGGAATTTTCCAGGCAGGTGCTGCAAAGTAATGCAAACAAAGGAAAAAAGCTATCTTAGTGTTCATATTGACAAAGTTGCAGAGTCCAAGGCTACTGCAGGCGGGCCCGTCTCCAGACTAGTGGGAGAGGGCCGTGTATCTAGCGAGAAAGGTATGCGCTAACAAGAACAGGCTATTCATTAATGAAGCAAAACCCAACCTTGGAGAAATAAAACTCAGCAGACACCTTTTCTGAGAAATAGGCTAGGAAGGGATTAGTTTCGATATTGATTCAAAATGGCCTCTGAACACAAAATGGTGCAGCGAATACTAACTTATATAGAACAATGCGTAAGCAAAGCATTTTCATTTCATCACCCGCTAAGGGCTTTGTGTCCATTGTGCAGCGTTGTACTTTCTACTTCATCATGTTGTGGTACATACAATTGACCCACAGCACTGACATTAAATTGCCTGTACTTTACAACCTACATATCACCATGATGCCATTGGCCAGGTCCTGGTTCTTACCTACATGTTGTAACTGTCAGGGCCCCTTAGAACACTTTTGAGGATATTTGCAGGCCCCTTGCGCCAACAGTTCGTCATATGTGCACATATCATAAATGAGGCACCAGTGGCGCATGGGTCTTGTGAAGAAGTCTCTTTGACTTTTGTCACATTACTATGTATGTGCATCAGCAAGATACACCAGTGTGAGTTATTGTACTGAGGATAGCTGGCACCATAAGTACTTGGTTGCTAAATGTTGTACTCATTATTTACATTCCCCCTTGCACCCCAGGTGGGTCTCTGTTTGAGTCACAGTAGCACTGCTACCTGGCGCACTTGACTTACTGGGACAGGTATATACAACAAAAATGTCTATTGATGTCTTTGGGCATATCTTAACTTTGAATCTGTTTGTATACATGTTGGGATCAGCCCATGGATATTGCATGTGTTCTCACTCAACACACAGTTATTTGGCTACATTTGTTCATCTGGTATTAATTTCCCCCCTGGAAATGTATTAGATTGCTACACCTCACAAAGGGTGGCGTAGGGCTGTGCAACATGGAGTGAGATTTACATTTCTCTTGTTTGTATGCTCTTTCTTTTTTTAATTTTTTTTAAAATATTTTTTTGTATGCTCTTTCTATGAATGCTACATTCTGACATGACCCAGAGTAATGCTAAATCACCTTTTGTGATTGTTTGTGTGCAGTTAGGTGTCCCTTCATGCAGGAATACTTTCCTCCTCATGACACAGGCACCCTTGCACCATGGTGCATGAGTGCCCGTGTTTATGCATGTCAGCTAATTGTGCACCATTGCAGGGGATAGCAGGGTGATCTATCATCTTGGTGTACAATTGGCATGTGTCTTTGTTTCAAAATGAATGCAGCACAGCACAAACATATGTCTTGTGGCACATGCTGCAATTATTCCTTGCAATTTTTGTATGATGAGTTTTGCTAGATCTATATTCCGAGAGTCACTTAGTGGTTTGTAAGAGTATTTCTAGCCTACTCCCTTGTTGGGCCTACTTACATATGTGTTGTTCTTTGGCATTAGGTGCTTGTGTAAAGTAGTTGACCCAGTTACAATGTATGTCTGATTCAATTTGCTACATGTGCATTCTTACATGTAGGTGAGCTACATGATTGGTGACTTGAGGTGAGTGGTGGCTTCCGCTTGTACTTACGGAGCAGTCCATTTCCATAGGTGCCTTTCTTGAACCGCTGATTGATGATAGATTGGTGGAAGATGTATGAGTAATGCACACTCCCTGGAAACTTGGCAACAACATTGATGAACAGGCCAAGGTGGTCCAAAATCGCCTGCACATTCATTGAGTATGTGTGCTTCCTGTTCCTATTATGTGTGCAGTGTCCACAGGAGGCACAAGTTGCACATGGGTGCAGTCAATTGCCCCCAACACATGCGGACAACCAGAAATGGCATAGAAGCCTTGCTTGTTGGCAAGCAATTCTTGCGCCTTGTTTTGAAAGCTTGGGTCTGTGGCGTCAAGCTGATGATGGCATCCAAGTCAGTGGAGGGCTGAAAGGCGACTGCGGCCAACATGTGCAGCACAGCAGGTATCTTGGTCTGCGGAAGATTGTTAGTGCTGCACTGGGATGAGGCATGCAGCCTTGGCACTAAGTGGTTGAGTAGTCAGAGGTTGGATGACCTTTTTAGCCTGTAATGAGCTATCACCTCCTCTAGCTCAAGGTGTATGAGTTTGATCCGTTGGCGGTAGTCCCGCTCTCTTCTGGGGTGCTGCCTCTGTGGTGGTCTTTTTGGAGCTCCAAGTTGCAAGATTATTACTCAATGGCGTTCTTGAAATTACCAATGAGGGTCTGGGATGGTCTTCCTTATTTAGTGGTGTGTTTGCACCATTTTTAAAACCAGCTATTTTTTGGTCTAAAAAAATTGTCGCTAACTGGACATAGCGGTCATTTTGGGGTTTTATCAACGGGCGGGATTTTTATTGTAAATATCGCAAAGTGTGGTTAGCGGTAGTTTTTTCACTGTAACGCCTACCTTGCATCTCATTTTCATTAAGTCCCGCTAACAGAAGTCACAATCCTGAAAATTCCCGTTTACGCTGAAAAAGTGCTGCTTACCACAGTTAGCGGCACTTTGTAAATAAGGCGATTGAAAAAAAGCTGCCCTAACGTAAAAAAAAATCATTCAATGGCGGCGTTAAGTTCTTGTAAATATGCCCCTATGTTTTTGGGTGGACTGATTCTGCAAGAGGTTTTTTGTATTGCATTCAGATACAGACTGACCTTTGCAGTATATGTATCTGTATATGGTTTTAGTGGCCTAGAATGACCATCTGAAGGCTAGGGAAATACTGGGACGAGGTGGATTTTGGACACTTGCTATCCAGGAGAGGGGAAAGTGGGACTAGGAATTCGTTACTTGTTTTTCAATGTGTAGCAATCGGAATTTTGTTCTATTGTTCCTCTGCTTTTCTTTTTCTACCCCTATGGGCCGTTGGGGCTCAGAGTTTTAGATTTGGTGTTTCTTTTCCAAAGCGATGACTTGTTTTATGTAGGATTAAAAGACCTAATTGACTGTCTGAAATGTAATGTTATTTTTGTACTTTGATAGCTTTGGCTGCATTTTTTATGTTTGTACTGGAACAAACCAATAAAATGATTTACATGTAAAAAGGTTGAGCAGGTTATCAGGGCTTGTGTGCAATGCCTGACTAGGGCTACAGTTGTGAAACCACTACTCATATGGTACTGTATGTTTTACCATAATTGCCTTAGTCGTTAGCATCATATTCTGGATCATGTTTTTTAAGTCAACAGAGATCCTCATAACTGCAGATATCTCTAGATTCAGTCTGATTACATTCATGGAATAGTTGTTTTGAATGAAAGTAATTTCTGATTTCTATCCCGAAATATAATAGAGTTCAGTTGGCCACTTCTGAAAATTGATGAGTTCTTTTGATCTAAAGTTTGCTGATTAAAGCAATCTAATACTGAAGATGAGGGAAAGACTGAAGGCAATTACCATCATGCTGCTATTTCCTCAGTGGTTCTGAACGGAAAGAAGTCTGACACCATGATCCTGCCGAGGGTGGATGAAAAGTTTGTAGACAGTGGTTGTAGGTGATCACATTTCAGTTGTGTACAGAAATGAGGAAACCATCATGCACAAGAGGAAGGGTGTTGGAGAGGTGCGTGTAAGCATGTGGGATGGGGGCAGGTTTAAGCTACTGATATAATTTCTAAAAAATAAAACAAAACCAATCTTTTAGTGATAAGGGATGAATGAGTTTGTAACATGAAACATTTTGCAGTGACAAATGGGTGTGTGGAGTTGGAGGAAGATTCTGATTGCTCAAATGACAGGAACCAAAGTATCACTCATGCTTTTGAGGATGAAGCCTCTTCAGGAGCAAGCTATCGATAGGATGCTGGTCTCTAAATGCAGTGTTCACATGGGAAGCTCAAGGACTAATATAATTTAAGTTGTTGCTTTTCCTACGTTGTGACTTTATTGTGTATCTTGTTGAACTCTGATTAAAAGTAGGAAGGTGGGTGATTTTCCTTTTCTATCTTTTCACTGATGTGGGTACCGTGGAATGTTTAAGCCCAGTTATAGAAGGCTGGATGATGAACGGAAGCAAGTTACATGTGTGGAACATCAGGACAGTAATCGTTTTTTATTACATTGTCGTTAATATCTCACTGTACGGGCCCTCACTTTTTCGGGTTAGACTAAAAAATAATCAAGAATGACTAATAACATTACTAATGTTTGTTCCTGGTAAATTTATTATTTGTGCTTTAGCACCTCTTTTGACATCAGCTCCAGGGCAAACACATTTTGCTTGAAGCATAAACTTGTAATGTATGGCATCAATCTAGGACCTCATTCTGACATTTGCAGTAGGCCAGGTTTAGTACAAACTGTGCTCTGCACCCAAATTGTGTTTACAATGTTGGCAGAAATATTTTGTCACACACATGTTACCGCATAAGACTGGTGGAAAGAAACACACTAATTATCGGTTTTGTTTCTCAGCTGAGGGGGCGCATGCAGTATTACTACAATCGCCCCCATTCTTGGTGCAGAACTCAGAATGGGGAGGTAAAACCAAGGAAATGTGGCGGTGTTTTGCGATATCAATACTTAACAAAAATTACCAGGTGGAGTACTATGTTTCCAAATATAGCTCGCTCATAATGAGTTCATCACTGTTTAGAAAGTGAAGCATTTCCGATCATGTAATAAAAATGAATGATAGACAATTTCATCATTACATTTTTTGTGCATTGCATATGTTTCGAGTCCAAAAACCAGGCTGAGTCACAATACATATCTCAGTCAGTCAGGGTAATATATCAGCTTTTTAATTGGCTTACATGAAATATGCTGATAATATGAGTCATCCTACTGCTGTGCACACCCCCTCGTCATAAAAATGTTTGTCTATTATTGTGTACTTGTTTGCATTCTTGGGAGCTACTTCATATGACTATCCAATTGCGCTGAAGTGATCAGTCAAGAGCAGCATTGCAGCAATCTGTCATGAGAACTTTAGAGAGTCCTGTATTAGGGATCTCTTCTAGATAAGGCTTTTAAAATAATGATATACTAAGAAGCCCAATGCTAACAGAACGTAAACGGGGAAAATCATTTAGGATGTCATAGCTTAATATTAAAAAGAATTGTCCGACAAATGAAGCGATGGATTGCATTTCTCTGTTCTGTAGAGAATGAAATATACATTTCTGCAAAACATTTTTTCAAACTTGTGTTCCAATATCTTTTGATTTTAATAACAATGTATGTGTTATATACTTACTTGCAGACGCTTTAAGTCAGCCCTTTTCATCCATAGGTTTGTTATTTTGTCCTTCTCGTTTTTTCTACTCACCACAGCATGCAGAATGGGGTAATGGGTCAACCCACCTCATCAATTGGATAACATCAGAGTGAGTGATGGCATCCTGCCCTTTGACAAGATGCACATTCACACACACAATAGTTCCCAAAATTGGCAGGGCCTTCTTTAGCAAAATGCGCATTTAGATACCAAAAATATATTTAGGTTTAGCCATTTTATTTTTTAGATAGAGAGCTCAGCAGCTTTCCCAGCAATTACCTTATTTATTTATTTTATTTATTTCGGAATTGTAACGTGCATGGCTGCCCCAGCGCGACCAGAGACCGAAAACAGGAGCCTGGAAGTGAAACCGAGTGTTAGACAGCAAAAACAGGGAAGAGCCAGGTCTTTATGGCTTTTCGAAACGCCAAATGATTCGGAATAGCTCTAATGGGAGCCGGGAGTGAGTTCCAAAGTTTCGCCGCCAGACAGCGGAACGAACGCCCACTGGCTTTAGCTCTCCAGACATCTACAAAAGGATCAGTGCATTAAGATTATACATTTAAACAAAAGTGTGCACATCATCCAGGATTTGCTAATCTTCAATGTTTATATACCACCGGGCCCTCGCTACGACTCTCAGTTAGCAAAAATACTTGAGATGATTGAAACAATAACAGCCCAAAAATGGTTCCCACCAGCAATATTTCAATGGTAAACTCTCTAACGCATTACTGGATAAAGAGGGAGATTGTGAAAAAGCGGATGCCTGTTTTATCCCAAAGCCACTATTCCCCACAAAGATAAAAGCTAATGAATGAGGGAAACTACTACTCTCTCATGTCAACACAATGAATGGAGTAATCTTAAATGGTAGAGTAGAAGGGGATATCCCAGCTGCATACACTAGATCAGGCACAAATAATGAATCTCTTTTAGACTATGTAATCTGTAGCATTTACTTTTTTCAGAAAGTGCAATCACTGAATGTACAGGGTATAAACGAGAGTGGTCACGCCCCCTTGTCTCTGGAAATAGAACTTTCACTCCAATCTACTACCCCATGGTCCTTAGGCTTCTTGAATGGTCATGCCAATGTAGATCATAAAAACTGTAGGATCATCTAGAATTCCAAAGCAATAGAGAGAATGAACATCACAATCTTAGCTAAGCCCTTAGATCAGCTGAATAAATAAATAAACCCGATAATGAACTATAAAGAGATAGTAACCATGGTAGTCGCATCTCTTCAGGAAGATTCTAACAGGGAGGAAAAGAGAAGGAGCCTTCACAAAAGAAAGAACAAAGACCATGAATCAACAAAATTAAATAGCCTGATTAGTTGCAGTTTTTCATACATTCAGGGATAAGACACAAAGAAATCAAAAAGTTGAAAAAAATATGTCAACTGAACAAAGCAAAACAAAACAGGATGAAAAAGATAAAAACTGGATAGATGTACAACTGGCAGTAAAAAGTAAAAACAGCAAAGTATTTTTGAGCCTAGCTGCCAAACAAATGGGTATAAGGAAAACAGCACAAGTCCTTCAAGTGACAGCATTGGCCTGGGAAAAACACAACTCTAACCAGTATAAACCTAATTCACAGAAGGCTGAAAAATGGTACCAGCGGTCTCAAGGAAAGGGTCAGACAAATACTGATGTAATAGCCTCACCAACTAAGCAAATAGCCTATCTTATAAAGGCCGCAAGATCCACGGCAGCTATGGGACCGGATGAGATCCCGATTAAGGTCCTTCAATGAAATCCGGATGAGTGGAGCAACTTTCATACCCTGTATTTCTTTACTGTTCTTCAACTGGAGATATTCCAGATATATAATGGTTCCTATTCTAAAAAAAGGCTGCAGAACAGATCCAAAGAATTAACGGCAAATAGCCCTACTCAACGCAATGAGAACAATATTTGCAGCCTGTGTCTTGGACCACCTTGAAGACTGGGCATTTTTCAATGGAGTTATTCCTACGTCCCAGGCAGGATTCAACCCAAAACATTCAGTAATAGACAACATTGCAATTCTACAAATGATACTTGACAAATATGTTGTGTCAAAATCACAAATTGTATATTGTGCTTTAATTGATTTACTATGGTTTTGATAGGGTAGGGACAGGCCAACACTCTGGAAGAAATTGGTGAGGTGGGAAATCCTTCAAGATCTACTTACAATAATTATATCTCTCCATACAGAAACATGGTGCAGAGTTCAAATGGGGGATCAAAGGGTTTAACTAGACCAATTCCAACGCTAAACGTCTTAAACAAGGTTGTCTCCTTGCTCCCTTCCCATTCTCCCTTTACTTAAGCGACTTACCACAGCACTTTATTCAAGTAAAAAATGTCCCTCCGAAACTGGCATTGAGTGACATACACATTTTAAAGTACACGGACGATATTGTGATTTTAGACCTCACACCGATAGGGCTCCAAAGAAACCTTAATGCACTAAGTGGCCATGCAGATGTAAATGTAAATGTAAATGTCATGGTACTTATAGAGCGCACAGTCACCAGACGGTCACCTTGCGGTGTCACCTATTCGGCTTCCTGGCACTGATACTCATACCGCTGTGGAACCCCTCCTGGCTTTCCCTGTGAAGTGTCCACTCCTGGGCACCCCCAGGGTGAAGCCAGGCATCCTCAGCACTGTTGGGGACGGTGTGGAGGCTAAGCAAGCTATTGCCCAGAGTTGCAGCGTGGGGCCCGTGATTAGAATAGGCACAGAGGCGAGAATTAACAGGTCCGAGGAAATTGAGCCTGAGACCCCGCCGAGGCGGGAATCGAACCCTGGTCAGAACTCTGCATCAGGGTCTGCTGCTCTAACCATTGAGCCCCACTCCTCCACTTCTTGTTAACGTGTCGGTGCGTGGTTTAGGGCCGCCCCACCTTCTGGCGCTACAGCGCCGTGGTGGTCTTGTCCTTGTCGCCAGTTACCCTATTTGCCATTTGGAAAGGCCCGTTTCCCTGCCCCGCGGTTCTGCTGGTGGTGGCACTGCACTAGGCACTGAAGTGTTGCATAATTGTGCTTATAACTGTTTTGTTGTATAATTGTGCTTATAACTGTTTAATGCTTGTTATGTGTAATGATAATATAGGCATGGGTGTCTCCTAGGTGTTTATGAGTGTCTCTTTGTTTTTCCTTGTATGTTTTTCCCTGTTTTTCCTCAAAGGGACTACATGTCCCAGAAGTCTTAGGTGGTGGCCATTTTGAATGCTGACTGCCTATGAGTCAGCATGAGCACGTATCTCGGTGCTTACTATTCAGGATCCCCATGCTGAAGAAGATGTGTTTTGGTGCTGCTTCAGAAGGAGTGGCGCAGTGCTGTTTAAAGCTGTTTCTGCCCCCCTGCATCAAGTACTGCAGCAAGAGGCAAGGTAAGACCGGCCCGGTCTTAACGGTGAGATCTTTCAGTCATTTTATACCGGCCGTCAAGGTACTTCCGCTTGCGGCACGGTAAAGCGTTTGTTTATTATTATTGTCCCTGATAAGCTTGCAGTGCGTATTGCACTCAATCCTAGTCGTACAGTATACTTTCATTGAAGGCGAGTTCTTTTTAGTTACTTGGGCAGTTTCTTGATCGCGCTTGTGATTACCATAACAAGCACGCTATTTTATCTATGGGGGCATTTCATTTAGAACGCTATTATTAAAGATTGAACTAAAGTCCAAAGTTGTATGACAACGGGCTAGTGTGCACTCATGTTTATGCATGTAGTGTGAACATGTAGAATTGAACGCGCTTGTAAAGTAATCAAGCCCGTGCATGTTTAAACTTTATTTCGGAATGTTCTTTTCCTCTTAGTGATTAAAATAATATCTCGCTAAACACAACAATCTGCAGAAACAAGCCCCCATTAGAATCCAGTGTAACTTGTTTTTTAATGCTTGTAGTTGTGTGCTTCATTGAGGAACGGATTTCGGAGCACACTTAAGACTTTGGTTTAAAAGGGTGGCTAACCTTTATGTATTTGGTATTCTGTGTGTTTATTCTTTTCTTTTGCAGATCTCCCTCCCCGCAGCCCCCTTCCTTCCCAGTGGCAATTCCTCCATTGGGGCGTTTGGGCGCCGCCCCCCCCTGTTTTCTCGCGTGCGAGAAGGCAGAAACAAATTATAGTTATTTATAACTACCATTTGTTTCTGCCTTCTCGCACGGCGAGATAGCAGAACTTGGGAACTTCCTGGTTTAGAGTTACTCGAAGGCAGGGGGGAGTGGCTGGGGGGAGTGGCTTGCCCACTGTTGTTAATACTAACTGTTTGGGCAGCTTGAGAGGCTGTCCAAACAGACAGTATTAGCAACAGTGGGCAAGCCGCTCCCCCCTGCCACCTCCCACTCTCTGTTCTGCAGCATACAGACTGAGAGAAATGACGCGGTTGGGGCAACCGGCCAAACCAATCACAGCGCGGGCTGCGATGGAGGGGAGGGAGGCTACCTGCAGCCTCCCTGTTGACGAGAGCCCAGACCCAGACGTCAGACAAATTTTAAAAAATCCAGGACGGCGGGAGGCGGGAGACGGGAGTCTGCAGTCTCGGGAGTCAGCGCGGGAAGCCAAGGTAAGTTTTATATAATATTTTATTATATTATCGCATGTAAATACTTAAGTAAATGTTCAGCATTGTCACCGTAGCAGAACAGATAGTTTCTGGCGTCTGAAATGCTGCATACCATTACCACCTGAAACAGGAATCGAGAGGTGTGCTTTTTCCATGCTGACCTCAAAATGTGGCTTATCGGGTTATTATAGTAAAAGAATGCGGAAAAGCGTGTCTATCATTTTCCACCCCGATGGACAAGTCAGCACAAAAAAACTTGATGGGCAGGCCAGGTCAGAGTTCAGTACCTGTAAAGTTATAGGTACAGGGCGCCATGGATTCATTCCGTGTCTGCGCTGTGCAGCGGTGCAAAGAAGTATTCAACGCTAGAAAACGATTTAGAATAATGTCACTGCATTTCACAACACCACCCTCAGTTGGTCATGTGTTGATAAATTCACTCGGAATACGTTGTACAGCCAGGGTCGGACTAGCACAGCAGATACATCTGGGCATTAAAATGAAAGTGGCCCTCATTAGCGTGATTCAGCTGAAAAAGTATCCCACATTTTCAAATCTGGGCAGTTCTCACCGCGTAAATTTACCCTTTATATCTATTTGCAAGGTATGGAATAAATAATGCATTGGTGCCCGCTGCAGGCAAAATTTGCTGTAATACCTGTTTTCATTCTATTTGAAGCTACTCATAAGCTAAGCCTCTAACACTGCATGATGGTTTCACGAAATGAACATTTTCTAAAATATGTGATCACTTTATGAATATGCTGAGTTCACTTTCACTAGTTCACTAGTCAGCATGGTGCGAGGCAGGTTCCTTCTAGTCAAAGCGCCAGGATACCCGTTGGGTGACAGACATGCGCTATAAAAGAGTACCAATACATACATACATACATACTTTCACATAGCGCTCTGCATTAGTTTTATGCCGCAACGTAAATCCAATGCAGCTCTTTGTGTGAAAGAATCAAATATTTCTGTTGTATTTTGGAGGGGGGGTCGGGGAAGCACTCGGCTCGTCACTGTTTTACAGCACAGTACTGCACTCCGCCTAAGCCTCGTGTTTGTAGTTCACGGCCTGCTGAAAGCCTGATCTCTAGCAGTCACAGCCTGCTCAGGAGAGGTGGGCGAGTTAGACAGAGCGCACCAAGGCCGCCTTTTAGAGAGTGTTTGCAGAACGGCGCTTTAGACCCCAGCAGTGTATGTGTTGTGTATGATATTAACATGTTTGCAGTAAGCTTAAGTGTGGCCTTTCATGAATGAATAGTGACTATTTTCATGACTTATGTGTGACACTTTACCACAAACTGAGCAAAGGAATTGGGTCTAAGTTTCATGATTACAGAAACAACATCATTTTCACGATGGTTACGGCTCTTCCACTGGCAACAGACATGCCCTCTTTTCTATACTCCTCAGGTGTTATCTCTCCTTCACACTACACAGGTACTTAGTTGTAGGATTTTATTGGTGGTATTATGTTTGTTTCTAATATATATGCATTGCAGGTTTAAGTGCAGTACAGTTGATATTTGTAGTATATTTCCATGTGGGGTTGGTTTCTATTCGTTGTATTGTACTGTGTGGTGTTTGTTTTGTTCCTGTATGTTTTCTCCACCGCCAATTTTACGCCTCACCGATTTCAAATGTCACCAGCCGCCACTGTTCCTTCCCTTCCCTCACCTTGCCTCTCCAATCCTCAGTGCTATTATAGCTTCTCTTAGTTGGAGCTGCCTGGAGGTGGAAAATAAACAATCTTCACGCAGATCCTGAGGACGGCGCTTCGATGACACTTCTGAACCCCAATTATTTCCAAAACTAAACTGTTACCCTTTGAGGGAAAAAGGCAACCACTACCATTTAATTGGACATTGGGGGAAAACCGTTAGAATCTGTGAAAGAATATACTTGTTTTGGTCGCATTTTCTCCCAAATTCTACAGAATTATTCCCACCTACATCACATAGGTCGAAAGGCAGATGCCCATGTAGCAGCAATGCTGAAGTTATATTCCTCTTCTGGGAATAGACATTTGCAACCTCTTTTGGTGGTTTATTGTATGAAGATCTCCCCATCTTAACGTATGGTCTAGAGTATATACACATAAAAACCTGGAAATCTGTAAAATCAAGAGAAGGAAATTCCATACGGAAACTGACAAGAGTAAATCAAGCTGTCCCGGTTCAAGCATTACGCCTTGAACTCTCCCTAGCCAGCACATACGCAAGTGCTATCTCGAACATATTAAGATGGGCTTATCATTTTCTGCATGCTGATTTTGGCTCCTTAAGGCATTTTTTAAAATCGGAAACTTTAGGAGAAGAGTCGTCTCGATACACTTTTAATAAGAATCTTAATATAGTTTTTAATTAGTCTCCCTGCGCAGCAGCACTTTTACAATCCTGGACAACAGCACTTTTGAAGCTCTTTTAAAAAAATATGGTACCAAGATTAAGCATCGATCTGGACATCGAGCATTCTACCCAAATAAAACACTAAAAGAAAATGCAAAAACTATAGACTATAAATCCCCAGAGAAATACACAAACTTCTCATTAGATCATAGGGTATGGCGCTGTATTCTTCTACTGAGTCTGGAAATCCTCCCTTTGAAAGGGTATAAAGCAAAGTGGAACAAATCTGAAAATACAACTGGGCTTTGTGATCTGTGTGAGGGAGGAATACACGCTCTAACACATGTTGTATAAGTTTGTCCTAACCCAACCCTAGTTGAAGCCAGCAGTAGATATTTAAGGCCTATGAGTATCAGATGCAATGCTACGTCTATACAAAATATAATTAAGCTCTGTAAATCACCGCCGGATGAACATGCTTGTTATCAATTGTATATATTGTTAAAGAGCTTTCTAAAGTTGTTTTAAAATCCATGACAATAATGTTTAAAAAATTATAAATATTTAAAGCTGATATTATGAATTATTACCTTTAAGTACAACCTTGCCTTTTCAAACGATCGATTTAAGCTCTGGGAAACCTATCGGATGTATTCATCGGTTATCAGCCATATAAATATCAAATTAATTTCATTTTAAGTATGTTGCAAATATGATGATGAAATGTTCTAACCTTTGAAATGCTTAAAGCTGATGCTATGGGTATCATTATGAATGTTTTAAAACTATATTTGTGTATTTATTGACCTCAGTTGAGGTCTATATCAAATATCAAATAAACTTAGTTGGTTTAGATTTGGTTGATTCTACATCAGTTATGCATACACATAAATGAAAATAAAGAACGATTAGCAGTAAAATTCATAACACGAGAATTCACCATTTACACAACTCTAGCATTCTTCAATGGAATATAGATATTTTCTATTTGTAAATCACAGCCTCTAATATTTATACGAATGATATTATCTAGACCATGGGTATCCGCAAACATTTCCCCCGGGGCCAAAAAGTTAATCTATGGTGAGACCAAGGGCCGCATTGATGCCAGCATGGTGGCGGTCGGGGTGTAGTATGTGCATGTTGGGTGTATGGGAAGCGACGCATGTATATCTTGTGGTTGATTTGCACCTAAGATCAATACCAGCTTCCGCACTTGACCAAACTGTGTGATCCTAGACAATTGTTTTATTTCACTTTACCTATTTACATTGTTTTCAGGATGAGGAGGAGGCTTGAAAGTTTCTAAAATCATGTTTGAAAACTGGGGCTTAAAAAAATAATTGCACTGCACTTTTATAAACTGATGTACTAAGGTGAAAGCACTTCTGCAGGTGATGAAATACACTTTTTAGGTCTTGCCTACGCAGCGCTCATGCGCTGCTTGGAGAGAGACTGTTAGCCGTAGGCACAGCTTTGGGGGCAAAAACGTGCACGCGTTGCATTGCTTGCAATGGCAACACATGCACGTCTGGGAATTCCCTTGTGGGAGCGCGAGGCCCTATATGGTCGCGCTCCCACAAGGGAATCGCGCAGGGCCCCTCCCCCTGCTGCTGTGCGAGGCGCGCAATTGTGCTAGTTTTCTTTTTTAATTGCATTGTAAAAGTTCTTCTTGAAAGTCAGGTCTTTCTTTTTTCCATCAATTATTATATAGGTGAACAAACATTTTAGTTGGCATGATGCTGCTTACATTTGTATGTCTTTCAGAGTATCTTTGCACTTTTGCATGTGTCTGAGAGAGTGACGCTGAAGAAAAAGATATCCCTGTTTGCGGCTTGGCCGATGTCTGCATGCATTTCATCCAACTGGTGTACCACTGAGTCTAGAAGGGTAAGAGTCTTCAGGTTCATGAATGTGTTCCAGTCTGTGTGTGTTAAAGTGAATGATAGAGAGCAAAGATCTATTTCTGTGAGTGCCTCAAACTGTAGTCCTGTGCCTTTGACTCTTCTGGTGTGTCAGTAGGACAATACCGCTGTGCATGTTCGGGTCTCCCAGTGTATGTCCGAGAGAATGTTTGAATGAAGGGTAATATTCGAAAACATATCCCTAGGTGTGTTTCTGACTTCGTCATTTACGCTTTCACTCGTCTAGTGTGATACTTGTACAATTATGGTGAGCAAGTTCAGTTCATTAAGTGTGCTGCTACGTGTGTGCCTTAGTAAGTGTCACTGTGCCAATATATGATGCAGGTTTTGTCTTTGACTACATCATTGTGTTTTTCTGTGCACCAATTTGACGCTGAATCGATGATGGTGCATGTAATTATATCCGTCAGTGTGCCCCTGCCTGTATGAGTAATTGGCTGGTGGTGTTTGAAAACGTATCACTGTGTGTGTCACTGTGACCGTCAATGTGCCTGTCCCTTCACGGGTGTGACACTGAGACAGTGACAGTGAGCATTCTGGCCTCTGAATGTGTGCGTCTGAATGAAGCACAGTGTGCAAAAACATGTTGCTTTGTACATCTTAGAGTGCAACAATGTGCCTTTCACCACTTTCGTGTGACAGTAAATCAGTGACTCTGAGCATATACCACCGGGTGAGTGGTGGTGTGGGATCACCTGTCCCTTTGTGTGAATCTGATGTCTTCATTGTAATATTCGCTCCATTGGTGGGTCACTGGGTCACAAAACACGTCGCATGTCCTAGACTCCACGGGAGTTTATCACCGTGCATATGAGTGCGTTGAGAATGATGGAAGCACATTTGTATGTATCACACTGACTAACTATGTTACTGTGCATAAAAAGCAAACTGATAACTTGGCACCGTAAATTAGCTGAACACGATTTCTAAGGAAAAAAATAAAATACTGTGTATGAGGGGCAGGTTCTCAATCGGGCTGGCAGCTGACACTTAAGATGACATTGCACTCTCTTTGTTTATACTTGTCGTTCTCAACATCCCCAATGAACCGTGCAGCATGGCTGTCCTCGGCAGCAGATGTACTTCCGACGCTCTATGGCCACTTATTATGTTAACTGGAATCCCAAGGCAAAACATGGGGTCCCCCGTGCAATCCTACTCCTCTCTCGATCGCCCCTCCTCGCTCTCGGTCCTGGGATGAACTCGGTGGAGAAGGGCCGAGGGAATATATTCAATGAAGGTGAGCCCGGCAGAGACTATATGATCCTTTTTTGTTTATGCTAGAGTGCACATTAGCATGAAGACAACACAGCTTGTTTATGCAAAAGGATACATATATCGCTATACAAGCATGTACCTAGGGAACGACACACCCATCAGCAGAAGCCATGTCATCATACATTTATTTATTTATATCTTTTTTTCCTGATGCACAGTGTGGTTCTGAAAATTCTGGACTCGTGTAATAAACTTTGTCGTAGCATGACGATTTTTATACCAAAAGACCGAGAATAGCTAGTATACTATGTACAAGCTTTTTCGTCATATTCGAGTGACGGTTTCACCTCGAAATCATAATTTGCGTCCTGAACCCTCGGCTTCCATTTTGTGTACGGCAGGCATTTTGTGAGTTGCCCTCACATAGGCCAAACACGAGTCTGAAGGACACGTACACCTTTCCTGACTTCTCTGTGACCTGGGCAAGCTGACTCCACTGCCCAAGGCCAAACCTGTTCGGTCAGTTCCTCTCCCAGTGGCCAAACGAGATAGCATCAAGCACAACATGCCATAAACCCTTTTCATCGCACACACACCCTGCCTAATCTTGCTCACACCTGTCCCTGTTTCTTTACATATGTCTTGCTTTACGAGGAGGAGGTGCCCATTTTTATTGGGGGTCCACCGATATCTGATGAAAATGTTGGGCCTTGCCGGGTAATTTGTTGTGGGCTGGACGAACTGAAATATGGGCTTGTCATCATGACTCTGCTTTTTCTTTGTAGTGGAAATATGTGAATGGTCAACAGTAATGCCAAGAATGTTTGCCTAAAGCTTAATATTTTGTATAAAAAGAGAAGCCTGGCTTTGTAAGATTGAGCAGTCTCCTGAGAATATACAACGTGTTGTACTTCTAGGACGCCTGTTACTTGGTTGCAGCCAATAAATTCGATCTTTGACTTCACCTAGAAGACTCTGAGTTTCTGTATCTGAATCAGGAAAGTACTTGAGGTCTTAGGGTGTACCCTGACACCACTGGGTTCCGAAAAACCCAGTACCTCAACAGCTTCAGCACAATGAATTGACAAAACCAATGAATAGATAATTGAACCTATATGATTTACCAGTGCTTGTTTGCACTTCGGTACTTCAGACAACCTAGCCAGTATTATCTATGTGAAAGCCCGTTCCTACTTTGTTAACCCTGAAATTTCCCTCAATCTCCTAAACATTAAATTTAAATGTTGTTTGGGCCAATGCACTGTAGACCATGTGCACAAAGGTTTTTGACACCCCCTCACCAACACCAATATTTGGTCAACAACTTAAACACTGCATGATTTGTGGGTGGGTGGGAAGTTCCTTTGATTGATGGCTTTGAGACTGTGACATCTTCCTGTTTTATTAACCAAGTGCAGCATTACATGTTCCTAAAAGCTGGATAGCTCAAATTATGTTTGGCGGGGTGGTTACTGAGGACTCCATGGTGGCTGGACACTGGCAGTTGACAAACAGCAGGTATTTATCAGCAAAGGTGGTGTTTATTCTCCTTCTGTAGGGAATCATATCAACAGGCAGAAGTGTGCTTTTTAGGTCAAGCCTAAAGGCAGCTGTATTGGAGTATGCACTTGAAGTCCCGCCCACACCCTGCACATATTTGCGATTGGCTTGTGTCATTGTCCTCTGATTAGTAAATATCCTTGTTAGTCCCTCCTTGGTATCACCTTGTCTGCATGTGTTACCTCCCATAATGACTGGACCTTTTACTTGGCTTGTTTAACTTGTCTATAATTTATTGCTAATCTTACCGTTACTAATTCAAATTGTGTTAGCTTTGGCTTATTTGCAATGCAAACTTTATCTCAATAAGTTGCTGTAACAAGCTGCAAGTCCACTACGGAAGCCCATTCATTTGCAAATTATTTTCCACATAAGGTTGCAAGACCATAAAGGGGAGTTGTCAGGATTTTGAATAGTTTCTTCTTTGAAGATATTACTCTCTCCTGCGCACCCCACTCCTGTACTGAGGTTACGAGTGTCCTGGCACCCGCCTTTCAGAGGTTCTTGCATCCACCCAAGCCTGGCACTGGTGCGTCCCAGCCTGGCACACACCGGGTGATGCTCTCCACACCTCCTTCTAGACCCCAGCTCACTACTGTATGTAGTTTCTCATTCACCCCTCACCTCTCTGGCACTCACCCTTCACCCCTCAGGCCTGGCAGTCACTCCTCTCCCCTGGCACTCACCCTTCTCCCTCTCTGGCACTCGGTATTGACTCTCCGTGACAGTCAACTGTCACCTCCCTGCCACTCGCCCTCGACCCTCCTGGTACTCATACTTCCCCTCCCTGGCACATATCTTTCACCTCCCTCACATTCACCCATGTCCCTCCTGGCATTCACTACTTGCCCCTTGGCACTCACTCTTCACCTCCATGGCACTCACCCGTGACCCTCCTGACTCTTACGTCTCACCTCCATGGCACTCAACCTTCATCTCCCTGGCACTCACCCTTCATCCCTCTGACCTGGCACTCAACCTTCACCTCTGTGGCACTAGCCCTTCCCCCTTCTGGCCTGGCAGCTACCCCTCACCCCTGGCACTCATACTTCCCCTTCTCTGCACTCACCCTTCCCCTCCCTGGCACTCACCCTTGATCCTCCTAACTCTTACGTCTCTTCTCCCTGGCACTCCTCTTCACCTCTCTGGTGCTAACCCTTCATCCCCTGGCCTGACAGTCACCCTTGTCCCTCCCGGCATTTACTCCTCACCTCTCTGGCACTCACCCTTGACCCTCCTGGCACTAGCCCGGTTTTCCCAAGATCAAAAAATAACAAGCATTGGCATATCCAATAGGTCTCGCCTTTGGGACCTTATAAGTATTTAGCCACGCAACAGTTGATGTTGTTGCACCAAGGATATTGTGCTGCATAACTAAAAAAGTGAGACCTATTGGCTATGCCAATGCTTGTTCTAATTTTGATGGGACTTTGTCATATTTTTACACGTTTGTTTACACGTTTGTTGAAAGATGTCTTAAACAATGTCAGTGTTCTTAAAGGTAACTGGTGTAGAACAGATGCTGTGCTTTTTTTACATCAGTTCAACTGCATATAAAGGATTGCTATCTATTTAACATATTTATTAGTATTAGTGCTTCGTAAAGTAAACAGCAACCTAGTGCTGCTATTCAACCAGGAGCCGTTTGTAAAGGTCAGACGGGCCAGATGCGGCCCCTGGCCCATACTTTGAGTATCACTGATCTAGACTATTCCCCCATCATCTTCTCAATTTGAGTATCAGGCACAGAATTTAAGTGCTTTATTATAGGCACTTCAGAAAAGACTAGGTCATAATTAGAATAATAATATTGAAATTGCCCTTTGCAATAAAACAAGCTAGCTATTACAGGGCCAAAAATTCCTATGTAGTAGGCAAATGATGGTAATTGACTACCTCTGAACTGGAACTAAGTAACTGTAAGCACACCTACACAGTTTCTGGCATCCATGGTCTCTACATATTCATTCTAAAGTTTAGTAAAAACATTCATTGAGAAATCGCTGGTAGGCTAATCTCCATGAAAACTTTTATCAGCTAATATGCTTAGTCCATTGTTATTATTTTCTACCGAAGATTTAGGAACAGAAGTAAGGTTTAGTATTTTATAAATGCACATGATAAGGTACATTTAGAATAATGAGGTATATGACAATAATTATTGAGACTATAACAGGTACACATGCACATATGCGTTTGCGTCTCAGTGATTCTGGAATTGGATCCATGATTTCTACAGAATCAGACTTCACGACTTTGTTAAAATTTCGATTATATGTCAGTAACAGTGCAGCAGAAATTAAAGTTAGAGCTTGCTTCAGCTGCAATAGCTTCTCTTTATCACAGTTTGCACTGACATCACTTTTTTGATTTCCGTTCATGTATCGTATAGATGCTTGTATTCCCATCCCTTTTTGTATTGGTTTCAATTCTTACTTTTGTTTGCAAAGTTCAGTTTGAGCACAACAGTTTCTTAGGGGCTTGGATTGTTAAGGAAAAAATAATTATATGCTTTTTCCCAATCGATTGATGCCAAGTAAATCCTCTCTGGTGCAGTGTATTTGCTACTCTGTATCTTTGCTCTTTTGGACCTTCTCACTGATGGTACCTCATCATCACTATTGCTTTATTCCGATTGACTAGAGACTTCTATAATTGTCTGTGGTACTCACCTTTCAGTTAGAATGCATCTCAAACTGTCTGTTATTTTGGTCTCAATTCACTACCAGTGTTGCAGACCGAGATGCTTCTTCCTTTCGAGCTCTTCAGACTTTAAGTCAGCAAGGAGGACTGTACTATGTGCCAAGCTATCCCATTGTTGCACATGCTAGAGCAACAGCTGAAGGAGGTGTCTGAAGCGTACATAGGTGTGGAGGAAATAAATAAAGCATATGAGTTGGTGGAGAGCTTATCCCATCGCTTAGCTGAAAATACAAGGGTGCAAACTCACATTGTTTCAGAAAAACATTACATTTGTGCCACAATTCTGGATCCACTCTAAAAATCGGCACTGAATACTAAGACATTAATTCCTTTTTCAGAAGTGGATGTTGCCCAGTACAAAACTTGGATAGCTAAGGTGCCAGTGACTTGGAAAATTAATGGCTGTTAATTAAAGGCCCGCTACTCAAACCCACAACAAGTACTGCAGCAGGGCATCCTGCTTCAAGTTCAACTTTAGAGCCTGAAGGCAGTGCGTTTGGCTCAGAGCTGTCACCAACACTATCGACAACAGCAAGAACTGGATCATCAGCCCCAGTAAAATCAGCACAGGATTGGTATTTACAGCAAGGGCTTGCTAGGTCCAGTGCTGATGCAAATACAAAAGAGGCACAGCAAAGTGGAGCACCCATGAACATAGAGCGGATGTTCAGGCCTATCTGGATGACCCAACAGAGGTCGACATTGATCAGAACCTATTGCTATATTGGTATGGGAAAAGGGGCCGATAGCCAGTGCTCAGCAGGCTGGCGATAAACGATCTGGCTTGCCCTATCGCAAGTGTCTCTTCTGAGTGTGTTTTTTTTAATGCTACTGGTGCCATTGTAACAGTGGTTGGTTGGTTAGTAACTTTATTCGATCCTAATTGATAGGGTCATAAAAGTATACAGAACATACATTATTCAAAACATATAAGAAATATACATCATAAACAGTATAATTAAAATGTCACAGAAATGTACAGGCAAGAACCACTTAGGATAGTAATACCATTCATTAAGTTATTCAAGCTAGCTTGTTAGCAGCTCATAAAGTGCATAGCAATTAAAGTTCTAACCATCCCCTTTGTAAACAATACCAATTAAATTAGTAAAATACATTGTAATGGCGAATATATGAGTTAAAAAAGACATTTTAAAAATAGTTATCGATTTCAGCTCCTCCCAATCAGTTATTATAAAATATTAGTTAATGCTTTTTTCTTTGAACAATCTAATGCCTCACTAGCCTCCTTTTTGCTAGAGCCGAACAGTGAAAAGGACCAGTCTCTCACCCCAAAACTGGGAGAGGTTAACCATGATCATAATTAATCAGCACTTTATACCACCGAATTACAATTACATGAATCAACGCAGGAAGATGAGGATAGCGACTTCAGTGACGGACGTAGTGTCTTGGATGATTACCTACTTCTGGTTGAACCACCAGAGTTTGAGGACAAGCTATACTTCCCTGACAACTAGGCTTTTAACTTCTTACTTTCTTTCTTCCTTATTTTACTTATATTTGTGTGCGTGTCTGTCTTTCTGGTTCGAAACTTCAAATCACAACAAATCAATCACAACCGTCTTCTAGTCTTTTTTATTTCCATATTGGTCTTGCAGCTCTGTGATTTAACTTAAGTCCACTCCTCTGAGTCCTGCTCCATTCTCCTAACTCACCCTGAATCCATTTTCCTCAAGCGAGATGATGATTGGATGGAGAAAATGTAAAACAAAAAGTTGCCTCGTCGAGTCCCTCCAAAAGAGTGGAACATGATGACTCCTATAGCTATCCTCCTTTCAAAGCCGAGAGAGACTGCCCCTTAACTTAAGATGAGAACAAGGAACAGGTAATGATGGCATGCATTGGACGCTGACTCTGAGTTATTGGTGTTTCTGTTGTTGTTTCTTGTGCATGAAGTGAATTCATTGTGTACTATCACCTTAATCTACACACTAAAAGTGACACAAGCCAATGTTTCCCTTCTTGTTGTTTAGTAACAAAATTGTACTTCTACTGCAGGCCGATCCATTGCATTTTTAAATATGGATTATGGTCTCACTCGGTACACTGCAGACTGAGTTGGACAAAAACCACAATGATGACCACAGTGACATAATATATTTAGTCAGTCAGTAGGATTGGAGATGATTGATTGTATAACTCAGGGTGTTTCATGAGTGGCATAAAAGGTAAACGAGTCAACAACAGCCACAGCAGACCTACATGTCTGTGTAGTGGTGGAGTCGAGTCACAAGTGTAGTAGTGGTGGTATGACTGGCACCTGTGCATGCCATTGATTTAGTTACTTACTTTGGAAAATGTTATGTTGCTGTATATGTGACATGTGTGCTCTGTCTGGCTCAGTCAAAATCTAATCTAAGTGAAGGTTGAGTGGGCACTGTGGGCCTACTCTGTCCTGTTGCTGTTATAGGTGAATGCTGGAAACAGACAACAGAATAGACATGATTTAGCTATGCCGCTCTGAAAGTGTTTGCACTCCTCCGTAATTTATCAGGTTTTTTTCTCCATGATTTTTAAATATCCCTTGTGCTTTTCCATCGACACTTACAGGCCGGCCTTTACCCTGTGCTAAACAGAGAAAAACAGCTCACACTCACCTACCAATCTACATCCGCCAGGTAGGCTGTGGCACCCAAGATAGACGGATGCAGCATCCATGGAAGGGAGGACCAAGAAGAATGCCGAGATGCAACTCCCCAATTTGACCAGGATAACATACAATAACACTTTAGTATCCACATGCATCATCTTTTAAATAATTTGATTCATTTTTTTTCTTCAATTGTTACAACTGTGTGTTGTTGTTGTTTGCTCTCTGCCTATAAGTGATAATTGATCCCTACAGCTATTTTTTAATTTTCTTTGCTAGCTTTAAAAAGTAGGCCTGGTACAACAGAAGTAAACATTTATGTAATTGGGTCTCTTTGAGGGCAGACGCAATGGCACATTGCATAATAATTAATAATATACTGCTGCCCTGTATTGTCTACTAGTCTAGTTAGTAAGTACTACTTATCATTAACCATCAAGTCATCATCATCATCATCATACATGCCTTTCTTTTTTCTCCCTTAACAGATTTATGGATATGATGGTCGTCTGGCATAATAGTGTTTTGTTGTTTGTCCATGCGTAGTGTTTTTCTTTGTCAAACCTTTCCCCAAACCCCCTTTCCAAACCATTTATCAAACCCTAACCCTCGTCCCCCGGGCAGTGTGATTTATATTGATGTGTGACTAAATTAAATGTACACCACAAATTGATCACACACTTGCTGGGGCGGATGTGGTGAAAGCAACACTGATTCAATTTTAAAGCAGGGCGAGGATCTTCTTCTGCTTGCCCACCCATGCATAGTAAATTTGCAAGTACATTTGTTGTCCAAAGGAACCTAATCCATCATAACTAAATGCCAGCCTTGATTGTATTCATCCTCCTCCTTTTACAGCGCTAAAGGTTACACTTGTGTCGAATTGACTCGACACAACTACAGTTTGTAACTTGCTCTTGTACTAGGCTATCTCCGCCACCATTATGTTTTGTTTTACTTTAGCATTGATAATCAGCATCATTATGGTTTATAGTTTGGCAGTATTCTTGTGTACTGTACTCTACTTCAATCTACCACTCGTTCCAGAGTCTCTTTCAGGCAACTAACTATCTCATTTTCTTTTTTTGCAAATGCTACTGCCAGTGTCTACTACTACCACCACAACCATGGCATCTTGGGAAACCAAACCATCATCACCATGCAGCCATTGCTGTGCCTAAGTTTAAACATCAATCACAGGTAAGAGAAGAAGTTTGGGGGAGGCATAATTAATAATGGAAATTAATTCATTAATTCACACACCCACACCCTTGAGTCCAGTTGCAGAATGCATAGACTAGGAGGAGAGACTGACAGTACTAGTAGGACAAGTCACTCAGTGAGGGTACCGCATGTATCTGCTCGTATGTTACAAAAAATCTGCAGATTATTTAAATCAAACACTGGCTGCAGCAGCAAAGGAAACCATGTGATGTAAAAGAGTAACCCCACACAAAACATTTACATCATATGTAAAGTTAAGCATAAATATAATTTAATCTCCTTACAAAAATAAACTATGTAAAAAATACTCCCACAACCCCTAACCCACCCCTCTCCCTTACCCCAACCAATGTCCCAAAAAAATAGTCCAACCAATGTCCGTTCAAAAATAAAATTGTCCATATAAGTTATAACTCCAACTTTTTTCCAATGTGTGCCCAATGCACGCCCACCCAAAAAAGGAATAAAAAAGGGGCAATCCAATTGAATCTCTCTGTCGGCGGGCTTGCAGTCTCCAGTTAACCGCTAGGACCTCCAGCTTCAGTTCCTTTACCTGCTCCACTAGGCGTGCCATGCAGCGCTTAAAAGCTCAGCAATTGCATCCACAGGGGGAGGCAGCAGTACTGGATATAGCGCGGGTGGCAGCTAGACGGCAGTGCCGTACCACTCGAGGGGCCTGGCGTGGGCCTGGGGCATTGGAGGAGGCTTCAGCTGCTGCTACCTCCTCCTCTGCCAGAGCCACCAGCTGCCGATATTAATTTCGGATGGCCTCCAGCTTCTGGCGCCGGGCCATGGCTGCCAACTCCTTCCTGTCCAGTTTAAATGATTTTGTTGGTTCGGAAGGAGTAGCTATATCAAGACAAAAAAGAACATTGTTGTAACCAATATACCAACAAAACAATAAGACAAATTAATTCTATACATAGTGGCACAGTAGCACTAGCAAGCATGGTACATAACATTTGTGGTATCTATCCTCCAACTTCCTCAGGCTCTAACATTTGTGCGAGTTTCAGGCATTATACTAGCACTATGGACTAACTCGAGTAGTACACCAGTCTTCTTCTTCTCTCTTATCTAGCTAAATCAAGTAACCTTCTTGTAGCCGGCATGCCAGCTCAGTCAGCTTGCACCCAAGACTCATACTCGTCTCGTGACGCAGACTCACATTAGTTTTATTTACTACTTTCTGCATGTGGGGATGCTGACTACCACACAATCATCTTATTTTTCTATTGTGGGTGGCACTGGCCATACTCTGTTACATCAAAGGCAACTGCTCAATATCATTTTCACCCTGCCCTGACTACTATACTAAAACTAGGCAGATGATATCTGATCCAAATGATCATTGCATATATATGGGACGACTTGAGGTACTTTGTTTTGATTGATTGTGTAACCATGCAGCTGATAGCCCACCCATGGCAGTCTGACACAGTCAAAAATAAATTAACATAGGTAGGGAGTGGGCCTCGTAGTCGGAAGGAGGCACTTGATAAAAACACACCTACATATTATTTATACTGTGCTCGCAAACTACTGTGAGTCAAGGGAGTATTCTGAAAATACATCTTCTATTCTCCTTGGCTTTGCTACTCTGGCGCGGTTTCTTTTTCTTTTACATTCTCTTCAAAGACTCTTCATTCAGTGAGAGTCTCTACCTATGCTATCTATGATGAATACCACCCAGGCATCCATCCATGCAAAGTAAACATGTCTATCATTCTTCTTAATCTCTCAACAAACCTTAGTTTGTTTCACCAACAACAAACATTTTTTTTCCAACCACCACCCATGCATCCTTCCTTCTTTGCTTGAATTTGAGTTTGACCCATGAAACACCCTGGAGGATTCTTGCTATCCACCCATACAGTTTCACCCACCCAGGCAGGCCTCTTTTCTTTCACCTTCCATCTAACCTTCAACCACCCATGCATCTGATTCCTACCAGCCACCAGTGCATGCATCCCACGCATCCTTGTCTGCCAGTCATATATATTACATCTCGCCCCTCCTTCCTCCTTCCATCCTTCTTTCTCTTTTCGTTCAACCCATCCATCAAGGTAATCTGATCTGACTCTTAGTCTTCTCCATAAAACTTTCAGAGCTGAGTTGAAGTCAGATAGAAGAGGCCATTAGTTACTCAACTACTCCCGACGCTAATGCTATTGCTCTAATGCTTAGCAAAGGGTGTCTTCTTCAACCGTTGTTCACAACAACCTAGTCTTTCTCAACTTACTCAATACCCTGCAGCAAGTGTGTAACTATTGTCAATAAGTAAGGAATATAAGTATAACTTACCACTGCCCGCCACTGCTGCTGGCTCAGCCACCCCTGCGGCAGCCACTGCTCCCTCCTGGCTGGCGTCGCCTGCCTCGCCGCTGGCCCGGCACTGGTGGCCGGTATGCCTAGAAAAAACATTACACATTTTTTAGATGCCATATACACCTCCCCCTATTTTTCACTAGGAAGATTGGAAAAAAAAGTTAAAATACATACATATACCACATACATCTCTACAAATCGGGTACTAGAGTAGAGTAGACACTACTAGTAGTAGTATGTCCTAATCTATTAAAAATAGTAAAATTTCAGGTTGGGCATTTTGTTGATGGGAATTGTCGAAAAGCCTCTCAAGACTAAGAAGACTAGACAAGGCCAACCCAAAGGACTGGACTCAGTGGCTAGAGCTATTGGTGAATCTAAGTTTTAATACAACCTTTTAAATAAAGAGTGGCCAACTGGGAAAGCTTAGCTACAGACAGACTAATAATAGTAGTTTTACAGAGAGTCATATCAGAGGCAGTTGGAGGCAGGCATAAGAAGAATTTAGAAACAAATAGTCTAGATCGAAGAAGATTTGGTAAAAAATAGAATTAGGAAACGGAAATGATAGTTTGGAAAAAATAAGGTGCAGTAAAAGTTAGGGAAAGATAATTATTAATAACAACAGGAAGACTTACTGAGGCCAGCAGCAGAGCCCTCGGTCGAGGAACAGTCCTGGTCCTAGTGTTCTCCAGCTGCTCCCGCCGACTCCAACCCCGTCTTCTCGCGCCTGGGTGCTGAGCGTTTAAGATATAATAAAGAAAGGGATAAACATTGATGATTGGTGTGAAAAAAGTACAATATTTTAAAAAACGTTAAAAAAAACATTTTTGGAAAGATTAATTGCAATAAAATTGACCTATCTAGTACGATCGAGTTGTAGTATCGTGGAATTCGCGGACCGTTTAATTTTTATATTTGTGAACACTAATCCAGTGTTCCATTCTGATTCCAGAATACTATGCCTAAGTACCACCTGACCTAGCCCACCTATTCAGACAGGCCAACAAATGTTCACTCAGTCTGAATTTATTTTAGTCCCCAAAAATGCATTGATGGAGGACACATGCATACATTTTCAAATACCCTAAATTGTTGGTTGCTTGCTTGCTGCTGATGTTCTGCTAAGCCTATTACTCCCTCACTAAACAAACTACAAAAAGTTCTACTAATGACTGGACTAAGCAGCACTCAACAGCACGTGACGTGATGGAGGATGCGTCACGCAGACTGCTTAAAAATTACCAACTAATACTAAGGGCCAGATGTAGGTAGCCAAATACCGGTCGGTAACGGCCGTAAATCGGTAATTTCGTCCGTTACCAACCGGTATCCATGAAATGAGATGTAGGAGCATATTATTTACCGATTCGGAAAACATGAGTCGGTATAATTCCGACTCGGTAAATATGAGTCGGTATAATTCCGACTCGGTAAATATGAGTTGAGGCGGAATATACCGAATTCATATTTACCGATTTCTTATTTTCCGAATCGGTAAATAAGAAACGGTAAAAAATGGCCATGGAGATGTAGGAAAGCCCAAAAATACAGAATTCACGGAAATTCGGTATTTATGAGTCGGTATTTACCATGGATTGAATGCAGGTGGTAACCAGGTGAAGGCCATAAAAAGAGTCCCAAAATGCACCTGTGGAACCATAATGGCGGCTTTCTACGTCATTGCAAGGCGGCAAAGACTACAGGCAGCAGAAGAGAGGGAATGGCAAAGGGAGGAACAAGTGTACAGGCAGAGGATAACACTGTTCCAACTGACAGAGCCTGAAATACTCCAGAGGTACAGGCTACATCCCCAAACCATCCAGGACTTGATCAGGGACCTACACCCACTCCTGGAGCACCCAACACCCAGGGCCCACGCCATCCCACCCCATGTGCAGGTGCTGTGTAGCTTACACCTGCTTGCCTCCGGGAGCTACCAGAGTGTGATAGCTGCAGTGGGTGGTGTGTCCCAGAGCTGCCTGTCCCACTTCTTCAGGAGGTTCCTTGATGCCATGATGCAGAGGATGGAGCATTACATTTCATTCCCTGATACACCTGCGGAAATTGCAAAAGCCAAGACTGATTTCTGTCAACTGGCACACTTCCCTCACGTGATATGCTGCATTGATGGCACCCACGTACCACTCTGTCCACCTGCAGCCACAGAACACATATACAGAAACCGCAAGTCAACGCACTCCATCAATGTACAGGTCATATGCAACGCTGGCAGCATCATCACAGACATCGTTGCGAAGTTCCCTGGAAGTACCCATGATTCGTACATATTCCAGAATAGTGGAATATACACACGACTACTTGCCGGAGAATTTGGAAACGGATACCTGCTAGGTAAATGACATTGACACACCATGACACTCACAGCAGATCAATGTATCATGTACATGCAATTAATGTCATTCTTTCTCCCCCCTAGGCGACAGTGCATATGTCCTGCGGTCCTTTGTGCTCACCCCCTACCTCAACCCATCCACCAGGAGTGAAAGGCGGTACAATGTGGTTCACAGATCTACACGCAACATTGTGGAGCGCACATTTGGACTCCTAAAGAGCAGGTTTTGCTGCCTCCACAAGAGCGGAGGGGCACGCCAGTACACCCCAATACTGTGCTGCAAAATCATTGCGACCTGTGCAATGTTACACAATCTCGCCACCAAGGAAGGCACAGAGGTGGAGATCACACATCACGAGGACATTGATGATGACACAGAACTGGCAGAGCCCCATGGTACAGTAGCAACAGCAGCTACAGATGGGAGACTGAGACGGGCAGAGGTCACACAGCAATATTTCTGAGTGAGTAATGAGACACAGACAGGCAAAGTTCATGACATACGTAGTTTAATTTTCACTACGCAAGTGCAATGATAGCACACATTGGCTACACAATATATAAATGTCCATGACTGTGTTGTCACGGTTAACACCACCGTGACCTGTTCCTTGGGTGGAGGGCATAGTCAATATTTACGGCCACGGACCACAGGGTGGGACTGCTGTGGCTGTGAGTCAATGTTCTCGGTGTGGCCTGTCTCAGTTGCATGACGCCTGCCGCTCCTACGTACTTCTTGTACAGGAGTGCTTGCGCCACTCCTGCTGGTGGACTCCTCACTTTCCCCCACACATGTGTCGCCTCGAGTGGCAGTCTGTTGTGCGAGCATGAGCTTCATTGCAGAGGTCACTCTGGCCATTCCCACTGATAAATTGGTGCAGCACTGCACAATGGCATCCTGCATCGCCACAGACCGTCTGCACAGCTGGGTGGTTGCAGTTGCAAATCTGTTCAGGGCTTTTGTCTGCTGCCATACATCGACACGAGCATTGCGTCTCTCCAAATGGTCCCTGTCCAACTTGTCGCATAGGGCAGTCATGCACTTTGTCATGTCGGAAATGCCAGATGCCATTGACTGCATGCTCTCGGAAATGTCTCCAATGCCCTTGCCTATTTCATCAATCTTGTTGTTGGTTGTGCGTGCCTGCCTCTGAACCCCCATCATTGCTTTCGCCTGCAGGCGCTGGACTTTGACCATGGTGGCCTTCAGTCCGCAGAAGACCCCCTGATCGTGACGCACATCATCTGCCTCCCGTAGTCTTCGTCCTCGGACACTGGCCCGCACAGCTCTGGGAGTGGGCAGCTGCTCAGCGTCGGCTGAATCCTGTGGGTTGATGGCCATGTCACCCTCATCCTCCTCCTCCTCAGATATTTCCAGTATGCGGGGAGGGGACACATCAAGGCACCTTGCCCTTTCCAGCACTGGGGACGGAGTTGTGGGGGTGGGGGACTGTGCAGCCGCTCCTGACTCCTGACTCCCAAATAACAGAGGGGACTGTGGCTGTGGTGGTGTTGGCTCCTCAGGTGACTTGGCTGCCTGTTCTTTGTCCTTCCCTCCGTGTAATGTGCTGGGTCCAGCTTCTTCCCTCCTCTTCTCCCTATCCTTTGCTGTGCTGCGCATTGACTCTCCCGTGGACAGACATGGACATTGTGTCAGTTGAGTGGTTCACCTGTGTCCCCTGATTAAACACACTACTATAGCACATATGCCTGTCCCTCATTTGCCTATGCTAGTAGTCTGTTGCTTCCCTTGCTGCATGGCCTGCTGACTGCTTAGAGGTATCTACCTATGACTACATTTCCCATGATGCATTGCAGGACATTGGTAAAACCTGTTCTGGAGTATGATGTAGGCACACAGAGTGTGTGAGGGGAATAGGTAAATGGGTTAATGACAATGTACTTGCATCTTACCTTGTTTCTTTGCAGCTCTTGCAGAGCTGTCAGCGTCCCCGATGCCGTGGATGGATTCAGGCTCAAGGGTGGATTCCACCAGCTCCTCTATGTCGGTGAGTCGTGGGGCTCGGTTTCTTTCTCCCCCTGTTGCAGCAGCTTCCTTACGGTGGGCAGCTAGTTTCTTCTTGGTGATGATGAGATCATACCACAGTTTTTTCAAATAGTCAATCTCCCGGTGGTTGACACCAATGGCATTTACTTTGCTTTGTATCTCAATCCAGGTGGTGCGCTTGATGGACTCAGCTACATGCAGTGATTGTTTCTCAAAGATCTTGCTGTAATGTCTGACGACCTCTACAACAAGCACCTGCAGTTCTTCAGGGCTGAACTTCATCTTTCTTTTGCGCTCAGCAGCATCCCTCTGTGCATCCTGACTCTCCATGGTGCTGTACAGGTTAGCTTAGGGAAGCCTGCCCTCAGTCTGTCCTCCTGCTATCCTGACTGTTGGTTTCTGCACCTGCATGGGCGTGGCCAGTCTCAGGTACTGGGGAGGGGTGCTTGATTCTGATTGGTTGATTCCCCAGTACCTTTGGGATTGTGTGTGATTGGAGGTCCTGATTGGTGCACAGGCTCACATGTTTGTCAGTTTCGAATTTCCGACTCGGTATTTACCGATTCGGTATTTACCGATTCGGTAACTACCGATTCGGTAATACCCATTCATTGATATGGGCCATGGGCCCGTTGGAATGTATGGGTTTTACCGATTCGGATTTTACCAAGTCGATATATACCGATTCGGTAAATACCGATTTCAGATACTCAGTGATTCCGAATCGGTAATTTTTACGGATTTTTTTTTTTTAATCTACATCTCATTTTCCGATTCTGAAATACCGATTCGGTATGTCTCGGTATTTTAGAATCGGTAATTTATATTTACCTACATCTGGCCCCATGTAACTAAACTACCTACCCACCACTATCTTTGTGATAGGAGGACAAAGCAAGGACTAAAGACTCTCTAGCATTACCTAACTTAAGTTCTCTAAAGTAAACTCTTACATAATCAGCCCAAGCGAGCACAAAGTTGCAAACAACAAGTAAGATTAGTAGAGAGTGTCTAGAAGAATAACAATCACAGAGGATTTTTAAACTTATTATATTCGCAATAACAGTAACACAATCTAGAGAACACACACTACTACTAGTATTAGCTACCCACCAAGCCCCCCCGACCTTGACACCTAGAATGTCCAGCAGGTCCTGATACGGGTCCAATATGTCTGACCACCGGTGGGTCAGCTGGTTATGGGTGAGCCGGACCCCAGAGCAGTGAAACACTGCCCGGCGCACCCTTGCCCACCGGTGGTGATGGTCCTGGGTAGCGTACCATGAGACAGGCCTGCCACCTGCTGCCAAGGTCAAGGGGAGGTGGTGCTGCACAAAAAAAACAAGGGCGGCCACCTCCGCCTTGCCGAAAAGGGACCGGGCCTGCACCCCTGCTGGGCGCAGTCTGCCACATGGCAGGCGGCTCTTTGGCACAGGCACCTTGCCCTTGGAGCCGGTACCCTTTCCCTTAGGCATGGTTCTGGGTTGGGCGAGGGTCGGAAAAAAACATTTTGCAGGAAAAAATAAAGTTAGGGGTAGAAGTAGGAGAGTAAAGAAGGAAGTAATATAAAACAGTAGAAAAGTTAAAAAAAACGCAGTAAAAGTAGAAATAAAATGCAAAATATAGACTTAGGGACAGAGAGGGGTAGATAATAAATAAAAAAAATCAGACAAACAGGGTAAAATACAAAGGATTGAAAAGATTGGAGCAAGAGATTGGAAAACAGGCCCCAGAACCATTCAAAACACAGAAAAACAAGATGGGCGCACCCATTTGTGACCACGTGGTGAAGTTTGCGCGATATTACTCCCAAACACGTCATCCACGTTGCCGAACATTTATAACATCTTGTGAGCATATGCGAGCACAACGCGAGCATGCGGAAACAAGCAACACCGCATGCTCGCATAGCATTGCAGAGTTTTTGTACATCTTTACGTAGCCTCACGTAGCGCGGCTACACAAAGTTCGCCCAGGGTTACTGTTGACAATAGCCAACCATTCCCAAAAACATGTGGACATCCTTCTGTGTGTCTGGTGGTTGAATTTTCTGAATCACAGTTATCGTGTCTTGCAACACCTCTCTGGCTCTTTCTGAATGTGATCTCTTAAATTTAGAACTTCCTTCTTGCAGAGCTGCAATTGGGATGGTGACACTTCATGTCTCTTCTCTGTTAAATGATTCAGTAATTCAATGGTATAACATATGCAAGCCTCATGTGTACTTGACGCTAGCAGCAGGTTGTCAATGTACTGGACAAGGACAGAGTGATTTGGCATCACTAATGGCTCCAGATTCTTTTTTTAGATCTGGTTAAAAATGGAGGGGCTTTCATTATAGTCAGTCAGTCATCAAAGCTTTATTCGACAAATTGTCATAAAAGCAGAATCCAATACATAATGAATATCCAATTATATAAAACTGTTAAAAAAGGAAAGTATCCCTCAAGTATAAAAAAATCCCTAAAAATATAAAAGCAACAGTGATAAAATTCATATATGCCTCTCATAAACATAACCCTTTATAAACGTGATAAAGGATGCAGCATACAATCTGAATTCATTAAAGTGCCGCAATCACATGTGCTCTTAACTGTGTACATATATATAAAGATTAAGAAAATACATTATGCAATATAAATAGGTTATTATGCCGCAATCGCCTTAGATCTTATACACTTGAGGGACTCGGCACAATGCCAAGAAACAATTTCAGAACCAGAAAGCAAACAAAAAATGACATTCCTCATGTAATGGGATAGAAAAGAAGGCTTGGCACTAATCAATGAAAGAGAACCCTTCAGCTTCACGTGGGATCTGAAAAAAGATCACAGCTTGATTTGGTACAAAGGACAGCATGAATCACAATCTGAGTAACACGGTGCAAGTCCTGGACTATCTGATACTTTTGTTTGGGTTTCTGCAAACCCATAATAGGAGAGTTACATGGACTCCCCATGATTACTTTTAGAATTCCCTGCTCGATCAATGATTTGATTAATGGTGTTATCCCTGCAATAGTTTCTGGACTCAGATTGCACTGAGCAATTGGAGAAAGTTCAGCATTGGACTTCAAAGTAATTCATTCTAGAGCCAGATCTTTAAGTAAGCCAGTGTCTTTTCCTGTAAAATCCCAAACTTGGGGTGACACATTGTCTCTCAGTTCCAAATGTAAATCATCACTTGTCAGTATAGGAAATAATCCTTTAATTGCAGAATTGTGTTTAGCTAATTAGACATTAGTATGACATTCGAGTCCTTTCGATGTTCAGTATATTGAACAATTGAGCATAAACAACAAGTTTGGTCCTAACAAATTTACCGAACTTGAATCACACACAACAAATTTATGTACATCCTCAAAGGACCCGATTTGAACTGGTATAGGTTTTGTTACTGGGTTGGACATTAATTGCTTTGAAACTCCCATGACTTGGATTCTTTCTCCCAAGAGGAATAGGTTTGGAACTTCAGCTTTTCTCACTGTGGAACGGTAGCACCGTTGTCAAAAAGGAATGAGATTGGAGATCCATTTACCTTGCCATCCACATAGGGACCACGCTGGTCTTCCTCTAAGGATGCGCCAAGCTCGCATTTCTTCTGCCCCCACAGGCAGAGTCATTGGGACACAATGGAATCCGTGTCACAAATCTGAACAAAATAATGTTGAGTCATAAACTTAAGCATTTGCGTGAAAACCCTTGCTTGAATTGTATTTCTGAACTTGACCATTCTCTTGAGGCATCAGAGCTTGGGCCATGTTTGGATTCTGATTTATCTGCCAATGAGCTTGCTGACTCTGTACCATGTTACCTTCCTGTGACTTCGCATTCCCAACCTGTTGAGCCTGTCCATTCATCTGATTAAGAGGATTTAATCGACACTCATGTTTCCAATGTCCAAATCTGCCGCAAATATGACAAGGATTAGTCTTTTTCATCATTTTGAATGAAACACCTCTACCTTGTGGTTGCATACCCTGCTGTTGTCCTCCACCTGCTCCCTGCATCCCGGAATTCGACTGTCAATCTCCCTATGCCATAGTTGTGAAATCACCACCAGCACCACTGTAACCTTTCTTAGCAGCTTTCATTTGAGCTATCATCAGCTTCTCTTTCAGCTTTTTATGCTTAGTTACAAGTTCACCTCCACAGTACTAGGCATATCAGAGAATTTCATCTGTAGGCTTGCTTTGCCGCCAAATCAAATGCTGCTGGATCATGCTGCTGACTTCAGGTCTCAACCCCTATACAAATCAGTAGACAAAATGTCTCATATCCTTGCCTGATACATTCTCCAATCCGCTGCACTGTTTAAATGACTGCAAAAACCATTCATAATTGGCATGCACTGTCTCTTTCAACTCCTGTGTCAATCTTCACCCAAACGATCTCTTTAGGTGAGATCTTTCCCACCAAATAGTTAATAACCTGATTGTACTTCTTCCCTATTTCAGGTGATGGTGCACCAGTACGCGCACTTCTAGTGGGTTTAATCTCAGGTCAATCAATAGCAATTTTAGCATTCCTATTTCAAGCACGTCTGGTAATGTCCTTGCATACGAACAGTAGTTTGTTATCTTGATAGGTAGCTATCCTAGCAGGACTTATAGTTCCCATTATCATTTTTTTCTAGTTCTACCTTATGTTTTGCCACATCAAGTGTCTTATCATTACATTATTTGAAAAAAATGTAGTCCCACGAGCTCATATTTCCTATCATATATAGAAGGAGCTATATCTCTGATCCAAGCATCAAATTCTCAAGGTGTAGGGCCTAACTGCTTTTCTGGTGTGTTCTCAAGTAAATCTTCACTCTGTCCTTCTGCATCTGTAACAGGAGTGGATGGTAAAAGGGATATGCCAGAATCTGGTGATCCCAACTGAAGAGTTCTTCCTGAAATTGTTTGGGTTCCCTGTTGTGTGGTTTCCATGCCATTTTCAGGTACTTGTGAAGTTAAGGCTTGTCCAGACCTCCTACTTGAAGTAGTTCGCCGAATGTGCATTTGAACCGGCATTCGTCCCACTAGGAATGTTAGCTGGAATGGGAATTAATAACTCTTGTTTTGTCTGTCCTGCTCTCAGGTCTATAGAGTTAGGAACTGAGCCACTCATTCCAGCAGGGACGGCCAAAGTATGGATGTTTTGTTCCCTACTCCCATATTGGTATAATGGGAGGACTGGACCTATTGTTACTGGAGTGTTCAGAGCATCCGGAGCATTTAGCAAAGTCTGATTGTTTGTATCAAGTCTTCTTCTAATATCGTTTGCAGGTAGGAAAAGATTGTGTGGAGTCTGACTTATCGGCATGGCAGGCACATCAGAAACTTTCCCAACATAAGAATTTGCTATACCTTGGGAATGATCTTCATTATAAGGTGGTGGACGATTTAATAATAATTCATTTAAGAATTTGTCATCAATTTCATTCCCACTATCGGCAGTCTGTGACTGAAAATTCTCAATATAGTTTTTCATTTGCTTACATATATTTCCTTCTTCCTTCTCTGCAACTAATATAAGATACATGTGAATTCCCTAAGTTATATCTGTTCTCCAAGCTTTCTTCTGTGCATCCCATCTATGCTCAACATATCGATTTCAAGTGTTTTTGTACCTTCCCTGAAACATTTGTTTCTCTTTCTGGTGAGCTATCTGTTCCCATTCGCTAAGAGCTTCAAATTGCATAGGTATTAGAGGTGGTATGTGGAAAAGCTAAAGCACAATTGTTCTCAATATATTTCGTCTAGTTCTCAAGCTAAGTACATGTGTGATATCCTCTTTCCTGTGTCATGTATAAAGCTTGTGTACCCTTGGGTGGTATCGGTACCTCTTCTCTAGTGGGCACGGGCACATATCTTTGCATCAAACACTTAAAATAGTAAAAACATCTTAATTTTTCCCAAAATTTCATATCGTCCTTTACAAATAACTCACTTTGAAAATGTCAATATTCACTTCCTTGTTTAGTTTCAACCAGTCAATACCAGCATAACCCTCATCATCTACATCATCATAACTTTATTTGGATAAAACATATCCATAAAAGAAAACACATTATACAATGATATATATAATATGCAAAGTAGCAATACATTAAGGGAGAGGCACATAAAAGGGTCGGTGCATTACAAAACTATTAAAATACAATCATTCAGTGTTAATCGAGTTGGGAGCTCGAACAGGGGTTTTCAAAAAAGCCCCCACACAAATCAATAACTCATCCTCATCCAATTTGAGAAGAGTCATATATTCTTCTCTCTGATCTACACATGAACGCCTTTTAAAAAAAGGGAGTAAAATGAGCTTTGTATATTTCATGTAAAACTCACAAATAAATAAGAAATTTAATAATGATTGGCCGGAGCGTCCATCACAGGGGCAGGGAGAGTGATCAAGGTTAGCACGAAATCCTAAAGGAAAGCATAATACATACTTAACAGTGCCTGCCCTGAGGCGAAAGAGGAGTCTACACTGCCAGCGGCCCATGGGTTTAGTCAAATATCCAGCCAGGGAGCGGTCATTCTCAATGTTCAGAAACAAAGCCACACTCGATTTACTAGCCTCTATGGCTATCCTTGTGGTGACACTTGTATAGTGCAGCCTGAACTTCCATTTTGCTTGTTGTTTGGAGATCCTCTGAACTATCAAAAATTTATGCACAGCTAGCCCTAGACAAACTAGTTCTCACCCCTGCTAGCCATGGGATGTCCATACCTTTCTCACATTTGAGGCAATCTGCTATAATGTCTCTGGGAAGGGACGCCTCTTTGTTTTTCCATATAGGTAACCAGAATAGAATAGGCCGTGCTCTGATATAATCTTCACCATAGTGTAAAATTAGTTCACTATGACACACATATTGAGGGAAGGAAATTAGGGCCCCTAAAAGCTTACAACAAAACTTGTTTTCTTCATTCTGCATATTACAGCAGTTTGAGATGCCCCAAACCCCAGCCCCATAAATTGCTGTAGGTATGCACTGAGGAAAATATTATGTGGAGTCGGACTTATCAGCATGGCAGGCACATCAGGAATTTTCCCAACATAAGAATTTGCTATATTTTGGGAATTATCTTCATTATAAGGTGTTGGACAATTTAATAATAATCAATTAATTGTGTTATCAATGTCATTCTCACTATCTTCAGTCTGTGTCTCAGAAATATATATTTTTTTCTTTTCCTTTCTCATCTTTCCTTCTTCCATCTCTGCAACTAATATAGGATAACTGCGAATTCCCTCCACTATATCTGTTCTCCAAGCTTTCTGTTGGGCATCCAATCTAGTCTCAACATATTGATTTAAAGTGTTGTTGTACCTTCCCTGAAACTTTTGTTTCTCCTTCTGATGAACTCCGTGTTCCGATTCACTAAGAGCTTCAAATTGCATAGGTGTTGGAGGTGGTTTTGATTTCATACAGATATATTCATATTTTCTCAAGTTATGTACAAGTACATGTGTCATGTATAAAGCTGGTGTACCCTCAGTGTTATGGGTACGTCTTCTCTAGTGGGCACGGGCACATATCCCTGCATCAAACTCTTAAAATTGTTCAAAATCTTCATTTTTCCCAATATTTCATAATGTCCTTTAGACATAATTCACTTCACAACTGTTGACATTCAATTCCTTGTTTAGTTTCAACCAGCCAATACCAGCATAACACTCTACGACATTGTCAACCTATCCCAGTGAGGTATTACACCAACTTACCAATACCGGCGCTGCACCTTGTGATGTCACCTCACTCCTTGCAGCAACGACCCCTCCTTCATAATTCTCTGTGTGCATTCACTACTAAGCAATATTCACAAAAAAGTGCAATGTTTTTTAAAACCCCTGTCTGCTCCACTAAAAGAAAATATGGACTCCACTCACTTGGAAGATTCAATAAATACAACAATCTATTTTCTCTAACACATACTCTAAGTGAAGTCTCGACCAGCGTGATCTCAATCTAACCGTTACAACTATTCCCTGTGCACTAAGAACAATTATAATGACTGTGGTTACTCAATTTCACAAATAAAAGTTCCCTTCACTTAACGGTACTGTGGCCGATGTCTCACATGCAGCACCTTCAAAACCACAGCAGGCAGTCATAATCAGTATATGCCAAACTGAGACCACTCGTAGGAATATATCCCAGGATCTTAGGCCACTTCGGACTCAATAACAACTTCAACTTTACTACAAAAGCGCATCACTCAAACACAAACTCTAAGGGGCCAATTCACAGAACTAATCTGAGATAAAATCCTAAATTTACTACTTTTGGTATTCACAGAAGTCATTTAGTAGTAGTAGTAGTAAAGTTAGGACTTCTAACATTACTACTACTAAATGCCTTTTGTGAACACCGAAATTCCTAAAGTTATGATTTTGTCTTAGTTTAGTAGTAATAAAGTTAGGAGTCCCTGTCATATATTTTAACTTCATCAGATAGGAAACCATTTGACACTCTACCAGAATTCTTTTAGTGTTACTATGCCTATCAAAAATATAAATCAATACTTTTTAACTGAGTCCCTGTTAATGATTACCTCTCTCCCTCTTGGTCTGGGGGGATCCATTTGAAGGTCTTGCGGAGGATGCGGAGGACGCAAGTGGAGCCGATGGAGCTGACCAAGGGCAGAGGGCCACCAGGTGTTGTCCAAAGCGGAGGTGGAGGGGCCAAGGACAAGGACCTCAGTCTTCTCCGAGTTGAGCATGAGGCAGCTGTTGTTCAGCCAGACTGCGACATCCTTCATTCCTTCCTGGAAGCAGAGTCTGGTGTCTTCGGGGTTCTTCATGAGGGGGAGGTTGAGCTGGGTGTTGTCTGCGTAGAATACTCTACTGAGCCCATGTTGTCTGATGATGGTGGCGAGGGGGGCCATGTAGATGTTGAAGAGCGTGTGGCTGAGCGAGGATCCTTGGGGTACTCTGCAGGTGATCTGGGTGAGTACGGAGAGGAAGGGTGGGAGTCTGACCTTCTGGGTTCTGCTGGAGAGGAAAGATCGAATCCAGTTGAGGGCGTTTCCTCGTATTCCGGCAATGTGGAGTCTGGCTATGAGGGTGCGATGTGAGATGGTGTTGAAAGCTGTGGAAAGGTCTAGAAGGATGAGTGCCATGGTGTGGCCCTGGTTGAGTAGTATGCGGATGTGGTTCGTGGCGGTGAGGAGGGCGGTCTCTGTGCTGTAGTTGCTGCAGGATTCCGGATTGGAAAGGGTCTAGAATGGCGTTCTTCTATTCGATGAAGATGGTTAGTTGGGTGTTTACGAGTCTCTCCGTGACTTTGGCAGCGAAGGGGAGAAGAGAGATGGGCCATAGTTTTTCAGGTCTGTCGGGTTGGCTGAGGGCTTTCTTGAGAAGGGGTTTGACCTCTGCCTGCTTCCAGCCATCGGGGAAGATGCTGGATTGGAAGGAGGCGTTGATGGTCCGGCTTAGTTCGGGTGCTTTAGCGGTGGTGGCTCGATGGTAGATGTGCGGTGGTCAGGGGTCCGTGGGAGGTTCTGAGTGGGTGTTCTTCATGGTTGTGGCAGTGTCCTCAGTGGTGGCAGGATTCCAGCTGGTGATGGACGGCTGGTTGTGGGGAGGGGGGTGGTGTCCGGGGTCTGTTCGCTGAAGTTGTCGTAGAGGGCCTTGATTCTATGGTGGAAGCAGAAGCTGAGCTTGTTGCAGAGGTCTATGGGATGGTGTGATGTCCGTGGCTTCGCTGGGGGGGGGGGTTTGGTGAGCTGCTGTAAGACATTGAGGAGTTCTTTGGCATTGGTAGTGTTGGTGTGGATTTTGCTCTTGATGAAGGTTCGCTTTGTGGATCTTATGAGCTGGTGATATTCCTTCAGGGTGTTCCTGTAGTTGACTACCAAACAAAAAAGTTCGAAGCAGGAGGGCCCTAAGGAATTTAAAGACCACACAGGATTATATCCCCAATGATTACATTCAAAACTGTACAAAATACTTCGTTCTAACCAACAAAAAATAGTGGAGATGTGTGGTGAACCACTACTAAATGATAACTGCAGAAATCAACATAGAACCAAAGGCTACAACCCACCGAAATAGCTGTGGGCTCTTCCCTTTTCAGGACGATATCCCTCACTCACCAGAGGTGACCTGCTTCATCATATGGGATTCTCCTCCCAAAGGAAACACCTAGTTCCTTTGAGGGCTACAACCCCCTCTCTGAGAGGTAGGAGCTCAGGGATGTTTTAAATTGTAAAAGGATATTCTAAATCCACATATGAAGAGGAATACCGTGTGAATGAGGGCGCAGCACAAAACAATAAACAAAAGTGAGGAAGGTGAGACTAAAACTAGCTAGTGAGCATACAACAGTATGATTTATTCTAATACACCCACTGCCAGGATAAAAAACAGTGCACCAGCGGTATGGATTTAAACAGCATTGGTACGGTGGAAAAAGATGGTAAACATGTTTCAGCCTAACAGCCCATATGTGGGCTGGGCTTTCATCAGGACCTAAGGTGGTGCTGCTGTGTTGCGTGCTTAAGTGAGTGAACACAACAAAGGATACTCAAACAGACATTATTTTCAGACCGTCTGTTCCATAGGGAAGAATTACCTATAATAAGGAAAGAAGCCAAATAACAGTTTACATACAAACATTCCTAGGTATGCTACACAAACAATGTAGTTCTGTAATGATAAAGAAAATGAAACTGGCTTACCCGCAACTGCTGGGTAAGTAACCCCACCTCTGCCTGGCAACAGCTGAGGAAGGGGGCACCACTCTGAAAAAAACGGTGTTAATGTCATTAACAAACCATGTCCTATCATCAGAGTCCAGAAGCATTTTAACCAATTTGGAGAATACTGGTAGGCATGCACTCAGGAGCATAATTAAAGGCCAGGGAGACCAAAGGGAGACCACAGCCCTGGCAGGGAGACCAAAGGAGAGACCCACCTGGTGAAAGGGCTTGTAAGACAGAGTCCACTAGATTGCACCTCTAAATGTACCTACATAAGTATAACTAAATCCGGCCCTTATTAGCTCAGATTTACTCAAAGTAGACAGTCAAACCAAAGAGGCAAGAGACTGCATACACCCAGTGAGTATGCCCCTCTGCTTCTACGTAAATTGAACTGTATACAAGCCTCAGATTGAAATTATACAATGTCTCTAGAGACACAACAGGGGGGAACAGGTTTAGAGACGGAATAAACACCCAAACCATATAACTGATACTCTCAGACCCCAACTGTTAAGCTCCAAAAGAGCAGTAAGCCCACTTGTGTTGCTATTGGGGCGGCTTGGAAAACGAGAAACAAAAAGTACATAGCAACAGCCAGGACCCCATCAAGCAGCACTCTCCTCTCCGTCGGTACTCCGACTCCAGTTGAGCATGTAACCTGAGGTGAGTGTTGCCTGGGGCTTCGGGCTCTTATATTGTCATCAAATGATCTGGACAAGCCTCAGGTGGGATGGAAAAACCACCCTGAAAACAACGCAGGCGCCGGCTGTGAAATGCTACACTGCCACGCCTGCACGTGTGGGCAAAGGCCTGCGAGGCACCGGTGAAAGTACCGAAACTTCATAAAAACCCAAAAGAGTCACAGGTCTAAAAAGATCACTACTGTAAAGCCGTACCACTTGTCACAACCATACCCGCATGAATGATAGTCATCCACCGGCAATTTTGGAAATACGTGCATGCGTGCACAATGAAAAAGCATTATGGAATTTGTAGGCTCATGACACATCTCATGGTGCAATTTGAAAATACATGCATGCATACACGTTGACATGCATTGTGGGATTTATGAGATCACGACGTGACAGAGTTGGTGAGACCACGGCTTGCGTTGAAAGGTGAGGACAATGCTCGCTGCCGTGCTTGCAGGTCCTGGTGCGGCGACGGAGCCAGTGGATGTTCGGGTCGGGAAGCGGTGGAGTCAGTAACGTCCTTGCAGCATGTAGTGAAGTTTTGCGAAGTGCGGTGCCCACAGGACACGGTGCAAGCAGCGGCTTATTGACGGAGTTGGTGAGACCTGGGTTGCGTTGCGAAGAGAGGCGTTGCTCTTGGCGGTGCTCTCACGACACGGAATCCTGCGATGGACTTGTTGACAGAGTTGGTTACCCTTTTCTTCTGCAAAGAGATCAGATCAGAGACGGTGCCCACAGACATGGTGAGGTCTGTGCTCTTCCTGAGACCTCTTGAACAGGGGGCAACCTCAGTTGAATCCCTTGGAGATCTTTTCTTCAAGCAAGTGGACAAAGCAAGCAGTAAAGTCCTTTTCTCCTTCCCTTGGCAGCAAGTAGCCACTGCAGGCCAACACCAGACAGCAAACAGCACAGGGGCAGTATTCCTCCTCAGCTTCTCCAGCTCTTCTCCTTGGCAAAGGTTCCTCTTGATTTCCCAGAAGTGATCTAAAGGTCTGGGGTCTGGGCCCTTCTTTTTATACACACAAATCCTTTGTTCTCTGAAGGCATAGATTGTCTGTAACCAGCCAAAACCAGTTCTGTCCTCACTAGTGCAGCTTCCTGGTAGGAGGTGGAGACAGCATTGTTGAAGGCAGACCGTGCCCATTCAGGTGAAAGGAAATCTCCGCCCCCTACTCTAAATGCAGCCCAGGTCTATTCAGCCCAGCCACTGCCCCTCTCCGTCCCTGTCATGGAAAAGCCAGAAATGCAATATACAGACCTAGCATAGGCACACTGGATGGTTAGGCAAGAAAATACCTACTTTCTAAAAGTTTATAAAAAGAGAAATGCTGGCCCTGCGATTTTTGATAGCTATATTTTGAGCAACAAACCAAATCCTTGTTATGATTTGTATGGTCGAATTTATTTAAACCATTTACTTTTTCATATAAATCTCATTAAGTTAAAGCATTGATTGCATGAGAAAAACACTACGTACATACAATTTATACAAAAACATTTGACAAAGAATTTTAACAAAAATACATGAATACATATAACAAAATGACATCCAATCATTTAGTGTACATAAATATACAAATACGGTCATACGAGAAGCATCAGTCGTTATGTAGTATTAAGCAATGAAGCTATTTGCAGTAAGGAAAAGAAAACAAAATGAATTGTAACAAATACAAATTTTCAATTGTCTGATAAATAAACTTGAATTCTTTCTGCTATTGCCAATTCCTTTCTGCTATTGCCGACGCGTTTCGAACTCGCTCTGGCATTTGGCAAGTTCTCATCAGGGCTTTCTCGTATTATTCTTCTGAAAATTATGTACAAAGAAAATGAGTGAGATTTTGCAATCCTCATTTTCGTCCCCTATATACATTGCCCCCTACCAAGACTTTCTAGAAAACGTGTACCTTTATTTTCAAGTTGGCAGCGGGTTTTCAATTTTCAAGAGATCTTATTCAATCAATGTAGATTCGGTTCTAGAAAATTACAACGAACCAAATTACAATATAATAATGGTCAGGACAGCCTGCGCCTAGATGGCCAGAGGACAATCTTGGAAAATTACCTTCAAACCAGTAGTCTACTGGTTTGTTGCTCAAAATATAGCTATCAAAAATCGCAGGGCCAGCATTTCTCTTTTTATAAATTATTCTATGGTCCAGCTGACCCTGTGTCCCGGGACCTAACTCCTTATTTTCTGCATACTTTCTAAAAGTGGCATTTTAAAAAACTGAATGTAAAAATCACCCTCACTAAAAGATGCATCGTAACATTCTGAGTTCAGGCATACTAAACTATATTTTCCTACCTTGTTCCTAGAGCCAGTTATGTTTATAAGATGTTATAAACAAACCCCCCCATTCGGTCCTATGGGAGAAAGTGGCAGGTGGCCTTGAAATAGTGAAAAACGAAATTGGCAGTAACTCACTATCAGGATATGCCACACACACCGGGGCATGTCCTCTTTCACATACACTGCACCCTGCCCATATGGGTACCTTGGGCCTACCTTAGGGGTGACTAACATGTAACAAAATGGAAGGTTAGGGCCTGGCAAGTGGGTGCACTTGCCAAGTCGACATGGCAGTACTAGAATGCAATGGCAGGCCGGAGTTACATTTTAAAGGCTGCTTCTGTGGGTGGGACAATCAGTGCTGCAGCCCACTAGCAGCATTTTATTTACAGGCCCCATGCACACACAGTGCACCATACTAGGGACTGACTAGTAAGTCAGAGCAGCAAATCATGGAAACATCAATCCAATGCAACAATGTACAGGGATTGTGTATGCAGTGGTGAAGTGCCAGAGTCATAAAACGACAAACAACAGGTCATACAAAATACATGAATAAGGCAAAAAGTCTTTGGGTGATCCTGCAAAAAGGGCCAAGTACAACATGAACGTTTTTAAGTTTTCTCTCAAAAAGTGTCACATGCTGGTTTTCTCATTTCACTAAAGTTTGAATGTAATTTCCTCCCCAACATATGAATGCCAGAATTTTCAATGGTTTGATGGAGATCCTGTTGATGTTATTTTTCATATGGTTAGTGTGATGCACAAGGAAGCATGGACAATGTCATTCGGTGTTAGTTGTTAAGGGCAAGCAAACTATAATGAAATTCAAGAAATAGGAGTGCCATAAGAATCGGGGGAGGGTAAGCAAAAGGCTGTATTTGATAATAATCAGAAAACCTGACAAGCTTGTTTAATCTAGATGCCTGAAAGACAGTGAAAAACAGAGCTATTGATAGCTATTTCACAGTATACATTGCTTTATAATGCTTCCCCAAGGAAATGTGCTGTATTTGCCTGGATTATAATAACTCTTGATCCCAAATTCTAAAAATTATAGGTAAAGTAAAGTTATGCTACTTTTCCTGAGGGTGGTCCAGGATTTTATCATAAAATCAGACTACAGTAACGGGTTCACCTGTGACATGACACATTCTGTCAGAGTTCTGATATAGACTTTACCCTGACTTTTGGTATGGTGCTACAGTTGTTACCAATCATGGAAACATCCTTGAAGAGATCCAGGAAATCACTGTCTTTTACCCGTGTGAATACACTCATGGAAAATATTTGTATATTGTTGAAAAAAGTTCTTGACTGGATAAATAATGCAGTGGCCTTGTCATGCATGGGTGTTACTATTGCATTATGCATTTGTAGATTTCCTTAAGACTTTTGTAGATCTGCCCTGCTCAGGGCTGTGGTCTAAATTAATATCAATAGGTGCACTGACCAGTCTGGTTTATATTCTTTCATAATTACATTATAATACCTGGGCGATAATTTACATCGGTAAGCAGTAGTAATATAACAATAGAATATATTGGTTTCAGATTTTAAACAATATTGCATTTTTATAGTAGATTTTTGTGAACCTTTGGCGCATACTACCACCAATCCGGGTATGTCCAAGCAAGATACCTGTGTTGTTTTATTCTGGTGACCCGCTACTACAAGACCTCACAGCAGTGGTCCTGCAAAGGACGCTTCTCAGCCATACTTAATATACGGTGATGGATCACTTGGACATTAATTTGTATAAAAGCAAATCAATAGTTTCTGGTCAACCGATATGTATAGAGTGTATTCATTTGCTGAATGTAATTACCTAGGCATCCTTTATGACCCGTAACTGTCATTCGCTGCCAATCATTTCACAAGAGTTAGAATGGTAGCATTGTCTAATAGACTAATAATAGTTAACTTGGGGTGGCTCTTTCAAATTCGTTTGTTAAAGCTTATTAGTTTTATACATACATATTTGTAGTTATTAATGTTTTTATAATCAGACAAATGACACACCTCACTTGAAATCATGAAAGAGCAGTGAATCGGAGAGCCCTCAGTTTGCCAATAAATAAGTACAGTGAGATTTTTCAAGGCAAACGTTTTTGCTTAAGGTCTCAATGTAACACATTTTGTCAGAAAAGACAAATTAACGGCCACATTGCATCATTGTTGCCGTTTGCGATTTCTTAATTGCGAAAATTAAGGAATCACAATTAAGAAATCGCAAACGGCTATGCATCAAGAAATCGATTTTTTTTTTGCGATTTCTTAAATGTCCTTAATTGCAATTCACATTTTGCGAATCGCAATTAAGGAATCCCTTCCCATTGATTCCTATGGGCCTAAAGGCCCGTAGGAATGAATGGGAAGCCATTCTCATTTTGCGATTCACAATTAAGGAATCGCAAAATGAGAATGCTGTTTCAAGGGTGCAGGAGGGGTCCAAAGGACCCCCCCTGCACCCCTGAAATTTAACTTTAAGAACATTTTTCACACACACAAGCCCTTGTAAAATGAAACTTTGAAAAATGCACTTTTGTGCATTTTTCAAAGTTTTCGCAAATTACCATGAAGGTGAACTTCATGGTAATTTACCTCTCCCTATTTGCGAATTCGCAATTTCTAAAGTGTGATGCATTGCATTTAAGAAATCGCTAATTGGATTTTCTTAAATGCAATCGCAATTTAAGAAATCGCAACATAATTGCGATTCCTTAAATTGCGAAAAAATAAAAAAACATCATGCATCCAAAAAAAGGAAATTGCATTCGCAAACGGACGAATTTTGCGATTCGCACCGTATGCAAATGCAATTTACCTTGATGCATGTGCCCCTTAATCTCCTGTGAGTCGCACATTGCTGTCGTCTGGAGTCAGATCCTCAGGCATTCATCTATGTACCCTGGGCCTCATTTGCAATATTTTGACGCATGGCAGAGCAGCAAGCCTTCCTGCTGGGCTGCCGTGCGACAAAATAAAAGGGCAGGAATGCACCCTATCCTATGGTTCACGTTCTTCTCCCATGCACCGGCGCACAAACAGCAGCTGTGCACCAGTGCAGACACCCTTGCGTCATTTTGCAAGGGTGTCTATGCTAAGGGGATGAATGTTTTTGTGCAGGTAGGGACACCTTCCTGTAACAAAAACAATCATTAAAGGCATTTTTCTCTTTATGTGCGTGCGGCAGAATGAGCACACAAAAAAGAGGAAATAATGAGGAGAAATAAAAATATTTCTCCTCGTTGCTCTTCCTTACGCCTCCCTTGTGAGGCTTTTGATTCTGATGCATACCCAAGTTTACAAAATGTTGTAAATCAAGGACTGCGTCAAGTTCCATGGTTGTTGCCTGGAAACACCCACAGCAACACCCATTGAACGCCCCTTTCACGCAGAGTTATGCGTGAAAGAGAAATATATTTACAAGGCCATGAAAAGTCATGCAGGGTTACTTTACATGGTCTTGTAAATATGGGGAAGCCAACTGAGCTGCCAGTGCGTCAATAAACGTGACGCACCGGCAACACAACAGGCTTGCAAATAAGCCCCCCTTGACTTTAGTCAACTTTAAATAGGCAGAATAAATAGCTGAAGGGTTGTTTCTACCCAGGCAGGTGGCCCTCACGACCAGCAAGGTGAGCAGAGACCATTGCCTTCACCCCCTATTGGCGGACCTCATTGACTTCAATGCATAAACGGGTGCTGCAGCTCCATGCAAAATGAATCAGCTTGTAGAGCAGTTGCCATATTGTCTGGGCCTAGCTCAGCGAACGTTTTTTATTTTTCAAGCTGTTCTTGTTTCTGAGGGGCATATTACCAACAACTAGCGATAATTATCGCTAGGTTGACTTAGCGGCAATAATTTTATCGCCGTGTAGCGACGATTTTTATCGCTTAGGAGCCTTGATATTATCAAGGTTTATCTCCTAAGCAATAAAAATCGGCCGAAATGCATGAATATCGCTGAAAAGTCAGCGATATTCATGCATTACCGAGCAAATGCTCTTAGTCATGTTATCCACCTCCCATTGGATAACATGGCTAAGAACTGCTCAGGGCAGGTGTTAGCTTTTGGAGATATTCGCACTTAGAGCGAATATCTCCAAAAGTTGGTAATAGGAGATAGCGATGTTAGCGACTGTTTCCAGTCGGTAACATCTTGGCACGCCCACTTTGCATGTCATTAGTGATAAATTTCTCTGATATGCAAAGCGGGGCCCAAGATGGTCGCTATCTCCTATTAGCTGTCGCTAACTGGTGTTAGCGACAGCTAGGTAATAGGGAGATAATTTTATCTCCGCTTTCTTGGCTTTTAAAGCCAAAAAAGCAGAGATAAATCCCTTGATAATGTGCCCCTGAGTTCGGAGTTTGCGTCATTCTTGTTTTTTTCCTGTTCAGGGCTGCTAGGCTTTTACAGGTGGTCCCGAAGTGGAAAAAAGTATTCAGAAGTAATGCACTCTCATGTACAGCTCTGTACCTGAAATCAACTGTAGCTGCATTGCAAGAAATCTGACACTTTACATTATTTTATATAAGGTGCCGAACCACAGGTTTACAGGGGTGAGATTCCCACAGATTTATGCCAGGGTTAACGCTCTACCAAACTCTAAATGAGGCCCACGGTCTCTATAGGAGGAGCAGGCGCAGATGAAAATTCATCATACACAGATCTCGGATGTAGCGGAGAGATTATTGAGAATCACAAAAGAAAGGCATTTTTTTTTTTTTACGTGAAGATGTATTGGGACATTTGTTGCAGGTTATTTTTTTATTCTAAAACATCTACACATTTGGAATATTATGATCTTATTTATAAGAAATGTGAATAACATTTACACATTTTCAAGATCTCCGAACAGTAGTGTGTATGTAAATTTGTACTTTCATTTTTAACGAAAATGTGCACTTTCTATTGTTAATTTAGTTGGATGAATATTTCAATAACATTGTTTACATTAATCCTCAGAATCTGCAATAAAGTAAGTTATTATTTGCCAATAGGCTTTTTATTTTATTTGAGTAAATTAGCGTTCAGCGGTAGTGGACTAAGCCCCTCCGATGTAACTGTGAAAAATCCGAGTTTTTGAACTTTGAGAAAATTAGTTTCAGCGTTTTGGCCTTCTTTTCCACTTACATCTGTCAAATACTTTTTATGCATATTCTCCTACAAAAAGTTGGAAATGTTTCGATTATTTTGTTGAAAAATGTCTGTTAAAGGTAATATATTATACTCTTCTACGTACTCAATTTATGCTTCTTAATAAAGACACTTGAAAACCATATTTTTAACATGACTTCAAAAAGTGAATGAAAGTTGCCTGACAACTTAACAAAACCTCATTTATGTTGGGGTACGGATTTAAAAACATTTCAAAACTGGGAAAAATGTAAAAAAGCTGGTCCCCCAAAGGGTAAGCAGATGAAAGAGCTCAGAATAGGTGATATGGGCGTGAAAGAAATAAGGTATTCTCCTACACAAAGTTGGAAAATATTCACTTCTTTTGTTAAATAATGTCTTTTAAAGGTAATATATTACACTGCTATGAACTCATTTTATGCTCCTTAATAAAGACACTCACTTGAAAATATTATTTTCAATATGACTTCACAATGTGCATGAAAGTTATCCGACAACTTAACAAAACACTATTTATGTGAAGAACAGATTTAAAATCATTTAAAAACGGAGAAAAAACACTAAACAAAGCTGGACCATCAAAAGAGATGCAGAGGAAGGAACTCCGAATATATGACGAAAGAAATAAGGTATTCTAATTGTTCTAGCATAATTGCAGTGATTCACATACAGGTGGAGTAAACTCTACTTTTCAAGTTGCAACTTAGATTGACCCTCTCAATTCAATTCAAAGATCTTTATTTGGAATAAATCATCCATAAAAGTGCATAACAAATACAATGACAATGACAATGAATACAAAAATAAACAAACAAACGAAGTTTAGTCTATCCAGCTCTACAACAATGCAAGTACATATTAAAAAACAGTATGTGTGATTTATAAAAATCCGATCATTTAAAAATAGCGACGACTTATGAATTATAATGCAAAGACAAAAACTAAAATCAAGGCAGATATATATGCAAATAACAGACGTGCAAATTGTTTAGTGATATAAAGTGCAAAAGTGCAATGTGCAAATTGTATCGATCAATGTGCAAAGTAGCTCGTGAGCGAACAGCAGCTTTGAGGAAACAGCTCACTCTAAATATTATTTCATCTGATCCTAACATTAATAAATTCCTCAACGCTATCTTAAAATCCGACCAGTCATGTTTCCGACAGTATGGCATTAAGTAATGAACAGTAAACATTTTATAAAAACCACAAAAAAACATAAAATGCATTAGACTTTGTTTCATAGTCGGGTTACATGGACAACTTAATGTTTCCAGATGTCTATTATAACCCAAGGGAAAGTTTAACAAATTTACGATGCTCCCGTCCCGAAAACGGAACAGTAAACTCCTGTTCCATCTACCAAGATGTAAACAAAGGTATTTCTGGGGCGGGGCTGGGTAACAAGCAGAATGCTCCAAATAGCCCATATACTTTGCAACTGTGCATTTTTTAACTTCATTCCTTTCTCGCTCTTCTCTATAGATGTTATACAGAGCCCTTTGAATCAGGATCTTATGTGAGCGGTCTATTAAAGGTAATATATTATACTCTTCTACGTACTCAATTTATGCTTCTTAATAAAGACACTTGAAAACCATATTTTTAACATGACTTCAAAAAGTGAATGAAAGTTGCCTGACAACTTAACAAAACCTCATTTATGTTGGGGTACGGATTTAAAAACATTTCAAAACTGGGAAAAATGTAAAAAAGCTGGTCCCCCAAAGGGTAAGCAGAGGAAAGAGCTCAGAATAGGTGATATGGGGGTGAAAGAAATAAGGTATTCTCCTACACAAAGTTGGAAAATATTCACTTCTTTTGTTAAATAATGTCTTTTAAAGGTAATATATTACACTGCTATGAACTTATTTTATGCTCCTTAATAAAGACACTCACTTGAAAATATTATTTTCAATATGACTTCACAACGTGCATGAAAGTTATCCGACAACTTAACAAAACCCTATTTATGTGAAGAACAGATTTAAAATCATTAAAAAACAGAGAAAAAACACTAAACAAAGCTGGACCATCAAAAGAGATGCAGAGGAAGGAACTCCGAATATATGACGAAAGAAATAAGGTATTCTAATTGTTCTAGCATAATTGCAGTTATTCACATACAGGTGGAGTAAACTCTACTTTTCAAGTTGCCACTTAGATTGACCCTCTCAATTCAATTCAAAGATCTTTATTCAGAATATATCATCCATAAAAGTGCATAACAAATACAATGACAATGACAATGAATACAAAAATAAACAAACGAAGTTTAGTCTATCCAGCTCTACAACAATGCAAATACATATTAAAAAACAGTATGTGTGATTTATAAAAATCCGATCATTTAAAAATAGCGACGACTTATGAATTATAATGCAAAGACAAAAACTAAAATCAAGGCAGATATATATGCAAATAACAGACGTGCAAATTGTTTAGTGATATAAAGTGCAAAAGTGTAATGTGCAAATTTTATCGATCAATGTGCAAAGTAGCTCGTGAGCGAACAGCAGCTTTGAGGAAACAGCTCACTCTAAATATTATTTCATCTGATCCTAACATTAATAAATTCCTCAACGCTATCTTAAAATCCGACCAGTCATGTTTCCGACAGTATGGCATTAAGTAATGAACAGTAAACATTTTATAAAAACCACAAAAAAACATAAAATGCATTAGACTTTGTTTCATAGTCGGGTTACATGGACAACTTAATGTTTCCAGATGTCTATTATAACCCAAGGGAAAGTTTAACAAATTTACGATGCTCCCGTCCCGAAAACGGAACAGTAAACTCCTGTTCCATCTACCAAGATTTAAACAAAGGTATTTCTGGGGCGGGGTGGGGTAACAAGCAGAATGCTCCAAATAGCCCATATACTTTGCAACTGTGCATTTTTTAACTTCATTCCTTTCTCGCTCTTCTCTATAGATGTTATACAGAGCCCTTTGAATCAGGATCTTATGTGAGCGGTCTATTAAAGGTAATATATTATACTCTTCTACGTACTCAATTTATGCTTCCTAATAAAGACACTTGAAAAACATATTTTTAACATGACTTCAAAAAGTGAATGAAAGTTGCCTGACAACTTAACAAAACCTCATTTATGTTGGGGTGCGGATTTAAAAACATTTCAAAACTGGGAAAAATGTAAAAAAGCTGGTCCCCCAAAGGGTAAGCAGAGGAAAGAGCTCAGAATAGGTGATGTGGGGGTGAAAGAAATAAGGTATTCTCCTACACAAAGTTGGAAAATATTCACTTCTTTTGTTAAATAATGTCTTTTAAAGGTAATATATTACACTACTATGAACTCATTTTTTGCTCCTTAATAAAGACACTCACTTGAAAATATTATTTTCAATATGACTTCACAACGTGCATGAAAGTTATTCGACAACTTAACAAAACCCTATTTATGTGGAGAACAGATTTAAAATCATTAAAAAACGGAGAAAAAACACTAAACAAAGCTGGACCATCAAAAGAGATGCAGAGGAATGAACTCCGAATATATGACGAAAGAAATAAGGTATTCTAATTGTTCTAGCATAATTGCAGTGATTCACATACAGGTGGAGTAAACTCTACTTTTCAAGTTGCAACTTAGATTGACCCTCTGTGTAGGTCAAGTGACAAAGGATAAATATTTGACTCAGGCAGTAGCGGCTCGTAGTGGGAATGCTGTGGGATGGGTGCGGCGGGGCAGTGGAGGGGCAGGGTGGGGGCTAGTAAACCATGAAATACGGCCGAACGGATATAAGTACATGAATAAATAAATAAAACAAATTACATTGCACACGCTGCAATGCCGATGCAGCGTGCGTAATGCTCTATTACTTACCGGTAATCTTCATTACTCCGGGTCCCGTTGTCCTCGTCCCATTCATAAATATATGGAGATAACCATCTCCCGACAGAAAAAAACGATCAAAAGAATGCTGGGACACTAACCCCGCCCCTCCCACCGGGAGTACATAAGGGGTACTTACCCAGCAGTCTCCCTGAACAACCAAGCCCAAAACAGGAAGGCCGGCCGTCCGGGAGGGAGGGCGGGGCGTATGAATGGGACGAGGACAACGGGACCCGGAATAATGAAGATTACCGGTAAGTAATAGAGCATTACCTCCGGGTACCTTATGTCCTCGTCCCATTCATAAATATATGGAGAATACCAAAGCAGAAAAGCCGGCCTTCCCAAACCAAACAGAGCCAACTCAGGAAACACCCCAAGGCAGCAACCGCAGGAAGCAAGAGGCAGAACCGGTGAAACCCCAAGCAGGGCCCCCGACAAGGAGGAGCCCCACCAAACCAGGAAGCACCCAACCAAAACAACGGTGGAGCAACCAGAGGACCAGAACTACCACCACAGGGGGCAACCAGGCCAAGCAGGAACACCCCACTGCCAACCAGAGAAGGAGAGGGGACGGACACACCAGCCAACCGAGGCAAGAAAAAAAAACACGAGGAGGCCACCCAAAGAAGAAACAGGCCAAGAACCACAAGACAAGGAAGCCAGAACCGGGCAACCAAAGCCAAACGCAGGCACAGAGTGCCCAAGCCAGCCAAAACCCGGCCCCGAAAAGTAAAAGAAGCACACAGGGGACCAGCGGGTCAGAGAAACGCCAAGACCCAGCCAAGAACAACAAAAGGCGGTCCCTGGAAAGAGGGGGCCGAGAAGGCCACCAAGGGAAGAACCAAACCAGAAGAGAAGGGAAGCACCAGACACGAACACAGAGCGACCAGAGGAAAAAAAAACGGAAAGACCCAAAGAGCAGCAGGCCGAACAGAAAGGACCAGCAACAGCAGCCAGACCACCAGCAACCAACCCGGAAGGCGAGACAGAGCCCACGGACAGGAAAGAGGCAAACCCCAAGGCAACAAGGGACCCATCACCCCCAGGAAACCCGAGCCCCAAAAAACGACAAGGGCAACCAACCAGGACTAAGAGACCCGGAACACCAAGAAGGAAAGGGAACAGGAGGAACCACAGGAACCCCAGAACACAGCCCCAGCCAACCGGAGGAAACCGGAGCAGGAAGCAACAGCCCGAAGAAGGCACACCCCGAACAACAGAGGAGGGGAGCAACCAGACACACAAAAGACCCAGCGAAGCCAAGACCAAGCAAGGGAACCCAAAGGGGCCAACACCAACCACAGCCAAGCCCAACCAAGATAGGGCAGGCTAAGAAGACCCCAAACAGCCAAAGCAGAGGGCCGGGGAAAAAAACACAGAGGGCAGCAAGACCGAGGGCCAACAACTCCCAGAGCACCCACAGGAGCGGGGTAGGGCCAAACAGCACAGCACGGAACCCCAACCCAACAGGGGAGAGGGAACACAGAAGCAAACTGAAACCAGCGAGGAAGCCCAGCACGACCCAAGGCAGGGCACGCGCAGGGGACGAACCCAACAGGGCAAAAACGGCAACCCAAGACACACCCCGGAAGCCAAGGCCAAGCAACCCGCAGGACCCGAAGGCCAAACCCAAAACGTGGGAAGGCTCAAATGAAAGGAGGGCCCCAGCAGAGCACAGGCCCCAGAACAAACAGCCCCGGCAGTGCCCAAACGAAACCTATGAGGAGGTAAGCAGGGAAACAGGAGCCAGAGCCAGAAACAGAACCAAGACGCCAGAACGGCAGGAACACACCCCACACACAAGGGACCGGAACCCGAAAGCAGAGGGACCAGCCCCCCTCCCCCCCACAGGCAGGCAAAGGCACCCGCCAAGAAGCGCCAGGTCCAAACAGGCAGGCCAGAACAGCAGAAAAGTGCAACTAGGCAAACCCAAGCAGGACGCCCCGCAGACCAGCCAAGAACAGGAGCCAACAGGGAGCAGAAGCAACCACAAGCCCGCAGACCATGAAGACCGAAACACGCCCCCGGAACAGGAGAACAGGGAAAGCGGAGGCACAACCCTGGCAAAAGGACCACCAGAAAGGGAAGGGACAACACCCGCCCTCACCACAGCGAGCCAAGCCAGAGAAAACACACCGCAGGCCAAAGAGACCCAGCAGACCCCAACCGCACTAGGGGAATCCCTCCAGGCAGCAAACAAAGCCCATCCAGCAGCAACACGGACCCCAGACGAGACCCGAAGAAGCAGGGAGGAAATGATACACCAGAAGCCCAGCCAGAAGGCGAAGAAGCCAACCCAAGACACCCCAGGGGAAGCCAAACTCCACCAAGGCACCAGAGCAGGCGAGCCTCCCAGAACACCATGCAGCAGCGAGGACCAGAGAGGAGCGACCAGCACAACCCAAGCACACCAGCACAAGGGAGACAGACCCCGAAAGGAGGTCAGACCAGCAACACAGTGTCAGAGGATCCCGGGGAGGGAACAAGCCCAACCGGAAGCCAATCGGGAGACCTCAACGGGGAGAGAAGACAACCGCAGGGAGGAAAGGCCAAAGGCAACAACCCACGGAAGCCAGGACCGCAACACCCGGCCCAGGGCAAGGCAAAGGAGCACCCGCACCAAGCCCCAACGACAGGGCCAGAGGGCGAACCTGGCGAAAATCAGCACAAACAAGCGTGATCGCAAGCACACGCAGAAGCGCAGGCAAGGCAACACCAAACAGGACCAGGAGAGGCAGAACAGCAGCAGGAAGCCCGAAACAACCAGGCACCGCCGCCACAGGTCCCACAATCCAGCAAAGGCAGAACCCCTCTTAGGCACGGGAGCCCAGAGCAGCAACCCAAAGACACAGGCAAGGCCAAGGCCAGGCCAGGAGCGAGAAACCCAGAGAGGGACCGCAGCAAAAAAGGAGGAATGGAGCCTCAAAGACCCCCCCCTCCAGAAACGGGGAAGCACAGAGCACCTACGGGAGCTAAAAGGCCACAGCCCCCAAAACCCGGAGGGCAGGAAGGGCCACCACCAAAAACAAAGCCCCCACCCGACAGAGAGCCACAGGCAGCCAAGAAGGCAACGCCAGAGCCGAGAAGACAACCACAGCCCCGAAGCACAAGGAGAAGATCGCAGTGCAAATCCACCAAGCAACAGCACACCAGACAAAAAAGGCACCATGAAGGCAGAAACCAGGACCAGAGTCGCAAAACACGACCAGGGAACCAAGAGAGACCGCACCAAAGGCGCAAACCTCCAGGCCAGCACACACAGCCCCCAATGAAGCCCCGAAGGGCGAAACGGAGCAAAAGTGGGAGCCACCATTGCCAGGGAGCACATGGAGACACAGCACACCCTACAGCAAGGCAGAAACACGAGAGACGCCCAAAGCAAAGGCGGGGAGAACAACATGGGACACCAGGCACCAAAACAGACAGCAACAAGAAGGACAAGCGCAACGGAACGTCCAGAGCACGGCGACAACCAAGGAGGACACGCAGCAATTGCAGCACCAGCAAAGAGCAGGAAAGCCACCGTCCAAGTCCCGGCTACCCAGACCAATGCCACGCTCAAACAACAAAGTGGCCAAAACAAAGGCACCAAAGCAAAAACAGCAATGGAGCCAACGAACCACCAGCGCAGAGACCAACCCTGCACCCGCGCACATCGAAGAGCGCCCATCGCCAGTGCTATAGGGAAGCCCGAAAGTGCATGACAGACACCCAACTCCATGTAAGAGCCGAGGCCCCGACACACAGAATGCCCCAGCAGCAGCCAGCACCCTTAGCAGCACAAGACAAGTCCCCGAAGACAGGAACAAGCACCACAACAGGAGGAGCCCCCCCCCTCACGAGGGAGGACACCCAAATAAGAGAAGCATGAGTCGCAAAGAATCGCTAATGGGGCCCAAACTAATCGCAGCACACAGCAGGGCGAGCGACCAGCAACAGCGGAGAACAAACGAAAAATCCCCTCATGACGGGGGAGCAGCAGCACTGAGCAAACCCCACCAACAGCTGGCGCAATGACAGGGAGCCGCGAGAAGCCCGCACCAGGTGAGAGAACCCTCGACAACGAAGAAAACCTTCGCCCTAAGACAGGACAGAGGACCCCCAGCCAAGGCAGGGGAGCTGCCGCAAGCTGCTGATTGGCTGCGCCAGACCCGCCTCCGGGAGGCCCCCCTCTCTCGGCTGGCCGAGGCAGCCCGGGAGCAGGTGGCCGCTGAGACAGAGAGCCGGGCCGGTGACATGAAAGGGCCTGGCCCCGGGAAAACGGGCAACCCAGCAGCAAAGTCGGCCACACCATCCCTGAAGCCACAACCAGCCAGCGCAGCCAGAGAGGCGGGCAAAACAGCGCGGGTCAAAACAGGCCTGTAAACCAGCGTGAGACGGCTTTGCGCCATCCCAGCGGAGCGAGGCTCAGGGACCCCAGCCACCCGACAGGGGCAGAACCGGAGGCAGAGGAACACACGTCCGAGCTGCAAGGGGAGAAAAACAAGGCAGGCAGCAGAACAAAGACAGGCAGGGCGAGTAAAAAAAAAACACCGCTATGCGGGACTCACCCAGAGCGGGGGCCGAAGCACCCCCAGGAACGAGGCCCCCACTCCAATCATCCGGCATCGGAAATCCCAGGAAGAGAAAGCGCAGCGCATCCTCCACCCGGCCAGGCCACAGGAAGACACGCACAGCGACCCGGAAGGAACCCTCGGGAGGTGGCGCACCAGCCGCAAAGGGCCGGCCAACAGGATTCCCCAGCCAGTAACAGGCCTGACACCCAGCAAGCCCGGCAGGCCAGGTGGCAGACCAAGGAACCCCGCCCGCGAAGCCAGGCAGCCAGGCGGGGGGGAGACGAGAAGAATCGTACGCCACCCAAGCCCAGCCCAGCAGGAGCAGCACCAGCATCCAGACCAAACTGTCGACAGACAGAAAAAAGAACAGGGAGACTGCTGGGTAAGTACCCCTTATGTACTCCCGGTGGGAGGGGCGGGGTTAGTGTCCAGGCATTCTTTTGATCATTTTTTTCTGTCGGGAGATGGTTATCTCCATATATTTATGAATGGGACGAGGACGTAAGGGACCAGGGGGTAATGTAAATTGTTTTATTTATTTATTTATGTATTTGTGTACTTACCTCCGTTTGGCCGTATTCCGTGGTTTACTACCCCCCACCCTGCCCCTTCCTCACCCTGCCTCACCGCCCCGCAGCACTCCCACTATGATACAGGTGGAGTAAACTCTACTTTTCAAGTTGCAACTTAGATTGACCCTATGTATAGGTCAAGTGACAAAGGATAAACTCAGGTAGTAGCGGCTCGTAGTGGGAGTGCTGTGGGGGGTACGGCGGGGCAGTGGAGGGACAGGGTGGGGGCTAGTAAACCACGAAATACGACTGAAAGGAGGTAAGTACATGAATAAATAAATAAAACAAATTACAATGCACACGCTGCAACGCCAAATGGTGATGCAGCATGCACAATGTAATTTGTTTTATTTATTTATTTGTGTACTTACCTCCGTTTGGCTGTATTCTGTGGTTTACTGGCCCCCACCCTGCCCCTTCCCCGCCCTGCCCCACCGCCCCGCAGGACTCCCACTATGAGCCACTACTGTGGACCTACATTCATTGTACTTCATTTACTTTCTCTGGTAAATTATACTGAAGGTGCCCAACCCTAAGAATCCCCTTCTTTGCTGATATCAATTTAATGTTGTAAGTGGTTTGGTAAAATTTGTATAAGTGAATGCTGTAAACGCCTATCATGTAGGAGAAGCGCAAAGTTTTTCACTGCAAATAACTAAGGGGCATATTATAAAAGAACGGCATTAAAATTATCACCTCTTTAGCAGAAGGAAACTGCCGCTAAAGTGGCGATAATGGGCTTGATAATATGCCCCTTGAGAATTACAATAGAAGCCCATGTTAACACCAGAACATAGGCTTCTATTGGAATTCTCAAGGGCATATTATCAAGCCCATTATCGCCGCTTTAGCGGCAAAGCGGCGATAATATTAACGGCGTTCCTTGATAATATGCCCCGTACTTTTATATAAATCTTGTCATGTAATACCTAATTTGCACGGTTGTAGTGAAATGTTGCACCAACATTTCCCAATTTCTTAAATTGCAGTGTCCCAGAGAAATTTCTCCATGACATATGCACTGCCTGACAAGTGTAAAAAGATATGCGTGCACTGAATGGCCGTTGAAAAACAACATTTTGCACTAATCAATAATAATAATATAATAATTGGTGTGCTTATAAAATTGCACTCCCACTAATGCAATCCCTATGCTCTGCTAATGATAATCTAACATTTCAGTAGAATTTAGTAATCTTTACAATTCTGCCTATTCTGCCTATTTCGTTATACCAAGTTGAGCAGTGATGCAGTAATGCAATCATGGCAGATAATCAGGGATACTGACTCTAAAAAAATTGTGGCTGCAACATTTTCTACATAATTATGGATTTTCCAACCCTGCCACATAATCTACACCCTGCTGAATATTTTCTGAGAAGAAATAATTAGTCATTAGCTGAAATATTGATCAAGGGTTAGTAAGACACTCTTCATAGAGTACCATACACCTTTACAGACTGTGTAAATATTATCTTGTGACCTTTTACTTAATACCCGCTGTATTGATGCAAACAATGTGATAATTATGAACAGATAGTGTAAATATTCCCAAATAATAGACTATAATGGATTTTCACACCAGTCAGTCAATTTATGGACAGGCCCGAAAACCGCCCAAATCTAATAAACTCTCTAAGTATACCCTCCAAATTTTGAGCCGGCTCCCTCACGTATAACACCATATCGTCGGCGTACATTGATGCAGCCAGGGATCTGAGAGGAAAGCGTAATGCCGTGTCTGCATACCGCTGCCTCAAGATACATGCCAGTGGTTCCATCAGGATAGCAAACAGTAAGGGCGATAGGGGGCAGCCCTGCCTAGTTCCCCTCTTCACTGCAAATGGCGCCGACACATGCCCATTAACCCGTACCCTCGCTACCGGGTTGGTATACAGGAAAGATATCAAGGTCGTGAAAAAAAACGGGACCCCCATACGATGCAATATGGCAATCATATAGCGCCAGGCTACAGAATCAAACGCCTTTGCAGCGTCTAGAAGTACCGCCACTGCAGCAAGGTCCGGTTTAAGAAGATGTAAAACTGCAAACAGCGCCCTTAAATTATGTGCCGTGGAGCGCATAGGTACAAAACCAGACTGGTCTGGCAGTATCATATTCGGCAATACAAGGCGCAGGCGTGTCGCTAGCACCTTGGCAATGATCTTGACGTCCGTGTTCATTAAGGACAACGGCCTATATGACTCACAGCAATTCAGGGGCTTGCCCGGTTTAGGCAAGGCTACCATCAGTGCCTCTCTCATCGTTGCTGGCAATTGTCCCTGTTCCACCGCCTCCTCCAGTACGTGTGCCAACCGAGGAAGTAGCAAATCGACATATTCTTTATAAAATTCGGATGGTAAACCATCAGTCCCCGCAGCTTTACCGTTCGGCAAAGCAGCAATGGCATCCCTAAATTCTCCCTCCGCAATTGGCTGCGATAAGAAATCTTGTTGCCCCCTCGAAAGCCATACTAAGGCTATGTCATCCAGATAGTTCGCTATGTCCTCCTCCTCAGCTGTTTCTCTATAATCATACATCCGCTCATAATAGTTCACAAAGCACCCCAGCACACCCGTCGCACTCGTAACCGTGGTCTCTCCATCCCTAATCTCCTGTACAGTACAATGCTTAGCCCAAGGTTCCCTAATTCTGTTTGCTAAACCTCTACCCGGCCGCCCTCCCTCACCATAGTATCGTGCGTTCGTGCGTTTAGATAAGAACATAACCTCCTGCTCTGCTAAATCATTATACTCAGTAACTTTAGTGCGAATATCGGCCAGTAGTATGTTAGATGGTTGCTGTTCCTGTTGGCGCTCTAGGGACAATAATTCCCGCTCTAACCTATCCATTGAGCCTCTTAATGATTTGAGCACCCCTGCCTGCATCCCCAAACATGCACCCCGTATGGTGACTTTAAAGGCCTCCCATACCGTACCCATAGTATCCACAGAGCCCACATTTCTGTCAAAATAGTCCTCAATAATCGTACGCAGCTCCTCCCGCATCACCTGGTCTTGCAGGACCCCCATCGGAAGGCGCCACGTAAAGGGAGCTGGGGCATGCATCGGCATCCATACTTCCATATACACTGGTGCGTGATCCGACAGCGTTCGAGGCAAATGTCTAACTTTCATCACCCATCCACTAACATCCTTAGTCACCATCCAGTAGTCCAACTGCGACCACGTGTCATGTGCGGACGTATAACAAGTACCTTCTCGTATTCCTGGATTCCCCAATCTCCACACGTCCACCAAACCCAGCCCAATCATTCCATCTCGCACAGCATCCCCCGCTTTCCTATGCATGTAGGGTCGATCCTCCTTCCTGTCCAATGCCGCATCCAACGTCACATTGAAATCCCCACCACACACTATTGCCGAGGGTGGTAGAGCATACACCTTGTTCCTAAAGTTAACATAAAAATCAGGGTCATCCACATTCGGACCTTAGACATTAATCATCGTGACCAGTGTGCCACATAACTGCCCATGTAAAATAGCATAGCGCCCTTCTCTGTCAATGTCCTCATGTAAGGAGACAAACGGTACATTTTTTTAAACTAGAATCATTACCCCACGTGCATACGAGGAATATGTCGAGGCCAATTTAGTGCCTGCCCATTGTCGAGCCACTGTCTCAGCTGCCCTCCCCCGAAGGTGCGTTTCCTGAAGGAAGGCCACCTGCACTCCATGCCTATTCAAGAAAGCCAGTACCTGCCTCGTTTTCTGTGGTCTATTCAAACCCCTCACATTCCACGTTATCCAAGTAATCTTGCCTCCCTCAGCCATAGCACTCATCCTTCATACGATTGTGCAGCCCATAAGGTAAGTGCAGCCCCGTAATGCGACTATGAAGTATACAACAGCAGGCCAAACATTCGCTAGTAGTCAATAGCTGAATAGACCAGGCATACACCATGTAACCAAGTTCACGTACATCCCTCAGACCTCCCAGCTGCCGCTAATTGACCAATTGACCCAGTCCTGATATCTCTGACCATCCCCTACCCACCCCCCACCCACTTCAGCTCCCCCAACCTGCCAAAGCATTCCCCGCCTCCCCGAACTCCCTACCCTCAACCCAACATCCAAAAAATAGTGGGGTACTCCCATACGTGGGGGCGTAGAGGCACTTAGTTCCCGTTAGTGTAGTAAACGGGAAAGGACTGATTCGTTGGCTAAACAGCCCGCCTCTGCCCTGCAAGTAGTGTGACCATGATCAACTCAGCCCGTGCCAGTTCCAACCAATAGGTCGCAGTGTCCACAGAATTTCAGAGTCAGCCATTTCACTGCTAATGTGATAAAGAAACCCAGTGATAGAGGACGTAGTATATCAAAAGAGCCTGCTAATAGACCATACCCCTCCAGAGTGCACTGTTGGCGTCCTCAAGCGCAAAGGGAGAAAGCTGACCTCGCAGTCTCAGAACTCGAATGCAGTCAACATTATTAACATGCAGCAATATCCAGCGTATTCATAAGAACCACGGAAAGTCTGGGAACTCCACACATCCATCCCTCAGTGATTCAAAAGTGAAATAAGGTAGACCTTCCAAGGCCAGCATTAACACCTCGACAAGGAGCTCCACCCCAACCAAGATAATCAAGGCGTCCCGTGATTCGTGCAAGGGACAGTTACTCATATAATCTCATCGTGCATCTCTTCCTCCCCTACTTGCTGCCTGGTGGCTTCTCGTTTGCGTTTTTTTTGTTTTTTGGCATAGTCCATGGCTGCCTTCGGAGAAGTGAAGATTTTGTTGTCAGCAGGTGCCCCAATTCGCAAACGCGCCGGATAAAGCATGGCATACGAGATGTCTTCCGCTCGAAGAAGTTGCTTCACCGCAGCAAATTCCTTCCGCGCCATTTGCACTGCCACTGTAAAATCGGGAAAGAATTCAAGTTTGTTGCCCTGGTGCTCTATAGATCCTCTTTCCCGCGCAAGACGCAAAATGACATCCCTGTCCCTATAATTGAGTATGCGGGCAATTATGGGGCGCGGCGGTGCTCCGGTCGGCGGTTTCTTAGCTAAGGAGCGATGTGCACGTTCTACTATAAACACCCGTGACAAAAGTTCGGCCCCAAATATGTCAATCAGTAATTTCTCCATGTAGTCCTCCAGTCTGCCCACATTGGTGGTCTCCGGCAAGCCCGTAACGCGGATATTATTGCGTCGGGACCTCCCCTCCAACTCCTCATTCTTAGCCTGGATGACCGCTAACACCTTCTCCATGTTGAACACCTTGGTTGTTACTGTGGTGAGGCCATCCTCCGTGGCAGAAACCCTCTGCTCGACCTCCCCCATACGCTCATTTTGGCGATCAAATTGCGTGGCCATGTGATCCAGTCTGTGAGTGACTGCCTCCATAGTGCCTTCAATAGATTGCAATGTCCGTTGCATTGCCACCAGTGTGGCTTCTAAGGTCGGTGCACCTCCCGACGCCCCCGGCGCGTCTGTGGATGGCGGCTCAGTAGACAACGTTGGTTTTTTGGCCTCAAAGGTAATCTTGGGCTGATTCCTTTCCGTTCTGCCCATGTCTGCACCCACCGACAGACAGAGCACAAAGACGCAGGCCACTACACACAGGCACCAATGGAGGAGTCGCAGTCCAGGCCTAGGCAACCCACCAAGGCCACAACTCAAGTAGAGGCAGCGTCCGAGAGCACGAAGCACTGTACCACGTGGGCCTCTCCACCAGCGGCAGACTCAATCCAAAACAAATGGGCCCCAACTCAGCACTTGCCCCCGATGCAGTTCCAGACCTCAAAGTCGCCCTTCAGCCCTCCAGCAAGTGAACACATATGGCCTCTTCAACATAATTGGCGCCAATTAGCCCTCCCAGCCCGCTCCCGGCCCCCGCCGGCCGCAGGTCGCAAAGCGCGGCCCAGTTCGGCCTAGTACCGCCTCCGCAGCCCCAGACTTTCCTGAGCCGCCACCCCACTCACCGCTACCGGCGGAGACGGTCACAGGCGTCGGAGTCCGCCACCGCTCTCCGCTGCAGGGCCAAGCGCCGCCACCGTTGCTGCCTGTCTCCCAGTCTTCCAGGGACCGCACCACACGTCGCGGCGTCTCCCCGCGTCCAGCAACGCTCAGAAAGGACAGACAGCCACCAGGTTCCGCAGGCCAGCTCCCGATGCCCGAGTCCGATGCTCGGCAGAGGCTCCGGTAGCAGCACGTATGATCGGAAGAGCCAGCAGACTCCCGTGCAGCCTTCAGTGGAACCGCTTGGATTCCGACACGCACCTATGCCAGATTCGCGTGGAGCAGAGGCAGACCTGTGAGGATAAATGAAGGATTTTACAGCAGTCCGGCGGAGCCTCACAGAAGTGCGGCCATCTTGCCCGGCGCCCTCTAGCGCCCCCCGGCATTCCTATATTTAATCGTGCACAGGGTCAGACTTACTTGTAAAAGCAAGAAGGGAAGCCCGCTATAACCAACAGTCACGTTTGAAGGATTTCATTGGTTTGATTTCATCATTATAATCATAAAAATGGAAAGACGTGTTTCTGCCGGTCAATTCACGGACATGTTAGTTTGATCGTCTGTCCGTGAATTGACCGGCAGAAACACGTCTTTCTCGACCTTAGCGAACAGATAAGCGAGTAAGTACTTAGACCTGGAGACTGTCGACATGTATTTACTTTATCGCCGTTTGCTGACGCTATTCTGTGATACGTTAATACGGCTAACTGAGTATGTCAATATAGGTACCACTCGTTTAACTCATCTAGGCAGCTCAGCAGTCGTTGTCTAATAACTGATGCACTTATGCTGATGCAGTGTAATGGAGAAGTAAATACTGCCATACGTAGGTTTCACTCGATTCTAGTAACCACGTGTAATATCAATAATACGGTTATGCAGTGCATTACATAATATCGAGATGAATCCATTTTTATGATTCGTTTATATCATTGAGTGAACGAACTGTGTCTTATGACACTGCACATTCGTTATTAGTTAATGTAAAACACTTTGAACTTTATCGGTAACCACGGGAGGTTGCTTGATGTGACGTATGCACAATACTGACTTCTTGATAGAGCAAACATATGGACCAGTTTATCTTATACTGTGCCCTATCAGATTTATGACTTGACAATATGATAAGCTGTTTGTTGGTTTTGTTCACTATGTCTATATAAGCGTAGTGAATCATGCTGTTTGCATCTACAGATATTCTAGAGATTTTCCATGAATATAACGGTGATCTAGAGACGAAGTATCGCGATCCTGAAACCTCCGTGAAGTTGTTTAGGTAATTAACATCTGGGTTACATAACACCGTTTCCGTCTCATTTCTCTTTGAAAGGAGTTCCAACTTTGATTATCTTGTCTCTTATAGTGAAAACCTGCTACTAATTAAATCAAACTAATGAAATCCTTCAAACGTGACTGTTGGTTATAGCGGGCTTCCCTTCTTGCTTTTACAAGTAAGTCTGACCCTGTGCACGATTAAATACAGGAATGCCACAGAAATGCTACTGGGCCCATTCTGGAGCCATAAGGTCTATGCATTACACTGCACTAAATCGAAGTAATATATATTTGCATACATGCTCATGCGTAGCACAGAGGTATAGCTTTCTGCCAAATTGTAAATTGATTTTTTTTTTTATGAAATGTTTTCTAAACTATTGAAAGTATAAGTGACGCCACACCGTCCTTGTTGATATTGAGTGTAGAGCAATTGCCTCAATCTCTCTTGTTTTAATTACATTTGGAAATGGAATTAGTAACAAATTTGAATGTTTACCTTGTTAACCTTGTTGCAACACAAATCGAACATTATCATTGATTGATGAATTATGTTACTTTTTAGGGGTCATCGGCCAATACCCAACAATTCGTCCTGATGATGTCGACCTTCACGTCCACTTCTGCTATTGTTGACACCTTGCGTTCAGTGCCTTACTGCAAATTTAGTAGTAGTCATTGTACTATATGTAACAGCTGGGACGTATTCTCTTGTACTGTTGGACCAATGAATGTTTTCCTTGTACATTAGAATGTTTTATGTTTCATTCTAATAACTGATGAATAACCCTTACAATTGCTTCAAAATAATAACAATTTTGATACATAATCCTTTGGTGTTGCTTCTCTTTATTGTTTGGCTAGTATGGTAGCCTTACATTGTGATTTTTGCGCTGTCCAAAATAATTGGACTTTTTAAATATAATACAGCAACTGATGTTTACAGCTAGGATCTAAAAACTCTTTTCAATAGAGATCCCCAATGCTGCTTATGAGAGTGTGAAACAAATCCCTTGCTGGCAATTTGTTTTTGATATGGTGCTCTGTGAGCCGCTCTTTTCCCAGTGCCTTTCTGTTCTTGTGCCCGCTGTGTTTTTTCTGGTGTACTGTGCTCCAGGGGCTTCACTGCCGGCCCTGGCTGGATGTGTCATTGACTTGTTCCATTCGCTTGCTCGTCTTTTGCTCTATGGTTGGCCTCGTTCATGGCGGCGCGGCTTGTAGCTGTTTTGGTTCTCTCCATCATGGGACGTGGGGTTGCCCGCAGTTTTCTAGGGTTTGATTGCGCTATGCTGCATCTTTCTCCCCTGCTTCCTCCTTTCTGACTGTGCTGTTCTCCTTTGCGTGCCTCCTTTTGTGTGTCCGCAGGTATGTGTTGGGGTCGGTGTGGTGGGGTCCTGCTCCTTTGGCTAGCCCTGGCGGTTTGTGTCAAATGACAGTCCACGTGGTGTAGTTTTCTCAAGTGTGTTGGATAATTTCTGACACATTGAGTGGAGCCAGTCCTGGGCTACCTGTGGCCTGGGTGGTTCCATTCCACGGCCCCTGTCATGGTGTGCTTCACCTGTGCGACCCGTGGATGCTCCTGGTTTGGGTCCTGTGCGACCTGGGGCTTCAGGTGGCTTGGGGCTACCAATGTTTGTCCTAGGGCTTCCTGGTGTGGGTGCCTTGTCCTCTCCCTTTGGTTTGCTTCGTGGTGGCTGGCTGGTGCTGTCTCCAGCTGCTTGCCTCTGCCATGCCGGCTGCTGTTGTCCTGGCTGCTCACTATTCCTGACTTCTTGGCATTGTCCTTGTGTTCCCCTGTTTCTGCTGCACTCCGCTCCTTTGGCTGGCTCCAGTGGGTCCTGTCCACGCCCTCCTGGTTCCACCGGTGGTGCTTCTTGGGCTGTGGCTGTTTGCTCCTTCTGGGGCCCTCTGCCTGCTGGATGCTCCTGCCTGTCTCCTCCTGTGTGGTGGCTGGTGCTGGTGTTCGGCCCCCTGCTTTCTTCAGGTTGCGTTTCCAACCAGTGCGCTTCCTTTCGGGGGTTGTGTCTCTGGTGCTGGTGGTGGGACCCTCTCGCGGCCTGGCTGTTGGCTCTAGGTTGGGGGTTTTTTCGTCCCCCGGTGTGCCTGGTGCCCGGGCTGTTTCATCCTCTTGCCCTGGCATGATGGCGTGCCTTGGGCTGGGGGTGGTTGGGCACTGTTCTTTCTCCCATTTCCCCCCCGGGTGTTTGTTCCCTGTGGCGGCTTGCCTGTTTATATTCCTGTCCTGGGTTCGTGCCACTGCTGTTTGCAACTGGCTGTTTCGCTGGCGCTGTATCCTGGTCGTTGGTGCTGAGTTTACGCTCTTCTCTGTGGTTCTCCCTGTTGGCGATACGTCTGGGCTCGGGGGGGGGGGTTGCTCCCTGGGGTCTCCTGGTCTTGTTTGTTCTCCATTGTTGGGCAGGGTCGGGCCTGGCTGATGCCTGGGTGGGGAGCCGCTTGGGCTTTCCTGCTCCTGTGGGCTTTTCGGCAAATGTTGCTTGCCTTCTTCAGCTCTGCGTCCTGGCCTGTGTGCTCTATGGGTGTCCTGGTGTGGCGGTCTAGTGGTTTCAGCCACTCCCTGGTGTGCCCCTTCTGGCTCTGCTCCTTCCGGCTGTTCTCTTCCCGGGCTTGGTTCGCCTCTGGTTGGGTGTCAGTGTTTTCTGCCTAGTCCTGCTCGGTTTCCTTTGGCTGCTGTTGGGCTTCGGATTTCCCCTGTTGGCCTGGTGGCTTCCTGCCCTGGGCTGCATTTGGCCTTGTTCAGGCCTGTTTTACCTGCCGGCTTACTGCTGGTTCAGAGTAGCCTCGGGCTGTGCCTCCCTGGTTTGCTGGCTGTGCTGTCGCCTCTCTGCCGTGTGTTGGCTGTCGTCCCTGGTCCTTTCTGGTGCGGGTGGCTTTGCTCGGTGTGTGCCTGCTGTTTGGTGTTCCTCCCTCCCCCCTTTCTCCTGTTGGGGGTGTGGTTTGGTGGTGTTTGTCTTGCCGCTGTGGGTCTGCCCTCCTTGCTGCTGGTTGTCTGGGTCTGGTGCTGCTTGGGCCTCTGGCTTCTCTGCTTCCTCCTGTTTCCGCTTTGGAGGATGCTTCTGTTTATTTTCTTCCACATCCTGGGTGGTCTGGCGGTTGTGGGCTGCGGGTCTCCCTTCCCTTTGCCTGTGCGGTGTGTGGGCTTCTTCCAGCTGCGGTTGGGCCTGGTGTCCTCCTGCTTTGGCGGGTTGCTTGGCTTCGGTCCTGGCTCCCTGGTTCCTTTTGCGTTTGCTGCCCTGATTGTGGGGGGTTTCTTGGCTTGCGACCTTTCGTCCCTGCTGGGTCCTGTTCTTGTAAAAAAAAAGTCCACATTTGTAAAGCGCACAATCACCCGTAAGGGTCTCTAGGCGCTGGGGGGCCGTCGGGAAGATTAAGCGAGCTATTGCCCAGAGTCACATGGTGCTGGGCTAACCTGCCGCCGGAGCTGGGGATCGAACCGTGGTCCCCAGATTCCAGCGTCAGTCGCCCTGGCCGCGGCGCCACACCTCTCCCATGTCATCTCTCCGGCGCTGGGTGGGGTTGGGCCCGGTTGGTTCCTGGTTGGGGGTGCTGTGCGCCCCGCTGCTCCTGCCTGCACTTCTGGATGCTTGGCCTTGGAGTTTGTGTGCGGTTCCGGGTTGTTCGTCTCCGGTCTTTGCTGGCCTCTCTGTTGCTTGGTCGGCTGTCTGCCTGGTCTTCTGGAGATGTCTCTGGCTTGTGGCCTTTGGAGTCGGCCTCCTCTGCTCCTGATGCTCTGGGGTTTCGTTTCGGCCTTTGTTCGGGTTGCGGCCTCCTTCATTGTGGGGCTTTTGACCTTGTGGGTTTTCTAGTCTTAGGGTCTTTCCCTGTCCTTTTCTGTTTGGTTGGGGTCTGGCTCTTGGCAGGTTCCTGGGATCTCGCTGTGGCTCAGCCTTCTGGGCTGGGTGCATGGTCGTTGTTGTTTGACAGCCCTGGTGGTGCTGGCTATTCTTTCCTGGGGTCTAGGCCTCCTCTGTGAGGTTTTGGGGGCTTTGCCCTCTGGTCTCTCTGGTGGCCGGGTCGTTCTGTTTGGGGGTGGGGGCCGGTGCCTGTCCGGTGCTTCCCTCCTTCCTAGTTGGTCTGGGTGGTTGTGCCTGCTTCCTGTTGGCCGGCCTTCACTTCTTTTCTTTGCTTTCTCCGGTGTGGTTGGGGTTTGCTTGCTGTCGGTGCTGCTGCTTGGTCATGTGTGCATTTCTGGTGGTTCTGGATTTGTCAGCCTTTTCCAGTGGGTTCCCTTGGTCATGTCCTGTTGGCCTTGTTTTGGCTCTGGACTTCTGTCTTCCTTGGCTGTGTTTCTGGTCCTTGTTGGTGTCCCTGCTGTTCTGTTCTTGGTTGCTGGCCGGTTGCTTCCTGTGGTTCCCCCCTTTTGATTCCCTCGGGTTGCTGCCTTTGGTGTGGTTTCCTGGGTGTGCTGGTGGGTTTGGAAGGCCGGGGTTTCTGCTTTGGTATTCTCCACGTTGTTAATGAGTGGGACGGCGACATAAGGGACCTGGGGGTAATGCTGTATTACTTACAGGTAATCTCCATTACTCTGGGTTCCGTTGTCCTCGTCCCATTCATACTCTACTTCCTCCCGGACAGCCGGCATTCCTATGTGGGCTTGGTTGTTCAGGGAGAATGCTGATGATGTACTCCCGGTGGGAGGGGCAGGGTTAAGGTCCCAGCATTCCTCTGGCCTTTTTTCTGTCGGGAGATGATTATCTCCACGTTGTTAATGAATGGGACAAGGACAATGGGACCCAGAGTAATGAAGATTACCCGTAAGTAATAGAGCATGACTCATGACATGTTCTATGACATAATTTATGACATCACAGATGAAATCTCCAATGACATAATTGATGACTTCACTTATGACAGCATCCAATGAGTGTGCTGCTTTGTTTTTTTACTTTACATAGAGTCAGGTAAGTACCATCCTACTTCTCTACCTAATTTTGCATATATTCTTTTCTGTCAATGGGTGTGTTAACAAAATGCTTGTGCTCCTAATGGGTTAAAGGTGTGTAAAGCTCCTTATGAAAATGTCTGTATATTTCTAACACCGTGGCCACTTGACCATTGATAAATTGGGTCCAGTTTGTTGGACACTAGTAGTTTGGTTTTTGCAGGCAACTATTCTATGTAGTAGATACCAAGAATTTATTGTAAGAAAAGTTGGATATTTTGAGGGATTGTCTCAGCATGGCAGTTGCTACATAAGAAAAACAACTGTGTGCTCTCAATAGTTACTCATGTAGATCTGCTTGATTCCTTATGAGAGCATGGCTCTCTGAAAACCGTGTGGTACAGGGTGAAGTCTCTGCATAGGGTATACACAGTTTACAGCACCCACTTTCAACACTGTGCTAATCCTATGCTTACATTTCTGCTAGAAAAACAGACATTTGAGTTAGGCAGATTCAGAGTGTCGCTGGTATAGTAGGGTGCTCCATATCTAGGAGCTGCTCTATGCCTAAACTTGGTAACTCCCCAGCGTTCCTTCCTTCCTGTTTTGCATAATTTATTTGACACTCTAAGCCTGCAAGGGTATTATCTTGACACATACTGATTGCACCCTTGTGTCTGGACAAAGCTGTACCTATCTGATGAGCTCTAACTAGAGTGAAACACAAGTGTTAAAGGATATTTTTATTCATTTGAAGTTGGCTTGCATGGTGTTTTACAGATCCAAAACTGTGGTACTGTGCTGGATTGGTAAAAAGATTTTGGCATTTTTCAGCTTGCCATGGATGTCACTGTGCAAACTCTATGCTGCTAGAAAAACAGGCATTTAAGGTGGGCAGATTCAGAGTGTCACTGGTGTTGTAGGGTGCTCAATATATAGGATACAGCGTTCCTTGCTTCCTGATTATCTACTGGCGGTCGCCAGTAGGTAGTTATAGTTAGGACCTAGTTTCCATAGGAAAAGCTTTTTTTCTTTTCCCAATAACTTTGAAGCTGGTAGATGAATCTTCGCAAAATTTTCAAACGAAGTGGCCAGCTTCGGTCAGCTTCTGTCTTGAGAGTTCCAGGGTGATTCGTCAAGCGGGGGCTGTGAAAAAAGGGGAGTCCCAAAACTCGTTTCCCCATGTTAATTTTTATAGGAAACTTTAGACAAAGCTACAGCCCGAACTGCTGAACGGAATTACACCAAATTTGGCAAAAATATAGGTCTTGGTTCAGAAAGAGCCTTTTTTTAAATGGTGTAAATCCGTTCAGTAGTTCCTGAGAAATTAGAAAAAGAAAGTTTCGATATCTGAGCACAGAGGAGGGTTTGAGCAACCTCCCGGGCACGAGCTTCACTCTGATTGGTTGCCAACACTCCAAACCAGGAAGTGTTGGCAGCCGTTTTGTGACTCGGTTACTGAGTCCGAAGACAACTGTGGAAAAAAGGATGAAAAACAAGAATAGGGGGCAGAGTAGGAACACCCTGGCCTGTTCAGGGGGTTCCATAAGGACCCCTGAGCACCCCTAATTTTCTTTTTTTATTAATAAATTAAAAGTCTGCGTGTCTCCTGCTGTGAAAAAAAAAACAAGCACGGGTTGCTGCTTTTTGTTTTTCAAAGCCCCCGGGTGGGCCAGGTCCCAGGGGCACTCAGCAAGTAATTTGAGGGGGCCCGCGGGGGCCACCCCAGACTGCCACCTCCCCATGGCTGAAACAAAAAAAACTGTGTGGGGGTCCCAAATTCCACACGCTGACACGGGGACCACAACCTCCCCGGGGCTTTGCTAATAAACTGTGGGGCGGCGTAGTCCCCCGGCAGCTCCGGGGACCACCACCTCCCCGGGGCTCTGTTTTAAAATAAAAATTATGTGTGTGGGAGGATGAGCCCCTCCCCACATGCTATGGGGACCACCACCTCCCCGGGGCACTTAAAATTGAAATTCGGGGGTCTGTTATGGACCCACAAGCCCTTGGGACCACCACCTCCCCGGGACTTTAGAAATGTTGGAAGAGGGGTTGCGCGGCCCCCCTCCTGGAGCCCATAGTGGCCCTGGGGACCCCCACCCCCCAAGGCCCGGCCTCTGCAATGGCCTGAGGTTCCCACCCATGGGACACTGCTGTTTGCTATGGCAGGGCGGGATTCATGTTTGACATGTCTTGCATGTGGCAAATGTGCAGCATTAGTATGTGTTACTTTGCCTCACAGCTGCTCCTCCCTCTGAACCTCTTTACTTGTGTGCGCTGCGTGGTTGCATCACTTGCACTCCTACGGCACACCATTGTCATGCTTTTCAGAGCATGTCCACAAGCCTGACAACAACGCACTGATGTTGGCCGTTGAAGGTGGGCAGCCACCTGAGTGTAGGCCTATGGTAAGGATAGGGCGGACACAGATGTAGAGTTCATACCTGGCTAAAGTTGTGCTGTGAGTAGGGCTAGGCCTGTGGCTAATGATGCGGCAATACAGATACACACAACACTTAGCATGTATGAGCCAAGACCCCAAGCGTCTTGCACTCCATCATTTCTCCGTTTGTGTGAGCCCACCCTCCCGATGCATGCTACATTGCAACATTGTCGATTATGTGCAAGGTGGCTCCGATACTAAAACACAAACACATGCATTAGTTACTCCCTTGTCGAGTCCAGAACTGAACCTCAGCCAGCCTGGGCAAATTCTGCATACCCCTATGCTGTACTGGCATACGCAGCTCTGCACAGACACAGTTAGATAGATAGTGGAACTGGCTATGGGCAAGTGTGCCCAGCCCCTTTTTATTACCAGGGTCATATGTCTAGTAACGCCTGTGCTGGATACATATGGGGTTAGTGTAAGCCAGCCCTCAGGGAATGGTTGGTACTGGCAACAACTACAACAGTGATCATCAGATCACACACAGAGATTTAATCATAAAGGGTCTATGACTTGTGGTGCACTAAGGTAGGGGCACCAGATCTTAAATCACACACAAAAGATTCTATCGTAAAGGGTCCATAACTTGTAGTGCACTGAGGTAGGAGCACCAGAGATGAGCATGCTCATGTGAGGAAATTATTAATGTCAGTTTGGGATATTCCTGTTGCCTGAGGTGACATTGTTGTGTCCGGTGTCTACAGCACGAAAGTCAATCATAAAGGGTCTAAAAGTTGTGATTCACAGAGTTAGTTGCACCTGAAGAGCTCAGCGTGTGCCTAGCCAGCGATGATGGCGTGTCTTTGCAGGTCAGGATTGGATTGGAAATGTATGAGACCTGCTGACTGCAGTGTAGGTCAGAAGAAGCGGTCAGCAAGGGCTCACAACCACGTGTCATTGACTTGAGCTGCACAGAGTTAGTGGGACCTGAAGCAGTCAGCGTGTGCGCAGCCAACGATGATGCATCATCCGGGCAGGCTGCACTGGATGCAATGTCTGTTGCCTGCTGGACTCTCCAATTAATGAATTAGGACTGAATTTGAATTATGAGCCCTGCTGACCTCAGTGTAGGCTGGAGGCAGCAATCAGCAAGGGCACACAGCCATGTGGCGTTGACTTGAGCTGCACAGAGTTAGTGGCACCTGAAGCACTCAGTGTGTGCACAGCCAGCGCCTCTGCAATTAATGAATCAAGGCTGAATTTGAATTGTGAGCCCTGCTGACCGCAGTGTCAGTGTATGGAACAAAAGATGAAATATATATGGAATACATTGTCAAAATATTGGATCTTCTGAGTACAATCTTGTTGTTACAAAGATACATTTTAAAAACATTAGAAATTCACTGAAAAAGCACAGGTTTTAGAGACGTTAAAGTTAGTTCCCTACTGGACTCTGTAATTAATGAATCAAGACTGAATTTTAATTGTGAGCCCTGCTGACTGTAGTGTAGGCCGGAGGCAGGGGTCAGCAAGGGCCCACAGCCACGTGGCGTTGAGTTGGGCTGCACAGAGTTAGTAGCTCCTGAAGCACTCAGCCTGTGCGCAGCAAGCAATGATGCTTGGTTCGGGTGGGCCGCACTGGTAGCAATGTCTGTTGCCTACTGGACTTGTCATCTACAATCGTGACTCAATCTGAATTGTGAGCCCTGCTGTCCGCAGTGTAGGCCAGAGGCAGTGGTCAGCAAGGGCACACACCCATGTGGCATTGCCTTGAGCTGCACAGAGTTAGTGGCACCTGAGGCCCTCAGTGTGTGCGCAGCCAGCGATGATGCGTGGTCCATGCAGGCCGCATTGGGAGCAATGTATTTTGCCTAATGAAATCTGCCGTAATAAGGCCATGTGGTGGTGACTTGTGGTGCACTTAGTTAGTGATACCTGAAGCACTCAGCGTGTGCGCAACCAGGATTATGCGTCCTCTGGGCGGGCCACACTGGATACGTCTGTTGAATATTGGACTCTGCAATTAATTAATCAAGACTGAATTGGAATTGTCAGCCCTGCTGACTGCGGTGTTGGCCAGAGGCAGTGGTCAGCAAGGGCCCACGGCCACGTGGCGTTGACTTGAGCTGCACAGAGTTAGTGGTACCTGAAGCACTCAGCGTGTGCGCAGACAGGATGATGCGACGTCTGGGCGGGCCACACTGGATACAATGTCTGTTGACTATTGGACTCTGCAATTAATTAATCAAGACTGAATTGGAATTGTGAGCCCTGCTGTCCACAGTGAAGGCCAGAGGCAGTGGTCAGCAAGGGCCCACACCCACATGGCATTGCCTTGAGCTGCACAGAGTTAGTGGCACCTGAAGCACTCAGCGTGTGTGCAGCCAGCGATAAAGCGTGGTCCATGCGGGCCGCATTGGGAGCAATGTATTTTGCCTAATGAATTTTGCCTCAATAAGGCCATGTGGTGATGACTTGTGGTGCACTGAGTTAGTGGTACCTGAAGCACTCAGCGTGTGCGCAGCCAGGATGATGCATCATCTGGGCGGGCCACACTAGATACAATGTCTGTTGACTATTGGACTCTGCAATTAACTAATCAAGACTGAATTGGAATTGTGAGCCCTGCTGACCACAGTGTAGGCCCGAGGCAGCGGTCAGCAAGGGCCCACAGCCACGTGGCATTGACTTCAGCTGCACAGAGTTAGTGGCACCTGAAGCACTAGTGTGTGCAAAGCCAGCAATGATGCATGGTCCGGGTGGGCCGCACTGGGAGCAATGTCTTTTGCCTACTGAATTCTGCCTCAATAAGGCCATGTGGCAGTGACTTGTGGAGCACTGAGTTAGTGGCACCTTTGGAGCTCAGCGGATGGGCAGCCAGCGATGATGCATGGTCCCGGTGGGCCGCACAGGATGCAATGTCTGTTGCCTACTAGACTGTGCAATTAATGAATCAAGACTGAATTTAAATTTTGAGCCCTGCTGACCACAGTGTAGGCCGGAGGCAGCAGTCAGCAAGGACCCTCAGCCATGTGGTGTTTAATTGAGCTGTACAGTTAGTGGCACCTGAAGCACTCCACGTGTGCACAGCCAGCGATGATGCGTGGTCCAGGCAGGCCGCACTGGGAGCAATGTCTTTTGCCAAATTAATTCTGCCTTAATAAGGCCACGTGGCGGTGATTTGTAGTGCACTGAGTTAGTGGCACCTGTGGCGCTCAGCTGGTGCACAGCCTGCGATGATGCATGGTCATGGCGGGCCGCCCTGGTAGCAACGTCTGTTGCCTAGTGCAGTGCGCCATCTGCGATCACAACTCGATCTGAATTGTGAGCCCTGCTGTCCGCAGTGTAGATCGAAGGCAGTAGTCAGCACGGACATAACACCGCGGTGCTGTGCCGCTGGGTTTGCAGGGAGCTCACCAACCTATTAATTCTCACTCCTACGCTGGAGCGGCGTGCGTCGGACCAGCCCACTCCTCTTACGCTTACAGGGGCTGACGACAAAGCTACATGACTGAGATCTTCCCCACGGCCTGAGGTAACATGGTTGCATCCACTGTCTACAACACTACAAGCACCAGCAGTATATGTCTACATGGAGAGGTCTGTGCTCTGTATAGTGAGGTCTGTCCAGCACATCACAACCACACTTGGCATTGTGTGCATTCTTATTAATGGGTGACTTGTCTCCTTCACACATATTTGGTTCCCACCTCTCCGAACATTCAGCTATTGTGGGGCTGAGGAGCCATGCCATTTTTAGAAGGTTTGCTATCTTGTTCCCCGCTGCCTCATTGGTAGTCGGGGGGGGGTGGTCCAGGGGGGCCTGGGAGTGGTGGCGGTGGGTGTTGTGGCACTCTTGGTTGTCAGAGCTGCATGATCAGTAGCTCCATGACATGTGTTGAAATTCAGATGGGGCTCTGGGATGAGCTCCCTTTCATACTGTAGGTAGACGTCCTGTTATACACCAGTAAAAGGCAGTTGTTAAATTCCTACTGCTAACGTGGCTTATCAGCACTTTAGCGCAGCAAAAGTGGCAAAAGAATTATCACCCCATTCTCAAGTTGGTGCACACTGCCACATTGCCCACAGGCTGAAGGTTCCAACACAGCGGACAACCAATACGCCTCCGCAGCCAAAGCTGCTTTCTGTGCTGCAACTGTTGGCCTCTGGTACCTTCCAACCAACAACTGCCAGAGTCGAAGGAGTCTCACAGCCAGCCCTATGAAACTTCCTCACACGTCTTGGATGCATGTCCACAAAAGCAACTGCAGACCCCTGTATCCGCATCACATGCTCTTCCCAATTCGTAGTATTCCTGCACAACCAACCGCAACCCCAGCCTTTGCCTTGTGCCTCTGTTCTCCAGATCCAAGAATGTGGTTTCTGAAATGTGTTTGCGCCAGGTCATGAAGTCTAGTAGTCAACAGTAGTGGAAAAACAGTACTTTATTACGAAAACATAAATTAACACCACGAAAACATTAAACAACGAGTGACATTCCAAACGGGGAACATCATCAGGGCAACTTGTGGATCCAAATAACTGCAGATTGTCCTGGAAATCTCAATAACATTCAATATTCCAAAGGTCCGTATTCAGAAACCTGTTGGATAAATGGTGACAATGGTTAAACATTAGCATGGTCACAAACATAATCTGGTACAATGTATTGCACTTTTGACAAACCGGAATGCTTACAGGTATGATCAATCCTGCACAAAAAGACTGTAACAGAAGTTTGTGTGGTCGTAACCTTCGTAGGAATGAAAAGGAAGTTTACGACCACCCGAACTTCTAATACGGTCTCATCATGCACAATTTGTCATACCTGTAAGCATCATGGTTCGTTTCAGCTTGACACCTGCATCTTCACTTCACCCACACTGCGCAGGAACAGCTGGAGACCGAGCAAGGTAACCACGCCATAGCAGGCTTCCCGCACGTGTTGGGGGCTATTTACTGTACACATGTACTACTTGTGCCCCCTGCCGACACTGCACACAATCACCGCAACAGAAACCGCACGCATTCCAACAATGTGCAGGCAAAGCTGGACCACCAGGGCCTGTACACTAATGTTGTCGCAAACTTCCCAGACAGTGTGCATGATTCCTACATCTGCCGCAAGCACCCCAGCTCTGCTCCCTAGACCAGTCCGCTGCCCAGTGATGACTGGCCAACCCTGCACACCCAGACCTCAATGCTCGCCTGCCGCCACTGGCATATCTTCAAGAGGGCCCACCATGTGCCGGAGCAACTTTCTTAGCCATTGCTGGATTCTGCAGCACAGGCCCCCAGCGCATCCTGATGCACAGCACAGAGGAGTCATATCTATACTGCCAGCTGCCTTTGCCGTACGCGCGGTCCAGCTGAGCTCACATTTCAAATCAGGTCTTGATAGCCAGGATGGCGTATTGAGGCCTACGCATCATCCAGGCTGCACACCCGCTCAGCACTGGTGCCACTAACTCAGTGTACCTCAAGTCATCGTCATGTGGCAGGAGGCCAGTTTTGGCCAAAGTGCTTCAGCTGCCACCAACTCGGGGCACCTCAAGTTATCGCCATGTGGCGGTAGGCCTGTGTAAGCCAAAGTGCCTCGGCTGCCACCAACTCTGTGCACCTCAAGTCATGGGCACTTTATGATTGAATATCGTGGAGCAGATGCCATCATGTCACTTCCTGCTGTGGAGAATGTGATGTGGTAGGTCCCTAGGCCCTCCTGCATAACTAATAACCAAATGGACACACCCAGATAGAGAGTGGAAATGGCCTCGAGCACGTGCGCCCAACCCTTTTTATTGGCAAGGTCACATGTCCTGTGATGCCTGTGCTCGATGGGTGTGGTGTTTAAGCACATTCAGTGGAGTGTTGTCTTAAGGTATTTTCTTCTGTTGTTTTTGGTATTATCAGTACTATGTACTCATCCAATCACTCCGCCAATTCCCAAGCACTTATAAATTCACCATGTATTCTCCTTGCAGTACTATAATCATTCAGTCAGTACCCATGTACTCATGTAATGACCCAGGTACTAACACATGCACTGCAACAATCCTCTGTACACTACCCATGCAGTCCTCTAACCAACTACACACTACTTATTCGCTCCTTCAATTCCCCAGGTAGTGCCCATGAAGTCCAGCAATCAACCTGTCACTCCCTATGCACCCCTCCAATTACCCATCCAGTATTAGGTACTTATCCAATCACTCCGCCAATTTCCAAGTACTTATAAATTCACCATGCACGCTCCTTGCAGTACTCACATCATTCAGTCACTACCCATGTACTCATGCAATGAAAGATGATCATACAAGGTGTTATTATTTAGTTTATTTATTAGTTTGTACAAAGGTAAAGTTAAATGATGCCACATATTTTAAGATTGAATTGTGAAATAAGGTGCTGTTAATTAGTCTTCTTTTTGAAGTCTAAACAAAGGTATATTTGAATGATGTCATATAATTTTAGATACAAAGGTGAAGATGTAGAATAAAAGTGTGGTTTTAAAAATGCTCATAAACAGTGTTGTTAATTAGCCTTCTTTCTTAAGTCTGTTGAGAGTCATACTTTAATGATGTCACATATTTGTAGATAGAATGGTCAATAAGTAAGTCAAAAGTAAACAGCCACATATTCGCCTTGCAGGCATGTTGTACTTAGCTACTTAACTAGATAATATGAAATGACTCATCTATGTGTTCTGATTGTATTTATACAGTTATATGTATGCTTAGTGAACTATTGAGAGGTGCCTGACTGAGTGCAAAGGTAATGAGGAGGTGATTTTAAAGCTACTTGAGTAATGACTGACTGATTCCATATTGTACAATCATCTAGTTAGTGTCCAAGCACTCATAAAATCACTCCACCACTACCTAAACAGTTATTAAATCACCCATGCACAACCAATACACTCTCCCAATCAGTCAAGCACTACCCATGTAGTCATGCAGTAAACTAAGCACTTATAAATTTACCATGCACTCTACTTGCAGCAGTCTAATCATGCAGTCAGTACCCATGTACTCATGTAATGACCCAGACACTAAGACATGCACTGCTAGAATCCCATGTGTACTACCCATGCAGTCCTTTAATCACCTACACACTAATCATTCACTCCTTCAATAACCCAGGTAGTACCCATGCAGTTCAGCAATCACCCTGTCACAACCCTTGCACTCCTCCAATCACCCAGCCAGTACTATGCACTTATCCAATCACTCCGCTAATACCCAAGCACTGATAAATTCACCATGCACTCTCCCTGCAGTAGTCTAATCATCAAGTCAGCACCGATGTACTCGTGCAATGACCCAGGCAGTTACCAGGCACTGCTACAATCCCCTGAGCACTACCCATACAATCCTCTAACTGCCCAGAGACTACTCATTGACACCTCAATAAAAAAAAAACTATAGGTTTCATGGACATTATAGTTCGAAATTAGCACTTAAAAAACCTTTGAAATTCACTGAAAAAATCATAGGTTTCAGTGACGTTATAGTTAGAAATTAGCATTTAAAAAACCTTTGAAATTCACTAAAAAAAACTTAGGTTTCAGGGACGTTATAGTTAGAAATTAGCATTTAAAAAACCTTAGAAATTCAATGAAAAAAACATAGGTTTCAGGGACGTTATAATTAGTTGGACATTTCACTCATACAAAACCAAAGAAATTGGGCTGTTATAGTTAGTTCAGCTAACTACAACTCGTGCCCCTGCAATGCACTGCTGATGACGTCATATATTACATCATTCATGACATGGTCAGTGACATCAATGATGACATCTCAAATGACATCACCGAAATTACTGATGACATCATCCATGTAATAATTGGATGTTCCTCCTCACACCCTAATATAACATTTGATACACCTACTCTAAAATACAGGCTACCATCATCGAAACCATAGACACACCAATACCAGTTACTACATACCCACTCACTGATTCCTAGGTCTACACACACATCCACTCATTCACCCATACAGTCACTCATACATGCGGTCACTCATTAGTACAGCACTATCATATGCACTCATACACCCATACAGACACACACCACCACTCATCCATAGCTTTACTCACACACCTAGAAAGTCATGTAAAAATAAATCACACTTCCATTTACTCACCTATACAGTCATACAAAAAGAAGCTCACTTATTCATACATACACTAACACATACTTTCTCTCTTATTCAATCAATGATGCCACTCTCATAATCACTCACTCTCACATATAGTTAATTTATATACTGTGATACTAACATATACTGCCTTTCACATATGTAGTTACTCACACATGTCCCACTGAGACATCCATTCACTCACCAACACACCCATACACACCCTCACCCACCCATACAGCCCTTCGCAGATGCACTCTTGAACCCATACACCCAGTGAATCACCCAATCACACATCATTGCTCCGAGTCACACACCCTCACCCACACAGACACTCAAGAACCCATACAGATACTCAGACAACCAAAATGGGACCAAAGTTATTGGGATAAGAAAAAACGCTTATCCTATAGAAACTAGGTCCCTACTATAACTACCTACTTTTTTATTGATCAAAAATCAAATAAGAATAACTACCAATCAGACGAGGAAAAAATAAATATGTATAAATGCAAAGGTAAAGGTCAAAAACATAAATACCAGAAAAACTGGGATCTCCTTTTATAATCACCAACTCCTATTTTTCTGTTTACACCAAGTGTTTAACTTCAACGTGTGTTTATGACAAAATCCAGTGTTGAGAAGATGGACACTATCCCTTTAACTCTTATCTCTCTAACTTTACTTTAAGACAAAAAATTATAGTGAGGGAAGGGGTTCTCTTCACTTGATATCCGCGAGTGAGGCTTCAGGTGCTCCTATCAATGGCGGATGAGATGTCCTTTAAAGAGTTAGGGTTGCAGCTACTTTCTGCAGTGAAGCAGCAAAACAGCATGTCGGATATGAGGTGGAATGTTACTACAGATTGGAGGAAGGTAGCAGGAGAAGGCCTGAGATGACGGAGTTGCACTGCGGCTTGAGAGGTAAATGAAAAGACAAAGAAGAAAAATGCAGCTCTGCTAAGCATAGTCAGTATGCTTCGTACATAAACTGATGACTTCATGAAAGACAGGTGAAGGCTGCCCAGGTTCTATTAGCTTCAAGTGCTGGCTATTGAAAGAATTATTATCCCAGAAATTACATTACAGTATATGCGAAAAACAGTAGGCTTACGTCAAGGAAATCTACCCATCACTACAGTGCTTAATTTGTAAAAAAATAAGTACCAAGGGCCTCATTTATGAGAAGTGTTGCATCACTGTGTGTAACAATTCCCAGTTTGCCCTCCTTGCGACTCCATCGATGCATCATATTTCCTGTATGACACACCATGTAGCCACGAATAAGAGATACATCAGTATTACTGACATCTGTCGGGTCAAAGCTGACACATGGCTGGAGTTGTGTCAGAAGGGTGATGCAACTCCAGCAATGTTCTTTTCACATGGGGGAAGCCTTACGCCTGCTAAGAGGCAGGCATAAGGTTTTGATGCATTCGCGTCCTAGAAGTGGTGCAGTGAAATGTTATAGATTTCACTGCGCCACTCCTGTGACCCTTTTTGCAGGGGAATGCCCACCCTGGATACATTATACCTGATGCAGGTATAATGTCACGAAGGGATTACGAAGAGACGCATCTCCCTAGATGCGTCTTTTCTTAAATTTCGTGCAACATGACGCATTATTTATGCCGCCACTGCATCATTAAAAGTGACGAAACAGCAAAGGAAAGTGACACAGGGCTTCATAAATAAGGCCCCAAGCTTCTTGTCAGCAGGCCACTTCCGCTTGCACTGCCCTTTGCCGCTGTCAATTACAGTAACAGCAGAACTACAATTCTGACAATTCTGACAATTTCACGACCCCCAAAGTTAAAATAATTGCTTTGGCAGCAGGTATTGGTAATTCTTAATGTATATTGAATGAATAAATGACAGTTGTTGTGCTCATCTCTGAGTTAAAAAATAGCCTCACCATGTGGCAGACTGTCATAGGTACCGGTAGTGACAATTAAGTGCTGGTGCCGAGCATTGGAAACCACTGGCTCAAATTAAGCATTTCATTACAAATTATCATAGAGCTTTGCGTAATTTCCTCAGTGGCACATGGACATTGTGAAAATTTGATGGTGATGCATAGTGCTGCATATGAAAAAAACAAAAGATAAAGGACAGAGTGCTGAACAAATCAAATATTCACCACCAGATCTGGGTAAATCCATTACTTATTTTGCTTGCCAAGCCATTCCAGTTTAGACCCAGCCATACATAAATCAGTTCTGGTACAAGAAGGGGCCCCCCGATACTGATACTAGGCAGACAGGCAGGGGAAAAGAAGCAAACCAAACAAAGATAAAGTCTACCCTACAGGATTAATTAAGCTGGCTCACTAGGAGTCCATTGGGATATATTTAGCAAAGTTGAGCTCACCATATTCTAGAACCAAACCACAGAATCAGCTGTGCGGCAGTTATAAACACAACATGTTTTTTATTTGTTTTTTATATATAAACTGCGGATCATTATTATCATTTCTTGCTTTACAAAAACATACTTAAAAGGTGATTCACAGTACACAGTAGAATTTCATAAAATCTCTAAGCTAGCCCCAAGTACCACACTCCTCACACATTCAAAATCAATCATTCAGTCAAATAACACATTCACTCAAACATCAAACTAAACAGTCATGCAACATCCTCGATGTAGTTCCAGAGTGACAAGTAGAACTGGTCCTGCAGAGTCTTCTCAGCACAACGCTGGAGACCCCAGATCGTAGAGGCAGGACAGGAGATAATAACGCCAAGACGCGTTTCGGTGCCCGGCCAGATCTACTGCCGCACCTTCATCAGGGCATTCACACGAGGAAAATGGGGGGGGGGGCAATAAATAATACACAACGGCAAATCTGTGGTGGACAAAAGAACAACCAATTACAATGTTGATCATATTCAGACAAAATTTCATTAAACTATATTAGTTAATTATTATCACATATATATTCTGCTATATTTCCATCAATATTTTTAGACACAGGATATAACAAAGCATTATTCATCATTTGTATTAATGTACCAATCCTTATATGTCCACTTTGGTCATATACGCAGTGAGCTCAAAATTGCACAAAATGATAAAGGTCAATAAAATATTTGAATATCGCCCGAAGGTCAGGCTTAGGAACACCTAGCTATCACCCGCAACATTCATTCATTTTTCAGTGCCCTATTCTGGCATGTTCAAAGGACCGGCATAAGTTAGGAGGGGAAGAGACCAACCGCAGGTTCCCTTAAAGTCCAGTAGATCTAACTCCCAGAGCACAATCACACATTCATCATTCACCTTCATCCAAAAGCATATATCATAAATTACATCATCCAAGAACAAACAACAGTGAAGCCATCTCAACGATAGAGGGTTTCTTTGAAGCTTCCGATATCAATCATCACATCAGAGGGGGAGGGGGTTTCTTTGGCCTCTCTCTGTCCTTAAAAACAGGATGCCTACAAACAACCAACAATATTATATAATAAATCAACTCAACCAAGAGAGATGGGAGCCACCCGCAATGAATATTTGACTACTTCAAGTCGAGCCCAGACTCACTTGGATCCACTAGTGCGCTCTTTGAGTGATGGATAAAGGAATCAGCTTTTCACGAGAAGTAAAACTCGTTAGGTAAAGGGCCTCATGTACAGCGGGCGGTCTGTCCGACGGTCTGTGAAAAGGTATTAATGCATGTATTAGGATAAATGTTCCTAAAGCCTATTTGAACACAGAGAACCCATGCGAGAACAGTAACTACGATAGGCCTCAGTAGGGGTATCGTTAAAGAATCGGTTTAAACAGTTAACCCAGAGATTTGCACAAAATCACTTTAAGAAAGGTGCAGGTTTCGACATACGATCGCAAGTCAAAGCGACCCAGCCTTTCCGTAAGTGTGACGCCTAACTCGTTATCACTGGAGGTCGGTCACCTCGGAGTGCGGCCAACCCCGACACGCACAAAGAGAAGGCTCACAGTATATAGGACACAAAAACAAAGGAGCACATACCAGAGAGTTAGTGTGCACAAAGTCCAACTTTCAAATGCTCAATTTATGTCCTCGGAGATGATTTCATCAAGCGATCTGAAGACTTGATTCTAAGCCCGCAGACTCCAAGATTCTCTCTTAAAAGAAAAAGGAATAAACTCAAGCTCAAAGTCATTTAGGTTCAGGGGCTTCTTCAACATATGGGACACCCATTAGCGCCCTAAGAAGTTGGAATATTATCAAGCGCCTTACAGATAAGGCCCGGGAACCCAAATAATCAAACAAACTCATACGGGAAAGAAGGCCCGAGGAAATTAATCTTCTTTTGCTAAATAAAGCTACCCCCAGGGAAGCGATAGTTGCACAGAGTGGCATTAAGATTAAATAAGCATGGGATAAGAGGCGCCTGACAGGAACGCCCTAAGGCGAAAAAGATAACATTTAATATTGAAACGGCCCTCCCTTCATAGAAAGACTCCTAGGAGCGCTCATGCAAGACGACTCAAAGCACAGATTATTAATGTCCCCTCAGCTCCAATCTTACCTTCGTGCACACGTTCACATCTACGGACGCTGCTAGAGGCTGACTCCTGTCTCGGCAAGTATGTTCTCAGAACAAACATAGCCGCTAACGGCCGGATTTAAATAGGCCGTACCACGCCTCCAGTAGCAGTCCAGCTGGCTGTCTGCAGTCACGTTTGCCTGGACCTCAGAGATAAACCTGAAAATCTGGTCAGGATTAATTTAAACTAGACGGATAATCCTATCGCCTAGCGTAGCTCGGTAGTAAGAGACCAAGTCCGCCCATGAGAGGCAAGATGATCAGGGAGCCGGGAAAAAATCTCTCCTAATGGCACAACACCCGTAGTCAGCAGAGAAATCTACCGACGGAAAAAAAAGAAATGACGGAGAAAAAGTAAGATTAGCCAAGGTCCGCCAGCCATAACTCACAGAGACTTACGCTGTTTGCACCCCACCCCAAAAAATGACAATAAACAAGTAAGATAAAACAGTGATAAGAGGAAAATGAAAAGAACAGTGATACGAAGAAAAGCAGAGGAGAATGACGTACATATTCATACTGAAACTAATATAGGCACCAGCATCAATTAGGACAAAAACAAAGCGGCTAGTCTCTTACCCTCGCTAAAATAGTACATTTGTACATATGAGTCAAAGAGGACAGCCCAACTAATGGCTCAACACCATAGTTAGATCATGAATGCAGTGATGTAGGTTCATGAATAAGATACAATATCGGTTGCAAGAGCCTACGCAACCAGAGGTCCCGGACATCAGTCCCAGCGAAAGATAATTATAGGGAGGGTAGCTTACAATAAAGCGTTCTCCCTTGGGCATTGATCATTGAGCCCTGATTTGACGGAGTCCAGAAAAAAAATCTAAAAAACCTCCCTCTTTTTCCTGATGGAGGTGGCATCCTTACCAGGCAAATCCTGAACTTTCTCAAGGTTGGACCATTTCAGGTCCATTTCAGAGTGCTCAGCCGGAGTCCAGTGTGATACCAGTGGGGCCCCACTTTTGGAATTGCGGATGTTGGATTTGTGCTCGCCCATCCTAATGCGGCACTCTCGCCCTGTCTCTCCCACATATGGGAGCCCGCAGGGACATAAAATGACATAGATAACATTAGCTGAACGACAATTGCTCATATTGTTCAGTTTAATGCTGCGGTTCCCAATTGTGAGGTTGCTCCCTGTCAGGGCGTGGGCACAGGCGTGATAGTTTTCACAGCAGTGGTTGCCCTCTATCGGAGGTAAACCGAAAATTCCAGTCTGCTTGAGTTCTCCATGGGTCGTCACTCTCCCACACACCAAATGGTTGCGGAGATTCTTATTGCGTCTGAACGCAAAAATCGGCTTAGCAATGGGGTTGCCTTGTTCGTTAGTGTTCAAGATATTCCAGGCCGAGTTCACAGCTTGCCTTAGTTTATTATTGGCACTGGAATGTTTGGTGATACATACCAATCGCTGTTGGTTGGCTCGATCCCGGTCATGAAACATGCTGTCTCTGTTAAAGTACCTGGCCCGTTTGAACGAATCCCTGATAAGGCGGCGAGGATATCCTTGTTTAAGTAGTTTTAACTTAAGGACATCCGATTGCTGGAGAAAATCACTCATCCTCGAGCAGTTCCTCCTTAATCTAAGAAACTGACTGAATGGGATTGAGTCTTTCTGGCACCGGGGGTGAAAGCTCCCGTATTCCAGTAATGTGTTCTTGGCAGTGGGTTTCGTGTATAGTGACACAAAAAGTTGTCCTTCCTCATGTCTTACCCACACGTCCAAAAACTCAACTTTCTCACTGCTAGCATTGGCCGTAAACCGAAGATTGGGGTCAGCAGCATTTATCCAAGCGACAAATTCGTCCAGTAGAGCCTGGTCCCCGCTCCAGATTAAAAGTATCATCAATGAAGCGGGACCAGGCTCGCACATTCTCATAGAATGGGGCCATCTCATTATATATGTTCATTTCTTCGAAATGGCCCATATAGAGAGACGCTATGCTGGGGGCACACGCGGCCCTCATGCTAACCCCCTTCACTTGATGGAAGTATTGTTTGTCAAACTCAAAATAGTTTTCTCCCAATACACTCCTCAGGAAGTTCAAAATGACCGAGGCATTAGGGAGGTCAGTTTGTCTGTTCAGAATGTCTTCCAGGACCGTCACGGCCCCCTCTTGAGGGATATTAGAATACAAAGATTCCAAATCCATAGTGACCAAAAACTCGGATTTGGGATCAAAATACAGTTCCTCAATTTTAGAGATAAAATGACCTGTATCTCTGATGTACGACCTAAGCTTGCACGCCAAGGGCTTTAGGAAGGTGTCGATATACTTGGACAAAGGTTCTGTGGCTGACCCAATCGTCGACACAATAGGGCACATCGGAGGATCAGCACAATCCTTATGTACCTTGAGGAGGCCATAAATAATTGGCATCCTAGTGAAGGTGGGGGTAAGATACTCTGCTTCATTGGTGCAAATCAGACCATCATCCACCGCAGAGGTAACCAGGTCAAAGATTCGTCGTTTCAAGGCCTGTTCGGGGCACCTCATAATGCAATGATAGTGCATGTCAGAGGAAAGAAGGGTGTTCATTTTATTGACATATGTGCTGGTTTTAAAGACTGCAATCCCCCCACCTTTGTCGCAAGGCTTAATGGTAAGTTCACGGTTGCCACATAGTTCTTTAAGGGCCATGCTCTCATCCCTAGGAAGATTGTAACCGGGATGGGGGACAAAATTCAACAGTTTGCCAAGCTTAATGACAACTGCCTTTTCAAACACTCCCACTTCCGGCCCAAGAACATCTAGGCTGGGAGTGAAGTTAGAAGGGGGTTTCAAGCCAGAGGCATTGTCAGATTCCTCAGATGCTGGTCTAGAGAGAGAGAATTTTTTTTAACGAATTTTCCTGAAGAATGCATGGATGTCCTTCATTAATTCAAACCGATTAAGACTAACCGAGGGGACAAAAGAAAGGCCGTGAGACAGAAGAGCCATAGATTCTTCCGATATATGGCTTTCAGACAGATTAAATACAGGAATATCACTCACCTTCTCCAATACTGCGTATTCCGGGTCTGAATATACCTCTGAGGACGGCCCTGGCCTTGGCCTTGATGAAAATTCGGTACTTGAGGTGTCCGATTTCGTGATCTGGGCTTGCCTCTGCGGTTGGATAAAAAATGATCCTGACTGTTAGATCTATCAAACGAATCTAGGCGTTGGTGGAACCCACCATTATAGTCAGGATCATTATTAGGGCCGCCTTCACCATCAGAGTCAGTAGTGTCAGAAAAAGTTTGAACTCTCCTATTCCCACCTCGAGGGTTACCCTGATACCGGTCTCCACTATTGGCATTGGTGTAAAACTGGGGTGCTAAATAGGGGTATGCCTTTTCTTGAGAGAATAACCAGACATCTTTTTTGAATTTCTCCATTTTCCGTTTGATGAGATATTCCGCAAAAGAGTCAATCTCAAGACTAATCTCCTCTGGTTTTTGCTTGCCTAAATCTACCTGATTCTCTTTCTTAAGCTTCTCCTCTAGCTCCTCAATTTCTTTGGCTAAAGTAGCCAACACCTCGCGGGCGGTCTCTATAATCAGCATCATGTAGTCGCGCGAGCACCTGTTGGATATAAGTGCCCATTTCTCTAAGAAATGGCGCAACTCTACAAATAGCCCAGGGATGTTTCTCACTCTGAGACCAATCGGGAAAGAACCTGCTTTGAGGTAATCAAGCATGAATTTGGCATGCGCCTCAGTACGAAGAGATTTCTTTCTAAGGTTCAACAGTTTATTCCATTCACCCTTAATTCCTTTTGAGAGGGTGAAATGGCTGCCTGCACCCTCAGTTGCACCGATCATACGGGCAAAATCTTCATCTGTGAACCCAAAAGTTTTAATACTCTCCATCTTGCAGGGTCGTTAACAAAATAGAAATTCTATTAGGATTAGTCAATTCCAGCCAATCTCACAAGGACGCAATGTCAAACAAAGGATAACAACACACTCCAAACGCTCAACTCACGGGTATAGTCACGGGTTTCTGGCATTCGGCAGCACACACACCCACCCCATAGCACAGGGCTGGGTAAAGTAACCAATACAAGAAGGGTCCCCCCGATACTGATACTAGGCAGACAGGCAGGGGAAAAGAAGCAAACCAAACAAATATAAAGTCTACCCTACAGGATTAATTAAGCTGGCTCACTAGGAGTCCATTGGGATATATTTAGCAAAGTTGAGCTCACCATATTCTAGGACCAAACCACAGAATCAGCCGTGCGGCAGTTATAAACACAACATGTTTTTTATTTTAATTTTATTTGTTTTTTATATATAAACTGCGGATCATTATTATCATTTCTTGATTTACAAAAACATACTTAAAAGGTGATTCACAGTACACAGTAGAATTTCATAAAATCTCTAAGCTAGCCCCAAGAACCACACTCCTCACACATTCAAAATCAATCATTCAGTCAAATAACACATTCACTCAAACATCAAACTAAACAGTCATCCAAGATCCTCGATGTAGTTCCAGAGTGACAAGTAGAACCGGTCCTGCAGAGTCTTCTCAGCACAACGCTGGAGACCCCAGATCGTAGAGGCAGGACAGGAGATAATTAACGCCAACGTGCGTTTCGGTGCCCGGTCAGATCTACTGCCGCACCTTCATCAGGGCATTCACACGAGGAAAATGGGGGGGGCAATAAATAATACGCAACGGCAAATCTGTGGTGGACAAAAGAACGACCAATTACAATGTTGATCATATTCAGACAAAATTTCATTAAACTATCATAGTTAATTATTATCACATATATATTCTGCTACATTTCCATCGATATTTTTAGACACAGGATATAACAAAGCATTATTCATCATTTGTATTAATGTACCAATCCTTATATGTCCACTGTGGTCATATATGCAGTGAGCTCAAAATTGCACAAAATGATAAAGGTCAATAAAACATTTGAATATCGCCCGAAGGTCAGGCTCAGGAACACCAAGCTATCACCCGCAACATTCATTCATTTTTCAGTGCCCTATTCTGGCATGTTCAAAGGACCTGCATAAATTAGGAGGGGAAGAGACCAACCGCAGGTTCCCTTAAAGTCCAGTAGATCTAACTCCCAGTGCACAATCACACATTCATCATTCACCTTCATCCAAAAGCATATATCATAAATTACCTCATCCAAGAACAAACAACAGTGAAGCCATCTCAACAATAGAGGGTTTCTTTGAAGCTTCCGATATCAATCATCACATCAGAGAGGGCGGGGGTTTCTTTAGCCTCTCTCTGTCCTTAAAAACAGGATGCCTACAAACAACCAACAATAATATATAATAAATCAAATCAACCAAGAGAGATGGGAGTCACCCGCAGTGATTATTTGACTACTTCAAGTCGAGCCCAGACTCACTTGGATCCACTAGTGCGCTCTTTGAGGGATGGATAAAGGAATCAGCTTTTCACGAGAAGTAAAACTCGTTAGGTAAAGGGCCCCATGTACAGCGGGCGGTCTGTCCGACGGTCTGTGAAAAGGTATTAATGCATGTATTAGGATAAATATTCCTAAAGCCTATTTGAACACAATGAAACCATGCGAGAACAGTAACTATGATAGGCCTCAGTAGGGGTATCGTTAAAGAATCTGTTTAAACAGTTAACCCAGAGATTTGCACAAAATCACTTTAAGAAAGGTGCAGGTTTCGACATACGATCGCAAGTCAAAGCGACCCAGCCTTTCCCTAAGTGTGACGCCTAACTCGTTATCACTCGAGGTCGGTCACCTCAGAGTGCGGCCAACCGCAACACGCACAAAGAGAAGGCTCACAGTATATAGGACACAAAAACAAAGGAGCACATACCAGAGAGTTAGTGTGCACAAAGTCCAACTTTCAAATGCTCAATTTATGTCCTCGGAGACGATTTCATCAAGCGATCTGAAGACTTGATTCTAAGCCCGCAGACTCCAAGATTCTCTCTTAAAAGAAAAAGGAATAAACTCAAGCTCAAAGTCATTTAGGTTCAGGGGCGTCTTCAACATATGGGACACCCATTAGCGCCCTAAGAAGTTGGAATATTATCAAGCGCCTTACAGGTAAGGCCCGGGAACCCAAATAATCAAACAAACTCATACGGGAAAGAAGGCACGAGGGAATTAATCTTCTTTTGCTAAATAAAGCTACCCCCAGGGAAGCGATAGTTGCACAGAGTGGCATTAAGATTAAATAAGCATGGGATAAGAGGCGCCTGACAGGAACGCCCTAAGTCGAAAAAGATAACATTTAATATTGAAACGGCCCTCCCTTAATAGAAAGACTCCTAGGAGTGCTCATGCAAGACGACTCAAAGCACAGATTATTAATGTCCCCTCAGCTCCAATCTTACCTTCGTGCACACGCTCACATCTACGGACGCTGCTAGAGGCTGACTCCTGTCTCGGCAAGTATGTTCTCAGAACAAACATAGCCGCTAACGGCCGGATCTAAATAGGCGTACCACGCCTCCAGTAGCATTCCAGCTGGCTGTCTGCAGTCACGTGTGCCTGGACCTCAGAGATAAACCTGAAAATTTGGTCAGGATTAATTTAAACTAGACGGATAATCCTATCGCCCAGCGTAGCTCGGTAGTAAGAGACCGAGTCCGCCCATGAGAGGCAAGATGATCAGGGAGCCGGGAAACAATCTCTCCTAATGGCACAACACCCGTAGCCAGCAGAGAAATCTACCGACGGAAAAAAAGAAACGACGGAGAAAATGTAAGATTAGCCAAGGTCCGCAAGCCATAACTCACAGAGAGTTACGCTGTTTACACCTCACCCCGAAAAATGACAATAAACAAGTAAGATAAAACAGTGGTAAGAGGAAAATGATAAGACCAGTGATAAGAAGAAAAGCAGAGGAGGATGACGTACATATTCGTACTGAAACTAATATAGACACCAGCATCAATTAGGACAAAAACAAAGCGGCTAGTCTCTTACCCTCGCTAAAATAGTACATTCGTACATATGAGTCAGAGAGGACAGCCCAACTAATGGCTCAACACCATAGTTAGATCATGAATGCAGTGATGTAGGTTCATGAATAAGATACAATATCGGTTGCAAGAGCCTACGCAACCAGAGGTCCCGGACATCAGTCTCAGCGAAAGATAATTATAGGGAGGGTAGCTCACAGTATAGCGGTTTCCCATGGGCATTGATCATTGAGCCCTGATTTGACGGAATCCAGAAAAAAAATCCAAAAAAACCTCCCTCTTTTTCCTGACGGAGGTGGCATCCTCACCCGGCAAATCCCGAACTTTCTCAAGGATGGACCATTTCAGGTCCATTTCAGAGTGCTCAGCCGTAGTCCAGTGTGATACCAGTGGGGCCCCACTTTTGGAATTGCGGATATTGGATTTGTGCTCGCCCAGCCTAATGCGGCACTCTCGCCCTGTCTCTCCCACATATGGGAGCCCACAGGGACATAGAATGACATAGATAACATTAGCTGAACGACAATTGCTCATATTGTTCAGTTTAATGCTGCAGTTCCCATTGTGAGGTTGCTCCCTGTCAGGGAGTGGGCACAGGCGTGACAGTTTCCACAGCAGTTGTTGCCCTCTATCGGAGGTAAACCGAAAATTCCAGTCTGCTTGAGTTCTCCATGGGTCGTCACTCTCCCACACACCAAATGGTTGCGGAGATTCTTATTACGTCTGAACGCAAAAATCGGTTTAGCAATGGGGTTACCTTGTTCGTTGCTAAATATATCCCAATGGACTCCTAGTGAGCCAGCTTAATTAATCCTGTAGTGTAGACTTTATCTTTGTTTGGTTTGCTATAAATCAGTCCTGGGCCTGCTCCCATGAAAACAGTCCAGCCCAACCTGCCAGACCAGGCCCGCCCTGCACCAGAAACAAGCATCCTGGGACTGATTTTGGAGTATCACCCCTCATCAGCCAGGCTAGCTTTTATCAGGAAGCATATCGAGCACAGGACCCACATCTGGGTATACCCTTCCCAGTTAGGGCGACAAACGCAAAAGAACAGATGATGGGCAGAATGCTGAACAAATCAAACATTCACTCCAAGTCACATATCTGGGTTACATCCATTGCTCATTTGCTCCCCATTGCCATTCCACTTTTGACGCAACCATATGCAAATCAGTCTTGACCCTGCTCACATGAGAACCGTCCAGACCGTACTGCCACTGCTGCATAGCAAGCGTCTTGGGCAATATTGGGGTCACAGTGATACACCCAGCATCGGCATAAAGTTTGGCTGACTAGCATGAGACCGATGGTGATGTTAGGCCTCAGTCAATGTGCTACGGATCCTAAATTGTAGACATGATACTCAGATAGCAAACCAATGTTGTCAGGAAGTGCAGATATACATTGTTAATCCCCTCCTAATCATATATATCTTGTTGAGTAGCCTATACATTCCTGACTAGTAGATACAGTCAGAGTTGACTAGAATTAGCTGCACACCACCAACTGTGCCAAATGTCAGGTTCTAAGCAATATTACTATAGGTCCCTCTTCTTCCACCTGACATCTACTTCTAAATATAGAAGACAATTTGTACCTAGGAGGAAAATCACAGAGAAAAAGAGATAGTGATGCAAAAGACAGGCCCTTAACAATTAGGAGTGTACATTCAAGAAGACACCAACACATGCAGCGGCTGCCATCTGGAGAGTACCCTATGGCCTGACAACCTTTGGATGTTGACTATGTTTGGTCTCCTTACTATGCCCAGGAGATTCCTCTCTGAATCCCCACTCTCTGACCCTTTACAGCTCTGCAACTCTTAGTAACTTCTGCCTTCACTGACTGGCCTGCCAGCATCGCCACACTTCACCTAAGCGAATTCCCTATAAATGCTATATTGCAAGTCTACTTCTTCGCCTTTGTCGTCCCTAGACTGCTGAATGTTGACGCTGCCATGCTATGCATATAGGGAGATGCCTTGTATGCTTCTCTGCAAGTTTACTGCTGTGCCCCTTATCGACCCTTCACAGAGAGAGACTCTGATACTAATCTGGAGTTGAAACATGTGAGGAATGGGTCATTGGAGGGGGTACCATTGTGACAGAGAAATATTCTGTCGTTGGTCTAGACCATATTAACGCACAGCCCTCCATTGCAACAAGTAAGGGCACTATGGTTTAACAGCTAGATACATGAACGAAAAATCGGCTCGCAAAGGGCCAGATTCTCAGAATCTGGCCTTTTGCGAGCGCAATTTTTGCATTTGGGATTCATCATCCCAAATGCAAAAATCGCTATTTGCGAAATCGCATATTTGCGAGGAATTGCATTTAAGGAATCTCTATTTGAGATTCCTTAAATGCAATTCATTAACCAATTTTAAATTGGGAATTCTCAATTTTTGGCCGCTATTTACCAGGACATCTGACTTCGTGGTAAATATCGAAAAAAAAAGATAAAAGCACTTTAGTGCATTTTTCTCAGTTGCATGTTACACACACACATGTCTTTGGACATGTGTGTGCGCAACACCTGTGTAAATTTGCATTTCAGGGGTGCTACAGGGTGTCCTTTGGACACCCCTGGCACCCTTGAAATCGCATCCATATGGAGGCCCATAGGAATGAATGGGAAGTTATTCCTTATTTGCGATCAGCAATTTGCTAATCGCAAATAAGGATGATGTAGGAATCGCTATATTTTGTGCCATTCCTACATGAATCCCGTTTTGCAAGTCCTTAATACCGATTCCTTAATAATCGCTATTAAGGACTCGCAAAACGGGACTATGATGAATCTAGCTGTATGTTGTTCGTAGACTCACACCTGATGGGTGTTAGCGAATGTTCTTGAAAATCCTGCACAGGTGCATTTTTCATAAATCCTACACACACTAGTGCTTTTTAAGCCTGGCCAAGCTCACATCTTGCATCGTTTGAAGGTAGCTGAAAATTGTGTAAAGAAAATAGCAAGGAACAAACATATAATATTGCTAAGTTCCTTAGCGTAGAATTGAAATACTCTTTTCTAACACTATAAACATCCTCAGCAATTTAGGACCGTTTGGGTATAGAGGATAATTATATTGCTACAGTATATATTTCGAAAAATGTGTACTGTAGATAAATTAAACTTATTAATTCGCAACACTAGTGCATAACATATTAACAACTAATTAAGTTCTCAGCGTTTCACACCCTGGCAAGTCAGATGAAAAAATACTTATGCTCCCACTCGCCCTTCTCTGAACCAGAAAATTGAAACAGTAAACTTATTTCAACACATGAGGTGTCAGAACATCTTGAAGGAAAGTTACATTTATTGAAGTACCAAAAATTATTGCCCCTTCCAAACTTGGTGAAAAATGTTCTCAAGGTACACGGGTGCCATACATTACACTGTATCATGGCTTGTCTTCCCCCTGCAGAACCCAATGCAGTAAAAGTTATTCTATTCTAACTGCTGCCGTTACAACAGAATTGAAGGTAATTTCAACAACTGTTTCTAGGTACTATTGCATTAGAATGAAAAGAAAACTAGCATTCAAAGTTATACGCCAATATTTTTTCTTTCTCTCTCAAGATGAAAAGAAAAACTTTCCCTCCATCCATAAGCAGACTCTCACATAAACTGATGCACTGTTCGGGCATTTATTGGTTGCTTCTGTGCTTTTAATTCCACACTGGAGTAGATGTGGGGAAGTGAGGGAATTCATGGGAAGATCAAGGGTGCGGCTAGCACGAGCCGAGTCAGTAAATCCATCACTGGTTGTTATAGCGTGCTCCCCTGCCCGGTAGCACGAATGACCACACATGGAGCTCTGTAGTGCACGTCTTTATTCTTTAAAGTGCAACTGTTAAATGTGTGCAATGAGTATACATTTTATTAACCACACCCAGACACACCCAATTGAATATGTAATTCTCCCTCGGAGACCATCAAGGAGCAGTAGAGTCCTGCTGTTCTATTCACAAGAAACTACATCTCCCTCTTTGTTAAATGAAAGGTACAAATATTAAATATATACATTATAGTTTCTCAATAAGCAGTTGAGGTGCTTGAACCAATCTTCCAGATCTTGTCATGTGAGGTTGTTGACGAGCAAGAGCGAGGCCTACCTTGGGTACAGGTGAGGCACAGGCAGGAGTTGGGCTCTCCAGACTCTCAGGTGTACACGTCTCACTTTGAATATCTGGAGTCGGCAAACACTGAGCTAGGTGCTCGAACTGTGATGAGTCCCTCATGATGGACTTTCCAGGACACTGAGCGGTCACCATATGTTCTTTGCTTGTCACAACCCGCAGTGGGTCAGCAACAAATAGAGCCGCCAACTGGTGATTCCTATTTTGTTTGACCAGGACCCGGTCTCCTTCTTTGAAAACCTTTTACCGAGCACACTGTCAGCATAGCTCTTCATTCTAGATTTGTGAAAGGAATCTGTTTCACAGATCTCATCAGCATCTGTCAATCTACTAGTAGTCCGTTGTGGCAATTTGGTTCCCATGGCTCTCCAAAACATAAAGGTGGCAGGGCTTTCACCTGTAGTGGAATGGGGAGTTACTCTGTAAGCTCGAAGGACTGAACATAATGCTGACTTAAGGCCACTTTCTCCTAGCACAGCGCTCTTTAGGGTACCCATTAATGATTTAAAAACACAATTTGACTTTGGAAAGAAAGTTGTACTTTTCTGATGTTGAAAGTCCTTAAACTCTCTGCTATTATAAGGTGGGATGTTGTCAGACTTAAGACAGGAAGGGACATCCCATATTGCAAAAATGTAATTTGTGTGGTTGATTATAGGTCTTTCACAATGGGAAATCGTGAGTACCCATCAATGACTACCATGAGATGATGTCCATTATTGAGGGGTCCAAAGAAACCAACTGCAATCATCTCCCACACTTGGTTTGGAAGTTCAGACATAACTAATGGATACTGTGTTGTTATGGGAGATAACCTGTTGCACAAATGACAGGCCTTTAATTCTCTTTCAACTCTTTCATCAAGGCGGCACACGACAAGCTCTCTTAGTGGCGACAATGCCACAATGACCGTTGTGTGCTAGTTCAATGACATGTTGTCTCAGACTCTCAGGAATGACAATTCTCCAAACTTGTAATATGAAGCCTTCTTGAGTAGCGGAACGTTCCTCTCTCACAGTTTTCTAACTTTTGATGTTCAAAATCAACTGTAAGAGGTCGAGTATATTTCCTCCAGGACTGCTGGGCAATAATATCCTTGAATGCAAGCATATCTTGATCAATGTTCCTTACCAGCAAGAATTTGTTTCAGAGATATCGCTACAGGCAGGCTTGACATGTCTATGAAGAAATTATAGGCCTCAGCCACTCTACAGGTTGTATTGTGGCATTGCAATGGTACTTGTGAAAAATAGTCAGCTGTATTTCGATCTTTTACAGGCCTAGGTGCAATAGTGTAATCATTCTCTTGCAGTCGCAATCCTCGCCTCTTGATGCAAGAAGGGATCTTGGCTTTTGGATTTCCAAAAATGGGAAGCAACGCCTGGTGATCAGTGACGAGGGTGAAGTGCTTTCCATATATACACTCCTGGAAGTATCCACAAGCCCACACTACAGCTAGGCTTTCTTTCTCAGGTTGATAATAAGCATATTCAGTCTGCAACAGACTCCTGCTCGGGTAAGTCACAAATGGTCTCTGAGCATCATTGTGTCCATTGTGTAGGGCAAGGATTGCATCCATCCCACTGGGCTTACATCTATCACAATGCATATGGGTTTGGACTCATCAGCTCAACTGGACCTTAGATCTGTCCCTTGCTGAATATCAGCAACACCCCCCTTCAGTGTGCAAGCAGCCGGGAAATACGGGTAGCAGCCAGCGATAGATTCTGCCTGCGTTGAAACAGAGGAAAGTAGAGGAAAGCATAATGCTCCGGTCATGACCAGCAAGAACGGAAGGTGCCTTTTCTAGTAGATGCTGGCTGCACCCCATATTTCCTGGCAGCTTGCACACCGAAGGGGTGTATTGGTGATATTCAGCAAGGGACAGATCTAAGACCCAGACGAGCTGATGAGTCCAAACCCATATGCTCAGGGTTGTGACAAGCCCCGTTGTGAGTGGGTTTTGTTTGTGGTGCGTTACCCATGTCCTGATGAGGCCCGACTCAGTGGGCCGAAATGCGTTGACCAGAAGAAGAGGAGGAGTCCACTGAAATGAAATGTGTATATAGGAACTTGACAACTCACAAAATATAGTGACTCAATAGAAGAGGAGCTTCCCTCTGTTTCAGTGTGTGGAAAGGATTACCTCCCCTCGGATTGCTTATATATATATGTATTTCATTGCAACCAGGTTAAAATGGATGGGTATGGAAAGGTATAGGAGTTCTTCGTTAGACCCTTGTGTTTTGTATGTATAATGTTGTATTAAAAATGTATATAAAAAGTACATTTTTTATATATCCATATCAAAAAATAGATTAAAGATATGTGAAAGAATTGAGGTTAACTCCGTGAGTGGGTAACTTGTTTACAAGTTAGAATTCGGGATTAGGCTCCCACGTAGGGGAATTGCATATTTTTTCCTTTTTTTGAAATAACTGTTGTGTCTGTATGTTCCTTGTCTCCTGCAATTTTCATGCAACAATAAAAATTAAGATAACTGGTGATTAATGTTCCCCCTTGAGAGAGATCGGAGTAAGATAGCGCAGAGTCTTAAATCGCCTTAAGCAAAGAATGTGCACCATGCAGATCACAAAGTGAACATAATTAAAAAGGTCAGTGGGTTATTGCTTCAGCCATAGAGATCAATGTGGTACTTGCAGTTTATAAGTTACACCCATAACATCGAACATGGAGCTATTAGAGGTGCATGCAAACTGCAAGGTATAGTTTAGAGAGCTATGCTTTTATCCTTTCTTTAATTATCCTAATTTTACAAACAAGGTTCCTTTGGGCAGAATTCAAATCTTATTATTAAAAAGAAACACCTCCAACCATGGTGTTACTTTTTAAATTCTGAGTTTCTGCTTCTCCTAAGGACTCGTAAACTATACTGCCTATGAGTATGGATGAGATATGAGTCCTACAACTTGTACTCCTCTTTCTTATGTAACATGTTCTTTAAGCTGATTTACACACCTATGTGTCTGTGAAATGTGTTTGATGTAAAGTGCTCTGACACCCTACACTGGTTTGAGTGGTGCTATAAAACTAATGAAATGCATCTGAGACAGAGTTGTTATGGAAACTTGGGGGCACTGTTAAAGGGTGGTGGTGAGGAAATCCATGGTAGAGGTGGTCACTGGGGGGCACCAACAAACATTGTCACACCGGACCCCACCAGTAATAAATCTGGCACTGCTCTAGGTTTGTTCCTAGTAGAGCCTCTTTTCAGGCAGGAAACTCGGAACGGATCTTTAGCCATCTGTCAAGCTTGACAGTTTGTCAGGCTCTAAAGTTTGATCTGCTGAGAATCCTTTGCAAACTATGGAACAGGATATTATGAGAATGCAAGATGTCCTTAATATGGACAAACTGGAAAGGGCATATTTACTTAGACATCTTAATCAATTAACTGTCCGTATCAACCTCAGCCAGTGACAGTAGAGAATTACTGGTATTGTTGCACTCAACACTGGGACATCTAGCGAGAGTGGTGCTTTGTCAATTCCCATTAGTTGTCTGCCCACATGCAATCACACTTCTATCTTTAAAGACACAAAACAGCCGCAGGCACATACATGACTCTTTACTTTAAAACAATACATGGAAGTCTTGTTTCCTATTGAAGTCACTGCTAGCAACTGATAGTGGAAGCCGATTAGGCCAAAGAGGCCAAACAGGAACTTTTTATCAAGGATTGCAAAATATATTAAATTATGTTCTATTGTTAGTGGTAAAAAGACCTACTCCTATCACAGCCCTCAGCAATTTACCAGTACAGATTTATGTACAACAAAACGGACACTAGTAAGAATGATGGGGCAATTTCCAGAGATCATGGAGCCCTTAGTCATCCAAAGAGACAGTCACTCTATCAGATAGGGATGACCCTATAAAGATAGAGAAGGTTAAGGAAGTAGGACAAGCAGAGTCACTATATTCACATCTGTCACAAGCAACAGCCATTTTCATATACCAATAATGGTGACTACACTTACCATAAAGGCTTTGTTATATTTGGGGCCTTGGGATGCGGTATGGATCACAAATTCCAAAGCAGAAGGCAGATTCAGATATAGAGCACGGATTTACAGGAAAAAATACAAGGGATTGATTGGGCACCTCTCACCTCTGCCGTGGTTAAATAGCACATATTATCACTGCTCATGGTCACAGACATGGCACGTAAAAGAGCACATTTTGACATAATTGTTTCTACAGCATTGCCCAATGTGCTTTGAATTCCATTGCCCAATATGCCCTGGAATCTCTTTGATACAATTACACAATACAGTTACTTATCAGAGCATGCCGCCACTTATCTTCTTTACAGTATATTGTCAGAAAAAAATGCTACTTAAGATATATAAAAGGAAAGACCTCAACCAATGATCTACTTGTCATTCAAAAGCTTGTCTCAGTATCAAATGACCACATAAAAGGAAACAACAGGTGAAGTGATTGATTGTGAACAAACATGAGAGGTCAAGAATCTAACAATTAATCTCATCACTGGGATAATTAAAGATTGCGTACCCGTACGCCAACATCATATTGTATGGGGACTTCAATATGAACCTACTGCAATACAGAAAAAAGGTACCAAAGGATCCCCACAGGCCCGTAATCTACATGATACCCTCGGTAAGAGATGCACGGCCTGTCTGGTTACCCTTTCAAGGTGTGTGCTTAACGGTCAAAGCCCGACAGACTGCCTCGTGGCATACACAAGGATCTCTCAAAAATCAGCCTCAACCATTGACTACACATTCACAGCATGCATTTTTTCAGTATATCATGAATTTTCAAATCATTGATAGGGCAGAGAGCGACCACCAACTGTAATCTTTCATGCTGTTAGGAAACGTCACCAAACCAGCTAAAGCCAACACGCTGTCTCAAGACATGCACTGCTATAATCTTAAACACCTTATATGGAAAAAGGACAGCATCGGTGATATCATGGGCACATGCACCAGCCTCTTAGAGAAATTCAAAGCCTAACCCTTAAGCATAAAGGTCTGAGAGTCCTTTATTTAAGAACTAAATCATACATTTTCTAACCAGACCCATGGGAGAAAACAGGAAGACCTTCAGGGACAGCTTGGTTCACCAACTAAATAAATACCTAATACAACTACGGACTCGGAGCCCCGATTCCTCCCAGGAACTCCTGCTTTTCATCTCAAAAGCAAGAAAAGACCTAAAAAGGAACACAAAGGCGGCCAAGAAATAGTTTCACGAACAACTCTGGGCAAAACTCCATTACTCCTGCAAAAGAAGAGATTCTAAGCTCTTCTGGGGAGTCATCAACCAGCTAACAATCGGCAGGAACCAACACCACAACTCGGACATTATAGAGGACACTTGGAGAGCACATATCAAACTTCTATGTAATGAAATTCTAACTCCAGGCACCGCAAAACATGGATCTTCAATAGGTCTCTAAATCACTAATTCTTAAACACCTGAATTCTACCAGCGGATCTTACAAGTGCAAGTTCTACAAATCAAAAAAAATGTAAGATCCAAAGGCGCACCAGGTCCCAATTGCCTGCCAAATGCCCTGTTTCAGCGCGATCATTCATTCTGGTCTGTTCTTCTCACTCCGCTTTTTTCCCATGCTATAACTACAGCACTATCCCTGACTCCTGGCGGGGAAGTATTCTAAACCCAATACATAAGTCGGGAGCTCATTCTGACACATCCAACTATAGGTTGATAGTATTAATTGACGTAGAGGCAAAAATGTATGCATCAAATTTATTGGCAGACTTAGCGGACTGGGTCAGCCAAATAAATCTCATTCCTTACATGCAAACAGGATCCCGGGTAGCAATGGGTACCCTCACGAACATCTCCGAGGTCACCCTTCTAGCCAACCAAGCCCTTGCAAATTCAAGTCCCCTTAATGCATGCTTTATCGACCTTAAAGCGGCTTTTGGTAAAGTTTCGAGAGCTAAGCTTTGGGCAAAAATACAAAGTTGCGGGACACCATCCAAAGTCCTGGAGACCATAATTAACCTTTACTCATGGACTTGGGTTCAAATTAGGAAAGGAAATGGACATAGTATTACCAACAAGAAGCCAACTCTCAACGGGGTAAACAAGGGAATATGTGTTAGACCCCTGCCTATTTAACATCTACATTGTAACCTCAATAAGCATCTTCTGTGAATTCAATCCGACCCCCCAAAATTGGGCAATATATCCACACCCTGTCTCCAATATGCAGACAACATCATTTTATTAGCTCAAACACCAGTAGGCCTTCAGTGACTAATTACCAATTTAGGAACGTATACCACGTCGGCCCTACTAACCATCAACCATCAAAAAACGAAGATACTGACTGTGTTTCTCCAAACTTTCCGAAATAACGAACAACCGCAAATTCACCTGGAAACTGGATGAGCAAACCTTGACCCGGGTGGATTCGTATAAATATCTAGGTTTTCAAATAGATCGTAACCTCAATTTTAAGCCACACCTGGATCAAGGACGTAAGAAAGCTAAACAACTGCAGTTCGCATTTAAAATACTAAAAAATAAGCTCATAGGCTGCTCCACTGGGCACTTGTTAAAAGTCATTGCAGCTAAATTTCTACCCTCCATATCATATGGCTTAGAAATCTTGAATCCTAAAGACACCACAGTTCTAAACACAGCACAATCCACTTTTTTTCAAGAGAGTGTTTTCAATCCCTAGACAGATTTCCCAAGCTCGAATCCGATTAGAATATAGCCTAAAAAATCAGATCCCTGACAGACAAGGTGGACTAGTGAAGTACTACTGGAGGGTGAGGCACACAGAAGTTAACACTCTAGCCCATCATTGTTGGGTAGAAATCAAAAACCAAGTCAGGCTAAACAACTCATTTATCAAGGTTCTGAAAGAATCCCTCTCGGCATTACTGCTGGAGGAGGCCTGGATCACCCTCACAGCTTACTCCACCTTCAAATCCTTAGGAACAAAGCAATCAAAAGGATCTCTTTACCGGCAGATAAAACGGTCTTTTCAAAAAAAGTGATTCAAGAATATCAGACGCTGAAACCTCAACCATACTTGTTTGATCGCTTTTCCTACCTGAAAAAGCATTATTTGACGCTGCTGCGGCTAGGGTTGTTTCCAACAAAGGACCTGACTCCGAAATAGAAATAGTCCTGGCAATCCAAGGAATGCCACCTGTGCGGACAAGGTGACGAGTCATTGATGCATCTAATTTGTATCTGCCCCTTCCTATTAGAAATCCGAAAAATTGTCCTTCTGGAATTCTTAAAGAATGAACAAATAAGAACTTGCAAAGCCGCAGTGATCCAGCTGTCTTGCAGAGCCATAAACTTCCTGAAAATTGTAGCAAAATAACTGGACAATAAAAAGAGAATTAACTTAAATAGCCCTAGCATATACAGTCTATAAATTTTTCTTCATTGCATTGACAGCATGTCTTAACTTTTCTAACTCAATCTGTGTCAACTGCTCGTAGAATGATCTTCTTGTCTTTTCCCTTTTGGTCACAGGTTTTTTAAATGTACATTTAATGTATTTTCCTTTAATGGTGGTTTCCACTCTATTTTATGATTTATTTATGAAATCCAATAAAAGTATATTTGATTGATTGATTTTTCAAGCAGCCATTAGAGACATATTTAATGTCTTCAGCAAGAAGGGTGCAGATGATCTACCTCCTTATCGAGAGTTTGACTGCACAATGGACACGATTAATGGTGTCCTCATTCCACAAGGGAATACATACCAATTAATGTTAATGGAGATTAAGTATTATGCCTGTGCCTTCAAGAAAACATGGGGAAAAGGGTATATTCTTCAATCTACTGCTCTGGTAAAGGCTTCATTATTGTTTATCCCCCAACCAAATGGAAAATATAGACTGTGCATTGATGACAGTGATTTTCAAATGATTGTGATAAAAATAAGCACCCAATACCTGTTATTTCTGATAAAACTGTGACAATATTTTCAAAGTTGAATTTAACAGGTGTTAGTAACTTGTGGGACCCCATTCTCTGTTTTAAAAGGCCCTGCAATGTGGTTTGGATGTGAGATGGTGGGCGAGTGGCAAAAAGGTTTCAATCCCTGTATGGAGATTATGAATACCTTGTGATAAAAGTAAGAAATTAGAAAATAAATTGGAGTTGGTGACTAACCACATTAAAGAACACTAACAATCTTTTTCACAGTGAACTATCAAAGTAACTAAATTAACCTGAGCTCAATAACCTGGTAGATATGGCACCGAGCAGACATATTTAATTTAGGGCAATGCGTAAAGTATTTATTTAGTGCAAAAAAAGTAATAAAGTCAAAATGCAACACAATAGAAAACCCAAACTGAATAAGATACAAATTAAGCAAACTGTAATAAACAAAATAGAACTTAAATGACAAACATCCAATAAGGAGGGGCGGGGATATCATAAACAAAGTTTTAAGTAGAAGCAAGAAGCAAAGTAGCAATCATAGTCAGGGATTGCTGTAGATTGGGACCTAAGTACAATTTGAGGCTGAGCGTGATGGGCCATGAGTCGGAAACACATCAACAAAGTTCATCCTGATGAAAGATCTCACCTTTGAAATTTAGTTTAGTTCTTGAAGTCACAAACTACCAAAAGAGTGCACTTCTAATATTCCCCGGGATATCAGGGGAGGCACTCAGAGACTCACACCTTGTCAAATCATAGGCCAACAGCAGGGTGCAGTCCAGGTGCAGTTGACACTGATCGGCTGTGCTATTGTAGCCTGCTGTGTCCCTGCAGCTTTAACAGGAGGTCAGCCTTATGGCCCTTGGAGTCTACTTCTTTTTCCTGGCCACAAGATGGAGCAGCTCTAGTCATTTCAGGGCTTCTTTGAGGTAGCAGACAGCAAATCACGTTCTTTTCTGTTCTTCCTCGGGCCCAGGAGTGTTCTGGAGATGCCACATTTATTCTTGACATGAGGTAGTGGGTGGGAATGACTCCTCAGCACCCCTTAACCAATGGGGTACAATCTCCCTGGCCCAACCCTCCTACTTTGGTTATTTTCAACATACCAAAAATATGTGGCCAGAATACACTTGTGCTGTGAGGGCTGGCAGTGTTGTGTGGTGTACTATGGTAATCTTAGTGTCCTCCAACATCTAGCACCAATCATTCCCCCTAATCAGTACCCCTAATAAACACACAGAGAAAAGTCTGATAGACTAAAGCAGCAGTGTCCATTCCCCAAGTGTTAAATGTAAGCCCCACAGACCTGTCATGCAGGCTTTGACACTCAAACAGGATTTGACACTATCATATTTAAAAGGATGGTAAGACTGATTAGAGCTTGTCTGGCTATTAGACATAGGAGGGGGACTACCCAGGTGTCAGCTAGCATTAGCCTCTGACAGCGAGGACTTTTTGAAATTAATCATGTTCCTGAGTTCAACCCACTAGTCATCCTGTCAAGGGAACAACAACACTTCCCTATCACTGAGGCCTTTGCCCTGCTCTAGGAGGAGTTTTTACAATACTTCAAGGTGCTATGCAGCTGACAGGTAACAGTTGGAGGTCAGGTGACTGTTGGAGCTCATGCAAATGTTCAATAGGCGTTAGGCAGGGTAAAGGTAACTTTCTAAAAGTAAGCTTTCCTTAATAGGTATTAATAATTCAGTTTTACAATTAAATTGGATTTTGACTAACTATTAAAAAGTATTTGAATTAGATTTCAAGCTGGTTCCCAACGAAATCAGCATTATTGAATGTAATAATGTAACCCAAGTTTTTCTTAGAGTATTGCCAGCCTTGCTGCATTGAAAATAGCTTTTCTGGCTTTTTCACTGCAAGTAAATATTTGACAATACACTTTTACATATATGTCCTACTTTCAAATACATGGACCCTGCCTTATGTGCAGTAAGGCCTGCATTGATGTAATTTCAAAATATTTAGAAGGAAGGTTTTGACTTGTACAAAGGGGTTATTTGGAAAGGTCAAATTGAAGTTGTTAAGCTGCCACAGGCACAGGCTACAATAGAAGGTCTGTAGTCATGTTTGCACTCAAACTGTAGTGAGTAGCACAATGGGTGCTGCAGTCCATTAACAACATTTAACTTACAGGCCCTGGGCACACATTGTACCATATAGTAGGTACTTATAGGTATGTTACATTTGCCAATCCTGGGCCTATCAATTTCCATGGTTTTGAAAGGAGCACCACAGGCAATTTACTATTGATTAGCCCAAGGTAAAGTGCACAGAGTTCTACAGCCAGCAAAATATAGGGTCCAGCAGAAGTAAAAAATCTGCGGTAACCATACAGAAAAGGCAGATTTTCTATAATTCCCATTTGTGCTGAGACACATTTCGACTGAGTTTCTATAATTATAAATTACATGTTACAAGGTTTGTTCAAACCCTCATGGTGATGTATCTAAAGGAATCTTGCATACCCTAAAACAATGCTGAGTTCAAGTAGTTGTAGTACTGCAATGCTTCAATCAACATTTCCTAAAGCCAATTTTTGTTCAAAGTCTCTGAAATCTCATTGTTTGTATCCTAGATTTCAGTTGGCATTATTGATATGAAAAACAATAAGGTGGAAGCAGTTCTTGCCTGGCTTTGTTACTGTCTTGGTGGGTCGCTCCCCACGCTGCACAGCGCCACCTGTGTGTCGAACCCTTGAGCCCCTGCTGCCGCTGCTGTCTTGCGTTCGAGGCCCTGGTAGGCCGTAGATCTGCTTTGCTTGCACTGTATTTGTTTGTGTAATTGTTCTTTTATTATGCTCGTTTTTCTTCCTTTCATTCCCCTTTTGGTATGTAATTGTTCTTCTATTGTGCTCGTTTTTCTCCCTTTCATTCCCCTTGTATTCTTGCTATGCCCTTTTTCCCTTCTGTACCCTTCACCGTTCCTGCTTCCTGCTGCTGCATCCTCTGTGGCCCTGCCCCCGCTCCCATTTGCCCACTCCCACCTCCCAGCTGCTCCTCCCTCCCACCTCCCTTTCTTATGGCAGCCCCTGCGTGGTGAGGAGAGCGACCCTTGACCCTCTTGGCAGGTCGCTCCCCACGCCGCACAACGCCACCTGTCTGTCGCGCCCTTGAGCCCCTGATGCCGCTGCTGTCTCGCGTCCGAGGCCCTGGTTGGCCGTAGGTCTGCTTTGCTTGCACTGTATTTTGGTTTGTAATTGCTCTTTTATTGTGCTCATTTTTCTCCCTTTCATTCCCCTTGTATTCTTGCTGTGCCTTTTTTCCCTTCTGTACCACCTCAGATGTATACTCCTGAACACCGGCTCCACACGTAAACACGCCGTCGAATTCTGGGACCTGGTCGACATGCCCTCCCCGGACGTCGCCTTCCTGACAGAGACCTGGATGAACAACTCCTCGGCACCCGACATCGCCATAGCCATACTGGACAGCTACAAGATGACCCGCAGAGACTGCACCAACTGTGTCGGAGGTGGAAAAGCCATTATCCACAAGTCTACCCTCAAGGTCTCAACCAACTCCGACGACACACTCAACACCGCCGAACACCTGCACTTCCAGATCCACACTGACCCCAACACCACCCTCAAAGGAACTCTGATATACAGGACCCTCGGACCCAGGTAACAGTTCAGCAACTCCATCGCTGACTTTGTCAGCACGCACGCCGTTGCGTCTACGGACTACATCCTGCACAGGGACCTGAACTTCTACCTTGAGAACAACAATGACACCAACTCCACCACCCTGTTCGACAACCTCGCCAACCTTGGACTCGTGACAACGCCCACCCACTCCGCCGGCCACACGCTTGATCCCATCTTCTCCGCATCTCCCTCGTCTCCTTCAGCCACACCACTGAACTCCACTGGACCGATCATCGCTGCGTCCACTTCACCTTCAAGAAGCCTACCTCGCACCACCACACCCAACAGATCCCCACCGCTGCTGGAGCAAAATAACAGAGTACCAACTACACACCGCCCTCGCCTGAAGCCCACCCTTGGACCCCACCGACCCCGATGCCGCCGCCAGCAACGTCAGACACTGGATCGATGACTGCGCCAACACCCTTGACCCGATCCGGAATCCCTCCAACAGACACACAAACAAGACTGCCAGCTGGTTCACCAGGGACCTCCAGACCTCCAAGCAAAACTGCCGAAACCTAGAGAAGAAATTGTGCCATGAACAGACAGCGGGGAACCAAGCAGCCCACAAGAACGGCATGCGTGAACACCATCACCTCATAAGATCCACCAAAAAGACCTCCTTCAAGGACCGCCTCGACAACATCGCACACAACAGCAAAGAGCTCTTCAACATTGTGAAGGAACTCTCCAACCTTGACAGCTTTAACAACCAGCCCACCACGACAGCCAACGACACATCAGACCCCACGGCCACCACCCACGGCAACGCCCTGCTCACCTGGACCAACATCAACGATGACGACACCATCAAAGTCATGAGCACCGTCCACTCCAGCTTCCCGTCAGACCCATGCCCTTTCCACATCTTCAACAAAGCCAGCACCACTATTGCACCCCACCTCCGCAAGGCCATCAACATCTTCTTCGAGACCGCGATCTTCCAGGTGAGCTGGAAGTACGCCGAGATCAATGCCCTGCTCAAGAAACCCAAGGCAGACCCAAGGGACCTAAAGAACTTCCGGCCTATCTCCCTGCTCCCTATCCCAGTGAAGGTCATCGAGAAAACTGTCAACTAACAGCAGTCCCGCTACCTCGAGGGGAACACCATCCTGGACCCATCCCAGTCCTGGTTCCGCAGCAACTACAGCACCGAAACGGCCCTAATCGCCACCACCGATGACATCAGGGCCCTGCTGGACAACGGCTAGACCACGGCCCTCATCTTCCTGGACCTATCAGCTACGTTCGACACGGTCTGCCACCGCACTCTACGCACTCGCCTCAATGACCCAAGAATCCGAGGCAAGGCACTGAACTAGACCACCCCTTTCCTCTCCGGCAGAACACAGAGCGTCGGTCTCCCTCCCTTGCGATCCGAAGCATCCAAGATCATCTGCGGTGTACCCCAAGGACCCTCCCTCAGCCCGACGTTGTTCAACATCAACATCTACATGGCTCAGCTCACCCATGTCGCCAGACGGCACAACCTCAACTTCATCTCCTATGCCGACGACACACAGCTGAACCTCTCCCTCACCAAGGACCCTCTCCCCGCCAAAACCAACCCCCACGAAGGAATAAAAGCAGTCGCCAAAAGGATGAAGAACAACCGTCTGAAGCTGAATTCGGACAAGACGGAGGTCCTCATACTCAGCTCCACCCCATCTGCCTGGGACGACTCCTGGTGGCTGACAGCCCTAGGAGCAGCACCGACAGCCACCAACCACACACGCAACCTGGGATTCATCCTTGATTCAACACTCTCCATGACCAAGCAAGTCAACGCCATCTCATGCTCTTGTTTCAACAACCTCTGCATGCACCGAAAGATCTACAGATGGATCCCCACCGACACCAGAAGACCGGTCACCCAGGCCCTCGTCAGCAGCAGACTGGACTACGTAAACACCCTCTACGCGGGAGCCCCGGCCAAACTACTGAAACGACTGCAGTGCATACAGAACGCCTCTGCAATCCTGATTCTCGACATCCCTCACCACAGCCACATCACACCCCACCTGAGAGACCTGCACTGGCTTCCCGTCAACAAGAGGATCACCTTCAAGCTCCTCACCCACGCACACAAGGCACTCCACAACACCAGACCAGCATACCTCAACAAACGACTCACCTTCCATACCCCTAACCGCCAGCTCCGCTTCGCCGACCTCGCCCTCGCCATCGTCCCCCGCATCCGAAGAGCAACCACCGGCGGCAGATCGTTCTACTACCTCGCCACCAAGTCCTGGAACACCCTCCCATCCTCCTATAACAGACCATAGACCAACTAACCTTCAGGAGGCTACTCAAGACCTTGCTGTTTGAGCAGTAGCAGCACCCCTTCCCCCCTAACGCCTTAAGACCCTTACGGGTGTGTAGCGCGCTGTACAAATGTCCTGATTGATTGATTTATTAATATCAAAGCGGGCAGAGATTTATTACGTTTTCAAATTTTTACAGACTGTCATGCAGAGACTGTGCTGGTATTCTCAAAGCCTTCAAAGTTACCACATATAAATATAAGGTTTTAACCTCATCTGTCATCAAAGATGTCTTTGGAGAACCACACGCACTCCTAAATGCCATTTTCAGTGCCGTACTAAGTTAAGGAGTCTTCACTGGCGCTCTTAGAACAGGAGAGATCTTGCCACTCATGAAGAACCACACACTAGACCCTGGAAACCTTGACAACCACCAGACCATCAGTCATCAACCCCTCTTCAGGAAGATCATAGAAAAAGCACGCTATATACAACATTAAGGTCACAGCAACACCAACCATCTCCTGTTCAACTATCGATCTAGCATTAGATCAGGCTTCACCTCGTATACAACTATGTTACATGTCATAGGTGATGATCTATTAGCAACAGATAAATATGAACCCTATCTCCTTATAGAATTCATCCCCAACTTGAACTTTTGAATGGGATTCACTGGAAACTTCCATCACTGATTTTTCTCCTACCTATCAAATTGCCACCAGCCTATTCATATGGACATCTCCAGAGTACAGAATATTCCAAACACCTGCAGGGTTCTTCAGGGTTTCATCTTGTCCCTCATTATATTCAACTTCTACATGGAGTCCCTTGAATCTCTACTCACTGAGAGCAAAATAAAAAAATCGCCAACACAAAGATTTACACAGCTATATTTTTAAAGTCTCTTCTGACCCTGACATCCAATATTTCAAACACTGGCGACCCTTAGTCCAGACCTGGATGTTCACCACTTACTTTACGTTTTTCCCTACCATATCAGCATGCTTGTGTTTCATCAAAAATAACAAGCAATATCTAGTCACAACTTTGCTCAAATACATGCACCTTTTACCCAATGCCAAGTGAATTGGATACACCCTTGACATCAATCTCATCATCAAGGAATGCACTGCAAACAAAACTAAGAGAAAGTAGAATCAGTATTCTCTACTTAAGAAAGTTAAACACTTCTCCCTGAAAGAAACACCAGAACTGCTGTTCAAGCTCTCATATTCTTAAATGTGATTATGGCAGTGCATTGCTGCACAGTCTCCCATACTCTGTACGTACCTCCACAAATCACATTAATCATGCTGCAGCATGTCATTAAGGGTCCTAAGAAAGATGACCACATCATGCCCTCCTGTTGGAACTCAACTGACTCCTTTTGCTGGCTCACACCGTCTTCCAAAGAAGCTGCATCATCTATAAGCCATCATGAATGCCACCCATTCCAACCTGCTTATCAAGCTCAGCATCTCCAGTGATCACATTCATATATAGATAGATTTTGCACATCATACCTGATTTTTCATTAATTGTGGACCTAGAATTTGACTCACTAAAAGGTGCAGCCGTTGCATTAGGGAGAAGAGCATGAACTAGCTTTTAGAACCTAGAAGGAGGTATTTACCTTTGCATCTATTTTGGGATATCCTAATGCATAGATACCATTTAATGTATATATAGGTGTAATATCCTATGCCACAGATGCTGCTCTGTTCCAACTGAAACCAGACACTGATGTACTTCATCCTGTCATATTCCAGAACCCTGTCAAGTTCTGAACAACATTACACCATAAAGACGCCCTTGTAACCTGGAGGCTTTGCCTTCATGAGACCACTCATAAGACCACTGAGAGACCATAAACATTTGTTATAGCTACCACCAGTGAAATGTTTAAAAGGGAGATATTTTAAGGTCAATGTTAGTTTCCTGTTTTATCAACTGACATGCAGATCCAGCAAGTGACATGGAGAGACTTATGCTTAGTCTAGACCAGTAAAGAAAGATGGTGTTGTGCTGGATCCCCCTAGCATTCTGTCTATATCCCTACATCCAAGAGATCCTTTTTTTTCCTTTTTTCAGAGTCCAACAAGGCCAGCAAAGGATCAATCCAGCCTCATGGATACATGTACCATTTCATAAAGATGCTTTACATGTACAGGAGCAATACCTTCAAAGATAGGTTTTAAATTGGTCTCATAACTCTGCAGTAGGAAAACATGCTAGACAAAGAAAGAGTTGGTGACTCACTATTTTTAGTGGCGAATGTTCACTCAATCTGTAAACAACTATATTATTCAGTGTGACACTTGGGTTCAAGTTAGGACCTTGCATACTTGTTATCAGGATGTGGTGCAGGACATGCTTACCTCTATGCTTCAGTCTCAGGTGAAATGCTTCTCTGGAGCTCATGAACATGCATCTATTTAGAAGCAAAGAGATTGGATGGGTGAACATAGTGTGTGGCCAGTCTGGATAGAAGCCTAGCATCTCAGGGAAACACACTATAGTAAAGGCTAAATCTCCTGTGTAGCCAAAGAACTCGCAAAAGACTTACAAATGGTGGGAGTGATCTTGAATGCCTAGAGTATTCGTTCCTCATGGTCCATAGTGTAATTGCTTGTTAATTGTGAAATGTAGTTGTTTTAGCTGTCCTGCGAGTCATGAGCACTTGAAAAACAAGATGTGGTTGCTAACACTCCTGAAGGCACTGGACAGAGTTAAGCCTAGAGCACTGTAAATCATATTTGAGGTGGTGAATGTAGTGGAGTGTCAACTTAGTTGTTATCTTTGGCATCTACTCGGAGAATTCACTTCCACTGGATGGTGAAAGACTGTATCTATGCCCATTCAGTCCTTGCCTCTTTAAATGACCACCTGTAGGTAACAATCAGTGCTTAATTTGTGCCGGTGCTTGCCGGCCCTTAGCACCGGCACCTAATTATTAGGGTCGGGTCTACACTCTACAGTCACGCATTTGTGCATGTCACTAATCTGATTTTATAATGAGTGGCACTGGCACAGAGAGCGTGGGCTACTGCTGTACGGTCCGTAACAGGTGCTGCTGGCCTGTCACTGTGTTAGTTACTGACACGTACTACTGGTTGTTTTGTGAGGATGACTGGAGGAATGATGGAAGTAAAGAACTTACTGTCTTATGGTGACGCAATTTCTTCTCACTGACTGCAAGTCTTCCGGCCCAGCGGCCGCAGATCAGTGTTGCTGGCCCCTTGGGTGAGACACTGAGTTGGCGCAGGGCTTTGCCTGGGCTGGTCTTCTTCTGCGGGGGTTGGGGCTGTGCGTGGCAGAGGCAGTGAAGCGTGCACACGCAGATTTTGCAATTGAACGTGCGCTCATTTACTGCTTTAATTTTGCCACGGCGCACCCCAGCATACCCGCACCTTCGGCCACGGCCGCACCTCACCACCGCACCGAGTATCCACTGGTGATGGTTTAACTCTGCCGCCACCATTCAAAGTAGCGGGACCCGACCTGGATGACGTTGAGGTGCACTCGGTGGAGTAGACAACGACTACTGCAGCAGAAGCACCAGGTGAGGGCAAGGCATGGCCTGGGGCGGGCCCTGGGGTAGGCCGGCCACCGGCAGCCTTATCATGATTTACATAAAGCTGCGCAGGTGAGACAGGGCAGGTCCTGGCAGGCTGCAGGCGTGGTGATTACTGTTTTTTAATTATTATGTAATGTTGATTGGTCTGATGAGCGGCCGCGGGCTCGCGGCCCTTAGTTTAATCATAATGTTGTAGTGCAGTGGTGGCTGTTGTTGCGGGCCAGTCCGGACTGCCTGGATGGATAAGTACTGCTGGCCCTGGGTCTGATTTAGATTCAGTTTCGGTTCAGGGCAGGCTCAGGTTCAGCAAATCTGCGGGGGTTGGGGCTGTGCGCGGCAAGCAGCGTGCGCAGATTTTTACACATTGCAATGCGCGCGCATTCGGCGCTTCGTCACACTCCAGCATACCCGCACTGCCTCAGGCTCAGGCTCATGCCCTGCCCACCACCGTCCAAGTCATCGTGACTAGGCTAGCAGCAGTTGCTGTACAAAGTAGCGGGACCTGGACGACGTTGGTGGCCGCGTTGAGGTCAGTGGACACTGTTGGTGGCATAGACTACTGCTCAGTTAAAGTTAAGCGCCAGCAGGTGAGTCATGGCCTGGGTAGGCCGGCAGCAGTGGCCTAATCCTCATGGGTTAAAAATAAAGCTGCGCAGGTGTGGCAGGGCCTGGCAGGCACCTTGATTATGTTTATTTTTAATTTTAATATTGATTGATGATGCAGTAGTGTCTCTGATGATGAGTGGCCGTAGTTTGATGTTGTGCAGTTGCGGGCCGGCCCAGGCTGCCTGGATGGAATCAGTTTCGGTTCAGGAAATCTGCGAGGGTTCAGGTTGGGGCTGTGCGCGGCAAGCAGCATGCACAGATTTTTTCACATTGCAATTGTGTGCGCATTGGTAGAAATCGAATATCTGAAGGGCATCTGTACAGAGAGGAGCAGCTAGGGGGCATGGTGGCATGGTGGATATGCAGAAAAGCCTCAGTACTAAGCTTGTTAAGCTTGTGTGCCTAGAGAGACTTAGGGGTATGTACTTGGATATGAAAATGTTATACACCTTCCAAAATGTGGCAAGCTTCATGGGCATAGGGAAAGTGTTGTTGTGTCCTATTGTCTGAAGACCAGATGTGATGACCATACTGTTGACCAGACCTGTAGCCTGCAGGTTACAGTGGTTATCATCCCAAATATTTAAGTACCCATGTCAAGCTTATGGATGATTAGCGTGGTCTGGGCAAAGTGCAAGAGGTCAGTAGTGAAAAATGTTGCAGCGGTTCCTTGCAATCCTTAAACATCATTGAAAGCTTAAATTTGCGACCAATTGCTTGTATGTAGAGCGCAACTATTTTCCAGCGTTATCTCTTCTTATTTCACGGCAAACATCAGTGCAGATGTTGCCGTAGCAGGACTCATTGGATCTCCACTTCAACAATGGCCAACGTTAGTGAAAGATTCTAAGACATTGGAGCTAGTCAGATTGGGAGGTAGTCATTTTTCATTTCCCTCTAAGCAAATTTGCTATCTACCCATCACTGCCACTGCAATCCCACAAGATGGCCACGGCCTGTACATAGTGAAACAGCTTGGGGTGTTCATCATCTTCTCTCTATTACTGCAGCAGCACTGATATTTATAATGAACATCGCCACAGTACTCCAAGATGGCCGAACCTATGAGGGGAAAATCATAGGTAGTCCTTTCTCTATTAATATTAGGCTGTAGGGCTGTTGCTTTAATGAATGCCTGCAAGGTGTCCTTCAGACTGAAACCAGATTGGTCTACCGGGCAATGGAGGGTGGATCAAGTAGCAGTGTGTTAAGTATCATGGTCCAGATGAGAGGGATACTGTAGAGATAGTATTAATGGGGCCAGTTATGGCAGTGCGGACTGTGAAGGGAAGACGGAAAAGCTCAACAAGATGGAATTGTGGCTAGCGTTGGGTCTTTGCTTCATTTGTCCACTTCAGTTCTCCAGAGCCTAGATGGCTCTAGGAGGCAGCATAGAGATCATACAGGTACATAGGCAGCATTTTCCCAAACCCAGCAGGAGTATGCGGAAGTCCCATCCATTTGAGCTAGATGTCCATGCATGGAGCCTCCGGTGCATGAGTGCATGGAAGCTCCAAAGCAAAGGCATCTGCTGCCTGGGAAAGAGCCACTGGGTCATGGCTCAAAACTGGTGGAGTGTTGATGCCCAGGTCAGTAAGCCAAAGCTTCGAGTCAGAGTAATGATAGTAATGTGGTGCACTAGCGGACTTTTACAGTGCCTCTGTGGTAGAGTTCAGGACTGTGGTCCTGTTCAGAATTGAAGGACATAGTCCTCCTGCTGCAACAGCCCAGATGAAAGGCATCAGGGAAGTGATAGGAATTGTAAACTGCCTTTACTCGCGGGCTAGGCCCCAGCTCAGTATGGGAGTACAGGTGGAGGCTGGACCTGGCTTCAAGATGGGTCTAAACTTGGAAGGACATCATGAGGAGGCTGAGCGGTTGAGGCTTTAGATGAGTCTATGTGTGGGATATATCTTAGCCCTTAGTGATGAAAGCCCTTGTGGCTCTGATTGGTTGGGATGTGTCATCAGGAGTTGTGAGTCAACTTTTGACCAGACACTAGACTCCCGAACTTGGGCTGCTTCATAGGGAGGTGGGACTGACAAAGTAAATGCCAGCACTCAAAAAACTGCAATAGAGAACAGGTAGGCATAGGAAGCAAAGTCTGGGAGCCCTGCCGCCAGCAAACCCGCACTGCCTTAGGCTCACCACCACCGTCCGATTAATGGCCATTCATGTTCAGGCCTTCAGTGGTGAAGTGAACTGTTCAGCACTAGGTTCACTAAAAGAGTGTAATAGTGAAAGTAAGTTCAGTTGTCTAAGTGGAAGCAGTCAGCAGCAAGCGCGAACGGACAGAAATGTTTGCTTTTATTTATGGCGGAGGATGGCAGAGCAGCATTAACTGTCTCTACGATGGAATTACTTTTGCTTAATAAAGTTTATTCATGCCTCTACTTTCTTAATGTCATTATTACTAACAGCTGCCGAAGCATGGTACCAAGAGGGAGGTGAGGTGACGAATGACTTAGAAGATGCCCGTAGGGAGGAAAGGGTAGGAAGCAGAGGCAGAGGTAAAGAGGGGTGAGCCGTGAGGTCACATAACAAGAGAGAGATGACAGAGCAAGAGATGGGTGAGGAGAGAAGGAAAGATATATAGAAAGATAGGGTGTTGAGGGAAGGATAGGTAGACTAGATAGAAACTAAAGACAATCAAAGTTAGAGGTAGACAGGGGGTGTGTGTGGGGGTGAGATTTAGAGAGAAAAATAGAAGCAAATAGGAGAAAGAAAGAAACTGGGTACTCCGCTACATAATGCTCCCAAACAGGGCGTTACACGTCGGTGATTGTTCAACAACTTTGAGCAATGTTTTTAATTTTTAGGACAACAAGGTTATGGTAAAAATGTACTGTATTTTGCTCCGGAGAAAAAATATTTCTCTAGTATGGCCTGCAACAAAACTGTAGTCCAAATTATCTACAATACTTTAGGCCTTTGTTTCTCACTCCCAAATGTCATTACATTGAAGTTTATTTTTCAAATGTGTAACTGTAATGTAGTAAATAAGTCTGCACAGGTGCTCAAGCCCGAACATAGATGTAGATATACACCTAATAGTAGCTACGACACACAGCTGTTGCAGATAGTACAATAAAGAATCCCTGCCAGCCAGCACAGCTTCTCTGGGAGAGGCTTGAGATAGCTTGCAGTTTAACTCTTTCTTAGCATTAAACAGAGGCCTACATGCTGCCTGCAAAGTGCCCTGCAGGGTCTGTTTACTGGATCTGGGTAAGTGAGTCTGTTTTCCCCATTTCGAGGAATGCCAGCTCACCTCGCCAGCCCATTCCTGAGATTGCCTTAAGTGAAGGTGCCAAACCCTGGAGGTACCAAAGTAAGCTTACCGAATGTGACAGCAGGTGTAGGGTCCCTATCAACCTCTCTTCCTCACAGGACTCACTTTGCTTGAGAGACCTATGGCGAGCCATCTTGAATCATTACAGCTGTTTCGTAGAGCTACTATTCCTACATATATATCATGAACAAATAACAACTACCAATGTCTGGTAGCTATTCAACTGTCCAAAGCATCAGCCGATATGCAGGAATTCTACCACAGCACTGGATAGAGCAGGAAGTAGAGGTACTTGTGGTGGTGAGTTTAGGATTGTGGAAAGCTTTGATTCATACAGTTGAGTTCACCAACACCACTGAACAAGCAGTGGGCTTCTAAATGCTCCACTGCAACATACCACACACTCTCCACCTCTGCCCGAATGGGCAAGGCTAATTTGCTATGTTTGTCCATATTGTATGTTTGGATTTTTCACAATCATTTGACTACTTCAGTGATGTAACATTGAGGACAGCACCAACACTCTGAAAATTGTTCCAGTGCCACTTGCTTGGGTGCCTTTCTTTGACATTTTCATGCTTTCTAGCTTGAGTGCCTTTCTTTGTGTGGTGTTGTTATGCTTTCTGGCTTGGTTGGTTGCCTTTGTATGTTGTTTCCATGATTTCTTTCCTGGGTGCCATTGTGTGACGCTTCCATGATTTCGGGCCTGGGTTCCTTTGTCTGATGTTTCTTGGTTTCCTTGTCTGATAACTTATGTGTGAGATTTCCATGCTTTCTGGCCTGGGTGCTTATGTGTGACATTTTCACACCTTATGGCTTGGAATGGATGCTTATGTGTGACACACATTTCCATGCTTTCTGGCCTTGGTGCCTATGTCAGGTCCTCATTTCGGTTTACGATTTACTATGCTTTGAAAGTTGATACAGCTAAATATGTTAAGAAAATATGTTGTGCACCATTTTGGTTTTTCTCTATACAAAATGTTCTTGAGGGGAGAATTCCCCCAATGCAAACATCTCTAGCAGTCGTTAAGCTCTCTGTGCTCGCTTGCTATGCACCGTATGGGGGCTGGTCTAACAAAACTTGCCAGTCCTGCTTTGGGTTCCCATCCTGGCCCTGAGTGTCAATGAATGAACACTTTTTGTAAATCAGTGTGTAACTAACTCTGCACACTTCCACCTCACCCTGCTTTTGTTTTAATACTGCAGGAAGCCACAGCTTAAAAGTGAGGCAAACTTTAAAGACTTTGTGTCTCTTTCCAGTGAGCGCTGCAGGGCGGGCGGGCGTATGAACTGGAAAATGTCCGAAGATGGGTGGACAAAGAAGGATCCATTTGGATTATACTTGTAGTCAGTCATAGATGGTAATATATGTGCAGATGCAGAAATGTCTTTGGAGCAAACTGCAAAAAAATATTAATTGTGCATGTTATTACTGAGATGATTTGACATCACACTTCACACATGTCTAGCGTGTTTTCTTTCACTTTGATTCCCTAGAAGGTCACACACTGGGCAGAAGAAGATTTCAAGCTACTTCACAAAATGTAAGCCCAAAGATGATGAGGAGCCTACTAATAAACTAGCTAAAAAGACCATGTACTTCCAGTGGATGAAGGGAACAACAAGGAAGATGAAGTGCAAGCAAAAGCACTAGATGAGAGTGACACCACTACTAGCAACAGTGTTTTCACCCCTACAGAAGAAAAGACACAAGATAGTCTTCTCAGAGATGAGCAGCAGCATCATGCTGAGGAGATTGCTGCTGAGACAGAGGAAACACCAAGCACTAGCAAACAATGTGACACAATATCACTGAAACCACATTCAGTCAGAGTTTTTAGGAAAGGCATTCTTCCTAAAGGTTGGAAACATGACCAAAAAATATATTTCCAACACAAGCATCCGTGGTTAATTGTTAAAGGCCCTAACCTTGGCTGTTCTGTGTGTCGCCAAGTCCGTGTTCTTGGTGCCGAGAAATCCAGGGGAATGAAATTGTCCAAAGAATGGGCTGACTCTACTGTGAAGGCATATGGCACCAATATAGAACAACAGCAGAAATCATTGAGGAAAAAGATTGGAGAACATGCGCAAAGCAAGGCTCATGTTGCAACTTTACAAATCTTAGAAAATGCAAAAAAAAATTCCTTTATTGCAAGTAACTTCAAAAGCGCAATCTTTACAAATGTCAGCAACAGCCGGAATATTCCGTGTAGCTTATAAGGAAGCAAAGCAGAACAGGTCAGCGTATGGTTTTGACACGGAGATAGACTGCCACCAGTTAAATGGACTGGAAATGGGTTGAATTTTGCACGCCAATGTAGCTTGCTCAAACATACAACGCCACATATCCTCAGAAATGAAGAGGAAGATATTTGCCAAAATTATTGAACTTTCCCCAAAAGTATGTCTTTTACTAGATGATGCCACTGCGTTAAATAGAAAAAGTTCTTCAATTGTGTACATGCGAATGCCGCTGCCTGCCATGGACTCCCCAGCTAATATTTTTGTTGACCTCATTGAGCTGAGTGATTTGTCAGCTGACGGCATAGTAAGCAGTTTACTATCTGCTCTAAAAAAAGATCCTGTTAATATAAGTGAGGACTTTCTCTCCAAATGCCTGGCTTCAGTTGCCTGTGATGGAGCTTCAGTGATGTTTGGCCGTCACAGTGGTGTTGTAAAGAGGTTGCAAGAAAAAATCTCAGCCAATATTACAGCCTGGCACTGCTCAGCACATCGCCTGGAACTTGCCGTTCATGATGTCATGAAAGATATTGGCGCTACAAATCACTTCAAAAACATACTCGATAAGCTATATTCTCTGTTTGCCACATCTGTTAAAAACCGTTTGGCGCTAAAGGAGTGTGCAGAAGCTCTTGACATTCAGCTTTGCAGAATAGAGTGTTAGATACTCATTGGGTTGCATCAAGCTCTAGAACAGTAGAGGCTGTTTGGAATGCTTATACTTCTCTCTACAAGCATTTTACTAGTGTAGCTGATGATAGTTCCCGTGACAGTTCCAATTGAAATATGTACACAGGCCTTATCATCTATCCAGTTTGTTGCTAATCTTGGCCTCATGTATGATGCCCTTGACGAGTTATCAGAGTTATCACTCGAGTTAAAGAAATGTGATTCTACAATCATTGATGCTCATCGGGCTATTTGTCGGCAAATAGCAGTGTTTGAGGCAATGGTAGACAGACAAGGGAACCATTTCTCGCAGTGTAAAAAGGCAATGGAAGAAAACATATTCCAGGGTGTGATGCTGCACAAAGGAATGACCACTGACAAAATCATTGAACAGGGACAGTTTTTTCATAGCCTTGCAGAAAATCTAAGACATTGTTTGTTGTTTACAGGCGGTACTAATTCTGCTGACAAAAAGGCTGAGTATGATACACTGATTAGCGAAGTGAAAGTTTTATACAAACAGTACTGGCCTGATGAGCTACCTGTTCTTTATGGTGAAAGGGATATTGAGTCTCTGTGTAAAAGATTCAACATTGCCAGTCGGGAAACCATACATGCGTACAGAGAGTATAAGAAATCTGGAGGACAAGAAATTAAAAGGCAGTTCAAGGAGCTTTTGATGGCTTTGCACACTATTGCTATCAGTACTGCAGAATGTGAGCGGGGCTTTTCTCAAATGAATCTTATTTGCACATCTACAAGAGCATCATTGCTGACTGAAACAATATCTTCTTTAATGTTTTTAAATCTTGTTGGTCCACCATTTAAGAGATTCAATCCAATCCCCTCTGTTCAGTCATGGCTTGCAAAAGGGCATAGAGCAGCTGATGACACTAGGAGTAAAGCAAGGAAAGAGGAGGACTTGGAATGCGCAAGCAATTTAGACTGTTTGTGGGCTTTTCTAGAAAAATCGATGCTAGCCCAGTCCAACTGACAAAACGTGTCATTGCAATGTTTTAAAATATTTAGGCTTTACTGTGTTTTTTGGATATTTAATTATTGCTGTGTACTATATATATATCGAGCAGCAGGAAGCTGGGATCCGTAAACCGGAATCGGAAACTGTACTCCGGTAGGAGGAAGCTGCCCGAGCCCCTGTGAGGAGAACACACGTACCTATTGGGACGAAAGGAGTCCGAGTCGACCTGTTACTCACGGGGAAGCTGCTGACAGCCGAGTCCAGGTAGGACAGTGAATGAAAGTCACAGAGGAGAGAGTGTCTAGCAATCAGCGCTGTATACTTTAAAGGAGCGCAGACTGCTTGTTTCTTCAGTGTATGCCAAAAAAACGCTGCCATTGAAAGCCAATATGTCCGCTGACATGCTGAAACGCAGAGAGGAAGTTGCGGGCCACATGTTTGTGGAAAATCCGGAGGGGGCAAGTCTTGTACCCATTTCGGAGCATGATGTCAGCGGTAAAAGTGGCCCCAACGTGAGAGAAATATTTCGGAAGCTAGAAAAGCTCATGAAATGCGAGCAGTCAAAGTGGTGGGAACATAAATCCCTGACTCGCTATCTATCAGTTAAACGTGTCCCACGAGGTCTCAGAAGCACATTGGCTCCGAGCTATGAGAGCCCGGACCCAGCTATGATGGCTGAATGGGCTGAGACCAATTTGGAGTACTCTGCACGCTTGATGGGCATTCTAGCCAAATATGCTGACAGTGACAGGGTGAAATTACAAATTGAAATAGAGGCTGTGGAAGCGGAATTTGCCATAATGGACAATACAGATCAAACAACCAAAATGAGGGACGAAATGATGGCAAGACTTGCAAAAGAGGAAGATGTGATAAAGAAAAGAAAAACTTTTAAATTTGAGCGGGACAGACTTGATTATCTTCACGGACAAATTTTTACCTTTGCGCGCCGTTATGACAACATTAAGGCGCAGGTTAGCAAAGGTGGTCAAAAAGTAAGGCAAGGCACTACTGCATCTGCTTCCTCGACGGATCTCAGTTCAGCTGCCGAAAGCGACTCGGATAATGATCGAAGAGAAAACATGCAGGCGGGGTTTACCAAACTGTCTATGGCGCAGGAGGTAAATTTCCTCTGCGAAAGTCGCCGGGACACACTGAGATTAAAATCGAAAGGAGACCCCAAACAAAACGGCAAAGGGCCAACAACAAGCGGCTCCAACGACGCAAGTGCCACCAGATGAAATATGAATGGAGGGAAGAGGGGCAATCGGGGAAACAGAGGCAAATGGAACAGATTTCAGAATCAAACACAAGCCTTAACCCAACAGCAATTATAAATTTGACCGACATTGTTCTAACTCCCAAGGAAAAACAGATCTTGGGACTTGGACTATCATACTGTCCCCCGAGCAATATGAATTATGCGAATCTGAGGATGGATACCTTCAGATTTATCAGGAAACTAAAACTAAGCAAGTACCATCGTTTGCAACCATATAGAAAACAAAGGAATCAGGCTGTACAAAGTCCCACGTTGCTCACAACTGGAGCAGACACAACCCTGAACGACATATGGGATTTACAACAAGAGGGTCAAGATTTGATACAGCCCCTGATATCTGGCACATATTCTGACAATGCTTTAGGCTACACTTCCTTCAAAAAGAAATCAACTTTTTTGCCAATCATGACACATGACAGTCTGGATTTATATCAGGATTTTGTTATAAAAGATTTAAAGAAAGTATATGCCACTACCAATAAAAAACATACCATCATAAGCCGACAGAATCAATGTTACAATAACTTGATTGAAAAACTCAAATCCGACAAAAATGTAATTGTGAAACAGGCGGACAAAGGGGGAATATTGTCCTTTGGCACCGTGATGATTATGTGAAAGAAGCTGAATCACAACTAGGAGACCCGGATTGTTATAAGAAAAGTAATCTTACAGCGATAAAAAAGGCTTGGTCGGAACAAAATTCGAAATTGATGGCATGGAGGAGTGGGGGTTTAATCTCAAATGACGAATTCAGATATTTAAAGAAAGACTGTCCAGTGATACCGACTTTATATTCATTGCCGAAAGTTCACAAGAATTCATTAACACCACCCGGAAGACCTATTTTATCGGCAATAAATAGCTCCACAGAAAACATTTCAAAGTACATTGACTTCTTTTTACAAGAATGGGTAAAAATGTTGCCTTCTTATGTGAGAGACACAACAGACTTCATTTGCAAACTGAGTAATTTAGAATGACAATTACATTTTAATGACTCTAGACGTTACTTCCCTATATACGTCGATAAGACATTGCGATGGTATAAAAGCCGCTGAGCACCATTTATCCAGACGTCCTGAGAACTGTTCCGGTCACAATCGGATGATTGTAGGCATGCTGAAACTTTGCTTGGAGCAGAATTATTTTGTTTTCAATCGACAGATATACCAACAATTGAGGGGTGTGGCCATGGGGGCCTGCTTTTCCCCCAGCTTCGCGTGCTTGCACATGGGGCTGTGGGAGGAGCGGGTCCTCATGGGGTTACATGGCCAAATGATGAGAACAAATGTTATGATGTATCTGAGATACATCAATGATCTCTTCTTAGTTTGGAAGGGATCGAGATCCAGTGCAGAGGAATTTGTAAAACTGATAAATGTTAACTCTTTAAATTTGCAATTTACCTCTCAAATAGACAATGTCTCTGTAAACTTTTTGGACGTAGAGGTCTTCGTTAGAGATCACAAAATAGGGACTAGATTACATAGGAAAAAGACAGCGGGGAACACAGTACTTCACACTACAAGTCAACACCCGTGTCACCTCATCAACAGCATCCCCTACGGGGAAATGCTTAGGTTGAGGAGAATCTGTAGCTCAGACAGCGATTGTGATATTGCACAACTAGCAAGCAAACATCGCTTCCTAGAAAGGGGTTATAAAGAAAACATTCTGGATAAAGCCATCAGACGGACTAGAGCCAAAACAAGAGAAGAGGCCCTAATTCCTAAAACCAAAGAACCAGTAACAAACCCCGATAACACTAACATTAACTCCAGAATCATAGTCCCGTATAGTCAGCAACACTCAGAAATTAAGAAGATCTTCCTCAAGAATTGGAACCTAGTAAAGGGGGATCCAATAATTGGAGGAGATGTCTCCATAAGACCAGAAATTACCTTTCGTAGGTCTCCTACTATGGCGGATGCCCTAGTTAACAACAACTTGGAGACAGCCCTGTCCGGCACATGGGAGGCCCTGAACAAGGGCTTCAGGAAATGTGCTTATTGCAAAGCCTGTCGCTTCGGAGTGAATAAAACTCACTATATGAGTCCATTCAGGGAAAAACCCATACCCATCACTAAACGCTTGACCTGCAAGATGGAGTTTGTAATTTATGTTTTGCAGTGCCCCTGCGGCTTAAATTACGTAGGTAGCACGCGACCCCCTGCACACAAACGTATACTCCAACACATTAGAGCAATAACTGGCAAGGATCAATCTTACCCGGAAGCACGTCACTTTGAATCATTGCATAACAGTGACCCTAGCAGTCTCCAATACTATCTGATTGACACAGTATTACCCTTAAAACGGGGAGGGGATAGAGAGGGCAAATTACGCCTCTTGGAGACTAGATACATCCTAGAGATGAACAGCAAGAGCCCAGCAGGACTCAATGACCGGGAAGACTTACACACTTGCTTAAAGGAATTATGATGCTTGCTTTATGATAATGTGTCTATCTCTGATACAATTGATAACAGGTTTACTAGCTGATTGCATGTGTTTCTCCTCGCTGTGTGCGTATAGTCACCTTTGACTCTGTTCTGATTAGGGAAGTTAGACATACCTCTGCTGATGCTTAAGAACAATCTAGCTCAGCTATAATAGAAAAGTATGAACCTTCAAAATTCCGGTATCTAAAACTTCCATCTTTTCTGTGAAATGATTTTATAATAATGATGTTATCATTAGAAATCCTTTTTTTATCCTTTGCACCAGCACTTTATTTTAGACACTTTATTCACATTTCACAGCTATTATTATGGGTTGTTTGTAAAAAGAATATAAGCGGATTAGGCGATGGCTTCTCCCTTGTTTCTTGGATGAGTTGCTCACTTGAGCACTTCCAGGAAATTGATTAACAAAATTATAAATTATCGTGCATTAGCCGACTGATTTGAACGGTTTGAAATCTTTCCCACAAGATGTATATACATGAAATTTTAATGTATATGTTTATGCGTTTTTTATAGAGTAACATATTTTTGATATTTATATATATATATATATTTATATGTTTTCTATGGAATAATGTATATATACTTTTGATATTGTTGATATATATTTTTGATATTTTTGATATTCATATTTATGTGTAAATAACTATGTATATATAATTAGGATGCATTCAATTTTATGTATCAATTTATGTGGGATTAGAGCAATTGGGCACTTTGCCGTCAATCATGTTTCAAATTTAGAATAAGGTGAAATGATTTAATTATGAACTTTTCACTTTAAATGAAGCCTTATATGCCACGCCCCTATTTGGAATATTTATACCCTTGTCTGTTTCACTGTCACGTCATGTGATCAAGCCTCGTTTTGGAGGCGAAACGCGCCATGGCGGATGGCTGCCAACAACTTGCACAAATAAATCACTGAGGAATTATCACGAAATTTGGGTTTACTCGGCGCTATTCTTTTCTGGGGAGGAAAGATTTGTGAATAACGGTTTCGTTATATATATATATATATATATATATATATATATATATATATATATATATATATATATATATATATATATATATAGGTTATTTATTTGTATTTGTTTGTTGCCAATTTCTTTAATATGTTGTTATAGTTGTCTCTTCTTTGTTTGGATGTTATATTTATTCGATTTTATATCATTCATTTTATTTTTATAAGACTTAACTTGCTTTTTTGTTTTTCATTTTAGAACATATTTATTTGCATTTACATATTTTATTTTAAATAATTTTGTCTTCATATGTTTATATTTTATATGGCACTATGGCCATTTTGCACTAATACTAGGTATGACTTACTTGAAATACGGTCAAATTCAAACAGCCCCGCCATTACCGATTCCTTTGGCCTAGGTAGCTCTAGGACTTTTTGGTGTAGATTACATTTTTCTGAGTTTTATGGTAAGATACAAGTCTTTAATTAAAAAGTCATACTTGGAATATAAGCCTCTTTTCTATTCTCTGTCTTGTCTGTGTGATACAGAACTGCATAGTTCCATGTTTTTGTAACTATTCTGAATGTCTAATAAATGCACATATAGATGCAGGGGACTAAGTTATAGTAACAATCCCAATTGAGAATCCTCTTTTTTCAATTGTTTCTCTAACAGAATACTCAACTATACTGAATAGCCACATACACATTCAGCCACTGGAAGTGCCATGACTGACTCATTCAAGAATTTTGCATGAAGGTATTCAGTTTATCTGTTTAGAGTGTTTTCACAACACTTTGGTTTATTTTGACACATAAGCTATGTAAAAGTTGTACCTTAGAACTCATAGACTCTGTTAAAAATGGCATACCCTACCCCAGTAGTGTCCTTTCCCCAAATCAGCACATACAGCACTGAAAGTGTCCCTTTTCAATTCATTAGTGATTTTAGCTAATTTATTCCAAAATTGTGCTTTAAATGCACTTTTCAGTTAATCTTTTCCAAAATGTTCACAGGGCAGGGGAACCTCCTATCAAAACCTTACTATGAGGATGGCTCCCTAGCTGAAATTCGGATCCGGTATATATTACATCTGACTTTTAGCAGTGCCAGTTGAAGATGTGGGTGTAGCTAATATAGGAAGTGGGTGGGGGCAGTAAAGGAAGTGGGTGGAGCCAGATAAAAGTAGGTGTGGCCTCCGACAAACATTTGAGCACCTGCACTTCATATTTTACAAATTAAGCACTGGTAACAATAATGTACACTCATATACACTGTACATCAAATCAATATGGGAATGTCCTTAGGACTAACATGCATCACATTAGGATTGTCAATGCTTTCTTTTGTTTTACTGGGATTTCCATTTAAAAATCATTGTTAATAAAGTTTGTTACTGAAATTGGGATAATTATGAATGAAAAGACTGAGAGAAAACTGAGAATACACTCATTTGTCAAATGAAATCCTGGAACTAGAAACATGATACAGTATTCCTCCATGTCACTGTGGCCAAAAGTGACTTCCAGAGAATCCTTTTCAATACATCAGCTTCTTTGCAATTTTCCCAAAGAATGGCATACCCAAAACAGTGAATTTCTCCTAGTTTGTACCTATCATTTGAGAAAAAACCCTGCAGCTCTGTATTCTGTTGAGAAACATAGATTCATTTTTTCTCTCTGAAGGGGAGACAACCACATACTCCTCTTTTCCCTTCTTCTCATCTGCACTTTCATTTCATTGTGTTTGGGGAGGGGACTGGGCCGTCTTTACCACTTTTCATTCTGTCGTGTTCCACCCGGACCTGTCTGATTGGGGCTCTGCACCTCAGAAAACACACCCTGTAACTCCCTCCAGTAAGGTGTGTCCGGAGGCTATTTAATAAATGGGGGAAGACCGCACAGGGTCTTCAGGGCCATACCACTGAGCCAAGTTTGTGTGTGTCTTTATTGTCTTGTGGGTCGCTGAGCGAGGCCGTACCATGTGGGCAACCTCTCTCACCTCACAGGGGTCCCCCAGCACACATTCCTGCATTCTACTGCACGATTTCTATTCCCAAGATGGCTGCCCTCTCGTTCTTTGCAACTGTTTTCTAATCTTAACCCTAGTTCACTACACCTCTTGTTCATTTGGTATTTACTAATAGGACAGTTTCACCAATGTGCTCTTGTTTGTGCATTTAAAAACAATGAAATGCTTTACCAATTTACCAACACAATACAAGAAACGTTTACAATCATGTTCACTAGTGTGTTATTAACCATTTTCTTTACCATCTGTATGTTTACGTTCAAAACAGACAATAGATTGCCTGCAATAGAACTTCATAATTGGACACTGTGGTTGAAATTGTGCTTTAAAATGCATGACATGTTACTATGTTAGGCAAATGCATTGATAAGCCCTCAAGATGGAACTTGGTGTCCATTAGCACTAGACCAATTAAGAAACCAGGTGCCATGTGAAGACTATGATCCAGGGTTTAAAGTCATTCCTGAAGCATGATTCTTGTATGCAACTCTCACTCAACCAGTCCCAAAGCCAGCGAGAACATTTGTCTTGTCATAAAACAAATTACCGTCATTAGGCTGAGGTATTTAAATGAGCCATGTGAGAAACTTGGTAGTTGGTTGAGAGAGATGAAACCCTACCCAAGCAAAAGCCACAATCCTTGTCAGGGTGAATCACAAACAGTCACTAAATTATCTTGCCCTTAACCTTGTGGTAGCATGGCATCAAAGCAGTCCAGAGTCAATGTGTTTAGTGTTTATACAGCACACAAACAGTAATAAAGTGAAAACACAACACAAGAAAAATCCTACACCCATGTTGAAAAATAGAGTACAATTCACTAACTTTTCTGACATAAAGACAACAGCAATCCAATCACTAGAATCACTTGCCTTTATCTGCTCTTGTGAGAACGAGTAAAAGTCAAAAATTCAGGCCAACAGCGTTGGAGCACGGGCCTGATGCAGGGATCAGGTTAGTCCAGCTGAAAAGGTTACCTACTAAAGTCCAGCGCAAATAGTTCCATTCGCGGTGGAGGAGGCTGAAAGGAGCAGGGAGAGTGTTGCAGAAGGATGTCACTGTAGCTTGAAGAGCAGGCCAGGCATCGCAGAAGCTTGATTCTGTTGGGAGTCGTGGATGGTCGTTGCTGTAGATTCACATTGGCGGTTACCATGGGCTGTCGATGCTGTAGTGTGAAGAGATGATCTTGCGTTGTGGCTGGCAGAAACTGTTGTGTGATGGGTCAGGTTCACTGAAGGTTAGCAATTGTGGTTGGGGCAGGCAGAAAAATCTTGGTGCCAACGGACCTGTTCGCAAATACGAAGATCCCAAAACTTCAAGATTCTCCTTTTTGAGTTAGACGAGTACGCTCTGTTGCCAGCCAAGTGTCCAGGTTCTTGTGATGCACCTCTTGTGGAGCAGGGACTCACTCTTGCAGAGGCTAGCAGGGCTTAGACAGTCACAGTTGCAGGTCTAATTGCAGTACCAGGCAGCAGGTCAGCTGGGCAGATGTAGGGAGGCCTCTGGAACTTGTTATGTCCCTTTAGTCCAGAACAGGAGGCAGTTCAGCTTGTCCTTCATGTAACTGAGCATAGAATGAAGGAAACAGGACCAATCTTCATTCTCGGTGAGGAAGGCAGGCCTCAAGTAGCCGGGTGCCATTCTTCTGTAGTGTCCATAGGTGCAGGATTATACTGAAGAGTAGGTCTATGGGTCCCCTTTTTATATCTGGTGCCCACTTTAAAGAGGGAGAATCTTCTGGAGATTTCCTCCTTCAGGGGTGTCTGAAAGGTCCTGCTTCCCTGCGCTGGTACCAGTCCATCTTGGAGCACAATACGCTAGTGTGAATTCCTTTCTGTGTGAGCTGGGCCAGTGCCTTTGAAATGCTAGTGTGTATGTGACAGCTCCACACATCACCATAAAGCCAGGATGGCCCATCCAGCCAACACCCAGACTCTCCATTGTGATACTTTCTGGTAAGAATACACAAAGACCAGCTGCCAACTACACCTAATCATGTGACCCAGGAACAGGATGCAGGCTCCAAATGTTAGGACAGGAAAATGACAACTTACTCAAATTGTAACTTAAAATTCGACTTTACCTTTAAAGACAGTTTTAAATTGCAATTCCTCAGACACCAAACATTACATTCCTACGACCTCCCACACATACGTTATCACGTATTAAATGTAATCGATAGGGAGGGGGGGGGGTAGGGGGGGGGGCATTGCTATTATTGTAAAAAACCCAGTGGAATGCTCCCTGCTCCCGATTAAGGTGGATAATTGTGAGGTGGGAGAGTTTAACATTAAGATCGGCCCTCGTGAATCCATATCTGGCATTCTAATTTACAGGCCCCCGGGAGCTATGGGGAATTTTAGACTTAGCCTGCTGGAAGGGGTCGCCCATCTTGCCATCAGACACAGCAAACTGTTGGTGCTGGGTGATTTAAATATACATTTAGAAGATCCCCTTCTGAAAGATGCGGTGGATCTGCGACAAGTTTTTCAAGAGCTGCAACTTGATCTGAGAAGTGATGCCGCTACTCATGAGCTAGGCCATTGTCTGGACCCTGTGTTTGCCAGCTGGGAGGGGGTAAAAGTGTTGACACCTCAACCACTCCCCTGGTCGGACCACTATCTAGTGCCACTTCAATTCTGTTATCCACCCCAGAAGACAGTTAGTAATGACAATAGTAATTTTCCCCAGCGGAAATGGAAGCAGTTCTCCAAAGAGGCTTTTAACTCGCTCATACAGAGGGTGGGTCCACCTGTGGGCAGGGACAGTGACAGGGCAAACACTGAATTCAATGAACTTATTCTAACTGCCTTGGACTCGCTGGCTCCCCGTAGCAGTTACAAGACGAAAGGTGGCAGACAACGAACTGCCCCTTGGTTTACCCAGGAGTTACAGCTAATTAAATCGGAATGCAAAAAACTTGAACGGAGCTGGCGGAGGAAGCCGTGCTCGCAGGGCAAGAGTTGCTATAGTTTAGCGCAGAAAAGATATCAATGCGCAGTACGCAGGGCGAAAGCAAAACACTATCAGTCCCGGATAGAGAAAGCAGAGTGCTCGTCTAGAGAGCTCTTTAAAATATTTAAGGAGATATCCCTGGTATCTAGTTCCAATGCCCCAATAGTAGATTCTGTTGCAGAATGCAACAGGGTAGCTGACTTCTTTTCTGGGAAGGTAAAGAAAATCTATGCCTCTTTTTCTAAACAACCCGTAAGTGGCACAGAATTTAGGGCGGCGATGATACCCATCGATACGTGCGCCACATTACAACTGTTCACAGTTCCTCCTACTGAGAGCTTAACCAGGATCTGCTGCAGTGTCAGATCAGGCTCTCCCCTTGATCCGGCTCCTCCCAGAGTGGTGAATGGCGGTCTGTCAGTGCTTGAACCTTACATCAGGCATGTACTGCAGACGTCTTTCTCCACTCAACAGCTCCCGGGGGACTGGAAGAGGGCGGTTGTGCTGCCTATTAGGAAAAAGTCCAACGTTAGCCTAGAAGTGTTGGAGAACTTAAGGCCCATATCGTTGCTTCAATATTTGGCCAAAGTTGCAGAAAAGGTGGTGAATTCTCAATTAGTTGAACATCTTGAGAGAGTTAATATTCTTCACCCCTCCCAATCGGGTTTTCGGGCGGGCTTCTCGATAGAGACAGCTCTTCTGCGGGCCACGGAGACCCTCAGAGCTGGAGCGGATGCCGGGCATACCATGGCCTTAATAATGCTCGACCTCAGCGCAGCGTTTGACACTGTAGCTCACTCCATCTTGCTACAGTGTCTAAACGAGGCTGGGGTCGTAGGGGCCGCCCTGAACTGGCTGCAGTCGTTCCTGACGGGGCGCTGCTTTCGAGTTCAACAGGGGTCCTGCCGCTCCTCCGAGGTGCCACTGGACCAGGGAGTGCCACAGGGCTCAGCGTTGAGCCCTACACTCTTCAATCTTTATATGGCCTCCCTGGCCAAGGTTGTCCAAGCGTTTGGGGTGGAGTTGGTGTCTTACGCCGACGACACTCAACTGCTTATCTCGTTGTCCCAGAACCCCACAGGAGCATCCTCCAATTTTAAGGCATGCATGCAGGCCTTGGCTGACTGGATGGATGCCCATTGTTTAAAACTTAATGGGTCTAAAAGTGAGGTTTTAGTGGTGGGCGGTAAGAGCAGTAGCTGGTCAGCCGATTGGTGGCCATCTTGCCTGGGAGCTACCCCTGTACCGTGTGAGGAAGCAAAAAACCTAGGAGTGTGGGTAAACCCCACGCTGTCCTATGAGGGTCACATTAGACGCCTTGTGGGGAAATGCTTCGGGGTTCTGAATAAGACACTGGATCTTCTCCCCTTGACTGCCAGAAGGACGATAACGCAGGCTTTGGTCACCTCTCGGTTGGACTATGGGAACGTTTTGTTCCTTGGTACCACCGAGAGGAGTATGGGCCGTCTGCAGGTCATCCAGAATGCGGCTGCTCGCCTGGTGCTGAGGAGGCCAAGGAGAGCCAACTCACAGAAGGCGTTGGACGCCCTCCACTGGCTCCCCATAAAGAAGCGTGTTTTGTTTAAATGCTTGGTTATGTGCCACCGGATTGTCTGGCTAAGGGCCCCTGCCTATCTTCGGGACCTAGTCTGCGGATACGAGCCGCCCAGGGCCCTTCGCTCGGGTGGTACGGGGCTGCTGACGGTTCCGCGGATAAAGAGATCCAGAATGGGAGGGCAATCCTTCACACTACTGGCCGCCCAAAATTGGAACAAACTCCCGCTAGCCCTTAGACTAGAGAGCAGAGAGGGACCATTTCGTTCTATGCTGAAAACCTACTTGTACATACTGTAAGGTCTGGGTAGGGGGGTTTCCTCTGAGGTCTGTTTGCTTCTTCTCCACTAGCGCGGGGACACGCCGAGATGGCGTTACTGAGCGCTCTACAAAATCCTTTATTATTATTATTATTATTATAAAGTAATCCAATACTATCCTGTGGGAGAGTCAGGCCTTGCACTAGTGAAAAACAAATATGTTTTTCACTACCAGGACATGAAAAAAATAGCAGTAAATGCCCAACATTTTAAATACCATTCACCCTGCCCTAAGGGCTGTTTAGGAGCTATCCTAAGGATGACTTCCAAATATTAAAGTGGAAGGTTTAGGACTGCCAAAGGGTTTATTTTGGCTGTCAAATTGGCAGTTTAAAACTGCAGACATAGGCTGCAATGACAGGTGTAGGGCATGTTTTAATAGGCTACTTAAGTGGCTGGCACAATCAGTGCTGCAGGCCCACTAGTAGCATTTAATTTGCAGGCCCTTGGTACCTGTAGTACCAACTTCCTAGAGACTTCTGAGAAAATGAAATACGCCAATTGTCTGTCAGACAATTTCACCATGTTTAAATGAGAGAGCACAAGCACTTTCGCACTGGTTAGCAGTTGTAAAGTATGCAGAGTACTACAAAATAGTTCTAGGCAGAGGATCAACCATGTAGTCGATACTTTTAGTGAAAGAATTCCACCACAGTGCCCAAATTTCATATCATGTTTTCCCAACTGCACCGAAAATCACTTTCAGCCCAGCCATAATTGTGACCTTTTAATCTGAAGGTAAAACACCGTATAAAGCCAGACAGTCAGCCTCCGGTGAAGTGGGAACGGCAATGGGGCGTGTTGCGTGACTTCTGTGGCTTCTTGTTTTAAGTGGTTTTTCATCTGGAGGACTTGCTCGCCTTGGCACATTGCTCATCATGCCTTTGTGCTTGCTTCAAGACTGTAGACTCTTTATACGTTCTGAAACTCGGAGGTGACAGGCAGTGAATGTATTTACAAATTAATTAACTGGTGCATGCTTCAGTATAGCGAATTCTTATTCAGTGCGAACTGCGAGCTGCTTCAAGTTCCATGGGCGGCACTCTCACTGCCGAAGGTGCAGGCCAAAAAGAAGATGTTGTATTACAAGGAGGGTTTTAGAAGATTATCATTAATTAGCTGTCTGGCGGTGAGCAGGCCCTGCCTGTGCTGACAGTGATACAATATCTTTTAATCTTTACCAAGGGAAAGAGAAATCCATCACTCTGAGCAGCGCAGGTAGACATTGGGCGGGAGCTCAGTTCAATTAAATTCGAAGACAGCATCAGCGATGATGTGCTGTAGAGAGGCATGGGGAAATCTACCAGGTCCTTTAGGTAGTGAAAGGATGTAACAATGTCTATTCATTATCTTGACAAGCAACCACAGAAAGAATGAGAATACTTGTTTAAAAAATATTCAATAGAAAGGAATCCCCTAGCATTATGCTACTCTTACTATTAGCTCAATTTGTGTTAACCGATTATCCGGTCTATCCAGCAATATCCCTAAAATAACTTTGATTATGAGCTACAGAACTTTGATTACAACGTTTATAAAATATTTGGAAAAGCACATAACATCTTATAAGGAAATAATTATTTTGTTCAAATTAGTAATCCAACTACTATACTTCAGGTTGCTTACTGTGGTTTACCCCGGCCTGGATTAAGAAAAATGCCATCTTGAGAAGGTCGCAGTGTAGACAAGGGGTATTTCTGCAAGACTGCAGTAGAGGCCAGGGACCCCTTCATTTGTCAGAATTTATCAGGGTTTTAATGATCTTTTTTTTAAATAGAAATCGAGACTTCTCACTTTGTTTTTATTGATTTTTTCCTGTCACCCTGGCATCATGATACTCTGACCATGACTGTTTTGTTTTTGTGTTTTTAGTCATATTGTTCTTCACAGACTCAGCCTGTGTGAATAGTTTATGGCCTTCTCCCTCAGGCCTTTCCCACAAGAGCAGGAGCCTGGTCCAGGAGAACAGCCCCTGAATCCCTGCTCATTTTCCTAATTGAACTGCACAAGTAGTCCAGTGTCTCCAGGCATGCACATGTACCTATGACTTTGGTGCGCCTCCACATTGGTTTATGCCTGCCAGAGTAAAGTTCAGAGAGTAGCCCACTACTCCCACCCAATCCTAGATTGATTAATGTTTGAACCCTTCACCAGTGTCCAGGTAAATGGTAGAAACGGTAAGGCTATTTTCGTGTGCTGTCTTCCATGTATGGCCCCCTTTGTCACACTTACGAAATACAAAGTAATCAAAAATTTGATTTTTCGTGAAAAAGGACTAAGTTGGGCAAGCGTGCTTTATCCTGTCGGCCCTAAGATGCATCTAACTTAGACTCTGTGTGTCGAGGTAGAACTGAAAAAAGACACGAAGGTGGCAAATGGGGAAATAACACACTGCGGGTACTTTTTTTCTCTGCAGGATACTTCTTCCTCATATAAGATTGAAAAGAAGTTATTATTATTTCTAAAAACCAATAAATTCAACTGTAGAGAGTGAAATGTTAATAATGTAAGTTGTATGGACTATTATCGGTATGGGGTAAAAATCTCAATTAGGAATAGAGGTATATTGAAAATCGGAAGTTCTCCACAAGGAAACACAAGACAACAAGGGAACAAGTAGACTCAAATAATAGTCTTTAATTACCTTATCTCACCCGTTGTGGCATATATTCGCCATCCTAGTTGGAACCTTGTACACAACAAATGTTACTATTGCATTGAGAATCAACCGTACTTGTATCTGTGTTACTTTGCGCCCTAATACATAACTCACATAAAGACAAGGCAAAAAGCAAACAATAATCCAAAAGTAATAGTTTACGCAAGGATGAAAACTACCGACTTTATTAAGTCCAAGACAGTCTAAAACACTCCACTAAAGACTAAGGGCAAAGTTTCTAAATGAAATAAACATTACAGCACAGCAATTTAATTGTTCCTCAGATTACAAAACAGTCATCCAAAATGGCAAACAACCACAAGGAACACCCAAAAGATCACTGGCCCTACAAACACTCTTGAGGAAGGCGTTGCATTCCATATGGCACAGTTGAACTAGTGGCACAATTAACTTTTTCTCAAACAAGGTGCCATTGATAAAATCAGGGACACACAATGGAAACAAAAGACACCCACAAAGCGATCACAAATTAAAAGCTACGGTGGGTGTGAATGAGGTAAAAGCAAGCACTACACCTATCTTTCTAAGTCTTAACTATCCACTGAACATTAAGTATGGAGCCAGTATTTAGTAATCGAAACCTCTACCCACAACACCACGACTAGATTGCCAATCATCACTTCTCTCTACACTTACTCTACAACATGCAAGTGACCTTAGAGGCTAGAATGTGCCGCATCCACAATGTGGGGCACGCCTGACACAGAAGATGTGTTTGAGACTGTTAGGGTCTGATATGGTCTAGGGCCAGAACACTTGTCCTAATTCCCCCATTGTTATCTTTTCTGCTCCTCCACCTCCTCTCCATATTCCTGGAACTAACCACAACTGTCCTATATTATGACACATTGAAATATAGAACCCTAGGTCACCAAGTAGCTCCACTTCTTATGGACTCCATCATTGCCACTTCTGGGTGGAATACATAAACTCACTGTCTTGGCAGTTGACCTCCATGGGCTCAACTTCTTTGTTCAAAGATAGATGCCTCGACTCATATTATGTACTCATGTAAACCCTTATTGCTTATTGGCTCCACTTTCTCTGGGCCTCATTATGAGTTTGGATGTGCAAGAGCTGGCGGTTCACCACCACCCGCTCCCACACCACTAAGCTCGAATACTGCCCGCCCCCAGATTACAATACAAATCACTGTCTGGCAGGCGTGCAGCATGGCGGCCCATCAGCAGTGCAGTAAAAAGGCTCAATGAGCCTTTAATACTGACCCACTGTGGGACAGCCACAGCACATTCCAGCACTGCATGGACTGTAAAGTGTCCATGCCAAGCTGGAACTGGGGGGCGCGCCTTGCAGACAGGGGGCACAACATTTGCCCTCCCTGCATGCACCTACCTACATGGGGCAAGAGAGGCTCTGTAGGGTCCCATTTGTTTTCCCAATGCCAGCTTTTACATGGCGGGATTGACTGCTATGTAAGGCTGGATGTCAGGAAACTCAAAATATGCTTGGTGGTGCCGCAGCAACACCTGCATCATATTCTTAGATCCTGACCTCCGTGCCATGCGTTCACTGGGGGTTGTGGCGGTCAAATGTGGTCCAACTGCCAAACTTATAATATGGCAGTCAGACTGATAGTGCAGTGGTGGCTGGACCCCTAACGCTGCGCATGCAAATCTGGCCGTCCATGGACCACCAGACTCGTAATAAGGCTCTTTGCCATTTTTGGGAGGATTCCACATTATAATGCACTGGTTGTTTTACAGTGCCTCAAGTTTGGTTGGTATCAATTGTGGTGCTTCGCATACAGTACAAACTGGATGCTTAACAGCTACTCTGATGGAAGTTATGTCTGTCACGTCTAGTTGGTCTCAGTGGAGCAAACATCTAGGTGAATTCCACTGATCCACGCTGAATGGTGGTTAAAATGTTGTATTTAGACAAAATATCAATTTAGAAATATTGAGCTACAGAAATATGGAGTTTTAAATATTGTGACACATAAATATCGTGATGCAGAAATATTGTTGATTCAAAAAGGGGGTGGTGATGGACAGAGTATTCTGAATTAAGCAAAACACTCCTACCCAGTCAACAGATCAGGGCTTGATCCATCACCGTTTTTTAGCTCACTGCACCATCCCAGTTCAGAACCTGGCTATATGCAAATTAGTCTGTCCCTGGCCCAGTGCATCATGGGAACAGGGCAGACCAAACTACCAAGCCAATTCTTCACTGGAAAGGAAGCAAGCTTCCGGGGACCGGTTTCTGGCATTACAGCCGTCTTCGGCCCGGCTTGCTTGAATCCTGATGGTGCAGTGAGCAAGGGACTCATGTCTGAGCATACCCTTCCACACTTGTAGTGGCCAAAACGATTCAAAAAGGGGGTGGTGATGGACAGAGTATTCTGAATTAAGCAAAACACTCCTACCCAGTCAACAGATCAGGGCTTGATCCATCACCGTTTTTTAGCTCACTGCACCATCCCAGTTCAGAACCTGGCTATATGCAAATTAGTCTGTCCCTGGCCCAGTGCATCATGGGAACAGGGCAGACCAAACTACCAAGCCAATTCTTCACTGGAAAGGAAGCAAGCTTCCGGGGACCGGTTTCTGGCATTACAGCCGTCTTCGGCCCGGCTTGCTTGAATCCTGATGGTGCAGTGAGCAAGGGACTCATGTCTGAGCATACCCTTCCACACTTGTAGTGGCCAAAACGATTCAAAAAGGGGGTGGTGATGGACAGAGTATTCTGAATTAAGCAAAACACTCCTACCCAGTCAACAGATCAGGGCTTGATCCATCACCGTTTTTTAGCTCACTGCACCATCCCAGTTCAGAACCTGGCTATATGCAAATTAGTCTGTCCCTGGCCCAGTGCATCATGGGAACAGGGCAGACCAAACTACCAAGCCAATTCTTCACTGGAAAGGAAGCAAGCTTCCGGGGACCGGTTTCTGGCATTACAGCCGTCTTCGGCCCGGCTTGCTTGAATCCTGATGGTGCAGTGAGCAAGGGACTCATGTCTGAGCATACCCTTCCACACTTGTAGTGGCCAAAACGATTCAAAAAGGGGGTGGTGATGGACAGAGTATTCTGAATTAAGCAAAACACTCCTACCCAGTCAACAGATCAGGGCTTGATCCATCACCGTTTTTTAGCTCACTGCACCATCCCAGTTCAGAACCTGGCTATATGCAAATTAGTCTGTCCCTGGCCCAGTGCATCATGGGAACAGGGCAGACCAAACTACCAAGCCAATTCTTCACTGGAAAGGAAGCAAGCTTCCGGGGACCGGTTTCTGGCATTACAGCCGTCTTCGGCCCGGCTTGCTTGAATCCTGATGGTGCAGTGAGCAAGGGACTCATGTCTGAGCATACCCTTCCACACTTGTAGTGGCCAAAACGATTCAAAAAGGGGGTGGTGATGGACAGAGTATTCTGAATTAAGCAAAACACTCCTACCCAGTCAACAGATCAGGGCTTGATCCATCACCGTTTTTTAGCTCACTGCACCATCCCAGTTCAGAACCTGGCTATATGCAAATTAGTCTGTCCCTGGCCCAGTGCATCATGGGAACAGGGCAGACCAAACTACCAAGCCAATTCTTCACTGGAAAGGAAGCAAGCTTCCGGGGACCGGTTTCTGGCATTACAGCCGTCTTCGGCCCGGCTTGCTTGAATCCTGATGGTGCAGTGAGCAAGGGACTCATGTCTGAGCATACCCTTCCACACTTGTAGTGGCCAAAACGATTCAAAAAGGGGGTGGTGATGGACAGAGTATTCTGAATTAAGCAAAACACTCCTACCCAGTCAACAGATCAGGGCTTGATCCATCACCGTTTTTTAGCTCACTGCACCATCCCAGTTCAGAACCTGGCTATATGCAAATTAGTCTGTCCCTGGCCCAGTGCATCATGGGAACAGGGCAGACCAAACTACCAAGCCAATTCTTCACTGGAAAGGAAGCAAGCTTCCGGGGACCGGTTTCTGGCATTACAGCCGTCTTCGGCCCGGCTTGCTTGAATCCTGATGGTGCAGTGAGCAAGGGACTCATGTCTGAGCATACCCTTCCACACTTGTAGTGGCCAAAACGATTCAAAAAGGGGGTGGTGATGGACAGAGTATTCTGAATTAAGCAAAACACTCCTACCCAGTCAACAGATCAGGGCTTGATCCATCACCGTTTTTTAGCTCACTGCACCATCCCAGTTCAGAACCTGGCTATATGCAAATTAGTCTGTCCCTGGCCCAGTGCATCATGGGAACAGGGCAGACCAAACTACCAAGCCAATTGTTGGCAAGAATGTCAATTATTTTAGGTAGATAGTATCATTTTCAAGAATATCTGTGTTGCGAATGTTGTTTTCAATAATGTAGTTGAAAAAAAAAGTTTTTTAATTACCTTTATGTGTTTTAGATCATATGTACATTTTATATGTTAAATATGCTTTTTATAATTGTTGACAATATTTTTAAATAGGGCTTGTAATTTTAAGTATCTTATGATTTTTAATTCAATAATTAATAGTAATTTATAGTGTTGTAGCGGGTCATGAGGTTTGTAGGGGTACAAGGTGGGAAGCTAATTAAGCATAAATAATCATAAACAAATTTAATTTTAATATCAATTATTTAATTGATAATTAATTATGTAAATGGTGTAAATATTATATTTGTAAAGTTATATTTGAGGTGCAGGTTGGTGGATTTGTAGGGGTATAGGATAGGAAGTTAAGTCATAATGGATTAATTTTTATTTATTAATTTATTATAGATTATTTAATGTATTGATAATTATGTCATTTTTGTACATACTATATTTTTAGGTTCTATTTTAGGTGCAGATTGTATGGTTTGTAGGGGTATGGGGTGAAGCATTATTAAGTAATAATGAATCAATAACACATTATTAATTTATTATAAATTATTTAATTGATTAATAATTATGTAAATTATTTAATAATTATATGTTTTACATTATATATTCGGTGTGGGAGGCTGTGTTTTTAGGGACATAGGCTGGGAGGGTATTTAAGTAATAATTAATTAACAATTCATTTTACGTATGTTCATAATTATTTAATTGGTTATTAAATATGCAAATTGTGTTATACTTTTTATTTTGCTTGAATTGTAAGTGTGGGCTGCTAGGTTTATGGGAGTATAGTATGGGAACTTCATTAAATAAGAAATTATAAAAAAAAAAAATCAAAATCAGTTATTAAAATGTATAATAATCAATTAAATTGGTAATTGTTTTTACATTTTATATACGTAGTTTTTAGATAGAGCCTGAGCCAGCGTTCAAGGGCTGCTCTGCAAAGAGCTGTGGTAGTTCAATACGGAGAGAAGCCCCGCCCACTCCCCGGCCATATTTTTAATTGGCTTGCGTCTGTGTCCTTTGTAAATGCTGTCTTCTGATTGCTAGATAAGCTTGTTAGTCCATCCTCAGTACGGCCATGTCGTAATTCATATCATCCCATGGCTATTGGCCCCTTTAGGTGGTTGTCACATGATGTCTGGACTTTTTTCTTTAGTGAGCGTCTCCTGTTGCAAGCACAACGACGTGCTTTGCTTACAGTCGGCGCGCCAAGACCAATGGCCGCCGTCTATTTGCAATGTAATAGGTCTCGCATTTAAATGCGAGACCTATAGCATGGTAATTTTTTTTTAATGCACTTCAACTACTGCCAGAAAGCCTCCCTCGGATTTCGGGAATTCCGTGTGATAGTGTGAGGGCTCTCTGCACTGTCTCCCCAACCGGGCCCACCCTCTGCTTGGTGTTTTACCATATAGGAGGCAGTGCATGCCTGCTGCACCCGCCAGTAGTGAAGTTTAAAGTTTCGCGTCTGCAGGACAGCTCCTGAATGTCTGCCTGAAAAGAGTTGGGGGAAACCCCCACAGGGAGAGCTGCCACACCGGGCCTCGATGAAACAACAACGGAGGACAGGGGTGGTGACAGGTAGGAGGGAGTGGTAATGTACAAGCAGTAAAGGGAACACTGACTGCCTGCAGAGAAGGGCTCAGTAAAAACGTCGGCCAGTCTGGACGACGTTCCCCTGCGATCTGCTGGGGATCTGGGAACAGCTGTGCTTCTACAACCTGCATCTGCAGGTCAGAGGAGCCGTACCAGAGGGGTCCAGCAGGCGAGCTCTGCAGCGCTCCCTGTTTCAGGGATCGCACATTCTCTACAGACCTGCATCCCTGCCGACCTTGCTCTCGCACACAGACCTCTGCATGGCTGCCTACTCTTAACATTATATAGTCGCCGTGACCTATTATGGAGGAGCCGCCCCTCCCTGACCTGAGGGATGTGGAGCTGAAGCTGCGCCGGAAGGTGCCTGAGAGTTTAGCCAGGTGCCTTCGGGATGACCTAACGGGCATCCGGTTAAAGCACCTGGAGACAAGCGCCCTAGTCTGTCAGAGGGGCCCGATGATAGCATCTTGGAGAGGCTGGAGGCGAGGATCACCTGCTCAAGCGAGAAATGGTGAGTACTGGCTCTTCCATGCAGACACTGACAGTGTCTCAAGGGGTCGCTGTGCTCCGAGGTTCTTCGCATTAAGCTAACTCTCCTCAGTTGCACTCCTGCAGGTGTTGCACTTTCTCAAGATCCTGGGATATGTGCAAACCAAGGTTTCGGTAGCGTCCCATTACATCATGATCTCAGAACACAACCATCTAACCTTTCCCAATACTTTTGTTGCAGTTACATTGAGAGGAATGCAGCGCAGAACCCTGAAATCACTTTTATTGTGAAGTTATTCGCGGCATCCTCGTACTACTAAATACTGATCTGCAGGAGTGGAGGCTGCTTTTTCAGTGAGTCAGCCGTGAATATTGCTGGCAGTGATGTCGAGAGCAAGCTGTTGCCAGTGGGGTAAAGGCATACTAGTCTTAGACTATACCGAGCTACTGCTGTGTTTCACCAGAATGTATTTTAGCATTTATACAGAGCATAATACATTCTACGTCGGCCGCTTAGGCACTTGCCTACATGGGCAGCCTGTGGTAGTTGGGATGGTGTGTCTTTGTTTTTTATACTGCATGGGATGTATTTCCATGTTTTGTGTGATGACTACTATGTGGGAGCAGCACTTTGCACTGTGATGAAGAAGTGTACAAGATAGGTGCACAGTTTATGGTCTTCAGTTAACAGACAGTATAATCAGCTCTCCATCTTCATTTAGGGGATTTCTAGTGATCAGTCCAGTAGGTTAACCACCAGGTTAGGCCATTCTGGATTTTTTTTAAAATTTATGTTTGTGGTTCTGAGCAGGCTTAAGTTGGAGGGAGAGATAGTCCGAACAGAAGCTCTGCTGGGATGGACTTCATCGCAATCCATCAACATTTGAGAGGGGCGTATCTTGCAAATCGACACAACCCTTTGTCTGTTCCTCAGTAAGAAATATACAATCATGAGGCTCTTGTGACTGAGACTGAGTCGCTGGGTATGGCAACAAAATAGCTGGATTCAGGGTTGAACATCTTTTCAAAGTGATATGAGGGGCCAAAGTGTCAATTCATATCCTGTCAACCTAGCACTAGTTAAATGCTGTGTTTTAGTTTGATTCAGAAGGGCATCAACTGCATGGGATACTAACACCCACAATCTGACAAGACTATCCCTTCACTCTGATGTATAGACACAGCTGCCGCTGACAGAACGGAAACACCCAGGCAATGTAGAAGCAACTGGATTGAGAACAGCTGAAAAATATGCACAAGGACGTTGCTTGTCACCATGTGTCTGTACTAAAGCTGAGAGTGCACACCCATCTCTCTCATGTACATAGAGTGTAAAAGTCTTAGTATAATCTGGAGTGCCTAACACTGGTGCAGAACAAAGAGCCTGACACAACTGATGGAACGCATTCTGACCTTCATTCATCCATGGAAGGGGCATTGGAGTGTCTTTAGTCAGAAGAGCCAACAAAGGTTTAACAATGTGTGAGAAGCCTAAAATCCATTGCCTACAAAAAGAAGCAAGACCAATGAATGCACAGACATCTTTCTGAGTACGGGGCACAGGTGTATCTAAGATAGCTTGAATGCGGTCTGTTGTAAGTGCACGTCCCTCCTTAGACAGGAGGTAGCCTAAATAGGTAACCTTCTGTCTACAATATTGCAATTACTTCCATGAGACCTTATGATGGTGTGATGCAAAGAAGGAAAGCAATGACAGCGTACCGTCTTCACATTGTTCAGGCATATCAGCTGCCAACAAGATATCATCAACATATTGCATGAGAGCCACTCCAGTCGGCACAGGGAAAGAATCAAGTTGTCTTTTCAATGCTTGGCTGTAAATACTAGGACTCTCTGTATACCCTTGGGGTACTCTACAGAATCTAAATGATCGGTTCTTCAAAGCAAAGCCGAACAAATATCAGCTATCAGGATGAATAGGGATTGAGAACAAAGCATTCTTCAACTCAATCATGGTAAAGGTAGTAGCAGTCAGAAGAACCAAAGTAAGAAGTGTTGTGATGTCAGAGACTACCGGGTATTGTAGCACTACAATATTGTTAATCTCTCGTAAATCAATGATAAACCTGTAGATTTTAGTATCAGTATCTTTCTTCAAAATAGGAAGGATAAGGCTATTGCAAATATTGTAAGAAACTTCTTCCACAACCCCCACTTCAATCAAATCATGAACAATGCGTACAAGTGCCTCTTCACCTTCTCGAGAAAATTTATATTGAGGCAATCGCGGCAATGGAGCTCCCTCCTTGACATGAATGTGCACTGGTGGAATAACCATTTGCCGCACATCAGTGACCGAAGTAGCCCACAAAGTACTAGGGTGTGAAGCCAATGCAATATCCTCCCTAATGAAACAGGACTTCTCAACCACCGGATAGTTATCATTCAAAATAACATGCGCACCTTCTGGAGAACAACGTATCATAGCCCTAAAATACTTGAGCATATCAAGACCCACAATATTGTCCGGTGTGTTAGGGGAAAGCAGAAATGGACTTGGAGCAGTACATTTATCAACATGGAATGCAAGTGGTTGTGACAGTGGGCTAAGGGAAGGTGACCCATCGAAACCTATCGATGTAATGGTTAAGCAAGACAAGGGAGCCCTTGGAACCAATTGTTTAGACAAGGCGCTACGAGTAGCTCTTGTATTAACCAGAAATCGACCAGTAGAACCCAAAACATGTGCTTGGACATAGGGAGCCTTCTGATCTACTGGGATATCAACTGATTCCTTACCCCATCCTAGGCATTCCTATGCATAAGCAGAGTCCTTCAAATACGAAATCAAATAATCAGATATTTGGTATTGGTTACGCCTATCAAATGTATTTGAAGAATTTGGAGGATGCCCAACAGTCTCAAATCAAGCACGGTCATCCATACCTCCCCTATGTCCTGGAGTTCCAGAGCGACTTCTCATTTGTCCCCGACTACGTTGATACTGCTAAGTGCGCGAACGAGGACATTCAAAAACCCGATGTCCAATCTCCCTGCAGTAAGCGCACTGATCAGCAGACAAAGTAGCTCGGGGAAAAAGAGGGTGCATCTGGGCGATACATTGCTTGTCCGCCTCGACCACTATTTCCGTAAGATGGACCATAAACCTGAGCAATCATAACCTTTGTTCTCAGCTCCTCATTCTTTTTATCCTCATTGCCCTTAGCTTCTAATTCCTGACGTTCATAATACTGGGCCATAGTCAATAGAGAGACTGGGGAGGATTTAGTCCATGAACTTTCTCTGGCTTTAAGGCAACTGGCTAATCCTGGCAATATGTTTCTGACAAATTTATCGACAAACAGATGCCTGCCTGTGTCATCTGTCAATGGCTGGCCACTAATGTCGTGGAATGCCTCCTCAAAACGTGTGAAGAAGTCAGAGACTGATTCATCTGCCTTTTGCTTGCAGGATGCCAACACAGTCCAATCTATCTTTTTAGGAGGAATGAGAGTTTTCAATTTAACTAGTATAGCTTTAGGAAGATCTAAAATGTCTTGCTGTGTTTTCTGTGTGGGTTCCCTTTCCGCATCAACCCGTTCTATTTCCTTCCAAACATCCCCAAAAGTTTTATGATCATCGACTTTACGAATAGATCTCCACATATTAGGGAGTAAAATAAGCCCCAAAACATATCAATATCAGATAAAGTCATGGTACAAGAACTAATGGCTCATTCAACTTCTTCGTAAAAAGCGGCCGGATTTTTCCGCAGGTCGGGCAAAGCAGCTTTAAGAGCCATAACATCTGCTCTGCTCCAAGTAGTGTAAACCCAATTATAAATAAAATAACCCTACGCGTTCACGGAATTTTTATTATCATCTGTTCCCGTACCCCTAGGAGGGACATACAAAGGTGCGGCTTCCCGCATGGGTTTCCCATGAACTACAAGATACTTTTCTGTCTCTGAAGCATCAGCTTGCGGCACGGTGGTCTAAAGTGTTTGTGCAGCTGCAGCAGCTGCCTTTTTCTCCTCTCGCTAATGGAATGCATCAGCTCGCAGTTTAACCACATGTCTAATTAAGTCAGCCATCTGAGGGAGGAGAAAAAGACCATCACAAAATTGCTCATAATTCGTTGCTATATCAGCAGGCTCTAACTCTGTGGAATGCTTCCTAATCCATTAAATCACTTCTATGGCAAACATTTCTGCAAAATATAACTGCTCCCTCTCCTGCCATTGTTGTACATCAGCTAAAAGATCAGAAGCAGAAATGCTATCACAGGCGGCTTTGCGAGCAGCGGATCTAAGGGTAGCCACATGATCAGCGGTCAGCATAGAGTGAGCCTCTCACAGAGGATCAGATCCTGACTTATCCTGATCCGAAAGAGAAGCATCATCATCAGAATCAGGGACAGGAGCAGAAGGAAAAGTAAATGGAGGCGGATAACAATCTAGCAAAATTGAATCATCCTGTGATTTATTAAGGAGAGGGTAGAGTGTGCGCCGGACAGGTTATTTACCTGTAAACAACACTTCCTATCCTCTCTCTCTTTTATCTCCTTCATTTCTTTATTTTTCAATTCCAGCGCTTTTGCATGGATATTTTTGCGTTGTTCCTTATCTATCAAAGCTTGCTCTCTTCTCACTCGTTCACACGCTTCTTTCTCCCACATTCTTATACAGTCAAACATATCTTCTCTACTTTTGTGCTTAAACATACATTGTTCCACATACTGAATTTTTCTAAAATCAAATGACCCATGTATAGGCCACCGCAACTCAGGATCCTTGCGAGAGTATTTATTCCATAACGTGCTGTACATTATAGAAGAAATGGCATTTTTAATATACATGTCCCTATTAGGTGTCCCCTCGGGGGAGCCAACTGACTTCGCTCAATACTCACTTTGGTACCTCCGAAGAAGCAACACATGTGCTTGAAACAGGCATGCCAAAAAATATTATAGCATATACAATACTATACAGCAGTGGCACTTTACCCGATGTGTGCTGTTATATATTATTCAAAAGTTGGAGAAAAGTCCCCTCATTACCTGCCTATATAAATTGCAATTCATATATATCAAATCAATTCCATATATTGGCCAATTTCCATATACAAAGTGTTGCATCAAATGACCTTACCAAACAAAAGTCTCCAGATTCCAACTGCCAAGTTCTGAATCGACCAAATGGTCTCTGCACGGCGAACACCAGAAGAGATCTCAGTCGAGGACCGGCACCACCTGGAGTGTCAGATCAGAAAGAGAGGAAAAACGCTGTGGGTGCCAAGATGCGGGTTTCCTCAGGCAGGGATCGTCTGCAGCGAGATTCCAATACTTCCTTTCGACCACTCCTTTCGGGCATCCGAATCACCGAATAACCCTACATTGGGTGCCAATCTGTAGAAGTGGGCCTCAGCCAGGCCTACCAGTGTTAGGGGTTTGCCCTTCTCTGCACACAAGTCCTCAGACCAGTAAATAGAAGTTGGCACGGAAACTGAAATGTCAAAAGAGATATTTATTAAACCTCATGAGGTGGAACTACATTCACACAACACCCTTCTGTAGAGTATGAAGTAGCACAAGGAGTAGAAGAACCATGGGTCTTTTATACCCACACAGGGACTCAAAAGAAGGCGGTACTAGCACACATAGGAGAGTTACATACATAAATGGTCATACAGAAATGCACAGTCAACAAAGAAGGAGGAGTTAACAGTTGCTGACTATAGTAGAAACATCCTGACAGTAACAAACCTAAACAGATGCATGGGCAGCTACAGACTTCTCTGCGCATGTGCAGAGTAGCAGAGGCTAAGTATAGCCAGCTCTTTGAACAAAGCACTAAGGTAAATGACAGAAAGAAGGACAGAGCACATGGCGAGCACATGGCAGACAAAATGGCAGCCGGAAACAAGATGGCTTCAGCTAAATGCTAACATCGATCTCGGCTAAATTTCCACACAGACCTGGAACCTGCAGGACTTGGGTCAGCATGAACAGAAACAATAGCACATCAAGCAATCCTGAAGTGGTGTAATGCAGGAATAATTACATGCCATAGCAAGTGGATCAGCCTTACAGGAAGTATTTTGCTTCAACAGAGGCCATGGTTTATTGGATACTAACCTTTGCAAAATGAAGGTTGGCAGCCACATTGCAGTGGAAACACTCAGCAGCCGTGTTGGATGGGAAACCGTTCACCAATTTAGTCCTAATGTGTGTACATAGTAGTTACATAAATGCAATCAGTGAAAGGTAGCAACTATTGCAAAACCTCAGAGCTAATACAAGCATCACCCCTTCCACTGGGCACTTAGGTACCATTGCATGTAGAGCAAGTAAAATAATTTCAGTTATCAATGAGAACCGCCAGCTGCCTTCCAGCATATTGTTAAAAACTGGGTCTCTAGTAGGCAGAGGTATGCACCCTGTCCAAGCTGGGACCACAATCTTAGTGAGCTAGACAGGGTGCGCTAGACAGCCACAAAAAATAACCTATGCTCACACTCTGGTTGCTTGGCACAGAGCAATTAGGCTTATCTAAAGAGGTCATGTGTAAAGTATCTGTGGAACACACACACAGTAACACAATGAAAAATACAAAAATACTCCATACAGGTTTAGAAAAATAGATAATACAGTTGTGGGCAAAATAAGACCAAAACAACAAATTCAATACGTAGAACTGGAGTTATGACTTTTTAAAGAATAAATCAAAACAACAGGGCTGATTCACAAAAGTAATCGTATGACTTTCGGTATTCACAGAAGGCATTTAGGAATACTAATGTTAGGATTTTGTCTCAGTCAATCTTAAGTTTTGTCTTAAGTTAAACTTAAGACAAACTTAAGTTTAACTGAGACAAAAATCCTAACTTTACGACTAGATTTTGTCTCAGTTAAATTGAAGTTTGTCTTAAGTTTAACTTAAGACCAAAACTTAAGTGTAACTGAGACAAAATCCTAACTTTAGTACTCCTAAATGCCTTCTGTGAATAACGAAAGTCGTAAATTTAGGATTTTGTCTCAGATTACTTTTGTGAATGGGGCCCGTTGTGCTTAGAGTCAAATAGCGCTTAGGGGTTACTTGTGGTCATGCGGTAATGGGGTAAATTCAAAGTTAAGGCCGACCTTGATGGAGGGTGACTTCAAAGCAGGCTCTTGAAATGTACAGGTCCCCTTCCATCCCATCCCTGTCTGTCAGGCTATTTATAGACATGAATCATCCCTTTGTGTGGGAAATAGGACACTGCCTATTCATGTGTAAGTGTCAGCTCCCCGTCTCTCTTCCTGCCCAGGAAGAGCTATCAGTAAGTAAATGAATGCAGATGAGTTATATGTCACACCCACCCTTCCTGTGCTTGTGGCTGTCGAGAGGGACTGCACAAATTGTAGCTATCACCCAGCCCAGACGTGTATTGGAGACAGGCTATAGGCACATAGAGCAAAGTTAAGAGCAAAGAAATGTGTACTTTCTAAAAGTGGCATTTCTATAAATACAGCACCAGGACGCCACGTAGCGAGGTAACAGTGCGCTTTACAAGTATACATACATTACATTACATAATAGTAATGTCAAATCCAACTTTGCCATTCAAAAGACTTGAAACATGATTTAGCTATACTTTCTAATCAGGAATTACAGCTAAAAACTGTTTTAAAGAATCCCCAGTGCTAGCCTAAGAGAGGAATAGGCCTCCTAGGAATGAAAAACAAATTTAGCTGTTTGTCACTACCAGGACATGTTAAACTAAACAGTAAGTATGGCCGAAATGCGTGAATTCGCGGTATGCGAATTCGCGCAAAATCGAATCCGCGAATTTGCGGAATTTGTTTTGAGTGTTTGCGGGTTTTTTTGCGTATTTGCTGACCGCTTGCAGCGCACCGACCGCGAAGTTGCCCTTGCGGTCGTACATGGGCGCGGCCATCTTGTGCGCGTTGCGTATTTCCGTTTCCGGGCGCTATTGGCAATCTCGCGTTGTGTGCAGCGCGCTATTACGAGTTCGCGCCTGTTTTTGCGTGCTCGCGGGGGAAATATCGCGGAACTTACCCACGCGGTCCTCAATGGGCGCGGCCATCTTGTTTTTCATTCATTGCTATGGTTCTGGGCCTGGCTTTTCTATCCTCTTGTAATCTTTCCAATCCTTTGTTTCTTTGAACTGCTCTTTTTTGCTCATTATCTATCTCTCTATTTGTTTAGATCTATATTTTGAGTTTTTTTTCAACTTTTTGTTACTTTAATAACTACTTTTTTTGTTTAGCTCTCTCTTTTATTTTATTTCTTTCTTTCCCCCTATTCTTTTCTTCTTTCGGCCAGGACCATGGCAAAGGGAGCCGGCAAGTCAAAGGGGAAGGGTCCCACACCTTGTGGGCGATTGAAGGGAGTGGATGTAGTGGCCAGGGAGGCTTTTACCGAGGTGGAGGTGGCCACCCTGATATTTTTTGTTCAGCACCACCTCCCTAAGACCTTGGCAGCAGGGGGCAGGCCCGGTAAAGGGTATGGCCTCCGGGAGCGTCAGCAGCGGTGGGATAAGGTGTGCCGGGCCATGCGGAGGGAGTCGGGGGTCCGGCGCACCTACGACCAAGCGACGCACTGGTGGGCCGACGTCCTCGTCCGGGAGCAGGACCTGCTCCACCTGCTAGGTGTGGAGATCCCTGGCCTGGGTGAGTAGTTATTTAATAACTACTTTGTATTCTTCTGCTCTGTGTTATATTGCTAATATATGTTTTTCCCGAAGAGCAAGAATACTGCAGATTCATTTACATTGCAGGTAAATTAATGTTTAAATAGCTTCTGTGATTGCAGGTGCTCGCATGCTCAGTGGCGTTGCTACTATGCTTACTTGTTTGCAACTTTGTGCTCATTTGAGAGCAGAACTGCGTAATGCTAGAGAGACTAGAGACTCAAGTCTAGTCCTTCCTTTGTACTCCTGCTGCCACTAAGAAGAAGAAATAGTGATGGATTGATAGGTTGGGTATATTATGACTTGTTATTAGTAGTAGGACATTTTTTAGTGCTCTGCAATCATGATGATGGACTGTGTCTGGCACGTCGTGTGCTGCTGAGTGCTGGCAGTCGTAGTAGAACCTTTTTGTTGTTGGTTTCGTTTGTGATTTACATAACTTTCCAAGTAGACGGTCTGCGAATCCAGCAATACTGTACTAGTATCCTCCTAGTTGACCAGATCAGATAGGTCAATACATGTAGTGCAATTGTTGCTAATTTGTTTCCCCGAGATAATTTTAGATTGTGGTCAAAGAAATCAAATATTTCAAAAAACAATCATCCATGTTGTGTTTCTTTATTTCATGATCATCAGCACATCCCAGGGGAAAGGCGACTAGCACCATTGAGACGCCGGGGGAAGAAGGTGGACAGTCACAGGATCGGTCCCATGCAGGCTCTTCTGCTGGCCCCAGTAAGTTGTTCTATTGTTATAATAATACTTCTACTTCCCTAACTTTTACAGCTCGTATTCATTACAAACTGTTTCCTAATTCTATTTTTTTACAAAATAGTCTTTGATCTTCTTCTAATCTAGACTACGTTCTACATTCTTATCCTGCCTCTACCCTCACTCTCGGTGCTACTACTATTTACGATTATGAGTCGGTCTGTGTAGGTAGGTAAGCTTGCCCAGTCGGCAAACGGTGTTAAACAAAACTCTGATCCAGCAATAGCTCTAGGCACTGAGTGCAGTCATCTGGGTTGCCCTTGCTGTCTATTCCAGTCTTCTTAATGTAAGTACTTTGACAATTTCCAACAACAAAATGTCAATGTTTACACCAAGAAAAAGGTAGCAGGTGCCTTTTTGATTTGCTAGGAGCACATACCATACCCCTAGTGTTTCAGGGACTATTCTGCACATAAAGAAGTATGGACAAGAGAAATAGGACATTATTGATGATAGGTGCAGTTCAACTTTCCACATACCTCAGTCCAAACAAAAGTTGAACCCCAAATCCCCTGACCGACTATCTAGTGTGTCTGACTAATGATTTTACGACCCAGAAGAACAGAAGAAGACTACCGCCGAGCCCCGGCCTATCTGAGTCACTGAAACATGACTGCCAAGTGCAGTAGTTCAAACCCTTCCGCTCACTCACTTGTGAACAAAAACCACACAGTGTTTGTTAGTTTTAAAGTTTTATTTTCAATTAAGAATTGAAAAAATTATGTTTTCATTTTTAATAGCGTAGTATTCGGAGCGAGCACTGCTGATAAATGACGTTAAAGTTCAAACAACATTCCCATGAATCAAATTACTTTAACGTAATAGTTAACAGACACATGAAATTTTTAGAATAACTGCGCGAGAGCCTCCACCTTCTTTAAAGTATTTAAAGTACTGCTGGTGATGACTTACTAGTAGTTGGTGTATCGTCCTGTTGGCAGAAAAGCAATGTAATCTTCTTTCTGTAATTAGAAAAATGGTGCACGTTAAGCAAGCATTCATCAGTTGTCCTAAGAAGTGTAGCATGTAATGGAATAAGCATATAAAAAGTTAACACCCTCCCCAAAACCGTTACTTTTTTTCAATCCCAGTAATGAAAAATGTGTGATGTAACATTTTCTTCCAGTACGAGACGAAATAGGGGGTTGTGTATGGCATCTGAAAATATGACATGTTTTTCTAGACGTCACAACATCTGATGCGGCACAGATGACCACCAGTGCCGGGGCCAGCAGTGCGGAGGGCTGCACTCTAGGGGCGGATGTGGCAGCGCCACCAGGAGGAGCTGGGGGATAAGGCCCAGCAGCGGCGGAAGGTGGTAAGTTATTATACTCCTTACTTATTGAAATTTTTGAGTAGGCTCGCAAAGGAGTGTATGATGTACTGTACAGTACACAGTACACTAGTACAAGTACACTGTACTGTTAAGAACAGTTACTAAATTAGAACTACTTTTTTGGCTATCACAGAGAAGACAGTCAACCTTGACTTGTAAAAGCATTAGCGGCGGTACTTCTCGGGTAAGCAATGGCCCCCTCTATTTGACTTCAACTCAGCTAGCAAACTTTTCTCGTGAAGCCAAGTCATATCAGATGTACTTTAGGGATGTGAAGAGCGAAAAGTAAAAGAAGGGTGAAACGAAGGACGAGCGAGTCTTAACATTTATGACTGTAAAGAATGGCGTTTTTGAATGCAAGTCAAGAGAAGAAGACGGTGGTTTCCAAAATGTAATGAAAAGGGTGTTAGTTGGTTGTTGAGAAAAAGAAAACTTGGTACATTTGAGACATTAAGAAGAATGATAGACGTACTTTGGAAGCCTGGATGTTATCTTCTTTTTCCTCATCGATAGCAGAGGTGTATGATGTAGTAGAGCAGACGCTGAGTGGATGAAGATTGTTACTTTGGACAGCATGTCCGTGCCAGAGTAGCAAAGTTGAGGAAATCCAAATACTAGAATTTGTGATTGTTCACAAATACTCCCTGACTTGGCTAACAGTACAGTACTTTACTTTGCAAGCACAGCATCTATTGTGTATGGATTGTATAGTTGACAACATTATATCAAGTCAAGTCCCTTCCTCCGCCAATTTTGGGTAACACACTCACTCCCTATGTTAATAATTTTATTTCAGCTGTGTCATGGGTGGACTATCACTGTAGTTCACTCAATCTATCAAAACAAAGCACCTAAAGTCATCCATCATACAACCAAAGATCATGTGATCGGCAGGATAATGATATATGATCAGAATTGAATAATCTACATTCTTCTTTTGTAGTAGTCAAGGCACGAGGGGCAGTGCGAAAGATATCATTACATTGAGCAGTAGCCCTTGATGTAACCGAGTATGGCCAGTGGCAGTGCCACCCCTATAGAAAAGTAAGAGCTTCCTATCCCCACCTGAATGTACTGCTTAAAGTACTGCGAGTCTGCGTCATCATGGCTTGTGTCTGTTTTTCTTGGGTGCAAGCTGAGTGAGCTGCCATGCCGGCTACCACAAGTTCACGTACCAGTAATTTATTTTGCAAAACAAGAGAAAAAAACAGAAGACTTTTTTTAGTACTCTCCGATTATGGATGTATTAGTGAGTCCATCCATAGTCCTGCTAGTGGAATTCCTGAAACTCCCAGTAATGTCACTGGCCTACAAAGACGGCGGAAAGATACATGCCAAAATGTTATACTGTGTTTGCTACTTGCTGGTGTTACTGAGAGTCAACTTTACGTTGAATTATTTTGACTTTATGTTAAAGACTATTGGCTACAGTATTTTTCTTTCTTTCTTCTTATAGATGCTACTCCGAAAAAGCTCACCAGAAAGGAGATGGCTGTCCGGGCCAGGGCCCGTAAGCTGGAGGCTATTTGTGCCGAGTATCATGGCTGTGGGCTCGGGGAGCAGGAGGAGGAGACAGCAACCACTGCATCCTCCTCCAGTGCCCCCGTGTCCACCAGCCAGAAGCCTCCAGCCAAGCGGAGCTGTGGCCCAACAGCTTCCCGCCGCCGCACAGCAGCAACACAATCAGCTGCCCCCCAGAGCCTGGATGGTATGTCAGTGCCGCCTCCGTAAAAGAATGGAGTACCTGAGCGGTTGGCCGAAAAACAGCAACGCCAGCTCCGGGACCTCCGCAAAGAGCTGCGGGACATACAGCAACAGTTGTCCACACTACGCCACGTGACTGTCCCTTGCCCCTCTTTTAAAGACTGTTGGGGGGTGGGAATTGGGTGTTTGGGAAAGGGGATTTTTAGACATTTGGACATTGGTTGGGGTTAGGCAGGGGGGTGAGATGGGTTAATGAATTTTATTTTTTTACTACATCAATATATTTCTTAATAATTATTTTTCATACCAAAACATAGTATACGTGTTCATATTATTTTGTGTGGGCGTGGGCGGTGGTTACTGGACGTTTGGTTTCTTCCAACTTACCAGCATGAATGAAACATCTAGTCCTGAAATGTACCAAAGTGCCAGTAACCGAGTTAGTGAATTCAGTACTTTACTAGTAGTACTGGCAGTCTCTGCTCTCCCCCCAGTCCTAGCCCATTATTCTACCTCTCCAAAATGCTTATCTTACCTGTGATTCGTGTTTGAGAATAGGGGTAGCCACAGGGCTGCCTGCATGGCAAATGGTGATTAAGGTTGGTTGTCGACTTGAATCCTCGACGGATGAAATATCATTGTTGTGCTGGTAGTAGTAGTTGTACACACTGGCAGTAGCAGCATATGAAAAAAAAGGAAATTAAACATTGAGTGGCCTGAGCGTAGCATTAGAAACAGTACGATAGATGGTACGCTACAGAACAGTGCCATACATTGTAGCCTAAGCAGTGCTAAAGTATTCTAAATATAAGTACTAGTGTCGTGGACTATGGCTACTATAAGAAATATTATGAAGGCCAAGGATACTTAAACATAAGAATTAACCATTGGATTCGTCATGTGTACGAGCATGATGTTTGATGCTCAATCCACGATGTCTTGCATGAAATTCCATTTTCCAACATTTTTCTGGTGCTTAGACCTTATCCTCCCCTGCAAGTGTGTGGAATTTCTTGTTTTCATTTAGTCATACCTCAATGAAAAACCACACAGCCCGGGGGAAGAGGGTTAGGATTTTTGAAGATTAGATGGGAATGGGGTTTTTTGGGAAAAGTTTTGTGGAGCGAAGAAAAACAAAACACTGCATGGACAAACAACAAATGAAGAGAAACAAATGTTTGGATTCAAAGATATCCATAAATCTTTTAAGGGACATAAAGGTGGTGCACTACTGCATGCATGAAGTTGTTTGCTAAACGCATGGTTAGGTTACTGAAAAGTTGTACTTACTACATCTTATTAGTAAGTATGAGGAAACAATTTGACATTGACACTAGTACAGGGCTGCATTAATTACGCAATTTCACTTGCCTTTCTGCCCTCATAGAGAATAAACACTTATTATTAGTACATTAAGTTAGTTATAAAAATAGCAAAGAAACGTGTGAAAAAGCTGGAGAGATGACTTCGAAGCAGAGAACAAAGAAACGCACCTAGTCACATTCGTGGAAGTTCAAGTTTACAACAATAACATTTAAAAGATAAGGAGAAGTTAAGAGAGAATACTGTAACTTTATGTTGTAGTTGTCCTGTTGAATTGGTGAAGTTGCATGCATCCAGCCATTCCTCTTATTTGCGATATACTCCTCCATTCCATCTTACACTCCGCCGATCAATATTGGTGACCAGACACACTGTCCACTGGCTGCCTGATGAGTAATTGCGGATTGCGTCTGAGTTCAGCGTTTGTTCTGTGGCACATGGTAAAAGCCGTCCTGTAATTTTGATGGAAAAAAACAGGAAGTGAACCAGTTAAAAAGATCTAAGGTACGCTGTGTAGTGCAAAAATAACACTTTCAGTTTTCAGAGCTGACATTATTATTATATACAATCATCACTTCAAAAGTGCGTAACCTGGTTCTCCTTTACAAGGATAGTAATAGTAACTATGGTTGAATTCTGCGGATCCACCATGGCAAAATGTAGAACACCCCCAAGTAGCCCCCTAAAAACATGCGATACTGCTACCAGGTTGAACCCTAACTTCAAATCGTGCCAAAAAGCACTCTGCAACAAGGCCCAAACCCCCCTTTTCCACCATGGATTTTCTTTAAAACACTTGCATTCAAAATTAGACATTACCAGTAGTGCTCCCAGACCCCTGAACCCATTCGCAGAAATCTAGAACATCCCCAAGTAGCCCCCTAAAAACATGCGATACTGCTACCAGGTTGAACCCTCACTCCAAATCGTGCCAAAACCCACTCTGCAGCTAGGCCCTAACTCCCCTTTCCCACCATGGATTTTCTTGATACCAATTGCAATCAACATTAGACTATCCCAGCAGTGCTCCCAGACCCCCAGACCCCCAAAAAACCTAGAACCCACCCAAAGAGCCCCCCAAAAACAAGCAAGTAAGCAAAAACGGAAAAACTTTTTCACCATGGATTTTATCCAAAACCCTTGCATCCGATATTAGACCTTCTCAGCAATGCCACCAGACCCCTCAACCCACCCACAAAAAAGTAGAACACCCCCAAACAGGCCAAAAGCAAAAATGGAAAATGTGACACAAACTTTTCGGCCTACCAGTCTAAATCACTCCAAACGCACTCTGCAGCTAGGCCCTAAGTCCCCTTTCCATCCATGGATTTTCTTCAAACGACTTGCAATCAACATTAGATTATCCCAGCAGTGCTCCCAGACCCCAGACCCCCCCACAAATCTAGAACACCCCCAAACAGCCCCCCAAAAACACGCAATACTGCTAGGCCTCAGTTTAAATTGTGCCAAAACGCTGAATGCAAATAGGCCCAAACCCCCATTTTCCACCATGTATTTTCTTCAAACCACTTGCAATCAAAATAAGACCTTCCCAGCAGTGCTCCAAGACCCCGACCCACCCCCACAAATCTAGAACACCCCCCCAAAAACATGCAATACTGGTATATTCAAAACATGCCAAATTGCGCTGTTCACAAAAAATTGATGTTTTTAACACTTCCACTACTTTGATCCTCTTGAAACTTACCTGGACACTTGTTCCAGCGATTCCCAAGAATCTCAGCAAGGCAGAACAAAATTGAACCACTGCGCTCTTTGAAGAAGAAGAAGAAGAAGAAGAAGAAGGTCTACGACTAGTTTTAGTTAGTTTTCACCCAAACACACGCGCCCGCAAAACACCAAAAAAGGCCAAAATTCTGCCAATTCTGGACCAAAGAACACCAAACCTCCCTAAAACCTTGCCAACATCATTATGAAGTAGCCTGCATTGGAACCCTACCAACTTAAACCCAAAAACCCTAGTAAATCACACTGAACCCTAAACCCTAGATATGCTTTGTCTGTCTGTGTCAAAGAGCCTAGGTATGCTACATCAGGATGCTTCACTCAGTGGTGCCTGCCTTGACCATCAGCATGGCCCTGCCGCAAGCATGGGCCAAAAATGTGTTACGCTCAAGAGTTTGAGAATTTTCGGCAATTTCGCGAGATTCCCGGATTGTGAATTTGCCGATGAAAAACAGTAAATTTCGCGAGCAGAACGGATTTTTGTTTTTGACCCAGGCCATGCAGACGGTCAAGGCAGGCACCACTGAGTGAAGCAACCTGGTGTAGCATGCCTAGGCTCTTTGACACAGACAGGCAAAGCATATCTAGGGATTAAGGTACAGTGCGGTTTACTAGGGTTTTTGGGTTTAATTAATAATTTGGTAGGGTTCCCGGAGTCTAGGGCTCAGGGCCCGATGCAGGCTCGTTCATAATGATGTTGGCAAATTTTTAGGGGGGTTTGGCGTTTTTTCAGAAATGGCCGAATTGTGGCTTTTTTTTTGGTGTTTTGCGGGCGCGTGTGTTTGGGGGAACTAGCCGTACACCTTAGAGTGGATCGATTTTGTTCTGCCTTGCTGATATTCTTGGGAATCACTGGAAGAAGTGTCCTGGTAAGTTTCAAGAGGATCAAAGTAGTGGAAATGCTGAAAACAGCACTTTTTTGTCAAGGCGCGATTTGAGATTTCCCATGTTTTGGGGACAGCAGTATTGCATGTTTTTGGGGGGCTGCTTCAGGGGGTTCTAGATCTTTGGGGGTAGGTTGAGGGGACTGGGGGGCACTGCTGGGAAGGACTAATTTTAATTGCAAGTGGTTTGAAGAAAATCCATGGTGGAAAAGGGGGTTAGGACCTAGCTGCAGAGCGCTTTTGGTGAGATTTAAAGGTAGGCCTTGCTGATGATAGCACTCCTGCGTGTTTTTGTGGGGCTGTTTGGGGGGGTTCTAGGTTTTTGGAGGTGGGTTGGGTTGGGGGGCTGGGAGCATTGCTGGGAAGGTCTAATTTTGATTGCAAGTGGTTTGAAGAAAATCCATGGTGGAAAAGGGGGGTTAGGGCCTAGCTGCAGAGCGCGTTTGGAGTGATTTTCAGGTAGGCCTCTGTAGATTTTCTAAGTGTGGCATTTTCCATTTTTGCTTTTGGCCTGTTTGGGGGTGTTCTACTTTTTTGGGGTTGGGTTGAGGGGTCTGGGGGCACTGCTGGGAAGGTCTAATATTGGATTCAAGTGGTTTGGAGAAAATCCATGGTGGAAAAGTTTTTATTTTTTAGCTCACTTGCGTGTTTTTAGGGGGCTGTTTGGGGGGCTGTTTTGGGGGTTCTAGGTTTTTGGGGGTGGGGTGGGGGGGCTGGGAGCACTGCTGGGAAGGTCTAATTTTGATTGCAAGTGGTTTGAAGAAAATCCATGGTGGAAAAGGGGGGTTAGGGCCTAGCTGCAGAGCGCGTTTGGGCCAAAAATCTGTTCCACCCAAGAATTTGCGATTTTTCGGTAATTTCGCAAGATTCGCGAAAAACAGAAAAACAGCAAATTTCGCAAACATAACGGATGTTTGGCCCAAGCTTGAGGCAGTGCCATGCAGACGGTCAAGGCAGGCACCACTGAGTGAAGCAACCTGATGTAGAATAGCAAGGCTCTTTGTCAGACAGACAAAGCATATCTAATTGTATGCAGCAAGCCACATAGCCCCAATTTTACATGAACTGCTGTCTGGAGTGGACTCTGCCTGGCATAACAACAACAGTACACTGCCTCTCCCTCGACCACTATATACCACGAATAGACAGACATGTAGTTCTGCTGTAGTAGTTGTTGTAGACTGGTTTACCTGTTTGCCACTCACGAATTGGCCATAGTTCTTCCGTAAACCGACGCTGATGATCCATCCATCCCAGTGAGTGACTGTGAAGAAAAAAGATATAATATTTAATCAATCATCATGGTATATTGGCAAGTGAGTCCACTCCAAGGACATTTTGCATATTGTAAAATGCAACATAGTGGCCCCTGAATTTGAAGTACAATTTGAATTAAACAAGGTAAAAAAAAACAGAGTAGTTGACATGAGTCACAATTACTGTGTAAAAGATTAAATATTAACTAAGACAAGACATATGATTCATTTCATGCACAAAAAACAAACAGCAATTGGTTTCATCAGAGCCAGACAGCCATTGGTGTTCACTGCATGCCATCTTCTCAATTATTCATTACCTGTTCTACTTTTTGTTAACCCTGGGCGTAGTGTGCGGAGTGGGGCTCCGCGGAGCTACGCAAAGTGGGCACAAAACTACGCCCACCCGCGCACTCCGCGTAGCCTCACTACGCGCCGCCCGCCTCCCTCCCGCCCTCCCTAAATACTTAAATAAAAGGATAGAAAGCTTTTAAAAACACTTACCTTGTCCGCCGCGTCCCCAGGGCTCCCTCTTGCCGACCCTGGATTCGCGCCGCCACCGATTCAGATGCTAATGCGCATGCGCGGCCGCCCGCGCATGGGCATTTCTCATGAGAAATGCGCATGCGCATTAGTATCCGAAATGGCGGCGCGAATCCAGGGACGGCGAGAGGGAGCCCCGGGGACGCGGCGGACAAGGTAAGTGTTTTTAAAAGCTTTTTATCGTCCGCGGAGCGCGCGTAGTGCCGCCTGGCTATGCCCGCTACGCAAAATGCGTAGGAGACGGCACTACGCGCACTCCGTGCACGGAGCGTAGCTGGCCGCCCACCCTTACTTTTTGTCCGCATCTTCTTCGGAAAGTGAGGGCCCACAGGGCAGCCTCTCCTGTCAATTTCAGAAGTAACTCTGTCAGCAATCAGCAAGCATGTAGTCAGTCAGTAATTTAGTCCCACTTGAGGGGACTTGTCTATGAATCCATCTGCCTTGAGGGAAATGGATAGGTGGAGTCTGGAGGAGGAGGATAGAGGAGCATGATTGAGTTGTCAACTTGTTAACCTCAGGAATGCAGACTGCGGCACCTTCAAATCAATAAGGAAAATAAGATGAAGACAGTGCTGCTGATGGACTTGTTGTGAGAGTTTTGTTGTGGTAAAAGTTGCAAAACAAAGAAAGACACACAGGAATAAAAGTGAATAAGGATGAAAAAAAAGGAAGTCATTTTCAGGCCTCGGTGTCAGGGAAGTAGAGCTCATCCTCAAACTCTATGAATTGAGACTGGAGTAGGTCAGCTAACAGAGAAGAACTTCCGTCACCTAAGTCGGTGTCCTCTTCTTCCTGCGTGCATTCACGTATTCTGTAATCTGGTGGTATGAAGTGCTGATTCATCTTGATCAGTGTTAACCTCTCCACATTTTTGGGCGAGAGGCGGGTCCTTTTTGAAGTTACAATGGCACCAGCAGCACTGAAAACACGTTCAGAAGACACGCTTGCGAGTGGGCAAGACAAATAATGTAGAGCCAGGTTGGTGATCAGTGGCCATAGAGGCCTTTTCCTATACCAATACAGCAATGGGTTCTGATTAACAAAGACCTCTGTTGGGTCATCCAGATAGGCCTGCACCATCGACTCAAGGTTCTCCACGGTTGCTCCACTTTGCATACCATCTGTGGCCTTTGCAGCACTGGAACGAGCAAACCCTTTATGAGTTAGCCAATCCGCTTCCGACAATATTATGGCTGGGCCTGGTGCAGGTGAGGATGATGATACAGTTGCTGCTGGTGTCGTTAACTGCTGTGAGGGAAAGTGACTCCCTTCTGCCACAGATTCAGAAGTGGAACTTGACGCCGGATGGCCTGCTGATTTGGTTGTACTTCTGCCGGCTCCTTGAATTTTCTGCTGCTCTTTTTTTAACCGAGTTGCTGACACAGCTAGCCAATGTTTTTACTTTGAAACATCTGCTTCATCAAAAGGAATGAATGCTTTGCTGGCCACTGCCTTTTTGTACTGTGGATCCAGAATAGTGGCACAAATGTAATGTTGTTCTGTATGTATGGTTTTAAGCCTTTCATTGGCAACTAGGCGGCTTAATAACCTCTCCGCCAACTGATATGCGTCTTGCTTTTCAGCATCATCTCGGAACGTTGAAGACACCGCCTTTAGTTGGTGCTCTAGCATGACCAACAATGGGATAGCTTTACCCAAAGAACAGTCCTCCCTGCTGACTTCACGTGTGAAGACCTCAAAAGGATGAAGCATGTCTGTCAGGCTTGCAACTAGCTTCCATTCCTCCAACTCTAGCCTCAAGTCTTTCATAGTAGAACCCAGTTTATAGACATAATCATTTATTACCCCCCACTGCTCAGACAGACGCTCAAGCATGTAAAAGGTTGAGTTCCAACGTGTTGCCACCTCCTGGATGAGTCCTTTGACTGGCAGTCTACGTTCATGTTGAATGCTCCTCAGCTCCTTCCGGGCCTTAAAAGAATGGCTGAAATGTGTGCAGATTCTTCGGCAGGTGGTCAGTAACTTACTGACTGTGTTTTCTTTTTTCAAGAAATCTTGCACCACGATGTTAATACTGTGCGCCAAACACGCACTCTGAAATAGACACCTTGCTGCATGGCCTTAACTATATTACTGCTATCCGTGGAAACATAACCAGCTATGCGATTTCTTGGATGCAGCCATTCAGAGACCTTCCTATCAAACTCGTCCAAAAGGTTAGGTGCCGTATGAGTTTTCTCCATGGCAAACATGGCTAATGTTGCATGTTTCCGAGTAGCTTGAAAACTGTGTCCGTGTCAACACCTGCATTTGTCTTGTCTCTATCCCCTGCAAAAGAGACCCAGTGTGCAGTGATGCACATGTAATCAAGGGCTTGGCAACTGGTCCACATGTCGGTTGTCAAGTGGATAGTGTGAACAGCACTCTTCTGCAAAGCTGCCCCAATCACCTCCAGCACATCTTGATGTAGTGCTGGAACCGCAACTCTGGCAAAATAGGACAGTTTCCATTTAGGGTAGACTGTTACCACAAATTCTAGAAAACCCACCCCTTACACGAAAGAAAAAGGGAGAAGGTCCAGCACTAGCATTTTAGCCAGCTTTGCGTTATACAGACATACCGTTGGGTGGTTGCGTTCAAATGGCGCATCCGACCAAAACATGCTTCTTATGGTGGGCTGGACAGTTTTACGTGATGATGATGATGCAGACTTCTTCAAACCAGTTAGGCTCTTTGATGTAGTTTTTCGCATTGGTGTCTCTCCCAGACTCTAACCCCCAGATTCATCAAAGTCCTGTTTTGCGAGTCCTTAATAGCGAATATTAAGGAATCGCTATTAAAGACTCGCAAAACGGGATGCATGTAGAAATCGCAATTTTTTTGCGATTTCTACTGCTACCGTTTTGCGATTCGCTAATTGCTAATCGCAAATAAGGAATGGCTTTCCCATTCATTCCTATGGGCCTAAAGGCCCATAGGAATGAATGGGGAGTCATTCCTTATTTGCGATTAGCAATTAGCGAATCGCAAATAAGGTAGCGATTTCAAGGGTGCCAGGGTGTCCAAAGGACACCCTGTAGCACCCCTGAAATGGTAATATACACTGGTGTTGCGCACACACATGTCCAAAGGACATGTGTGTGTGTAACATAAAACTTAAAAAAATGCACTATGGTGCATTTTTCTAAGTTTTCGCTATTTACCACGTAGTTAGACTTCGCGGTAAATAGCGGCCCCAGATAGCGAATTCGCAATTTTAAAATGGTACATGAATTGCATTTAAGGAATCTAAAATTGAGATTCCTTAAATGCAATTATTCGCGATTTAGCGATTTCTAGATTTGCGATTTTTGCATTTGGGATGATGAATCCCAAATTCAAAAATAGCGCTCGCAAAGGGCCAGATTCTCAGAATCTGGCCCTTTGCGAGCCGATTTTGGCTTGATGAATCTGGCTGCTAGTGTGCCTCATACTTGTTGCAGGGGTAGAGGGTGTGGGCGCTACCACTGCAGTGCTGCTGCCAGGGGTACTGGGTGTACCAGAAAAAATGACGGTCGGTTCTTGACTTCCCCCCTGCACAATCAGATGCAATTGAATGGATACATTTGGATCAGTTCTACTTTGGGCTTCCCGGATGTTCCTTAGGTGCGCATCTCACTTGATAGTGTGTTTTTTTTTTAGATAACCTCTCTGGCCTCCGGTACCATAGTTGGTACCAGGTTTACCCCGACTAACTAATACTTTCCAAATCGAACAAACGACCATGTTTTCGGCCTTTTTGCTAACAGTAAAGAAGTCCCAAACTGGGGACTGGAGATGTCTGCTGGTGGTGGAGGTGCTACTTTGACTTTCAATGCCAGATGAAGTGGAGGATGTGCATGGCTGAATTTATTTCTCTTGTTCACTTACAGCACCACTACTTGAGGTAATGGAGGTCGAGCTGGATGGAGGTCCTGCCAGCCCTTCTGACTAAAAAATATGGAAGCTGTAGGTCGTGTTGGTGTTGTAGTTAACTGCGTTGGTGGTGGTACCAGTGCCACACCGCCCACATCCTGCTCAGCAGCCATTCGGGATAGGGTGAAAATGTGTGTCTGCTGCATGCCCGCTGGGACTGGAGTGACGACTGTGATGACTGGTTCCTCGTCAGACTGTTCATCAGCATCAGAAGACATCACTTCTTGTTCGTCGTCATCACCCATAAGTCGAAGCCTTGCAGGAACCTTTCTTTTAGGCTTAGCTACTTTTGTCGGCTCATGGCGTGCCTCACTCTCAGACTGCATTTGTGGGTTCCAATCAGGATCAAGGTCATCCGAATGAAGGGGGCTTGAAGAAGAACTTGTAGTAGTAGTAGTAGCCCTCCTTGACCTTTTTCTTGCTGGGGATCTGGAAGACAATGGATCATCATCAGGAGGAGTGGCTTCCTCGGATGATACCTCCGCTTGAATATCAATTTCCGGAGGTGCCCCTACTTCTGGAGGAACAAGCGTTGTAGGCAGTTGTGTCGCTCAATGAACCTCTAGTTGCACCTCTCCATGCGTCTCTCCATGTGCCTCTCCCTGTGCCACTCTCCTTGCGCCTCTCCTTGCGCCTCTTCTTGCGCCTCTCCTTGCGCCTCTCCTTGCCCATGTACTTGCGCTTGTACTAGTTGCACCTGTGGTTGTCGTTGCGGCTGTGGTTGTTGAACACTCGTCAGCTGAGTACACCTGGCGTTGATTGGATGGTATTTTCTTGTGATGAGCCAACATCACTGGTCGATGGTGATTGAGAAAGTAAAGTGGCTGCCTCAGCAGCACTCATGGTCTTGGAACTAACTTGGCGTGGTGGCACTGAGCCCAATGAAGCGGAGGTGCTGCTTTCAGCTTGGTCCCCGGCAAACACCGCTGCTGCTGCAGGCGTACTTTTTTTCCCGAAAAATGGTGTCGGTGGGCACACCAGTCTCCTTGGTAGGTGGTGCCACTTGCTTCTTCTGCTCCTTCTTACTGGCAGTGGCACTGGCAACTTTTTTCGCTGAGGCGCTACGGCCACCTTTCCTTGGACCCATCTTCTTCAGATGTCAGAACAGCAGGCCGCAGTTGCACGAGTTGCAGAGTTGTCTTGTCTGTGGCCACACGTGACGTCACATGACGTTTTGCTGCACACATCGCTGCAGGACTTCTTCCTGGCACTGGTGGTTCTCTTGTGCACCTAAAAGCAATGGAAGCCAGAGGAACATCAGTTAAACACCCCAAAACATCGAAAAACACACAGAAAATCAACACAATCCAATGCCATCCATGCCCTCAATGATGTTTAAATTCAAGAGGCCCCACACAAAGCATTGGTCCATGCACCACTCACTATCCCTGGGCATAATGGGTGAAGGCAGGGCAGGCTGGGTGCAGGCCTATGGCTCAAAGCACACTGCCTGGCTTCAAATTGGCCCCTTGTCCCCCTTGTCCCCCAGCCACATGGCCAGCCCCTGCCTGGACCAGGCCTCAAATTGGCCCCCACCCACATGGCCAGGCCCCAACACCCCAAAAAGTCGAAAAACACACAAAAATCAACACAACCCAATGCCATCCATGGCCTCAATTAGGTTTAAATTCAAGAGGCCCCACACAAAGCATTGGTCCATGCACCACTCACTACCCCTGGGCTTAATGGGTAAAAGCAGGCTGGGTGCAGGCCTATGGCTCAAAGCACACTGCCTGGCTTCACAATGGTCCCTTGTCCCCCAGCCACATGGCCAGGCCCTGCCTGGAGCAGGCCTCAAATTGGCCCCCACCCACATGGCCAGGCCCCAACAACACCCCAAAAAGTCAAAAAACACACATACATCAACACAATCCAATGCCATCCATGCTTTCAATGATGTTTAAAGCATAATGGGTGAAAGCAGGGCAGGCTGGGTGCAGGCCTATGGCTCAAAGCACACTGCCTGGCTTCAAAATGGCCCCTTGTCCCCCAGCCACATGGCCAGGCCCTGCCTGGACCAGGCCTCAAATTGGCCCCCACCCACATGGCCAGGCCCCAACAACACCCCAAAAAGTCGAAAAACACACAAAAATCAACATAATCCAATGCCATCCATGCCCTCAATGATGTTTAAATTCAAGAGGCCCCACACAAAGCATTGGTCCATGCACCACTCACTACCCCTGGGCATAATGGGTGAAATCAGGGCAGGCTGGGTTCAGGCCTATGGCTCAAAGCACACTGCCTGGCTTCAAAATGGCCCCTTGTACCCCAGCCACATGGCCAGGCCCTGCCTGGAGCAGGCCTCAAAATGGCCACCACCCACATGGCCAGGCCCCAACAACACCCCACAAAGTCGAAAAACACACAAAAATCACCTCAATCCAATGCTATCCATGCCCACAATGATGTTTAAATTCAAGACACCCCACAGAAAGACTTGGTGCATGCACCACTCACTACCCCTGGGCCTACTGGCTAGTGAGGCTTTACAGGCACCCCAAAATTAAAAAAAATCAACATATAACAGTAAGCTAAAATTCCATGACATAAATGAGAATTAAGTTTTAAACAAATCACAGAAACAGTTGTATCATGCACCCATGACTAACCCTGGGACTACTGGATACTGTGGCTACCCACAATATATATTTTTTTAAAGTTGTGAAAAAAGTTTTAAAACTGTAGTTGCAGCAACTGCAATGCCCCAAACAAACAACACCAACTTACTTGTAAAATCTCAAGTCCAAAAGTGATCCAAACTCCAAAGTCCAAAAAGTCCTCAAATACAAAAAGTAATCCTTCCAGCTCCAGATCCAAATCAAAAGTGACCAGGACATGGACAAAGCACTGGGAGGAGCCTGCTGGACAGGAACAGGAAGTTGGAGACTCAGGGGCACTTCCTTCCTCCCACCCCCCCAAAAAATTGACTCCTTGCACCAAAAAGTGCAGCCAAATGTCAATATGAGGAGTTATTCTGATCAAAATCATCATTTTCAGGTTTATGCTGCCTGCGGTGGATTTCTTGTGCAGAATTGCAATTTTTGCAATTTCGGGAAAGTGAGCTGTTCAAATCTCCTGTTGGAAGTCAACTGTGCGCCGCATCTACGTGTTCGGCATTGTTTACTCCCGCAATGCGTAATCGCGGGCCCTTATGACGTACTCGCATTGTCAAACTCTCGCTGTGCAAGATGGTGAGCCGCGATGACGTAATTGCGTTCGAAAAACTCCTGCGCGATCACGCAGCAAGATCAAAAATGGCGCAGCACACGCAAACCAGGAGAAAAACAACTCAGCAGACTCAGAATCACGGTAAGTCAACGCCGCACGTGCGATATTGTATTTCTAAAGTGCGACCAAGCAAAAAAATCCGCAGCTTGCGAATTTGCAGATTTTGGGGCAAATTCGCGCCATTCGCGGACCGCGAATTTGCCAAAAATCCACAAATTCCGCAAACGGAGCGGATTTTAGGCCCAAACTTACTAAACAGTACATGGCCAACCTGTTACATACACAGCACTCTGCCCTTAGGGCTACCTGGTGCCTACATTAGGGGGGACTTATGTGTAATAAAACGGGAGTCTGAGGCTTTGCAAGGGGTTTCAAATGTCAAGTCATAGTGGCAGTAAAATGAAAAATGGGCCTGACAATGGCAGGCCTGAGGCAGGTTTGAAGGGCTACTTGTGTGGGTGGTACAAGTCCACTAGTAGCATTTAGATGACAGGCCCTGGGTATATGGTACACCACTTGACAAAGGACTTATAGGTAAACTAAATACGCAAATCATGTGTACACCAATGCACCATGTTTAGGGGAGAGGCACAGGCACTTCAGCACTGGTCAGCAGTGGTAAAGTGTCCAGAGTCCTTAGGCCAACAAAACAATAAAGCAAAAAGTGAAGGTAAGCATGCAAAACGTTTGGAGAAAGATCACCCTATGGATGACAGGTCTAACACATATCAACAGAAGTAGTGCTAATATAAGGTTCTACAGAAGTTAAGAGCATTTTCCTGCTAGCACTGACATGTGACACTGGTTGATGGTCAGACGCAGCTACTGTAACTTGCAAAGGTACCTTAGTAATAGGCTTAAATCATTCTGAGTAGCGGTGTGGCCGACTATTTATAATGAGGCAAAATGACATTAGGAAGAGAGGTGCTTGTGTTAAACAACTTTGTCAGCAAACGCTCCTGGCTTGCACCAGCTCAGAGCTGGTTTTAAGCTGCTGCAAAATGGAAACAGCTCAAAATGCATTGGACAGAGCTACAACATATTGAATTGTTTGTTCCCCTACAGACAGGGTAATCTGAATATGTCTTCAGTAATTGAGTCTGGTAATTAAGGTAATTGCGTCATCCATTCTTTTACGCTTTAGCATTTTAACTCCGTCAAACTATGTCTTGAATTAGGTTAGGAGGAAGCATTCGGTCCTTAAGGAGTTGAGGGTGAATCCATAGTGCCATACAGTTTAGGGAAAATCTTCCATATTAAAAAAATAAGGCCGCTAGCACTAAGAGCACTGATCATATTTCTTCAATTCCTTCTTTCCATTTTCACACAATTTCCCAAAGTTACTCCAGTCATACCGTCTTTGTGCTTTTCACTTCATATGTCGATAACAAAAGGTCAAATAAACTCCTTACTGGGCACTGAGAGACTTTCAGTACTGAGGACACAGTCCCATCTAAAGCAATGTGACACAGGAGTGTAACATAGGTCCCTCAATCCCTATTGGGCAGGTGGCTCCAACGCCTACATTTGGGCCAGCTCCCCAAAGAGACTAAGGGGCAGATTTATGAGGCCCTTTTGCCACGTTTACGCCGCTGTTGCGTCACGCAAGGCGGCATAAACGTGGCGCATCCCTACGAACGATTTACAACGTGACGCATCTAGGCAGATGCGTCACGTTGTAAAGCCCTGCGCCGCTTGTGGGCGTTCCGGCGCAGGGTGGGCGTTCCGGGGCAGGTGCGCCTCGCAAAAGTGGCTGAGTGAAATCTATAAGATTTCACTCAGTCACTTTCAGGCCAATGCTGCGTCAAAAGCCTACGCCTGCTTGAAGCAGGCGTAGGCCTTGACGCAGCATTGTTAAGATGGGGCACCCCCGAGCCTTGCTGGAGCTGCGTCGTGCTTGCGACGCAACTCCAGCAATGCGCCACCTTAACGGCACAGATGCGTCACGCATCTGTGCCGTTTTTGCCCCATGGTGCGCCGCATTGTAAATGCGGCGCACCATGGGTGGCGGAGCTGTGGCGCACTGTGGCGCACATTAACTGGCGCATCCCTGGGGATGCGCCAGTTAACATAAATCTGCCCCTAATTCTCTGTGAAGCTTACGGCCTACATGAAAATGTAAGGGTTTAGCAGTGTTAGAACCAGAGAGATTCCTGTTCTAGCAGTTTTTGTTGTGTCTGACCCGGTTTAGAGTCCGTTGAGATTGCAAGCTCTTTTACTGTCCAACACACTGATTCCAAATGTTTCACTTCAATAAAAATCCGCAGTTTCCTCTGTTCATGCTGTCTCCTGGCTGGAGGAAGGAGTCAGAATTGGTTTGGGAATATAGGTGCACACTCACAACTTCCATCAGACTCAATACTCATTCAGCCAGAAAAAAAGCTACTCTATACAGGTCATGTCACAAGTTGGTCAAGAAATAAACCAAGATATGAAAATGTTCTACCTTCTAAATTCTCTGTGAGTGTTCTGTAGATTCATTAAATATGTTAGTGTATATGTGTATTTCGACTATTAGTAACCATTTTATAGCACACCATACAAACTTGTGCTTTTTCACATTTAATAATTACTGTTTGCTATTATTCCAATGGAACTCATGTTATCGCTTAAATAGTCCAGGGATTCAAACTTATGCCATTAGAAATGATAGCCTGATTAGTATGGCTTTAGGGAAGACAAAATGCTGCATCAAAATCTAAGAAGTATTTTGCTTAAAAGTGAAATACTTTTCTTAGTGGTCAAGTTTAAGTGCTGAATGGCAGGTGATTTTAGTGCCAAATTGGGATCAGGGATGACTAGGGGCTGTGATCTGAAGGCATTTCCCCTAGATTTGTATGATACTGAAGCTGTGACTGGGACTAGCGACAATAGAGGGCAACAGCTCACTTTTTACTTGGCCAGGTGTGACCTGTGCAATGCATTGGAGCGGGTCTCTCCCCATGCTTAATATCTCCCACTTTTGTGGGGTTGCAGGATCCACCATAATTGTCAGTAGGGATATTCTTGACCGAGTTTGAGAGGGTAAAGTAATTCTCACTTCTTTTAGGTAGTATGGAATTCATTGTGGAGGCCTAGCAATCAAGGAAGAATCCAGTCCAGGTCTTCATGCTGAGCCGAGGTGTGTGCGCACAAGGAGAAGCAGGGAGGATGCGAGGAGGACGTTGGCTGCTCCAGACCTCGGTCCCCGGCTGTTCTGCTTTCTGTTCTTTGCTTGTTTTTGCCTATGCCCCCCCTCTTTTGTGCAGCAGGGGGTGCAGGTCTCCTCACTGACTTGTTGCCACTTTGATCTGCTCTGATTTGCGGACCAGTTCTGGGAAAGTCTTGCACCCGAGTCTTGGAGCTGGAAGTCTGCTGCATGCCGCTCACTGTTTTGGAGCCGGGATAGGAGTTCGTTTTCGGCAGCCGGCGATTAGTGATTAGTGATTGCAAGGACTGCACCAGACCGCTCTGGACTGCACCGAAGATCGGAGATTACCAGGGTGGTGTAATAGGGAGTTCTGCCACTCCGGTCCGGCCTGCCTCTTTGCAAAGTTGGCGGTAGAGGCTTGAGGGCTGAGGCTCTGCTGCTGTCCGGAGTTGCAGTGAGTTGCAGTGGTCTTCTGCGGTGTTCCCTGTGGCGGTAGGGGATTGCATCGACGGAACAGGCCTTTCCCACTTCCACCTCCACATCTCCGGTCCGTTCCTCACACCCATTTGCAGCCCGTGGGCCATCCGTGAAATAATTCCGGAGCACGATGCGGAGATCACTTGGAAACAGGCAGTGAGATGGTGGCAGGAGTTGAACTCAGAGCTAGGGTAGAACCTGGTTTGCAGGTGCATGCAGCTTAATAGTTTACCCGCTCAGTTTGCTCAGTTTGTTCTACCTGCTGGCCGCTGGCCACTTGGCTGCTGGGCTACATACTGCGATACCACACTCTGCTTCTCTATGCTTCTTCGTGGCTTCCTGTTAGTCCTCCCCAGCCCGCCTCAACCCGGCAGCGCCAAACTGCCCCAGCTGTCCGTCTGCCTTCGTTACCTGCCACCAGCCCGCTTGGGTACCCATAAACTGAGTTTCAGCTAGTTTCAGCTAAGTGGCAAAATTATCGAAAAGTGGCGCATCCTTAATTGATTACCCCTTTGTTAGCCTCTCTCTCCTGCATCAAATATTAGGTTTCGGATTTGGCAACAGAACAGAAAGTGACCACAGCCCTCAAGAAATTTTTCTTAGCACTAGTTTAGTGCAACACGCAGAGGCCAGGGCTCAAGCTTTCGAAAGCTAAATGATCAATTTAAAACAAATCAAGTGCTCTGTTAAGAATCTACTGCAGGTAACAACAGAGGCAAAACACATTTTTGAGAGTACCAGTAGGACAACCGATGATTACATTGCTAACTGGACGACATTTGCAACAAAATTGTCAGACAGACAATAACGTATGTAAAATCAAATGGGACGCAACAGTCGAACTCTTGGAATCCAGCAATACGATCAGCAAAATGAACTATGAACCGGCTATGTCGGGAATTAAAAATAAAGCCAACGGACCCACCAACAATAATCAAATTGAGAGAAGCCTGCAAACATCTGAAGATAGTAAAAAGAGAACATCGCACTGGAATTCTTTCTGGGCTAAATTACATCAAGACATTTAGTCACATAATTCTGTGAGGTTCTGACGTACCATCAATAGTCTTGGAATGAATGTCCCGAAAGCCGCTTCATCAAACATTCTGGAGTCTGAGTGGTATTCTTTCTTGCACATCCACTTCAACGACCAACAAAAAAACACAGCTGATCAGCGCCCCGGAGAAGATGTGTATAATAATTCTTGTATGGGTAGCCAAGGGAATAATATAGGATCCGGACAAACACTCTCAGGATACGATCCCTTTATGGAGTCCGGGGGCCAGAAAAGTGTTTTCGTATAGATTAGCGAGAGTTCTAGTGCTGTAAGGTGTAAAGTGGGGTATGGCCCTCACGACGTCTGGGGCTCTGCAAAAACCGGCATCCTATATTATTCCCTTGGCTGCCCATACAAGAATTATTATACTCATCATGGAGCCCTCCATATATCGTAGAAGTAATCTCTACTAACCATCCTCCCAAGTTTGAAGGACGCCCATTTACCAAATCAATTAATTTTATCTGTGATAAACATCGACTTCTGGAATACAAGGCTCTGACGATCTACATGTTTTTAAGCAAGTATTTCCTCACATCTTGAGCTATCTACCTTTTGCCAAAGACGGGTCACCTGATGAAGGCTTCCAAGCCGAAACGCGTGTAGTGTGCTATCCACCGCTTTGCCTGTGTATTACCTACCACTTTGCCTCCATCATCTTTTGTCTTATGCTCATCTATGTGTGTGTTATGTAATTTTTAAGAATTGTATGAGAAAGTTCACAAAAATATTTTTTCACTATGAAATATATTGGAATGTACTCATAAAATGTATATTTACTCTCCAAAAAAAAGTAACAACAATTTTTTATATATTTGAATAATAAGACTAAAAAAAACACACCTATGTAGTTGGTGATAAGTCTGTATGTAGTGGGTAACAAGATATAGATGTATTCATCCATTTAGGTTCATTCACTAGATATAGACCTTTTCAAACTAAATAGGGCCAAGCTCTGGCAGAAGCTTTCCAGATTGAATATCCCAAATGGTCTTTTAAGAGCCAAACAGCTATTGCACCGGGACATATGGGTCCGGATCAAGAATGTGGATGGCTCCAGACTGTCACGTCCGATCGCAACATCTATAGGACTAAAACAAGGATGTGTCCTGGCCCCCACACTTTTTAATCTATATTTATCAGATTTCCCGGAAGCCCTAAACAAGGTAAACTCTCATGCTTCCAAACTAGCCAGCTTTCAGCTGTCAAACCTCCTATACGCCGATGATGTAGTTCTCCTAAGCAACACAAAGATTGGCTACAAAGACTTATGGATGCCACTGCCGAATATTCAACAAAGAACGTGCTCTAGATAAACAATAAGAAAACAAAATTCTTGGCAGTCTGTCCAGGAAGGCCCCAGAAGCTGGCATGGGTCCTAAATTCCGAAAATATCATAGAATCCAAGTGCCACAAGTACCTAGGAGTTCTCTTCGATAACAACGGTGGATACAAAACCCACCTAGAAGAGCAAAAAAAGAAGGTAGTAGCACTATCATTCACACTCAGTTCTATTCATAAGAAGCTATTTGGTCAAACATTCGCCCCAACATTGCAGGCAGCACAGGCAAAAGTCATTCCTACACTACCATACGGAGGTAAAGTGTTAAAAGTGCTGGACAGTGGCCAATTAGACAAAGTCTTTCCGAAAATCTTCAGAACAGTGTTCCAGTTACCAACGCACACGTCACCTGCCCAAATCAGGCTGGAACTGGGCATCTGTACCCAATCACTGGCCAGATTGATGAGCTTCTTAATGTGCTGCCATAAACTGAGGTCATCAAAAGAAGGTAGCCTAGCGCAACACCTATGATCCAACCTGCATATGAAACGATGGCGGGCAGGGTACGATTATTGGGCAAAAGGACTAAAAACTTTAAGCCTGAACAAAGTTTGGTTTTTACAAGTCAGCCAAAACAAATTTAAAAGGCTAGGAAAAATAAGTGCAAAAAAACTCTCTTCACTAAAAGATAAGGCATGTCACGCAAGAAGAAGTCACGATGATTCTTAGATCATACAACAAGCTGATGCCTCAGGGGTATATAATCTTGCCATTCACCGCACGTACTAAACTTTGTTTCTTAAAACTAAGAATGAGAGTGATCAATTTGTCCTGCCATCTTCCCAAATGGAAAAGAGAACAAGTCCAGCAACATTGTCGGCTTTGTGGAAACCATAGGGAAGACATAGCACACATCCTTTGCCTATGTCCAAGTCTGTTGAAGGAAAGAAGGTCTCTTTTACGGAGAGGCTGGATCATCAACGAGGTCAGATCGTGTAGAGCTGCAGTACTAGCCTGCTTTGACCCACGAAATATCAACCTAAACTGAGCTCTAGTAAGGTTTATAGATCGTGCTGCAAAAAAACTAGGGGAGGGGATTCACTAACAACAACCTCCACCAGAACAACAACCGGCAGATCCTCCTTGCAGGTACTCAGGCAAAGGAAAATAAAAAATGCAATTGTCAGAGTCACAAAACTAACTGACTAGAGGGGCTCAGCGCATAGGTTGGCACATTGCAGGACTCGATTTCCAAATCTTGGACACTACCCCCAATGCCCCAAAGGGTTCTTATTAACGTGTCGGCGAAAGTGCAACTACGATTGTGTACTCTGAAAAACGGGGGGCCTGGGGGCCTTTTATCAAGAAATGGGGTTATATCTTTTTTTAATCCGGGACTCGATTTCCCGATCTTGGACACTACCACCAATGCCCCAAAGGGCTATATTTAACGAGTCGTCGAAGGGGCAACTATGATTGTGTACTTTGAAAAACGGGGGGCAAGGGGGTCTCTTACTAGGAACTGGGGTTTTATCTTCTTTTAATGTGCAATACTTTTATGTTTTTTAACTTGCAAAGGTTTTTTTAAATCATGAAATAAAGTTTCTTCTTATCACTTCTTTTAGTGACCACAACCCGCTTGTTGTTACTTTACTCTGCCCGAATCCTGGTGTGCGCAAGATGTCTGTAGGGGGGATTAATTTCCAACCAAGTCGTAATTGGGCTGAGACTGGCCTGGAAGTTGGCTAATATGGATGAAGTCATGTGCAGGCTTTGTACTGAACACATGGGTCGGATGATCCTACCCTTTGGCCAGTAGGACCCATGCCTTTGATCTCTTAGGGTCTATTATCAAAAATAGACCATCCTTCTAAGTACCAACACCACTGAAGGTTTTATAAGGACTGCAGGAAAGCTAACATATGCTTAATACAGGCCTTGAAAACCATGCCTTGGACCATGAACTAAGCCACAGGATGTAGAAGGGTGTATAGGTTTGCCGTTTGGAGAAGGAAGGACAAACTTAAGGAGAAAATGTGGGGCACCCTGACCTGTAAATCAGGTACCCTAGGTCTTTCTGGGAGACAGTAAACCATGTCCAGCGGTTTGATAATGTTTTTAACTGTTTGTGGGACAATATTAGCACAGATTCCTTGGTTACCATCTCAGCAGGTCTAATATTCAAATGACCGTTCTGAACTTGTGGCACCCCTGCCATCTTTCCCCTCTTGATATTGAGATCATTGTTGGGGAGGTGGTTGTTGCGATACATAGGAGCTCCATGCATAGAGCTTCTGGGCCTGATGGAGTTCTTATGGATTTGTATATACAGGAGGTGAATGTCTAGGCTCCTATTCAAAGTAACTATTCCAATACAGCTTGTCAGGTAGGGTTGCTAAGGACATGGCTCCCTGGCATTATCATTCCCATCTTCAAGAAGAGGGATAGGGCTTCTACTTGTTGTTATAGGCCCATCTTCCTTATTGACTCCGTTGTAAAGATCATTGACGGGGTTGTTGTGGATAGGATCCAGTCCTGGGTCAAGGGAAACAACATCATTGCCGATGTTCAGTAGGGCTTTAATTCTGGGCTATGGACCACAGAGCAATGTTAAATCGCCACCTCCTTGCTAGCAAATATACCTTGGGCAAACCTCAACCCCGTGTCTCTTTAATGGACCTAGCAAGCGCTTTTGATAGCGTTGTCAGGTCCAAACTTTGGGAAGTTATTTTTTTCTTGGGGCTTTACTCGGGCCTGGTGGCCTTTTTAGGAGTCCTCCATTATGATCTGGGTGCTCAAGTTAGAGTTGGGCAGGGGGGGAATGTAAAGAGAGTTTTGGGCTGGGACATGGGGTGCGGCCGGGGTGCGTACTCACCCCAATCCTGTTCCTTTTGTATATTAATGGGCTGGCGGCAGCACTGATGACTAATGGCAGGGAATTGCCAACTGTCAAAGGCAGACGGGTCCCTGACCTTCTATATGCCGAAGACACAGTTTTAATGTCCTGAACTCCAAACGGCCTTCAGGCTTTAGTAAATACTTTTTCCGATGTTATGGAAGCTTAGGGCTGCATACAAATCAGTGCAGAATGCTTGTGATGCTATGCGGGTCGAAGTGCGTGAAATCCCATTGTTTTGTGCTTCAAGTACCTCCCTCTGTTTAACCTATGAATTCCCTTATTTTGGGCATTATTTTCGACTCACATGGGTCCTGGGGGCCCTGTTTGAAGCAAAAAGGCCTGAAGTTCTATAATTTTTTGGGTTTTTTATTTAGCCTGGTGTCCAAAATAGGTAGTAAGTCAGTCACAAAAAAGCTTACCGACCCTCACCTATGGCACTGGATTGTGGGGGTGCAAAGTCACCAAGCTAAGGAAAACAGGATTTGTAGATGCCTGTTTGGAATGTCTCCAGGGTCATCTAGCTATGCCGTCCATGAAGAACAGGGACTACTGTTTGTGTAGGATGTCATTAAATTGGCTCCTCTAATGTTATGGTGTTCCATTTGACGAAACCTGGAGGTCTCGCTGGACAGAGATATCATCTTGGGCTGCCTATAAGGTGACATGGGCATCCACATTCCGTGGCTGGCATTTGTGATGAACATGTGTTGCAAGCTGGGCAGATCGGATATTTTTACTTCACCTGGTCACCTTATTGATATGGATAAAACCTGCCTTAAGGATGCCTTTTGGGAACATCTGGACATTGAAAGGGAGGACTGTGAACTGCAGAACCCTGCAAATAAAGAGTATGCGGCTGTACAAACAACCTTGGCATGGAACTGTATTTTTGGCATGGTTTCAAGTGCTTGGGACAGGGCCCTTCTGACTAGGTTCAGGCTGGGTCTGATCAGTGCCAACTTTCGTTCCCTTTGGGTCACTTCAATCCAAAGGAAATCCTGATCTGTCATTGAGATGAGCGATCCCTGCAAACCATTGCCCATTTTAATTTCTATTGAGGGTCTTATAATTGTTATGCCAGGAGCTCTGTGTTTCCCCTGTTCAGAGGCTCATCCCGGCTCTTTTGTATCTACAAACGTCCTAAAGTTTGCTTTGGAGTGGTCACATTCCTCAAACTCCCACTTCAGCTCAGGTGTTCTTTGTTGTTTTAAATGTATTAATGCCCTGTACTGTGTATCCATGGCCTATAACCTTGATGTATCTTGTTCACGGGCAAGTGTTTTTAATACATATATTTTATTAGTTTTTACAGCTTCTTTATCTCTATAGGCCTAGCTAGGACATTGGAGAGCCTTAGTATCAGCTTTGGCCTTTAATGATGTATGTTTATTACCCTATGATATTTTACTGTATTTTACGACGAGTATGCTTTTATTGTTTATTACTTAAATCAAATTAAATGAAGTGCTGAGTGTTGCAATTTTGGAGCATTGTGAGGAACGACTACGAGAGTGTTGAAGATTGAGGATTGGATGAATAAAAAAGAGCAGCTCAACAATTTTTAGGATATACAGTAATTGTTTTGTTTCACAAAACTACCATGAACTACGCACCAATATGTATTTGAACATTGGACATTTCCATTCACCTAAGTAACTCTATAATGTAAGATTTATGATGCTCAAAGTGGAAATGCTTCTAAGTTTTGTGATTTTTACTTCTTGTAGAAAATATTCTTTTCACTTTGAGAAAATCCTTTTGATGTAACCATTGAAAATGCTACGAGATGTGGACTTTTTAGACACACCTTACTCATTTGGTCTACCAATATAGCATGCATGCTAAATGAGCAAACTGGGAATCAATAGGGCATATTCTGAAGAACGTGTGATAACCATTGCAAAAGTAACATAACGCAACACTCAACATCGCACTCTATCGCGGGAAAATTATGCCGTGTTAACTAAGTATTCACAACACTGCGGTACCATGCGATAGTCTACGGATAAAGCGTCAAATGACCATGTTAAAATCAACGCCACAGGGGCGTGGCTAGACGAGCCAGCATGGCGGACGTGTTTTAGCTGTGCTCCGTCCAGCATGATCATCATCCGGTAATTATCCTGACCCCCTCTATGCATCTGCAGCCCCGGGGTGACATTGATGTACCTTTGGCCTGCCACAATGATCCACCGGTGTTTTTTGGTGCCTGGTAGGACCGGGGGTCGGAGCTGAGGTCCCCGCGTGGTGCGGCCTGATATTGAGCAGTGGCACCAGGGTGTGGATTTTGGTGCTCCCTGAGAGTGCGCTGACCAACGGATCGGCGACTGGTGCTCCGCCCTGTGGGTTCCCGAGGCGGTGGGCCTAGCGGACGGAGGTCAGGGGGCATATCGGCCCTCAGGGATGCCTGTGATCCTACCGGAGTGGAGCGGCCCGAGGCAGAGACGGTGGGGAGTCCCGCCGCATGGGGGACTCTGGACGGCGAGGGCGGAGACAGGGGCCTGTAATGGCGGGCTCCGCCGGCCGGCGTGTCCCCTTGCAGTGAGGCTTCTCCAAGACTTTCCTTTGCGCCTTTGCAGTTCCCAGGTGGACGGCAGCGCACCAGCGGCCCGCCGCGATACCTCATTGGTCCGTTGGCTGCCTGGTGGGACCGGATGCTGTAGCTGGGATCCCTGTGAGGTGCGGCCTAGTGTGGAGCGGGGGAGCCGGGTAGAAAATTTTGGAGCACCCAGCGAGAGTGAAGGGCCGACGCCTCTGGGCCTTGTGCTCTGCCCTGTGAGTGCCCGAGGCGGTGGATTCGGCAACGGCTGGGCCTATCGGGCCCTCTGTGGGATCCTGTGATCCTGTGATGCGGTCTGCGCAGAGTGGCCCGAGGCAGGCACCGGAACACATCGCACTGTTGGGGCGAGATAAGCTGACTGAGGCGGAGAGCAGGGCCCGCGACTGCGGGCTCAGGCGGTCGGAGCACCCTTTCGGGACGTAGCTGCCAGGGACTTGGACAGTCGGGGGCTCCGGAGAGACGGGCACCCCTCCCCTCTCCCCTGTGCTTGAGACCTCCCTGCAGATCTCCGGCAGGGTCGCGCCGTGTGGGGAGGCCTGCACGGCTCCTAGTTGATCGGCTTGGTGCTACCTGCGGCGGTGGACATTAGGAGCTATGTGGCGGAGTCTGGTGGTCTCAGCGGTGTTGATGATAGAGGCCTCCCTTGCTGGTTGGGCCTGTGGGGTGCCTGCCGGGCCCAGTGGCTTCAGTACAGTGATTGTGGGGCCTGTTGGAGCCACGAGGCAGCCTTGCGGGTGGCACAGGTGAGGAGAGTGCTGGAGGGGCTGGTGCGGTGACCTGCGCCCCCATACTGGCGCTGGGGAAATCCTAGTGGAGCGACAGGTGCGTGGAGCGGGGTGTGCCTGGCAAGACTCTCAGGGGTGCGGGCACACGTCAGGTGGATTGCGGGCCCTGGTTGGAGGGTGCCTTCCAGTGGAGAGTGGCCGGAGTTGGACTTGGGGGTGTTTGCGCTGCGTGAGATCCGGATAGGGACAGTGTGCCGGACTTGAGCCGCGTCGGTGGGTGGCCTGCTACAAGTTACGGGACATGTTGGATGCCAAGATTGGCGCAGTGGGTTCAGATGTCATGCTACTGCGTCAGAACCTACGGAATGCTGTGTCCCGCATTACAGAGGCTGAGACCCTGATCTCGGGGTGGAGGATGATGTCGTGGCCCTGAAGCGTCAGGTGGCCAGTATGGAAAGTACTCAGAAGGGTCTGGTGCTGCGGACCGAGGATGCGGAGGGGCGGGCGCGGCAGAACAACCTGCGATTTGTCTTTTTTCCAGAGGGCTGCGAGAAGGGCAATATGGAGAGTTTCTAAACTCAGTGGCTGGGAAGCTGGCTCCCCCTGATGCTATGTCTCAGTGTTTTGTGATAGAGCAGGCCCACAGAGCTCTTATTCAGAAACCTCCGGTAGGGGCCCATCCGCGTCCGGTGATTGCAAAACCTTTGAATTACCATGACCGCGATGCCATACTGAAACAGGCCAGAGCCAAGAAACTCCTGCTATATGAGAACCGGCACATTTTGATTTTCCCGGATTATACACGCCTAGTACAGCAGCAGCGTCAGTCGTTCCTGGCCGCCAAGGCCCGTCTCAGGGACCTCAAGCTCCCTTATTCCTTGCTGTTTCCGACCCGCCTGCGGGTGGTGTTCCAATCACGCACCCATTTCTTTGATACTCAGGAGGAAGTCTTCAAGTGGACTGATGAGACAATCAAGGTGCGAGCGCACACACTGCCAGGGCTGGACTCGGACTCCTCTATGAGTGAGGCACAATTGAAATCCTCCCGAGGATCTCGTCAGAGGGGGAACTGGTAATCCTGATCCCGGCGGCGCTCTGCATCCTGCGGGGCCTCGGCCCGGGGGGCCCGGCTCCTGGGCAACAAACAGTGGACCCTTGACTTTTGTCTCCTGATATTAGAATGATGTCTGGTGGTTCCTCCTAGGGGCTTACATCTATGTCTGCTGTCTTTGGATGGAGGGAGTTGCATTATGGGCTGATTCCCCTTCAGCCTGCTACTTGTGGGAGGTGGGCCTGGGAGTTATGGACTGTAGGGTGGGGATCCATTGGCATGGGAGTTCTTGGGCCCCGCGTTGGGGGTCGGGTGCCAACCTTGCCATGACAGGTACTTCAACAGTTTTGAGGTATGGGGTGTGGGGTCAGTTGTTGGGGTGGGGGCTTGTTTTTGTTGGGCATGAGTCGTACAACCACGAGAGGTTCCCTACACTTGTTCTGTGCACGCCTGCACGGCCCGATGCTCGTGCGGTGACCTTGGCCGTTTCCTGATGGCGAACCGCGCGGATAATGTCTCAGGGTCCCACAGTAATCTCCGTATTCTCAGCTGCAATGTGCGTGGAGTTTTAGACAAAATCAAGAGGGGAGCGGTGTTACGCCAAGCAAAAAGCGCGGGGGCTGACATACTTTTGCTACAAGAAACTCACCTATTAGGTACTAAAGCCCTGTGCTTGCAACGCTATGGCTTTCAACAAGTCTTTCATGCGGGCTTTGCGAGAGGTTGCAGGCGGGTGGCCATCCTAGTGCATTGTAGAATTCCCTACATTCATTCAAAGCAATGGGTTAACACACAGGGGCGATATCTGTTTATTAAGGGTATGGTCGGGGAGGACCCTCTGGTGTTGGGCTGCGTCTACGCTCCGCCCCCCTTGCAGTGGTCACTAGTCGAGAAACTGTTTGCGATCTGGGCAGAAATTCCTGACGCGCTATCGGCAGTGGGAGGAGACTGGAATGATGTAGATATCACTAAGGAAAGGTACAGGCCTGGGGGAGGTCCGGGTGTTGGCCATTCTACAAAACTATGGGACATGGTGGTGGGGTAGGATTGGGTGGACAGATGGCGGCGCCTATGCAGGGATATTTGGGAGCACACATTTCTCTCTGCAGTTCATAAATCCTTTTCCAGGTTGGATTATATCTTTGTCCCTAGGGAAATGGCGGGAAAAGTGGAGTCGGCGGAGATCCTCCCGCGCGGATTCTCGGATCACTCACCTATTTCCATTGATCTCCGGATAGGCAGGGGGAGACAGCCATTCCGTTGGCACCTCTCAGTGTGGCACCTGCAACAGGAAGACTACGGGAGGCATATGAGTGAGGCAATGGCTGATTACTTGGTCAGGAATGCGGGCTCCGTCTCTAGTGCTGGGACGCTATGGGATGCACTGAAACCCATGCTACGGGGGTTAGATATTGCTTGGAGTGCGGCGGCCCGAAAGAAGCGTCTGCAGATCTGGTGCGCGCCGAGGCGGAGATTGAGGAGCTGGAGCGCCAGGGATGCGTGGCGGGTGAGGGTCAGGGGGTGGGTCAGCTAATCCTAGCACAACAGTCCTACCCGGCCCTCTTACTTGATGAGGCGCAACAGATCTGGCTTGCAACGCGCAGTAGAATATGTCAGTGGGGGAATAAGTCTGGCAAAATATTGCTTAGGCTCTGTCAAGGGGCTTTCCATGCGCAGACTTTACCGGGGATACTCGACGATGCAGGTGCCCCGTTTACGGATTCAAGGGAGTTGGCGGAGAGCTTCGCCGCGTACTATGCTGCCTTATATGCCCCAACGGAGTGCCTACCGGAACGTATGGTGGATGAATTTATAGCAGATTTACCTCCTAAAGTTGTGTCAGATGAGGTGCGAGATCGGTTGGAGCTCCCCCTGTCGGATGAGGAACTGGGCATGGCTCTGGGCGAGCTCAACTCGGGGAAAGCCCGTGGTCAAAATGGATTCCCCCCTGAGTTTTTCAAGAAATATCATTTACAGTTAGCCCCTCACTATCGGTCGGCTTTGGAGGAGGCCAGGGAAAGGGGCAGACTCCCCCCGGACTGGAGACATTTAGAGGTAGTGGTATTTCATAAGCCGGGCCAACCCCCGGAACATCATGCCTCCTACCGCCCGATATCACTATTAAATGTTGAGGCCAAAGTCTTGGCCAAGGCATTGGCCAATCGGCTTCTCCCTCATATCTCAGCGCTAGTACACCCAGATCAGGCCGGCTTTATGCCCCAAAGGGCGACTAGGCACAATATTCGATGGGTGCATGTGGCGGTGGAGGCGATCCGGTGCACTGGGAAACAGGCTGCACTTCCGCTTGCCGACATAGACAGGGCTTTTGACTCGCTGAACTGGATCTATCTGTTCGCGCTACTGCCTCGGCTTAACCTTGGGCCTCGATTACTGTCCTATTAGCTTCTTCTCTACACTGATTTGACGGCCTCAGTTTGAGTGGCGGGAGCGATCATCCAGTTTTCCCATTCGGCGCGGCACCCGGCAGGGATGCCCCCTCTCGCCCTATCTATTTGCCTTGGCTATGGAGACGTTGGCGGTGTGGGTGCGCATGGATGCGTAGTTGAGCGGGTTTGAGTGGGCACAGGGGCCGTCTGACAGGATTGCATTATATGCAGACGATGTCCTCTTATTTCTTACGGACCTCAATAGGTTGGGCCGCGTCTCCTGCGGCTCATGCAGATCTTCGGGGAGTCATCGGTGCTCTACATGAACCCTCGCAAGTCCAAGTTATGGGTGCTGGGGGAGCGGACACAAGTGGGTAAATGAGCATCTTCAACAGTAGCGGTGGGGGGGTCTCAGGTATCTGGGGGTTTTCTGTCAGAGGTCCAGGCCGTCTCCTGGGAGAAGAACATGGTGTCGGTGTGGGAGCGAGTTCGGGCAGACCAAAAGACCTCGTCTCGCATGCCGCTTACTATCTATGGAAGATCGGCTACTTTTAAAATGGTGGCACTCCCTCGTCTGTTATATCAGCTGCAAAATCACCCGTATCCAATACCGGGTGGTTCCGGCTGGTGAACTCCGTCCTGGGGCAGTTTCTGTGGGGGGCGGAGCAGTGCGTGTGGCACTACGCACATGCTTCCTCTCCACTTATTGTGGAGGGCTGGCAACATCGGACATCCTGTCCTACTACCAAGCCTCCCACCTTCTAGTCCTGAACGAGTGGTGGTATGGTGACAGGGGGGACCTGGTGTATGCCATGGAACGTTATTTCATGGGGTCCCATATGTTCCACACCATTCTATACATGGCGTCCATACAAAGTGCATTACCTGTGGTGACACAGGTGGTGTTTCGAATCTGGCGGCAGGCTCTGCGCCGCATGGGGTGGTGGAACACCCTGACTGGAGAAACCCCCCTATGGAACAATGGGCGGCTGCCCAGTCTTGCGACACTACAGGGCTTTAAGGGATGGGACAACATAGGCATCTTGACCCTGGGAGATGTACTGAGGGCTACGACACTTAAGTCCTTTCAAGATCTTTCTGCGGAATTTGGTATGCCTCGTTCCCAGTTCTTCAGATACCTCCAGTTCCGGCATGCACTGTCACCCAGACTGGAAGGTTTGGAGTCCCTCCCAGAGTTTGGCCCATTGGAAGCAAAAGCGTTCATGGGAGACTTGGAGACCAAGAAAATATCACACATGTATCAGTCACTGGTCATGCATTGCTCCCCTTCAGTGCAGAGGCTCTGGGGGGTATAGGAGGAGGATGTGGGCGAGCTGGAGGAGGAGGACTGGAGAGAGGCTCTGGCCGCCCCCAGGGGTGCGGCCATAGCAATGCGTCTCCGTCTCATCCAATTTAAATACTTACACAGAGTATACTTTACCAGGGTTCGGCTTTTGGCGAGCGGGACTGATTGCCTCACCGGAGTGCCTTCGCTGCAACAGGGAGAACAAGAGGTTTTTACATACAGTCTGGAGTTGTTGATCCCTCGATAGGTTCTGGAAGGGGGTCCTGGCCTGTTTAGCTGAGGTATTGGGATGGGTGCTCCCACGTACGCCACAGTTTGCCCTGCTACATGTAATGGAAGGGGTGGGGGGCAATTTGTACAAAAGGCATTTGATGCTACTTGGCCTCACATTGGTCAAGAGAGACATTGCTAAAGGGTGGAAAGATTCACGGGGCCCGTCAGTAGCCTTCTGGAAAAGGGGGTTAGATTTCTGCATTGGGTTGGAGCAGCCGATCTTTGTGGCCAGGGGGTGCCCGTGGAAACATTACAAAATCTGGAAGCGCTGGAACGACTATAGGGGTTTGTGGCTTGAACCCCCTGTGGAGCCCAAGGGTCTTCCTGGGGTGGGATTATGTGGGCGGGTGGTACTGGAGTGAGGGGCGTTGGGGCCTGGGAGGCGGGTGTGCATATACAGCTATTCTGTTTTTCCTGTGTTACCACTGTTGCGTGTGGGTAGAACTTGGTGGATTTTGTGCAACTCTGGGGGGAGGGAGTTGGGTGGGGGAGCTGGAGGGGTTGGGGCTGTGTGGAGGGGGGAGGGATAGGGTTGTTATGCATTGCTTGGTTATACACTAGCCTGTTCGTGCTTGCAACCAAAAATTTTTGATTGCCTTTCAGATACTGTAATGTTATTTAACCTGCAGCTGTCCCTGGAGTACAAGGGCCCTGCATCGTATGTGCAGTCTTACAATAAAATCTGTTATAAAAAATAAAAAAAAATCAACGCCACGCCGCAAAAATGTTAAACATATATACGCAAAAAAAGTTGACAAGAGGCCAATTGCAATACAAAAAGCAGCGAAAACCAGCGGCAGGCCTGCAAATCCCAGGCGTCTGGTGGGAAAATGCACTATAAAAGCTACAAAAAGAACACACCAGAAACAATCCAAAGTGCATAGCAACATGGATGCACCCTGACCAAGAGCAGAGGCCAACTCGAATCCCACAAGCCCCACAGACCACCAGCAAGGAACAACAGGGTTGGGGAAGGCCAAGGAGAAGAGTGAGAAGAAGACGGTGTGCAGTCCGCAGGAAAACCAGGTCAACGTCACGGAGTTGACAGAACACTACCATCAACTGACCCACAATTAGACTACCATGAATGCAGTTGGAGTGTCGAAGAGGCCAATGGAGGAGGCCAAGAGGCGCTGGCATGATGTGAAAACCCAAACCAGGCACAAAGCCGCTGCCAACAGGAAGGCAGGAACAGGGACAGGAGGTGGGAGTCCTGCGCTACAGGAGGAGTTGGAGGAAATGGAGGCCACAGTCATCAGTGTAGAGATGGTGCAAGGAGTCGGGAGTCCGGACACAGCTCGGGACGACCTGACACAACAACAACAGTGTAAGTAACGACCAGGGACTGGGGGGACGGGGGAGATGGGCACAATGGCACACATGAACAGCAATGTGTAGCACACTGAACACCCACAATTAACTAGGATCATGTCCCTGATCCCTGTGGCACACTGCAGCACACACACAAAGCAATCACAGCACATCCCACAACAATGTTGCACAAAGTGCAACACTGACACTGCAGACCAGGGGACACAACTGGGTCATGCAGAAACGTGCCAATCACATTGAACAGAGCAGGAAACAGAGAGGCATATGTATGTGTACAACCTCACATCCATCACGTAGTCCAAACGTCTACTGTCCCTCCTCAAATTGCCAGCACTGCCCAAACAGTCACAATGTACATTGTCACACAGTTTGCATATCAACAAGAACAATGCACCAACATACATGTCAGCACAATGTCAACATGCATCTCCCCTTCACATTGCAGAGGAACAAACAACACCGCCAGCAGGGTAGACCAGACAACCCATCAGTGATGCTGGAGACGACCACTACACCTCCGACGCCCTACAACAGCTCATGGGCATCTCAGGAAAACCACCCCAGGAGCAGGGCAGCCAAGCTACATAGAGGAGACCCCAGCCCCTGCACAGACCACACAGCAGGAAGCACCCGCCACCACGGCTGGTTTCCAACATGTCACCAAGGCACATATCGCATTCCAATGCCAGGTGTCAGAATGCCTAAAGGAGGTGTCCTAACAGGTGCGGGTAGGGTCAGAGCTCATGGTAGCTTAACTACCTCACATACGGGGTGTCGTAGTCCCATCAGGGACCACCTACACCCCACAAAAGAGACCCACACTGCGACAGAGACACATGCATTTGCACATTTCCTGTATTGTGCCACACCCAGAGTGCCAGAATTACCATCCACCCACCCATGCTGGACCCCCGTACGACGCCCAGAACACCCCTCTTACGTACTGAGTGGCTGACGACAAAGTTACATCTCTAAGCACTAACCTGCTGCATGCGATGACATGGTTTGCGTCTGCTGTACACAGCATAATGTAATGTTGTAGGGCCCGGGGCCCTCATGCACACATCATGACCACACGGACACATGCAGCTAGTTTTTGGAACTGGCTATGGGCACGTGCACCCGGCCCCTTTATTGGCTGGGTCACATGTACAGTGACGCCTGTGCTGAATGTGTGTGGGGTGAGTGTAAGCCAGCCCTCAGGGAGTTATTGGTGCTGGCAACAAATACAACAGTGAACACTATGAATACGGAAACAGAAAACACCAGCATTACAGAGACAACTGCGGAGCATCATGGAGGTAGCCGGAGCAAGTCCAGAGGTCAAACAATGAGCAAACAGAAGTGTCCGTGAGTTTCAGTGCACTGAGGTTGGAGCACTAGAGCTGAGCATGCTCTTGTGAACAAATTGTCTAGGATTGTGTCCTTTTGGTGCATTCCTGATGTAGCTGCAGAGAGGGGGTATCACACCTGCATCTTCTTCCTCATCATCATCCCAAGTCACCCACACTGCCTGGGGTGACATTGCTGATCAACCTCTCCACAGCACAAAACTCAATCAGTAACAGTCCATGGGTTGCGGTGCACTGAAACTGCAACGCGTCATCCCCTTACACCTCTCCTTCTGTGCAATGATATGTATTCTGCCATTGAAAAATCAATGCTCAGTTCCAATTGTGTGACCTTCTCTGGTGCACCGTAGGCCGAGGGCAGTAGTCCACGTGGGCCCACAGAAACGTGCAGTTGTGATGCACTACTAAGACCTGGTTGCACCACATCGAAAGGAGTAGAGTGACATTAAATCAGCCATAAATATTGTTCTCTGCCATAGTGTAATCAAGACTCAGTTCCAAATGTGTGACTTACTAGTCCGCTGTGTCTGCCAGTAGAGTAGGTCAATGTGAAAGGAGCACTGCGGGCCTTAATCGCGGAGGCCGTGATAGCATAGCAGGTTGACAGGTGTGGTGCCTCGGTCTTGGAGCTTGTACCAGCATGTGGTGGACCCTCTTCGACATGCGCCAGTGTCGCCAGATGAGCAATGATGCCTGGGTGTGCAGGGACGGGCAAGTCGAGATCGGGAACCAGCGGCCTTGAGTGCTGCAGGTGCACAGGATTGCAGGCCACACCGCTCACGGCAACGGCGTCAGCCTCTTGGCGGACTGAGGGGCTCCGGATTGGCAGAGACGTAGGGCATTCTGGATGAGGACCACACCCAGAGTTACATGCTTTTTATTCACAACTCTACGCTGGCCTGGCATACGCTGGCTCAGCCCACTCGGCTCAGCCCACTCAACCCACTCTGCTCACGCTCACCCACAGTGGCTCGGGTGACATGGTTGCATCCACTATCCACTAAACTCCATACACCAGCGGTGTATGTCGACATGGATATGTGTGTTGCCTGCATACTGCACTCTGGCCATCACATCCACGCCACACTTGGCAATGGGTACATTCCCATTCAAGGGTCACTTGCCTCCTTCGCACAAGCCTGGTTCCCGCCTTTCACCACATTCAGCTATTGTGTTGCTGAGGTGCCATGACGTTGATGGCTCATGTACATGGCTGGCCCAGGTTCCCTCAGTAAGTTGTGTTGTCGTGTCTGGTAGGTGAGCATGTTGCTTGGCATGTTGTATGTGAGTTTGTGACATGTGCATTCCAGTGTTGTGTGTTGCATGATTGTGGATTTGAGGTGTGTGTTGTATTAATTTGGTACTTGCCAAGGAGCAGTGCATTTCCTTAGGTGCCATCCTGGATGCGCTGGTTGATGATGGACTGTCGGAAGAAGGAGGAATCATGCACACTGCCTGGGTGGTTGTCAGCGACGTTGGTGGAGATTTCCCGGGGGACCGCTATTGCCTGCACATTGATGGGATGAGTGTACTTTCTGATGTGGTTATTGTGTGCAGTGTTGCCAGGGGCTAGATTAGGACACACGTGCAGTCAATTGCACACACAACATGCGTGAAGCCAGCTATGCTGTAGATGCCTAGCTTGTTCTCCAGCTGTTCCTGCTGGTGCGTTTTCAGGGGGTCGCTGTCTTTCCCTGCGCTGCCTCAGGGTTGATCCGGTGGGGCGATGCGGATCCGGGGGTGGGGTGTGGTCCTGGGGGTGGTGGTGGGTTTTGTGGCCCTCTTGGGTCTCTGGACTGCATGATCAATGGCTCCATGGCATCTGTTGCCCTTCAGGTGTGACTCAGTGCTAGGCTCCCTTTTCTGGTGCAGGCTGCCGTCCAACTTTATACCAGGTCAGAGCAGGTGTGAATTTCCTGCTGCTAACACGCATTATCTCCTGTTTTGGGTTCTTATCGCCGATCTGGCTGGTCGTTGAGAATGTTGCAGAGTGGTGTTGTCGCTGCTTTTGACACGGGAACGCCTACTCTGCATCTCATTGGCGATAGTTGCCTCGGTCATCTGTGGCAATGTTTTTTGCTGCTAATATCGTGAGTAAACTGGTAATATGGGCAGTTATCACCTGTTTATGAATAGGGCATTAGTCTTATTGCAACTTTGGCTGCGATAAAGTGCCGATAACGCAGCGATAGTTCCTTGAGAACATCCCCCAATATCTTTTCTGAACGCTTGCTAATTATCTCAAAGTTCCGACTTTGTCAGTGTTTATCTCAGTACTAAGGGTAACCTGCTTACTACTTGACTAGGCCCAACTATCTTACTTTCTTTAACCACAAATTTACGACTAATCTATGGCCATATTTAGGTCTCAGGGTCACACATTTATCAAGTCCAGACTTAGTGGTTCAAGAGTTGAGTTGCAAACCTATATGAAAGTTTTTGCGGTACTAATTTGGACAAATTCTAAACGTTTTATGAATTGAACCCATAAAAAAGATCCTGAAATTACTCCCAAGTCTGCTTACAGTTCCATTGAAGAATTGGCATTCAGCTGCAGTTTGAAGGAGTGGACAGCCATATATTACAGTGCGCCCGGATGATTACCTAGGTCAGTCGAGATTATACGTTGTTGTAAACAATGAATTAAACAGCAGTCTCAAAAACAGGTATTGAAGGCTACTTTTACTTCATTCTATTGAAGCCTGTCCCAGGATGAAAAACTCCCAGAAAATTAAAAAATAATTAGCCAACCTAACTCTTCCTTTCTAATCCTTTTTCTTGTGTGCATAAAATAAAATCCTCATTAACAATGTAACTGGCACGTAATTGCTGTTTCATACTGAATATTCAATAAGCATTCCGGGATCTGTAGGGGCCGTTTCTATTTCAAATTGATTTTGTGGCACGCTGAAAAATAGGAGACTGGGCAAATTCGGTGTCTTTAAAGGTTTTCTTTAAAAAAAAAAGAAATTTAAATAAACAAATGAGAAATTCAGATCAGCAAAGGCGTACGTGTTTCAGATTTCCTAGCAAGCGACTGTAATGATTTTCTGGGCTTTCTTTGCTTGGTTTCAATTTCTTCCTCCAGACTTTCTGTCCATCTGCCCCGGTTTTCGGGAAAGACATGGAGGTTTTAAGGAGTGGAAGGTGGTCAGTGCTTGCCCTGCTGTTTTCTCGCTCTTCCAGGAGCTTTCGTCTCCCTGTAGCTCAACGGATTATATCCCTGTTACAGGTCAGAGCTATTCTACAACCCATAGCATTTTCACTGGAATACTGAAGTAATACTGAAATATGGGGATTTATTTACAAATATGATTTGTACCTGTGAATGTTACACATGAAAAGAAATGGAAGATGTGGAAGTGGTATTTCTGAAAACATACAAAGGTCTGTTTCAAGAACGTCAGTTGTCTATCCCACTTCTAAAATCCTCCCTGATTTGCCAGTAGTGCATAAGGCACTTTGTTGACCTGTCAACCTAAACCATATGTGTTGACATGTTGAGTTCCACACTGTAAATGAATGCATGTGATGTCATAGAAAACCGAAATATTGGAATATGGTTACTGAGAAACCCTTTCACTAAAACTGGTTAATGGAAATTTACAGGATGGCTGACATTTACAATTTCATAAAAACCAATTAATTTATAGTTTGTTTTTTTTTATTGACTTTTGAATTCTTATTTTCTATAGTGTAAGTGCAATGGTTGTAGGTCTTTCAAAAACATTGTGACAAAGGTATTTATTTCAGTGCTTTACTTAACAAGACATTACTTTAGGTTTCTATATTTTACATTGCCAAACAGGTATTTCAGATGCTTTTAATTCAATAACCTTCACCACCCCTAAAAACCATCCAACTCAGACCACTTCACAACCCCTAAATACTAGCCATCCCTGCCCCTAAAAACTGCTCACCATCCCTAAACTACACCCATCTCTGACCCCTAAACTCCAACCAACCCTAACAGTCCTACTACTCCTAAACTCCACCCATTCCAGAATCCTAAAAAACCCTCATTATGCCCATATCACACCCACCACTGACCCATAAACTCCACCCATCCCTGAATTCTAACAAACCTTCACCACTCCTAAACTATGCCCACCCCTAACCACTAAAAAAACATTGCCATACATGAACTACACCAACAACTGACCCCTGAACTACACCCAGTCCAGAACCTGAAAAAACCTTTCTACCCCTAAATTCTACCTGTCACTGAACCCTAAAACACCCTCACAATCCCTAAACTCTACCCATCCTTGAACATAAATAAAATTCACCCTCCCCAAAACCCTTAAAACCTTTCACCACCCTTAACTCCACACATTCTTGTTGTACTTGGCCCTTTTTGCAGGGTCATCTCAGAACTTTTTGACTTCCTACGGTATTTTTTCTGACCTGTTGTTGGTGGTTTTAGGACTCTGGGCACTTTATCACTGCTGTTCAGTGCTAAAGTGCATGTGCTCTCCGTGGTAAACTTGGTACAATTAGTCTACACCTGTTTGGTGTATTTAATTTACCCATCAGTCCCTTGTAAACTGGTATCTCATTATCCCAGGGCCAGTAGGCTTGCAGCGCTGCTTGCACCTCCCACCAATGTAGCCTTTCAAACCTGCCTCAGGCCTCTGCCATTGCAGGGCCTGCACACGCAGTTCACTGCCGCTGTGATGTGGCAGATAAAGTGGTTGCCACGTTCGTGACTCCCCATTTACTACATATAAGTCACCCCTAAGGTAGGCTCCAGCTAGCCCTATGGGCAGGTTGTGGTGTAGGTAAAAGGTAGGAATTGTGCCTTAACTGTGTGGCATGTCCTGATAATGCCAAACAGCCTATTTGGTTTCTCACTGCTGTGAGGTTGCCCTCTCATAGGAATGCATTGGGGATTCCCTGATATGTGTTTCAGCGGTAATTCCTGACATGAGAGGGGTAGCGTGATCAAGTTTGGTATGTTTGGAATAGTGGTGATAAATGCTGAGTACTGGTAGCAGATTTATTATCACTATTTTAGAAATGCCACTTTTAGAAGTGGACATTTCTGTGTGCTCTGTGACGTTGTACCTGCATGTTGTGTATTGACTGTCTGGCCTTGGAGTGACGGGGGCTGGGGAGGTGCAATGGCTCCAGAGGGTCTGTGTGAGTCAACGCTAGACTGAATAGGCCTGATCTGCATTTGCAGTAGTGGGAGGAGTATTACCTGAACTTGAACCTGACCCTGAATAGGGATGTGCCTGGCTTGCACAATGATGGATCCGCCCCCCTGTGGTGTGTCTGGGGCCAGGGCCGACACTAACAATAGTGGTGGGTGTGCACTTGGACTGGGCACAAAGCCCTGTGCGAGGGGGAAGAACAAGGACACCTAGTAATTTAAATATTGAGGCTATGGCCCCATGCATGTGTGCTACACTGGTGCTTACTTGAAGACTGCTTGTTGCCAGGAGGAACCACCACAAAGGACTCCCCCTCTGCCGGATGGCCATGTGAGCTGGCCTGCCTGGGCTCAGCTCTGCCCTGTGTGACCTGAAATCCAGAAGCATGGTGAGGGCTGTGCTGGATACACCGCTCTGGAGCATGAGGAGCGCTTTGCCACTGCTGTGCCCCTCACCGCTGTGCCGCACACCAGAAGCACATAATAGGTGCTTTTTAATGATATTTCCAGAGCCCGAGAAAAGGGCTTCAACTTTGCTCGTACCAAGGGCTGTGGCCAGGAAGCTGGCGGAAGTCAGGCTGTGTTAGGCCCTGATTGTGGGCAGGGCTCACAAGCGTAGCAGGAGGAAGCTTATGAGGAAACAGGAAGACATGCGAAGGATGCCTGGTTGTAGGAGGGCTGCCTTCCGAAGATGGAGCCGCCAGAGACTTCATTCCAGGGCCTGCCCTTACTTTGTAGTCAGAAAGGAGAAGTGACAGAGGAAATGAGGATGGAGACTGCGCCCGTGTCTACCTGGCCCCACAGTGCAGGATCGGAGCACCGCCATTGACAGGCTCCTGCTTGAAACCCCAGGACCGCTGGTCGCAGGTTGCAGAGGATGGCTGAAACCTATCTCGCTTAGCCCCCAAGGAATGGTGAGTGGGGCTGAACATCTTTGTGCTTAAACCCGGTCAGAAGTGGTGACAAGCCCTGCAATTCTAACATTGTGCAGCTGCGTCGCATGGTCAAGGGCAGCTGTAACCTTACGGCTTTGGGGGACATTTCTTAGCTTCGCAGGGGGTAGAGGTTGACCAAGTAAGGTTGTGCTGCCCTCGACATTGGCAGAATTTACTTGGGTGTGTTAGTAGCACAGAAGCGACTCCTGCATTCCGCATTTCCTAAATAGGGGCACAGGAGTAAGTTGCCCTATCGGCGAAGGATGGTGGAAATTGGAGTTGGAGCGCAAGGCCCTGAATGTGGGTTTATCCCCAGGGCAAGGTGAACTACTGCCCCATAGGCCTGATGGCCTCATGTAATTGGGATTACATTGTCTGGACTACACCCTAGATGTTCAGTAAGGGTGACCTGTATATGCCTGAGGTGGGCATAATGTGATTAGATGTGCTCCAGAAAGTCTGGGGCACGATATCTCCCTACTGTAATGCACTGCTAGTTCTGTGTATGCATAATGTGCAATGCTGAGGACCCATGTGTGCAGTGATAATGTTGTTGTGCACTGCTGCTGGTGATGGTCTATGCCTAATGTGTTCATGCTAAGTGTACCGTTACCAGTAGCTACTGGTTGCCTTCACTAACTGGGAGTTGTGATGTAATGACAGTGGCCGGATTGGCCCTGTGGTGTTTATATTCCCTGTTAGGTCATGCCAAGTGCCAGGTGGCACAGTGTATATATGTGATTATGTTCTAATGTATTTTAGAACGCAAGACTGATTTAGGGAGGGGTCGAGGACCCCAGAGCACAAGGAAACGTCAAAGATAATGAGGGGTATAACTGAAAGAACTGTAACCCCAAGACTTTGGTTATGTTGATGATGTCGTTGAGAACGGTCTCGGTATCATTCAGAGAAGTGCTGGCAATGCTTTGAAGATGCCGTGGACTGGTCGAGTCTCTGGTGGCTTTGACCTGTCCACGATCGGGAAGAAAACCTCTGCCTCAGGCAGAGTTGTTGAATAGGCTGCGGGAGACAATTGACCCTTGCTCTGTAATCTGGGGCTTGTGGGCAGTTTGTAGCTCTTGACCGAGGAGATACTGAAGGGGTGCTGCAGTGGGTCATGTGCCCCCTTCTTCCTGAGCAGGACTTTGCTGTGTGCTGCGTCCTGTACCCCAAGGGCCCAAGGTGAGCTGGCTCCCTGTTCGGAAATACAGGAACATAAAAGTTTCCAGGAAGTCTCAAGTGGCTCGGTGGTGGGACCGTGTCGTGGCAGCCTGAGAACTCCGAAGGGGTGCCTAAGGTGATCGAGGGCAACCGGAGCGAATCAAGACTCTGACGTGCAGGGTGCGTGTCTTGGTGCGGCTACAGGTGTTGGAGCGCCTGTGGATTGTGGGCATCGTGGAAGAGAGCAGAGATTCGGGATGCGCACGGGCTGCGTGTCGCAGTGCAGTCCATGCACTAGTCAAGAGTGCCGGGACATCGTGGGCACTAAGAAGCAGTGAGTCTCCAACACATGGGTCGGCGTGCGGTGGTGCAGACAGGGCGTTAGTGGGGAGCACCTGGTACCTTGTGTGCACCAGGAAGAGAGTTGAGACTCAGGCGTGCAGTGTGCATGTCGTGGTGCAACCAGGGCGCTACTGGAGAGCGCCTAGGTCATCGTTTGCACCAAGAAACAAGGTGGGTCTCCAGCATGCAGGGGGCATGTGGGGGTGCAGTTGCAGCACTAGAGGAAAATGTCTGAAGATCGTTTGCCCCCGGAGACGGAGCGAGACTCAGACGTGCAGGGTGCATGTCAAGGTGTCAGCCGAGGCGTAGTGAGGTGCGCCTGGTCATCGGAGGCCAGAGGAGGAGTGAGTCTTGGATGCGCCAGGGGTGCGTGTCGAAGGTGGCACCGGGGGTGCTTCTGAGGAGTACCGGGGAGTGGTGAGCACTGGGGAGCGAAGTCCTAACAGCGCTGGAGAGGAAGGCCAAGTGATCGGGCCCTCGAAGGCAACGTGGGGTGGCACCAGCGTTGTGTGAAAGGCTTTGTGGAAGGAGTTTGTGCTGAACGTTGGCGGCCAAGACCGGTAGCCCCACAGGAGCTGAACTACCGTCCCGAGCGCGCCTTGCCTATAGTGAAAAGGTTCTGGAGTGAGGCCAATCCAGTTCTGCAGGAGAGAAGAGTGGGGTTGCGCCCCCCCAGGTAAAGTGGATCATCACCTGGGGAGGGGTGCGGGCTCTGAGGGACACTCTTTCGGCCTCTCGCTGCTGGCAGCTGTGTGCACCTGTTGCTTCGCCCAGATCTCGGCCAGTGCTGGTCTCGGACAGGGCAGTACAGGGGCCAGGGCCTGGAGTGGAACTTGGGGGTCATCGTTGATCTGTGTTGGGGGCAACTGACCGCATAACTTCTAAAAACAGTCGCATAACACTTTGCATATTTGCTGCTAAAGAACTATCGAACTATTGGACAACATCTCACACTAGTGGTGCCTAACAAGGTCAGGGGGTAGTGCGCTACACAGTAAGTTATGTTTCTCTTGCAGGATACAGGATCCTAGCATATCGCGTTGCATTGGTTGTTTACTGCACTGTACTGAATTGCACTGTAATGCATTACTTTATTCCTTCCTTGCACAGGGCATGCTGGTGGCGATATGTATTGCATTGTCTTCCTATCGCATTGTACGTAATTGCAGCGTGACGCATTGCTGTATTTCTTCCTTGCACAGGGTATGCTGGTAGCGAACCGAGTTGCATTATCTTGTGTTCACTCAGAACATGATCGTGTCGCTACACATTGATTGTTTCACCGTGGCACTGTACAGGAACCCATCGTTAAGTAGGGCAGTATTTCTTTTATTTTGCAACATGTGTTAATATAGTGGTACGACGTACCTATACTGTTGAGAACGGTTACAAATCAGCGTAACTGTTGTTTAGAAGCGGTGGTTTGGGATTAGAACTGCCCAATTCGCCGGAAACAATATTCCCCACTGTATATGTGTGGTCATTTTGTATATATTTCTATATAAAGTATACTCGTTTTATACAAACTTGTGTGGAGTCCATTTGTGGTGACATCATTGGGATTGCTGTGGGCGTGGTTGCACATTCTGAACCCTCGTGCCTTGGCGATAAGCCTGGCTACTTGTTTCAAGCTACTAAGGGGGTGAGCAGGGCTGTCTGGGACTGTGTCCTTTCTTGGCCTAACGTGGGAGCAGGGGGGTTCAGGTTGCGCACTTGGCAACAACAGTGCGTGTGGGAAAGCTGGCTTCTAACACTCCCACTTACAGACACATACACACGCGCACACACACACGCAGATGTATATATATATATATATACAGTCAGACATATTAAAAATCAAAGAATACACTCATGCTATGTCTCTCCTAAGCTATTGTCAGTTCCAGCTCCCACAGGTATTGTGTCACACCAACAATGTGACTAACAGAATGGAGTTTCCATACAGCTAGTCACCATTGGGGAAGCTGCATTGTATTTGCAGGTATTTAGGCAGTGCTTTGTCAATCACACTGTTAGTGTGATGCAGTTTTTGCCACTGAGTTTTGGAGCAATGGCATGCATATTTTGGTGACTGGTTGCAAGCCACAGTTTGGGGCCTCCCTCTCTAATAGATTGGATTTTCCCTGCCACTTAAAGAGTCCATGGTTGTGCCTCAGAAGCAAAGAGACATTGCCTCAGCCTGAGGCAATAAGTACAAAGGGAAAAATTGTTTGCACGCTGATTTGAAAGCTCTAATTTCCAAGCCACACCTGATAATCAGTGACCTGCATGTGATGTCATTGATATTGTCATCCACAATGTGATTGGCCGTTTCAAGAGTAAGTCTGATTAGCTAAGGTATTAAAATGGATTCACCAGCTAGACATTTGTTATTATTCTGTCTTCAAATAGTGTTAATTCAGCACATTTATTTTCGCTTGCTATACTACAAGAATTCCTACTCAGAAGATCACGCACATTTGACCCATTCCTCATTAAACCAGTCCTTCAGATGAGTCGAACTTGCACCAGTCACTGTAAAAATGAACAGTAAAGCAGGCATGGACCATAGCCCGGCGCATCAGTGAATGCCTCCAAGGACCTACATGTTCCTCCCAGTCTAAGATAAACCTACATGGACCTGGTGCAGATGGGTACTTCCAGGTTCATCTCGGTGGATCTTGCTCCCACTCATTGGACCATGATCTGCATCTTCCAAGCCCAAATATACTCTGCAGAAGAGGGGCTAGTGTCATCAACTTACATTTTCATTGACCTCTCATTTTGTTCTCAGACGGATGATCAGGTTTTACACACACGGCTGCATCTTACACTCAATCAATCAATCATTCAGGATGTATAGAGTGTGGCTGCATCACCCTTGAGGGTCTCCAAGTGCTGGGAGAACATTGCACAGTTGCCAGTCAACCTTCTGTGTGGCGTTTTCGGTCATCAAGTCCCATCTGTGCACAATCCGGTCTCACGCTACAATGCTGAAATCTCTCTGATTCATCTAGCCTCTCGCCAATTCACTCTAATGCAGCTATGCTTGTTCAAGTGGGAAGTAATTTGTAACCTGCAGAGTCCACCACTTTCTCCTGGCTTGTATCCCTGTAGTAGGCTGCTACTTTTTCGAAGGACCATTGTTGTAGGGTCAGTAATGTGAGTAGGTGTATCTTGCTTTAAGGGCCCTGGTTGTTGATTCTGTTGTTCGTTTGCTCCTGGCCAGTGGCTCCTGCTTCTGGACAACTTGAGGTGTTTCTTTTGGTCCAGTGTTTTGGGCATTCTTTATGGGCCTGACACTTTTGGCTTATTCATTTTTAGCTGGCTTGCTCTCTCCTTGATTGGTGTTGGGGTCATTGGTATGCTGCCATCAGGTGAACACTAGTGCCTCTTTCTTGGTTGAATTGTCCTGCAGTTTGTTCCAAGGGCTCATCAATTGTATCATTACAGCTTGGTCATGTTCTCCCCTTTTTTAGAGGTTTCTTCCCAGCTGTACCTGGTTTTCCTAGTCGGGGGGGGGGGGGGGTTAGTTGTCCTGCCTACCCTCTGGTTTTGTGTATGGCAGTCCGTGCTACTCAAAATTTGAAATAGTGCATTGTAGATGTCTTTCCATTTTTGTCCAGGCATCTGGGTAAAAAATCTCCACATCTACCCCCATGGCCCTATGGCCTGTTCACTTGTGAAGGCATTCTAAGTCTGGGGCGAGGGTTCTCACAACTGTAGCTTAGGCTTTTGTCTTTGTTTTAGAGCCTGTTACAGGGGTCACTTAGACCTAACATTCCTTTAATTCTCAAACAAAAACGTGTCTTACCTCGAATGATTTCTACCTGTTCAGTGTAGTTTGCTCTGCGAGTGTTGCCATATATTTTTTCTCCGGTTTCTGGTGGTATGACTTTCAGCAATCGATGTCTGAGATTTGTTTATCTCCATACAGTTATGATTATGACAAGGAAGACAGGACGAGATGTTAATGAACCGATAATTGTTAATAAACTATAAGCCCAGCCTTGTGTCCCTGCTCGCCCAGTTCGCTGTCTGCAGCCATCACCAACATGATAGAGTCTGCCCTGCGTTGAAGGTACCGAGGGGACGGATTCGTGGGCATTAAAGGTGAGAAGACATGGGATGAAACAAACCAAGCACAGAGTAGGCCGAGGGTAACTAGAGTGCCATTCTCGCTTGTGTGGATTCGCTCTCATGCAGTTAAGACTGTGACAAGGAATACTGGCCCTGTGACATATGAACAGTAAAGGTACATAGTGGGGGCAATCTGTCGGCGCAACTCGGCGATCTCTAAAAAAACGGACGAACATTTTTCATGAAGCATTTCGCCCAACGGATTGAACTGGTGACATTACCTGTATAGAAATTGATTCCCGGTTACCGAGGGACCTTCTTAATAAGTCATTTGGAAACTGTTTGTAAATACAAGGGAGTGTTAAGCAGCGTGACTGTGTAATAACATCACATTGACTGCGTTGGTTTCTTGTTTACAAGATTATGCGCCTAAGTGTCACCACAACATTACAGCTCGGCGGTTCGCAGCTAATATGATACAGTTAGTTTGACGACAGTACGCCAGCATTTTTAAGTTTATTTATGGCTGTAAAGGTTGTGGCTTTTCTTCCATGTTACTTCACATCATCCTCCACTTTGTAGGTTACCTACGGCCTTCTACATTAATATTTAGTAGAGGCGACCACCTAACTCCACATTATTACGGTAACCGTCTCCAGTCAAGAATGTTTCACCTACAAAGCATTATTTTCAGCTCTATGATTAGTTCAGTCAATGTAATTTAAGATTACAACACCCAGCATGCATTTGGTTATCGCACGAAAGGCCAGGACTGGAAGCAACATATTTCATAACCTTGGGGAAGCAGTCACCCTCATATGAAGAGTATAGCGCCCTGCGTTCTGTGGAAGTGAAGCGTCCACTTCAGCTTGCAGCGTCCATTGCCACGCAGGAGCTGGAATTAGAGCAAGATGATATTCAGAAAAAAATACAAAAAACATTCGTTTTCCTCAGAGTGAGTACATTTGTGAAAGGTGTTTGTACTGCTACCAGAGTTTCAGAAAATGCTGAGTTCTTTGCTAGCATTGGTCCTAAAGTTGACCCCATTTGCATAATAATTTAAACACTGAAGGCCAGAACATGGCTGCGTCATGGCATTCCTTCACTCATAACCAGCTGGTAGATGTGGAAAGTTTCTAGTGAAAATATTGCCCAAGAGCAGAAACAGAGGAGGGAAAGATTTCCAACCATGCTAACAAGCTTAGAAGAAATGGCAAATTCTCTACACTACAAAACAGGACAGTGTTAAGCCAGCAATACTATGTACCGGTGAGCCATGTAATACACACACTGACCAGTCTGGTCATTTGAGTTTGTTAATGAATGTTATCCATTATAATAGACAAGGTTTATGCATATTATCATAAAAAAAGATTAACATATATGTATAGTTAATTAAAAAGGAATAACAGTTTTAAAAATAGCAAACAAACTAATAATAATAAGTTAACATGCACATGTTTGGAATTTGTTTGCACGTAGTACTTAAAAGTCATTGTCACGTCTATAGTAATTGTCTGTATATTTTGAGCAAGATGGCGGAGAATCCTACAGCAAAATATAATGTGGGTATTGTCTCAATCGTCTTTCCACGTAGACCCCAGCATCTCTTCTCTCTATATTCTATTCCATGGGCGTGCATGTATAATTAGGGGTAATCCCTCAACAAATTCTCCACAAATATTGGCCTTTCTTTCCGGTTCGAAAAGGATATCTCAGGGTTTGACCGTAGTACACAGTATGCACATTAGTAGCGATAAGAAAGCATATTGTGTGCAGTAATTAAAATGCCATTTTTAGGTCTAGCCTGTCCATCGCATGTGGTGCTTTACGAGGCATGCTGCATTCAGGTAAGGAATTGATGCTCCGCCCCCTCTCTGCCCATAATTTTCATTGGCTTGTTTCATTGTCTTTTGTAAACTGTGGCTTTTCATTGGTCTATAGGCTTAGTAGTCAGTCCTTAGTTCTGCCTTGTCTCATCTTGTAACCTCCCTTAAGGACTGGCCCTTTTACTTGTGTTGTTACTCAGTAGGCTTTAATTACAGCCTACGAGCACTGTTTCTTTAAATGGTTTACACCTGCCTGCTGTTGCAGGCAAGACATGCTCCCTCCTAATGCTTTATTATAATATATTTTTTATATCACGGCACACGACAGTGGCGGACGCGCCTTTGTTATATTTGAAGCGCCGAACATGGCTGCATGGTTTTTTCCTATTCATTCACTTTTAAAAAATTTTTAAGATGCGCCCCTTGTCACACTGTCACTTTAATGGAGGACGCGCCCCTTTCTTTAGACGAGCCATGTCTAAAGAAAGGTCTGCAGCAGCTATTAAAGAGAAACCGTAGCATGGACGCTTTCATACCTCACTTTCACTTTAATGGCGGCCACAGACCTGAAGCTACTGTCCTCTTTTCTCAGGGATAGGTCCCAAAGGGTGTCAGTGAACCAGTTCCAGTATGACTCGTTCTCCCTCCTATGTTGGGTACCGCAGTGCTCATCTCTTAGCCCTGTGCTTTTTAATTGTCATTTCTCCCAACTTGCCAGAATCATTTGCTTCTATGGGCTGCGAGCGGTGTCATACCCTGATGACACTCAGATCATTGTATCAATTCCCAAGGATAAGACAGATACTGCAATCAGCTTTAATCTTTGCATTACAGCAGTAGCAGGGTGGATGGACCGACACCTCCTCAAGCTGAGTGGGGAAAAACCGAAGTGATGCTTTTTGGTTCTCAAGCCACCTTCTGGACAACAACTGATGTCCTGACACATTGAGTAGCTTACTTGTTCCAACTAAAAAGGCCAAGAATCTTGCACTGTGAATTGTCCATGGATTGTGTGAGAAGTTGGCCTGGTATATGCTGTCCAATAATTAAAGTGGGCACCTTGTACCAGTCCAAAATAACCCTTATGGTGATGGAAGAGGTCAAAGTCAACCCTAGAAAGCTATCCAAGTGGTAGCTGTGGAGAGCAGCCTTCAGGCTTAGCCTTGGTGGCATGTTAAGCAACTTGTTTGACCAGAATGCAACCTTATTGTCTAGGTTAAATGAAAGGAGAACCACACAGTAGTTATAAAAGCATGTATTTATTATTATAACGCACTCTAAATACTTCACAGTATCTGATACATGCAGCTAAACACAAAGCACACACTACTGTAACACAAAAACATTCATTAGTAGCAACAATGCACAGTGGGCTCCAGGGGGAGACCAAACCATATACTAAAATAGTGGTATAAGAACCACGACTCGAGTCAAGACAGTGTCTAGCAGATGTAGAATCGCTGGGACCCCACGTAACCACCCAAGGTGAGTAAGTAGGGACCCCACGGAGGATGGGTGCAGTGTAAGAGCACGTCTGCTTGCGCCGTATAATTCTATGGGAGATTTGTGTTGCAGTTTTAAAGTTTAAGGAAGCCCTTTGGATCATAGGAGGTGAAAGAGCCACCCCACCTGTGGATACCATAGTACCAGAGTTACCTATCCCAGGGAGGGCAGGTGCATAGGGCTGAAGTGGTGTCAGAAACCGCTATTGATCGCAATGGAGGACTTCAAGGAAATGCCACAGCAGGGAAGAAGAAATACTTCCGATGGAATCCAGGGGTGCATTCTTGATGAAGAATACCTGAAAGCAGAGGGAACAAAGTTTGGGTCACTCACAAGTACCGAGGGGCACAGTAGACAAATGCCCACCGATGTTGGGTGCTTCAGGTATGTTAAGGGGGTTCTTGACTTTGCTGCCACTGGGATGAGGAGATGTCGAGGACAACTAGGACCTGGAAATGAGCTGTCCCACAAAGGATGTTGGGTGCTGAGAGGTAGGCATTCGGCTGGTGCACCAACAAGCCCTGGCAGTGGTAACCCACAAAGAGGGTCAAGAAAGGTTATGGTTTAGACCAGCAAGATCCAGGAGACTCACCAAACACAGGAGCATCAGGGCCCACCTGAAGCAACCAGAAGAGCCCAAGAAAAGCAGTGTTGACCCTCAAGAGGACCCACAGGCAGGAGGCACAGGAGTTGCAAGGTGACCTCAAGCGGATTTTACAAAGCAACAGCCCACGGAGCACTCAATGGGAGGAGGCTAAAGTTCTTTAGAGTAAATGATGCCAGAGGTTGGAGCTGCTCGGAGCCCAGTGCACTTGTTTTGGGAATGCCAACAAGCATGTGCACTTGCAAAAGTACCTAGTGCACAAGGGTACAGGTTTTGCAGCCCCCATGAGGGATTCTGACCTCAAACTTGGTGAGAAGGCAGCTCAGACCTCAGGGGACTAGGAAACCTATGTCCTGTGTTGCTGGATCCTTCAGACTCTGCAGAAGCTCAGGAGCAGCAGACTGGTCAGTTGCTTTATGGTGCCTTCAAATCCAGGGGTGTGACACCTTCACTCCAAGAGAGAGATCTTCAGCTGTCCTTGATGCTCCACAGGTCCTGCACAGGGCCTGTATGGTGCACGGGCACAGACAATGTTTTGGAAGGGATGGAAGACAAAGTCGGGCCCAAACGAAGTCCAGCGAAGTCTAGAGTGTCCAGACGGTCGAAGATCATTGGTTTCTTTTTCCGAATCGTGTACACGTTGAATCTAGGGTCCTACAGCCAGGTAAGCCCTTTTGTACCCATGGAAGAGGGTTAGACAGAATCAGGGGACCCTCCCAGGGGAGGATCTGGACAGGGGGGAGGTTACCCCCATCTCCTTTGTCCAGTTTCGGCCCCCAAGACTGGTTTGAACTGGACTCTGCATAGGGACGCCAAATGTGCCCCTCAGGCAGACTTTCAGTTGCTGGCAAGCGCACCCACCCAGGCCTAATACACTGAATCCTGTCTGCGAGATGGTGTCACCTCCTTGTGACAGGATGCCAATTCAATTCAAAAGTGCTTTATTCGAGTATTACTCATAAAAGCAGACAAACAAACACATAATAAAAATACAATTAAATTACAAGATCGAATATGACTTAAGCACAAAACATGTTGAAAAGACAATTTAAAATTCATTTCATCCAGTATATATAGTCCAACAGTGCAAAGTTCATATAATAAAAACAGATTAAAACAGATGAGACACCTCGCATGGGGAACAGAGAGTAGATAATCTAGCAATCACTGTTCAACTAAGCAGAGAGTAGTTACCCTACTAGCAATCTCTGCCTAATTACCCACGCCCACCCCAAAAACTTTGCGGTCGCTATTGTAATCCAATTTAAGGAGGTAGATTTTACTATGCGTAGAGCTACCATGCTACTTTTAGTACCCAGATTTCTACACATGGGAGCCAACCAAACACGTCTGGGAACAGAATATGCATAACAAGAAAACAAAAAATGACCCAACGTTTCCTTTCCTTCCCCACAAACTGGGCATATAGCTGGGCATCCATCTCTCCATTTTGCAGTTAAATTACGTAGAGGTAGAGAGCCAGCCCTCATTTGAAAAAACTGTTTCCTATCCATGGGTTTCGTTATTAAATCCCAATAAATTTCATACATGGGAAAAAGCTTTGCTTCGAGGAAAGTAGCCGTCATAGACCCATGGTTGTTACTAAGAAGACTCCTGTTTTCTACCAGTTCCCAGAAAATATTTTTTATAAATGTCTTAGATGGGAAGGACGATCCAGTTGGGTCGGACCACAATTCAGTTAACCCTAGTTCACACAATGCTGCTTTTAAAAATCTGAACCATCTAATTTTATGGAATCGGTCTGCTTTGATGACATCAGCAAACCCTGCTGCGTATTGTGACAACTCAGGGGTGGTCCAGATTCTACGCCAATATAATATTGGACGAAGTTTGCACATTGCCGATATTTCTTTCCTGCCAAGATCATATCTAAGAGGCAAAAGGGGACTGCTCTGTGGGGTGCCTGTTAATTTCCGAAGGAAGTTATTTTCTGATACCTGTAACTCCTGAAGGTTTTCTTGCCCCCACATCTCAGCCCCATACAGAGCTGACCCTATGGCCTTAGCCTCATATATGATCAAAGGAGGTTTGATTGGTTTGGTCAAAGATTTAAAATGCTCCTTAATGATGGTACCAGCCAGTTGTTTATGTCTTAGAACTGCAATGTTTATATGTTGGTTCCATCTGTTGTCGTTTGAAATATGAATCCCCAAGTAGGTAAAAGAATTTACTACTTCGAGGCAACGCCCACTCATGGTTATTTTAGATTTAAAATTTCTACAAGGATTAAAAACCATGAGTTTTGTTTTAGCTGCGTTTACCTCCAAGCCATGGTCGCTACAAAATTTATCAAAAATTACCAATGCCTTTTGCAGACCGCTAGGGGATTTTGATAAAATTAAGGTGTCGTCTGCAAACATTAAAATAGGAACTTTTGCACCTGCAAGGGAGGGAGCATCCACAGACTGGGATTGCATGCGGGCAACAATTCCATTGATGAAAAGTGTGAAGAGTGTTGGTGCCATTGAGCAACCCTGTCGAACTCCTCTGGCGACTGGAAAATCAATGGTATCGTTGCCATAGCCACCCCATTGGATTTTAGCGTAAGTGCCCTCATGGAGTCTCATAATCAAGGTTAGAATAGTCATTGGGACCCCTAAAGCTGCAAGCACCTCCCACAATTTTGCCCTTGGCACCAGGTCGAATGCAGCCCGTAGGTCAACAAACGCTGCGTACAGACTACAACCCCCCAAAACCACGGTCCTCCATTGTATCAATTTAAAACGGAAGACCTGGTCCACAGTGCTAGTTGCTCTGCGAAACCCAGCCTGGAAAGGAGATAAAACATTCTGCTCCTCAGCCCAATCTAACAAGTTGTTAATAATTACACGCCCAACAACTTTTTGAACCGTGTCAATTAAGCTAATTGGGCGGTAATTGCAAGGTTGGGCACGGTCTCCCTTTTTATATACTGGGATAATAACAGCACCACGCCATGATACCGGGATTTCAGCGCCCCTAGAGATGTGGTTTAGTAAAAGGCAGATGTATTTACTCCACCTAGCGGTGTCATTTAAAAAGACATCCGCAGGGACTCCGTCTATGCCCGGGGCTCGGCCAGGGTGAACAGATTTCAGAGCAGACAGGACTTCACTCTGCACAAAAATGTCATCATCTGCATACAGGTAAGTTAGGCTTAAGCTGTTGAGAGATTGGTCCCTGGAGGAGTACTGCTCACTGAAAAATTTAACCCATGCATCATGGGAGACGTTGTTATTGGGAGCTTCTGGAGACCTATCATGACCCCATTTGACAATATGCCAAAATAGTCTAGAATGTTTCCGGTCACTTGCACACTTCAACTTCTGCCAGTGATCTTCGTCCCAGTCTCTTTTTGCCCTTACAATACAATTTTTGTAGTGCTTCCTAGCAGAACGAATCCCGTCCAATTTGTTACTTTTAATTGCAGCTCCTAGGTTTAATCTTGCCGTCCTACAGGCTGGATTATACCATTTTGCTGATTTGAATGGGCAGACCCTCTTGTTATTTGCAGGTTTCAGAAAGAAACCTTTAACTTCCTTAAAGAGAGTCGTATGTGCATTAGTATTATCCTCATGGGCCTGGGAACACCCATCTACACTCTCCAATGCCAAAATGGCCTTGTCTGCCGCTGCACTTATTTTTTCACGGATCTGCTGATCTGCTTTGACACCTGCCCACCTTAACCTACGCATATTGTTGGATGGAAGAATCATTGGGAGCACAAGTTCATCACAAGGGGTTGAGGCAATTTCATTAGATGTCCACCATTTATGCGAAACACATAAAGGATCGTGATCGCTTTCTGGCCTAGCTATTACTACCATGTCATTAAGAGATGACCATAGTGACATGCTACAAATGACATAATCAATGCGACTTTTATTACGCCCGTTATTAAAAGTCATGGCAGGAACACGGTCTGATTTAGTTCGACAGGATGCCTATTGTTGTGCCTGCCCCTGCTCGAGCTTGGCTCAGCAGCAGGAGGACAGAAATATGTCTCTGGTCGGCAGCAACCATTGTGCACCTCCCGGGACGAGAAGGCTGGTGCCGGAATCACCAGGGACCTCACAAAGCTTGTTTCTGAGGAGTGTAATCATACCTCCCACACCACCTACCGGTGTGGGTTTATGATTCCACAAAGTTTGATACCAAACACAATAGGGTTACTTTCAGCCGTTTTAGAGTTGGTCATCACGCAGTCGCGTAATGCCTTCTATATGTCGTGAATTGCTGTAGCACTAACAACCCGGGAGAATGGACTCCGTAGGCTGCAGGGGTGTCTTGCTTATGCAGTGGCACCCTCTCACTTGGAACCAAGTACCCTGCCTTCAAGATTGTCAAGGCTTGCTATAGGGGTGACTTATGGGTTTTAAGTGGAGTGACCCTTAGATATAGTAAACCTATATCTTAAATAAGTGGTGCATGACCAACTTACACAGTCTGGAATGGCAGGCCTGTAGATCCATTTTGCATGGCCTCTCATGGATGGCATAATAGATGATTCAGCCCATGGGAGACCTCTGGGGTACCTATGCCCTGGGTACATGGGTACCATATTCTAGCGACTGACAAGGGTAATCCAGTATTCAATATGGAGTTTACCTAAGTACATGACATGACATTATAGGGAGTAAGCAGATAGACATGGGGACCTGATTAGCAAGATCCCAGTCAGACTAGTCAAAAACAGTGTAACATGAAGAAAAAAGTGGGGGTAACCATAAGAACCAGATCCTATTTTCCTAAAGAGTGCTAGATCAAGCACACTATTCAATCTGTAAATCTATTTGCAAAATATTTAAAAAAACCTTTTTCTGTTCATTGCTCTATAAGCACGGAAACAGGCTCGTCTGGTACTGGTTATGTCAAGAATTGACTGCTGTGACGTGTGTTACCTGGACATAACCAATAGCCTAACAGCCAAACTTCAGTTAATGCAGAAAATGCTAGGTAGGATCATCCCGGACGTTCCTCAATGTCAGTCAGTGTCCAAAGGACTATCTGATTCACACTGTCTCCCTAAGAAGTGTGTTAGTTTCAAGGCCCTATGTATTGTACACAAGGCCTTCCACCAGACCTGCCCGGTAGGAATCAAGGTGATGTTCCAGTGGTACTTGCCTAGAAGAAATATTTGCTCAGCCCATCTCAGTTTGGTTACTGTGTCCAGAGTCTGGATGAAAAGATAGGGAGGTAGAGCCTTCTCAGTCACTGCAGCCAGACAGTGCAAATCCCTCCTTCATTACCTGACTAGTATTAAAATGTGTTCGTCAAAGATCTGGTTGTTCAATTTATAGGCTGATTTATTTTTGGTTCTCTCTTGTATTAATGGAGGTGTTCCCAGGTGGTTGTGATCACCTTGATTACAGCGGCTTGATGCCTAAGGACAAATGTTATGCTTTATATATTTTATTCAAATCAAACATATCAATGTATCCATGCAAATTTGAGTGCAAAAACCACCTTCTGTATTCTCTGAAATATTACACAAATGCATAAATGCCTTCAGAGTGAAGACCTTTGTGGCAGCCCATGGAAGACCTTTGTCATGCGTGCTTATATTTAGATTGAGAGTATCATCCTCCCCACTAAAAGGAAATCTGTGGACATCAAGATGGGAAGTAGAGAAAGTAGGTTTTTGTTTACAGTATGCGTTCCCAAATCAGACCACTGTCAAGTGTAATCCCTAAACACAAGGATTTTTCCATCATGGGCCAATATAATCCATTTGCAGACGAATTTCCTCTGCAGTGGCCTCACCAAAATGTAATTACCTGGATTTTTAAAAAAAATCCTTTCCAGTAAACATTAGTCACCAATGCAATGCACGGTCTGTTTAAGACCTTTGAGATGTTATCACAAGGCAGTAGGCCAGTGGCATAGCACAGAGCTTCCACTTTTCAATGGCCAAAAGAGGGGGGATGAGTTTTTATTAAACACAGAACATCCTCAAAGAATATTAGCTACACATTAAACAGCAAAAGAGCCAGGACACAATCCTGAGTGCAGTAATAATACAATATCGAGTTGTTTTGCCTCTGTCTTATATTCAGCCTGCTCCTTCGAGATTATTTTCAAAATGTTCAAAAAGAGTGACACTTGATCATCATAATTTTCGCAATTTATTCATATACCGGGTGGTGGTTGAACTAGAATGTTTTGTAGTGGGGAGGCCACTGTTCAGCACATATTTGAAAATATTTATATTTTCTTTTTTAATAATGTGTGTGACAAAATAGTTATCATTCCTAAGGACTTGTCAGCTCATTTTGGGATTATGCAGTTATAGTATTGAAGATTACCATCTTGATATGTTTGCTTGACATAATACTCAGTTGATCTATTGAAAGTAGCATCTGCAAAACCTAAAGCAACTCAACAGAGGTTAATCTGTTTCTTCATCTTTTTTTCTTCAATATTGTTGAGTCATCTCATGTGTGAGTGAGACAGTCGTTCTGGAGCAGCAGTATCAATAGAGATTCATGCATGGTAAACCAAGATGAGTACACTCTTAGGCAAACGGCATAAGCAGAAGATCATAGAAAGCCTTGACTGCTATAGCTTAGCCTTTAACACAGCCTGTATCTAACTCTTGTCAATGTCAGGGTTGTTTACTTTCAACATTACTAGCCCTACCACTCCCCTACAGCACCATTTACATGCTCTTGGCCACAGCATCAAGCTTTTCCTCCAAGTTTATGAATATCAAAGTCACGATTGCTGCTCCTCCACTTTTTCTAGCCCTCACACTATGCCTCACCACCCCAATCACTCCCAGCTTTCTCACACTTCTCTTTTACTTCACTCATGAAACTCATCCCTATTCTCAACACTGCTAACCCATCTTGCAATGAATGTGACCTCTTGAGCCCTCAAACTATGAAACCTGTAGCTCTTCTAAAGCGATTTTTTTTCTCAAATCCCTTGTTTATTTATTTATTTATTTATTTATGAAATTTTTAGTGCGCAAACAAATACCCGAAGGTGTCTCGGCGCAGGTGTGGGCTAGCAGGACCGCAGCAACAAAATTCACTGGTTAAACAACCATGTCTTTAGGAGCCTCCGAAAACTCATCAGGTTGGGGGGCAAGTTTGATATTTAATGGCAGTAGGTTCCAGAGTTTCGGTGTGGCAACCAGGAAACGTCTGTCTCCCCAGGTTACCGTCCTTGTACGAGGTACTGGTAAAAGGCAGGTGTTAGCAGATCTTAGTGACCTTGTGGGGATGTACAACTGAAAGGCCTCGGTCAGAAACTTGGGTCCGACGCCGTGTACTGCTTTATAGGCAATGCAGAGGGCCTTAAATTTAATTCGACTCTGCACTCTAAGCCAATGAAGCTGGCGAATGGCAAGAGTGGTAGGCTGGCGGCGAGGGATGTATAAGAGAATTCTAGCAGCCGCATTCTGCACTGACTGTAGTTTAGACAGGACAGATTTCTGAGAATTAAGAAAAAGAGCATTTCCATAGTCCGTTTTAGAGAATACCAAGGTGGTAACTAGGGTCTTCCCTGCTGAGATGGGGAGGTAAGGTAACAGTTTCTTAATTTTCTTTAGAATAAAGAAAGCAGAGGAGACAACCTTGTTGACATGGAGGTTGAATGTTAGCTTGCTGTCAAAGATGACTCCAAGATTCCTCGCTTTTTCAACTGGGACAGGTGGAAGGCCCAGCTGGTTGGGCCACCATGTGGAGGACCATTCTGGGGAGAGATTACCAAAGGTCATAACCTCGGTTTTATCCGAGTTAAGCCTCAGGCAATTGGAGGACATCCACAAACTAACATCAAGCATAGCCTCCTGGAAATTAGCTGCCACCGCTGTGCCATTCTTGTGGATCGCCAGCACCAGTTGGGTGTCATCTGCGTAAGATGTTAATCTGACCCCATGGGCCTTTATTACCCTCGCTAAGTCAGCTACGTAGATGTTAAATAACGTGGGACTTAGCGAGGAGCCCTGTGGTACTCCACAAGGTATTGCAGAGACGGGGGAATAGAAATTACCCAACTTAACGGTCTGGGTACGGTCGGCCAAGAAGGATGAAATAAGATCTTTGGCCGAACCGTTTATCCCCAGCGCTGTGACACGGTCGACCAAAATAGCATGGTCGACCGTGTCAAATGCTGCGGACAGATCCAGCAGAATCAAAATGGCCGCACCTCCCTGGTCCATAATGGCTCTAATTTCATCGGAAGCTTTTATTAAAGCAGTCTCCGTTCCATGTCCTTTCCTGAAACCAAACTGCGTTTCGTCCAAGAGTAGGTGGGTGTCGACGAACTCTGAGAGTTGTTCGTTCATCAGAGCTTCGCAAATTTTGTCAATCACTTCCTATTACCTGGTGTCTACCCATGATATATCAAATCCATTTTGATATTAGTTCTACTAAAAAACAAGTACTGACTCTTTACTGCCCCTCCATCATTCAGTATAATTCTTTCTTTTCTTCTCTAAGACATTGAACCTCCTAGTCAAGTAGTCTTTATTTGAATACATAAAAACACATCCATAAAAGCATAAAAACATGAAAATAGCATTATAAAGTACTCATCCAAGAGGATCTATGACCTGCTATAGTCAGTTAAAAATACACATAGGATGTTAAAAATGTAAGATGTTGTATTGACTTTTTATAATTATCTGCTAATCCTAATCCGCTATGTGTACAGCTTTAATGGCGAACATGTCTAACCAAATTTTGTAAAGTGCCTATGTGCTGATATATTTGAATGAAAATGTTAAAATTATGACTATAGAAATGTTATATTGAGCGGCTCTGTATGCTGTCAAATATTCATATAACACATTTAAAATTCGATACAGCACGATCTGATCATATTGTTAAGGCCATGTTCTTTCTGAAATAAAAAGGCCCTCCTAGTATTCAGTTGACTGACTAAATCTACAGCTTTTGACCCTGTCAGTTACAGTATATCACGCACATCCCTCTAAGCCACTGGCATAAACAACATGGTCCTTCAGTTACATTTCTCATACATTTTAATAATCTTATTCTCCAACAGCTCCCCACCAAACCTCTTCTGGTTAATTCTTCCATGACCTCTGTGCCATAACAAGCAGATGTTATTCTCTTTCTCCACTTTGTCCCCTATTTCTAATCCCATATCGCTGACTGTCTCTTTAGAATTCAACATTAGATGGCCCTTCTGTTCCTTATGCTGAAATTATCTAAAACGAAAGTCCTCCACCTTTTCACTCTACTTTATCACGTTTCCCACCTCCATCCACTTCCCTTCCAACAGCCCCATTGGGCTATAAACTTAAATATACGTCTTAACTTGTCTACGAGTTTCATTACAACCACTGCCACCGCAACATAATACCAAGCGAAAAATATTAAAACAATGTTTCCCATTTCATATTGCTCAGGAACTAATTATTTCCATAGAACTTAGCTAATTAAACTTTTCAAACAGACTGCTGGGGACCTCCCTCAATACTGCTTTTCTCCATTGGACAAGCTTATTAATTCTTTAAGCAACCACTGCCCCCTTTTGTCCTGATACTGGGTGACTGTCAGCTAAAGGGAGGACACTCTCCAATCAGTTCTCCATTTATTTCAGAGTGGTTCTTTGTATATCCCTGCACTACCTCAGTTATGATATAACTTGAGACACCACCGCAGCACCCTTTGATCTTCAATTCAGAATGTGTTTGTCAGATCAAAACTACTGTGTGGCACATACAGATGCTGATCACTCAATCTTCCAGGCTCCCATTTCTAGAATACTTTTCCTCATCAAACATAAAACGGACTATCACTCAACACATTTAAACTAATCTAAAGAGCCGTCTCATGAGGCTGTAAAGTAAAAATAACTAAATACTTATATATCTAAACTGTAAACAATGTATAGCATCAGGCCGTACATTGTCATCTATCTATATTGTATTTGGTTTTGGTGAACTTGTCTTGATGATCAGTTTTCACAAACCAGCCCAATACAGGTACATACGACAACTTCATTTTTTTTGCACTTGGGTACACCATTTTTGTTCAATATGCAAGATTGTCTATATCAATAATGAAATAATCTTTTTTTTAAATGACATAACACCAAGGTTATTGTCTCTGGGTGTTATTACTCAAATCAGCCGAAATTGGTAGGACAGTGAGGATCATGCTAGATATGAAACTGATTAGCTTCTAGCCTGGCATTAATGTTGCTTGAACCAAGGATCATATTTGGGTGTAAATCGATGGTTTTGTTTTGCGCCAAAGGAACTACAGATTAATTACTATATCCATTTCAGAAATTATGTTATGGTGGGTTTTGTGCTTACTTGTGAGGGAGACATTTTCATGTGCCTAGGGCATTTAATTAACAGGCAATGGTGAGTCTTAATAGTGTCCAAGATAGGAAGCTACACCTCTGTATTTCCTCTACAATATATTCCGAAATGTTCAACATGTTAGTTAATCCTGCATCACGTATATCAATTTCAAATCGGAATTGAACATTAGATAAATCAGCAAACAATTCACCCAAAGTCTAGGGAACTAAAGAAGCATTTTTCAGTTGTGAAATGTTAGCAATAGTTACCAGGTTAATTTTAAATCCAAGTTTTTGTGAAAAAGTAGAATTTAGCTTGTAAGTTTTGTGAATAGGCAAGCTGGGTGTGATTGGGGTGGTGAGGCATGGTGTGAGGGCAAGTGCTCTAGTCTGGAGAAGAAGGGGGGAGGTGATAAGAGCGAATACAGCCATTTCCAACTTTGCTGCAAAAATGGGTAAGCGCCCTATCGTGGAAATGTTGAAAATATACCAGGCAAAAAGCGTTGCTATTGCCAGTTATGGTAGTGAATTATGGGGACATGCAGCATCTGAGGGTATCCAGGTGGCAGAGAACACTTTTTTAAAACAGCTCCTGGGAGTACCTAGAGGAACATCTAACTTAATAGTACATGAAGAAACAGGGTAACCATTCCTCTGTGACATTCTGGCAATGCACCCTTGCCCAATGCCAATGCCAATGCCAATGCACCCAATGCACTCTTCTGGCTCAATTGTTGGTTAAATAAAGACATACGCCCACATGCATCAAGTGATTTTGGAGTCGCAAACGGTGCGATTCGGAAAAATCGTCTGTTTGCGATTCCAAAATCACTTTTTGGGATGCATTAAACAATTTCACAAAACTCGCAATTTTTTGCAATTCCTAAAAATGCGATTGCATTTAAGGAATCGCATTTGTGCGATTCCTTAAAAGCAATGCATGATTTAAAAAAAAAATGCAAATTCGGAAATAGGAGGTGCAAATTAACACGAGGTTGACCCTCGTCTTAATTTGCGAAATCTTTCAAAAATGCTCAAAAAAGCATTTTTGAAAGTGTCATGTTACACACACAGATGTCCTTTGGACATGTGTGTGTGAAACTTGCACTTAAAAAACATTTCAAGGGTGCAGGGGGGTTCCTTTGGATCCCCCCCAGCACCCTTGAAATGCATCTACAGATTGTCATTCGCAAAATAAAATTCGCAAAAAGCTAATGCCTTTCCATTGATTCCTATGGGCCTCTAGGCCCATAGGAATCAATGTAATGCCATTCCTTAATTGCGATTTGCGGAATCGCAAATACAGAAAATTAAGAAATCGTAAAAACACTTCAGATTTCTTGATGCATAGGATTTTGCAATTCCTAAATAGCGATTCCTTAATTTTCGCAATTTAGGAAATGCAAAATCCTACAATGATGCATGTGGCAGATAGCCCTTAACCACCAGATACTGAGAGAAGTTTTGAGCCTGGACCACATGATTCACATCCCGTGGCTAAATTATATAAAGGGCTGTTTTGATGAGCTGGGGCGCCCAGACTTTTTTAAGGCCTGATCTTATTACTGCAGCGGATGTGGTGTTTGTAAAGAAGTCTTTTATTTCAGTCAAAAAACTCAATAGAGATGGGATAGATCTGTGTAAACCTAATGTCTGTAAATTTGTGATGCTCAAAACTACTCCTTCCACGGAGCCATATCTTTTGTGGCCTTTGTTGGCCCACAAGCGGTTTTTATTGACCTGCGACTGAGTGTCTCCACAGGATTTGCTACACTTTATGTTTTACTGTAACCTCTATGATGCTGCCCGGAGGTTCTTTTTAAAACCACTTTTAAAAAAGCTAAATTTGATCCAGGTCTGCTCAGCCCTTTGCTTTTTACAAATGTTGAAGCCAGAATGTATTCCATTTGTGGTTGGTTTCCTGAAATCTTCACTGAGGTCCAGAAACTGTATGGAGAACTAGTATATCCCCATATTACAGCTGGCATCTTAGTAGCTATCACCCATGAGTATATATGTTCTCTATAGGTGGCTGATTTTTCTCCCATTATTTTTATTACTGATCCTGATGTATATATACTCCTTTATATTTATAGGAATGGATATCTGTGTATTGTGATCAAGTAATGTATATATGTGTTTTTTAAAAATTTGTATTGGAGATCTGTAACTTTTATGGTTTTTTGCTTTTTAATACTGAATAAAGTATTTTGAAATGAAATGAAATGAATGGGCAAGTATACGAAAGCCTGGATTCGCCAATCTTTGACTGTGAACTACGTATAATATGATGTTAAATGCTAGTGCTGGCAAGAGGATGTGGCCCCACCTCTAGGGTGTTCAACCTCAAATCTGGGAAACCAGGTTCGAGTCTCGCCAACGATGCTCAGCATCCAGTGATTCTGGGCAAATCACTTTATCTCTCCATGCCTAGCAAAAAAAATAATAATAATAATGTGTCTTTGTGTAACGCAACTGGTGCTCATGTAAAGTGCTCTAATACCTTCATTTCAAGTGTGCTACATTCATTTCTGGGGGAAAACATCCCATTGATGTGGCTAAACCAGAAGGTTAAGAGCCATACCTTTTATGCTGATCGCCAGAACTTAAGCAGGAAACATAAGAAACTTTAGGAACAAGAAGGGTCTTATCACTTTACTTCTCAGGACATTTCAAATGTGTCACTGTGCATTGGTGGTACATCCGAGAGTTAAAGCTGCATGTGCAGCTAAAAAGGGGGAGATGTTGTATACTGATCTTCTTGGGCATCTTGGATCAGCTTTTAGGCCATGGTCCAGTATTTCCAACTAATGCTCCCACAGGTGCAAGTGCCAATTGCAATGTCACTGTTACTTGCTTTGCCCAAGATAATTTAAGCTTTGGAGTTAACTATGATCACTTCCTTTGGAATAAATGGTCTCACATTAAATATTATTTATCTTGAGTCTCCGTATGAACCCATGCAATGAACCGGAGTCACAGTGCGCATGATCCATAGTATGGAAACCCTTATAGTGAAATGCATGCCACAACTTCTTGGCGCTTTTTGGAAATGACTGTAAAACAGAGGATACAAAGAGCACCAAACACCTCTTATTAAATGAAAAAAATAGAACCTGGACAAAGAAAACAGGGGCATCAAATATCCTCAAACCCTTCTCAAAATAGCAAAATAAAAAGTGGTAGCACATTTTGATGACTTATCATCTTAAATGATGTGATTTTTAGAAGTTTCCAAAATGGTGAACCCAGGGTTGAGCATGGAGTAAAGATGGAAGGATTTCCATTTCTTTTCAACTGCGATAGAAAAATGTCTGTCACCAAAGCTGATACTCCTGATCTTAGGGATCATTGAGGATTGGATTGCAATGGACGACTGTGTGAACACCAGGAGAATTGTTTTGGGAGAAACTTGGGAAAGTGCTGATGTAATGCCCTAAGTACTATTAAAAGGGCTTTGAAGGAATTCCTTCTTTTATAGGAGTCAATGTAGTTTGCACAAATAAAATGTGTGAAACATCTGCTCTCTTAAGCGTTTTTTATTATAAGGTGAACAGCCATGTTTTGAACAAGTTGTAGTTTTTTGTTTAAGTATTCAGGTGAGATTTGACTGGGTTAAGCGCATTGCCATAAGCTACTGTGAGTATATATAGATTCTCAGGGCCATATTTATCATGGGGTTGTGTTGCTTTTGTGCCACACAAGGCCCCCTTGCATGGTTGTGAGAGGCTTGATAAATCCAGAGTAATGCAGTGCAAATTGCTAGTTACATTGCTCTGCCCATGGAGGCGTTCCATGGGTGGTGCATGGGTGTTTCCACGCAAAACCAATGGATTTTGATGCATTTCCAGAATCACCATTACTGGTAGACCTGGGAGAGTACCAAAATGCCTTGCCTTGCCTTACCAGGGGAGACATAATGAGGTCGTGGGGGTCAGGGTGTGTATACCCTGTCCCCTTTTCAAGTTTTTTATCTTTGTTTCACCCATTTTCTTGTCACTCGGTTTTCCCGAGTCACAAGATGGATGCCAACAGTGCCTGGTTTGGAGTGTTGGCAGCCGATCAGAGTGAACACTCCTCGATGCTCAGATATCGATATTTTTTAAATCTCTCAGGAACTACTGAACGGATTTACACCTTTTACCAAAAAGGGTACAGTCTAAACCAAGACCTACCTTTTTGCCAAATTTGGTGTAATTCAGCTTAGCAGATCGGGCCGTAGCCTGTAATAAATTTCCTATGGAAATTAACATGGGGAAAATGTGTTTTGGGATGCCCCTTTTTTCTCGGCCCCCGCTTGACGAATCACCCTGAAACTTTCAACACACAAATTGAGCGGTCCAACCCTGTTTTTGGACAATTTCACGAAGATTCATCAAACGGCTCCAAGATATTGGCAAATCAAAAAACGCTTTTCCTATGGAAACTAGGTTCTAACTATAACTACCTACTGGTGACCGCCAGTAAATAAAATATATATATATATATATATATTTAGAAAAATCATTTTAAATTTACAAAATTAACATTATGGTAATTCAAAAAAGAAATATATATTTATAAAATAAATTAACAGATATATTTGCAGTCACAGATATACAAATTTGAATTTTCTTAATTTCTAGACAACTGCATAGCAAAAAACACAACCTATGGAACAAAATCTAGCTTTTTGGAAAATTCACTGTAATTTCATCGGACGGTTCGGATTGCAGGAGTGTCTCAGTCTCTATGGAAAATAGCATGGGAAACACACTTTCTTGACCCTCTCCCCTTTTTCTCGGTCCCACCTTGAGGGATCGTTCCAAAACATTCCATGCACAACAAGAATCTCTGGGACACTTCTCTTGGAAATTTTTTGACGCATTAGCAAACAACACCAAAGTTGTTGCCTATGGAAACTTGGTCCTAACTATTACTACCTAATGCCATACATACCAACATTTTTTTAAAGTTTATTTCTATAATCCGACAAATAATTCAGTCTAGTTTTTGTCACTGGCCTGGATTAGTACAATAAGGACATAACAGGGGATAAGATTACTCAACAGGCTGCTAAAACACTGTTTGATTTTTTTCAAATAATAAAAACAAAAAGCTATGATGTTTTAATTTTAAAAAATGCTTGTGGTTGATTTTCCAAAATTGTGCTATATCAAACCAGAAAACAAACGTCACACAATTTAAAGAAATAATAATTTGTATTCATAAAGGTCAACTTCAATCAGAAGAAGTATATTTGGAAAGCCATCTCTAGGAAGGTGCAAACCCTAGGGATCTACAAGTGTTGCAGCATCCATTGCTGCAAGAGATGGGAGTGACTATCATGCTGAACCAAGAAGTCAGCAGAAGTCTAGCTCGGCCAGTCTTCCCAACATCCTAGGAGTGTATGTCACACCCTGACCGACCCCCCAATGACCCGCATACATTTGGCGGACAATCTCAAACTTGATGGGCAGCTGAACGCAAGACAGAGGCTTGAAGGGGTGCTTTGTTTTGTGCTTTTCATTTTAAATAACTGTTTTTTGTTACAACAACAACATTTGGTATCATTATAAATTGTTGCACATAATCAAGGCACAAGAAGAGTTTGTGAAGGTGTAAAGAAGTTTTCACATGGTGTATTAGGATGTGTTTTTTGATTTTTTCTTTTTAATTGTTTAAAATGATACCAAGAATTTTTGATCACTTATAAAGAATTGTTTTGAGCAGAAACATGCCTGCCTAAATGGAATTAAACATGATTTTGCTAATTTTATACGGGACAGTTTTACTAAACAAACAAAAAGTTTTCTGTGTGTCAGGTGTGATACTGCGTCATACTTGTAAATGATGTTACATTCCCCCTATTACAAGTGACATAGCATAAACTGCACTTATGATACAGTAGATGTTCCAAACTTCACATTTTGTTTTTGTATTTTAACAAATTTTTAGTGCGGGATTGCCCCTTCCCTGGCTTTTGCCATCTGGCGCACTCCAAATGGGTAGTGTGAGGGCGTTTGTGATCATCCTGAGGCATCTCTGTAAGTTGTTTTCCCGTCCCGAATCTGCCAAGAGCTCCTTTTCCGTGTTTTGGCACTCCGCACACCAGAGTACAGCGTATTGGAGGAGGGCCGCCATATGGCACAGCTGCAGGTCTGGTAGGCCAAGTCCTCCCTGCTCAGTGTCTACCTTTAGTATCTCCACCTTAAACCTACTGCGCTTTCCAACCCAGACCAGTGATATCAAAAGACTATTGAGGGTCTCAAAAGTGGAACTAGGAATACTGCAAAATGAGTTCTGTATAACATACATATAGGAGTACCATTCGAACCAGGGCCGCACAGTCCATGACCGACAGAGGGAGGTGGTTCCAGAAGATAATGGAGGATTGTAATCCCCTGATCACCGCCCCTACATTCAGTTCATGTTCCTCCTCTGCTGTGTGTGCCACTTGGATCCCCAAATAGTGGAAGTGTGTGCATCTCCATTGGAACTCCATGAGGGGGAGTTCCGCTGCGTCCATACTTGCTAGTATGGCAAGTGGAAATAGGGTGGATTTTCCTTTATTGATTTTCAGACCAGACACCGTACCTCATGCCCCATTCAATAGAGAATGGTTCACCCCGCCACTGTGAACCTGCACAGTTGGTAGTTGGTAGTTGGTACAGGAGACGTATCCAGGCATTGTATTCCTGGCCTAATCCCATTTTCGCCAGTACCTCCCAGAGCTCATCCCATTTTAGGGTATCAAAAGCCTTTTAATATCCAAGGTGAGTACTGCTGCCCTATGGTGCATTTTAGTTGTGGTGTGTAAAATATGAGACAGTCTACGCAAATTTATGTGGGTGCCACGGCAAGGCATAAAGCTGCACTGATCAGTGTGGACGAGATGGGTGATAACCCTACCCAGTCACAACGTAATAGCCTTAGATAATACTTTTGTGTCTACTCACAACATTGAAGATGGCCGGTATGATCCTTACTCATGAGGATCACCCCCTGGCTTACGGAGCATGACTATCTGGGATTCCCTCATTTACGGTGGTAGGAGCCCCACACTCTTGGCCTCTTGTAGGGTTTCCAGGAGTCGGGGGAGTAATATGTCTGTGTATATTTGATAAGGTTCTGTGGGGAGACCATCCGGGCTTGGGTATGTGCAGTGGGCCATTTCCGTCAGCGCCTCCTGCAGGTCCTCTAGTATAATTTCTGCATTGAGTTCCCTGTGGTGGTCTTCAGTGAGACCAGGTAGCGCAAGGTCATTTAAAAAATGCGACCGGATGTCACGAGTTAGCTCTGCGTCTCCTGTGTATTCAGCTGCCAGATGGGCATGTAGGAGTGTAATAACAGCAGTTTGAGTGGAGGCGTAACTGCCATCTGGTTTTCATAACATGAGAATAATTGGAGGAGGTCGCTCGTTTTTAAGTAACCATGCTAGTAGGAGACTCAACTTGTCTCCCTCCCGATAGAGCCACTGTCGATATTCGTGGCAGACCATGCAATCCAACCTGTCCCACATCACTCTCACTCTATGGTGTACGTCTACCAGCTTTTCCGTCATCCGGGGTCCATTAGGAGCAGTCTTCTGCATCCTCACTAGGGTGTTGTCTGCCTGTATTAACTCTTCCTCTAGTTGCCGGGTGAATGGTCCCAACCATTTGCAGCATTCCCGACGTGTCACTATTTTCAGGGTTTCTCATTCTGTCCCTCTTCTACCGGTAGATCCCCAATTCATCTCGCGATAGGAGGTCATCATTTCCCTAAATTCCCCTTTAAAGGCATCATATTTTAGTGCATGTGATTGTAGACTCCATAACGGAAGTCTTAGTCAGCCGCATCATAGCCCCCATTCCAGAAGCACCGGGGCATGATCCGAGAGGTAGTGTACTAGCACCTGTATTTGGAGTGCCTGCAGTGCAGCCTCACCTGAAAGCAAAAATCTATCGAATCTGCTAAGAACTGTGCGCACTGGAGTGTAACAGGTATAACCTCCATCATCTGGGTACATCGTGCGCCATGTGTCCGAGTAACCCAGTGGGTCCATGACACCCCTCCGGGCATCTGTCATGTTTGGCTTTGAGGTGGCCCTGGGAGGGTGTCTATCTAATATGGTATCTAGTATACAATTAAAGTCCCCAGCCCATATTGCTAGTGTGCTTGCAAAAGGCAACAATATGGCCTCTGATTGCATAAAAAAGTTGTGATTGCCTATATTGGGGACATAAGTATTCAGTATGCATACCTCTTTGCCATCTAGTTCTGCATGTACCCTAATGTATCTTCCCTCAATATCTGGTTCACTACTGAGGAGTTTGAACGGTACCTGCGGGGCCACCCATGTAATAACTCCTCAGGAGTATGTAAAATATGTTGACTCATACATCTGTCCCCTCGATTTCTTGTGGAGCTTAGTTATCTCTATCTCAGTCAGTTGTGTCTCCTGGAGCAGTGCTCTGTGTATGCCATGACAGCAGAGGTATGTGTGCACTCTATGTCACTTAGTAAAGGAGTTGAGGCCCCGCACATTCCACATCACAATTTTAAACTGTGCCATCTGTCCTTAGATATTGTAATGTCCCTCCAATTTGTTTGTACTCCCAACAAATATTTCTAAAACTGTAACAGTCCCCCAACCCCACCTCCCCGGGTAAACACTAAGGGGTTCATTAGAATGGCGGATGGACTGGTGTCCGTCCACCATCCTGGTGTAAACCGGGACCATCTGCCATACATGCGGCGGTTCTGCACCACAAATCAGGATGTGTCTGCCACCATGGCGGACGCATTCTGCAGTTTAACATTGCGGCTGGTGCTGCTGCAAGAACCCAGCTTGATGCGTAAATGCAGGGTTATGCATTCCACAGCACTATGTTGCAGACACCACACGGTGCCTACCACTTGGTGTAGAGGAATGTAGGGGGGTACCATGGTTACTCCCCCAGTGCCCCCACACTGGCCCCAACACAAGGCGGGCCTGCAACAGGCCCTCGAAACCAATCTCCACCAGCCTTTCGATGGCAGCACAATTGAAAGTTACAAAATGGCATTTTAGGATTGTTTATGTGCAATATGGGACACCTTCTTACACATAATCAATCCTCACCTGATGCAGAAACTCTTGCACTCTGGTGCCTGCGTTGGCGCTAAGTTGTTAAACTTAGCGCCGTCAGGGGGGAAATGCAGGGCTGCACTACATTCTTGGAAATAGGGTGCAGCCTTGCATTTCAGAAGTGGTGCAGCGTGTCATTAAGCCAACAACACGCTCAGCCACTTCCTAATACATATCCCCCCTTGATTCATATTTTTATTTTTAGAAAGAAAAATAAAAATCTGCTTCTTTTGCCTTGTACACACAATGTACAAAGGGATTTTTGTTTTATATGATATTTTTGTAACATAAGTTCACTATTCGAAACAACTTAGCGCCATCGCAGGGGGAACCGCTGGGCTGCACCACATTCTTGTAAATAGGGTGCAGCCTTGCGTTTCAGAAGTGGCGGAGCAAGTCATTGAGCCAAGGAGGCTAACTATATGCTCCACCACTTCCTAGTACATATCCCCCCTTGATTCATATTTTCATTTTTAGAAAGAAAAAGAAAAATCTGCTTTTTTTTTATTTGTACACACAATGTACAAAGGAATTTTTTTTATATTATATTTTTGTAACATAAGTTCACTATTCAAAACAACAAATCAGAACCATTCACAAGTGTAAAACAGTTCCTAAAGAGAATTGAAAATAGTTAGGAAAAATAATCAAAAATAAATTAGAAGCAATAATAGAAAATTACAAAACTGTGACCAAATGGCATTTGAAGATGTTCCCTAAATGCAGGAAATAAAGCTAAATAGAAACCAAAGTTGAAAGCCTTGAGGCAGGCGAAACATAAAAATTTAGGAAATGTTTCGATAAAATTTTTTATTTTCAGTTATATTTACACAGATGCAATAAAAATATTGTCTAAGTCTTTACAGTATCTTCAAGAGCAGGCGATGGAGATATTGGCCAAGAAGGTGGGGATCAACTCGCCTCTGTGCTTCGGGTGGTGAAACATCTGACAGCTATGAACACAGTAGTATGGACGGTGAGGGACCTGGATCGTAGAGCACCACATTGTCATCTTCATTAGAGACCTCCACAAGTGACCAGTCACTAGTGGTGGTGGATCCAAGTTTTTACAGGAACTGTAAAAACCTCATCCTTGTCCACCACCCAGAGACACTTCTCCTCCGTCCCTCTTTCTCCTCCAGTTGGCCAAACCCAAAACCCTAAAAGGGCTAGGTCACCTCACCCCCTACCCGTGTCATCCCAGCTGCACTGAGTAAGGAGGCTGTTGATCTAGTAGGCAGCATTTCTGTAGGCCAGTAGTGAATGGCATCCTGGGGCTAACCTGCCAAATGCAACAAATGGTTGAATTTTTGGATGCCATTTACAGTTCAATATCATCCCAGCCTCCCGACCATTCCAGTCTTCTGCCTTAACTTAGGTTCCTTTCTCTTGCCCAAATCCAAACTACCACCTGAATCCCAAGCACATTCACTTTTCTTCAGGCACTCACTGCAACAGATACAAGCAGCAATATCACACACACAAACACACAAACAAACACAACCAACATTCACACACTATTGAAACTACACCCAGAAACACCACAAGCACAACACCCATAACCACAACAACAACCACCAGACCCACAACCAAAACACACAAAAACACCACCACAAGCATGACAACCACCACCACCACACCCACAATCACCAGCACACGAACAAGACCCACAACAACACACTCATCAAAACTACATACTCACACAAAAGCACACTACACACAAAGCAACAATAACCAAAAGCAAACGCACACACTCACCAGAATATCAAATACCAACCTAAAAACAAACATCCAAACATACACAACAAACACCAGACCCACATGCAGCTGCCAAACAAACAGACACAGGCACATCACTCACTCAGCTCCCCTTACCTCCAAAAGCCAATCCTCAACCATCCCTCCTACCCTTACTTTTCCTTCCAAATTCACCTCTTATATGTCTTTGACCCCTATCAAACCGAACACACTCCTCCCAAGAAAATCCTTGAGGTGCCTGCTCAGTGCGTAATAGATGCCTCTTCCTGAGGAGGTGACCATTTTGGACTATGTTTAGAAGAAAAGTTATGGGCAACAAAGCCCCAAGGAGTTGCTGTGGAAACCCATTTTTTCTTATTTTATTTTATTGGAAAAAGTTCTTGAGAGACTTCTCAAAGTTTGTCCGAACATTATGATGCATTTACAATTAATTGATTATTAAAAATGTTAATGATGAAAATGTGAAAATACATATTCTTACTCACATTTACAACAGAAAAAGCTAAATAATTTTTAAATTATATATTTTTTAAGTTTTAATACAGGTGTGTTTATTTTAACGTAATACGTTGAAAAATAACCACATATGCATTAAACCTTAAAAAACTGAAATCTAATTTAATATAATACAGAGGATGCACTAGACAAGGTGAAATGTGATATACATACATATAAAATATGATTTAAGTTTAGAACTAGCAATGATTTTACACTTATTTAAAAAAAGTTTTACATTGTCTAGTGCAATTACTAATTTATGTTAAATTCAAACTATTCAAAATATGTGCAATGCATATGCTTATACTTTGATAGTTTATGAAAAATAACTAAACATACCTGTATGAACACATTATGAATTTTGATTAATGTAAAAAAAAACTAAGTATCTATTCTCATGATGGAAAGTTGAACCAAATTTGAAAGAAAAAAACTTCATAAGCTTATGTTTCTTTAAATTCTTTAAATGCCAAAATTGAACATATATGTATTGCACATTAGAAAAATATTGCTTGTAAGAGAAATGTTAATGTCCAGAGCAAATGTAAACAGACAATTCAGCAGAAAATAAGTAAAAAAGAAGCTTAACTTCGATTCTGGTGACGACGATGATTTACTTTCTGTGCAAGTGGCAGCAGCAGCGGAATGACTTGGACAATCGGGTTCATGATGGTCAGAAAAATGAAAAAAAAAGGTACATTTCTACCTTTTATCCCTTCTCAACCACCAACTGAGGTTTGGAGGTTTACCCGCCACAGTTAGGTTGACGGGAAGGCACAGCATGATTGGCACAGCAGAAAGATTGGCTGAACTACCTCCAACAGATGCTTTTGCCTATGACGACATTGACACAGGAGGAAAATTCAGGCAGAGGCTGCGGACCTCGGATGGAATATCATCCATATACCCACCAGCATCTAATGTGAGTGGGTGACCTCCTAGTAGGTGGACAGATACACCAAAAGGGAAAGTGAAGGTGGGACCAGATCCAGCAAGATCTAAAACAGGTCCTTAGACTGAGTAGAACTTAAAATTATTTACCAGGACCAACCCATTTGGTGTATGCAGACAAGCTACTTCAGGGTCAACTTAAAATTGCACAAAAGTCCCTGTGTACCGGGACCATTGACTGTCACTGGTTCCTAAAAGCTTTTTGGTGCTATTTCTACTTAACCCCTTCCATGCTCATGACGAGCTCAGCTCGTCATGCAGTACAGTGCTCCTGTGCTCATGACGAGCTGAGCTCGTCATGACCACACCCGTTTTTATTGCTGTCCAGCACAGCAGGGGAATCACTCTAGCAGCAATGCGGTTAACAGTTTTAAAGTTAATATCCCTGATTCCCCTTCTTGGATTTGTGTCATTTTATTGGTGTCTTGTTTTTATAATTCTACCCTATGGTTCCAATTTGGTTTGAGATTGTGATTGTTTGACATTTTGACTTTATTACAGTTTTGGTACAGCATACATACTTTACACATTGCTCTAAGTTAGGCCTGTCTGCTGTGTGTCATTGCTTCCAGGAGGTTGAGATCAGGTTAATTTAATGACTTTAAGGGCTCGTCCTGACATGTGTTGTGAGTTTTGTTTTATTGAATTGAGTAGTTTCTTACCCCACATAATAATCTAATCTCTTACAAAACCCATTTTTTTGTCCATATGTTTAATAGATTTTGAATTACATTTCATTATTGGGCTACCAACTGTAGAATGAAGGTTAGGTTTGTTTACACCAAAGGCTAGTATCAGGGCCGTTTTTTCAATCTCGAAGTACTTGATGAAAAGCATTAGTGATTATGAGAATATGAGGCCAGTGAGTCAATAGATGAGTGTGTATTCAAAACCCTTTACAGCAAGTACTAGAGCAATATTCACCTTAAATTGAGATGGAAGCTTCTCCTCAAAGATTCAAGCATTCTGACATTTAACATCTGGTCAAAGTGAAAGGCAATTTAAATATCATTGCTGGACCTTAACGTTTTGTAATTTCGGGAACAATTTGCAGTCCCTTGCCAATGTTAATGCACAATCTAAGTGCCTTTGTTTGCTTTGAAAGAAGCATGGGCCGATTGTTGCTAACAGTTTGCCAAAGCGTTAAGCAATGGTAGAACTAATTAAGCTAACTGCAAGTAACTACCGACTAGGAGCAAATTTGTAAAACTGAAAATCAGAGGGGCATATTACCAAGCAATAGCGATAATTATCGCTATTGCTTGGTTAGAGACAAAAATTTACCGCTAAGCTGCAGCGATTTTTATCGCAGATAAACCTTGGTATTATCAAGGTTTATCGCAAATGCGATAAAAAACGGCCGCAATGCATGAATATCGCTGAAAAGTCAGCGATATTCATGCATTACCGAGCTAATGCTCTTAGCCATGTTATCCACCTCCCATTGGATAACATGGCTAAGAACTGCTCAGGGCAGGTGTTAGCTTTTGGAGATATTCGCGCTTAGCGCGAATATCTCCAAAAGTTGGTAATAGGAGATAGCGATGTTAGCGACTGTTTCCAGTCGCTAACATCTTGACACGCCCACTTTGCATGTCATTAGTGATAAATATCACTGACATGCAAAGTGGGGCCCAAGATGGTCGCTATCTCCTACTAGCTGTCGCTAACTGGTGTTAGCAACAGCTAGGTAATAGGGAGATAATTTTATCTCCACTTGCTTGGCTTTTAAAGCCAAAAAAGCGGAGATAAACCCCCTTGATAATATGCCCCAGAGTTCTCAAGGGCTTGCTTTGCCCTTGTGTTACGCACAAGTCGCTGCCTTGAGTTACTCTTCAGTGGGAAGACATTACGTGAATGGAGAGTGGGTGTTACCATGCATCCACTCATATATTTTTTGTGCATTCCCAGATTTACTAACACTAATAAACCTGGGAAAGCATCAAAATGCTACACCTTACCAGGAGAGTCTCAATGAGGAGAAATACCTTATTACTCCTTGTTTTTCCCTCTTAAAAAGCCTCTAAGAATTGTTTTTTTCAGCTCAAACGCTTGGGTATTCGACCCGAAGCAAACTGCTGGAGATACAAATGTCCAAATGCTTTCTTTGTACACATGGCCTGGAGTTGCCCTGGCATAGAACAATTCTGGAAAGAGGTTCCAGATTCTGTCAATGAGATTCTTGCAACTCACCTAACTCCATCTTCTAAAATGTGTCTCCTGGGGTATGTAAAGGAGTTTCCAGCGGGACATCGTAGGCTACTCGCTATGCTTTCCTTACTAGCTAAGCGCCAAATTGTGATGCATTGTTGTAAGCGCAAACCTCCCAAGACCAAAGCCTGGATTCTGGAGACCATATTCTGTCAAGGGCAGTTGAATATATATTGGGAATCATTACCACAGGTATCTAGGCCAAAAGACATCTGAAGTCCGTTTCTGGCTTGGTAAGCGTCCAGGAATGCAGAGGCTACCCAGGATCCCGAGCCTGCCCCTGAATCCCACCCTGTGACAGCTACTGACTTCATTATGTAAATGTAAATTGATACTTGCATAGCGCACTACTCACACGCAAGGGTCTCAAGGCGCTTGTACGAATACCGCTGTGCAACCCATCCTGGCTTTCCCTGTGAGGTGTCCACTCCTGGGCACCCCCAAGGTGGAGGCCAGGCATCCTTAGCGTTATGGGGGCCGTTGTGGAGATTAAGCAAGCTATTGCCCAGAGTTGCAGAGTGGGACCCATGCTTAGAATAGGCACCGAGGCGAGAATTATCAGGTCCGTGGAATTTTGAGCCCAAGACCCGCCGAGGCGGGGAATTGAACCCTGGTCCCAGGCTAGACCACTGCATCAGGGTCTGCCGCTCTAACCATTGAGCCACACTTCTCCACTGACTTTATGATTTAACTTTTGGTATTACAGTGTAACATTCAGTGGCATCTTCCCCACACTGGCGTAGGGGCATCGCCACACTGCTTTCTCGCAGTGCGAGAAGCAGAAATATAAAATGGTAAAACTGCCATTTTATATTTCTGCTTCTCGTACTGCGAGAAAGCAGAAGTGCCTGGAGTGCTTGATTGTGGGAGGGAAGGTGTGCGGTCTTGCTCAAGGGCAAGGGGGAAGTGGCATTGCCCACTGTTTTGGGTACTGACTGTTTGGTTGGCCCCAGGGCCGACCAACTCAGTCATGCGCACTCTCCCTTTTTCTCTATGTTATTTGCTGCATGCAGCCTACATAGAGAAAATGGCCCAGCTGGGGTGCTCTCCGCTGCACCTCACCAATCACAATGCTGCCATGCAGCATTGTAATTGGCTTAGGGCCGGGGAAGGAGGCTGCCTGCTGACTGTTTCCTGTTCACGCGGGACCCTCTGCACCATCACACAGGAGCGGGGGAGGCAATGTAGTTATTTTTTTTATTGATATGGTCAAAGACAAACTTATAGGTTTCGATGAAGTGTTCCAACATTGTTTATCACCACCTGCCTATTTTCTCTTGCTCATAACTTTCAATTAAACGGGGTTCCGTGAAGCGTTGTGTTTGATCGTTTTCGTCTTGCTATCTAACTAAACCATAGCCTCTTCCCGACGTGCCTCAGCCCTAGAGCTGCTGCTCCAAGTACTGCGGGCCCCCTGAACCGCCATTCCTAGAAACTCACCACTGCCAACAGCCTAGGCCAGACAATACGGCCAAACACCGGAAGTCATGCAGGCCCAAGCACCAGTAACAGCAAGGCCAAGCCAACAGTGAAAGCGCTGCAGCACTTCCTTTGGGCAGGCTTCACAATAGCTGCATTCAGTGCACTGAGTGCCCCCCGCCACTCCTGCGAGCATGCCGGCCGCGGCTGATAGGTCCCGATATTTTACTTCGCCACCCGTAGCTTACAAATACTGGGTGAACAGGAATGTTCCCATTCTCCAGTTCTGAGAATATCTTTACTTACCCGAAGACTACTTTGCCAACTTGATGGAATGGGCTCTTCTGGTTTCATTTATTCATCCCTGAGTGGGAGGCAAGACGCGGTCGGTCATCATCCTGATACCAGAGTCAAGGTCTGGGCTCTGTGTGTCTCATAAGTGACAGACTGGCACTAAGTCCTGATGTCTCTGAAATCAAATGTACCACCCGCCAAGCTTACCATTTTACAACTTTCCCATTTTATTTCTGGGCGTCTGCACTTGCTTCCTTCATTCCACCTGTCCCTGGGGGAGAAATAAAGGGGGCAGATCCATTCCATGGATACTGAGGCCTAAGTGTTATTCAGTTCATAATTGACACCATGTAATCCCAAACCAATCAATCAATAGGAATGCGCACGTGCAGAGTTATCAGAGTCCCCCATCTACTGATCCTATCACTACAACACCCAGCTGCCCCGGGGGTCTGGCGCAGCAGCAGTGACGCCATCGCCGCGCCCGGAGGCACCATAACTGCAGGGAGCGCCGAACGCTCCCGGGGGACAGCATCCAAGCCGCGAAGGAAACAGCCATCGCTCGCGCTCACCTGCTAGCCTGCTTTACAATCTCGCCGGACCCACTCGCAGCGGGGTCACTACAACACCCAGCTTCCCCTGGGGTCTGGCGCAGCGGCAGTGACGCCATCGCCGCGCCAGGAGGAGCCATAACTGCAGGGAAAGCCTCTCGCCTCGCGGGACGCGCGCGGGCAGCGCCGGGCTGAGCCTGGGAAGAGGGCGGGCCGTCTGTGGCCGTCCGGGGCCGGAGGAGGCCGGGCGGGGCCACCCCCTTGACATCACGCAATGGGTAAGCGAAAGAAAACGTTGTTGATTGATGAGGGGGGAAAGAAGGCTAAGTTACCCAGACACTCAGAATCTAATATTTCCTACCTGTCCTCTGCAGTGGGCGTGCTATCTAAGGAAATTGCTAATGCCGAACTTGAACTGGGCTTATCGGCCACCCTATCTCCAACACTCCCATTATCTTCTGTCGCCAAACATCCCCCTGCCATCCCCCTTGAACCTAGGGTGGTCATATCCAATGAGAATGTGCCATTGATTCAAACTGTTTGTTCATCACAAGCGAACCCTGTGGCGCCGAACTCGCCTTTAAGCCAACAAACCACTAGTAGTGCAGTCACATTGAACTTGGAGAGGCGGGAGTACATCGAGGGTACCCCATTTCTACCCCTGGCCCTGACATCAATTTGGGGGACCAGTTGGAGACATTGTTCCTCGCTCGGATCGAGCCTTTGCTAGTGGGGATTGCAAAGGACATAGTGGATAGACTGAACACTTGCCTCTCTGGGTTATTGAAGAAATGTATTTTAATTGATAAACTGGTTAATGATCTTACCCCAGTCTTACATCCTGTTATAGGGGTAGCCCCATTTGATTCTGGCAGAGGTTCGGTGGCCACATTCCAAAAGTCGGCTACTTGTGGCTCTGGGCTGCCTGCAACTATGGAGGGTGAAGGAAATCCTCAGAGTGCTAATATGGTCGCAGGCGCAGGATGCCACAGGGCAGGACTCCAAGGGAGTGTTGGCCATCCACTTAACCCACTCAATCTAGGCACAAGCAAGAGGGCCAGGGGCAGTAAATCGATCCTTGATTTACCCCCGGCGGCCGCACCATTGGTGGCTATCTTTCTTGGCGTACCACCTTTAGCAGAGGGAACGACCGAATCAGTGGCTGATTTAATAATCAAGGCTAAGTCTTGGTGTGCAGATGCCAGCAGTGGTGGGACTCGAGTGGAGGATAGGATTATATTCGCTAACAGGGTGCCCTGGATTGGGAAACGTCCAAAGCTAGTACAGGGGGACTGTGTTGTTATCAATTTGACAGCCCTGACATGGCTGACAGACTTTTTTGGGACGGCTCCGCTGTCAGGGGAGGTGATCAGATGAGACCAATACCTCTGGGGCTCTTCTACCCACCACCTATGACTCAAACTAGGCCTAATTACTCAGCACAAGTAAGAAGGGGCACAAACAACGAAGTCGGCGGGATAGGGCAAGTGGGTTACACACAGTATACGCAATCTAAACCTGGGCGGGACCCCATCCAGACAGTCCCATTCACACAATCTACGCACCAAAGTAAGGAGTTTGATGGGCTTCCACTGAGAAATCGTTTTTCACCCCTATCTGACATCGAGGAAATTGATTGACAGTTAACTATTCTACCGCCTGATAGTGTTAGTACCATCACCTCTGCTGACCACGGGCTTTGTAAACTGGTTAGTTGGAACATAGCTGGTTCTAGATCAAAGAGGGACGATGCTGCCTGGACTGGGTATATCAGCAGCCACGATATTATAGCGTGCCAAGAAACCTGGGATATCTCCCCAAACTTCTGGTTGGATGGCTTCACCACACTCGCATTCCCAGCTGTACCGAGTACAGCTGGTAGACCAAAGGGAAGTTTATACCTCCTTTTCTCGCTGAATCTTAAGGGCACTTTTAAGATGATCCCAAGTGGATCACCAAATTTACTAATTGTAGAGTGGGCTGTATCCCAAAGCTGCAAAATAGTAATATTACATTTTTATAATTCGTGGGACAGGGTCAATGGAAAAGACCACATTGGTGCTCTGGACCACGTTCTTTTCCTATTCAGTCAAAATAAAAGTTACACTAATTTCAAGTTTATTTTATTAGGTGATTTTAATGTTCATCCATGTGGCAACCCGTGTTTTTTAGGTGAACAGGAGGGTTGGCTAGGCATAGGGATCCCCCATTTTGAGCATACCAAGTCGGGGGAGACCCTGGAGGAGCTGCTTGACAATCATAATTTGTATGAAGCCTGTATCTCAGAGGGAGAGATAAGAACTGTTACGTTTAAGGGTTCTGACCCCGGTACTATTTTGGATTATGTGTTCATGACTCCGGGCATGTTACATAGGGCTGTGTTCTACAACGCCATAGTTTCAATCTACAGCGACCATAACCCGGTCTTGCTTAAGTTACTTTGGGAAGACCACATGGGATCTAATTCCTGTCCCGACATTCCGGGGCCTGCCTTACGCCCTGTAGACCAAGGGAGAAGACATAAATGGGCCAATGTGGTACTGGGGAACTTTATGGATGAATTACTTCCCACTATCGAGGGGTATATATCAACTTGCCAGGACCGCTGCGCTTCTGCCCCAGAGATTATGGGGGCTTTTGAGTGTATTTGTGTTCAAATCTCGGGAGCATTAACAGCCAAGCCATCCCAGATGGTGGATAAGAAACACAGATGGTTTGACACAAAATGCTCTAAAGCACATAAGGCGTTAATGGTAGCCCTAAAAACCACCCCGAGAGACAGGCTAGTGGTAGCCTCGTTGAGAAAGGAATATAAGGCAATAATCAATGAGAGGAAAAAGGACATAAAAAATCTGGCCTGGGAAAAATTAATGTCTACTGACACACTTCGCGATAGCTCTCAGTTTTGGGCCATAGTTAATCAAACCCTCTTTTCAGATGTGGACAACATGGTCTTGAATTGTGTTGTTCCGGACGATAAGTGGATTAGCCACTTTAGAGAAGTATATGGCGACAATGAGCCTGGCGCCCCCGGAAACGCCATGGACGGCCTTGGAGTGCGCTCCCCTAACCTTTAATCAAGCCGAGGTCGAGAGAGCAATCTTGGAGACCTCTAAAAATAAAGCCCCGGGGCCGGACGGGGTCCCGGCTGACCTTTACAGGTATTCCCCTATATTCTGGGCAGGGGTTTTAACCCACGTCTTTACAGCTGCAAATGAAAACATCTTCCCTAGTAGTTGGTCCACTTCAATCATCGTGCCCATTTTCAAAAAGGGCCAACACAATGACCCGGGGTGTTATAGGCCCATTTCCCTCCTAGACTCTGCAATTAAGATCTTAGGCAGAGTCTTGTTATCCAAGCTTAGAGGCAACATCGAGGGGTGTTGAGGCTTATCAAATATCCAGTACGGTTTCAGGGCAAAAAGAGGCACCTTGGACCAGTGTTCCAACCTTCACCTGTTAATATTGAAGTATACGGTTGCCAAGGAGGGGTCCTTGTTCTTGGCTTTCATTGACCTCTCCTCTGCATTCGACTTGGTGAACAGGTCAAAACTATTGGAAATCTTACTGGTATCCGGGATTGACATATCACTTGTAAATTTCATGGCTTCACTGCACCAGGACCTGTTTGCCACAGTGCGGGTTATGAAGGAAGGCAGGTGCACCAATCGTTTTATATCAGAGAGAGGTGTCCGCCAGGGCTCCATCTTGGCGCCCCTCCTTTTTACCATCTATATAAACGGTCTGGGCAAACATCTCGAGGACCTGGAGGGGGACGTCCCGCGTGTAGGAGAAGTCAACATCCCGGCTCTCCTATACGCGGATGATGCAGTCCTGATAGCTCGCACTGGGGTGGGCCTTCAGGGCTTATTGGCATCCTATGGGGCCTTCATGGATCATCTTGATTTAAAAATTAACGTAAAGAAGTCCCACACGATGGTGGTGGGCCACCACAGATTAAGGGGTAAGCCTATATCCTTTTTCTGTAAGGGTGAGGCAGTGTCCAGGGTGACAGTTTTCCCTTATCTTGGGGTTAGTTTTGATGACAGGGGCTCATGGGGACCTCAAATTAAGATCAAAAGGTTATCCCTGGCGAGAGCCTCCTCAGCCCTCCTAGGATTTGCAAACAGGTTAGGGGCCAGGCCCATGGAGGCACTTTTAAAAATCTACAATTCCAAGTGCATATCTGTTGTTATGTATGGGTCCCCATTGTGGGGGTACGTCTCACAGGACACAATACAAACAGTGGAAAATAAATTCCTGAGACGTCTTCTCTCTGTCCCTCAGTCTACCCCTACCTTTTCCATCCATGGGAGGTGGGCCTAGACTACTTCACCGATAAACTTAGATTGGCTCCTTTATTATTTTGGTTAAAGACCTGGCTAAATGATGAATTAACCCTCAACCACGCCATTTTACATGATGTTATGACACTGGATCACGTAAAGAGAATAGCCTGGCTGGAGTACGTGAGACACACTTTCTTACAGCTAGGGCGCCCGGAACTCTTTAATTCCCCTTCCTGTGTTAAGAGGGAGGATATTAAATGCACCAAAGCAACCTTTACGGATAGGGCCAGATTGGCTCGGGAGGAGCAAGAACTGAAAAAACCCGCCGTTAGATCACATTATTTGTTGCTGAGTTCCCCTTCCCTTGAGCCTTATCTCAAAATTGTAACCAAGCCCTTCCATAAACACCTGTTAATAAAATTTAGATTTAATTTAATCCACTATTCCCTAGGCAGCTACCCGTCCTGGAGTAAACCAGAAGAGGGCCCACGGTGTAAATGCGATGATTTTTCAGACCAGGACACTATGCATTTTACTATGTTTTGCAGTTTATATTCGGATGCTTGGAAAAAATACTTGGCCCCAATTCAAAGAGAAGCCGGTTTTGTTCAAGTTAGGCCGGCTCTAGTTTACTTAATGTCCCTGGGCAGCACTACCATCATATTCGGAGAAGCCAGCTTTTTGGTGGTGGCTCACAGAACGACAACAATTTGGTGGTATTGGGGGACCCTACCTAGCTCTTTAAACTGCATCTCAATCATTATTCATTTGCACTGCCTTGTGTTTTAGTGTTGTACATAATGTTTTTGCCTGGTCGTCGTAAATTTATGAATCCTGTAAATGTTGTAAATTTGTATATAAACGTTTTAAAGTCTTTTATGATTTTTAACAAATCGAATAAAGTGAACTTGACTGACTGACAGTTCATAATTTACATCATGTAATCCCAAACCAATCAATCAATAGGAATGCGCACGTGCAGAGTTATCAGAGTCCCCCATCCACTGATCCTATCACAGTCCAATTCCTTAATTGTATCTGCTGTCTATAGGGCCCTAAATCAGAAAGAGCAATTGTTAACTCCCTCTTTTGACTCTGGGACTACCAACGCTATGTTACTGGGATTTGTAAAGTGCAGAGCCCGCTAATTACTTGTCCTCCTAGCGCTTTGTGCAGACACTGCAGTTTTGATTCATCCGACAAAGTTTTTCCACTCAAAAGAATTCAGGGCCAATCTGTGTGATATGGACATCAGCAACAAGTATAAGTGGCCACAAATCATTTCGAACAGGGGGGTACAGCTCCGGTAACAATTTTATGAGGGGTGCTGTGCCACTCTCAGATGAGGAACCGGGAATTCAGGGTGGGCTCTGCAGATTTTGCTAGGGTACGTTGTTTCAGCAGGGTGAGGCGGGGAATAGAGTGGGCTAACAACACATCGGTCATGGAAAGGAACATGGTGACTGAGTTACAATATAAAGGAGAGTGGGTAAAGGTTTGTGAAGGTGGCAGGCAGACGGCGAGCAGGGTGTAAAAGTGTTCATAATTCTGAGAGAAAGATGTATTTCTGAGGATTTCCCCAGGACTCTTAGGACCAAAATAGCACAGCAAAATTAAAGATGTAGAATCTTTCAAGGCAGATTGGATTTGTTTCTGCCTTGGCTTCTAAGTGATACCAAGCCAATCTAAAGTGACCATTGTCAAGGGTTAGTGTATGCATTGCGGTCGTACAGCATCGCTCACAATGTAAGGTGCTTGAGGACAGTGTGAAGCTGGCACTGGTGGGCAGAGATGAGCTGGCTCTCATGGGCAGCGTGTGAACGTGGCATTGGTGGATAGTGCGAGGTGCCAGGAACAGTGGACACTGTAAAAGTAAGCACAGGCGAGCTCTCTCTTCCACACTCTAACTTGCAGTCTGTTACCATACGTTTTTTCTGCCACATTCTCAACATCTCTGTGTGGTCCTCTGTGTAATAACCTCCCCAAAAGAATCCAACACCCAGCAATTTCTTAAATGATAAATAATTCATTATTAACCTTCCTGCTTCATCAAGTTTGCTTCAAAATGCAACATTTGTCCACTCTTTTTTCAAAACTCCCTCAGGGAACTCCTCCCGAACCTCCCGTAGGTTGCTGGAGCTCACTCGCTAGGCTTGCTCGCTGTAGTGCAATACGACAATAATTTTACACCTCACAACTTTCAAATGTGACCAGCCGCCACTGGAAAGATTTTCTTAATGTCTTCCCCCTCTGACTATTGTCATGTAGCCTTTTTCTGTTACCTCGTGTCCTGATCAATGCCATACGCTATTAAATCGCACTTATTGATTTGGTCCAATGTGCTGCTTCTGCTTTAGTTAGGTTTCTTAATGTTTATGTAGTAAATGTTATTTTTTTGTAATATAGGGCAATTCATACTTGACTACTGAATTTCTGTATTTTACCAAATGCCAATAAACAAATATATTTAAAAAAGGTTTGTTTTTGTGAAGAAAGGTGTCCCTTCCTGCACAAAAACAATCTTGGGAGTAATGAAGGCAAACGTGCACCATGGAACAAGGGCTCCTGCATTGGCACTTGGCAGTAACAAATGCACAAGCACAGAGAGCAGATTAAGCAACCGAATCTTCCTCCAAAAGTTTTAATATTTTGGGTGATTAATTCAAGCCATGTAGATAGTCCCGCAGATTATAGGGCATCACAACATTTTATTGATTCACACAGAAGATGAAGCACAGAGAGCGAGCAGAAATGATATGTTAGCAAATATGGCACTTTCCTCCCCTCTCCATTTGATGCAGCACAGCAAGTTGCTTTGATGCATTGCGCTGCATCAAATCTTGATAAATCTGGCCCTAAATGTGTACTACTCTCATTGATGCTGCACATGAGCAGTGAAAAAATGATGAGAGCCGAAATTAGGGCTGTTGATGTGTTAATTCTGTATCATAAATTATGTTTTGCAAAAGTGAAGGAATTTCTTTTGACAAATAACGAATCAGCTACAATGAAAACGTTGTTTCATTCATTACTGGAAAGAGACAAAAATACAGAGTACACAGAGAGAAACAAGACTATGTGCACAATCACTGTGGGGCTCAGTGTAGTCAATCCTACCTAGCAGTTCAGACTTACTCAATGCATTAGGCCAAAAAACAAGCAGTTTTAGTCCTGGGAGCTGATGAAAGTGCATAGGAAGCTGCTGTGCAACCTTATAGTTCTTGAAGCCCCTCCCCTATCATAAGGACAGAAAGGCAAGGCTACACGCACAGTAGTTGTTGCAGAAAGTGAAGCACCGTGGGGCAGGCCCAGTTAGCGGTAGCGGACTCTTGATTGCAACAGCAGCAGTGGGAACAATGGCAGGCTTGTATCACAGCTGAATGAGTAAAGCTGCGGTTAGGATTCCCGAAACAGTTGGAAATCCGAAGAATGAAATACATGCAACACAACGCTATAAACATAGTAGCAGCCCTCCATCAAGGCGAGTTTAAAAATCTTGGGGATCTGTGGGTCTCTTCGAGGAAGGAGAGCCTCTTTTTCATGTGGGGAGCGGCTCTCCTCTGGGCTTTCAGTTGAGAAGAGAAGGAAATCAGGACTCTCTGATAGTCCCTTAAGATCTGCCTTGAATGCAGGCTTGTTCACAGGATAGATATCATGCAGACAAGGACATGGTAGATGGCAGAATTAACTAACTCCAGTTTTCCCAGATGAAGTGCCTTGACAGTCATCATTCCATTCTTCTACTGCTGCAAAGCATTTTAAGCCTCAAAGTCTCTCTCACAAACCTCAGGAACAGCGTAAGAGATCGGGGATCCAGGACGCTATCTCTTCTCTCCCACAGGTGATTTTCTCTGGTGACAATCTATGCCAGTCACGTTAATTATCATGGCTGGACTCCGGATACAAAAGTTGACCTGGCAAGTATGCTCAAACCAGCCCTGCCCCCTCCCACTCTTTGCGCTATATTCTCTTCCCATCTATCCTTTCTTTCTGTCCTCTCATCTGACTCTTCTCCCTCTCTGATGGCTTTTTCTCTACCATCCCCCTCCCTTCTTTTCTCTTTTAAAAAAACACCTGGTGGAATAAAAGGCCTTTCTGGCTCTGTTGATTGGTGTCTATATAAAACGTTCCTCCTACTGATGAGGAACTCTGAATTTTTTTAATATCCACATGTATTTTTGTTTATAAAGAGCGACAAAAGAGTAATAATGCCCAAACTTTATGGGATAGGCCTACTCTTCACATAAACATGTTCAAAAAAATCTTCTTAAGTATCTCCTAATCCACCCTCCATCATCTATAAACCCCACTTTTCCCACCATAAACTGAGCCTTCTCATCAAAACAACACTCAAGACATGACAATTGCTGCATCTTTTAGACAATCACCCCATCTTGCAACCAAATTTCTTGCTCCAATTTGAATACTGTGAGGTGTGGTGTTGTTTAGAGCAGGGTGTGATCGAAAACAACACCACCATGGTGTTGGATGCTGAGTGTCAGGCTTCCTCCTTGAGTTTACATGTTGGTAGAGTAATAAGTCTAGTGACAGAAAAAACTTTATATCGGCAAAGCCATTAAGGTTTCCCATAAATACAATAAAATACAACATTCTTAATTTAAACAGTGCTAGTAAACAAGTAAAGTAAAAAAAACTAAAACCATTTTGCATCTTATATTTATACATTAAAAAATAATTTAATACAACGAGCACAACTTTAAATTTAATAGAAAAACGCATACCTGAGAATCACAGTTATGGCTAATATAAAATATAATTTGTTAACTTGTCTTCTTTTTGCCCACATCTGCCCTAAAAAGTAGTTGCACTAACATACAACAAGGAAGGGTACATTCTTAAACTCCTCAAAGCAGAATGGTAGCGCAGAGTCCCCATGCACCTGCTTATAGGATCCAGCCACACCGACTGAATCTGGGCATAAGCAGTGCATGCAAAAAGACATGTGGCCCAATCTCCTTTCGGTCAGGACAATAGGGACAATGGCCTCTATCTAGACCCAACCACCTAGCTGTAAATGACTTCAAAGGGAGCGTTCCCACTCTAAATTGATGGTACAGTTTCCTATCTAGCGGTGCGGTTAAAATCCAGTACATCTCAAATTGATGCACTGCTTATGCCCGGTTAATGAAATGCCTGCCACGGTTTGTACCACCCTTGATAATACCACAGCTCAACACTGTTGTTTCAGTATCACCTTAGAGGGAAAGGAATCCATAGCCTGATGATGACAAATATTTTCATAGCCAAAAAAGATCAACAACTTCTTGATCAAGCACAGCCAAGGGATTTTACAAAGTCTGCCGGCAGCAAGATAATGACTCAACTCTGGGGTTAGCCATAGTTTTCTCCAGAACAACAGGGAGCACAAAGGGGCCTTAAGAGCAACCTTTTTAACACCCAGGTTCAAAAACAAATTGGTGCAAAGGAAGCCTATCCAGAAGAGAACCCAGTGCTCTTAAAAAACCATTTTCTGAACCTTCAAGTTGGGAGACAATCCCCACGTGCTTCACTGGTTTAGTAAGAGATAACCAATCTTCTTTTAAGCTAACTCCAGCAATCTGTCAATGTTTTAGGCAAACTTTAGCAATATGCTTGTACCATGACATATTAGATAAAAGTGTATTCCTAGGTAGTCAAATGAGTCGACCCTCTCTAGGAGCCTGTCTCCTAGCCTCAGATGACCCTTAATCCTGTTTGCCCTGCTAAACACCCTAAATTTAGTCTAAGCTACGTTAATTGTTCTAGTGCACATGGACCAGTCTGAAAGGGAGTTTGACAGAGCTGAGACTGCAACTACGCAGTACAAAATGATGGACGAAGCATCTGAACCAATAAAACACTCACACCCAGTCATCAGATCTGGGTTTAATACATCACCATTCTTTAGCCCACTCTGCCACCCCAGTTAAGACATGACCATATGCAAACCAGTCTGACCCTGTTCCTCATGGGAACAGTCCAGCACGAACTGCCAAGCCATGCCTTCCCTGGACCGGAACCAAGCTTCCTAGGACCGGTTTCTGGCATTTCAGCCGTCTTCAGACAGGCTTGCTTGAATCCAGTGGCAAAGTGAGCAAGGGCCCCACATCTGAGCATACCCTGCCAATTGATGGCGAACAAAGCGGTACAAAAGGGGGTGGTGATGGACGGAGCATCTGAACCACTCAAACACTCACACCCAGTCAACAGATCTGGGTTTAATCCATCACCATTCTTTAGCCCACTCTGCCACCCCAGTTCAGACATGGCCATATGCAAATCAGTCTGACCCTGTGCCTCATGGGAAAAGTCCAGCCTGAACTGCCAAGCCATGCCTTCCCTGGACCGGAAACGAGCTTCCTAGGACTGGTTTCTGGCATTTCAGCCATCTTCAGCCAGGCTTGCTTGAATCCAGTGGCAAAGTGAGCAAGGGACTCACGTCTGAGTATACCCTGCCAATTTATGGCGAACAAAGCGGTACAAAAGGGGGTGGTGATGGACGGAGCATCTGAATCAATCAAACACTCACACCCAGTCAACTTATCTGGGTTAAATCCATCACCGTTCTTTAGCCCACTCTGCCACCCCAGTTCAGACATGGCCATATGCAAATCAGTCTGACGCTTTGCCTCATGGGAACGGTCCAGCCTGAAGTGCCAAGCCATGCCTTCCCTGTACCGGAAACAAGCTTCCTAGGACTGGTTTCTGGCATTTCAGCCGTCTTCAGCCAGGCTTGTTTGAATCCAGTGGCAAAGTGAGTAAGGGACTCACATCTGAGCATACCCTGCCAACTTATGGCGAACAAAGCGGTACAAAAGGGGGTGGTGATGGACGGAGCATCTGAACCAATCAAACACTCACACCCAGTCAACAGATTTGGATTTAATTTATCACCGTTCTTTAGCCCACTCTGCCTTCCCAGTTCAGACATGGCCATATGCAAATCAGTCTGACCCTGTGCCTCATGGGAACAGTCCAGCCCGAACTGTCAAGCCATGCCTTCCCTGGACTGGAAACAAGCTTCCTAGGACCGGTTTCTGGCATTTCAGCCGTCTTTAGCCAGGCTTGCTTGAATCCAGTGGCAAAGTGAGCAAGGGACTCACGTCTGAGCATACCCTGCCAACTTATGGCGAACAAAGCGGTACAAAAGGGGGCGGTGATGGACTGAGCGTCTGAACCAATCAAACACTCACACCCAGTCAACAGATCTGGGTTTAATCCATCACTGTTCTTTAGCCCACTCTGCCACCCCAGTTCAGACATTGTCATATGCAAATCAGTCTGACCCTGTGCCTCATGGGAACAGTCCAGCCCGAACTGCCAAGCCATGCCTTCCCTGTACCGGAAACAAGCTTCCTAGGACCGGTTTCTGGCATTTCAGCCGTCTTCAGCCAGGCTTGCTTGAATCCAGTGGCAAAGTAAGCAAAGGACTCACGTCTGAGCATACCCTGCCAACTTATGTCGAACAAAGCGGTACAAAAGGGGGTGGTGATGGACGGAGCATCTGAACCATTCAAACACGCATACCCAGTCAACAGATCTGGGTTTAATCCATCACCGTTCTTTAGCCCACTCTGCCTCCCCAGTTCAGACATGGCCATATGCAAATCAGTCTAACCCTGTGCCTCATGGGAACAGTCCAGCCCGAACTGCCAAGCCATGCCTTCCCTGGACTGGAAACAAGCTTCCAAGGACCGGTTTCTGGCATTTCAGCCGTCTTTAGCCAGGCTTGCTTGAATCCAGTAGCAAAGTGAGCAAGGGACTCACGTCTGAGCATACCCTGCCAACTTATGGCTAACAAAGCGGTACAAAAGAGGGTGATGATGGATGGAGTGTCTGAACCAATCAAACACTCACACCCAGTCAACAGATCTGGGTTTAATCCATCACCGTTCTTTAGCCCACTCTGCCACCCCAGTTCAGACATTGCCATATGCAAATCAGTCCGACCCTGTGCCTCATGGGAACAGTCCAGCCCGAACTACCAAGCCATGCCTTCCCTGGACCGGAAACAAGCTTCCTAGGACCGGTTTCTGGCATTTCAGCCGTCTTCAGCCAGGCTTGCTTGAATCCAGTGGCAAAGTGAGCAAGGGACTCACGTCTGAGCATACCCTGACAACTTATGGCGAACAAAGCGGCATAAAAGGGGGTGGTGATGGACGGAGCATCTAAACCAATCAAACATTCACACCCAGTCAACAGATCTGGGTTTAATCCATCACCGTTCTTTAGCCCACTCTGCCACCCCAGTTCAGACGTGGCCATATGCAAATCTGTCTGACCCTGTGTCTCATGGGAACAGTCCTGCCCGAACTGCCAAGCTATGCCTTCTCTGGACCGGAAACAAGCTTCCTAGGACCGGTTTCTGGCATTTCAGCCGTCTTTAGCCAGGCTTGCTTGAATCCAGTGGCAAAGTGAGCAAGGGACTCACGTCTGAGCATACCCTGCCAACTTATGGCGAACAAAGCGGTACAAAAGGGGGCGGTGATGGATGGAGCGTCTGAACCAATCAAACACTCACACCCAGTCAACAGATCTGGGTTTAATCCATCACTGTTCTTTAGCCCACTCTGCCACCCCAGTTCAGACATTGTCATATGCAAATCAGTCTGACCCTGTGCCTCATGGGAACAGTCCAGCCCGAACTGCCAAGCTATGACTTCCCTGTACCGGAAACAAGCTTCCTAGGACCGGTTTCTGGCATTTCAGCCGTCTTCAGCCAGGCTTGCTTGAATCCAGTGGCAAAGTAAGCAAAGGACTCACGTCTGAGCATACCCTGCCAACTTATGTCGAACAAAGCGGTACAAAAGGGGGTGGTGATGGACGGAGCATCTGAACCATTCAAACACGCATACCCAGTCAACAGATCTGGGTTTAATCCATCACCGTTCTTTAGCCCACTCTGCCTCCCAGTTCAGACATGGCCATATGCAAATCAGTCTAACCCTGTGCCTCATGGGAACAGTCCAGCCCGAACTGCCAAGCCATGCCTTCCCTGGACTGGAAACAAGCTTCCTAGGACCGGTTTCTGGCATTTTAGCCAGGCTTGCTTGAATCCAGTAGCAAAGTGAGCAAGGGACTCACGTCTGAGCATACCCTGCCAACTTATGGCTAACAAAGCGGTACAAAAGGGGGTGGTGATGGACGGAGTGTCTGAACCAATCAAACACTCACACCCAGTCAACAGATCTGGGTTTAATCCATCACTGTTCTTTAGCCCACTCTGCCACCCCAGTTCAGACATTGTCATATGCAAATCAGTCTGACCCTGTGCCTCATGGGAACAGTCCAGCCCGAACTGCCAAGCCATGCCTTCCCTGTACCGGAAACAAGCTTCCTAGGACCGGTTTCTGGCATTTCAGCCGTCTTCAGCCAGGCTTGCTTGAATCCAGTGGCAAAGTAAGCAAAGGACTCACGTCTGAGCATACCCTGCCAACTTATGTCGAACAAAGCGGTACAAAAGGGGGTGGTGATGGACGGAGCATCTGAACCATTCAAACACGCATACCCAGTCAACAGATCTGGGTTTAATCCATCACCGTTCTTTAGCCCACTCTGCCTCCCCAGTTCAGACATGGCCATATGCAAATCAGTCTAACCCTGTGCCTCATGGGAACAGTCCAGCCCGAACTGCCAAGCCATGCCTTCCCTGGACTGGAAACAAGCTTCCAAGGACCGGTTTCTGGCATTTCAGCCGTCTTTAGCCAGGCTTGCTTGAATCCAGTAGCAAAGTGAGCAAGGGACTCACGTCTGAGCATACCCTGCCAACTTATGGCTAACAAAGCGGTACAAAAGAGGGTGATGATGGATGGAGTGTCTGAACCAATCAAACACTCACACCCAGTCAACAGATCTGGGTTTAATCCATCACCGTTCTTTAGCCCACTCTGCCACCCCAGTTCAGACATTGCCATATGCAAATCAGTCCGACCCTGTGCCTCATGGGAACAGTCCAGCCCGAACTACCAAGCCATGCCTTCCCTGGACCGGAAACAAGCTTCCTAGGACCGGTTTCTGGCATTTCAGCCGTCTTTAGCCAGGCTTGCTTGAATCCAGTAGCAAAGTGAGCAAGGGACTCACGTCTGAGCATACCCTGACAACTTATGGCGAACAAAGCGGCATAAAAGGGGGTGGTGATGGACGGAGCATCTAAACCAATCAAACATTCACACCCAGTCAACAGATCTGGGTTTAATCCATCACCGTTCTTTAGCCCACTCTGCCACCCCAGTTCAGACGTGGCCATATGCAAATCTGTCTGACCCTGTGTCTCATGGGAACAGTCCTGCCCGAACTGCCAAGCTATGCCTTCTCTGGACCGGAAACAAGCTTCCTAGGACCGGTTTCTGGCATTTCAGCCGTCTTTAGCCAGGCTTGCTTGAATCCAGTGGCAAAGTGAGCAAGGGACTCACGTCTGAGCATACCCTGCCAACTTATGGCGAACAAAGCGGTACAAAAGGGGGCGGTGATGGATGGAGCGTCTGAACCAATCAAACACTCACACCCAGTCAACAGATCTGGGTTTAATCCATCACTGTTCTTTAGCCCACTCTGCCACCCCAGTTCAGACATTGTCATATGCAAATCAGTCTGACCCTGTGCCTCATGGGAACAGTCCAGCCCGAACTGCCAAGCTATGACTTCCCTGTACCGGAAACAAGCTTCCTAGGACCGGTTTCTGGCATTTCAGCCGTCTTCAGCCAGGCTTGCTTGAATCCAGTGGCAAAGTAAGCAAAGGACTCACGTCTGAGCATACCCTGCCAACTTATGTCGAACAAAGCGGTACAAAAGGGGGTGGTGATGGACGGAGCATCTGAACCATTCAAACACGCATACCCAGTCAACAGATCTGGGTTTAATCCATCACCGTTCTTTAGCCCACTCTGCCTCCCAGTTCAGACATGGCCATATGCAAATCAGTCTAACCCTGTGCCTCATGGGAACAGTCCAGCCCGAACTGCCAAGCCATGCCTTCCCTGGACTGGAAACAAGCTTCCTAGGACCGGTTTCTGGCATTTTAGCCAGGCTTGCTTGAATCCAGTAGCAAAGTGAGCAAGGGACTCACGTCTGAGCATACCCTGCCAACTTATGGCTAACAAAGCGGTACAAAAGGGGGTGGTGATGGACGGAGTGTCTGAACCAATCAAACACTCACACCCAGTCAACAGATCTGGGTTTAATCCATCACTGTTCTTTAGCCCACTCTGCCACCCCAGTTCAGACATTGTCATATGCAAATCAGTCTGACCCTGTGCCTCATGGGAACAGTCCAGCCCGAACTGCCAAGCCATGCCTTCCCTGTACCGGAAACAAGCTTCCTAGGACCGGTTTCTGGCATTTCAGCCGTCTTCAGCCAGGCTTGCTTGAATCCAGTGGCAAAGTAAGCAAAGGACTCACGTCTGAGCATACCCTGCCAACTTATGTCGAACAAAGCGGTACAAAAGGGGGTGGTGATGGACGGAGCATCTGAACCATTCAAACACGCATACCCAGTCAACAGATCTGGGTTTAATCCATCACCGTTCTTTAGCCCACTCTGCCTCCCCAGTTCAGACATGGCCATATGCAAATCAGTCTAACCCTGTGCCTCATGGGAACAGTCCAGCCCGAACTGCCAAGCCATGCCTTCCCTGGACTGGAAACAAGCTTCCTAGGACCGGTTTCTGGCATTTCAGCCGTCTTTAGCCAGGCTTGCTTGAATCCAGTAGCAAAGTGAGCAAGGGACTCACGTCTGAGCATACCCTGCCAACTTATGGCTAACAAAGCGGTACAAAAGAGGGTGATGATGGATGGAGTGTCTGAACCAATCAAACACTCACACCCAGTCAACAGATCTGGGTTTAATCCATCACCGTTCTTTAGCCCACTCTGCCACCCCAGTTCAGACATTGCCATATGCAAATCAGTCCGACCCTGTGCCTCATGGGAACAGTCCAGCCCGAACTACCAAGCCATGCCTTCCCTGGACCGGAAACAAGCTTCCTAGGACCGGTTTCTGGCATTTCAGCCGTCTTCAGCCAGGCTTGCTTGAATCCAGTGGCAAAGTGAGCAAGGGACTCACGTCTGAGCATACCCTGACAACTTATGGCGAACAAAGCGGCATAAAAGGGGGTGGTGATGGACGGAGCATCTAAACCAATCAAACATTCACACCCAGTCAACAGATCTGGGTTTAATCCATCACCGTTCTTTAGCCCACTCTGCCACCCCAGTTCAGACGTGGCCATATGCAAATCTGTCTGACCCTGTGTCTCATGGGAACAGTCCTGCCCGAACTGCCAAGCTATGCCTTCTCTGGACCGGAAACAAGCTTCCTAGGACCGGTTTCTGGCATTTCAGCCGTCTTTAGCCAGGCTTGCTTGAATCCAGTGGCAAAGTGAGCAAGGGACTCACGTCTGAGCATACCCTGCCAACTTATGGCGAACAAAGCGGTACAAAAGGGGGCGGTGATGGATGGAGCGTCTGAACCAATCAAACACTCACACCCAGTCAACAGATCTGGGTTTAATCCATCACTGTTCTTTAGCCCACTCTGCCACCCCAGTTCAGACATTGTCATATGCAAATCAGTCTGACCCTGTGCCTCATGGGAACAGTCCAGCCCGAACTGCCAAGCTATGACTTCCCTGTACCGGAAACAAGCTTCCTAGGACCGGTTTCTGGCATTTCAGCCGTCTTCAGCCAGGCTTGCTTGAATCCAGTGGCAAAGTAAGCAAAGGACTCACGTCTGAGCATACCCTGCCAACTTATGTCGAACAAAGCGGTACAAAAGGGGGTGGTGATGGACGGAGCATCTGAACCATTCAAACACGCATACCCAGTCAACAGATCTGGGTTTAATCCATCACCGTTCTTTAGCCCACTCTGCCTCCCAGTTCAGACATGGCCATATGCAAATCAGTCTAACCCTGTGCCTCATGGGAACAGTCCAGCCCGAACTGCCAAGCCATGCCTTCCCTGGACTGGAAACAAGCTTCCTAGGACCGGTTTCTGGCATTTTAGCCAGGCTTGCTTGAATCCAGTAGCAAAGTGAGCAAGGGACTCACGTCTGAGCATACCCTGCCAACTTATGGCTAACAAAGCGGTACAAAAGGGGGTGGTGATGGACGGAGTGTCTGAACCAATCAAACACTCACACCCAGTCAACAGATCTGGGTTTAATCCATCACTGTTCTTTAGCCCACTCTGCCACCCCAGTTCAGACATTGTCATATGCAAATCAGTCTGACCCTGTGCCTCATGGGAACAGTCCAGCCCGAACTGCCAAGCCATGCCTTCCCTGTACCGGAAACAAGCTTCCTAGGACCGGTTTCTGGCATTTCAGCCGTCTTCAGCCAGGCTTGCTTGAATCCAGTGGCAAAGTAAGCAAAGGACTCACGTCTGAGCATACCCTGCCAACTTATGTCGAACAAAGCGGTACAAAAGGGGGTGGTGATGGACGGAGCATCTGAACCATTCAAACACGCATACCCAGTCAACAGATCTGGGTTTAATCCATCACCGTTCTTTAGCCCACTCTGCCTCCCCAGTTCAGACATGGCCATATGCAAATCAGTCTAACCCTGTGCCTCATGGGAACAGTCCAGGCCGAACTGCCAAGCCATGCCTTCCCTGGACTGGAAACAAGCTTCCTAGGACCGGTTTCTGGCATTTCAGCCGTCTTTAGCCAGGCTTGCTTGAATCCAGTAGCAAAGTGAGCAAGGGACTCACGTCTGAGCATACCCTGCCAACTTATGGCTAACAAAGCGGTACAAAAGAGGGTGATGATGGATGGAGTGTCTGAACCAATCAAACACTCACACCCAGTCAACAGATCTGGGTTTAATCCATCACCGTTCTTTAGCCCACTCTGCCACCCCAGTTCAGACATTGCCATATGCAAATCAGTCCAACCCTGTGCCTCATGGGAACAGTCCAGCCCGAACTACCAAGCCATGCCTTCCCTGGACCGGAAACAAGCTTCCTAGGACCGGTTTCTGGCATTTCAGCCGTCTTCAGCCAGGCTTGCTTGAATCCAGTGGCAAAGTGAGCAAGGGACTCACGTCTGAGCATACCCTGACAACTTATGGCGAACAAAGCGGCATAAAAGGGGGTGGTGATGGACGGAGCATCTAAACCAATCAAACATTCACACCCAGTCAACAGATCTGGGTTTAATCCATCACCGTTCTTTAGCCCACTCTGCCACCCCAGTTCAGACGTGGCCATATGCAAATCTGTCTGACCCTGTGTCTCATGGGAACAGTCCAGCCCGAACTGCCAAGCTATGCCTTCTCTGGACCGGAAACAAGCTTCCTAGGACCGGTTTCTGGCATTTCAGCCGTCTTTAGCCAGGCTTGCTTGAATCCAGTGGCAAAGTGAGCAAGGGACTCACGTCTGAGCATACCCTGCCAACTTATGGCGAACAAAGCGGTACAAAAGGGGGCGGTGATGGACGGAGCGTCTGAACCAATCAAACACTCACACCCAGTCAACAGATCTGGGTTTAATCCATCACTGTTCTTTAGCCCACTCTGCCACCCCAGTTCAGACATTGTCATATGCAAATCAGTCTGACCCTGTGCCTCATGGGAACAGTCCAGCCCGAACTGCCAAGCCATGACTTCCCTGTACCGGAAACAAGCTTCCTAGGACCGGTTTCTGGCATTTCAGCCGTCTTCAGCCAGGCTTGCTTGAATCCAGTGGCAAAGTAAGCAAAGGACTCACGTCTGAGCATACCCTGCCAACTTATGTCGAACAAAGCGGTACAAAAGGGGGTGGTGATGGACGGAGCATCTAAACCATTCAAACACGCATACCCAGTCAACAGATCTGGGTTTAATCCATCACCGTTCTTTAGCCCACTCTGCCACCCCAGTTCAGACAATGCCATATGCAAATCAGTCCGACCCTGTGCCTCATGGGAACAGTCCAGCCCGAACTGCCAAGCCATGCCTTCCCTGGACCGGAAACAAGCTTCCTAGGACCGGTTTCTGGCATTTCAGCCGTCTTCAGCCAGGCTTGCTTGAATCCAGTGGCAAAGTGAGCAAGGGACTCACGTCTGAGCATACCCTGCCAACTTATGGCGAACAAAGCGGTACAAAAGGGGGCGGTGATGGACGGAGCATCTGAACCAATCAAACACTCAACCCAGTCAACAGATCTGGGTTTAATCCATCACTGTTCTTTAGCCCACTCTGCCACCCCAGTTCAGACATTGTCATATGCAAATCAGTCTGACCCTGTGCCTCATGGGAACAGTCCAGCCCGAACTGCCAAGCCATGCCTTCCCTGTACCGGAAACAAGCTTCCTAGGACCGGTTTCTGGCATTTCAGCCGTCTTCAGCCAGGCTTGCTTGAATTCAGTGGCAAAGTAAGCAAAGGACTCACGTCTGAGCATACCCTGCCAACTTATGTCGAACAAAGCGGTACAAAAGGGGGTGGTGATGGACGGAGCATCTGAACCATTCAAACACGCATACCCAGTCAACAGATCTGGGTTTAATCCATCACCGTTCTTTAGCCCACTCTGCCTCCCCAGTTCAGACATGGCCATATGCAAATCAGTCTAACCCTGTGCCTGATGGGAACAGTCCAGCCCGAACTGCCAAGCCATGCCTTCCCTGGACTGGAAACAAGCTTCCTAGGTCCGGTTTCTGGCATTTCAGCCGTCTTTAGCCAGGCTTGCTTGAATCCAGTAGCAAAGTGAGCAAGGGACTCACGTCTCAGCATACCCTGCCAACTTATGGCTAACAAAGCGGTACAAAAGGGGGTGGTGATGGACGGAGTGTCTGAACCAATCAAACACTCACACCCAGTCAACAGATCTGGGTTTAATCCATCACTGTTCTTTAGCCCACTCTGCCACCCCAGTTCAGACATTGTCATATGCAAATCAGTCTGACCCTGTGCCTCATGGGAACAGTCCAGCCCGAACTGCCAAGCCATGCCTTCCCTGTACCGGAAACAAGCTTCCTAGGACCGGTTTCTGGCATTTCAGCCGTCTTCAGCCAGGCTTGCTTGAATCCAGTGGCAAAGTAAGCAAAGGACTCACGTCTGAGCATACCCTGCCAACTTATGTCGAACAAAGCGGTACAAAAGGGGGTGGTGATGGACGGAGCATCTGAACCATTCAAACACGCATACCCAGTCAACAGATCTGGGTTTAATCCATCACCGTTCTTTAGCCCACTCTGCCTCCCCAGTTCAGACATGGCCATATGCAAATCAGTCTAACCCTGTGCCTCATGGGAACAGTCCAGCCCGAACTGCCAAGCCATGCCTTCCCTGGACTGGAAACAAGCTTCCTAGGACCGGTTTCTGGCATTTCAGCCGTCTTTAGCCAGGCTTGCTTGAATCCAGTAGCAAAGTGAGCAAGGGACTCACGTCTGAGCATACCCTGCCAACTTATGGCTAACAAAGCGGTACAAAAGGGGGTGGTGATGGACGGAGTGTCTGAACCAATCAAACACTCACACCCAGTCAACAGATCTGGGTTAAATCCGTCACCGTTCTTTAGCCCACTCGGCCACCCCAGTTCAGACATTGCCATATGCAAATCAGTCCGACCCTGTGCCTCATGGGAACAGTCCAGCCCGAACTGCCAAGCCATGCCTTCCCTGGACCGGAAACAAGCTTCCTAGGACCGGTTTCTGGCATTTCAGCCGTCTTCAGCCAGGCTTGCTTGAATCCAGTGGCAAAGTGAGCAAGGGACTCACTTCTGAGCATACCCAGACAACTTATGGCGAACAAAGCGGCATAAAAGGGGGTGGTGATGGACGGAGCATCTAAACCAATCAAACATTCACACCCAGTCAACAGATCTGGGTTTAATCCATCACCGTTCTTTAGCCCACTCTGCCACCCCAGTTCAGACATGGCCATATGCAAATCTGTCTGACCCTGTGTCTCATGGGAACAGTCCAGCCCGAACTGCCAAGCTATGCCTTCTCTGGACCGGAAACAAGCTTCCTAGGACCGGTTTCTGGCATTTCAGCCGTCTTTAGCCAGGCTTGCTTGAATCCAGTGGCAAAGTGAGCAAGGGACTCACGTCTGAGCATACCCTGCCAACTTATGGCGAACAAAGCGGTACAAAAGGGGGCGGTGATGGACGGAGCGTCTGAACCAATCAAACACTCACACCCAGTCAACAGATCTGGGTTTAATCCATCACTGTTCTTTAGCCCACTCTGCCACCCCAGTTCAGACATTGTCATATGCAAATCAGTCTGACCCTGTGCCTCATGGGAACAGTCCAGCCCGAACTGCCAAGCCATGACTTCCCTGTACCGGAAACAAGCTTCCTAGGACCGGTTTCTGGCATTTCAGCCGTTTTCAGCCAGGCTTGCTTGAATCCAGTGGCAAAGTAAGCAAAGGACTCACGTCTGAGCATACCCTGCCAACTTATGTCGAACAAAGCGGTACAAAAGGGGGTGGTGATGGACGGAGCATCTGAACCATTCAAACACGCATACCCAGTCAACAGATCTGGGTTTAATCCATCACCGTTCTTTAGCCCACTCTGCCACCCCAGTTCAGACAATGCCATATGCAAATCAGTCCGACCCTGTGCCTCATGGGAACAGTCCAGCCCGAACTGCCAAGCCATGCCTTCCCTGGACCGGAAACAAGCTTCCTAGGACCGGTTTCTGGCATTTCAGCCGTCTTCAGCCAGGCTTGCTTGAATCCAGTGGCAAAGTGAGCAAGGGACTCACGTCTGAGCATACCCTGCCAACTTATGGCGAACAAAGCGGTACAAAAGGGGGCGGTGATGGACGGAGCGTCTGAACCAATCAAACACTCACACCCAGTCAACAGATCTGGGTTTAATCCATCACTGTTCTTTAGCCCACTCTGCCACCCCAGTTCAGACATTGTCATATGCAAATCAGTCTGACCCTGTGCCTCATGGGAACAGTCCAGCCCGAACTGCCAAGCCATGCCTTCCCTGTACCGGAAACAAGCTTCCTAGGACCGGTTTCTGGCATTTCAGCCGTCTTCAGCCAGGCTTGCTTGAATCCAGTGGCAAAGTAAGCAAAGGACTCACGTCTGAGCATACCCTGCCAACTCATGTCGAACAAAGCGGTACAAAAGGGGGTGGTGATGGACGGAGCATCTGAACCATTCAAACACGCATACCCAGTCAACAGATCTGGGTTTAATCCATCACCGTTCTTTAACCCACTCTGCCTCCCCAGTTCAGACATGGCCATATGCAAATCAGTCTAACCCTGTGCCTGATGGGAACAGTCCAGCCCGAACTGCCAAGCCATGCCTTCCCTGGACTGGAAACAAGCTTCCTAGGACCGGTTTCTGGCATTTCAGCCGTCTTTAGCCAGGCTTGCTTGAATTCAGTAGCAAAGTGAGCAAGGGACTCACGTCTGAGCATACCCTGCCAACTTATGGCTAACAAAGCGGTACAAAAGGGGGTGGTGATGGACGGAGTGTCTGAACCAATCAAACACTCACACCCAGTCAACAGATCTGGGTTTAATCCATCACCGTTCTTTAGCCCACTCTGCCTCCCCAGTTCAGACATGGCCATATGCAAATCAGTCTAACCCTGTGCCTCATGGGAACAGTCCAGCCCGAACTGCCAAGCCATGCCTTCCCTGGACTGGAAACAAGCTTCCTAGGACCGGTTTCTGGCATTTCAGCCGTCTTTAGCCAGGCTTGCTTGAATCCAGTAGCAAAGTGAGCAAGGGACTCACGTCTGAGCATACCCTGCCAACTTATGGCTAACAAAGCGGTACAAAGGGGGTGGTGATGGACGGAGTGTCTGAACCAATCAAACACTCACACCCAGTCAACAGATCTGGGTTTAATCCGTCACCGTTCTTTAGCCCACTCTGCCACCCCAGTTCAGACATTGCCATATGCAAATCAGTCCGACCCTGTGCCTCATGGGAACAGTCCAGCCCGAACTGCCAAGCCATGCCTTCCCTGGACCGGAAACAAGCTTCCTAGGACCGGTTTCTGGCATTTCAGCCGTCTTCAGCCAGGCTTGCTTGAATCCAGTGGCAAAGTGAGCAAGGGACTCACGTCTGAGCATACCCTGACAACTTATGGCGAACAAAGCGGCATAAAAGGGGGTGGTGATGGACGGAGCATCTAAACCAATCAAACATTCACACCCAGTCAACAGATCTGGGTTTAATCCATCACCGTTCTTTAGCCCACTCTGCCACCCCAGTTCAGACATGGCCATATGCAAATCTGTCTGACCCTGTGTCTCATGGGAACAGTCCAGCCCGAACTGCCATGCTATGCCTTCTCTGGACCGGAAACAAGCTTCCTAGGACCGGTTTCTGGCATTTCAGCCGTCTTCAGCCAGGCTTGCTTGAATCCAGTGGCAAAGTGAGCAAGGGACTCACGTCTGAGCATACCCTGCCAACTTATGGCGAACAAAACAGTACAAAAGGGCATGGTGATGGACGGAGCATCTGAACCAATCAAACACTCACAGACGCCATGTCTAAACTGGGGTGGCAGAGTGGACTAAAGAACGATGATGGATATAACCCAGATCCGTTGACTGGGTGTGAGTGTTTGATTGGTTCAGATGCTCCGTCCATCACCACCCCCTTTTGAGACTGCAACTACGACTGGAGGCAACAATTTTTTGTATTCTTTTATAAACTGTGTAACATGACGTCCCATTAATTCAATTTGGAGCACTTCCTAAGACCTTTGACTTCCTTATTTCTCAGGGTTCTCCTTACGGCCTTGGCCCACTTTGTCATAGTTTGACACGCGAACAAAACTGATAGGGATGTATTATTGTCTTCCATTGCAGTATTACCGGGCCCGATTCACAGAACTAACGTACGACAAAAACCTAAACGTACTACTTTTGGTATTCACAGAAGGCTTTTAGTAATCTTAAATTAGGATTTTGTCTTAAGTTAGGATTTTGTCCTAAATTAGGATTTTGTCTTAAATTAGGATTTTGTCTTAAGTTAGGATTTTGTCCTAAATTAGGATTTTGTCTCAAATTAGGATTTTGTCCTAAATAAGGATTTGTCCTAAATTAGGATTTTATCTTAAATTAGGATTTTGTCTTAAATTAGGATTTTGTCTGAAATTAAACTTAAGTTTAACTTAAGTTTGTCTTCAGTTTAACGTAAGACAAAATCCTAACTTAATAAAAAATCTGAATTCAGGACAACATCCTAATTTAAAACATAATCCTAATTTAAGACAAAATCCTAAATTAGCACAAAATCTTAACTTGAGACAAAATCCTTACTTAGGACAAAATCCTAACTTAAGTCAAAATCCTAACCTAAGCCTACTAAATGCCTTGTGTGAATACCAAAATTATTACGTTTAGGATTTTGTCGTAAGTTAGTTCTGTGAATCGGCCCCACCGTCTGTAGGACTTACCTCTTTTGGGCTAAAGTCACTAAACTTTTTACTTTCCCCCTAGACATTTTTCTGACATGGTTTTTCCAACTTAAATGCTTTGAACACTTTGCCACTGCTAATCAGTGTCAAAGTGCAAGCGTTCCCTGGATAAAGTGTAAAGGTAATTGGTTGTCCATGATAGGTATGTTTGCCTTACTAGTAAAGTGCACTATGTGCCAGGGCTGGTAATGCAAATGCTACTAGTGGGCCTGCAGCACTATGTGCGCAACCCACACCAGTAACCTTAAAAAGGGAACTCAGGCCTGCCATTGCAGTGCCTGCACACAGTTTGTTAAACTGCCATGTTATTCTGACAAGTGCACCTACTTGCCGGACTTTACCCTTCCCTTTCTATGCACATCAGACACCCCTATGCTAGGTTTAGGATACCCCATGGGGAAGGTGCAGTGGATGTGCAAGGTAGGACATGTACTATTAAGGTGTATACCATGTCCTGACAGTGAAATCATCTCCATTTTATTTTTCACTGTTGAAAGGTCATCTTGTCCATAATATAGAATGGAATGGCCGTGTAATATGTCTTCCAGCCTAGCTTCCTAAAGGCTTAAGATGGAAAGGTGAAGTTCAGTATGCCTGAACTCACAATATAATAACACATCTTCTTATGAAGGTGGCTTTTGCATTGTGTGTTCAGTAGCCATTCTTTTAGAAGTGGCTGGGTGTTTGTGCTCTAACAGTTCTGTGTTTCTCTGTCTGGTTGTGTATTGACTGTCTGGATTGGAAAGCAATAGGATTTGGGGAATGTCTTGACCCAGGGGAGGAGGTGAGACAGCAACATGCTGACCTGCATCTAGAGTATAGGGGGAGGAGTAGCCCTTAGAGGTAAAGAGGCCTGGATTGCTGCTATAAAACAATTGTCCTATCTCCTGCTGAGTGATTGACAATCCAGACCCCCACTAATCAAATGAAGAAGGTGAGGTATTGCAAGCATGAAAGGAAAGGATGTAGAATGCCACTTTTTGTACCACACAACAAAATTAAAATACCTGTGATAGAACTGTACACATATTTTAGAATATATAAGCAGTCAGAAAAGCAAAAATGAAGCTCATTTTTTTGAAATTATGAAGTATGGTGGATGTAAAGCTTTTAGTGGGATCAAAAGAATGCAGAACCCTTTTATTTGGTGATGTGCAAATGATATACATTCACTGAAAGCCACATGCCACACATTATCATTTGAATGCAATTTAGTTTTATCAGTAAAAATATATGTCTATGCAAATTTTGTAGCCATTTCAATGGAAAATGTGCTGTCTGCAAATGATAGTACATTGCTGGTCGATTTAGTAATATGTTTGCAACAGCGTACTAAAATGCACTACCAGCTATACACTACACCCTTACCACTCCCCTGCTGAATATATTTGCTACACTTTTTATTAAGCTAGAATTTTTCACCAATCCTATGACTTCAGTGATGTAACATTGATGTCAGCACCACTACTCTGAAAAGTGTTCCAACACCACTGGTACAACAATGGTAAACTATGACCTAACTCTAGATTTAAAACAAACACTTGCAGTATATACAAACAAGAATCTGGGTAAAACTCCCTGTATTATTTGTTGCTGTTTTTGTACTTTACGAATCCATTTCGACAGCAAATGTGCTTCCTGTACCTGGTCATACAAAATCATCCCACTTGTGTATGACTTTCGGCACAAATTGAGAGAAATGGATATGGCCGAAGGGCGGATCTGAGGAACCATGTTTGAGTCTCACTGTTGGCTCCGGACAAATGACTGAATCTCCCATACTTGAAATAAAATGAATTTGGCCTTATAGAGTGTAATGTGGTGCTCATGTTAAACGTTAGCTCTCCAGTGCCCTTGGCCAGTGTTAATGCTATATAAACTGCCAGGCCATCACAAAACCCCCGCGTGTGCACAAACCCCACAGCACACAGCCTTTGGCTGGCATGAGGTTGAGCACAGAGCCTGCCCTATGGCCAGGCCTGGTACTCTACCCCAAGCAGGTGCCCTGCCCCCTGCTGAGCACGACCTTCAGCTGTGAGCAGAAAGCAGTTGGAATCCCACAGTTGACTATATGATGTAACAATATAAAAGGTGTAATTTTAAGTACTGCAGACCTACTGATTTTGTCAAAGGGTCAAACCAATGAAATATAAAGGAGGCCTATTGGCTTTATCAAAGGGTCTCCACATCATATATAAAATAGACCTCATATCTTTGTCAAATAGTCACCAATAACCATAATCAAATACATATTTCATAAATTTACAAATAACAATGATTAATAAATGTGCTTGTCTTAGGATATTTTCAATAAAACCTATTACAAAAAACGTTAATATGTCCCTGAATCCTTTGATTAACATACTATAAGGCTTTAAATAGCAGCAATAGAACCAACCACAAGAGGTCCTAGCACTCCAGCTGATGAGCATACAGCTCTAGCTCAGAGTACTTTTAAAAGAAATGGTAAGTTTTCCTGGGGTCATCGATTCAATGACCAAGGAGACTTACTGTGTTTTTTAATGAAACTGGTAGGTTGCGCCACTCTAATCAACCCTCCACACATTAAAAAATCTGGGTGGTGCCTTTGCCTCCTTTAGGGGTACCACCATGATCTAAAGACAAATATAAAAAAGCCCTTTCAGGCCACTATAGTGTGCTCCACAGCTGGAGCAGTGAATGTGAAATGAGCAGCTATGCCACTGATTTCACATTCACTTTTGCTTATTTTTTTATGTGGGAAGGGAACATGTGGCCCACACCCATGAGGTCTTGGGGCACAGAGTATCCCTACTCTGCTACCTTATAGGTTTTTTATACTTCATTACAGGATAAACGACTGAGCCCCGAGTTGTAAAATGGCTAGCATCACATCTTTGTTAATGTTTATGTGGTGGCAGGTTGAATCTATAGATTTATCGGCTCAGTAGATCCCCAGCGAGGTGATATATATACATACATTTTTTAACTTCACTTCTCAATAATTACTGAATAGACTGAAACCAATCACAAAAAGCACACTTTCTTTACCAAATTTTGTATAATTCCATCAGTGTTATATGAGACGTTCTATGGGGGTGTGAGTGAGTGTATGAATATTTCTGTGGATGGTGTCATGTGTGTGTCACTGACCATGTCATGAATGATGTAATATGAGAGGTCATAAGCAGTGCATTATGGGGGCGTACTTAGCTCAGGCAACCATAACTGCCGAATTTCATTGGAATTTTGCAAGTGTAATCCGGGCCTAACTATAACATCCCTGTAACCTTTGTTTTTTTGTGAATTTCTAAGGGTTTTTCAGTTCTATTTCCTAACTATAACATCCCTGAATGTCAATGGCTTTTTAACTGGCAGTTGCATTTGCAGAGTGATGAAGAAAGGGGGTGGGGCCACCAACCAACTCTCAGGAATCCAGCCATATTTGACTTACTGTAGGTAACAGGGGGGGCTTCTGGACCCCAAAAACCCTCAGCATCCTAGAAAGCTTCACCCCCAACCAGCAGTGCACCATGAGGCGCCTTTGCAGAGTAGTGGAGAAAGGGGGCATGACCTCTGAATTCTTCTCAGCAATCGTGCTCTGTGGCACTTACTGGAGGTAACAGGAGGGCTTGTTCGGCCCCAAGGACCTTCTGGAGCCAAGGGAACTTCATCCCCCAACCAGCAGTGCACCAGGAGGTGCAAATGCAAAGTGGTGGAGAAAGGGGCATGACATGGCATACGTGCACACTTTCCCTACGGAAGAAGTTTAAAGATTTGGACACAAAAAGGATGTTTGCAATACATTCAGAAATCTTTGCCTACAAGCTTGGTTTTTCATTTACCTAATTGAACTATTCTCTTTTAAAATATAAACACCTTTCTGGACACCCAGAAGTGTTTGTGAAATCATACAGCACCCACTCAAAGATATTCACAACTCTACATCTCATGGTGAATGTTGGAGATGCAAGCACGTGAAGGGTTCCTCATCTAGAGCCTAAAGTTAGCCCATCTCTGTAGTGTTCAAGCCCACAACTGAAGTTGGATTTTGAAGGGGTCAGTGAAAGTGAATTGTAATTAGGAGCCTTCTCCAGTCTTTAGAAACACTGGGTTTTTTAGGGATTAACCCGCCTTCCTTTCCATTATTAAACAGAAATCACTGAATGTATGAGTCCATATCACATAGATAATGTAGTATTGGGGATGGATGGAATGTGACTGGAAGAGCATGTATAATGGATGCCCCATCTCCACTTGGGAATGTCAAAAGGGACTACAGAAAAGTTAAGTAGTTGATTGAGGCACATCTGATTCAGAGAACAGAATTATACCAAAACATCTGGTTAACGTGTGCTATCAATGGTAAACAATTTTACAAAAGAGGACTTCAATAAACCTTTCGACCTGATACTCAATATATGGACCTAACTAAAGTATCTGCATACAATCGTTCATGCTGTTAATGGCCCGCTAAGAAGCATCAAAGAATTAGAACTCTTTTCAAATCGCATTTGTAAAAGATCATGGGTGTAGATTCACCAAAATGCCAGGGGTAGCAGAATCGAGATGATGAACTCTCTAAAACTATCAGATAGTTGAACCATAATCCCAAACTCTCAGCACCCTTTTAGGACAGGGGAAGGGCAAGGATAGAAAAATAGAAATTGCAAAAACTCATTGGCAAAGCCGATATAACTCACCTGTGACAATGTGGCACAGACCTATTATTTTTCCCCCCAGCATGGCCCCTGACTCGGAAAGTGTCTTCCATCTTTTTTAAAAGGAAACAATTCCAAGATGATGGTTCTGCATGCATTTGTGCAGCGAAGACTGTAAAAGGCTTTTTCAAAAAGGAAAAGAAAAAGCCTTACAAAATAGCTTTAGCATCTGCGCACATGCTCACACATAAACGGACATCATAGATTGGTTTAAAAATCATGACTGTGCTTTGATAGAATTTCAGACAGTGGAGGGGGTGCAATGTATAAGGGAAGCAGTAGGTGCTGATGGGGAGCTAAAGTTGAAATAAAGACAGCAAGGATGGTAAAGGAGCAGGGATGGAAGAGAGTAGGTAAAAAAATAGTCCCTCATTTAGTAAAATGCAAGGCCGTACGTCAAAAGTGGAAGGGTACAATTGATCCAATCTAAACAAAGTGAGACCAAAATGCGCTTCGTGTAGGACAAACACAACATTGGTTTGGGATGCCATTGATTTAGGAGCATGGAACTGCAGTACACAAGAAACTTATTAGTCATGAGCAAAGGGCAGACCCCAAGTGGAATCTGTCTATTTTGGATACAGTGTGGGTCATTAGGTTAACGGGTGGATCGCCACCGCCCGTATGGCAGTGGCGAACCGCCCGCTAAAATCCTCCGTCTGCTTTGGATTTCATCCGCTACATTACCATGGCAGGGGTGACCACGGCGGACGGAAAGACCGTCTGCCGGTTTTCCACCCGGCCGCAGAGTCAACCAGGTGGAATAACTGCTAACATGGTGGCGGTGTCTGGGAGACACCGCCATCCATATTAGCACTGCAGTGGGGTTGTGCCTTTCCGTGGCAAAGGCAGGTGGTTTTTGCCATTGGGGGCACGTAGCGGGCCCCCAGAAATTCGGGGAGTGCAGGGTGCACACCCCTCTGCAGTTCCATACACAACATGGCAGGCACCGCACGGTGCCAGCCACGTTGTGCATGGAAGTGCACTACATGCCTTCTTGGCAGTGTGGCGGGCGGTGCTGAGAGCACCGCCCGCCGCAATATCAAGAATGTTAGATGCGCCCACCAGTGTGGCGGGTGCATCCTAATGTCACAAACGGGACCCCCGCACCAATGGTGGGCGGTCCCATTCTCCGGAAGGATGGCGGGCGGACAAAGTCTGCCCGCCATCCTAATGACCCCCAGTAGGTCTGTTGCCAGAACTGTAGGCGATAGGAAAAACAACTCTTTGAGCATAGTTTATTTTCAGTCCTGTTGCCCCTTTTGCAACATCTTTGTTTAGGCGTACAAAAGGAACATGTGTTATACCTAGCTACCTCTAACTGAAATCCATAAGTCTAGTTAAAAAAAGCATTAATGAGACTTAAAGGCTGGTAGCACACTGTATGAAAGTGCCCTTTTGTATGGTCACCCTCCCACTTTTTGCTCCAATGCTGATGATTATGATTCTGAATGTGCACTGGAGCCAACTGCCCAGGCCCCAGTGCCAGTGCTCTCTTCATAGAACTTTTAAGTGCATATTGGTAATCCCAATTGACAAGGGCTTTACCCATCTTACAAGTCTCTAGTATATTGTATGTGTAGTACCCAGGCATGGGAGATAAAGGGGTCACCAGGGCTTGCAGCACTGTTTGTGCCACTCTAGTGACCGAAGTAAACTACTGGCAGCAGGCATGAAATAGCAGACTGCAGAAACGGTGTAAAATGCTCCATTTTGACTTTGACCTTACCATGTGTGGCAAAGTCAATGCACTGTTAATATATGTCAGTCACCCCTAAGGAAGGGCTCCTGAGCTCAGGAGGCAACATGGCTTATATTAAAGGTGAGGCATGTAAGTGGAAGCGTAAATATTTTGATAACCTTTACCATTAAAGTACATTGTAATTGATATGCAATCCATAGGATAACATGGGCTTGCATCCGGACAGACCAGAGGTCACTAGCTCCATTAGGGTACCGCCTGAATATGGTGAGTTTGGTATCAAACAATGTGCCTTCTCACTCCTGACACAAATGTTGTGTCGATGGCAATGTAGCATGCACCCATTGGGCTACCTTAGAGGTTGCCCACCTGATTGCCCCAGCTTCTCTGTGCTCTGGCTAGCAGCCCGCACTTGCTGCCAACAAGACAGGATTCTGTCCACCTGCCAGGAATCACTGAAAAAATATCGAAGGTCATAATATCGAACTACAAAAATGTCGCAGCAAAAATATCAAAGTCAAGACTATCGACATTCTATCTACATTATGGTAAGTACAAAAATATTGAGAAAAAATAGTATCGATGTCAAAAATATCGTTAAAAATATCATTTTTTAATTAAGTTAAAAAACAATGTAAAATAAAGTAAATAATACATATAATTAAAATAAACATAGTTGAAAATGCCTAAAAATTATAAGTAATATATATAATTTAAAAATACATTAAACATATACATATAATATATAAAATACATACGTAATATTAATATGTTTTAATATTTATTTAAATAACTTATAAATTGCTTATTTTTTATAAATTGTAAATAGATCTATACACATAAAATAATAATATAAAGAAAAATTAAATAAATATATGTAACAAATTAAAAAAATAAAAATTATTTTTAATCTTTTTTAAATTAAATATACACTACACTAGCTAATATAATAAAATAAATATTAGATAGCAGAGGAAATAAAATTACTAATCCAACTCCAGTGACAGGAACAGAAGGGAAAGTGTTGGATAGCGTAGGGGTAAAATGACATACCCACTCCAGTGAGTGCAACAGTAGGGAAAGTGTTGGAGAGCGGAGGGGTGAAAATTACTATTCCCACACAAGTGAGTGCAACAGTAGGGTAAATGTTGGATAGCGTAGGGGTAAAAATGACTATTCCACTCCAGTGAGTGCAACAGTAGGGAAAGTGATGGATAGCGGAGGGGTACAAATTACTATACTTATCAATTTAATATTTTTTGTAAAATAAATAACATATTAATGATTATTTAACAAAGAATTATTAATAAATACCTACTAAACTATATTCATATTTAATTAAATAACATTAAATTACTTCCCATCCGATTCCTCTATAATTACACAACGTGCTACACATTAAAAAGAACACAATTAATGTAATTATCAATTCATCAATTAATAAAATTGATTACCAATTAATAATTAATTAACAATACATTAATTAACAATAATGCATTAAAATTAATAATACATTAATTACATTCAATAGAATTTAAAATAACCAATAAAAAAAATAATTACCAATTAATAATTAATTAACCAACAATTTTTAATAACAATACATAAAAGCATAATAATTAATTAATTAATTATATTTCAATTACTTCCCACCCTATTCCCCTACAAACCCACAACCCGCTACAGATTAAAAATAGCATAATTAATGTAATAATCAATTAATCAATTAATAAAAAATAATTACCAATTAATAATTAGTCTACAATAAATGAATTAACAATAACAATAAATAAACATGAATATAAATTAATTATAATGAATATAATCATGAATTAATCAATTAATACAAATTAATAACCAATTTATAAATAATTAACAATAAATTAACAATCAATAACAATAAATAAAAACATACTGCTTAATTAATTATAAATAAATTACTTCCCACCCTATTCCCCTATAAACCCACAACCCGCTCAGATACTAAAATGTAAAATTTACTCACAAAAAATTACTATTTTCTAAACATTTAATAGATATAAAATAATTATGAAAATAATGAAAAAACATTAAGAAAAAAGTTAAACATATATATAAAATACATACTAAAATACATAACACTATAAAAAAGTTGATATTATTTACAACAATATTTTTGTTGACGATATTATTGACTTTGATATTCTTGACTTTGATATTCTGTCCCTACGATATTAAAAACTCGATATTAGTGTAAGTCGATATTAAAAATTCGATATGCACACCCCTGCCAGGCAGTATGATCCCTCCCAGGAGTACATAACAAAGCCCTGGACAGAAACATTGTCACACCACCTTCCTCACAGTAAGGCTAGTGAAGTGGCATATCAAGACAATGATCTTTAAGGGTGACACAGCCTATGATATGCATCAGGCTGACTCCCAAAGGTGGAAGCAGCCCCCCTACCCCAGGTACATTGGATCCCAAACTGGTGGGAAAATAGGTATACAGGAACTGTACAAACCCCCCCCCCCCCACCCCCACCCCCCCAAGGCTAGCCACACTTCTAGGGTGGGCTGCCTGGTCTGTATAGCTCAGGAAGACTTCTGCCATTTATAAAAGTGGAACAAATAGTGGATTCTGGGTAGAAAAGGTGGCCTACACTTCCTTGTGATCGCCTCAGGGGCGGGTTAGCTTTTGAGACTAGTAGCCCATTGGCCACTTGCACCCACACCCCTAACCCCCTAGATCTAGGATTGAAGGGCCACACCTGGCCTTAGAACCTCAGTTCTGACTGACCTGCATCAAAGAGGACAAGGAAGATACCCATGTCTACAATAACAGGGCTCTGCCCAAAGCAAAAGAGGGATACTCTATCCCTGTGGCAACATTCCTGGAACTGCCTGATCAAGACTTGTCCTAAGCTAACTCTCATGTCCCCAGACAGATAGATCCCTGTGAGAACCTGAAGCACCCTCATCCTCCCCTGGACAAGTGGCCATAGTCCTCTGTAAACTGCAGGTAAAACAATGCTTCAGATCCAAAGATTCACTGGCCATCTGCCCTCCAAGGGATCGCCCAATGTAGCACATTGTGGGAACTGCAGTCCTGCCTTCCATGAAGTTACAGAAATCCACACCGTTCTGCTGGACCACAGGAACGTACTTACAGCTGTACTTACATCTGCCAAGGCTTGTTGGTCGCCAGTCTGGCACCTGACCCCTGCACTCGCCCATGCACCTAGAGGGAACTCCATCTGACCTTTGACCATCGTCTACAATTACCTTGTTGTTTTATATTTGCATCTTGTTCCCCTCAGCCCTTTGTAAGTAGTAAAAGCAACTCTCCTGCAGTTCCCTTCTAACACCAGGAACAGCCAGGGAACCCTGCACCCGGGCCCTATGGGCCAAGTAAAACTGAATTGACTATCATGGTCTGGTACAGTGACCCACACCACCTTTACTCCTCAAGGGTACAACAAAACCTGCAAGTGACTGATTTTCACTTGTGGTTTTCTCCATTGATAAAGTTTCACTGTACTTTTCTGCACTGATTTTATATTGCTTATAAAAGCTACAGCTCTGGTTATAGGTATGCTATTATATTAGTTTTGGTGTCTTAATTAAGTTAAATATATAAATTGGCGTGGATTTCTATTGAGTCATGTCAATTACTTATCATCTAAGTTGGTACTCTAAAATGCTTAACACCTGCTTCTCTTGTAAAGTTGTCTGCTCTTTCCCACTCTACCAGAACTGAGATAGAGATTTATTAGTGTGAATCCATTGACCATCTTTGGAGAATTGTGATAAGATTACATGTGCACCCTAACCAGGATCCCCACATAATATTCCACTTTACTCACACAATCCTCTGCTTCACATGCAAAGGTTACATTTGTGGTGTTTGCACTTTTCAGGACATTACCTTTCCCTTTCTTCCCCTTAATTTTTCCTCACATCAAAAAATCTACAAGACTAGGTTCACCACTAGCATCTAAATACCCAGGACTTTATTCCTTTCTTTTTTAAACCCCAATTCAGTCACAAACTCCAGTGTTTCCTGAATTGGGATTCTAACTCGAGTTCTAATTTTGCACACGGAATTGTTCACCAGCAAAATTTATCAGGTAAAAAGTTGTGAAATTGCTTGATCAGACTGCATGAATTTTAGGTTATTTTACCTTGGAATAAGGGAAAATAAACAGTGAGCCCTTTATTCCAATTCTGAAGGCAAAAACTCAGAATAATTCAAAAATTGTGTTCTCATGAATGTCATATCTTGTAATATCAATAACCGATGTAAAAGAAGAGACAGACACTCTGGATAGCACCTAGAACAAAATTACCCAACAAACATACACAAATAAGCAAGGAAATTTCCTAATAAACAGACTAGCGTTTCGAATGCGTTGAGTTGGAGCATGTAATGCTCAAATCTATACATTTTGGTGCTACATTTGTAAACTGTTTCTCAATGCAAGTAAACTCATGGAGGAAAACATAATAAAACAGAAACTTAGATAAGACCAGATGCCAAACTCTTCTCGTTGAAGAATGGAAGAAGCTCTGGGAGAAGATACGTGCAGCTGCCAAAAAAACGGACTCCACTACTTTCTAAAATTCTCTCTTCAGTGTGCCAACCTCAGAAAAAGCCTACTCGTAATTGTATGATTTATCCAAAATTTAGGGTGTACAACACAGGATGACAAAATGGAAATACATCTAAAATGCAACAATTCAAAAGTTTTATGGAACTTCAAACAAATACAGATATTAAATGGCAATTAATAAAAAATGTAATCAGTATAAAAAATATATAGGCACGTGTTAAGGCACAAATGTGGATTTTCATTTTCAAAGTATACAAGCAATCCTTAATGCACATATGTTTATAAATTCACGGTCTCACTGATCAAAAGACCCTGCAAAAAAAAACAACAAATGGAGGGGCATATTCTCAAGGACTTATTGCCAAGTTAGCTGCACTTTATCGCAGTCAAAGTGGTGATAGATGTATCGCCCTATTCACAAGCTGGTGCTAACAGCCGATATCACCAGTTTTTCTGCGATAACAGCCACAAAAAACATTGTAACAGACTGGCAACGAACGCTAATGATATGCAGAGTAGGCAATCCCGTGCAAAAATTCGCAACAAAACCACTTCGCAACATTCTCAACGACCAGCCAGATCGGCGATAAGATCACAAAACATGCGATAATTTAGCAGCAGGGATTTAACACCTGCTCTTACCTGGTGTTAAGTCGGACGACAACCTGCACCAAAAAAGGGAGCCCAGCCCAGAGCCACACCTGAAGAACAACCGATGCCATGGAGCTACTGATCTTGCAGCTCGGACACCCAAGAGAGCCACAACACCCACCGCCACCACCCCCAGGCCTTCCACACCCTCCCGGACCCCCCATACCTCCCCCGGATTACCACCGAGGCAGCGCAGACAAAGACAGCAGACCTGCAGAAAACGCAGCAGCCTCACAGACTTAACACCAGAGGATGTCATTGCCCACTACAGGCTCAAAAGGACAACCATCCTCTGCATCCTGACCATCATTACCCACAGGCTGATGTTGCCAACACAGCAGACAACCAACATCCCCCCGCAGACAAAGCTTCTGGTTGTGCTGCACCTGTTGGCCTCTGATACCTTCCAACCAACAACCGCCGGAGTCGGAGGAGTCTCACAGCCAGCCCTATCAAATTTCCTCACACCTGTCTTGGATGCCATCATCAGCTTGGTACCCCAGCACCTTCACTGCCCCCACACTGCGCTGGAACAGCTGGAGACCAAGCAAGGCGTCTACGCCATAGCTGGCTTCCCGCATGTGTTGGGGCCATCGACTGCACAGATGTCCTACTTGTGTCCCCTGCCGACACTGCACACAATTACTGCGACAGAAAGCACATGCAGTCCATCAATGTGCAGGCAATAGTTGACCACCGGGGACTCATCACCATTGTCGTGGCCAACTACCCAGGCAGTGTTCATGAATCCTTCATCTTCCGACAGTCCATCCTCAATGAGCGTTTTGAGGCTGCCACCTACAGAAACGCGTTGCTCGTTGATAAGTACCAAATGAACACACCACACACCTCAACTCCACAATCATAAACAACTCTGGGAATGCACATGTTACAAACTCACATACAACAGCATACAACATGCCAAATAACATGCCTACCTACCAGACATGACAGCACAACTTACTGTGGTAACCTGCCGTAGCCATGCACATAAGCCATCAATGGCATGGCACCTCAGCCACACAATACCAGATTGTGGGGAGAGGTGGGAACCAGGCATGTGCGAAGGAGGCAAGGGCCCCATGAATGTGAATGTACACAACGCCAAGTGTGGCATGGATATGCTGGACAGACTGCATTATGCAGACCACAGACATATCTATGTCGACATACACTGCTGGTTTTTTGGAATGTAGTGGACAGTGGACGCAACCATGTTACCTCAGCCAGTGTGGAAGATTCCAGAACTGTAGCTTGTTATGTCACCCCCTGTAAGTGTGAGCGGAGTGGGCTGGCCCGGCGTATGCCACCCTCATGTAGGAGTGTGAATAAAAAGCACGTAGCTCTGGGCATGGTTCTCTTCTGGAATGGCCAATGTGCCTGCCAGGGCGGCGCCTGTCACCCCGCCACGAGGCCATCGCCGTGAGCGGTGGTGCTTGCGATCCTGTGCACCTGCTGCACTCCAGGCCGCTGGTCCCCAGAACAGTCTTGGCTGCCCCTGCGCACCAAGTTCTTGCTGCTCACCTGCCAACACCTGCGTGTGTCAAAGAGGGCCACCACATGCCGGTGCAAGCTCCAAGCCTGATGCCCGTGACCTCGGCAGCCTCCTCAGATCATCATGGCCTCCGCGACACAGGCCCCCAGCACTCCTTTCTCGTTGATGCACTCCACCGCTGCCTCCGGCCTACGCTGTAGGTCACACATTTGGAACTGAGTTTTGATTTCATGATGGCCCAGTACATATGTTAATGATAGCATTTATATCACTGTACTCCCTTCGATCTGGGGCCACCAACTCTGTGCTTAGCATTCTAACGACACGTGTCCGTGGTCCCTTGCTGACTACTGCCTTCGGCCTACACTGCAGTCGAGTAGGTCACACATTTCGAACTGAGTCTTGATTTCTTTATGGCAGAGTTCATATCATTGTACGCAAGGAGAGGAGCAAGAGGAAGACGCGGTTCAGCCTGGAGGAAAAAAGGATCATTGTTACTGAGTGATCGAACACTACCAACAACTGCTCTGGTGCCACTAACTCAGTGCATTGCAAGCCAATGACACATGGGTGTGGGCCCCTGCTGACCGCTGCCTCCGGCCTACACCGGAAGGTCACACATTTGGGACTGAGCCATGATTTATTAATGGCAGAGTTTATATCATTGTACAGGCCTCATTGCAGACTGCATCCCCTTTCAGCTCTGGTGCCACTAACTTCGTGCCACGAAATTCATGGACTCTCTCTGGTTGAACTTTGTAGGCGTCTGAGTATATGGCCGTGGGGTTGTCTTCATCATCATGTAGCTGATACTGACTTGGTGTTAAGAATGAGTCTGTAGCATTCATCTCCTCCATATTGCCTATTTCTGCTTGGTTCTGCCCTCTGCATCATGCCCTGGAAGAATACCTTCCACTGTCCCTCGAAACACTCCGCGACATTCACCTTGGACATCGACGAGGACCCGCTCAGCTCTCGTGGCCCTACCTCAATGCACCGTAAGTCACCGTCCCATGGCGGTGTGCCTGTGCCGTCCGCATTGCATCCAGTGCGACTAACTATGTGCAGCTCAAGCCATGGACCCTTGCTCTTTGAACTTTGAACTTCTGATTGTCTGATCACTGTTGTTGTTGTTGCCAGCACCAACCACTCCCTGAGGGCTGGCTTACACTCACCCCCACACCCACCCAGCACAGGCGTCACTGGACATGTGACCCTGGCAATAAAAGGGGCACATGCCTGTAGCCAGTTCAACAAACTATCTAAGTGTGTCTATATGGTCATTATGTATGCATGAGGACCCCGGGCCCTACCACATAACATTGTGCTGTGTACAGCTGATGCAACCATGTCACCTCAGGCAGTGGGATAGACCTGTGACATGTAGCTGTGTCCTACACCCCTGTAAGCGTAAGCGGAGTAGACTGGCATACGACAGTCTAGCATAGGGGTGTGGTTTATCAACCCAGGGCTCTGGGCGTGGTTAGGTTTTGGCCTTGCCAAGGCAGTAACTAATGTGTGTGTCTGTGTTGTAGTGTTGGCGTGACCCATCCCGCAATGGACAATGTTGCAATGTAGCATGCCCCCGGAGGGCATGCTCGGCCAAAGGGGTAAATGAGGGAGCACAAGCCTGCTCGGGGTCCGGGATCATACATGCCGTGTGTGTCGCTATTACCGCAGCATAAGCCAAAGGTCTACCCTCAACCGCATCGCGAGTTCAGACAGCCATGAACTCTACATCTGTGTCTGCCCTTACCTTACCATAGGCCTACACACACGTGGCCGTCCACCTTCAACGCACAACATCACAGTGTTGTTGTCAGGCTTGTGAACATGCGCAGATAGGCATGACAATGGTATGCCGTAGGAGTGCAAGTGATGCAACTGTGCTGCGCACAATAGTAAGTAGGCTCGGGGGAGCGAGGAGAAGCAGTGAGGCTACGTAATACACATTGATGCCTCTCATTTTCTTCAAGCAGTACATGTCAAACATGAATCACTGAGTCGCACATATCACACACCAATGAACCAGTGCGCCTGCCAACACTTCATGCAGAACCAACTATTGACTCATGTCTCTCTGCACTGTCACAGGTGACCAGGGAAATGCACTCTGCCTGTGGATGATGACACCCGTCCGAGCCCCGAACACACAGGCCCAGAGGCAGTACAATGCAGCCCACAAACGTACCAGGGGCATCATGGAACGCACATTTGGTGTGTTGAAGTCACGTTTCAGGTGCCTGGATATCACAGGTGGAAGGTCCTCTACAGCCCAGACATCGAGTAAAAGATGATTGTTGCATGTTGTGTGTTGCACAACATATGTGTACGCACCAATGCCCCATGGCTACAAGTGTCAGATGCACCGGACGATGATGTGAAAGATGAGGCAGGTGCAGCACACCCCAATGCAGCTGCAACAGGAATAGCCTGTAGGAACACCATCATTGACAATTTCTTCACATGAGCACGTCACATTGTCACAGTCCTTAGCAATCATGGGACAGCACAACATGACGACAGGCACAGCCTGTGCAAATAAATTAATTCCAACACACATTCCCTGAGTGCATGTCACCCCTCTGTACAAGCACATCACTCTGACAAGTGTAAATGCAAAATGTAGTGCTAACAATCTCGAAAATTAAGAATAGATGTTGGGTGTGTCACCTCTGTACAGAGAGGCTGTTTGGGGTGTCACGTATTCGAAATGCCATTTCTATGTGTCAAAGATAATATGGAATCTCACTCATCAGCGTTTCACATGTGTCCCAAATCATTACATATAGGCTGTCATTTGTGACCTACAATTGATAACAGTGCTTCTTTTGCGGTCAGATATGTAACACAATGGGGCAGGGATGCACCCTATGACTCAAGTCCCACAACATGAGCAACATGAACATAAGGGGGAATCATTGCCCCTATATTCGTCCATGCTTTCATACTTGATTAATCATAGACATGACATGTCTGTATGTATTAGCACAGTGGTTCCCAAACTTTTCACTCCTGAGGACCCCCAATGAGTCACTACTGGAAGCCGGGGAACCCCAAGCAATTTGTATGATCTAAATGTCAAACATTAAAACTGTAATTCGAAAAAAATAAACACATGTGTGCACATCAAACAAAGACTAGACTTGAATTACTAAAGATTTTTGTATTTTTAGATTAAAAATCTTTGCAAAAATTGAAAAATCTTAATGAGAAGGTTGGTGCTGCATCTGGCGACTAACTTTTCATTGTTTGGTTTTATTTCGCTGCCCGCGGCTCCTGCTCTGGCCAAGGCTGGACTGGAAACCTAAAGTTGCTCTGGCAAATGTTGTCACACCAGTCCCTGTACAGTGCACACCAAGTATAGTGAGTGAGCCTGACCACTACAAGGGGGCTTTAGGGGGCTCTCCCTCATGGAAATTATGGGGGAAAATGGCACATTTTACAACACATTTGACATTATTTATTGAATTGTATTAGCTTTTAAAGTATAGTAAATAATTACCTTACTATGCGCCAGGACACAACAATCTTTTGTCAATCTTCAATGATTGCTAATCTCTTAATGATTCCGTCACTACTACCATCCAACAGTGCCTCCCATCTCGCCGTAGCCCCACTGTCACATGTATTTAATTTATTTTATAGCACCTCTCATACCACTGTAGGGTGTTAGAGCACTTTACATCACACACATACAGAGACAATGAATCATACATGTGTAGATCAGTGAATAGAAAATGTTACATAAGGCAAAGGGGACTACACGGTGTACAATTCGCATGTCATCCATACTGGTAGGCATTTTTTTAAGAGTACTTGGTCTGGAGAAGCACAAACTCAGAATTCAGAACATAACACAGGGGTTAGCGTTGACTTTAATAATAAGAATTTATTTGTACCCTAACAAACCTTTTTAACAGCATGGGGATAATGAAAAACTGGGAAAAAGCATAACTTACAAACTTGCACCATGCAGTTTGCATGCAGCTATTTGATGGCAGTTCATAGCTCACTGTGCTAGATTACGGTTGGAACTTGTGAACTGCACAATAACAAAATAATCGGTGGCAAAAGCAGGAACACACTACGCTATGCACAATACAAAATACTGTATGGAAGACATTCTTCGATGCAGGCATATTAACCATCTGCGCTTCCTTAGATAAGTCAAAGTTTCCACTGGACAAACCCTGCATCTTTCTCCAGTAGGTACATTAATCAACAGTTATCTTGAAAACTTTTATTGCTGCCCAAAAACTGCTGATTATACATGGAACTTTGCAGTGCTTTCAAAACTGCTGCCTGCGGACCCCCTGGGAATGTGTCATGGACCCCTGGGGGTCTACGGACCCCAGCTTGGGTACCACTGTATTAGTATGTATTATTCACGTTCAGTGGAGTGTTGAAGCTGTCTTAGTACTGGGCCATGCAGACAACCCTTTACAATGTTGCCCCGTGGAGGGCCAGCAGGAGTGTTTGAGGGATTGACAAGTTACTCAGAAGGGGAAGAGTCCAGTCTGCAGGCTGATTGCTGTGTCATTGTTTTGTAAACAATACATGGCGGTTCATGTTGAGGTGCAAGATTAGTGTCGCAGGGCATATCAGGGGACAATGGAAGGTGTTATTCCAGGGCATGATGCAGAGGGCAGAACAAAGCAGAAAGAAGCCATCGGGCGGAGATGAATACTACTGCTTCCTACTTACCACTAAGGCAGATTCATACTAATCTTCTGCCTCTGAGGTTTCATTTGCCTCACATGTTGGTGGTGGTGTGTGGTCTGCAGCACTGTGTGACACTGACACATCAGGGGCCGGAGATGTGGATGAAGAAGTAGCAGCATCATTCATCTGCACAATGTCTTGTGGCATCACTCCCATGATGAGGATCTGCAGGGCATGGAAGATCCCATCTACAGCTTTCTCGTGTGCAGCCGTGGTAGCCATTCTTTGCCCCTGAATCCGCTCCATGTTCTCCATGACCCTCCTTATGTTTCCCAAATCAGGGATGACATTGCTGTAGCCATTCTGACTAGACAGTTGTTGTTGTCTCCAAGTCATGACTCCAGTGACTCCAGCCATGGATTGTGGGGGGGCATGGGGCGGACTGTGGGTGTCCGATAGGGAGTGTAAGTGGTCCCTGATGGGACTTAGACACCCACGTATGGCATCTAGTTTGGCTGCCATGAGTTTGAACCCAACCCACACCTGTTCAGCCAGCTCCCTCTGGCAGTCTAACACACTGGGTTGGAACGCCCTGTGTTCTCTGGTGTGGTGCTGGGAGCCAGACGTGGTGTAGGGTGATGCCTGCTGTGTGGTCTGTGCAGGGGGTGGGTTCACCTCGACAGTGCTGGGCTGACCTGCTACTGGCGGTGGTGTGCGGAGGGTGTCCATGAATCATTGGAGTTCATCTAGGTCAATGTCTTGGGGGTTGTCTCCATCATCACTGACGTGATGTAGGATCTGCTCTGCAGGAGGTGTTGATTTCGCCTCTGCAATGTAAAGGGGAGATGCAGTTTCACAGTGTGTTCCAGGTATGTTGACGCAATGGCGAAGTTGACAGACAGACTGCATGACAAACTGCATGACAATGTACATTGTGACTGTTTGGGAGGAGATACCTATTTGTTGCGGAACAGTGGACATTTGTACTACATCACTGATGTGAGGTTATACTCATACATTGTCATCACACAGTTTCCTGCTATGCCAGATGTGATTGGCGATTTTGGACACGTATGCTGCACCAGTTGTGTCCTGTGTTCTGCTGTGAAAGTGTTGCATTTTGTACCACATTGTTGTCATGTTGAGGTGCTCTTATGCTTATGTGTGTGTCCTGCATTGTGGCTGAGTCACCCCTGCAGCCCCGATTTGGCTGCCCCTCATCCCTTTCAGGCAGTGTGCCTTTGACTTCTGTGCTCCCCCAGTGCTGGAATGTCGCAAACTTGGGTGAATTGGGCTCTTGGTCGAGTTATGACTCAAGTGGCATGGTTTGTCAGCAGATGTGTTGTTGACGTCAGGGGGTGTTTGTGCATGTGGATGTGTCAGAGTGTGACCTGCTCCTTTCCGAATGTTGTCCACAGTCATCCACCTCAGTGTTGTGGTGTGCACAATGTTATGATGATTAAACTGCAGCCATGCTAATCGACATGTCGTGTCACGTGCAGTGTCAGTGTGGCTCACAAATATGCATCTTTGCTGAGTTTCGCACGTGTGCATGTGTTGTTGGTGAGATTGGTGATGTGTGGGGTGGGACCCCTTTGGGGACATGGGGTACGGAGACTTCTTGGTGTTTGTTTGAGTACTGCAGTGTGCCACGGGGTTCAGGGATATGATCCAGAGTCATTGTGGGTGTGCAGTGTACTCTACTTAATTGTGCATGTTTGCCATTGTGCCCATCTCCCCCCATTCCCCCTGTCCCTGGTCGGTACTCACCCTGTTGATGCTGTGTCAGGTCATGTACTACTGGCACTGTATCCCGACTGATGACTGTGGCCACTTTTTTCTCCATGTCATCCAGCTCCTGGTATGCCACTGGACCCCCACCTCCAATAAGCGTTTCTGCTTTCATGTTGGCATCTAGTTTCTTCTTGGTTTTGCCCTTCATTTAATTCCAGCATCATTCCAGGACCTCTTGACCACTTCCATTGTCCTTCTCAGTACTGCAACTGCATTCACATGGTGTAAGATGGTCTGTCATATTTGCGTCTTTGTTGCCAAAGACACATTGGAGGTGACCAACAGTTGTTGGAAGGGTTCTATCACCTCTGTAACAATGAACCTGTTTTCCTGTGCAATTTGTTTATTTTTGCCTTTTTTTTTGTTCTACTTTTATAGTGAATTTTCCCGCATGACAAGTGGGAATTGCAGGCCTGTCGCTGGTGATCACTGTTTTTTGTATCGCGATTGGCCACGTCGCAACTTTTTTTGCGTTTGTGTTTTTTTTGTCGGGTGTTGTGTTAATTTTACCTCAGTCATTTAACGTGTTATTGTGAGACTATCGCATGGTACCGCTGTGTTGTAAACACAGTATTATTTTCCCTCGAAAGACTGCGATACGCAAAGTTCTGTTAAGCTAATTTTGCGATAATTATCACAAGTTCCTAAGAATATCTCCCGGAGACTCCCACTTACCGCGCAATGTGCCATTAAATATGTAAATTGCTTCCCAAAATATAAGTTGAAAATATTCTGCCACCCTGACTAACTTCCCTGCTGCTCCTGCATTATGTTGGCAAATACATTAATAACTCACAAAAAATCAAGCATCCATGTCATTGCACACTGTGCCTGCTTCATGTGATCAACAATAGAAAACGGACAAAATCAATAAAACATTCCCAAAATATTGCATTTATTGTATGACTTATGCTTGGTATGGTTTGTGTACGAATTGATTATCGAAGCTAACCATAACTGTGGGTTTTCAGAGGTTATTTTTAAATACATTTTAATTCCTGATCTTTATAACGGTGCTTTAATCGTGCTTTTTAAAGCAATTTTCAACGTTTTTTTAACCTGTGTGAACAGTAAAAGAAACAGTTGCCAGTGTGTTTGAATTGAAAGGCAATTTTTGCTTTGCTTATAAATATGTCACCATTTGATGAATATACACAAAACCTTCCGAACCTATAGTATAAAGGATTAAGTTTTGCATGTTAAGTTTAGTGTAAATCTCTCTGTAGGAGGGGTAAAGAGGAACTAACAAAATGTTGAGTCATTCAGATATTTGCATTACAAAACTAGTTTTTTGTCGGTTTTAAAGGGTTAAATTATAAATACAGATAGACCATTTACTCACTGAACTGCTGCTGTTTCAGGAATCCATATAAAAAATAAAGGACGGCAGTGGGCGTGGAAGTTTTCACCATTGTTCATTGCGGATTTGTTCCTTTAGGACATTTCAACACATTTCTGGTTCATGATTGGCTGGCCTTCAAATAATTTTCGTGGGTGGGAGGGGTGACATTTCCTAATGTAGTGCAGCACGGCCATTCACAGCAGGTCTTCCGCTTGTATGGGAGGTTGGGCACAGGGGCACAGCTCAATACCAGGCCTCTTGGCAAGGCTGAGAGTAAGGCACAACAAAGATATACACAACATATAATCAAAACAACAAACATTCACCTAAAATCCACACATAAAGTGGTTATTTGTTTTTGTCTTGTAACATGTAAAATCTTTTTTAATGAAACACCTTTGAAATTTACAGTGAAATTACATTATTTGCTGCTAATTAGAACCAAAACCAAACCAAGAAGCCCTGTTATGGCAATCTATAACTCCCACCCACACCAGTCATGCAAACCATGTAAACGGCATAACAGTCAATTTCATAGTTTTTTTAAACATGTGTTAATATATGAGTGAAATAAATCATAACTTCAACTGTATACACACACACACACACACACACACGCACACACACCCACACACTCACACATACTCATATACATGATACTATCAGGTTGTGAACCAACCACGCCATACCAATTAATTTTGAATCCCTTTCCCCAACATCATTTTTCCCAACATCGCACAACTTCACAATAAAAAGTGACGTAATACACAACCAACAACACCACCTCACTTATTCACTTATACAACCACACAATCAAGATCATACATTATCCGTCAAAATATGTTTAAACACCCATCTTCATAGCTGCATTCTCCATCAGTTCACAAAAGAAGCACCAAAATACACCCAATTATTAATCAATCATCATATATGTATACAATAGTGAAGCACAATTGTGTGTGCGCACTACCCCGTGTATGTATCCACACAATCACCACAAAGTTTAGGTCGTACCAATACACCCATCAACATATTTAATGAATATCGAATGTCCACACAGACACCAATCCAATAACACACGCTCACACACCATTATAAGACAACACTCAGGCCCTCATTTATCTAAACGCACATAATACTACTTCTGAACAATCATAATGTAGCAAGGCACACGCCATCATCTGCCAACTTAACCACCATACAGCGGAGAGCCACCAGTTGCCACTTCTGTACCATTTGACTGCAAGAACTTAGTCATGCCAACTATAATAAACCAACTATAATAAACAATTGCTTAAATTCATAGCCTGTATATATTTTTCAACATTACCTTAAATAAAACAAAAGTACATTCTAGATATGCTCGTCGTACCCTTTTCTGCCTCTGCAAAGAAGCAACATTGTTTGTTTCGGTTTTGAATTTCTAGCCAAATTAAGGAAAGCTGTTCTTAACCCTTTTGTAGTTAGATCTTTTTAAAGTTTAAAGTTAATTGTATTTCCAAATGTGTTTTCGCACAACATATGTTTTGTCACTTTAACACCATCTTAGCAAATGTAATCAAAATTCTGAACTTTCTTTGTGTTCTTTCGATTCAGAGATGCTGTGCAGATTGTAAAACTAATTCATCTGTCAAGTATGGGAAGAAGGCATTTTATATATTTAACATAAAACAAGCAGTCTGACGCACACACTGAGCTGTTAATGAAACCATCTGCATTGAAGCTGTAGGGGCTCCAGTGAGTGAAAGGCAGTGCTAAATAATGTAAGCAGGCTCCATTAATACTGACTGTAAACATCTAATAGGTGGCAGAATGGATGTCGTCTTTGAAAAGGTAATTCATGTAACTGCAGAGGAAAGATTTTGCTACATAATGCAAAATGATATTTGACAGGGGCCTTTGGTTTTTTTTCACTTTCCGCATGAAATAACACAGATATTCAACTGTTTATTAACAATGTGTCTGCAAGGGGAACGTTGCCACATGGGCAGTGGATCGCTTTATCAAGGAGAAGAATAACCTTAACAAAACAGTGGAGTGCATATTTAGGAACACAAGTGCAGAGTTTAAGCATGTCCATGGAGTAGTCGAATGTCAAATATGTCATATGGGTTATTTTGAATAAGGAAGCCTTTCGTCATATCCTAAACTTGCTAGTTGTCTCTGATCTATTTGAAAATTCTAGGGTCATTGTGTAAGTGAAAGCGTAATTTAGGGTTTAGTATTCGTTTCGCATTTTTGGTATGAACCATGATTTGCTCTGTTTTCACAGCAGAGTACTTTGAGGCATAGCTTACATTTCCGGTAATATGGTAGAATTGCTGGGTGATCAACTATGTAATGCAAGAGACATGAAAAGTGATAAAAGCGTCTAGCTGAAGGCAGTGGAGGGGCAGAAAAAGAAGCTAATGTGTTCTGGTTTCTTGCCTCCTCTTAATAAACATACAAATGAGTGAAGCTTTGCTTTCAACTGCAAGTTCTTTGTTGGGTAGCCTAGTCAATGTAGCTTACCTGAGTCTATGTAGGATATTAACATTGCTTGCTCAATAGATGTGACGACAAGTTTAGAGAACGATGGTTTTAGCACCATGGGAAGGTGAAGTTGGTGAGAAACAGTTGTGGTGAGTTTCTTGATGTTCATCTGTTTGTTTAGGAACTGATCAATCAATCAATCAATCAATCAATCATATCATTTGTAAAGTGCACTACTTAACCGTGAGGGTCTCAAGGCGCTGGGGAGAGGGGAATGCTGCTACTGCTCGAAAAGCCAGGTCTTGAGGAGTCTTCTGAAGGTCAGCAGGTCTTGGGTCTGCCACAGGTGGATGGGGAGGGTGTTTCCAGGTCTTGGCTGTCGAGGTGGGAGAACGAACTGCCGCCATAGGTCGCTCTTTGGATGCAGGGGACTGTGGCGAGGGCAAGGTCGGGAGAGCGGAGTTGGCGGGGGGGTGTACAAGCTGAGTCGTCTGTGCGTGGGTGAGGAGCTTGAAGGTTATCCTCTTGTTGAAGGGGAGCCAGTGCAGGTCTCTCAGGTGGGGTGTGGTGTGGCTGCGGCGAGGGATGTCGAGGATCAGGCATGCAGAGGCGTTCTGGATGTGTTACAGCCATCTCAGGAGTTTGGCCGAGTCTCCTGCGTAGAGGGCGTTTCCGTAGAACAACCTGCTGCTGACGAGGGCCTGGGTGACCGTTCTTCTCGTTTCGGTGGGGATCTACTTGTAGATGCTGCGGAGCATGCGGAGGGTGTTGAAGCAGGAGGAAGAGACAGCGTTGACCTGCTTCATCATGGAGAGGGTGTAGTCGAGGATGACTTCTAAGTTGCGTGCGTGGTTGGTGGGTGTTGGAGCTGTCCCCAGTGCGGTCGGCCACTAGGAGTTGTCCCAAGCCGAAGAGGTGGATCTGAGGATGAGGCCCTCTGTCTTGTCTGAGTTCAGCGTCAGTCAGCAGTTCCTCATCCATTAGGTGATGACCTTTATTCCTTCGGGGAGGTTGGAATTGGTGGTGTGGGGGTCTTTGGTGAGAGAGAGGATCAGCTGGGTGTCAGCGGTATAGGATATGATGTTGAGGTTGCAGGGCCGTTTCTAGGTGTTTTGCCGCCCTAGGCGAGAATTGAAAAATACCGCCCCCTCCCTTTACCATCAATCTCTTCCCCTGTTATCCAGGCTATAAGCATTGACGTAACGAACCTTGAGGGGGCCCCCAGTAGGGTAAGTGAAGGGGCCCCCTACTGGCTCAATCTAGAGCTTCCCAGCAGAAGAGCGGTGCTGACGGGGCCCCCTGGAGGGTGAGGGCCCCCCCCGCACCGCGGGGGCTGCCGGGGCCTGTGGTACGTCCCTGGCTAGAAGAAAAACACATCAAATATTAAATACCAGTGAAATTCACAACAAAATAAACACTGAAAACTGGACAGGCTGATGGAGGGCTCAGCTTGTGCTCTGACTCTCAATCAGACTCTGCATTACCTCTCCTCATTAATTCCTGACCCCTCTCACCCAAGACTGAATTGCAAATGGCTGGAGTGGCTTAGTGGGTGAACAAAAGGATGAATTTGGATGATGCACCAATTAGTTACCAGTGGCTGAATTTAATAGAAAGATCCCACCGTGTTTTTTTGTTTTTCCATGTGAGATGTTCTAAGTATGATGGGTATTCCCAGACCTAGAACTTGTGCTCAGGTTGCAGTACGACTTAAGCTGCTTCTCACTGAGGAAGGAGGCCCTTTAAGGCCGACACCAGTTTGGGGTTACTTGTGTTCTCATATAGGTGGAATCTGACCTATTAGTTCAGACTGGACTGCTCCTATTAGAACAGGACTATGTATGTTTTTAATATGTCTGGCCTCAATCTGTATGGTCATTTTGGGCTATTTGATCAATTGGTTTGAAACTCATATTTGTTTCCAGCGGCTGAGAATAATTCCAACATTTCATTCATAAACTTTTTCGTTAATGATGTCTTGGCTATGATGAACTAAATATACCCTTGAAAACTGGGTAACGTTTCTGCTGTAAGCAGAATTGTTTTGTTGGATGTCTATATTTTTAAAGGCATTATTAGTACCTGTGGAGAGTGAAAACATGTTATGCGAGGAAATTGTATTTATGAAGAAAGTGCAGAAAACACGTTCCTTTTAGTGCTTGCACCTCTCGGACTAAACGTCCATAAAGGTACAACGTTCCAGAATACAAATTGTCATTTCCAGGCACGCCTTTCAGCCAACCTTAAAGAGATTATAAAGGAAAGGTTTCAAAGACAACTTTTTTCTCTTTCACTAGACGAAAGTGAATAATTGATCCAGTTTGGTATTTAAGCAATTCGTGTTCACTTTTATCATACACTTACGAATTTATCCAATGCAATAACTTGTAAAAGCAAATTTGTACTCCCAAGTCTGCAATGCTTTCACAGGCGTGTGCATTTAATATACTCGCTGTTTATTTTCGTTTTCATTTTTAGATTGATATTATATATCTTTTTATAATGTGAATTAAATGCCACGTCTACCTTACCTAGATTCAACAAAAGACCAGGAGAACATCACACTCCCTGCGACCCCAATGGCATCACAGGGTTGATCTCTTGTCCAACCGTTCACCCCTCAGCAGCTTCCTATTGACTACAGAGGGGCTAAGCTAGGTGCAAGGGCTGGAAACTATAGAAAGTAACCAATATTCTTGTGGCGGCATTAGGAGTGTTCATTCGAAAAGGGCTTGCAATTCCTGTTACTGTCAAGTCCACTGGGAGGTCCTCTGTGCCTCAGGGTTGGTTGGCTACTAGCCGAGTCCGGGGTGCCTGAAGGTACAAGGAAGGTGACAGGGAAAGGTCAGGTGGAAGGAGACTTGAAATACATAGTTTGAAAGTTTATACTATGTCCAGCCCATATCCAGCTTCCAAGACCTTCTAAATATTATGTGCTAAATAGACCATATTTTACTCAGCGACTGACAAACTCATAAACAGCAAGTGCTGCATGTTCAAAAGGCACCCTCGCTTATGAATTAAACAGATAGGAAAATAAATGAATGCTGGTTGTCCCTCACAGCAGTTTTAAGACCTGTACTTTTCCAGAACGATATTGCTGCCCTTTTAACACAGCTATCATGAATTAGATTGAGAGCTTGCTTTATTGAATTGCATGTAAAGATAAATGTGTTTTTTAAGCAGTGCGCATGTATTTTATAGTACTTGGTGATTTGATGGTGTTGATCAAGTCCTTCTTATTTCAACATGCAGCCCTGACTCTCCATTTATACGCAAACCCACGTTGACTGTATCCACATATTTAGCAACACCTGCAGGCCGACTGAACGTGGAATTTTCATCTATATTTAACACCGTAAATATATCTGTAAAATGAATAGCTGGCTGTGTATTTTCTAGAAATATTTAACAGATATCACTGTAACCTATGTACATAAAACAGGCAATCAAAGTGCTCAGGCAGCAGACAAAAAGAGAACTGCATCGATTAACTACAGCCAGTTACGTACTTGCATGTTTTGTTCTATGGTGGCTCTTATGAATGCCAGTTTTCAGCATATAATAATTTCAAGTAAAACAGTTGTGCAATCTGCCGGCTTGAGAGCAACTAGCGCGTGCTGAAGTAGGGAAACGTTAATGCCTGCAGGAACACTTAGGTGATGGGGTCATGTTTAATCTGTGACAGTATTCTGTTGCCAGGGTATCTTGGCTAATTAACAAACTAATAGTCACAAGATTGCGCTTTTTTTTCTTGAACTGTAGATTAAACCCACTTTCTGAATGTACTGGGGATTCCGAAACTCATGTTTTTTGCCGCCCTCCCCCTTTTGCCGCCCTAGGCGGCTGCCTAGTCTTGCCTAATGGTAGAAACGGCCCTGGTGCAGTCGGGCGATGTGGGCGAGTGGTGCCATGTAGATGTTAAACAACATTGGGCTGAGGGATGAGCCTTAGGGTATGCCGCAGAAGATCTCGGTGGCTTCGGAGCGGAAGGGGGAAAGGCGGACGCTCAGTGTTCTGCCGGAGAGGCAGGAGGTGGTCCAGTCCAGGGCCTTCTCTTGGATCCCGGCGTCGTGGAGGCGTGTTCGTAGTGTGCAGTGGCAGACCGTGTCGAAGGCGGCAGACAGGTTCAGGAGGATGAGAGCCGCTGTTTCTCTGTTGTCTAGCAGGGTCCTGATGTCATCGGCGGCAGCAATGAGGGCAGTTTCGGGCTGTGGTTGCTGCAGAACACAGACTGGGAAGGGTCCAGGATGCTCTTCTCCTTGAGGTAGCGGGTCAGTTGTTTGTTGACCGTCTTCTCCTTGACCTTCTCTGGGAATGGGAGCAGGGAGATGGGCCGGAAGTTCTTGAGGCATCAATGATTAATTCCATTGATGGCTACTGTTGAGAGATACTCAAGCCATGCCTGATGGTGGGGAATATTTGAGTTGAGACAAAGGCAGGCTCCTTGTAGATGCAGAGACTAAATAAGAATGCCTTTAGAATCAAATCCTAAGCCTGTTTACATAGAATTGAAAGAGCAGGTGATATGATTTATACCAAAGTCACAAGTTGTGACTTAGAGAAATGGAAGTTAGAAATCCATGTTATGACCTTCCGTCTAAAGACTCTTCATCTGGAAGGACTACTAAGTAGAATTTTTAAAAAAAGTATTTTGAACACCACCAAGAAGTCAAGCAGGACTGGGCAGTATAAGTCACCATTATGAAAATCATTCAAAGTGTTACCCACAAATTTTAAAATGGCAGTCTCCATAGTGCATCATGGTCGAAAACCAGATTTCTAAGTTGTGTTTGATATTTGGGGCAACACTGGAGATAACAATGTTTCCTTTCTGTACATTTTCACAAGAAGGGAAATTTTGTGGCAGGGCAGAGATTTTGGAGAATATAATTTATTAAATAAGGAGCATACGAGGGTTATAAAAGCAGGCCGTCCTTGAATCATACAGTTACTCAACACACAGGCCTGATGTTGATGCATACACGGAAACTTATACTGTGTCTATTGTACCCCCCGTGTGTGTATGATTACTCAAAGCAATGCATAAAACAAACCACCATAGCCATGCCAAAGTATTCTCAAACACATTGCAGGTAATACTGGCACATTAGTGGTGCACAATTTAAAACAATATAGAAAAAAACTGAGGCGAGTCACAAGCTTGGCTGCTTGGAGAAGGTGATTGGTTCTATGACACGCCCCCATCAGTCCTCCTCAAATCTCTTGAGTTAGCGTTGACAAGAAATTTCTTTTGCTACTGTGATCAACTGTATCTGCAGGTCTCAGGCACATTGCTGGGGGCAACGTTTTCCCCCAGTTTGACCTATACTTACGTTGGGAAGTTTGAGGATAACTTTCTTTACCACACTTCTGTCTTGCTTGCGCCCCTCAGATAATACGGTATCTTCCACACAGTAACTCAACACTTGGCAAAGTAAAAGACATAACACAAGACAAACAACACCTTTAGGTAAGAGTTTCAATTTACAAAATGCAAGGACTCTCTCTTTTAGAATAAGGCTTGGGGTTTTATTTTACACAATGCTCTCTAACAGAAAAGCTTTCCCAGATGCCAAATGCACAACAATCAAATTCACAAGAAGATATATATATATATATATATATATATATATATATATATATATATATATATATATATATATATATATATATATATATATATATATATATATATTCACTGAAAAAACCATAGGTTTGACACCAGTTATAGTTAGCTGGAAATTTTACTGATATAAAACCAATGAAATTCCACGTTATAGTTAGTTGGACTCACTATAACTTGCGCGTGTAATGCACTGCTGATGACGTCACATATTACATCACTCATGACATCTCTGATGACACCATCCAGTGAATGTGTATCTTTCTGAAAAATAAATATGTGTTATATATGTATATATTATTGAATATCTTAGTGAATACATATATTAGTGAGTAATGCTTAAATATTTAAATACATGTATTAGTGTTTCACTTTGTGTATAAGTGGCTGCATGGGTTGATGAGTAGGTACATGTGTATGTATATAGGTGATTAGATGTTTTTCTTAGTATCAGTATGAGTGTTTGCATGCTTTGGTGGGAGTATTACTTAGTACATAGATGCAAGAATGACTGAGTCTCTGTTTGTATGTGTTTTGAAGACAGCATATGTGCAGGACTGTATGGGTGGATTCGTGTGCATATGTCTGTGTTAGTGAGTGAATGACTGTCTTATTAGTGTCTTTATCAGTAACTACATATGTTTTAATGTAGTATATGTGAATATTGATGTATATAAGTGACTATATGTGAGAGTGAGGGATTGTAAAAGTTCCTGTTTAAATTAGTATGTGTTTCTAGAAGTGATTTTTTAAGAGAGTAAGTATGTGTAAGTTTCCTTAGAAGTAAAGTGGTAGTGTGTGTATATTTGTTTATGCAAATAAATGTATGTTCAATAGTTTATTTGCATGTGTGAGTATGTGTGTGAATAACTTTTGGATGACTGTCGGTGTGTAACAGGATGTGTAGGTGTATCACTACATATGATTAGTGAATATATGTATGAGTGACTATATAGAACTGTTGGTGAATTAGTGCATGTGTATATACATGGTGGAATTATTGAATTGGTTGTTGTAACTGGTATGGGTATCTCTATTTTTTTTAACATTTTAGTTTCTATTTTTGAATATGCGTTTCAAGGGTTAGATTACAGTGAAAGGAGGTCTGTCACTGAGTCACAAGGATGGTGTCATCAGTGATGTCATGAGTGATGTAATATGTGACGTCATCAGCAGTGCATTACACGCGCAAGTTATAGTGAGTCCAACTAACTATAACGTGGAATTTCATTGGTTTTATATCAGTAAAATTTCCAGCTAACTATAACTGGTGTCAAACCTATGGTTTTTTCAGTGAATTTCATAGGTTTTGTAAATGCTACTTCCTAACTATAACGTGTGTAAAACCTATGGTTTTTTCAGTGAATTTCATAGGTTTTTAAAATGCTAATTCAGAAATATCTCGTGTATACAACCTATACTTTTGTCAATAAAGTTCTGGCAATATTTTTTTCAGAAACAAGCCATTTTCTTCACTGTTCAAGTTGCATAGAGACTCCTTGTAAAGCGATACAGAATTAGAAAGTCTGTACCTTGCCTTTTTTTCAACGCATTAAAATTTGCCTGTAAATAAAAATAGCCTTTCTAAACTTTCGTGCACGACCCGGTGTGCGCACTCTCGGCAACAGTTCTCAATAAAATGGATAGCGCATTTCCAGGCTTTCGTGCGCGACCGACTGCGCGCACCCGCCTATATATTTCGTGAAAACTTTGCAATCTGAACTTATTGAATTTCTTCATAGACCCATCAAAGAACTTATAATACGTCAAAGAGACTAAACCTAGGCTTCTTTTTTAATATTATGAAAATTTTCATTAAATGGAGCCGAATGTCTTTCTAAACTTTCGTGTCTGACCGAATGTACACACCTTGGTATTTTAAAAAAAATATAAAAGGTTTTATACTTTATAATTGTATGCTTGAATCGAGCTCAGAAGATATATTAAATCCGGATATGTTTGGATTTACTCCTTTTCACGTTTTGAAACTTCGCTGAATTAGACCGCTACTTCCAAATGGCGTACGTGACCAGATACTATCACCGCGTACACGTCCTGAGACGCGCATGTGAAGTCATGTGACTTGAAAACAACACTTCCAATTGGTTCTTAGTAGTTTCTATTCTGCAATTTACACGGAGGACTCCACCCACTCCTCTCACTATCTTTTCTACTCTCAAAAGAGAACAACGTTCAACACCCTTCGGAAGACTTTGCTGAAATGGCTGCCGCCCCGCATTCATCTTCCGAATCTGAAGGAAATGAGCGACTACCTTTAAAAAGAAAAAAGGAATCTTTTATTTGGCAATTTTTCACTTATCCTGAAGAACAAAAGAAAGTGAATGCGTCAAAAGTTACCTGCACGATATGCAATTCGGTTCTCTCAAGAGGAAATCCAAGAAAAAAATATTCCTTTTCCATACATACCATGGTGCGGCATGTCAAACAAGTGCACCCTGTGGAATTTGCACAGGCATCAACAAGAGCCCTGGCCACGCTATTACCATCAGAGGTGGCCAGCACATCTTCTGGTGGACGACCTGTATCTCCATCGAGTGCTGTGATGGACTTGAGACCATATCTTGCAAAGGTGCACATGAAATGCAACGAGTGTGGAGAAATTCTTCTGTACGGAGAGCAGAGCCTCATTCTTACTAAACTAAAAATTGAGAGTCATAAATGCCCCGAGAAAAGATAAATTTCTTCATTTCATTTTGATCCTGTGTCACACATGAAAATGTTGTTGCAAGTTAAAAAAATCAAAAACTGCATGACACTGTTCCTGTCAAGGTAGCATAGCTGGCGGCCTAGGGGTGGAGGACCGTTGTGCAAATACCCCGGGGAGGACTCTGGATATGCTTGGTCCCTGAGATTCTTAGATGTCACTGCCTTCCACAAATGGCATAAGTCCTGGATGTTCGGTGCCATACTTGAGGGTTTGACCTAAAGACACGTCCTGCGGTGCCCATGTCCAAAATCAAACAACATAACACTTGTTTTAAAAAAAAAAGTTTTTTCAGAACTAACTCATTGTACCAAAAACAGCTCCAGGAGCATATTATAAAGGGGGTTTATCTCCCCTTTTTTGGCTTTCGTTCGTGCGCGACCGTGTGCGCGCACCCGCCTATATATTTTGGGAAAACTTCGCGATTGCAACTTATTAAATTTCTTAATAGACCCATCAAAGAACTTATACTACGTCAAAGACAGTAAACCTAGGCTTCTTTTTTATTATTATGAACATTTTCATTAAATAGAGCCGAATGTCTTTTTAAACTTTCGTGTGTGACCGAATGTACACACCTTGATATTTAAAAAAAAAATATAAAAGGTTTTATACTTTAACAATTGTATGCTTGATTTCAGCTCAGAAGATATATTAAATCCGGATATATTTGGATTTACTCCTTTTCACGTTTTGAAACTTCGCTGAATTAGACCGCTACTTCCAAATGGCGTACTATCACCGCGTACACGTCCTGAGACGCGCATGTGAAGTCATGTGACTTCACAACAACACTTCCAATTGGTTCTTAGTAGTTTCTATTCTGCAATTTACACGAAGCACTCCACCCACTTCTCTCACATCTCCACCCTGTTATCTGCAATTGTGAACATCAAAAGGAGCTGCGCTACGCCCCTGTAAGAGGCCTCACTCCCACTGCTGCAACGGCTTGGCAGTCCTCCAGATGCACAGGAACAGCCCCTCCGATCCATTGAAGTTCTCTGTCGTGAGAGGCCTCACTCCCACTGCTGCAACGGCTTGGCAGTCCTCCAGATGCACAGGAACAGCCCCTCCGATCCATTGAAGTTCTGTGTCGGTCTCAATACCACTTACGAAATGAAAATAAGCACTGAAGAATATTTATGCTGTAGCAGGAGGAGTACTACATGCTTGCAAAATGCATTCTATTACCTATAAAAAAAGTCAAACACCCACGCTACAATCATATAGAATACTTCCTCTAAAGAAGCCTGTGAATAACTTTCGAACATCAGGTTAACCTTTTTTTACTCTGTCATCATTGTTAAAGATAAGTATTTACAATACTATATTAAACAATGCCATGATTTTTCCTTTTTAATTTAAAAAATCTTGCAATCTTTCACAAACCCAATACTCATGGCTTCTTTTTCGTGACAAAAATCTTGCAATATTACATACCTACATAGAATAACAGAAAAAACATAAAACTACAAAGGCCTAACAGTCTACTAAACGCGGATTTGTAACCTATGTGGCAGATTCATGTTAACTACTTCATACCCAGATATGCACCAGTTAATGTGCACCACAGTATGGTAGTGCTCCGTTACCCATGGTGTGCCACATTTGAAATGTGGCGCACCATGGTACAAAAACACCATACATGCGTAACACATCTGTGCTCAAAAACTAATAGATTGCTAGAGTTGCATCGCAACTGTGATGCAGCTCCAGCAAGGCTCACCAATGCACTATATTCACAATGCTACGTCAATACCTACGCCTGCTTCAAGCACATGCACAGTTTTGAAACAGCATGGGCCTGAAAGTCACTGAGTGAAATATCATACATTACAGTCAGCCACTTTCAAGACGCATTCCTTCAGAGGAACACTTACCGGTTATTAGAGGTAGATCGTCCGACTCCACCGGAGGAGACCCCTAATAAAAAAGACATATATAAAATGCGGACTAGCCACTGTATCGTGCTAGCAAACTTTAACTTAAAAATCGTTAGAAAAAACAAAAGGAATCGAGCAAAATTAGTAGGCCACTGATAGGATCTCTTTTTCACCTCGCTAAAATAGAAACATTAGGAACAACCCCTCATGAGAAATATGAAACTAGTGAGAGAAACCGAGCTCGACGCCATGATGGCTGCAAGATAGCTCGGCTCCGCCGCCCACCCCGCCCAAAATAACGACAAACCCTATACAAATATTATAAATAAATACAACACACCAGCAAAGTAACAGGGTAAAACGTTTTATCAAATAACTATTTACATGGCAGCCTGCTGCAACATGAAAACAACACTTCCAATTGGTTCTTACTAGTTTCTATTCTGGAATTTACACGCAGCACTCCACCCACTTCTCTCACTATCTTTTCTACTCTCAAGAGAGAACAACGTCCTACATTTTTCGGAAGACTTTGGTGAAATGGCTACCGTGTCTCATTCATCTTCTGAATCTGAACAAAATGATCCACTACCTTTAAGAAGAAAAAAAGAATCTTTCATCTGGCAATTTTTCACTTATCCTGAAGATCAAAAGAAAGTAAATGCACCAAAAGTAACCTGCACGATATGTGACTCGTTTCTCTCAAGAGGAAATCCAACAAAAAAATATTCCTTTTCCATACATACCATGGTGCGGCATGTCAAACAAGAGCACCCTGTGCAATTTGCAGAGGGATTGACAAAAGCCTTGGCCATGCTATTACCATTAGAGGTGACCAGCACATTTTTTGATCGACGACCTGTATCTCCATCGAGTGCAGAGATGGACTTGAGATATTTAACTATATATGGTCTATAACCTATAGTTTTTTCAGTGAATTTGCTCCGCCGCCCACCCCGCCCAAAATAACGAGAAACCCTATGCAAATATTATAAAAATATACAACACACCAACAAAGTAACAGGGTAAAACGTTTAATTAAATAACTATTTACATGGCAGCCTGCTGCAACATCGATCCAAATGCATGGTTTTTTCAGTGAAATTCCTCCGCCGCCCACCCCTGCCAAAATAACGAGAAACCCTATGCAAATATTATAAATATATACAACACACCAACAAAGTAACAGGGTAAAACGTTTAATTAATTAACTATTTACATGGCAGCCTGCTGCAACATCGATCCAAATGCATGACACTGTTCCTGTCAAGGTAGCATAGCTGGCGGCCTAGGGGTGGAGGACCGTTGTGCAAATACCCCGGGAAAGACTCTGCATATGCTTGGTCCCTGAGATTCTTCGATGTCACTGCCTTCCATAAATGTCATAAGTCCTGGATGTTGGGTGCCATAGTTCAGGGTTTCACCTAAAGACACGTCCTGCGGTGCCCTGGTCCAACCATCACATATACCTGCGCCAGGAGACAGCGTGGGGTGCACTGGAAGGGAGAGGCGGCGCGAACGAGCCTCCCCCACCTCCCCAGGTGGAGGTTTCTCAGCTACACCCCTAAAGACACGTCCTGCGGTGCCCTGGTCCAACCATCACATATACCTGCGCCAGGAGATGGCGTGGGGTGCACTGGAAGGGAGAGGCGGCGCGAACGAGCCTCCCCCACCTCCCCAGGTGGAGGTTTCTCAGCTGCACCCCAGCACTTCACTCGACATAGGCGGCCGGCTCCCAGGGTCCGGCGGAACTTTTAGACTTTTGGTGACTCTTCCATTCTGGACCTTGTCCCACAATCCGTTTGACCTGAAGACACGTCCTGCGGTGCCCTGGTCCAACCATCACATATACCTGCGCCAGGAGACGGCGTGGGGTGCACTGGAAGGGAGAGGTGGCGCGAACGAGCCTCCCCCACCTCCCCAAGTGGAGGTTTCTCAGCTGCACCCCAGTGCTTCACTCGACAAGATGAGTTGCGCCCGCTCCTGCGGCAAAGTGCCTCGCTCGGCCAGCTGAATTACGCCTGCTCTTGCTATTACAGCGTCTCACCCGCCATCCGGCTGAATCGCACCCACTCTTCCGGTACAGCGACAGGCGGCTGCCACGGAGCTCAGGAAATGGCGGTCGGCTCCACAGACTTGGGCCTGGCCTGCAAGGATGGCTCTGGACAACCCTGGAACTCGGACGCTTGACTGCTACGGCATGGGCCCCATTCCCAAAAGCGTCCCCTCAGCCTTCAAGATACTACAAGAGTCACCGGGGCCCCCGACTCCCGCAGACTTCCGGTGGGCAGCTTCTGCCATGATTGCTCGCAGAATGGCCACGACGTAGCCACGGGGTGCTCTCATGCTGACGCCAGCTTCAGTCTGAAACATCCAGAAACACTGTAGTATCGCGTTGTCGCGTAATGCGTCATATGACGCGCCGCGTTAGCGCATCCGGTGCGCAAAGCGCAGCTTCCCGGAAGCGATCCGGGGCGCGGCGCGAAGCGCGTAACGTAAGCATAACAGGTCATGTGACTTGTTAATAAAACTTTTCATTGGTTCATTTCACTTTTGGTTTCCTAATGATGTACGGCTAGGTCATGTGACCTAAAAGTAACACTTTTGATTGGTTTAGAACTAAACCACACCTCCTCAGGTGGTGGTTGAGCAAGAGGTGCCCCCCCTCCCCACCTTCATGTTGCCTGATTCGGCCAGCTCAATAGATCGAGCATGAGACTCTGTTGTGATATGAAGAAAAGCTGCCTGCGGTGCCTCACAGAACCGCTTAATGAAGGCCCCCGAGGGGCGGTGTGGTGGCGCGGACTGGGAGGGGCCACTTATCTCCTACCCCGTCCCCAAGTCTCGCTTGGCCAGCTGAGTTCCGATCACTCTTGCGGCCTACGACATGGAGAGGCCGAGGCGTTGACTAGGCGGGACCTCCGGCCGCAACCACAGCGCCAACGATCGCTCCTGATGGAGGGGAGCCTTGCCGGTGAGAGCCACTGATCTGAAGAACCGCTGCCTGCGGTGCCCCCATGAGCCGCTAGACGGAGGCCCACGAGGGGCGGTGTGGTGTGGTGGCGCGGACTGACAAAGGTCGCTTGGCTCCTGCGCCCTCTCCAAGTCTCGCTCGGCCAGCTGAGTTTCGCCCACTCTTGCGACCTACGACATGTAGAGGCCGGGGCGTTGACTAGGCGGAGCCTCCGGCCACAACCACAGCGCCAACGATCGCTGCTGACGGAGGGGAGCCTTGCCGGTGAGAGCCACTGATCTAAAGGACCGCTGCCTGCGATGCCTCCCTGAACAGCTTAATGGAGGCCCCCGAGGGACGGTGTGGTAGCGCGGACTGGGATGGGGCGCTTGGCTCCTGCGCCCTCCCCAAGTCTCGCTCGGCCAGCTGAGTTTCGCCCACTCTTGCGGCCTACGACATGGAGAGGCCGGGGCGTTATGGATCAGTATGAGCAAATTGATCTCAGTCTTGTTGCCCTGGTGTGGCCTGAGATCGCCCCCGACATAAGCTGGCCGGCTCCCGGGGTCCGGCGGAACTTTTAGCCTTTTGGTGACTCTTGTCTTCTGGACCTTGTCCCACAATCCGTTTGACCTGAACACACGTCCTGCGGTGCCCTCGCAATGCGGCCTGGTCCCTGAATGTGTGCAGGGGGACAGTATTGATTGGATCAAGATGGTGGCTTCACACAAAGCTGACTCAAGTGTTGCTGCTGATGCTATGCAGACAAAAACTGGTTTTCAGTTTGTACATTCTTCAGGCTTTTTCTTCATAAATGTAACAATATGAGACTCACTAGGAGAACGGCCGTTTATCTTTCCTTTCAAAATGCTGCCAACAATATTTTCTGAATGGAAGACACCATCTGAGATCGCCCCCGACATAGGCGGCCGGCCCCCGGGGTCCGGCGGGACTTTTAGCCTTTTGGTGACTCTTGTCTTCTGGACCTTGTCCCACAATCCGTTTGACCTGAAGACACGTCCTGCGGTGCCCTCGCAATGCGGCCTGGTCCCTGAATGTGTGCAGGGGGACGGTATTGATTGGATCAAGATGGCGGCTTCACACAAAGCTGACTCAAGTGTTGCTGCTGATGCTATGCAGACAAAAACTGGTTTTCAGTTTGTACATTCTTCAGGCTTTTTCTTCATAAATGTAACAATATGAGACTCACTAGGAGAACGGCCGTTTATCTTTCCTTTCAAAATGCTGCCAACAATATTTTCTGAATGGAAGACACCATCTGAGATCGCCCCCGACATAGGCGGCCGGCCCCCGGGGTCCGGCGGGACTTTTAGCCTTTTGGTGACTCTTGTCTTCTGGACCTTGTCCCACAATCCGTTTGACCTGAAGACACGTCCTGCGGTGCCCTCGCAATGCGGCCTGGTCCCTGAATGTGTGCAGGGGGGCGGTATTGATTGGATCATGATGGCGGCTTCACACAAAGCTGACTCAAGTGTTGCTGCTGATGCTATGCAGACAAAAACTGGTTTTCAGTTTGTACATTCTTCAGGCTTTTTCTTCATAAATGTAACAATGTGAGACTCACTAGGAGAACGTCCGTTTATCTTTCCTTTCAAAATGCTGCCAACAATATTTTCTGAATGGAAGACACCATCTTGTAGCATAAAAGGCTGCGTCAAGAGTGGTATTGCCCAGAATGTCTTGTTTTCTAGTGCTCGTAATGACGAAGCCAGAACTGCCGAAAGGGATTCTGGTCCTGCCGCTACTTATTGGACACATTGAACTATACTCTGGTCCTGCCTGACCTTGACCAAAATGGCGCCAGTATGGGAGCGAATTGCAACTCCTTATGACGTTCTAGTTACTTAGCCTTGACGTTATGGGGGATGTATGCGGTCTTTATGCACATTGCGGGCGGGGAAGGGTACTGACTAGGAATACGGACAACCCTATTGATGTCGATTTTTCATTATTGATTATTGTATTAATAAAGCTTCGAAATAATGTTACCCATGATACTCGCCCATGGTATGCGTATTGACGATTTTATTGTAACTGATCCTGTTATACTTTCAATTAAACAATCATCCTTCACTGATCCTGCAACCGTTTGTCACGTTTAGTTTTTTCAATTAAATGGCTCGCTTGTTACATACTGCTATACCCCTGGCTTTTGAAAGACACCATCTTGTAGAATAAAAGGCTGCGTCAAGGATGGTATTGCCCAGAATGTCTTGTTTTCTAGTGCTCGTAATAACGAAGCCAGAACTGCCTTGGTATATTCCAATATATGCCAAAGACAGAAATGGAATTAGTCCAATCAACATTGTGCACAAATTGAGAAAGCAAGGAGACATGTTAATAAATCTGTTTCTGCTTTCCTCAGAGATTATAGCATGGGTTCTATTTACCACAACAACTTGCGTTACCACATGCAAGACATCTATAGGACAGATGGTGTTCATTTCACGGATGAGGGAAACAGAATCTTCCTCTGCAACATCAGACTCTGCATCGGTACTTACTTATAAATGCAGAAAAAACTCAATTAACACAAGGGCTCTTTTCAGAGCCACCTTATATCAAAGCACTCAAACTTCTGATTTATCTCCATTTTCACACTCTTGTAAATAGGTGTGCGCGCCCGGGTGCGTGCACCCCGCAACTTTAAAAAAAAAATATATATATATATTATCGCGTTTAAGGGCCTTACTGCACACCCTGAGGGAACCTATGCAGCAAAACAATCTCTACCTTCTCCCCTTTCCATGTTCCAACGCTTTGAAATGACAATATATTTACTCGCAGTGACAAAATGGCGGTCAACACTTCCTGATTTCCTTCGAATCGAACGTTAACAGACTTCACGCAGCAAAAAAAAATTCCGCTCGCGCGCAGCCGCTTGAGTACGCGCACCCGTCCGCGCTTACAGATATATAATTGACTTTAACTTTAATTTTCTCATCAACTACTGAACGGATTTACACCATTCCAAAAAAAGCGTAATCTGCGAGCCGGACTCTACAGTTTTGCCAAATTTCTTATAAATCCATTCAGCCGTTCGACCTGTAGCCGTGTCTAAATGTCCTATGGAAAATAACATGGAGAAAACACGTTTTGGGACCCCCCTTTTATCTCAGCCCCCACTTCACCAATCCCCCCCAAACTTTCAGGGAAGGAGCGCAGCGGACCGAGCCATCTTCTTTGAGAAATTCGCAAAGATTCATCCACCAGGGCCAAAGTTAATCCAAATAGAATGTTGAGGATTTCCTATGGAAACTAGGTCCTAACTATAACTACCTACTGGCGACCGCCAGTAGGTAATATATATATATATATATATATATATATATATATATATATATATATATATATATATATATATATATATATATATATATATATATATATGAGAATCCGCAAACTCCGGTTTCGAAGGAAGCCGTCTGGCAGGGCGGTCCGTGTTCAGGGCACCGGCAGCCCTGTGTACTATCGATCAGCACTCCCCGACTCCAGGGAAAACAACACGGACACCTTGCTAGGATTGCAGTTAATTTATTCGAATGTCCGACTGCACAGCAACGCGTTTCACCTTTCGGCTTGATCACGCTAAAGAAGCATAACAGTACACACACTTAAATATACGTCATTTGTAAACATAAAAGAAGGACTCAACCATAGTGAAAATAACTATGCGGTGATTCCGCCATTTTAACCTAGTCATTTAGTACAACACAGGATAGCCAAAAAATATATATATATACACAATAACTGTGATGCAGTCATTAGGTACAGCATGAAATGTAATCCACATTGATTAAATAATTCAAAATTCAAAATTAGAAGCCACAAATAACCGCCCAAGTGGGCATTTCATTAGGCTGCTTAGATTGCAAGGCTGTATCCATACCGCATTGTAATGCTATATTTCGACAAAAGCCTGATACCGCCCAAGTGGGCATGAACATAATCAAGGTATGCTGAGTCATAAATTTATTCGGTCTCGAACGGTTCAATTGGCATATTTCACCATCACCCAAAATGTGCATTTACCTGAAAATAAAAAATAAAAGATAACATAAAAAATCGTTCCAGAAGGCAGCAACTATAAAAGTACACATTATGTATTTATGCAAAAAACCTCTACCCAGTTATGAGGTTCCCAGGTGGAGCTCATTAGGCTACATTACATGCGTACACAACTACAGGTAATATTACCATCTCTTAATGCAGGTGGATTGACAATTCTTCGCTCGAGTTCAGGCCCTGTGGCATCATAGTTTCCATATCAATGATATATTTGGACTTAAGTTTCCGAAGTGCCAGTTTACGGTCCCCCCCACGGATGTTAATAGGGATTTCGTCAATGACAACCATTCTCAACAGTTTCTCATTTTGAAAGTGTTGTTCGTAAAAGTGTCGGGCAACTGGGTACTGTCTGTTATTATGTCTGATGGCTCTCATATGCTCAAGGACTCGGTTTTTGGCACATTTGATCGTGCTGCCTATATAGGCCTTGTTGCACGGACACAGAAGGACATACACACAATACATGGTGTTACAATTTAGTTTCTTTTTGATAGTCAGTTTCTTATCTGTGCCTTCAATGGACAAGATTTTACAATCAGAGCTATTCCTGCAAGCCTTACATTTCCTGCACCTAGTAAAACCCCCAACAATTGCATTGCCCTTCGTTTGTTTGTTAGTAATTAGGCTAGGGCTTAGCTCGTCTCTGAGAGAGTTACATTTTTGGAATGTGATCTGTGGTGTAACATTGAGGTGCTTCTCCAAATTCACGTCAGTTAATAATACGTGCCAATGTTTGTGCAGTATTTTGCGTAGTTGTGATGCCTGCCCTGAAAATTTGGTTATAAACCGCAAGGTATTTTTTGCTGGAATGTCTCTATCAGGGTGGAGTAGTTTGGTTCTGTTCACCACATCCACTTTGGCACATGCTTCTCAGATAGTCTTGTTGCTGTACCCTCTTTCTAGAAATCGACCAATCATAGTCTCTTTCTCCAGTTGGTAGTTCTCTTCCGAGCTGCAGTTGCGTCTGGCCCTTAGTAGCTCACCATAGGGGATACTATATACCAGTTGCCTCGGGTGAGAGCTGGCAGCATACAAGATGCTGTTACCTGCTGTACTTTTACGGAATAGTTTCGTTTGCATGGTGTTATCTACAATCTCAACTAAGACGTCTAAAAATTCAATTTTAGTGTCACTCATATGGTCAGTGAATCTCAGATTATATTCATTGTCGTTCAGACATTTGACAAAGTTGCGTGCAGATTCCATGTCTCCATCCCAAATCAAAAAAATATCATCTATGTATCTTAGCCACAGGACACAGCGATCATGATCTTCCAACTGGGCGGCCACCCGCTCCTCCCACCAGCCCATCGCCAGGTTGGCATAGCTGGGGGCAAAGCAGGTGCCCATCGCCGTGCCCTGTGACTGTTGATACACTACCTCGTCAAAAAGAAAAAAAATATTTTCTAGACAGAATTTCATCATGTCAAGAATCATTTTGGAATGGGACATGAAAGCCACCGATCATCTTTTCAGGAAGTATTCCACCGCTTTTAATCCAAAATCATGTTTTATGGACGTGTACAAACTGCACACGTCCAGTGTAACCATGATGTAATTGGTTTCCCAATGTATTCCCTCAATAATGGTAAGGAAGTGGGTGGTGTCTTTAAGATAGGCGGGCAAACTTACAACATATGGCCTCAGATAGTGGTCAATGAACCTAGATGTCATTTCTAGGAGCGACCCAATGGATGACACAATGGGTCTCCCTGGTGGATTAGTGAGGTCCTTGTGAACTTTAGGTAGCAGGTATAAGACAGGGATGCGGGGGTGTGGGCATTTAAGGTAATTCAGTTCCTCCCATTCTAGTAACCCCTGTGCTTGCCACTCATTAAGCATTTCACCATAGACCCTATTCGATTCATAGACATCTGATCTCATGGATATCGTGTAGCAAGTGGTGTCTGATAGTTGTCTAAGTCCTTCTTTTATATATGCCTCTTTATCGAGAACCACAACGTTACCTCCCTTGTCAGATGGACGTATCACAATTGAGGTGTCTAATTTGAGTCTGTCCAAAGCTTGCCACTGTCCTACTGTCAAATTTTTCTTACCCCCAGGTGTTTTGTAGTATCTTATCCTTTTCAAATCCTTAAGTACTCCCCTCTCAAAGACGTCAATAGCGTCACACTCAACTGGAGGTAAAAAAATGGATTTGGGTTTAAATCTACTACCGGGGTTGCTGTCACCACTTAGATTATACTGTAACAAGTCAACATCATCACTGTTCACATTATCTTGTGATGTCAGTACATTTAATAGTTCAACATCATTTCTGTTTAGGTTACTATATACTTCATTTTCCATAACCCTACCCGAATGATGTTTAGTATCAAACCATTTTTTAGTTTCAGTTTTCGTATATATATATATACTAGTTACTAGTCGGCTTTCCAATTGGGAACATGAAGTGAATACCGACTGAACGGAACCACCAACCAGCAAGATGGATACACTGCATGCTGGGTAATGCCATCCAAATAGTGGAGACATCGGTGATTCCGTGCAATGTTTTCCAAGTGCACTCAACACTACTTCAGTGATTGAGCCAATAGGAGACTTACTTAGAAGCTGCCAGCACCAGAGGAACTTTTTAAACTTAAAGGCATTTGATAAAGGTTGAACTCCGAAACGCGTCATGCCTGTTTAAATAAATGGTTGTTTTTAATCCCCGCAGTGTCGCCTCTTCTACTTCGAGAGAAGAAGATAGCCCTGGTGTGTGTGTATATATATATATATATATATTACCTACTGGCGGTCGCCAGTAGGTATATATAGTTAGGATTTTTTCTCTATGGGATTCTTGAAAATTCTATGTCTAATAACTTTGGCGTTTGTGGACGGAATTGGCTGAAATTTTCAGGAAAATGGAACATTGTGTTTCTGAGCAGCCCCTGAACATTTGGGGGGGGTTCGTCAAGGGGGGGCCGAGAAAAAAGGGGGGTCCCAAAACGAGTTTTTAACATTGAGTTTTCCATAGGGCGGTTGGCCTCACTTTTAGCCCGAACGGCTGAATGGATTTGCACGAAACTTGGCAAAATTGTAGGGACTGGTAGCCCGATGTGCCTTTGCTAGGTCTCAATATATGTGTTCCAGTGGATTTTGAGAAATTAACGTTCAAAAAAAGATATATATCTGTAACAGCGGACCAGGCAGCGCTCCGGTTCGCGGACTTTACGCGTTACGGAGCTTTGTGAAGCGAAGCTGATTGGTTCTCCGGCGTCTGTAAACATTCCAAACAGTCCGTAGCGGCCGCCATCTTGTCTCTCGGTAGGATCGAGAGACAAGAGGAGGCCAAAGCGAAGGGGCAAATGACCATAAGGGGGCATAGTAGATCCTCCCTGACCCTCTAGGTTTGATGTGGAGGTTTTAAAAGGGCCCCGCGGGGCAAAAAAAAAAATAATAATAATAATCGAACGGCTGAATGGATTTGCACGAAACTTGGCAAAATTGTAGGGACTGGTAGCCCGATGTGCCTTTGCTAGGTCTCAATATATGTGCTCCAGTGGATTTTGAGAAATTAACGTTCAAAAAAAGATATATATCTGTAACAGCGCTCCGCTTCGCGTACTTTTCGCGTTACGGAGCTTTGCGAAGCTGATTGGTTCTCCGGCGTCTGTAAACATTCCAAACAGTCCGTAGCGGCTGCCATCTTGTCTCTCGGTAGGATCGAGAGACAAGAGGAGGCCAAAGCGAAGGGGCAAATGACCATAAGGGGGCATAGTAGATCCTCCCTGACCTCTTAGGTTTGATGTACCATTATGCCAAGTTTGGTGTAATTCCGTTCAGCCATTCAGGCTGTAGACGTATCTAAATGTCCTATGGAAAATTGCATGGGGAAAACACATTTGAAAGTGTTGAAATTTAGAACCAATTAAAATGTTACTTTGGTTTTGTATTTGTGTGTGATGAAAGTTAATTGGTTATGTATATATCTAAAATGAGAGGAAACCACAGCCATTTTGTGATACTACTGTCTGAGGTACATTTGTGAGGAATTTTTGGTGGTCAATTGCTGGTGTTTGATTTACACAGTACTAACACTTCTCCTACTTTTAAAAAGGTGAGTTGTTAATTTGTAAGGGGAACTATGTTGTACACTTGAAGATAATTTGAAAAATGTTTTCTGTTATTTATTTACAGTCCTTCTGTTATACTAAATACTTGATAAAGTTAGTTTTATATTATGTATTACTAAAAACGATAAATGAAAGTGATTATTTTTTTCTGCAATTTACAGCAAGCAATTTCAAAATAAAATGGCTCACAATGAAGAGACCGTGGCAATTTCTTTTGAATTATCCACTACATGTATTGAAATTGAGAGCACCAATAATGAAATATTGTCACAAGGAGGAGATGACTTGAATGATTTTTTGGATCAATCTGTTGATGGCGAATTTATCGAATGTTTGGAGACCATAGAGTTAGAAGAATCATCATTGCAGACTTTTCATGAGGAGATTCAGGATGAGATGATTGAAGAGGAAATTCCTGATGAGGACATGTTACTAGTTCTTTCAAATTTTGAAAATTCAGAAGAATAAATTTATATTTAGAAATCAAAAATTGTTTGAGACATTATTCATTTTTATTTTTAATTTATGAGGTTGTAGCGAAGTGATTGTAGTATAAAATGAGACTTATAGTATAGAGTGCAACATTTTTATGTTACATGGTAAGTTTACTCATATTTACTTTCCTTCTCCCACTATATTATCTCCAATGTGTATTTGACATCTCTTCTTCATCTCCGGCCTCCTTTCTCTCACTGTCTGTCTCTGATGCATCTTATCGCTGCCATTTTGTGTAATTACAGAAGAGAGTAAAAAAAAATCGTTCGGAACGTGAAAAGGGGGCAAAGTAGAGTACCCCTCACCTCCTAGGCCTTCTCAGGCGGTCCCAAAAGGATCAGTTTCTGCTTTCCTGAGAGATTATGGTATGAGTTCCATATACCACAATAACTTGCATTACAACATGCAAGATATCTATCTCCTATTACCAACTTTTGGAGATATTCGCGCTAAGCGCGAATATCTCCAAAAACTAACACCTGCCCTGAGCAGTTCTTAGCCATGTTATCCAATGGGAGGTGGATAACATGGCTAAGAGCATTAGCTCGGTAATGCATGAATATCGCTGACTTTTTAGCGATATTCATGCATTGCGGCCGTTTTTTATCGCATTTGCGATAAACCTTGATAATAGCAAGGTTTATCTTCGATAATTTCTGACGATGCTTAGCGGTAAAAAATTCGTTGCTAAGCATCGTTAGCGATAAATATCGCTTAACTTTGGTAATATGCACCAACGTCTGTTAACGTTCGATTCGAAGGAAATGAGGAAGTGTTGAAAAACATTGTCTGCGCCATCTTGCCTTTTTTGAAATGCCACACTTTTGTCGTGCACGGCAGCCATTTTAGATGCCTTGACCAGACCCACTCTCTGCACGCTGTCGATCCTTAGCATGGCTCCCCACCTTCGCAAGCATCTTCCCCAGGCACTGGTCACCCCCGCTCTCTGTGTTATGCATGGGCAATAAACCTCCCCCCATCTGCGCTGCTCTTCCTTGAGAATCACACTCTGTGCCCGCCCGACACCTCCCTTTCGCCCTATTCACTACCGCACCCTCTGACACTCCTCTTCCTCTGTGTCCGATTGTCCAGGCTATCAGCTAGCCCTGCAGATGTAGTTTATGGCCCCAGCTGTAAAGAATCACCCCTCTTCAAAGGAGTTATAGTAGATCAAGGCCCACACCCGATGAGATCCGTCACACCACACGTGTTCCTACTATCTGAAAACCATCCTGTATTGTGATTGGGGAGGGGACCGAGCCTGAAGCGGAAGATTCCAGGGATGACTCTTTGTACATCAAAGTTTTTACAATTATGTGTCATATTAAAAATATATAGCACTCCAACAAAGTAGTAGGATTATAAAACTTTAATAACTTATAAATATATACAACAAAACAAAAACAGTAAAAACATTTAAACAACGAAGAGACCGTGGCAATTTCTTTTGAATTATCCAATACATTTATTGAAATTGACAGCACCAATAATGAAATATTCTCAGAAGGAGGAGATGACTTGAATGATTTTTTTGATCAATCTCTTGATGGCGAATTTATCGAATGTTTGGAGACCATAGAGTTACAAGAATCATCATTGCAGACTTTTCATGAGGAAATTCCTGATGAGGACATGTTACTAGTTTTTTCAAATTATGAAAATTCAGAAGATGTTGCCTGGGTGCCGCACTGATTTGGGTATCCGGCGTGGGGCGTCCCGGGGGGTGGATTGTCAGTAGCGGTCTGTTGTGCGAATAGTTCCAAGGCAGCAGAAAGCGCTGAAATCTGGATGTCACGAAGGTGATGTCTAGTAAGTTGCCGCCCAGCAAATAACGGCGTGGGGCGCCGCGGGGGTGAGTGAGTCCAGTAGGCACCACAGCTATACTTATCGGCATTGCAGAATTACTGCTGGGGACAATGCCTGTGCTGTAGCAGGGTCACAGCAGAAACAAAAAGGATTCTGTTGAAGATGTTGTTGGTTTTCAATTTGAAAACAGTTCTGGTGTCAACTGCTATGCTAATGTAGTGGTTAATGTTTTGTTTTCTCTAGAAAATGTAAAAGAGGGGGAGGCAGTCCATAGTTCCGGTAAAAGGGCAAAGGAAAGGATCGGTGGTTTGAACTATCAGTCAAAAAGGGGAGGGGGTGCAACAATTTTTCCTACCGGGTCACACTGTGCTTTCACCGGAACTGAGGTCTGCAGGATTCTAGTCATTCAAACTGAGGCTGGTGGCAGCATGGGAGCGCCGACGTCCCGCGGATACAGTTTCGTCACTCCACGGGCGATCATGGCAGTCATTCCCCATCGGGGGTGTCTGCGGGGGTCGGAGACTCCCGCGGCTCCTCTAGAATCTTCAAGGTCGTGGAGGACTACGGTGGTGGAGTCAACCAGTGACCGGGCCATTTCTTTATGCTGGGCCCGCTCTTGCCAGGTCGACCGCCATTTTGAGAGTTCGGTAGCTACTGGCGATCGCGGGGTCAAATGAGCGGACGGGCTCCACCCTGCCTGGCGAGACGTTGCAGCATCGCCACAGTGGAAGAACCCTTTTCCGGGCGCCTGGAGCGCTGAGGGTGCAGCTGGGAAGCCTTCACCTGGGGAGGCGGGAGAGGCCTGTTCGCATCGTCTCTCCCTCCCAGTGCACCCCACGGCGTCTCGCTTGACATTTGTTATGGCCGGACCAGGCGATGAGGATGAGGGGGGGGGGTCGGAGGCATGTGCAAGACATCCCCCCCCCCAGTGTTGTCGCAGCCATTATAAAAGAAAGAAGAAATGTCCCGTCCGTCTTTGGGCCGCACCTCCGGTGGATGGCGGCCGGACGCCCTTTGCTCTGGCCCCATGAACGGGTTCCTTGGCTCATCGGCTGCAGCCGGATCCCGTCGGCCCCAGCCCCTGGCCGTTGGTGGCCGGACCGGGAGAGAGTGTGGAGGGACAACCTGCAACTCTCAAGGGCCACCGCGGCCGGACTGGGAGAGAGAGGGGAGGGTCGAGGACAGGGACATTCCCCCTGGCCGGGTCCCGCTGGCCTCGGCCTCTCCTCCGGCTACACCCTACGTGATGATCTCCTGGCCGAGGCGTGGCAGCAGGACCCGCCTTATATGTGTTGCTTCCGGCTGGGCGTAGCCGAAAACCTGTTGCCCTTTGGAAGTTTCTAGAATGGGGCGGATGTCTGCTGACTTCTATCTTTCCCAGTTTGCCGTTATTTGGCCGTGGCAGGCGGTGGGACAGACACGTTTTGGGGCAGTGAGGGGCGATGTTTTCAGGTTTCTTATTACGGGCTTACTTCTAACGTTTCTTGTTTCTAGGACAATAATAGGTTTTATCATTACGTATTGTTATCGTTTCTTTGTTTGTTATTTAATAAAAAGTTCATCAGTGGCCTACTGATTTTCGTTTTCCTATTCTTTTCTTTCCAGGTTGTTTCATGCTAAAGTTTCTGTTAACAGGATACAGTGATCACTTCGTTATTATTGCATATGTCCTTTTCACTAGGGGTGCTCTCTGGTCGGGCCAGATGACCTATCTCTAGTAAATGGTCCGGGTGAAACAGGTGCATCAATCAGTGGGGAGTAGATAGGCATGACAGATTACAACGGGGGAGAAAGGTCCGCATTACGTACCCTTTCACTACTTGCAAAGATTTTCCTACGTTTATTTGCAAACAGGGAATACCTCCAAAAAGAACTAATTCCCAAACAGTCAATGTTCGGACAATCAATCAATCAATGAGGAATGAAATAGGTACGACGTGTTAAAGGCTTGCGTTACCTACCCTTCACTATCTGCAAAGGGAGAGAGAATATTCCTATTCTTCCTCGTTTGCAGGCAGAGAAGATCCTTAAGAGAACCAACTTCGAACAATTCAATGCTCGATTCAAACAATCAACAAGGGGTACTGTGAACAGAAATGAACGCCGCTTATGTACATACACATTGCTATTTTCAGCAGGTTGTTCCTAATGTTTCTATTTTAGCGAGGTCAAAAAGAGATCCCATTAGTGGCCTACTGATTTTGCTCGATTCCTTTTGTTTTTTTACACGATTTTTCGCTATCTGCAAAGACTAAACAGAGTATTGCGACTCTGTGCTTGTTTGTAAATAGAGAATGAACCAAAGAGAACAATCAATCAAATGGAGAGAGAAGCAGGCACGACGGATTACAACGGGGGCAAAGGCCTGCGTTAACTACCCTTCACTATCTGCAAAGAGAGAGTACTCCTAATAGAAATGAGGGGTGGGGGACAGCATTCAAAGCAGATCAGTGTGCATAAACACGAAAATGTTTTTACTTACCACGTACTTGACATTCGACAGTGTATGATATTTGCTATTAAAAAACCATTGAAATTCACTGAAAAAACCATAGGTTATAGACCATATATAGTTAGGAATTAGCATTTACAAAACCTTGAAAATTCACTGAAAAAAACATAGGTTATAGACCATATATAGTTAGGAATTAGCATTTAAAAAACCTTATTTTACTCACACAAAACCATTGAAATTCCATATATAGTTAGTTGCACTAACTATATATCGCGCACCCGCAATCCACTGCTGATCATGTCACATATTACATCATTCATGACATGGTCAGTGACATCACTGATGACATCACTGATGACATCTCAAATGACATCACTGATGACATCAATGATGACATCTCATTTGACATCATTCTTGTGCTAATACGATAAACCTCTTCAGACTCTAATATAACCTTAGATACACTCAGTGTATACAGACACTCACACACTGTCACTCATCCATGGAGTTACTCACACACCTAGTCAGTCATGCAAATAAACAATCTCACCTCCATTTCTTCAACTATACAGTTATACACACCTTACTTATTCAAACATATACTAACACATATTTACTCTCTTATACAATCCCTGATACAAGTTCACAATGATCCATACAACCACTCACACATTCAGTGGCTCTCATGCACAGTTATTTATATATGCCAACTCTCACATGTACTGTGTTTTACATATGTACTTACTATGACATGTAGCATTGAGATATCCATTCACTCATCAATACACTCATGCACACAGTCAACTGCCCATGTAGCTGTTTCCACATGCACTCTTGAACTCATACACCTAGTGAATCAACTGCTCACACATCTATGCACAGAGTCACACACCTCCCAGCCACCCCTACACAAACTCAATCTCCCATACAAATATTTGGGCAACCAATCAATAACACATATAGCCTCTCGTATAGCTAATGATCAACACATGCAGCAGTTTACATCACAACAGACATTATGATGCACAAATTAAGACAGTTTAGTCACTAACCCATGCATTCAGTGAGACACATTTAATCACTCACTCATACAGTCAGTCACGCACCTACTAAATCCTTCATCCAGACACTTATACATCCACTCATTCTTCAATATGTAAGACATATTTTAACTTTACAGAAACATACAGTCACTGGATGTTGTCATCAGTGATGTCATCAGTGATGTCATTTGAGATGTCATCAGTGATGTCATCAGTGATGTCACTGACCATGTCATGAATGATGTAATATGTGACATGATCAGCAGTGGATTGCGGGTGCGCGATATATAGTTAGTGCAACTAACTATATATGGAATTTCAATGGTTTTGTGTGAGTAAAATAAGGTTTTTTAAATGCTAATTCCTAACTATATATGGTCTATAACCTATGGTTTTTTCAGTGAATATATATATATATATATATATTCACTGAAAAAACCATAGGTTATAGACCATATATAGTTAGGAATTAGCATTTACAAAACCTTGAAAATTCACTGAAAAAACCATAGGTTATAGACCATATATAGTTAGGAATTAGCATTTAAAAAACCTTATTTTACTCACACAAAACCATTGAAATTCCATATATAGTTAGTTGCACTAACTATATATCGCGCACCCGCAATCCACTGCTGATCATGTCACATATTACATCATTCATGACATGGTCAGTGACATCACTGATGACATCACTGATGACATCTCAAATGACATCACTGATGAGATCACTGATGACGTCATCCAGTGACTGTGTGTTTCTGTAAAGTTTAAATATGTTTTACATATTGAAGAATGAGTAGATGTATAAGTGTCTGGACGAAGGATTTAGTAGGTGCATGACTGAATGTATGAGTGAGTGATTAAATGTGTCTCACTGAGTGCATGGGTTAGTGACTAAACTGTCTTAATTTGTGCATCAGTATGTCTGTTGTTCTGTAAACTGCTGCATGTGTTGATCATTAGCTATACGAGAGGCTATATGTGTTATTAATTGGTTGCCCAAGTATTTCTATGGCAGATTGAGTTTGTGTGGGGGTGGCTGGAAGGTGTGTGACTCTATGCATAGATGTGTGAGCAGTTTATTCACTAGGTGTATGAGTTCAAGAGTGCATGTGGAAACAGCTACATGGGCAGTTGACTGTGTGCATGAGTGTATTGATGAGTGAATGGATATCTCAATGCTACATGTCATAGTAAGTACATATGTAAAACACAGTACATGTGAGAGTTGGCATATATAAATAACTGTGCATGAGAGCCACTGAATGAGTGAGTGGTTGTATCGATCATTGTGAACTTGTATCAGGGATTGTATAAGAGAGTAAATATGTGTTAGTATATGTTTCAATAAGTAAGGTGTGTTTAACTGTATAGTTGAAGAAATGGAGGTGAGATTGTTTCTTTGCATGACTGACTGGGTGTGTGAGTAACTCCATGGATGAGTGGCAGTGTGTGAGTGTCTGTATACACTGAGTGTATCTAAGGTTATATTAGAGTCTGAAGAGGTTTATCGTATTAGCACAAGAATGATGTCAAATGAGATGTCATCAGTGATCTCATCAGTGATGTCATTTGAGATGTCATCAGTGATGTCATCAGTGATGTCACTGACCATGTCATGAATGATGTAATATGTGACATGATCAGCAGTGGATTGCGGGTGCGCGATATATAGTTAGTGCAACTAACTATATATGGAATTTCAATGGTTTTGTGTGAGTAAAATAAGGTTTTTTAAATGCTAATTCCTAACTATATATGGTCTATAACCTATGGTTTTTTCAGTGAATTTTCAAGGTTTTGTAAATGCTAATTCCTAACTATATATGGTCTATAACCTATGGTTTTTTCAGTGAATTTCAATGGTTTTTTAATAGCAAATATCATAAGCTGTCGAATGTCAAGTACGTGGTAAGTGAAAACATTTTCGTGTTTATGCACACTGATCTGCTTTGAATGGTGCCCCCCCCTCATTTCTATTAGGAGTACTCTCTCTTTGCAGATAGTGAAAGGTAGTTAACGCAGGCCTTTGCCCCCGTTGTAATCCGTCGTGCCTGCTTCTCTCTCCATTTGATTGATTGTTATCCAAGTATTTACTGTTTTAGAATTAGTTCTCTTTGGTTCATTCTCTATTTACAAACAAACACAGAGTCGCAATACTCTGTTTAGTCTTTGTAGATAACGAAAAATCGTGTAAAAAAAAAGAAAAGGAATCGAGCAAAATCAGTAGGCCACTAATGGGATCTCTTTTTGACCTCGCTAAAATAGAAACATTAGGAACAACCCCTCATGACAAATACAAAACTAGTGAGATGAACTGAACTCCACACAATGATGGCTGCAAAACAGCTCGGCTCCGCCACCCACCCCGCCCAAAATAACGATAAAGAGCGGCTGCCATGATTGGTTGCGGAATGGCCACAACGGAGCTACGAAATGGTGGTGCTCTCATGCTAACCCCAGCTTCAGTCTGAAACATCCAGAAACACTGTAGACTACCAATTCGATCAGTTCCGGTAGCGCCCCAATGTAACCCGGTAGAGAAGAACTAGCCCTCCCCTCTTTGACTGATGGTTCTTGTTGCCTGTCCCTTCTGTTGTCATTTAACAGAACTATTTAGCCTGCTGAAAGGGGTTGTGTTTCGACCGCTGGTTGGTGGAGACATTTTGACTATATTCTGGACCTGCGTTGTCGCGTAATGCGTCATATGACGCGCCGCGTTAGCGCATCCGGAAGTCATCCGGGGCGCGCAGCGCGTAACGTAAGCATAACAAGTCATGTGACTTGTTAATAAAACTTTTCATTGGTTCATTTTACTTTTCTTATTCTAATGATGAAAGCCTTGGTCATATCACCTAAAAATTACGCTTTTAATTACTTCCGAACATTATTTTTTCTTAAATATATGTTATAATGTTCCAGGCTAATGTACTTTCCCGGAAATTTTACAACTGTCCTGCAAGTAAAATATATTCTTTTTTCGAGAAAAAGAGCGTTTCTTCGTCCCATGACGGAGCCGTTGAGCAAAAGAGGGTCGACCTGCTGTCTTAGTCGCCGATACGCCTGAATATGAGATTCTTAGCGATCACTTTATGTTGCAGGAATAGAAAACACAACAGCCCTTGACCATTTATCTTTACTGCGTTCCTTCGTATTATACCTTTTACCCTTCATGTAATTGGTCTGCTTTATTTCACTTGCCTTTTAATGATTCTAAAACAGTGACTATTATTAAAAACTTTACCAATGTATATACTACTACCATGTTTTCTTTTAAAAACCTTTATTGTGAAAATTTCATTATACAAATACGAGCCTATAACCACGTGGGCCTGCCACGGAGCAAACTGTAATCGTATATGATGAATAGACATTTACACTGTAGAGGAACGTAACGGGCGGGCCATTAGGTTGCAAGAACTAAGGTGTCTAACAGTTACGGAATCGGTGGACGTACATTTTATAATTAAAATACGACAGGGCCAGTTACAATAAAATTATCTAGATATACATTTGCGGGCAAGTACCATGGGTGACGTTAATTCGAACTTTCAACAGTACAGTAATCAATAACACATCAGAACTTAATATCAATAGGGATGTCGAAATATTCAATCAATTCTCGTCCCCGCCCGCCATGTGCTTCAAAACTGCATACGTATCTCGTGATTTCAAGGTTCTGCAACCAGTACACAACAAGGAGTTACGAGTCCCATTTATTCCGGCGCCATTTTGGGCGAGGACGGGCAGGTCCAGGATATAGTCAAAATGTCTCTACCAACCATCGACTATGATGATGTTCATATGCTGTATTTATTAGAGTAACACTCATCTGTCCACATGAAATTAATTTACCACAATCTAAACATGTCATTTTAATCTTTCCAAAGTTCTTCTAAATATTTGGGACCGTTTCCCTTGCCTCTGAAGCTCTCAGTGCCACTTCTTTGATGAATGTACTAGCAGGTCAGGGGTTCTCCTCCAAATCTCTCTTTTATGCAGCACTATAATTAATTGGTGCCACCTCTCCATATGACGATGCATGGTATAGTTACCACAACTATATTTTTTTTCGGTTCCTCTGGAGAGTTCATCGTGGCAGATGAAGCGTGTAACGTACCGGGCATTTACCTTTTTTTGCATGTACAGGAAAGGAAAAAAAAATCGAGCGTCCAAGTTCTAAGGTGTCCCAGGGCCATTTTAGTGGACCAGGCCCAAATCCAAAGAACAGGCCGCCATTTTGAGAGTCCTCTTGCAGCCGCCTGTCGCTGTAGCATCAAGAGCAGCCGAAACTCAGCTGAATGGCAACTGAAACGGTAAATGGGCGCCCCACTACATTTCAGCATTGTAGGATGACCACACCAGTACAGCAACTTGCTAGACATCACCTCGGTGCCATCCGGATCTCGGCGCCCCACTGCAGATGAAGTGCCTCTCAACTATGAAACCACCACGGTGACATCCGGATCTTGGCGCGTTGTGCTGCCTTCGGCCTATTCGCACATCGGTCCGCTACTGACGCCATCTCACAGGCTAATGGGGTGACCCACGCCGAGTTTCAGCATTGTAGGATGACCACACCAACTTGCTAGACATCACCTCGGTGCCATCCGAATCTTGGCATCTCAACGCCTAGTGGTATCTTCCATACAGAAAATATTGTTACGCTGCCTTTGGCCCCATTCGCACATCAGTCCGCAACTTAGACATCACCTCGGTGCCATCCGGATCTTGGCATCTCAGCGCCTTGTGGTGTCAGTCAGAAAATATTGTTGCGCTGCCTTTGGCCCCATTCGCACATCAGTCCGCTACTGACACCATCTCACAGGCCAATAGGGCGCCCCACGCCGACTTTTACCATTGTACGATGGCCACACCAGTGGCACAACTTGCTAGACATCACCTCGGTGCCATCCGAATCTTGGCATCTCAACGCCTAGTGGTATCTTTCATACAGAAAATCTTGTTACGCTACCTTTGGCCCCATTCGCACATCGGTCCGCAACTTAGACATCACCTTGGTGCCATCCGGATCTTGGCATCTCAGCGCCTTGTGGTGTATTCTCTTCAGAAAATATTGTTGCGCTGCCTTTGGCCCCATTCGCACATCGGTCCGCAACTTAGACATCACCTCGGTGCCATCCGGATCTTGGCATCTCAGCGCCTTGTGGTGTCTTCTACTCCGAAAATATTGTAGAAAATATTGTTGCGCTGCCTTTGGCCCCATTCACACATCAGTCCGCTACTGACACCATCTCACAGGCCAACAGGGCGCCCCACGCCGACTTTTACCATTGTACGATGGCCACACCAGTGCCACAACTTGCTAGACACCACCTCGGTGCCATCCGGATCTTGGCATCTCAGCGCCTTGTGGTGTCTTCAAATCAGAAAATATTGTTGCGCTGCCTTTGGCCCCATTCGCACATCGGTCCGCTACTGACGCCATCTCACAGGCCAACGGGGCGCCCCACGCCGACTTTCAACATTGTAGGATGGCCACAGAAGTGCGACAACTTACTAGACACCACCTCGGTGCCATCCGGATCTTGGCGCGTTGTGCTGCCTTCGGCCTATTCGCACATCGGTCCGCTACTGACGCAAAATCACAGGCCAACGGGGCGCCCCACGCCGACTTTCAGCATTGTAGGATGGCCACACCAGTGCGGCAACTTGCTACACACCACCTCGGTGCCATCCGGATCTTGGAATCTCAGCGCCTAGTGGTGTCTTCTATTCCGAAAATATTGTTGCGCTGCCTTCTGCCCCATTCACACATCGGTCCGCTACTGACGCCATCTCACAGTCCAACGGGGCGCCCCACGCCGACTTTCAGCATTGTAGGATGGCCACACCAGTGCGGCAACTTACTAGACACCACCTCGGTGCCATCCGGATCTTGGCGCGTTGTGCTGCCTTCGGCCTATTCGCACATCGGTCCACTACTGACGCAAACTCACAGGCCAACGGGGCGCCCCACGCCGACTTTCAGCATTGTTGGATGGCCACACCAGTGCGGCAACTTACTAGACACCACCTCGGTGCCATCCGGATCTTGGCGCGTTGTGCTGCCTTCGGCCTATTCGCACATCGGTCCGCTACTGACGCAAACTCACAGGCCAACGGGGCGCCCCACGCCGACTTTCAGCATTGTAGGATGGCCACACCAGTGCTGCAACTTGCTGGACACCACCTCGGTGCCATCCGGATCTTGGCGCGTTGTGTTGCCTTCGGCCTATTCGCACATCGGTCCGCTACTGACGCCGCCTCACGTGCCAACGTATTTTCTCCGCATTTTACACCCTATGCCGCATAACAGGTCATGTGACTTGTTTATAAAACTTTTCATTGGTTCATTTTACTTTTGGTTTCCTAATGATGGAAGGCTTGATCATGTGACCTAAAAACAACACTTTTCATTGGATGAAAACTTTTTTTTTTCCCAAACGATGAAAGCCCCACCTTGTTTCTGGATGTTTCAGACTGAAGCTGGCGTCAGCATGAGAGCACCACCATCTCGTAGCTCAGTCGTGGTCATTCCGCGAGCAATCATGGCAGCCGCTCCCCACCAGAAGCCTGCAGGAGTCGGAGCCCCCAAAACTTTTGATGAATTCTCAAGGCGGAGGGGACGCTTTCGAGAATGGGGTCCAAGACCTAGCAGACAAGCGTCCGATTTCCAAGGTGTCCCAGGGCCATTTCAGTGGACCAGGCCCAAAAAGGAAACAGCCTGCCGCCATTTTGAGAGTCCTGTGACAGCCGCCTATCGCTGCACCGCAAGAGTGGGCGCAACTCAGCTGAATTGCGGCTTTTGACACAGTGGACCAAAAACGGACGGAATGGCAACTGAAACGGTAAAGGGGCGCCCCACTACAACAGATGACACTCCACCTGGAGAGGCCCGTTCACGCCGCCTCCCCCGGGGCGCCCCACGCCCTTATTCGGAGCAGCATTGTAGGATACCAAAACCAGTGCGGCAACTTACTGGACATCACCTTGGTGCCATCGTTCTGCTGCTTTGGAACTATTCGCGCAACAGTTTGCTACTGATGACCCACCCCCCGCGACGCCCCATGCCGTTATTTGCTGGGTGGCAACTTACTAGACATCACTTTCGTGTCATCTAGATTTCAGCGCGTTCTGCTGCCTTGGAACTATTCGCACAACAGTTTGCTACTGATGACCCACCCCCCGCGACGCCCCACGCCGGAAATCTGGACGTTGTGCTGCGTTGGGAATATTCGCACAGCCGACCGCTACTTCGTTGTTTTTCCCTAAAAATGTTTATATGTTATTACTATTTTTGTTTTCTTGTATATATTTATAAATTATTAAAGTTTTATAATCTTACTACTTTGTCGGAGTGCTATATATTTTTAATGTGACACATAATTGTAAAAACTTTGATGTACAAAGAGTCATCCCTGGAATCTTCCGCTTCAGGCTCGGTCCCCTCCCCAATCACAATACAGGATGGTTTTCAGATAATAGCAACGCTTCTGCTGTGACGGATCTCATCGAGTGTGGGCCTTGATCTACTATAACTCCTTTGAAGAGGGGTGATTCTTTACAGCTGTGGCCATAAACTACATCTGCAGGGCTAGCTGATACCCTAGGACCAGCCTGGACAATCGGACACAGAGGAAAAGGAGTGTCAGAGGGTGCGGTAGTGAATAGGGCGAAAGGGAGGTGTCGGGCGGGCACAGGGTGTGATTCTCAGGGAAGAGCAGCGCAGATGGGGGGAGGTTTATTACCCATGCATAAGACAGAGAGCGGGGGTGACCACTGCCTGGGGGAGATGCTTGCGAGGGTGGGGAGCCATGCTAAGGATCGACAGCGTGCACAGAGTGGGTCTGGTCAAGGCATCTAAAATGGCTGCCGTGCACGACAAAAGTGTGGCATTTGAAAAAAGACAAGATGGCGCAGACAATGTTTTTCAACACTTCCTGATTTCCTTCGAATCGAACGTTAACAGACGTTGGGGCATATTACCAAAGTTAAGCGATATTTATCCCTAACGATGCTTAGCAACGATTTTTTTACCGTCAGAAATTATCGCAGATAAACCTTGCTATTATCAAGGTTTATCGGAAATACGATAAAAAACGACCGCAATGCATTAATATCGCTGAAAACTCAGCGATATTCATGCATTACCGAGCTAATGCTCTTAGCCATGTTATCCACCTCCCATTGGATAACATGGCTAAGAACTGCTCAAGGCAGGTGGTAGCTTTTGGAGATATTCGCGCTTATCTCGAATATTTCCAAAAGTTGATAATAGGAGATAGCGATGTTAGCGACTGTTTCCAGTCGCTAACATCTTGGCATGCCCACTTTGCATGTCATTAGTGATAAATATCACTCACATGCAAAGTGGGGCCCAAGATGGTCGCTATATTCTACTAGCCGTCGCTAACTGGTGTTAGCAACAGCTAGGTAATACACATATAATTTTATCTCCGCGAAGCGGAGCGCTGTTACAGATATATATCTTGTTTCTGAACGTTAATTTCTCAAAATGCACTGAAGCACATATATTGAGACCTAGCAAAGGCACATCGGGCTACCAGTCCCTACAATTTTGCTAAGTTTCGTGCAAATCCATTCAGCTGTTCGATCCTACCGAGAGACAAGATGGCGGCCGCTACGGACTGTTTGGAATGTTTACAGACACCGGAGAGCCAATCAGCTTCGCTTCGCAAAGCTCCGTAACGCGAAAAGTACGCGAAGCGGTGCGCTGTTACAGATATATATCTTTTTTTGAACGTTAATTTCTCAAAATCCACTGGAGCACATATATTGAGATCTAGCAAAGGCACATCGGGCTACCAGTCCCTACAATTTTGCCAAGTTTCGTGCAAATCCATTCAGCTGTTCGATTATTATTATTTTTATTTTTTTTTGCCCCGCGGGGCCCTTTTAAAACCTCCACATCAAACCTAGGGGGTGAGCGACAATGTACTATGCCCCCTTATGGTCATTTGCCCCTTCGCTTTGGCCTCCTCTTGTCTCTCGATCCTACCGAGAGACAAGATGGCGGCCGCTACGGACTGTTTGGAATGTTGACAGACGCCGGAGAACCAATCAGCTTCGCTTCACAAAGCTCCGTTGCGCGTAAAGTACGCGTCCTGGGACGCTGCCAGGTCCGCTGTTACAGATATATATCTTTTTTTAAATGGTAATTTCTCAAAATCCACTGGAGCACATATATTGAGACCTACAAAAGGCACATCGGGCTACCAGTCCCTACAATTTTGCCAAGTTTCGTGCAAATCCATTCAGCCGTTCGGGCTAAAAGTGAGGCCAACCGCCCTATGGAAAACTCAATGTTAAAAACACGTTTTGGGACCCCCTTTTTTTCTCGGCCCCCCCTTGACGAACCCCCCCCAAATTTTCAAGGGCTGCTCAGAAACAAAATGTGCCATTTTCCTGAAAATTTCAGCCAATTCCGTCCACAAACGCCAAAGTTATTAGACATAGAATTTTCAAAAATCCCATAGAGAAAAAATCCTAACTATATATACCTACTGGCGACCACCAGTAGGTAATATATATATATATATATGCAAACACAAGTTTTGGCGTTTGCTCCAGCCTCCCTCAGCAGCGGGCTTCCCGGCGGGATCGCCACTTCCCAAACATCCGCACACTCCTGGTCGTTTAGAGCTCGTAAATCAGCAACACACCAGAGCCGAGGCCCAAATGTTGGTTCAAAGTGCTATATTTATTGGCACACGGATAAACCCTACGCGTTTCGAGGCTTGCACCTCTTGCTCACGGGTACAATGTTTTGGTGGCCATTCCATTTTTAAAGTGATACAAACATGTTTTCTTACGTGCACGTGACAAAAGAACATGAAAGAGTTACTATGTAGTATTCACAGTCCCTCGTTTACCAATAGATGGTTGCTGTTATAATAAACACATTTCAGTATTGGAACAAACATGAAAATAAATCCGCTTTCACAATTAGTAATTTAAACCAAAGTTGCAAAGAAAGACATTTCATGAAAAAAATACCGTTTTGAATTCAAAAGGGCTTTTTCAAAACCACTTGCTAAAAGAGATATTTCCTCCCATAGATGGGTTAAAGCAGTGTTCATAAGTTCATGAGTGCTAATATCTCGCCCTAGTGGGCCAAATGATCAATAACCTGTTCCTTAAATATAGGAACACCAGTCCACAGTTCATACTTGAAGGTGTCTAGCCCCAGTGGGCACGCTTGTTCCAATTGTTTTGTGTGTTTTCAGCATACCTGCAATTTCAAATTTAAAGGACAATGCATCAGAGATTTACTCGATCTAATCAATACGTCACGTACAAAGTATACATATTAAAAATTAAAAACAAACAGAATGCAATTTGTAGGAAAGCAGACAAAATACATTTTATGATTGTAAGTGTACTGATAGTTCTTCCCCCATATTATGTCCAAAGGGCTGTATGGTATTATAACGGATGATGTATTTGGATTCCAGTTTGCGCAACTCTAGTAGCCTGTTACCACCCCTTTCATTCCTCGTCACACAGTCTATGACATAGAATTTTACCAGATTGGGGTTTTGTTGAGCCGAGTGCGCTGGCCATTATAGTGGGGACGGGCGGGAAGACGTTTCATACCGCTAGTGTGTGGTGGATGGGGCCAAACGGGCGCGGCTTCTATGCAAGTTCACAAGCATCTTGTTTATAAAGGGTCAGAGACCGAGCAGAGCAGCAGATGAGGAGAAAGCAGCCTCCTGGTCACAGGAGCTACACAGGGATGGCGTTCGGGAAACTCATGGATGCAAAAATACGTTTGGCACAGGACCCCAGAATCCTTCAGATGTCCAAGATAGCTCTGCTGCGCATGTTGGTACAAAGCCATTCTGATCCTGCTCAGTGGGTTCAGGCACATGCAGCTGCTGCTGCTGGACAATGTCCCATCTCATACTAAACTGCCCCGTACAGGCATATGCTGGCGCTGGGCAGTAGGGTGCAGTGGCATGCGGGTGCTCCACGCCTGGTACATGCTCATACCGGTGCCAGGGGGACACGTGTTTATTGGTGCTGTGTAGCAAGTTATGACTTTACATTTTGACTGCACCAGATGGTGGTACCACCTACACGGATCAGGAGCATCCAGGCACCAGACTTCATGGTGCAAGAGCATAATGGTGCTGTGCGGTACGGGTATATGTACTGGGGGCAGGGGGACACTTAGCACAATGTGTGCTCACACCCAGAGGGCTCCAAGGCAATTGAGCACGAATGATTTTCACACTAAGAGGGCTCCAGGGCAGTTCAGCAGCACGGTGGCTCACACCCACTGGGCCCGGGGCAGTTCAGTAGCGCGTGGGCTCACAACCCCTGGGCAGCTCAGTAGCGCAGGGGCTCATACCCACAGGGCTACCGGGCAGTTTAGCAGCACCGCCCTCTGGTTCATCACTGCCACCCTCTGGTTCATCACTGCCACCCTCTGGTTCATCACTGCCATCGTCTGGTTCACCACTGCAACCCTCTGGTTCACCACTGTCACCCTCTGGCTCATCACTGCCACCCTCTGGTACATCACAGCACCCTCTGGTTCATCACTGCCACCCTCTGGTTCACCACTGCCACCCTCTGGTTCATCACTGTCACCCTCTGGTTCATCACTGCCACCCTCTGGTTCATCACAGCACCCTCTGGTTCACCACTGCCACCCTCTGGTTCATCACTGCCACCCTCTGGTTCATCACAGCACCCTCTGGTTCACCACTGCCACCCTCTGCTTCATCACTGCCACAGTCTAATTCATCACTGCCACAGTCTAATTCATCACTGCCACCCTCTGGTTCACCAGTGCCACCCTCTGGTTCATCACAGTCACCCTCCGGTTCATCACTGCCACCCTCTGGTTCATCACAGCACCCTCTGGTTCACCCCTACCACCCTCTGGTTCATCACTGCCACCCTCTGGTTCATCACATCACCCACTGGTTCACCAATGCCACCCTCTGGTTCACCACTGCCACCCTCTGGTTCACCCCTGCCACCATCTGGTTCATCACAGCACCCTCTGGTTCACCACTGTCACCCTCTGGTTCACCACTGTCACCCTCTTTTTCATCACTGCCACCCTCTGGTTCATCACTGCCACCCTCAGGTTCACCCCTGAAACCCTCAGGTTCACCCCTGCCACCCTCTGGTTCATCACTGCCACCCTATGGTTCATCACTGCCACCCTCTGGTTCACCACTGCCACCCTCTGGTTCACCACCGCCACCCTCTGGTTCACCCCTGCCACCATCTGGTTAATCACTGCCACCCTCTGGTTCATCACTGCCACCCTCTGTTTCACCACTGCCACCCTCTGGTTCATCACTGCCACCCTCTGGTTCATCACTGTCACCCTCTGGTTCACCACTGCCACCCTCTGGTTCATCACTGCCACCCTCTTGTTCACTACTGCCACCCTCTGGTTCATCACTACCACCCTCTGATTCATCACAGCACACTCTGGTTCACCACTACCACCCTCTGGTTCACCACTGACACCCTCTCGTTCACCACTGCCACCCTCTGGTTCATCACTGCCACCCTCTGGAACATCACAGCACCCTCTGGTTCATCACTGCCACCCTCTGGTTCATCACTGCCACCCTCTGGTTCACCACTGCCACCCTCTGGTTCATCACTGTCACCCTCTGGTTCATCACTACCACCCTCTGGTTCATCACTGTCACCCTCTGGTTCATCACAGCACCCTCTGGTTCATCACTGCCACCCTCTGGTTCATCACAGCACCCTCTGGTTCATCACTGCCACCCTCTGGTTCATCACTGCCACCCTCTGGTTCACCACTGCCACCCTCTGGTTCATCACTTTCACCTTCTGGTTTATCACTTCCACCCTCTAGTTCATCACTGTCACCCTCTGGTTCATCACTGCAACCCTCTGGTTCATCACAGCACCCTCTGGTTCATCACTGCCACCCTCTGTTTCATCACTGCCACCCCCATGGTTCACCACTGCCATCCTCTGGTTCATCACTGTCACCCTCTGGTTAATCACTACCACCCTCTGGGTCATCACTGTCACCCTCTGGTTCATCACAGCACCCTCTGGTTCATTACTGCCACCCTCTGGTTCATCACAGCACCCTCTGGTTCATCACTGCCACCCTCTGGTTCATCACTGTCACCCTCTGGTTTATCACTGCCACCCTCTGGTTCATCACAGCACCCTCTGGTTCACCACTGCCACCCTCTGGTTCATCACTGCCACCCTCTGGTTCATCACAGCACCCTCTGGTTCACCACTGCCACCCTCTGCTTCATCACTGCCACAGTCTAATTCATCACTACCACAGTCTAATTCATCACTGCTACCCTCTGGTTCACCAGTGCCACCCTCTGGATCATCACAGTCACCCTCCGTTTCATCACTGCCACCCTCTAGTTCATCACAGCAGCCTCTGGTTCACCCCTACCACCCTCTGGTTCATCACTGCCACCATCTGGTTCATTACAGCACCCTCTGGTTCACCAATGCCACCCTCTGGTTCACCACTGCCACCCTCTGGTTCACCCCTGCCACCATCTGGTTCATCACAGCACCCTCTGGTTCACCACTGTCACCCTCTGGTTCACCACTGTCACCCTCTGGTTCATCACTGCCACCCTCTGGTTCATCACTGCCACCCTCTGGTTAACCCCTGAAACCCTCAGGTTCACCCCTGCCACCCTCTGGTTCATCACTGCCACCCTATGGTTCATCACTGCCACCCTCTGGTTCACCACTGCCACCCTCTGGTTCACCACCGCCACCCTCTGGTTCACCCCTGCCACCATCTGGTTAATCACTGCCACCCTCTGGTTCATCACTGCCACCCTCTGGTTCACCACTGCCACCCTCTGGTTCATCACTGCCACCCTCTGGTTCATCACTGCCATCGTCTGGTTCACCACTGCAACCCTCTGGTTCACCACTGTCACCCTCTGGCTCATCACTGCCACCCTCTGGTACATCACAGCACCCTCTGGTTCATCACTGCCACCCTCTGGTTCACCACTGCCACCCTCTGGTTCATCACTGTCACCCTCTGGTTCATCACTGCCACCCTCTGGTTCATCACAGCACCCTCTGGTTCACCACTGCCACCCTCTGGTTCATCACTGCCACCCTCTGGTTCATCACAGCACCCTCTGGTTCACCACTGCCACCCTGTGCTTCATCACTGCCACAGTCTAATTCATCACTGCCACAGTCTAATTCATCACTGCCACCCTCTGGTTCATCACAGTCACCCTCCGGTTCATCACTGCCACCCTCTGGTTCATCACAGCACCCTCTGGTTCACCCCTACCACCCTCTGGTTCATCACTGCCACCCTCTGGTTCATCACATCACCCACTGGTTCACCAATGCCACCCTCTGGTTCACCACTGCCACCCTCTGGTTCACCCCTGCCACCATCTGGTTCATCACAGCACCCTCTGGTTCACCACTGTCACCCTCTGGTTCACCACTGTCACCCTCTGGTTCATCACTGCCACCCTCTGGTTCATCACTGCCACCCTCAGGTTCACCCCTGAAAACCCTCAGGTTCACCCCTGCCACCCTCTGGTTCATCACTGCCACCCTATGGTTCATCACTGCCACCCTCTGGTTCACCACTGCCACCCTCTGGTTCACCACCGCCACCCTCTGGTTCACCCCTGCCACCATCTGGTTAATCACTGCCACCCTCTGGTTCATCACTGCCACCCTCTGTTTCACCACTGCCACCCTCTGGTTCATCACTGCCACCCTCTGGTTCATCACTGTCACCCTCTGGTTCACCACTGCCACCCTCTGGTTCATCACTGCCACCCTCTTGTTCACTACTGCCACCCTCTGGTTCATCACTACCACCCTCTGATTCATCACAGCACACTCTGGTTCACCACTACCACCCTCTGGTTCACCACTGACACCCTCTCGTTCACCACTGCCACCCTCTGGTTCATCACTGCCACCCTCTGGATCATCACAGCACCCTCTGGTTCATCACTGCCACCCTCTGGTTCATCACTGCCACCCTCTGGTTCACCACTGCCACCCTCTGGTTCATCACTGTCACCCTCTGGTTCATCACTACCACCCTCTGGTTCATCACTGTCACCCTCTGGTTCATCATAGCACCCTCTGGTTCATCACTGCCACCCTCTGGTTCATCACAGCACCCTCTGGTTCATCACTGCCACCCTCTGGTTCATCACTGCCACCCTCTGGTTCACCACTGCCACCCTCTGGTTCATCACTTTCACCTTCTGGTTTATCACTTCCACCCTCTAGTTCATCACTGTCACCCTCTGGTTCATCACTGCCACCCTCTGGTTCATCACAGCACCCTCTGGTTCATCACTGCCACCCTCTGTTTCATCACTGCCACCCCCATGGTTCACCACTGCCATCCTCTGGTTCATCACTGTCACCCTCTGGTTCATCACTACCACCCTCTGGGTCATCACTGTCACCCTCTGGTTCATCACAGCACCCTCTGGTTCATTACTACCACCCTCTGGTTCATCACAGCACCCTCTGGTTCATCACTGCCACCCTCTGGTTCATCACTGTCACCCTCTGGTTCATCACTGCCACCCTCTGGTTCATCACAGCACCCTCTGGTTCACCACTGCCACCCTCTGGTTCATCACTGCCACCCTCTGGTTCATCACAGCACCCTCTGGTTCACCACTGCCACCCTCTGCTTCATCACTGCCACAGTCTAATTCATCACTGCCACAGTCTAATTCATCACTGCTACCCTCTGGTTCACCAGTGCCACCCTCTGGATCATCACAGTCACCCTCCGTTTCATCACTGCCACCCTCTAGTTCATCACAGCAGCCTCTGGTTCACCCCTACCACCCTCTGGTTCATCACTGCCACCATCTGGTTCATTACAGCACCCTCTGGTTCACCAATGCCACCCTCTGGTTCACCACTGCCACCCTCTGGTTCACCCCTGCCACCATCTGGTTCATCACAGCACCCTCTGGTTCACCACTGTCACCCTCTGGTTCACCACTGTCACCCTCTGGTTCATCACTGCCACCCTCTGGTTCATCACTGCCACCCTCTGGTTAACCCCTGAAACCCTCAGGTTCACCCCTGCCACCCTCTGGTTCATCACTGCCACCCTATGGTTCATCACTGCCACCCTCTGGTTCACCACTGCCACCCTCTGGTTCACCACCGCCACCCTCTGGTTCACCCCTGCCACCATCTGGTTAATCACTGCCACCCTCTGGTTCATCACTGCCACCCTCTGGTTCACCACTGCCACCCTCTGGTTCATCACTGCCACCCTCTGGTTCATCACTGTCACCCTCTGGTTCACCACTGCCACCCTCTGGTTCATCACTGCCACCCTCTTGTTCACTACTGCCACCCTCTGGTTCATCACTACCACCCTCTGATTCATCACAGCACGCTCTGGTTCACCACTGCCACCCTCTGGTTCACCACTGCCACCCTCTCGTTCACCACTGCCACCCTCTGGTTCATCACTGCCACCCTCTGGATCATCACAGCACCCTCTGGTTCATCACTGCCACCCTCTGGTTCACCACTGCCACCCTCTGGTTCATCACTGTCACCCTCTGGTTCATCACTACCACCCTCTGGTTCATCACTGTCACCCTCTGGTTCATCACAGCACCCTCTGGTTCATCACTGCCACCCTCTGGTTCATCACAGCACCCTCTGGTTCATCACTGCCACCCTCTGGTTCATCACTGCCACCCTCTGGTTCACCACTGCCACCCTCTGGTTCATCACTTTCACCTTCTGGTTTATCACTTCCACCCACTAGTTCATCACTGTCACCCTCTGGTTCATCACTGCCACCCTCTGGTTCATCACAGCACCCTCTGGTTCATCACTGCCACCCTCTGTTTCATCACTGCCACCCCCATGGTTCACCACTGCCATCCTCTGGTTCATCACTGTCACCCTCTGGTTCATCACTACCACCCTCTGGTTCATCACTGTCACCCTCTGGTTCATCACAGCACCCTCTGGTTCATCACTGCCACCCTCTGGTTCATCACTGCCACCCTCTGGTTCATCACAGCACCCTCTGGTTCATCACTGCCACCCTCTGGTTCATCACTGCCACCCTCTGGTTCACCACTGCCTACCTCTGGTTCATCACTTTCACCCTCTGGTTTATCACTACCACCCTCTGGTTCATCACTGTCACCCTCTGGTTCATCAGAGCACCCTCTGGTTCACCACTGCCACCCTCTGGTTCACCACTGCCACCCTCTGGTTCACAACTGCACCTTCTGGTTCATCACAGCACCCTCTGGTTCACCACTGTAGATTATGGGGAGAAAGCACACCTGCCCAGCCTCAACCGGGGGCTGGTTAATGTTTAACTGAATTTGAGCTTCAAGTCCGGCACCTGCTTCCTTATCTGTAAGTGCTTCCTGTTGTGGTTGAATATTTTGTGACAGCCTGGAGCATTGTGCCATACTTGTAACTATTCTCTGACCCGCTTCGAGGGTCAGAGCAGGGTCAGAGAATAGTTGCAAGTAGGCAACGAGGCGCCTCAGGAAGCACTTACAGGGTTACAGCAGGTGCCCAAGTTGTAGTTAATTTCTTTGTAAGCATTTTGTAAATGGTTACAAAGAAATTAGCTTCAACTTGGGCACCTGCTGTAACCCTGTAAGGGATGTATGACGTTATAACGCATACTTTTACTCCGCAGACCATTACAACGCGACTTTTACACCGCATACCGTTACAACGCATAGCGCCTTGGGGCGCTGGATAGTGGTAAGTATAATTTACTATTCTAACTCCAGTCCCCGTGGACCCTAGGGAAGGTGTTGGATAGTAAATTATACTTATTACCTATCCTAGAGCGCCCCCCAGCGCAATGCGTTGTAATGGTATGCGGAGTAATGGTCGCGTTGTAATGGGTCTGCGGAGTAAAAGATCCGTTGTAACGGGTGTATACCCCCTGTAAGTGCTTCATGTACTTCAGTTTTTGAAAATCCGTCCCGAATGCGATTTCGCGGATTTTTCTGCAATTTCGCGAGATTCGCGGGCCGCGAAATTGCAAAAATTTTTGCAAAAGGAACGGATTTTACGCCCATGCTTAATAACATTCGTGATTCTATGTGAAAAAATTTCCGTTAACTTTTAAAATACAATAATATTCCTTAAAAATCACTACTGTAACTACAACACTTGTACTCAACCTTTTACAGGAGATGTCCAAGGACATGCAATACTGCTAACCCTAACGAGCCCTAAGTTAAAAATAGTGTCAAACGCTTTCTTCAACTAGGCCAAATCGCCCCTTTCCCACCATGGATTTTATTCAAACCACTTGCAGCCAAAACTAGGCATGCCCAGCGTTGCTCCAAGAACCCCCAACCCCCCCAAACACCAGGAACCCCCCCAAGCAGGCCGCCGAAAACACGAAAATGAGCAAAAACGGAAAAAGAATGTCACCATGGATTTTGTCCAAACCACTTCATTCCGATATTAGACCTTCCCAGCAATGCCCCAAGACCCGCCAACCCACCCGCAAAAAATCAGAACCCCCCCAAACAGGCAAAAAGCAAAAATGGAAAATCTCATACTTAGAATGTTTTCGGCCTTCTTTCAATTCTGTCCAAACACGCTGTGCAGCTAGGCCATAACTCCACTTTTCCACCATGGATTTCCTTAAAAACAAATACAATCAAAATTAGACTGTGCCAGCAGTGCTCCCAGACCCCAAAACCCACCCCAAACACCAGGAACCCCCCCAAACAGCCCCCCAAAAACAGGCAAGTGAGCACAAACGGAAAAAAAATTCCACCATGGATTTAGTCCAAACCACTTGATTCCGATATTAAACCTTCCCAGCAATGCCCCAAGACCCGCCAACCCACCCGCAAAAAAGTCGAAGACCCCCAAACAGGCAAAAAGCAACAATACAAAAACGCGCACTTCAAAATATTTAGGCCTCATTCCAAAATCACTCAGTGCGCGCGATGCAGCTAGGCCCTAACTCCCTTTTGCCACCATGGATTTTCTTCAACCCACTTGCAATCAAAACTATCCATACCCAGCATTGCTCCAAGACCCCTCAACCCCCCCAAACACCACGAACCCCCCAAGTAGGCCCCCGAAAACATGAAAGTGAGTGAAAACTCTGAAAAGTGAAAAACTTTTTCACCATGGATTGTCTCCAAAACACTTTTATCCGGTATTAGACCTTCCCAGCAATGCCCCCAGACCCGCCAACCCAGGCGAAAAAAAGTAGAAGACCCCCAAACAGGCAAAAAACAAAAATACTAAAAAGGGCACTTAGAAATATTTAGGCCTCATTCCAAAATCACTCCATGCGCGCTCTGCAGCTAGGTCCTAACTCCCCTTTGCCTTCATGGATTTTCTTCAAACCACTTGCAATCAAAACTATCCATACCCAGCGTTGCTCCAAGACCCCCCAAACCCCCCCCAAACACCAGAAACGCCCCCAAACAGGCCCCCGAAAACACGAAAGTGAGCTAAAACTAAAAGAAAATTTCACCATGGATTTTGTCCAAACCACTTGATTCCGATATTAAACCTTCCCAGCAATGCCCCAAGACCCGCCAGCCGACCCGCAAAAAAGCAGACACCCCCCGAACAGGCAAAAAGCAAAAATGGAAAATCTCATACTTAGAATATTTTCGGCCTTCTTTCAATTCTGTCCAAACGCACTGTGCAGCTAGGCCATAACTCCACTTTTCCACCATGGATTTCCTTAAAAACAAATACAATCAAAATTAGACTGTGCCAGCAGTGCTCCCAGACCCCAAAACACACCTCCAAACACCAGGGACCCCCCAAACAGCCCCCCAAAAACAGGCAAGTGAGCAAAAACGGAACAAAAATTCCACCATGGATTTAGTCCAAACCACTTGATTCCGATATTAGACCTTCCCAGCAATGCCCAAAGACCCGCCAACCCACCCGCAAAAAAGTCGAAGACCCCCAAACAGGCAAAAAGCAAAAATACAAAAACAGGCACTTAGAAATATTTAGGCCTTATTCCAAAGTCACTCCGTGTGCGCTCTGCAGCTAGGCCCTAACTCCCCTTTGCCACCATGGATTTTCTTCAAACCACTTGCAATCAAAACTATCCATACCCAGCATTGCTCCAAGACCCCCCAATCCCCCAAACACCAGGAACCCCCCCCAAGCAGGCCCCCGAAAACATGAAAGTGAGCAAAAACTCTGAAAAGTGAAAAACTTTTTCACCATGGATTGTCTCCAAAACACTTTTATCCGGTATTAGACCTTCCCAGCAATGCCCCCAGACCCGTCCACCCAGGCAAAACAAAGTAGAAGACCCCCAAACAGGCAAAAAGCAAAAATACAAAAACGGGCACTTAGAAATATTTAGGCCTCATTCCAAAATCACTCCATGCGCGCTCTGCAGCTAGGCCCTAACTCCCCTTTGCCAACATGGATTTTCTTCAAACCACTTGCAATCAAAACTATCCATAAACAGCGTTGTTCCAAGACCCCCCAACCCCCCTCCAAACACCAGGAACCCCCCCAAGTATCCCCCCGAAAACACGAAAGTGAGCAAAAACGAAACACAAATTTCACCATGGATTGTGTCCAAACCACTTGATTCCGATATTAGACCTTCCCAGCAATGCCCCAAGACCCGCCAACCCACCCGCAAAAAAGCAGAACCCCCCCCAAACAGGCAAAAAGCAAAAATGGAAAATCTCATACTTAGAATATTTTCGGCCTTCTTTCAATTCTGTCCAAATGCGCTGTGCAGCTAGGCCATAACTCCACTTTTCCACAATGGATTTCCTTAAAAACAAATGCAATCAAAAATAGACTGTGCCAGCAGTGCTCCCAGACCCCAAAACCCACCCCAAACACCAGGAACCCCCCAAAAAGCCCCCCCCCAAAACAGGCAAGTGAGCACAAACGGAAAAAAAATTCCACCATGGATTTAGTCCAAACCACTTGATTCCGATATTAGACCTTCCCAGCAATGCCTCAAGACCTGCCAACCCACCCGCAAAAAAGTCGAAGACCCCCAAAGAGGCAAAAAGCAAAAATACAAAAAACGGGCACTTAGAAATATTTAGGCCTCATTCCAAAATCACTCCGTGCGCGCGAGGCAGCTAGGCCCTAACTCCCCTTTGCCAACATGGATTTTCTTCAAACAACTTGCAATCAAAACTATCCATACCCAGCGTTGCTCCAAGACCCCGCAACCCTCCCCAAACACCAGGAACCCCCCAAGCAGGCCCCCGAAAACACAAAAGTGAGCAAAAACGAGAAAAAAAAATTTCACCATGGATTTTGTCCAAACCACTTGATTCCGATATTAGACCTTCCAAGCAATGCCCCAAGACCCACCAACCCACCCGCAAAAAAGCAGAACCCCCCCAAACAGGCAAAAAGCAAAAATGGAAAATCTCATACTTAGAATATTTTCGGCCTTCTTTCAATTCTGTCCAAACGGGCTGTGCAGCTAGGCCATAACTCCACTTTTCCACCATGGATTTCCTGAAAAACAAATGCAATCAAAATTAGACTGTGCCAGCAGTGCTCCCAGACCCCCCGACCCAGCACCGCAAATATAGAACACCCCAAAGAAACCCCCAAAAACCTGCAATACTGGTATAATCAAAACAGGGCAAATTGCGCTGTTCACAAAAAACACAAAAAACAAACAGCAATTGGTTTCAACAGAGACAGACAGCCATTGCTGTCCACTGCATGCCATCTTCTCATTATTCATTACCTGTTCAACTTTTTGTCCGCATCTTCTTTGGAAAGTGAGGGCCCACAGGAAAGCCTCTCCTGTCAATTTCAGAAGTAAGTCTGTCAACAATCAGCAAGCATGTAGTCAGTCAGTAATTTCAGTCCCACTTGAGGGGACTCGTCTACGAAGACAAAGTTTATTTATTCTCCATAATCCATCCATCTGCCTTGAGGGCAATGGATAGGGGGAGTCTGGAGGAGGAGGATAGAGGAGCACGATTGATTTGTGAACGTGTGAACATCAGGAATGCAGACTGCGGCACCTTTAAATCAATAAGGAAAATAAGATGAAGACAGTGCTGATGATGGACTTGTTGTGATTAGGTGATTAGAGTTTTGTTGTGGTAAAAGCTGCAAAACAAAGAAAGACACACAACAATAAAAGTGAATAAGTACGGAAAAAAAGAAAGTAATTTTCAGGCCTCGGTGTCAGGGAAGTAGAGCTCGTCCTCAAAGTCTATTAATTGAGACGGGAGTAGGTCTGGTGACAGAGAAGAACTTCCGTCGGCGTCACCTAAGTCGGTGTCCTCTTCTTCCTGTGTGCATTCACGTATTTTGTAATCGGTGGTATGAAGTGCTGATTCATCTTCATTATTGTTAATCTCTCCACATTTTTGGGCGAGAGGTGGGTCCTTTTTGAAGTTACAATGGCACCAGCAGCACTGAAAACACGTTCAGAAGACACGCTTGCGAGTGGGCAAGACAAATAATTTAGAGCCAGGTTGCTGATCAGTTGCCATCCAGACCTTTTCCTATACCAATACACCAATGGGCTCTCATTAAGACAGACCTCTGTTGGGTCATCCAGATAGGCCTGCACCACTGACTCAAGGTTCTCCAGGGTTGCTCCACTTTGCGTAAAATCGGTGGCCTTTGCAGCGGTGGACTGAGCAAACCCATGCTGAGTTAGCCAATCCGCTTCCGGCAATATTTTTTTTGGGCTAGCTTTGCCCAAAGAACAGTCCTTCCTGCTGACTTTACGCGTGAAGACCTCAAAAGGACGATGCATGTCTGTCAGGCTTGCAATTAGCTTCCATTCCTCCAACTCTAGCCTCATTTCTTTGTGAGTAGAACCCAGTTTATAGACATACTCATTTATTACCCCCCACTGCTCAGACAGACGCTCAAGCATGTAAAAGGTTGAGTTCCAACGTGTTGCCACTTCCTGGATTAGTCCTTTGACTGGCAGTTTACGTTCATGTTGAATGCTCCTCAGCTGCTTCCAGGCCTTAAAAGAATGGCTGAAATGTGTGCAGATTCTTCAGCAGATGGTCAGTAATTTGATGACTGGCTCTTCTTTTTTCAAGAATTCTTGCACCACGATGTTAATACTGTGCGCCAAACACGGCACTCTGAAATATCCACCATCAGTCATGGCCCTAACTATATTACTGCCATTATCCGTGGAAACATAACCAACTATGCGATTTCTTGGATGCAGCCATTCATAGACCTTCCTGTTAAACTCCTCCAAAAGGTTACGTGCAGTGTGAGATTGTTCCATGGCAAACATGCCTACTGTTGCATGTTTGCGAGTAGCTTGAAAAACTTTCTCCGTGTCAACACTTGCTTGTTTTAACTGTTGTGCGACCCCTGCAAAAGAGACCCAGTGTGCAGTGATGCACATGTAATCATGGGCTTGGCAACTGGTCCACATGTCTGTTGTCATGTGGATAGTGTGAACAGCACTCTTCAGAATAGCTGTGCCAATCACCTCCAGCACATCTTGATGTAGTGCTGGAACAGCAACCCTGGCAAAATAGGACCGGCTAGGAACCTTCCATTTAGGGCAGACTGTTGCCACCAATTCAAGAAAACCCACCCCTTCCATGAAAGAGAAAGGGAGAAGGTCCAGCACTAGCATTTTAGCCAGCTTTGCGTTATACAGAGGTACCGTTGGGTGGCTGTGTTCAAATGGCGCAGCGGACAAAAACAGGCTGCTAATGGTGGGCTGGACCGTTTTACGTGATGATCGTGCAGACTTCACACCCATTAGGCTCATTGATTTAGTTTTTTGAATTGGTGTCTGTCCCAGACTCTTAGTGTGCCTCATACATGTTGCAGGGGTAGAGGGTGTGGGCGCTACCACTGCAGTGCTGCTGCCAGGGGTACTGGGTGTACCAGAAAAAATGTCGGTCGGTTCTTGACTTCCCCCCTGCACAATCAGCCCCTCGTCAGCATCAGATGCAATGTTAATGGATACATTTGGATCAGTTCTACTTTGGACTTCCTCGATCTTACTTAGGTGCGCATACCACTGGATAGGGTGGTGTTTTTTGAGATGACCACTCTGGCCTCCGGTACCAGAGTTGCTACCAAGCTTACCCCGACTAACTGATACTTTACAAATCGAACAAACGACCATATTTTCCGCCTTTTTGCTAACAGTAAAGAAGTCCCAAACTGGGGACTGGAAATGTCTGCTGGTGGCGGAGGTGCTACTTTGACTTTCAGTGCCAGATGAAGTGGAGGATGGGAGTGGCTGAATTTGTTTCTGTTGTTCACTTACAGCACCACTACTTGAGGTAATGGAGTTCGAGCTGGATGGAGGTCCCTGCCGGCCCTTCTGACGAAAAAATATGGAAGCTGTAGGTCGATTTGGTGTTGTCGTTAACTGCGCTGGTGGTGGTACCAGTGCCACACCGCCCACATCCCGCTCAGCATCCATTCGGGATAGGGTGAAAATGTTTGTCTGCTGCATGCCCGCTGTGGCTGGAGTGACGCCTGTGATGACTGGGTCATCCTCAGACTGTTCATCAGCAGCAGAAGACACCACTTATTGTTCATCGTCATCAACCATAAGTCGAAGCCTTACGGGAACCTTCCTTTTAGGCTTAGCTACCTTTGTCTGCTCATGCCGTGCCTCACTGTCAGACTGCATTGCTGGGTTCCAATCATGATCAAGGTCATCAGAATGAAGGGGGCTTGAAGAAGAACTCGTAGTAGTAGTAGTAGCACCCCTCCTTGACCTTTTTCTTGCTGGGGATCTGGAAGACAATGGATCATCCTCAGGAGGAGTGGCTTCCTCGGATGATACCTCCACTTGAATATCAATTTCCTGATGTGACCCTACTTCTGGAGGAACAAGCGTTGTAGGCAGTTGTGCCGCTCCATGAACCTCTAGTTGTACTTCTCTATGCACCTCTACTTGCGCCTCTCTTTGTGCATGTACTTGCGCCTCTCCTTGCCCATGTACTTGCGCATCTCCTTGCGCATGTACTTGCGCCTCTCCTTGCCCATGTACTTGCGCCTCTCCTTGCCCATGTACTTGCGACTCTCCTTGCCCATGTACTTGCGCCTCTCCTTGCCCATGTACTTGCGCTTGTACTAGTTGCACTTGTGGTTGTCGTTGCGGCTGTGGTTGTTGAACACTCGTCAGCTGAGTTACACCCGGCGTTGATTGGATGGTACTTTCTTGTGATGAGCCAACATCACTGGTCGATGGTGATTGAACAACCAAAGTGGCTGCCTTTGCGGCACTCATGGGCTTGGGCCTAACTTGGCGTGGTGGCATTGAGCCCAATGAAGCGGAGGTGCTGCTTCCAGCTTGGTCCCCGGCAGACACAGCTTCTGCTGCAGGTGTAGTTTTTTTTCTTCAAAAAAAGGTGTCGGTGGGCACACCAGTCTCCTTGGTAGGTGGTACCACTTGCTTCTTCTGCTCCTTCTTACTGGCAGTGGCACTGGCAACTTTTTTTGCTGAGGCGCTACGGCCACCTTTCTTTGGGGCCATCTTCTTCAGATGTCAGAACAGCAGGCCGCAGTTGCACGAGTTGCAGAGTTGTCTTGTCTGTGGCCACAAGTGACGTCACGTGACGTTGTGCTGCATACACCGCTGCAGGACTTCTTACTGGCACTGGTGGTTCTCTTGAGCACCTAAAGGCAATGAAAGCCTGAGGAACATCAGTTAAACACCCCAAAAAGTCTAAATACACACAAAAAACACCACAGTCCAATGTCATCCATGGCCTCAATGATGTTTAAATTCAAGACGCCCCACAGAAAGACTTGGCCCATGCACCACTCACTACCCCTGGGCCTAATGGTTGAAAGCAAGGCAAAGTGGGTGCAGGCCTGAGCACACTGCCTGGCTTCAAAATGGCCCCTTGACCCCAACATATGGCCAGGCCCTGCCTGGACCAGGCCTCAAAATGGCCCCCACCCACATGGCCATGCCCCAACACCACCCCAAAAAGTCTAAAAACACACAAAAATCACCACAATCCAATGCCATCCATGCCCTCAATAATGTTTAAATTCAAGACACCGCACAGAAAGACTTGGCCCATGCACCACTCACTAGCCCTGGACCTAATGGTTGAAAGCAAGGCAAAGTGGGTGCAGGCCTGAGCACACTGCCTGGCTTCAAAATGGCCCTTTACCCTAACCACATGGCCAGGCCCTGCCTGGACCAGGCCTCAAAATGCCCCCCACCCACATGGCCAGGCCCCAACACCACCCCAAACAGTCTAAAAACACACACAAATCACCACAATCCAATGCCATCCATGCCCTCAATGATGTTTAAATTCAAGACACCCCACAGAAATGCTTGGCCCATGCACCACTCACTACCCCTGGGCCTAATGGTTGAAAGCAAGGCAAAGTGGGTGCAGGCCTGAGCACACTGCCTGGCTTCAAAATGCCCCTTTGACCCCCACCACATGGCCAGGCCCTGCCTGGACCAGGCCTCAAAATGGCCCCCACCCACATGGCCAGGTCCCAACACCACCCCAAAAAGTCCAAAAACACACAGAAAATCACCACAATCCAATGCCATCCATGCCCTCAATGATGTTTAAATTCAAGACACCCCACAGAAAGACTTGGCCCATGCACCACTCACTACCCCTGGGCCTAATGGTTGAAAGCAAGGCAAAGTGGGTGCAGGCCTGAGCACACTGCTGGCTTCAAAATGGCCCCTTGACCCCCACCACATGGCCAGGCCCTGCCAGGAGTAGGTCTCAAAATGGCCCCCACCCACATGGCCAGGCCCCAACACCACCCCAAAAAGTAAAAAAAACACACAAAAATCACCACAATCCAATGCCATCCATGCCCTCAATGATGTTTAAATTCAAGACACCCCACAGAAAGACTTGGTCCATGCACCACTCACTACCCCTGGGCCTAGTGGCTAGTGTGGCTTTACAGGCACCCCAAAATAAAAAATAAAAATTCCACATATAGTGAGCTAAAATTCAATGACATAAATGAGATTTAAGTTCAACAAAAGTCACGGAAACAGTTGTATCATGCACCCATGACTAACCCTGGGCCTACTGGATACTGTGGCTACAGTTTTAAGATTGTGGTTGCAGCAACTGCAATGCCCCAAACAAACAACACCAACTGACTTGTAAAATCTCAAATCCAAAAGTAATCCAAAAACTCCAAAGTCCAAAAAGTCCGCAAATACAAATATCCAGCAGCAGCCACAAAAAGTAATCCTTCCAGCTCCAGATCCAAATGAAAAGTGACCAGGAGATGGACAAAGCACTGGGAGGAGCCTGCTGGACAGGAACATGAAGTTGGAGACTCTGGGGCACTACCTTCCTCCCCCCCCAAAAAAAATTGACTCCTTGCACAAAAAAGTGCAGCCAAATCTCAATATGAGGAGTTATTCTGATCAAAATCATGATTTTCAGAAGGTTTATGCTGCCTGCGATGGATTTCTTGTGCAGAATTGCAGTTTTTGAAATTTCGGGAAAGCGAGCTGTTCAAATCTCCCGCCGGAAGTCAGCTGCGCGCTGCATCTACGTGTTCGGCATTGTTTACTCCCGCGATGCGTGATCGCGGGCCCTTATGACGTACTCCCGTTGTCAAACTCTCGCTGTGCAAGATGGCGGACCACGATGACGGAATTGCGGTCGAACAACTCTCGCGCGATCACGCAGCAAGATCCAAAATGGTGCAGCACACGCAAACCGGGAGAAAAACAACTCGCGGACTCAGAATCACGGTAAGTCAACGCCGGGCGCACGATATTGTATTTTTCAAGCGCGACCAAGCAAAAAAATCTGCAAGCTTGAGAATTTACGGATTTTTTGGCAAATTCGCTGGATTCGCCAAAAATCCGCAAATTCCGCAAACGAAACGGATTTTACGCCCACGCTTACTAGATACTAAAGTAACTCAGTCGTGCTTTTCTCAGAAACCCCTTTTTTCCTGTAAAATACTCCAATAGACGTCTGGAGTGGGTAAAAGGATAAAATATCCGCCATAACTGAATAGGACGAAAATCCTATGTATTAGTTTTTGGTTACAGTGTTCCAAAATATTGTGCACCTTATCTTTGTCTCCTTGAAACTTGCTCTGCAACTTTCATTAAACAATGTCGATTAACTGCGACAAAACCGCAACCGGTGGAGCTGCAGCTGATGCAGCCATACAAGTTTTAAACTTTACAGGTTTCAAAGAGACCTAAGATGATGCTATAAGCATTCCAGAAACTTTAAGGAAAGCCATCACTATAAGAATCATACGAAATGGCCTATCATCTAGAGGTGGTAGGGTAGTTTTTGTGATGGAGGCACACAAATATCATCAGACAGAGGTATTCTATTCATGGATAGTCTTCCCTGAAGCAGATCCAAGAACAAAAGTCTTTCACTTCTACAAAGAAGATGAACCACCAGAGGAATACATTCCTTTCGAGGATGTTGAAATTCCACTAACATACCAAGAGCATGCTCTCTGGTTTAAAGGCCCCGTACGGATTAATGAACCTCCTTGGATACTATTTGCCTGGACACACTTGGTGTAATAAACTGTTTGAACAAAGGTTGTAAAGCGCTCTGATACCTTCGGGTCTAGCTAGCACTATAGAAAACTCCAAATAAATAAATAAATAAATAAATAATACACATCACATTACCAGGCTCGGTCCACTAGGTAGACCAGGAGCAACATGGCCGTTATTAGCCAGCTATACACCACATAATGCCATTGTACATATCACAGATGTAGAACTATTAGTTCAACTAAAAGAGCTAATTAAAATTCACAGAGAATTGGTCCAATATGTCATGCGGACTCTTACAACCCAACTGGCAATTAAGATTCCGCAATACACCCCTTACCAGGGGAACACAAATATTATTACACCACAGACACCACAATCAGTCATTGGTAAATTATCTGCAATATGGGAACACATCCCATTCTGATTAGCTCACAAAATTACTCAAATCGAGGCAGTATTTCCTGATACTACCCCTCATGAGAAACACAGAATTCTAACAATCTGTTTACCAATGGAGATCGCACCACATTTGGAGGACTGCGACACTTGGGGTACAGTCTTTGCTGCAATCTACACCAAAACACATGGTGTTCCGTCTATGACGTGAAGAAACAGATTCAAAATGAATACGGGGCAGAGGCTGCTTTAAATCTAGGTATGAAACTACTGAAAGATTTCAAACAGGTCTCAACAATAATATTAGCTAATATTAAAGGGGAAGCAGCATCCATAGCGATCCGCCAAAAGTTAAGATAATTTGATGTAACTGAGCAACCAGATGAACTGGCCAGAATAAATGTAAATTCCTATGAAGAACTAGGAAGATACCGTTTCGGTGATAAACCAGTGAAACCCCAACTGACTGAAAGTCCTGAAAACTTCTTAATTAAAAACACTCCTACTCCTCCCAAAAAGAAGTAGGAGAACACTAAACAAACTTCTAAAGAGAAGCGTTCTCAATCCCGAGGTAGGTCTCCTCAAAAGGTGCCCTCTGAAAGGAGGTATAACCTCAGGAATAGGGATAATTTGAGAAAACTTGATAGATATCAAGATACTGATACACGTTCCTCTCGTACCTTTCAGACTTCATCACAGAAATCGGAAAGAAGAGGATGATCAGAACAAAAGGAGGAACGCGTGAAGTCCAAAGACGACCAGCACGTTCCAAAAACTAAGAAAACTCAATTCACCAAAAAGAAGGTAGCAGGTCTAAAAATCAGTCATGCCGAGGATCTTGAGGACACAACTCAAGAACCGGAAATGGGCTCAAACGATGTTGGACAGCGCAGCAGAAGGCACCATAGCTCGCAAGAACTTGAAGGATCATCTGGAGACAGTGGACTTGAATGAGTACATCAAGTTTGAAACTGCAGATACCAGGGTTAGTGTCCCACATAAGTTATATGAAGTAACACTCCGGATGGAGGGGGACATAACTAGAAAAATAAGAGCACTCTTTTGGGAGAAGCTCTCTCAGGGTTATGACATTCTTTTAGCTGAACAAGACTGCCCACCTGAACTTGTCAGGGAGTGCCCAGATGTTGAAGACATCATTATGCCAGCTTTCTCCAACCATATTCCAATTCATAAACAATATACCTATGCCAGGAAATGGCAGTAGCCCAGGCTCCGGTGTTATATAAAAATCATGTAGGATGGGATGAGGATTCTCCTCAACATAAAAATCAAGTTAAAAAATCAACCTACTGCTCAAAGGCAGTATCCAGTTAAGCAAGAAGCTAAAAAAACAGGTCAGGGAGATATTAGATCAACTTGAATACCAAGGGGTGATTGAAACATGCACCTCGTGCATGAACAATCCTTTGTGGGAGACATCCATGACAATGCAGGCTTTACACTGCGCTGCCATTACGACGCTGCCATCACAACGCAAGTCGTTACAACGACTTGCGCTGGATGGCACCAGATACTAAGGTATAGTAGATTTACTATTCCAATACCTTCCCTACTGTTGCGTAGGCTGGAGTTGGAATAGTAAATCATACTATTCCAAAATCCAGCGCCTACAGCGCAAGTCGTTGTAACGACTTGCATTGTAATGGATGCGCCGTAATGGCAGCGCGGTGTAAAAGCCCGACGTACATCCATACTTTGTTGCAGACTAAATACAGGCATGGTTACTTCCACCCGTACCAAACGTCACAACGATTTCGTGGAAAATCGGCTTAAGCAGTTAGGGAACTTCCCCTTGCTTGAATATTGATTTGTCCAAGAACTCATGTACTTTGCAAAAAACAACTATTCCGTAGGGGTTCTTTCCTGACGTTATTATGCCCGACTTTACTTCAATCTATGGAATTCCTAAACACCTTCAAGGTATAAATATACAATCACTTGATATGGCAAACTACGGTGGTTTGGAGCAGTTTGACTATCTACTTGCCCGACGCAGCTCGCTGCAGCAAGTGCCGAAGGAAGCCGACCCTCCAGCTGACGCACTGATCAAGAGGCTGCCCTTCTCCTGTTGAGAATCCAGCTCCAGTGTTTCCAAGCTCCCCTTGCGGGGTGTTGGGAAATCGAGTCCTGAGACAGAGATACCAGACCTCCTTCCTTCTAAACCAAGGTATGGAGCTGATTAGAACCTAGAGAAACCTTTGGTAGATTCTTGGCAAAAACAACTAAACCTATGCTACACAATACTTACTTCTTCCCGCGTACTAGACTTAAGTTAGATACATTGGAGTAGGCGTATTTAGAAGCACCAGTTGAGAATTTCAGTTAATGTTATTTATGTATGTATTTTTATATTGCTTAAAAACCATACAATGCTTTTACAGTATCATTTTATAATACTATTCTCGCTGTATGAATTATACTTTGCAGTCTGCTTAACGATTGTAGCAGTTCACTTCTCTTGTATTCGAAAGAAGACTGTTCAATTAACCTTTTTATTGAAAACGTCCGTCTCTCTATTTTTCTGCCAACGAAGCATGCACGATTGACTTATCTATTGTTTCCGCGACTCTAGAGATATATTTCTTATTCTTGGGAAACAAAGTTGTCAGAAACTAATCCCTTCTTGTGAATTCGAGAAAGTTTCGAGTGACCTCTGAGCTAGCTGGTACTCACTATTAAGTTTAGAATATTCGATAGAGACCTAGTCGACCTCAGTCCTACGTCTAATCTATCGGATATATTATTCCAATGAGCAGAGCCTATTGGGAATATAGGAACTACACTACAGAGTGAGAGCTAAAAACGTATGTGTAACATGTGGATGGGTGCAGAGGTGGATGGAGCTGAGGGCAAGATTTGGGGATAGTGAAGGAGTGAAAAAGGTTTTTGCAGATTGCATTGATCGGATGAGGCAAGGGCAATGGGCGGATTCGGTACAGGAGGGTATTGGTAGAACTGGATAGCTGGTTCAGTAGGATGAAAGGGGCTTCAGATGAGATTCACTTGAGGTGTGAGTAAGGAAGGATGGACCAGGAAGGTAGGGGGGTGCTGGGCAAGAACGTATCAGGTGAGTGAGTGAGAAGAATACTGAGGAAGATCTGTGGGTTGAATGAAGGACTAAAGCAATCGGGAGTGGTGGAGAGGAACAAAAGTGTTAGACTGAGGATGTTTTTCAGAACTGTTGAGGAGAAGGGATGGGTTGAAGGGTGAGTAGGCAGTGTAAGATGGATCTATGCATAGATGCCAACTGACCCAATTCAGGTGGGAGACTCAGATTTCTAAGCCAAAAAGGACTTTAGTGTAGCAGTCTCATCCTTGAAATCGCCACTAATACAAAGAAAGCCTAAGGAGAAAATACAGTCCCCTGATTCTTTTTTCAAAATCACCCTCATTCTAATTGCAATATGATGGCATGTGTATCTGTGTGAAGTGTGAATGATGGAGAGAGAGGAGAGCCTGGTTGTGGCTGGAGGGAGGTGAAGGGTGGGAGAAGCTGAGAAGAGAAGGGCTGTGGGATGGAGAGGGTGGCAGATGAGATGGTGACTAGATAGGGTTGTAGTTAGGTGTGTCCTCATGGCAAAAGTGGAGAAGGTCTAGAAGTGAGAAACAAATGTGTTCGCCAGTAGTGGCAATATCGACAAACAGGTCTCAGTGGCAGAGGAAGGGAGGGAGGGAATCAAGGAGTGATGATAAAAATAGGGCTGCATGGGGCAGTTTGCATAGGGAGTCGTTTTGTTTTTAGAGCACCTACATAAAATAGTCTTTTGGTGAGTAGAATGTAGCCCCATGTTTGATTTTTGAGGATGTAGTAACATTTCCTTCTGTCACGCTATGTCGCGAGTGGGCAATATGGGATGACTGGGAGGATTTCCAGTAGTTGTCTACATATCAGTCCATCGGGATAACCCTGCATCTGAAATGCTGCTGCCAGAGGTGTAGCGCAAAATGGTGAGGTCCCCCTGCAGAATGTCACGAGGTGTCCAGAGCATCCTATATCTCACAGATATGTATTGGCCTGGGCTGAACGGGGGATCCTTGAAATGCTGGGGGGCTCCCTGCAATGCAGGGGCCTGTGCAGCGCCCCTGGTAGCTCCATAGGCAATTTGCACCATATTTTCAAGAAGCTCCAACTTCCTGGGCATAACCAGTGCTCCTTACTTATGCCATACCTTCCCCCACTGTGGTCATTCGAACCTGAAAATACATCTGCTCTTTGCTCATGATTGCCTTTAACACCTGCCCGCCTATTTGTTACACTCTATAGTCTTCCTGATTTCCCATTTAATGCGGCGATCCGAGGATGCTTAATCTGGCCCCCAGAGACAGCTCTCTTTTATAGACGGATCACCATCCTACAACAGGCGGTCACATTGCATTACTTCCAGCAAGTTAGCTCGCAGTGCCTCACCTCCCTCCTGACACGGATAAGGGGAGTCGGCAGCGGTTCATGCCGTGTCACTGATACATGCTGCGCATTGTCCCTTCAAGATGCGAATTCAGCCTTCAATTCGAAGAGACACTGATTGGCGGAAGGAGAGAAAATCCGAAATAGACATAGTTGCAACAATTCATTACTTAGATAAGGCCAGGGGGACACAAATGGGTTCTGAGCACTGCCCCAAGAGAAATATCACCAAGCAGGAGCTAATCTTCTTATAAACATTAGCTATTTTATTATGTATTTTCTTATCAGATGTGTGCCAAGCCAGCCCGCTAAGCTCTTAAAGTGTGAAGAGAATGGGTTTTCGAGTGAATACTGATGAGCGCCCATGTTTGCTTCTTCGGACATTTCTCCTTGACTTATGTAAAGGCTAATTTCGTTTTCATCTATTTTTTTTGCTCCAGTAAATCCGCCTTTCTTTGTTTACCCAAATCTCATTTCACAAATACCCCCTTACATCAGTGTTTTTTCTTTGTGCTTCTTTCGACTGCTTATTTCGGTGAAGATGCCTCAGTTCTTTGTCTTCTAAGCAGTGTCAATGTTTACACTTTCAGGGCCCATCCGTAGTGTTTTGGTTAAAATTTGTATTTAAAGTGTGTGTCTAACAGCCATAACCCCCATTCAACTTTGCAGCATATACTAGGTTACAAGATCATAATAAGATACAATACAGCAGCATAGTTTTGATACGGACCAACATAGGGCTCAAAATATAGTTAGGAAAAAATGCAGCCCGTCTTAACCCAACCTTTGTCCTACTTGTAATTATGTTTATAAAAGTTTATTTGAAAAGGTGGCTCTTTTGAACAGTTTGAAACATGCAATGCTCCAATTAAGGGTGTCTCTCCAGGCGTGACTCAAATGTCATACTAAGAAATGTTTGTGTGAACTCAAGCTGTATGCATGTTGTAAGCGAGATTCTGGGATAAAGGCGATCCATAACACTCCTCTGCGCCGTTAAACTGTGTAATAATAGCACATTCTTTACAACAGTTAGAACATGCATAGTGTGGTATAAACCACTACATAAAAACCTGCTATTACTACTATTAATAATGATATTAAAATATTACACCATTTGAATATTGAGAACTCAATTGAAGCCAATAAGGGCGTATACGGCACTTCTGATCTAACAAGAAGTGAAAGATGCTTCTTAAGGGTAAACAAGTAGATTGTTAAACTAGAGGAAAGAGGCCGCATTGTTATGTGAGCACCGCCGAGCTTGCACAATCTAAACAGTTTTTAATTAAGTATAGAGGTTTATTTAAGGGACACCTTGCTGTTTGCATCAAGCATTAAAGGGTAAGCTACAGATTCATCAAAGAAAACTGCATAAGCAGATGAATAGCAACCCCAACACAACATTACAGCTTAGACAAAAAACAAGATAACATTTCTAAACCAATTTAGTTATATTAAACTGACTTTAATGATGGAAATTATAAAAATGTCAAGTCGATCTAATGCAGGAATCAAGAGTTATTAAACTGAATTGGAATGTTGTTGGAATTAGCAGCATTTTTTCAAAGTAAAATGTTACACACGCCTATCAGCTGGATAAGAGTCTCAGAAGTATTCTCCGGGGGCCCAAGACTGTATTGGTGTTAACAATGAAGGTAAGCAATCCCACCTTTAAATGAGCATAGTTCTTAGAAGATGATGTCCTCACTCATAGCTGACAATATTCTAGTTTTCAACTAGTTGATGCTTAAATATCCAGATTGTCAGGACCAGTGTTTTAACTTTTCCCTAAAAGTTTGAGGAATTTTGGAGCATCATGTACGATGTTCTTGGATACTGGACCACTAGATTAAATAGGAAGAAGTCTTTCCATACTTCTCTGGGTCACAGAGTTTAAAGTACAGTCTCTACTGATATTTATGATTTTCTTTCAATCAGATACCACGGTTGGGCGGAATTTGCGATGTTGCCCTACGCAAAATTCCGCAATACGGCAAGAAATCTCAGCGAGCACGCTGAATTTCGCGTGCTCGTGGAGATTTCTTGTCGCGCCCGTTGTAATCTATGCAGGGTCTCAGAGGCAGACGAGCATCATGCCAGAATGAATCCTGCCCTGCATATTTATCCAAGGAGATGCCACCGTTTTGTACAATTCCTCTACTTAGCTGGAGTACTTTCTACTGGTTAATCAGTAAGTGCTACCTCGTTGGGTAAATGTATAGTGCTTTTCCTAGATGACAGCTGCCTAAAGGGCCAGTGACCTTGTGTGTATGTAACTTTGCCACCGCTCCAAAGGCGCCGGGGTCCTTTGAGTGAGCTGTCCATCATAGTAGGGAAAGGGCAGGAAGACTCTTTGCATACCACAAGAGTATGTGGGGTGGGGCAACACGGGCAGGGCTTCTATGCAAGTTCACATGCCTCTTGTTTAATGGTCAGAGAGCAATCAGGGCAGCAGATGAGATGAGGAGAAAGAAGCTCCTGGTCACAAGAACTACACAGGGATTGCGCTCGAGAAACTCACGGATGAAGTCCTCCATCAAGGATCACAGCTCATTTCTTACGGTAGATATGGGGGGAAAGCACACCTGCACAGCCTCGACAGTGCTCAAAAACTTTTTGGGCTGATTAATGTGTTATTGAATTTGAGCTGCAAATTGGGCACCTGCTTTATTTATATCTGTTTTGTGACAGCCAGGAGCATCGTGCCAGAAAGAATCCTGCCCTGCCTGCATATTTATCCAGGAAGATGCCATGTGCAACACTTCTACTACTCGTTCCGTTCTGCCGCAGATCGCGAAATTTTCGGCAATTCCGCCTCCTGTGCGGAACGCGGAATTGCCAAAATGTTCCAAATTCCGTGAGCAGAGCGAATTTGCCGCCCACCTTTAGCAGATACATCTGCCTTTCCACATCTTCCAAGCCCCAAGGAAAGAAGTCCAGACAGCAGACCCGTTTCTCCTGGCTCTGGACCTCCTTTGTCCTTGTAGGGTTAGGGAATTCCAGACAAAGCAGGAGACACTGCTGCAAAGCCTTTCACCAGGTAGACTGGAACTTTTCCAGAATAAAGGAAGAAAGGAAGAAAGCCCACAGCATTCTGTTTTCTTCCGCTTTTTCCAGTCTTTAATTGGGAAGTTGTTGAAAATCTAGATTGGCAGCATTGTCTAAACAACTCAGAGTGACGTTCTCCCTTCCTTCCACACTGTGTGATCTAAAACACTTGAGGCAGAGTTTCCTCCAAGTATTAGAGGGAAAAGCATCCATGTAGATACAAATGTGTCATCTAAGCAGCTTGTGCCATTAGTGTGTGACTCACAGCTCACTTCCAAAAATGTCAAATGTGCCAGCCATTAAAATGGGTAAAATAAATACATTACATTTTTTTGCGAGGAGCAATTGCAGTGCAGAGCTTTTTGCAAGTATTGGAAGCCCAGAAGTCCTAATTCCAGTTATCTAAGGTGCAAAGGTAAACCAAATCCAGTGGAAACGTGTCAGAAAGATTTATTTCTCACATTGAGGTTAAGCACTAGGATGTTATTTTTAGTTTGGTGAGTATTGTGCCATCCATCATATTTAGAGATTTCTACCTGCCTGGAGGAGATCCCTCCCTTCAGAGGAGCTGCCACCAATGTGGCTTCTCTGAAGCCAAATTAAGTCTGCTGAACGGCCACCATGTTTCAAGGGGCCCCTTAGCATAATGTGTTTCACACACAATCTTCCAATCAGGCAGTTTGTTTTGGAAAAAAAATACAAATAGCTCTGATACCCTTAGAGTTTTCTCTTGGTAATTTTATTTTATTCTGTTTGGGAACACTAGGTTTTCTCTAGTGGTCACAAACAGGAAAAAAGTACATCAGGACATGTGCCCTAAAGAGGACAAATGAGGTTTTTAGAGCGACCCCCAACGTCCACCAAACACTAAATTACCCCCTAATATATGTAACTTAAACAGAAACTTCACAACATTATACAAACATGAAAACTATTGTTAGAAGTTATGATATATTTGCCATACAACGTATACAAACACTGAATTTTACCAATTATTGTGAGCAAGGGAATCAGGAAATCATTGCTCATCAATGACACCACTAGTGACATCATATTGACACTTCTAAATCCATAAATGACTTTTCTTTTCCATATCTGCTTCTGGACGGTGGAAATAAAGCCCATCTATATTGGCATCCAGAGCAAAGGCATGCATATGTCAGTTCTTTTGACAATTTTGAAAAACTTCCCCAGAAATCAGTTTCCTCAAATGTGTATAAATGAAAGGCATTGCAGTAATGTTGAATACATTTTGGTGAATGCTGTTCATGCAAAAAATGTATTTAGCCCTTTTTTCCATGTTTCACATTGATTCTATGTTATTTTTATACTGAGGTGGTGGGAGGTGGGGATGGCTCCTATATTCTTTCTACATTTTCTTCTTCCCTGTCTACCCTCTCTTAGTCACTTTGACTTACCTTAATTTCTTTTTTCTGCTTCAGTCGTTCCTGTCCCATCTTGCTTGGCTATTTTTAATATGCCCTTAGCACCAATCTCTGTATCTTAGGACCTGTACTCATTCCTATACCCTAATATCTGTACCCTACCTCTAATTTGATACCTGTAACCTGCATCCTACCTCATTGTCTCAAACCCCAACTATACCATATCGTCGTAGCTCTATTTATAAGACTGTAGCTTTACATATACCTATGCCCTAACACCTCTAACATCACACGCACATTACTGTCTCTAGCTGTACCCTGATATTGCTACTCTTCCAAATAATCTAGCTATACTGTAGTGCTTGTACCACTTTCTATACTGTAGTACTGATAAACCAGCCTCAGAACACCCTAGCACCTCTATATATATGTACCTTTTGTTTCTACTACCCACTGACACCCTATTACATCTACCCATATCGCTAGCCTGACTCTACTCTTGACATCTTGTACGAGGTACCGATGCCTTAGTGCCACTATCCATAGGTGTATCCAAGAACCACTACATATGTGTGGTATATATAGCTGTACCTATATTCTAGTACCTCTGCCTATATCTTACTCTGTCTGCCTTTATATCTCACTAACTCCAGTACCCATGAATACACTAGCTCTTCTACCTACACCTTAGTAAGTCTGCTCCATAGGCACTAGAAATCTTCTCATACCTAAACTCGTATACCTCTACCATTACTTCTTCCCTTGCCTTTACCTTTCTAGAACCTTTCACACATCACTCTTATACTTGCTAAACTAAGTTGGCTTGCAATACAAAAGTGTATGTTTAAAGCTATGGTGAGTGTACATAGAATCATTTATCAGAAAACACCTAAATTCCTCACTGTAAATCTGACCTGCATTCTCCAGCTAGAAGACTATGATCTAAAAGGACAGGCTTTTTAACAGTTGCTAGAATAATCTAAGCAGGTGTAGTGATCTAACCCTTTCTTTGAACAATTAGGAGCAGGAGTTTGATTCCTGGACCTAGAAGGGTAGAGAGATCCTTTCATAAATAGAAGGAAAGGGGATACATATTCCTTATTCAATAACCAATAACCCATGTGGTATCCTCCAATCTAGGTGCCAATGCAGTAAGGAGATGACACTCCACCTCTACTCCACCACACTCAGTGGAGCATCGTGGTCTACACTGTCCTGGGAGAAATTGCTGTGTTTGGCATGCAGACCTGCAAACAGTGAGCATCCACCCTGCAGGTAGGGACTGTCAATCCACTTCAGGCCGATCGCCTGGCAAAGTTATTCAGGTATGGGAGCTCAGGCTAGCCTAAGAAATTGTGCAGAGCATGCACCCATTATGCTCTCATAGTAAGGGTAGTGATGGATAGAAGTATTAATATAGCACTTATATGGTCTTTCTCTGCGCTTGTCTCCAAAGAGGTTAATCAAGCTTATGCCACAGGATGGGCTCTTGCATGAGCCACAGCATTTTACTGATATGTAGGCTAGGATAAGTACTCATCTATTCACATTATACCCATTTGGTCTAGTCCACAAGTGCAACAACAATACCCGCTTAAACATGAAGCAAAAGCTTCAGTGAGAGAGACCCTCTGAAAGGTACACAACCAGGGAATGGAAGAACCCTTTGTATCTCCTATGAATATTCCTTTGTTTCCAGTTGCTAAACCAGATCTCTGTTATTGTATCATATTGTAATACATACATTGAGTCATCAGCGTGTTGAAATACATGTTGTTGAGAATTCAGTGGCAGATGCAGATGTCAAATCTGCAGTTAAGACTGTAACATTAGCTGTGATTACTCGGTCTCATACGAGTGTAGACAAATAAATAATGGCTGCTGTCAATGCTTCCTGCAGTGGCACCCCTATACCTAAAAAATATGCAGCAAAATATACCTGTCACTTAAGTGCCCAAAAAATTCCTTTTGCAACTACCTCTGGAGTGGGAGATCTTGGGATTCCCAACCAAAATTGCAGGCTAGAATTAGTTATAGTTACCCATGAGGGTGGAGCATCTACCCATGCTTGTGCGATGGCAATAATTTAATTAATACAGAAATGCTAATGCATAAGCAGGGAAAGCAGTATGTCCTTAGTTGTGACATTTGTCAACAAATTAAAGGCTCCACCATTGCTCGCCCACCACAGACATATCTCTTAATTTAACTCAAACTCTGCATTGTGTGTACCTAGATCATTGTGTTCCTCTAAAATTGGATGATGCATTTAAATGTATTCTACTTGCTGCAGATTCTTGCTCCAGATTCCTCTGGGTGTGGCAACGACGATCGGCTGACGCTTACACTGTTATTATAGATGTGCAAGTCTTCATCAAGACTAATGCAGTAGCTGCATTCCATTCGGAGAAGGGCACTGCTTTTTCCTCTAAGACAAACAGAAATACTATGCTAACCCTGGGTGTAACTATGCATTATTCTTCACCCGCATCCCAAGGGAAATTCAATAGTGTAGAGGAAAAACTGATACTTAAAGCAGCTAAAGTATTAGGTTCAGGTCATAGTTCGGCCCATGACTTGAATGGGTTAAAGAGAACTTTATATAATCTGCCTAGACAATCTCTGCTGGCCATAGTCCCTATGAGGTCATATTTGGCATCCAGATGTACATTCCAGATCTTGATGGTCCGGACACAGTGGTAGCAGATACACCTTTTGACATCAATGAATATGTGACGAGCGATCAAATTAACTTTTGAAAAATTCTGCCACTGACAGAGTAAAGGAGCAATCAGCACCTTTCGGCTGGATTCAAATAGTGGGGAAGCTAGTGCAGGAAAAATTGCAGAAAAGAAAACAGTTGGCCCATCACCTCCTTGCACCAGTGTCAATCCTTAGCATTTAAGGTACAAGAACAGCGATTTTGACACAACTTGCTGGTTGTAAAAGTAAAATAATTGTCTCTATTGATCAAGTGAGATTGCATCATGTGGCCAGTACAACACTGTAGGCCACACCGACTCCTAAATAGTTCCCTAACTCCTCTTCCTACAGGAATTTTCCCTACAAATTTTAAGCAAATCCAATGCTGGGGGGTGGGAGGGGGAAGAACTATTATTGATTCCTGTTACCACTACATATGCAAGCCACACATCGGATGTGAGTATAACACTTGCTTCTGCTGCTTCTGACAACAGAGTTTTTTATAATGAACCACATCTTGAGGTTTCTGCTAGTTCTCTTCTGCCAACTAAGGTTCCTGTTTTTCAACAGACCGTTTCTGGCTATTTTGTGGAAGTTGATGACTTTTCCTCTAATTCCTCTGAGACCTCCCCTTGACCGTGGCTGCAGGGAGATCGCCCCCCATGCCGTGCAGCCCCACCTGACTGCGCCTGTGTCTCTGCCCGTGTATCTGCCCAGCCACCGCTGCCACTGAGGAGAATCGAGGCCCCCTCCACCCCAGGCTACCACCTGTGCCTCATCCATGGTGGCCAGTGGTAGGCCGTCGGTTTGCTTTCCTGCTCTAGACTTGCTCTATATTGTACTTGCACCGTGCCCCTTCTGCTTGTGACCATCTTCTATTGTGCCTGTATTTTGTGACCGTCCTTCCTACGTGCTACTGCCACTCTCCTCGCCGCTGCTTCCCTTGCGGCCCCACCCCCCCTGCTCTAGACTTGCTCTGTATTGTACTTGCATAGTGCCCCTTCTGCTTGTGACCGTCTTCCATTGTATTCTGTGCCTGTATTTTGTGACCGTCTTTCCCGCATGCTACTACCGCTCTCCCCGCCGGTAATTCCCCCTGTGGCCCACTCGCCCTCTTGTCATTCCAGTCTTCCATCTGTATTTTATCATGTATTGTGCCCCATTTGCTTCTGTGACCGTCCTTATTGTAGTGTATTTTCCGCCACTTTGCCGCAGCTGCTTCCTCTGCGGACCCTCCCCCCCGCTCGCCCATTCATCCTTCCCCCCTCCCAGCTGTTCCTCCCTCTCACCTCCCCTTCTTATGGTGGCCGCTTTGCTGCCATGCAGCGGACGCGCCTAAGGCAAGCCCGTCTGTGCACGTTCCTGTCTGGAACGCGCCCAGCACCAGAACCCCTGGCCCCCGTGAACACCACAACGCCCGACTCCGCTATGATGCCAGCACCCTCCACGCGCTTAACCCCGGACGAGAACGCACCTGGTACGAGGCCTTCACCTGCCGGAACTGCAGCTTCACCAGCATCTGGCCCACCAAACCACAAACCCAAAGAACCCAACTACCTCATATAAATTCATCGAAAACAACCGCTCCGCCCGCAAACTCGCCGTCGAACTCTGGGACCTTCTCGACTCAACCTCCCCAGACGTTGCCTTCCTGACAGAGACCTGGCTGAACCCCACCCCAGCTTCTGACACCGCCATAGCCATCCCGGAAGGCTACAAGATCACCCGCAGGGACCGTACCAACATCATTGGAGGAGAAATTTCCATCCTCCACAGGAACACCCTCAGAGTCTCGACCAACACTGACGACACCCTCAGCACAGCTGAACACATGCACTTCCAAATCCACACCGACCCCAACACCACCCTCAGAGGAACCCTCGTCTACAGACCCCCCGGACCCTGACCGAAGTTCAGCGACTCCATCGCCAACTTCATCAACACATACGCCCTTGTCTCCACGGACTACATCCTCCTCGGGAACCTGAACTTCCACCTCGAAAACAATAACAACACCAGCACCAACACACTGATCACCAACCTCGCCAACCACGGACTCAAACAGCTTGTGACAACACCCACACATGCCGCCGGCCACACGCTCGACCCCATCTTCACCGCAAGCCCCCATGTCACCTTCAACCACACCACCGAACCCCACTGGACCGACCACCACTGCATCCACTTCACCTTCTGGAAGCCCACCATGCAACACCGCACCCAACAGACGCCTTGACAGGGCTGGAGCAAAGTCACCGAAGACTAATTAACCACCACCCTCACCCAGAACCCACTGCCAACTCCGCCACCCGCAACCTCAGACAATGGATCGACAACTGCACCAATACCCTCGCCCCACTCAAGACACCCTCCAACAGCCACACCAGTAAGAAAGCCACCTGGTTCACCGAAGACCTCCAGGCCTCCATACGAGCATGCAGAAAACTGGCAAACAACAGGCTCTGCGAACGAACACTGGACAGCCACGTAGTCCACAAGAACGCCATCCGAAGGCACCATCAGCTCATCAGAACCTGCCAAGAGGGCCTCATTCAAAGACTGCCTAGATAACAATGCACACAACAGCAAAGAGCTCTTCAACATCGTGAAAAAACTCTCCAACCCCAGCTCCAACACCAATGACATCCCGCCCTCGCAAGATCTCTGCGGCTCGCTGGCCACCTTCTTCCACCGCAAGATCGACGACATCCACGACAGCTTCAACGCCAACACCACACTGACAACCACCGCCCCCACGACCACCAACCACACCAACTGCCTACTCTCCGGGACCAGCATCAACGACGAGGACACCAGAGAGATTATGAACACCATCCACTCCGGATCACCGCTAGACCCCTGCCCTCACCATATCTTCAACAAGACCTGCACAGTCATCGCACCCCATCTCGGGAAAGTAATCAACATCTCCTTCGAGACAGCAACCTACCCGGAAAGCTGTAAGCATGCCGAGATTAAGGCCTTACTCAAGAATCCCAAGGCAGACCCCAAGGACCTCAAGAACTTCCGACTGATCTCCCTGCTCCCGTTCCCGGCAAAGTTCACCGAGAAAATCGTCAACAAACAACTGACCAGCTACCTCGAGGAGAACAGCATCCTGGACCCGTCCCATTCCGGGTTCCACAGCAACCAGAGCACCGAAACCGCCCTCATTGCTGCCACCGATGACATCAGGTTACTGCTTGACGATGGAGAAACAGCGGCCCTCATCCTCCTGGACCTCTCAGCCGCCTTCGACACGGTCTGCCACAACACACTACGCACAAGTCTTCACAATGCCGGAATCCAAGAGAAGGCCCTGGACTGGACCACGTCCTTCCTCTCCGGCAGAACCCAGAACGTCCGTCTCCCCCCTTCTGCTCCAGTGCCACCGAGATCATCTGCGGCGTACCCCAGGACTCTTTCCTCAGCTCGACGCTATTCAACATCTACATGGCATCCCACGCCCACGTCACCCGACAGTACGACCTCAGCATCATCTCCTACGCTGACGACACTCAGCTGATCCTCTCTCTCACCAAAGACCCTCACACCGCCAAAACCAACCTCCACGAAGGCTCAAGGCCATCGCCGAATGGATGATGAACAGCCGACTGAAGCTGAACTCGGACAAGACGGAGTTCCTCATCCTCGGAAACACCCCTTTGGCCTGGGATGACTCCTGGTGGCCGACCGCACTGGGAACCACCCCAACACCCACTGACCCCGCACGCAACCTAGGGGTCATCCTCAATTCCATTCTCTCCATGATTAAACAGGTCAACGCCATCCCCATATCCTGCTTCAACACCCTCCGAATGCTCCGCAGGATCTTTAAGTGGATCCCCACCGAAACTCGAAGAACAGTCACCCAGTCCCTCGTCGGCCAAGCTCCTGGGACGACTGCCATGCATCCAGAATGCCTCGGCACATCTGATCCTAGATATCCCCTGCTGCAGCCACATGACATCCCACCTGAGAGACCTGCACTGGCTCCCAGTCAACCAGAGGATAACCTTCGAGCCCCTCATCACGCATACAAAGCTCTCCTCAACACCGGCCCAGCATACCTCAACAGATGCCTCAGCTTCTACACCCCCACCCGCCAGCTCCGCTCTGCCGACCTCACCCTTGCCACAGTCCCCTGCATCCGAAGAACGACCGTCGGTGGCAAATCTTTCTCCCACCTCACCGCCACAGCCTGGAACACCCTCCCCACCAACCTACGGTAGACCCAGAACCTAGTGGCATTCAGAAGACTCCTCAAGACCTGGCTCTTCGATCAGTAGCAGCACCCCCCCCCCAACTTCTTGAGACCCGCATTTTATGTAGTGTGCTTTATAAGTATCTTGATTGATGGATTGATTCACAAAATTGTTTGTGTACATTACATTTTCTTTGGCTGAAACACACTTATCTTGTCAAATAAATACCAGAAAGAAGGTACCATGCACCTGAATACTATGGAGCTTCCCTAAGAGCAGCGCTCTTCGGAGGACCAAGACTCAAACGTGAGGAAAGGTTCCCAACTCCCCTGCCCCACTACAGCGAAATAAATTCACTCCCAGCAGGACAGGGGAAGGGGGAAAATGGAATAACAAGCGAGACTCCACTGCTATGCCTGCTCTCCTGAATTCTTAGCTAGGATGGCTCTGGCATCTGTAATTACAAAATAACAGAATTAACTTGTGTGGTTCTATCACAATGACTCCTAACTTACACCACCCCCACTCACTAAGCATACCTATTCTAAACAGTGGAATTGCCTCTCTCTGAAATGATGCTGGAGAAAATGCAGAGCTGGTTTAAAAGATGCAACAATTTCTAGGCAGGCAGACGAAGGTAGTTGGTAAGCATAATATATATATATTACCTACTGGCGGTCGCCAGTAGGTATATATAGTTAGGATTTTTTCTCTATGGGTTTTTTGAAAATTCTATGTCTAATAACTTTGGCGTTTGTGGACGGAATCGGCTGAAATTTTCAGGAAAATGGCACATTTTGTTTCTGAGCAGCCCTTGAAAATTTGGGGGGGGGTTCGTCCAGTGGGGGCCGAGAAAAAAGGGGGGTCCCAAAACGTGTTTTTAACATTGAGTTTTCCATAGGGCGGTTGGCCTCACTTTTAGCCCGAACGGCTGAATGGATTTGCACGAAACTTGGCAAAATTGTAGGGACTGGTAGCCCGATGTGCCTTTTGTAGGTCTCAATATATGTGCTCCAGTGGATTTTGAGAAATTAACGTTTAAAAAAAGATATATATCTGTAACAGCGGACCGGTTAGCGCTCTGGTTCGCGGACTTTTCGCGCAACGGAGCTTTGTGAAGCGAAGCTGATTGGTTCTCCGGCGTCTGTCAACATTCCAAACAGTCCGTAGCGGCCGCCATCTTGTCTCTCGGTAGGATCGAGAGACAAGAGGAGGTGAAAACAAAGGGGGAAATAACTATAAGGGGGCATAGTAGATCCTCGCTGACCCCCTAGGTTTGATGTGGAGGTTTTAAAAGGGCCCCGCGGGGCAAAAAAAAAACAAAATAATAATAATCGAACGGCTGAATGGATTTGCACGAAACTTGGCAAAATATTAGGGACTGGTAGCCCGATGTGCCTTTGCTAGGTCTCAATATATGTGCTCCAGTGGATTTTGAGAAATTAACGTTGAAAAAAAGATATATATCTGTAACAGCGCTCCGCTTCGCGTACTTTTCGCGTTACGGAGCTTTGCAAAGCTGATTGGTTCTCCGGCGTCTGTCAACATTCCAAACAGTCCGTAGCGGCCGCCATCTTGTCCCTCGGTAGGATTGAGAGACAAGAGGAGGCCAAAGCGAAGGGGGAAATGACCATAAGGGGGCATAGTAGATCCTTCCTGACCTCTTAGGTTTGATGTACCATTTTGCCAAGTTTGGTGTAATTCCGTTCAGCCATTCAGGCTGTAGACGTATGTAAATGTCCTATGGAAAATTGCATGGGGAAAACACATTTGAAAGTGTTGAAATTTAGAACCAATTAAAATGTTACTTTGGTTTTGTATTTGTGTGTGATGAAAGTTAATTGGTTATGTATATATGTCAAATGAGAGGAAACCACAGCCATTTTGTGATACTACTGTCTGAGGTACATTTGTGAGGAATTTTTGGTGGTGAATTTCTGGTGTTTGATTTACACAGTACTAACACTTCTGCTACTTTTAAAAAGGTGAGTTGTTAATTTGTAAGGGGAACTATGTTGTACACTTGAAGATAATTTGAAAAATGTTTTCTGTTATTTATTTGCAGTCCTTCTGTTATACTAAATACTTGATGAAGTTAGTTTTATATTATGTATTACTAAAAACGATAAATGAAAGTGATTATTTTTTTCTGCAATTTACAGCAAGCAATTTCAAAATAAAATGGCTCACAATGAAGAGACCGTGGCAATTTCTTTTGAATTGTCCACTACATTGATTGAAATTGAGAGCACCAATAATGAAATATTGTCACAAGGAGGACATGACTTGTATGATTCCATTAGATTGATTGAAATGGACAGCACCAAGAATGAAATATTGTCACAAGGAGATGACTTGAATGATTCCACTACATTGATTGAAATTGAGAGCACCAATAATGAAATATTGTCACAAGGAGGAGATGGCTTGTATGATTCCATTAGATTGATTGAAATGGACAGCACCAATAATGAAATATTGTCACAAGGAGGAGATGACTTGAATGATTCCACTACATTGATTGAAATTGAGAGCACCAATAATGAAATATTGTCACGAGGAGATGACTTGAATGATTCCACTACATTGATTGAAATGGACAGCACCAATAATGAAATATTGTCAGAAGGAGGAGATGACTTGAATGATTTTTTTGATCAATCTCTTGATGGCGAATTTATCGAGTGTTTGGAGACCATAGAGTTACAAGAATCATCATTGCAGACTTTTAATGAGGAGATTCCAGATGAGATGATTGAAGAGGAAATTACTGATGAGGACATGTTACTAGTTGTTTCAAATTTAGAAAATTCTGAAGAATAAATTTATATTTAGAAATCAAAAATTGTTTGAGACATTATTTATTTTTATTTTTAATTTATGAGGTTGTAGCGAAGTGATTGTAGTATAAAATGAGACTTATAGTATAGAGTGCAACATTTTTATGTTACATGGTAAGTTTACTCATATTTACTTCCCTTCTGCCACTATATTATCTCCAATGTGTATTTGACATGTCTTCTTCATCTCCGGCCTCCTTTCTGTCAGTGTGTGTCTCCGATGCATCTTATCGCTGGTATTTTGTGTAATTACAGAAGAGAGTAAAATAAAATAGTTCGGAACGTGAAAAGGGGGCAAAGTAGAGTACTCCTCATCCCCTAGGCCTTTTTAGGCGGTCCCAAAAGGATCAGTTTCTGCTTTCCTGAGAGATTATGGTATGAGTTCCATATACCACAATAACTTGCATTACAACATGCAAGATATCTATCTCCTATTACCAACTTTTGGAGATATTCGCGCTAAGCGCGAATATCTCCAAAAAGTAACACCTGCCCTGAGCAGTTCTTAGCCATGTTATCCAATGGGAGGTGGATAACATGGCTAAGAGTATTAGCTCGGTAATGCATGAATATCGCTGAGTTTTTAGCGATATTCATGCATTGCGGCCGTTTATTATCGCATTTGCGATAAACCTTGATAATAGTAAGGTTTATCTTCGATAATTTCTGACGATGCTTAGTGGTAAAAAATTGGTTGGTAAGCATCGTTAGCGATAAATATCGCTTAACTTTGGTAATATGCCCCAACGTCTGTTAACGTTCGATTCGAAGGAAATGAGGAAGTGTTGAAAAACATTGTCTGCGCCATCTTGCCTTTTTTGAAATGCCACACTTTTGTCGTGCACGGCAGCCATTTTAGATGTCTTGACCAGACCCACTCTCTGCACGCTGTCGATTCGTAGCATGGCTCCTCACCCTCGTAAGCATCTCCCCCAGGCACTGGTCACCACCGCTCTCTGTCTTATGCATGGGCAATAAACCTTCCCCCATCTGCGCTGCTCTTCCCTGAGAATCACACTCTGTGCCCGCCCGACACCTCCCTTTCGCCCTATTCACTACCGCACCCTCTGACACTCCTCTTCCTCTGTGTCCGAATGTCCAGGCCGGTCCTAGGCTATCAGCTAGCCCTGCAGATGTAGTTTATGGCCCCAGCTGTAAAGAATCACCCCTCTTCAAAGGAGTTATAGTAGATCAAGGCCCACACCCGATGTGATCCGTCACAGCACACGCGTTCCTACTATCTGAAAACCATCCTGTATTGTGATTGGGGAGGGGACCGAGCCTGAAGCGGAAGATTCCAGGAATGACTCTTTGTACATCAAAGTTTTTACAATTATGTGTCACATTAAAAATATATAGCACTCCAACAAAGTAGTAGGAATATAAAACTTTAATAACATATAAATATATACAACAAAACAAAAACAGTAAAAACATTAAAACAACGAAGAGACCGTGGCAATTTCTTTTTAATTATCCAATAGATTTATTGAAATTGACAGCACCAATAATGAAATATTCTTGTCAGTAGCGGTCTGTTGTGCGAATAGTTCCAAGGCAGCAGAACGCGCTGAAATCTAGATGGCACGAAAGTGATGTCTAGTAAGTTGCCGCCCAGCAAAAAACGGCGTGGGGCGCCGCGGGGGTGAGTGAGTCCAGTAGGCACCACAGCTATTCTTACCGGCATTGCAGAATTACTGCTGGGGACAATGCCTGTGCTGTAGCAGGGTCACAGCAGAAACAAAAAGGATTCTGTTGAAGATGTTGTTGGTTTTCAATTTGAAAACAGTTCTGGTGTCAACTGCTATGCTAATGTAGTGGTTAATGTTTTGTTTTCTCTAGAAAATGTAAAAGAGGGGGAGGCAGTCCAAAGTTCCGTTAAAAGGGCAAAGGAAAGGATCGGTGGTTTGAACTATCAGTCAAAAAGGGGAGGGGGTGCAATAATTTTTCCTACCGGGTCACACTGTGCTTTCACCGGAAGTGAGGTCTGCAGGATTGTAGTAATTCAAAGTGAGGCTGGCGCCAGCATGGGAGCGCCGACGTCCCGCGGATACAGTTTCGTCACTCCACGGGCGATCATGGCAGTCATTCCCCATCGGGGGTCGGAGACTCCCGCGGCTCCTCTAGAATCTTCAAGGTCGTGGAGGACTACGGTGGTGGAGTCAACCAGTGACCGGGCCATTTCTTTATGTTGGGCCCGCTCTTGCCAGGTCGACCGCCATTTTGAGAGTTCGGCAGCTACCGGCGATCGCGGGGTCACATGAGCGGACGGGCTCCACCCTGCCGGGCGAGACGTTGCAGCATGGCCACAGTGGAAGAACCGTTATCTAGGTCGTTCCGAAACTGTGCAGCACTGTAGTTGTTAGGATGCCACCGCCTGGAGCGCTGAGGGTGCAGCTGGGAAGCCTCCACCTGGGGAGGCGGGAGAGGCCTGTTCGCACCGTCTCTCCCTCCCAGTGCACCCCACGGCGTCTCGCTTGAGATTTGTTATGGCCGGACCAGGCGATGAGGACGAGGGGGGGGTCGGAGGCATGTGCAAGACATCCCCCTCCAGTGTTGTCGCAGCCATTATAAAAGAAAGAAGTGTCCCGTCCGTCTTCGGGCCGGGCTTCCGGTGGATGTCGGCCGGACGCCCCTGGCTCTGGCCCCATGAACGGGTTTCTTGGTTTATCGGCTGCAGCCGGATCCCGTCGGCCTCGGCCCCCCGACCGTTGGTGGTCGGACCGGAAGAGCATGTGGCGGGACTACCTGCAACTCTCAAGGGCCACCGCGGCCGGACTGGGAGAGAGAGGGGAGGGTCGAGGAGACATTCCCCCCCCCTGCAACTGTTCAGCGTTGTAAAGGCAATCCCCTGGCCGGGTCCCGCTGGTCTCGGCCTCTCCTCCGGCTACACCCTACGTTAGGATCTCCTGGCCGAGGCGTGGCAGCAGGACCTGCCTTATATGGGCTGCTCCCGGCTGGGCGTAGCCGGAACCCTGCCCCACCTTGGAAGTTTCCAGAGTGGGGGTGGATGTTCTACTGACTTGCATTTTCCCTAGTCTATCGATTTTTTTGGCGTGGCAGGCGGTGGGACAGCGAGGGGTGATTTGGTTTCTCTTACTGTTTTTCTGGTCTCTCACCACTGGCATATTTTAACGTTTTCTTGTTTCTAGGACATTAATAGGTTTTATCATTACGTTATGTTATCGTTTCTTTGTTCGTTGTTTAATAAAAGTTCATGTTCATCAGTGGCCTACTGATTTTCGTTTTCCTATTTTTTTCTTTCCAGGTTGTTTCATGGTAAAGTTTCTGTTAACAGGATACAGTGATCACTTCGTTATTATTGCATATGTCCTTTTCACTAGGGGTGCTCTCTGGTCGGGCCAGATGACGTATCTCTAGTAAATGGTCCGGGTGAAAAAGGTGCATCAATCAGTGGGGAGTAGATAGGCATGACAGATTAAAACGGGGGAGAACGGTCCGCATTACGTACCCTTTCACTACTTGCAAAGATTTTCCTACGTTTATTTGCAAACAGGGAATACCTCCAAAAAGAACTAATTCCCAAACAGTCAATGTTCGGACAATCAATCAATCAATGAGGAATGAAATAGGTACGACGTGTTAAAGGCTTGCGTTACCTACCCTTCACTATCTGCAAAGGGAGATAGAATATTCCTATTCTTCCTCGTTTGCAGGTAGAGAAGATCGTTAAGAGAATTAACTTCGAACAATTCAATGCTCGATTGAAACAATCAACAAGGGGTACTGTGAACACAAATGAACGCCGCTTATATACATAGGCATTGCTATTTTCAACAGGTTGTTCCTAATGTTTCTATTTTAGCGAGGTCAAAAGAGATCCCATTAGTGGCCTACTGATTTTGCTCGATTCCTTTTGTTTTTTTACACGATTTTTCGCTATCTGCAAAGACTAAACAGAGTATTGCGACTCTGTGCTTGTTTGTAAATAGAGAATGAACCAAAGAGAACAATCAATCAAATGGAGAGAGAAGCAGGCACGACGGATTACAAAGGGGGAAAGGGCTGCGTTAACTACCCTTCACTATCTGCAAAGAGAGAGTACTCCTAATAGAAATGAGGGGTGGGGGGCAGCAATCAAAGCAGATCAGTGTGCATAAACACGAAAAAAAAAATTCTTACCACGTACTTGACATTCGACAGCTTATGATATTTGCTATTAAAAAACCATTGAAATTCACTGAAAAAACCATAGGTTATAGACCATATATAGTTAGGAATTAGCATTTACAAAACCTTGAAAATTCACTGAAAAAACCATAGGTTATAGACCATATATAGTTAGGAATTAGCATTTAAAAAACCTTATTTTACTCACACAAAACCATTGAAATTCCATATATAGTTAGTTGCACTAACTATATATTGCGCACCCGCAATCCACTGCTGATGATGTCACATATTACATCATTCATGACATGGTCAGTGACATCACTGATGACATCACTGATGACATCTCAAATGACATCACTGATGACATCACTGATGACATCTCATTTGACATCAATGACCACATCACTGATGATATCATTCATGTGACAATACAATGCATCTCCTCACATTTTAATATAACCTCTGTTTCACCCAGTGTTAAAAACAGAGTATAATTTTTGAAACCATTGACACACCAATACTAGTTACTACATACGTACTCACTGATTCCTACGTCTACACACACATTCACTCATTCACCCATACAATCATTCATACATACAATCACTCATGTTTACAACACAATCATATGCACTCATACACCTATACAGACACTCACACTCTGCCACTCATCCATGGAGTTACTCACACACCTAGTCAGTCCTGTAAAGAATCAATCACACTTCCATTTTCTACTCTATACAGTTAAACATAGAGCACCTTACGTTTTCAACCATATACTAACACATACTTACTCTCTTATACAATCATTGATACAAGTACACATTGATCTGTACAGAGTCACACACCTCCCATCCAGCCACACACACACTCAGTCTCCCATGCAAATACTTGGGCAATCAATCAATAACCCATATAGTTACTCATATAGCTACTGATCAACACATGCAGCAGTTTACAGAACAACAGACATAATGATGCACAAATTAAGACAGTTTAGTCACTAACCCATGCACTCAGTGAGACACATTTAATCACTCACTCATACATTCAGTCATGCACCTACTAAATCCTTCGTCCAGACACTTATACATCCACTCATTCTTCAATATGTAAGACATATTTTAACTTTACAGAAACATAGTCACTGGATGTTGTCATCAGTGATGTCATCAGTGATGTCATTTGAGATGTCATCAGTGATGTCATCAGTGATGTCACTGACCATGTCATGAATGATGTAATATGAGACATCATCAGCAGTGGATTGCGGGTGCGCAATATATAGTTAGTGCAACTAACTATATATGGAATTTCAATGGTTTTGTGTGAGTAAAATAAGGTTTTTTAAATGCTAATTCCTAACTATATATGGTCTATAACCTATGGTTTTTTCAGTGAATATATATATATATATATATATATATATATTCACTGAAAAAACCATAGGTTATAGACCATATATAGTTAGGAATTAGCATTTAAAAAACCTTATTTTACTCACACAAAACCATTGAAATTCCATATATAGTTAGTTGCACTAACTATATATTGCGCACCCGCAATCCACTGCTGATGATGTCACATATTACATCATTCATGACATGGTCAGTGACATCACTGATGACAACATCCAGTGACTATGTTTCTGTAAAGTTAAAATATGTCTTACATATTGAAGAATGAGTGGATGTATAAGTGTCTGGACGAAGGATTTAGTAGGTGCATGACTGAATGTATGAGTGAGTGATTAAATGTGTCTCACTGAGTGCATGGGTTAGTGACTAAACTGTCTTAATTTGTGCATCATTATGTCTGTTGTTCTGTAAACTGCTGCATGTGTTGATCAGTAGCTATATGAGTAACTATATGGGTTATTGATTGATTGCCCAAGTATTTGCATGGGAGACTGAGTGTGTGTGTGGCTGGATGGGAGGTGTGTGACTCTGTACAGATCAATGTGTACTTGTATCAATGATTGTATAAGAGAGTAAGTATGTGTTAGTATATGGTTGAAAACGTAAGGTGCTCTATGTTTAACTGTATAGAGTAGAAAATGGAAGTGTGATTGATTCTTTACAGGACTGACTAGGTGTGTGAGTAACTCCATGGATGAGTGGCAGAGTGTGAGTGTCTGTATAGGTGTATGAGTGCATATGATTGTGTTGTAAACATGAGTGATTGTATGTATGAATGATTGTATGGGTGAATGAGTGAATGTGTGTGTAGACGTAGGAATCAGTGAGTACGTATGTAGTAACTAGTATTGGTGTGTCAATGGTTTCAAAAATTATACTCTGTTTTTAACACTGGGTGAAACAGAGGTTATATTAAAATGTGAGGAGATGCATTGTATTGTCACATGAATGATATCATCAGTGATGTGGTCATTGATGTCAAATGAGATGTCATCAGTGATGTCATTTGAGATGTCATCAGTGATGTCATCAGTGATGTCACTGACCATGTCATGAATGATGTAATATGTGACATCATCAGCAGTGGATTGCGGGTGCGCAATATATAGTTAGTGCAACTAACTATATATGGAATTTCAATGGTTTTGTGTGAGTAAAATAAGGTTTTTTAAATGCTAATTCCTAACTATATATGGTCTATAACCTATGGTTTTTTCAGTGAATTTTCAAGGTTTTGTAAATGCTAATTCCTAACTATATATGGTCTATAACCTATGGTTTTTTCAGTGAATTTCAATGGTTTTTTAATAGCAAATATCATAAGCTGTCGAATGTCAAGTACGTGGTAAGATTTTTTTTTTTCGTGTTTATGCACACTGATCTGCTTTGATTGCTGCCCCCCACCCCTCATTTCTATTAGGAGTACTCTCTCTTTGCAGATAGTGAAGGGTAGTTAACGCAGCCCTTTCCCCCTTTGTAATCCGTCGTGCCTGCTTCTCTCTCCATTTGATTGATTGTTCTCTTTGGTTCATTCTCTATTTACAAACAAGCACAGAGTCGCAATACTCTGTTTAGTCTTTGCAGATAGCGAAAAATCGTGTAAAAAAACAAAAGGAATCGAGCAAAATCAGTAGGCCACTAATGGGATCTCTTTTTGACCTCGCTAAAATAGAAACATTAGGAACAACCTGTTGAAAATAGCAATGCGTATGTACATAAGCGGCGTTCATTTGTGTTCACAGTACCCCTTGTTGATTGTTTCAATCGAGCATTGAATTGTTCGATGTTAATTCTCTTAAGGATCTTCTCTACCTGCAAACGAGGAAGAATAGGAATATTCTCTCTCCCTTTGCAGATAGTGAAGGGTAGGTAACGCAAGCCTTTAACACGTCGTACCTATTTCATTCCTCATTGATTGATTGATTGTCCGAACATTGACTGTTTGGGAATTAGTTCTTTTTGGAGGTATTCCCTGTTTGCAAATAAACGTAGGAAAATCTTTGCAAGTAGTGAAAGGGTACGTAATGCGGACCTTTCTCCCCCGTTGTAATCTATCATGCCTATCCCCACTGATTGATGCACCTGTTTCACCCGGACCATTTACTAGACATACGTCATCTGGCCCGACCAGAGAGCACCCCTAGTGAAAAGGACATATGCAATAATAACGAAGTGATCACTGTATCCTGTTAACAGAAACTTTAGCATGAAACAACCTGGAAAGAAAAGAATAGGAAAACGAAAATCAGTAGGCCACTGATGAACATGAACTTTTATTAAACAACGAACAAAGAAACGATAACATAACGTAATGATAAAACCTATTAATGTCCTAGAAACAAGAAAACGTTAAAATATGCCAGTGGTGAGAGACCAGAAAAACAGTAAGAGAAACCAAATCACCCCTCGCTGTCCCACCGCCTGCCACGCCAAAAAAATCGATAGACTAGGGAAAATGCAAGTCAGTAGAACATCCGCCCCCACTCTGGAAACTTCCAAGGTGGGGCAGGGTTCCGGCTACGCCCAGCCGGGAGCAGCCCATATAAGGCAGGTCCTGCTGCCACGCCTCGGCCAGGAGATCCTAACGTAGGGTGTAGCCGGAGGAGAGGCCGAGACCAACGGGACCCGGCCAGGGGATTGCCTTTACAACGCTGAACAGTTGCAGGGGGGGGGGAATGTCTCCTCGACCCTCCCCTCTCTCTCCCAGTCCGGCCGCGGTGGCCCTTGAGAGTTGCAGGTAGTCCCGCCACATGCTCTTCCGGTCCGGCCACCAACGGTCGGGGGGCCGAGGCCGACGGAATCCGGCTGCAGCCGATAAACCAAGAAACCCGTTCATGGGGCCAGAGCCAGGGGCGTCCGGCCGACATCCACCGGAAGCCCGGCCCGAAGACGGACGGGACACTTCTTTCTTTTATAATGGCTGCGACAACACTGGGGGGGGATGTCTTGCACATGCCTCCGACCCCCCCCTCGTCCTCATCGCCTGGTCCGGCCATAACAAATCTCAAGCGAGACGCCGTGGGGTGCACTGGGAGGGAGAGACGGTGCGAACAGGCCTCTCCCGCCTCCCCAGTGTAGGCTTCCCAGCTGCACCCTCAGCGGTCCAGGCGCCCGGAAAAGAGTTCTTCCACTGTGGCCATGCTGCAACGTCTCGCCCGGCAGGGTGGAGCCCGTCCGTTCATTTGACCCCGCGATCGCCAGTAGCTACCGAACTCTCAAAATGGCGGTCGACCTGGCAAGAGCGGGCCCAGCATAAAGAAATGGCCCGGTCACTGGTTGACTCCACCACCGTAGTCCTCCACGACCTTGAAGATTCTAGAGGAGCCGCGGGAGTCTCCCACCCCCGATGGGGAATGACTGCCATGATCACCCGTGGAGTGACGAAACTGTATCCGCGGGACGTCGGCGCCAGCCTCACTTTGAATTACTAGAATCCTGCAGACCTCACTTCCGGTGAAAGCACAGTGTGACCCGGTAGGAAAAATTGTTGCACCCCCTCCCCTTTTTGACTGATAGTTCAAACCACCGATCCTTTCCTTTGCCCTTTTAACGGAACTTTGGACTGCCTCCCCCTCTTTTACATTTTCTAGAGAAAACAAAACATTAACCACTACATTAGCATAGCAGTTGACACCAGAACTGTTTTCAAATTGAAAACCAACAACATCTTCAACAGAATCCTTTTTGTTTCTGCTGTGACCCTGCTCCAGCACAGGCATTGTCCCCAGCAGTAATTCTGCAATGCCGGTAAGAATAGCTGTGGTGCCTACTGGACTCACTCACCCCCGCGGCGCCCCACGCCGTTATTTGCTGGGCGGTGATCCAGCGGGCTATAGAAAATATATCATAAACTACGCTACCCAATTTCTGCCATCTAGGAGATAGACAATTCCTCCTCCGATGTACTTTCGTTCTGACCCAGTCTCCAGGTCTCAGATCATGTGTCAAAACTTTGTCATTTGATTGTGCTTCAGTTCCCACCTGATTAGACACAGAAGTTACCATATCAGATAACCTTTTACAGTAATCCAAAATTGCACTGTCATTTATGCTCAACAGTTTACCTACAGGTACAAAAGCTTGCCTCATAACTCTTCCCATCAAAATTTCATGAGGACTCAAACCTGTCTTTTTATCTGGTGTACTTCTTATTGACATCAAAACAAGTGGAAGAGCATCAGTCCACTTAACTCCTGTCTCTAGACACATTTTTCCAATTCTGTTTTTGATAGTTCCATTTATTTGTTCAACTACACCTGATGCCTCTGGTCTGTATGCACAGTGTATTTTCTGCTCAATACTCATAGCTTCGCAAATTAATTTCAACAGTTTGTTATCAAAATGACTTCCTCCATCACTCTCAATAGTGACTGGAAAACCGTACCTTGGGATGATTTCTCTGAGCATTAGTTTTGCTACTGTAATTGAATCACAATGTCTTGTAGGAAAAGCTTCTACCCACCTTGAGAACAAGCATACAATTACAAGTACATATTTCAAACAGTTGTGTAAGGGCATTTCAATGAAATCTATTTGTAACCTGGTGAAGGGACCACCTTCTCGACCAATTATTCCTGTCCCCACCACTGATTTTCTGTTTGGATTCATTTGTTGGCATGACAAACACCTTTGACAAAAAGATTCTGCAATGGTTCTAAATTTAGTATTGAACCATGTTTCTTTAAACAGTCTGACCATAGAATCTCTTCCTAAATGTGCAGGACCATGATATAATCTGGCCATGTCAGAAATCATGCAATTTGGTAAAACTACTCTCCCATCTTTGTAAACCCACACTCCATCTTCATCACGTTGTCTACAATCTGATCTTAACCACTGGTCTTTTTCTTCATCATCTGCTTCGTTTTGTAAATCTCTAATCTCATTCCATGTTTCTACAATAGTTGTTAGCATTAATGAATTTGAATCAGTTTCTGTGCTTCTATTCCGATTGTAAGAATAATTTTTCCTTGCACAGTACTTTGCTGTTTCATCTGCGAAGGCATTTCCTTTGGAAATATAATCAGTTCCTCTAGTGTGCGCTGCACACTTGACTATGGCAATTTCTTTTGGCAATTGTATTGCTTCAATTAATCTTCTAATGAAAACTGCATTTTTAATTGGTGACCCTGTTGATGTCATGTATCCTCTCTGTGACCAGAGTTGTCCATAATCATGCACAACTCCGTACCCATACTGACTATCAGTAATGATGGTAACTCTTATATCCTTTGATATTTCACATGCACGAATTAAAGCAATCAATTCAGCTACTTGTGCTGAACGAACTCCTTCAAGACATGATGCTTCTTTAATGTTTTCGACTGTACAAACTGAGTATGAAGCTTTCAAGACACCACCTTCGGATCTTAAGCATGAGCCATCTACAAAGTAGACAAAATCCGATTCAGGCAAAGGTCTGTCTTTGATGTCTTTTCTTGGTTTTGTGCAGAATTCCATGACATCTAAACATTCATGTTCTGTCTCAATGTCATTAACAATTTCTGAATCAGGCAGTAATGTAGAAGGATTCAGATTCAAACATCTTGAAATCGAAACATTATCTGCTCCTAGTATGATTTTCTCATACTTTGTCAATCTGCTACTTGTTAAATGTTGAGTCTTACCTCTTGTCAGTAATATTTCAACTGAATGAGGCACAAAAACTTTGACAGGAAATCCCATAATGATTCCTTCACTTTGTTCAAGGCTGATACTTGTAGCTGCAACTGCTTTTAAACAACCTGGTAATGCTTTTGCAATTGGATCAAGAACTGCAGAGAAATATGCAATAGGTTTCTTTAGGTTTCCATGTCTCTGAATTAACACAGATAATGCACATCCTTCTCTCTCACTGCAATACAGTTCAAAATCTTTCTCATAATTTGGCATACCCAAAGCAGGAGCTTGGCATAAGCTCTTTTTCAGGTTCTCAAAAGATTCCATCTCAACATCATTGAGAATAATTGGATCTTTTACATCTGATTTGGTCAGTCTTTGTAGTGGTTTCGCAATTACTGAAAATCCACTTATCCATTGTCGACAGTAACCTACCATTCCCAAAAACATTCTGACCTGTCTTTGTGTTCTTGGCGGTAACATTGCTTGAATCATTTTTATTCTCTCTATTGTTACTTGTCTTTTTCCCTTTGCAATTCTGTGACCAAGATATTTCACTTCCTGTTTGCAAAACTGTAGTTTTGCTGGGGACACTTTATGTCCTTCTTCTGCAAGGCGATTTAACAGAATTATTGTGTCTGTTACACAATTTTCTCTTGTCTTTGCAGCTATTAACAAATCATCAATATACTGCACCAACGTAGACCTACCTGGTAAGTCTAAATCTTCTAATGATCTTTTTAACAGTTCGTTAAAGATTGAAGGACTTTCTGTATAGCCCTGAGGGATTCTTGTCCATCCAAGGGTCTTACCTTGGAATCTGAAAGCAAAGATTTCATAACTGTCTGGGTGTAGAGGAACAGTAAAGAATGCATTGCAAAGGTCAATGACTGTGTACCATTCAGCATCATATGGAATCTGAAATAGAATCACTGCTGGATTTGGAACCACAGGACAACATGGAATAACAATTTGATTAACCTTTCTCAAATCTTGTACGATCCTAAATGTTCCGTTAGCCTTTTTAACTCCCATAATTGGTGAATTACAAGAGCTACTCTTCATTTCTTCCAATACACCTTGCTTGATTAATTTTTTAATTACAGGTGTAATACCTTCAATTGTCTCTGTTTTCATTTTATACTGTGGAGTGTTTGGAAATTCTATTCCCTGTTTCAATGCAATTTTAACAGGATCTACGTTTTTCATCAAACCCATCTCATTCCCAGTAAAATCCCATATTTCAGATTTCACTGTTTCTTTTAGCTCTTCAGGTAAATCTTTTTCTTCAAATGCAGGAAACAATTTTGTTTCTTCTGCTTCCATCATCATCATTGTCATTCTGTACAAACCATCTTCCTCCATTGTTTGTAATTCAACTCCTTCAGGAGAACAATATATTCTGCAATTCATTTTACATAGGATGTCTCTACCTAATAGATTTACTGGACTACTATTACAAACCACAAATCTGTGTTTGTCTCTGTAATTTCCAATTTCAACTGGTACTGGATCAGTTAAGTCTGTTTTAATTTGCTGATTACTTACTCCGACAACTTGGATGGTATCCCCAGAGAGAGGTAGGTTTTCAATTTCCACTGATCTAACAGTAGAACGGGTAGCACCAGTGTCCACTAGAAAAGTGATGTCTACATCATTAACTTTCCCGTTTACATAAGGACCAGACTGGTCAACCTCAAGAGTGGCTCCAACAACACACTCTTCCTCCTCTCTCGGGCACCGTCAGCAATAATCATCAGAATCACTGTCTTGGCTTTCTGTTAATAAAAATTGTTGTGAAGCATTTTGCATTTGAACCCTTTGCTGCTTTTGCTGTTTTTGTGGTTTTATTACCTGTTCACATCCCTGAAATCCCACGTTTGGATTATATTTTTGAACTCCCCCACAATTCGGAAAAGGTGGTTGTGGCAACTGGTCTTGACGATTATTCACCTGTTGTTGTTGCTGTTGTTGTAATTGTCGCTGAATATTAAATTCATTTAACCCCTGTTGCATCTGTAGCTGTTGCTGCACGTTAACACCATTCTGCATCTGTGGATTCAATAAGGGATTCTTTAAGTTTCTAGGAGGATGAGGACACTCGTCCCTCCAATGTCCAATTTCGCCACAATTAAAACAAGGTAATCTTTGTTTCAGCTCTTCTATTTTTGGGCTAAATTTCTTTTGGAAATTATTACCTTTAAACTTTCCTTGTATCTGGTTCGTATTTCCAGTTTGAACAAAATTAGTGTTCTTATTTCCCATGCTGGCAATCTGTTGCTCAGCTACCTTTACCTGTGCCCACATGGCTTTCTCCTTCAGCTTTTTCTGTTTTACTTCTAATTCATCGCTACAATATTTTGCCTTTCTCAGAATATCATCAATAGATAGTGCTTGCCATCCGACAATACTAGTTCTGATCATTTCTCCAATTTCAGGCTTTAGTCCATAAACAAATCTATAGATAAAATGACTCATGTCTTTCTCATCTAATTTTTCATAACCACTGTATTGTTTAAAGATTAACAGTAGTCTTTCATAAAAAGAATGAACTGATTCTTTTGTTTCCTGCTCTGTTCTCTCTATTTTAACCCAATCAACTTCTTTGGGTGGAATTTTGTTTTTCATCCAAACAATTACTTTCTCGTAAAAATCCATTACAAGTGGATTTGGGGCACCTGTTTCTTTAATTCGCTCAGGTTCTGTTTTTGGCCAACTAATAGATATTTTACATTCTGTCCAAAGATCAGATGGAACAACAATGTCAAAAAATCCATCCAAATCAATCCACAGAACTTTTGACACTTTGATAAATCTATCGACTTGCCTGTACCACTCAACAGGTTTCTCTCTTAATTTAGGAAAATCATTTGTGAATAACAGAATGTCTTGTCTCGACCATGGGACATGAACATATCCTCCACCTGCAACTTCTCTCATTGGAAATTGTTTTGACATTCTTTCTAATCTTTCATCTTCCTTCCTTTTAGTCCATTTCACTCTCCATTTGTTCAGTTCTCCTAGCTTTTTAATATAGACAATTAAATCTTTAATGTGAACTATTCTTCCCATTGAGTTCAAACTCTCAATGTCGCTTTCTGAGAAATCTAATCTGTAATGTTTTGCAAAATTCTTTTGTTTACTCACATCGATTTCAAGTTCTGCAGCTAGATCCTCTAATTGATCATATTTATTTTTCGTTTTCCATTGAATACTTTTGCAAATGAATAATAGTTCATCATCCCGATAGTAATTTAAACTATCTGGGCCAATTGTTCCAATTATTAATTCTTCAATATTTGCTTTTAATTTAGCCACATCAAGCTTTGGTGTAGTTACCCTGACTTCAGGACTTCCTACATCTGACATAGCACCCATTGGTGTTTTTGGAGATAAATCCTCATTAAAGGTTAAATCAGGCATTCTCGATCTAGAAGTGTTTAATTCAGTCAAGTCTGAATAAAATTTTTCAGCAGGCTTTTGAATTTCTGTATTTAAAGGAATAGTTAATCCAGTTTTGTTTGTATTTCTTTGATCAAATACAGGTTGAACAGGACCTATTGTTACTGGAACTGTGACAGCTTCCATGCCTTTTGTCATTCTTTTGATTAATTCTTCTTTAGACCTTAAGTATTCATTATAATCATCATCCTCAACATTTCTTGTTTCTCTTGTATAATCTTTTGGAGGTTCCCTTGCTCTTGGAGTCATTGAAAAATGTCTACCCTCATTTCGAGCATTCTCAAATTCTGGTCTTCTAGGAGTTTCAGTGATTTCACAATTATTTGGATAAAGTTTAGGAGCTTCACTAATTGGAGGTGCACTCGGTGAAGTTTCAGTAGAAACCACCGGAGTAGACCATGATCTAGGAGGTCTCAAAGGCTGATTAGGCTGTTTATTTCTAGCAGTTGTATATATTTCTTCCATAACTGCATCCTCAGATTCACTTTCCATAGATTTTCCTGTAGGAGAACCCATTACCATTTCATGAATTAAATACAATCCTTCACTCATGTTTCCCTGTCTCCACATTCGTAATCTATCTTCATGAGTTTCTCTTTTCCATGATGGATTTTTAGAAGGTCTTTTAATTCCACTAGCTTCTCTTTGTAACTGATACATCTCATCTTCCCACTCAACTAAAGCTTCAAATTGAGTTGGTCTCGGTTTAGGAACAAGAGCATTCATTTTCTCTCGTAAGTTTCTTAAAACTCTTACATTAAATGAACCATCATCAGGCCAAGCCAAAACACCATCGTTTTTAGTATAACGTTTCCAACTGTCGAACCATAAGACAGTATGATATCCGTATTCACCTTCCATGTACGCTGCAGGTGTTTTATACTTATGAAGTAGTTTACCACCTCGCGTTTCGATTTTCTTGTCAGGTGAAAATAAATTCTTAAATTTCTGAAATAATGTTGTCTTTTTCTCAACATGTTTAAAATGATAACTCATTTTTAAAAGTTAAATTTAATTCACAAAATCGTTCGTAAAATATTTCCGGGATGTTCCGCAAAACAACCAATCCGTGCGCGAAACACACCAACAAGCCAATGGCAGTTGAGCTACGTCAGTTTCCTGCTCAACCAATAATTTTGGAGATTTTCCTAAGGACCAATCAGCTCACAGGCCGTCAGAGACTCAGGAGCCAATCAGAATACAGCTTGTGACGTAGGTCACCCAATCCCAGCGCGGCTCTGTGACGTACACAGCAGCTGCGGTTTCTCGCTTCTCACTCCTGGCGCTTACCCCTCCTTCACAAAATCTTTTCACAGCGCCATTTTAAGAACACTTTTCAGTGTAAATTAATTCTTAACAATGACTTATAAAGACAACATCTGTTCGTTTCACTAATTAGGATAGTTTACACACATTCAAGTATCCACACTTCGGAATAGACGGCGCTATTCACACTAAGGATAATATTCAATTGTTAGTAGAGTAACCTTACCCCACCCTTCTAACACGTATAATTATGAACTCGCTTTGTTCTGAACCCACCGCGAAGTGAAAGTTCTAAGAGTTCCACTTGAACATAAAATACAATTCAAACTCGCACTTTTACACGGAAAATTCCCTAAATTCAAACACACACGAAATCCGTACAGGACTCTCACCTGTTTATAGAAATCATGCACCGTTAGCAAAATAACGACGTTATCCGTACAGGGCTCTCACCTGTTTATAGATATGAAACATGTACCCGTACAGGACTCTAACCTGTTTATAGATAATCATGCACCGACGTTAAATTTTACCCTTCATTCAAGCTCGGATATAACTAATACTCTCATCACAGTGAGTTTTATGGAAGGCGCTTTGTCCCTATTCTCATGCTGCTTTGATTTCTTAGAAAATCCTCACTATACAAGATTCAGACCTAGCCCTAAAACTGTGTTGCTCGGCGACAACACTATGGTACACGGCGATACCTCTTGTGATACTCGGCGATATCACTACAAACGAACAGATGGCTTGCGTGACTAATTTCTCGCCACACAATCTATACCGGTATAGCTTACAGATAGGCACGAAAAACGAACTTAACGAGTGTTAAAACATTGATCCTATTTTCATACCATGACGCAATCCTTAGCAACCAACATGTTACCTTGGTTACCGCTTAGCAACCATCAATTTCTGCTACCAGATAATTGATCCAGCGGGCTATAGAAAATATATCATAAACTACGCTACCCAATTTCATAACCTATAAACAAAATTCTAAACTATACATGGACCCATTTATGAACCTGATATATTTTTGGGCCTACTGAATCAGGTGGTCAGAATAAATCTATATACACATTATCTACACACTATATACATATTTATACATTTGCAGAAAGAATATTGTCATTAGAATAAAACCCAACCATTTAAACGACCACCATAGGCGACGTGATCTAGCTAATGGTAACCTATACTTCTAAATAACCAAGACCAGCTTGTTTGTCAAAAGTAAGATTTTATTTTCTAAATTATGGTATATAAGTTGTAAGTTTTATAAATGAAATTTATTAGCAACAAAGCAAGCATGATAGTAAGAATTAAGAAAAACACAGTTTAAGCAATTGAATCAGTTTAAAGAAATTATATAAAGTTTAGCATTTCTAAAACCTATTTCCCTAACTGAGCTAAAATAGACAGAAATTAAAGTAAAGTTCTTTGAGGATTCTTACGTGCTCCACGCAAAGTCCAGCAGCACATCACCCTCATCGGAAAGTCAGAAAGCAGCAGCCAGCCCAACCCTAAGGGCATGACTTTTTATACCTTTCTACGCTAACTAAACTAGCGAAGGAAAATTTTCAGAAATACTCGACGTCCCATTGGCTGAGAGTGACAAGTGACATGTCACCCGATTCTTAAAAAGTTCCACAAAATCATGTCTTACAAAGACCATTGTCTCTTCCACGTGAAGCCAGAGGCTTCCTGCGATTGCAACTTTGTTTTAAGTCATCCTCGCAGCTTCCATAGTCTTACAGTGCAACTTCCGCGGATGCCAAGTTAAGGACTGACAAAAAGTTCACTTTCGACCTTGGCCATGTCCGACAGAATGATGTCAGCTCATCAGTTTTTGCTTTGTGAATGCAGCTTCAATAAACGTTTTAATTCAGAATGGGCGTCTCGTGACTTTCTGCAGAATTACAGATCAGCTTTTATTTTGCGGCTCAAATAGCTAGGCCTCAAAAGCAGGCAACTTATGATTTCTAGTATAAAACAAACACAAGAAAAAGTATTAATGTAAGAAATAAAGTATATTCTGTATCCACCCCATGGTTTACTAAATAATTAACCCACCCGATTAATCAAATGTTACCTAGCCATTGCAAACAAATAAAGCAGCGTTTATATTTACCAGTCTCCGTTTTTCTATGAGACCCATATGCACCTAGAATAGTAGAAATGACATCACACAGACAAGAAAAAAGCAAAACAAGCACATGCTTATTTTAAATATGCAGCAGTTAGTAATGACAAAAACGAAAACAATAAATTATTTTATTATTTTGCACGAACAAAAAGATGCAACATTTATGCACGTTTATGAGCACACATGTTAGTCCCCCCACGTGTAAAGTTTAATCTAGGTTGTATTAGCACGACATATCACAAATCATTAATAATTTTATTCATGTTATGGAAATGTGACTTTGCGAGTTTAAACAAAATTTTGTTTTCTATCTCGCTCCATCAGCGGCAACTTGCTAGACATCACCTTCGTGACATCCAGATTTCAGCGCGTTCTGCTGCCTTGGAACTATTCGCACAACAGACCGCTACTGACAAGAATATTTCATTATTGGTGCTGTCAATTTCAATAAATCTATTACTGTTTTTGTTTTGTTGTATATATTTATATGTTATTAAAGTTTTATATTCCTACTACTTTGTTGGAGTGCTATATATTTTTTATGTGACACATAATTGTAAAAACTTTGATGTACAAAGAGTCATTCCTGGAATCTTCCGCTTCAGGCTCGGTCCCCTCCCCAATCACAATACAGGATAGTTTTCAGATAGTAGGAACACGTGTGGTGTGACGGATCTCATCGGGTGTGGGCCTTGATCTACTATAACTCCTTTGAAGAGGGGTGATTCTTTACAGCTGGGGCCATAAACTACATCTGCAGGGCTAGCTGATAGCCTGGACAATCGGACACAGAGGAAGAGGAGTGTCACAGGGTGCGGTAGTGAATAGGGCGAAAGGGAGGTGTCGGGCGGGCACAGTGTGATTCTCAGGGAAGAGCAGCGCAGATGGGGGGAGGTTTATTGCCCATGCATAAGACAGAGAGCGGGGGTGACCAGTGCCTGGGGAAGATGCTTGCGAGGGTGAGGAGCCATGCTACGAATCGACAGCGTGCAGAGAGTGGGTCTGGTCAAGACATCTAAAATGGCTGCCGTGCACGACAAAAGTGTGGCATTTCAAAAAAGGCAAGATGGCGCAGACAATGTTTTTCAACACTTCCTCATTTCCTTCGAATCGAACGTTAACAGACGTTGGGGCATATTACCAAAGTTAAGCGATATTTATCGCTAACGATGCTTACCAACCAATTTTTTACCACTAAGCATCGTCAGAAATTATCGAAGATAAACCTTACTATTATCAAGGTTTATCGCAAATGCGATAATAAACGGCCGCAATGCATGAATATCGCTAAAAACTCAGCGATATTCATGCATTACCGAGCTAATACTCTTAGCCATGTTATCCACCTCCCATTGGATAACATGGCTAAGAACTGCTCAGGGCAGGTGTTACTTTTTGGAGATATTCGCGCTTAGCGCGAATATCTCCAAAAGTTGGTAATAGGAGATAGATATCTTGCATGTTGTAATGCAAGTTATTGTGGTATATGGAACTCATACCATAATCTCTCAGGAAAGCAGAAACTGATCCTTTTGGGACCGCCTAAAAAGGCCTAGGGGGTGAGGAGTACTCTACTTTGCCCCCTTTTCACGTTCCGAACTATTTTATTTTACTCTCTTCTGTAATTACACAAAATACCAGCGATAAGATGCATCGGAGACACACAGTGAGAGAAAGGAGGCCGGAGATGAAGAAGACATGTCAAATACACATTGGAGATAATATAGTGGCAGAAGGGAAGTAAATATGAGTAAACTTACCATGTAACATAAAAATGTTGCACTCTATACTATAAGTCTCATTTTATACTACAATCACTTCGCTACAACCTCATAAATTAAAAATAAAAATAAATAATGTCTCAAACAATTTTTGATTTCTAAATATAAATTTATTCTTCAAAATTTTCTAAATTTGAAACAACTAGTAACATGTCCTCATCAGTAATTTCCTCTTCAATCATCTCATCTGGAATCTCCTCATTAAAAGTCTGCAATGATGATTCTTGTAACTCTATGGTCTCCAAACACTCGATAAATTCGCCATCAAGAGATTGATCAAAAAAATCATTCAAGTCATCTCCTCCTTCTGACAATATTTCATTATTGGTGCTGTCCATTTCAATCAATGTAGTGGAATCATTCAAGTCATCTCCTCGTGACAATATTTCATTATTGGTGCTCTCAATTTCAATCAATGTAGTGGAATCATTCAAGTCATCTCCTCCTTGTGACAATATTTCATTATTGGTCCTGTCCATTTCAATCAATCTAATGGAATCATACAAGCCATCTCCTCCTTGTGACAATATTTCATTATTGGTGCTCTCAATTTCAATCAATGTAGTGGAATCATTCAAGTCATCTCCTTGTGACAATATTTCATTCTTGGTGCTGTCCATTTCAATCAATCTAATGGAATCATACAAGTCATGTCCTCCTTGTGACAATATTTCATTATTGGTGCTCTCAATTTCAATCAATGTAGTGGACAATTCAAAAGAAATTGCCACGGTCTCTTCATTGTGAGCCATTTTATTTTGAAATTGCTTGCTGTAAATTGCAGAAAAAAATAATCACTTTCATTTATCGTTTTTAGTAATACATAATATAAAACTAACTTCATCAACTATTTAGTATAACAGAAGGACTGCAAATAAATAACAGAAAACATTTTTCAAATTATCTTCAAGTGTACAACATAGTTCCCCTTACAAATTAACAACTCACCTTTTTAAAAGTAGCAGAAGTGTTAGTACTGTGTAAATCAAACACCAGAAATTCACCACCAAAAATTCCTCACAAATGTACCTCAGACAGTAGTATCACAAAATGGCTGTGGTTTCCTCTCATTTGACATATATACATAACCAATTAACTTTCATCACACACAAATACAAAACCAAAGTAACATTTTAATTGGTTCTAAATTTCAACACTTTCAAATGTGTTTTCCCCATGCAATTTTCCATAGGACATTTACATACGTCTACAGCCTGAATGGCTGAACGGAATTACACCAAACTTGGCAAAATGGTACATCAAACCTAAGAGGTCAGGAAGGATCTACTATGACCCCTTATGGTCATTTCCCCCTTCGCTTTGGCCTCCTCTTGTCTCTCAATCCTACCGAGAGACAAGATGGCGGCCGCTACGGACTGTTTGGAATGTTGACAGACGCCGGAGAACCAATCAGCTTCGCAAAGCTCCGTAACGCGAAAAGTACGCGAAGCGGAGCGCTGTTACAGATATATATCTTTTTTTGAACGTTAATTTCTCAAAATCCACTGGAGCACATATATTGAGACCTAGCAAAGGCACATCGGGCTACCAGTCCCTAATATTTTGCCAAGTTTCGTGCAAATCCATTCAGGTGTTCGATTATTATTATTATTATTTTTTTTTGCCCCGCGGGGCCCTTTTAAAACCTCCACATCAAACCTAGGGGGTCAGCGAGGATCTACTATTCCCCCTTATGGTCATTTGCCCCTTCGCTTTGGCCTCCTCTTGTCTCTCGATCCTACCGAGAGACAAGATGGCGGCCGCTACGGACTGTTTGGAATGTTGACAGACGCCGGAGAACCAATCAGCTTCGCTTCACAAAGCTCCGTTGCGCGAAAAGTACGCGTCCTAGGACGCTGCCCGGTCCGCTGTTACAGATATATATCTTTTTTTAAACGTTAATTTCTCAAAATCCACTGGAGCACATATATTGAGACCTACAAAAGGCACATCGGGCTACCAGTCCCTACAATTTTGCCAAGTTTCGTGCAAATCCATTCAGCCGTTCGGGCTAAAAGTGAGGCCAACCGCCCTATGGAAAACTCAATGTTAAAAACACGTTTTGGGACCCCCCTTTTTTCTCGGCCCCCCCTTGACGAACCCCCCCCAAATTTTCAAGGGCTGCTCAGAAACAAAATGTGCCATTTTCCTGAAAATTTCAGCCAATTCCGTCCACAAACGCCAAAGTTATTAGACATAGAATTTTCAAAAAACCCATAGAGAAAAAATCCTAACTATATATACCTACTGGCGACCGCCAGTAGGTAATATATATATATAACATCAATGGTGATGTGTAGGACTTATCACCAGAGAGGAAACACATTTTCTAATGAATGATTTCCCTATTACACCAGTCCTTTACTTTCTTCCGAAAGTACATAAGCTAACCAATCCTGTACCTGGGAGGCCCATCATTTCTGCCCAGGGAGCAATAATGAAAATCTTTCAAAATATGTTGATTATTTTTTACAAAGCCATGTGAAATGCCTGCCTTCGTTTTTGAAAGATACAACAGACTTTCTTAACAAACTTAATGATGTGACCTGGAGTTCTGATTTTCTTTTGATTTTGATGGACATAGAGTCCCTTTATACTAGTATAAATCATTGCCATGGCTTGAGGGCGGTTAGACATTTTCTTGAGGATCGTGACATCTCCATGCGAGAACAAAATGAAATGATCTTGCAAAGTATCGAGCTGTGCCTTACTACCAACTTTTTTCAATTTGATGGTGAGATCTACCAGCAGTTGCGTGGAGTCACGATGGGTTCATGCTTCTCCCCCAGCTATTCATGTTTACATGTTGGCTGGTGGGAGAAGCATGTTCTCAGGACGGTGCATGCGCGCTGGTGGAATCTCATAGCACGCTACTGAAGATACATTGACGATGTATGTTTGTTATGGAAAGGGTCCAGGGATGAGGCAGACATGTTTATCAAAGATATTAACATGAATGATCTTAATTTAAGATTTACTGCTACCATTGACAACACAAAAGTCAAATTCCTGGATGTGTTATTGTATGTGGATGAGGGTGCTCTGCAGACTAAGTTACATCGTAAGTCTCCTGCTGGTAATTCGATCCTCCTTGCGCAGAGCTCTCACCCTAGACACTTAATTAACAGTATACCATACGGTGAGTTTATTCGAATACATTGAATATGTAGCTCTGAGCAGGTCTCTAGGGAATGTCAAAATGAGGCTTTCAAGAGATTTTTGTTGAGAGGGTACACCAAGGAACAACTGACGAAAGCACTCAGTAAAGCCAATGACAATCAAAGGGAAACTGTTCTCCAACCCAAGTGTGATATAATTTCAACTGATACTGAGAATAGTGTTAAAAGTGTCAGGCTGATCACCACCTTTAATGTACAGGAGCAAACCATACGGAGAATTATCTATTCTGAATGGCCTATAGTGATGACAGATACTATTCTTGGGCCTATTCTCCCAAAATTGCCAGCCATTACCTTTAGGAGGGCTCCCTCTATGCTGGAAGCCCTGGTAAAATCTATGCCTGAGGTGAAGGCCAAAAATACATGGTTTGTGAAACCTGTTTTTTTTAGATGTACATCCTGTCGAGCCTGCACGTTTGCTAAAAATTCTACACATTATGCAACAGCTTTTAGTGATAAGCTGATTGCAATCAAGGACGACCTGACTTGCCGTACAGAATACGCTATTTATAAACTGAAATGTACTTGTAATTTGGAATACTTTGGTAGCACGAAGTTGCCTGTACATAAGCATATTCTCCAGCATATCAGGCCAATTGTAAACTCGGATCTCAATTATTCAGTGGCAAGACACTTTAGATCGGTCCATGCCAACAAATTGAAGGATTTAGAATATACGGTTTTGGGATCTGTTCCGTGCCCCGGACGGGGTGGGAACCGTGATAAATTGCTAAGACAAAGGGAAACCCAATTTATTTTAGCATGTGATACCCGAGTTCCTAATGGGTTGGATATAACTGAAGACCTTCATTACTTTCTCTAAGTATCCAGATCAGATATCTCCAGAGGCACTTTTGTCTGATGATCCACCTAAGTAACCTTGGGCTTGCCTTTACTGATGATACTTTTTATTCTGAGGGAGGAGTGTTTGATAGTTATGATGCTTGGGCTCAAGCATTTGTTAATGAGTTACAAGATAGTGTCTCCGCTGTTCTGTAGTGTAGTGTAGTTGAGTTTCAGCTGCACTGTCGTTATGATTTTTCCATTTTTTATTTCCTGCACTATTTTTTGCACTTTAGAGACATAGGTGTATCATGGATAGGGGGATGAGCTACAGTATTATTGAGACTATTGAGCTGGTTTTTGCAAATAACTTGAAGTAGCGAGGCTGCTATTAAATAATGCATTTGCACTTTCATTAGCATAATATGTACATACAGACTGTCATGATTTGAGATATTGTGATTACAGTCAAAAGAAATATTTTTTCTGCTGCTCTGCACGTCGCACTTTGTAGAATTGCGTATTTGCACACTTATGAAGACTGTGAAGAGTTTGCATTATGTATCTACTTAGATCATGACTGCTGATAAAATTATGCACTTGCACTTTCATCAGCGGAGTTTGCACATATAGACTGTTACAGTCAAAAGGAAAAAAATGTTCTGCTGCTCTGCACGTTGCACTTTGGAGAATTGCGTATTTGCACATTTATAAATACTGTGATGATTTTGCATTATGTACCTATTTAGATCATGATTGCTGATTAAGTGTGTTAACTTAGACGCAATGATAATAGCATATGCCTTAGAGTATAAGAGAAAAAACTGTCCAAGAAAATATTGTTTAATTCGCTTTGATTTCTTTGCACTTGCACTTTTATTAGCGGATTTTTGCACAAGCGAATCTGAGTAAAATGATAGATATTTGAATAGTCATGAAGTATGTTGAGCTGCTATGCACGCTGCACTTTATATACACAGCCTTCCAATTTATCCCAGTTTGATGTGACTTTTGCACTATGTGTTGATTAAGGTCGACTATTGTACTAGCTGGTTCCCCTGACTAGAAACTGAGATCTATTGTTACATATGTTATATGAGAGCACTATGCCTGACGTCCATGCATTATGTTTTCACTTTATTTAAACACTGCGCCCTGTTTCTAAGGGCAGGAGTGCACGTTATTCACTGCTTTCACTTTAAAAAGGTCAAAGTTAATCAACGCATCATGTGACCAAGCTCCCTAGAGGAGTGAAACGCGTTATGGAAGGCACTTGCCTGAGACATTTTATGCCGCAATAAACTGTCTTTCCTGCTTTGAATCTACAAACTGTGTGGAGGTTGTTATTCATTTGCCTGGAAGCAAGAGGTCCGTGCCTGCAAGCTGTTTGCTGCTGTTCCCAGACGGGGACGGGCAGGATTGTTTTTATATATATATATATATATGTGTGAACAAGAGCATTCGTTGCTCGAAACGCGTCGCCTGAGAGGTTATTAAATCTACCTTGCCGACAGCCTGGGGTCCGTGTCTTCATTTCGCCGTGTTACGGAAGTGGTGAAGGTTCGTGGTTTATATATATATATATATATATATATATATATATATATATATATATATATTACCTACTGGCGGTCGCCAGTAGGTATATATAGTTAGGATTTTTTCTCTATGGGTTTTTTGAAAATTCTATGTCTAATAACTTTGGCGTTTGTGGACGGAATTGGCTGAAATTTTCAGGAAAATGGCACATTTTGTTTCTGAGCAGCCCTTGAAAATTTGGGGGGGGTTCGTCCAGTGGGGGCCGAGAAAAAAGGGGTTCCCAAAACGTGTTTTTAACATTGAGTTTTCCATAGGGCGGTTGGCCTCACTTTTAGCCCGAACGGCTGAATGGATTTGCACGAAACTTGGCAAAATTGTAGGGACTGGTAGCCCGATGTGCCTTTTGTAGGTCTCAATATATGTGCTCCAGTGGATTTTGAGAAATTAACGTTTAAAAAAAGATATATATCTGTAACAGCGGACCGGGCAGCGCACTGGTTCGCGGACTTTTCGCGCAACGGAGCTTTGTGAAGCGAAGCTGATTGGTTCTCCGGCGTCTGTCAACATTCCAAACAGTCCGTAGCGGCCGCCATCTTGTCTCTCGGTAGGATCGAGAGACAAGAGGAGGTCAAAACAAAGGGGGAAATAACTATAAGGGGGCATAGTAGATCCTCGCTGACCCCCTAGGTTTGATGTGGAGGTTTTAAAAGGGCCCCGCGGGGCAAAAAAAAATAATAATAATAATAATTGAACGGCTGAATGGATTTGCACGAAACTTGGCAAAATATTAGGGACTGGTAGCCCGATGTGCCTTTGCTAGGTCTCAATATATGTGCTCCAGTGGATTTTGAGAAATTAACGTTCAAAAAAAGATATATATCTGTAACAGCGCTCCGCTTCGCGTAACGGAGGTTTGCGAAGCTGATTGGTCATTCTGTCACTGGGCTATAGTTGGGCTACATCTGGCTGATATTTGGGCTACATTTGTTTTTTTGTGTGTCTGGCGGCCATCTTTGGGCTACATTGGGCTACATTGGGCTTCATTGGGCTACATTCGGCTAATTAGCAAATAGCTCATCGCAAACTAGGAATGGTAAAGAATCGCTATTTATTCCTTAAAGTTCGCTATTTAGGAAATGCAAATAACTTTGATGATACATATGGCGGTTCATCTCTAACAAGATAAGAAGCATAGGGATACATTTATGATGACTGGCGCATCACCAGGGATGTGTTAGTCATTCTGTGCCGCTGTTCCGTCACCTATGGTGTGCTGCATTTACAATGCGGCGCATCATGGGGCAAAAACAGCACAGATGCGTGATGTATCTGTGCCGTAAAGGTGGCGCATTGCTGGAGTTGTATCGCAAGTGTGATGAAGCTCCAGCAAGGGTCGGGGGTGCCCCTGTCGCAGGGTTTCTGTTCTCACACAGAACTGTGGACAGAGGATTGGAACCTCGGCGAATTAGGGTGTCCCAAAACTCACGTTAGTAATCAAAAACTATTTAGCAAGCTAGGTACAGTGTCACATTGGATATAACAAACTCTCAATGTTTAGACAATCCAGAATATGAACTTATAGTACCTCAGGATACGTGGAACTCATGAACAGTCGTCGTTATAGATTTCTTAGAAACCAGAACATGGAGTTAAGAAGAACAGATGTGTATTTGAAATGTTTATTTACTAATGCCGTCTTCTCAGGCGTAGTACCTTAGATAATAAAAGTACACATATTATCAGTAGCAAAATTACCAGCATAGTTACTAGTACATAAAAAGTGAATGGTGATAGTATGTTAACATGCTGTAAATGAATAAGAGTTAGCAACACTTATAAGCAGCCGCGGGCCGTGGAGGGAGTTACGGTGAGGCAGGGAGGCGGGGAGGGGGAGAAGCAGGGTGGAGAATACAAGTACACATATTATCAGTAGCAAAATTACCAGCATAGTTACTAGTACATAAAAAGCGAATGGTGACAGTATGTTAACATGCTGTAAATGAATAAGAGTTAGCAACACTTATAAGCAGCCGCGGGCCGTGGAGGGAGTTACGGTGGGGCAGGGAGGCGGGGAGGGGGAGGGGCAAGGTAGAGAGGGCTCCACCCTGCTTCTCCCCCTCCCCGCCTCCCTGCCCCATCGTAACTCCCTCCACGGCCCGCGGCTGCTTATATCTCACCCTCCCTAATACACATATTATATTATTTGCTAAGAAGGTCTCTTTGTGTTGGTTTAGGGCGTGCCCATACTTTAGTGTCTTAGATTTGAAGGAATCACATCAGCATACACCAGCTCTCTCTTCATGTGAACCGCATCAACTGTTGTGTATGTGTGTTCGGCAAAGCAATATAAAACCCGCCTCATGCCCAGAATTGGCAGAAGTTGCACTTATGTTATGAGTATGAAGTCGTGGAGATCAGACCTCATAACAATTCTGTATCGTGTTGTTCTTGAAACTTTAGCACTCGCTGTACAGATATAGTTTAACAAGTAAAGCAGATAGTAGACCAATAACATATTATTCTCATGTAAACCACGATGAACTACTAGGTGGAAAGCTAAAGCAACAACTAAGTGTCGTGTGCAGAAGTTGCAAAAAAGGAAAAATGGCGTTTAAACCGGTAATGAGCCCATGCTAACTTAACACGGTGTAAAGATATCCAGGACCTAGATGACACCTCCTCATGATCCGGAAACGAACTGAATAAGATAATAGAAGTGCCATCTCATGAGAGCAGATTGCAAGTTTATATGTGGACGGTCCGCAAGGTAAAGCATTAAAAACTAGGAAAATTTAATGCTAAAGAAAAATAAAACAGCCAAGTACTTTATCGAGTCTTAAGCCAATAGGCAAGGTAAATAATAAAAACTTGACAAATAAGTCAATGAATTGTCAATGAAATGCTAGTACTCAGCATATCAAACATGAAAAAGGTCTATGACATAACTGTGTATGCAAAATAAGCTGCAACAGCCTCCAATAGGAAGTCACCGTCTTCATCCGAAAACAGTTCAGCCATCCAATTTAAAAGCGGAAAAGAACATACGTGCTCTCCCAGCACCGGATCCTCTATCACCATCAGAGGACAGCTCGGTGGGTTTTCAAGAAAGCTCTGTTCCAAGAAAGACTGTGCTGCCGCCAGTAAATTCCAGGGACCAAGTAGTCCATGCATCAATGCCACAGCCATAATCCTTTCGCCAGGACAAACCAACTCGTGAGTAATGATAGGAGTCATCAGCTGATTAAAGTCGACGTCAGGAGAAACCGGTCCGCAGAGACACAAATCAATGGCCCAATCGAAATCACAGGTCAGGCAGTGAAATACAGGCTGGACACAGGTGAAGTAGGAGAACCGAAAAGATAATCCATATGCCGTGCTTAATATCGCCAACGGCATTGTGCCATAATATTCTAGCATGCGATTGCGGAACAGTGTCAGCAGCTGCAGGGTCGGAGGTTGCATAGGAGGGACATCCATATTTAAAAATGTAAAAAAGCACAAGAGCGTCCGCTGGTAATGCAAGTAAAAATGCCAATCTACGAACCAGAGTGCAGAAAATACAATGAAAGGAAGCAGGGATGACTCCAAAGATTTTCTCAAATGAAGTCACGAGACCACTGGTAACAACTTTAAAAAAGTGTGCCAGGGATTTTGTGGAGGATGCGTTAAAGATAGTCGGAAACATGTTGCTGAAATTGAAAGGCAAACCTGTGTACGGGTGTTCGCTATGTGAAGTACGAAAGTTTCACGGGCCGAACTCAAGGCCACCTCTCTCTGAGACAAAAGAGCTCTTATTCTTGCCATGCCGTTGAAACGTGTCCCAAGGTTGGTATTTGTGGCCAGATTGAAAACTCCCTATGTTCATGTGTGGGAGGAAATAGAACATTTCTGCAGCAAATAACCCGTTCACTTACTGTTACGATAAAAGGAATACTTTTAATTAACTCAGAACAATCTTCATTATTGAGCATCAAATAACTACCATTTTCCAACAACTTGAACGTGGGGATGATAGCAGGAACTGGCGTGCCTTGCAACACGCAAGCCATATTTGGTCGGTGTTTGTTGCATGAATCGTGTAACTGTATGTGCCTACACATTAGTGAATGATCTGGCGTCTCAGTGCATTCCTCTCCATTCAGATAAACTTCTTGATCATCTTTGAAACATCTGTATGTGTATGGAAGCGACCAGACCTCATGAAGAAAAGCACTACCTAAAGGTTCATAACGACCTATTGGTATATATTTCATACAATTTGAAAACTTATATAAAGCAAAAGGCAGCGTTATTAAACCGTGGATAAGGCATGTTGCCAAAAAACCCGCAATCCTCTGCTGATGATGTCACTGAGCATGTCATGAATGATGTAATATGTGACATCATCAGCAGTGGATTACGGGTAATGGTATCTCTAGTTTACTCCCCTATAGCTGTCTTTCTTTTAACATAAGTGTGTGTTTCCTTCCCTTATACTTACTGTTTTTGGTTCGCTTCCAGTTCGCGTACCAGCGAGCGAACTAGGAAGCGAACTAAGAGAAATAGAGGTTGGCACAGTTCCAAATATTGTACCAATTTTTTAATAACGGGGAGGTAGTTCTGAAAAGAACTTTTTTTTTTATTTTTCTGAACATTTTTTTACTGTTTTTGAATTTTTCGGAACAGTTTTATATTTTTTTGGGTTTTTCTTGGAGGGGGCAATGAAAACGATTCATTGTAAAGGGCTCAACAGGAGCAACAAAACAAAAAAAAGAAGTATTTATTATTTTGGGCGTTTCGGACAAACTTGCATATGATAGTCAATAGCTCTGTTGATCAGAGTGATGCTTTTTTCTCCGTAGGAAATGAATCCATCGCAAAATGCGCAGGTGTGTTTTACATCACCAAATCTCATTTGTATATTTGGCACCATCTCCCTGCCCTCTGGTCCCGTTACTTCCGGTACAACAGATCTTCTGGCCATAATAGGGAGATTATCTAGGTCGTTCCGAAACTGTGCAGCACTGTAGTTGTTAGGATGCCACCTAGTCATATGGCGATAAATTGTGTAGTTTCCGAAACTGTATTTTTTGTCGGTCCCTCTGGACAGTCTATCTTGACATATAAGGCAAGTTACGTATCTTGCATTTACTTTTTTCTGACCTTTGGGAATTTTAAAAAATTGCCAAATGAAGTTTTCTTTCCGGTGAGACGTCCTGGGCTGCTCAGGCAAAAACTGCCTCTCTTCGTGCTCGTCCTCCTGTTCCTCTTCTTCTTCTTCTTGTTGAATTACAACTTGAGCAGGTGGTCCACTCTTCCTTGGATGTGGTGGAGGTGGTGGGGAAGCACCAGCTGAAGCTACTAAAGAAGCCATTGCTCAGTGATCACAAAGGGTCTTTCTCTCACAATGATGAAAGTCAGAGTGAGGAAAGAAGGAGGGATTTTCATCATTTGGGAAAAACAAGAGTTCTCAACCAATCAAAAGTGTTCATTTTAGATTATATGACCTAGTCTTACATCATTAGGAAACCAAAAGTGAAATGAACCAATGAAAAGTGTTATTACCAAGTCACATGACTTGCTGTGTTTACGTTAAGCGCTTTGCAGGGCCTCCCGGTTTGCTTCCAGAAACCTGCGCTTTGCGACTCGCTTCGCGTACCAGTTCGCTAACGTAGCACGTCATATGAGGTATCACGCGACAACGTGAAACGTCATGCGGACGGGAGGCGTCACAATGTTGTTTTGTAACGCGGCACTTGCGGTAAAGAAACGTTTACCGGCTCGCGGTCTATTTCGCGGCATCAAGGTCAGCTAACGGGAAGCTTCCCGATTCGCGAAGCGGGAACGAAGAAAAAAAAATATTTAAAAAAAAAATTATTCATAAACATATAAAATATATTTTTGGATTTACAGAAGAATACATTTTACAGCTACAGATATTAGCTGTTAAAAAACCAATGAAATTCACAGAAAAAACCATAGGTTATAGACCATATATAGTTAGGAATTAGCATTTACAAAACCTTGAAAATTCACTGAAAAAACCATAGGTTATAGACCATATATAGTTAGGAATTAGCATTTAGAAAACCTTATTTTACTCACACAAAACCATTGAAATTCCATATATAGTTAGTTGCACTAACTATATATCGCGCACCCGCAATCCACTGCTGATGATGTCACATATTACATCATTCATGACATGGTCAGTGACATCACTGATGACATCACTGATGACATCTCAAATGACATCACTGATGACAACATCCAGTGACTGTATGTTTCTGTAAAGTTAAAATATGTCTTAGATATTGAAGAATGAGTGGATGTATAAGTGTCTGGATGAAGGATTTAGTAGGTGCGTGACTGACTGTATGAGTGAGTGATTAAATGTGTCTCACTGAATGCATGGGTTAGTGACTAAACTGTCTTAATTTGTGCATCATTATGTCTGTTGTGATGTAAACTGCTGCATGTGTTGATCATTAGCTATACGAGAGGCTATATGTGTTATTAATTGGTTGCCCAAGTATTTCTATGGGAGATTGAGTTTGTGTGGGGGTGGCTGGGAGGTGTGTGACTCTGTGCATAGATGTGTGAGCAGTTGATTCACTAGGTGTATGAGTTCAAGAGTGCATGTGGAAAAAGCTACATGGGCGGTTGACTGTGTGCATGAGTGTATTGATGAGTGAATGGATATCTCAATGCTACATGTCATAGTAAGTACATATGTAAAACACAGTACATGTGAGAGTTGGCATATATAAATAACTGTGCATGAGAGCCACTGAATGTGTGAGTGGCTGTATGGATCATTGTGAACTTGTATCAGGGATTGTATAAGAGAGTAAATATGTGTTAGTATATGTTTGAATAAGTAAGGTGTGTATAACTGTATAGTTGAGGAAATGGAGGTGAGATTGTTTCTTTGCATGACTGACTAGGTGTGTGAGTAACTCCATGGATGAGTGACAGTGTGTGAGTGTCTGTATACACTGAGTGTATCTAAGGTTATATTAGAGTCTGAAGAGGTTTATCGTATTAGCACAAGAATGATGTCAAATGAGATGTCATCAGTGATGTCATCAGTGATGTCATTTGAGATGTCATCAGTGATGTCATCAGTGATGTCACTGACCATGTCATGAATGATGTAATATGTGACATCATCAGCAGTGGATTGCGGGTGCGCGATATATAGTTAGTGCAACTAACTATATATGGAATTTCAATGGTTTTGTGTGAGTAAAATAAGGTTTTCTAAATGCTAATTCCTAACTATATATGGTCTATAACCTATGGTTTTTTCAGTGAATTTTCAAGGTTTTGTAAATGCTAATTCCTAACTATATATGGTCTATAACCTATGGTTTTTTCTGTGAATATATATATATATATATATATATATATATATATATATACATATATATATATAACAGCACCAAAGTTCCGGTCAAAAACCAGTCACGTTCACTGGTGGGTCAGCGTAGGGTTCCCGGTCACCCAATACATCCAAGACCATGTTCTATTCATCAGAATAAACGTCACCAACACTCAGGAAGTTGCTGTGCACTGAAGATTTAATTGGCAGGAAAACCTGCCAATTAAATCTTCAGTGCACAGCAACTTCCTGAGTGTTGGTGATGTTTATTCTGATGAATAGAACATGGTCTTGGATATATATATATATATATATATATATATATATAGATATATATATATATCTATATATATATATATATATATATATATTACAGTCCAAAATGCCCGAAAGCTTAAAGAATGCACTCCCAGCAGTTAAAGCCAACAGCTTTATTCAAACGGAAAACCGGCAACTTCATTTCAGGTAAAAAGATATTTGCCGACGCATTTCAAGGACACAGCCTCTTCTTCATGGGCAGCTCAGTTGTGCACAGGTGATTCCAATTGGCGCTTTTAACTTCATCTGCGCAGTTCATAGTTCATGTATTAGTACAGTTGCATGTTGGGACCTTGAGTCCCCAATTGGAAAATAGTTATTTCTCGTAGTGAGTTCCGTGCACAACTACTTACAAAGCATTTCTTCACCCTCCAGTGGGCCCTCAAATGTCTTGCTGGTTTGAATTTTCCAAGAAACTGCTAGGCTGTTCGCGGCTACGGCAAAGTTCCAAGGGGCCGCGCAGCCTCTCTGATTTTCGAGACGGTGCACTCTTTCCCGGCAGAGCAGCCGGGTGAATTTATTACAGTCCAAAATGCCCGAAAGCTTAAAGAATGCACTCCCAGCAGTTTAAGCCAACAGCTTTATTCAAACGGAAAACCGGCAACTTCATTTCAGGTAAAAAGATATTTGCCGACGCGTTTCAAGGACACAGCCTCTTCTTCATGGGCAGCTCAGTTGTGCACAGGTGATTCCAATTGGCGCTTTTAACTTCATCTGCGCAGTTCATAGTTCATGTATTAGTACAGTTGCATGTTGGGACCTTGAGTCCCCAATTGGAAAATAGTTATTTCTCGTAGTGAGTTCCGTGCACAACTACTTACAAAGCATTTCTTCACCCTCCCGTGGGCCCTCAAATGTCTTGCTGGTTTGAATTTTCCAAGAAACTGCTAGGCTGTTCGCGGCTACGGCAAAGTTCCAAGGGGCCGCGCAGCCTCTCTGATTTCCGAGACGGTGCACTCTTTCCCGGCAGAGCAGCCGGGTGAATTTATTACAGTCCAAAATGCCCGAAAGCTTAAAGAATGCACTCCCAGCAGTTTAAGCCAACAGCTTTATTCAAACGGAAAACCGGCAACTTCATTTCAGGTAAAAAGATATTTGCCGACGCGTTTCAAGGACACAGCCTCTTCTTCATGGGCAGCTCAGTTGTGCACAGGTGATTCCAATTGGCGCTTTTAACATCATCTGCGCAGTTCATAGTTCATGTATTAGTACAGTTGCATGTTGGGACCTTGAGTCCCCAATTGGAAAATAGTTATTTCTCGTAGTGAGTTCCGTGCACAACTACTTACAAAGCATTTCTTCACCCTCCAGTGGGCCCTCAAATGTCTTGCTGGTTTGAATTTTTGAAGAAACTGCTAGGCTGTTCGCGGCTACGGCAAAGTTCCAAGGGGCCGCGCAGCCTCCCTGATTTCCGAGACGGTGCACTCTTTCCCGGCAGAGCAGCCGGGTGAATTTATTACAGTCCAAAATGCCCGAAAGCTTAAAGAATGCACTCCCAGCAGTTTAAGCCAACAGCTTTATTCAAACAAAAAACCGGCAACTTCATTTCAGGTAAAAAGATATTTGCCGACGCGTTTCAAGGACACAGCCTCTTCTTCATGGGCAGCTCAGTTGTGCACAGGTGATTCCAATTGGCACTTTTAACTTCATCTGCGCGGTTCATAGTTCATGTATTAGTACAGTTGCATGTTGGGACCTTGAGTCCCCAATTGGAAAATAGTTTTTCTCGTAGTGAGTTCCGTGCACAACTACTTACAAAGCATTTCTTCACCCTCCAGTGGGCCCTCAAATGTCTTGCTGGTTTGAATTTTCCAAGAAACTGCTAGGCTGTTCGCGGCTATGGCAAAGTTCCAAGGGGCCGCGCAGCCTCTCTGATTTCCGAGACGGTGCACTCTTTCCCGGCAGAGCAGCCGGGTGAATTTATTACAGTCCAAAATGCCCGAAAGCTTAAAGAATGCACTCCCAGCAGTTTAAGCCAACAGCTTTATTCAAACGGAAAACCGGCAACTTCATTTCAGGTAAAAAGATATTTGCCGACGCGTTTCAAGGACACAGCCTCTTCTTCATGGGCAGCTCAGTTGTGCACAGGTGATTCCAATTGGCGCTTTTAACATCATCTGCGCAGTTCATAGTTCATGTATTAGTACAGTTGCATGTTGGGACCTTGAGTCCCCAATTGGAAAATAGTTATTTCTCGTAGTGAGTTCCGTGCACAACTACTTACAAAGCATTTCTTCACCCTCCAGTGGGCCCTCAAATGTCTTGCTGGTTTGAATTTTTGAAGAAACTGCTAGGCTGTTCGCGGCTACGGCAAAGTTCCAAGGGGCCGCGCAGCCTCCCTGATTTCCGAGACGGTGCACTCTTTCCCGGCAGAGCAGCCGGGTGAATTTATTACAGTCCAAAATGCCCGAAAGCTTAAAGAATGCACTCCCAGCAGTTTAAGCCAACAGCTTTATTCAAACAAAAAACCTGCAACTTCATTTCAGGTAAAAAGATATTTGCCGACGCGTTTCAAGGACACAGCCTCTTCTTCATGGGCAGCTCAGTTGTGCACAGGTGATTCCAATTGGCACTTTTAACTTCATCTGCGCGGTTCATAGTTCATGTATTAGTACAGTTGCATGTTGGGACCTTGAGTCCCCAATTGGAAAATAGTTTTTCTCGTAGTGAGTTCCGTGCACAACTACTTACAAAGCATTTCTTCACCCTCCAGTGGGCCCTCAAATGTCTTGCTGGTTTGAATTTTCCAAGAAACTGCTAGGCTGTTCGCGGCTATGGCAAAGTTCCAAGGGGCCGCGCAGCCTCTCTGATTTCCGAGACGGTGCACTCTTTCCCGGCAGAGCAGCCGGGTGAATTTATTACAGTCCAAAATGCCCGAAAACTTAAAGAATGCACTCCCAGCAGTTTAAGCCAACAGCTTTATTCAAACGGAAAACCGGCAACTTCATTTCAGGTAAAAAGATATTTGCCGACGCGTTTCAAGGACACAGCCTCTTCTTCATGGGCAGCTCAGTTGTGCACAGGTGATTCCAAATGGCGCTTTTAACTCTCTTGGAAGACTGCTCTGCAAAAGTGTCTGACAGTCACTAATTCAACTGTTCATGTGACTGAAATCTGTGGAATAAATTCTCATGAAGCGCTGCCAGTCTTTATTAAGTCTTGAAAGATTCAGCTACACTCCTGCACGCTGTTTCCACTAGCAGGGCGAGTATTTAATAACAGATAACTCACCAACATCGGGTACAAGCAACGGACTCGGACACACCACAGAAATAACCTTGAAGAAGCTCATGAGATAAGAGCCTCCCAAGACCTGGAAAGCTGCCAAATGTATCTTCTCTTCTCCAGAATGTCAGGCGGCCAAATATACAAAATAAAATAATAGCCCCTGAAGGACAAACTCAAAACTGATGTGAGAGGATTAATTGGACACCTCCTTCTCACAGAAAAATTCAGTTGAAGTGCGTCACGTTCAAGGAACGCACGCAAGACCTTGAAAATAATTGCAGAATGCTAGACCGCTAACCTGCGATCTCGCTTCGTGATCAGAGGTCAAAATGGAAAGGGGGAGGAAAGAAGCACAATTCTTCTTTTAGCGCAATCTCAAGGAAGGGAATTGACGGAGTCTGCACCAAGGGTAACAAAGCCGTTTTCTTCTGCAAACAAGTCGTTTGGGAGCAGTGAAGGAGCACAGATTGCCGTTCCTGACCGTACCCCCCACCAAGAATCCTCCCTCGCTCTCAATAGGTTTATTGGGATGAGTCAAATGAAATTCACAAACCAATTTGGGAGCATGAACATTAGTATTGGGCTCCCAGGAACGATCCTCTGGACCAAACCCTTCCCAATCAACCAGATAAAAGATCTTCCCTTTCTTCAATTTAGGATCTAGAATCCTTTTCACCTCAAATTCCTCTCCGGACTTTTCTTGGATTGGATCTGGAGGCAAAACCATTCTTAATCCCATTGGATTTCGTTTTACCAATGATACATGGAATACTGGATGAATCTTTAGACTGGGAGGAAGCTTAAGTTTGACACTGACTGGATTTACCATTCTCTCTACTTCATAAGGACCTGCAAATCTAGGCTGGAACTTCCGATTTCCCTTAAGGCTCATATACTGAGTGGACAACCACACCTTGTCCCCTACCTCAAAAATGAGATTCTTCCTCCTTTTCTTGTCTGCCTATTTCGTGTGGGCTACTTTGGCCTTCATCAAATTCTGGGTCGCTAACTGATAAGTTTCTTGTAACTTTCCCACCTTCTCTTCAATTGCGGGTACCTGACTCTCTGACTTATTGAGCAAGGTATTGGGGTGTCTGCCAGAATTCAGAAAGAAGGGGGCAAACCTTGTGGATGAGTGTACAGCATTGTTATATGAAAATTCCGCTGCCCATATTAACTCTGGCCAATCCTCCTCATGGTCCATCAAGTAGAGGCGCAAGTATTGCTCCACCTCCTGATTGACTCTCTCGGTTTACCCATCAGTCTGTTGGTGATAACTGGTGGACAATCAAAAGTCTATTTCCAATTTACTTAAAAAATCTCTCCAAAACCACGAAATAAATTGGGGCACCCTAACTGAAATGACCACCTTGGGAATTCCATGTGCCTTATCAATATGTTGAGTGAACAGAGTGACTAGTTGATTTGAAGTGGGAAGAGTTTTCAGTGGAACAAATGTGCCATTTTGGAAAAATTATCTACTACAACCCAAACGGTGGATAATCCCTGACGTAAAGGAAGATCCAAAATGAAATCCATTGATATAGTGTGCCAGGGTGATGGGGCAACGGGCAAGGGTTGGAGCACACCTTGTGGGGCTTGTCTTAAAGCTTTTCCCTTAACACATATTGCACAAGATGCCACATACTGTCTCACCTGAGCTTCCAGATTAGGCCACCAAAAATTCTGTTTGACCAATTCAATAGTTTTGGCTATTCCTTTATGGCCCAACAAGGGATCAGCATGACAATGCTGCACAACTTCTCTTTGAAGCTTGACTCGAGGGACGAATAAGGCTCCTTGATGATAAGGTTTACCACCAGTGATGTCACTGACCATGTCATGAATGATGTAATATGTGACATCATCAGCAGTGGATTGCGGGTGCGCGATATATAGTTAGTGCAACTAACTATATATGGAATTTCAATGGTTTTGTGTGAGTAAAATAAGGTTTTCTAAATGCTAATTCCTAACTATATATGGTCTATAACCTATGGTTTTTTCAGTGAATTTTCAAGGTTTTGTAAATGCTAATTCCTAACTATATATGGTCTATAACCTATGGTTTTTTCTGTGAATATATATATATATATATATATATATATATATATATATATATATATATATATATATATACATATATATATATAACAGCACCAAAGTTCCGGTCAAAAACCAGTCACGTTCACTGGTGGGTCAGCGTAGGGTTCCCGGTCACCCAATACATCCAAGACCATGTTCTATTCATCAGAATAAACGTCACCAACACTCAGGAAGTTGCTGTGCACTGAAGATTTAATTGGCAGGAAAACCTGCCAATTAAATCTTCAGTGCACAGCAACTTCCTGAGTGTTGGTGATGTTTATTCTGATGAATAGAACATGGTCTTGGATATATATATATATATATATATATATATATATAGATATATATATATATCTATATATATATATATATATATATATATATTACAGTCCAAAATGCCCGAAAGCTTAAAGAATGCACTCCCAGCAGTTAAAGCCAACAGCTTTATTCAAACGGAAAACCGGCAACTTCATTTCAGGTAAAAAGATATTTGCCGACGCATTTCAAGGACACAGCCTCTTCTTCATGGGCAGCTCAGTTGTGCACAGGTGATTCCAATTGGCGCTTTTAACTTCATCTGCGCAGTTCATAGTTCATGTATTAGTACAGTTGCATGTTGGGACCTTGAGTCCCCAATTGGAAAATAGTTATTTCTCGTAGTGAGTTCCGTGCACAACTACTTACAAAGCATTTCTTCACCCTCCAGTGGGCCCTCAAATGTCTTGCTGGTTTGAATTTTCCAAGAAACTGCTAGGCTGTTCGCGGCTACGGCAAAGTTCCAAGGGGCCGCGCAGCCTCTCTGATTTTCGAGACGGTGCACTCTTTCCCGGCAGAGCAGCCGGGTGAATTTATTACAGTCCAAAATGCCCGAAAGCTTAAAGAATGCACTCCCAGCAGTTTAAGCCAACAGCTTTATTCAAACGGAAAACCGGCAACTTCATTTCAGGTAAAAAGATATTTGCCGACGCGTTTCAAGGACACAGCCTCTTCTTCATGGGCAGCTCAGTTGTGCACAGGTGATTCCAATTGGCGCTTTTAACTTCATCTGCGCAGTTCATAGTTCATGTATTAGTACAGTTGCATGTTGGGACCTTGAGTCCCCAATTGGAAAATAGTTATTTCTCGTAGTGAGTTCCGTGCACAACTACTTACAAAGCATTTCTTCACCCTCCCGTGGGCCCTCAAATGTCTTGCTGGTTTGAATTTTCCAAGAAACTGCTAGGCTGTTCGCGGCTACGGCAAAGTTCCAAGGGGCCGCGCAGCCTCTCTGATTTCCGAGACGGTGCACTCTTTCCCGGCAGAGCAGCCGGGTGAATTTATTACAGTCCAAAATGCCCGAAAGCTTAAAGAATGCACTCCCAGCAGTTTAAGCCAACAGCTTTATTCAAACGGAAAACCGGCAACTTCATTTCAGGTAAAAAGATATTTGCCGACGCGTTTCAAGGACACAGCCTCTTCTTCATGGGCAGCTCAGTTGTGCACAGGTGATTCCAATTGGCGCTTTTAACATCATCTGCGCAGTTCATAGTTCATGTATTAGTACAGTTGCATGTTGGGACCTTGAGTCCCCAATTGGAAAATAGTTATTTCTCGTAGTGAGTTCCGTGCACAACTACTTACAAAGCATTTCTTCACCCTCCAGTGGGCCCTCAAATGTCTTGCTGGTTTGAATTTTTGAAGAAACTGCTAGGCTGTTCGCGGCTACGGCAAAGTTCCAAGGGGCCGCGCAGCCTCCCTGATTTCCGAGACGGTGCACTCTTTCCCGGCAGAGCAGCCGGGTGAATTTATTACAGTCCAAAATGCCCGAAAGCTTAAAGAATGCACTCCCAGCAGTTTAAGCCAACAGCTTTATTCAAACAAAAAACCGGCAACTTCATTTCAGGTAAAAAGATATTTGCCGACGCGTTTCAAGGACACAGCCTCTTCTTCATGGGCAGCTCAGTTGTGCACAGGTGATTCCAATTGGCACTTTTAACTTCATCTGCGCGGTTCATAGTTCATGTATTAGTACAGTTGCATGTTGGGACCTTGAGTCCCCAATTGGAAAATAGTTTTTCTCGTAGTGAGTTCCGTGCACAACTACTTACAAAGCATTTCTTCACCCTCCAGTGGGCCCTCAAATGTCTTGCTGGTTTGAATTTTCCAAGAAACTGCTAGGCTGTTCGCGGCTATGGCAAAGTTCCAAGGGGCCGCGCAGCCTCTCTGATTTCCGAGACGGTGCACTCTTTCCCGGCAGAGCAGCCGGGTGAATTTATTACAGTCCAAAATGCCCGAAAGCTTAAAGAATGCACTCCCAGCAGTTTAAGCCAACAGCTTTATTCAAACGGAAAACCGGCAACTTCATTTCAGGTAAAAAGATATTTGCCGACGCGTTTCAAGGACACAGCCTCTTCTTCATGGGCAGCTCAGTTGTGCACAGGTGATTCCAATTGGCGCTTTTAACATCATCTGCGCAGTTCATAGTTCATGTATTAGTACAGTTGCATGTTGGGACCTTGAGTCCCCAATTGGAAAATAGTTATTTCTCGTAGTGAGTTCCGTGCACAACTACTTACAAAGCATTTCTTCACCCTCCAGTGGGCCCTCAAATGTCTTGCTGGTTTGAATTTTTGAAGAAACTGCTAGGCTGTTCGCGGCTACGGCAAAGTTCCAAGGGGCCGCGCAGCCTCCCTGATTTCCGAGACGGTGCACTCTTTCCCGGCAGAGCAGCCGGGTGAATTTATTACAGTCCAAAATGCCCGAAAGCTTAAAGAATGCACTCCCAGCAGTTTAAGCCAACAGCTTTATTCAAACAAAAAACCTGCAACTTCATTTCAGGTAAAAAGATATTTGCCGACGCGTTTCAAGGACACAGCCTCTTCTTCATGGGCAGCTCAGTTGTGCACAGGTGATTCCAATTGGCACTTTTAACTTCATCTGCGCGGTTCATAGTTCATGTATTAGTACAGTTGCATGTTGGGACCTTGAGTCCCCAATTGGAAAATAGTTTTTCTCGTAGTGAGTTCCGTGCACAACTACTTACAAAGCATTTCTTCACCCTCCAGTGGGCCCTCAAATGTCTTGCTGGTTTGAATTTTCCAAGAAACTGCTAGGCTGTTCGCGGCTATGGCAAAGTTCCAAGGGGCCGCGCAGCCTCTCTGATTTCCGAGACGGTGCACTCTTTCCCGGCAGAGCAGCCGGGTGAATTTATTACAGTCCAAAATGCCCGAAAACTTAAAGAATGCACTCCCAGCAGTTTAAGCCAACAGCTTTATTCAAACGGAAAACCGGCAACTTCATTTCAGGTAAAAAGATATTTGCCGACGCGTTTCAAGGACACAGCCTCTTCTTCATGGGCAGCTCAGTTGTGCACAGGTGATTCCAAATGGCGCTTTTAACTCTCTTGGAAGACTGCTCTGCAAAAGTGTCTGACAGTCACTAATTCAACTGTTCATGTGACTGAAATCTGTGGAATAAATTCTCATGAAGCGCTGCCAGTCTTTATTAAGTCTTGAAAGATTCAGCTACACTCCTGCACGCTGTTTCCACTAGCAGGGCGAGTATTTAATAACAGATAACTCACCAACATCGGGTACAAGCAACGGACTCGGACACACCACAGAAATAACCTTGAAGAAGCTCATGAGATAAGAGCCTCCCAAGACCTGGAAAGCTGCCAAATGTATCTTCTCTTCTCCAGAATGTCAGGCGGCCAAATATACAAAATAAAATAATAGCCCCTGAAGGACAAACTCAAAACTGATGTGAGAGGATTAATTGGACACCTCCTTCTCACAGAAAAATTCAGTTGAAGTGCGTCACGTTCAAGGAACGCACGCAAGACCTTGAAAATAATTGCAGAATGCTAGACCGCTAACCTGCGATCTCGCTTCGTGATCAGAGGTCAAAATGGAAAGGGGGAGGAAAGAAGCACAATTCTTCTTTTAGCGCAATCTCAAGGAAGGGAATTGACGGAGTCTGCACCAAGGGTAACAAAGCCGTTTTCTTCTGCAAACAAGTCGTTTGGGAGCAGTGAAGGAGCACAGATTGCCGTTCCTGACCGTACCCCCCACCAAGAATCCTCCCTCGCTCTCAATAGGTTTATTGGGATGAGTCAAATGAAATTCACAAACCAATTTGGGAGCATGAACATTAGTATTGGGCTCCCAGGAACGATCCTCTGGACCAAACCCTTCCCAATCAACCAGATAAAAGATCTTCCCTTTCTTCAATTTAGGATCTAGAATCCTTTTCACCTCAAATTCCTCTCCGGACTTTTCTTGGATTGGATCTGGAGGCAAAACCATTCTTAATCCCATTGGATTTCGTTTTACCAATGATACATGGAATACTGGATGAATCTTTAGACTGGGAGGAAGCTTAAGTTTGACACTGACTGGATTTACCATTCTCTCTACTTCATAAGGACCTGCAAATCTAGGCTGGAACTTCCGATTTCCCTTAAGGCTCATATACTGAGTGGACAACCACACCTTGTCCCCTACCTCAAAAATGAGATTCTTCCTCCTTTTCTTGTCTGCCTATTTCGTGTGGGCTACTTTGGCCTTCATCAAATTCTGGGTCGCTAACTGATAAGTTTCTTGTAACTTTCCCACCTTCTCTTCAATTGCGGGTACCTGACTCTCTGACTTATTGAGCAAGGTATTGGGGTGTCTGCCAGAATTCAGAAAGAAGGGGGCAAACCTTGTGGATGAGTGTACAGCATTGTTATATGAAAATTCCGCTGCCCATATTAACTCTGGCCAATCCTCCTCATGGTCCATCAAGTAGAGGCGCAAGTATTGCTCCACCTCCTGATTGACTCTCTCGGTTTACCCATCAGTCTGTTGGTGATAACTGGTGGACAATCAAAAGTCTATTTCCAATTTACTTAAAAAATCTCTCCAAAACCACGAAATAAATTGGGGCACCCTAACTGAAATGACCACCTTGGGAATTCCATGTGCCTTATCAATATGTTGAGTGAACAGAGTGACTAGTTGATTTGAAGTGGGAAGAGTTTTCAGTGGAACAAATGTGCCATTTTGGAAAAATTATCTACTACAACCCAAACGGTGGATAATCCCTGACGTAAAGGAAGATCCAAAATGAAATCCATTGATATAGTGTGCCAGGGTGATGGGGCAACGGGCAAGGGTTGGAGCACACCTTGTGGGGCTTGTCTTAAAGCTTTTCCCTTAACACATATTGCACAAGATGCCACATACTGTCTCACCTGAGCTTCCAGATTAGGCCACCAAAAATTCTGTTTGACCAATTCAATAGTTTTGGCTATTCCTTTATGGCCCAACAAGGGATCAGCATGACAATGCTGCACAACTTCTCTTTGAAGCTTGACTCGAGGGACGAATAAGGCTCCTTGATGATAAGGTTTACCATCTCTGATTTCTCTTTCAGAATCTTCTTTTATCCATTCCACCAATTCTCCTTGAGATACAGCCTTCTGTATTTCCTTCTCAAATTCGGTATAGTGAATAGTACCAACTATCTTTTCTTCTTGAATTATGTGTCCTTCTTTGGAGGTTTTTTGTGATCACTCACATTTAGCCGAGACAAGGCATCTGCCTTTCCATTAGCTGTTCCAGGTCTATAAGTCAAGACAAAGTTGTAGTCGGCAAAAAATAACGACCATCCCAGCTGTCGTGGCATTAGAGTCCGAGCGGACTTTAAAAACTGTAAATTCCGGTGGTCAGTATAGAGAGTGACTTCATGCTTCGCTCCCAACAAGTAATGCCACCATTCCTGGAAGGCATCCTTCACTGCCAACAACTCCGTATCTGCTATAGAATAGTTGATCTCCACTGCAGATAGTTTCCGGGAACTGTAAGCAACTGGATGAAGTTGGCCAGTATCAGGATGTCTTTGAGACAAGATCCCTCCTCCTATGGCCTGACCGGAGGTGTCCGCCTCCACAAAGAATGGTTCCTCAATATTTGGATATAACAAAATCAGTGCAGTGGTAAAGGCTTCTTTTAAGGACTGAAAAGCCTCCTCGGTTTCTTGGTTTCAGACAAAGGGTTCCTTCTTCTTTACGAGACGAGTAATCGGGCGAACGTTTTCTGAGGAATTGGAAATTAAACGTCAGTAGAAATTGGCAAATCTAATGAATCTTTGTTTCTCCTTGACATTGTGCGGATAAGGCCAATCTCCTATTGCTTTCACCTTTGTATCATCCATTGATACACTATCTGGAGACAGGATAAATCCCAAAACTTCTACTTCGTTGGAATGAAAGACACATTTCAGTCTGGTCCTACCTGTGGAGTGCTTTGTGTGTGTGGGTGAGGAGCTTGAAGGTGATCCTCTTTTCGATGGGGAGCCAGTGTAGGTCTCCCAGGCGGGGGATGATATGGCTGCGGCGGGGGACGTTGACGATCAGTCGGGCGGACGCGTTTTGGATGCGTTGTAGTCGTCGTAGGTGTTTGGCTGGGATTCCTGCGTAGAGTGCGTTGCCATAGTCCAGTCTGCTACTGACGAGGGCCTGTGTCACCGTTCTTCTTGTTTCGGTCGGGATCCACTTGTAGATCCTGTGGAGCATGCGGAGGGAGTTGTAGCAGGAGGAAGAGACAGCTTTGACCTGCTTAGCCATGGAGAGGGAGGAGTCTAGGATGAATCCTAGATTGCGTGCATGGTCGGTGGGTGTTGGTGCTGTTCTCAGTGTGGTCGGCCACCAGGAGTCGTCCCAGGCTGAGGGAGTGGGTCCGAGGATGAGGACCTCCGTCTTGTCCGAGTTCAGCTTCAGACGGCTGCTCCTCATCCAGTCGGCAACAGCCTTCATTCCCTCGTGGAGGTTGGTTTTGGTGGTGTGTGGGTCCTTGGTGAGGGAGAGGATGAGCTGGGTGTCGTCGGCATAGGAGATAATGTTGAGGTCGTGATGGCGGGCCACTTGTGCGAGGGGGGGCCATTTAGACATTGAACAGCGTCGTGCTGAGGGATGAACCCTTGGGGATGCCGCAGCTGATGTCGGTGGCTTCGGATCGGAAGGGTGGGAGGCGGACGCTCTGAGTTATGCCGGAGAGGAAGGACGTGGTCCAGTCAGGAACCTTTTTTTGGATTCCGGCTTCTAGGAGGCGTGTCTTTAGAGTGCGATGGCAGACCGTGTCGAAGGCAGCTGACAGGTCCAGGAGGATGAGGGCTGATGTTTCGCTGTTGTCTAGTTGGCACCTGATGGCGTCTGTGGCTGCGATGAGTGCTGTCTCGGTGCTGTGGTTTCGTCTGAATCCGGACTGGGACGCGTCCAAGATGCTGTTGTGTTCCAGGTGGCGGGCCAATTACATGTTGATGATTTTCTCGATGACCTTTGCCGGGAAGGGGAGCAGGGAGATGGGCCGGAAGTTCTTGAGGTCCTTGGGGTCCGCTTTGGGCTTCTTGAGGAGGGCGTTGATTTCGGCGTACTTCCAGCTTTCCGGGAATATCGCTGTTTCGAAGGAGATGTTGATGACCTTCCTTAGTTGGGGTGCGATGGCTGCATCTGCTTTGTTGAATACATGGTGTGGGCAAGGGTCAGACAGAGATCCTGAGTGGATGGAGTTCATGACCTTGCGTGTCTCGTCGTCGTTGATGTTGGACCAGGAGGTCAGGCAGTTGGCGCCTAATAAAAAACAAAGGAGAGGAAACCATGAGATGGCCGGATAAATCCGTTGGCCAAGTATTGAGCCAAATATTCTTTAAGATGAACATTATCACCTTCAGAGAGTGCCTACATTCTGCTGCATGGCAGTAGCGCACCAGGCTCTAGTTCAACAGTACAATCCTACTCCCTATGAGGGGGTAATCTTTGTGCCTCCTGTTCATCAAAAACAGCTCTCAAATCTTGGTATTCATTTGGAATTACTGGAACTTCTAAAGCACAAATCACTAAAGATGGCTCTCCCAATAAGGTAGATTGGAAAGGTTGAGGGTTTGATTCCTCAACATGAAAGCAATGTTCATTACAATATTAAAAATTCATTTCCACCGATCTTTTGGCCCAGTCAATCCTCGGATTATATTTGGTAAGCCACGGAAGACCCAGAATTAGTTGAAACTGTGGGGCATCAATTAAAGCAAATTTCAGTATACTTCAATGCCTCCCGGGGCCTTCCAAAATAATTTCTTTGGTATCCCAGGTGATAGGGCCAGAAGAGAGATTCGTACCATCTACTGTCGTACCGGTTCAGGCTTGATCTTACGAATTAATTGTATTTCCAACGATTTGGCAAATTTTATATCACAAAAATTTCCAGTCGCGCCGGAATCTATCATGACTGAAATGTTATCCACAGATCTTATTCCAAAGGTTATCCAATAGGAAATAATCAAATGAGGAGCTGCTGACTGAAGAGTATTAGCAATCAGTTGAGAATTCGGAGTCAACTTATCTGCTGCACCCACCAGAGCAACTCCTCTTACTGATGGGGCCTGTCTTTTGACGCCACACTGGTCTTGGGCCTTCTTTGGACACTCCTTGACAAAATGCCCGGCGGTTCCACAGTACATACATAATTTCTCATTACGTCACTTCTCTCTTTCTTCCTTGGTCAAAGGACCCCTCACAGATCCTATCTGCATTGGTTCTTCCCCAGAAGCAGGCTCAACAGACTTAATAGGATCTGGTCTAGCTCTATCAAAACGCGGTGGGATTGGTCGGGCTTGATTGCGACACTCATTCCTCCTTTCACTAAGCCTTAAATGAATCTGGAATACTAGATCCATCAACTCCGAAACATCAGTGGGCCTCTTAGGGATTTGCGCTAATCCGTCTTTCAATTCATCCTTTAATCCTCAATAGAAAATCGCAGCTCTCTTTTCTTTAGCCCACTTTGTTTCCACAATCAATTTGTTATACTGTGCAATGTACGCAACCAGTCCCAGTTTCCTTGTTTCAGGTCAAAAAGTTCATTATCAGTTAGTTGGGAAACTGTTCTGCGATCAAATATTCGAAGAAATTCCTCCTTGAACTCCTCAAAATTATACAGAATTGGATCATTGCAGCCTACTAATAGCATAGGCCAAGCTGCTGCGTCACCGCTCAGGTAAGACAGTACAAAGGCCACCTTGGACCGATCTTCCTTAAAAACTATGGGCTTAGAAAGGAAGTGCAGAGAGCATTGTGTAAGAAAAATGTGGGCCTTGTGTGGGTCCCCCGTAAATCTTTCTAGAGCTGCCAAGGGTATAGTGGGGGACATTGCATGTATTACTTGGGTGGTTAATTCTGAGGTGGAAGGAGAAGGAGAGAATTGGAACGGTTTTGGGGCCCTAAGCACAGTTCCAGCACCTGTAACAATTTCTTCCAATTTCTGTCTAAGGAAACTCGCTTCCTGACTAGACTTCCTGACCTCCTCCCTAAGAGTCTTATTAGCCTCCATTGCGTCATTTAACTGTTCCTGTATTCCTTCTAACACTAAGGCCAGCGTCTTGACATCTAGTCCCTCCGCCATACTGCTCAGGTGGAAGTTTGGTAGTGAGGCACTTCAATCTGTCAGATAAATACCAGAAAGAAGGTACCACCCACCTGAATACTCTGGAGCTTCCACAGGAGCGGCGCTCTTCGTAGGACCACAACTTAAACATGAGGAAAGGTTCCCAACTCCCCTGCCCCACTACAGTGAAATTCACTCCCAGCAGGACGTGGGAAGGGGGAAAATTGAATAAAAAGAGAGACTCCACTGCTATGCCTGCTTCTCCTGAATTCTTAGCTAGGATGGCTCTGGCATCTGTAATTACAAAATAACAGAATTAACTCATGTGGTTCAATCACAATGACTCCTAACTTATACCACCCCACTCACTAAGCGTACCTGTGCTAAACAGTGGAATTGCCTCTCTCTGAAATGAAGCTGGAGAAAATGCAGAGCTGGTTTAAAAGACGCAACAATTTCTAGGCAGGCAGACAAAGGTGGTTGGAAAGCATAATATATATATATTTCTACATACAGGGTATTATCATAAACAGTCTCTGCCTTGAAATTCCTTAAGCCTTCCTGCACAGCAGATGTTATAATTCTCTTGGAAGACTGCTCTGCAAAAGTGTCTGCCTGTCACTAATTCAACTGTTCATGTGACAGAAATGTGTGGAATAAATCTCATGAAGCGCTGCCAGTCTTTATTAAGTCTTGAAAGATTCAGCTACACTCCTAGAGCAGATCGAGAGTGTTGCAGGTGTTGAGAGTTCTCTAACATGAGCTGCTTTCCACCTAAACTGAGAGCTACCCAGAGTTCTCTCCTTCTTTTTTGCATAATGTATGCGTCACTCTATGCCTGAAAGGGTTTTGTTTTGACTTAATACTGGGTGCTCCCTTGTGTCTGGACAAAGCTATACCTCTCTGAAGAGCTCTAATTAGAGCGAAACACTGTGTATGGGGTTGCTTTTACTCATTTCAGGTTGGCTTGAGATGGTATTTTACCAATTCAAAGCTGTAATATTGTTCCTGGAGTGATAAATGGCTTTTGTTATTTTACAGCTCGGCAAGGACAGCACTGTACTAGTCCTATGCTTAAAGACTTTGCTGTTTAGATGGCAAAAGACTTTGTCATTTTCAATCTCGGCGTGGATAGCACTGTGCTAATCCTATGCTTAAAAACTTTGATAGAAAAACAGACATTTGAGGTGAGCAGATCGAGAGTGTCGCTGGTGTTGGGAGTGCTCTAACAGGAGCTGCTTTCCACCTATACTGAGAGCTACCCAGAGTTCTCTCCTTCTATTTTGCATAATGTATGTGTCACTCTATGCCTGAAAGGGTTTTGTTTTGATATATATATATATATATATATATCACTCCAACCGGTCACTGTGCAATCAAGCCTCATGCACGCTCACCAGTGCACAGACAACGATAAACACGTCCAAAGCCAGTCTTTGGGTTATGATTCTTTATTAATCATCCATAAAGTGCAGGGGTGCACAAATCGTCGAACAGACGCGTTTCGGGCGTGAACGCCCTTGCTCACTGTCAGCGGGGGAATGGACTCGTACATACTTAAATATCAATTAATGAATTTGAAAAAGCTAGCCCAATGCAAAATTAGAATACATCAACATAGATGAGGGACTTAAATCAATACTCCATACAAAGTAAACACCATCTGTAGGGGCCATTTTGGAATGGTGAGACCTATTTCAAAACCATAACAGTACAAATACAAATTATACATGTATATGGATATTAATCACTATACATTCAAAAATTAATTTATGTCCATAATGACATTAAACCTGATGTGTGCGTTTCATCATAAACTGTGAATCATTTTATAGGGATATATCTGTACAAATACTTTTTATCGATGAGCGTAATCAAAATAATAGTCCAACCAACACACGTGCATTCCTAACTTTTTGAGAAATGCCATAGAAAGTTTTAAGTGATCACATATATCCAAAAACAGATCCTAAGAAAAACAGCCCCATGGTGAATGCGCATAATGTTCAGATCAAAGTATGTCGTTAACACATGTTATTTACACACATTCGTGCCAATGTGAAGTCCAATATTTACAAAAATCATAAATAGAATAAATAAATTAAATGGGGAGTGGGGAGTGAAGGAGTGATTTAAATGTAAATGACCAAAGTAAAATCAAAATTTGCATTTAGATAACAAATGTGGCTTTAAAATCTTGATCTTAAGAGGTTACTTCACATCTTAATTTGCAACAGTATCCGACAAAGTGGAATAGGCAATTGGTAGACCAAATATTAAATGGCTGGTGTCACAGGTCTATGCATATAATATATTGCTTAATTGTCAGCATGATAGGGTGAACATTAGTGATTGGGCGGAGGATCAATATTCTACAAAAATCATAGAAAATAGTGTTTTTGCTGCTCAAATGCGATGGAAATATATAAAACATAGATGTGTTCAGTGACTTAGTTAAAGGGGACCTAGACAAATTATTAGAAACTCAGATGCCCTGTAGAAATGTCACCAAGGATCAATGGAGTGCCATTAGGACTCTTCAGCAAAACGTTGACATTATATTTAAACCCTCAGATAAGGGTGGAAACGTTGTGCTCATGCCTAGGAACCTATATATAGAGGAGGCAAACAGACAACTTACGAATGAAGAATGTTACTGTAAAGTAGACAAACGCTACCTGACAAACCTCCAGGAAACATATTACAAACAACTTGAGCACTGGCGAGATAAGGGGCAACTGACATGGGACGAAGAGAGATATCTTCACAAAGAAAATCCCAAGGCACCAACGTTTTATTTATTGCCAAAGGTGCATAAGAGTATGGCAAGACCACCAGGGAGGCCTATTGTTTCCTCTATAGACAGCCTTTTCGAACATACCAGCATTTATATTGACTATTTTCTATTCCCCTATGTCAAGGGATTATCATTCTATGTGAGGGACACCACCGACTTTATTAATAAAATCTCAGAGATTCAATTGGATGAGCATTGTTGGCTGGTATGTCTTGATGTCGAGTCTCTATATACCAGCATTAGACATGGCGACGGCATCAAGGCATGCCAGTTCTTCTTGAAACAAAGACAGTTAGAATTTTTAGAGCATACCCTTATGCTGTTAGAAATGATCCGATTATGCCTGAATGAAAATGTGTTTGTATTCAACAATGGTCAATGATACCAATCACACAATGGACAAAAGGAACCTCAGGATGTTCTGTTGAAATTACCTTCTAATAATCACAGTAAGACATTTGGTTGAACCTGTTGTATAGTATTCAAAATGATGCATGCAGCAGACTTAATACAAGTTAGGTACATAAGTGACAGTAAAAATGACAAAAATATTTATCAGGCAAGCATATTTTTAATCATAAAGGGTTGAATCATTTGTACAAAGAAAATACACAATAGAAAAATCAAATGCAATGTGTCATATTAAAACGAATAATATAAAAAATTCAAAATACACACTACAGAATGAGAAAATGATAAAAATGTTCAGGAGGAACAGTTGTCGACGCGGCGTTTCGGTACAGTGTTAAAAACCTTCATCAGGACAGTTTCTGTTAAAGAAACAACAAAATTACTGTGTGTTTGGTTTACATAAATCATCATTATTTTTTAAAAAAAATTTATTATTACAGACAAACTAATCTAACCCAAGACACAATTCCAAACTATTTGTTTTACATATTTCTGTCATTGTTTTTTCTACACATTGTTAAACTGCAACAGGGGGTCAACACAAAAATTATCAGGCAATGGTTCGAGAGAGGTTTACATTATTGGTATCATGAAAAAGGTGGGAGGGAGCAATAAAAAAGTGCTGGGCACTGCTGTTGTGGAATTGGATATATCCTTGTTCTTAATATGCATGGTAAGAAAATGCTTACCTCGGTCATTAAGAGTTGTGATGATCTTAATGGTGCACTTGGAATAGCGTGCAGGGTATTGGGTATAAAAGCTACAACCAAATTCATCAATTTTTGGCTGGGCATGAAGATAAAAACAATCTAAAAATTAATACAGAAAAAGGCCATCAGCAAATTGTGGTTGGAGGTATAGTTGCGTTTTGAGTGACAAGTTGTAAATACACCCATGATCAATACCTTTCTAAGTTGCAGAGCAAGCTCACACTGGAAGAACAGGAGCCACCGATCTCAAAATCCTATTTAATTGGGTGTGTCTGAATATCCTATTTGATTGGATATACCTGAGATGAAAAAAGGAGGGCAAAGCGGATTTAATAATGCTATTACTGCCTGTTTAATATCATCTGACAACCTCTGTCTCTAATTTGGACTTACCCCGGTTGCTTACTTGGGTAGGAGGCGATGCGACCACGGTTTATGAATAAAAACCTGTGTGTGCGCTGGAAGAGAGGGGGAATTGACAGCCTCACTCGTAGTCACCGAAATCTGTGAGAAAAGAGCACTCTTAGTTGACAGTTTATAACTGTGTTAAGCGCATGAGATATGCTAATAGTTTATTTAGAATTGCCAAACGAAAACCCCACGGGTCAGGGGCTGTTTGTACATAGACTTGTTTTTAATAAAAGGCCACATGTGGTTCGGTCAGCATGAGGCGAGCCTCGTGATAGTCAGCTCTTAAGATATGTTGTTTATTTAGTTTGCATTGAGCAACGAGGACTTGTCTGTTCGGGAGTTATTGTTACGAAAAAGGACTCGTAGAGCCCGTGGCGGCATTGGAGTCTACTAGTGCTCGATTTTATGAATTAAAAAAGACGGACTTGGCATTATGGCATTATTGCGCTGTTGTCCGTATGTGCAGTTTACTTTTGCCTGAGCCGCTGTTAAGCAGGGCTACAGGTCTAAATTAGGGGTTACAAGTCCCTATCGCTTACCTCAATCAATCGGGCCGGCCTCCCTGCTCCTGTTCGTTTCAGCGTCTCGGGGGTTCTGGCGAAGTATTTTTGTGTTAGCGCGCGTCGCGCATCTTATATAAGAAAGAGCCGCTCATTGGTTTGTTAAGCTCTAACGCCTAATTGGACTACAGTGGGTCACATGTTACGGGCGCTTTTGTTTACTATTTGCGGGGTTTGAAGGACAAACTTTATTGTGTATTACAAGAACATCCGTGGCGGCTTGCATGCCTTAAACACCCAGCGTTACAATTAGAAAGTATCATGTTATTTGGTCATGTGCAATTGTACGAATTATAATGGACCGAATTGGAAATCTTGGCACCCGTTTTCTTAGAAAGGAGGTGGTGTCTGGGTGCAATTCGAATTCATATGTATGAAAAAGTTTTAAGAAAAATGAATAAACATTTGGTCTTTATGTTTCTAATGACATTCGCGTGAGGGCATTAGGTATTTAAAAAGGTCCTATACTATGCGCTCCCAATCTTCTCTGCTATTTAACCCTTGCCTGACACTGTTGAACTTGGACATATAAAATTGCTCACGCTTCTTCCTTTTCTGGTTAAGATCACCACCTCTGGTTGATATTGTGACAATTTCAAGGCAGCACCATTTAAGATCACTGATGTTGTGTCTCGCCTTGCACCAGTGTTCTGTGAGTGGTGCCCCTTTCTTGTTGGTGCGGAGGGCTGACCTATGTTCATTCATCCTAATGCGAATTTCTCTAGAGGTCTCCCCAATGTATATAAAGTTGCAAGGGCAACGAATCAAATATATAACATTTTTGGTCCTGCAATTCATAAAGCTTTTGGGTTTCCAGGTTACATTATTATTAGTGATGGTGCTGCCGCGGATGATATCGTTGCAATTGCTGCAACCAGAGCAAGGGAAAGTTCCAGTTGGCAAAGGGGCATGGTCAATACATGGCTGCTCATGTCTCTTGGGTTCACTATATGTGTGCACGAGATTATTATGAATCGTGCAGTTTCGTCGGAAAGAGAACATAGGTTTAGGGAGTCGACTCTGATGTTTGTCGCTAACTAGATGCCAGTTTCTGTTTATTATGTTCTTGAGTTTATTGGTGATATGATTAAAATTAGTTACAAAGATAATGGGTTTAGGGGAATCGTCTCTGTTTATTTTACCATTGAAAAGACTTTCTCGATCATAATATTTCGCACGTTTGTATGCGTGCCTGACCATTCTTCTCGGGTACCCTCGCTCAATGAATTTAGTTTGTAATATGGCTGCATGTTTGTCGAAATCTTGAATGGTAGTGCAGTTTCTTTTAAGCCTAAGAAATTGGCCAAAAGGGATGTTGTTGACCTGACAGGGGGGATGGTTACTCGTGTAGTGTAACATAGTATTCCTGGCTGAGGGCTTGGTGAAAAGTTCGACATTTAGGACACCATTGACATGTTTGATGACAATGTCCAAAAATTCACAGCTTTGAGAGTTGAAATGTGAAGTGAATTTGAGGTTATCATCGCCTAGATTGAGCCAAGTAATAAACTCAATAAGAGTCTCGCTCGTACCAGTCCAAATAAAAAAAACATCATCGATGTAGCGAGACCACATCGATATGTTTTCAAAGAATGGGGAGACCTGGTTGTATATATGTTTCTCTTCAAATTGTGATACATACAAGCAGGCCAGGCTTGGAGCACAGGTAGCCCCCATGCTGGTCCCCTTGATTTGACGATATAGGTCCTTATTGAATAAAAACAAGTTATGTTTAAGGACTAAGGTAACACAATCAATGATGAAAAGTTCATGTGCGGTATGGTCCCTGTCTTCAGAACTGAGCATACAATTGATCATTCTGATGGTATCATCTTGGGGTATATTTGTATATAACGCCTCGATATCCAGAGTGACTAGCATCTGGGTATCGGGGTTATATTCCACACCTTCTAGTTTGTGAATGATGGCCGTGGTGTCTTTAATGTAAGCCTTTTGGGCTATCACAAGAGGCTGTAAAAAAATGTCAGCATACTTGCTGAGTGGTTCAGTTAGAGAGCCTATGCTGGACACAATTGGCCGCATAGGGGGATTGGTAAGATCCTTGTGGACTTTGGGAAGCCCATATAGAGCAGGAATAGTGGGGTTTGTGTTATTTAAAAATGAGAACTCTTCCTCGCATATGATTTCATCATCTTTTGCTTGAGTTAGGAGGGTATTAATACTAGTTTTAAGTGAAGCCCAAGCTTGCATGTTTGCTGCTTCATAATGGTCTTTGTTCTGTAGTAGTAAATGCATCCTATTAATGTAATCGGTGGTGTCCATGATTACAATGCCACCACCTTTGTCTGCTGGTTTAATAGTAAGGTTGGTGTTTTCTCGCAGGACCTGGAGTGCCAATGATTCATCTTTACTGAGGTTAAAGTTGATCCACTGTTTTTGTTTGAGTAAGTCATCTACGCTTTTGTCTACAATACGTTCAAAGACTTCAATGTCTTTGGGAACCATATTAATATTAGGTGTCCATGTGGACTTATTTTTAAGGCCAGATCTATTACTGTTGGTGTGCCTGTCCTTGCCGTCAAAAAAGATGGACAATCTTATTTTTCTGAAGAGGCCTTGAAGGTCTCTTTCAAGTGAGTATCTGTCCACTGTGGAGGATATTGCAAAGCCCAGGCCTTTCTCTAAGAGTGTGATCTCATGGTTGCTCAGTACATGTTTAGAAAGGTTAATTATAGGGGCTTTCTTGGAACTATTTAGTCCCAGTGCTTCTGGCTCCTTGTGTGAGGACGTCGTAGGAATGGGGGTGTGGAGTTGTAATTCCCACGACCCCTTCCTCTCCCTCTCGGGGGACCAGAGTTTTGATGGCGCTGTTCCAAAAAAGAGAGCCCTTCTTGGTTTGGGCCTGTTGTGGTTTCCCTCTCTTTGGTGTTTCTATTGTCATTGGAGTATTCGCCCTCTGAGTCTGTGCTACTGTATGATTGATCAAAAAATCTGACCTTTTTTTTGGGGAAGTTCCTTGGTTGGTTTTGCCATTGTTTCCGTTGTGGATTGTGCTCTCTAGGTCTATCATAAAAGTCTCTCTGAAGGTAAGGGTATACGTATTCTAGATTATAGTTAGCAATGTCTTTGCGTAGTTTATTACTCTTTTTATTAATTAGATAATCATTATAGCCTGCAACATCTTTATTTATTTCATCTAGTTTTTGTTTAGCATCTAGCAGAGCAGTATTATCATTAAGTTTTGTTTCTAATTCTTCTATTTCTTTACGCTCAAAGACTAATACCTCGTGAGCAGTTTCGATGATTAGCAGTATCCAATCGCGGCTACAACGGTTTGCCACCAAGGTCCAGTTTTCAATGAACCTTCTGTTGTTGATAAAAATTCCAGGTTCGTTAACCACTTGCAACCCTTTAGGAATAATACCCTTTTTACAATATTCAACTAGGTATTCGGCGTGTAATTCAGCTCTAACGACCTTCTTTTTTAGGTTCCATAATGTCCGCCATTCTTCCTCATCGTGTTTATCGAGGCGAACTGTGGAAATATTTTTGGTTGGGGGACCATTAATAATTTTGTTAAATTGGTCTTCTGTATAGCTCAGTGTTTTGAACCCTTCCATAAAGGTGTTCCGTGTAGATGCCCACAAAGGGTCTGTTGGATGGGATATTGAGTGAACTGCCTCCTCAGCAAAAAATGCTGAGTAAAAGTGAGTAACAATAAAGGAGGCCCCCTACTGGTAATGATTATGGACCAGGGGAGAACAGAGAGAAAAAAGAAATGGGGTCCTATGGGGAGCCACAAACGGTGGTTCCAGTGGGAAAAAACTACCCGTATTTAGTCGCACCTTGGTCAATGCGACTAAATACGGGTAGTTTTTTCCCACTGGAACCACCGTTTGTGGCTCCCCATAGGACCCCATTTCTTTTTTCTCTCTGTTCTCCCCTGGTCCATAATCATTACCAGTAGGGGGCCTCCTTTATTGTTACTCACTTTTACTCAGCATTTTTTGCTGAGGAGGCAGTTCACTCAATATCCCATCCAACAGACCCTTTGTGGGCATCTACACGGAACACCTTTATGGAAGGGTTCAAAACACTGAGCTATACAGAAGACCAATTTAACAAAATTATTAATGGTCCCCCAACCAAAAATATTTCCACAGTTCGCCTCGATAAACACGATGAGGAAGAATGGCGGACATTATGGAACCTAAAAAAGAAGGTCGTTAGAGCTGAATTACACGCCGAATACCTAGTTGAATATTGTAAAAAGGGTATTATTCCTAAAGGGTTGCAAGTGGTTAACGAACCTGGAATTTTTATCAACAACAGAAGGTTCATTGAAAACTGGACCTTGGTGGCAAACCGTTGTAGCCGCGATTGGATACTGCTAATCATCGAAACTGCTCACGAGGTATTAGTCTTTGAGCGTAAAGAAATAGAAGAATTAGAAACAAAACTTAATGATAATACTGCTCTGCTAGATGCTAAACAAAAACTAGATGAAATAAATAAAGATGTTGCAGGCTATAATGATTATCTAATTAATAAAAAGAGTAATAAACTACGCAAAGACATTGCTAACTATAATCTAGAATACGTATACCCTTACCTTCAGAGAGACTTTTATGATAGACCTAGAGAGCACAATCCACAACGGAAACAATGGCAAAACCAACCAAGGAACTTCCCCAAAAAAAAGGTCAGATTTTTTGATCAATCATACAGTAGCACAGACTCAGAGGGCGAATACTCCAATGACAATAGAAACACCAAAGAGAGGGAAACCACAACAGGCCCAAACCAAGAAGGGCTCTCTTTTTTGGAACAGCGCCATCAAAACTCTGGTCCCCCGAGAGGGAGAGGAAGGGGTCGTGGGAATTACAACTCCACACCCCCATTCCTACGACGTCCTCACACAAGGAGCCAGAAGCACTGGGACTAAATAGTTCCAAGAAAGCCCCTATAATTAACCTTTCTAAACATGTACTGAGCAACCATGAGATCACACTCTTAGAGAAAGGCCTGGGCTTTGCAATATCCTCCACAGTGGACAGATACTCACTTGAAAGAGACCTTCAAGGCCTCTTCAGAAAAATAAGATTGTCCATCTTTTTTGACGGCAAGGACAGGCACACCAACAGTAATAGATCTGGCCTTAAAAATAAGTCCACATGGACACCTAATATTAATATGGTTCCCAAAGACATTGAAGTCTTTGAACGTATTGTAGACAAAAGCGTAGATGACTTACTCAAACAAAAACAGTGGATCAACTTTAACCTCAGTAAAGATGAATCATTGGCACTCCAGGTCCTGCGAGAAAACACCAACCTTACTATTAAACCAGCAGACAAAGGTGGTGGCATTGTAATCATGGACACCACCGATTACATTAATAGGATGCATTTACTACTACAGAACAAAGACCATTATGAAGCAGCAAACATGCAAGCTTGGGCTTCACTTAAAACTAGTATTAATACCCTCCTAACTCAAGCAAAAGATGATGAAATCATATGCGAGGAAGAGTTCTCATTTTTAAATAACACAAACCCCACTATTCCTGCTCTATATGGGCTTCCCAAAGTCCACAAGGATCTTACCAATCCCCCTATGCGGCCAATTGTGTCCAGCATAGGCTCTCTAACTGAACCACTCAGCAAGTATGCTGACATTTTTTTACAGCCTCTTGTGATAGCCCAAAAGGCTTACATTAAAGACACCACGGCCATCATTCACAAACTAGAAGGTGTGGAATATAACCCCGATACCCAGATGCTAGTCACTCTGGATATCGAGGCGTTATATACAAATATACCCCAAGATGATACCATCAGAATGATCAATTGTATGCTCAGTTCTGAAGACAGGGACCATACCGCACATGAACTTTTCATCATTGATTGTGTTACCTTAGTCCTTAAACATAACTTGTTTTTATTCAATAAGGACCTATATCGTCAAATCAAGGGGACCAGCATGGGGGCTACCTGTGCTCCAAGCCTGGCCTGCTTGTATGTATCACAATTTGAAGAGAAACATATATACAACCAGGTCTCCCCATTCTTTGAAAACATATCGATGTGGTCTCGCTACATCGATGATGTTTTTTTTATTTGGACTGGTACGAGCGAGACTCTTATTGAGTTTATTACTTGGCTCAATCTAGGCGATGATAACCTCAAATTCACTTCACATTTCAACTCTCAAAGCTGTGAATTTTTGGACATTGTCATCAAACATGTCAATGGTGTCCTAAATGTCGAACTTTTCACCAAGCCCTCAGCCAGGAATACTATGTTACACTACACGAGTAACCATCCCCCCTGTCAGGTCAACAACATCCCTTTTGGCCAATTTCTTAGGCTTAAAAGAAACTGCACTACCATTCAAGATTTCGACAAACATGCAGCCATATTACAAACTAAATTCATTGAGCGAGGGTACCCGAGAAGAATGGTCAGGCACGCATACAAACGTGCGAAATATTATGATCGAGAAAGTCTTTTCAATGGTAAAATAAACAGAGACGATTCCCCTAAACCCATTATCTTTGTAACTAATTTTAATCATATCACCAATAAACTCAAGAACATAATAAACAGAAACTGGCATCTAGTTAGCGACAAACATCAGAGTCGACTCCCTAAACCTATGTTCTCTTTCCGACGAAACTGCACGATTCATAATAATCTCGTGCACACATATAGTGAACCCAAGAGACATGAGCAGCCATGTATTGACCATGCCCCTTTGCCAACTGGAACTTTCCCTTGCTCTGGTTGCAGCAATTGCAACGATATCATCCGCGGCAGCACCATCACTAATAATAATGTAACCTGGAAACCCAAAAGCTTTATGAATTGCAGGACCAAAAATGTTATATATTTGATTCGTTGCCCTTGCAACTTTATATACATTGGGGAGACCTCTAGAGAAATTCGCATTAGGATGAATGAACATAGGTCAGCCCTCCGCACCAACAAGAAAGGGGCACCACTCACAGAACACTGGTGCAAGGCGAGACACAACATCAGTGATCTTAAATGGTGCTGCCTTGAAATTGTCACAATATCAACCAGAGGTGGTGATCTTAACCAGAAAAGGAAGAAGCGTGAGCAATTTTATATGTCCAAGTTCAACAGTGTCAGGCAAGGGTTAAATAGCAGAGAAGATTGGGAGCGCATAGTATAGGACCTTTTTAAATACCTAATGCCCTCACGCGAATGTCATTAGAAACATAAAGACCAAATGTTTATTCATTTTTCTTAAAACTTTTTCATACATATGAATTCGAATTGCACCCAGACACCACCTCCTTTCTAAGAAAACGGGTGCCAAGATTTCCAATTCGGTCCATTATAATTCGTACAATTGCACATGACCAAATAACATGATACTTTCTAATTGTAACGCTGGGTGTTTAAGGCATGCAAGCCGCCACGGATGTTCTTGTAATACACAATAAAGTTTGTCCTTCAAACCCCGCAAATAATAAACAAAAGCGCCCGTAACATGTGACCCACTGTAGTCCAATTAGGCGTTAGAGCTTAACAAACCAATGAGCGGCTCTTTCTTATATAAGATGCGCGACGCGCGCTAACACAAAAATACTTCGCCAGAACCCCCGAGACGCTGAAACGAACAGGAGCAGGGAGGCCGGCCCGATTGATTGAGGTAAGCGATAGGGACTTGTAACCCCTAATTTAGACCTGTAGCCCTGCTTAACAGCGGCTCAGGCAAAAGTAAACTGCACATACGGACAACAGCGCAATAATGCCATAATGCCAAGTCCGTCTTTTTTAATTCATAAAATCGAGCACTAGTAGACGCCAATGCCGCCACGGGCTCTACGAGTCCTTTTTCGTAACAATAACTCCCGAACAGACAAGTCCTCGTTGCTCAATGCAAACTAAATAAACAACATATCTTAAGAGCTGACTATCACGAGGCTCGCCTCATGCTGACCGAACCACATGTGGCCTTTTATTAAAAACAAGTCTATGTACAAACAGCCCCTGACCCGTGGGGTTTTCGTTTGGCAATTCTAAATAAACTATTAGCATATCTCATGCGCTTAACACAGTTATAAACTGTCAACTAAGAGTGCTCTTTTCTCACAGATTTCGGTGACTACGAGTGAGGCTGTCAATTCCCCCTCTCTTCCAGCGCACACACAGGTTTTTATTCATAAACCGTGGTCGCATCGCCTCCTACCCAAGTAAGCAACCGGGGTAAGTCCAAATTAGAGACAGAGGTTGTCAGATGATATTAAACAGGCAGTAATAGCATTATTAAATCCGCTTTGCCCTCCTTTTTTCATCTCAGGTATATCCAATCAAATAGGATATTCAGACACACCCAATTAAATAGGATTTTGAGATCGGTGGCCCCTGTTCTTCCAGTGTGAGCTTGCTCTGCAACTTAGAAAGGTATTGATCATGGGTGTATTTACAACTTGTCACTCAAAACGCAACTATACCTCCAACCACAATTTGCTGATGGCCTTTTTCTGTATTAATTTTTAGATTGTTTTTATCTTCATGCCCAGCCAAAAATTGATGAATTTGGTTGTAGCTTTTATACCCAATACCCTGCACCCTATTCCAAGTGCACCATTAAGATCATCACAACTCTTAATGACCGAGGTAAGCATTTTCTTACCATGCATATTAAGAACAAGGATATATCCAATTCCACAACAGCAGTGCCCAGCACTTTTTTATTGCTCCCTCCCACCTTTTTCATGATACCAATAATGTAAACCTCTCTCGAACCATTGCCTGATAATTTTTGTGTTGACCCCCTGTTGCAGTTTAACAATGTGTAGAAAAAACAATGACAGAAATATGTAAAACAAATAGTTTGGAATTGTGTCTTGGGTTAGATTAGTTTGTCTGTAATAATAAATTTTTTTTAAAAAATAATGATGATTTATGTAAACCAAACACACAGTAATTTTGTTGTTTCTTTAACAGAAACTGTCCTGATGAAGGTTTTTAACACTGTACCGAAACGCCGCGTCGACAACTGTTCCTCCTGAACATTTTTATCATTTTCTCATTCTGTAGTGTGTATTTTGAATTTTTTATATTATTCGTTTTAATATGACACATTGCATTTGATTTTTCTATTGTGTATTTTCTTTGTACAAATGATTCAACCCTTTATGATTAAAAATATGCTTGCCTGATAAATATTTTTGTCATTTTTACTGTCACTTATGTACCTAACTTGTATTAAGTCTGCTGCATGCATCATTTTGAATACTATACAACAGGTTCAACCAAATGTCTTACTGTGATTATTAGAAGGTAATTTCAACAGAACATCCTGAGGTTTCTTTTGTCCATTGTGTGATTGGTATCATTGACCAAGGTGCGACTAAATACGGGTAGTTTTTTCCCACTGGAACCACCGTTTGTGGCTCCCCATAGGACCCCATTTCTTTTTTCTCTCTGTTCTCCCCTGGTCCATAATCATTACCAGTAGGGGGCCTCCTTTATTGTTACTCACTTGTATTCAACAATGTACACTACAAACAACAACAGGGGACTTCAATGGGCACCTGCTTCACCCCAGTTATGCCAACCTGATGGTTGGCAGGTGGGAGAAGCAGGTGCTCTGGAACGACCTTACTGAAAAATGGGCCTTAAATGTCGTTAAGTGGACTAGACATATTGACGACGTTTTCTTCATCTGGCGAGGGTCTGAGAATGATTTGAATGACTTTGTTGATTGTCTAAATATGAATAATGTAAATTTGAAATTTACTAGACACTATAGTCAACATTCAGTAGATTTTCTAGACGTCAAAGTCACCAATGTAAATAATCAACTGGTCACAGAACTTTTTCGAAAAGAAACAGCAGGGAATTCCATACTTCATTCCACCAGCTCACACCACCCTAGTTTCTGTTGGGGAATTCCTTTCAGTGAGTTTCTTAGGGGCAAACGCAACTGTTCAATTGAGTCAGATTTCCAAAAACAAAGGCAGAGATGATGGAGAGATTTAGAGCTAGAGGCTATCAAAGTAAGTCACTCTTAGAAGCCCACTCTAGAGTAGACCGGTTGACAAGAAAAGAAACATTGACTCTTAAAACTAGCACTATCAATCCAGAGACATCTGTGGTAATTGCAAGGCGTGGAAGTTTAGCCAGAATATGAAGGACATCATCCTACCTAAAACGAAAATAAAATGGAAACGCTCTGATCACATGCACCATGGAATTTGTAGTTTACCTCATTCGTTGCCCTTGCAACTTATGGTACATAGGCTCAACTACATTTCCAGTGAAGAAACGCATATTGGAACATTTGCGGGCGATCACTAATCAGGACTTCTCGTACAGCACAGGGAGGCACTTCAGCCAATTCCATCAAAATGATGCATCCAAAGCGAGCTATGTAGGGATTGGCACGATTAAGAGTAACATCAGAGATGGAGATAGAGTGGGCGCATTACGCAAATTAGAATCACGCTTGATTTTATTGGCGGAGACCCACTTTCCTGACGGTCTGAATATGGATGAGTAACTACATTCCCATCTATAAGAATAAAATAGATTGAATGACCAGTAGAATTGCCATTTAGCAGAGCTGACTCTTCACTATATACATATTGTTTTTATCTTTCCCTTCCCGCACACCCTCACACCCCCTTTTTTTTCTCACATATTAATTACACATCATACAACAAGGTTTTTCTTGAGCATAGTTTTTCAAATGATGGAATGTAGATGTTAGAGATAGACCTTTTTTGCTCTGAATATTCAGCAAACAAATATCTCTTTCTTATCCTTTCTCCTTAGGATTGGACTTTCATCAGTGATGTCATCAGTGATGTCACTGACCATGTCATGAATGATGTAATATGTGACATGATCAGCAGTGGATTGCGGGTGCGCGATATATAGTTAGTACAACTAACTATATATGGAATTTCAATGGTTTTGTGTGAGTAAAAAAAGGTTTTTTAAATGCTAATTCCTAACTATATATGGTCTATAACCTATGGTTTTTTTCAGTGAATTTTCAAGGTTTTGTAAATGCTAATTCCTAACTATATATGGTCTATAACCTATGGTTTTTTCAGTGAATTTCATTGGTTTTTTAAAAGCTAATATCTATAGCTGTAAAATGTATTTTTCTTTAAATCAAAAAATTTATTTTATATGTTTATTAATATTTTTTTTTATTATTATGCTTTGGTTCGATCCCGGTTCGCGAACCGGGAAGCTTCCCGTTAGCTTAATTTGGTGCCGCGACCCGGTCCGCGAACCAGTAAACGTTCCGTTTGCGCAACTGCCGCGTTAGAAATCAACATCGTGACGCGTCGCGGAAGCGCGACGTATCACGTTGTCGCGTAATGCGTCTTATGACGCGCCGCGTTAGCGCACCCGGAAGTGCTCCGGTACGCGAACTGAGACGCGGGGCGCGTCGCGAAAGCGCGACGTATCGCGTTGCCGCGTAATGCGTCTTATGACGCGCCGCGTTAGCGCACCCGGAAGTGCTCCGGAGCGCGAACCGAGGCGCGAAGCGCAGCTCCCCGGAAGCGATCCGGGGCGCATTCCGCAGCGCGTAACATAAGCGTAACAGGTCATGTGACTTGTTAATAAAACTTTTCATTGGTTCATTTCACTTTTGGTTTCCTAATGATGTAAGGCTAGGTCATGTGATCTAAAAATAACACTTTTCATTGGTTTAGACCTATTTTTTTTCCAAAATGATGAAAACCCCTCCTTCTTTCCTCACTCTGACTTTCATCTTTGTGAGAGGAAGACCCTTTGTGATCACTGAGCAATGGCTTCATTGGTAGCTTCAGCTGGTGAACCCCCACCACCACCACCACCTCCTCATGGGAAGAGAGGACCACCTCCACAGTTCATTAGCAACACAGAGGAGGAAGAGGATGAACAAGAGGAAGAAGAGATACAGGCACCACAGTTTTTACAAGAGGAGCCCCAGGTTTCTCATCGGAAAACTAGTTTCATTTGGCAGTTTTTTTCAATCCCTGAAGGGCAGAAAAAAGTTAATGCTCGATATGTGACGTGCCTGATATGTAAAGAGGACTTATCTAGAGGCACCTTAAAGAAGTATAGCTTCGGCAACTACACCATGCACCGTCACATGCAGAGGTGGCATCCACTAAACTACAGCCGGGCAGAGATGCGTGACCTTCAGGACAATCCTCCAACTCCTGTGGCCAGGACATCAACACAGATATCTTTGTCAGGGCCAGAGGCACGGGAAACCGTGCCAAACATTCAGGACAACTTTGTCCATATGAAGATTACCTGTTTATATTGCGGTGCATTACTCTCATGTGCCAACATGAGCATTAACTTAATCAACAGAGTATTTGAAAACCACAAGTGCTCTAAACGCCCCAGAAAGTAAATTTTTTTTTGCTCCTGTTGAGCCCTTTCCAATGCCTGTTTTTTGTTGTTTCCCCTCCAAAAAAAACAAAACAAACATAAAACTGTTCAAAAAATACAAAAAAAACAAAAAATGTTCAGAAAAAAAAAATATATATATAAAACAACAAAAACATAAAAAAACAGGTCTTTTCAGAACTACCTCCCCTTTCCAAAAAAATTGCTAGAATGTTTAGCACTCTGGCAAGCTGTATTTCTTTTGGTTCGCTTCCTGGTTCGCTCGCCGGTACGCGAACCCGGAGCGAACCCAAAAAATGTTTTAAAAAAAAAGAAGAGTAAGTATAAGGGAAGTAAACAGAGAGTAATGTTAAAACAAAGACAGCTATAGGGTCTAAACCAGAGATACGGTTTAATAGATTTATTTACCGAAGAAAAGAGGGAAGAGGATATAATTGTGAAAAACAAAATAGATAAGGAAGTGAAAGAAAAAAAGGAGAGTAGAAGAATAACAAAGAAGATTTTCTTGGAGAATGTGAGTGAATGTTCAAAATAAGATTAAAACATGTGGAATAACAGAGAAAAAACAGAAAACAGAAAAGAAGAAGTAACACAAAAAGAATAATTGAAACAGCAAAGAAATGTAAATAACATAGGGCCATATCATCAACATAGGCAATAAAAGTTTTGCAGCTTTTATCGGCAGAAATGTGTCGCTAAAGCCGCTTTTGCGGCAGAAAACTGCCGCTAAAACCACTTTAGCAGCAGTTTTCTGCCAATAAAAAAAGCAATAATTGTATTGGCTGTGTTCATAATATGCCCCTTAGTGTGCTTCAACTACACAGAGAAAGCATAATGAACAAGTAGTGAAAGAGTGATCAGTCAAAGACACTAAGAGTAATAGAGACGGAGTGAGTGAACAAGAGTGAGGAACTATGAGAAGAGAGGGACTGAGAAAAGGAGTGGAAGGAGTAGAGTAAGTAGGTAATAGAGAAAGGAATGAGGGAAGTAGCAAAGGCAGGAAACTGAGGGTTAAAGAAATGAAGCTGTGGAACTAATAGTAGGTGAATGTGATAGAAATGTAACGAAAAGAGTACAAAACATTTACCTTATAATTGTCGTTAACTTACTCACTTTTTATTTTTATACTTTCAATCTGTGAAAGAGAGAACAAACATTTGAAAAATATTAAAACATGTATTTAAAAATTAGAAAAGACAAGGGAAAAGATTGAAGGACAAACAGTTTTTCAACAACTTTGACACTTACAGAAGCTTCTGCTTCTCCAGGCCCCCTACACAGTCCTAAAGATATACATTTTAAACTAACAGTATCTTGATGCAGATGAAGTGAGGCCTATCTTAAAACATGGTGCATCTTTTGCACTGCTGTTGTCTCACAAAAGTGTCGCAAGACACTAACATTTTAAATGATTGTTTCAGGATGCCAATAAGATGTGTCCTATCCAGAGGTTTGTTTGAGGTGAGGCCTACTCAGGGTTCCAAATGAAATTTCGAGTTGTTGAAGAGAACAGAGGACATAATACATGTGAAGGTCTACCAATGAAGTAAGTCATGTCCACTTCACTCTTGAACAAACGCCAGACCTCTTTTGTGTCCGTGGACAGAGCTAAACTTCATCTGCACAATGTCATTCGTAAACTTAGGAAACACTGGTGATGTAATTGAAAAATGTGGAGTTTCTTTTCCTCATTTTACAATTACATCACCTGTGTTTCCTTTGCTTAGGTACCTCATAGTGCAGATGGAGTCTAGCATATCAAAGAGTACACAGAAGTTGAGCAGTGTATACAACAATTTTGACATTTACAGAAGACTCAGCTTCTTATCTTGTTGGAGATGAAGTGAGGCCTGTCTTGCAACATGGTGCATCTTTCGCATCACTGCTGCATCGGTTTCATGTGGCACAGGTTTTTTACAGCATGACACATCTGCCTAGATGCATCAATTTGTAATTTTGTCGCCACATAGCAAATCTTTTGCACCGCCACTGCGTCACAAAAGTGACGCACAGTGGCGCAAAAGAGGCATACACCTATCATAAATCTGTCCCTAGCATTTTAAATGATTAATTCAGGATGACGATAAGGTGTGGCCTCTCCAGAGGTTTGTTTAAGGTGAGGCCTACTCAGGGTTGCAGATCAAATTTACGCTTGTTGAAGAATACAAAGGAGATAATACATGTGAAAGCCTACCAATGAAGTAAGTCATGTCCACTTCACTCTTGAACAAAGGCCAGACCTCTTCTGTGTCCGTGGACAGACCTAAACTTCATCTGCACAATGTCATTCGTAAACTTAGGAAACACAGGTGATGTAATTGAAAAACGTGCAATTTCTTTTGCTCATTTCACAATCACATCACTTGTGTTTCCTTTGCTTAGGTATCTCATTGTGCAGATGTAGTCCAGCATATGAAACAGTACCCAGAAGTGCAGCACTGCATGCAACAACTTTGACACTTACAAAAGCTTCAGCTTCTGCATGCCCCCTACACAGTGCTAATTATATACATTTTAAACTGATGGTATCTTGCTGGAGATGAACTGAAACCTATCTTGCAACATGGTGCATCTTTTACACAAAAGTGACCCACAGCGGCGCAAAAGAGGCGCACGGCCATCATAAATCTGACCCTAACATTTTAAATGATTGTTTCAAGATGCCGATAAGGTGTAACCTATCCACAGATTTGTTTCAGGTAAGTCCTACTCAGGGTTGCAGATGAAATTTAGGTTTGTTGAAGAATACAGAGGAGATAATACATGTGCAGGCCTACCAACGAAGTGAGTCATGTCCACTGCACTCTTGAACAAATGTCAGACCTCCTCTGTCTCCTGGAACAGGCCTAAACCTCATCTACACAATGTGATGTGTAATGTTAGGAAACACAGGTAATATAATTGAAAAACGTGCAATTTTTTTTGCTCATTCCACAATCATATCACCTGTGTTTCCTTTGCTTAGGTATCTCATTGTGGAAATGTAGTCTATCATATGAAAGACTACGTAGAATGTGAGCACTGTATGCAACAACTTTGACACTTACAGAAGCCTCTCCTTCTCCATGCCTCCTACACAGTTCTAAATGTACATCATAAATACAAACAGTACAGAATTAATTATACATGTTAAATGGTTTATTTTTGCTGTTCTCAGAATGTATCAAATTTCACTAAAAACAGTGACTTGAAGGTATTCATCATATAACAGCGGGGAAAAAAAACCACAATCAAAATGATTGTGTTTAAAAAACCCATACAACATAACAAATCAGAATTCAGAACTCCTTAAAATTAACTTACTTTCCATGACGTCGAAGGATGTCCTATGAACAGCTTACACTCTGTTGTGCTGTTATTACTTTCAGCCCGCCACTTTCTGAAAGAAAACCTCCATCGTTTTGAAAAATATGTTACATACAATAAATGACTTCTCGCTCTCTACCACACGTTTCCACAAGGCCAAATCATGTAAGAGCCTTTTATAACTCTTGGAATTCTTGTAAGCCAATCCCGTCATTTTGTATTTCCGTAACTTTCAGAATTAAAATGTTGAAGATCATTTTCACAATCCTGGACTAGTAATATCTTACCCTTCTTGCTCACTCATGTTCTACATTTCCTATGACACTGATACTGCTTACTATGAAGCAGACTTACACTACCTCTATGACTACTACAATTATTTAATTCTCTACATCACTTTTAATCACAAAGCAATATAAAACAGTAGACAGCATTGCAGACTTACATTCCCTCTACTCCATGTTTTGATTGGCTGCTTCAATTAGCTTATAAAAAGAAACAGTTTTTTTGAACTCATTCAAAGTGCACGTATTTCTCCATGACGTCCAGTCCTATGGTTAGAAGTTATGTCTCTGAACTACACTTATCCTCAAGGCCAAATTGTGTAGGAGCCATTAGAACTTCTTGAAATTCCACAGAGCACATCCCGAGATTATTTCCCTAAAATTTTGGTTTTAAAAACACCAGGTAAGAGTTTTTAAGGTCATACGGCAATTTTTTTTTGAAAATTAAAACAGAATCATTGCAGAATGACCAGCCATTTCTAGACTTTAAATAAGCTGTATAATGTCCTGATGTTATTGAAGGGCCGTCATGATATATAATTGCTGCAGTTACAAAAGTCCTTCCTGATATTGACAACTGCGAAGCTACAAAATTTTTAATTAAAGTTGTCAATTTTGTTCCATCAGGCCTACATCGTTGGAACATTAAAATGACATACTGGCCATATGTTCGTATAAATAATGTGGACATCATTTCAGATTTACATTGGCTACACTCCATGTTGTGATCAGCTGCTTTTACTAGCTTATTAAAGGAGACTGATTTACTGTCTGGCAAAGTTAAATATATAAATCTTTCTGAGTCTACACTAGTAGTACTTGATACCATACAGTTCTCGCAGTCATGCTGCCATTGATAAGAAAGCCCAAACAGCTGATCTACATCTACACCTTCAGCATGTAATACATCAAGCATATACATTAAAAACTCCTGACAATCTTGCTGAATATTTTGAGAGAATTGTGTTTGGCCTGAACATCTGTCTAACAGATTTCGAATTTCAGACACACTTTCTATGTTTCTTCTATCAGTGCTACATTTCTCTAACACAGAATTTAACAAACTGCAAAATCTTTGATCAGAATTGACCACAATCTCTTCTTTTACATTTTCTAGAGAAAACAAAACATTAACCACTACATTAGCATAGCAGTTGACACCAGAACTGTTTTCAAATTGAAAACCAACAACATCTTCAACAGAATCCTTTTTGTTTCTGCTTGTAATTTTAGGTTCATCGACTTTTCGTCTTTTTGCTACAACCTCCCCAGTATTGGTCACATTTCTTCGTTTCCGGCCTACCACACGTTTCTCAAACAAAGGATACTGAGGCAAATGTGGCGCATACTCTCTTCTTAACCTATTGTATTCCTTAACACAATCTAGATCAGCACAAATGTTTGTGACATCACACTCAATCAAGTACAATCCCGATAAAGTTCTAACTCGTGACAATGCCACATATGCCATACCCTCCTTGAACACAGAACTGCCAATATTCACCAATGCACTGTCTACACTTAAACCTTGCGATTTATGGATTGTCACCGCATATGCCAAGCAAACAGGAAACTGCTTACGGCGAACATATAAGTCTTTTACAAGCAAAAATCTAGCAGAACAACGAGCAATTAGCTGTACTTCCTCAATGCCATCAAATTTAATTTTTAAAAATTCAATTCCATCTCTATTTCTGTATTTCACAAAATCAACAACATTACCCATTGATCCATTTACCAGACCTCTTTCAACATGTAAATTCCTTCTTAAAATTATACGGCAGTTCAAGCACACATTCAGAGTCTTTTCAAAACCTGCAGTTTTAGATATACTCTTCTCTAATGAATCCAATTTTGTTTTCAGATTCTCAGACAAAATAATTGTTGATCCCATATGCTCTACTCTGTCAATAGCTTCCAGTTTCACAATCTCTTGCTTTTCTAAATGCAACATTTTGTTGTTAAATTTGGCACATTCTGCAAGAGTTGGCATCAAACATATTCCAGATTTCTTCTCAGTAATTTTCTGAAAAATATTCTCAGGCACAACATCTTGTTCTGGATATAAATTTGACAGTAATCGTGCATGTAAAGCTTCTTTCCCATGCTCGGTCACTTTTCCAATTCTAACATCTTGTAGAATAGTCTTGTAAACTTCATCCTTCGCCTGACGCATATTTTCATGCAGTTCAGCATAATTGAAGTTTAACCATATATTGACGTTGCCAAATCTGCCTCGGCACTTCCTGGTATCTTCATGCGTGAGCATTTTGAACACAGGTTGCCCTTTCACTGGTGTCAGCTGCAGAAGATCTCCAAAAACAATGATGTGTTTGCCACCAAATAACACATCATACTCTGTTTTGAGAACTTCTTGCATTCTCAAATGCACAAAGGCAAGCATGACATTGGAAACCATGCTTACTTCGTCAATGATAAGAAGTTTCATTTTTCTCAAGATTCTTGAAACTTCAAAACAAGCATCTCCAGATAGCTTGTGATATTGTAATTTGTTGTCATGCTCCACTGGCAGCATCAGTAAACGATGTAAAGTAATCCCTTTAATATTATGTGCTGCCAGTCCAGTTGGAGCAGTGACAACACAAGACAGCGATGACTCTGTCCTTTCCTGCAAATAGCATGAAATTGCTTTCATGAGGAAACTTTTTCCAGTTCCCGCTTCTCCACTCACGTACAGTCGGACAGGCTTCAACGACGTACATGAGCACTCTTTCTTATCATGACTTAATCCATGATCAATTTGCATGGTAACTTCGTCATATATTTTCCTCTGCTCAACGTTGAGTTGTCTTTCCAACTCTTCTAAGTTAACCGCATCCTCCTGAGCATGTGCCATGGCTCTTTCCACTTCATTCATAGCAGTGGCAGCTTCATTTTCGATAACAGGTCCTCCTAGTGGATCCTGACTCAATGAAGCAGAACTCTGACTGTCCTGAGAACTGTCTCTGGCAATCTCGGCTGCAATCGTTGCTTCCTGCTCAATTTCCGCATTCAACATTTCTACATATTTGGGAAAAGCAGGACATTCTATGGTCTCCTTGGTGGCATTGAAAGAGTCTTCGTAACAGAGAAAATCTCCAAGCAGTTCCTCTTCTGCACGCCAAGGCTTGAAAAGTTGCAAAAGTGCTAAATAGAAAAACTCCTTTTTTCAGGAGATTCGCCACTCAATTTTCGATGGTTTACCAAGTGGCATTTTCTTTGCTTGACCAGACATCCCTCACTTCCTATTACAGCATACACTCCTTTCTCAGTATCTTCTTTGATGTTCCTCTTGAATATGTAATTTTGAAGAACCTCATACAGACAAACATTCTCAAGGTGAATGCTTCGATTTGGATAATATGTATCCAACATGTTGGTCTTCAAAATGTCGGTACTGTTTGGCTCCTTTTCCGCCAAATACTCAATTTCCCGGACAGGTTTGAGAACTCGATTACGCGTTGCAGCAAGACCAAGACTCGCCCAAACGATACTCCTGGACTTGGCATAGAGACTTGCTGAAGACAACCGGTCAGAACATTCGTACGCTCCGATTTCTCGATGCGACAACATCTTCAGACTGAAACTGTACAACTTCTTGCTGAGGCTCTTTTCATGGGAAATGTCCTCCCACATATCCTTCAATTCTGTCTTCTCTTTTTTGGTGATGTAAGACGTCACATACCGAGCCACAGCCATACAATTATCAGCCACAAACTGTATATCCATGTTAGCATTCCACATGGACAAAATCACCGGGTTGTAGTCATTGATGTACTTGGACTCTTCGTTCCTCTTCAAATTGTATGTGTTTTTAGGTGATTTCTTCATGACATTGTGTCGCAGCGAAGACATCAAACTGTTTACTCTTCCTTTAGAAATCACCGGTCGTGGAAAGCCGAAACGACATTTGGTGTAGAACTTGTCCTTGTTTCGGAATTTACGACGGCAGTACTTTCCACATCGATGGCTTTGGAAACGCAGAACTTTTTCTCTTAGGCTTTTCTTCTCCTTTGCGTTTGGAACAGCACAAGTAGAATACTGTTGGATGAAACTCATCACTGAGTCTTCTGGATCCGTTCCAAATTTAGGTGCATCCTTGATCCACAGCAACATATGTATATGAGGAGCACCTCTTGCTTGGTACTCCTTTCTCCAGAAGAAATCCAACACCTCTCCAAAAGGTGGATTCTTCTTATTCATGATGAAAGACATCATAGCTTCAAATCTATGATTGAAGTACCTACATACATTGACTGGATCCAAAGAGCACAGTTCTCCGGGTGTCTTGAATTCGATGTTATCTACGTTAGCATTTGCCTCTCGTAGAAATTCAAGTAAGTCTTCCCAGCCATACTCGGCACAGCTCAGAGTGAGGAACCATGTGGGAGTACCTAAGTTCCTCAGCATACATTTTAAATCACCATGACGACGGTACCAGTACTCATTAGTACCACGCTGACACGCCATGAGATTAATCAGGTGAGAATCCAAAATACTGTCTTGGACATTGACTTTATCCACAAAGTCACTTGCCGAGATGTTTTGCATCTGTATACCACTTTTCAAGATGTGGTTCACTGCATATGACAGTCCAGACAGATCGCTTTCAAACAGGAGATGAAACAAATAAGGAATGCATTGTCGAAACCTAGCATCTCCTGCATACAATCGCAAAGTCCGGTATTCAGAAGCAGGAATTTGATGAGGTCGCTCATCATATCTTCCTCCCTGACCTGTTGGAAAAAGCTGTGGGAAACACAGAGCTTCCAAACTTTCCTCCCAAACACTAATGGGACTCCCTTTGGCTTGTTTCATTTGAAACAACTCAATAGCATTCCCCATGACTTCCTTGGAATGCAAAGGATGAACACTATAATGTTCATATATTTCTTCACTAGTAGAGGGTTCTACTTTCTCAATTTGACCAGCACACAAATCGCTATCCTCTTCCTCACTTACTTCCTCTTCTGCAACATATACATTCTTATAGTACTTATTATTTTTTTTCAAATACAATGTTGCCTTTTTGACTTTCCTAACATCCACTAAATCTTGCCATATTTTCCTATTCTTTGTCGGAACCCCATTAACTAAGATAACCAGAGGTTCCTCTTCCACTTTTTCTACTCCAATTGTGTTAATGTTTTTCTTCAAATCTAGAGGCAAATAAACAACTCTTCCCTTTAATCCTCTCTGTAAATCTGATGGAGGCAATTTCCCTGTCTTTGGCTCCATTCTTACAATAGCCTGAAAGGGATGGATACTTTGAATCAAAATAGATTCATAAGTATTTAAATCCTTCAATTCAGAAGGAATCTCAACCAATTCCAGATTATTATGAACTGCTCTAGCAGGCATCTGGTTTTGATTTAATTTGTTACAACAATAAGTACACACACGTTGATCCGATCCCAAATCAAAACAATTTTCTACCATCAAGTATGTTGTGAAATCCTTCCATTCACTATTATTTTCCCTTTCACTTTTTTCATATAAATCCACTAACTTAGTCTGATTCTTATAATAAGTGCGTCGACAACACACACAAGTGAAATTAGGCCTCTCACTTGATTTCACCTGAAACGTCGCAATTTCCCTCTGAAAATTATCTGTACTGGAAACCTGTACACTATCTTCCACATTACCCTCTTCTTCTTGGTCAATTTCAACATTCTCCTCTTTACTTCCAAAGTAACAAAACTCAATTTCTGCACAAATATTCTTCACATCTACTTCTGAACCATGCAAAAGAGCAGCGCATAATTGTTTAAGCATAATTGCTGGACTCTTAGCATAATACAACATTCTAACTAATTTCCTCACTTTATTATGATGCACTGCTAGCATCCTGAAATGATGAAAAACACTCTGGCATACTCTCCTGGAAAGACAAGCCAGTGAATGACCATGCAAACCTGTCACTTCTCTCACTCTGCAAGGATCTAATTCTTGCAACAACTTCATTTTCTGCTTCAAACTTTTCTTATTAAATGTCCGTACAAAATCACAAAGCAAATTGATGGAATCCTGTCGCACACTGCAAATACTACTACACTTCCAGGTGTACACAGGACCCTTAGGACGTCTTCCTAAAACCTCATTACCTAACACCTCTTCTGTCTCTGTTGTCACAAGTTTTTCTTTTTCAACTGGACAACCATCTTTCACTTCATAAGCTCGACCACTGGTGTCAACTGCATGCACCAAATCATTATCCTGGAAATAACTCTCCTCATTAAAAAATGCCTCACAACTTGAACTATGCATCCATTCTCCGGAAAAAACTTCACAAAAATTACTACGATTAACTATTCTCTTCCATCTACTATTTCTTTTGAAATCATAAATTGCTTTGTTTAGCTTCCTAATTCTATTGATTATCAAAATAAATAACTTACGTTTAATTTCAAATGCCTGATCAATAACTTTCTCAACTTTTTCTTTTCTCTTATAAAAAACCACTTTATGTTGACCTTTCTTAATATTTTTTAACAAATTGCCAATTATCCTGTTTCGGAACATTCGTTTACGAATGTCCCTAAACTGTTGTTTCCTTCTACTATCATGCACAGAGTTATCTCTTGCTCTAGCAGTAACATTTTTCATTGGCCTTTCCTTTCCGTTTAAATTGCTTCTCTTTTTCTGGACTGAAACATTTTCTGTAATAATACTTTTTTTACTACAAATATTACTTATGAATGATTTCGTGGTCTTACCCGGTGCTTTCTTGGTGACTTGACAACTTTTTTTTGTAGAGGACTGCTGCAGTATTTGATACACCTGCTGTCTTTGACGTTTTGTAGCCTTTCTAATTCGAGCCTTAGTTGGCATTTTCAAATTTTGAAATGGTCTGCAGTTGAATCTGTGGTAAAATATAATAAAAAATGTTATTAACCGCTATTACCAAACAGTAAATCAATAACAGTCGTCAAAAACTTAACACACTACTTGACATTTTTACATAGAATATTTTTTAGTGCTTTGGCAAATTTAGAATACACAAATAGCAGAAAAGAAATGGAATTCTTCTTCATTTACCTGTCCTGTTTTATATGTGAATCTGATCTAATTTTATGAGCATATTTTAATATTTTATTGAAGACACTACACATAACCTGTTTTTGAAGGTGTGTTTAATTTAAAATTAAACAGTTTACATTTTTACTTTTCATTTATTGTAAATTTTAAAAATACATGTTTATAGTTCCATAGGCTCAAGCAGGTCAGCTTCCCACCCTATGTCATACAATTCTGACAAATCTGCATCCTCATCATGTTCTTCTTCATCCTCAGGATTTAAATCATCCAAGGGATCTACTTCCACTGATGTTTCAATTACGAGTTCAATGAGGAGGTCGAGATGAACTGATTGCTGATTGTCGCTCATGTTGATGTTATCGTTATCTTTAAAGAAAGATAACAACAATGAGATGTTGCAGAGTAAGAGACAAATCTCAGAGATTATAATAGTAAAATTGTTTAACAAGAGTAAAATTTTGCAGCTATTATTTAGCCATGTCCAGCGATGCTGAGGAGGTGAGGACTATGTCCAAGTTTTCAGTGAACAGGACTCATCTCTTCTTAACCTTGGATAAGCCTCACCGACTCTGTGTCCCCTGCTCATACTTAAATGTACAGGGGCAGATTTATGCTAAGTGGCGCATCCCCACGGATGCACCAGTTAATGTGCACCGCTGCTCTGCCAGCCATAGTGTCCCGAATTTACAATGTGGAGCACCATTGAGCAAAAACAGCACAGATGCGTCACGCATCTGTGCTGCAAAAGCAGCACATTGCAGGAATCACGTCATAAGCGCGACATGTCTACTGCAATGCACAGGAGGAACCCTCACATTGCATGGTGCATCACTTCTTATGCCTGTTTCAAACAGGCGTAAGGATTTGATTCAGCAATGCTATAAAGCTGACTCAGTGAAATCTTCTAAATTTCACTGTGTTAGTTTTACAGGGCTTTCATGCAAATTAATGCATACCTTGCAACAAAACACCTATATAAAACTGACCCAGGTTTCATGTGGCACAGGACTTCACAGCATGACACATCTGCCTAGATGCATCAAGTTGTAAATATGTCGCCACATAGCAAATCTTTTGCACCGCCGCTGTGTCACAAAAGTGACGCACAGTGACACAAAAGAGTCATACACCTATCATAAATCTGTCCCTAACATGTTAAATGATTGATTCAGGATGACATTAAGGTGTGGCCTATCCAGAGGTTTGTTTAAGGTGAGGCCTACTCAGGGTTGCAGATTAAATTTACGCTTGTTGAAGAGTATAGAGGAGATAATACATGTGAAGACCTACCAATGAAGTAAGTCATGTCCACTTCACTCTTGAACAAAGGCCAGACCTCTTCTGTGTCCGTGGACATACCTAAACCTCATCTGCACAATGTCATTCGTAAACTTAGGAAACACAGGTGATGTAATTGAAAAATGTGGAGTTTCTTTTCCTCATTTCACAATCACATCACCTGTGTTTCCTTTGCTTAGGTATCTCATAGTGCAGATGGACTCTAGCATATGAAAGAGTACACATAAGCTGAGCAGTGTATACAACAATTTTGACATTTACAGAAGATTCAGCTTCTTATCTTGTTGGAGATGAAATGAGGCCTGTCTTGCAACATGGTGCATGTTTTACATCACTGCTGCATCGGTTTCATGTGGCACGGGACTTTACAGCATGACACATCTGCCTAGATGCATCAAGTTGTAAATATGTCGCCACATAGCAAATCTTTTGCACCGCCGCTGCGTCACAAAAGTGACGCACAGTGGCGCAAAAGAGTCATACACCTATCATAAATCTGTCCCTAACATGTTAAATGATTGATTCAGGATGACGATAAGGTGTGGCCTATCCAGAGGTTTGTTTAAGGTGAGGCCTACTCAGGGTTGCAGATTAAATTTACGCTTGTTGAAGAGTATAGAGGAGATAATACATGTGAAGGCCTACCAATGAAGTAAGTCATGTCCACTTCACTCTTGAACAAAGGCCACACCTCTTCTGTGTCCATGGACAGACCTAAACCTCATCTGCACAATGTCATTCGTAAACTTAGCAAACACAGGTGATGTAATTGAAAAATGTGGAGTTTCTTTTCCTCATTTCACAATCACATCACCTGTGTTTCCTTTGCTTAGGTATCTCATAGTGCAGGAAATAGAGGCAAGATGGCGACCGTGTAAGACGGTCGGGAGACGGCTCGCGTGAGGAGGAGTGTAGTTGTGAAATGACCCTGCTTTTCCCCTAACAGTAGCGGTGACTCGGATGCTGGGCGGTATCTGCGAGGGTCTCTGACACAGGGGCAAGAAGTGCTCGAGTAAGCGGCAATTGGCAAGAAATCGCGGCTGGTGTAATTGACGCGCATGAGACTTACGCGCTGTCAGCCACTGCAGCGGCTGCTACAGGAGGTGTTCTAGCTGACGCGGCGGGTCAGAGGCGGAGCTGCTTCCAGATTGCAGGCGGAGGTAGCGGAGCTCACGGAGTCAATCTACAGAGTCGAAGCCCTGCGGAGCCGTTTCCAACATCGGCAATCCCAGCAGGGAAAGAAGTTTCGAGCCAAGAAGCGACTGAAACAGGATAATCACCTTCCAAAAGACGGGGAGAAGCGGAGAGTCAACAATCTGGAGGGCATTGGAGCTTCACAAGCGGAGACTGTGGAAACCGAGGATCTGTCTGGCGGTAAGGAGACATTTGGGCCAGAAGAGAGGCGGAGGGCGATTATGGCTCCAAAAATGAGTGCTAGCGCTAAAGCAGCAGCTAGAAGGAAAGCTGCAGCGGCGCTTGCAGAATCTATGGCTGACATTGATGGTACTAAGAGGAAGAGACAAGGCTCCCCTCAGACAAAAAAACTTACCCAGCAGAGCGCTAGCAAGGGGAATTTGGACAATCAGGGTACTGCCTCTATCTCAGACATTTTCCTGAAGGTGAATAAAAGTAAAGACACTAAAGATATAAAAGACCAGAAGGAGTCTGTCATACAGGCTCCCCCGGATAAGGATAATGGCAATGGCAATGAAGAGGTACCACCAAGCAATGTAACTGGTGATATAGCAGAGCAGTTGGATCATGTAGTATTGGTTGAGGAAAGGGACCTGCAAGAGGCAGATCAGCTGGGCGTGGTTAAATCTTCACAGCACGGTATGGAAGTGATCTTGCAGGATAACACAGGGGAAAGCAGTGGTAGCAAAAAAGAAGCTCAAAGTGATGCATTTTTTTCGGTATCAGAGGGTGGCGAATGGTCCGAGGAAGGAGACGATAGCTTGGAACAAGAAATCAGCGATATAGAGACTGGCAGTGACTCAGAACCTGAGGAAAATACACCACCAACTACAGCGGTGAAAACGGTGGTGAGAGCAAAAATACTTAACCAAAATGGAGAGCCACTGCTTTCGAATCCGCCCCTAGACAGCCCTGAGGGGGCCTCGGCACAAATGTCGCTCCTGGAGATTATCCATCAGGAGATACTGGCTCACAGAGAGGAAGCAAGGCAAGACAGTCGGAAATCCCAGGCGGCAGTGAGGAAAATACAAGGTGAGGTGAGAAAGCTGACAAAGGCATGTGTAAACCTGGGGGAGCGAGTGACCAATTTGGAGGAGAGAGTAGTATCCACTGAAGCGGACTCTGCTGCCGCAGTTAAGAAAGTAGACATGCAAGCAAAACAGTTTACCGACGTTCAGTGGAAACTGGAATCGTTAGAAAATAGGTCACGGCAAAACAACCTTCGTGTCCTCGGAATTCCCGAGGGGGCCGAGGGGACGGATATGAAAGCATTCATCGTCAGGCTCTTTGTGACCGCCTTTAAAGAGTTGAAAGATTGGGATTTTGAGAGGGAGATCCAGAGAGCACATCGCACCCCAGCAAACAACTATCAAAAAGCAAAAGAAGGAGCCAAGCCTAGAGCAATCCTGATCTTTCTGGGCAATTTCAATCTGAGACAAGCAATTTCTGAGATGGCAAGACCTGACAAAAAAAAAACAGTTGATGAATATACCTTTTTTGTTCGTCCGGACTTCTGCCATATTACAGTCGAGAGACGCTGGAGACTGCGGCAGATGATCAAACCCTTTCAAGACAAGGGTATGCAGGCCTACCTGATTAATCCCGCCCAGCTGAAAATAATACGGGATGGAAAAACATTTTATTTCTCGTCAGAGATCAAAGCTAAAGAGTTTTTGATGACGTAATTGGTGTACTAAAGAATGATCTGACGTTGACACAAATGGGAAAGGGAATTAAAAAGGGAGCAACGTAGCATCCGGGTAATTAAAAGAGTAGGGGGGTACCCCCCGTGTAATACTGATGTACCACTGAAGGAGCCCAAAGAGAAAATCTGGCGGATTCTAACTGGTAGTTAAACACATAGGGTGGAGTGGTTGGTATAAGGGTGGGGGAGTTCTGCTCTGAGAATGTAAATATGGTGGAGGGTAAAGTAAGGGGCACAAAAAGTTACTTTTGCTGATGTTTCTCCTCACGCTGAGCTGTAACCATCACATGCACAGACCAGTGGTCTGAGCGCCTCAAATCAAGTGGGAGGGTTGAGGGCGAGCTCTATTCTGGAGCTTGATAGGGGGAGGGAAGAAGTGCAGTGGGAGGAGAGGGCTGGGGTGGGGGAGGGGGGGGAAAGGTGGGGGGAAAAAAAATGTGAAAAACAGGAGTTGGAAAGGAATAGGCTGCAAGTTAATTTCAGGTATCTGGATAAGATTCAAGGTAGGAAAGGCAAATATCTAAAACATGTCAGACATTAGAATTTGTAATATCAATACAGGGGGTTTAAACGATTGGAGGAAGAGGCAGAGACTGGCCCATCTAATTAGATTAAATAACATTGATATAGTATGCGTTCAGGAAACCCATATTCCCTGGAATAAAAGGAAGATTCTGGAAATGTATGGGTTTACCCTGATTGGTTGTTCCACCCAGTCATCAATGATAAGAGGAGTGGCAGTGTTAGCTAAAAACCATCTTGGTGGAGCGAAACGTATTAAAACAGATGGCTCAGGTAGATGGCTGCTGGTGGAAATGAATATTGGGTTCACATTATGCGTAATATATGGCCCAAATGAAGACGATTCTGTGGTGTTTGATAAGCTGGAAGAGGAATTGGCTAATTGGGATGCTCCGTTGATCGTATGTGGGGATATGAATATTTCTGCAGATTGGTGTCAGGGGAGCTTATATACAGGCCGGAAACGAAAGGTTAAAGCAGCAATAAGCTCCATGATACAGTCTTACGGCCTGGTAGACGTCTGGGGAGACAAGATGCCAGGGGATAGTGGCTATACATATTTCTCCCATCCAGTACAAAAATACTCTAAGCTAGATTACTTTTTCATCTCAATGGGAGAGATCGGGAAAGTAAACATTCAGAAATTACCAAGAATAATTTCTGATCATAATCCTCTGGTGCTTACTTATAAAGCTCCCAGTGTATCAAGGAAAACCTCTAGATGGACTTTCGACAGGAAATTATTAAATGACGAAAGATTTTTAAATCACATGAAAATGTGGTCAAGAGAATTTTTTGATTTTAATAGATACAGTGCATCCAGAAATGGTGTCTGGGAATCGTATAAAGCGGCACTAAGAGGGGAGACGATCAGTTGCGCATCAAGAATCAGGAAGGAAGATAAGAGCAAGACAGATAATTTGATAGCAACCCTGGCTGAAATAGAGAGACATCATATTGAAGAAATAATAACTGGCAAAGATAGTAGTGAGACTACCAGAAATATGGCCAGGACCAAGGGTGACCTTTTAAAAATAATCACTCAGAAGGAGATCTGCGCATACCAAACACAAAGAGCAAGGCGTTATGAGACCGGGGAGCAGGCAGGCAGAGCATTAGCATTGCGTATAAGGCAAGATATGAATAGAAATAACATTAGTAAGCTAAGTTATAATGGGAGAGAATATAATGACCCGAACTCTATACTGCAGGTATTTCATGAATTTTACCAAAAACTATATGATCAGGATCCAGTGGCTGTATTTCCTATACAAGACCAATCGTTTGTAACACCCAGGGTGGAGGAGGAAGATAGAGATCGGCTGGAATTGGGTATAACAAAGGAGGAGATAGAAAACGCTTTGATTGAATTAGCATTAGGTAAAGCGGCAGGACCAGATGGGATCCCGATCGAGGTTTATAGGGCTCTGAGGGAGGAAATTTTGCCAATACTGGAAGATCTCTTTAATGGAGTCATATGTTCAGGTGTTATTCCAGATAGTTGGAAGCAAACTAACATTGTGGTATTCCACAAAAAGGGAAAACCGGAAGAAAACCCGGGCTCATATAGACCGATCTCCCTAATCAATACAGATGCGAAACTATATTCAAAAGTTTGGGCTAATAGATTAGGAGGGATTATAGGTAAATTGGTATCGCCCTGGCAACATGGGTTTGTTCCCGGACGGGGTACTACCGAACACACTGCAAGGGCTATCTCATTATTTGATGCCGCAAATATGACAGGGAGTGATATGGCTATGATTTTATTAGATGCCGAGAAGGCGTTTGACCGTGTTGTATGGGATTTTATGTGGGATGTGTTGGAGAAAAGAGGTTTCGGTGTAAATTGTAGGAAAGGCATTAAAGCCATGTACGCGGATCCAGTCGCCAGAATCACAGCTATGGGGCTTCAATCAGAGGAGGTAACAATCAAAAGAGGCACTCGCCAGGGCTGTCCCTGCTCACCTATACTATTTGCGCTATATATAGATCCTTTGATTAGGAAAATCCTGGCTTCAGATAGAATATCCCCTGTTATTTCGCATGGTCATACCACTAAGATACTAGCATATGCGGACGACCTGGCAATCGTTACTAACAATCCGGAAATAGCAATACAGGAATTAAATAATCTGGCTTATCAGTTCGGGGCATATTCAGGGTATAAACTTAATACGGAAAAAACCCTAATAATTGGAACAAAGAATACCCAGAAAAGAGATCAAAGGTATGTTGATGCTGCTATTTATTTAGGAGTTAAAATTAATGCAGATGTGGGAAAGATAATCCAGGAAAATTATTTACCAGTGTTGGCTGCGATAGATAAAGAACTGAAGAGAATTGATGTTTTACATTTATCTCTGATTGGGCGAGTCAATGTTCTTAAAATGACAATGTTCCCGAAACTGCTGTATTTATTTCGTGCTATCCCCTTATTAATTGAGGAACCTCTGATAAAAAGAATGGAATCAGTCTTCTCACAGTTTATCTGGCAATATGGTAAAGTAAGAAGATCGTTAGCCAAAATGTCACTACCCTTAGAGAGGGGAGGATTAACAGCCCCCAACCTCAGACTATACCATTGGGTCTGCTTAGCGTTACATATGAAACAATTATTATGCTGTAACATCCCGGTAGGTCAGTCTGGCTTATCAAGAATTCCCACAATTTACGAATTAGTAATTGGAGAAAAAGCCAAGGGGATTTTGATACGGGAAATAAATGCACAATTTTATAAGAAGAGTAAAAGCAAATTGATGCTAGATGTATGGGGAGTATGGAAACAATTGTTGAAATTTCTTAAGATCCCGAAGATTAATGGTAGTCTAGATCTCTGGGATTCAAACCCTTTTAAACATCTTGGACAGAATAGAAACAGCGCCCTTTGGAAAATACTGGGTATCCGATATCTGGGAGATGTAATGAGCAATGAGGAGTTGGTGGGGTTCGAGACTTTGCAACAAAAATATGATATTTCAGTAAATCACTGGATGTTGTATAATCAATTAGAACAAACAGTGAAATCTATAAGACCCAGGGTTTCCATTCAAGAGATGCACCCAATTGTTCAATATATAAGGAATGGTGGTCGTAAGATCAAAATAGGCTATGGTCTCCTGTTGCAGAGCTTGGAAGATGACATGGTGCAAGTAGAAAACGCGTGGGCTCTTAGAATTGGGGATCCAAATGTTGATGTAGACTATGCTTTAGCACTGAATAAGAAAATATTAAGAGCAACCAACTTAAAAACACAACATTATAAAACGATTTTTAATTTATATTACACCCCATCCAAGCTGTTCCAATGGGGGAAAAGGGATACAGATAAGTGCCCGAGATGCGATCAAAGCCAGGCAGATCTAATTCATATGTTTTATTCTTGCCCAAACTTGAAACCTGTTTTAACTGAAATGGAGAAATTTTTATCGGGGCTGCTAGAGGGTCAAATTTCTCTATCCCCAACGATTGTGCTAATTGGCAGGGATGAAAATCTGAAAATCACACATGAAGCGGAAGCCCTTGTCTTTCTTTGTGTTGCAGTGTTAAGAATTTTAATAGCGGCAGCATGGAAAGACTCAGTTGCTCCCTCATTCCAGGTTTGGTTGACAAGATTGCTAGGAATTCATAATATTGAAGAATGCCTATATAAATTTAAGGGACAGAAGAAGAAATTATTCGGTGAAAAAATCTGGGCACCCCTTAGTAAATGGAGGGAAACAAGAGGAGGAATTGATTGAATCTCTATCTGTTTGCAAATTATTTTTAGATGGAGATTTGTATTATTATATACTGTAGAATTGTGGCTTTTTAAACTCTTTTGTATTTTTGTACCTGCCATCTTATCCATTCGATATCTTATCATATGTATGAATGTATCTATTTCTCTTTGTATTATGTAGTACTATTCTAACCCAACTCAATAAAAAAAAAAAAAAAAAAAAAGGTATCTCATAGTGCAGATGGACTGTAGCATATGAAAGAGTACACAGAAGTTGAGCAGTGTATACAACAATTTTGACATTTACAGAAGATTCAGCTTCTTATCTTGTTGGAGATGAAATGAGGCCTGTCTTGCAACATGGTGCATCTTTTCCATCACTGCTGCATCGGTTTCATGTGGCACAGGACTTTACAGCATGACACATCTGCCTAGATGCATCAATTTGTAATTTTGTCGCCACATAGCAAATCTTTTTCACCGCCACTGCGTCACAAAAGTGACGCACAGTGGCGCAAAAGAGGCATACACCTATCATAAATCTGTCCCTAACAATTTAAATGATTAATTCAGGATGACGATAAGGTGTGGCCTCTCCAAAGGTTTGTTTAAGGTGAGGCCTACTCAGGGTTGCAGATCAAATTTACGCTTGTTGAAGAATACAGAGGAGATAATACATGTGAAAGCCTACCAATGAAGTAAGTCATGTCCACTTCACTCTTGAACAAAGGCCAGACCTCTTTTGTGTCCGTGGACAGAGCTAAACTTCATCTGCACTATGTCATTCGTAAACTTAGGAAACACAGGTGATGAAAGTGTTTTTTTAAAGCCTTTGCACCATTTTTGGGTCACTTTTAACATGGCTATGTAACTCAAAGAATCAAAATCTAAATTTGCCAAGCACAGGTGCGAGCATATTTACAAGGAATTTGCACCACGGGGAAAGGTCTTAAATTAAAATGGGAAAAATAACATCAAAGACACTCAAATGCCTTATAAATATGCCCCAAACAACCTATGAAGCTCTAGCAGTACATATCCAGAAATGTAATTGATTTCAAAAAACGTTTTTAAACACAACATATAAATCAATTGTATACCTACATTCATGGGGAAATGACTTAAAATGTCCTTAAGACTCATGAAAGCGTTTTTTGATTGCCCTTGCACTATTTTTGGGTTACTTTTAACATGGCTATGTAACTCAAAGAATCAAAATCTAAATTTGCCAAGCACAGGTGGGAGCATATTTACAAGGAACTTTCCCCACGGAGAAAGGTCTTTTAATTTAAAATGGGAAAAATAACATCAGAGACACTCAAATGCCTTATAAATATGCCCCAAACAACCTATGAAGCTCTAGCAGTACATATCCAGAAATGTAATTGATTTCAAAAAACGTTTTTAAACACAACATATAAATCAATTGTATACCTACATTCATGGGAAAATGACTTAAAATGTCCTTAAGACACATGAAAGCGTTTTTTGATTGCCCTTGCACCATTTTTGGGTCACTTTTAACATGGCTATGTAACTCAAAGAATCAAAATCTAAATTTGCCAAGCACAGGTGGGAGCATATTTACAAGGAACTTGCCCCACGGAGAAAGGTCTTAAATTAAAATGGGAAAAATAACATCAGAGACACTCAAATGCCTTATAAAGAAGCAGACACCATTATTTCCTTGTCATAAATTTTAAAAGCATTCCTTTTCCTCAAAAACGATTTTCAAGTCATAATTTGAAAACACTGCACAGCTCCTATGTACAAAAACACCCTGTCAGTACTAATACTTCACATTATCTCCAATTACAATTTCTCAAAGAAACAAAATCTATTTGTAAAACACTTGAGACAAAGCAACATTTTAAAAACACAACTTTCTTCATAATTTTCTCCTTAAAGCATACTATTCTCTATCTAAATTAAATAAATCTTTTCTCACCTTAGCAAATACTTTATGAGTTTCAAAACAGTCTCAGAAATACACCAATTTGTCTTCAGCAGAACAAAGGGTATGCACTCCAGAGGCTGCAGCTATAGAAAGCACAGAAATGCTGTAATTCATCACACATATCTCTCATGTCACCCAATCAAAACTCTTCCCTCACTTTTTTCAAATCAAAACCCTTCCCCCCTCTGCCCTCTCTGCCTTATTTGCATAGCAACCACCTCCTGGAAGACCTCTGGTGTTTGCAAGTTCACACAACAATGTTTCAATTGAACTCTGAACTCTCAGTGCACCTGCGTATCCAGTGCAATCTTTCATTAAATGATTTTTTCTTGACCATTCAAATTACATCTTTCAAAGAACTCATCCATGCACCCTAACTTTCTGTTTTCAGCAATCAAAATCCACCAATCACTGTTACTGCTTCATTAACACAGAAACTCCACAGTTTTTTTCATTTTAAACTCTTATTTTTTCAACTGCCATTTCATTACCACACTTCATCTGACTGCAGCAGAACCTTCTCTCACCATGTTTTCTGTCTGGATTGTTGGACATAGTTACATCTACTGGGCTCAAAGGTATGCTGAGAACAGAAATTTACCTAACCTCAATTTACAAGATGTGGAAATTAAGTGGTTTGGCCACAGAGGATTAAAATGTCACCAATTGATACCATTGGTGAAAACCTTTATGCATTTGCCAAAACCTGACCTGTTAATTGTGCACTGTGGAGGTAATGATTTGGGCACTTTGACTGGAGTAGGTCTGGAAATGCTTTTAAAGGACACCTTTGAGCAATTAATGGCACTTTTTCCTCAAACTGCCTTGGTATATTCAAATATATGCCAAAGACAGAAATGGAGGTGGTCGAACCAATTTTGTCCACAAATTGAGAAGTCGAGGAAGCATGTAAACAAATCTGTTTCAGCTTACATGAGAGACCATGGAATGGGCTCCGTGTACAACAATAACTTGCGTTACTGCATGCAAGATATCTACAGAGGAGATGGAGTTCACTTCTCAGATGAGGGCAACAGAATTTTCATTTTGAATTTAAGACTATGCATTGGTACCTACTTATAAGTACCTAAATGTACCATAAACCCAAAAGCTCTTCTCAGAGCTACCCTACATCTGATCACTCACAATTATTATTTTACTCTAACTTTTTTCACTAATTTTCAACAAAGTACGCTCCCCGGAGCGCTACCCGGTACGCAAACCGGAAGCTAACCGCGCGAATTTGTTTTAAAAAATGTTTTTTTTTCGCACATATGGGCCTCCTCAGCAATCCTCAGAAAACCTAGGGGGTCAAAATACGTCTACCGTGTCCCCTTCTACCCATTCTGAACATTATGTGCCCTCCATCTTGTATCTTAATTCGACCGAAACACAAAATGGTGGACTCCCGTAACGCTTAAGGTTCGCGTACCGGGGCGCTCGCCAGTTCTCGTACCGGGGCGCTCCCCGGGAAGCGCTCCATTAAAAAAGGTGGGAAAGTAATTTACAGAAGAAACCCTTGAGACACTTTCACCAAATATAGATTTGCTCATACTACATACCAATCCCTACCATTTTCACAAATTTGGTTGAAATTCCATTTAGCCATTTAGCCTGTAGACCTCTCTAAATACCCTGAGGTAAATTACTTCACAAAACACATCTGAAGTGTTGGAATTGACAACCAATTAAAATGTTACTTTCATTTTCTATTTTTTTTTTACCTGACATTTGATTGGTTATGTACCTGAATATATATAAAGGAAGAGAAGGAAACACAGCCATTTTGACTACTACTTCCTGGTGTACATTTCAATAGGATTTTCACTAATCACTTCAACTTCTTTGTAAAGGTAAGTTGTTATTTTAAAAACTGAAGTATATTGTGCACTATAAGTTAATATGGTAAACTTTTTCTGATAGTTATATACTATCCCTCTGTAGTAGTTATAGATTTAGATAGACTTCTCTGTTATAGTTATGGATGGAGTTAGGTTTCTCTTGTATAATTATGAATTTACTTACGTTAAATCACATACACTTTTTTATATTCCTACTTCCACTCTGATACTATACACTGCCCAAAGATAAATTCACTGTTAAAAACTGCCTATCTAAAATTAATCCCAACAGTGCCCTATCTCTACTAATATATTTTTTATCCAAATTTCAGACAAAATGGAAGGCGAACACAAAGTTTCATTTGAAATTGTCCTGCAAGAGACCAACCAAGAAATAATTGATCCAAATTATATAGAATTTATGGATGAAACTTGGGACCAAGAACTACTTCAATGTGTGCAAGCAGTAGATGTCCTCCTTGAAAATGAGGACATTTTACACACTCAAACATTACAAGCTATGTTCAATGAAAATAACGACATTTCAGACAGTGAAATGTTAGACATTTTATTAAATTTTGAAACACAATAAATAATTGCTTAAAAAATAAAGAAATAAAAAAATAATCAACAAAACCAACAATCAATTAACATACAGTATTCGAAAAGTCTATCATTCTTTTTTCCTTATAGTACGCTTCCCGGTTCGCGAACCGGGCGCTATCCACGCAAAAAAACCAAAAAAAATTCTTTTTTTTTGTTGCCCCGTGGGGCCCTTTTAAAGCCTCCACATCAAACCTAGGGGGTCAGGGAGGATCACCTATGCCCCCTTATGGTCATTTTAGCCTTTGTTTTGGCCTCCTCTTGTCTCTCGATCCTACCGAGAGACAAGATGGCGGCCGCTCCGGACTGTTTAGAATGTTGACAGACACCGAAGAGCCAATCAGCTTCGCTTCGCGAAGTTCCGTTACGCGTCAAGTATGCGAACCGGGGCGCTGCCCGGAGCGCGCTTACAGATATATATCTTTTTTTGAACGTTAATTTCTCAAAATCCACTGGAGCACATATATTGAGACCTAGCAAAGGCACATCGGGCTAACAGTCCCTACAATTTTGCCAAGTTTCGTGCGAATCCATTCAGCCTTTCGGGCTAAAAGTGAGGCCAACCGCCCTATGGAAATTAACATGGGAAAAACGCGTTTTGGGACCCCCCTTTTTTCTCGGCCCCCCCTTGACGAACCCCCCCCACATTTTCAGGGCCTGCCCAGAAACAAAATGTTCCATTTTCCTGAAAATTTCAGCCAATTCCGTCCACAAACGCCAAAGTTATTAGACATAGAATTTTCAAAAATCCCATAGAGAAAAAATCCTAACTATATATACCTACTGGCGACCGCCAGTAGGTAATATATATATATATATATATATATATATATATATATATATGTACCAAAACCTCTCCCTCCTTGCGGTGAATGTATATATATATATATATATATATATATATATATATATATGGGGGGGTTTCGTCAAGGGGGGGCCGAGAAAAAAGGGGGGTCCCAAAACGTGTTTTTAACATTGAGTTTTCCATAGGGCGGTTGGCCTCACTTTTAGCCCGAACGGCTGAATGGATTTGCATGAAACTTGGCAAAATTGTAGGGACTGATAGCCCGATGTGCCTTTTCTAGGTCTCAATATATGTGCTCCAGTGGATTTTGAGAAATTAACGTTTAAAAAAAGATATATATCTGTAAGCGCGCTCTGGGCAGCGCTCCGGTCCGCGGACCTTAAGCGTACCGGAACTTTGCGTAGCTAAGCTGATTGGCTCTCCGGTGTCTGTCAACATTCTAAACAGTCCGGAGCGGCCGCCATCTTGTCTCTCGGTAGGATTGAGAGACAAGAGGAGGCCAAAACAAAGGCGAAAATGACCATAAGGGGGCATACTAGATCCTCCCTGACCCCCTAGGTTTAATGTGGAGGTTTTAAAAGGGCCCCGCGGGGCAAAAAAAACAAAACATTTTTTTTGTTTTTTTTTGCGTGGGGAGCGCCCGGTCCGCGAACCGGGAAGCGTTCTGGGCAGCGTACTGCAATGAAAAATGAATGATAGACTTTTCAAATGCTGTATGTTAATTGATTGTTGTTTTTGTTGATTATTTTTTATTTTCTTTATTTTTTAAGCATTTTTTTTTATTGTGATTGTGTTTCATAATTTATTAAACTTTCTAACATTTCATTGTCAGAAATTTCATAATTATCATTGAATATACATTGTAGTCTCTGAGGGTGTAAAATGTCCTCATTTTCAAGGAGGTTATCTACTGCTTGTACACATTGCAGTAGTTCTTTGTCTAAAGTTTCATCGAAAAATTCAATATCATTTTCATCATTGATTTCTTGGCTGCTCTCTTGCAGGACAATTTGAAATTCAACTTTCTGTTCGCCTTCCATTTTGCCTGAAATTTAGATTAAAAAAATATATATTAGTAGAGATAGGGCACTGTTGGGATTAATTTTGGGCAGTGTATAGTATCAGAGTGGAAGTAGGAATATAAAAAAGTGTATGTGATTTAACGTAAGTAAATTCATAATTATACAAGAGAAGCCTAACTCCATCCATAACTATAACAGAGAAGTCTATCTAAATCTATAACTACTACAGAGGGATAGTATATAACTATCAGAAAAAGTTTACCATATTAACTTATAGTGCACAATATACTTCAGTTTTAAAAATAAAAACTTACCTTTAGATAGAAGTTGAAGGAATTAGTGAAAATCCTATTGAAATGTACACCAAGAAGTAGTAGTCAAAATGGCTGTGTTTTCTTCTCTTCCTTTATATATATTCAGGTATATAACCAATCAAATGTCAGGTAAAAAAAGTAGAAAATGAAAGTAACATTTTAATTGGTTGTCAATTCCAACACTTCAGATGTGTTTTGTGAAGTAATTTACCTCACGGTATTTAGAGAGGTCTACAGGCTAAATGGCTAAATGGAATTCCAATCAAATTTGTGAAAATGGTAGGGATTGGTATGTAGTATGAGCTAGTCTATAGTTGGTGAAATTGTCTCCAGTGGCTTTTCTGTGAACTACTTTCCCACCTTTTTTGATGGTGCGCTTCCCAGGGAGCGACCCGGTACGCGAACCGTTGAGCGCCCCGGTTCGCGAACCTTAAGCGTAACGGGAGTCCACCATTTTGTGTTTCGGTCGAATTAAGATACAAGATGGAGGGCAAATAATGTTCAGAATGGGTAGAAGGGGGCACGGTAGACTTATCTTGACCCCCTAGGTTTTGTGAGGGTGGCTGAGGAGGCCCATATGTGCAAAAAAAAAACATTTTTTTTTTTAAATTTCGCGAGGTTAGCTCCCGGTTCGCGTACCGGGTAGCGCCCCAGGGAGCGTACTTTGTTGAAAATTAGTGAAAAATGTTAGAGTAAAATAATAATTGTGAGTGATGAGATGTAGGGTAGCTCTGAGAAGAGCTTTTGGGTTTATGGTACATTTAGGTACTTATAAGTAGGTACCAATGCACATTCTTAAATTCAGAGTGAAAATTCTGTTGCCCTCATCTGAGAAGTGAACTCCATCTCCTCTGTAGATATCTTGCATGTAGTAACGCAAGTTATTGTTGTACAGGGAGCCCATTCCATGGTCTCTCATGTAAGCTGAAACAGATTTGTTTACATGCTTCCTCGACTTCTCAATTTGTGGACAAAATTGGTTTGACCACCTCCATTTCTGTCTTTGGCATATATTTGAATATACCAAGGCAGTCTGAGGAAAAAGTGCCATTAATTGCTCAAAGGTGTCCTTTAAAAGCATTTCCAGACCTACACCAGTCAAAGTGCCCAAGTCATTACCTCCACAGTGCACAATTAACAGGTCAGGTTTGGGCAAATGCATAAAGGTTTTCACCAATGGTATCAATTGGTGACATTTTAATCCTCTGTGGCCAAACCACTTAATTTCCACATCTTGTAAATTGAGGTTAGGTAAATTCCTGTTTTCAGTGTACCTTTGAGCCCAGTGAATATAACTATGTCCAACAATCCAGACAGAAAACATGGTGAGAGAAGGTTCTCCTGCAGTCAGATGAAGTGTGGCAATGAAATGGCAGTTGAAAAAATGAGAGTTTAAAATGAAAAAAACTGTGGAGTTTCTGTGTTCATGAAGCAGTAACAGTGATTGGTGGATTTTGATTGCTGAAAACAGAAAGTTAGGGTGCACGGATGAGTTATTTGAAAGATGTATTTTGAATGGTCAATAAAAAATCATTAAATGAAAGAATGCACTGGATATGCAGGTGCACTGAGAGTTCAGAGTTCAATTGCAACATTGTTGTGTGAACTTGCAAACACCAGAAGTCTTCCAAGAGGTGGTTGCTATGCAGAAAAGGCATGAAATGGCAGAGGGGGGAAAGGTTTTCATTTGAAAAAAAGTGTGGGAAGAGTTTTGATTGGGTGACATGAGAGATATGTGTGAAGAATTACAGCATTTCTGTGCTTTTGATAGCTGCAGACTCTGGAGTGCATACCTTTTGCTCTGCTGAAGACAAATTGGTGTGTTTCTGAGACTGTTTTCAAACTCAAAGTATTTGCTAAGGTGAGAAAATATTTCTTTAATTTAGATAGAGAATAGTGTGCTTTAAGGAGAAAATTATGAATTATGTGGCGCAAATTGCTTGTAAATATGCTCCCACCTGTGCAAGGAAAATTTAGATTTTTAATGTTTGTGTTACATAGCCATGTTAAAAGTGATACAAACATGCTGCAAAGGCAATTAAAAAACGCTTTTATGTGTCTTAAGGACATTTTAAGTAATTTTCCCATGTGCAGTGTTTTGAAATTATGATTTGAAAATCGTTTTTGGGGAAAAGGAATTGTTTTTAAATTTATGACAAGGACATAATGGTGTATGCTTCTTTATAAGGCAATTGACTGTCCCTGATGTTATTTTTCCCATTTTAATGTAAGACCTTTCTCTGTGGCGCAAATTGCTTGTAAATATGCTCCCACCTGTGCATGGCAAATTTAGATTTTAAATGTTTGTGTTACATAGCCATGTTAAAAGTGACCCAACCATGCTGGAAAGGCAATAAAAAAACACTTTCATGTGTCTTAAGGACATTTTAAGTAATTTCCCTGTGGGCAGTGTTTTCAAATTATGAATTGAAAATCGTTTTTGAGGTAAAGGAATGTTGTTAAAATTTATGTGCGCCATATGCCCCCAAATTTCTTTTTCAGGGGTGCGGCAGGGTGTTATTGAGACACCCCTACACCTTTGGAAAAATTCCTAATTTGCGATGAGCTAATTGCTAATTGCAAATTGCACCTTCTTTCATATGGGCATCCTGGCGCATGGAAATGAATGGGTAATTTGCAATTAGCAATTTGCTCATCGCAAATTTGGAATGGTAAAGAATCGCTATTTATTCCTTAAAATTCGCTATTTTGGAAATGCAAAATAGTTATATGATACATATGGCGGTTGATGTCTAACAAGATAAGAAGCTTAGGGATAGATTTATGATGACTGGCGCAATGAAGTGGACATCACTTACTTCATTGGTAGAGCTTTACATGTATTATGTCCTCTGTATTCTTCATCAAGCGTAACTTTAATCTGCAATCCTGAGTAGGCCTCACCTTAAACAAACCTCTGGATAGGCCACATCTTATCGTCATCCTGAATTAATCATTTAAAATGCTAGGGACATATTTATGATAGGTGTATGCCTCTTTTGCGCCACTTACAAAACACTGTCCATGGGGAAATGACTTAAAATGTCCTTAAGACACATGAATGTGTTTTTTTAAAGCGTTTGCAATTTTTTTGGGTCACTTTTAACAAGGCTATGTGACTCAAACAGTCAAAATCTAAATTCACCATGCACAGGTGGGAGCATATTTACAAGGAATGTGCTCCATGGGGAAAGGTCTTATAATGTAATATGGGAAAAATGACATCAGAGACACTGAAATGCCTTATAGAGAAGCATACACCATTATGTCCTTGTCATAAATTTGCAAACCATTACTTTTCCCCAAAAACGATTTTCAAATCATAATTTGAAAACACTGCACATGTGGAAATGACTTAAAATGTCCTTAATTCAAAATTTGCTATTCCTTATTTTGCGATTGCACTGAAGGATTTGCAAATTTTGCGATTCCTTAAATGCAATGTATCAAACAAAAAATATGTAAAAAATTACAATAAGGATTTGGAAACTACCACCAACTTCTAGTTGGTGGTAATTTGCGAATTCTTTTCAAAAAGCATTTTTTTCCAAAAAACAAAAGGTGCCATATGACGCCCATACATGCCCTTAGGGCATGTATGTGCGCCATATGCCCCCAAATTTCTTTTTCTGGGGTGCAGCAGGGTGTTCTTGAGATACCCCTGCACCCTTGAAAAAATTCCTATTTTGTGATGAGCTAATTGCTAATCGCAAATTGCACCTTCATTCCTATGAGCCTCCTAGCCCATGGAAATGAATGGGTAATTTGCAATTAGCAAATTGCTCATTGCAAATTAGGAATGGTAAAGAATTGCTATTTATTCCTTAAAATTCGCTATTTAGGAAATGCAAAATAGTTTGATGGTACATATGGTGGTTCATCTGTAACAAGATAAGAAGCTTAGGGATACATTTATGATGACTGGCGAAATAAAGTGCAAATCACTTACTTCATTGGTAGGCCTTTACATGTATTATCTCTTCTGTATTCTTCATCAAGCGTAACTTTAATCTGCAATCCTGAGTAGGGCTCACCTTAAACAAACCTTTGGATAGGCCACACCTTATTGTCATCCTGGATTAATCATTTAAAATGCTAGGGACAGATTTATGATAGGTGTATGCCTCTTTTGTGCCACTGTGCGTCACTTTTATGATGCAGCGGCGGTGCTAATTTGCAATTAGCAATTTGCTCATTGCAAATTAGGAATGGTAAAGAATTGCTATTTATTCCTTAAAATTTGCTATTTAGGAAATGCAAAATAGTTTGATGGTACATATGGTGGTTCATCTGTAACAAGATAAGAAGCTTAGGGATACATTTATGATGACTGGCGCAATAAAGTGCACATTACTTACTTCATTGGTAGGCCTTTACATGTATTATCTCCTCTGTATTCTTCATCAAGCGTAACTTTAATCTGCAATCCTGAGTAGGCCTCACCTTAAACAAACCTCTGGATAGGCCACACCTTATCGTCATCCTGGATTAATCATTTAAAATGCTAGGGACAGATTTATGATAGGTGTATGCTTCTTTTGTGCCACTGTGCGTCACTTTTATGATGCAGCAGCGGTGCAAAAGATTTGCTATGAGGCGACAAAATTACAAATTGATGCATTTAGGCAGATATGTCATGGTGTAAAAAAAACGTACCACATGAAACCGATGCAGCAGTGATGCAAAAGATGCACCATGTCGCAAGACAGGCCTCACTTGGGGCCATATGTATCAAGCTAATTAGCATTCGCAAAGATCAAAATTCTACGAATTTCGGCCTTTGCGAATGTTAATTAGACAAATGGTATGTATCAAACAAGTTTGATGCAAAATAAGGAGTAGCAAAATTTGCTATTCCTTATTTTGCAATTGCACTGAAGGATTTGCAAATTTTGTGATTACTTAAATGCAATGTATCAAACAAAAAATATGTAAAAAAATGACATTAAGGATTTGGAAACTACCACCAACTTCTAGTTGGTGGTAATTTGTGAATTCTTTTCAAAAAGCTTTTTTTCCAAAAAACAAAAGGTCCCATATGACGCCCATACATGCCCTTAGGGCATGTATGTGCGCCATATGCCCCCAAATTTCTTTTTCAGGGGGTGCAGCAGGGTGTTCTTGAGACACCCCTGCACCCTTGGAAAAATTCCTAATTTGCGATGAGCAAATTGCTAATCGCAAATTGCAGCTTCATTCCTATGGGCCTCCTGCTGCATGGAAATGAATGGGTAATTTGTCATTAGCAAATAGGTCATCGCAAACTAGGAATGGTAATGAATCGCTATTTATTCCTTAAAGTTCGCTATTTAGGAAATGGAAAAAACTTTGATGATACATATGGCGGTTCATCTCCAACAAGATAAGAAGCTTAGGGATAGATTTATGATGACTGGTGCATCACCAGGGATGTGTCAGTCATCCTGCGCCGCTGTTCCGCCACCCATGGTGTGCTGCATTTACAATGCGGGGCATCATGGGGCAAAAATGGCACAGATGCATGACGTATCTGTGCTGTAAAGGTAGTGATTGCTGGAGTTGTATCGCAAGTGCGATGCAGCTCAAGCAAGGCTCAGGGGTGCCCCATCTCCACAATGTTGCGTCAAGACCTATGCCTGCTTAAAGCAGGCGCAGGGTTTTGACGAAGCTTTCTCCTATCTAATTGTAAATACGGCACAACATGGGTGGCAGAGTAGTGGTGCACGTTAACTGGTGCATGCCTGGGGATGTGCCATTTAACATAAATCTGCCCCTTTACATTTAAGTATGTGCAGGACACACAGAGTCGGTGAGGCTTATCCAAGGTTAAGAAGAGATGAGTCCTGTTCACTGAAAATTTAGACATAGTCTTCACCTGCTCAGCATTGCTGGACATGGCTAAATAATAGCTGCAAAATATTACTCTTGTTAAACAATTTTACTATTATAATCTCTGAGATTTGTCTCTTACTCTGCAACATCTCATTGTTGTTATCTTTCTTTAAAGATAAAGACAACATCAACATGAGCGACAATCTGCAATCAGTTGATTTTGACCTCATCATTGAACTTGTAATTGAAACATCAGTGGATTTTGATCCTTTGGATGATTTAAATCCTGAGGATGAAGAAGAGCGTGATGAGGATGCAGATTTGTCCGAATTATATGACATAGGGTGGGAAGCTGACCTGCTTGAGCCTATGGAAATATAAACATTTATTTTTAAAATTTATAATTAATAAAAAGTAAAAATGTAAACCGTTTAATTTAAAAATAAAGACACCTTCAAAAACAGGTTATGTGTAGTGTCTTCAATAAAATATTAAAATATGCTCATAAAATTAGATCAGATTCACATATAAAATAGCACAGGTAACATAAATATAAATGTCATTTCTTTTCTGCTATTTCTGTATTGTAAATTTGCCAACGACTAAAACATCTTCTAATTAAAATGTCAAGTAGTGTGTTAAGTTTTTGATCACTGTTATTGATTTACTGTTTGGTAATAATGGTTAATAACATTTTTTATTATATTTTACCACAGATTCAACTGCAGATCATTTCAAGATTTCACCATGCCAACAATAGAAAGACAGAGAAAGGCTGCAAAACGTCAAAGACAGCAGGTGAAAGAAAATAAGCAGCAGTCCTCTAACAAAAAGATTTATCAAGTCACGAAGAAAGCACCGGGTAAGAGCACAAAATATTTCATAAGAAATATGTGTAGTAAAAAAAATATTACTACAGAAAATGTTTCAGTCCATAAAACGAGAAGGAATTCAAATGGAAAGGAAAGGCCAATCAAAAATGTTACTGCTAGAGCAAGAGATAACTCTGTGCATGATAGTAGAAGGAAACAACAGTTTAGGGAGATTCGTAAACGAATGTTCCGCAACAGGATAATTGGCAATTTGTTAAAAAATATTAAGAAAGGTCAACAGAAACTGGTTTTTTATAAGAGAAAAAAAAAAGTTGAGAAAGTTATTGATCAGGCATTTGAAATTAAACGTAAGTTATTTATTTTGATAATCAATAGAATTAGGAAGCTAAACAAGGCAATTTATGATTTCAAAAGAAATAGTAGATGGAAGATAATAGTTAATCGTAGTAATTTTTGTGAAGTTTTTTCTGGAGAATGGATGCATAGTTCAAGCTGTGAGGCATTTTTTAATGAGGAGAGTTATTTCCAGGATAATGATTTGGTGCATGCAGTTGACACCAGTGGTCGTGCTTATGAAGTGAAAGATGGTTGTCCAGTTGAAAAAGAAAAACTTGTGACAACAGAGACAGAAGAGGTGTTAGGTAATGAGGTTTTAGGAAGACGTGCTAAGGGTCCTGTCTACACCTGGAAGTGTAGTAGTATTTGTAGTGTGCGACAGGATTCCATCAATTTGCTTTGTGATTTTGTACGGTCATTTAATAAGAAAAGTTTGAAGCAGAAAATAAGGTTGTTGCAAGAATTAGATCCTTGCAGAGTGAGAGAAGTGACAGGCTTGCATGGTCATTCACTGGCTTGTCTTTCCAGGAGAGTATGCCAGAGTGTTTTTCATCATTTCAGGATGCTAGCAGTGCATCATAATAAAGTGAGGAAATTAGTTAGAATGTTGTATTATGCTAAGAGTCCAGCAATTATGCTTAAACAATTATGTGCTGCTCTTTTGCATGGTTCTGAAGTAGATGTGAAGAATATTTGTGAAGAAATTGAGTTTTGTGACTTTGGAAGTAAAGAGGAGAATGTTGAAATTGACCAAGAAGAAGAGGGTAATGTGGAAGATAGTGTACAGGTTTCCAGTACAGATAATTTCCAGAGGGAAATTGCCACGTTTGAGGTGAAATCAAGTGAGAGGCCAAATTTCACTTGTGTGTGTTGTCGACGCACTTATTATAAGAATCAGACTAAGGGGCCGATTAGGATGGCGGACGGACTTGCGTCCGTCCGCCACCCTTGAGGAGGAGGGAACGTCCGCAGGGGCTGCGGCGTTCCCTCCGTGCTGATTAGGATGTGACCGCCAGGGTGGCGGTCACATCCTCTATATTTAACATTGCGGCGGGTGCAGCTTCAAGCTGCACCCGCCGCAATGTTAAAAAAGCATGTTTTACATTTACATGCACAAAGCGGCCGGCACCGCACGGTGCCTGCTGCTTTGTGCACGCAAATGCAGGGGGTACCATAGGTACCCCCCATGTGCACCCCCCACCCCCCATTCACCCAGGGGGCCCGCAACGGGCCCCCAAAGTGAATGTCCGTATGCTTTTCCATGGCGGAAAAGCCGCAGTGGAAAAGCATGTATTCACGAACATCCTAATATGGCGGACGGTGTCTCATAGACACCGCCTGCCATGTTATAGCTTTTCCGCCACGGTCGGAAGCCGACCGCGGCGGAAAAGCGGCGGACGGAATTCCAGACCCACCAGCCATCCTAATTTGGCGGTGGGTCTTTGGAGGCTCCGCAGCGGTTTTTCCGCATCCTCCAGGCCGGCGGACACTTCCGCCGGCCCGGAGGATACGGAAAAACCGCCATCCTAATCGGCCCCTAAGTTAGTGGATTTATATGCAAAAAGTGAAAGGGAAAATAATAGTGAATGGAAGGATTTCGCAACATACTTGATGGTAGAAAATTGTTTTGATTTGGGATTGGATCAACGTGTGTGTACTTATTGTTGTTGCAAATTAAATCAAAACCAGATGCCTGCTAGAGCAGTTCATAATAATCTGGAATTGGTTGAGATTCCTTCTGAATTGAAGGATTTAAATACTTATGAATCTATTTTGATTCAAAGTATCCATCCCTTTCAGGCTATTGTAAGAATGGAGCCAAAGACAGGGAAATTGCCTCCATCAGATTTACAGAGAGGATTAAAGGGAAGAGTTGTTTATTTGCCTCTAGATTTGAAGAAAAACATTAACACAATTGGAGTAGAAAAAGTGGAAGAGGAACCTCTGGTTATCTTAGTTAATGGGGTTCCGACAAAGAATAAGAAAATATGGCAAGATTTAGTAGATGTTAGGAAAGTTAAAAAGGCAACATTGTATTTGAAAAAAAATAATAAATACTATAAGAATGTATATGTTGCAGAAGAGGAAGTAAGTGAGGAAGAGGATAGCGATTTGTGTGCTGGTCAAATTGAGAAAGTAGAACCCTCTACTAGTGAAGAAATATATGAACATTATAGTGTTCATCCTTTGCATTCCAAGGAAGTCATGGGGAATGCTATTGAGTTGTTTCAAATGAAACAAGCCAAAGGGAGTCCCATTAGTGTTTGGGAGGAAAGTTTGGAAGCTCGGTGTTTCCCACAGCTTTTTCCAACAGGTCAGGGAGGAAGATATGATGAGCGACCTCATCAAATTCCTGCTTCTGAATACCGGACTTTGCGATTGTATGCAGGAGATGCTAGGTTTCGACAATGCATTCCTTATTTGTTTCATCTCCTGTTTGAAAGCGATCTGTCTGGACTGTCATATGCAGTGAACCACATCTTGAAAAGTGGTATACACATGCAAAACATCTCGGCAAGTGACTTTATGGATAAAGTCAATGTCCAAGACAGTATTTTGGATTCTCACCTGATTAATCTCATGGCGTGTCACCGTGGTACTAATGAGTACTGGTACCGTCGTCATGGTGATTTAAAATGTATGCTGAGGAACTTAGGTACTCCCACATGGTTCCTCACTCTGAGCTGTGCCGAGTATGGCTGGGAAGACTTACTTGAATTTCTACGAGAGGCAAATGCTAACGTAGATAACATCGAATTCAAGACACCCGGAGAACTGTGCTCTTTGGATCCAGTCAATGTATGTAGGTACTTCAATCATAGATTTGAAGCTATGATGTCTTTCATCATGAATAAGAAGAATCCACCTCTTGGAGAGGTGTTGGATTTCTTCTGGAGAAAGGAGTACCAAGCAAGAGGTGCTCCTCATATACATATGTTGCTGTGGATCAAGGATGCACCTAAATTTGGAATGGATCCAGAAGACTCAGTGATGAGTTTCATCCAACAGTATTCTACGTGTGCTGTTCCAAACGCAAAGGAGAAGAAAAGCCTAAGAGAAAAAGTTCTGCGTTTCCAAAGCCATCGATGTGGAAAGTACTGCCGTCGTAAATTCCGAAACAAGGACAAGTTCTACACCAAATGTCGTTTCGGCTTTCCACGACCGGTGATTTCTAAAGGAAGAGTAAACAGTTTGATGTCTTCGCTGCGACACAATGTCATGAAGAAATCACCTAAAAACACATACAATTTGAGGAGGAACGAAGAGTCCAAGTACATCAATGACTACAACCCGGTGATTTTGTCCATGTGGAATGCTAACATGGATATACAGTTTGTGGCTGATAATTGTATGGCTGTGGCTCGGTATGTGACGTCTTACATCACCAAAAAAGAGAAGACAGAATTGAAGGATATGTGGGAGGACATTTCCCATGAAAAGAGCCTCAGCAAGAAGTTGTACAGTTTCAGTCTGAAGATGTTGTCGCATCGAGAAATCGGAGCGTACGAATGTTCTGACCGGTTGTCTTCAGCAAGTCTCTATGCCAAGTCCAGGAGTATCGTTTGGGCGAGTCTTGGTCTTGCTGCAACGCGTAATCGAGTTCTCAAACCTGTCCGGGAAATTGAGTATTTGGCGGAAAAGGAGCCAAACAGTACCGACATTTTGAAGACCAACATGTTGGATACATATTATCCAAATCGAAGCATTCACCTTGAGAATGTTTGTCTGTATGAGGTTCTTCAAAATTACATATTCAAGAGGAACATCAAAGAAGATACTGAGAAAGGAGTGTATGCTGTAATAGGAAGTGAGGGATGTCTGGTCAAGCAAAGAAAATGCCACTTGGTAAACCATCGAAAATTGAGTGGCGAATCTCCTGAAAAAAAGGAGTTTTTCTATTTAGCACTTTTGCAACTTTTCAAGCCTTGGCGTGCAGAAGAGGAACTGCTTGGAGATTTTCTCTGTTACGAAGACTCTTTCAATGCCGCCAAGGAGACCATAGAATGTCCTGCTTTTCCCAAATATGTAGAAATGTTGAATGCGGAAATTGAGTAGGAAGCAACGATTGCAGCCGAGATTGCCAGAGACAGTTCTCAGGACAGTCAGAGTTCTGCTTCATTGAGTCAGGATCCACTAGGAGGACCTGTTATCGAAAATGAAGCTGCCACTGCTATGAATGAAGTGGAAAGAGCCATGGCACATGCTCAGGAGGATGCGGTTAACTTAGAAGAGTTGGAAAGACAACTCAACGTTGAGCAGAGGAAAATATATGACGAAGTTACCATGCAAATTGATCATGGATTAAGTCATGATAAGAAAGAGTGCTCATGTACGTCGTTGAAGCCTGTCCGACTGTACGTGAGTGGAGAAGCGGGAACTGGAAAAAGTTTCCTCATTAAAGCAATTTCATGCTATTTGCAGGAAAGGACAGAGTCATCGCTGTCTTGTGTTGTCACTGCTCCAACTGGACTGGCAGCACATAATATTAAAGGGATTACTTTACATCGTTTACTGATGCTGCCAGTGGAGCATGACAACAAATTACAATATCACAAGCTATCTGGAGATGCTTGTTTTGAAGTTTCAAGAATCTTGAGAAAAATGAAACTTCTTATCATTGACGAAGTAAGCATGGTTTCCAATGTCATGCTTGCCTTTGTGCATTTGAGAATGCAAGAAGTTCTCAAAACAGAGTATGATGTGTTATTTGGTGGCAAACACATCATTGTTTTTGGAGATCTTCTGCAGCTGACACCAGTGAAAGGGCAACCTGTGTTCAAAATGCTCACGCATGAAGATACCAGGAAGTGCCTAGGCAGCATTGGCAACGTCAATATATGGTTAAACTTCAATTATGCTGAACTGCATGAAAATATGCGTCAGGCGAAGGATGAAGTTTACAAGACTATTCTACAAGATGTTAGAATTGGAAAAGTGACCGAGCATGGGAAAGAAGCTTTACATGCACGATTACTGTCAAATTTATATCCAGAACAAAATGTTGTGCCTGAGAATATTTTTCAGAAAATTACTGAGGAGAAATCTGGAATATGTTTGATGCCAACTCTTGCAGAATGTGCCAAATTTAACAACAAAATGTTGCATTTAGAAAAGCAAGAGATTGTGAAACTGGAAGCTATTGACAGAGTAGAGCATATGGGATCAACAATTATTTTGTCTGAGAATCTGAAAACAAAATTGGATTCATTAGAGAAGAGTATATCTAAAACTGCAGGTTTTGAAAAGACTCTGAATGTGTGCTTGAACTGCCGTATAATTTTAAGAAGGAATTTACATGTTGAAAGAGGTCTGGTAAATGGATCAATGGGTAATGTTGTTGATTTTGTGAAATACAGAAATAGAGATGGAATTGAATTTTTAAAAATTAAATTTGATGGCATTGAGGAAGTACAGCTAATTGCTCGTTGTTCTGCTAGATTTTTGCTTGTAAAAGACTTATATGTTCGCCGTAAGCAGTTTCCTGTTTGCTTGGCATATGCGGTGACAATCCATAAAACGCAAGGTTTAAGTGTAGACAGTGCATTGGTGAATATTGGCAGTTCTGTGTTCAAGGAGGGTATGGCATATGTGGCATTGTCACGAGTTAGAACTTTATCGGGATTGTAATTGATTGAGTGTGATGTCACAAACATTTGTGCTGATCTAGATTGTGTTAAGGAATACAATAGGTTAAGAAGAGAGTATGCGCCACATTTGCCTCAGTATCCTTTGTTTGAGAAACGTGTGGTAGGCCGGAAACGAAGAAATGTGACCAATACTGGGGAGGTTGTAGCAAAAAGTCGAAAAGTCGATGAACCTAAAATTACAAGCAGAAACAAAAAGGATTCTGTTGAAGATGTTGTTGGTTTTCAATTTGAAAACAGTTCTGGTGTCAACTGCTATGCTAATGTAGTGGTTAATGTTTTGTTTTCTCTAGAAAATGTAAAAGAAGAGATTGTGGTCAATTCTGATCAAAGATTTTGCAGTTTGTTAAATTCTGTGTTAGAGAAATGTAGCACTGATAGAAGAAACATAGAAAGTGTGTCTGAAATTCGAAATCTGTTAGACAGATGTTCAGGCCAAACACAATTCTCTCAAAATATTCAGCAAGATTGTCAGGAGTTTTTAATGTATATGCTTGATGTATTACATGCTGAAGGTGTAGATGTAGATCAGCTGTTTGGGCTTTCTTATCAATGGCAGCATGACTGCGAGAACTGTATGGTATCAAGTACTACTAGTGTAGACTCAGAAAGATTTATATATTTAACTTTGCCAGACAGTAAATCAGTCTCCTTTAATAAGCTAGTAAAAGCAGCTGATCACAACATGGAGTGTAGCCAATGTAAATCTGAAATGATGTCCACATTATTTATACGAACATATGGCCAGTATGTCATTTTAATGTTCCAACGATGTAGGCCTGATGGAACAAAATTGACAACTTTAATTAAAAATTTTGTAGCTTCGCAGTTGTCAATATCAGGAAGGACTTTTGTAACTGCAGCAATTATATATCATGACGGCCCTTCAATAACATCAGGACATTACACAGCTTATTTAAAGTCTAGAAATGGCTGGTCATTCTGCAATGATTCTGTTTTAATTTTCAAAAAAAAATTGCCGTATGACCTTAAAAACTCTTACCTGGTGTTTTTAAAACCAACATTTTAGGGAAATAATCTCGGGATGTGCTCTGTGGAATTTCAAGAAGTTCTAATGGCTCCTACACAATTTGGCCTTGAGGATAAGTGTAGTTCAGAGACATAACTTCTAACCATAGGACTGGACGTCATGGAGAAATACGTGCACTTTGAATGAGTTCAGAAAAACTGTTTCTTTTTATAAGCTAATTGAAGCAGCCAATCAAAACATGGAGTAGAGGGAATGTAAGTCTGCAATGCTGTCTACTGTTTTACATTGCTTTGTGATTAAAAGTGATGTAGAGAATTAAATAATTGTAGTAGTCATAGAGGTAGTGTAAGTCTGCTTCATAGTAAGCAGTATCAGTGTCATAGGAAATGTAGAACATGACTGAGCAAGAAGGGGAAGATATTACTATTCCAGGATTGTGAAAATGATCTTCAACATTTTAATTCTGAAAGTTGCGGAAATGCCAAATGACGGGATTGGCTTACAAGAAATCCAAGAGTTATAAATGGCTCTGACCAGATTTGGCCTTGTGGAAACTTGTGGTAGAGAGCAAGAAGTCATTTATTGCATGTAACGTGTTTTTAAAAACGATGGAGATTTTCTTTCAGAAAGTGGCGGGCTGAAAGTAATAACAGCACAAAAGAGTGTAAGCTGTTCATAGGACATCCTTGGACGTCATGGAAAGTAAGTTAACTTTAAGGAGTTCTGAATTTTGATTTCTTATGTTGTATGGGTTTTTTAAACACAATCATTTTGATTGTGGTTTTTTTTCCCCGCTGTTATATGATGAATACCTTCAAGTCACTGTTTTTAGTGAATTTTGATACATTCTGAGAACAGCAAAAATAAACCATTTAACATGTATAATTAATTCTGTACTGTTTGCATTTATGATGTATATGTAGAACTGTGTAGGAGGCATGGAGAAGGTGAGGCTTCTGTAAGTGTCAAAGTTGTTGCATGCAGTGCTGCACTTCTGCGTATTCTTTCATATGCTAGACTACATCTGCACAATGAGATACCTAAGCAAAGGAAACACAAGTGATGTGATTGTGAAATGAGCAAAATAAATTGCACGTATTTCAATTACATCACCTGTGTTTCCTATCATTACAAATCACATTGTGCAGATCAAGTTTAGGTCTGTCCAGGGAAACATAGGAGGTTTGGACTTTGTTGAAGAGTGCAGTGGACATGACTCACTTCATTGGTAGACCTTCACATGTATTATCTCCTCTGTACTCTTCAACAAGTGTAAATCTCATCTGCAACCCTGAGTAGGCCTCACCTCAAACAAACCTCTGGATAGTAGACATCTTATTGGCATCCTGAAGCAATTATTTAAAATTTTAGTGTCTTGCGACACTTTTCTGAAACAACAGCAATGCAAAAGATGCACCATGTTTTAAGATAGGCCTCACTTCATCTGCATCAAGATACTGTTAGTTTAAAATGTATATCTTTAGGACTGTGTAGGGGGCCTGGAGAAGCAGAAGCTTCTGTAAGTGTCAAAGTTGTTGAAAAACTGTTTGTCCTTCAATCTTTTCCCTTGTCTTTTCTAATTTTTAAATACATGTTTTAATATTTTTCAAATGTTTGTTCTCTCTTTCACAGATTGAAAGTATAAAAACAAAAAGTGAGTAATTTAACGACAATTATAAGGTAAATATTTTGTACTCTTTTCGTTACATTTCTATCACATTTAACTACTATTAGTTCCACTGCTTCATTTCTTTAACCCTCAGTTTCCTGCCTTTGCTACTTCCCTCATTCCTTTCTCTATTACCTACTTACTCAACTCCTTCCACTCTTTTTCTCAGTCCCTCTCTTCTCATAGTTCCTCACTCTTGTTCACTCACTCCGTCTCTATTACTCTTAGTGTCTTTGACTGATCACTCTATCACTACTTGTTCATAATGCTTTCTCTGTGTAGTTGAAGCACACTAAGGGGAATATTATGAACACAGCCAATAAAATTATTGCTCTTTTTATTGGCAGAAAACTGGTGCAAAAGTGGTTTTAGCGGCAGTTTTCTGCCACAAAAGCAGCTTTAGCGACACATTTCTGCCAATAAAAGCTGCAAAACTTTTATTGCCTATGTTGATGATATGGCTCTATGTTACTTACATTTCTTTGCTGTTTCAATTAATCTTTTTCTGTTATTTTTTGTTTTCTGTTTTCTATTTTTTCTCTCTGTTATTCCTCATGTTTTAATCTTATTTTGAACATTCACTCACATTCTCCAAGAAACTCTTCTTTGTTAATGTTATACTCTCTTTTTTTTTCTTTCACTTCGTTATCTATTTTGTTTTTCACAATTATACCCTCTTCTGTCTTTTCTTCGGTAAATAGATCTATTAAACAGTATCTCTTCTTTACTCCCTATAGCTGTCTTTCTTTTAACATCACTCTCTGTTTACTTTCCTTATACTTAAACTTTTTTTTTTTTTAAATTTTTTTTTTAGCTCCCGGTCCGCGTACCGGGAAGCTAACCCGGGAGCGAACCAAAAGAAATAGAGCTTGCCAGAGTGCTAAACATTCTAGCAATTCTTTTTGAAAGGGAAGGTAGTTCTGAAAAGAACTTTTTTTTTTATATTTTTGTTGTTTTATATTTTTTTTTTATTTTTTGAACATTTTTTGTTTTTTTTGTATTTTTTGAACGATTTTATATTTTTTTGGGGTTTTTTTGGGGGGGGGGAAACAACAAAAAACAGGCGTTAAAAAGGGCTCAACAGGAGCAAAAAAAAATTACTGGGGGCGGTTAGGGCAATCATGGTGTTCATACGCCAGGTTGAGTGCATTGATGCTCATGTTGCCACAAGCTAATAATGCACGACAGTGCATACATAAGTGAATCATGTGCCCAAAATTTTCTTGAATATTTGGCACAGTTTCCCGTGCCTCTTCTGGTGTTAGAGAAATCGGTATTGTTGGTCTGGCCACAGGAGTTGGTCTTGGATTGTCCTGCATATCCCTTATTTCCGCCCGGCTGTAATTTAGTGGATGCTTCCTTGTCATGTGCCTGTGCATTGTGTGATTTCCATAGCTATATTTTTTGTCCGTCCCTCTGGACAATTGTTCTTTGCATATGCGGCAGGTGACATACCTCGCATTGACTTTTTTTTGGCCAGGAGGGATCGAATAAAACTGCCAGATGAAACTGGCTTTCTTTCTGGAAACCCGGGGCAACTCTTCTAAGAACTGTGGTTCTTCTCCCTCCTCATCCATTTCTTCATCTTCCTCCTCAGTGTTGGTAATGACCTGGGGAGGTGGTCCTCTCTTCCCATGAGGAGGTGGAGGTGGTGGTGGGGGTGCACCAGCTGAAGCAACCAATGAAGCCATTTTCCAACAAGCAAAATAGGTCTTCCTCTCACAATGATGAAAGTCAGAGTGAGGAAAGAAGGAGGGGTTTTCATCATTTGGGAAAAACAATACTTCTCAACCAATGAAAAGTGTTATTTTTAGGTCACCTGACCTAGCCTTACATCATTATGAAACCAAAAGTGAAATGAACCAATGAAAAGTTTTATTAACAAGTCACATGACCTCTCACGCTCATGTTACGCGCTGCGGAACGCGCCCCGGTTAGCTTCCGGGTCGCTGAGCTTCGCGCCTCGGTCCGCGCCCCGGGACACTTCCGGGTGCGCTAACGCGGTACGTCACAAGACGCATTACGCGGCAACGCGATACGTCGCGCTTTCGCGACGCGCCCCGGTTAGCTTCCGGGTCGCTGAGCTTCGCGCCTCGGTCCGCGCCCCGGGGCACTTCCGGGTGCGCTAACGCAGTACGTCATAAGACGCATTACGCGGCAACGCGATACCGTCACTAAGTTGATTTTTTACCGGTTCGCGGACCGGGTCGCGGCATCAAATTGAGCTAACGGGAAGCTTCCCGGTTCGCGGACCGGGAGCGAAACAAAAAAATATTTAACAAAAATTATTAATAAACATATAAAATATATTTTTGGATTTAAATAAGAATACATTTTACAGCTATAGATATTTGCTATTAAAAAACCATTGAAATTCACTGAAAAAACCATAGGTTATAAACCATATATAGTTAGGAATTAGCATTTACAAAACCTTGAAAATTCACTGAAAAAACCATAGGCTATAGACCATATATAGTTAGGAATTAGCATTTAAAAAACCTTATTTTACTCACACAAAACCAATGAAATTCCATATATAGTTAGTTGTACTAACTATATATCACGCACCCGCAATCCACTGCTGATGATGTCACATATTACATCATTCATGACATGGTCAGTGACATCACTGATGACATCACTGATGACATCTCAAATGACATCACTGATGACATCACTGATGACATCTCAAATGACATCACTGATGACATCACTGATGACATCTCAAATGACATCACTGATGACATCACTGATGACATCTCAAATGACATCACTGATGACATCACTGATGACATCTCATTTGACATTACTGATCACATCACTGATGACATCATTCATGTGATAATACGATGAACCTCTTCAGACTCTAATATAACCTTAGATACACTCAGTGTAAACAGACACTCACAGACTGTCACTCATCCATGGAGTTACTTACACACCTAGTCAGTCATGCAAAGAATCAATCACACCTCCATTTTCACAACTATACAGTTATACACATCTTACTTATTCAAACATATACTAAAACATATTTACTCACTTATACAATCCTGGATACAAGAGCACAATGATCCATACAGCCACTCACACATTCACTGGCTCTTATGCACAGTTATTTATATATGTCAACTCTCACATGTACTGTATTTTACATATGTACTTACTTTGACATGTAGCACTAAGATATCCATTCACTCACCAATACAGTCATGCACACAGTCAACCGCCCATACAGCTGTTTCCACATGCACTTTTGAACCCATACATCTATGCACAGAGTCATACACCTCCCAGCCACCCACACACACACTCAGTCTCCCATACAAATGCTTGGGCAACCAATCAATAACCCATATAGTTACTCATATAGCTACTGATCAACACATGCAGCAGTTTACAGAACAACAGACATAATGATGCACAAATTAAGACAGTTTAGTCACTAACCCATGCACTCAGTGAGACACATTTAACCACTCACTCATACAGTCAGTCATGCACCTACTAAATCCTTCATCCAGACACTTATACATCCACTCATTCTTAAATATGTAAGACATATTTTAACTTTACAGAAAAATACAGTCACTGTATGATGTCATCAATGATGTCATCAGTGATGTCATTTGAGATGTCATCAGTGATGTCATCAGTGATGTCATTTGAGATGTCATCAGTGATGTCATCAGTGATGTCACTGACCATGTCATGAATGATGTAATATGTGACATCATCAGCAGTGGATTGCGGGTGCGTGTTATATAGTTAGCACAACTAACTATATATGGAATTTCATTGGTTTTGTGTGAGTAAAATAAGGTTTTTTAAATGCTAATTCCTAACTATATATGGTCTATAACCTATGGTTTTTTCAGTGAATTTTCAAGGTTTTGTAAATGCTAATTCCTAACTATATATGGTTTATAACCTATGGTTTTTTCAGTGAATATATATATGTATATTCACTGAAAAAACCATAGGTTAGAGACCATATATAGTTAGGAATTAGCATTTAAAAAACCTTGAAAATTCACTGAAAAAACCATAGGTTATAGACCATATATAGTTAGGAATTAGCATTTAAAAAACCTTATTTTACTCACACAAAACCATTGAAATTCCATATATAGTTAGTTGCACTAACTATATATCGCGCACCCGCAATCCACTGCTGATGATGTCACATATTACATCATTCATGACATGGTCAGTGACATCACTGATGACATCACTGATGACATCTCAAATGACATCACTGATGACATCACTGATGACATCTCATTTGACATCATTCTTGTGCTAATACGATAAACCTCTTCAGACTCTAATATAACCTTAGATACACTCAGTGTATACAGACACTCACACACTGACATCTCAAATGACATCACTGATGACATCACTGATGACATCTCAAATGACATCACTGATAACATCTCAAATGACATCACTGATGACATCACTGATGACATCTCAAATGACATCACTGATGACATCACTGATGACATCATCCAGTGACTGTGTGTTTCTGTAAAGTTTAAATATGTTTGATTTATTGAAGAATGAGTGGATGTATAAGTGTCTGAATGAAGGATTTAGTAGGTGCGTGACTGACTGTATGAGTGAGTGAATAAATGTGTCGTACTAAATGCATGGGTTAGTGACTAAACTGTCTGAATATGTGCATCAGTATGTCTGTTGTGATGTAAACTGCTGCATGTGTTGATCATTAGCTATACGAGAGGTTATATGTGTTATTGATTGGTTGCCCAAGTATTTGTATGGGAGATTGAGTTTGTGTGGGGGTGGCTGGGAGGTGTGTGACTCTGTGCATAGATGTGTGAGCAGTTGATTCACTAGGTGTATGAGTTCAAGAGTGCATGTGGAAACAGCTACATGGGCGGTTGACTGTGTGCATGAGTGTATTGATGAGTGAATGGATATCTCAATGCTACATGTCATAGTAAGTACATATGTAAAACACAGTACATGTGAGAGTTGGCATATATAAATAACTGTGCATGAGAGCCACTGAATGTGTGAGTGGCTGTATGGATCATTGTGAACTTGTATCAGGGATTGTATAAGAGAGTAAATATGTGTTAGTATATGTTTGAATAAGTAAGGTGTGTATAACTGTATAGTTGAGGAAATGGAGGTGAGATTGTTTCTTTGCATGACTGACTAGGTGTGTGAGTAACTCCATGGATGAGTGACAGTGTGTGAGTGTCTGTATACACTGAGTGTATCTAAGGTTATATTAGAGTCTGAAGAGGTTTATCGTATTAGCACAAGAATGATGTCAAATGAGATGTCATCAGTGATGTCATCAGTGATGTCATTTGAGATGTCATCAGTGATGTCATCAGTGATGTCACTGACCATGTCATGAATGATGTAATATGTGACATCATCAGCAGTGGATTGCGGGTGCGCGATATATAGTTAGTGCAACTAACTATATATGGAATTTCAATGGTTTTGTGTGAGTAAAATAAGGTTTTTTAAATGCTAATTCCTAACTATATATGGTCTATAACCTATGGTTTTTTCAGTGAATTTTCAAGGTTTTTTGAATGCTAATTCCTAACTATATATGGTCTCTAACCTATGGTTTTTTCAGTGAATTTCAATGGTTTTTTAATAGCAAATATCATAAGCTGTCGAATGTCAAGTACATGGTAAGTAAAAACATTTTCGTGTTTATGCACACTGATCTGCTTTGAATGCTGCCCCCCCTCCCCCTCATTTCTATTAGGAGTACTCTCTCTTTGCAGATAGTGAAGGGTAGTTAACGCAGGCCTTTGCCCCCGTTGTAATCCGTCGTGCCTGCTTCTCTCTCCATTTGATTGATTGTTATCCAAGCATTTACTGTTTTAGAATTGGTTCTCTTTGGTTCATTCTCTATTTACAAACAAGCACAGAGTCGCAATACTCTGTTTAGTCTTTGCAGATAGTGAAAAATCGTGTAAAAAAACAAAAGGAATCGAGCAAAATCAGTAGGCCACTAATGGGATCTCTTTTTAACCTCGCTAAAATAGAAACATTAGGAACAACCCCTCATGAGAAATACGAAACTAGTGAGATGAACTGAGCTCCACACCATGATGGCTGCAAGACAGCTCGGCTCCGCCACCCACCCCGCCCAAAATAACGATAAACTCTATGCAAATATTACAAATATATACAACACACCAGCAAAGTAACAGGGTAAAACATTTTATTAAATAACTATTTACATAACTATTTTATACTTTTTGTTGCCCGATCTGGCTAGCTCAATCGATCTAGCATGAAACTCATGCACTCTGATAGTTCAAAGTTTTGAGGAGTGCTTGTAACACTGTCTGAAGCTTATTTGCACTTGCTACAGCTTCACTATTCTCAATGTAAGTGGGGGCTGTTTGAGGACGTGACTGCATTTGAAAACAATGTGATGCGGTGCCACCCTGAACCGCTTGACGGAGGCCCCCGAGGGACGGTGTGATGGCGCGGACTCGGAGGGGGCGCTTGGCTCCAGCCCCCTCCGCAAGTCGTGTTGCCCTGGTGTGGCCTGAGATCGCCCCCGACATAGGTGGCCGGCTCCCGGGGTCAAGCGGAACTTTTTGCCTTTTGGTAACTCATCCATTCTTGACCTTGTCCCACAATCCGTTTCACCTAAAGACACGCTGTAGTGGGGCGCCCCTTTACCGTTTCAGTTGCCATTCCGCCCGCTTTTGCTACACTGTGCCTCTTCCGCTATTCAGCTGTTTACCGCCCGCTCTTTCGACTACAGCGTCTCGCTCACCATGTAGTTGAGTTGCTCCCGCTCTTGCGGTGCAGCGATAGACGGCTGCCACAGGACTCTCAAAATGGCGGCCGGCTCTTCAGATTTGGGCGTGGTCCACTAAAATGGCCCTGCGACACCTTGGAACTCAGACGCTTGTCTGCTAGAGCTTGGGCTCCATTCTCGAAAGCGTCCCCTCAGCCTTGAAGATTCTACAAAAGTCTTGGGGGCCCCCGACTCCCGCAGGCTTCTGGTGGGGAGCGGCTGCCATGATTGCTCGTGGAATGGCCACGACGGAGCTACGAGATGGTGGTGCTCTCATGCTGACGCCAGCTTCAGTCTGAAACATCCAGAAACACTGTAGACTACCAATTCGATCAGTTCCGGTAGCGCCCCAACGTGACCCGGTAGAGAAGAACTTGCCCTCCTCTCTTTGACTGATGGTTCTTGTTGCCTGTCCCTTCTGTTGTCATTTAACAGAACTATTTAGCCTGCTGAAAGGGGTTGTGTTCCGACCGCTGGTTGGTGGAGACATTTTGACTATATTCTGGACCTGCGTTGTCGCGTAATGCGTCATATGACGCGCCGTGTTAGCGCATCCGGAAGTGCTCCGGTGCGCGAAGCGCAGCTTCCCGGAAGCGATCCGGGGCGCGGCGCGCAGCGCGTAACGTAAGCATAACAGGTCATGTGACTTGTTAATAAAACTTTTCACTGGTTCATTTTACTTTTCTTATTCTAATGATGAAAGGCTTGGTCATATGACCTAAAAATTACGCTTTTTATTACTTTCGAACATTATTTTTTCTTGAACATATGTTATAATGTTCCAGGCTAATGTACTTTCCCGGAAAATTTACAACTGTCCTGCAAGTAAAATATATTCCTTTTTCGAGAAAAAGGGCGTTTCTTCGTCCCATGACGGAGCCGTTGAGCAAAAGAGGCTCGGCCTGCTGTCTTAGTCGCCGATACGCCTGAATATCAGATTCTTATCGATCACTTTATGTTGCAGGAGTAGAAAACACAACAGCCCTTGACCATTTATCTTTACTGCGTTCCTGCGTATTATACCTTTTAACCTTCATGTAATTGGACTGCTTTATTTCACTTGCCTTTTACTGATTCTAAAACAGTGACTATTATTAAAAACTTTACCAATGTAAATACTACTACCATGTTTTCTTTTAAAAACCTTTATTGTGAAAATGTCAGTATACAAATACGGGCCTATAACCACGTGGGCCGGCCACGGAGCAAACTGTAATCGTATATGATGAGTAGACATTTACACTGTAGAGGAACGTAACGGGCGGGCCATTAGGTTGCAAGAACTAAGGTGTCTAACAGTTGCGGAATCGGTGGAAGTACATTTTATAATTAAAATACGACAGGGCCAGTTACAATAAAATTATCTAGATATACATTTGCGGGCAAGTACCATGGGTGACGTTAATTCGAACTTTCAATAGTACAGTAATCAATAACACATCAGAACTTAATATCAATAGGGATGTCGAAATATTCAATCAATTCTCGTCCCCGCCCGCCATGTGCTTCAAAACTGCATACGTATCTCGTGATATCAAGGTTGTGCAACCAGTACACAACAAGGAGTTACGAGTCCCATTTATTCCGGCGCCATTTTGGGCGAGGACGGGCAGGTCCAGGATATATTCAAAATGTCTCCACCAACCAGCGACTATGATGATGTTCATATGCTGTATTTATTAGAGTAACACTCCTCTGTCCACATGAAATTAATTTGCCACAATCTAAACATGTCATTTTAATCTTTCCAAAGTTCTTCTAAATATTTGGGACCGTTTCCCTTGCCTCTGATGCTGTCAGTGCCACTTCTTTGGTGAATGTACTGGCAAGTCGGGGGTTCTCCTCCAAATCTCTCTTTTGTGCAGCACTATAATTAATCGGTGCCACCTCTCCATATGACGATGCATGGTATAGTTACCATAACTATATTTTTTTTCGGTTCCTCTGGAGAGTACATCGTGGCAGATGAGGCAAATAACGTACCGGGCATTTACCTTTTTTGCATGTAGAGGAAAGGAAAAAAAATTCGAGCATCCGAGTTCTAAGGTGTCCCAGGGCCATTTTAGTGGACCAGGACCAAATCCAAAGAACAGGCCGCCATTTTGAGAGTCCTGTTGCAGCCGCCTGTCGCTGTAGCATCAAGAGCGGCCGAAACTCAGCTGAATGGCAACTGAAACGGGAAAGGGGCGCCCCACTACAGCAGACGAGCCTCCACCTGGGGGGCCCGTTCACGCCGCCTCCCCCCCCCTTCGGGCACCCCACGCCGTTATTTGGAGCAGCATTGTAGGATGGCCACACCAGTGCGGCAACTTGCTAGACACCACCTCGGTGCCAACCGAATCTCAGCGCCTTGTGGTGTCTTCCATTCCAAAAATATTGTTGTGCTGCCTTCGGCCTCTTCGCCGCAAGTGCGCACGCAACTCAGCTGCATAGCGAGTGAAACACCAAGGGGCGCCCCACTGCAGCCGAGGAACCTTCATCTTGGGGGCGACGCACAGCATCACATTGCTTTCCAATGCAGTCAGATCTTCAAACAACCCCCACTGACTGACGCAAACTCACAGGCCAACGGAGCGCCCCACGCCGACTTTCGGCGCAGCATTGTAGGATGGCCACACCAGTGCGGCAACTTGCTGGACCCCACCTCGGTGCCTCCGGATCTTGGCGCGTTGCGCTGCCTTTGGCCCTATTCGCACATCGGTCCGCTACTGACGCCACCTCACAGGCCAACGGGGCGCCCCACGCCGACTTTCGGCGCAGCATTGTAGGATGGCCACACCAGTGCGGCAACTTGCTGGACACCACCTCGGTGCCATCCGGATCTTGGCGCGTTGTGCTGCCTTCGGCCTATTCGCACATCGGTCCGCTACTGACGCCGCCTCACAGGCCAACGGGGCACCCCACGCCGACTTTCGGCGCAGCATTGTAGGATGGCCACACCAGTGCGGCAACTTGCTGGACCCCACCTCGGTGCCATCCGGATCTTGGCGCGTTGTGCTGCCTTCGGCCTATTCGCACATCGGTCCGCTACTGACGTGAACTCACAGGTCAACGGGGCGGGCCACGCCGACTTTCGGCGCAGCATTGTAGGATGGCCACACCAGTGCGGCAACTTGCTGGACCCCACCTCGGTGCCACCTGGATCTTGGCGCGTTGTGCTGCCTTCGGCCTATTCGCACATCGGTCCGCTACTGACGCCGCCTCACAGGCCAACGGGGCACCCCACGCCGACTTTCGGCGCAGCATTGTAGGATGGCCACACCAGTGCGGCAACTTAGTGGACACCACCTTGCTGCCATCCGGATCTTGGCGCGTTGTGCTGCCTTCGGCCTATTCGCACATCGGTCCGCTACTGACGCGAACTCACAGGCCAACGGGGCGCCCCACGCCGACTTTCGGCGCAGCATTGTAGGATGGCCACACCAGTGCGGCAACTTGCTGGACCCCACCTCGGTGCCATCCGGATCTTGGCGCGTTGTGCTGCCTTCGGCCTATTCGCACATCGGTCCGCTACTGACGCCGCCTCACGTGCCAACGGATTTTCTACGCTTTTTATACCCTATGCCGCATAACAGGTCATGTGACTTGTTTATAAAACTTTTCATTGGTTCATTTTACTTTTGGTTTCCTAATGATGGAAGGCTTGATCATATGACCTAAAAATAACACTTTTCATTGGATGAAAACTTTTTTTTTTCCAAACGATGAAAGCCCCACCTTGTTTCTGGATGTTTCAGACTGAAGCTGGCGTCAGCATGAAAGCACCACCATCTCGTGGCTCCGTCGTGGTCATTCCGCGAGCAATCATGGCAGCCGCTCCCCACCGGAAGCCTGCAGGAGTCGGGGGCCCCCAAGACTTTTGTAGAATCTTCAAGGCTGAGGGGACGCTTTCGAGAATGGGGTCCAAGACCTAGCAGACAAGCGTCCGATTTCCAAGGTGTCCCAGGGCCATTTCAGTGGACCAGGCCCAAAAAGGAAAGAGCCTGCCGCCATTTTGAGAGTCCTGTGGCAGCCGCCTATCGCTGCACCGCAAGAGTGGGCGCAACTCAGCTGAATGGCGGATTTTGGCACAGTGTACCAAAAGCGAGCGGAATGGCAACTGAAACGGTAAAGGGGCACCCCACTACAGCAGACGAGCCTCCACCTGGGGAGGCCCGTTCACGCCGCCTCACCCCCCCCCCGGGCACCCCACGCCGTTATTCGGAGCAGCATTGTAGGATACCAAAACCAGTGCGGCAACTTACTTGACATCACCTGGGTGCCATCCACATCTCAGCGCGTTCTGCTGCCTTGGGACTATTCGCACAACAGACCGCTACTGACGAGCCACCCCCCGGGACGCCCCACGCCGTTATTCGGAGCAGCATTGTAGGATACCAAAACCAGTGCGGCAACTTACTGGACATCACCTGGGTGCCATCCACATCTCAGCGCGTTCTGCTGCCTTGGGACTATTCGCACAACAGACCGCTACTGACGAGGCCACCCCCCGGGACGCCCCACGCCGTTTTTCGGAGCTGCATTGTAGGATACCCAAAACCAGTGCGGCACCCAGGCAACATCACCTGGGTGCCGTCCAGAACTCAGCACGTTGTGCTGCCTTGGGACTATTCGCACAAAACACAGCTACTGACCATTGTTGCTTCTTTTTTCCTAAAAATGTTTAAATGTTTTTACTGTTTTTGTTGCGTTGTATATATTTATAAGTTATTAAAGTTTTATAATCCTACTACTTTGTTGGAGTGCTATATATTTTTAATGTGACACATAATTGTAAAAACTTTGATGTACAAAGAGGCATCCCTGGAATCTTCCGCTTCAGGCTCGGTCCCCTCCCAAATCACAATACAGGATGGTTTTCAGATAGTAGGAACGCGTGTGGTGTGACGGATCTCATCGGGTGGGGGCCTTGATCTACTGTAACTCCTTTGAAGAGGGGTGATTCTTTAAAGCTGGGGCCATAAACTACATCTGCAGGGCTAGCTGATAGCCTGGGACCGGCCTGGACAATCGGACACAGAGGAAGAGGAGTGTCAGAGGGTGCGGTAGTGAATAGGGCGAAAGGGAGGTGTCGGGCGGGCACAGGGTGTGATTCTCAGGGAAGAGCAGCGCAGATGGAGGGAGGTTTATTGCCCATGCATAAGACAGAGAGCGGGGGTGACCAGTGCCTGGGGGAGATGCTTGCGAGGGTGGGGAGCCATGCTAAGGATCGACAGCGTGCAGAGAGTGGGTCTGTTCAAGGCATCTAAAATGGCGGCCGTGCACGACAAAAGTGTGGCATTTGAAAAAAGGCAAGATGGCGCAGACAATGTTTATCAACACTTCCTGATTTCCTTCGAATCGAACGTTAACAGACGTTATCTCTCCCACACTACCGGTCCCCCTGGGCTTAGACGCCGAGATGGTAGGGACTGCATCCCGTGGAGATAGGCCGAGACGTCACTCAGCAGAAAAAAAAGAAAAAAAAAGTCTATAAACATACAATAAGTTAAAAGTCAATCATTCTTGTTTCCTTGTAGTTCGCTCCCCAGTCCGCTTCCCGTTACGCGAACCGGGCGCACCCCACCAAAAAAAACCGATTTTTTTTTTCCCGCGGAGCCCTTTTAAAGCCTCCACATCAAACCTAGGGGGTCAGGGAGGATCTACTATGCCCCCTTATGGTCATTTGCCCCTTCGCTTTGGCCTCCTCTTGTCTCTCGATCCTACCGAGAGACAAGATGGCGGCCGCTCCGTACTGTTTGGAACGTTTACAGACACCGGAGAGCCAATCAGCTTCGCTTCGCAAAGCTCCGTAACGCGAAAAGTACGCAAAACGGAGCGCTACCCGGGACGCTGTCACAGATATATATCTTTTTTTGAACGTTAATTCTCAAAATCCACTGGAGCACATATATTGAGACCCAGCAAAGGCACATCGGGCTACCGGTCCCTACAATTTTGCCAAGTTTCATGCAAATCCATTCAGCCATTCGTTTTTTTTTTTTTTGTTTTTTTTTTGCCCCGCGGGGCCCTTTTAAAACCTCCACATCAAACCTAGGGGGTCAGGGAGGATCTACTATGCCCCCTTATGGTCATTTGCCCCTTCGCTTTGGCCTCCTCTTGTCTCTCGATCCTACCGAGAGACAAGATGGCGGCCGCTACGGACTGTTTGGAATGTTTACAGACGCCGGAGAACCAATCAGCTTCGCTTCGCAAAGCTCCGTAACGCGAAAAGTACGCGAAGCGGAGCGCTGTCCGGAGCGCTGTTACAGATATATATCTTTTTTTGAACGTTAAGTTCTCAAAATCCACTGGAGCACATATATTGAGACCTAGTTTCGTGCAAATCCATTCAGCCGTTCGGGCTAAAAGTGAGGCCAACCGCCCTATGGAAATTAACATGGGAAAAACGCGTTTTGGGACCCCCCTTTTTTCTCTGCCCCCCCTTGACGAACCCCCCCAAGTTTTCAGGGGCTGCTCAGAAAACAGAATGTTCCATTTTCCTGAAAATTTCAGCCAATTCCGTCCACAAACGCCAAAGTTATTAGACATAGAATTTTCAAAAATCCCATAGAGAAAAAATCCTAACTATATATACCTACTGGCGACCGCCAGTAGGTAATATATATATATATATATATATATATACACAGCGCTCAACTCCAGAATTTTTATTTTCCAAAGAACCGCACTCGTGGAGTCAAAGTTTCTTGTGCTCACACCATCAAAGTTTAATCACACGGATCAACAGACGCGTTTCAGCATAAAGCCTTCGTCAGTGTCAATTACACTGCGAGGGTTAGCATGGGTATTAAAGCAAAACGTTCATAGACATGGTTGACGGACTATGTGTTTTGTAGGTCGCGCCATCTTGGAGTGTGTTTAATACATTGCTGCATAATAATACGCTGCGCGATCTATATTTACTCAAGTATTCCTTGAATTACTTTCATCTTGCCGTGTATCGGCCTTGCTCCCCATGATGATCGTGGGGAGATACTGTGAGGGGGATTGTGAAGCCTCGCAATCCCCAATCTCAAGGTTCATACTTGTCCATCATGCCATGTATTGGCAATAATAATATACTTGTGCACAGCAGTCAATTAATACCAAGTGCAGGACAACCCTCCACCTGTGAAAAAGTTATACAAAATTATTCAAAATTACTCAAAATTACAAAAAATTACAAAAAATTACAGATTCGGATTACTCAACCAAAGGGCAGTCACTGGCTAGTTCATAAATTATTTGCCCAAATGAACTGCCAGTTCTTCTCCGCTGTTCAATCCCCGTGGGGCCTTTGTCATGAGGTCGATGATATACCTGGATTCCAGGCGTCTCAATTTCTTTTGAGAAAGCAGACCCGGCATACCCTGTGGCAAGACATTTTGATCAAGTGCACCAGAGAGACAGAAGCAAACTGCAATATTTTGGAATTGATTTTGTGGCAGGGGGAACTAGAGGTGGTGATAGACTAAAGAAATCAGTGATGTCATTTGAGATGTCATCAGTGATGTCATCAGTGATGTCATTTGAGATGTCATCAGTGATGTCATCAGTGATGTCACTGACCATGTCATGAATGATGTAATATGTGACATGATCAGCAGTGGATTGCGGGTGCGCGATATATAGTTAGTACAACTAACTATATATGGAATTTCATTGGTTTTGTGTGAGTAAAATAAGGTTTTTTAAATGCTAATTCCTAACTATATATGGTGTATAACCTATGGTTTTTTCAGTGAATTTTCAAGGTTTTGTAAATGCTAATTCCTAACTATATATGGTCTATAACCTATGGTTTTTTCAGTGAATTTCATTGGTTTTTTAAAAGCTAATATCTATAGCTGTAAAATGTATTCTTCTTTAAATCCAAAAATATATTTTATATGTTTATTAATAATTTTTTTTAAATATTTTTTTTGTTTCGCTCCCGGTCCGCGAACCGGGAAGCTTTCCGTTAGCTCAAATTGATGCCGCGACCCAGTCCGCGAACCGGTAAGAAATCAACATAGTGACGGTATCGCGTTGCCGCGTAATGCGTCTTATGACGTACTGCGTTAGCGCACCCGGAAGTGCCCCGGGGCGCGGACCGAGGCGCGAAACGCAGCTCTCCGGAAGCGATCCGCGGCGCGTCGCGAAAGCGCGATGTATCGCGTTGCCGCGTAATGCGTCTTGTGACGTACCGCGTTGGCGCACCCGGAAGTGTCCCGGGGCGCGGACCGAGGCGCGAAGCTCAGCGACCCGGAAGCTAACCGGGGCGCGTTCCGCAGCGCGTAACATGAGCGTGAGAGGTCATGTGACTTGTTAATAAAACTTTTCATTGGTTCATTTCACTTTTGGTTTCATAATGATGTAAGGCTAGGTCAGGTGACCTAAAAATAACACTTTTCATTGGTTGAGAAGTATTGTTTTTCCCAAATGATGAAAACCCCTCCTTCTTTCCTCACTCTGACTTTCATCATTGTGAGAGGAAGACCTTTATTACTATATCAGAAATGGCTTCAGTAGTTGCTTCAGCTGGTGGACCCCCACCACCACCTCCACCTCCTCATGGGAAGAGAGGACCACCTCCCCAGGTGATGACCAACACTGAGGAGGAAGAGGAAGAAATGGATGAAGAGGAGGGAGAAGAACCACAGTTCTTAGAAGAAGTGCCCCGGGTTTCCCATAAGAAAGCCAGTTTCATCTGGCAGTTTTATTCGATCCCTCCTGGCCAAAAAAAAGTGAATGCGAGGTATGTCACCTGCCTCATCTGTAAAGAAAAATTATCCAGAGGGACGGATAAGAAATATAGTTATGGCAACCATACTATGCACAGGCACATGACAAGGAAGCATCCACTGAATTATAGCCGGGCGGAAATACGGATTTGCAGGAAAATCCAAGATCAACTCCTGTGGCCAGATCAAGAATATCCATTTCATTGACACCAGCAGAGGCACGGGAAACTGTGCCAAACATACAAGAACATTTTGGCCACATGATCCACACTTGTATGCACTGTCGTGCGTTGTTAGCATGTGGCAATATGAGCATAAATGCTATCAACCTGGCGTATGAACACCATAATTGCCCTAACCGCCCCCAGTAATTTTTTTTTTGCTCCTGTTGAGCCCTTTTCAATGCCTGTTTTTTGTTGTTCCCCCCCCCCAAAAAAAACAAAAAAAATATAAAATCGTTCAAAAAATACAAAAAAAAAAAAAATTAAAAAAAAAAATAAAAAAAATATAAAACAACAAAAATATTTTTAAAAAAGTTCTTTTCAGAACTACCTTCCCTTTCAAAAAAAATTGCTAGAATGTTTAGCACTCTGGCAAGCTCTATTTCTTTTGGTTCGCTTCCCGGTTAGCTTCCCGGTACGCGGACCGGGAGCTAACCAAAAAACATTTTTTTTTAAAAAAAGAGTAAGTATAAGGAAAGTAAACAGAGAGTGATGTTAAAAGAAAGACAGCTATAGGGAGTAAAGAAGAGATACTGTTTAATAGATCTATTTACCGAAGAAAAGACGGAAGAGGGTATAATTGTGAAAAACAAAATAGATAACGAAGTGAAAGAAAAAAAAACAGAGTATAACATTAACAAAGAAGAGTTTCTTGGAGAATGTGAGTGAATGTTCAAAATAAGATTAAAACATGAGGAATAACAGAGAGAAAAAATAGAAAACAGAAAACAAAAAATAACAGAAAAAGATTAATTGAAATAGCAAAGAAATTTAAGTAACATAGAGCCATATCATCAACATAGGCAATAAAAGTTTTGCAGCTTTTATTGGCAGAAATGTGTCGCTAAAGCTGCTTTTGCGGCAGAAAACTGCCGCTAAAACCACTTTTGCACCAGTTTTCTGCCAATAAAAAGAGCAATAATTTTATTGGCTGTGTTCATAATATGCCCCTTAGTGTGCTTCAACTACACAGAGAAAGCATTATGAACAAATAGTGATAGAGTGATCAGTCAAAGACACTAAGAGTAATAGAGACGGAGTGAGTGAACAAGAGTGAGGAACTATGAGAAGAGAGGGACTGAGAAAAAGAGTGGAAGGAGTTGAGTAAGTAGGTAATAGAGAAAGGAATGAGGGAAGTAGCAAAGGCAGGAAACTGAGGGTTAAAGAAATGAAGCAGTGGAACTAATAGAAGTTAAATGTGATAGAAATGTAACGAAAAGAGTACAAAACATTTACCTTATAATTGTCGTTAAATTACTCACTTTTTGTTTTTATACTTTCAATCTGTGAAAGAGAGAACAAACATTTGAAAAATATTAAAACATGTATTTAAAAATTACAAAAGACAAGGGAAAAGATTGAAGGACAAACAGTTTTTCAACAACTTTGACACTTACAGAAGCTTCTGCTTCTCCAGGCCCCCTACACAGTCCTAAAGATATACATTTTAAACTAACAGTATCTTGATGCAGATGAAGTGAGGCCTATCTTAAAACATGGTGCATCTTTTGCATTGCTGTTGTCTCAGAAAAGTGTCGCAAGACACTAAAATTTTAAATAATTGCTTCAGGATGCCAATAAGATGTCTCCTATCCAGAGGTTTGTTTGAGGTGAGGCCTACTCAGGGTTGCAGATGAAATTTCGAGTTGTTGAAGAGAATAGAGGACATAATATATGTGAAGGTCTACCAATGAAGTGAGTCATGTCCACTGCACTCTTGAACAAAGTCCAAACCTCCTATGTTTCCCTGGACAGACCTAAACTTGATCTACACAATGTGCTTCGTAATGATAGGAAACACAGGTGATGTAAATGAAATACGTGCAATTTATTTTGCTCATTTCACAATCACATCACTTGTGTTTCCTTTGCTTAGGTATCTCATTGTGCAGATGTAGTCTAGCATATGAAAGAATACGCAGAAGCGCAGCACTGCATGCAACAACTTTGACACTTACAGAAGCCTCACCTTCTCCATGCCTCCTACACAGTTCTACATATACATCATAAATGCAAACAGTACAGAATTAATTATACATGTTAAATGGTTTATTTTTGCTGTTCTCAGAATGTATCAAAATTCACTAAAAACAGTGACTTGAAGGTATTCATCATATAACAGCGGGGAAAAAAAACACAATCAAAATGATTGTGTTTAAAAAACCCATACAACATAACAAATCAGAATTCAGAACTCCTTAAAGTTAACTTACTTTCCATGACGTCAAAGGATGTCCTATGAACAGCTTACACTCTGTTGTGCTGTTATTACTTTCAGCCCGCCACTTTCTGAAAGAAAATCTCCATCGTTTTTAAAAACATGTTACATGCAATAAATGACTTCTTGCTCTCTACCACAAGTTTCCACAAGGCCAAATCTTGTCAGAGCCATTTATAACTCTTGGATTTCTTGTAAGCCAATCCCGTCATTTGGCATTTCTGCAACTTTCAGAATTAAAATGTTGAAGATCATTTTCACAATCCAGGAATAGTAATATCTTCCTCTTCTTGCTCAGTCATGTTCTACATTTCCTATGACACTGATACTGCTTACTATGAAGCAGACTTACACTAACTCTATGACTAGTACAATTATTTAATTCTCTACATCACTTTCAATCACAAAGCAATGTAAAACAGTAGACAGCATTGCAGACTTACATTCCCTCTACTCTATGTTTTGATTGGCTGCTTCAATTAGCTTATAAAAAGAAATAGTTTTTCTGAACTCATTCAAAGTGCACTTATTTCTCCATGACGTCCAGTCTTATGGTTAGAAGTTATGTCTCTGAACTACACTTATCCTCAAGGCCAAATTGTGTAGGAGCCATTAGAACTTCTTGAAATTCCACAGAGCACATCCCGAGATTATTTCCCTAAAATTTTGGTTTTAAAAACACCAGGTAAGAGTTTTTAAGGTCATACGGCAATTTTGTTTTGAAAATTAAAACAGAATCGTTGCAGAATGACCAGCCATTTCTAGACTTTAAATAAGCTGTGTAATGTCCTGATGTTATTGAAGGGCCGTCATGATATATAATTGCTGCAGTTACAAAAGTCCTTCCTGATATTGACAACTGCGAAGCTACAAAATTGTTTATTAAAGTTGTCAATTTTGTTCCATCAGGCCTACATCGTTGGAACATTAAAATGACATACTGGCCATATGTTCGTATAAATAATGTGGACATCATTTCAGATTTACATTGGCTACACTCCATGTTGTGATCAGCTGCTTTTACTAGCTTATTAAAGGAGACTGATTTACTGTCTGGCAAAGTTAAATATATAAATCTTTCTGAGTCTACACTAGTAGTACTTGATACCATACAGTTCTCGCAGTCATGCTGCCATTGATAAGAAAGCCCAAACAGCTGATCTACATCTACACCTTCAGCATGCAATACATCAAGCATATACATTAAAAACTCCTGACAATCTTGCTGAATATTTTGAGAGAATTGTGTTTGGCCTGAACATCTGTCTAACAGATTTCGAATTTCAGACACACTTTCTATGTTTGTTCTATCAGTGCTACATTTCTCTAACACAGAATTTAACAAACTGCAAAATCTTTGATCAGAATTGACCACAATCTCTTCTTTTACATTTTCTAGAGAAAACAAAACATTAACCACTACATTAGCATAGCAGTTGACACCAGAACTGTTTTCAAATTGAAAACCAACAACATCTTCAACAGAATCCTTTTTGTTTCTGCTTATAATTTCAGGTTCATCGACTTTTCGTCTTTTTGCTACAACCTCCCCAGTATTGGTCACATTTTTTCGTTTCCGGCCTACCACACGTTTCTCAAACAAAGGATATTGAGGCAAATGTGGCGCATACTCTCTTCTTAACCTATTGTATTCCTTAACACAATCTAGATCCGCACAAATGTTTGTGACATCACACTCAATCAAGTACAATCCCGATAAAGTTCTAACTCGTGACAATGCCACATATGCCATACCCTCCTTGAACACAGAACTGCCAATATTCACCAATGCACAGTCTACACTTAAACCTTGCGATTTATGGATTGTCACCGCATATGCCAAGCAAACAGGAAACTGCTTACGGCGAACATATAAGTCTTTTACAAGCAAAAATCTAGCAGAGCAACGACCAATTAGCTGTACTTCCTCAATGCCATCAAATTTAATTTTTAAAAATTCAATTCCATCTCTATTTCTGTATTTTACAAAATCAACAACATTACCCATTGATCCATTTACCAGACCTCTTTCAACATGTAAATTCCTTCTTAAAATTATACGGCAGTTCAAGCACACATTCAGAGTCTTTTCAAAACCTGCAGCTTTAGATATACTCTTCTCTAATGAATCCAATTTTGTTTTCAGATTCTCAGACAAAATAATTGTTGATCCCATATGCTCTACTCTGTCAATAGCTTCCAGTTTCACAATCTCTTGCTTTTCTAAATGCAACATTTTGTTGTTGAAGATGGCACATTCTGCAAGAGTTGGCATCAAACATATTCCAGATTTCTTATCAGTAATTTTCTGAAAAATATTCTCAGGCACAACATCTTGTTCTGGATATAAATTTGACAGTAATCGTGCATGTAAAGCTTCTTTCCCATGCTCGGTCACTTTTCCAATTCTAACATCTTGTAGAATAGTCTTGTAAACTTCATCCTTCGCCTGACGCATATTTTCATGCAGTTCAGCATAATTGAAGTTTAACCATATATTGACGTTGCCAATGCTGCCTAGGCACTTCCTGGTATCTTCATGCGTGAGCATTTTGAACACAGGTTGCCCTTTCACTGGTGTCAGCTGCAAAAGATCTCCGAAAACAATGATGTGTTTGCCACCAAATAACACATCATACTCTGTTTTGAGAACTTCTTGCATTCTCAAATGCACAAAGGCAAGCATGACATTGGAAACCATGCTTACTTCGTCAATGATAAGAAGTTTCATTTTCCTCAAGATTCTTGAAACTTCAAAACAAGCATCTCCAGATAGCTTGTGATATTGTAATTTGTTGTCATGCTCCACTGGCAGCATCAGTAAACGATGTAAAGTAATCCCTTTAATGTTATGTGCTGCCAGTCCAGTTGGAGCGGTGACAACACAAGACAGCGATGACTCTGTCCTTTCCTGCAAATAGCATGACATTGCTTTAATGAGGAAACTTTTTCCAGTTCCCGCTTCTCCACTCACGTACAGTCGGACAGGCTTCAACGACGTACATGAGCACTCTTTCTTGTCATGACTTAATCCATGATCAATTTGCATGGTAACTTCGTCATATATTTTCCTCTGCTCAACGTTGAGTTGTCTTTCCAACTCTTCTAAGTTAACCGCATCCTCCTGAGCATGTGCCATGGCTCTTTCCACTTCATTCATGGCAGTGGCAGCTTCATTTTCGATAACAGGTCCTCCTAGTGGATCCTGACTCAATGAAGCAGAACTCTGACTGTCCTGAGAACTGTCTCTGGCAATCTCGGCTGCAATCGTTGCTTCCTGCTCAATTTCCGCATTCAACATTTCTACATATTTGGGAAAAGCAGGACATTCTATGGTCTCCTTGGCGGCATTGAAAGAGTCTTCGTAACAGAGGAAATCTCCAAGCAGTTCCTCTTCTGCACGCCAAGGCTTGAAAAGTTGCAAAAGTGCTAAATAGAAAAACTCCTTTTTTTCAGGAGATTCGCCACTCAATTTTCGATGGTTTACCAAGTGGCATTTTCTTTGCTTGACCAGACATCCCTCACTTCCTATTACAGCATACACTCCTTTCTCAGTATCTTCTTTGATGTTCCTCTTGAATATGTAATTTTGAAGAACCTCATACAGACAAACATTGTCGAGGTGACTGCTTCTATTTGGATAATATGTATCCAACATGTTGGTCTTCAAAATGTCGGTACTGTTTGGCTCCTTTTCCGCCAAATACTCAATTTCCCGCACAGGTTTCAGAACTCGATTACGCGTTGCAGCAAGACCAAGACTCGCCCAAATGATACTCCTGGACTTGGCATAGAGACTTGCTGAAGACAACCGGTCAGAGCATTCGTAAGCTCCAATTTCTCGATGCGACAACATCTTCAGACTGAAACTGTACAACTTCTTGCTGAGGCTCTTTTCATGGGAAATGTCCTCCCACATATCCTTCAATTCTGTCTTCTCTTTTTTGGTGATGTAAGACGTCACATACCGAGCCACAGCCATACAGTTATCAGCCACAAACTGTATATCCATGTTAGCATTCCACATGGATAAAATCACCGGGTTGTGGTCGTTGATGTACTTGGACTCTTCGTTCCTCTTCAAATTGTATGTGTTTTTAGGTGATTTCTTCATGACATTATGTCGCAGCAAAGACATCAAACTGTTTACTCTTCCTTTAGAAATCACCGGTCGTGGAAAGCCGAAACGACATTTGGTTTAGAACTTGTCCTTGTTTCGGAATTTACGACGGCAGTACTTTCCACATCGATGGCTTTGGAAACGCAGAACTTTTTCTCTTAGGCTTTTCTTCTCCTTTGCGTTTGGAACAGCACACGTAGAATACTGTTGGATGAAACTCATCACTGAGTCTTCTGGATCCGTTCCAAATTTAGGTGCATCCTTGATCCACAGCAACATATGTATATGAGGAGCACCTCTTGCTTGGTACTCCTTTCTCCAGAAGAAATCCAACACCTCTCCAAGAGGTGGATTCTTCTTATTCATGATGAAAGACATCATAGCTTCAAATCTATGATTGAAGTACCTACATACATTGACTGGATCCAAAGAGCACAGTTCTCCGGGTGTCTTGAATTCGATGTTATCTACGTTAGCATTTGCCTCTCGTAGAAATTCAAGTAAGTCTTCCCAGCCATACTCGGCACAGCTCAGAGTGAGGAACCATGTGGGAGTACCTAAGTTCCTCAGCATACATTTTAAATCACCATGACGACGGTACCAGTACTCATTAGTACCACGCTGACACGCCATGAGATTAATCAGGTGAGAATCCAAAATACTGTCTTGGACATTGACTTTATCCATAAAGTCACTTGCCGAGATGTTTTGCATGTGTATACCACTTTTCAAGATGTGGTTCACTGCATATGACAGTCCAGACAGATCGCTTTCAAACAGGAGATGAAACAAATAGAGAATGCATTGTCGAAACCTAGCATCTCCTGCATACAATCGCAAAGTCCGGTATTCAGAAGCAGGAATTTGATGAGGTCGCTCATCATATCTTCCTCCCTGACCTGTTGGAAAAAGCTGTGGGAAACACCGAGCTTCCAAACTTTCCTCCCAAACACTAATGGGACTCCCTTTGGCTTGTTTCATTTGAAACAACTCGATAGCATTCCCCATGACTTCCTTGGAATGCAAAGGATGAACACTATAATGTTCATATATTTCTTCACTAGTAGAGGGTTCTACTTTCTCAATTTGACCAGCACACAAATCGCTATCCTCTTCCTCACTTACTTCCTCTTCTGCAACATATACATTCTTATAGTATTTATTATTTTTTTTCAAATACAATGTTGCCTTTTTAACTTTCCTAACATCTACTAAATCTTGCCATATTTTCTTATTCTTTGTCGGAACCCCATTAACTAAGATAACCAGAGGTTCCTCTTCCACTTTTTCTACTCCAATTGTGTTAATGTTTTTCTTCAAATCTAGAGGCAAATAAACAACTCTTCCCTTTAATCCTCTCTGTAAATCTGATGGAGGCAATTTCCCTGTCTTTGGCTCCATTCTTACAATAGCCTGAAAGGGATGGATACTTTGAATCAAAATAGATTCATAAGTATTTAAATCCTTCAATTCAGAAGGAATCTCAACCAATTCCAGATTATTATGAACTGCTCTAGCAGGCATCTGGTTTTGATTTAATTTGCAACAACAATAAGTACACACACGTTGATCAAATCCCAAATCAAAACAATTTTCTACCATCAAGTATGTTGCAAAATCCTTCCATTCACTATTATTTTCCCTTTCACTTTTTGCATATATTATTCCACTAACTTAGTCTGATTCTTATAATAAGTGCGTCGACAACACACACAAGTGAAATTAGGCCTCTCACTTGATTTCACCTGAAACGTCGCAATTTCCCTCTGGAAATTATCTGTACTGGAAACCTGTACACTATCTTCCACATTACCCTCTTCTTCTGGGTCAATTTCATCATTCTCCTCTTTACTTCCAAAGTAACAAAACTCAATTTCTTCACATATGTTCTTCACATCTATTTCAGAACCATGCAAAAGAGCAGCGCATAATTGTTTAAGCATAATTGCTGGACTCTTAGCATAATACAACATTCTAACTAATTTCCTCACTTTATTATGATGCACTGCTAGCATCCTGAAATGATGAAAAACACTCTGGCATACTCTCCTGGAAAGACAAGCCAGTGAATGACCATGCAAACCTGTCACTTCTCTCACTCTGCAAGGATCTAATTCTTGCAACAACTTCATTTTCTGCTTCAAACTTTTCTTATTAAATGACCGTACAAAATCACAAAGCAAATTGATGGAATCCTGTCGCACACTGCAAATACTACTACACTTCCAGGTGTACACAGGACCCTTAGCACGTCTTCCTAAAACCTCATTACCTAACACCTCTTCTGCCTCTGTTGTCACAAGTTTTTCTTTTTCAACTGGACAACCATCTTTCACTTCATAAGCACGACCACTGGTGTCAACTGCATGCACCAAATCATTATCCTGGAAATAACTCTCCTCATTAAAAAATGCCTCACAGCTTGAACTATGCATCCATTCTCCAGAAAAAACGTCACAAAAATTACTACGATTAACTATTCTCTTCCATCTACTATTTCTTTTGAAATCATAAATTGCCTTGTTTAGCTTCCTAATTCTATTGATTATCAAAATAAATAACTTACGTTTAATTTCAAATGCCTGATCAATAACTTTCTCAACTTTTTTTTTTCTCTTATAAAAAACCAGTTTCTGTTGACCTTTCTTAATATTTTTTAACAAATTGCCAATTATCCTGTTGTGGAACATTCGTTTACGAATGTCCCTAAACTGTTGTTTCCTTCTACTATCATGCACAGAGTTATCTCTTGCTCTAGCAGTAACATTTTTGATTGGCCTTTCCTTTCCATTTGATTTGCTTATCTTTTTATGGACTGAAACATTTTCTGTAGTAATATTTTTTTTACTACACATATTTCTTATGAAATATTTTGTGCTCTTACCCGGTGCTTTCTTCGTGACTTGACAAATCTTTTTGTTAGAGGACTGCTGCTTATTTTGTTTCACCTGCTGTCTTTGACGTTTTGCAGCCTTTCTCTGTCTTTCTATTGTTGGCATGGTGAAATCTTGAAATGATCTGCAGTTGAATCTGTGGTAAAATATAATAAAAAATGTTATTAACCACTATTACCAAACAGTAAATCAATAACAATGATCAAAAACTTAACACACTACTTGACATTTTAAATAGAAGATTTTTTAGTCCTTGGCAAATTTACAATACAGAAATAGCAGAAAAGAAATGACATTTATATTTATGTTACCTGTGCTATTTTATATGTGAATCTGATCTAATTTTATGAGCATATTTTAATATTTTATTGAAGACACTACACATAACCTGTTTTTGAAGGTGTCTTTATTTTTAAATTAAACGGTTTACATTTTTACTTTTTATTAATTATACATTTTAAAAATAAATGTTTATATTTCCATAGGCTCAAGCAGGTCAGCTTCCCACCCTATGTCATATAATTCGGACAAATCTGCATCCTCATCACGCTCTTCTTCATCCTCAGGATTTAAATCATCCAATGGATCAACATCCACTGATGTTTCAATTACAAGTTCAATGATGAGGTCAAAATCAACTGATTGCAGATTGTCACTCATGTTGATGTTGTCTTTATCTTTAAAGAAAGATAACAACAATGAGATGTTGCAGAGTAAGAGACAAATCTCAGAGATTATAATAGTAAAATTGTTTAACAAGAGTAATATTTTGCAGCTATTATTTAGCCATGTCCAGCAATGCTGATCAGGTGAAGACTATGTCTAATTTTTCAGTGAACAGGACTCATCTCTTCTTAACCTTGGATAAGCCTCACCGACTCTGTGTGTCCTGCACATACTTAAATGTAAAGGGGCAGATTTATGTTAAATGGCACATCCCCAGGCATGCACCAGTTAACGTGCACCGCTGCTCTGCCACCCATGGTGTGCCGTATTTACAATCAGATAGGAGAAAACTGCGTCAAAACCCTGCGCCTGCTTTAAGCAGGCATAGGTCTTGACGCAACATTGTGGAGATGGGGCACCCCTGAGCCTTGCTTGAGCTGAATCGCACTTGCGATACAACTCCAGCAATCACTACCTTTACATCACAGATACATCACGCATCTGTGCCATTTTTGCCCCATGATGCCCCGCATTGTAAATGCAGCACACCATGGGTGGCGGAACAGCGGCACAGGATGACTGACACATCCCTGGTGATGCACCAGTCATCATAAATCTATCCCTAATCTTCTTATCTTGTTACAGATGAACCGCCATATGTACCATCAAACTATTTTGCATTTCCTAAATAGCGAATTTTAAGGAATAAATAGCAATTCTTTACCATTCCTAATTTGCAATGAGCAAATTGCTAATTGCAAGTTACCCATTCATTTCCATGGGCTAGGAGCCTCATAGGAATGAAGGTTTAATTTGCGATTAGCAATTTGCTCATCACAAATTAGGAATTTTTCCAAGGGTGCAGGGGTGTCTCAAGAACACCCTGCTGCACCCCCTGAAAAAGAAATTTGGGGGCATATGGCGCACATACATGCCCTAAGGGCATGTATGGGCGTCATATGGCACCTTTTGTTTTTTGGAAAAAAAGCTTTTTGAAAAGAATTCACAAATTACCACCAACTAGAAGTTGGTGGTAGTTTCCAAATCCTTAATGTCATTTTTTTACATATTTTTTGTTTGATACATTGCATTTAAGTAATCGCAAAATTTGCAAATCCTTCAGTGCAATCGCAAAATAAGGAATAGCAAATTTTGCTATTCCTTATTTTGCATCAAACTTGTTTGATATATACCATTTGTCTAATTAGCATTCGCAAAGGCCAAAATTCGCAGAATTTTGATCTTTGTGAATGCTAATTAGCTTGATACATATGGCCCCAAGTGAGGCCTTTCTTGCAACATGGTGCATCTTTTGCATCACTGCTGCATCGGTTTCATGTGGTACGTTTTTTTTACACCATGACATATCTGCCTAAAAGCATCAATTTGTAATTTTGTCGCCTCATAGCAAATCTTTTGCACCGCCGCTGCATCATAAAAGTGCACAGTGGCGCAAAAGAGGCATACACCTATCATAAATCTGTCCCTAGCATTTTAAATGATTAATTCATGATGACGATAAGGTGTGGCCTATCCAGAGGTTTGTTTAAGGTGAGGCCTACTCAGGATTGCAGATTAAAGTTACGCTTGATGAAGAATACAGAAGAGATAATACATGTAAAGGCCTACCAATGAAGTAAGTGATTTGCACTTTATTTCGCCAGTCATCATAAATGTATCCCTAAGCTTCTTATCTTGTTACAGATGAACCACCATATGTACCATCAAACTATTTTGCATTTCCTAAATAGCGAATTTTAAGGAATAAATAGCAATTCTTTACCATCCCTAATTTGCAATGAGCAATTTGCTAATTGCAAATTACCCATTCATTTCCATGGGCTAGGAGGCTCATAGGAATGAAGGTGCAATTTGCGATTAGCACTTAGCTCATCACAAAATAGGAATTTTTCCAAGGGTGCAGGGGTGTCTCAAGAACACCCTGCTGCACCCCCTGAAAAAGAAATTTGGGGGCATATGGCGCACATACATGCCCTAAGGGCATGTATGGGCGTCATATGGCACCTTTTGTTTTTTGGAAAAAAAGCTTTTTGAAAAGAATTCACAAATTACCACCAACTAGAAGTTGGTGGTAGTTTCCAAATCCTTAATGTCATTTTTTTACATATTTTTTGTTTGATACATTGCATTTAAGTAATCGCAAAATTTGCAAGTCCTTCAGTGCAATCGCAAAATAAGGAATAGCAAATTTTGCTATTCCTTATTTTGCATCAAACTTGTTTGATACATACCATTTGTCTAATTAGCATTCGCAAAGGCCGAAATTCGCAGAATTTTGATCTTTGCGAATGCTAATTAGCTTGATACATATGGCCCCAAGTGAGGCCTGTCTTGCAACATGGTGCATCTTTTGCATCACTGCTGCATCGGTTTCATGTGGTACGTTTTTTTTACACCATGACATATCTGCCTAAAAGCATCAATTTGTAATTTTGTCGCCTCATAGCAAATCTTTTGCACCGCCGCTGCATCATAAAAGTGACGCACAGTGGCGCAAAAGAGGCATACACCTATCATAAATCTGTCCCTAGCATTTTAAATGATTAATCCAGGATGACGATAAGGTGTGGCCTATCCAGAGGTTTGTTTAAGGTGAGGCCTACTCAGGATTGCAGATTAAAGTTACGCTTGATGAAGAATACAGAAGAGATAATACATGTAAAGGCCTACCAATGAAGTAAGTGATTTGCACTTTATTTCGCCAGTCATCATAAATGTATCCCTAAGCTTCTTATCTTGTTACAGATGAACCACCATATGTACCATCAAACTATTTTGCATTTCCTAAATAGCGAATTTTAAGGAATAAATAGCAATTCTTTACCATTCCTAATTTGCAATGAGCAATTTGCTAATTGCAAATTACCCATTCATTTCCATGGGCTAGGAGGCTCATAGGAATGAAGGTGCAATTTGCGATTAGCAATTAGCTCATCACAAAATAGGAATTTTTCCAAGGGTGCAGGGGTGTCTCAAGAACACCCTGCTGCACCCCCTGAAAAAGAAATTTGGGGGCATATGGCGCACATACATGCCGTAAGGGCATGTATGGGCGTCATATGGCACCTTTTGTTTTTTGGAAAAAAAGCTTTTTGAAAAGAATTCACAAATTACCACCAACTAGAAGTTGGTGGTAGTTTCCAAATCCTTAATGTCATTTTTTTACATATTTTTTGTTTGATACATTGAATTTAAGTAATCGCAAAATTTGCAAATCCTTCAGTGCAATCGCAAAATAAGGAATAGCAAATTTTGAATTAAGGACATTTTAAGTCATTTCCACATGTGCAGTGTTTTCAAATTATGATTTGAAAATCGTTTTTAGGGAAAAGTAATGGTTTGCAAATTTATGACAAGGACATAATGGTGTATGCTTCTCTATAAGGCATTTCAGTGTCTCTGATGTCATTTTTCCCATATTACATTATAAGACCTTTCCCCATGGAGCACATTCCTTGTAAATATGCTCCCACCTGTGCATGGTGAATTTAGATTTTGACTGTTTGAGTCACATAGCCATGTTAAAAGTGACCCAAAAAAATTGCAAACGCTTTAAAAAAACACATTCATGTGTCTTAAGGACATTTTAAGTCATTTCCCCATGGACAGTGTTTTGTAAGTGGCGCAAAAGAGGCATACACCTATCATAAATATGTCCCTAGCATTTTAAATGATTAATTCAGGATGACGATAAGATGTGGCCTATCCAGAGGTTTGTTTAAGGTGAGGCCTACTCAGGATTGCAGATTAAAGTTACGCTTGATGAAGAATACAGAGGACATAATACATGTAAAGCTCTACCAATGAAGTAAGTGATGTCCACTTCATTGCGCCAGTCATCATAAATCTATCCCTAAGCTTCTTATCTTGTTAGACATCAACCGCCATATGTATCATATAACTATTTTGCATTTCCAAAATAGCGAATTTTAAGGAATAAATAGCGATTCTTTACCATTCCAAATTTGCGATGAGCAAATTGCTAATTGCAAATTACCCATTCATTTCCATGCGCCAGGATGCCCATATGAAAGAAGGTGCAATTTGCAATTAGCAATTAGCTCATCGCAAATTAGGAATTTTTCCAAAGGTGTAGGGGTGTATCAATAACACCCTGCCGCACCCCTGGAAAAGAAATTTGGGGGCATATGGCGCACATAAATTTTAACAACATTCCTTTACCTCAAAAACGATTTTCAATTCATAATTTGAAAACACTGCCCACAGGGAAATTACTTAAAATGTCCTTAAGACACATGAAAGTGTTTTTTTATTGCCTTTCCAGCATGGTTGGGTCACTTTTAACATGGCTATGTAACACAAACATTTAAAATCTAAATTTGCCATGCACAGGTGGGAGCATATTTACAAGCAATTTGCGCCACAGAGAAAGGTCTTACATTAAAATGGGAAAAATAACATCAGGGACAGTCAATTGCCTTATAAAGAAGCATACACCATTATGTCCTTGTCATAAATTTAAAAACAATTCCTTTTCCCCAAAAACGATTTTCAAATCATAATTTCAAAACACTGCACATGGGAAAATTACTTAAAATGTCCTTAAGACACATAAAAGCGTTTTTTAATTGCCTTTGCAGCATGTTTGTATCACTTTTAACATGGCTATGTAACACAAACATTTAAAATCTAAATTTTCCTTGTACAGGTGGGAGCATATTTACAAGCAATTTGCGCCACATAATTCATAATTTTCTCCTTAAAGCACACTATTCTCTATCTAAATTAAAGAAATATTTTCTCACCTTAGCAAATACTTTGAGTTTGAAAACAGTCTCAGAAACACACCAATTTGTCTTCAGCAGAGCAAAAGGTATGCACTCCAGAGTCTGCAGCTATCAAAAGCACAGAAATGCTGTAATTCTTCACACATATCTCTCATGTCACCCAATCAAAACTCTTCCCTCACTTTTTTTCAAATGAAAACCCTTCCGCCCTCTGCCATTTCATGCCTTTTCTGCATAGCAACCACCTCTTGGAAGACTTCTGGTGTTTGCAAGTTCACACAACAATGTTGCAATTGAACTCTGAACTCTCAGTGCACCTGCATATCCAGTGCATTCTTTCATTTAATGATTTTTTATTGACCATTCAAAATACATCTTTCAAATAACTCATCCGTGCACCCTAACTTTCTGTTTTCAGCAATCAAAATCCACCAATCACTGTTACTGCTTCATGAACACAGAAACTCCACAGTTTTTTTCATTTTAAACTCTCATTTTTTCAACTGCCATTTCATTGCCACACTTCATCTGACTGCAGGAGAACCTTCTCTCACCATGTTTTCTGTCTGGATTGTTGGACATAGTTATATTCACTGGGCTCAAAGGTACACTGAAAACAGGAATTTACCTAACCTCAATTTACAAGATGTGGAAATTAAGTGGTTTGGCCACAGAGGATTAAAATGTCACCAATTGATACCATTGGTGAAAACCTTTATGCATTTGCCCAAACCTGACCTGTTAATTGTGCACTGTGGAGGTAATGACTTGGGCACTTTGACTGGTGTAGGTCTGGAAATGCTTTTAAAGGACACCTTTGAGCAATTAATGGCACTTTTTCCTCAGACTGCCTTGGTATATTCAAATATATGCCAAAGACAGAAATGGAGGTGGTCAAACCAATTTTGTCCACAAATTGAGAAGTCGAGGAAGCATGTAAACAAATCTGTTTCAGCTTACATGAGAGACCATGGAATGGGCTCCCTGTACAACAATAACTTGCGTTACTACATGCAAGATATCTACAGAGGAGATGGAGTTCACTTCTCAGATGAGGGCAACAGAATTTTCACTCTGAATTTAAGAATGTGCATTGGTACCTACTTATAAGTACCTAAATGTACCATAAACCCAAAAGCTCTTCTCAGAGCTACCCTACATCTCATCACTCACAATTATTATTTTACTCTAACATTTTTCACTAATTTTCAACAAAGTACGCTCCCTGGGGCGCTACCCGGTACGCGAACCGGGAGCTAACCTCGCGAAATTTAAAAAAAAAATGTTTTTTTTTTCGCACATATGGGCCTCCTCAGCCACCCTCACAAAACCTAGGGGGTCAAGATAAGTCTACCGTGCCCCCTTCTACCCATTCTGAACATTATTTGCCCTCCATCTTGTATCTTAATTCGACCGAAACACAAAATGGTGGACTCCCGTTACGCTTAAGGTTCGCGAACCGGGGCGCTCAACGGTTCGCGTACCGGGTCGCTCCCTGGGAAGCGCACCATCAAAAAAGGTGGGAAAGTAGTTCACAGAAAAGCCACTGGAGACAATTTCACCAAATATAGACTAGCTCATACTACATACCAATCCCTACCATTTTCACAAATTTGATTGGAATTCCATTTAGCCATTTAGCCTGTAGACCTCTCGAAATACCGTGAGGTAAATTACTTCACAAAACACATCTGAAGTGTTGGAATTGACAACCAATTAAAATGTTACTTTCATTTTCTACTTTTTTTACCTGACATTTGATTGGTTATATACCTGAATATATATAAAGGAAGAGAAGAAAACACAGCCATTTTGACTACTACTTCTTGGTGTACATTTCAATAGGATTTTCACTAATTCCTTCAACTTCTATCTAAAGGTAAGTTTTTATTTTTAAAACTGAAGTATATTGTGCACTATAAGTTAATATGGTAAACTTTTTCTGATAGTTATATACTATCCCTCTGTAGTAGTTATAGATTTAGATAGACTTCTCTGTTATAGTTATGGATGGAGTTAGGCTTCTCTTGTATAATTATGAATTTACTTACGTTAAATCACATACACTTTTTTATATTCCTACTTCCACTCTGATACTATACACTGCCCAAAATTAATCCCAACAGTGCCCTATCTCTACTAATATATATATTTTTTTAATCTAAATTTCAGGCAAAATGGAAGGCGAACAGAAAGTTGAATTTCAAATTGTCCTGCAAGAGAGCAGCCAAGAAATCAATGATGAAAATGATATTGAATTTTTCGATGAAACTTTAGACAAAGAACTACTGCAATGTGTACAAGCAGTAGATAACCTCCTTGAAAATGAGGACATTTTACACCCTCAGAGACTACAATGTATATTCAATGATAATTATGAAATTTCTGACAATGAAATGTTAGAAAGTTTAATAAATTATGAAACACAATCACAATAAAAAAAAATGCTTAAAAAATAAAGAAAATAAAAAATAATCAACAAAAACAACAATCAATTAACATACAGCATTTGAAAAGTCTATCATTCATTTTTCATTGCAGTACGCTGCCCAGAACGCTTCCCGGTTCGCGGACCGGGCGCTCCCCACGCAAAAAAAAACAAAAAAATGTTTTTGTTTTTTTTGCCCCGCGGGGCCCTTTTAAAACCTCCACATTAAACCTAGGGGGTCAGGGAGGATCTAGTATGCCCCCTTATGGTCATTTTCGCCTTTGTTTTGGCCTCCTCTTGTCTCTCAATCCTACCGAGAGACAAGATGGCGGCCGCTCCGGACTGTTTAGAATGTTGACAGACACCGGAGAGCCAATCAGCTTAGCTACGCGAAGTTCCGGTACGCTTAAGGTCCGCGGACCGGAGCGCTGCCCAGAGCACGCTTACAGATATATATCTTTTTTTAAACGTTAATTTCTCAAAATCCACTGGAGCACATATATTGAGACCTAGAAAAGGCACATCGGGCTACCAGTCCCTACAATTTTGCCAAGTTTCATGCAAATCCATTCAGCCGTTCGGGCTAAAAGTGAGGCCAACCGCCCTATGGAAAACTCAATGTTAAAATCACGTTTTGGGACCCCCCTTTTTTCTCGGCCCCCCCTTGACGAAACCCCCCCAAATTTCCAAGGGCTGCTCAGAAACAGAATGTTCCATTCTCCAGAAAATTTCAGCCAATTCCGTCCACAAACGCCAAAGTTATTAGACATAGAATTTTCAAAAATCCCATAGGGAAAAAATCCTAACTATATATACCTACTGGCGACCGCCAGTAGGTAATATATTTATATATAGTGTCTTTATTGCCTAACTACCTGGTCCTCTTCTCCCTCTTTCCTAGGCTTAGCACATTCTGTTTAACTTTCTCTTATACAACCTTCTGTTGCCTATTTGTTTATTAGCCCCAATTTAAGTGTTATGTCACTGATAATATTTGTTGTCCTATTACTGTGCTATTCCAATTGATTTAATGCTTCCATCAAGACCACAACTGTGAAGAGAAGCAGGCAAGATATGTAGAAAAGATAAGTGTCAGTCTCTTCTTTTACCCCTCCCATGCTCGTGACGGAACCGTTCCGTCACGAGCCTCGGGTGGGCTGCGCCTGCGTTCTAAAGAGGGGGCGGGGCCGCGACGGAACCGTTCCATCACAAGCACAGCTCACCCGAGAAAGTCCAATTGGTCGCACACTGCTTGTCCTATCAGCGTTTTGAACCAAAGCATTGTGGTCCATGAACTAAGCATCAGCGGGTGCGCCTCTGCCAGGGTCTTGAGCAAACAATCACTGTCGCGTTGGCCATCCTTGGACACGTGTTTCGAGGTTGTTACCTCTCGTCAGCAGGGAATAGGCATAAATGTAGGGGTGCTACGTAGGCTGCCAAAAAATATCCGCAGGTCCGGTACCACTCGTGGCACGCAGGTGCGTAACCCGGGCTCGTCAGCCCCACCAGCTCAAGGGAGCTTGAATATAAAAGAAAGTCCAATTGGTCGCACACTGCTTGTCCTATCAGCGTGTTGCCCCAAAGCATTGTGGTCCATGAAGTAAGCATCAGCGGGTGCGCCTCTGCCAGGGTCTTGAGCAAAAAATCACTGTCGCGTTGGCCATACCTGGACACGTGTTTCGAGGTTGTTACCTCTCGTCAGCAGGGAATAGGCATGAATGTAGGGGTGCTGCGTAGGCTGCCAAAAAATATCCTCAGGTCCGGTACCACTCATGGCACGCAGGTGCGTAACCCGGGCTCGTCAGCCCCACCACCTCAAGGGAGCTTGAATATAAAAAAAAGTCCAATTGGTCGCACACTGCTTGTCATATCAGTGTTTTGCCCCAAAGCATTGTGGTCCATGAAGTAAGCATCAGCGGGTGTGCCTCTGCCAGGGTCTTGAGCAAAAAATCACTGTCGCGTTGGCCATCCCTGGACACGTGTTTCGAGGTTGTTACCTCTCGTCAGCAGGGAATAGGCATAAATGTAGGGGTGCTGCGTAGGCTGCCAAAAAATATCCTCAGGTCTGGTACCACTCGTGGCACGCAGGTGTGTAACCCGGGCTCGTCAGCCCCACCAGCTCAAGGGAGCTTGAATATAAAAGAAAGTCCAATTGGTCGCACACTGCTTGTCCTATCAGCGTGTTGCCCCAAAGCATTGTGGTCCATGAAGTAAGCATCAGCGGGTGCGCCTCTGCCAGGGTCTTGTTAAAAAAATCACTGTCACGTTGGCCATCCCTGGACACGTGTTTCGAGGTTGTTACGTCTCGTCAGCAGGGAATAGGCATAAATTTAGAGTGCTGCGTAGGCTGCCAAAAAATATCCTCAGGTCCGGTACCACTCGTAGCACGCAGGTGCGTAACCCGGGCTCGTCAGCCTCTCAAGCTGACGAGCTTCTGGAGGACACACCTGCGTGCTGGGCAACGAGGCCCGTGACGGTTACGAGGCAGCCTTCTCTTCCACCCCTATTGACTTTCTCTACTGATGAGAGAAGATATCCCGAAACCCGGGCCATGTCCCGGGTCTAGAGATCAGGGAATAACAATTATCTATTTGCACCTACATAGGTGAACCACATACGAACTTTCAGTAATTCTTCGAAATTCAGGCACCTCACATACCAGAGTGCTTAGGGGCGACCCGGAGGAGGGGCTAGCGGTGTGCGGTCCATTGCTGTTTTTTCTACATAAGGGCTCCCTTGAGCCTCCCAAGCTGACGAGCTTCTGGACGATGCACCTGCGTGCTGGGCAACGAGGCCCGTGACGGTTACGAGGCAGCCTTCTCTTCCACCCCTATTGACTTTCTCTACTGATGAGGGAAGATATCCCGAAACCCGGGCCATGTCCCGGGTCTAGAGATCGGGGGAATGACAAGTATCTACTTGCACCTACATAGGTGAACCACTTACGAACTTTCAGTAATTCTTCGAACTTCAGGCACTGCACATACCAGAGTGCTTAGAGGCGACCCGGAGGAGGGGCAAGCGGTGTGCGGTCCATTGCTGTTTTTTATACATAAGGGCTCCCTTGAACCTCCCAAGCTGACGAGCTTCTGGACGACGCGCCTCCGTGCTGGGCAACGAGGCCCGTGACGGTTACGAGGCAGCCTTCTCTTCCACCCCTATTGACTTTCTCTACTGATGAGGGAAGATATCCCAAAACCCGGGCCATGTCCCAGGTCTAGAGATCGGGGGAATAACAAGTATCTACTTGCACCTACATAGGTGAACCACTTACGAACTTTCAGTAATTCTTCGAACTTCAGGCACTGCTCATACCAGAGTGCTTAGGGGCGACCCGAAGGAGGGGCTAGCGGTGTGCGGTACATTGCTGTTTTTTCTACATAAGGGCTCCCTTGAGCCTCCCAAGCTGACAAGTTTCTGGACGACGCACCTGAGTGCTGGGCAACGAGGCCCGTGACGGTTACGAGGCAGCCTTCTCTTCCACCCCTATTGACTTTCTCTACTGATGAGGGAAGATATCCCGAAACCCGGACCATGTCCCGGGTCTAGAGATCGGGGGAATAACAAGTATCTACTTGCACCTACATAGGTGAACCACTTACGACCTTTCAGTAATTCTTTGAACTTCAGGCACTGAACATACCAGAGTGCTTAGGGGCGACCCGGAGGAGGGGCTAGCGATGTGCGGTCCATTGCTGTTTTTTCTACATAAGGGCTCCCTTGAGCCTCCCAAGCTGACGAGCTTCTGGACGACGCACCTGCGTGCTGGGCAACGAAGCCCGTGACGGTTACGAGGCAGCCTTCTCTTCCATCCCTATTGACTTTCTTTACTGATGAGGGAAGATATCCCGAAACCCGGGCCATGTCCCGGGTCTAGAGATCGGGGGAATAACAAGTATCTACTTGCACCTACATAGGTGAACCACTTACGAACTTTCAGTATTTCTTCGAACTTCAGGCACTGCACATACCAGAGTGCTTAGGGGCGACCCGGAGGAGGGGCTAGCGGTGTGTGGTCCATTGCTGTTTTTTCTACATAAGGGCTCCCTTGAGCCTCCCAAGCTGACGAGCTTCTGGATGACGCACCTGCGTGCTGGGCAACGAGGCCCGTGACGGTAACGAGGCAGCCTTCTTTTCCACCCCTATTGACTTTCTCTACTGATGAGGGAAGATATCCCGAAACCCGGGCCATGTCCCGGGTCTAGAGATCGGGGGAATAACAAGTATCTACTTGCACCTACATAGGTGAACCACTTACGAACTTTCAGTATTTCTTCGAACTTCAGGCACTGCACATACCAGAGTGCTTAGGGGCGACCCGGAGGAGGGGCTAGCGGTGTGCGGTCCATTGCTGTTTTTTCTACATAAGGGCTCCCTTGAGCCTCCTAGGCTGACGAGCTTCTGGTCGACGCACCTGCGTGCTGGGCAACGAGGCCCATGACGTTTACGAGGCAGCCTACTCTTCCACCCCTATTGACTTTCTCTTCTGATGAGGGAAGATATCCCGAAACCCGGGCCATGTCCCGGGTCTAGAGATCGGGGGAATAACAAGTATCTACTTGCACCTACATAGGTGAACCACTTACGAACTTTCAGTAATTCTTTGAACTTCAGGCACTGCACATACCAGAGTGCTTAGGGGCGCCCGGATGAGGGGATAGCGGTGTGCAGTCCATTGCTGTTTTTTCTACATAAGGGCTCCCTTGAGCCTCCCAAGCTGACGAGCTTCTGGACGACGCACCTGCGTGCTGGGCAACGAGGCCTGTGACTGTTACGAGGCAGCCTTCTCTTCCACCCCTATTGACTTTCTCTACTGATGAGGGAAGATATCCCGAAACCCGGGCCATGTCCCGGGTCTAGAGATCGGGGGAATGACAAGTATCTACTTGCACCTACATAGGTGAACCACTTACGAACTTTCAGTAATTCTTCGAACTTCAGGCACTGCACATACCAGAGTGCTTAGGGGCGACCCGGAGGAGGGGCTAGCGGTGTGCGGTCCATTGCTGTTTTTTATACATAAGGGCTCCTTTGAACCTCCCAAGCTGACGAGCTTCTGGACGACGCGCCTCCGTGCTGGGCAACGAGGCCCGTGACGGTTACGAGGCAGCCTTCTCTTCCACCCCTATTGACTTTCTCTACTGATGAGTGAAGATATCCCAAAACCCGGGCCATGTCCCAGGTCTAGAGATCGGGGGAATAACAAGTATCTACTTGCACCTACATAGGTGAACCACTTACGAACTTTCAGTAATTCTTCGAACTTCAGGGACTGCTCATACCAGAGTGCTTAGGGGCGACCCGAAGGAGGGGCTAGCGGTGTGCGGTACATTGCTGTTTTTTCTACATAAGGGCTCCCTTGAGCCTCCCAAGCTGACAAGTTTCTGGACGACGCACCTGAGTGCTGGGCAACGAGGCCCGTGACGGTTACGAGGCAGCCTTCTCTTCCACCCCTATTGACTTTCTCTACTGATGAGGGAAGATATCCCGAAACCCGGGCCATGTCCCGGGTCTAGAGATCGGGGGAATGACAAGTATCTACTTGCACCTACATAGGTGAACCACTTACGAACTTTCAGTAATTCTTCGAACTTCAGGCACTGCACATACCAGAGTGCTTAGGGGCGACTCGGAGGAGGGGCAAGCGGTGTGCGGTCCATTGCTGTTTTTTATACATAAGGGCTCCGTTGAACCTCCCAAGCTGACGAGCTTCTGGACGACGCGCCTCCGTGCTGGGCAACGAGGCCCGTGACGGTTACGAGGCAGCCTTCTCTTCCACCCCTATTGACTTTCTCTACTGATGAGGGAAGATATCCCAAAACCCGGGCCATGTCCCAGGTCTAGAGATCGGGGGAATAACAAGTATCTACTTGCACCTACATAGATGAACCACTTACGAACTTTCAGTAATTCTTCAAACTTCAGGCACTGCTCATACCAGAGTGCTTAGGGGCGACCCGAAGGAGGGGCTAGCGGTGTGCGGTACATTGCTGTTTTTTCTACATAAGGGCTCCCTTGAGCCTCCCAAGCTGACAAGTTTCTGGACGACGCACCTGAGTGCTGGGCAACGAGGCCCGTGACGGTTACGAGGCAGCCTTCTCTTCCACCCCTATTGACTTTCTCTACTGATGAGGGAAGATATCCCGAAACCCGGACCATGTCCCGGGTCTAGAGATCGGGGGAATAACAAGTATCTACTTGCACCTACATAGGTGAACCACTTACGACCTTTCAGTAATTCTTTGAACTTCAGGCACTGAACATACCAGAGTGCTTAGGGGCGACCCGGAGGAGGGGCTAGCGATGTGCGGTCCATTGCTGTTTTTTCTACATAAGGGCTCCCTTGAGCCTCCCAAGCTGACGAGCTTCTGGACGACGCACCTGCGTGCTGGGCAACGAGGCCCGTGACGGTTACGAGGCAGCCTTCTCTTCCATCCCTATTGACTTTCTCTACTGATGAGGGAAGATATCCCGAAACCCGGGCCATGTCCCGGGTCTAGAGATCGGGGGAATAACAAGTATCTACTTGCACCTACATAGGTGAACCACTTACGAACTTTCAGTATTTCTTCGAACTTCAGGCACTGCACATACCAGAGTGCTTAGGGGCGACCCGGAGGAGGGGCTAGCGGTGTGTGGTCCATTGCTGTTTTTTCTACATAAGGGCTCCCTTGAGCCTCCCAAGCTGACGAGCTTCTGGATGACGCACCTGCGTGCTGGGCAACGAGGCCCGTGACGGTTACGAGGCAGCCTTCTTTTCCACCCCTATTGACTTTCTCTACTGATGAGGGAAGATATCCCGAAACCCGGGCCATGTCCCGGGTCTAGAGATCGGGGGAATAACAAGTATCTACTTGCACCTACATAGGTGAACCACTTACGAACTTTCAGTATTTCTTCGAACTTCAGGCACTGCACATACCAGAGTGCTTAGGGGCGACCCGGAGGAGGGGCTAGCGGTGTGCGGTCCATTGCTGTTTTTTCTACATAAGGGCTCCCTTGAGCCTCCTAGGCTGACGAGCTTCTGGTCGACGCACCTGCGTGCTGGGCAACGAGGCCCGTGACGGTTACGAGGCAGCCTTCTCTTCCACCCCTATTGACTTTCTCTACTGATGAGAGAAGATATCCCGAAACCCGGGCCATGTCCCGGGTCTAGAGATCAGGGAATAACAATTATCTATTTGCACCTACATAGGTGAACCACATACGAACTTTCAGTAATTCTTCGAAATTCAGGCACCTCACATACCAGAGTGCTTAGGGGCGACCCGGAGGAGGGGCTAGCGGTGTGCGGTCCATTTTTTTTTTTTTCTACATAAGGGCTCCCTTGAGCCTCCCAAGCTGACGAGCTTCTGGACGATGCACCTGCGTGCTGGGCAACGAGGCCCGTGACGGTTACGAGGCAGCCTTCTCTTCCACCCCTATTGACTTTCTCTACTGATGAGGGAAGATATCCCGAAACCCGGGCCATGTCCCGGGTCTAGAGATCGGGGGAATGACAAGTATCTACTTGCACCTACATAGGTGAACCACTTACGAACTTTCAGTAATTCTTCGAACTTCAGGCACTGCACATACCAGAGTGCTTAGAGGCGACCCGGAGGAGGGGCAAGCGGTGTGCGGTCCATTGCTGTTTTTTATACATAAGGGCTCCCTTGAACCTCCCAAGCTGACGAGCTTCTGGACGACGCGCCTCCGTGCTGGGCAACGAGGCCCGTGACGGTTACGAGGCAGCCTTCTCTTCCACCCCTATTGACTTTCTCTACTGATGAGGGAAGATATCCCAAAACCCGGGCCATGTCCCAGGTCTAGAGATCGGGGGAATAACAAGTATCTACTTGCACCTACATAGGTGAACCACTTACGAACTTTCAGTAATTCTTCGAACTTCAGGCACTGCTCATACCAGAGTGCTTAGGGGCGACCCGAAGGAGGGGCTAGCGGTGTGCGGTACATTGCTGTTTTTTCTACATAAGGGCTCCCTTGAGCCTCCCAAGCTGACAAGTTTCTGGACGACGCACCTGAGTGCTGGGCAACGAGGCCCGTGACGGTTACGAGGCAGCCTTCTCTTCCACCCCTATTGACTTTCTCTACTGATGAGGGAAGATATCCCGAAACCCGGACCATGTCCCGGGTCTAGAGATCGGGGGAATAACAAGTATCTACTTGCACCTACATAGGTGAACCACTTACGACCTTTCAGTAATTCTTTGAACTTCAGGCACTGAACATACCAGAGTGCTTAGGGGCGACCCGGAGGAGGGGCTAGCGATGTGCGGTCCATTGCTGTTTTTTCTACATAAGGGCTCCCTTGAGCCTCCCAAGCTGACGAGCTTCTGGACGACGCACCTGCGTGCTGGGCAACGAGGCCCGTGACGGTTACGAGGCAGCCTTCTCTTCCATCCCTATTGACTTTCTTTACTGATGAGGGAAGATATCCCGAAACCCGGGCCATGTCCCGGGTCTAGAGATCGGGGGAATAACAAGTATCTACTTGCACCTACATAGGTGAACCACTTACGAACTTTCAGTATTTCTTCGAATTTCAGGCACTGCACATACCAGAGTGCTTAGGGGCGACCCGGAGGAGGGGCTAGCGGTGTGTGGTCCATTGCTGTTTTTTCTACATAAGGGCTCCCTTGAGCCTCCCAAGCTGACGAGCTTCTGGATGACGCACCTGCGTGCTGGGCAACGAGGCCCGTGACGGTAACGAGGCAGCCTTCTTTTCCACCCCTATTGACTTTCTCTACTGATGAGGGAAGATATCCCGAAACCCGGGCCATGTCCCGGGTCTAGAGATCGGGGGAATAACAAGTATCTACTTGCACCTACATAGGTGAACCACTTACGAACTTTCAGTATTTCTTCGAACTTCAGGCACTGCACATACCAGAGTGCTTAGGGGCGACCCGGAGGAGGGGCTAGCGGTGTGCGGTCCATTGCTGTTTTTTCTACATAAGGGCTCCCTTGAGCCTCCTAGGCTGACGAGCTTCTGGTCGACGCACCTGCGTGCTGGGCAACGAGGCCCATGACGTTTACGAGGCAGCCTACTCTTCCACCCCTATTGACTTTCTCTTCTGATGAGGGAAGATATCCCGAAACCCGGGCCATGTCCCGGGTCTAGAGATCGGGGGAATAACAAGTATCTACTTGCACCTACATAGGTGAACCACTTACGAACTTTCAGTAATTCTTTGAACTTCAGGCACTGCACATACCAGAGTGCTTAGGGGCGCCCGGATGAGGGGATAGCGGTGTGCAGTCCATTGCTGTTTTTTCTACATAAGGGCTCCCTTGAGCCTCCCAAGCTGACGAGCTTCTGGACGACGCACCTGCGTGCTGGGCAACGAGGCCTGTGACTGTTACGAGGCAGCCTTCTCTTCCACCCCTATTGACTTTCTCTACTGATGAGGGAAGATATCCCGAAACCCGGGCCATGTCCCGGGTCTAGAGATCGGGGGAATGACAAGTATCTACTTGCACCTACATAGGTGAACCACTTACGAACTTTCAGTAATTCTTCGAACTTCAGGCACTGCACATACCAGAGTGCTTAGGGGCGACCCGGAGGAGGGGCTAGCGGTGTGCGGTCCATTGCTGTTTTTTATACATAAGGGCTCCTTTGAACCTCCCAAGCTGACGAGCTTCTGGACGACGCGCCTCCGTGCTGGGCAACGAGGCCCGTGACGGTTACGAGGCAGCCTTCTCTTCCACCCCTATTGACTTTCTCTACTGATGAGTGAAGATATCCCAAAACCCGGGCCATGTCCCAGGTCTAGAGATCGGGAGAATAACAAGTATCTACTTGCACCTACATAGGTGAACCACTTACGAACTTTCAGTAATTCTTCGAACTTCAGGGACTGCTCATACCAGAGTGCTTAGGGGCGACCCGAAGGAGGGGCTAGCGGTGTGCGGTACATTGCTGTTTTTTCTACATAAGGGCTCCCTTGAGCCTCCCAAGCTGACAAGTTTCTGGACGACGCACCTGAGTGCTGGGCAACGAGGCCCGTGACGGTTACGAGGCAGCCTTCTCTTCCACCCCTATTGACTTTCTCTACTGATGAGGGAAGATATCCCGAAACCCGGGCCATGTCCCGGGTATAGAGATCGGGGGAATGACAAGTATCTACTTGCACCTACATAGGTGAACCACTTACGAACTTTCAGTAATTCTTCGAACTTCAGGCACTGCACATACCAGAGTGCTTAGGGGCGACTCGGAGGAGGGGCAAGCGGTGTGCGGTCCATTGCTGTTTTTTATACATAAGGGCTCCCTTGAACCTCCCAAGCTGACGAGCTTCTGGACGATGGGCCTCCGTGCTGGGCAACGAGGCCCGTGACGGTTACGAGGCAGCCTTCTCTTCCACCCCTATTGACTTTCTCTACTGATGAGGGAAGATATCCCAAAACCCGGGCCATGTCCCAGGTCTAGAGATCGGGGGAATAACAAGTATCTACTTGCACCTACATAGGTGAACCACTTACGAACTTTCAGTAATTCTTCGAACTTCAGGCACTGCTCATACCAGAGTGCTTAGGGGCGACCCGAAGGAGGGGCTAGCGGTGTGCGGTACATTGCTGTTTTTTCTACATAAGGGCTCCCTTGAGCCTCCCAAGCTGACAAGTTTCTGGACGACGCACCTGAGTGCTGGGCAACGAGGCCCGTGACGGTTACGAGGCAGCCTTCTCTTCCACCCCTATTGACTTTCTCTACTGATGAGGGAAGATATCCCGAAACCCGGACCATGTCCCGGGTCTAGAGATCGGGGGAATAACAAGTATCTACTTGCACCTACATAGGTGAACCACTTACGACCTTTCAGTAATTCTTTGAACTTCAGGCACTGAACATACCAGAGTGCTTAGGGGCGACCCGGAGGAGGGGCTAGCGATGTGCGGTCCATTGCTGTTTTTTCTACATAAGGGCTCCCTTGAGCCTCCCAAGCTGACGAGCTTCTGGACGACGCACCTGCGTGCTGGGCAACGAGGCCCGTGACGGTTACGAGGCAGCCTTCTCTTCCATCCCTATTGACTTTCTCTACTGATGAGGGAAGATATCCCGAATCCCGGGCCATGTCCCGGGTCTAGAGATCGGGGGAATAACAAGTATCTACTTGCACCTACATAGGTGAACCACTTACGAACTTTCAGTATTTCTTCGAACTTCAGGCACTGCACATACCAGAGTGCTTAGGGGCGACCCGGAGGAGGGGCTAGCGGTGTGTGGTCCATTGCTGTTTTTTCTACATAAGGGCTCCCTTGAGCCTCCCAAGCTGACGAGCTTCTGGATGACGCACCTGCGTGCTGGGCAACGAGGCCCGTGACGGTTACGAGGCAGCCTTCTTTTCCACCCCTATTGACTTTCTCTACTGATGAGGGAAGATATCCCGAAACCCGGGCCATGTCCCGGGTCTAGAGATCGGGGGAATAACAAGTATCTACTTGCACCTACATAGGTGAACCACTTACGAACTTTCAGTATTTCTTCGAACTTCAGGCACTGCACATACCAGAGTGCTTAGGGGCGACCCGGAGGAGGGGCTAGCGGTGTGCGGTCCATTGCTGTTTTTTCTACATAAGGGCTCCCTTGAGCCTCCTAGGCTGACGAGCTTCTGGTCGACGCACCTGCGTGCTGGGCAACGAGGCCCATGACGTTTACGAGGCAGCCTTCTCTTCCACCCCTATTGACTTTCTCTACTGATGAGTGAAGATATCCCAAAACCCGGGCCATGTCCCAGGTCTAGAGATCGGGGGAATAACAAGTATCTACTTGCACCTACATAGGTGAACCACTTACGAACTTTCAGTAATTCTTCGAACTTCAGGGACTGCTCATACCAGAGTGCTTAGGGGCGACCCGAAGGAGGGGCTAGCGGTGTGCGGTACATTGCTGTTTTTTCTACATAAGGGCTCCCTTGAGCCTCCCAAGCTGACAAGTATCTGGACGACGCACCTGAGTGCTGGGCAACGAGGCCCGTGACGGTTACGAGGCAGCCTTCTCTTCCACCCCTATTGACTTTCTCTACTGATGAGGGAAGATATCCCGAAACCCGGGCCATGTCCCGGGTCTAGAGATCGGGGGAATGACAAGTATCTACTTGCACCTACATAGGTGAACCACTTACGAACTTTCAGTAATTCTTCGAACTTCAGGCACTGCACATACCAGAGTGCTTAGGGGCGACTCGGAGGAGGGGCAAGCGGTGTGCGGTCCATTGCTGTTTTTTATACATAAGGGCTCCCTTGAACCTCCCAAGCTGACGAGCTTCTGGACGACGCGCCTCCGTGCTGGGCAACGAGGCCCGTGACGGTTACGAGGCAGCCTTCTCTTCCACCCCTATTGACTTTCTCTACTGATGAGGGAAGATATCCCAAAACCCGGGCCATGTCCCAGGTCTAGAGATCGGGGGAATAACAAGTATCTACTTGCACCTACATAGGTGAACCACTTACGAACTTTCAGTAATTCTTCGAACTTCAGGCACTGCTCATACCAGAGTGCTTAGGGGCGACCCGAAGGAGGGGCTAGCGGTGTGCGGTACATTGCTGTTTTTTCTACATAAGGGCTCCCTTGAGCCTCCCAAGCTGACAAGTTTCTGGACGACGCACCTGAGTGCTGGGCAACGAGGCCCGTGACGGTTACGAGGCAGCCTTCTCTTCCACCCCTATTGACTTTCTCTACTGATGAGGGAAGATATCCCGAAACCCGGACCATGTCCCGGGTCTAGAGATCGGGGGAATAACAAGTATCTACTTGCACCTACATAGGTGAACCACTTACGACCTTTCAGTAATTCTTTGAACTTCAGGCACTGAACATACCAGAGTGCTTAGGGGCGACCCGGAGGAGGGGCTAGCGATGTGCGGTCCATTGCTGTTTTTTCTACATAAGGGCTCCCTTGAGCCTCCCAAGCTGACGAGCTTCTGGACGACGCACCTGCGTGCTGGGCAACGAGGCCCGTGACGGTTACGAGGCAGCCTTCTCTTCCATCCCTATTGACTTTCTCTACTGATGAGGGAAGATATCCCGAAACCCGGGCCATGTCCCGGGTCTAGAGATCGGGGGAATAACAAGTATCTACTTGCACCTACATAGGTGAACCACTTACGAACTTTCAGTATTTCTTCGAACTTCAGGCACTGCACATACCAGAGTGCTTAGGGGCGACCCGGAGGAGGGGCTAGCGGTGTGTGGTCCATTGCTGTTTTTTCTACATAAGGGCTCCCTTGAGCCTCCCAAGCTGACGAGCTTCTGGATGACGCACCTGCGTGCTGGGCAACGAGGCCCGTGACGGTTACGAGGCAGCCTTCTTTTCCACCCCTATTGACTTTCTCTACTGATGAGGGAAGATATCCCGAAACCCGGGCCATGTCCCGGGTCTAGAGATCGGGGGAATAACAAGTATCTACTTGCACCTACATAGGTGAACCACTTACGAACTTTCAGTATTTCTTCGAACTTCAGGCACTGCACATACCAGAGTGCTTAGGGGCGACCCGGAGGAGGGGCTAGCGGTGTGCGGTCCATTGCTGTTTTTTCTACATAAGGGCTCCCTTGAGCCTCCTAGGCTGACGAGCTTCTGGTCGACGCACCTGCGTGCTGGGCAACGAGGCCCGTGACGGTTACGAGGCAGCCTTCTCTTCCACCCCTATTGACTTTCTCTACTGATGAGAGAAGATATCCCGAAACCCGGGCCATGTCCCGGGTCTAGAGATCAGGGAATAACAATTATCTATTTGCACCTACATAGGTGAACCACATACGAACTTTCAGTAATTCTTCGAAATTCAGGCACCTCACATACCAGAGTGCTTAGGGGCGACCCGGAGGAGGGGCTAGCGGTGTGCGGTCCATTGCTGTTTTTTCTACATAAGGGCTCCCTTGAGCCTCCCAAGCTGACGAGCTTCTGGACGATGCACCTGCGTGCTGGGCAACGAGGCCCGTGACGGTTACGAGGCAGCCTTCTCTTCCACCCCTATTGACTTTCTCTACTGATGAGGGAAGATATCCCGAAACCCGGGCCATGTCCCGGGTCTAGAGATCGGGGGAATGACAAGTATCTACTTGCACCTACATAGGTGAACCACTTACGAACTTTCAGTAATTCTTCGAACTTCAGGCACTGCACATACCAGAGTGCTTAGGGGCGACCCGGAGGAGGGGCAAGCGGTGTGCGGTCCATTGCTGTTTTTTATACATAAGGGCTCCCTTGAACCTCCCAAGCTGACGAGCTTCTGGACGACGCGCCTCCGTGCTGGGCAACGAGGCCCGTGACGGTTACGAGGCAGCCTTCTCTTCCACCCCTATTGACTTTCTCTACTGATGAGGGAAGATATCCCAAAACCCGGGCCATGTCCCAGGTCTAGAGATCGGGGGAATAACAAGTATCTACTTGCACCTACATAGGTGAACCACTTACGAACTTTCAGTAATTCTTCGAACTTCAGGCACTGCTCATACCAGAGTGCTTAGGGGCGACCCGAAGGAGGGGCTAGCGGTGTGCGGTACATTGCTGTTTTTTCTACATATGGGCTCCCTTGAGCCTCCCAAGCTGACAAGTTTCTGGACGACGCACCTGAGTGCTGGGCAACGAGGCCCGTGACGGTTATGAGGCAGCCTTCTCTTCCACCCCTATTGACTTTCTCTACTGATGAGGGAAGATATCCCGAAACCCGGACCATGTCCCGGGTCTAGAGATCGGGGGAATAACAAGTATCTACTTGCACCTACATAGGTGAACCACTTACGACCTTTCAGTAATTCTTTGAACTTCAGGCACTGAACATACCAGAGTGCTTAGGGGCGACCCGGAGGAGGGGCTAGCGATGTGCGGTCCATTGCTGTTTTTTCTACATAAGGGCTCCCTTGAGCCTCCCAAGCTGACGAGCTTCTGGACGACGCACCTGCGTGCTGGGCAACGAGGCCCGTGACGGTTACGAGGCAGCCTTCTCTTCCATCCCTATTGACTTTCTTTACTGATGAGGGAAGATATCCCGAAACCCGGGCCATGTCCCGGGTCTAGAGATCGGGGGAATAACAAGTATCTACTTGCACCTACATAGGTGAACCACTTACGAACTTTCAGTATTTCTTCGAACTTCAGGCACTGCACATACCAGAGTGCTTAGGGGCGACCCGGAGGAGGGGCTAGCGGTGTGTGGTCCATTGCTGTTTTTTCTACATAAGGCCTCCCTTGAGCCTCCCAAGCTGACGAGCTTCTGGATGACGCACCTGCGTGCTGGGCAACGAGGCCCGTGACGGTAACGAGGCAGCCTTCTTTTCCACCCCTATTGACTTTCTCTACTGATGAGGGAAGATATCCCGAAACCCGGGCCATGTCCCGGGTCTAGAGATCGGGGGAATAACAAGTATCTACTTGCACCTACATAGGTGAACCACTTACGAACTTTCAGTATTTCTTCGAACTTCAGGCACTGCACATACCAGAGTGCTTAGGGGCGACCCGGAGGAGGGGCTAGCGGTGTGCGGTCCATTGCTGTTTTTTCTACATAAGGGCTCCCTTGAGCCTCCTAGGCTGACGAGCTTCTGGTCGACGCACCTGCGTGCTGGGCAACGAGGCCCATGACGTTTACGAGGCAGCCTACTCTTCCACCCCTATTGACTTTCTCTTCTGATGAGGGAAGATATCCCGAAACCCGGGCCATGTCCCGGGTCTAGAGATCGGGGGAATAACAAGTATCTACTTGCACCTACATAGGTGAACCACTTACGAACTTTCAGTAATTCTTTGAACTTCAGGCACTGCACATACCAGAGTGCTTAGGGGCGCCCGGATGAGGGGATAGCGGTGTGCGGTCCATTGCTGTTTTTTCTACATAAGGGCTCCCTTGAGCCTCCCAAGCTGACGAGCTTCTGGACGACGCACCTGCGTGCTGGGCAACGAGGCCTGTGACTGTTACGGGGCAGCCTTCTCTTCCACCCCTATTGACTTTCTCTACTGATGAGGGAAGATATCCCGAAACCCGGGCCATGTCCCGGGTCTAGAGATCGGGGGAATGACAAGTATCTACTTGCACCTACATAGGTGAACCACTTACGAACTTTCAGTAATTCTTCGAACTTCAGGCACTGCACATACCAGAGTGCTTAGGGGCGACCCGGAGGAGGGGCTAGCGGTGTGCGGTCCATTGCTGTTTTTTATACATAAGGGCTCCCTTGAACCTCCCAAGCTGACGAGCTTCTGGACGACGCGCCTCCGTGCTGGGCAACGAGGCCCGTGACGGTTACGAGGCAGCCTTCTCTTCCACCCCTATTGACTTTCTCTACTGATGAGTGAAGATATCCCAAAACCCGGGCCATGTCCCAGGTCTAGAGATCGGGAGAATAACAAGTATCTACTTGCACCTACATAGGTGAACCACTTACGAACTTTCAGTAATTCTTCGAACTTCAGGGACTGCTCATACCAGAGTGCTTAGGGGCGACCCGAAGGAGGGGCTAGCGGTGTGCGGTACATTGCTGTTTTTTCTACATAAGGGCTCCCTTGAGCCTCCCAAGCTGACAAGTTTCTGGACGACGCACCTGAGTGCTGGGCAACGAGGCCCGTGACGGTTACGAGGCAGCCTTCTCTTCCACCCCTATTGACTTTCTCTACTGATGAGGGAAGATATCCCGAAACCCGGGCCATGTCCCGGGTCTAGAGATCGGGGGAATGACAAGTATCTACTTGCACCTACATAGGTGAACCACTTACGAACTTTCAGTAATTCTTCGAACTTCAGGCACTGCACATACCAGAGTGCTTAGGGGCGACTCGGAGGAGGGGCAAGCGGTGTGCGGTCCATTGATGTTTTTTATACATAAGGGCTCCCTTGAACCTCCCAAGCTGACGAGCTTCTGGACGACGCGCCTCCGTGCTGGGCAACGAGGCCCGTGACGGTTACGAGGCAGCCTTCTCTTCCACCCCTATTGACTTTCTCTACTGATGAGGGAAGATATCCCAAAACCCGGGCCATGTCCCAGGTCTAGAGATCGGGGGAATAACAAGTATCTACTTGCACCTACATAGGTGAACCACTTACGAACTTTCAGTAATTCTTCGAACTTCAGGCACTGCTCATACCAGAGTGCTTAGGGGCGACCCGAAGGAGGGGCTAGCGGTGTGCGGTACATTGCTGTTTTTTCTACATAAGGGCTCCCTTGAGCCTCCCAAGCTGACAAGTTTCTGGACGACGCACCTGAGTGCTGGGCAACGAGGCCCGTGACGGTTACGAGGCAGCCTTCTCTTCCACCCCTATTGACTTTCTCTACTGATGAGGGAAGATATCCCGAAACCCGGACCATGTCCCGGGTCTAGAGATCGGGGGAATAACAAGTATCTACTTGCACCTACATAGGTGAACCACTTACGACCTTTCAGTAATTCTTTGAACTTCAGGCACTGAACATACCAGAGTGCTTAGGGGCGACCCGGAGGAGGGGCTAGCGATGTGCGGTCCATTGCTGTTTTTTCTACATAAGGGCTCCCTTGAGCCTCCCAAGCTGACGAGCTTCTGGACGACGCACCTGCGTGCTGGGCAACGAGGCCCGTGACGGTTACGAGGCAGCCTTCTCTTCCATCCCTATTGACTTTCTCTACTGATGAGGGAAGATATCCCGAATCCCGGGCCATGTCCCGGGTCTAGAGATCGGGGGAATAACAAGTATCTACTTGCACCTACATAGGTGAACCACTTACGAACTTTCAGTATTTCTTCGAACTTCAGGCACTGCACATACCAGAGTGCTTAGGGGCGACCCGGAGGAGGGGCTAGCGGTGTGTGGTCCATTGCTGTTTTTTCTACATAAGGGCTCCCTTGAGCCTCCCAAGCTGACGAGCTTCTGGATGACGCACCTGCGTGCTGGGCAACGAGGCCCGTGACGGTTACGAGGCAGCCTTCTTTTCCACCCCTATTGACTTTCTCTACTGATGAGGGAAGATATCCCGAAACCCGGGCCATGTCCCGGGTCTAGAGATCGGGGGAATAACAAGTATCTACTTGCACCTACATAGGTGAACCACTTACGAACTTTCAGTATTTCTTCGAACTTCAGGCACTGCACATACCAGAGTGCTTAGGGGCGACCCGGAGGAGGGGCTAGCGGTGTGCGGTCCATTGCTGTTTTTTCTACATAAGGGCTCCCTTGAGCCTCCTAGGCTGACGAGCTTCTGGTCGACGCACCTGCGTGCTGGGCAACGAGGCCCATGACGTTTACGAGGCAGCCTTCTCTTCCACCCCTATTGACTTTCTCTACTGATGAGTGAAGATATCCCAAAACCCGGGCCATGTCCCAGGTCTAGAGATCGGGGGAATAACAAGTATCTACTTGCACCTACATAGGTGAACCACTTACGAACTTTCAGTAATTCTTCGAACTTCAGGGACTGCTCATACCAGAGTGCTTAGGGGCGACCCGAAGGAGGGGCTAGCGGTGTGCGGTACATTGCTGTTTTTTCTACATAAGGGCTCCCTTGAGCCTCCCAAGCTGACAAGTTTCTGGACGACGCACCTGAGTGCTGGGCAACGAGGCCCGTGACGGTTACGAGGCAGCCTTCTCTTCCACCCCTATTGACTTTCTCTACTGATGAGGGAAGATATCCCGAAACCCGGGCCATGTCCCGGGTCTAGAGATCGGGGGAATGACAAGTATCTACTTGCACCTACATAGGTGAACCACTTACGAACTTTCAGTAATTCTTCGAACTTCAGGCACTGCACATACCAGAGTGCTTAGGGGCGACTCGGAGGAGGGGCAAGCGGTGTGCGGTCCATTGCTGTTTTTTATACATAAGGGCTCCCTTGAACCTCCCAAGCTGACGAGCTTCTGGACGACGCGCCTCCGTGCTGGGCAACGAGGCCCGTGACGGTTACGAGGCAGCCTTCTCTTCCACCCCTATTGACTTTCTCTACTGATGAGGGAAGATATCCCAAAACCCGGGCCATGTCCCAGGTCTAGAGATCGGGGGAATAACAAGTATCTACTTGCACCTACATAGGTGAACCACTTACGAACTTTCAGTAATTCTTCGAACTTCAGGCACTGCTCATACCAGAGTGCTTAGGGGCGACCCGAAGGAGGGGCTAGCGGTGTGCGGTACATTGCTGTTTTTTCTACATAAGGGCTCCCTTGAGCCTCCCAAGCTGACAAGTTTCTGGACGACGCACCTGAGTGCTGGGCAACGAGGCCCGTGACGGTTACGAGGCAGCCTTCTCTTCCACCCCTATTGACTTTCTCTACTGATGAGGGAAGATATCCCGAAACCCGGACCATGTCCCGGGTCTAGAGATCGGGGGAATAACAAGTATCTACTTGCACCTACATAGGTGAACCACTTACGACCTTTCAGTAATTCTTTGAACTTCAGGCACTGAACATACCAGAGTGCTTAGGGGCGACCCGGAGGAGGGGCTAGCGATGTGCGGTCCATTGCTGTTTTTTCTACATAAGGGCTCCCTTGAGCCTCCCAAGCTGACGAGCTTCTGGACGACGCACCTGCGTGCTGGGCAACGAGGCCCGTGACGGTTACGAGGCAGCCTTCTCTTCCACCCCTATTGACTTTCTCTACTGATGAGAGAAGATATCCCGAAACCCGGGCCATGTCCCGGGTCTAGAGATCAGGGAATAACAATTATCTATTTGCACCTACATAGGTGAACCACATACGAACTTTCAGTAATTCTTCGAAATTCAGGCACCTCACATACCAGAGTGCTTAGGGGCGACCCGGAGGAGGGGCTAGCGGTGTGCGGTCCATTGCTGTTTTTTCTACATAAGGGCTCCCTTGAGCCTCCCAAGCTGACGAGCTTCTGGACGATGCACCTGCGTGCTGGGCAACGAGGCCCGTGACGGTTACGAGGCAGCCTTCTCTTCCACCCCTATTGACTTTCTCTACTGATGAGGGAAGATATCCCGAAACCCGGGCCATGTCCCGGGTCTAGAGATCGGGGGAATGACAAGTATCTACTTGCACCTACATAGGTGAACCACTTACGAACTTTCAGTAATTCTTCGAACTTCAGGCACTGCACATACCAGAGTGCTTAGGGGCGACCCGGAGGAGGGGCAAGCGGTGTGCGGTCCATTGCTGTTTTTTATACATAAGGGCTCCCTTGAACCTCCCAAGCTGACGAGCTTCTGGACGACGCGCCTCCGTGCTGGGCAACGAGGCCCGTGACGGTTACGAGGCAGCCTTCTCTTCCACCCCTATTGACTTTCTCTACTGATGAGGGAAGATATCCCAAAACCCGGGCCATGTCCCAGGTCTAGAGATCGGGGGAATAACAAGTATCTACTTGCACCTACATAGGTGAACCACTTACGAACTTTCAGTAATTCTTCGAACTTCAGGCACTGCTCATACCAGAGTGCTTAGGGGCGACCCGAAGGAGGGGCTAGCGGTGTGCGGTACATTGCTGTTTTTTCTACATAAGGGCTCCCTTGAGCCTCCCAAGCTGACAAGTTTCTGGACGACGCACCTGAGTGCTGGGCAACGAGGCCCGTGACGGTTACGAGGCAGCCTTCTCTTCCACCCCTCTTGACTTTCTCTACTGATGAGGGAAGATATCCCGAAACCCGGACCATGTCCCGGGTCTAGAGATCGGGGGAATAACAAGTATCTACTTGCACCTACATAGGTGAACCACTTACGACCTTTCAGTAATTCTTTGAACTTCAGGCACTGAACATACCAGAGTGCTTAGGGGCGACCCGGAGGAGGGGCTAGCGATGTGCGGTCCATTGCTGTTTTTTCTACATAAGGGCTCCCTTGAGCCTCCCAAGCTGACGAGCTTCTGGACGACGCACCTGCGTGCTGGGCAACGAGGCCCGTGACGGTTACGAGGCAGCCTTCTCTTCCATCCCTATTGACTTTCTTTACTGATGAGGGAAGATATCCCGAAACCCGGGCCATGTCCCGGGTCTAGAGATCGGGGGAATAACAAGTATCTACTTGCACCTACATAGGTGAACCACTTACGAACTTTCAGTATTTCTTCGAACTTCAGGCACTGCACATACCAGAGTGCTTAGGGGCGACCCGGAGGAGGGGCTAGCGGTGTGTGGTCCATTGCTGTTTTTTCTACATAAGGGCTCCCTTGAGCCTCCCAAGCTGACGAGCTTCTGGATGACGCACCTGCGTGCTGGGCAACGAGGCCCGTGACGGTAACGAGGCAGCCTTCTTTTCCACCCCTATTGACTTTCTCTACTGATGAGGGAAGATATCCCGAAACCCGGGCCATGTCCCGGGTCTAGAGATCGGGGGAATAACAAGTATCTACTTGCACCTACATAGGTGAACCACTTACGAACTTTCAGTATTTCTTCGAACTTCAGGCACTGCACATACCAGAGTGCTTAGGGGCGACCCGGAGGAGGGGCTAGCGGTGTGCGGTCCATTGCTGTTTTTTCTACATAAGGGCTCCCTTGAGCCTCCTAGGCTGACGAGCTTCTGGTCGACGCACCTGCGTGCTGGGCAACGAGGCCCATGACGTTTACGAGGCAGCCTACTCTTCCACCCCTATTGACTTTCTCTTCTGATGAGGGAAGATATCCCGAAACCCGGGCCATGTCCCGGGTCTAGAGATCGGGGGAATAACAAGTATCTACTTGCACCTACATAGGTGAACCACTTACGAACTTTCAGTAATTCTTTGAACTTCAGGCACTGCACATACCAGAGTGCTTAGGGGCGCCCGGATGAGGGGATAGCGGTGTGCGGTCCATTGCTGTTTTTTTCTACATAAGGGCTCCCTTGAGCCTCCCAAGCTGACGAGCTTCTGGACGACGCACCTGCGTGCTGGGCAACGAGGCCTGTGACTGTTACGAGGCAGCCTTCTCTTCCACCCCTATTGACTTTCTCTACTGATGAGGGAAGATATCCTGAAACCCGGGCCATGTCCCGGGTCTAGAGATCGGGGGAATGACAAGTATCTACTTGCACCTACATAGGTGAACCACTTACGAACTTTCAGTAATTCTTCGAACTTCAGGCACTGCACATACCAGAGTGCTTAGGGGCGACCCGGAGGAGGGGCTAGCGGTGTGCGGTCCATTGCTGTTTTTTATACATAAGGGCTCCCTTGAACCTCCCAAGCTGACGAGCTTCTGGACGACGCGCCTCCGTGCTGGGCAACGAGGCCCGTGACGGTTACGAGGCAGCCTTCTCTTCCACCCCTATTGACTTTCTCTACTGATGAGTGAAGATATCCCAAAACCCGGGCCATGTCCCAGGTCTAGAGATCGGGGGAATAACAAGTATCTACTTGCACCTACATAGGTGAACCACTTACGAACTTTCAGTAATTCTTCGAACTTCAGGGACTGCTCATACCAGAGTGCTTAGGGACGACCCGAAGGAGGGGCTAGCGGTGTGCGGTACATTGCTGTTTTTTCTACATAAGGGCTCCCTTGAGCCTCCCAAGCTGACAAGTTTCTGGACGACGCACCTGAGTGCTGGGCAACGAGGCCCGTGACGGTTACGAGGCAGCCTTCTCTTCCACCCCTATTGACTTTCTCTACTGATGAGGGAAGATATCCCGAAACCCGGGCCATGTCCCGGGTCTAGAGATCGGGGGAATGACAAGTATCTACTTGCACCTACATAGGTGAACCACTTACGAACTTTCAGTAATTCTTCGAACTTCAGGCACTGCACATACCAGAGTGCTTAGGGGCGACTCGGAGGAGGGGCAAGCGGTGTGCGGTCCATTGCTGTTTTTTATACATAAGGGCTCCCTTGAACCTCCCAAGCTGACGAGCTTCTGGACGACGCGCCTCCGTGCTGGGCAACGAGGCCCGTGACGGTTACGAGGCAGCCTTCTCTTCCACCCCTATTGACTTTCTCTACTGATGAGGGAAGATATCCCAAAACCCGGGCCATGTCCCAGGTCTAGAGATCGGGGGAATAACAAGTATCTACTTGCACCTACATAGGTGAACCACTTACGAACTTTCAGTAATTCTTCGAACTTCAGGCACTGCTCATACCAGAGTGCTTAGGGGCGACCCGAAGGAGGGGCTAGCGGTGTGCGGTACATTGCTGTTTTTTCTACATAAGGGCTCCTTTGAGCCTCCCAAGCTGACAAGTTTCTGGACGACGCACCTGAGTGCTGGGCAACGAGGCCCGTGACGGTTACGAGGCAGCCTTCTCTTCCACCCCTATTGACTTTCTCTACTGATGAGGGAAGATATCCCGAAACCCGGACCATGTCCCGGGTCTAGAGATCGGGGGAATAACAAGTATCTACTTGCACCTACATAGGTGAACCACTTACGACCTTTCAGTAATTATTTGAACTTCAGGCACTGAACATACCAGAGTGCTTAGGGGCGACCCGGAGGAGGGGCTAGCGATGTGCGGTCCATTGCTGTTTTTTCTACATAAGGGCTCCCTTGAGCCTCCCAAGCTGACGAGCTTCTGGACGACGCACCTGCGTGCTGGGCAACGAGGCCCGTGACGGTTACGAGGCAGCCTTCTCTTCCATCCCTATTGACTTTCTCTACTGATGAGGGAAGATATCCCGAAACCCGGGCCATGTCCCGGGTCTAGAGATCGGGGGAATAACAAGTATCTACTTGCACCTACATAGGTGAACCACTTACGAACTTTCAGTATTTCTTCGAACTTCAGGCACTGCACATACCAGAGTGCTTAGGGGCGACCCGGAGGAGGGGCTAGCGGTGTGTGGTCCATTGCTGTTTTTTCTACATAAGGGCTCCCTTGAGCCTCCCAAGCTGACGAGCTTCTGGATGACGCACCTGCGTGCTGGGCAACGAGGCCCGTGACGGTTACGAGGCAGCCTTCTTTTCCACCCCTATTGACTTTCTCTACTGATGAGGGAAGATATCCCGAAACCCGGGCCATGTCCCGGGTCTAGAGATCGGGGGAATAACAAGTATCTACTTGCACCTACATAGGTGAACCACTTACGAACTTTCAGTATTTCTTCGAACTTCAGGCACTGCACATACCAGAGTGCTTAGGGGCGACCCGGAGGAGGGGCTAGCGGTGTGCGGTCCATTGCTGTTTTTTCTACATAAGGGCTCCCTTGAGCCTCCTAGGCTGACGAGCTTCTGGTCGACGCACCTGCGTGCTGGGCAACGAGGCCCATGACGTTTACGAGGCAGCCTACTCTTCCACCCCTATTGACTTTCTCTTCTGATGAGGGAAGATATCCCGAAACCCGGGCCATGTCCCGGGTCTAGAGATCGGGGGAATAACAAGTATCTACTTGCACCTACATAGGTGAACCACTTACGAACTTTCAGTAATTCTTTGAACTTCAGGCACTGCACATACCAGAGTGCTTAGGGGCGCCCGGATGAGGGGATAGCGGTGTGCGGTCCATTGCTGTTTTTTCTACATAAGGGCTCCCTTGAGCCTCCCAAGCTGACGAGCTTCTGGATGACGCACCTGCGTGCTGGGCAACGAGGCCCGTGACGGTTACGAGGCAGCCTTCTTTTCCACCCCTATTGACTTTCTCTACTGATGAGGGAAGATATCCCGAAACCCGGGCCATGTCCCGGGTCTAGAGATCGGGGGAATGACAAGTATCTACTTGCACCTACATAGGTGAACCACTTACGAACTTTCAGTAATTCTTCGAACTTCAGGCACTGCACATACCAGAGTGCTTAGGGGCGACCCGGAGGAGGGGCTAGCGGTGTGCGGTCCATTGCTGTTTTTTATACATAAGGGCTCCCTTGAACCTCCCAAGCTGACGAGCTTCTGGACGACGCGCCTCCGTGCTGGGCAACGAGGCCCGTGACGGTTACGAGGCAGCCTTCTCTTCCACCCCTATTGACTTTCTCTACTGATGAGTGAAGATATCCCAAAACCCGGGCCATGTCCCAGGTCTAGAGATCGGGGGAATAACAAGTATCTACTTGCACCTACATAGGTGAACCACTTACGAACTTTCAGTAATTCTTCGAACTTCAGGGACTGCTCATACCAGAGTGCTTAGGGGCGACCCGAAGGAGGGGCTAGCGGTGTGCGGTACATTGCTGTTTTTTCTACATAAGGGCTCCCTTGAGCCTCCCAAGCTGACAAGTTTCTGGACGACGCACCTGAGTGCTGGGCAACGAGGCCCGTGACGGTTACGAGGCAGCCTTCTCTTCCACCCCTATTGACTTTCTCTACTGATGAGGGAAGATATCCCGAAACCCGGGCCATGTCCCGGGTCTAGAGATCGGGGGAATAACAAGTATCTACTTGCACCTACATAGGTGAACCACTTACGACCTTTCAGTAATTGTTTGAACTTCAGGCACTCAACATACCAGAGTGCTTAGGGGCGACCCCGAGGAGGGGCTAGCGGTGTGCGGTCCATTGCTGTTTTTTCTACATAAGGGCTCCCTTGAGCCTCCCAAGCTGACGAGCTTCTAGACGACGCACCTGCGTGCTGGGCAACGAGGCCCGTGACGGTTACGAGGCAGCCTTCTCTTCCATCCCTATTGACTTTCTCTACTGATGAGGGAAGATATCCCGAAACCCGGGCCATGTCCCGGGTCTAGAGATCGGGGGAATAACAAGTATCTACTTGTACCTACATAGGTAAACCACTTACGAACTTTCAGTAATTCTCCGAACTTCAGGCACTGCACATACCAGAGTGCTTAGGGGCGACCCAGAGGAGGGGCTAGCGGTGTGTGGTCCATTGCTGTTTTTTCTACATAAGGGCTCCCTTGAGCCTCCCAAGCTGACGAGCTTCTGGACGACGCACCTGCGTGCTGGGCAACGAGGCCCGTGCCGGTTACGAGGTAGCCTTCTCTTCCACCCCTATTGACTTTCTCTACTGATGAGGGAAGATATCCCGAAACCCGGGCCATGTCCCGGGTCTAGAGATCGGGGGAATAACAAGTATCTACTTGCACCTACATAGGTGAACCACTTACGAACTTTCAGTATTTCTTCGAACTTCAGGCACTGCACATACCAGAGTGCTTAGGGGCGACCCGGAGGAGGGGCTAGCGGTGTGCGGTCCATTGCAGTTTTTTCTACATAAGGGCTCCCTTGAGCCTCCCAAGCTGATGAGCTTCTGGACCACACACCTGCGTGCTGGGCAACGAGGCACATGACGGTTACGAGGCAGCCTTCTCTTCCACCCCTATTGACTTTCTCTACTGATGAGGGAAGATATCCCGAAACCCGGGCCATGTCCTGGGTCTAGAGATCGGGGAATAACAAGTATCTCCTTGCACCTACATAGGTAAACCACTTACGAACTTTCAGTAATTCTTCGAACTTCAGGCACTGCACATACCAGAGTGCTTAGGGGCGCCCGGATGAGGGGATAGCGGTGTGCGGTCCATTGCTGTTTTTTCTACATAAGGGCTCCCTTGAGCCTCCCAAGATGACGAGCTTCTGGACGACGCACCTGCGTGCTGGGCAACGAGGCCTGTGACGGTTACGAGGCAGCCTTCTCTTCCACCCCTATTGACTTTCTCTACTGATGAGGGAAGATATCCCGAAACACGGGCCATGTCCCGGGTCTAGAGATCGGGGGAATAACAAATATCTACTTGCACCTACATAGGTGAACCACTTACGAACTTTCAGTAATTCTTCGAACTTCAGGCACTGCACATACCAGAGAGCTTAGGGGCGACCCGGAGGAGGGCTAGCGGTGTGCGGTCCATTGCTGTTTTTTCTACATAAGGGCTCCCTTGAGCCTCCCAAGCTGACGAGCTTCTGCACGACGCACCTGCGTGCTGGGCAACGAGGCCGTATCGCTTACGAGGCAGCCTTCTCTTCCACCTCTATTGACTTTCTCTTCTAATGAGGGAAGATATCCCGAAACCCGGGCCATGTCCCGGGTCTAGAGATCGGGGGAATAACAAGTATCTACTTGCACCTACATAGGTGAACCACTTACGAACTTTCAGTTATTCTTCGAACTTCAGGCACTGCACATACCAGAGTGCTTAGGGGCGACCCGGAGGAGGGGCTAGAGGTGTGCGGTCTATTGCTGTTTTTTCTACATAAGGGCTCCCTTGAGCCTCCCAAGCTGACGAGCTTCTGGACGACGCGCCTGCGTGCTGGGCAACGAGGCCCGTGACGGTTACGTGGCAGCCTTCTCTTCCACCCCTATTGACTTTCTCTACTGATGAGGGAAGATATCCCGAAACCCGGGCCATGTCCCGGGTCTAGAGATCGGGGATTAACAAGTATCTACTTGCACCTACATAGGTGAACCACTTACGAACTTTCAGTAATTCTTTGAACTTCAGGCACTGCACATACCAGAGTGCTTAGGGGCGACCCGGAGGAGGGGCTAGCGGTGTGCGGTCCATTGCTGTTTTTTCTACATAAGGGCTCCCTTGAGCCTCCCAAGCTGACGAGCTTCTGGACGACACGCCTGCGTGCTGGGCAACGAGGCCCGTGACGGTTACTAGACAGCCTTCTCTTCCACCCCTATTAACTTTCTCTACTGATGAGGGAAGATATCCCGAAATCCGGGCCATGTCCCGGGTCTAGAGATCGGGGAAATAACAAGGATCTACTTGCACCTACATAGGTGAACCACTTACAAACTTTCAGTAATTCTTCGAACTTCAGGCACTGCACATACAAGAGTGCTTAGGGGTGACTCGGAGGATGTGCTAGCGGGGAGCGGTCCATTGCTGTTTTTTCTACATAAGGGCTCCCTTGAGCCTCCCAAGCTGACGAGCTTCTGGACGACGCACCTGCGTGCTGGGCAACGAGGCCCGTGATGGTTACGAGGCAGCCTTCTCTTCCACCCCTATTGACTTTCTCTACTGATGAGGGAAGATATCCGAAACCTGGGCCATGTCCCGGGTCTAGAGATCGGGGGAATAACAAGTATCTACTTGCACCTACATAGGTGAACCACTTATGAACTTTCAGTAATTCTTCGAACTTCAGGCACTGCACATACCAGAGTGCTTAGGGGCGACCCGGAGGAGGGGCTAGCGGTGTGCGGTCCATTGCTTTTTTTTCTACAGCTCACCCGAGGGCCGTGACGGAGCGGTTCCGTCACGAGTACGGGAGCACCGCGCCGCCCCGCCTCCCCGTAGCGCTGCGGCAGAATAGCCGCCGCAGCGAAGGGGTTAAGCCGATTCACTTTTAGTGCCAACTCACCTGGGGATCCCACTGATGTCACTAATTGAACTGTCTGAAATGCTAACCCCTGTCAAGTGCTCCCGAATAAGGAGTGACAAGATGTCTACAGAACATTTTCTTTTTTTAATAGGACAATTTATTTGTTTTTCAGAAACTCCATCTCCATCATCTCCAGAACACAAGGCAAGTTACTTTTTAGGCATTTAGTTGAGGATTTCCGTCTTTAAAGACTAGGTACTTTGCACATAGAGTTCCAGCATTATGAACTTGTACTGCACCCAGTATTTCCATATTTTTTAAAGAATTTGTGGACATCCTCTTTCCATGAAAACTGGCCTCTCAAGGCTCATACAATGCGATCTCCAATATCTCTAGACAGAGTTGGAGGTACTCAAAGAAATCGTTATAGTGTAGTAAATATTTTAGTAATTTACCTTGATCATAATTTCCATATCAATAAGGTTAAGTATGAAGAGCAGAGTCCGTGGTGGTTCGAATTCAGGGTCTTTATTCAGTAACTCGAGTTAAGGGAGAGCTCCGTCACCTGAGGAGGATCGGAAGAATCTCTAACTTTATTATCTGAACACACAGTATTTATACACAGAAAAGAGGAAGGAGCTTCCCTTCAATGCAGGCCCGGATCATATGTTGCAATAAAACAGAAGTCATGACTAGAAAAAGACGCTGCGTCATGAAAAGGGGAAACATAGCAGGGGCGATGAGGCTGCGTCATGATTGGAATGAGGAAGCACAAGAGAAACAGAAATTTGGAGAAGTAACACTAGGCTGGTTCCTTAGACAAGAGAGATGGTCGTGACAGGATGTCTGTTTGTCATGTTTCAGCATTCGGGGGCTCTTCTTCTCGGAATTGGTTGTCGTGGTCTAACAGAATGGGGCCCATTTCTCGGAATCGGCCCGATTATAGGGAAATGGTTACGAATGGGGGGGGTCTTGTTCTCGGCATCGGCTTGACCACAGAAATGTACGGTTTGAGTAAGGTAGCTGGTACTCGGAAGTGCTTCGACCATAAGGATGTACCTTTGAATTTTTGGGGAAGGAGAGTGCGTGTGCAACTTTGTGAGCGCGTGATCGGTTTGTGCTCGTGTGCTCGTGTGCTCGTGTTCCGGCATGATGGGCTCGGGGACGTGACTGAAGAGGGTGTATGATGGGACATAACCTACGAGAAATAATCATTTTCCACATTCCCTCCTTGTCCCATAATATACCCTTCTAAAATATATTTTCCTTTTCTAATCCATTTCTATACTCATTAGGCCGTTTACTTGTTCCTGTAACATGAGTCTTTCCTTTTCTTTCTTTCTGGACTGGGTTTTGGGAATGCAGGTAGTAATACAGAAACTACAGAGTGCTGGACCGCACTGAATACAGAGGCAGCAGGTGAAGAGAATAGCTAGAGCAAGACCTATGACTGTAAGCACCTTCCATCCCCATGAGGACAGGAGGCCCCAGAGCCAACCCGTCAGGGACCAGGCACCAGTGTCTGCATCTAGTTTTCTGGAAAGTATATGAAGGCGGGAAATAGCGGAATACACCGAGGGTGCATTATCTGTGATAAATATACAGCAGCTGAACCCGATCAGTTCACATACACCACCACGGTCAGCCACTATGATATCCAGGACCATACGGTTCTGTAACGTCATGAGTCTGTCGGCAGCCATCTCAGCGGTGATGTTACTTAATGCACCAGCTGTTTCGTTTGTGGCTCCCTGGACTACACGAGTCAGTTGTCTTATGTGGCGGCGGTTGATCATAGGCCCCCAGAATAGGATGGCTCCTTTAAAGAAGTCGCCGGCCTCTTGGTCCGCTGTATCTTCAGCATCTATGGCCCCCCTTCGCCGTCTATTAATTACCGTCGGAGGGTCACTGAGATCTGCTGGGGCGGTGTAGGTGGGGGCAGGAGAAATGCAATGTAGCATTTTCCGGACCAGCCTTGAGGTAGCCAAGTGCGGGTGTGAGGTCCACAGATAAAGTAGGTGTTGGGGGCAGTGGCCATCGTTGGGAAATTTGGATCAGGTAGGGTGTAGGTCTTGTTACATTCACTATCTCCCATTTTCTGACCCTTGCCCTTTCCTCCTACGCAGAATAGGCCCTTGTGGGGCACGGTCCATCCTCCCTGGTCTGTCTGTCTCTTCTGGACTGAGAATATCTACCTTAAGGAGGTAGTGTCATTAAAGAGGGAATAACTGGTGTTTTCACTAATGTCTGCTTGTCCCCATGTTGCTGTGAAAGTTACCATCCTTTCGACAGCTCGTACTGTTTTTGTTTTTATCTCATTCCAGGTACTAGCGTTCTTGATCTGGGGTCTCAGGAATGTTTCTAACAGAGGCCGAAAATATCATAGAGAGTGCATAGGTAGATCCAGCATAGCCAAAAGGGAGAGGAATAAAAGGCATTCCTCCGTGCACAGAGTGTGGCATTAAACCACAGACACAACAATTGGTTTTGTTAATCACCAATTGATGTTGGTGGAGTGTGGAGATGAATGTGTTATTGAAGAACTCTTTTCTTCTGTTCTTGAGATGTGGAGGAAGATCTACGTGCGAATGCATAGCAGTGTTGTTCAAAGGCGTGGGGGAAGACGGTGGGAAAAGCTAGATGAAGGAACCAACCTAGACAAGCCATGATGCAGAAAATAAGAATCATGATAGAAAGAAAAAGGGAAATTTTGTTCTGTAACAATTTCGCACAATGAGTCTTTATCTTCATGATTTCGGCTGCTTAGTCTTGAGTAAAAGATGCACCAGTGACCGGACACTTCCCAGCAACCGCTTCACCAAGCGTCCGTCTTGGGCTTGAATAGCCACTGGCAGGCCGAGGTCAGATGCAATGTCTCAAGTCTGTTTGGGATAGGATCGCAGCCGTGATTCGTACTCTTCTTTGGGTAAAAGTTCTGGAAGGGGTGAAATAAAGTCTGTCATTTCAATGTCTTTAAAGTCTGATTTCTCAATGTCTCTGGTCTCAGGATCAGCAACAGCGTCCAAAGGAGTTGGTCCGTAGAAGGGTTTACAATGGGATCCGTGTAGCCACCCTTTCCGTCCCTCGATTTTGACGGCGGTCCTAGTCGTCAGCAGCACCAGCTTGGGAGTCGTCCACCTTCTTTCCAGAGGGCTGGTTCGGTCAAAGTTTCTGACGAGCACCCATTGGCCATGCTGAAGGGAGTGCTCGTCTGGCGTGGTTCTGTCTGAAAAGGCTGCAGCCACCTGTGAATGGCAAGAACGTAGTGCAGACATCAAAGAAGCCAAGTATTCTGTCAGTACATTTGCATCAATGTGAATTAGCTTTTTAGGAGATGGGACACGCCAGATATTCGGAGGCCTCCCAAATGTGATCTCGTAAGGGGACAGACCCGTCCAGGAGTGTGCCACCATTCTCATATAGAAGAGGGCAAACGGAAGAGCTGTAACCCAATCTATTTGTTTGTCAGCGCATATTTTTGCTAACTTCGTTTTTAATGTCTGGTTATGTCGTTCGACTAGGCCTGCTGCTTGGGGATGCCTAACACAGTGAAACTTTCAGGTGTATCCTAACAGTAAGGAGACAGCCTCCATCAATTTAGAGGAGAATGGTTGTCCGTTGTCAGAGTAAATGACTCTTGGCAACCCATAGCGAGGGAAGAATTCTCTTACCAATTGCTTGGCAGTCATCTGGGCACCATAGTCTGGGACGGGGTAAGCTTCAGTCCATCGAGTTAAGGTACAGACTACTACGAGGACATACTTATATCCCCGACATCTCTCCATCTGTATGTAGTCCATTTGTAGGACTTTGAAGGGGTGATCTGGAGGATGGAACCCTCCTTGTTCAACGGATACACTTTTCCCTGGATTAAACTGACAGCAAATCATACAGGTTCGTACTTTTTGTTTGGCTGCTGCACGCAGATGCTTGTTGTGCCATATCAGATTCATACTGTCTAACATTCCTTTCTCTCCTAGATGTGCGTGACCATGGGCAGTTTCTATCATTATGGGAACCATTAGGTCAGGGAGAAACCATTTGGACTTGTCCTTTGTTACCCAACCTTGATCTGTGTGTGAACCTCCCTCCTCCTCCCATTTTCCCTTTTCGGTCTCTGTGGCTTGGTTTTGGATGTCTACCACATCTTTGGTGGGATCGATAACTGGACAGACAGTTCTAATGGTGGTTTCGGTGTTGAGTGTTTTTGTCTGAGCAGCATGTTTAGCTGTGGCGTCTGCCAGAGCATTACATCTTGTGATAGAGTCTGTGACCTTGGTGTGTGCTTTGCATTTCCGTATGGCTATTTCTGTGGGTCTGTGAATTGATTCTAGTAGCTGGAGGATAAGATCTCCATGTTGGATCTTGGTACCATGAGAGGTTAGGAAACCTCTCTCCCTCCAAAGGATGCCAAAGTTTTGGACTACCCCGAATGCGAATCGGTGTAGATATTGACTCGTTTTCCTTTGGACCATTCACATGCTTGAGTAAGGGCTATTAGTTCTGCTGCTTGTGCTGAATGTACAGATATTCTGGTGGCTAAAAGGACTGTGTTCTCTGTAGTGACAGCATAGGCTGCTGAAAGTTCACCTGTTTGGAGGCGCATACAGGAACCGTCTACAAACAGTGTGTGTTCTGGTGTACTCAAAGGAACATCTGTAAGATCAGACCGGGGTTTTGTGACTAGTTCGACTACCTCTAGGCAGTCATGAATTTGCTTGTCAACTGGAACAGTAGGCAGTAGCATAGCTGGGTTGAGGATATTGCATCTTTTGATGATGATGTGGGGTTGGAACAGAGTGACTTCATAACCTGTGAGTCGAGCTATGGTCAAGTGTTGTGTCTGTGTTCTATTCAAGAGTAATTCTACTGCATGTGGAACTTGTACTTCAAGAGAGTGTCCTAGTACTATGGAATCACTTTGTCGTATTGCTAGAGCTGTAGCTGCAACAGATTTCAGGCAGGCAGGCAAACCTTGTGCAACAGGGTCAAGAGTGCTAGAAAAATAAGCACAGGGACGATGTTTGTTGGCTTGTGTTTGTGTGAGTACTGACAAGGCTGTACCTTCCCGTTCTGTGACAAAGAGGACAAAAGGTTTGGCATAATCAGGTGTAGCTAGGACAGGTGCAGAGCATAATGCTTGTTTGAGGGTGTCAAAAGAAAAAGTATGATCAGGTATCCATGGCAATGGGGAAGAGGTTGTGGTCGTTAGCTGTATCAGGGGTTTGGCCAAGTATGCAAACTGGGGAATCCATTATCTACAGTAGGACGTGAGGCCAATAAAGGCACGGACTTCTTTCTGTGTTTTGGGGACAGGAATGTTAAAAATGAGTTGAATTCTTTCAGGTGTGAGTGCTCTACCCTCCTTTGACAGTAGATGTCCTAGGTAGGCCACCTGCTGTAAAAATAATTGTAACTTCGAGGGTGACACCTTGTGGCCATGTTGTGCAAGGAACATTAGGACAACTTGTGATGCTTGCTCACATTCTGGTTCAGAGCGTGCGGTGATCAGCAAGTCATCGACATATTGTAACAATGTCGTATTGGCGGGCAGGTCAATGTCATCTAACTGTCTTTTGAGTGCCTGACTGTTGATACTGGGACTTTCTGTATATCCTTGGGGAGCTCTTGTGAAACAGAAGCTACGACCTTGTAGGGAGAATCCGAATAGGTACTGACTGTCTGGATGAATGGGTACACTGAAGAAAGCATTCTTCAAATCGATTACAGTAAAGTGTGTGGCCTCAGGATCTATAGCTGTTAACAGAGTACTGATGTCTGAGACCACGGGGTATTGTGGTACTACACATTTATTGAGTTCGCGTAAGTCAACCACGAGTCTGTAGACTGGTGGCGCACCATCATCAGTTTTCTTTCGGACTGGCAGAACTGGCGAGTTACGTATGTTGGAAGGTACTTCTCTGACTACTCCTTTTGTTATCAAATCATCGATAATCTGAATAAGGGCTTGTTCTGCATCTGGCGGTAATTTGTATTGGCGGACACGGGGTAGGACAACGCCTTCCTTCAATGTCACTAGGTGTGGTGTAATTTCCATGAATCCTACATCTGTTGGATCAGTAGCCCATAGCGTAACAGGAATGTCTCTTAGTCTGACATCTAGTTCTCGTGTGGTGAAATGACCTTTGAAATCTCGCAAAAACAGTCATACCCCTTCCGGGGAACAACATATTCTCAACAACATATTATAGCACCTAGTTCTTTTAGTGTCTGGATGCCAAGGAGATTTTCGGGACAGGACTTTGTAAGCACCAAGTCGGTGGAAGTTGTAAGAGGACCAACTTGAAGTGATATTGGTTCAGAAACTTTGTTGATGACAGGTGTACCTGAAAAACCCAAGGAAATACTATTTGAGCCAGAGAGGGGTACCTTGGGAACTTCGTTGTGTTGTACTGTCGTCCTACTAGCCCCGGTGTCGATCAGAAATTTTGCTTCTTTACCTAGGAGTTTAGCATGTACATAGGGACCCTCTTGATCAACTGGGACCGGGATCAGTGGACGACTATCGTGTTCCTCCCACCTGTCTCATGAAATCGTGGGGAATTCAGGATAGGATGACACTGGGTGGTAGGTTTAGCATCAGTTGGAGGAGCTGACGTGGGAACAGAAGGTCGAGGGGGATAGTTACGGGGTTGTGTTTTCCCAGTGGCAATATTATGTTGTAATACTGGACAGTCACGCACAAAATGACCTGACTTTTTACAATGATTACAAGTAACTTTTTCCTGTGACATTTGGGGTTGTTTATGGTTCTGTTGGATCGTATTAGTTTGTGCTACCAATACCTTCATTTTAGTATCTTTTGTCCTTTTCTTTTCTTGTTCTTGTTCGTCCCTAATTCTATTTTGGTGATATTGGAGCATCTGAAGTGCTTGTGAAGGGGAGCTTGCTTGCCAAGTACTTTTTTACTTTCAGTGCTCTATTTTTGATCGAGGGCAAAGCATTTTCTACGAGTTTGGAGACAAATAATCGATTATAGGCGTCTCCACCTGAGGAGAGGCCGCTATTGATGAGAAAACATTTCTCTAATCTTGTATAATAGTCCCCTATATCCTCATCTGGTTTCTGTTTGCATGCAGAGATAGCATCCCAATCTTCTTTTTTAGTGGTCAGCAACTGGGATAGTATTTTAGGGAGAAGGCGAGGGAGTTCCTGAACTAGAAGTCCCAAGCCTTGTCCAGGATTACGAGTAATGTCTTCTTTCCCTAAATCTGGCCATGCCACTTTTTCCCTTCAACCTCCCAATCCTTTCCCTTTAGCTTGTCCTACGTTCCTTGAGGTAGCAGGACCTTGAGGAGAATATTGAGGTCTTTATAGGTAAAGGAACCCATTTGAAGAATATCCTTGAGTTCCCTATGGAAACTGGAGGGGTCTTTTTCATGAGAAGGGACCATTTTCTTCATTTCTAGTATTTCTAGTTTTGTCAGGGGAGTGTAAACAAACGTTTGTTGTAACTTTCCTGCGGAATCTGCAAAGGGGTGTACTTCTCGGAGAGGAACTGTCCTTGGTCATAGTGATGGGGACTTGCATCATAATTGTCTGTAAAACATTGAATATACCGCTGTCATAGTTCAAGGAAGATATTAAGAAACTCTTGTCCCCTGGCCACCCACCTCCCTTCTAAACAGTCTCGTAAGAGAGAGTGTAACTTTCTGGGTGGGCAACCAGTGTCTTCGTACATTGTAATGAGGTGTTGAACCATATAGATGCTAGCTAGCCTTTGAGATGCTAGAGGGATCGATAAAAACATTTGAGCAACTATATCAGGGCCATATATAGAGTATTGAGATACCCAATGGGTGCTTGTTCTAGCGAGTTCCTGCTCTTGTGTGGTGAGTGGAGGCTTGTCGTCCATCCAATCATCTAGAGCTTCTTGTGTTCGTTGGAACAACCTATCTGTAGGGGCTGACAATTTCTTAGTTTTAAGTTTGAATTGTCCATTGTTCTGAGAACGAGGGATACTGGAGCGTACTGCACCATGAAAGGCAGTTCCTTCTTCCCCGTCTTCGCTTGTATTCTCATTCTGGGTTTCCTGGGTATGAGCATCTTTTCGATGGTAATCAGAAACCTTGCTTGTGAAGAGTGGAATAAAAAGATCTATTTCTTTTATTTTATTGTAATTTCCTGCGACTACTGCTTGATCTAATTGTAGTACATCATCAGGGACTCTTTTTCCTGTGCTAGCTATCATTCGGATAAAACAAGTGATCATGAATCGTGAGAGGCATTTTTTATGTGCTATGGGTCTATTTTTAATAGCTTCCTGTAAGGTTTCTAAATTTTCTCCTGTTCGAAGAGCCTCGTAAATTTTGTTTAGGCAATTTGTGACATTCGGTACCTCCTGTAAACCTTCTAGAGCCTCTCGTAGGCGAAGGGAGATATTTGCTTGTGACCCTTCCCCTGGGGTTGGGTCATAATCGCACTCTAACATGGGTGGAACTTCGCTTGGGGTGTCAGAGGTGGGTTCAGTCTGGGTGACTATTCGTCTAGCTATTATCTGATTGGTATAAGCGGGAGGAGGTTCCATTAAGTAGGTAGTAATAAAATCGTCGGGTACGGAAGGAACCTTAGGACGTGGAGGTGCTGTAGGGGTACTAGAGTCTGAGCTAGCCTCGGACCCTATTTTTGGTGAGAGGACAGGATATATACCCGTTACTGAGGCCGAGACGTCTCTTTTCTTTTGTTCAAAACAAATATCATCATTCTGATTCTGTAACATTTTTCGTCTTACTTTCTTCTGACATTCTCTGTGCTTTCTCAACTTTCCCTTGCTCTTTCTGTTCCCTTCGATGTGCTTCTTTTCGCCATAGTTCTATACTCTCTAACATCGAGGGTCTTGCTTTCTTTTCCCAACACTTCTTTTCTATGGCCATAATACAATTCAAATCCCATGTACCACTCTTTGGCCATCTAACCGCAATCTCTAAATCTTTAGTATAACCTTCCCAAAGATCCAAATACAAGATGGCACCAATTCCATACTTTGTATACATGAAGTAACCAGGAGTATACTTCGGGGGGACTGGTACAGCTTGTTCCAGTAACCCCTTCCGGGTACCCAGTTTACACAGTTTAGAGAACAAAGACATTGTATTAGATACAAATAAAACTTACACGTGAAAAAAACTTGATATATTCTGAGTATCAGAATACAAACATACAGTTTTCTAGAAAACCTAGAACCCGTCTTTACAGTGCTCTGAAAAGATCAAAACCCGTCTTGACCGTGCTCTGAAAATCAGAACCCGTCTTGATACACCCCCAGCAGTACTCACCGAGGTGCAGAGAACTTGAAGACCTTGAAGATCTGGACACTTGATTACGCAGCGCTTGTGGACAGGGACTGGTCGGGTTTCAGACGGCCTCGGACTCGGCAATCTTCACAGGTTTTCGGGCTCTGGGTCGAGACTTCCGCTGCCGTCCTCAACGCCTCGTATGGATGCTCAGATCTTGGTACAGCCTCTCTTGGACATGAAGGAGTTCATGCAGGAACACCCTGCAGTGTGCACGTAGAAGTCCGTCTATGTCATGAAGAGACCGGTCTAGGTCCGCATCACCTGCATGTGGGAAGAAAGGGAAGCTCCTGTTCGGGCGCCAATTTGCTGTGGTAAATATTTTAGTAATTTACCTTGATCATAATTTCTATATCAATAAGGTTAAGTATGAAGAGCAGAGTCCGTGGTGGTTCGAATTCAGGGGCTTTATTCAGTAACTCGAGTTAAGGGAGAGCTCCGTCACCTGAGGAGGATCGGAATAATCTCTAACTTTATTATCTGAACACACAGTATTTATACACAGAAAAGAGGAAGAAGCTTCCCTTCAATGCAGGCCCGGATCATATGTTGCAATAAAACAGAAGTCATGACTAGGAAAAGAGGCTGCGTCATGAAAAGAGGAAACATAGCAGAGGAGATGAGGCTGCGTCATGATTGGAATGAGGAAGCACAAGAGAAACAGAAATGTGGAGAAGTAACACTAGGCTGGTTCCTTAGATAAGAGAGAGATGGTCGTGACAGGATGTCTGTTTGTCGTGTTTCAGCATTCGGGGGCTCTTCTTCTCGGAATTGGTTGTCGTGGTCTAACAGAATGGGGCCCATTTCTCGGAATCGGCCCGATTATAGGGAAATGGTTACGAATGGGGGGTCTTGTTCTCGGCATCGGCTTGACCACAGAAATGTACGGTTTGAGTGAGGTAGCTGGTACTCGGAATTGCTTTGACCATAAGGATGTACCTTTGAATTTTTGGGGAAGGAGAGTGCGTGTGCAACTTTGTGAGCGCGTGATCGGTTCGTGCTCGTATGCTCTTGTGCTCGTGTGCTCGTGTTCCGGCATGATGGGCTCGGGACGTGACTGAAGAGGGTGTATGATGGGACATAATCTATGGGAAATAATAATTTTCCACAATAGTGTAAGTCAAATTTGTCCTGTAATGACATGAAGCACTTTATTGATGGCCTGAAGGGTCACATCCAGGGTCTCTGAAGGCAGCCCAAGGGGGGCTCATCTGGTATGCCTTTCACATTGGCGATGCTGTTCATTTGTCTTGCAGCAACTCTGACCCGAAACCTAGCTTCTGAGTTAGGCTCCCTTCTTTCTAGACCTAACATATGAGACCCACGCAGCCTTTCCTTCATCAGCTCCACAAACGATGTGCTCTAAACATAGCAACCCTGCTGCCTCAAGTGTCGTTTAGGAATCATGAGCAGCTGACATGCTCTGCAGTACCTGTTTATCTAGGCCAGTTTACCGAATTCTATTTGCTGAACTGTTAGATTTACTGAAACAATCAACACTTTCTACATACTGGTTCATTGTCACCTAAAGTTCCTTTAGTCCACTATGACACTGTTATATCATCACTTCAGGGATCTTCGTATCTGCATAATACCACGAGCTGCTGCATAATAACCATGAGTTGCACCACTGCAGCACATCCCTATCTTTCTGGTTGAGCAAGTATGCGAATCCTGCATCCACGGACTGACTCACAATAACATTCGGTACACCATCACTCCTGAGGGGTTAGGGCTGCTTCATTGCTGTCTGTTTATCTGCATATGGTAACTTGTGTGCACTTTGATTGTATTTCTCTGTAAGTGAGGAATACATTATTCCTTATTAGTTGACAGCTTTCCTCGCCCCCCCCTTTCAGACGTGTACTAGTGTGAGCGAATCTGACTGCCCCAGCTCAGCCAAGATCTTTAAACCCTATCTTTTCTGTTGCCTTTCCTTGTGGAATGATGTGTATACTTTTGCCCAGTTCTGTTTTTGGCAGGGCACTTCCATCAACGTACTCAGATGGATGGTATTCTGGTGAGATACATCTTCCATGATCTCTCCTCTCACCTTGGAGTTGATGCTTCAACCTTAACTCGTTCTCTTCCCCAGTACCCAGCATAGGGATTCACTTCAAAATAGACACCCTGGAGGCACCGATCCGCCTGTACTCATATCTTGCTCTCTCGTTGCCTCTAGGCGTCCACTTAGAAGGGGCTAATAACCCTATAACGAAGGAAAACTCCTGTTTATGGTTGAATCTGGATGCTGCGGTTTGACTTCACTTGGGGTACTGGATGATCAAAATAAGTGGGGAATGTCCCAGGTACGCAGCTAGTAATGAGAAAAACACACCGAGAAAAGTATGCTAATTCTGTATGACTTGTAATAGTTATAAAGCTCAGAAACGGCAATTATAGGAGCAGAATTACCACTGCTGCATTACCATGCACACTTTAAAGGAGTACTGTGTGTCACAACCTTGGGAGAGCGGGCCTCCACATAGTAGTCCTTTCAATGGCTAGACTACACATTGTTTTAGCTGGAGGTGTTGACAAGGGTGAAATTCCTTTAACTGCCTTTTAGGCGGTTGATGTTTTATGGGATAAATGGTTAATAACTGATTTATTACTTGTTTCGATGGATACATTTTATCATCATTCACACTGTGATCATTCCAGCCTGTCTTATGTACCATATGTGTTTTTCAAGCTTGGTTTATTATGGGTGTGACAGGCAGTGGCTGTCTAGCATTTTTGTCAGGTAAAGCCATCAATTAAAATATCAATGCTGCTAAGACATCATGTTCTAACAAGATGGAATGTTAATAGTTGTTATGTGTGAAATGATCACACAGTGTAATGTAAATGCTGTTTTTATACTGTCTCACCAGAGAATAAACTCAGATTACATTCAATTAAGCATTTTTAGAACGGCCATCTTTGTTTAGTCAATTGTTCCTTTGAATATGATGTACCAATTTATAATAAAACTCAGTTTTACAAATTTACGGCCTTATTTAAAGTTTGGAAGAGGGGATATTCAGTCACAAATGTGGTGAATGCCCTGACTGCCGAATTAAAATTACATTATAGCCCAGGGCCTTTGTAATGCAGTGGACGGCGTATCCTCCACGTTTTGACAGTGTCGTGTTTGCCAAACTTTAAATAAGGCGCACAGTGCTTTAAAAGTGGTACATGAATTCTTTACTAGGTCAGATTTGCAGTGCTTAACGTGAGCGGTGGATTTCCGGTGGCAGCCACCAGCACTCATTTTTGGGGACCAGCACTTGTTTTCCCTCATCAGAAATTTACTGAGAGGGGGAAACACACAATCTAAAAAAAGATAGACATAAAAACCCATCAAAAAGGGAGAAAGAAGGAACTTGTAAGAGTGAGATAAAGGGGAAGGGAATGTCTGGTAATGGGTAAAAGAGGCTTGAAGTGAATTCAACACTACCCTGCCTGTTATTCAGTGCAGTGACATTTAATAGCAGCGGCCGAGATTTCTGAGCAGAGCTTCGGGCAGTGGCACTGTCTTTAACACATTAAGCACTGTCAGGGTGTTAACAGTGTAAGTCCCTATGAACAAAGCGATTGCCGGAAGAGCACATTAAATGCCAGTGCCATTTTTAATGAAGAGGTGGTGTGGATTGAGTTAGACCCAATAAGCCAACGCCTGCAAAAGAAAAGGATACATTTTCCCACCGATATATCATTAGTACAAGTATGCGTATGTAGCAAGGAGATTAGTGCGTACAAAATTGTAATGTGGCAGTTACAATGACAGGAGATTAGTAGTATCATTGTTGGATGCTCCCAGGTATCTCATCAGTTTGCTCAGCTGCAACCTGTGCAGGTAAGAGTGGTGGGGCTATGGGGCTGGGTTGGGGGGATTCGACAGACGACCACAAGGGAAAATGAAATAAATAATTAATGTTCCCCTCATCTGTCAAAATCCCCCCACCCGACCCCACTGCCCCACTACTCTTATCTGCAAGGCCGCGGCTGAGTTTGCTGTTGAATTATAGAGACGCTACACTGAATGTTCTAGAAGTGCCACAAGACACTTGTCGCATCTTCCTACCCTCCTTGCCACACTCTACACATTTCATGTTGGTGTAACAAGGCAAACCAAGGAAAGTGTCATATGGGTGGGACCAGGGCTTTAAGTGGAATGAAAAAAAAGTAGTGGGGCCTCTAATAGGGGCATGTCCTATGTAGTTATAGCCACGGCCTAAACATATAAACTAAATTCCTGCGATTCCCACAGTGGCCACCCACCTGCTATTTCTGCATCTCTCTGAGCTTTCTGTAATGCATCGAGATATAATAACACAACAACTGATATACACCTGAAACATGCCAGGGCTACTGGTCTTGTCAATGGTTGTCTCTGTGCTTTCTGCAGAGAGTCCAAGGATGGGATGGCCATGTATTTTGAACACTTTTTTTAACCCACAGACAGGCACGGCGAGAAACTCTTTCTGCCTTCAGCCTCGGCTCCAGAGCTCTCAATCATGGCCAGTTATAAACATCTGGAGGCAACTCAGGTCTACACATGCACTATACAAGAGTAATTAAAAATACAAAAAACACAGCATCCTGGAAACAGCTAGAATCCACATAGAAAGATTCAGTGAAAGATGTGAAATAAACACTGGAACTAATTCACTCACATAAATCACATGAATATTTATTACATTATTGTTCAGAAATCATCAGTGTTTTAATCAGTGTTTTAATGTCCTTTATAAAATGCCACGGGGTCTAAGACCCGGAGGGACCCGGCCCCCTTAAAGCCTTGGGTGGGAAAAGCACACTCTTCTGGAGGCACCTAAACCCACAGGGGCTAATATGAAAATAGAAGAAAGTTACATCCAGAGACGAATATCTTTATAGGACCACTTATGTAAGGTGACTCAGGCACTGTGAAAAAATACCTCTAGGACAGAACACACTTGTCCAAGAAAAGCGCTTCGGTTTATCTCGAGACATCAGTTGCAATCCAGAAAATGTCAGCAGCATTAACTGCGCCAAAACCAAACAATAAAAAGAGATATATCATGTAGGATATGTGGGACGAGCAAAAGAATTCCAGTGGGCTGGCGATCCAGAGCAGGCGCAGATTGCAGCGTTCAAGATTTCAAGACAAAGCAAACGTTTTTCCAATGAAGTACAATGAGGTAATTGAGTTCAGCAGAGCAGTTTATTTTTAGTGGCCGTAAACATTTATTGGGAACTATGATTGGGAAACCTTAATTGTTTCCCTATAGAAGCCATCATGTTAGACAAGGCAACCTACGTGGATTAGACCACCTACCAGATAGGGAAATCTTCCTTGTTTCCTTATGGTAAATAACCATCTTAAATTAAGGTGACCATGATGGATTGTGACACAGGATTTAAGCTGCTTTCCCGTGAGATCGGTCCTTTCCCACTACAGCTACTGCCCAAGAAGCATAAAGTAACCAGTAATCAGTGCCTCTCCAGTCTCCAGGTGTTCTTTAACTGCCAACCATCAACACCAGCCTTTCCAAAGAGACTCCACAATCGACTGGTAACTGTGCCATTGCAAGAGCCCTAACTCCATGTTTTCAAGTGGAAAGGACACAGACATTCGTCTCAAAATTAGTTGTTCAGGCTTCCAAAGTTTGACTCATGAAGACAAACAACCCTTTTACAATAGTGCCATTGCCTCTGTTCCTCTCATCTAAGCATGCTGTATGACGGTGAGCAGCCTTTACAACGCGCGCATTACCACGCGCTGTTAATACTACGCTGCTTTTACAACGCAAGTCGTTACGATGACTTGCGCTGGAGGGCGCTGTTGGATAGGGAATAGTTTAATTTTCTATTCCAACACCTTCCCTACTGTAACGTGGGCTGGAGTTGGAATAGAAAATGAAACTATTCCACTATCCAGCGCTTACAGCACAAGTGCGTTGTAGTGTCATACAACCCTGTATGACTGCTGGGAAAACATGGAGCAAAGGCAGCCGATCTCATTTGCTTCGGCACTGATATTTGTGGCCACTAGGAGCTGGTTCTTCCTGAAACCCACCAGATGTATCCTTTTGAAACAATTTTCTCGTAGGGGCTTTCAACGAGAATCACTGTCAGGGGGAGAATGCTACTGTGCTGCATGGACGCCTCTCTGGGGCAGAATTATCCTTATTTTATGCGGCGCAGCAAACCAGTTTCCAGCGCTGAGTGAAAGACAAAGGGCAGGAATGCACCATATTTGACACAATACGGCGCATTCCTGTCCTTTCCTGGCACCCTTGCGCCGTGGTGCCAGGGTGCCTGTGTTGCAGACAGGATTGAAGGAACACCTTCCTGCACAAAAAATCCTCTGAGGTGTTTTTCTCTTTCTATGTGATCTGCAAAATGCAGTGCAGCAAAAATAGAAAGAGGAAGAAAATCGCTGAAAAATATCTCCCCTTGGGAGGCGTGGCATTTTGACACATTCCCAGGTCTTCCAGTTATTGTAAATCTGGGTATGCGCCAAAATCCATGGGTGGATGTGTGGGTACACCAACGCTCCACCCATGGAATGACTTTGATAAATCAGCCCCACATTGTTGAAGACATGGAAGGGGATAGTCTTGGCAATGATCGTGGCAGGGCAGGACAGGACACGTCATAGCATGCTTTATTAATTTGCTTTTTAGCAGGAGATACACACGACCACGTATACATAATACATATTTAGCCAGTAACATTGTATTAAAGAGAAGGTCAAAATTTCTCTGGCTCGATGGGCTTAAGATCCACTAGCTAAAAGTACTCGTTCAAAAAGTAAATGTGCTAAACATGAAGTGTTTTTAAGAAAATTCAATACCTGAGTTGATGCTATCACTGATTTCCATCCATGATAGAACGAAATCTCTCATTTGCACTCTAAAGATTTTTTTCCACTTTAGTCAATACTTAAACGAGAACTCGATTATGTTAATTGCGAATTGATCAAGACAACCAAGTCTCCAGAGTAGACCTGCTTTGGTTACTAGTCTTAGTTTTTTTACTTGATCTTTTCAGCCACGTGAAATCGAATATGGAGCCCGTTACCTTTCTCCTGGAATGACAGTGAGTTCATCAACTGAACTATGATGTGTTTTCCTTTTCTCAAAACCACTTTACTATCCATATTGTCTTATGATGTCCTGAAAAATTCCCAGTGTCTGTCTGACTAGAGCTTTTGGGGTTTTACTGTGCTAATAAATCTCTCTGCCATTCCATTGTCTTGTGACCATAATGGTGTGCCACATAACCTCGAATCAGTCTTATGATGTCCCTTTTTGCTAGCCATGACTTGTTCACATGCGTGGGTGGATTAATTGTTGGTAGCTTTCCTCTCTGATCGATCAACACCACCAGGACTTTGAAGAATGAATTGAAGCTTTTTTTTTTATGTTGTTGCCTGTATGATTCCTACTCACAACCATCAATGGTCTATAGCTGTATGGCCACCTCATCAATTATTTAATTGAATGACCATTGTTTAATCATTTTCCTGAGGGACATTCGGCCAGATGTATGACCGTTTCTTGCGGTCTCAGAGGTGTTTTTTCAGACCCCTTTGCGACTGTGAAAAACGAGTTGGCATGTACTATTCCCATTTCGCAAAAGAGGAATATCGCGTTGCTATTAAGAAGGGGCGTTCCGAGGGCGTCCCTTCCGAATAGCGAGTCCTCCAGGTATGTATGACTCTTTTGCGACCCCAAATGCGGTTGCAAAACAGTTGCAGTTTACCACCCTTCCCAGGGGACCCTTCCCTTTTTTGGGAATGCAGGGCAAAATATTTTTCATTGGCAGGCAGTGGTCACAGGGACCACTACCTGGAATTAAAAAATGTAACAAAAATGTTTAATTTTTTCTTTTTTAAATGCATCCCGTTTTCCTTTAAGTAAAACGGGCTGCATTATAAAAAAAACTGCTTTATTGAAAAACAGTCACAGACATGCAGACCCCAGCAAGTCAACATCCCTGTGAGGCTGGCAATACCCAATGGGGTCGCAAATTGCGAGTGGGTCATGAATATTGATGAGCCTTGCATTTTGTGACCCCATTGGGAATCGCTATCAGTGTCTCTGACACTGTTGTACATTGGATGTAGCACCTCGCAATTTGCGACAAATTGCGAGGTGCTAAATCCAATGGTAATACATCTGGCCCCATGTCAATTATTCTAGTGACTCACCTTTAATATGGTAGGCTATGTTAAACATCTATCGCTTCTAACCTAAATTTGATTTCTGGGCAAACTATTTATTAAAAGTGCTGTGGGTCTTTTTATCCAAGTTTTTTTTATTTTTTTTTATGCATCTTACAGAGCGCACGGCTACCCCCAAGGTTGTCTCCATGAGCTCTTTAATCTCATTACCTTGCATGGTTCTTGAGTATTTGCAGGACATATTTGTCTTTGGTTTGCTTTATCGCCTTTATGAACTCTTCAAATTAATTTACCCATGCTGCCTGCCATGACCTAAGGCTGTGTCTATTGGACATGTCAAAAGAAGGCAGTAGCTTAAGAAAAGTGGGTGCTCTATAAGTGGTTTTCTGCTCTACCACATCACGGCAAGCAGATATGACGTGACTGATTTGGCCTCTTAACTTTATTATTTTTGGCTCATTTTGTTGTTCTTTGCTGTATTGTCAGGCAATTTTTCCTTCTTCTTTTGTTTCTTTTTTTTGTGATGTTTTTGGATGCACCTAGACTTGACGTGTACCAAACTGATATGATTTTGTGATTGTTGTTTTGTATCCTCACGATAGCGGTTATGTACTGCTGGTTTTCTTTCAGTACTAATGAACTACAAAATGTCCACACCTGGTGTGCCTCATACTGTGCCATGGTTAAAGGGACAACATGGCCATGCCCCATGGGTATGCAGGCTTTCTGTACAGATGATAGAGCTGCTTAGGGTGGCAGTTTTAAAGTTGCCTTTGTGCACAGCTCACTTGAAGACAATGAGAAGGAGAGAGAAACATGGTTGGTTGTTCTTTCACATACATGGCAGCAATAATGGTAATTCCGGTGGCAGGACACACTGACACACTTGTGGTGCAGATGCCTGTGCTGCCTGCCTCTAACCCCCAACCACAGATGTCTGCCTTGGGAGACTGCAAGAAGCAAGGTGGCTAACCATCTGAAAATGGCAGACTGTGTTGAGTGGTTCGTGTCAGGTTTGCACTGCCCACTTGCATGGATGTTTGCACAAGCACTTGCAGCTCCCAAGTATGATGACTGTTTCCATTAGCGACATGGGGTCATGAAGTGTGGATGGTGAAACACAGAGCAAAGATGAGGAGCAGGCAACTGCTTGGGAAGAAGTAAATAATGGGCTTTGGCACTCCTCTTCACTTTTCTTTCAGATGTACAGCACACAGTACTTAAATTGTCCCATTCCCAGTTGCCATGTCCCAGTTGCTTGACAGCTCATTATAGGAATGGAAGACACCAACACTGTTAGGTAGGCAAATTAAACTTTGTTTAATATGCCCTTTTTATATACCTGTTCGTCTACAAATAATGGAAATAGCCCTAGGCCATGCAGTACTAATAGTAGCCCTCCCATTGTAGACCACCACCCCTTTATCTCTGTAGTAGGTTAGCATCATCATGTGGTCAGTTCTGGCCAGTCCACAAGGTCTTAAGAGCCCTGTGACTTTTTGCCACTGAACACAGCTGTCAGTTGTTTCAATTCTCCTTGTCTGGTTTGAAAATTGCAAACATGGTGCAGGGACAAAGGACAGACTGTTCTGATCCACTTTCACCCCCCCCCCCTTTGAGGGTGGAGGAACACTTGGTCAGCTAAGAGTCACCCTATTGTTGCCAACTACCATGGTTTCTGTTTTTAAAATAAATAAAAACATTGCTTCAACTTTGGGCTATGTAGGGATGTGAGGAGGCAAACAAATGTGCCTGTTACCTACTCTGATGGCAGGCAAGATGGTTGTCTATGGGCAGAAAGATCCATCCATGCACCTGATCAAGGCTGGAAGCTTTATGAAAGTAATGGTACAAATGTGAGGCCATTACATTGAGGCAGCTGGTAAATGCCCTGATGAAAATAAAAAATAATGAAAATCCTCCAACATATGTGTGCAATGTAGAGACATAGTGAAACTTCCCTGGTCTTTGGGCAAGGCCATGGGGTTGAGGAACTTACCATAACTGCCCTTGGGAAAGGCAGGGAAAAATATTAAAGAGGTAGGGGAGCCAACGCAGATACCTCATCTACTCGATAAGGCAGAGGACCCTGCCAGCACCTGGATACCATCACAGGTGACACGAAGCGCACTACAAATGTCCTGATTGAATGAATGATTGGTGAGATTTTTTTTACCCACTTACAGTGTGTCACACCTTAATTTATTGGTAGCTTTGTAAGGAGCATAAAAGACCTGGAGGGGTCAGAGAGCTTTTCAAAACACATGGGAAAGTTATATTACAGAGCGAGTCAGAGAGGCAAAGATGGATACTGAAAGGCCAACATCAGTTTGAGAAAGAATATGGGGAAAACCAAAACTCGAATCTAATTACAAAACTCAAAGTAGAGAGATAACTTGAACACATATTTACACTTTTTAGGTGGCAAATCTGAGCCTATTTATTAAGTACATAATATAAAAAGATTATTTATAGAAGTATCTCTCAATCAGTGGAGATGTATTTTTTTTAAGGCTTTTATAGATGGGTTATCTATGAGCATATACGAGCTCAACCCGTAACTTGCTGCCAAGGGATCTCCAACTCCATGCCAATTCCCCTCAGGTCGATAGACCTTTGTCACCATTTTAGAATGGAGCCTCAAATCAAATCACCTCATCTCAATCACATTAATCATTTACTTTAAATTTAGGAGTCAATGATGAGAGGTTTGGCAAGGTTTTCAAAACATTTACTGTCTTTGTTTAAAGTTTTGTATTGGTTTCTCATTTCTTCATTTAATACATCAAGATAAATTTGTTTACAGAAATATCAAATATAATGAAATTAGGAAGTCAACAATTGAATGACAGCCAGTTCCATAAAGAAACAATCCCTAATCAAATGTAAAAAGTTCTAAATTTGATAGAACCCATGAAGAGTTCTTTGGAAAAAAGTAAGAGTTTTGGGGCTTGAGGTTAAAATCTATAAGAGGACGAACGTCCCATAAAGAGTAGCTCTAGGAACTCTGCCAAGTCTCTGTCATTCACATTAGCAACTGTTTAAATCTGGTTAAGGAAAATAGTAACAGCAGTAGCTTATGACATTCAAAAAGAAGTAGTCACCAACAAAATGTCAGGCAACAACAATCACAGTCAGTAGTAGCTCACAGCAATAGGCAAAAGAGAAAAACACAAGGTTAAGTGCTCCAGGTATACAAGGGAAAAAAGGAGACTTGCCTCTCTAGCTAGGAACACATATTATTATAAACCTTAAAACATATGTGTCCATGCTTCAGCCAGTGAAATCTTTTTGAACCAATAGGGAAGAATAATCTGTCACCTCTCCTTTCAATTCCCATGGTAAATGCACCGGATGACATGACGGAATCCAAATTGTTGCCAAGCATTTGAATGCTTGTTACATGCTGGTGACGTTCTCATGAGAACCTCTGCAAACCTACTTTGTTAGCTGCAGAGGACTAGCCTATAAAATGAACCATTCTCTATTCACAGTTTCCTAGTTTAATCAAGATAATTAAGCTTCATCGGAACATTATTGATTTTAACACGCTGTCTTTTATTCTAACATTCTGTGCCTAGCATAGACACATGAATTTAAAATACAATGACATCATATGGCTTGAGGAAAGAACGAAAGACATTTTTAAAACAATACATTTCACAGTGCTGATAAGGCCTTAAATCATCTTAGTGAGTATTTTTTAAGAGGACATCTATTTTAGTCAATGAGAAAAGGGAAGAGGAAAGAAACAATAAATAAGGCCTAGGGCCTAGGTAAAGTACAAAAGAAATGAAATCTTTCTGAAAAATAATAACACTGGTCGATAACATTTGCATATTTTAGCAAGGCACATTTCCTCTACATTCTACTTTAGTATGCATTTTCAGCGTCCAATTCTAGGTAAATGTCACCTTTACTATGTGGTTATTTTGATCAAAATGTTCTACTTTACCAATTCCCCTTATCTAATGGTTCTTTTAACTATCACACAAAATTGTTTCACCTTCATCATCAGTTAAGTCTTGTCTTTTCCTTCTGGCCTCTAAATTTCAAGGACTTCATTTAATTATCATTCATAATGCCTTTCAGTCCCAATTATTTCTCATGTAATTTCCTTTGCATCATTTCTCTCCTTTTAGTATTAAATATTTATAGCCTGAAAACAAGGCATAAAGAAATATTAAACACAGCCATTATTATCATTATTATTGGCATCAGAATATCCCTCAAGGTACCTTTCCCTGCTGTTGAAAATGAATTTACAATTGTAGCAACCCGCTTTCCAAAATTTCCGAACAGACTTGGTGTTTCCAATTCATGTAATTCAGATTCTAAACCTGATATGTTCTTTGCAAATCTTTCTATCTCCTTACATTTGTCAGGCTTGTAAGAACAGCAATTAGTTCATTTGAGCATTTTGCAGACTCCGCACTTCTCTACAAGTAAAATTTATAGTGCAAACCGGTCTTTGAGTACCATAGACCTTATAGGGATTAGTTCTATGTCAATTACAAGCAAAGCTCCTAAAGTGATTGTTGCCATTTTGTTGACAACCTTTGCTAGCTCTCAAATATTTTTTTTATTTAATATGATGCCTCCAGGTGGATTGATCACTCCAAACATATCTCCTACTAGTCTTGTTACAGTTTCTGCTCTATATTTCTGTCTGTGTGCTGCTGTCATAGTTAAAGCATCTTGAGTTTTCACGTAACACATTTTTGGAATTAGTTTGCCTAAATAGCAGATACCTTCCATATTGCCTGAAAACAAAAAATAAGCATTCTGTCCACACATGTATTAAACTCAGGGAATTGTATTTTCATCTCCCTGTAGAATTTGCCATATCCTTCCCATTAATGCAAATGTGTGTTTACAGCTGCTAATTCCTGTGTATCTATTTCTCCTAGGTGTCCGTCTTCTGTAAACACAATTTGTTTTCTTCCTTTTTCTAAGCATTTTCTAAAATATTGTTAATTTTGTCACTATTTTGTATCATGTTAGTGTACTTCTCCTCTAAAGTCACTATGTATATTTTCTCCAATGGTTGCATCGAGCAGGTTATATTTTCTTTATAAGATTTAACACTATCTATAGGGTTATGTGGAAAGAAACGATACCAGGCAGTGCCCATGTCTTTTGCTTGTGAGTGTAAATTCTGTATTCAAGTAGAATCCTATTAATATTATACCACAAACTATTACTATTATTAAGAAAACTGAACACATGATCTATTTACACTTATTTCTAAAACAACACATTCTCTTTGAGTTAGATCTCATTCACTTGAGTCGAGCACCTCACAGTAGATTCTAGTACAAAAAATCTTCTGAACTTTTTTCTAAAAAGACAATCGGTAACCCTACTCCTTGTTCTTCTAAAATTATATTGCTATTCTTCTAAATCAGACTCGGACCTAGGTTGATCTTCTGTAAAGTAAAAAATAAAAACAAAAAATGTCTAAAGGCATAAGTTAATATTTGTTCTTTTCGTATTGAGCGAACTTGATTTTCTTAATGTGCTCAGCTCTTTTACCAATATTCTCTTTATTTGAACTCAAGGAGGTTCAAAGAGTTATGGATTCAAATTGTACAAATCTTTGTGACATTCAAAGGAGTGTTCACGTAGTATGAATATTCAGGTGTAGAATACCTGCAACAAAGCAACTTTGCTCTTTTGGATTTTCTAAGTCTTTATTGAATTGGGTCAGTACTAAGTTCATCACTAAATTCAGTTTCTTCAGATATTGTATCAGCTATTGAAGTACTTCTCCTTAGATTCTCAGTCTGTTAGTTTTGTGGCCATTCAGTTTGTCAGTTTATCTTCCTCAATCAATACTGGTTCCTTCACCTGACTCTTCCTCTTGGCAGACACAGGTTCAACTGCACTTTGGCTCTGTGGGTCAGTCTCTGCTTCTCCTTCATTAGAGATCTCAACACCACTCTGTGTGATTTCAGGGTCTTGAACTTGCCTTTATGCTTGTGGATCTTCACCCTTCTCTTCTTATTGCTGTTGAACTGGCAAAGGTGCTACTGGTCTAGGGGGCCTCTCAACTGTTGGTACAGTCACTATTACTCGTTATTCAGGATCATAAACCACTGACACTTATTCTGAATTGCTCGCTCTCTCACTGTGTGAAGTATGAATCCAGCTGGGAATCCCAACACACTTAACAGCAGTATTTGTAGTCAGAATTAACTGGAAGAGGCCTTTCCATCTGGGTTCACGACAAGTCTTCCGAATGTGCTTCTTGATCACGACCCAGTCACCAAGATTTAGGTCATGGCAGTGTTCTTGATGAGGATCTGTGTTGAAACCTGATAAAAAACTGAATGAACCCCATTAACCAATCCTTTGTAGAAGTCCAGGATAATATCGTCAGTGATATTTAAGAGGGCATTTGAAGGTATGGCAGGTCATCTCATTACCTTACCTACCAGAATCTCATGGGGTGATAATCCTGCTTTGCTGTATGGAGTACTTAGAATGCTCATCAACAATAAAGGCATTGCATCTGCCCATTTCAGAGACAGTGAAGGAAGCACAAACCTTCTCCCATCTAGAGTTGATGGCATAGTTTAGCTGTTCTACTCTGCCCAAATCCTCGGGTCTATAGCTGCAATGGAATCATTGTCCAATTTGTAGGGCTGTGCAGATCATCTTTGGGACCTCGCTATTGAAATGAGTTCCTCTATCTCACTCAAGGGAAATCAGCATGCTGAATCTGATTATGAGTTCACATAATAGTTTTGCTACAGTCAGACTGTCATTTCTAGTTTGGTAGGCTTCTACACATCTTTGAGAAGGTACACACAATCAACAGGATATATCTCAGCCCACTATAAAAAGGAATCTTGATAAAATATATCTGCAGCCTGTTGAAAGGACCACCTGACCTTCCTATGTGTGTCAAAGCACCATACAATATTTTCCCTGAATTCAACTGTTGACATATCATACATCTGTGACACATTTTATCTGCTAATATTTGGAATCTGGGGCTATACTAACTCTGTCTGAAAAACCTCACCATTGCATCCCTTTGTGAATGTTTTTATCCATGGTGGGATTGTGTCATTGGAAAAAACAAGCTGTCTGGCAATACTGGTCTTCAATCTGCCAACATCCAAATGTCATTTGTGTTTTTCTCATAATTGCCTTTACCTAACCATTTTGTTCTACTTCAGACACATTTTCCTGGACCCTTTTCAACTTGTTGCAAGAGTCAGAGACTTTCATCAACATTGTGAATAGATTCTGTTCCCCGGACTCACATGTGAACCCTCCATTGAATGTGCAGGTTAACAAAGCACAATACCTAGACATGAAATCCTTTTATCTGTTGTCCATGGTAACATACCCATTGCCGCTTTGATGCGCTGCACATTTGACCACTGCAATCTCTCCTGGTATTTGTAATGCATCTGATAAATCCTTGAAATAGGCTCCATTCTGGATCGGCATACCTGTAGAAGTAAGAAATCCCCTTTGGGGCCCTAACTGCCTAAAATCATGGACGACACCAACGTCTGTACTAGCAGTCTGTAAATATGGTGACTCTCATTTGTGCAGTTAAATTGCATGCTCTGGTAGCTCCTACCAGACCAATACTGCAACTTGTGCTAAGGTAACTCTTTGAAGCCATGAGGCTTCAACTACATCATTTATAGTACACACGACATGCTGCTTTTAGTGTGCCATCATTACTTCTCAAGTATGAGCAATCCACAAACAGTGCATGATTGGGCTCAATCAGAGGTTCATCCTTAATGTCTGGTTGGGGCTTGGTGCATAGATATGTGATATTTAGGCAGTATTCTTCAATTATGTCAAAATCAGCATCATTTACTGATAACAGTGTTGAAGGATTTAGTACAATACATCTTTTCAATGCTTTGTTTTCTGAAATAATTAGTTTCTGCTCATAGTGTGCCAATCCTTTGTGAGCAATGTACTGCGTTTTTGTTCTGGTTAAAAAGCAACTCACGGAGTGTCGGGCCATAACATTTAATGGGTATCCCATTACAATGTTCTCACTCAGTTCCAGACAAGTACTTACCGCCGCCACCACCGTAAGGCAACTTGAAAGACCTGTTGCTACGGCATCAAGAGTTGTAGAGAAGTTATTGATTGGTTTACAGGCATCACCATGCGTTTTTGTTAATGCTGAGAGATCCTACCCATCTCTCCCACCGCAAAATAGTATAAATTGTTTTGAATATTCAGGCATTCCTAGTGCTGGGGAACAACACAATTTTTCTTTCAACTCTAGGAATGCTTTTGAACATGCGCTGTTCCATGGAATCGGATCAGATACATCTCTGTGTGTCAACCTCAGTAGAGGTTTTGCCATTTCGCAGTTTGGCGTCCATGGTCTATGGTAGCCTATCATTCCTAAAAACATCCTGACTTCCTTTCGATTTTATGGTGGGTTCATCTGCAAGAATGCTTCCACTCTCGCCAGGAAATGATTCATGCCGACTAACCCGGTATCCTGGCCAGCCGACGGACTTTAATCTTTCCGCGGCCGTCGCGACCCGATTCTGGCATTTAGAGGCTTAATTAACCTAAGGCTTTTCATTGTATTTGTCCTGATGATGTTCCCTGATATTTTATAGGGGTCCGAAACGCCGTCGACCTTTTATGCACGTGAACCTAACTGTGATTACTACTGAAATGTCCAGTGCATGTCTGTTATACTCTGTACAATTGTACTGTTTATAGAGTAACGTTTTTTCGCCTTACAAAGCCCTTCTCTGCTGTCTACATCACCTCTTGTACTTGCTCTGTTAGTACTGGACACAGGCTTGTGGTCCACTTTGGTTGATTTTTGGATGGTATCTTTATGTGATTTCAATACATAAATCTTGAGTAAAATCTCTGAAAGACCCCTGTCCGGCTGGACATGTCTTTCTTGAAAGTATAGATTGACTCTGTCTATATTTTATTCATGTGATATTCCTTAATGTTTGGGACCGCTGTTGTTTAAAAAGTCCACTCTCTCTAAATACACCTTCCTAGCTCCCTTCACAATGATGTGCCCTATATATTGAACTTCATTTAGACCGTACTGCAGTTTCCCTGGAGATCATGTGTGCCCATTTTCAGCCAGTTGATTCAACACAGCAATGGTGTCTGGTTTACAGACTTCTTGTGTCTCTGATGCCACGAGGAAGTCACCTATAGACTGGACAAGGGTAGACTTCTATGGCATTTGCAAGATCTCTTTGTTTCTCTTTAAGATCTGGTTGAATATGGAAGGACTCTCTGTATACCCTTGTGGGACACAACACCATACTAATGTCCTCTGCTGGAACATGAATGAGATCAAAAACTGACTCTCCTCGTGTAAGGGGACTGAAAAGAATGACTGACAGAGATCAATGAATTTGTACCATTCTGCAGTACAAGGATTTTGGAATAGTATGGTGGCTGGATTCGGTATCACAGAAAAACAAGGGACCATAATCTCATTTATTATTTCTTATATCCCGCCCTATCCAGAATTTTCCTTTGGGCTTTTGTAAGCCCATAATTGGAAAGTTACATGGACTTCCAATTAATTCCCTCAATATTCCTTTTTGTAACATATCATCAATAACTGGCATTATTCCTGCAAATGTCTCAGGGATAAAATGATAAGGTGGGGTTCTGGGAAGGAACGCATTTGCTTTTACTTTTATTCAGACTGATTCTACAGCTTTAATAAGTCCAATGTCCTTTCCTGTGAAGTCCGAAACCTCTGTGTGTACTGTCTCTTTCAGATCCCCAGGTAACTCTTCAATAGTTGGTAAGGGAAATATTCCAGTTTCATTGTGTTGCCTAATTATTATAAAACCCTTACCCTCATCATGTGTTTGAAATACCACACCAACTCAGGTGCAGTATATGGTGTAATTTAATTTGGGCAGATTTACAGGACTTGAATTGCATACAACAAATTAACCTATTTTTACTCAGACTTTTTCAAAAACTGGGTTCATGAATTGTTTATTCATTACTCCTATGACTTGAATTATTTTCCCAGCGAGAGGCAGGTCTGGAAAATCTGCTGTACTTACAGTGGACCTGGTAGCACCAGTATCTATCAAAAAAGGATACTGGGTGGCCATAAACCTCTCTATCTACATATGCTCTAATACTGCGACAAGTACGCAATTTTCCTCCCCTCTCAGACATCTTCCATGTAAAGCATCAGAACCTGAACCATCAAATTCGAACAAAGAAATTGCTGTGATACATTCTGTTTTGAATTCTGGAATTGTGGCATTGCAGGTTGAAATGAATTTGTATTCATCTTTGGCATCTGATTCAAATAAATTTAGGATTTCCCATGTTAAGGACATTCATTTAAACTGGTCAAACAGGCATCATTGGAATTTGGCCCTGCATGTGCATTTGCACCTGTTGAGCAGACGGGTTATGAAATTGTATACTTCTTGACATTTGTACATATGCAGCAGCATCATCAGGATTATATTGAGATTTCTTCTTCTAATGTCCAATTTTATGACAGATGTGACAAGGGGTCATCCATTTTGTAACAGCAATATTTGATCCACAACCTTTACTCACAGGAACACCTCTACCTCTATCTTGAGACACGTTCAATTCCCTGAAAAACAGTTTGTGGCTCTGCAACTCCTTGCATATTCCCTTGTTTTCTTGCAAAATAAGGATTCTGAAAACACTTCTGAGCCTGCTTGGTCTGTGCTGACATGAATTTCTCTTTTATTTTCTTCTGCTTCAGATCTAATTTGTCACTGCAGTATTTTGCATACCACAGGATCTCGTTGAGAAATTTGTTTTGCCAACAGATCACACTTTGCATAATGTGCGTACAGATCTCTGGTTTCAAACTGAAAACAAACTCAGATACAAAAATCCCCATATCCATTTCTTTAAGCTATTTACTACCACTGTACTGCTGAAACACCTGCAACAATCTCTCATATTCATGTACAGTCTCTTTTGGCTCTTTGGAGGTTCTTTTAATTCTAGCCAATCCAGATCTCTCAGAGGTACTCTACCTTTCAATAAGGTAATCACTGCCTCGTACTTCTCCATTCACCGATCTCCCTCACAAAACACTTCCCTCCCCTCGTATGTGGGCACAAAAATATTTTGATGATACTAATGTTTATCTTGGATACATATCATATAACCATGAAAAGGTTGATATAGGTGCTTTGTGAATACAAACATTGTACCTGTTCATTTGATTCCTTCTTTTTTTCATTGCTACAAAATCTTCGCACTGTATAAAAATTATTCTTTCAAGTCCGGGACCCCTCTGTCCATAATACTTGTATACCCAGGTCCCAGTGACTCCTTTTGGGTTAAACCCTGTTCTTTGCAGCACCGGTTTAGAATGGAGCATGAAATAAAATCACATCAATCACATTTATCGTTTACTTTAAATTTAGGAGTCAATGATGAGAGTTAAGGTTTTCTAAACCTTTATTGTCTTCGGTCAAAGTTTAATATTGGTTTCCCATTTCTTTATAGAATAACTGAAGATACATTTGTTTACAGAAATATCAAATAAAATGAGATTAGGAAATTAACAATTAAATGACAGCATATTCCATAAAGAAACAGTTCCTAATCTAATCTACTAAGTACTAAGTGTGATAGAACCCATGAAGAGTTATTTGGAAAAGAGTAAGAGTTTTGGGGCTTGAGGTTAAAATCTATAATAGGAGAAACTGACCATAAGGGGGGCTTGGGGGGCAGCCGAGCACCGCAAGGTCTGGCCTTTGGGCAAATCGGAGGGAGAGGGGCTGGCCGAAGAGCGGCCATTTTGCAATATTTGGGCTGGTTTGGGACTAGCCCAAAATTATGTTTGTAGCCCATCAGGTGTATATGGGTTTTTTTGTGCTCCCCCAGCCACCTTTTTAGGTTTGGTGATCTGGTGGCTGGGAGCGCTGCGCATTTTAGGTTTTTGCCAGTTAGGGCCTAGTGGTAGTTGGTGGCTTGACCTGGTGGCTGGGAGCGCTGCACATTTTAGGTTTTTGCCAGTTAGGGCCTAGTGGTAGCTGGTGGCTTGAGTTGTAGTGTAAGGGGTGGATTAGTAGCATGTGACGAGGATGTCTTTTGAGGATTACCGCGTGTTGGCAGCGGTTCGATTGCTTAGCGAGGCCGGCCGGCTGGACCTCTTGATGCTGGTGGTCTTGAGTGGAACATGTCCAGTAAGGCGCACGTCAGCAGGGGTGGCGGTTGTCGTCGTGGCTTGCTCGCACCCCGGAAGGCCAAAAAAGGGAAGGTGAGTGTACGGGTCGGGCGGGGAGAGAGGTTGCGGCAGAGACTCAGGTGGGCGGGGAGGGGTCTGGGGTGCATGGCAGGAGGGCCAGGTGGGGTGAAGCTTTATGCGTCTCCCCGCCGAGGTCCAAAGAAGACAGGGGTCGCTTGCATGCCAGGAGAGCAGCCCCACATTAAGGAGAAGGGGCTGAGCTGCCACTTTTGGTGACCTCGGCTGGCAGGAAGAAAGGCCCAGTAGCGGAGGTGGGGTCTGGGGGAAGGCAGGCCCTCATGCACAGGGAACAGGGAGATAGTGGTCTAATATTTATGGAGCAAGGTGGGGAGGCACCTGGGCTTAGCGAGGGCGGCATGGGTGGATTGCCTGGGACAGGAGATGGAGGTGAAGTTGTGGAGGGAGGGGTGACTGTGGGGCAGAAGGGGGGAGGTTTCTCCCCTGTTGATTGAGTCAGAGGGCAGTGAGAGGGACAGGGACGGCCTGGACATTTTTGAGTCATGGGCTGAGGAGGTTGGGGGGTGCATGGGGGAGAGGTGCGTCTCAGGAAGGGTGGGTCCTTAGATGTGGGGGGAAGACGAAAGGTTGCCGGCAGGGGGAGATAGTGGGGGTGTGGAAAGAAGGGTGGAGGTGGGCCCCTTGGGGGAGGTGGTGGGGCTGAGTTGGGCTGGGGCACAGGGCGCTATAGTTTGGGATTAAAGCGTGGGTCCTTGGATTTGGGGGGAGGACGAAGGGTTGCCGGCAGGGGGAGATAGTCGGGTATGGAAAGAATGGTGGAGGTGGGCCCCTTAGGGGAGGTGGCAGTGCCGAGTTGGGCTGGGGCACAGGGCGCTGTAGGTTGGGAGTAAAGTGACGAGGAAGGATAGCATGTAGAGAGAGAGGAGATGGTAGATCTGAGCAGAGTGGGGCGAACATGGGTGGCTAGCACATTAGGGGCAGGCAGGAAGTGGAGCTGGGAAAGAAAGGAGAAAAGGGGTAGGCCCAGCAAACCAGACCATGCTTTTGTTTTGCAGGCAGCAGAGCAATGCGGGGCACCATAGTTGGTAGGACTGGGAGCGGCCCATGGGTGCCAAGAAGAAGGGAGGGTGGAGCCTCACACAGTGTACCCAGTACCAGAAGGGGATCCCGTCACGGCTGGCAGAAGTAGGGCCAAAGCGGGCTCGCCGGCCCCACCACCCACTGGGCCTTAATGGTCATGGGGACACCGCAAGAGGAGGAGCGATGAGAACCTCTTTTCAAGTTATTCTAGGAGGGTGCAGTCGGCACCCCTGGCGGCGAGGGCCGGGGGTACAAAGGAAGAGGTTTTAGACTTTGTGGAGGATAGTATGTAGGAGGGAGAGTTGAGGGACATGGAAGGCGTGGGAGAGGGGGTTCCAAGTAATGCTGTGCATAGTGTCTTCCAGGGGTCATGACGCCCAGCAGAGCCCACGGGACGAGAGGTCAGCCCTCTCAGCAGGACGGCCAGTGGAGCGACAGGCACCATCCCTAGCACCAGGTAAAAAGGCAGCAAGATAGGGTCAGTTAATGGTGTCAGTGGGGGTGGGGAGGTTGAGGAGGAGAAGGGCAGGGGGTAGGATGAGTAAAGGTGCGTTTGTGATTGATGAGGGAGTAGGCACGGATGACCCAGGTAAGGGGTCAGCGGAGGGCACAGGTAAGGTATCCGGGAACACAGGAGGCAGCAAGACTAACACAAAGGGGATGGTAGAGGTAACGATGGAGGACACGGAGACCAAATTAGAAAGTAAAGAGTTAAAGATCAAAAGGCTGCCGTATATGGGTGTCACTAAGCCATTGGGCGCGCATTTAATGCTGACCACTAAGGAACGTATATGGAAAGGGCAATATTGCCTATTTAACTTATTAGATGGCAATTCATCAGGACCAATAAGGACATACCGACACTTTTTGGTAGTGCTTGAGGGCCCTCACACGCACCTCACCCACCGGAAAAGGAAAAAAGATCTCCACCAAGAAGGCCCCATCACAGGTGCCGATCGGGTATTGCACCGCCGACCCGATAAGGAGCAGACCCGATGATGAAGCAAGACACCTAGCTGGCTGGGTGTGTGAGGGTCTTTTTCCGAATGGAGATGATCCCTCTCCCCACGCTGATGTATTCATAGTAGTTATGATGTCCGCACATAGAACTCTATAAACCCTGCATTTTTATGATGGGAACTGCATACCAATATTGTGTAGCATGAGGCCACTGTGTCATATTCATCAGTTGATGTGGCCATGTCACTGGTAGTGACCGCGGGCGCAACGGCGATGATGGCAAAGTATGACATAAAGTCTGCTTTCCGGCTGCTTCCAGTCCATCCAGATGATTGGGACCATTTAGGTATCCATTTTAACGGTCACTGATTCGTGGACTAGGCATTACTGATGGGTTGTTCTATGTCTTGTGCACATTTTGAATGTTTCAGCATGTTCCCGCAATGGTTGTTTACGGAACGGACGGGTCACCAAGGAGTAACACACTACCTGGATGACATCTTTATAGGCACCTCAGACTCCACGGACTGCCAGAACGCGCTGGACATTTTCAGTGACATCATGAGGGAATTGAACATGCATTTGTCACCGGAGAAGACTATGGGGCCCAGCACGGCTCTGTCCTTTTTGGGCATTGAATTGAACTCTCAATTAATACAAGTATGCTTGCAGGGGGACAAAAAGCTGCAAATGTTGGGGCTGCTGGCAACCATGTTGTCAAAGAATAAGGTCACTGTGAAGGAGATTCAGGTGTTACTGGGCCACCTTAACTTTGCTTGTAAAGTTGTGAGAGTAGGGAGGATGTTCTGTAGGCGACTGGGTAGGGCATTATCAGGACAGGGACGTCCGCATCATCATGTGCATTTGTCAGCGGGGGTGAGGGAAGACTTGAGAATTTGGCAGTTTTTCTTGCAGAAACTCAATGGCATCCCCATGATGCGGGAGGGTGACATGGTTTGGGATAGGCAAATATTTTTGGATGCGGCAGGGAGCAATGGCTTTGGGCTGTATTGGCAAGGGAAGTAGTGTGTGGAGCAGTGGCATTCAGAGTGGGTGGGGGGGAGGAGCATAGCCTTCTTGGAATTATTTCCTTTGGTGGTGGCAGTCACACTGTGGGGGGAGCAGCTGGCACATAGACAGATAACTTTCAGAGTTAGAAATTGTGAACTGCCAGTCTGCCAGGGATGAGCAAGTCTTGAAATTGCTGAGGGTGTTTGTGTTGGGCTGCTTACTGCATGATAATGTCTTTTGCACGGTGCATGTGCCAGGTGTGGACAATGACATAGCGGATGCTTTGTCTCGTTCACAGTGGGGGAGATTCCGTGGGCTAGCCAGGAAAGCGGACAGGACCCCAGCCAGAATGCTGCTGCATTTATGGTACGTAGGCAACACAGGATGTTGCAGCTGGTTTTAGGTTCTCTTGTGCAATCAACAAAACGGTATACAGGGCAGCATGGGAGGAATTTTTCCGCTCAGGTACTAAGCGACTGGACTCACCAGCATGCTGATGGGAAGATGTGATTCAGTTTATTCTGGATCTGATCGAGAGGGGACTTTCTAAGGTTACGATAGTGGGGAAATTGGCAGGGATTGCTTTCATGTGGAAATTGTTGTGTGGATATGCGCCATACGCTGGAGAAATCGGGACGCGCATTCTGTAAGGTTGGCCCCACGAATGTGGCCGTGCGACCAGGGTTCGGAACCCCCTGTCTTGGGACCTTTTGGGGAGGGTGCTTCAGATTTTGCCTAGGATATGTACAGACGGTATTGAAGTTTGTCTTTTCTCTACCCTGGTGTCATGGATGTTCTTTGGGGCCTTTCGGGTCTCGGAATTGCTAGGATCAAAATCCGACCAGGGGCTGTTATGGAGCGAGTTGTCCCTTTGCAGGGATGGGATCTGCATTTGGCTTTGGAAGTCTAAGACGGATCAGAGGGGAGGGGTCTCTTTATAAGCTTCCGATCCACAACTGACTTGCCCATGCAGGTGGGGAGCAAGGTGGAGGTCTTTGGCCTTTGACATGGTGGGGTCCGTATTCAGGAATGCCAACAGTGGGTGTGAAAGCTTCCCAGCTTTTGGCAGTGCTGAGGAAGGCGCTGACTGGGCTGGGGATTGAGGGAAAATGTTTTGGGAAACATTTGTTTGGAATTGGGGCAGCGTCAGAAGCGAATAATCGGGGTTGGGGGCGAGGGAACATAATGAAGTTAGGTAGGTGGTCCTCGAACTGCTACCAGCGTTACATGTGCAGCTCAGCTGGGGTGTTTTAGCAAGGTTATGTTGTTTTCATTTTGCTTATTTATGTTTATCATTTCAGGTTCTGTAATGGGTCCCCTCGCGAGGGAGATGAGCATATGGATTGTTGGGCATTCCTTTGTGAAGTTGGCACAGGTTCAGGCCCATGCCAGTTATTTTGGGGACAACCTTGGCTTTAATAAAGAAATGTTTCAAGTTTGTTGGAGTGGAAAAGGGGGTATGCGATAGGAGGAGTTGATACCAGTTTTAAATGGGATTTGGTTGCTGGTAGGTGCCCCAAGGTGTTAGTCATTCATCTTGGAGAAAATGATGTGTTAAACGAGACCGGTTCGACTTTGATGAGAGGTATGAAATGGGATTAGACTTTGATTAGGCGACAGTGGTCGGGTTGTGTTGTCCTTTGGACAGAATTTGTTCCTCGTAGGGTCTGGAGAGGAGCGGTAAATTCAGGGGCAGTGGATAAAGCCAGGAGGAAGCTCAACACAGAGATGGTGCATTTTTGTCGGCCGTTGCGGGTTTTTAGGCTTACTCACAGGGATATCAAGTATGACATGCTGGAATTTTTTATGGGGGATGGTGTCCATTTACCCCGGATGGGCTTGGATTTGTACTTGCTGGAACTTAGGGAAGTCCTGACCAGACTGTTGGAGGTGCAAAGGCGCTAAGGGGGAGTTAGACCTAGGAAGCAGGGGGGCCAGGAAAATGGGGAGGTTACGTTTCCGCCTACCCTCCCGCCTTTTCCTGGGTGGCGGGGTTTGTTGAAAGTTGGCCAAGATTGGCTGTAGTTTTTAGTTACGTTTTGAGAGTTTGTTAGCAGGAGCAGGGAAAGGGTATACAGGTAGGATATGTTTAGATTAGAGGTTTGTTAGTTACAGTTGAATAAAGACAGGTAGGCGTTTGGGTCATGGGAGGTTAGGAGTTGTAAATGCTATATTGTGTGATAATATTGTTATGTAATGTTATTTTGTATTTGGCAGGGGGGGATTTGATGTGGGGATCGTAGGGGTGGGGGGAACAAAGGGGTCAGGTATTATATTTATAGTGAGGTTTCAGTTTTGTGAGGCAGTTGCCAGTGTTAATAAATTGTAATATATACCTGTTTCAATAAAGCAGCCATTTTCACACACAAATTGGTCTTGGTTTGGCTTGCCCCCCTCCCTCCCAAGGTGCATTTGGGGGGCAGCCGAGCACCGTGAGGTCTGCCCCCATGGCAGATTGGGAGGGGGAGGGGCGGGCCGAAGAGTGGCCATTTTGCAATATTTGGGCTGCTTAGGGACTAGCCCAATAGTAGCCCAAAATTATATTTGTAGCCCATTAGGTATATATGGGTTTTTCGCGCTCCCCCAGCCACCTTTTTAGGTTTGGTGACCTGGTAGCTGGGATTGCTGCACATTTTAGGTTTTTGCCCCCGCCTTCCCTCCCTAATTTACGTGTTTTTGGGGGGTTTTGTTATCCAGTTTTTTTTTATAGAGGTGGTTTATTGGAACAGGTTCATAGGGGCTTGATTTGTTGTATATTTGTCGCTTGGAACAGGTGCTGGCGGGGTTGTTGAATGGTGGCCAAGATTGGGTGTAGTTTTTAGTTAAGTTTTGGGAGTTTGTGAGCAGGTGCAGAGAAAAGGTATACAGGTAGGATACGTTTACATTAGAGGTTTGTTAGTTACAGTTGCACAAAGGCAGGTAGGGGTTTGGATCTTGGGAGGTTAGGAGTTGTAAATGCTATATTGTGTAGCATTGTGTAATGATATTGTTATGTAATGTTATTTTGTATTTAGCAGGGTGGGGGTTTTGATGTGGGGATCATAGGGGTGGGGGGGAACAAGGGGTCAGGTAATTTATGCATAGTGAGGTTTTAGTTTTGTGGGGCAGTTGCCAGTGTTAATAAATTGTGATATGCACCTGTTTCAATAAAGCAGCCTTTTTCACACACAAATTGGTCTCGGCTAGGCTTGCCCCCCTCCCTCCCATAGAGTCATTTTACAAACTCAGCAGAGTCTCTTTCAGTTGCAGTAGCAACTTTCGAAATTAGGTCAAGGAAAAATAGTCACAGCAGTAGCTTATGACATTTGAAAAGAAGTAGTCACCAACAAAATATCAGGCAACAACAATCACCTTCAGCAGTAGCTTACAGCAATCAAGTAAAAGAGAGAAAAACACTGCTAAGTGCTCAAGGTATAGAAGTGAAAACAAGAAGACTTGTCTCTTTAGCCGGGAACACGTATTATTATAAACCTAAAAACATATGTATTCATGCTTCTACCGGTGAAATCATGTTGAAACTATCAGGATGAATCCTCCCGATAATTCACTCAGTCACACAGGATGGCATAACAGTATCTAAATTGTTGTAAGCATTCATATGATTGTCACCTACCGATGAGGTTCTCATGAGAACCTCTGCAAACCTACTCTACTAGCTGTTCAGCGCTCCATTGTGTATCAATGAACTATTCGATAAAATGAAACATTCTCTATTCACAATTTCCTAGTTACATCATGAGAATTAAGCTCCTACTGAACATTATTGATTGTAATACACTGTCATTTATTCTAACAATCTGTCCTAAGCATAGAGAAATGAATCCTAAATAGATGAAATCATATTGATGAAATCATATGGTGGGTGAAGCTGAATAAATACAAATTTAAAACAACACATTTCACAGTAAGGATTAAGGTTTAATACAGCTTAGGTAGTATTTTCTAAGAAGACATCTATTTTATTCAAAGGAAAAAGGAAAAAGGAAAGAATAAATAAAGCCTACTGGGGCCTAGCTAAAGTACGATAGAAATCAAAGCTTTCTGCTTAAATAATAATACTGGTCGATAACATTTGCACGTGTATGCAAGGCACATTTGCACTATATTCTCCTTTAATGTACATTCTCCATGTTAAATTCTAGGTAAATGTCAGCTTTAATGTGTGGGTATTTTGATCTAAATATTCTACTTTATCAAAGCTCATTTTCTTAGTGCACTACTTGAGAAAGTACAGCAGGCTTCTTTATCTTACATTGTCGGAACAGAAACAATGTGTTCCCAAACGTCTATGATACATTACTTCAGCTTTTCACAAAACCAGTAAAGGTGAAACTTTCAGAAATGCCATTCTTAAATGTGTAATTGTTAACAAAAGAAAGGGAACATCCTTCAGATCTAACACTCCTCCACAGTGTAGCGTGCTGCTTTTACGACATTATGTTGAAGTACCACGCAATATGGAGTGAAAAGTTATATAGATACAACTCCATTACAATACAATTTAGACACCACTGTATAATTTCGAATAGGCGCAAGGCCTGTTTTTTATTTCTTGCAAAGCGCTTGGCTGCTTTCCCACTTTTAATGACATGTTTCTGCTTAAAAATGTTTCCTGCCTTTCTCTCTCTTAACTACTTATACTTGTGTTGCCCAAACTAATCGAAAAATAAAAAATTCCATATATGAATTTTTGCTAAAACATTGTTTTTTCGGCAATTCAGTCACTGGACACTACAAAAAAACGTGTTCCACCTGAAAATCTCAACTATAAACCCTTGCGAAAATAGTCAATTATCTCAGGTTGGTAAAGAACGAGTATATTTGGATAGTGTAGGACACAACGTCTGGTGCATCTGAGAAGAAAAAAACTGTATGTAATTTCACAGAAACAGATAATAATATCTCGAATCCTATTATGCATCACACCTTTGACCAGACTAGAGAGGGTCTGCAAGCGAATCATAATGTGGTTTCTTATTATCATACAAAAGGCACCAAACGTGGTTGAGTGGACAGAGGGAGGTGTAAAAGTGCCTGGGCTGAAAGATAAATTGAGCACCCTTGTCCAACAGATTTCAGAGTGGGTTGAAATCTATCAGAGCGTGTTGGAAGGGGCAAGCTGAGGCAAAAATAATTTTCTTTTCTACCAGCCATCTTGTAGATAAAATGTCTAACACCCCAGACACTCAACTAAGATTAGGAATACAGACGTAAAGATAGCCCCTCCCTACTCCCTCACCCACACCCAGACGACATTTCTACAGGAAATCAATAATGTCTTGGGAGACTGCAGCAGAAAAAGACCAATTGAACATTTTCCTCAATCTTCAGAGTTATTTCATTTCGTTCGCAAGAGCAGCTCTCTCTCTTGTAGGCCTATCGCCGTTTTTAGCTCCCTCCTTCTTATTGGTCAGCAAAGGGAAACCACGTTGCAATCTATGCTGCGTCCTGGATAGAACGTGGGAATAGGTAAGTGGGTAATTTGTGCAGGTGCTGGGCAGCGACGCTCTTTTTTGGCGATTGGTCTTATTTTTTTTATCACCTAACACTGACCTAGAACAAGCGAGAGAAAAGCAGAAAAGGGCTAAAGAAAGAGCATGGACAAAATAGAAAAACAGAGATAAAGGTAGAAGCATGGATGGCGATGAGGAAGAACCAGCACGAGTGAGACAATAAATGTAGGGTGGTGGATAAAAAAAGAGTCAAGAGGTGGAATTAATACTAGGCATCCTTGGTATTTGACAACCCTGTCAATTAAAGGCACTAGCAATGGGCCACAAAGAAAACGTTTGGACCCTTGGAGTTATTTACATTTATTTATTTACAAATTAGGCACTGGTGCAGTTCACTGTCTGATTTTTAACATAAGCAATACAACCTACTTTTATTCAAGGAAAAAATGTAGTGCGATTTAAAAATGTTGGCTTTTTTAAGCAATGTTTTATTTGCTAAATAGCTAGAATCTGATCTGTTATTAGTAAGTTCAAACTCTCCCCTTGTGGTGTGGTGCTACTGATAGAGCGCGCGAGGCCACCCGACCAATAGTTTTCGCCGTTTCCGGCTTCAGGGCCCATATACTTTCAAATCACCATATACATTAATCAGGTGACTTCACGAGCTCTACCAAGTTGATGTGTGTGTGTTCCCTGCTAATAATTTTCAGTGCACCCGACTTACCATCCACCGATGCGGGTACCTAATGACCACAATGAATCAGGGAGCTAGCTGTAAAAGAAAGGCAGCAAAATACAAACCCAAACAATAACATTCAAATACTGTTTAAATGACCACGGACAACTGGAAGTTTTAAAATGTTTATCTAAAATTCATTATTTTCTTGCATGAGGTACAGTAAAATAAGGCAATCAATAACCAAGATAACGTAAATTATATAGGCATAAAGAAATAATGACAGGGTAATCTTTCAAATGTAATATGAAATGCAGATGGAAAATACTATAAAATCTCAGAAATGTTTAAGCATGGACAGTTTATGCATGAATAACTATGGGAGGGCCTATAAAGAGTAACACGCTTCACTTAAGGTGAATGGGCCTTTGAACAATCTAGGCAATGAAGTTCTAGACCATATCAGAAAATTACAAACTGCAATGCAAAATATAATTTCTAACCAGTGAGAAGACATAGGAACAAACCTTTGAAAAATATGTAATTGATTTTCAATAGTTGCGGAAAGGCATGGAAAATATAACATATGCAATGATGAACTTTATTAAAGCAAAAGTTAGAAATTCAGAAGGTGCAAGATTTAAGAGTTTCAGAGCAATATTTACCTAGAAAGGTGTGGAAACCAAACCCTGGCCACGGGTCAGTTAAGGACAGGAAACCCTCAAGGAAGGATACCCCTCAAAGGACAGCAGGTGCAGAATGGACACCCAGGACAGAACAGGATACCCTCGGAATAGGAGTCAGGACAGGACCCTCAAGACAGGACAGCAAACCCTCAGGACAGGACCCTCTTCAGGACAGGACCGGAACCCACAGTTCGGAAGCAACGCCTGCGCTCCACCCGCTCTGCAGCTATCGATCAAGACCCCGATTGGGTCAGCGAACTCCCAGCTAAGTGCTTTGCCAGCACTTTAAGGTTCAGTAGAACCTCAGTCTATGGTCAAATTCGGACAGAGTGCTTCGCAGCGCTCTGTATCTTCAGTCACCTATTGAGTGCGTTGGGTCAGTGACAGGTCAGCTAAACCAGACAAGTCGGACGGTTCACTAGGTGAACCCAGGGTAGATATACAGTTTGGGGACAGTGTACCACCCCCCAATGTTGCAAAGTGTCAGAATCCCTTAATTTCGATTGGTCCTAAGGTAGGATTTGGGTAACACACCAATCACGACATAGTGTTTCAAGCCTACATTTGCATAATAGGGTACCGCCTAACTAGATTGGGGTTCTCATGAGAACTGGTGCAGAAATACAATGGTAACTTTAACATTGTTGCTCTGTGAGCACATATGATTGGTTCAGCCGAGTTTTCGGGTCGTTTCTCAGGAGCATCTTGCTCATCACTGCCAACTGGCTGTGTTCCATCAGTCAAGGTCTGTCATGCCTCGGCAAGTCGCGCAGGCGCAGAGGGACCTCCAAGATGGTTCTCGGCACAGACAAAACCCCATTCCCCGCGGTACATGAAAAGTAAGCGAAAACAAATTAATACATAGTAATGTCATTATGAAAACACACCACAGGATTTATACTTTTAACTCATCATCAAGAAATAAAACTATTGCGTTTAAATGTTAGCCACATTGATACAGTCACAAAAGCAGTGGCACGAGCAGTACCACATGATAAGCACAGCTATGAATTACGCATGCGCATAACTTTCCCTCCACTTCTGCAGACGCGTCAGGACACGTGAGTGTGGCTGACGCATGCGCAGTAACTAAATACAAGCGGCGGCCATTTTAGATGACTCGAGTAAATTATTTTAGTAAAACACATGTGCAAGCTTCACGATCCTTATCCAAACTAAACATAAATGTTAGTAGAACATACACTTGTTACCGTATTACACATAAACGAGGTTCTTGACTTCGGCAAGCCGCAAAATATGCGAAGCTTTGCTTCATCAATCCCCTCTTTGATGATATTTACTATCATCACAAATTATAATGGAACCAGATGCCAACTTTCTTTCACACTTTATAAAGTTCTATCTCTTCCAGCAACCGTTCTAACTTTTCTCTCTCAGTTTTAGTAGGGTGAGAAGTCTTCACCTTTTTGTATATCTGATCATTCACTTCCTCTAATTCAATCTCATCCACACTTCGTTTCACTCCTCTTGCATTTACCTCGTGCTTTTTGGTGCGCTTGCGGTATTTACAGCACAAGAAAATGGAAAGTATAATAAGACCTATAATACCAATTGGCATCAGAATTTTGAACAATAAGCTTTTACCTATGCTAGCAAGCCAATGACCTACATTTGAGAGACCATCTACCAGTCTCTTCCAGGCACTATCAACCTCGAGTGGTTTGAGTTCTTTTGTCAAATTAGTAATGTTTTTCACATATCTTTTGATCTGTATACTTTTATCCGGAATATAAGTGCAACAATGTTGCGCCTTCAACATCCGGCAGACTCCGCCCTCTTTCGCTAATAAGGTGTCAAGAGCAAGTCGATTCTGCAAAACCATCGATCTGATCGCAACCATTTCAGTATTGACCAGCAGAAATCCATGAGCTGTTTCAGTAGACAGCACATCCACTATAGTAGACAATTTGCAAATTCTGTGAGTGTTCAGAACCACTCCCACTCCAGGTATCAGTGCACTGAAAATACTACCCATAATTTCACCTATACTTTCTCTTTTACTACGCACTAAGCCATTAGTATCTTCATTGCTTCCAGCTTTCCCATTCACATGGTATATTTTCGGGAAGACAATACCAAAGTAGCAGCTTCCATACCAGTGATCCGGCAATTTGAAATAAGCCTTGTCCCCACAAATATAATAAATTCCAGGAAACACAGGCTCTGACCCATTTTTGAAACCCCAACCTCCAATTACCTTGTAATTATGTTTGCATTCACTGGAACCAATGAAAACATTATTATAATAGCTAGTCTTCTCGCGGTGAAGACATAGCTTGCCTTTCTTTTCAAAATCCAGCAACAGAGCAGGACCCGCTCCACCAGATGAGGTGCCTTCCATGTTCTCTGCCCACTTTGGCTTTTTCTGACTTTCGTCATTAGCCTTCTTTTGAATTTTAATTCTTCTTTTCTCTGCCATGTTCAGGAACATCTTTTCCTGCTCACGCAAAGAACAAGTCAAGTTATCTCTGTGTGCGTCTGCTATGTCAATGTTACCTATAGTCAGAAAGTAGTCTCCCATATATCATCCCCACCTTCCATTTCCAAGGGGTCGGGGAGCAAAGTGGCAGGGTTCAGAATACCGCACCTAACAATGCTTACATTTGCTGCACCCACAAGAATCCTCTCGTATTTAGTCAGCCGACTAGGGGTGAGATACTGCGTTTTAGTTCTGGTCAATAGAATTACTACTCCATGCGAAACATACACAGTCACAGGATGTCCCATGACAATGGACTCACTTTGTTCTAAACTTGCACAGGTAGCAGCTACCGCTTTCAGACAGCCTGGTAACCCAGCAGCTACTGGGTCCAAAGTGGCAGAGAAATAGGCCACAGGCCTTCTGGTCGTGCCATGTTCTTGAGTCAGGACTGACAATGCGCAATTATCGCGAGTGTCACAGAATAAGGCAAATTCTTTGGAATAATCTGGCATTCCCAACGCAGGAGCTGTACACAGACAGTTTTTCAGTCTTGTGAAAGTCATTAGGCTTTCATCGTCCCACTCTACAATATCTGGCATTCCTCTCGTGGTCATTTTTATCAAGGGCCTGACTAAGGCTGCAAATCCCAGAATCCACTGCCTGCAGTACCCTAATACACCCAGGAACATTCTGACATCTTTTTGAGTACGGGGCAACTGCATCTTTTGAATTATTCTCACTCTTTCTGATGTGACTTTTCTGACACCCTTTTCTATCTGGTGTCCTAGATATTTCACTGATTTCGCACAGAACTGTAGTTTGTCAGGGGCCACTTTATGCCCTTTCTCACACAGATGATTTAGGAGGGCAATGGTGTCAACTACACAGTCCCTATGACTTTTAGACGCCAGTAGAAGGTCGTCTATGTACTGCACTAACACAGAGTTCCCAGGTAAGATCAAAGTCTCTAGACATTTTTTCAAGATCTGATTAAAGATAGAGGGGCTCTCTGTATACCCTTGAGGGACCCGGTTCCAACAATACACGTGACCCTCGAAGGCAAAAGAGAAAAGAAATTTGCTGTCGGGGTGCAGGGGTATCGAAAAGAATGCATGACATAAATCAATCACAGTGAACCATTCAGCATCCCAAGGAATCTGGTACAATATCACTGCAGGGTTCGGGACAATAGGGCAGCAAGGAACTACAATTTTGTTAACCTTTCTCAGGTCTTGCACTACCCTATACTTGCCACTAGGCTTTTTGATGCCCATAATCGGTGAGTTGCATGGGCTGCTCATCACTTCCTGTATGATGTCTCCTTCTAATAATTTTTGTATTTCCAGAGTGACACCTGCTTTCACTTCAGCATTCATTCGGTAGGGCCTAGTGTTAGGATATACTGCATTGTCCTTGATGGCTATCTGTATGGGGTCCACATCTTTCATCAACCCCACATCTTTTCCAGTGAAATCCCACACCTCTGGCTTTACTGCTTCCTGGAGTTCTTGGGGCAAGTCCTGCAGGGTCAATCTTTTAATTTCTGAGTCAGGTCTAAGTAACAATAATTTATAAATGCCATCTTCATCTGGGGTCTGTATTTCAACACCTTTTGGTGTGCAAAAGATGGTACAGTTCATTTTGCACAGCAAATCACGACCCAGTAGATTCACTGGACTGGTGTCACAGACGACAAATCTATGCATCTGTTTAAAATTTCCAATTGAAATCTCCATTGGTTCGGTAACAGGAGTACTAATCAATTGATTAGATACACCCACTACTTGGATATTTTCTCCCGAGAGGGGTAGGTTTGGAACGTCCACTGTTCTTACAGTAGAACGGGTAGCGCCAGTGTCCAACAGAAAGGTGACATCATTTCCGTCAACCTTTCCTTCAATATATGGTCCAGACTGGTCTACCGGCAAGGAAGCGCCAAGTACGCACTCCTCGTCCTCCCCTCTCAGGCCCCGTCAGTCCTGATCATTACAAAGGAAGGTATCATTTAGCAGATACTGCGAAGGTGCTGTATTTCTGTTCTCCCCGCTTTCCCAAACTTCTATCTCCTCACCCTCTGCCTGTCTTCCCCTGTATACCTGTTTGGGTGCTCGAGGCACCTGAACTGTTTTTACCTGGGGTTGAGTCTTTCTTGGTCTTTCTTTCTGCGTCTATGGAGTTAAATCAGGAGTTTTTGCATTATCATCTAATAATTGGGGACACTCGTTACGCCAGTGTCCAATTTCGCCGCACTGATGGCAGGGAAATTTCTTCATAGCCTCTTCCCTGCTAAATTTGGGCCGGGGCTTTCCTCCACCCCCTCCCCCAGGACTTTTGTTCTCAGCATTCTTAACCATGTTACTCAATTGTTTTTCCTGCTGTTCTGCGAGCTTCACCTGAGCCCACATCACCTTTTCCTTAAGGGCCTTTTTCTTTTCTGCCATCTCGTCCTCGCAGTACTTAGCGTACCGCAGGACCTCATCCATTTTCTTAGTATGCCAACAGATTTTATTATCTTTTATCCACTGACAAATTTCAGGTCTTAAACCATTTACAAACCTGTAAATAAAGTGCGTCATGTCCTTCAAATCGATGTTATCAATACCACTGTATGTTTTAAATACCTGCAATAACCTCTCATAGAAGGAGTGCACTGTCTCGTCCCTTTCCTGTGTTGTTCTATCTATTTTTGTCCAATCAGTTTCTTTTGCGGGCACCTTTTCTTTCAAATGCTGAATTACCTGCTCATATTTTCGCATGACATCCTTTGATGGCTCCCCTGTTTCCTTATTTCTTGGGTACTCCTCACTGGGCCAGTCTATGGCTATTTTACACTGGGTCCACAAATCTACCGGAACCACAATGTCGAAAAACCCATCCAGGTCTTTCCACAGACATTTCTGTACCTTCACGAACCTCTCCACCTGCCTGTACCAGTCAACTGGTTTCTCTCGTAATTTTGGAAAATCGTTCGTGAAGGACACAATATCCTGCCTAGACCAGGGGACATGCACATATTTCCCTCCTGGAACTTCGCGCATGGGGCATAACTGCTCAGGTTTTTCTACCTCCCTTAAAGCAAATTCAGGAGTCACTTGTCGGGAGCGAACCTCTTCCCTCTTTTTCGCCCACCTGCTTCTCCATCTTTCCACATCTCCCCATTTCTGCAGTACCCCCATTAATTCTTTAATCTGCAGCTTTTTTCCCGCCACATTCAGGTGCTCTATATCTTTGTCTGAGAAGTCTGCTCTGTACGGTTTCTGTAAGGGCTTGGATTTTGAGATATCTACCCCCATACTAACTGCTGTTTCGGTCAGTTTTTCGTGGAGCACTCTGGTGTTCCTTGTAAAGCTTTTACATATGAACGACAATTCTTCTTCAGAGTAAGTGTTCAATCGATCCAACCCCACATTCCCTGCCATTAATTCTTCTATTTCTACCCTCAGCTTGTAGAGGTCCAAAGGTTTCGTTTGTGGAGTTTGTTTTTCTAATTCAAGACTCCAACTCTCAATTTCATCCGGAGTTACCAGAGAGACATTCCTAGTACCTGTTGCTGTCTCTAATTTAATTTCTTTTGTATTAAAAATGTTATATCTCTGCTGCAATCCCTTTCCGGTCGGTTTGTTTGGCAAGTCCAAGAACGCAACTTCAGACTCGCACTCACTGGACTGATCATCTATGATTATCGGTTCCTGTCTCGGGGGTGCCATGACTGGGGTCATAACTGGAGTAATCGGATTTCCCTGACCATTTCCGTATAACGGGACCACCGGTCCAATAGTTACTGGAATAGTCAATGCCTCAGGACTGGTATTTAACTGGGAGATTTTCTGAATTATTTCTGTCCTTTGTCTAGTTAGAGCCTCTTGCTCTTTTTCCACTAGTATCCTTCTTAAAGTTGTGTCATGTAATATCTGTGGGGTCAATGGAGGAGTAAAACTCGGGGCAGTAGGATGCGTTTCACTTGGTCCTCCACCATAATTTGGTTTCGGGAATAAAGTCCCAGTATTAAAGGACCTGCGCTCTTCCCCATATGGAGGTTGAACAAAAGGCAGTCCTGAATTCGATGGTTTCTCTTCGCTTTCATACAGGGGTCTGGGAAGGAACATTTTTGTACGTGAGTAATTTTCTTCCTGACCTACGGGCACTTTGGGATATATATCCCTTGTTTCCGTCGGTTCGGGTTTCTCAAAATAGGGTAACCCTTGACCACCCCCTCCCAGTCCTAGGGACCTGTCTTCTTCCTTGAGGAAGTGGCGTCGGGGAGCATCTCCTACACTGGAAGGACGGGTTCCCTCATTATAAGGTGGCGGACTTCTGGTACAAATGTCATCTATCAATTCATCATCTGATTCCCCCGGGGCCCCCCAATGCTTACACTTTTCAGTACTTTTCTCACCCGCTACAGGGTTATGACATGCCGGCATCATGGGGAACAGACCCTCAACAATCATGCTCTGCCTCCACTGTTTCATCCTTTTATCCCTGGACTCCTGTTTCTGCCTGGGGTACCACTTGGATTATAAGTAGGGGGGTAGACCCAGTTAACGTTACGGGGACCTGGGTTAGCTATGGACCACTTGGTCAAACCCTTGTCCATTCGGGGTCTTTCTCTTTCAAAAGCCTCAATCTCCCATTCCTCTAATGCCTCATACTGCGTTAGTCTCGGTCTGGGATGCAATTCGTTCATCCGAGTCCTTAAATTAAATAGGATCCTACCATTGAAAGTACCATCTAACGGAAAAGCCAATACTCCGTCATCTTTTGTGTACTTCACCCAATTCTCCAACCACACACAGGTATTGTACCCTCGGTCAAACATCATGAATGAGGCAGGAGTATTAGGTGGTGGGACAAGAACACCTTCTCTAGATTTAATCGGTTTGTCCGTTTTAAAATAATTTTTCACCTTACTTATAAGGGACATTTTTCTCTTTGTTCCGTACATAATATCGTATCTATTAGTCTTCCACTGATCCCTTTCAAACCCTAGGTGCCTTGGATCAGGTCGAGTTCCTGTAGTCTGCGAGTGCCACATACGACTTCTCCGCTAAACTTTGTTTACAAACTACCTCCAATCAGAACGCACTTCAGAAATTCGTGCAACCAAATGGGTGCGCGACTCTAAATAATCTCGGCCAATGGGTGCGCGGCCCCTTCGTGAGATAGTTCCCACGCTCCGGCGCTCACCCCTCCTTTACAAACTCAGCTCCGCTACCCACCCGCTGCTTCCACCAATCCCAGCGCGGCACAGAGTGACGTCAGAGACGCTTCGCGGCTGACCCCCTCCCTTCACAAGGTAACGGAAACTTTCTTTCTTTTAAAGTGCTCAGTGCTTGGTTATTTTACGACAAATACACATTCGCCACAGTGCTCAAGTGTCTAGACAGAGAAAGAATTGTTTTACTGCAAGTAAACTACTTCCATTTACTTTTCACTCGCTGCGGGCAGATCTCTTCCGCCTACCCTTCACTCTAGCATCGGTGAACCTGTTATTCCCCTAAACTCATCCACTTCTTTCCGGGATATAATCCGAGTTTAAGGTTTCTCAGCGGACCCCTCTGCTTTCACGCTAGCTCCGAGGAACCTGCTACTCTTCCGATGTGACCCTTACTAGGTTACGCCACTATGGGAATTTTGCCAATGAACCCCGTTACTGTCATTTATTCACACATGTATTCAGAAAAACCCTAGTTAGTGCTTCCCGGTTATCCTAACCTGCACCTAACTTTCCTCGAGCCTGTGACCTCAGGACAATGGATTCTATTCACCACTTGCCCTTTCAATTCCCCGGGGAGTTCGGACAACATGAAACGATACGGTTTACAAATGCATGGATTAGTACATATAACAATATAAGAACAAGAATAATAACAATGCAAAAATTCATGAGTTTCAGCAGCGTATTCACAAGAGAATGATCAGGTCTCTTAGAACAGCCGCTCTTCTAGCAGCATCAATATACTAGCAGCTTCCGACTCAACTAGTCCAACTAATCCCTGCCTTTCTCTCAACTAGTCCCTAACCATCCTCTAGCTACCAGAAAACTGATAGAGCGCGCGAGGCCACCCGACCAATAGTTTTCGCCGTTTCCGGCTTCAGGGCCCATATACTTTCAAATCACCATATACATTAATCAGGTGACTTCACGAGCTCTACCAAGTTGATGTGTGTGTGTTCCCTGCTAATAATTTTCAGTGCACCCGACTTACCATCCACCGATGCGGGTACCTAATGACCACAATGAATCAGGGAGCTAGCTGTAAAAGAAAGGCAGCAAAATACAAACCCAAACAATAACATTCAAATACTGTTTAAATGACCACGGACAACTGGAAGTTTTAAAATGTTTATCTAAAATTCATTATTTTCTTGCATGAGGTACAGTAAAATAAGGCAATCAATAACCAAGATAACGTAAATTATATAGGCATAAAGAAATAATGACAGGGTAATCTTTCAAATGTAATATGAAATGCAGATGGAAAATACTATAAAATCTCAGAAATGTTTAAGCATGGACAGTTTATGCATGAATAACTATGGGAGGGCCTATAAAGAGTAACACGCTTCACTTAAGGTGAATGGGCCTTTGAACAATCTAGGCAATGAAGTTCTAGACCATATCAGAAAATTACAAACTGCAATGCAAAATATAATTTCTTTTTTTTTTTTGTTTTTTTTTTTTTATTTCTCTTTTTTTTTTTTTTTTTTTGCCCCCATCCCCGCTCCCCGGTGGGGCAGGGACGGGAGGGGGAGGCTCCCGTGCCGCAAGGGCACGTGGTGGAGGCAGCCTCCCGCAAAATATAATTTCTAACCAGTGAGAAGACATAGGAACAAACCTTTGAAAAATATGTAATTGATTTTCAATAGTTGCGGAAAGGCATGGAAAATATAACATATGCAATGATGAACTTTATTAAAGCAAAAGTTAGAAATTCAGAAGGTGCAAGATTTAAGAGTTTCAGAGCAATATTTACCTAGAAAGGTGTGGAAACCAAACCCTGGCCACGGGTCAGTTAAGGACAGGAAACCCTCAAGGAAGGATACCCCTCAAAGGACAGCAGGTGCAGAATGGACACCCAGGACAGAACAGGATACCCTCGGAATAGGAGTCAGGACAGGACCCTCAAGACAGGACAGCAAACCCTCAGGACAGGACCCTCTTCAGGACAGGACCGGAACCCACAGTTCGGAAGCAACGCCTGCGCTCCACCCGCTCTGCAGCTATCGATCAAGACCCCGATTGGGTCAGCGAACTCCCAGCTAAGTGCTTTGCCAGCACTTTAAGGTTCAGTAGAACCTCAGTCTATGGTCAAATTCGGACAGAGTGCTTCGCAGCGCTCTGTATCTTCAGTCACCTATTGAGTGCGTTGGGTCAGTGACAGGTCAGCTAAACCAGACAAGTCGGACGGTTCACTAGGTGAACCCAGGGTAGATATACAGTTTGGGGACAGTGTACCACCCCCCAATGTTGCAAAGTGTCAGAATCCCTTAATTTCGATTGGTCCTAAGGTAGGATTTGGGTAACACACCAATCACGACATAGTGTTTCAAGCCTACATTTGCATAATAGGGTACCGCCTAACTAGATTGGGGTTCTCATGAGAACTGGTGCAGAAATACAATGGTAACTTTAACATTGTTGCTCTGTGAGCACATATGATTGGTTCAGCCGAGTTTTCGGGTCGTTTCTCAGGAGCATCTTGCTCATCACTGCCAACTGGCTGTGTTCCATCAGTCAAGGTCTGTCATGCCTCGGCAAGTCGCGCAGGCGCAGAGGGACCTCCAAGATGGTTCTCGGCACAGACAAAACCCCATTCCCCGCGGTACATGAAAAGTAAGCGAAAACAAATTAATACATAGTAATGTCATTATGAAAACACACTACAGGATTTATACTTTTAACTCATCATCAAGAAATAAAACTATTGCGTTTAAATGTTAGCCACATTGATACAGTCACAAAAGCAGTGGCACGAGCAGTACCACATGATAAGCACAGCTATGAATTACGCATGCGCATAACTTTCCCTCCACTTCTGCAGACGCGTCAGGACACGTGAGTGTGGCTGACGCATGCGCAGTAACTAAATACAAGCGGCGGCCATTTTAGATGACTCGAGTAAATTATTTTAGTAAAACACATGTGCAAGCTTCACGATCCTTATCCAAACTAAACATAAATGTTAGTAGAACATACACTTGTTACCGTATTACACATAAACGAGGTTCTTGACTTCGGCAAGCCGCAAAATATGCGAAGCTTTGCTTCATCACTACCAATGTACCAAATCGGAATGCAACAGAATAGTAGTGCATGTGGCCCCCACTGGCTTGTTATGTTGTTGACACTAAAATAAAAGGAGAAGACGGGGTGAAGTCTCCTACTGGGGGAGTAGTCTTCTAACTGCACCAGTGCTATTGGTCACATCTTCTGGGCAATGGCCACGGGACACTTTCAGGGAATCAAATCCCAGCTCAGCCAAGGAAGTTGGCTATCGGAATACAGCGTTCTGATGTATATGCTGTGCTGGTTTACCTGGAGCCTATACTAGGAAGCTAAGCAGGCAGGAATTTGTGGTAAAAAGCATTTGCGCGTTAAAAGCATTAGCCACGCAAGAGTTCACTTTTTAAATGCACTGTGCTTTTGTTGCAGTGCATAGAAGGCTTATGTTTGCAGCCTTGGAGTATCTGAAACAACACAAGTAGAAAAAAAGAAAAAATATTATTGTAATCAACTACAGCATGTCACTTGGAGAGAGATTTTTCAGGGAAGAGATCACGACTACACCTGATATGTTGAACATTTATCTGTGCATGCTAAGGTAGGGGTCCACTGCAAACCCCCAGAAATATTCTCATGTATAATCACTTTGCCCCTGTAGAAGGGGAGGGGAGTTAGTTTACCCTGTATAATATCATGACAGCACTTTTGAGATTTATGAAATACTTGCTTGCTATGCTGAATGTAGTGATAGTAGGCATCAAGGGCCAAATGTAAGACCCTTTCATTTAGCACCTTACAATTTGCCACTCATTGTGAGTAACAAATCACAAGGCACTAAATGAAATGTATAACAGTGTTATTACACTCTTTTGCGATTCCCAGTGGGGTTGCAAATTGCGAGATTCAATAATATTAATGAGCCTCTTGCAATTGCGAGCCCATTGTGCATGCCAACCCTCGCAAGGATTGTGGCCTGCCGGGCTCAGCAGACCATCATGTCTAGGACTGCTTTTTAATAAAGCAGCTTTTTAAAAAAAAAACTGCAGCCCGTTTTCCTTAAAGGAAAACGGGATGCATTTTAAAACAAATGAAATTAAACGTTTTTGTGGAATTTTTTAAGGGCAGGCAGTGGTCCCTGGGACCACTGCCTGCCCTTAAAAAATATTTTTAGAAACAGTCACAAAGTGGAAGGGGTCTCCTGGGGACCCCTTCCAAATTGCGACTGCATTACCACCCTCTTGAAGAGGATGAAGAGGATGGTAATATGCAAGTGTTTTGCAACCACAATTGCGGTAAAAAAATATTCACATATAGCATTGCAGACGCAATGAGGAAGAGAACTCCCCTTCCTAGTTACGATTCCCAATTCTTAAAAAGCGAGTCACAAATAATTTGTGACTCGCTATTTAGGAATTGTACATGGACAACAGTGATTTTGCATGCGCAAACAGGTCGCAAATCCGTTTGCGCATGCAAAAGCACGTTCTACATCTGGCCGCCTCTTTGTTATTGTGGCAAGTATACTGCATACTGGAGCATGCTAGTTAAAAGAAATACTTTTAACTTTTCTCGTCTCTCTGCCAAATCTTATTGTGGACAAGTATGAGTGTGAGAGTGAAAGGGTATATCATGTCACTGCGATTCCTGAGAGGGTCAGGAGTGTTTTGTTCTGTGATGTCTAATCAGTTTTTCCTCTGTGAGTGAGTAGAAGGGTAAGTGAGATACTATAGCTAGTTGGTCCAGGCTCATGGGTACGAAGGTGGTAGGATGACTCAGACTCTATGCAACCCCACTATATGCCACTCCACTTTATATCACAACACTGTACGCCAGTAAACTCAATGTTATTCCACTCTCCTCCACTCAACTGTATGCTACTCCACTGTATGCCACTCCACTCAATGTCACTCCTTTCGATACCGCTACACTCCACTCTATTCTCTTGTACCACATTCCACTCTACAACACTTCACTCTATTGTATTCCAATCTACAACACTCCACTCTATGCCTGTCTAGTCTACGCTATTCCACTGTACCACTACACTGTTCTTCACTCCACTCTACGCACCTCCAGTGGATGTCCCTCCACTCTATGCTATTCCACTCTACGCCATTGCCCTGTACACCAATCCATTCTACGCTATTCCACTGTATGCTGCCCCACTGTACAACACTCCAGTCTATGCCCTTACATTGTATGTCAATACACTCCACACTATTCCATTGTACGCAACTCCAATGTACGATACACCACTCTAAGATATCCCACTCTATGCTCTCCCACTCTATGCTGCTCCACTCTATGCCCCTCTACTCTACCCGACTCCACTATATGCCGTTCTAATCTGTACCTCTCCTCTTTGCGCGATGCCATTCTACGCCACTCTACTCAATGCCACTCCCATCTATTCCACTGCACTGTACACTACTCCACTCTAAGCTACTCTACTCTATGCTATTCCACACTATGCAACTCCACTATGAACTTTTCCCCTCATCGGCACTCCACTCTACACCACTTAAATGTACAATATTTAACTCTTGTTCTACTTCTTCTTGTTCTACTGTATGGCACCATAATGTACCTCGTTCCACTGTCCGCTGCTCCACTCTATGCCATGCCATTCCACTCTATGTCACTCCACTGTACAGTACTTCACTTGACGCTACTTCACTCTGCACCATTCCGTTGTATGCAACTCAACTCTATGCCACTCCACTCTATGGAATTCCACTCTATGCCACTCAACTGTATGCTATTCCACTGTACCCCACTCAACTGTAAGTTATTCCACTCTGTGGCACTCCACTATGTGCCACTCTACTATACGTTATTCTAATCTATGACACTCTATTCTGACATTCCACTCTACGCTATTATACTTAATGCCATTAGTTGTACCTCACTCCACTGCACGCTATTCCGCTCTATGCCACTGTACTCTACCCTACTCCATTGACTGCTATTACACTATACCACACTCCATTCCATGCCACTTCATTCTTTGCTACTCCACTGTATGCTAATCTTCTGCCTGACGCTCCACTCTACGCCACTGTACTCTACAGAGCTCTACACCACTCAACTCTACCCTATTTGACTTTGTGCCACTCTGCTCTTCCCTACTACACTGTACACCACTCCACTGTATGCTGTTCTCCTTTATGGCACTCCACTGTACACTAGTCTGCTGTACCCCACTCCACTCTACTGCACACCATTCCAGTCAATGACACCCCACTGTACGCAGCTCCTCTATTAGCTACTTCACTGTACACCACTCTAGTGTATGCCACTCCACTGTATGCTATTCCATTGGTCGCCACTTCACTTTATGACACTCCACTCTATATTATTCAACTGAATGCCAATCAACTGTACACCACTCCACTCACTGGCACTGTATGCCACTACACTCTCAATATTATATGCCACTTCACTGTAGCACACTATCACACTCTAGTCTGCTCAACCCCACTCCACTGCACAGCACTGTAGTCCACTCTATATCACTATGTTTTGCTCCACTCCAAAACAGTTTCACGCATTCTGCAACAGGCATACTACTCTACTATACAACATGCCACTCCACTTTACTCTATAAAACTTCACTCCTCTATATACTACACAACTATAGTGTGAAACACTGCACAGCACTATGCTATATGAGATGCCACTCAACTTTATGACACTTTAGTCCACTCTATGCTATGCTACTAAATTCAACTACACTTTATGACAGTGCAGCCTACTGTACACCACTGAATGACACTCCAATGTACCTTGCTCCACCCTACAACACTCTACTGTATTCTATAAAACTGCACTCTACAAAACACTATACTACACTCGGCGGTGTATGACACTGTACTACACTGTATGACCCTGCAGTGCTCTGTACAAAACTACTCCACTCTATGCCATTTTACAACCCTCTACTCAACTCTATGACATTTATCCACACTCCACGATACTCCACCGCACGACACTACAGTTGATGATACTCCACTTGAGAACACTCAAATGTAATGTCGAACTTTCCACTTCACTGTACTACATGTACCTAGACTCTACAACACTCCACTCCAATATATGACACACCACTCCACTAAATAACACTTAACACCACAATATGCAACAGTACTTCACTCCACTGCATTCCCTTCCACAACACTAGACTCTAAGACACTCCACTGTACGACACTGTCAAATACTATACAATACAGTGACTTAATTGAATGACACTTGACACTATGATTTGAAACACATTGTTATCAATAAATAAAAACGTTTTATATGTGTTAAAAACCCAAAGGTTAAATCTAAGTTATAGTTAGGAAAACTTTATTTTTTCTTTATATATAAACCCAGTTTAAATATGCAAACTGGAGAAATTATAAGGTTGTAGTTATAACTTGAAATGTTAAATCATGCAGCACTAAATAGAACTTACATTTATAATTTATGCACCACCTTCAAATTACTTAATATTGTGCACCTCCATACAAATTCTTCTCGCATCAAATGCAACATTACATTAACTATAATGTAATTTTATTTATTTATTTATAACTTGCCACTCTGCTATGCACTGCATGCTGGAAAAATATAATGTTTCAGATGACATAAGTCTTCTGATGAATTCTATGATTTCACATGCTATAAGTTACATAATATGCAAGGGTATAACAAATGCATAGAGAAGCAGCAAGTATAGTTAATGTAGTGCGGCGGTTGATGCAGGAAGAATGTGTGCTGAGGTGTGTGACATCTAGTAAATGGAAGGTGGTGCCCACATTCTAAATGTAAATTCTATCTAGTGGTACTTAAATTAAAAATATAAGTTATAACTCTAACTTTATAATTCTTCCAGTTTGCAGAGTGTAAGTTGGCTTTGTGTATATAGAACAAATAAAGTTTTCCAAACTATAACTTCACTTTATCGTTTGGTTAAAAAAAGAAACTGTGTGTGTGTGTGTGTGTGTAATTAATTTAACAAAAACAGCATTAAGTGAGGATGAGAGAAAAATGTTGGCACTGGGTTTATCATTCAGCCCCAAATCCAACTTTGATTATGCTGAAACACATATGGATTTTTTCAAGTTTGTGCGAAAGTTGAAATTACGGAAATTTCATCTGACGCAAAGCACGCAAAAACGTAAGGCCAATGAAGTGCCAATGGCAGTAACTGGCAGCCCACTGCCTTGACGGCAGGGGATATAGGGCTGTTGAGGGGTCTGGAGAAACTCCACAATGAAAATATCGAAAGAGAAGTGGTTACCAGTCAAGATTATCCACTGCTGGGAGGCACAACAAAGACCTCATTTAAATTCAAATCAACCTTTTGTCCGATCATGATGAAAGACAATCTCGATGTATTTAATGACAAAGTGACAAGTGAGCTGAAAAAATTGCATTCATCAACCATCCGTGCTCTGAAGAAATACAGCAAACAGGACAACCTCTACTATCAACTTATGAGGAAATTACAATCAGATGATAGCATTATTATTCGTCAATCTGATAAGGGGGCAATGTGGTGCCCTGGGCATGGGACCTCTATATGGTGGAAGCCCTCAATCATCTAAATAATAGGGATTGCTTCAAAAGGAGCACCATCAAAATTTTCAGAAACACATGGCATGAATTTCACAGTAAGTTGCTGGCAAGGAAAACAGCGGGATTACTGAGTATTGAAGAATTAACATTTTTGAAGACAGATCATTCATTGATCCCTGTGGTATACTTTGTACCTAAAATCCATAAGGGAATATCCAAACCACCAGGAAGGCCCATCTTCTCGGCCCAAGAGAATCTGATGGAGAATGCTTCCTGGTATGTTGACTCGTTCCTCCAAGAGCATGTGAGACAATTACCATCATATGTACAAGACACAGGAGAATATTTAAGGAAGATAAATGAAATTGAGTGGGCGGAGGAGTTTATGCTCATCTCCCTTGATGTCACAGCTTTATACGCCAGTATACATCATCACGATGAGGTTAAAGCTGTTAAGCATTATTTGAGTACCAAACCAATGTATTTATACATGCATAATAGAATGTTGAGCACAATGATTACAATGTGTCTTGAAAACAACTATTTTCTATTTCAAAATTAAGTGTTTCAACAGGTGAGAGGGGTTGCCATGGGGGCTTGCTTTTCCCTGAGCTATGCTTAATTGCATAATGGGTTTTGGGAGTAGCGGATCCTCTTGGCGGCTCAATGTGAAACAGTTTTGAAGCATGTTATATGTTGGTGCAGATTTATTGATGATCTGTTCATAATTTGGAAAGGAAATGATGAAAGTGCTTGGAACTTTATCGAACAGATTAATGTCCACAATTTAAATTTGGAGTTCACGACTCAAATGAGTAAAAAAATCTATAATCTTTCTGGATGTTGAAGTATATATTGAAAACAATAAATTGGAAACTAAAATGCATAGGAAATCCACTGCAGGCAATTCGGTGTTGCACGCCTCGACTCATCATCCTAAGCATGTTATCCACAGCATTCCCTATGGGGAAATGCTACGGATACACAGGATTTGCAGCATGAACTCTAAATGTTATACGGTCCAATATGAAAGCAGTGTTAGATTCAGAGCCAGAGGGTACTCGGAGGAAGGGCTTAACAATGCCATAGATAAAGTGAATAAGATTGATAGAGCAATGGCATTAGCGAATAAAAATCAAAAAGCCTCTTTGGTACCCAATTACAAGGGGGCTGTGTGGACATTGTGTGGTGAACTTGAAAATATGGACCTGTCAGTTCAGTTGAATGTTCCATGAACTATTACAATGGAAAATGGCATTAAGCAGAATGGGGAAAGGGTTGACATTTAACTGTGGATCTAAAATGTGAAAAAGAAAATTATATATAAGTGGTATGTTATTAAAGTGACATTTCCCAAATTAGAACTATGTTTAGAAGTGGTGTGTTCTTAAAAAAGAGTGGAAATTGTTTTTGTAATATATTATTGAACTCCTATATGGATCCGTGGTGCTATCTCGTTTGTGCACGGTGGAATCGCGATTCCCAAAAATTCTAGAAGCAGTTTGAGCACTTTTTGGAATTCAGTTGGTAAGGCTTAATATGTCAAACCAACAGAAATATGTTTTACAATGTGAAATAATGTAGGAAGCAATGTGATTTGTTACTTACATTTATTTGTGTGGAGAAAGAGAGGGAAACTTTGCCATTACTGGTTTTGCCTTGCTTAGAGCAGTGCAGTCAATTTAGTGTGTGCATAAGAAACATTTTTCAGAGTTTCTCTTATTTCATATTCTACAAATCAATTTGGAAGGTGAGTTATAAACATGTGAGGTGTATTATATGTTAGTTTTATTTTTCTAGCTAAATGATTAATCAGGAACTTTGATGTTTAATATACATTATTAAATGTAGAGATGTTTATTGTAGTATGTTTTATAGTAGTTAAATGTTGTTTAAAATAGATTCTGTATATTATTATGTGTATATTGATATGGTTTAGTGGTTATGGTAGTTTGTTTTAGTGTGTAGATATGTAGATTTGTAGTATACCGCATAATTTTAGTTGTTGCTTTAAATTTGGGGGTGGAGTCTATCAAGTTTTAAGGTTTGCATGGGCTTCTATCTCAAATATGTTTCTACTTGTATATGTATTTTCATAAGTCTTATACATTTGAAGATGCATGATGTATAACAAAGTGGCGCTGTAGCCTTTTATGTGGTAGGCTGAAGACTGTGATACTAGTATGGTGGTGAAGATGTAGCACAAAAGTATGATGTAAAAGATGCTGACATAAGGTGTTAATAATTAGGTTTTTTTATTTTTAGAGAGGTACAATTGAAGTATGCTGCATAATTTTTAATGTTTGCTTAAAGGTGGACGTTTTTTCTGTGAATTTATAAGGTTTGGATAGTATTATGGTAGAGATATATTAATGTATGGTTTTAGTAATATGGTGAGAGTTTTACTGAAGATTTGTGAAGGGTTCTTGCTTTGTATTTGGGTAGGTGGGATGTTATAAGTAGTTGTAGAATGGTTAAGCAGTAGCTTGAAAGTGAGGTTTGAGGTGTTTGTAGAGATGGTATTTATGAGACTAAGTTGTATAATGTAAGGAACGTTTTATTTAACATACACTGCATAATTTTCAGTGTCTTTTTGAAAAGTGAAGTGTAGTCTGTAAAGTTCTGAGCTGTGTATGGTGTTGTGACTGACATATGTGTCTACTTACTCATACACTTATAAAATCACCCAGGCACTACCTTTGCATCTCTGTAAACACCCAGGCAGTACTAATGTACTTTTAAAATCACTCACTCACTTTTTTTGTTTTACAGTATTCCCTAGGATATTATCCCTGCAGACTTGGAATCACTCAGGTACTAGTTATGTACTACCCGTACAGTCATGCAGTCATGCAGGCTGTCTCTATGCAGTCATGTAATAACAGACACTCTACCCTTGCAGTCATAACATCCATTAGGCCCTACTGTTGCTCTCACTTATCCATGCATTCAACCTTTATGTGTGTAGTCATGCAATTAGCAAGTCACTCTTCATCTTTTCCTGCAATTATCCAGTGACTACCCTTGCAGTCATACAATCATCCAAGCACTACCCATGGAATTATGCAATAAGTTAGGCAGATCACTTACATGTCTCAGTTTCTAGGTTTCACTACATTCCAGACATATTGTATATATATTTCTTTTAGATTTGATGATGATTTGAAAACATAGAGACATATATATGCATGTTTTTAACGATATGGAGAGATCCATGATTGAGTTATGTAATAGTCTTCTGTTTTATATTTGACTAGGCCCAAGAGTGATGTAGTTATAAAAACACTCAAGTACTACCCATGCAGTCTTTGAATGATCCTGGCAGTATATATGCCCTACTGTAATCAAATTCGAATTCAAACTCGTCTTTAATTTGATCATAATCATAAAAGACACATATAACAATACAAAGTAGTTAACATTCATGGTAGGTATTTTGTTTTAAAAAACATATTAAACATATCATGGTAGGATTCTGTTAAAATTCTAAACACATATCAACAATAAAATGATTATGAATCCTTTCCTCCTAAAGCCAAATAAAAATTCATGGTAAAAAAGTTAAAAAAAACATTATGTCTAATTACACGAGTTATGGCTAGACATTCATTCTTATGAGCAGAATATATTAGAAAAGACTAAAACACAGTACACTGAACACAATCATGTTACGTAGAACCTTGCAAACTAATCCTTCTAAGGGCCCACGTCCAACTCAAAAATTAAGCCATAGCAGTAACTATGACTTCAACAGTATCAGTTTTTGAAATACGCAAAGCCGTTTGACAAGATCTTGTGCCTATTATAGCGCAAACTGGCTTAAGCCATTTATGACGAGGACCCTTTTATGCAGTGCATACAAACAGAACATGTGATAAGGTCTCTTCCTCACATGGGCGGAGGTGACATTTTGTTTCTTGATTGATCACCCACTTTTTAGTAAAAGATTTTAGGGAGAGAGAGCCCTCTCTAAATTGGTGATAGAGATTCCTGGCAGCAGGGCTCGTGATAGTATCCCAATAAGCCTCCAGCCTATATTCAATTTTGTGATCCAGAAAGAGACCTGTTAGGGAAGCACCATTCACCAGAGACAGAGACTTTTGGCTGACCATGTCCCTGTATATGGCTTTAAACTGTATTTTGAAAGGGATAGACTTCCCTTCAGGGTCCTCCCACAAATGGATGAGGCCCATAGCCAATAAAGAGGCCTTAATCTTGTGTAACCATGTGTTTTTGTTGGATTTATCAGCTTCTCTAATATATACTTAACTGCTCGTGCATAAAGAGATAACTTCGGGGTAGTCCAGAGTCTTCGCCAACAGGCAAGAGGTCTAAAACCCGCAGCCTCCTCAAAAGAAACACAACCCAGATCTGCAAGTAATGGTCTAAGAGGTGTTTATTGAGGAAGGCTGGTCAATGCCCTCAGAAAATTGTTCTGAGCTTGCACTAATGGAACTAGATTTTCGAATCCCCAAAGTTCAGCTCCATAAATAATTGAAGCTCTAACCTTCTCTTGGTAAATAGTTAGAGCCGGAGCAACTGGTTTGGTTTGGGATCACCGGTGTTCTTTTAAGAGGGACCCTGCTAGTTGGTTGTGCCTCAAGACCAACAGATCCATCTGTGGCTTCCAGTTCAACCTTTTGGACATAGTAACGCCCAGATATGTAAAGGAGTCAGTTTGTTCCAGGGACGAATTATTAATTTCTAGTCATGGAATTAACCAGTCAATCTTCATCTTTTCCTGCAATTATCCAGTGACTACCCTTGCCGTCATACAATCACCCACGCACTACCTATGGAGTTCTGCAATCAGTCAGGCAGATCTATTACAAGTCTCAGTTTCTAGGTTGCACTATATTCTAGAAATATTGTACACATATTTCTTTTAGATTTGATGATGATTTGAAAAGGTAGAGACATATGTATGCATGCTTTTAACGATATGGAGAGACTTATGGTTGAGTCATGTAATAGTCTTCTCTTTTATAACTGACTATGCCCAAGAGTGATGTGGTTATAAAAACACTCAAGTACTACCCATGCAGTCTTTGAATGATCCTGTCAGTATATATGCACTACTGTAATCAGTCAGGCATTACTGTTGCAGTCATGCAACCATCTAGGCAGTAGCTTTGCGCTCATGCAATCACTAAGGTATTGCCCATGCACTGTTTGAATAATGTAGCCACTACTCATTCAGGAAAAAGAGTTGTAGAAAGAGTCAAGATATTTGCACAGACAGGGAAGAGGAGTGCAGAAAGAGACAGACGGGGTGCAGAAAAATCAAGAGAAGTGCAGAAAGAGGCAAATAAGGAGCAGAAAGAAGCAAGAGCAGTGCAGAAAGAACCAACAGAGGTGTAAAAAGAGCTGATGGGGTGCAAAAAAGGGTAGGAGGTGTATACAAAGAAGCAACAGAGGTACAGAAAGAGGTAGGGGGTGCAGAAAGAAGCAACTAAAGTACAGGAAGAGGTAAGAGCATTGCTGAAAGAAGCAACAGAGATGTAGAAAGAAGCAAGAGAAGTGCAGCAAGATGCAAGTGAGGTACAGAACGAAGCAAGAGGAGTGCAGAAAGATCCAACAGAGGTGCTGAAAGAGGCAAATGAGGTGTAGAAAGAGGCAAAACATCTGAAATAAGCAAGAGAAGTTCTCGAAAGACGCAAGTGAGATGTAGAAAGAAATAAGAGAGGTGCATACATTTAGCAATAGGTAATAGGTGACCGTTCTTGCTTTCTTCTACATCTTTCTTACATCTTTCTGCATTTCTGTTGCTTATTGTGCATATTTCTTTTGCTGCACTTCTGTTGCCTCTTCTTGCAAATCCCTTCTACTTTCTGCACCTCTCTTCCATCTTTATACACGTTTGTTGCCTCGTTCAGTACTTCATTTGCTTCTTGTTGTATCCCTCTTGCGTCTGGGTGCTCCCTCCTTTCCTGTTTCTGCACCTCTCGCATTTTGTCTGTATCCCTCTTACATATTTCTGCACCTGTGTTATTTATTTTTGCACTTCTCATGCATCTTCCTGCATCTGTTTTGCTTCTTTCTGCACCTCACTTGCTTTTTTCAGCACCTCTGTTGTCTTTTTCTGCAGATCTCTGTGCCTCTTTCAGCACCCCACCTGCCTCTTGGAGCACCTCTGTTTGTTCTTTCTACACTGCTCTTGCTTCTTTCTATACCTCATTTGTCTCTTTCTATACTTCTCTTACTGCTTTCTACACCTCTGTTGCTTCCTTTAGCAAACTCGTTTGCCTCTTTCTGCACTTCTCTTATTTCATTCTGTACCTCTGTTTGTTGTTTCTGTCCTCTTTTGCCTCTTTCTGCACCCTTCATGTCTCTTTCAGTACCTCTGTTGTTTCTTTCAGTACTTATTTTTCTTCGTAGTGTTCTGCTCATGTATTTTTCACCATTCTTTTTCCATTTATTCGCACATGTATTGGTTCTTTGTGTACTGCTTTTGCCTCTTTCTACACATATCTTCCCTTATTCTGTACCTCTATTGTTTCTTAATGCAGTGTTCTTGCTTCTTTCTACAGATCTGTTGCAGTCTATTTTCTAACATGACTTAAACGTCACTTTTGTCCTTCTGCTTTACTATTTTAGTAATGTTCAAACTGTTGGGCCTAGGCACATATACATAAAAGCCTGTAACATGTTTCAGGTGTAAGTGTCACTATATTCCAAAAACCATATATGCATTTATTTGTACCTTTTAAATAGTAGGTTTTTATTTAGCAATAGATAAGAATATTTGTATATCATTATTTTATTAATATTACATTAATTTTTAAATCTTTTTTTTAAATATTCTCCATTGTTATTAAGAAAAAATTACTATGGAAAGAAAATTTGAAAAGAAAAGACAGCAGAAAAAAACAGTACTATTTAAAGGAGAGAGAAAAGCAGAAATTAGCACATGTGACATTGAAGATAAAGTCTTCCGGTAAGAAAACTAAAGAATTTGTTAAAAGACTTTTAGGAACTGGAAATAATTTTGAAAGTGAGTAAAACAGAAAGAAAAGTTGTAGAATCAAGAAGAATGAAATGAAAAAGGAAAAATTAATGGGAAATTAGGTTATGGGAAAACAATCTCTGATGAAAGAAGGATGAAACAATATAAGGACATTAGGAAATGAATGTATAAAAGTAGAGTACTACAAAATGTGTTGAAAGATTGTAAGACATAGAAAAGTAGATCAGCATTTTCAGGAAAAAAGAAAAGATTGGAAGTGTAGTCAAATAGGCTTTTGAAATTAAAAGAAGATTATTTATATTAGTTTTGTAAAGAATGCAAACATTGGATAAGCCAATGCATTCTATGAAGGACAAAAGTAAAAGGAAAAGACTGATTAATAGAACTAACTTTTGTAAAACAAAATTGGGTGAATAGAAGCACACTTCTAGTTCAGAACTTTTTTAATGAAGAGAGATATTTTCAAAACAATACATTAGTTCACGCAGTTGATACCAGTGGTCGTGCTTATAAGGTTAAGAATGGTTGTGCAACTGAAAAAGAAAAGATGGTTTCCTAGAAATGTGGAATAAGTAATAGGTGAAGAAGTTCAAGGTAGACGGCCGCAAGCTCCAGTGTACAACTGGGATTGTGAAAGTATTTGTAGTATACAACAGGAATCTATTGATGTTTTATGAAATTTCATACGAGAGTATTGTATAAAAAGTATTAAACAGAAAATTAGGATGTTGAAAGGACTAGATCCATGTAAAGTGAGAAAAATACTGGTTTACAGGGTCATTCTTTGCTTGTCTTTCTAGAAAAGTGTGTTAAAGTAGTTTTCATCATTTGAGAATGTTATCAGAACATCACTCAGGAATGTATAAGTTAGTAAGAAGATTGTACTATGGAAAAAGTCCTGTATTAAGAGAAATAAACACTGCTCTTTCGGTTCAGTGTTGGATGTAAAAAAAGTTTGTGATGACATACAGTTTCATTTCTTTGGTCCTGAAGAGGAGTGTAGAGGAAGTGAGTGTATGATAAGTATAAGTGTTGAAGAGAGGTGGAAGATACTATTACTGAGAAGTTTGTGAAAGAAATTACAAAGTTTAAGGTAATTTGTTGTGAAAAACCAAACTAGGTTTGTATATGTTGTCGACATACTCACTATAGAAATCAAACTAGGAATGTTGATGTGTATTTAAAAAGTGAAAAGGAAAACAATGATAAGTGGAAGCAATTTGGTGCTTGTTTGTTGGTGGAAGGTTGTTTTGAGTTGGGTTGTGATCAACGTATTTGTAAATATTGTTACAGTAAACTAGAAGATAACAAAATGCCAGTTAGAGCTGTACATAACAACCTGAGGTTGGTACCTATTCCGCCATAACTAGTAGATTTAAAAACATATTAATCTATTCCTATTCAATCTGTGCACCAATTTCAGGCTATAGTTCATATAGAGCCTAAAACTGGCAATCTGCCTCCAACGGATTTACAAAGAGGTTGAAAGGGAAGAATAGTGTATTTACGCTTAGATTTTAAGAAGAATATTGACACTGTAGGTATAGAGGGAGAGGAAAGTGAGCCTGTAGTTATATTAGTTAATGGTGTACCTACAAAGAGTCGTCAAATTTGGCAAGAGGTAGTAGATGTCATCAGAGTTTAGAAGGCTATGTTATATCCCATAGAAAACAATATTTATTATAAAAATATATATATGTTGAAGAACCAGAAATGTCTTTAGAAGATGATACAGAAATTTCAACTGGCCAAATCGAAAAAGTGGACAACTCTAGGAGTGAAGAAATGTATTAACATTATAGTATTCATCCTTTATATTCAAAATAAGTGATTTGAAATACTATTGAATTATTCCAAATGAAGAAAGTGATGGGAACTCCTATGAGTATTTTGTAAAGAAGTTTAGAAGCCTGTTTTTTCCGCAGCTCTTCCCCACTGGAAAAGGTGGACGAAATCATGAACAACCAGTACAGATTGCAGCTTCAGAATTCCCTTAAAAAAGATTGTATTCAGAATTTCCACGATTTCGACAGTGTGTTCCATTTTTATTTCATCTTCTATTTGAAAATGATTTGTCTGGACTTACATATGCATTGAACAACATGTTATAAAAAAAGTTCCTCTTAGAAATATTTCTGCAAAGAATCTTTGGACAAAGTTGAACAAAAAGATTATCATTTAGAATCTCAACTAATTAATTTGATGGCGTGTCAACTTGGTACTAAGGAGTATTGGTATCATCATCATGGATAACTAAAATGTATGATGAGGAACTTAAGAACCCCTACATGGTTTGGTGCGCTTAGCTGTGCTGAGTACGCATGGGATGACTTACTAGAATTTCTACGAGAATTAAATTCAAATGTAAAAAACATTTAATTGAAAACAGCTGAAGAACTTAGGGGCCCATTATGATAGCGGATAATCCGCACCCTCTATCAGACACCGCCAGTCATATTAGGATGGCTGTGCTCCTATGCCTTTCCACGGCGGCATTTCCGCCGTGGAAAGGCATACCATGTTTACTTTGGGGGTCTGTTGTGGGCCCCCAGGGGTGAAGGGGGGTGGTGGGTGCACATGGGGGGTACCTATGGTATCCCCCTGCCTTTGCGTGCACGAAGTGGCAAGCACCACGCGGTGCCTGCAGCTTCATCCATGCAAAGGTAACCATGCCTTTTTTAACATTGCGGCGTGTGCTGCTTCGAGCAGCACCCGCTGCAATGTTAAATATACAGGATGTGACCGCCAGGGTGGTGGTCACATCCTAATTAGCACGGAGGGACCGCCGCTGCCCCTGCGGACGGTCCCTCCTCCTCTGGGGTGGCGGACGGACGCAGGTTCGTCCGCCATCCTAATAGGCCCCTATGTTCCTTGGATCCTGTAAATGTGTGCAGATATTTTAATCATAGGTTTCAAGTTATGATATCTTTCATCGCCAATAAAAGTAATCCACCTCTTGGAGAAGTTATTGATATTTTGTCTTTCATTGAAGGATATGTTAGCCGTGCCATACCAAAAGAAGGAGGAAAAAACAAGTTGAGGCAACAAGTTTTATGGTTCAACGTCATCGATGTGGAATATATTGTTGACAAAAATATAAGTCAATGGGAAAAATGTATACAAAATGTCGTTTTGGATTCCACATCCAGTAAGTTCAAAAGGAAGAGTGAACAGTTTCATGTCGTCAGTAAGACATACTATAACTCGGAAATCTCCAAAGAATACTTACAACATAAAAACAACTGGAGATTCAAAATATATTAATGACTACAATCCAGGTATTTTGATGATGTGGAATGCCAGTCAGTCAGTCAATAACTTTATTTCGGCCACTTGGACCATAAAAGTGCATCATTACAAAAACACAGTAGACATTAAAAAAATGGAATGTGTGCACACTCGCAATCATATATCTACAGTCATGCAAATTATTAAAAGGCATTCTCTGCTTCTCTTAAAATCGATTAAAAAGTTACCATTGTGTTAATGACAGACTAAAATATTCACAATTAAAAACAATGAGTAAAACGGAAGGCTTAGGCAAGGTTCCCTATTTGCTGAACCCTGTTGTGATCTTTTACAGTTTCATTACCTAAAACATCCCAGAATGTTACTTTAGGAAGCCCCGCTGCATGGACCCCTTAGTGTTTAAAAAGCATGATGCTGTGAATATGATTGGAGGGTGGGTATCATATTTCAAGACTCGGTAAGCCTCTAAGCAACGCCCAAACCCTAGATTTCCACATATTTGAATTACCAGCGTTTGCGAGGTAGTTGCAATGCAAGGCAGAAAAACAATACATGGGTTTCAGACTCTACCCTGTAATTGCACGCTGGACAATCTCCCCTGTCCTCTGTGGCCCATTTGCTAGTGTGGCTCATTAGTGGAAGGTTCCCATGTCTAAATTGTATATACAATTTCCTGGCCAGTGGGGGATAGATCACATCCAGGAATTGTTCTTTACTGTATAAATCCTTTACTTCTACTGTCATCCGACCGCCAGTGGTGCTTTCCTGTAGGGACATTAAGTTGAATTGCCTATAGTGTTGCACAGGATGCAGCCTGGAAATCGATGGACATGATCTCTCAGGGGTTTTCCAGAGGTCCTTCAGGGTGCGTTGTATACCCAGTGGTGATTTGGACAGTAGCAAAGTATTGTCCGCAAACAACCACCTCGGGAACCTTGCTCGAAACTAGCTTAGGGGCGTCATTATTCTTGATGTTAATTAGGTGGTCAATGAGCCCGCTGATATAAAGACAAAATAGAGTGGGGGCGAGAACGCATCCCTGGTGTACCCCCTTTTTGACGGGGAAACGTGCAGAAAGTTCTCACTAGCACATTGAGGACGTCCTGTGGAATCCTAAGGTCACATAGTACTTTCTAGAGTTTCTCCCTGGGTACAAGGTCAAAGGCCGACTTCAGATCGACAAATAATAGATAGAGGCTGCCACCCTCAATGGTCACCATTTTCCAGAACAGTATTTGTAATCTGAAAATCTGGTATACGGTTGACATATTTGTTCTGAATCCGGCCTGATAGGAACTTAGGATCTCCTCCTCCTCTATCCAACCCTGTAAGTGGTCCAAAAGGACCCGTCCCATCAGTTTTTGGGTGATGTCAATTAGACTGATGGGTCTATAATTTGAGGGTAGAAGAGGACAACCTTTTTTAAATATGGGAACTATCTCTGCTCCGTGCCAGATGTTGGGGGCATCCATGTGGAATGCAAATATGCATATCCACTATGTTGCAGATAATTCAATTGCTGTTGTTCGCTATGTTACCTCATATATAACCAAATCTGAGAAGACGGAGTTGAAAGAAATGTGGCAATAAATTTCACAAGAGAAGACTCTTCGTAACAACCATTACAACGCAACTTTCACAACGCACTACCATTACAACAAAACTTTTACAATGCAAGATCCATTACAACGCATGTTATTACAACGCATGCCATTACAACGCAGATGCTATTACAACGCATGTCATTACAACGTAAGTATGGGTAAGTATTTTATCTAAATTTAATTATAATTTAATTTAATAATTTATTTTTTTAATTATTTGAAATTTTAATTTAATTTTATCTTACATTACTATTTCACCCACTGGAGTAAGAATTGTAATTTTAACCCCTACATTATCTGAAAAGGACCCTACCATTACACTCCCCTGGAGTAAGAATAGTAATTGTAACCCCTACACTATCCAACACTTACCCTACTATTACACCCTCCAGTGGTAAGAATAGTCATTTTAACCCCTACAATATCCAACACTTACCCTACTATTACACCCCCTCTGGAGTAAGAATAGTCATTTTAACCCCTACACTATCCAACACTTACCCTACTATTACAACCTCCTGGATTAAGAATAGTAATTTTAACTCCTACACTATCAAACACATACCCTACTATTACACCCCCTCTGGAGTAACAATAGTAATTTATACCTCCTACACTATCCAACTCTTACCCCACTGTTACACCCCCCTGGAGTATGATTAGTAATTTTTACCCCCTATATTATCCAAGACTTACCCTACTGTTACTTCCCCCAGGATTAAGAATAGTAATTTAGACCCCCTACACTATCCAGCTCTTACCCTACTGTTACACCCCCCAGGAGTAAGAATAGTAATTTATGCCCCCTACACTATCCAACACTTTTACATTACTATTACAACCCCACTGGAGTTAAAATAGTAATTCATACTTCAAAGTGTAAAATATTAATTAACTTTTATTTAAAAATAATAATATTATTGATTTAGAAAATGTTAAAATTGTCTAAATAATTTTTTAAAAGATATTTATTAATATATGTTTTAAAAAAATATACATTATTTATTAAATAAATAATTTAAAAAATATTTTTAAAAAAGTTTTCACGCTTTTACATTGACTTCAATGTAAAGTTATGTCCTTCCTTTATTTCAATAGATGTCAAGGTGATTGCCGCGTATATCATATTGGAAGTTATTAGAAGAGTAACACTGGATGGAAAAGAGGCAACAGGGAGCATCCTAAAGGTAAGAATGTTATTTAACAGTATAATACATGTAGTAATAATTACTAGCACATTGTAAAATAATCAGACCCTCCAGGATTTTGCGATTTTGCGATTTCGAAGTTTGCCGTGAAATCGGTACTTTTGTAAAAATGCAGCGATTTTTACAAAAGTGCCTGCAAAATCGGCACTTTTGTAGAAATCGCGGCATTTTTACAAAAGCTAATTCATGCCGCTATATCCTGGGGGGTCTGATTAATGCAAAAACAACGTTAAGATGTTTCTTAGAAATGCTGTTTTTTCGGAGCATAGTCTCTGGAGATGTTGGTATGCTGCTAAACCATTTTAGACTAGATTTCAAAATGCAGAACCATTGCATGCTATATCTTTCAGTGGGTAAACATCACTTACAACGAAACTTTTACAACGCACTACCATTACAATGCAATCATTACAACGCAAACCATTACAACGCATTGCGCTGGGGGGCGCTCTAGGATAGGGAATATATTTAATTTACTATCCAACACCTTCCCTACTATCCACGGGGACTGGAGTTGGAATAGTAAATTAAATAAATCACTATGAGGCGCCTAAAAGCACTATGCGTTGTAAAGGTTTGCGATGTAAAAACTGCGTTGTAAAGGCAGGCGTTGTAATAGCCTGCGTTGTAACGTCATACATCCCTTTCAGTGTTCAATCACGTAATCTAGTTTATAGGACTTTTTCTGGAATTGTGTAATTGATAATCATGCATAGTGCGTGTATGGATATCCATTTACATTCATTCTGACAACTGTTTTAACATGTTTGAACTATGAACTCTCCATGTTAGTCAGTCAGTCAAACCACTTTATTCGATTACTTAAAATCATAAAAGACAGGATTGCAAACAATTCATATATATACAATCAACAGTAACAATCAATATACAGTGTACAATAATTTTTACATATTATAAAACTGATAAAATCAGACAGGATTATCAAGGATGGCTAATCTTTTAGTTTTGTTCCGGACAGCAGCCACCAAAAAGCTAGCAACACAAAAAATGTCGCGTGTTCAGTGTTGTGCTGAAAATCTAAGCATTTTCTCCAAGAAGAGCATGCACATATTGAGTTGATCAGTAATCTTATGTTTTTCGTGCAATTGGTGATTATAAAATCTTAATTTGAATCGAGCATAACCACTCTGAATCGAGGCAGAGTGGTTATGCTCTGATGTTTTTACAACTGTGTCACCTAGAGTAACCGCTCTGCCTGTGAAATGGGTTGAGTAGTATTGCACGTATGTCCAATGTCTCCTTAGTTCTGTTATTCTCTCCTTGCAATAAATGTACCCTGCATGTTTCAGAAGTCGGTTTCCTTTGCTTGAGGTAACATAATGGGCTGTCTTATTCGTTGACATTATCCGAAATGATAAGAAAATAAAAGAAAAGTATGTCATAATTACTAATTTATGATTTGTTATTGTTTTTTGGCTTCTGTTTGTTTTCATACAGTTTTTACCAAAAACATTTATGCAAAGATTTCAGTCTGCTTGGTTTTAGTATTTTTCACCTTTTTTGTTGTTTGTTGGTTGGCTACGATGTATTAAGTTGAAATTCTTATTGGTTGGTTGACCTTTCAATTTGTTGCCCTGTAAGAAAATTTGGAAAATGTTGGTTTATTGTATGGTCCTTTTTGCTATGTTACTGTTTCTGGAGAAAAAGGGGTTAATTTATTCTTCTGCTCTTTTTTTTAAATATATTTACCTTTTGAATTTCTTTTTGGATGTTTTGAAGATGCTGAGGTTATTCTTTAGAAGGTGTTCTAAACCTGGTTGTTTTTCTTCTTGCTTGAGATCAAATGTTGAAGTTGATATCTGTAGTAGGATATAATATATATGTAGACTGTTTATTTTTTTATTTATTAAATCGCCTTTAATAGGATTTAAAAATATTGTATTATTTCATGGTTAAAATGCATTACATTTTAAAAAAAATGCATTTTTGACAGCAAAAAATGTACAATCCATGTTTTAAAAAGAAAATAGAGATTTTAGTTCAGAAACAGTTGCAGAATTGTTCTTCATTCTTTAGAAATATTTTTACAAATTGCTAGGTAATTGCTATCTGTCAATGTTTTTTATACTATATTTACCTTTGACAGAGATGTCCTTCTTTGTTGTTGGTGTTCTTTCTTCTAAAGACTTTCTTTGTATTTGATCACAAATAATTTCAGTATGCTGTAATTAAGTAAAAGTGATAGGAATTACCATTTAAATTTTCTTTTCAAGTGGTACTTGAAATCTAAATTATCATTCCTTTCATAATATTACATTTAATTTTATACCAAATTTTCCTTTGAGAGAATGAGATATTACTGCAGAATTATCCAACAGTCTTAGCTATTTTAGTAAAACAAAACATTTAGGAAATGTACACATTTCGCAATTTATATTCATAACTCGTTTTACATGTCAATGTAACAAAAACATTTATTATTTGTTTCGGAAAAAGGTTTAGATTTTTGCAGTCTTAATTGCATTTTAATAACACACTTTGGTAGAAAGATAAAAAAATTACTTTCAAAATGGCTTCAGAACATTGCAGACATTGTTTATTTTTCATGAATTTTTTAAGATGATTGTTTTTTTGGAACATAAGTAGTAAACTCGTTGTTTAGTTATCATCCGACTGTGATTCATTCAAAAAATTTAAATGAAAAGTATTGTTCATTTTGGGTACGAAAAGTCACTTTTTCTGTTATACAACTCTATATTTTATTTAATTAATTCACTTACTTTCAATTTTATAATTTGCTTTTTCAATAGTCGGCTCATTGGATAATTGTCTGCCAAGTTTGCCAAAAACTGAAAAATAATATGTAATCATTATAAACTTTTTTATATTGATTTTTAATTATAGTTAATATTTTTAGTTAAATGTATTATACATTCTTGCTTTTTGAGGATGGTTCTATGGTAATTCCACTGTGTTTCTTTCTGTGTGAGCGAGGGAGGTAGCGTAAAAAGCATCTGCTCTCGCTGGTAGTCTGTTGACCACTGATTTCAAAATGGTGGGCAAGCTTTATTTATACTTTTTTGGGTGTCTCACCATTATTTTCATAAAAATATTCAATTTTATTCAAGTATTTTTTGGATTTGTTTGATGTGAGATCCTATAATTAAATTTTTTTTTAAAAAAGTGACTGTTTATTGTGTTCGTCAGTGTTTACTCCCCATTTTGTTTGCTGCAGGATCTATTTCTTGTCATGAAAACTGTTGTAGGACTTGTGTTGAGCATGCTTCTAAAATGGAGGATCGTTTTTAGGTAGTTTGTTTCTTTTCTGTGTAGAGTTACCTTTTCTAAGATTTTAAATTAATATTAACTTAATTTCTGTTTCTCTTTTTAAAAATGTTGTTTTTGTAAAATATGTTGTGTTACTCGATTAATACTCGAGAATTAATTTTAATACCTGAGTATTATTATTTTTTTAAAGCATATTTTTTTACAAATTATGTGCTTAGTTGCGTTCCACATTTTAATACACTTACCCACCCAAAACCCCTATTTTCCCTTCATCCCTTGCCAGGAGTTATTTTACGAAATTAATTAAAACATATATTTTTTTTGCGTTGTAATGGTATGCGTAGTATTGTTTTGCATTGTGATGGCGCTTTTAATGCATTCTATTTATATTACATTGTAATGGTATGCATTGTTAAAACAGTCGTTGTAATAGCTTTGGCGTTGTGAAAAATGCGTTGTAATGGCATGCGTTGTAAAAGCATGCGTTGTATCATCATACACTCTAGTAACAAATTGTACAGCTTTAGCTTGAAGATGCTTTCCCATCGAGAAATTGGATCCTATAAATGTTTGGATCGATTGACCTCTGCAAGTTTATATTCAAAGTCAAGGGGAATCATTTAGGTAACTCTAGGTCTTGGTGCAACACAAAATTGAGTATTGAAATATGTACAAGAAATTGAATAATTAGCATTGAATGAACCAGAAATTACAGATATTGTTAAAACAAATATGTTGGATACGTACTATCCTAAAAGATGTCCACATATGGAAAACATATGTCTCTATGAAGTACTGCAACATTACTGCTTCAAGAGAAATGTTAAAAAAATAGAAATGAAGAAAAATATGCAGTATTTGGATGTGATGGATGTTTGGTAAAACATGCCAAAGAAAATCTTATTAATCACAGAAAACTCAGTTGTGATAATCCAGATAAAAGGGAATTTTTCTATGTAGCACTTCTGCAACTCTTCAAACCTTGGCGTACTAAAATGGAACTAATTGGAGATTTTCACTGCTATGAAGATTCTTTTATGGGAAGTAAAGATAGCATTGAATGTGCAATTTTTCCAAATTATCTAAAAATGTTGAATGAAGAGATTGAACAAGAAACTACTATTGCAGTTGAAATAGCTAGAGACAGTTCTCAAGATATTCAAAGTTGTGCTCCACTAAGTCAAGATCTAATAGGACAACCAATTGTTGGAAATGAAGTAGCAATAGCCATGAGTGAAGTAGAAAGAGCAATGCAACAAGCACAACAGGAAATTATTGAGTTGGAAAAGTTAGAAGGACAACTAAATATTGAACAGAAAGAAATATATCAGAAAGTAAAACAACAGATACAGCATGGTTTACTGCATGAAAAAAAATCATTGCCAATGTACATCATTTAGACCTATTCGATTGTATATCAGTGGGCAAGCTGGAACAGGAACAAGTTTCTTAATTTAAGTTTTGACCAGTTATCTACAGAAAACCACTGAATCACATTTATATTGTGTTCTAACCACTCCAAGTGGGTTAGCAGCACATAACATCTAAGGAAATACATTACATCGATTACTCATGCTACCAGTTGCACATGAAAATAAGTTTGAATATCAGAAGCTATCTGGAGAAGCTTGTTATGAAGTTTCAAGAGTGCTCAACGAAATGAAACTTCTGATCATTGATGAGGTGAGCATGGTCTCAAAATTAATTATTGTTTTATACATTTAAGAATGCAACAGATTTTAAAAACAGATTATGATGTTTTATTTGGAGGAAAACATGTAATTGTATTCGACGATCTGCTACAACTTCTCCAGGACAAGGACAACCAGTTTTTAAAACACTTCTCCATGAAAACACGAAGAAATCTTTGCAAAGTATTGGAAATGTGAACATTTGGTCTCTTTTTTAATGTAAAGAACTTATTAGGAATATACAACAAGCAAGTGATGAACATTAGGGAAACATTCTTCAAGATATTATAATTGGTGTTTTGACAGAACACAGTAAAGAAGCTTTAGAAAGTCGGCTACTAAGAAACCTATTTCCAAAAGAAATTATTGCACCTGAAATAATGTACGAAAACATTGGAGAAAAGAAGTCTATAGTTTGCCTTATGCCAACACTGCAAGAGTGTTCTACATTCAATGAAGAAGTTTTGAAACTGGAAAAACAACCAACAGTGAAAATAGAAGCCATTGATAAAATGGAACACAAACGAGTTACTATTCTTCTCTCTGAGAGATATTACAGTCAAAATTAGATTATTTAGAAAAGTCTGTATCTAAGACTGCTGGTTTAAAAAAGACTTTATATGTATGTGTAAACTGTCAGGTAATATTACGGTGTATTTTGGATGTAGAAAAATGTTTAGTAAATGAAGCCATGGGAAAAGTTGTTGATTATGTACATTTCCAGAACAGACTTGGAATTGATTTTTTGAAGATTAAATTTAATCACATTTAAGAGGTAAAACAGATTAAATGTTGTGCTGTCCGTTTTTTGCTTGTAAAAGACTTGTATGTTTGTAAAAAACAGTTTCCTCTTTCTTTAGCATATGCTGTAACCACTCATAAATCTCAAGGTTTAAGTGTAGACAGTGCTTTGGTAAATATTGGAAGTAACGTATTTAAAGAAGGCATGGCATACATTGCACTGTCTTGAGTAAGAACATGATCTGTTTAGTATTTGATTGATTTTGATGAGAAAAAGGTTAGTGCTGATGCAAACTGTGTGAGAGAGTATGATCGGTTAAGGAAACTGTATGCTCCTAACTTAGGTGAATATCCTGTATATGAACAACGTGAAGTATACCCAAAATGGAAATATGATTAACATTGTAGTGGGCTTAAAAAAAAGCAAACAATTCCTGAGAATGATGAAGGTGCAAAGGAAAAAAATGGACACTTCTGATAATTTTGTAGGATGGATCACTGAAATAATATCGACTGAAAAAATATCGACTACCCAAAATATCGAGGAAAAAATATCTACAGACAAAATATCGAGTTTGTATGTACAAACAGGTAAGTACAAAAATATCGAGTACAAAATATCCTTTACAAAAATATAGTTGTAAAAAATATCGACTGACAAAATATCGACTACCCAAAATATCGAGGAAAAAATATCTACAGACAAAATATCGAGTTTGTATGTACAAACAGGTAAGTACAAAAATACTGAGTACAAAATATCGTTTACAAAAATATAGTTGTTAAAAATATCGACTTTATTAAAAACAGTGTTAAATTAAATTAAAATTTAAAATTAATTACTAAAATATACTTTAAAATACTTAAATTAAATTATAATAATTAAATATTTAATTAAAGTTATAAAAAAATTAACAATCATATTTGTTACAACATATATATATAAACATAATATAATTAAATAATAGCCAATAATATTAACGTACAATAACAAAATGTAAAAAATACTATTCCCAATCCAGTGGGTGCAACAGTGAGGAAAGCGTTGGATAGCGTAGGGGTAAAAAATACTATTCCCACTCCAGTGGGTGCAACAGTAGGGAAAGCGTTGGATATCGTAGGGGTAAAAATTAATATTCCCACTCCAGTGGGTGCAACAGTAGGGAAAGCGTTGGATAGCGTAGGGGTAAAAATTACTATTCCCACTCCAGTGGGTGCAACAGTAGGGAAAGTGTTGGATAGCGTAGGGGTTAAAATTACTATTCCCACTCCAAAGAGTACAACAGTAGGGAAAGCATTGGATAGCGTAGGGGTAAAAATTACTATTCCCACTCCAGTGGGTGCAACAGTAGGGAAAGCGTTGGATAGCGTAGGGGTTTAAAGTACTATTCCCACTCCAAAGAGTGCAACAGTAGGGAAAGCGTTGGATAGCGTAGGTGTTTAAATTACTATTCCCACTCCAAAGAGTACAGGAGTGGGGAAAGCATTGGATAGCGTAGAGGTAAAAAATACTATTCCCACTCCAGTGGGTGCAACAGTAGGGAAAGCGTTGGATAGCGTAGGGGTAAACATTACTATTCCCACTCCAGTGGGTGCAACAGTAGGGAAAGCGTTGGATAGCGTAGGGGTAAAAATTTCTATTCCCACTCCAGTGGGTGCAACAGTAGGGAAAGCGTTGGATAGCGTAGGGGTTAAAATTACTATTCCCACTCCAAAGAGTGCAACAGTAGGGAAAGCGTTGGATAGCGTAGGGGTTTAAATTACTGCTCCCACTCCAGTGGGTGCAACAGTAGGGAAAATGTTGGATAGCGTAGGGGTTAAAATTACTATTCCCACTCCAGTGAGTGCAACAGTAGGGAAAGCATTGGATAGAGTAGAGGTAAAATTTACTATTCCCACTCCAGTGGGTGCAACAGTAGGGAAAGCGTTGGATAGCGCAGGGTCAAAAATTAATTAAAAGTAATTACGAATTTAATATAATATAATAATTAATCAATTAAAATTACAAATTAATTTTAATTATTACAATTATTTAACTATTAATTCAAATTAATTACAAATTAACAAATAATAATTTAAAATTTAAAAATTAATTTACAATAAATTCTAATTAAATTCAATAAATTGAATTTGATTTATTTAATTTTTTATAAATACATTACTTCCCATCCTATTCCCCTATAAACCCACAACCCACTACAGAAAATTAATTATTAAATTGACATAATTAGCAATTAATCAATTAAATAAAATTAATTAGCAATTCTAATTTAATTAATTACCCATAACATAATTAATTAACAATTAATTCTACAACAATACCAATAAATATGTTTGCATATTTAATTAATTATAAATAAATTACTTCCCACCCAATTCCCCTATAAACCCACAACCCGCTACAGAAAATAAATAACGCAAAAATAAAAAAATTAAAATTTCATTTATTATTATTATTTATAACATAAATACACACTTTTCACACATATAATAACATAAAAAACACTATAAAAATATTCAATATTATTAAAAATTTGATAATTGTATTAACCTATATTATATACTTTGATATTTTAACTGTCTATATTTTTAACAGTCGATATTACTTTACTTACCTTAAAAACGATATTTTTGCTGTCTATATTCTGTCCAGTCGATATTTTGTCCAGTCGATATTTAAAACTCGATATTATGTCCAGTCGATATTTTGAAGTCGATATTTTGACTGTGCACCTGTAGGATATCAGGGGTATCAACTGCTATGCTAATGTAATTGTGAATGTTGTATTTTATCGTGAGGATCTTCACCAAAAGAGTATTCAAAATCGAGAAATAAGATTCTGTCTTTACTGCATTATATTTTTCAAAAATTGGTAACTGATAGAACTAAAATCCATACTGCTTCTGGTATTTAGCATCTTTTGGATGTATGTACTGGATCTTTGCAATTTACACTTAATGTACAACAAAATGCACAAGAATTTCTTATGTTTATGCTTGCAGTATTGGAAGATGAAGAACTAGAAATTGAACATTTCTTTAGACTAAGTTACAGATGGAATCATAAATGTGAAGAGTGTTCATTTTCTTCAACTACTTAAACAGACACTGAACGATTCATATATTTAACAATACCAGATTGCAAACCAGTGTCTTTTACAAATTATTAAATCAATCAGCTACTCAAGATATGAAATGTGCTCATTGCAAATGTTGTCAACATTATTTATAGAACGATTTGGAAAATATGTAATTTTAATGCTACAAAGTTGTAGAGCAGATGAAAAAAACAATTGGAAACCAAAATAGAAAAATTTGTGGCAAGTCAACTATCAATTTCAAGACGACCTTTTAAAGCTGTGGCTATTATTTTCCATATTTGACCTACTACTACAGCAGGACACTATACTGTATACTTAAAGTGCAATAGAGGATGGACACATTGCAATGATGCACATTTGGAATTCAAATATAGATTGGCTTATGAATTACGAGATTCGTATCTGATATTTTTGAAGCCAAAGTTGTAAAAATATCATTTGGCCTATTGGGAAGATGTGAATACAAATACAAATATACGAGTTGTTTTGGGTATTTTCAATAGAAATGGTTTTGGAAACATCATTCGGCCTATTGGGAAGATGTAAAGAATTTGTATTTGCATTATTGTTTCTACTATTTATTATTCCATTTGCAAAATTGTGTTTGATGGAAGTAGTTGATATATTTGATCTTTATATTATACACGATGTATATGCGAGTGTATATTTTCAAATTTTTACTTTACGTTAATAAATGATTTATTGTAGTTGAATAAAGCAATTTACAAAGTGTAGATACCGATAGTTGAATTTGTTGTAAATATTTTCAACACAGATTTATTGTATTTTTTTTCCCGCTGTTATATGATGATCTAAATTGAAATCACTGCGTATGGTGAAATTCAATGGAATCAGAGAACAGCAAAAAAGAGAAAATGAATTTGTTATCTAATTCTGAAATTATGTTGTGTTCTTAAAACTATAATATTATTTGCAATAACAGTATTTTTTCTTCTCTTGTACAGAAAGTAATACTAAAGTTTGAAAATATTTTGATTTTAGATTATAATAGTTTTAATGAGTTTGATATCTACTTCAATAAAGAAAGATAAAATAATGTAATAAGCATAATGTTATGAATTAATATTTGCAGTCAGTTTTATTGCAGTCATTCATTTTTTTAAACTCAGTCTTCTCACTCATCAAATCACCTCAGCAGAACCTATGCACTTCTTCAATCACTGAAGAATAACCTACGTACTTACAAAATCACCTATGCATTACCAATCCATACCTTTAATCACTGTGGCAGTACCTACACTTCTGCAATCACCCAAACATTACTTCTAGAATCTTGCAATCATCCAAGTATTATCTATGCAGTCCTTCAATCCTCCATACATTTTTCCTCCACTTATAGAATCCCCTGAGCAGTAACCATGTACTCATGCAATCATCCAAGCAATAATCATGCACACAAACAATCACCCAAGCACTACCCATGCACTCCTCCAATCACCCAGGCACTACTCATCCAGTCATGCAATAACTCAGGCACTACCCATGTACTGTTCCAATCACCCGCGCAGTACCCATGCACTCGTCCAATCACCCAGCTATTACCATGTACTTACCCAACCATTCTGCCAATACCCAATTACATATAAAATCACCACACACTACCCTTGCACTCTTACTATCAACCATGCACTACTGATGCACCCATGCAATCATCCATGCATTACCCATAAACTAATGTAATCAGTAAAGCATTACACATGCACTCTTCAATCACCCATACATTACCTGTGCACTCATGCAATCACCCAGGCAGTAACCAAACCAAGCACTTACACAATCGCCCAGAAACTACCCATACACTTCTCCAATCACCCAGGCACTACTCATCCACTAATGAATATCCCATGCACTGCTCCAGTCACCCAAGCACCACCCATGCGTTTAAAAAATCACCATGCAGTATTCTTGCACTCCTCCAATCACCCAGGGAATACTGATGCACGCATGCAATCATCCAGGCATGACCCATAAGCTGATACAATCAGCCAGGCATTATCCATACTCTTACAAAAATCATTCAAGCAAAACCCATGGACTTACAAAACCACACAGGCACTAAACATGTACTCCTGCAATCACCCAGACACTACACATTCACTCATGTAATAAAGCAGGCACTACCCATGCACTGCTCCAATCACCTGTGCCCTGCCCATGTAGTCCTCTAATCACCTAGACACAACTGATTCACTCCTTCGATTACACAGGCACTACCCATGCACTCCTTCAATCACCCAACCAGTACCCTTGCAATTATACAATCACTTCACCAATACCCAAGCACTTATAAAATCACTATGCATTTAAATAAATCACCATGCAGTATTCTTGCAATACTCCAATCACCCAGGCACTACCCATGCACTCATGCAATCTTCTAGACATTACCCATAAACTCATGCAATCAGCCAGGCAATATCCATGCACTTACAAGTTCAAGTTCAAGTTCAAAATTTGTATAGCGCACTACTCACCCAGAGGGTCTCAAGACGCTTGAGGGAGGGGGGGATGCTTTACTTATCGAATATCCAAGTTTTTAGTTGTTTTCTGAAGGAGAGGTGGTTCTGTGTAAGGCGGAGGTGGGTGGGGAGAGAATTCCAGGGCTTGGCCGCTAAGTAGGAGAAGGACCTTCCCCCCATGGTGGATCTTTGGATACGTGGAACTGTGGCGAGGGCTAGTTTGGACGATCGAAGTTGGCGGGTGGGGGTGTAAAAGGACAGGCGCGTGTTGAGGTATTCAGGTCGTAGAGGGCTTTGTGTGCGTGGGTGAGGAGACGGAATGTTATTCTCTTGTTGACGGGGAGCCAGTGGAGATCTTTCAGGTGTCCGGAAATGTGAGCTTGGCGGGGGATGTCTAGGATGAGTCTGGCTGAAGCGTTTTGGATGCGTTGGAGTTTTTTCTGTAGTTTGGTTGTGGTTCCAGCGTAAAGAGTGTTTCCGTAGTCCAATCGGCTTGTGACCAGTGCATGGGTGACCGTCTTTCTTGTTTTGGTGGGGATCCAGCGGAAGATTTTTGTGAGCACACGTAGGATGTTGAAGCATGATGATGAGACGGCGTTGACTTGTCTGGTCATTGAGAGGGAGGAGTCGAGGATGAAGCCTAGGTTACGTGCGTAGTCCGTTGGTTTTGGTGCGTTTCCCAAGGCCGGTGGCCACCATGAGTCGTCCCAGGCGGAGGGGTCCTAAGATGAGGACTTCCGTTTTGTCCGAGTTCAGTTTTAGACGGTTGTTCTTCATCCACTCGGCTACTTCTTTCATCCCTTCATGTAGGTTGGTTTTGGCGGTGTTTGGGTCTTTGGTGAGGGAGAGGATCAGCTGGGTGTCGTCTGCGTAGGAGATGATGTTGAGGTTGTGTTGGCGCGCGATGGATGCGAGGGGACTCATGTATACGTTGAAGAGGGTGGGACTGAGTGATGATCCTTGTGGTACGCCGCAGATGACTTTGGTGGCTTCTGATCTAAAAGGGGGGAGGCGGACTCTCTGGGTTCTTCCGGCGAGGAACGAGATGATCCAATCCAATGCTTGTCCTTTTATTCTGACGTTGCTGAGGCGTTGTATAAAGGTGCTATGACAGACTGTGTTGAAGGCCGCGGAGAGGAAGGAGGATGAGGGCAGTTGTTTCCCCGTTGTCCAGTAGAGCTCGAATGTCGTCTGTTGCTGCGATTAGGGCGGTCTCGGTGCTGTGTTTGGCTCGGAAGCCGGACTGTGAAGGGTCGAGGGATTTGTTGTATTCGAGGAAGGCGGCTAGCTGACTGTTGGCAGCTTTCTCAATGACTTTGGCAGGGAATGGGAGGAGCGAAATGGGGCGGTAGTTCTTAAGTTCAGTGGGGTCTGCTGTGGGTTTCTTCAGGAAGGCACTGAGTTCGGCATGTTTCCAGCTTTCCGGGAAGGTAGCGGAGTTGAGGGAGCAGTTGATGTCGTCTCGGAGATGGGGTGCGATAATGGAGTCTGCTTTGTTGAAGATGTGGTGGGGACATGGGTCAGTTGGCGATCCTGAGTGGATGGAGTTCATCAGGCGGATGGTGTCTTCAGTGGTGATTGGGTTCCAGGCGTAAAGGTTGTTGGAGGGGGGTTTTAGTTCGGAGGTGGATGGGGTGGACTGGTCGCCGAAGCTGTTATGTATGTCAGCGATTTTGTTGTGGCAGAACGAGGCTAGAGAGTCGCAGAGGTCTTGGGATGGAGTGATGTCGTTGGTGCCGGCGGTGGCGTTGGTAAACTCTTTGACAATGTTGAATAGTTCTTTGCTGTTGTGGGCGTTGTTGTCGAGTCGATCCTTGAATGATGATTTCTTGGTGGATCTGATCAGTTGGTGGTGTTTGCGGGTGGCGTTCTTGAATGTGGCCAGGTTGTCAGTGGTTGGGTTTTTTTGCCAGGCTTTTTCGAGGGTGTGACAGATCTTCTTGGAATTCTTGAGGTCGTCATTGAACTAGGGGGCTTTTTTGCTATCTTGCTTAATTTGAAGGTTTTTCAAGGGTGCTAATTCGTCAGCGCTGTGGGTGACCATTGTGTGACGTTGGTGGCTGCTTGGTTAGGGTCCGATGATTTGGCAGGGGGGTTTTGTTAAAGCAATGAGAAGAGCTGATCGGTGGTAAGTTTGTTCCAGTTTCTGCGGGGAATTGGTTGTGGGTGGTTGTGGGTTGTAGTCTTTTTGTAGTTGAAGTGAACGCAGCTATGGTCCGTCCAATGGAGAGCTGTGGTGTGGTTGAAGGAGATGTGCTTGCTGGAGGTGAAGATTGGGTCGAGCGTGTGTCCGGCATAGTGGGTGGGGGTGTCAACGAGTTGTTTGAGTCCGAGATTGGCGAGGTTGTCCAGAAAGGTGGTGGTGTTGCTGTCGTTGTTATTTTCCAGGTGGAAGTTGAGGTCTCCCAGTAGAATGTAGTCCTCGGAGAGGAGGGCGTGTGGGCTGATGTCTTCGCTGAATTGTGTGCGGGGTCCTGGTGGCCTGTAGATGAGGGTGCCTCTGAGTGTGGTCTTGGGGTCGGTGTGGATCTGGAAGTGAAGGTGTTCGGAGTTCGCGAGGTTATCGTCGGAATTGGTCATGATGCGGATGGTATTCTTATGGACAATGGCGATGCCTCCTCCTTTTTGGTTGATGCGGTCCTTTCGGATGATCTTGTAGCCGTTTGGGATGGCTATGGCGATGTCGGGTGCTGATGAGGCGTTCATCCAGGTTTCTGTAAGAAAGGCGACGTCCGGCGATGTGGTGTCGAGTAGGTTCCAAAGTTCAATGGCGTGTCTGTGGACCGAGCGGGTGTTGAGTAGGATGCATTTCAAGTTGTTAGTGTCGGAGCTCTGTTTGGAGTTTGTGGATTTGGTGTGGGTTCTGATGCAGTCGAACTTGCAGGAGTGGCAGGTGAAGGGTCCATGGGTGTGTCCTGGGGCGGATTGGTAGCAGTCTGGCATTCGGCCGGGATTAAGTGCTGAGAGGGATGCGGAGTCGTACGTTATGCGGGTGGGGTGGATTTTGCGGGGGCCAGGGGGATTGGTGCTGGGCGCGGTCCAGGCGCGGATGGGCGTAGACGGTCTTACCTTTGGCGCGCCTTCAGCGCGCATGGGGCGCGACCGCTGCGCGTGAACGCTGCGCGCAAAAGTCTTCGTCATATGTGGATAGTGGAGGGGGGTGGGGCGAGGGAGGAGCAGCTGGGAGGCGGGAGCGGGAGCGGGGCGGAGGGACGGGCTACGAGGCACAACAACAACAAAATGGCTGCAAAGCAAAAGCGAAACAGGGCGAGATTGGGGCACAGTCTGTGGTGTCTCAGAGATATGGGCAGAGGCACAATTGGGCACAAATGACTCACGAAGCAATGTGATCAGTGTAATACAATGTAGTTCAACGATCGTACCAGGCAGCTCCTAGAAACAATGCAGGCAATGAGAGCAATGCTAAAGCAATACAGCGCTACGATATAACAAACAAGCACAAACAATATTACAATAGACAATGCCAGCTAAGCGAGCGATGCGCAAATCAGCTGTTAGCAGCAATGAATGGAGGGAGCGTACTAGCGCTACGATACCAGGAGCCAGGGAGCGTGGGGAGCGACCGCCTCTGAACGAGTCAGGAGGGTCACAATGCAGGAACAGACGGCACGACCTACAACTATCTGTGGGAGGGAGGAGCAGCTGGGAGGCGGGAGCGGGGCGGAGGGACGGGCTACGAGGCACAACAACAACAAAATGGCTGCAAAGCAAAAGCGAAACAGGGCGAGATTGGGGCACTGTCTGTGGTGTCTCAGAGATATGGGCAGAGGCACAATCGGGCACAAATAACTCACGAAGCAATGTGATCAGTGTAATGCAATGTAGTTCAACGATCGTACCAGGCAGCTCCTAGAAACAATGCAGGCAATGAGAGCAATGCTAAAGCAATACAGCGCTACGATATAACAAACAAGCACAAACAATATTACACTAGACAATGCCAGCTTAGCGAGCGATGCGCAAATCAGCTGTTAGCAGCAATGAACAGAGGGAGCGTACTAGCGCTACGATACCAGGAGCCAGGGAGCGTGGGGAGCGACCGCCTCTGAGCGAGTACAAAATCAATCAAACAATACCCATGGACTTACAAAATCACAAAGGCATTACAAATGCACTCCTGAAATCACCCAGGCACTAGTCATCCACTGATGGAATAACCCAGGCACTACCCATGCACTGCTCCAATCACCCATGCACAACCCTTATATTCCTCTAAAAATCCAGACACTACTCATTCATTGCTTCGATTACCCAGCCAGCAGCCATGTACTCCTCCAATCACCCAGTCACTACACATGCACTTATAAAATCACCATGCGGTATCCCTGCACTCCTCTAATCACCCAGGCACTAACCATGCACTCATACAATCATCCAGGCATTACCTATAAACTCATGTAATTACCCAGGCATTACCCATGCACTTACAAAATCACCCAAGCAATACCCATGCACTTACAAAATTGCCCAGGGACAAACCATGTACTCCTGCAATCACCCAGGCACTGCTCATGCACTTATGCAATAACCCAGGCACTACCCATGCACTTCTACAATCACCTGTGCACTACCCATGCACTCCTCTAATCACCTAGATACTACTCATTCACTCCTTAAATTACCCAGGCACTACCCATGCACTCCAGCAATCATCCAATCACTATCCGCACACTTATAAAATCACCATGCACTATCCTTGCACTCCTCCAATCACCCAGGCAGTACCCATGCACTCATGCAATCACCCAGACACTAACCATGTACTCATGCAATCATCCACACATTACCTATAAACTCATGTAATTAACCAGGCATTAACCATGCACTTACAAAATCACCCAAGCAATACCCATGCACTTACAAAATCATGCAGTCACTGCACATGTATTCCTGCAATCACCCACGCACTACTCATCCACTCATGAAATAACCCAGGCACTACCCATGCACTTTTCCAATCCCCTGTGCACTACCCATGCAGTCCTCTAATCACCTAGATACTACTGATTCACTCCTTTGGTTACACAGGCACTACCCATGTACTCCTCCAATCACCCAACCAGTCCGCATGCACTTATCCAAACACTCTGCAAATACCCATGCACTTATAAAATCACCATGCACACTCCTCCAATCACCCATGCAGTACCCATGCACTCATGCAATCACTCAGGCACTAACCATGCACTCATGCATTCATCCAGGCATTTGCCTATAAACTCATGTATTTGACCCAGGCATTACTCATGCACTTACAAAGTAACCCAAGCAATACCCATGTGCTTACAAAATCATCCAGGCACTGTATATGTACTCCTGCAATCACCCAGACACTACTCATACACTTATTCAATAACCTAGGCACTACCCATGCAGTGCTCCAATCACCTGTGCACTACCCATGCACTCCTCTAATCGCCTAGACACTACTCATTCACTCCTTCAATTACTCAGACACTACTCATGCACTTCAGCAATCACCCAGTCACTACTCATACACTTATAAAATCACCATACACTATGGTTGCACTCCTCCAATCGCCCAGGCAGTACCTATACACTCATGCAATCATCCAGACAGTAAGCATGCATTCAGGAATTACCTACAAACTCATATATGTACCCAGGCATTACTCATGGACTTACAAAATCATCCAAGCAATACCCATGCACTTACAAAACCATCCAGGCACTGCACATTTACTACCCAGGCACTACTCATGCACTTATGCAATAAGCCAGATACTACCTATGCACTGCTCCAATCACCTGTTCATTACCCATGCACTCTTCTAATCATGCAGACACTACTCATTCACTCCTTCCATTGCCCAGGCACTACCCATGCACTCCAGCAATCACCCAGTCAATACCCATGTACTCATCTAAACACCCATGCACTACCCGTGCCCTCTTCCAATCACCTAGTCAGTACCTATGAACTCGTGCAATCATCCAGGCACTACACATGCACTTATGCAATAACCAAGGCACTACCCATGCACTGCTCCAATCACCCATGCACTATCCATGCAATCCTCTAATTATCCAGACACTACTCATTCACTCCTTCGATTATCCAAGCACTACCCATGCACAGCTACAATCACCTATACACTACCCATGTACTCATCTAATCACCCAGACACTACTTATTCACTCATTCAATTATCCAGCCAGTAGCCATGCAGTACTCCAATCACCCAGTCACTGCCCATGCACTTATAAGAACATTATGCACTATCCTTGCACTCCTCTAGTCACAAAGGCGTACCAATGCACTCATGAAATCATCCAGACACTATATTGCACTCAGGCAATCATCCAGGAATTACCCGTAAATTCATTCAATCATCCAGGCAAAACCACTACACTAACAAAATCATCCAAACAATACCTATTCACTTACAAAATCACCCATGCATGCCAATGCACTCCTGCAATTACCCTGGCACTACCCATACACTCATGCAATAACCCAGGCAGTACCCATGCACTGCTCCAATCACCCATGCACTGCCCATGCACTCTTCCAGTCAACCAGACACTACCATTGCAGTTATACAATCACTCAGCCATTACACATGCATTCCTTCGATTAGTCACACACTGCCCTTGCACTAATGCAATCACTTAGGCATTAGACATGCAGTCATAAAATCACCCAAACATTACCTCTGCATTCATACAATCAACTAGACATTTCTTTTGCACTCTTACAATCACCCTGGCATTACCCATACACTGCTTCAATCATATATACACTAACCACACATTTCCATAGATTCCACTTCCTACAATTCATACACTTACATTTTTTTTCTTTTTGAAACCAAATAGGTAGTTCTGAAAAGGTCCATTTTGTTTCTTCTTTTTTTGGTTTTATAACTTTATTGTATTTTTAACTCTTTTTTTTTACATTTGTCTGGTGTTTTTTTTGTTGACCCAACAAGAAAAACATTGACAAAATTATTCAAATAAAACTCATTGCATAAAAAAAATCTAACACTTGTGGTTCTGAATTGCAATCAGGATAGCATTCACTGATTGCGCCCCAACACACAATGATTTTTGGCACTTCAAACAGCATTGCTCTACTTGAGCTAAATCTGGGTGAACATTAATTACAGCAGTTGTTGTGCCCCCAGAAGAGGTACTGGGTCCAGCAGTGTTCTATTGCAAGCTGTCGAGGGTGCATGGTCTGCTGGTGTTTTAGCATGGACGACGTGCCGAAAGAGTATTTTTTTTTTAGACCTGCATGATAGTACATTCTAGCGGATCTTGCACATCACTTTCTTGGCATTTACTTTTTTTTGCGAGGTGGGGTGCTAAAAAAGCCCACACAATGCTCTTCTACCGCTTCTTTCTAGGTTCTTCCAGATCTTCCTCATCCTCTGATGCAAGCTGCTGTGGTGGTTGTCCTGCTGCCATTTTAAGAAACTCCAAAAAAAAGAGATCTAAAAGAGAACAGATCTGCCTCCTTAGATGGTCTTGAAAGAATGAAAAAACATTGGGTGGGGTCCTTCAAGTTCTAGAATCAAAAGCCTCTAAGCCAATGAAAGTCTTTCTTTTGAAGCCACATGGGATTCGCGCACCGGGCGCACAATCAGCGCGCACCCATTGTGACTTCCAGAAAATACATTTATCTATATTATATCTTTATTCCAGTTACATATACATGATATTTACAATTATCTTAATTCATATCTTGGTATGATATATAGATTAAAGTTATATATATATACTTTTGAAACTTAAAGATTTGCGGTGGATTTGCGCACCCAGCGCGACCGCTGGAGCCACGTATGTGATGTTATGTGGGGGGCACCACGTACCCATCGCTTACCAAACACACATCCTACACATCTTAACCAATATGGCGGCTAAATACTTGGATTCACGCACCCATTGAGACAGGTACACGATCGGTACGCGAATCCATTAAAAAAATATAAATGTATATTTAAATTTTAGAGAAGAGAAAACATAATATTTTTATAAGAACTTAAAAACGAAAGAAATACTTTTGGGACATTATACTTAGAAAAAAGCATTTAAAAAACCTTTGAAATTCACTGAAAAAACATAGGTTTCAGGGACGTTATAGTTAGAAATTAGCATTTAAAGAACCTTAGAAATCCCCTTAAAAAAACACAGGTTTCAGGGACTTTATAGTTAAAAATTAGCATTTAAAAAACACAGAAATTCACAGAAAAAACATAGGTTTCAGGGACATTATAGTTAGTTGGACATTTCACTTGTACCAAACCCGAGAAATTCAGCTGTTATAGTTTGTTGAGCTAACTATAACTCTGGCCCCCACAATGCACTGCTGATGACGTGACATATTACGTCATTCATGACATGGTTAGTGACATCACTGATGACATCACTGATGACATCTCAAATGACATCACTGATGATATCACCAATTACATCATCCAAGTGGTAATCTGATGCACTTCCTCACACCCTAATATAACCTTTGATACACCTAGTCTAAAATACAGACAACCATTTTTTAAACCATAGACACACCGATACCATATACAACATACCCACTCACTATTTTCTAGGTCTACACACACATCCACTCATTCCACTCATTCACCCATACAGCCACTCATACATGCAGTCATTCATCAATACAGCACTATCATATGTACCCATACACCTATACAGACACTCAAACACCGCCACTCACCAAGAGTTACTCACACACCTAGTTAGTCATGCATACAATCAATCACATTCCCATTTACTCACCTATACAGTTATACACACACCACCTCACTTATTCATACAGATATTAACATATGCTTACTCTCTGATACAATCACAGATACACGCACATGCTCTTCTAAACAGCCATTCTCACAATCACTGACTCTCACATACAGTCATTTATATACTCCAACACTCACATATAATGCCTTACACATTTGCAGCTACTCACACATATATCACTGAGACATCCATTCACTCATCAACACACCCATATAAACACTCGCCCACCCATACAGCCCTTCACAGATGCACTATTGAACCCATACACCTAGTGAATCACCCACTCACACATCTATACACAGAGTCACACACACACCCCACACAAACACTCAGGCACCCATGCAGATACTCAGGCAACCTATCAATAACTGATATAGGTACTCATGTATCTACTCACATCCCATGCAGCCGCTTACACACCAACTGACAGACTAATACAGACATCCACACAGTTTAGTCACTAACCCATGCATTTTGTAAGACATGTTTAATCACACACTTATACAGTCAGTCAAGCACCTACTAAATCATCCATTCAGACACGTATACACCCACTCATTCTTCAATACACCTTGGTATATATATATCACCAACTGGCGGTTGCCAGTAGGTAGTTATAGTTAGGACCTAGTTTCCATTGGAAATCCACAACATTCTATTTGGAATAACTTTGGCGCCGGTCAATAAATCTTCATGAAATTCTCCAAGAAAATGGCCTGTTCCGCTTTGCTCCTTTCCTGAAAGTTTGGGGGTGAATCGGAAGCGGGGATCAAGAAAAAAGGCGGGTCCCAAAACATGTTTTCTCCATGCAATTTTCTATAGGGACCTTTAAAACGGGCTACAGCCCGAACTGCTGAACTGAATTACACCAAATTTGGCAAAAAGGTAGATTTTGGTTCGCAGATTACTCTTTTTGTTAAATGGTGTAAATCCGTTCATTAGTTTCTGAGAAAATCAAAAGTAAAATCATAGATATATCTATAGACGAAGTACCGCACGAGTACTATCCGAGGATAGTGTGCGTACCATTACGAGCACGAGCTGCATGCGAATTGGCTGTCGACTGTCTGTCAACACGCTAATTGGCTGTCGACTGTCTGTCAACACTCCAAACCAGGAAGTGTTGGCAGACATCTTGTGCCTCGGTAGAACCGAGGCACAAGAAAGCAGTGAAAGAAACGCAAAAAACACGGAATGGGGCAGGGTAGAAAAACCCTGACCCCATAGGTCTGTCCAGGGGGTCCCACAAGGACCCCCTAGGCCAGGGGTCTTCAATCTGTGGGGCGCGACCCCCAGGGGGGCTGTGGTGTTATAGATAGGGGTCACGCATTCCCAGTTGCACTTCTGCCTGGAACTGGAATCCAAAACACTTCTTTATTTTCATGCCCGCCTTTCCCCAATGCTGTCTTTGAAAGTCCTCTGCTGTGCCCTCGCTGTAATCTGTTGCCGAACTCTGACCTTCGTTTTGGCTTGAGGAAAGCTCACATAGGCTGTCCCGGGCTCTGGGGTGGGGTGGAGTTGCAGGGGGAGGAAGGGGGGAGGCAGTCAGACTCGCACCTGCGCCACCGGAAAGACCAATCTTTTAAAAAAATTTGGAAGAAAAAATTTGCTAATCTTAACAAAAGCTAAGGACCAGACCCCAGAGGTAAATGCACTATGTGCGAACGGAAACACTTCTCTGTGTACTTGCTTCCCTGTTAGTGTGTATGTAGGGCCAGGGACGCAACTAGAGTCAAGTTTCAGAAGGGGGGCTAATAAAACCTTCGAGGGGGGTAATTCTTTTAGCAATTGGTAGATTGAAGATGCAGGGGCTCTAGAAGGGGTGAAAGAAGTGAACAACAAAGCCTCGTTAACATGTAAACGGTCTTTTAAAAACCTGTGAAATACTCGGTACGGCTGTGTGTGTGTCCAGGAAGATGTCACGGTCCGGGCTGACACACACGAGGGTGAGGGCGAGCTGAAGCCCTTTGAGCCAAATGGGCGTTGCACACCTGTGCAGGGAACCTACTGTTATCAATAACCATAATCAGCTCAGTTCTCCCCGACAACTGCCTACACACCTTAAAACCCCACTGTGCACTGTGGTGGCATCTACCAAGGCAGTTACATTTGGTAAATAGCACAAGTTTAATTTACTGATATCTGTTGTTCAACTTATATTGCAATGTTATCCCACATGCTTTTCAATCTAACACTTCCATCTGAGCTTTATAGTTCCCAGGGTAGGCAATCACACTCCCACCTGCGCCACCAGAAAGAACAATCTTTTCAAACAAAAAAGGTTTTTTGAACACAAAACTAGCCATTCTTAACAAAACTCAGTCATGTGTTATCATTGACTATTCAACATATGAAAAAGCGGGGAATCCAACAGAGGCGTCACATGTTGTGTGCTATGGGTGTGCCTTTTACTTTATTCCCAAGGCAGGGTTGGGCCTGTGGTAAAGGCTGCAGGTGCTCTTCCCCCTTTAGAAATGGGCCAGAGGAGGGTTTGAAGGGGGGATAACATTGTAGGGATGACGGAGAGGAGCCAGGACTGACAAAGCACTGTCTGTGTGTGATTATTAGGTATTGAAAGACAGGGCCAGACATACTTTAACTGACGGGAGATGGGGTATGTGAGGCCGATTGGGAGCCAAGGAGAGAGGTGTGGTGCTAGAGGTGAGAGACGTGATGCAGGTGTCAGCGAGGACTGAAGAGAAGGGGTGGATGATGTGAGGGAAGTGAGGAGAGGCAAGGTGAGCGACGTGGGTGGGGTGAGAGGGGAAGATGTGAGAGGTGAGGATAGATGAGGGTGAGAGGAGACTGGATGGGAGAAGACATATGAGAGAAGACAGAGGAGAGAAGTGAGGAGGGCAGCAAGGGAGTCAGAGAATTCAATTTGAGAGGTCAGGGATGAAGAGAAATGTGAAGTGGCAAATGAATTGCAGAAACACAATAGGAGAGGTGAGTGTCAGAGAAAAGTGAAGGCAGAGGGGAGAGCTACCATTAAAGGGTGAGAGAAGATAGCTGAGAGGTGATCCTTGAGGTATAAAGAGAATTTGTTGTGACGTGGGTGAGGGAGAGCAGCGAAAGGGGAATAGAGGGAGTACTGGAGTAGGTGCTGAGGTAACAGGAGAGAGGAACGTCAGTTCAAGAAGGTGTGGAAGAACAAAGGAGAGATGGAAACGATGAATGGCAGGACTGGAGAAGTGTAAGATACAAATAGATAGGACACAAATTTGAAGGGAGAGACTTGAGGTGAATGAGAAGTGATAAGGGTTGAGAGAGGAGACGGGGCCAGGGAGGCCATGAGATAAATAGGAGAGACTGTTAGAGAGGAGGGGATTGAAAAAACAGAACAGCGAGAGATGATTAAAGGTGCAGTGAGAGGTTGAATGGGGTGAGTTCAAAAGTTGTAAAAAGGGGTGAAAGAAGATGGCCTGCAAAGGGAGAGAGGGATAAAGGGGACGGGGTAGGAGGAAAGATGTGTGTGTGTGAACTGCTTAACTTTGCACAAGACCGCCAGGGTGTTAAGGGACCCGTGTTGCTCCCGGCCAGGGCCAGGTGAGCTTCTAATGTGGCAACACTGTAGAGTGGAAAGCCCTTCACAAAGGATGACTAGACATCTTTCTGTTGTTTATTGCTGTACTTTGTTTATAAACTGGTACTGATGAGGTGAAATCTTTGCTTAGTGTTACTTTTTTTAAAAATTTCAAAATAATGAAGTATTACTATCCCAAAATATGCTGCATCACGTAGCATTATTTAAATTTTCTTACCACACAACTCAATCAACCCTCCTGTATAATTTGGCCCTCCCCTGTCTCATAACTCCAGTAGCCCTGCCTTTAGGGCAGGCTGACAGTGCCCAAAGAGATGGCCAATCAGGTCAGTGTGTGGACGTTTTTATTTTATGCTGCTTAGTCGCCTGTTGTATGGTCAGGTGAACTGTTTTTACTGCTAATTTCTGTGCTATGACCACAAATATTGTCTGCAGCAAGCACAAATGCATGCAGTTTCCCATTCCTTGCAAAACACTTATACAGCTCGCCCTATAAAAGTTTAAAACTGCCACATAATTTGGTCCTCCCTTGCCTTATAATTCCAGTAGCCCTGCCTACAAGACAGTCTGGCAGTGCCCAAAGGGGTGGCCAGGCAAGTCAGTGTGTGGGCTTTTTGTGGTTGCTTGCTGGCCTGTTTTATGGTCTGGTGGACTCCTTTTTACTGTTGATTTGTCACCCACAAACCTTTGACATGCTAATCACTGTTAAATAATATTTCCCCACTGTAAAAATGATTTTCTGTGGGAACTGGGGGCATGTGTGGTTATCGATAATGAGGAGTACTAAGTTCTAGAAATGTTTGTCGAGAGGGGGTCCTTACGTTTAAAAATGTTGGTAGGGGGGTCTCGGCATCCTAATGTGTGAAGACCTCTGCCCTAGGCAAAAAACATTAAAAAAAAAAAGTTGTGGTATACGCGTAAGGTTCGTGTATGCTGTGAAAAAGAAGGAAAAAAAACGAAGCCCACTTTATTGTTAATTAGCCCCCGGGGGGGCCAAATCCCGGGGGGAATGTTTTTATTTAAAATGGGTGGCCCAGAGGGGGGGCCACTCCTCTGACCAGGCCTTGGCCGAAATCCTCTGTAATGAGATAACCAGACAAGAGGCAAACCCTTGTCGTACATCATGGCCAAAACCTGGAAAGAACTCCCCCTCCGCATCAGATGAACCCGCACACTGAAAGCATTCAGGAAGAGCCATAACACCTGCCTTTTCGAATGACGATAGCAGCACAAATCCCCCCCACATACTCCCCCAGTGCTTGGAAATCCTCACAGGTGAATAGTGAGGTCTATATATCTCTAATTGATTAATTCATATGCCACCACAGTTTGTATTTGAGTGTTATGAACAGGCCCTGCCATTGCTTTGGCTGTCTGTAACTCTTAAGGGTAGTGGAATGAGCAGTACTACTTTCTTTAATATACACAGAATCTCTGAGATTGGTTTGGTTTGGATTCACGTCTGAGAGCTACTTTTAGGGTGCTGATGAGCTACCAGTAGTTACCGAGCTAGTAGTTGGAGACTCCTGGTATATATAGTGAGTGGGGAATTGTAGTCCTGAAGCATGAATGTAAAGGTTATTACACCACAAAATGCATAATACATAGCACTTTAAATCAGTGCATTCCCTAAAGCCTGCCTCACTTCATGTAAAGGTTATTACACCACAAAATGCATAATACATAGCACTTTGAATCAGTGCATTCCCTAAAGCCTGCCTCACTTCATGAGTACATGCTAACTGAGTGAATGATTACATTAATATACGGTAATAAAGAGAATTAAAAAACTTTTTTTTAAAAAGGGAAGTTACTAGAATATTAAGTCGGAAAAAAAAGGGGAATGAATGTTAATACCCCTATTAAAAAAATAATAACGTATAGAATTGCTTTAATAATAAAAACGAGATTAAATAAAGCATTTTAGAAATTATACGAAAGTTAAAAAGTATGGAAAGAGGCACATTTACATCAACACGTGACACGCTAAAACAGTGAAATGAGAACACGTGTCAACTGAAAAACGTGACTTAATAGTGGGAGGAGCAATACATTGATCCAATAGACTGTTAAATAACCAAAAAGTATATAAACCACACCCGTGGGATGATTAGTTTTGTTTCAGAGAATCAATACGGGCGAAGAAACTACGAGCAAGGAATGATTCAGAACTGCGGAAACATCTTCACATTATCTTTCATTTCCTCATAGAGTACATATTGTTAATGTATATTTAAAAATACATAAAACCTTATGTACTTTCCAGAGGAGTTGGATGAATTTCAATGGAGGATGGAAACAATATCGAAGAGAGGTGAATTATATGAATGGAAATATAGGTTATTTAATGAATTAGTACGTGCAAAATATTGATTAGGAGCGATGGCATATTCTTGAATTTATCTTTAATTTCCAGAGAGGGATTATATTGTTAATGTATATTTTAATTTATATTAAACTGCATGATCCTTCAACTGGAGTTGAATGCCTTACAACCGACAATTTTTTTTTTTAGTATGCAAGTATTTCTTTATGACTGAAAAATCTACTAAAACCAAAACTCTTTATCTTCTAGAGTGAAATTGGGCTAAAAGTATTTATATTAAGTAGTGCTTTTTGCAAATTTCACTCGTGAAGAATAGGAGGATTATCTTCGGAAGCACTTTTTTGAAAAAAAGTAATATAATTGGGGTTTAAAATGTCATGATTGTTAAATGTAATAATGACATGAAATGTACATAAAAAAGAAAGATAAAGTAGTGAGGGAGTGTTTGTCGTAGCTCTTCTATTCTACTTTATCTGAAAGTAAAAGAAGCCCAAACATTTATAAAAAGATGATGGGGCAACACTTATATAATGTAAACATTAAGAATGAGTGCTTATGATCAAATAAAATAAATGTGGTTGAACGCGTGATACTAATGAATGTAAAAGAATTTTTGCATTTCACCCATATGATGAATATAAAAGATGATATTAAAGATGACTTGCTTTCACAAGACCCCGAAAGGCTTCTCCCTGAATAAGTACGCACTTCACTGCCAGACCCCAGTTAATAATAATCCAGGCTCTCAAGTCTAAACACGTCAGAAATCATCTCTCATCACTTTCTCTTCTTTTTAGTGTATTGAGTGTGGCAGACTGCGTGACCCTATGCCCATAGCCCTGAAGGCCCTGGAGACTGCCACTCCCCAAGACCATCTCCTGCAGTGTCCCGGAGCCGGGTGGCCCCCTTCCCAACATTTAAAAGCCCGGGGGAGGTGTCAATTAATCGAGAATGAATTTGTTGGTACAGCCCACTGTGCTTATGCTACCAGGAAAACACAACAACACTATATGGCCCAGATTTCCATTGTAGTGATTTCTTAGTTCCAGGCCTAGTTGTCAGATCGGCACACACACTCCCTCATGGCTGGTATACACCCACACCACACCCATCCAGCGCTTCCGTCACTACACACGTGACCCTATCTATAAAAAAGACAGAGCGTACAATGGCCCCACGGTCCCGCCGACTCCTCGTGTCCTTCTGGAGCCGGCATTGCTTTTACACATGAGGAGATGCTAAGTTGCATGTAGAAATGCAATCTTGTTTAGATTTTGAAAGTGAGAATAGATTTCTCTGCTGTGTCTTTCAAAGTTCAAACTAAGTTTGCTATGGGAGGGAGGTAGCCGTAAGACTTCCCCCTCTCATAGCAAACAGCAGTGTCCCGGGGGTAGGCACCCCGGGACACTACAGGAACCGGCTCTTGGCGTGGCGGTCTCCAGGGCTCTCGAGGGTACCAGGCGGAGGGCCACCGAGCCCCCTGTCACATAATACAGAAATCTCCGGGGGGTGGTTGTTCCTGGGGTTTGAGGTCCACACACTTTTAATTTTGTAGGGGGGTGGGGCATGGATGCACAAGTGGCGGAAGGGGGTTGTAAATGTGGTACACAATGTTTTGTTTTAGTTTGCTTTCCTTTCTGTCTTGTAGAGAATCCAGGGTAAATATAACGGTTTTTGTACAGCCAGTACCTTTCAACGCTATCCTCAAATGGCTTTCTGACTGTTACCATAGTAACATTTCATGGAACACTTGCGTGAGCACAGAGGATAGAAGTTTACCACAATATGTTGCTAATTGAAATAGTTACTGCTCTGGAGATTTATATTTTTTTCATAGGAACCGTTAGTCGTAGAAGAAGTCAGTGGAAAAGTTTTGTAAGCGATTCCTTCCTGTTCGGAGAGTATTAGGGTAACGTGCTCCAAGCGGGACTTTATAAAGCATAATGTTTATTGGCTGTAAAGTATTAAAAGTAGAAGGTTTGGCAGTCATTCCTTCCTCCTCAGTGGAACAACATGGACATTTTATTGGCTAAAGTGTTCTGAGCACCAGTTTGCTCCTTATTGGGTGAGAACAGTTCACTGTTGTCAGTGATTTTGTGACCCAGTTCCAAAGGAGTATGGGAAAAGAAAGTAGTAGAGGGCAGCTTAGGAACAATATTAACTTTGTACAGTGCTCATAAGGTGGTGGAGAGGGATTATGAGGGAAGAAAATGTTTTTATATGTTTCAAGGGCCGTTTATATAATTGCCGTGTGGTGTATAAATCACGGCGGAAAAATGACAGTGTCTTGCGCTGTTTTTATTTCAAATTTGCGGGTGACACTTCTTAGGAGTACTATTTACTTATAATGCAGTATTTACTTTTCTGATGGGGAGGTGTGGTTGTGTAGCAAAACAGTCAGTCTAATGGGCATGCGGAGTTCCCTCCTGTCCAATTAAGATGTGACCACCACCCTGGCAGTCACATCCTCTATTTGTAACATTGCGGCGGGTGCGGCTTCAAGCTGCACCCGCCGCAATGTTACAAATGCATACATTGCATTTGTATGAAGAAAGCGGCAGGCACCGTGCAGTGCCTGCCGATTACTGCATACAAATGCAGGGGGGTACCATAGGTACCCCCCATGTGCACCCCCCAGGCCCCCTTCACCCAGGGGGCCCGCTATGGGCCCCCGAGGTGAAGATCCACATGCTTTTCCTCGGCGGAGAGGCCGCCGCGGAAAAGCATGTTTTCACATCCATCCTAATATGTGTGGCGGTGTCTGAGAGACACCGCCACCATATTAGGCCTTTTCCGCCGCGGTTGTAAGCCAACCGCGGCGGAAAAGCGGCAGACTGAAACCAGGACCCACCAGCCATCCTAATGTGGCGGTGGGTCTTTGGTGGGTCCGTAGAGGATTTTCCGCATCCTCCGGGCCGGCGGTGGCTTCCGCCGGCCCGGAGGATCCAGAAAATCCTCCATCGTAATCTGCCCCTAAGTTTGAATCTGCTTTTATTAAGCAAATACAAATAAACTTTCTTCAGAAACTGTCGCTGTATTTATGAAAGGGGTGACAATTAAAATTGGAATTTCATAAAATATCAGATAAGCGTGGCTATATCCTTCTTTTTTCTGCTACAGTTTGTAAAAGTGTTGCCCCACATTCCTGATGATGTAAGAGGGCATCAGTTAATTTTAGGTAAAGTAGAATAGAAGTGCTACAACAAACACTCTCGCACTAAATTATCTGAGAACAAGAGAACAAGTAAAAAACTGTTAAATACAAGTGACTTCATATTACAACTGGACTTCAAGTGACTTCAAATAACAACTGGAAGATGATGACGTTGATTGTAAATGTTTAGGGTTTGCGTCGACAGGTCACCAACACCTCTCAAGCGAAGTACAGTGTCAATATTATAATATAAAAAGTCACAATATATAAGGTGAAAGGAGCCAGAAAAGGAGCAATGTTTGTTGTAAACTATCTGTTTCTAAAAACATGCTGCTGACGTTACAGAGAAAAAGCGAAAAACATGCAATAACATTTTTTTCTATATATAAATGTGTAAATATTGACAAATAGCCAAAAATTATAACTAAGTACAATGCCTATGCCATATTGAAACAACTTACAACTCCGGAATATGTTTGTTGACGCAAAAAGAGAATCCGATTGTAGAAAACGGAACCTGCAACACAGATTGGCGACTCAGAAATAACTCGGGAAAACGAAACTAATTGCACAGTAGATGTATTTTATATAGTTTTTGGTTGTTTAGTAGCCTACGGTAGGGAGATGTGGCTCCGCCTATTTAGATGGCACGTTTTGCAGTTTGCACGTGCTCACGTTTTAACTGTTTTACTTCTGCACGTGTTGGGAACAGTTACAAACTGTGAAGCTGTAAAGGTTTCAATTTCGATAGTAACACATATAAGGTATTATTATCTACATACGCTGGAGAGTTTAAAAAGTGTTACTCAGTAAACTGTGTTCTTTGCATTTTCATGATTAAAAACATCTAAATAGAAGACATAAAAAAAATATCATTATCATTAGAAGAAAAAAAAGGATTAATATTTGTTATTATTGTGCTTCTTAATTTAAAAAATGCTAGCATTTGTAAATCGTAAACCTACCCTCGGAAAGGTGTGCTGGCACTTGGGGCGTGGGGAAGATTAAGCAAGGTATTACTTACAGTGGGATAGTGGTGGGCTAAGATGCTGATGGACTATTGAATCGAACTGTGAATGGTGTTGTCGAAAGTCAAGTATTATAGGTGCTGTGTCATACTTTTACTGCACTTATATGTTAATTACTGCTAATTAAGTTGAAAATATTCTTAAATTATAAGTAGGGCTGCTTGTGCATGAATACCGAATTGGGTTATTTTTTAAGCGTTTGTGTTGTAGTGAGCCATTCAGCAGGATATCCTTATCTATGCACTGTGCTAAAAATGAAGCTCTTATAAATTTAGTCAGGCACTCTCCTTGCAGAACAGTAATCATCCAGTCCGTACCCAAGTAATTATGGAACAAAGTAGGCCTTAGGCCATGGACGGTTTTAAACCACTGTAGACTATGCTTGCAATCTTCTATGCACCTGCAAACTTGTCTTTTATACCTTTAATTCCCCAGTCTGTATCGTTACACTTTCACTAAACACTATCACACTACTGTTTCAGTATTGTAGTGATCCATACAGCAGTATGTGCTTATCTATACACTGTTCTAAAAGTGAAGTAGTTATACATTCAGCTTGACACTCTGCTTGCAGAACTGTTATCATTCAGTCAGTACCCACGTTTTCATGCAGTAAAGTAGGCCTTAGAATATGGACTGCTTCAAACTCCTATTTACTATGCATGTACTCTTGTATGCACCTGAAAACTTGTCTTTTAAAACTTTAATTACCCAGTTTCTATCCTTACATTCCCTCCAAACACTCTGCCACTACTGTTTCAATATTGTAGTGAGCCATACAGCAATATGTGCTTATCTATACACTGTACAAAAGTGAAGCAGTTATACATTCAGCTCGACAGTCTCCTTGGAGAACTGTAATCATTCAACCACTACCCAGGTAGTTATGCAGCAAAGTAGGCCTAAGGGCATGGACTGTTTCAAACACCTATAGATAATAAATGCGTTTTCTATGCACCTGTAAACTTGGCTTTTACATTTTCAATTGCCCAGTCTGTATCTTTACACTTCCTCCAAACATTGTGCTACTGCTATTTTAGTATTGTAGTGAGCCATACAGCAGTATGTGCTTATCTATACTCTGTTTTAAAAGTGAAGCTGATATACATGCAGCCAGGCACTCTCCTTGCAGAACTGTAAGCATTCAGGCAGTTCCCAAGTAGTCATGCACGAAAGAAGGCCTTAAGGCATGAACTGCTTCAAATCTCTATAGGCTATGCATGCTCTCTTCTATGCACCTGCAAACTTGCATTTTAAACCTTCAATTGCCTAGTCTGTATCCTTACAGTTCCACTAAACACTTTCACACTTCTGTTTCAGTATTGTAGTGAGCCATACAGCATTATGTGTTTATCTATACACTGTTCTAAAAGTGAAGCTGCTATACATTCAGCCAGACACTCTTCTTGGAGAATTGTAATCATTCAGTCAGTACCCAAGTACTCATGGAGCAAAGTGGGCCTCAGGGCATGGACTGCTTCAAACCCCTATAGACTATGCATGCACTGTTCTATGCACTGGAAAACTTGTCTTTTATTCCTTCAATTCCCCAGTCTGTATCCTTACACTTCCAGCACAAACTCTGCGATTGCTGATTCAGTATTGTACTTAGCCATTCAGCAAAATGTCCTTATCTATGCACTGTGCTAAAAATGAAGCTCTTACAAATTCAGTCATGTACTCTCGTTGCAGAACTGTAATCATCTAGTCAGTACCCAAGTAATTATGGATCAAAGTAGGCCTTAGGCCATGGACTGTTTTAAACTCTTATAGACTATGCTTGCAGTCTTCTATGCACCTGGAAACTTGCCTTTTATATGTTCAATTCCCCTGTCTCTATCCTTACACTTCCATCAAACACTTTGTCACTCCTGTTATCACTATGGATACGCCGTATTTACAATGTGGTGCACTATGGGACAGAAACAGCACAGTTATGTGATGTATCTGTGCCGTAAAGGAGGCGCATTGCTTGAGTTGCGTTGCAAGTGCAACGCATCTCCAGCAATGCTCTGGGGCTCTATGCTCACAATGCTGAGTCAATCCTTACACCTGCTTCAAGCAAGTGCAGGGTTTTGACGCAGCATGAGCTCAAAAGTGACAAAGTGAAATCTTGTAGATTTCACTCAGCCACTTTTAGGAGGCGTTCCTGCACCGGAATGCCCCCCCCATCCCCCATGTAGGAATGTCTCCTTCTGGTACAGGAATTTACAATGTAACGCACCTCCCAGATGCATCATATTGTAAATAGCACACACCATGACGCATCTTTTGCACCACTGCTGTGTCAGAAAAGTGATGCAATAGCAGTGTAAAAGAGGCAGAAGGAGGTTGTAAATCTGCCCCCAACACTTACAAATTCACCCAGGCAGTTTCACCAGCAGTGTAAAGGGAAGCATAGACTTGTAACATATTTATGCACATATGTTACATTCAAGTAAGTGCTTTGAAAGTACTACAGTATACTATAAGTAAACACCTTATAGATTTATGCTGTAGCACTTCCTTATAGTTCTGCACTTTCACGTTCACCATACACTACTAATGTATTCATTCATTCATTTATGCACTACACATACAATCAGACAACTTTTTACATACTATTATAGAAATATAGCTCTTTTTTTGACCAGTGAAGGTAGATCTGACAAGAACTGTTTTTTTGTCTTTTTAGTTTTGTATTGCAAGAAAACAGTAAAAAAAAAATTATTGCCGTGGACAACAGTGGTTCTGTTTCCAGCGCACAATGAAGTCAAATGATTGTTCCCCATAGCATAATAATTAATCGCAAAATTTGCAGCGAATAGTCAGATCTGCAAAATCTGGTTGTATGTTTGCATGCGGACTGCTCGGCGAAGGTGGTGGTGCACTTGATGTGCTAGGAACAGCAGCTTGATGCTCCTCCTGCAACCTTTGTGTTGCAACTCTGGCGTAGTTGTTCGGGTGCAGATTCTTCACATGGCGCACCATGCGTACTGTCCCGAATGAGTATTTTTTGTTGGGGTCACCCCTAGAGAGAGTAACCTCACAAATTTTACAGATCACTTTGGGAGCATTGACCTTTTTTTCCCCTTCAGGAAATGTAAAACATTTCCAAATAGCAGCTTCCTTCCTCTTCTTCTGAGGCTGCTCAGGTAGAAATTCTTCATCAGAGGAATGTTGAGAAAAAGAGTCAACAAATTGAGCCAGGGTGAATTTTTTTTCTAAATGAGTGAAGCTCCACAGAAGAGATGCTTCTCCTGAGAAAGTCAAAGTAGAATGATTAAAATGAGAGTGGTCTTTGAACAGTTGGAATAGGAAGTGTTATGAACCAATCAAATCTGTTCTTTGAAAGTCACATGGCTTTGGGTACGCTTACGGGGCGTTTACGGTATTCTTACGGTGTGAGTACGTACGACGTATCGGTGCGATATGCGTAATTGCTTTTAAAAGTAATATACGCTTATTAAAAGTTAAAAAAATCTATTTTCATGATTATCCCAGATAATGTCTACCTTTAAAATTTACATTAAATACATAGATTTATCGTTTTAAACATTATAAAACTTTCGTGGGGTACGCGTGCGGGGCGCCGTACAAGCGTACATGACGTCACGCAGAAGCGCTGATGCGCCACGTAACGTCAAAACACATTCGTGACGTGTGCGCGGGTACGCACAGAGTACGATTAGCCCTACAAAGGACGGTGCGATCACTGTACCCGTACCGTAAGATTATCCCCCCAAAAACAATTGGTAAAAGAACATATATAGAATTACATTTTAATATATTGGGGACATTTGTTTAATAAAAATAATTAATAAACAAATTATTTGTGAAATTTGTTTTGTTCTTATTTTACATTAAGAATAAGGAATATAACTTAAATAATAAAATAACTATACATAATTATAATAGAAATGTAGGAAATTAGTATAAAAAGAAAGAAATATAATAATTAATACATTTAAAAATTATCATTTACAAAACCTTTGAAATTCACTGAAAAAACCGTAGGTTTCACACACGGTATAGTTCGGAATTAGCATTTCAAAAACCTCAGAAATTCACTGAAAAAAACATAGGTTTCACACATGTTATAGTTAGCTGGACAATTCACTCATACAAAACCATTGAAATTCCCCCGTTATAGTTAGTTCTGCTAACTATAACTCGCGTGTCCGCAATCCACTGCTGAGGACGTCACATATTACATCACTCATGACATGGTCAGTGACATCACTCATGACATCACTGATGACATCTCAAATAACATCACTGATGAAATCACTGATGACATCATCCTTGTGAAAGAGTGTCAGACCTCCTCTCACCCTACTATAACCTTTGATACACACATTTAAAAATAGAAACTACAATTTTCAAAAAAATGGTGATACCAATACCAGTTACAACAACCTATTCAGTAATTCCAACATCTACATACACATCCACTCATTCACCAACACTTCTATATAGTCACTCATACATGTACTCACTCATCATATGTACTCATACACCTATACATCCAGTTACACACCGATACTCATCCATAGAGTTACTCACACACACTCACACATGCAAATAAACTATCAAACATCCATTTACTTGTATATTCAGCTATACACACACCACTACACTTACTTCTACAGAAACGTACACATACTTACTCTCTTAAACAATCACTTATAAAAACACATACTTATTTATACAGGAACTCTTCCAATCTCTCACTCTCACATATACTCACTTATATACATCAATACTCATTTATGCTAGTTTAAAACATTTGTAGTTACTTATAAAGATACTATTGGGACAGTCATTCACTCACAAACACACCCATACACACACTCATACACCCATACAGTCCTGCACACGTGCGGTCTTCAAAACACACACAAACAGGGAGGCAGTCATTCATGCATCTGTGCGCTAAGTAATACCCCCCACCAAACCATACATACACTCATTCTGATACTCAAAAAAACAATTAATAACCCATATACACACTCATGTAGCTACTCACCAATCCATGGAGCCATTTCAACACAAAGTGAGACACTGATACAGATATTTAAATATTTAAACATTAGTCGCTAATACATGTATTCACTAAGATACACTTAATAAGGCAGTTATACAATCAATTTTACAAAAAAAACATCCATTTAGACACTTATTTAACCGTTTATTCTTCCATAGACGTTTAGAGATACATATATAAAAAATATTTATTTTTCAGAAAGACACACATTCACTGGATGATGTAATCAGTGATGTCATCAGTGATGTTATTTGAGATGTCATCAGTGATGTCATGAGAGATGTCACTGACCATGTCATGAGTGATGCAATATGTGACGTCATCAGTAGTGGATTGCGGACGCGCAAGTTGTAGTTAGCTGAACTAACTATAACGGGGGAATTTCAATGGTTTTGTATGAGTGAAATGTCCAGCTAACTATAACATGTGTGAAACCTATTGTTTGTTCAGTGAATATATATATATATTCACTAAAAAAACATAGGTTATAGACCATATATAGTTAGGAATTAGCATTTACAAAACCTTGAAAATTCACTGAAAAAACCATAGGTTATAGACCATATATAGTTAGGAATTAGCATTTAAAAAACCTTATTTTACTCACACAAAACCATTGAAATTCCATATATAGTTAGTTGTACTAACTATATATCGCGCACCCGCAATCCACTGCTGATCATGTCACATATTACATCATTCATGACATGGTCAGTGACATCACTGATGACATCACTGATGACATCTCAAATGACATCACTGATGACATCACTGATGACATCTCAAATGACATCACTGATGACATCTCAAATGACATCACTGATGACAACATCCAGTGACTGTGTATTTCTGTAAAGTTAAAATATGTCTTACATATTGAAGAATGAGTGGATGTAGAAGTGTCTGGATGAAGGATTTAGTAGGTGCATGACTGACTGTATGAGTGAGTGGTTAAATGTGTCTCACTGAGTGCATGGGTTAGTGACTGAACTGTGTTAATTTGTGCATCATTATGTTTGTTGTACTGTAAACTGCTGCATGTGTTGATCAGTAGCTATATGAGTAAGTATATGGGTTATTGATTGGTTGCTCAAGTATTTGTATGGGAGACTGAGTGTGTGTATGGGTGGCTGGGAAGTGTATGACTCTGTGCATAGATGTGTGAGCAGTTGATTCACTAGATGTATGGGTTCAAAAGTGCACGTGGAAACAGCTGTATGGGTGGTTGACTGTGTGCATCAGTGTATTGGTGAGTGAATGGATATCTCAGTGCTACATGTCAAAGTAAGTACATATGTAAAACACAGTACATGTGAGAGTTGGCATATATAAATAACTGTGCATAAGAGCCAGTGAATGTGTGAGTGGCTGTATGGATGATTGTGAACTTGTATCAGGGATTGTAAAAGAGAGTAAATATGTGTTAGTATATGTTTGAATAAGTAAGGTGTGTATAACTGTATAGTTGAGGAAATGGAAGTGTGATTGATTCTTTGCATGACTGACTAGGTGTATAAGTAACTCCATGGATGAGTGACAGTCTGTGAGTGTCTGTTTACACTGAGTGTATCTAAGGTTATATTAGAGTCTGAAGAGGTTCATCGTATTATCACATGAATGATGTCATCAGTGATGTGATCAGTAATGTCAAATGAGATGTCATCAGTGATGTCATCAGTGATGTCATTTGAGATGTCATCAGTGATGTCATTTGAGATGTCATCAGTGATGTCATCAGTGATGTCATTTGAGATGTCATCAGTGATGTCATCAGTGATGTCACTGACCATGTCATGAATGATGTAATAGGTGACATGATCAGCAGTGGATTGCGGGTGCGCGATATATAGTTAGTACAACTAACTATATATGGAATTTCAATGGTTTTGTGTGAGTAAAATAAGGTTTTTTAAATGCTAATTCCTAACTATATATGGTCTATAACCTATGGTTTTTTCAGTGAATTTTCAAGGTTTTGTAAATGCTAATTCCTAACTATATATGGTCTATAACCTATGGTTTTTTCAGTGAATTTCATTGGTTTTTTAAAAGCTAATATCTATAGCTGTAAAATGTATTCTTCTTTAAATCCAAAAATATATTTTATATGTTTATTAATAATTTTTCTTAAAAATATTTTTTTTGTTTCGCGAACCGGTTCGCGAACCGGGAAGCTTTCCGTTAGCTCAATTTGATGCCACGACCCGGTCCGCGAACCGGTAAACGTTCCGTTAGCGCAACTGCCGCGTTAGAAATCAACATCGTGACGCGTCGCGGAAGCGCGACGTATCACGTTGTCGCGTAATGCGTCTTATGACGCGCCGCGTTAGCGCACCCGGAAGTGCTCCGGTACGCGAACTGAGACGCGAAGCGCAGCTCCCCGGAAGCGATCCGCGGCGCATCGCGAAAGCGCGACGTATCGCGTTGCCGCGTAATGCATCTTATGACGCGCCGCGTTAGCGCACCCGGAAGTGCTCCGGAGCGCGAACCGAGGCGCGAAGCGCAGCGACCCGGAAGCGATCCGGGGCGCGTTCCGCAGCGCGTAACATAAGCGTGAGAGGTCATGTGACTTGTTAATAAAACTTTTCATTGGTTCATTTAACTTTTGGTTTCATAATCATGTAAGGCTAGGTCAGGTGACCTAAAAATAACACTTTTCATTGGTTTAGAACTATTGTTTTTCCCAAATGATGAAAACCCCTCCTTCTTTCCTCACTCTGACTTTCATCATTGTGAGAGGAAGACCTTTATTCATAGTAGAGCAATGGCTTCAGTAGTTGCTTCAGCTGGTGCACCCCCACCACCACCTCCACCTCCTCATGGGAAGAGAGGACCACCTCCCCAGGTCATCACCAACACAGAGGAGGAAGAGGAAGAACTAGAGGAAGAGGAGAGAGAAGGACCACAGTTCTTGGAAGAGATGCCCCGGGTTTCCCATAGGAAAGCCAGTTTCATTTGGCAGTTTTTTTCAATCCCTCCAGGGCAGAAAAAAGTAAATGCGAGGTATGTCACCTGCCTCATTTGCAAAGAGAAATTATCAAGAGGGACTGATAAAAAGTATAGCTACGGGAACTATACCATGCATCGGCACATGAACAGGTGGCATCCATTGAATTACAGCCGGGCGGAGATACGTGACATGGAAGAAAACCCAACAGCAACTCCTGTGGCCAGGTCAACATCGTTAATATCGTTGACAGCAGCAGAGGCACGGGAAACCGTGCTAAACATCCAGGAGAATTTTGGGCATATGAAATATACTTGTCTGCACTGCGGTGCATTGATATCATGTGGTAACATGAGCATTAATTCAATCAACCTAGCTTATAACAATCACAATTGTCCTAACCGCCCCAGACAGTAAGTTTTTTTTTTGCTCCTGTTGAGCCCTTTTCAATGCCTTTTTTTTGTTGTTTCCCCCCCAAAAAAAACCAAAAAAAATATAAAATTGTTCAAAAAATACAAAAAAAACAAAAAATGTTCAAAAAAAAAAATATATATAAAACAACAAAAACATTTAAAAAAAAGTTCTTTTCAGAACTACCTCCCCTTTAAAAAAAAATTGCTAGAATGTTTAGCCTCTGGCAAGCTCTATTTCTTTTAGTTCGCTTCCCAGTTCGCTTCCCGGTTCGCGAACCGGGAGCTAACCAAAAATAAAAAAAAAAAAAAAAAAAAGAAGAGTAAGTATAAGGAAAGTAAACAGAGAGTGATGTTAAAAGAAAGACAGCTATAGGGAGTAAACCAGAGATACTGTTTAATAGATCTATTTACCAAAGAAAAGACGGAAGAGGGTATAATTGTGAAAAACAAAATAGATAAGGAAGTGAAAGAAAAAAAAGAGAGTAGAACAATAACAAAGAAGACTTTCTTGGAGAATGTGAGTGAATGTTCAAAATAAGATTAAAACATGGGGAATAACAGAGAGAAAAAATAGAAAACAGAAAAGAAGAAGTAACAGAAAAAGATTAATTGAAACAGCAAAGAAATGTAAATAACATAGAGCCATATCATCAACATAGGCAATAAAAGTTTTGCAGCTTTTATCGGCAGAAATATGTGACCAAAGCCGCTTTTGCAGCAGAAAACTGCTGCTAAAACTACTTTTGCACCAGGTTTCTGCCAATAAAAACAGCAATAATTGTATTTGCTGTGTTCATAATATGCCCCTTAGTGTGCTTCAACTACACAGAGAAAGCATTATGAACAAGTAGTGAAAGAGTGATCAGTCAAAGACACTAAGAGTAATAGAGACGGAGTGAGTGAACAAGAGTGAGGAACTATGAGAAGAGAGGGACTGAGAAAAAGAGTGGAAGGAGTTGAGTAAGTAGGTAATAGAGAAAGGAATGAGGAAAGTAGCAAAGGCAGGAAACTGAGGGTTAAAGAAATGAAGCTGTGGAACTAATAGTAGGTGAATGTGATAGAAATGTAACGAAAAGAATACAAAACATTTACCTTATAATTGTCGTTAAATTACTCACTTTTTGTTTTTATACTTTCAATCTGTGAAAGAGAGAACAAACATTTGAAAAATATTAAAACATGTATTTAAAAATTACAAAAGACAAGGGAAAAGATTGAAGGACAAACAGTTTTTCAACAACTTTGACACTGACAGAAGCTTCTGCTTCTCCAGGACCCCTACACAGTCCTAAAGATATACATTTTAAACTAACAGTATCTTGATGCAGATGAAGTGAGGCCTATCTTAAAACATGGTGCATCTTTTGCACTGCTGTTGTCTCAGAAAAGTGTCGCAAGACACTAACATTTTAAATGATTGCTTCAGGATGCCAATAAGATGTGTCCTATCCAGAGATTTGTTTGAGGTGAGACCTACTCAGGGTTCCAAATGAAATTTCGAGTTGTTTGAAGAGAACAGAGGACATAATACATGTGAAGGCCTACCAATGAAGTAAGTCATGTCCACTTCACTCTTGAACAAAGGCCAGACCTCTTCTGTGTCCGTGGACAGACCTAAACTTCATCTGCACAATGTCATTCATAAACTTAGGAAACACAGGTGATGTAATTGAAAAATGTGGAGTTTCTTTTCCTCATTTCACAATCACATCACCTGTGTTGCCTTTGCTTAGGTATTTCATAGTGCAGATGTAGTCCAGCATATTAAACAGTACCTAGAAGTGCATCACTGCATGCAACAACTTTGACACTTATAAAAGCTTTTGCTTCTGCATGCCCCCTACACAATGCTAATTATATACATTTTAAACTGATGGTATCTTGCTGGAGATGAACTGAAACCTATCTTGCAACATGGTGCATCTTTTACACAAAAGTGACCCACAATGGAGCAAAAGAGGCGCACGGCCACCATAAATCTGACCCTAACATTTTAAATGATTGTTTCAAGATGCCAATAAGGTGTAACCTATCCACAGATTTGTTTCAGGTAAGTCCTACTCAGGGTTGCAGATGGAATTTAGGTTTGTTGAAGAATACAGAGAAGATAATACATGTGGAGGCCTACCAACGAAGTGAGTAATGTCCACTGCACTCTTGAACAAATGTCAGACCTCCTCTGTCTCCAGGAACAGGCCTAAACCTCATCTACACAATGTGGTGTGTAATGTTAGGAAACACAGTTAATATAATTGAAAAACATGCACATTTTTTTGCTCATTCCACAATCATATGACCTGTGTTTCCTTTGCTTAGGTATCTCATTGTGGAAATGTAGTCTATCATATGAAAGACTACGTAGAATATGAGCACTGTATGCAAGAACTTTGACACTTACAGAAGCCTCTCCTTCTCCATGCCTCCTACACAGTTCTAAATGTACATCATAAATGGAAACAGTACAGAATTAATTATACATGTTAAATGGTTTATTTTTGCTGTTCTCAGAATGTATCAAATTTCACTAAAAACAGTGACTTTAAGGTATTCATCATATAACAGCGGGGAAAAAAAACACAATCAAAATGATTGTGTTTAAAAAACCCATACAACATAACAAATCAGAATTCAGAACTCCTTAAAGTTAACTTACTTTCCATGACAGCGAAGGATGTCCTATGAACAGCTTACACTCTGTTGTGCTGTTATTACTTTCAGCCCGCCACTTTCTGAAAGAAAACCTCCATCGTTTTGAAAAACATGTTACATACAATAAATGACTTCTTGCTCTCTACCACAAGTTTCCACAAGGCCAAATCTTGTCAGAGCCATTTATAACTCTTGGATTTCTTGTAAGCCAATCCCGTCATTTGGCATTTCCGCAACTTTCAGAATTAAAATGTTGAAGATCATTTTCACAATCCTGGACTAGTAATATCTTCCCCTTCTTCCTCAGTCATGTTCTACATTTCCTATGACACTGATACTGCTTACTATGAAGCAGACTTACACTACCTCTATGACTACTACAATTATTTAATTCTCTACATCACTTTTAATCACAAAGCAATGTAAAACAGTAGACAGCATTGCAGACTTACATTCCCTCTACTCTATGTTTTGATTGGCTGCTTCAATTAGCTTATAAAAAGAAATAGTTTTTCTGAACTCATTCAAAGTGCACTTATTTCTCCATGACGTCCAGTCTTATGGTTAGAAGTTATGTCTCTGAACTACACTTATCCTCAAGGCCAAATCGTGTAGGAGCCATTAGAACTTCTTGAAATTCCTCAGAGCACATCCCGAGATTCTTTCCCTAAAATTTTGGTTTTAAAAACACCAGGTAAGAGTTTTTAAGGTCATACTGCAATTTTTTTTTGAAAATTAAAACAGAATCATTGCAGAATGACCAGCCATTTCTAGACTTTAAATAAGCTGTGTAATGTCCTGATGTTATTGAAGGACCGTCATGATATATAATTGCTGCAGTTACAAAAGTCCTTCCTGATATTGACAACTGCGAAGCCACAACATTTTTAATTAAAGTTGTCAATTTTGTTCCATCAGGCCTACATCGTTGGAACATTAAAATGACATACTGGCCATATGTTCGTATAAATAATGTGGACATCATTTCAGATTTACATTGGCTACACTCCATGTTGTGATCAGCTGCTTTTACTAGCTTATTAAAGGACACTGATTTACTGTCCGGCAAAGTTAAATATATAAATCTTTCTGAGTCTACACTAGTAGTACTTGATACCCTACAGTTCTCGCAGTCATGCTGCCATTGATAAGAAAGCCCAAACAGCTGATCTACATCTACACCTTCAGCATGCAATACATCAAGCATATACATTAAAAACTCCTGACAATCTTGCTGAATATTTTGAGAGAATTGTGTTTGGCCTGAACATCTGTCTAACAGATTTCGAATTTCAGACACACTTTCTATGTTTGTTCTATCAGTGCTACATTTTTCTAAGACAGAATTTAACAAACTGCAAAATCTTTGATCAGAATTGACCACAATCTCTTCTTTTACATTTTCTAGAGAAAACAAAACATTAACCACTACATTAGCATAGCAGTTGACACCAGAACTGTTTTCAAATTGAAAACCAACAACATATTCAACAGAATCCTTTTTGTTTCTGCTTATAATTTCAGGTTCATCGACTTTTCGTCTTTTTGCTACAACCTCCCCAGTATTGGTCACATTTCTTCGTTTCCGGCCTACCACACGTTTCTCAAACAAAGGATATTGAGGCAAATGTGGCGCATACTCTCTTCTTAACCTATTGTATTCCTTAACACAATCTAGATCCGCACAAATGCTTGTGACATCACACTCAATCAAGTACAATCCCGATAAAGTTCTAACTCGTGACAATGCCACATATGCCATACCCTCCTTGAACACAGAACTGCCAATATTCACCAATGCACTGTCTACACTTAAACCTTGCGATTTATGGATTGTCACCGCATATGCCAAGCAAACAGGAAACTGCTTACGGCGAACATATAAGTCTTTTACAAGCAAAAATCTAGCAGAACAACGACCAATTAGCTGTACTTCCTCAATGCCATCAAATTTAATTTTTAAAAATTCAATTCCATCTCTATTTCTGTATTTTACAAAATCAACAACATTACCCATTGATCCATTTACCAGACCTCTTTCAACATGTAGATTCCTTCTTAAAATTATACGGCAGTTCAAGCACACATTCAGAGTCTTTTCAAAACCTGCAGTTTTAGATATACTCTTCTCTAATGAATCCAATTTTGTTTTCAGATTCTCAGACAAAATAATTGTTGATCCCATATGCTCTACTCTGTCAATAGCTTCCAGTTTCACAATCTCTTGCTTTTCTAAATGCAACATTTTTTTGTTGAATTTGGCACATTCTGCAAGAGTTGGCATCAAACATATTCCAGATTTCTTCTCAGTAATTTTCTGAAAAATATTCTCAGGCACAACATCTTGTTCTGCATATAAATTTGACAGTAATCGTGCATGTAAAGCTTCTTTCCCATGCTCGGTCACTTTTCCAATTCTAACATCTTGTAGAATAGTCTTGTAAACTTCATCCTTTGCCTGACGCATATTTTCATGCAGTTAAGCATAATTGAAGTTTAACCATATATTGACGTTGCCAATGCTGCCTAGGCACTTCCTGGTATCTTCATGCGTGAGCATTTTGAACACAGGTTGCCCTTTCACTGGTGTCAGCTGCAGAAGATCTCCGAAAACAATGATGTGTTTGCCACCAAATAACACATCATACTCTGTTTTGAGAACTTCTTGCATTCTCAAATGCACAAAGGCAAGCATGACATTGGAAACCATGCTTACTTCGTCAATGATAAGAAGTTTCATTTTCCTCAAGATTCTTGAAACTTCAAAACAAGCATCTCCAGATAGCTTGTGATATTGTAATTTGTTGTCATGCTCCACTGGCAGCATCAGTAAACGATGTAAAGTAATCCCTTTAATGTTATGTGCTGCCAGTCCAGTTGGAGCGGTGACAACACAAGACAGCGATAACTCTGTCCTTTCCTGCAAATAACATGAAATTGCTTTAATAAGGAAACTTTTTCCAGTTCCCGCTTCTCCACTCACGTACAGTCGGACAGGCTTCAACGACGTACATGAGCACTCTTTCTTGTCATGACTTAATCCATGATCAATTTGCATGGTAACTTCGTCATATATTTTCCTCTGCTCAATGTTGAGTTGTCTTTCCAACTCTTCTAAGTTAACCGCATCCTCCTGAGCATGTGCCATGGCTCTTTCCACTTCATTCATAGCAGTGGCAGCTTCATTTTCGATAACAGGTCCTCCTAGTGGATCCTGACTCAATGAAGCAGAACTCTGACTGTCCTGAGAACTGTCTCTGGCAATCTCGGCTGCAATCATTGCTTCCTGCTCAATTTCCGCATTCAACATTTCTACATATTTGGGAAAAGCAGGACATTCTATGGTCTCCTTGGCGGCATTGAAAGAGTCTTCGTAACAGAGAAAATCTCCAAGCAGTTCCTCTTCTGCACGCCAAGGCTTGAAAAGTTGCAAAAGTGCTAAATAGAAAAACTACTTTTTTTCAGGAGATTCGCCACTCACTTTTCGATGGTTTACCAAGTGGCATTTTCTTTGCTTGACCAGACATCCCTCACTTCCTATTACAGCATACACTCCTTTCTCAGTATCTTCTTTGATGTTCCTCTTGAATATGTAATTTTGAAGAACCTCATACAGACAAACATTCTCGAGGTGAATGCTTCGATTTGGATAATATGTATCCAACATGTTGGTCTTCAAAATGTCGGTACTGTTTGGCTCCTTTTCCGCCAAATACTCAATTTCCCGCACAGGTTTGAGAACTCGATTACGCGTTGCAGCAAGACCAAGACTCGCCCAAACAATACTCCTGGACTTGGCATAGAGACTTGCTGAAGACAACCGGTCAGAACATTCGTACGCTCCGATTTCTCGATGCGACAACATCTTCAGACTGAAACTGTACAACTTCTTGCTGAGGCTCTTTTCATGGGAAATGTCCTCCCACATATCCTTCAATTCTGTCTTCTCTTTTTTGGTGATGTAAGATGTCACATACCGAGCCACAGCCATACAGTTATCAGCCACAAACTGTATATCCATGTTAGCATTCCACATGGACAAAATCACCGGGTTGTAGTCGTTGATGTACTTGGACTCTTCGTTCTTCTTCAAATTGTATGTGTTTTTAGGTGATTTCTTCATCACATTATGTCGCAGCGAAGACATCAAACTGTTTACTCTTCCTTTAGAAATCACCGGTCGTGGAAAGCCGAAACGACATTTGGTGTAGAACTTGTCCTTGTTTCGGAATTTACGACGACAGTACTTTCCACATCGATGGCTTTGGAAACGCAGAACTTTTTCTCTTAGGCTTTTCTTCTCCTTTGCGTTTGGAACAGCACACGTAGAATACTGTTGTATAAAACTCATCACTGAGTCTTCTGGATCCGTTCCAAATTTAGGTGCATCCTTGATCCACAGCAACATATGTATATGAGGAGCACCTCTTGCTTGGTACTCCTTTCTCCAGAAGAAATCCAACACCTCTCCAAGAGGTGGATTCTTCTTATTCATGATGAAAGACATCATAGCTTCAAATCTATGATTGAAGTACCTACATACATTGACTGGATCCAAAGAGCACAGTTCTCCGGGTGTCTTGAATTCGATGTTTTCTACGTTAGCATTTGCCTCTCGTAGAAATTCAAGTAAGTCTTCCCAGCCATACTCGGCACAGCTCAGAGTGAGGAACCATGTGGGAGTTCCTAAGTTCCTCAGCATACATTTTAAATCACCATGACGACGGTACCAGTACTCATTAGTACCACGCTGACACGCCATGAGATTAATCAGGTGAGAATCCAAAATACTGTCTTGGACATTGACTTTATCCATAAAGTCACTTGCCGAGATGTTTTGCATGTGTTTACCACTTTTCAAGATGTGGTTCACTGCATATGACAGTCCAGACAGATCGCTTTCAAACAGGAGATGAAACAAATAAGGAATGCATTGTCGAAACCTAGCATCTCCTGCATACAATCGCAAAGTCCGGTATTCAGAAGCAGGAATTTGATGAGGTCGCTCATCATATCTTCCTCCCTGACCTGTTGGAAAAAGCTGTGGGAAACACCGAGCTTCCAAACTTTCCTCCCAAACACTAATGGGACTCCCTTTGGCTTGTTTCATTTGAAACAACTCAATAGCATTCCCCATGACTTCCTTGGAATGCAAAGGATGAACACTATAATGTTCATATATTTCTTCACTAGTAGAGGGTTCTACTTTCTCAATTTGACCAGCACACAAATCGCTATCCTCTTCCTCACTTACTTCCTCTTCTGCAACATATACATTCTTATAGTATTTATTATTTTTTTTCAAATACAATGTTGCCTTTTTAACTTCCCTAACATCCACTAAATCTTGCCATATTTTCTTATTCTTTGTCGGAACCCCATTAACTAAGATAACCAGAGGTTCCTCTTCCACTTTTTCTACTCCAATTGTGTTAATGTTTTTCTTCAAATCTAGAGGCAAATAAACAACTCTTCCCTTTAATCCTCTCTGTAAATCTGATGGAGGCAATTTCCCTGTCTTTGGCTCCATTCTTACAATAGCCTGAAAGGGATGGATACTTTGAATCAAAATAGATTCATAAGTATTTAAATCCTTCAATTCAGAAGGAATCTCAACCAATTCCAGATTATTATGAACTGCTCTAGCAGGCATCTGGTTTTGATTTAATTTGCAACAACAATAGGTACACACACGTTGATCCAATCCCAAATCAAAACAATTTTCTGCCATCAAGTATGTTGTGAAATCCTTCCATTCACTATTATTTTCCCTTTCACTTTTTGCATATAAATCCACTAACTTAGTCTGATTCTTATAATAAGTGCGTCGACAACACACACAAGTGAAATTTGGCCTCTCACTTGATTTGACCTGAAACGTCGCAATTTCCCTCTGGAAACTATCTGTACTGGAAACCTGTACACTATCTTCCACATTACCCGCTTCTTCTTGGTCAATTTCAACATTCTCCTCTTTACTTCCAAAGTAACAAAACTCAATTTCTTCACATATATTCTTCACATCTATTTCAGAACCATGCAAAAGAGCAGCGCATAATTGTTTAAGCATAATTGCTGGACTCTTAGCATAATACAACATTCTAACTAATTTCCTCACTTTATTATGATGCACTGCTAGCATCCTGAAATGATGAAAAACACTCTGGCATACTCTCCTGGAAAGACAAGCCAGTGAATGACCATGCAAACCTGTCACTTCTCTCACTCTGCAAGGATCTAATTCTTGCAACAACCTCATTTTCTGCTTCAAACTTTTCTTATTAAATGACCGTACAAAATCACAAAGCAAATTGATGGAATCCTGTCGCACACTGCAAATACTACTACACTTCCAGGTGTACACAGGACCCTTAGCACGTCTTCCTAAAACCTCATTACCTAACACCTCTTCTGCCTCTGTTGTCACAAGTTTTTCTTTTTCAACTGGACAACCATCTTTCACTTCATAAGCACGACCACTGGTGTCAACTGCATGCACCAAATCATTATCCTGGAAATAACTCTCCTCATTAAAAAATGCCTCACAGCTTGAACTATGCATCCATTCTCCAGAAAAAACTTCACAAAAATTACTACGATTAACTATTCTCTTCCATCTACTATTTCTTTTGAAATCATAAATTGCCTTGTTTAGCTTCCTAATTCTATTGATTATCAAAATAAATAACTTACGTTTAATTTCAAATGCCTGATCAGTAACTTTCTCAACTTTTTTTTTCTCTTATAAAAAACCACTTTCTGTTGACCTTTCTTAATATTTTTTAACAAATTGCCAATTATCCTGTTGCGGAACATTCGTTTACGAATGTCCCTAAACTGTTGTTTCCTTCTAATATCATGCACAGAGTTATCTCTTGCTCTAGCAGTAACATTTTTCATTGGCCTTTCCTTACCGTTTGAATTGCTTCTCTTTTTCTGGACTGAAACATTTTCTGTAGTAATATTTTTTTTACTACAAATATTTCTTATGAATGTGTTTGTACTCTTACCCGGTGCTTTCTTGGTGACTTGACAAATCTTTTTATTAGAGGACTGCTGCTTTTTTTCATTCACCTGCTGTCTTTGACGTTTTGCAGCCTTTCTCAGTCTTTCTTTGGTTGGCATGGTGAAATCTTGAAATGATCTGCAGTTGAATCTGTGGTAAAATATATTTAAAAATTTTATTAACCACTATTACCCAACAGTAAATCAATAACAGTAATCAAAAACTTAAAACACTACTTGACATTTTTACATAGAAGATTTTTTAGTGCTTGGCAAATTTAGAATACAGAAATAGCAGAAAAGAAATGGAATTTATATTCATGTTACCTGTGCTATTTTATATGTGAATCTGATCTAATTTTATGAGCATATTTTAATATTTTATTGAAGACACTACACATAACCTGTTTTTGAAGGTGTCTTTATTTTTAAATTAAACGGTTTACATTTTTACTTTTTATTTATTATAAATTTTTAAAATAAATGTTTATAGTTCCATAGGCTCAAGCACGTCAGCTTCCCATCCTATGTCATATAATTCGGACAAATCTGCATCCTCATCACGTTCTTCTTCATCCTCAGGATTTAAATCATCCAAGGGATCAACATCCACTGATGTTTCAATTACGAGTTCAATGATGAGGTCAAAATCAACTGATTGCTGATTGTCGCTCATGTTGATGTTGTCTTTATCTTTAAAGAAAGATAACAACAATGAGATGTTGCAGAGTAAGAGACAAATCTCAGAGATTATAATAGTAAAATTGTTTAACAAGAGTAACATTTTGCAGCTATTATATAGCCATGTCCAGCGATGCTGAGCAGGTGAAGCCTATATCTAATTTTTCAGTGAACAGGACTCATCTCTTCTTAACCTTGGATAAGCCTCACCGACTCTGTGTCCCCTGCACATACTTAAATGTAAAGGGGCAGATTTATGTTAAATGGCACATCCCCAGGCATGCACCAGTTAACGTGCACCGCTGCTCTGCCACCCATGGTGTGCCGCATTTACAATCAGATAGATGAAAGCTACGTCAAAACCCTGCGCCTGCTTGAAGCAGGCATAGGTCTTGACGCAACATTGTGGAGATGGGGCACCCCTGAGCCTTGCTGGAGCTGCATCATACTTGCGATACAACTCCAGCAATGCGCCACCTTTACGGCACAGATGCGTCACGCATCTGTGCCATTTTTGCCCCATGCTGCGCCGCATTGTAAATGCAGCACACCATGGGTGGCGGAACAGCAGCGCAGGATGACTGGCACATCCCTGGTGATGCGCCAGTCATCATAAATCTATCCCTAAGCTTCTTATCTTGTTAGAGATGAACCGCCATATGTATCATCAAACTATTTTGCATTTCCTAAATAGCGAATTTTAAGGGATAAATAGCGATTCTTTACCATTCCTAATTTGCGATGAGCAAATTGCTAATTGCAAATTACCCATTCATTTCCATGGGCCAGGAGGCCCATAGGAATGAAGGTGCAATTTGCGATTAGCAATTAGCTCATCGCAAATTAGGAATTTTTCCAAAGGTGCAGGGGTGTCTCAAGAACACCCTGCTGCACCCCCTGAAAAAGAAATTTGGGGGCATATGGCGCACATACATGCCCTAAGGGCATGTATGGGCGTCATATGGCACCTTTTGTTTTTTGGAAAAAAAGCTTTTTGAAAAGAATTCGCAAATTACCACCAACTAGAAGTTGGTGGTAATTTGCAAATCCTTAATGGCATTTTTTGCATATTTTTTGTTTGATACATTGCATTTAAGGAATCGCAAAATTTGCAAATCCTTCAGTGCAATCGCAAAATAAGGAATAGCAAATTTTGCTATTCCTTATTTTGCATCAAACTTGTTTGATACATACCATTTGTCTAATTAGCATTCGCAAAGGCTGAAATTCACAGAATTTTGGCCTTTGCGAATGCTAATTAGCTTGATACATATGGCCCCAAGTGAGGCCTGTCTTGCAACATGGTGCATCTTTTGCATCACTGCTGCATCGGTTTCATGTGGCACGGTTTTTTTACACCATGACACATCTGCCTAAATGCATCAATTTGTAATTTTGTCGCATCATAGCAAATCTTTTGCACCGCCGCTGCATCAGAAAAGTGACTCACAGTGGCGCAAAAGAGGCATACACCTATCATAAATCTGTCCCTAGCATTTTAAATGATTAATTCAGGATGACGATAAGGTGTGGCCTATCCAGAGGTTTGTTTAAGGTGAGGCCTACTCAGGATTGCAGATCAAAGTTACACTTGATGAACAATACAGAGGAGATAATACATGTAAAGGCCTACCAATGAAGTAAGTTATGTCCACTTCATTGTGCCAGTCATCATAAATCTATCCCTATGCTTCTTATCTTGTTAGAGATGAACTGCCATATGTATCATCAAACTATTTTGCATTTCCTAAATAGCGAATTTTAAGGAATAAATAGCGATTCTTTACCATTCCTAATTTGCAATGAGCAAATTGCTAATTGCAAATTACTCATTCATTTCCATGGGCCAGGAGGCCCATAGGAATGAAGGTGCAATTTGCGATTAGCAATTAGCTCATCGCAAATTAGGAATTTTTCCAAGGGTGCATGGGTGTCTCAAGAACACCCTGCTGCACCCCCTGAAAAAGAAATTTGGGGGCATATGGCGCACATACATGCCCTAAGGGCATGTATGGGCGTCATATGTCACCTTTTGTTTTTTGGAAAAAAAGCTTTTTGAAAAGAATTCGCAAATTACCACCAACTAGAAGTTGGTGGTAATTTGCAAATCCTTAATGGCATTTTTTGCATATTTTTTGTTTGATACATTGCATTTAAGAAATCACAAAATTTGCAAATCCTTCAGTGCAATCGCAAAATAAAGAATAGCAAATTTTGCTATTCCTTATTTTGCATCAAACTTGTTTGATACATACCATTTGTCTAATTAGCATTCGCAAAGGCCGAAATTCACAGAACTTCGGCCTTTGCAAATGCTAATTAGCTTCATACATATGGCCCCAAGTGAGGCCTGTCTTGCAACATGGTGCATCTTTTGCATCACTGCTGCATCAGTTTCATGTGGCACGGTGTTTTTTACACCATGACACATCTGCCTAAATGCATCAATTTGTAATTTTGTCGCCTCATAGCAAATCTTTTGCACCGCCGCTGCATCAGAAAAGTGACGCACAGTGGCGCAAAAGAGGCATACACCTATCATAAATCTGTCCCTAGCATTTTAAATGATTAATTCAGGATGACGATAAGGTGTGGCCTATCCAGAGGTTTGTTTAAGGTGAGGCCTACTCAGGATTGCAGATGAAAGTTACGCTTGATGAAGAATACAGAGGAGATAATACATGTAAAGCTCTACCAATGAAGTAAGTGATGTCAACTTCATTGCGCCAGTCATCATAAATGTATCCCTAAGCTTCTTATCTTGTTAGAGATGAACCGCCATATGTATCATCAAACTATTTTGCATTTCCAAAATAGCGAATTTTAAGGAATAAATAGCGATTCTTTACCATTCCTAATTTGCGATGAGCAAATTGCTAATTGCAAATTACCCATTCATTTCCATGGGCCAGGAGGCCCATAGGAATGAAGGTGCAATTTGCGATTAGCAATTAGCTCATCGCAAATTAGGAATTTTTCCAAAGGTGCAGGGGTGTCTCAAGAACACCCTGCTGCACCCCTGAAAAAGAAATTTGGGGGCATATGGCGCACATAAATTTTAACAACATTCCTTTACCTCAAAAACGATTTTCAAGTCATAATTTGAAAACACTGCCCACGGGGAAATGACTTAAAATGTCCTTAAGACACATGAAAGTGTTTTTTTAAAGCCTTTGCAAGTTTTTGGGTCACTTTTAACATGGCTATGTAACTCAAACAGTCAAAATCTAAATTTACCATGCACAGGTGGGACCATATTTACAAGGAATGTGCCCCACGGGGAAAGGTCTTTTAATGTAATATGGGAAAAATGACATCAGAGACACTGAAATGCCTTATAAAGAAGCATACACCATTATATCCTTGTCATAAATTTACAAACCATTCCTTTTCCCCAAAAACGATTTTCAAATCATAATTTGAAAACACTGCCCACGGGGAAATGACTTAAAATGTCCTTAAGACACATGAAAGTGTTTTTTTAAAGCCTTTGCAAGTTTTTGGGTCACTTTTAACATGGCTATGTAACTCAAACAGTCAAAATCTAAATTTACCATGCACAGGTGGGACCATATTTACAAGGAATGTGCCCCACGGGGAAAGGTCTTTTAATGTAATATGGGAAAAATGACATCAGAGACACTGAAATGCCTTATAAAGAAGCATACACCATTATATCCTTGTCATAAATTTACAAACCATTCCTTTTCCCCAAAAACGATTTTCAAATCATAATTTGAAAACACTGCACATGGGGAAATGACTTAAAATGTCCTTAAGACACATGAAAGCGTTTTTTTATTGCCTTTCCAGCATGGTTGGGTCACTTTTAACATGGCTATGTAACACAAACATTCAAAATCTAAATTTGCCATGCACAGGTGGGAGCATATTTACAAGGAATGTGCCCCACGGGGAAAGGTCTTTTAATGTAATATGAGAAAAATGACATCAGAGACACTGAAATGCCTTATAAAGAAGCATACACCATTATGTCCTTGTCATAAATTTAAAAACCATTCCTTTTCCCCAAAAAGATTTTCAAATCATAATTTCAAAACACTGCACATGGAGAAATGACTTAAAATGTCCTTAAGACACATGAAAGCGTTTTTTGATTGCCTTTCCAGCATGGTTGTGTCACTTTTAACATGGCTATGTAACGCAAACATTCAAAATCTAAATTTGCCAGGCACAGGTGGGAGCATATTTACAAGCAATTTGCTCCACAGAGAAAGGTCTTACATTAAAATGGGAAAAATAACATCAGAGACACTCAATTGCCTTATAAAGAAGCATACACCATTATGTCCTTGTCATAAATATTATAACCATTCATTTTCCTCAAAAACGATTTTCAAGTCATAATTTGAAAAGACTCCACAGCTCCTATGCACAAGAACACCCTGTCAGTACTAATACTTCACATTTTCTCCAATTACATTTTCTCAAAGAAACAAAATCTATTTGTAAAACACTTGAGACAAAGCAACATTTGAAAAACACAACTTTCTTCATAATTTTCTCCTTAAAGCACACTATTCTCTATCTAAATTAAAGAAATCTTTTCTCACCTTAGCAAATACTTTGAGTTTCAAAACAGTCTCAGAAACACACCAATTTGTCTTCAGCAGAGCAAAAGGTATGCACTCCAGAGTCTGCAGCTATCAAAAGCACAGAAATGCTGTAATTCTTCACACATATCTCTCATGTCACCCAATCAAAACTCTTCCCTCACTTTTTTTCAAATCAAAACCCTTCCCCCCTCTGCCCTTTCTGCCTTTTTTGCATAGCAACCACCTCCTTGAAGGCCTCTGGTGTTTGCAAGTTCACACAACAATGTTGCAATTGAACTCTGAACTCTCAGTGCACCTCATATCCAGTGCATTCTTTCATTTAATGATTTTTTCTTGACCACTCAAAATACATCTTTCAAAGAACTCATCCATGCACCCTAACTTTCTGTTTTCAGCAATCAAAATCCACCAATCACTGTTACTGCTTCATTAACACAGAAACTCCACAGTTTTTTTCATGTTAAACTCTTATTTTTTCAACTGCCATTTCATTGCCACACTTCATCTGACTGCAGGAGAACCTTCTCTCACCATGTTTTCTGTCTGGATTGTTGGACATAGTTACATCTCTTGGGCTCAAAGGTATGCTGAGAACAGGAATTTACCTAACCTCAATTTACAAGATGTGGAAATTAAGTGGTTGGGCCACAGAGGATTAAAATGCCACCAATTGATACCATTGGTGAAAACCTTTATGCATTTGCCAAAACCTGACCTGTTAATTGTGCACTGTGGAGGTAATGATTTGGGCACTTTGACTGGGGTAGGTCTGGAAATGCTTTTAAAGGACAGCTTTGAGCAATTAATGGCACTTTTTCCTCAGACTGCCTTGGTATATTCAAATATATGCCAAAGACAGAAATGGAGGTGGTCAAACCAATTTTGTCCACAAATTGAGAAGTCGAGGAAGCATGTAAACAAATCTGTTTCAGCTTACATGAGAGACCATGGAATGGGCTCCCTGTACAACAATAACTTGCGTTACTACATGCAAGATATCTACAGAGGAGATGGAGTTCACTTCTCAGATGAGGGCAACAGAATTTTCATTCTGAATTTAAGACTGTGCATTGGTACCTACTTATAAGTACCTAAATGTACCATAAACCCAAAAGCTCTTCTCAGAGCTACCCTACATCTGATCACTCACAATTATTATTTTACTCTAACATTTTTCACTAATTTTCAACAAAGTACGCTCCCTGGGGCGCTACCCGGTACGCGAACCGGGAGCTAACCTCGCTAAATTTTTAAAAAAATGTTTTTTTTTCGCACATATGGGCCTCCTCAGCCACCCTTAGAAAACCTAGGGGGTCAAGATAAGTCTACCGTGCCCCCTTCTACCCATTCTGAACATTATTTGCCCTCCATCTTGTATCTTAATTCGACCGAAACACAAAATGGTGGACTCCCGTAACGCTTAAGGTTCGCGAACCGGGGCGCTCGCCAGTTCGCGTACCGGGTCGCTCCCTGGGAAGCGCACCATCAAAAAAGGTGGGAAAGTAGTTTACAGAAAAGCAACTGGAGACAATTTCACCAAATATAGATTAGCTCATACTACATACCAATGCCTACCATTTTCACAAATTTGATTGAAATTCCATTTAACCATTTAGCCTGTAGACCTCTCTAAATACCCTGAGGTAAATTACTTCACAAAACACATCTGAAGTGTTGGAATTGACAACCAATTAAAATGTTACTTTCATTTTCTACTTTTTTTACCTGACATTTGATTGGCTATGTACCTGAATATATATAAAGGAAGAGAGAGAAACACAGCCATTTTGACTACTACTTCCTGAACTACATTGCAAGATCATTTTCACTCACAACTTAAACTTGTTTTTAGAAGGTGAGATATTATTTTATAAATTTGAAAACATTTTCAGATAGTTATATACTATCCCTCTGTAAGAGTTAGACATTGAGAAAGGCTTCTTGATTATAATTATGGATTGATTTAGGTTTCTGTGGTATAATTATGAATTTACTTAGGCTTCTTCACAGGCACTTTTTAATAGTACTACTTCACGCCTGAAACCATACAGTGCCCATAGATTACTTCTCTGTTATAAACTCACAAGTACCTGTCTGAACTTAAACCCAACAGTGCCCCATCTCTACTGATATAATTATTTTTTATGCAAATTACAGCAATAAAATGGAAGGTGAGCAGAATATTTCCTTCGAAATTGTTCTGGAGAACAACACAGAAAAAGATATTGAGGATAATGATGACTCAGATTTCATGGATGAATCACGGGACCATGAATTAGTTCAATGTGTAGAATCTGTGGATCATTTACTTCATTATGATGACGGTCAAATGTGGGAAGTTATGTTCACTCAACAAGAGGACATATCTGACAGTCAAATGTTAGACATTCTATTAAATTTTGAAAAACAATCCGAAAAATAAAATTATATGTAATATTAAAAAATTATTTGAGTCTTTAATCATTTTTAAATGTAATTCATAAACTAGTGAAATGTTAGAAATGTTATTAAATTTTGAAACACAATTACATTAATAAATAATTTTTTAAAAAATTAAAAAATTAAAAAATAATCAACAAAACCAACAATCAATTAACATACAGTATTTGAAAAGTCTATCATTCTTTTTTCCTTATATTACGCTGCCCAGAACGCTTCCCGGTTCGCGAACCGGGCGCTACCCACGCAAAAAAAAAAACATTTTTTTTTTCTTTTTTTGCCCCGCGGGGCCCTTTTAAAGCCTCCACATTAAACCTAGGGGGTCAGGGAGGATCTACTATGCCCCCTTATGGTCATTTCCCCCTTTGTTTTGGCCTCCTCTTGTCTCTCAATCCTACCGAGAGACAAGATGGCGGCCGCTCCGGACTGTTTAGAATGTTGACAGACACCGGAGAGCCAATCAGCTTCGCTACACTAAGTTCCGTTACGCGTAAAGTCCGCGAACCGGAGCGCTGCCCGGTCCGCTGTTACAGATATATATCTTTTTTTGAACGTTAACTTCTCAAAATCCACTGAAGCACATATATTGAGACCTAGCAAAGGCACATCGGGCTACCAGTCCCTACAATTTTGCCAGGTTTCGTGGAAATCCATTCAGCCGTTCGGGCTAAAAGTGAGGCCAACCGCCCTATGGAAAACTCAATGTTAAAAACACGTTTTGGGACCCCCCTTTTTTCTCGGCCCCCCCTTGACGAACCCCCCCCAAATATCCAGGGGCTGCTCAGAAACAAAATGTTCCATTTTCCAGAAAATTTCAGCCAATTCCGTCCACAAACGCCAAAGTTATTAGACATAGAATTTTCAAAAATCCCATAGAGAAAAAATCCTAACTATATATACCTACTGGCGACCGCCAGTAGGTAATAAATATATATATATACTAGCAGCCCGTCCCGACCTTGTCCGGGAGCAATCAGGCTTCAGGGCCCCCACCCGCCCCAGCCCCCCCCGCCCCGACATTGTCCCTGGGTCCCCCGGAGTAGCAGCCCATCCCGACCTTGGCTTTAGGGCCCGCGCCCGCACCGACATTGTCCGTGGGTCCCCCGGAGTAGCAGCCCATCCCGACCTTGGCTTCAGGGCCCCTGCCCGCACCGACATTGTCTGTGGGTCCCCTGGAGCCTTACCTCATCCGCCGCACCTCCCCGCGCTCCTGAGTTCACCGGTCCGCTGCTAGCAATCAGGCTTCAGGGCCACCGCCCGCCCCGGCCCCCGCCCACCCCGACATTGTCTGTGGGTCCCCCGGAGCCTTACCTCATCCGCCGCACCTCTTCTCGCCCCTGAGTTCACCGGTCCGCCGCTCCTCCCTGCCTGTCCGTCGCTCCTCTCCGCTCCTCCCAGCCTGTCCGCAGCTCCTCACTGCTCCTCCCCGCCTGTGCGCCGCTCCTTCTCGCGCTCCTGGACGCCGCTCCTCCCCGCGCTCCTGATGTCAGCACGCACGTCATGGCCGGCGCTACTTCCATGGGACTACTTTTTTTTTCTCGTACATTTTTTAAACAACTTATATTTTTTTAATTTATATAGCCTATGTCCATCTGCACACCCTGACAATTACAACGATGTATCGCGTGTGAGGATTGGCGCTGTGGTTCCTGAGTTTACCCGCCTCAAAGGTTCAAAGTTCTTCCTTTATAATAATAGTATAGATATATATATATATTGTCGCTCCAAGGTTGTCCACCTTTGAGTAGCACACGAGCAGCAGCTTGATTTATTATTAGGTGAGGACAGGGATCCGCTTGTAGATGCCGCTCCGTAATGGATCTGCCCAACGCGTTTCGAAGCTCCATATGCTTCTCTTCAGGGGCTTTAACGGAAGCGGTGTGCGCAACCGCTAACCCACTTCTCCATTTTCCATATGACACACCCACCAATGGGAGGCTCAAATGAGACTGTGTATTATGGGAAGTCTGGTGCGGAAAGCACATAATCAAGTCCTGTATGGACCCCGCAAGTGGGCCCGTCCTCGATCCCGTGTACGGCTGCTGTTTCACTTCCGTGACCCCCAAGGATGACGGGGTGGTGCATACTCCACGGCTGGACGGCCGCGTATAAATTGTCGCTCCAAGGTTGTCCACCTTTGAGTAGCACACGAGCAGCAGCTTGATTTATGCGTAGGTGAGGACGGGGATCCGCTTGTAGATGCCGCTCCGTAATGGATCTGCCTGACGCGTTTCAAAGCTCCATATGCTTCTCTTCAGGGGCTTTAACGGAAGCGGTGTGCGCAACCGCTAACCCACTTCTCCATTTTCCATATGACACACCCACCAATGGGAGGCTCAAATGAGACTGTGTATTATGGGAAGTGTGGTGTGGAAAGCATATAATCAAGTCCTGTATGGACCCCGCAAGTGGGCCCGTCCTCGATCCCGTGTACGGCTGCTGTTTCACTTCCGTGACCCTCAAGGATGACGGGGTGGTGCATGCTCCACGGCTGGATGGCTGCGTATAAATTGTCGCTCCAAGGTTGTCCACCTTTGAGTAGCACACGAGCAGCAGATATATACCATCTTTAAACTTTACAGAAACACAGTCACTGGATGATATCATCAGTGATGTCATTTGAGATGTCATCAGTGATGTCACTGACCATGTCATGAATGATGTAATATAGCATACCATGTATATTTGTAAAGCTCATGTTCACCCAGAGGTATCTTGGCACTGAATACCAGATGTTTATTGTTACCCAACTCAATGGTACTCATTTTATCGACCTCAGAGGGATGAAAGGCTGAGTGGACCTGCCGGGATCTAAACCTGTGACCAAGATGTCAAGCACAGGCCCCTGCAGTAGATCTATTAGTCCACTGAACCATCAGCCCGACGTCATCAGCAATGCATGAAAACCCACAGGTCCACAGGTTACAGGAACAGTGACCGTCCTCACATGTTGCACTAATGGTGTTGTTGCAATAATAAAAATACCTTTAAACTGAAGAAATCGTCGTGAACTCCGTCTGTGCTGTGGAGAATCTGGGTTGCCGATGGGAGCCTTGCTGGGTTCTTTTCTCGAGAATATATATATATATATATATATATATATATATATATTACCTACTGGCGGTCGCCAGTAGGTAGTTATAGTTAGGATTGATTTCCATAGGGAAATCGTAACATTCTATTTGGAATAACTTTGGCGCCGGTGGAGGAATCTGCCTGAAATTTTCAGCAACTTTGCTTCGCGGCGCTCCGGTCCTTCCCTGAAAGTTCGTCAAGCGGGGGCCGAGATAAAAGGGGGGTCCCAAAACGTGTTTTCCCCATGTTAATTTCCATAGGGCGGTCGGTCGCACTTTTAGCTCGAACGGCTGAATGGATTTTCACCAAACTTGGCAAAATTGTAGGGACTGGTAGCCCGATGTGCCTTTGCTATGTCTCAAGATATGTGCTCCAGAGGATTTTGAGTAATTTAGGTTCAAAAAAATTTATATATCTATAGCCGCGCCCCGGTACGCGCACCGGGGAGCGCTCCGGGCACGCCACGCCACTTGCGCATGGAAAGCTGATTGGCTCTCGGGTGTCTGTAAACATTCAAAACAGTCCGGAGCGGCCGCCATCTTGTGTCTCGGTAGGATCGAGACACCAGAGGTGGTAAAAACAAAGGGGGAAATAACCAAAAGGGGGCAGGGTAGACCCCCCCTGACCCCCTAGGTTTGATGTGGGGGCCATAAAAGGGTCCCTCGGGTAAAAAACAATTTTTTATTTTTTTCGGTTTTCGCGTGGGGAGCGCCCGGTACGCGCACCGGGGAGCGTACCGGGGAGCGTACAATGGGAAAAACCCAGTGAAACAGGAAAATAATAATTTAAAGTGATTAGAGGTAGGGTAGCTCTGCATAGCGTTGTTGTGTTGTTTGGGTGTTTTAAGTACCAACATGTAGGTACCAATGCTGAGTCTTAAATTTAATGTACACCGTTTCCTCTGTAGATATCTTGCATGTTGTTACAGAAGTTATTGTGCTATATGGAATCCACATCATAGTCTGTCTGGAAAGCAGAAACAACATGGAGGCAGGAGATGAAAAAGAGATGTCAAATAGACATTGGAGATAATATATTGGGAGAAAGGAAGTATCTATGAGCAAAATTACTATGTAACATAAAAAAGTTGCACAGTATGAATAATGTCTGAAACAAGTTTAGAATTATTAAATATAAATTTATTTTTCAGATTCTTTTTCCAAATTTAACATAACTTCCATTAACAGATTGTCGGAAATGTCCTCATTTTGAATTAGCAAATCTACCGCTTCCACACATTGAACTAATTCATAGTCCCGTGATTGATCCATGAATTCTAAGTCTTCATTGGGTTCAATAACTTGTTCATTGTTGCTCTCCAGTACAATTTCAAAGGAAATATTTTTCTGTCCTTCCATTTTCTTGCTGTAATTTGCATAAAAAATAAATATATCAGTAGAGATAGGGCACTGTTGGGTTTAAGTTCATACAGGTAGTTTTGATTTTTTAACAGTGAAGTTATCTTTGGGCAGTGTATGGTATCAGGCTGGAAGTAGAAATATAAAAAAGTGTATATCATGAAGCCTAAGTAAATTCATAAATATACAAGACAAGCCTAAATGTAAATGTAAATGTAGTTGAGCTTATATAGCGCACAGCTACCCGCAGTGGGTTTCCCGGCGCTTGCTTAGGGAACCCTTCCTGGTATTCCCCTGTGAGATAGCAGGGTATCCACAAGGTGAAAGTCAGGCATCCCGCCGCGAGGGGCCGTTGTGGAGATTAAGCAAGCTATTGCCCAGAGTCGCAGAGTGTGAACCCGTGAGTCGAGGAGGCACCGGGGCGAGAATTATCGAGTCCGTGGAATTTTTAGCCGAAGACTCCGCCGAGGCGGGGAATTGAACCCTGGTCCAGGACCGATCTCAGCTTCCTGGTCTGCTGCCTCTAACCCCTGAGCCACACTTCTCCATCCATAACTATAACAGAGAAGCGTATCTCAATCTATAACTATTACAGAAGGATAGTATATAACTATCAGAAAATGTTTTCCAAATGAACTTAAAGTGCACAACATGCTTCAGTTTTCAAAATAACATCTTACCTTTCAAAAAGAAGTTTAAGTTCTCAGTGGAAATGCTTTTGAAATGTACTTCAGGAAGTAGTAGTCAAAATGGCTGTGTTTCCCTCTCTTTGTTTATATACATTCATGTACATAACCAATCAAACGTCATGAAATAATAGTAGAAAATGAAAGTAACATTTTAATTGGTTGTAAATTCTAACACTTCAGATGTGTTTTTGTCAAGTAATTCACCTCAGGATATTTAGAGAGGTCTACAGGCTAAATGGCTCAATGGAATTCCAGCAAAATTTAGGAAAATGGTAGGGACTGGTATGTAGTATGGCCTATTCTATATTTGGTGAAAGTGTCTCCAGTGGTTTTTATGTAAATTAGCTTTTAAAATTTTTGGGAGCGCTTCCCGGTGCGCGCCCGGTACGCGTACCGGCAGCGCTACGGGAGTCCTCCATTTTGTGTTTCGGTAGATTTGAGATAGAAAATGGAGGACAAACAACGTTGGGAATGGGTATAAGGGGGCATCGTAGGCACTCGCTGATCCTCTAGGTTTTCTGAGGGGGTCTTAGGAGGCCCATATAGGCCCAAAACAATTTTTTTTTTTTTAAATTTTCGCGGGGGGAGCGCCCGGTACGCGCACCGGGGAGCGTACTATGGTGAAAAATAGTGAAAAAAGTTAGAAAAAGATAATCATTTGGAGTGATCTGAGATAGGGTAGCCCTGAAAAGGGCTTTTGGGTTATGTGGCTGATTTAGGTACCTACAAGTAGGTACCAATGCACAGTCTTAAATTCAGGAGGAATATTCTATTCCCCTCATCTGAGAAGTGCACACCATCTCCTCTGTAGATATCTTGCATGTTGTAACGCAAGTTGTTGTTGTATATTGAACCCATTCCCTAGTCTCTCATGTAAGCAGAAACAGATTTATTCACATGTTTCCGTGCTTTCTCAAATTGTGGACAAAATTGGTTGGACCAGTTCCATTTCTGTCTTTGGCATATATTGGAAAATACCAAGGCAGTTTGAGGAAAAAGTGCCATCAATTATTCAAAGGTGTCCTTTAAAAGCATTTCCAGACCTACCCCAGTCAAAGTGCCTAAGTCATTTCCACCACAGTGCAGAATTATGAGGTTAGGGTGTGGCAAATGCAAAAAGGTTTTCACCAATGGTATCAATTGGTGACATCTCAATCCTCTCTGGCCAATCCATTTAATGTTCACATTTGGTAAATCAAGGTTGTGAAAATTTCTGGTAGCTGCATACCTTTGAGCCCAGTGGATATAGCTATGTCCAATAATCCAGACAGAATACATGGTAGAGGAGGTTCTGGTGCAGTCAGATGAAGTGTAGGAATAAAATGGCAGTTGGAACAGTAGGAGTTTGCAAAAAAAAACCTGTGGAGTTTCAGTGCTCTTGAATCACAAGCAATGATTGGTAGATTGAGACAGTTGAAAACTGAAAGTTAGGGTGCATGATTGTGTTCTGTGTAAGAAGTAATTTGAATGGTTAAAAAAAGTCATTTAAAGAAACATTGCACCAGATAAGCTGGTGTATTCGCAGGTCAGACATCCTTGCTGAGGTGATTTGCAACATTGTAGAATAAACTTTTAAACCTGAGAGCTCAGTGAGGAGGGAGTTGCTATGGTAACAGGTAGAAAGGGCTGAGGGGGGGAAGGGTGTTGGTTTGAAAATACAGAGGGAAGAGTTTTGATTGGTTACCATGAGCAATATGTGGGTAGAAACAGAGGTTTTCTGTACCATTAATGGTTGCAGTGCCTGGAGAACATACCTTTTGCTCTGCTAAATAAATATTGGTGTGTGTATCTGACACTGTTCTGAATCTCCTAGAGCATTTGTAAAGGTGAATTATGATTCATTTAATATACATAGAGACTTGTAAACTCTATGGAGAAGATTTGGAAGCAAATTGTGTTTTTTTAATGTTGCTTTGTGTCATGCTTTTTGATAATGCTTGGTAAAATGTTTTTACTGCATAGAGGAATTGTATTTTGTAAAATTGTGAAGTTTTAGTAGTGACATGGAATGCTTGTACATAGGACCTGTGCTGTGTTTCTTAAATATGATGTCAATCACGATTTTGGGAAAAATGAATGGCTTTTACATTTTTTAGAAGGAAAAAATAATGTGTGCATGTTTAAAGAAATAAATTTGACTCTTTACAATGATGTTACCTGTGTTAACTCAGTGTAGGAAGCACATTGAGTTTCTTTGCATAGAGGAATTGTATTTTGTAAAATTGTGAAGTTTCAGAAGTGACATGGAATGCTTGTACATATGACCTGCGCTTTGTTTCTAAAATGTTATTTAAAAAACGATTTTTGGGAAAATGAATGGCTTTTACATTTTTGAGAAGGAATAGAGAGTGTTTGCATGCTTAAAGACATAAATTTGCCTCTTTCACAATGATGTCACCTGTGTTACCTCAGATTAGGAAGTAGATTGTGCAGATGAGGTGAGGCATGTCCAGAGGTACAGAGGAGGTGAGGCCTTTGTTCAAGACTGTAGTGGGAGAGAGGGCTTTCCTGGGGAGCGTAGGTGGTGAGGCTTGTGTCTAAGAGTGCAGTGGACTAGGCTTCATGAAGCCTATCCCCGACTGCACTCTTAGACACAGGCGTCAATTTGACTCTTTACAATGATGTTACCTGTGTTAACTCAGTGTAGGAAGCATATTGAGTTTGTTTGCATAGAGGAATTGTATTTTGTAAAATAGTGAGATTCAGTAATGACATGGAATGCTTGTACATAGGACCTGTGCTGTGTTTCCTAAATGTGATGTCAAAAACGATTTTGGGGAAAATGAATGGCTTTTACATTTTTGAGTATAATGTGGCGCAGAGGTTTAAAAAGTGACGCATCTACCTACATGCGTCACTTTTTAAATATGGCGCAAAAAGGTACATGTTTTATGCCGCCGATGCATCACAAAAAGTGACGCATTAGCAGTGCAAAACTGACGCAGGGCCTCATAAATGAGGTTCTTTTTTTTGCACACTACTCCAGTTTAGTCCTGTCCACTGCACTCTTGGACACAAGCCTCACGTTTTGTGCTCCCCTGGACAGTCTTCATCTCATCTGCACTCCTGCTTAGGTGTGAGAATCGTATCACATGGGGAAAGCCCCATGTGAGAGCGTTTGCCTCAGTCTTATCCCTGCTGTGAGGCAGGTGCAAGATTTTGACGTAACAGTGTCCAAAAAGTGACGCAGTGAAATCTCATAGATTTCACTGTGTCATTATTACGAGGCTTTTTGCGGAGAAATGACCCCTCTGTGTACATTACACTTGACAGAGGTATAATGTGGCGCAAAAGGTTTCAAAAATGACGCACTTGCGTCACTTTTTAAATATAGCGCAACAAGGCACATGTTTTATGCCGCCAATGCGTCACAAAAAGTGACGCGTCAGTAGCGCAAAACTGACGCAGGGCTTTATAAATGAGGCTTATTTTTTTCTTGCACACTACTCCAGTTTAGTCCTGTCCACTGCACTCTTGGACACAAGCCTCACGTTTTGTGCTCCCTGGACAGGCTTCATCACATGAGTATTTCTGCTTAGGCCTTATAATTTGTTTTTTGAATAACATTTGAAAAACAATGAAAAGGTCCTATGGATAAGCCTTTCATTACACTACTAAAATAGTTTTGCTGCAAATTAATGAGTTTTACATTTTTGAGAAAGTTTAAATAGTAGGACCTGCACTGTGTTTCTAAAATGTTATTGAAAAATCGATTTTGGGACTAATCAATGAATTCTACATTTTTGATAAAGAATAAATAGTGTGTGCATGATTACATAAAAAAATTTGACCTTTTCACAATTATGTCACCTGTGTTACCTGAGATTATGAAGTAGATTGTGCAGATGAGGTGAGACATGTCCAGAGGGACAGAGGAGGTGAGGTTTATGATCAAGACTGAAGTGGGAGAGAGGCCTTTCCCGGGAAGCATAGGTGGTGAAGCCTGTGTATAAGAGTGCAGTGGATTAGACTTCATGAAGTCTATCCCCTACTGGACTGTTAGACACAGGTCTCATCTTCTTTGTACCTGTGGACAGAGCTGTCTTCCACTATACTCTTCAATACAGGCCTCAGCTTTTGTGCACCCCTGGAGAATCCTCACCTGATCTGTAACCCTGAATAGATCGTTTGCTTTTTGTCATTGCTTTGTTGTTTGGTAATAGTGGTCTATAATGTGCTATTTTTTTCTTTAACACAGATTGAAATCAAGATTTCAAGAGTAAGCAAACATGCCCTCAAGGGAAAGGAGAAGAAAACAACATAACCGCCAAAAAACAAAAACAGCAACGGAATTACAGCACTCTTCCACAACAAATACTTCAAAAAACAGGAACCAAGCGCCTGGTAAGACAACTAAGGGGCATATTATCAAGGGGCTTTATCTCCGCATTTTTGGCTTTAAAAGCCAAGAAAGCGGAGATAAAATTATCTCCCTATTAGCAAGCTGTCGCTTACACCAGTTAGCGACAGCTAATAGGAGATAGTGACCATCTTGGGCCCTGCTTTGCATGTCAGTGATATTTATCACTAATGACATGCAAAGTGGGCGTGCCAAGATGTTAGCGACTGGAAACAGTCGCTAACATCGCTATCTCCTATTACCAACTTTTGGAGATATTCGTGCTAAGCGCGAATATCTCCAAAAGCTAACACCTGCCCAGGAGCAGTTCTTAGCCATGTTATCCAATGGGAGGTGGATAACATGGCTAAGAGCATTTGCTCGATAATGCATGAATATCGCTGACTTTTCAGCGATATTCATGCATTGCGGCCGTTTTTTATCGCATTTGCGATAAACCTTGCTAATAGCAAGGTTTATCTGCGATAAAAATCGCCGATTTGCGGCGATAATTTTTGTCTCTAAATAAGTTAGAGACAAAAATTCTCTCTATTGGTTGGTAATATGCCCCTAAGTCTTTTATACGGAACATATGTACGTAAAAAAAAATTGTTGGACAACATGTAGAAAAAGAGAATGAGAGAGTAAATTTGAAAAGGAAGGAGAGAACCTCAAAGAATCCAACAACTGGAGCAGGAGAGAATAATATGTATAGGAATAGAAGGCAGAATCAGCTTAGAGACATTCGTAAACGAATGTTTCGCAATAGGGTGGTTTTAAATTTGTTAAAAAACATTAGGAAAGGTAAACAGAGAGCTGCTTTTTATAAGAAACAGAAAAGTGTAGAGAAGATTGTTGATCAGGCTTTTGAAGTTAAGAAAAAAATATTTATTTTAATAATCAATAGAATTAGGACACTTAACAAGACAATTGATGTTTTTAAATCAAACAGTAGATGGAAAAGAGTAATTAATCGGACTAATATTTGTAAAGTTTTTTCAGGAGAATGGATGCACAGTTCAAGTTGTGAGCCATTTTTTAATGAGGAGAGTTACTTCCATGAGAATGATTTAGTGCATGCAATTGACACCAGTGGTCGAGCGTATGAAGTGAAAGACGGTTGTCCGATTGAAAAAGAGAAACTTGTGCCTAGAGAACCAGAAGAGGTGTTAACTGATGAAGTTTTAGGGAGACGTACTAAGGGTCCAGTGTACACTTGGAAGTGTAGTCGTATTTGTAGTGTGCGACAGGAATCAATTGATTTGTTTTGTAATTTCTTACGTACATATAGTAACAAAAGTCTAAAGCAGAAAGTGAAGTTGTTGCAAGACTTAGATCCTTGCAGAGTGAGAGAAAACACAGGTTTGCAAGGGCATTCACTGGCTTGTCTTTCTAGAAAAGTCTGTCAGAGTGTTTTTCATCATTTTAGGATGTTAGCAGTGCATCATACCAAAATGAGGAAATTAGTGAGAATGTTGTATTATGCAAAAAGTCCAGCACTTAAGCTTAAACAATTAAACAGTGCTCCTTTGCATGGAACTGAATTAGATGTGAAGAAGATTTGTGAAGAAATTGAGATTTGTTATTTTGGTGAAAAAGAGGATAGTGTAGAAATTGACACAGCAATTCAAGGTAATGTGGAAGAGAATGTACAGATTTCAAGTACAGAAAAGTTTGAGCAGGAAATTACCTGGTTTAAGGTGAAATCAAGTGAAAGGCCGAATTTTACTAGTGTGTGTTGTCGACGAAGTCATTATAAGCATCAAACTAGATTAGTTGATTTATACGTAAAAAGTGAAAAGATGAATAATTATGAGTGGAAGGATTTTGCAACTTATTTGTGGGTGGAGAATTGTTTTGATTTAAGTTCTGATCAGCGTATTTGTAAATATTGTTATGATAAATTAAATCAAAACAGAATGCCTGCTAGAGCTGTTCATAATAATCTGGAGTTGGTAGACATTCCCCGTGAATTGATGGATTTAAATACATATGAGTCTATTTTGATTCAATGTGTCCACCCTTTTCAGGCAATTGTTCGCATGGAGCCTAAGATAGGGAAATTGCCTCCTACAGATTTGCATAGAGGATTAAAGGGACGAGTTGTTTATTTGCCTCTTGATTTAAAAAAAATATTGATACAATTGGTATAGAAAAAGTAGAAGAGGAACCTTTAGTTATTCTAGTTAATGGGGTTCCGACAAAGAGTAAGAAAGTCTGGCAAGATTTAGTGGATGTTAGGAAAATCAAAAAGGCAACGTTGTATTTAGTCAAAAACAATGACTATTACAAAGATGTATGTGTTGCAGCAGAGGAAACAGCTGCAGATGAAGACAGTGATTGTTCAGGCGGACAAATTGAAAAAGTTGATGTGTCAAGAAGTGAAGAAATATATGAACATTATACTGTTCATCCTTTGCATTCCAAAGAAGTAATGGGGAATGCAATTGAATTGTTTCAAATGAAAGCAGCAAAAGGAAGTCCCATTAGTGTATGGGAAGAAAGTTTGGAAGCTCGTTGTTTTCCACAGCTATTTCCAACAGGTCGAGGTGGACGATATGACGATCGTCCACTTCAAATTCCTGCATCTGAATATCGAACTGTAAGATTATATGCTGAAGATCCAAGGTTTCGTCAATGCATTCCCTATTTGTTACAATCTGTATGAAAGTGACTTGTCTGGGCTTTCTTATGCAGTAAACCATATACTGAAAAGTGGAGCACATCTGTAAAATGTTTCGGCGAGGGACATTATGGAGAAAGTGAATATGCAAGATAATATTTTGGAATCTCATCTAATCAATCTCATGGCATGTCAGCGTGGTACAAATGAGTATTGGTACCGTCGTCATGGGGAATTGAAATGTATGCTAAGAAACTTAGGAACTCCTACATGGTTCCTCACTCTTAGCTGTGCCGAGTATGCATGGGACGACTTACTTCAATTTCTACGAGAGACAAATGCAAATATACAAAATATAGAATTCAAAACAGCTGGAGAACTGTGTTCTTTGGATCCAGTGAATGTATGCAGATATTTCAATCATAGATTTGAAGCTATGATGTCTTTTATTACCAACAAAAAAAATCCTCCCCTTGGAGAGGTTTTGGATTTCTTTTGGAGAAAGGAGTATCAAGCGAGAGGTGCTCCTCACATACATATGTTGTTGTGGATTAAAGATGCACCCAAATTTGGAACAGATTCGGATGAAACAGTGATGAGTTTCATTGAAGCGTATTCAACATGTGCTGTTCCGAAAACTACAGAGGAAAACAGTTTAAGGCAACAAGTTTTACGCTTTCAATCCCATCGTTGTGGAAAGTACTGTCGTCGAAAATTCAGAAACAAGGACAAGTTCTACACAAAATGTCGTTTCAGCTTTCCACGACCAGTGATTTCTAAAGGAAGAGTAAATAATTTGATGTCTTCTCTGCGACATACTGTGATGAGGAAATCACCAAAAAATACATACAATTTAAAAAGAAACGAAGAGTCCAAGTACATCAACGCCTACAATCCAGTGATTGTGTCCATGTGGAATGCTAACATGGATATTCAGTTCGTTGCTGACAACTCTATTGCTGTGGCTCGATATGTGACATCTTACATCACAAAAAAAGAAAAGACAGAACTGAAGGAAATGTGGGAGGACTTTTCACATGAAAAGAGTCTAAGCAAGAAATTATACAGTTACAGTCTGAAGATGTTGTCGCATCGAGAAATTGGAGCATATGAATGTTCTGATCGATTGTCGTCAGCAAGTCTCTATGCCAAATCTAGAACCATCATTTGGGTGAGTCTAGGTCTTGCTGCAACACGAAACCGAGTTTTGAAATCTGTACAAGAAATAGAGTATTTGGCGGAGAAAGAACCAGAAAGTACAGATATTTTAAAGACAAACATGTTGGATACATACTATCCAAATAGAAGTCCTTACCTTGAGAACGCTTGTCTCTATGAAGTTCTGCAAAGATATATTTATAAGAGGAACATCCGAGAAGATATCAATAATGGAATATATGCTGTCATTGGATGTGAAGGATGTCTAGTGAAGCAGAGAAAAGGCCATTTGATTAATCATCGAAAATTGAGTTGCGAAAATCCAGAGAAAAGGGAATTTTACTATTTAGCTCTTTTGCAACTCTTTAAGCCATGGCGTACAGAAGAGGAACTACTTGGAGATTTTCTCTGTTACGAAGATTCTTTTAATGCAACCAAGGATACCATAGAATGTCCTGTTTTTCCAAATTATCTGCAAATGTTGAACGAAGAAATAGAGCAAGAAGCCACAATTGCTGCAGAGATTGCTAGAGACAGTTCTCAAGACAGTCAGAGTTCTGCTTCATTGAGTCAGGATCCACTTGGAGGACCAATTATACAAAAGGAAGCTGCCACTGCCATGGATGAGGTGGAAAGAGCTATGGAACAAGCTCAAGATGATGTAGTTAACTTAGAAGATTTGGTGAAACAACTAAACCTTGAGCAGAAACAGATATATGACGAAGTCACAGAACAGGTTGAACATGGATTAAGTCATGAGAAAAAAGAGTGCTCATGTACATCATTTAAGCCTGTCCAACTGTACGTGAGTGGAGAAGCGGGAACTGGAAAAAGTTTTCTGATTAAAGCAATTGCAACTTATCTGCAGAAAAGGACTGAATCACCGCTGTCTTGTGTTGTTACCGCTCCAACTGGGCTGGCTGCAAATAAAATTAAAGGGATTACTTTACATCGTTTACTGATGCTGCCAGTGGAGCATGATAACAAATTGCAATATCACAAGCTATCTGGAGATGCGTGTTCCGAAGTTTCGAGAGTCCTGAAGAAAATGAAACTTCTTATCATTGATGAAGTAAGCATGGTGTCAAATATAATGCTTGCTTTTGTGCATTTGAGAATGCAAGAAATTCTTAGAACAGACTATGATGTCTTATTTGGAGGGAAACACATTATTGTTTTTGGAGATCTACTGCAGTTGACTCCAGTGAAAGGACAACCTGTGTTCAAAATGCTCACGCATGAAGATACCAGGAAGTGCCTAGGAAGCATTGGAAACGTTAATATATGGTTAAACTTCAAATATGCAGAACTGCTTCAAAATATGCGGCAGGCAAAGGATGAAGATTATAAAAATATTTTACAAGATGTAAGAATCGGAAAAGTAAGTCAGCAAGGGAAAGAAGCTTTACATGGACGATTAATTTCAAATTTGTACCCAAATGAAAACATTCTTCCAGAGAATATTTTTAAGAAAATTAACAAGAAGAAATCTGGCATATGTTTGATGCCAACTCTGAAAGAATGTTCCATGTTCAACAACAAAATGTTAAAGTTAGAAAATGAAGAGATAGTGAAACTGGAAGCTACAGATAAAATAGAGCATATGGGAGCAACAATTATTTTGTCTGAAAATTTGAAATCAAAATTGGATTCATTAGAGAAGACTATATCTAAAACTGCTGATTTTGAAAAGACTCTGAATGTGTGTTTAAATTGTCGTATCATTTTGAGAAGGAAGTTAAATGTTGAAAGAGGTTTGGTAAATGGAGCAATGGGTCATGTTGTTGGTTTTGTGAATTACAAAAATAGAGATGAATTGAAATGTTAAAAATTAAATTTGATGGCATTGATGAAATAGAACAAATTTGTCGTTGTTCAGCTAGATTTTGCTCGTGAAAGACTTATATGTTCGCCGAAAACAGTTTCCTATTTGTTTGGCATATGCGGTGACAATTCATAAGTCTCAAGGTTTAAGTGTAGATAGCGCTTTGGTGAACATTAGAAGTTCTGTGTTTAAAGAGGTTATGGCATATGTGGCATTATCACGAGTCAGAACTTTATCAGGATTGTACTTGATTGAGTGTGATGAAACAAAGATTTGCAAAAAACACAGTTGATGGACAGAATGTAGGACAATGTCATACATTCACCCCAGTACAAGGATCTGGGCCTAAATCCATCGTTTTTTTGCACTCCACGCCACCCTGTGTTAGACACTGGCTATATGCAAATCAGCTCTGACCCTGTGCCTCATGGGAACAGTCCAGTCCGAACTACCAAGCCATGTCTTTCCCAGACCGGAATCAAGCATCCAAGGACCGGTTTCTGGCTATCAGCCTTCATCAGCCTGGATAGCTTGACTCCAGTGGTGTGGAGAGCCTGGGACTCACGTCTGAGCATCCCCAGCACACTCAGGGTGAAATTGCAAAAAACACAGTTGATGGACAGAATGTAGAACAATGTCATACATTCACCCCAGTACAAGGATCTGGGCCTAAATCCATCGTTTTTTTGCACTCCACACCACCCTGGGTTAGACACTGGCTATATGCAAATCAGCTCTGACCCTGTGCCTCATGGGAACAGTCCAGTCCGAACTACCAAGCCATGTCTTTCCCAGACCGGAATCAAGCATCCAAGGACCGGTTTCTGGCTATCAGCCTTCATCAGCCTGGATAGCTTGACTCCAGTGGTGTGGAGAGCCTGGGACTCACGTCTGAGCATCCCCAGCACACTCAGGGTGAAATTGCAAAAAACACAGTTGATGGACAGAATGTAGAACAATGTCATACATTCACCCCAGTACAAGGATCTGGGCCTAAATCCATCGTTTTTTTGCATTCCACACCACCCTGGGTTAGACACTGGCTATATGCAAATCAGCTCTGACCCTGTGACTCATGGGAACAGTCCAGTCCGAACTACCAAGTCATGTCTTTCCCAGACCGGAATCAAGCATCCAAGGACCGGTTTCTGGCTATCAGCCTTCATCAGCCTGGATAGCTTGACTCCAGTGGTGTGGAGAGCCTGGGACTCACGTCTGAGCATCCCCAGCACACTCAGGGTGAAATTGCAAAAAACACAGTTGATGGACAGAATGTAGAACAATGTCATACATTCACCCCAGTACAAGGATCTGGGCCTAAATCCATCGTTTTTTTGCACTCCACACCACCCTGGGTTAGACACTGGCTATGTGCAAATCAGCTCTGACCCTGTGCCTCATGGGAACAGTCCAGTCCGAACTACCAAGCCATGTCTTTCCCAGACCGGAATCAAGCATCCAAGGACCGGTTTCTGGCTATCAGCCTTCATAAGCCTGGATAGCTTGACTCCAGTGGTGTGGAGAGCCTGGGACTCACGTCTGAGCATCCCCAGCACACTCAGGGTGAAATTGCAAAAAACACAGTTGATGGACAGAATGTAGAACAATGTCATACATTCACCCGAGTACAAGGATCTGGGCCTAAATCCATCGTTTTTTTGCACTCCACACCACCCTGGGTTAGACACTGGCTATATGCAAATCAGCTCTGACCCTGTGCCTCATGGGAACAGTCCAGTCCGAACTACCAAGCCATGTCTTTCCCAGACCGGAATCAAGCATCCAAGGACCGGTTTCTGGCTATCAGCCTTCATCAGCCTGGATAGCTTGACTCCAGTGGTGTGGAGAGCCTGGGACTCACGTCTGAGCATACCCAGCCCACTCGGGGGTGGTGTAGGTGGTGTGGAGTGCAAAAAAATGATGGATTTAGGCCCAGATCCTTGTACTGGGGTGAATGTATGACATTGTTCTACATTCTGTTCATCAACTGTGTTTTTTGCAATTTTCATCCCGAGTGGGCTGGGTATGCTCAGACGTGAGTCCCAGGCTCTCCACACCACTGGAGTCAAGCTATCCAGGCTGATGAAGGCTGATAGCCAGAAACCGGTCCTTGGATGCTTGATTCCGGTCTGGGAAAGACATGGCTTGGTAGTTCGGACTGGACTGTTCCCATGAGGCACAGGGTCAGAGCTGATTTGCATATAGCCAGTGTCTAACCCAGGGTGGTGTGGAGTGCAAAAAAACAATGGATTTAGGCCCAGATCCTTGTACTGGGGTGAATGTATGACATTGTTCTACATTCTGTCCATCAACTGTGTTTTTTGCAATTTTCACCCCGAGTGGGCTGGGTATGCTCAGACGTGAGTCCCAGGCTCTCCACACCACTGGAGTCAAGCTATCCAGGCTGATGAAGGCTGATAGCCAGAAACCGGTCCTTGGATGCTTGATTCCGGTCTGGGAAAGACATGGCTTGGTAGTTCGGACTGGACTGTTCCCATGAGGCACAGGGTCAGAGCTGATTTGCATATAGCCAGTGTCTAACCCAGGGTAGTGTGGAGTGCAAAAAAAGATGGATTTAGGCCCAGATCCTTGTACTGGGGTGAATGTATGACATTGTTCTACATTCTGTCCATCAACTGTGTTTTTTGCAATTTTCACCACGAGTGGGCTGGGTATGCTCAGACGTGAGTCCCAGGCTCTCCACACCACTGGAGTCAAGCTATCCAGGCTGATGAAGGCTGATAGCCAGAAACCGGTCCTTGGATGCTTGATTCCGGTCTGGGAAAGACATGGCTTTGTAGTTCGGACTGGACTGTTCCCATGAGGCACAGGGTCAGAGCTGATTTGCATATAGCCAGTGCCTTACCCAGGGTGGTGTGGAGTGCAAAAAAACGATGGATTTAGGCCCAGATCCTTGTACTGGGGTGAATGTATGACATTGTTCTACATTCTGTCCCTCAACTGTGTTTTTTGCAATTTTCACCCCGAGTGGGCTGGGTATGCTCAGACGTGAGTCCCAGGCTCTCCACACCACTGGAGTCAAGCTATCCAGGCTGATGAAGGCTGATAGCCAGAAACCGGTCCTTGGATGCTTGATTCCGGTCTGGGAAAGACATGGCTTGGTAGTTCGGACTGGACTGTTCCCATGAGGCACAGGGTCAGAGCTGATTTGCATATAGCCAGTGTCTAACCCAGGGTGGTGTGGAGTGCAAAAAAACGATGGATTTAGGCCCAGATCCTTGTACTGGGGTGAATGTATGACATTGTTCTACATTCTGTCCATCAACTGTGTTTTTTGAAACAAAGATTTGTGCAGATCTACATTGTGTTAAAGAATACAATAGGTTAAGAAGAGAGTATGCTCCACATTTGCCTCAATATCCTCTGATTGAAAAACGTGTGGTAGGCCGAAAAAGAAGAAATGAGAGTAATTGCAGTGAGGTAGTAGCAAAAAGACAAAAAGTAGACGAAACTGTAATTGTAAGCAGAAGGAAAAAGGATTCTGTTGAAATGTTGTTGGATTTCTGTTTGAAAAGAGGTCTGGTGTCAACTGCTATGCTAATGTAGTGGTTAATGTTGTTTTTTTTCTTCAAAATATTCAAGAACAGATTGTTGAAAATCGGGATCAAAGATTCTGTTGTTTTGTTGAATTCTGTGTTTGAGAAATGTACCAGTGATAGAGCAAAAATAGAAAGTGTTTCACAAATTCGAAATCTTCTAGACATATGTACTGGTCAAAATCAATTTTCACAGAATATTCAGCAGGATTGTCAGGAATTTTTAATGTATATGTTTGATGTATTGGAAGATGAAGGTGTAGATATAAAAAATCTTTTTAGCCTTTCTTATCAATGGCAGCATGACTGCGACAACTGTACTTTATCAAGTACTACTAGAATAGACACTGAAAGATTTATATATTTGACTTTACCAGACTGCAAATCAGTGCCTTTTAATAATCTAGTTAAAGCAGCGGATCACAATATGGTGTGTCCCCAATGTAAGTCTACAATGCTGTCCACATTATTTCTACAAAATTATGGTCAGTATGTCATTTTAATGTTCCAACGATGTAGACCTGATGGAACTAAATTGACAACTTCTATTAAAAATTTCGTGGTTTCACAGTTATCGATATCAGGAAGAACCTTTGCAACTGCAGCTATTATTTTTCATGAAGGTCCTTCTACAACATCAGGGCATTACACATGCTGTTTAAAAAGTTGTAAAGGTTAGACCCAATGTAAAGACACTCATTTGACTTTCAAACAACGTTTGCCTTTTGGCTTAAAAAATTCATACCTAGGGCCCCATTAGGATAGCGGGCGGAAAACCACCCCGCCCGCCATGGAGGCGGAAAACAACCGCCCGCCATGGAGACGGTGCAACCGGCAGACAAATTAGGATCGACCGCCACTAGAGACCGACCGCGGCGAAAATAAAACCGCCCGACGTGTGCGGTCATGACAAAACTCCGACCGCGGCGGTCGGAAAAGCAGCGGAAAATACAAAACCGCCCACAGGGAAAGCGGAGACACCGCACAGGAAATTACGATATCCCCGAGGGTGGCGCGGGCGGAACCGCAGGCACCGACCGCCACGGTCGAAGGCAGGATTGCATGGGATAAATGGCGGACAAGCACCAGCAAAGTCACCGCAGCGGACGAACATGAAATCCATGGCGGTCTATGTCAAAGCACCGCAGTGATGCCAAATACTGCCTAAACAAAGTAACCCAGCCTCCAATAGATACAACACACACACACAGATACAGAAATGGGAAAAAAATATATAATACTACATAACGACACCCACAACACACCTGACAACCACTATCCAATTGGACACACCCACACAGCTGAGTACAAAGCCACCCCCTCCACTCACCACAATCCTTTGCATCTTTCCAGAACAGAAGGCCACACACCACATCTGAGAGGAGAGGCAAAATCGCACACCACACCCACCCACCCAAAACCACCATCAACACCACCATCACACCATCACAATCAAACCCCCAGCACATAACACACCTCATCACCACACCCCTGCACCCACACCCCCCTGCACCCACAAACACCTCAACCCCCCCACACCATGACATCACTAAAAATGCCAAAATTCACAGAGAGTGAGTTGACAGTCATGGTCAACGAGATTGTGAGAGTAGAACCACAACTATTTGGGAACCTGGTCCAACGGACACCATTAGCCACCAGGACACAAATGTGGGAAAGGATTGCCCAAAGGGTGAATGCAGTTGGGGCCACCCCAAGATCCAAGAAGGAGATCCAGAAGCGGTGGCATGATCTCAAGAGGGTTGTCAAGGAGAAGAGGAGCAAGAACTGGAATCTGGCAAACGTGACTGGCAGTGGCCCTCCCATCCCAATGAAGACATTCACACCATGGGAGGAGAAGGTGCTTGCTATCCTGCTACCTGAGAGTTACACAGGAGTAGCCGGGGGAGCGGAGGCTGGTAAGTACAGACAAATGTTTAAGACCACATTGACATTTACCTCCTTGCAATACCCAACCACCAATACACTGTCCATCCCTAACCAACATGTAGCCAGCCATTCTGCTGAGGAGGCCTGTATGGGGCCGGAATGTCAGTACAACAACTCCCAGCATGCCCCCCTGTCCCACAGCCCAGCAGCATGGAGGCCTGCCCCACCCAGGAGAAAGTGTCAGCCATTGCACTGTTGAGCAAACAAACTCACAGGTTGGTAGCCATCTGCACTTGGAGCCTGTTTGTGGGTGGGAGTGTGGAGGGAGGCCTGTCTCACGACTCCCAGCATGCCCCCCTGTCCCACAGCCCAGCAGCATGGAGGCCTGCCCCACCCAGGAGAAAGTGTCAGCCATTGCACTGTTGAACAAACAAACTCACAGGTTGGTAGCCATCTTCACTTGGAGCCTGTTTGTGGGTGGGAGTGTGGAGGGAGGCCATCTCACGACTCCCAGCATGCCCCCCTGTCCCACAGCCCAGCAGCATGGAGGCCTGCCCCACCCAGGAGAAAGTGTCAGCCATTGCACTGTTGAGCAAACAAACTCACAGGTTGGTAGCCATCTGCACTTGGAGCCTGTTTGTGGGTGGGAGTGTGGAGGGAGGCCTGTCTCACGACTCCCAGCATGCCCCCCTGTCCCACAGCCCAGCAGCATGGAGGCCTGCCCCACCCAGGAGAAAGTGTCAGCCATTGCACTGTTGAACAAACAAACTCACAGGTTGGTAGCCATCTTCACTTGGAGCCTGTTTGTGGGTGGGAGTGTGGAGGGAGGCCTGTCTCACGACTCCCAGCATGCCCCCCTGTCCCACAGCCCAGCAGCATGGAGGCCTGCCCCACCCAGGAGAAAGTGTCAGCCATTGCACTGTTGAGCAAACAAACTCACAGGTTGGTAGCCATCTGCACTGGAGCCTGTTTGTGGGTGGGAGTGTGGAGGGAGGTCTGTCTCACGACTCCCAGCATGCCCCCCTGTCCCACAGCCCAGCAGCATGGAGGCCTGCCCCACCCAGGAGAAAGTGTCAGCCATTGCACTGTTGAGCAAACAAACTCACAGGTTGGTAGCCATCTTCACTTGGAGCCTGTTTGTGGGTGGGAGTGTGGAGGGAGGCCTGTCTCACGACTCCCAGCATGCCCCCCTGTCCCACAGCCCAGCAGCATGGAGGCCTGCCCCACCCAGGAGAAAGTGTCAGCCATTGCACTGTTGAACAAACAAACTCACAGGTTGGTAGCCATCTTCACTTGGAGCCTGTTTGTGGGTGGGAGTGTGGAGGGAGGCCTGTCTCACGACTCCCAGCATGCCCCCCTGTCCCACAGCCCAGCAGCATGGAGGCCTGCCCCACCCAGGAGAAAGTGTCAGCCATTGCACTGTTGAGCAAACAAACTCACAGGTTGGTAGCCATCTTCACTTGGAGCCTGTTTGTGGGTGGGAGTGTGGAGGGAGGCCTGTCTCACGACTCCCAGCATGCCCCCCTGTCCCACAGCCCAGCAGCATGGAGGCCTGCCCCACCCAGGAGAAAGTGTCAGCCATTGCACTGTTGAGCAAACAAACTCACAGGTTGGTAGCCATCTTCACTTGGAGCCTGTTTGTGGGTGGGAGTGTGGAGGGAGGCCTGTCTCACGACTCCCAGCATGCCCCCTGTCCCACAGCCCAGCAGCATGGAGGCCTGCCCCACCCAGGAGAAAGTGTCAGCCATTGCACTGTTGAACAAACAAACTCACAGGTTGGTAGCCATCTTCACTTGGAGCCTGTTTGTGGGTGGGAGTGTGGAGGGAGGCCTGTCTCACTACTCCCAGCATGCCCCCCTGTCCCACAGCCCAGCAGCATGGAGGCCTGCCCCACCCAGGAGAAAGTGTCAGCCATTGCACTGTTGAGCAAACAAACTCACAGGTTGGTAGCCATCTTCACTTGGAGCCTGTTTGTGGGTGGGAGTGTGGAGGGAGGCCTGTCTCACGACTCCCAGCATGCCCCCCTGTCCCACAGCCCAGCAGCATGGAGGCCTGCCCCACCCAGGAGAAAGTGTCAGCCATTGTACCCTGCACACTCACCTTACAGGTATGTAACTACCGTATGTCTTCATGAAGTGTGTGTGTGTATTAATCAATTTACTATTGTACAAAATGCATACACAATCAACCTTTAGGACACCATGATGTAACTCTCCACTATGTAATGTAACACGGTGTTGCCATGATTTGTACAACTGAGGACAGCAAAATGCACTAGTGTACAGACAGCTGATGATACGCAGATGACACAAACACTGACCACTCCCCATCTACTCCACAGGTGATGAAGAACTCACTGCTGGGGACAACACCAACGACCAGCAGAGCCAGTCTCCAACTCCGGCACATGGACTCACAGATGCAGACTCCCAGGACAGTTTGGATGATGAGCTCCAGGCCGGCCCATCCGGTGTTCCACAGACCCAGAGGTCCCAGGCCCCCATCCTCCCCACCACCACCTCTGCTGCAACAACAACGCAGCAGACCCCTGCTGTCACGGCCTCTGCCTCCACCGCAACCACCACCGCACCAACCAACCACTGGCACCAACACCACCACTACCACCAGTACCACCTGCAGCACCCTCCGTGTTCCTAGGTATGACCAGCCCACACCAACAACTGTGGAGGGCAGGGAGCCAGTGCGTGGCGCACCAGTGGCGAGGGAAGAGGTCCGTGGCAGCAGAGCAGGTGGGAGGGCTAGGGTCAACACCAGACCTCGGGAGGAGTGGACACCATCCCTGGACCACTTCACCAGAGTTGTGGACGCCTACCAAGAGGTCCAGGGACAAAGTGGCCGGTCGGATGAACTATTAAGGGAGCTCATCCTGCTGATGAGGTCCATCGATAACCGCCTGGGACAGATGGTGGACCTCATGGGCCAGCAAGTGGCGTTGCAGAGGGACAGGCCTGTGTTCCAACCATCACCGCCGTCCCCTCCTGTTGTGCAGCAGGATGACAGTCCACCATCCTCCCCTGCGCCAACAGAGAGGGGCGAGTCCTCTGACGCCACTGGCCATTCAGCAGGCCCCCCACCGCCAAAAAGATCTAGGGGGCGTCCGAAGAAGAGCCTGGGAGTCTCTGGAAGCCAAGCACCTGCCACACGCCAGTCACGGAGCCAGCCGTGAAGACAACCCTCTCCCCAACTGCATTGACTGTTTTGGACTATCTTTCCCCACATTGCCTTGGCAATGTCACCTGTCTGTTGGACTGGGTCACCACATCCATGTGGTGTCTACTCTTGCATCTCTGCGACCATGACTGTCAACTCACTGCTCATTCCCCACCTTCCTGTAAATATTCCCGCACAATTCACATGTCCACCCCGTAAATAAAATACCTTACAATCCAGATTTTGTGTATTGAATTCTTTAGTGCAGTATTTACAATGATGATAATGTCCATGATATGTAAACATGAAGTACAGTATGCAGGGCAGGAACACTCTGGAGCACCTAGGGAGACACAACAGAACTACAGTCACTGGTCTCATCGTGGCAACAGACACAGATCACAGCTCCACAAATATCCAAATTATCACAGGTACACTACACATTGTCTAGCTGATATGCACAAATACCGTCCAGAATACATCTCTGTACGTAACGTCCATTCCAACAATACCATACATAGGTGACAGAACATGTGCCATTGTGAACATTTGCGCATATCCATTCACAACATAAGCTACCACACTAGACTATGTAGACGTTGTAACTCGTCACACACCTTCAAGTGAAGTAGCGTTGGATTAGCTGCTGCCGTTGGTCAACTTCTTCCTCCTCTCCACTGTCCTCATCACTGGATTCAGGTCCCTGAGCAGGTTGTGGCCTTGGTTCCTCACCGTCGTCCATTAGCAGGGGGACCCCCTTGTGGATGGCCAGGTTGTGAAGCATACAGCATGCCACAACGATCTTGCACACCTTCCCAGGCGAGTATGCGAGTGCGCCTCCAGTCCTGTCAAGGTACCGGAACCTTGACTTCAGCAGCCCAAAAGTCAGTTCAATTACCCGTCGTGTCCTGCCATGGGCCTCATTGTAGCGGATCTCTGCTGGTGTCTGGGGATTCCGGAGTGGGCTCAACAGCCATGGCCTACTGGGATATGCAGAGTCCCCTGTGAATAAAAAAGACCCATAGCAATGTTGTACGACCACAGTAAAGCCAGTGAAACATAGCACGTGATAGCAGTAGTGTAACTCACCCACAATCCAGGCACGTTCAGGATGCAGATTCTCCATCATCCGTGGCACCATGCTGTTCCTCATAATGAAAGAGTCATGTGCGGAACCGGGATACTTAGCACACACATGTGAAATTGTCATGTCTGCAAGGCACACCACCTGCACATTCATGGAGTGGTAGTGTTTGCGGTTCCGATAAATGTGCTCCGTCGCCTGCGGTGCCACCAGAGCCACATGGGTGCAATCTATTGCACCGACTACATGTGGGATGTGCCCAAGTGGATAGAAGTCCCCCTTAACGGCAGCCAATTCACGTCCCCGGGGGAAATGGATGTAGCGATTCCGATAAATCATCATGGCCTCAAGTACATCCCTCAGCACCATGCTGAACAGGGCTGTGACATTCCCCCAGCGTTAGCCACGGTCTCCTGGAAGGAACCAGTCGCAAAGAAGTGTAGTGCTGCCATTACCTTGTAGGTGGGTGTGAATGCCGTAGGATAGTGACGGCGAGGCTGCAGGTGGGGCTCCAATAGATCACACACGATCTTCAATGTCGGTCTGTCCAGCCTGAATTTCCTGATGATTGCCTCATTCTCCATGTCCTCAAGCACAATCAACTGACGTAGGAGATTTGGCCTCCTCCTAGTTTAGGATTAAAAAGAATAGGTCAATGACAAGCATCATGAGATGGCCATAGCACAAAGCATCAATGATGTAATGAGGAAACAACAAGCGCCAGAGAGATGCATGGCACATCTGGTTACATGGCTGCCCAATAGCTACACACAGAGGGCAGGCCTCTCCAGTGACAATACCCAAGTGACAGCAACACATCGGGGACTGTGAAAGTGGATATAATGATTGAACTTGTGACATGCGCAGACATGGAGCTACTAAAGCGACAAATCTAATGTGACTTAACATGTCTGTCATACCCATCTGCCGTACCTGCCACACCTCAATGCATCATGTACATTCTGCAAGCATTCATTAACACAATGATCACAATAGCAGGGACACTTCTGGTTGTGTGCATGATCAGTTCTGAATGCACAAGTCAGGTACGATACAATGCAGTGGCACCAGCCCGGTCAAGGTCTGCACTGACCAACAACACATTAAACCTCACGACATCTATGTAGAGCACCTGCGTCTGTCAATCATCATCACCCATCAGAACCCTTACTAAAATGGCACAAACACATGCTAAAGTGGCTCACACTGAACGTGCGTCCTCCTGTGGATGCAATGGCTCTGTGGCATCGTGTGTACAATGATGTGCCCTACACCATGTAGCTGCATGGTACTTATACATTGTCCAGGATTGACATACACAGCACTGTGTACGAAAATGCCAGAACCTACCGCCGGTCCCCAGCGGTGTGACCCCAGCACCACCATCTACCCAGCCAAGGTAGCCATTGGCACATGGACTTGTGGACATGCCGCTGGCTATGCTCCGCCGCATGAGTCGCGGACCTACCGCCGGTCCCCAGCGGTGTGACCCCAGCACCACCATATACCCAGCCAAGGTAGCCATTGGCACATGGACTTGTGGACATGCCGCTGGCTATGCTCCGCCGCATGAGTCGCGGGACCTACCGCCGGTCCCCAGCGGTGCGTCACCGCCGCGGAGGCGGTCATTGGATGCTTTTGAATGATGCACCATCGCGGTAGCGCACCCCGGACACCCGCGGTGCGTCACCACCGTGGAGCATTGCATACAGCCAATGGCATGGGTGTTCTATGTGGCATGATGCAGATTTGTACAATGCGGAAGCGGTGCGCCGCCGCCGCGGAGGCGGTCATTGGATGCTTTTGAATGATGCACCATCGCGGTAGCGCACCCCGGGCACCCGCGGTGCGTCACCGCCGTGGAGCATTGCATACAGCCAATGGCATGGGTGTTCTATGTAGCATGATGCAGATTTGTAAAATGCGGAAGCGGTGCGCCGCCGCCGCGTAGGCGGTCATTGGATGCTTTTGAATGATGCACCATCGCGGTAGCGCACCCCGGACATCCGCGGTGCGTCACCGCCGTGGAGCATTGCATACAGCCAATGGCATGGGTGTTCTATGTGGCATGATGCAGATTTGTAAAATGCGGAAGCGGTGCGCCGCCGCCGCGGAGGCGGTCATTGGATGCTTTTGAATAAGGCAGACCCAGACAACCAATTGTAGCATCTTATCAGCTTCCTAACGACCCCAGGGGCCTATAAATCTGTGGGAGTGAGCCACACATTCCCACTGCTCACAGAGCCTGCTGCCTGGGACCCTCTCCTGCTGCTGCCTGGGACCCTCTCCTGCTGCTGCCTGGGACCCTCTCCTGCTGCTGGCTGGGACCCTCTCCTGCTGCTGCCTGGGACCCTCTCCTGCTGCTGCCTGGGACCCTCTCCTGCTGCTCACAGAGCCTGCTGCCTGGGACACCTCAGAACACACTACCGCCACAGGTCTGCCATATCCACAGGGATGTCAAGAACAGATAAGATCCGTGCCAGTCCATTCACGAGTGAGGAGCTGGATGTCCTTGTGAATGAGGTGCTGGCACAGTACCCACGCCTGTTTGGTGGCCCCAATGTCGTGGTAAGTCACCATGTAGGGAGCAGTAGGGCAGGGTGGTGTCAGACGTGTATTCATGATGCTGCAGTATGTTATTTTGGATGTGGGGTGCTGACAAACACTGACAGACAAGATGTTTCCAGGTGGTGGGAGTGTGTGTTTAGCATTGTGACTCTGTCCTAGGCCTATACTTGTATGTGTGAGTGGGATTTGCTAATTTTTGGGGCAGACATGACCAACGGTTGTTTGCCTTGTAGCTGGTTGGACAGTGTCCGCTTGTGATGTAATTTCAGGGTGCCCCTGTAGTCATCGTCAGTGTGGCCCACAGAGTAGGTTCAGTGGCTGCACAGCCAAACTTTGTCCATCAGCCAACTTACATGCTACAGTTGCTGCACACTGATTAGTGGATGTGCCCCATCAATGCCCTGTACAATTTCTGATTTACACAGTGCTGTCGATGCATTAGTGTTGAAGCATCATTGTTTAGCGTGATCATCATGGAGACTACGAAGCTCAATGTGTGCATGCATTCACTAATGTTAATGCCATGCAGAGTGGCCTTGTGAGGGTACCCCCAGTTCTGGAGGGAGATTGGTCACTGTGAGTCCAGAATCTGTGTCTGGCTGCTGTACTGAAAGATGCTGACATATGACAATGTGTAAATGTTCATTTGGCCTTCTTTACTCTCATACCTGCAGCTCAAAGTACACCAACGTAAGGCTGTCTGGAGGGCCATAGCAGCAAAGGTGCGAGCCCTGGGGGTATCAAACAGACGACACACACACTGTCACAAGAGGTGGGACGACATCAGCCGGCTGGCTAAGCAAGTGGCAGAGATGACCTTGGGGATGGTACCACGCACAGGGTGTGTGGCACGGCGCACCATGACTCCGCTGATGGCACGCATACTGGCAGTGACCTATCCAGACCTGGATGCACGTCTGAAGGGGCTTCAGCAGCAAGACAGAGATGGTGAGTATCCGGGGAGGGGGAGTTTGTCTGGGAGTGGATGCATGTGTAGAGTGCCTGTGCCTGCGGTGACACATGTGATGTGCGTGTGCTGCCATGCTGTGATATGTGATGTGAGTGACAACTGTGATGTGTGTCTGTATGAGGCATTGGCACTCCATGGCCTTACTCTGCAGCTCCTGCCTGCAGTTTTCTGTCCTTGACATATATTTTGTTGTCCACATGGTCACTCTTCTTTGTGATGGTGGGTGGAGTCCCTATTATGCCGTACAGCTGTGTCCACTTAATGAGTGTGACACCATGTCTGTCTACTTTGCATGCACCTGCATGGTAGTGGCCCACACATCTGACAACAATGTGAACCCAGATTGGCACATGGTGATTGTAATGGCCTATTTGACAATGTGGCATGTGTAGACAATACAGGTGTGTGTATTCCCCTCTGGATCCCTTTAGGGTCTGTAAGTGGTGATGTTAGTTGTGGCTACATCATGTCCATGGGGCAGGTCAATGTGGGCTGGGGGAACACCATCCATGGGCAGGGTGTAGTGCTGTGTGTCAACGACATTGGTCCACTCCTGCCTGTTTGTCCGCATGACAGGCACTGTTGTGGTCTATATGGTGTGTAGCTGCACATTGATTTGAGGGTGTGGTGGTTACCATGTAGCTGTAGGCCTCTAGTGTGCTGCATTGCTCTGATATCGTGTGACCAGACAATGACACTTATACAACCATGTTTCTGTCACTTATGCAGATTCGCAAGACACCACGGCGGAACATGATCCTGAAAGTGGTGGTGAGAACAGCACGACAGCGGCAGCAGAGCAGAGTACGACGGAGCAAAGTGACACTGACCACACCAGCGCTGATGAGGGTGACAGGATTATGCATGAGGAATCTGTGGCTGAGACACAGAGTACCACTTCATCTGAGGGCAGGGGGGATGCGTCCCTGTTAGCAACCACAGGAGATGGGGAGTCTGCTGCTGCATCTGACTACCAACGGCCACTGCCCACCCTCCCATCCACTTCCTCTGGGGCTGGCCGTATCCGTGTCACTAAGAGGGGACGTGTGACATTCACACATGGCACCGCTGCACCTGCACCTGTCCCCCCTGCTGCCCTCAGTGCAGAGTGTGTAGAGCTCCTGCGGCAACTTTGCGTGGGCCAGACCGCCCTGCTCAATGCCTTCAGTGCACACGATAACAAATTAGGCCAGGTTCTGGCATTCATGGAGGGCATACACTCTGACGTGGGTGGCCTACATCGTACACTCCTGTCATTGTCAGGTACAGTGACGTCAGCCCTCCAACAAGCACATGCCCCCTTTGCAGCTCAGGTGCCTGTGACGTCCACCCAGTCAGTGGCCACATCAGATGACAGTGAGCACTTGGGACATACATCAAGTAAACGTTACAACACTAGAAGCACAGGTCAGACCCAAAGCAAACAATCCCGTCCACAGACTCCATCCCCAAAGAAGAGCAGGGACCCCCCAATATGCACAGACAAGGTGAAGTCACAGAAGAGCAAGGCCAGAAGAGCATTGTCTCAGACAACAGGCTCACATGCTGCAGAGCCATCACCAGCAATTGACTCTGCTATGCCCACAGAGGATGTGTGGGATGTAATGGCTACACCTGGGGAGAACACAGGGACAGACCCACCTACCACATCAACCCCAAAACAAAGTACATCGAGGCAGGTGGAGGGAAGCCCTGTTGTGACCAGCCCGGTCATTGAGGCAGTGGAGACCCCTGTCGTGACCAAACCAGTCATTGTGGCAAAGGAGGGCAGTGTAGTGGCCATCCCTGCCAAGAAGGGACAGGAGGGCACTGTAGACACCACCCCTGGGGTAAGTGGGAAGGTGGTCACTGTGGGGGGTACAACATCCAGAGAGGGTAAAGTGGTCCGGAGGCGTAGCCAGCCCAAGCGTACTGCAGGATCAAGCACTTCTCCAGAGGGAGTGCCAGTGTCTGCCCCTGATGTGGGACAGTTGGGGTGTGTGCCGATGGTGTCAACGCCACTTCCCATCAACCCCATGACAGGGAAGCAAATTCATATTCCAAAGAAGTGGAAGGGCACCCCTCCTACCTCTCCCACCCACACTGTGTCAAGGGCGTGCATGACTCCACCTCCACGTGCCACAGTGCCACCTGGTCCGAACAGCCCTCCACCTTGCAGGCCCTCTGTTATAGCCACATCACATGTCCCTCTGTCACACCAGTCAAGTGGCCCTGCAGTCCCTGACACACAGCCAGGTCCCACTCCACATGACAGCCAGGAGTGAGTTGTCAACACCCTCAGACGCCTGTGGCACACATAGGTGTGCTGCACTAGACCATTGTTAGCGACGTGGGTGTGTTCCTGGGCCTGTTGCTCTGATGTGCTCTCCCCTGCCAAGGACTCTGGGCCTGTTGCTCTGATGTGCTGTACCCTGCCAAGGACTCTGGGCCTGTTGCTCTGATGTGCTCTCCCCTGCCCTGCCAAGGACTCTGGGCCTGTTGCTCTGATGTGCTGTACCCTGCCAAGGACTCTGGGCCTGTTGCTCTGATGTGCTCTCCCCTGCCCTGCCAAGGACTCTGGGCCTGTTGCTCTGATGTGCTGTACCCTGCCAAGGACTCTGGGCCTGTTGCTCTGATGTGCTCTCCCCTGCCCTGCCAAGGACTCTGGGCCTGTTGCTCTGATGTGCTGTACCCTGCCAAGGACTCTGGGCCTGTTGCTCTGATGTGCTCTCCCCTGCCAAGGACTCTGGGCCTGTTGCTCTGATGTGCTCTCCCCTGCCCTGCCAAGGACTCTGGGCCTGTTGCTCTGATGTGCTGTACCCTGCCCTGCCAAGGACTCTGGGCCTGTTGCTCTGATGTGCTGTACCCTGCCAAGGACTCTGGGCCTGTTGCTCTTATGTGCTCTCCCCTGCCAAGGACTCTGGGCCTGTTGCTCTGATGTGCTCTCCCCTGCCCTGCCAAGGACTCTGGGCCTGTTGCTCTGATGTGCTCTCCCCTGCCCTGCCAAGGACTCTGGGCCTGTTGCTCTGATGTGCTGTACCCTGCCCTGCCAAGGACTCTGGGCCTGTTGCTCTGATGTGCTGTACCCTGCCCTGCCAAGGACTCTGGGCCTGTTGCTCTGATGTGCTGTACCCTGCCCTGCCAAGGACTTTGCACTTCCCGATTGTGATTCACCAGTGCATAGTCTGTGCCATTAGTACATGATTTGGAGACTTGCTGGTGTCTACTAATGTTGTGTACCTACATCTGTGCAATATGTGAATAAATACAGTACATTATGGTGTTTTTTCTCTGTCTCCTTACTGAATAAAGTCATTTTCTTGTTTGCATATGCTTGACTGAGTACCATGGTCTATTTTGTACATCACCATTGCAAGGCTCTATGTGGCCATATGATTTTTAGACAGGGGGACAGGGTCTTCAGTCCATTGTGGCCCTGCTGATGTTGTACTCTGTGATGGTTATTTGGCAGGCCATGCAGTTTTCGTGTTGGTGATTTGCTATTGCTGCATACACTGTTCACAGGTCACCTTGGGGGACACTGGCAGCACAGGGTGTGCAGCTGTGCTGTGGTGTAGTCGATGTCTATGATGTGATGAGGTGTGTGTTTTCCTTTCTGTGTGCCCAGGCATGTATGTGTATGTTCGTCTTGTGTTGGCCCTTAGTCCTGGTGGCATGGCTTACATGGCATGTGTGGTGTTGGGTGTGGCAGAGGTGTGCAGTGTGAAGGGCGTTAGTTTGTAGTGTATGTATGTGTGCCCCTGTATGGTGTGAGACACACATGTGTCAGCCAGGAGTTGTATGCCTGTTGTATGTTTTGTCTTGCCCTGTGTGGATGATTGTATGCAATTGTGTGGGCTGTGGGGAGTGCACTGGTGTTGTGTGTTCGTTGTCAGCCAATCCTGCAGTGCCTGTGTCCCTGGTTGTGTGTCGCAGTGTGTGTGTATTGTGCTTGTTGTTACAGTGCTTGTTGATGTGCATGGGGGTGCACGGGATGGGCACCTGGCCTGTGACTAGTTAGGGTGGTGTGCAGTGTTGGTCGGGGTGGTGTGTCGCAGTGATGTTTGGGAACTGCCCATGCCTTGGTGTTGCCCTGCCTTCTGCATAGTGCGCATGTGTTGACCGCGGCGGTGACGTGTCCGTGACCGTGACGTTGCTGCAGGTTGGCCGACGTAGTGTGTTCTGGATGCTGTGGGGTGCCTTGTTGTGAGGTGGGTGATGTGTGGGTGCCCATGTGGATGTGTTGTGCCCCCCAGCAGGATGCCAGTGTGGTGCTTGGGCCCTGTGTCGGCGTGTGTTGTGTGGTGCATATGTGTAGTGGCGTACCTGCGACGGCGTCCGTGGCGGCCCATCTGGCGATAGTGTTGCAGCAGGTACATGACCGGATGCATGTGGAGGGCTGGGTCCATGGGGTTCATGTCGGGTCTCGGCGTGCGTGCTCCGCTGTCAACTTTCCGCCTGCTAGAGCTGTGCGGTGTCTCCGCTGCGGTGCGTCTGCTTGTTTGGGCCATCCTAATTTGTCGAGCGGGGCGGACGTCATCGGCCGCGGCGGAGGGTGTCGATTGGCTGCAGCCGCCGCGGTGGCGGGCGCACTTTGATGGCGGTGCGCGGCGCTCCGCGGCGGACGGGAAATGACCTGTGTTTACCTATCCTAATGTGGCGGACGTGAATTCCACTGCTCGCGGGCGGAAAAAGCTGTTTTTCCGCCCCGCCATCACCGCGGTGGTGCCACCGCCCGACATCCTAATGGACCCCCTAGTGTTTTTACAACCAAAATTTAGGTAAAGGTAATTGGCTTATAAAGACGGGAGCAGTTAATAAAGGGTATTTTGCTGTTTAAAAATATATTATGAGTAAAAGTGATCCAGGTAATATAAAAAATTGACTTGTCATATAGGTACTGTAAGTGGATCTCATAGTAAGTGATATTAGTATTATAGAAAATGATGAACATGAGTGAGTCAGAGATGGTTTTACATATAGTTAAATATTGTGAAAATGTTGTAGAGCCTTTCTTTCAGAACGTCGGAAAAAAGGTAATTTCAGAGTTTCTTGGAATTAATTTGAAAATATACTCATACATCTGACACTATTTGGCCAAAAGGAAAGGTACAGGAATGAGTAAAGAGTCATGACTGAAAAAAAGGAATATATGAAAATAATGAAAATATTTAAGATGTTCTTGGAGCTTTTCTTCTAGAAAGTCGATGAAATCGATTTTTTAATGAACAGCAAAGTACTTTGCAACGAGAAAAGGACCTCTATGATATACTATTTGGCCTCAAGGAAAAGTAAGTCAATCAAAGATTAGTGTACATTTGTTATTTGTCAGTATCTAAGGTTTTTTTTAAAACACAATCTTTTACATTTTTTTTCCCGCTGTCATATGATGAGTAATTTGAACTCACTGTTTTAAGTGAAATTCAATATATTCTGAGAACAGCAAAAATAAACTATGTAACATGTTGTACAAGTTATTCTATACTTTGGATTGTGTAAATTAAATTGTATTCCCATTCTCTGACACTCAGTTTCCTTTTTCCATCTTCTTTCAGCTCTTTTTACTCACTTATAATGTCTTTCTCTCACTCTCTGTAACCCCCGTTCCTTTACTCCACTTCTTTGACAAGCCCTCATTCTCATTTCAACTGTCTGCATCCCCTCTCTCCCTTGCATAAGTTTTCAGCTTTCAGTCTCTCTGCTTTACTTCCCTTTTCCGTATTTTCCTCCTTTGCTCTTTTAGTAATTCCTGTTTACTCACTCAGCAGTATTATCGCACTCTATCACTATAAATCACCCACTCTCCCTCGCTTATCTTTGTTTGCTCCTTACTTTTGACCTTTTCTCTCTATTTTTCGTTCACTACTTCTATGTCCTCAGTGTCTCACTCTCCTTGTGTTATGTTCACTTGTGTTTATCTTTTCCGTCTCAGTCATTATCCTTTTACTTATTTCTTTTTCATGATTTAGTTTTGCTAAGTCTCATTGTTTTAGTATCTTTCTTACCTTCAGTTCATTTCTCTGTTCTTCTCTTCCTCTCTGTCAGTGAATCTATATGCCTTACATTTAGTAATTTGCTCTCATTCTATTTCTTTTTTTCTCTTTTTATCCTTCTACCTTACTTTATTTCCCTTTCTGTGTCCTTCACTCTTACTTTATTTCTAGATACACTGTTATGATTTTTAACCTCTTCATTTGTATATTTTAATTTAAAATACACATTTTACTAATTATAACTCATTTTGTCTTCTCTCTTTCACATATACAAAATGCAGTAAAAAAATAATTAAAGTTACATTTATTATATGATAAGTATGACTAGAAAAATGTACTTTGTCATCACCCTTTGTTTTAAGCTTACTAATATTTTCTCAACCAACCTCACTCCTGTGTCTTTATTCTGCTTACCACACGTATTCCTATTCTCCATGTTTACTCCAATTTCCCTATTTCCCCTCTCATATTCAACTTCTTTCAATCCCTATTCTTTACTTCACTTACCATCTGTTCCCTTCTTTTGCTTCTTCACTCATTTTGTTTTTCTTAATTATTTATCTAACTCCTACACACACACCTCGTCCCCCTTTCAACACATACACACATCTCTAACATATACCCCACACACACACCACACATACACCTCATAAACACAAAAAATCCCCCCACACACACTCTTCACATACACACACACATTCCATACACACACATACATCGCACACATATACACCCCACACCCATACACTCCTCACACATACTTCACACACCCTTACCTCCACCCACACCAAAACACCCCACACACCCACACCCACAGACACACCTTACACACCCACACCCCGACCTACAGCCACTGACTCCCTATAAGTCACACACCCTGCATTACTTATCTTTCTTTGCTGTTTCACTCAAATCCATTCAGGTACTGTTTTCTTTACTCTCTTTGTCCTTTCTCTTTGTCACTCCCCATGGCTTATCCTAATTCAATTTTTCACCCTCTTTCACCCCTCTTTACTTACCCTCACTCACCATTCTTCATTTATCCTGGTTACGCCACTACCCTTCATTCTCAATTTTTTACTGTCCTTTCTTTTTCTTTCAACACCCACTCACATTCTTCCACTCTCTCTACTTTAGTCTTCTTCCTCTCTCTTTTCCCTTCTTTCGCTCCTTTAGTCATTTTACTTTTCTCACTTTCACCCTATTACACCTTCTCTGTTTTTTACTATGTGATAAACAATCCCTCTGTGTTCATCCTGTAGCTCTCTTTCTCTTAACATTACTCTCTTTGTGTTCTTCCCTCATGGTAACTCCTTCATTAAATTTTTTTTTTCTATTTTTTTGGGGGGCGCGCCCCGGTACGCGTACACTAAGAAAAAAAAATTGACAGTGATTCATTAAAAATATAGGTTTATTTTTATAAATGAAAGGTAGTTCTAAAAATAACTGGTTTTTTTCTTCTTTTTGTTGTTTTATATTTTTTTACTGTTTTTTTGAACATTTTGTACTTTTTTTGGCTTTTCAAAACAGTTTTATATTTTTGTTGTATTTTTTATGGGGGGAAACAAGTAAATGGCTCAACAGGAGCAAAAAAACAAGAAATGGAAAAAATTACTATTTTTGGGGGCATTTGTGATTGTCACCAGCAAGGACGACGAGCTTCATGCTCTGTTCACCATAGGCGATGAGCTTGCCACATGCAATACATGTGATTCTAAAATCTGCAAATCGTGGCTGAATACAAGGCATCGTCTCCGTTGTATCTGGTCCCGATGGAGTGGGTTGCTTTCTTTTGGAGCTGGTCCTTGAACACTGGGGGAGGTGACTGGCCAGTTCCCTGATCTCTGCTTGAGAATAGTTGTTAGGATGCTTCCGGGTCATATGTCGAATCATGGTATTATTACCAAATGAATATTTTTTGTCTGGATTGCCCCTTGAGAGTTGTTCGCCACAGATTAGGCAAGTTACCTTGGCTGCATTCACTTTTTTCTTGCCCTCTGGGAGTGAAAAAAACTCCCATACAATGTGTTCTTTTGGCTTGTATGGGGTATTTTGTTCAGGCAGCCATCTTCTCCCCTCCTCCTCCTCCTCTTCCTCCTCCTCCTCTTCTTCACCAGCAATGTATTGTTGTGGTGGTCCTCTTGGTGATGGTGGTGGTGGTGGTGCAGATGCTCCAGCTGTTGCTGCTACAGTAGCCATTTCAAAGTACAAAAGAATTGTCTCTATAGATGAAACAGGTCTTCCTCAGTCAAAGGACAAAGTCAGAATAAGGAAGAAAGGTGGGGTTTTTCATCATTTGGGAAAAAAACTGTCCTGAACCAATCAGAAGTGTTATTTTCAGGTCACAAGACCTAGGCTTTACTCATTTGGGAAAAACAACTGTCCTGAACCAATCAGAAGTGTTATTTTCAGATCACAAGACCCAGGCTTTACTCATTTGGAAACCAAAACTGTTCTGCACCAATAGAAAGTGTTATTTTCTGGTCACATGACCCGACGCGCTTACGCTACGCGCCCCGGGGTGCGCCCGTAGTCGCGCTCCAGGGCGCGCCCCGGGGCGCGCGGCGTAAGCGCGTCGAGACGTTCAGCGATCGTATGCGCACGTGTGCTTCCAGGTGCGCTTACGCTGTGCGTCATATGACGCATCACGCGTCTACGCGATACGTCACGATGTTGTTTTCGTTCACGAGAATAGCGCTAACGGGACGCTCCCCGGTACGCGCCCCAAGGCGCGCCGCGATCATATGCGCACGCGTGCTTCCGGGTGCGCTTACACTGTGCGTCATATGACGCATCACGCGTCTATGCGAAATGTCACGATGTTGTTTTCGTTCACAAGAATTGCGCTAACGGGACGCTCTCCGGTACGCGCCCCAGGGCGCACCCCAAGTTAAAAATAAAAAATAAAAATAAAAAAATTGACATAATTATACAATATAAAATTCGTTTTAAAATGTATTATTTTTTATACCTATAAAGATTTGCTATTAAAAAAACATTGAAATTCACTGAAAAAAACATAGGTTTCACACCATTTATAGTTAGGAATTAGCATTTAAAAAACCTATTAAATTCACTGAAAAAACCATAGGCTTTACACCAGTTATAGTTAGCTGGAAGTTTTACTCGCATAAAACCATTGAAATTCCCACGTTATAGTTAGTTGGACTCACTATAACTTGCGCGTGCAATGCACTGCTGATGACGTCACATATTACATCACTCATGACATGGTCAGTGACATCACTCATGACATCACTGATGACACCATCCTTGTGACAGAGTGACAGACCTCCTTTCACTGTAATGTAACCCTTGAAACACATATTCAAAAGTAGAAACAAAAATTTTTAAAAAAATGGAGATACCCATACCACTTACAACAACCAATTCAATAATTCCACCATCTATATACACATCCACTCATTCACCAACAGTTCTATATAGTCACTCATACATATACTCACTCATCATATGTAGTGATACACCTATACATCCTGTTACACACCGACAGTCATCCAAAAGATACTCTCACACATACTCACACAGGCAAATAAACTATTGAACATCCATTTATTTGCATATACAGCTATACACACACTACCATCTTACTTCTAAGGTAATTTACACATATTTATTCTCTTAAACAATCACTTATAGAAACACATACTTATTTAAACTGGAACTCTTACAATCTCTTACTCTCACATATACTCACTTATATACATCAATATTCACATATACTAGATTAAAACATATGTAGTTACTGATAAAGACATTAGTGAGACAGTCATTCACTCACTAACACACACATATAAACACTCATCCAGCCATACAGTCCTGCACATATGCTGTCTTCAAAACACATACAAAGAGACAGTCAGTCATTCATGCATCTATGTGCTAAGTAATACCCCCATCAAACCATACAAACACTCATACTGATACTAAGAAAAACATCGAATAACCCATATACATACACATGTAGCTACTCACCAACCCATGCAGCCACTTATACACAAAGTGAAACACTAATACATATATTTAAATATTTAAACATTACTCTCTAATATATGTATTCACTAAGATACACTTAATAAACCAGTTAACCAATTTATTTATTTTTTTAAATCCATGTAAACACTTATTTAAACATTTATTCTTCCATCAACTTTTAAATATACATATATAACACATATTTATTTTTCAGAAAGACACACATTCACTGGATGGTGTCATCAGTGATGTCATGAGTGATGTCACTGACCATGTCATGAGTGATGTAATATGTGACGTCATCAGCAGTGCATTGCACGCGCAAGTTATAGTGAGTCCAACTAACTATAACGTGGGAATTTCAATGGTTTTATGCGAGAAAAACTTCCAGCTAACTATAACTGGTGTAAAACCTATGGTTTTTTCAGTGAATTTAATAGGTTTTTTAAATGCTAATTCCTAACTATAACTGGTGTGAAACCTATGGTTTTTTCAGTGAATATATATATATATATATATATATATATATATATATATATATATATATATATATATATATATATATATATATATATATTACCTACTGGCGGTCGCCAGTAGGTATATATAGTTAGGATTTTTTCTCTATGGGTTTTTTGAAAATTCTATGTCTAATAACTTTGGCGTTTGTGGACGGAATTGGCTGAAATTTTCAGGAAAATGGCACATTTTGTTTCTGAGCAGCCCCTGAAAATTGGGGGGGGGGTTCGTCCAGGGGGGGTCGAGAAAAAAGGGGGGTCCCAAAACGTGTTTTTAACATTGAGTTTTCCATAGGGCGGTTGGCCTCACTTTTAGCCCGAACGGCTGAATGGATTTGCATGAAACTTGGCAAAATTGTAGGGACTGGTAGCCCGATGTGCCTTTTGTAGGTCTCAATATATGTGCTACAGTGGATTTTGAGAAATTAACGTTTAAAAAAAGATATATATCTGTAACAGCGGACCGGGCAGCGCTCCAGGACGCGTACTTTTCGCGCAACGGAGCTTTGTGAAGCGAAGCTGATTGGTTCTCCGGCGTCTGTCAACATTCCAAACAGTCCGTAGCGGCCGCCATCTTGTCTCTCGGTAGGATCGAGAGACAAGAGGAGGCCAAAGCGAAGGGGCAAATGACCATAAGGGGGAATAGTAGATCCTCGCTGACCCCCTAGGTTTGATGTGGAGGTTTTAAAAGGGCCCCGCGGGGCAAAAACAAAAAAATAATAATAATAATCGAACGGCTGAATGGATTTGCACGAAACTTGGCAAAATTGTAGGGACTGGTAGCCCGATGTGCCTTTGCTAGGTCTCAATATATGTGCTTCAGTGGATTTTGAGAAATTAACGTTCAAAAAAAGATATATATCTGTAACAGCGCACCGCTTCGCGTACTTTTCGCGTTACGGAGCTTTGCGAAGCGAAGCTGATTGGCTCTCCGGTGTCTGTAAACATTCCAAACAGTACGTAGCGGCCGCCATCTTGTCTCTCGGTAGGATCGAGAGACAAGAGGAGGCCAAAGCGAAGGGGCAAATGACCATAAGGGGGCATAGTAGATCCTCGCTGACCCCCTAGGTTTGATGTGGAGGTTTTAAAAGGGCCCCGCGGGGCAAAAAAAAATAATAATAATAATAATCGAACGGCTGAATGGATTTGCACGAAACTTGGTAAAATATTAGGGACTGGTAGCCCGATGTGCCTTTGCTAGGTCTCAATATATGTGCTTCAGTGCATTTTGAGAAATTAACGTTCAAAAACAAGATATATATCTGTAACAGCGCTCCGCTTCGCGGAGATAAAATTATATCTGTATTACCTAGCTGTTGCTAACACCAGTTAGCGACGGCTAGTAGGAGATAGCGACCATCTTGGGCCCCACTTTGCATGTGAGTGATATTTATCACTAATGACATGCAAAGTGGGCATGCCAAGATGTTAGCGACTGGAAACAGTCGCTAACATCGCTATCTCCTATTATCAACTTTTGGAAATATTCGAGATAAGCGCGAATATCTCCAAAAAGTAACAGCTGCCCTGAGCAGTTCTTAGCCATCTTATCCAATGGGAGGTGGATAACATGGCTAAGAGCATTAGCTCGGTAATGCATGAATATCGCTGAGTTTTCAGCGATATTAATGCATTGCGGTCGTTTTTTATCGTATTTGCGATAAACCTTGATAATAGCAAGGTTTATCTGCGATAATTTCTGACGGTAAAAAAATCTTTGCAATGCATCGTTAGGGATAAATATCGCTTAACTTTGGTAATATGCCCCAACGTCTGTTAACGTTCGATTCGAAGGAAATCAGGAAGTGTTGAAAAACATTGTCTGCGCCATCTTGTCTTTTTTCAAATGCCACACTTTTGTCGTGCACGGCAGCCATTTTAGATGCCTTGACCAGACCCACTCTGTGCACGCTGTCGATCCTTAGCATGGCTCCCCACCCTCGCAAGCATCTCACCCAGGCAGTGGTCACCCCCGCTCTCTGTCTTATGCATGGGTAATAAACCTCCCCCCATCTGCGCTGCTCTTCCCTGAGAATCACACCCTGTGCCCGCCCGACACCTCCCTTTCGCCCTATTCACTACCGCACCCTCTGACACTCCTTTTCCTCTGTGTCCGATTGTCCAGGCCGGTCCTAGGCTATCAGCTAGCCCTGCAGATGTAGTTTATGGCCACAGCTGTAAAGAATCACCCCTCTTCAAAGGAGTTATAGTAGATCAAGGCCCACACTCGATGAGATCCGTCACAGCAGAAGCGTTGCTATTATCTGAAAACCATCCTGTATTGTGATTGGGGAGGGGACCGAGCGTGAAGCGGAAGATTCTAGGGATGACTCTTTGTACATCAAAGTTTTTACAATTATGTGTCACATTAAAAATATATAGCACTCCGACAAAGTAGTAGGATTATAAAACTTTAATAATTTATAAATATATACAAGAAAACAAAAATAGTAATAACATATAAACATTTTTAGGGAAAAACAACGAAGTAGCGGTCGGCTGTGCGAATAGTCCCAACGCAGCACAACGTCCAGATTTCCGGCGTGGGGCGTCGCGGGGGGTGGGTCATCAGTAGCAAACTGTTGTGCGAATAGTTCCAAGGCAGCAGAACGCGCCGAAATCTAGATGACACGAAAGTGATGTCTAGTAAGTTGCCACCCAGCAAATAACGGCGTGGGGCGTCGCGGGGGGTGGGTCATCAGTAGCAAACTGTTGTGCGAATAGTTCCAAGGCAGCAGAACGATGGCACCAAGGTGATGTCCAGTAAGTTGCCGCACTGGTTTTGGTATCCTACAATGCTGCTCCGAATAACGGCGTGGGGCGCCCCGGGGGAGGCGGTGTGAACGGGCCTCTCCAGGTGGAGTGTCATCTGTTGTAGTGGGGCGCCCCTTTACCGTTTCAGTTGCCATTCCGTCCGTTTTTGGTCCACTGTGTCAAAAGCCGCAATTCAGCTGAGTTGCGCCCACTCTTGCGGTGCAGCGATAGGCGGCTGTCACAGGACTCTCAAAATGGCGGCAGGCTCTTTCCTTTTTGGGCCTGGTCCACTGAAATGGCCCTGGGACACCTTGGAAATCGGACGCTTGTCTGCTAGGTCTTGGACCCCATTCTCGAAAGAGTCCACTCCGCCTTGAGAATTCATCAAAAGTTTTGGGGGCCCCGACTCCTGCAGGCTTCTGGTGGGGAGCGGCTGCCATGATTGCTCGCGGAATGACCACGACGGAGCTACGAGATGGTGGTGCTCTCATGCTGACGCCAGTTTAGTCTGAAACATCCAGAAACAAGGTGGGGCTTTCATCGTTTGGGAAAAAAAAAAAGTTTTCATCCAATGAAAAGTGTTGTTTTTAGGTCATATGATCAAGCCTTCCATCATTAGGAAACCAAAAGTAAAATGAACCAATGAAAAGTTTTATAAACAAGTCACATGACCTGTTATGCGGCATAGGGTATAAAATGCGGAGAAAATACGTTGGCACGTGAGGCGGCGTCAGTAGCGGACCGATGTGCGAATAGGCCGAAGGCAATACAACGCGCCAAGATCCGGATGGCACCGAGGTGGTGTCCAGCAAGTTGCAGCACTGGTGTGGCCATCCTACAATGCTGAAAGTCGGCGTGGGGCGCCCCGTTGGCCTGTGAGTTTGCGTCAGTAGCGGACCGATGTGCGAATAGGCCGAAGGCAGCACAACGCGCCAAGATCCGGATGGCACCGAGGTGGTGTCTAGTAAGTTGCCGCACTGGTGTGGCCATCCAACAATGCTGAAAGTCGGCGTGGGACGCCCCGTTGGCCTGTGAGATGGCGTCAGTAGCGGACCGATGTGCGAATAGGCCGAAGGCAGCACAACGCGCCAAGATCCGGATGGCACCGAGGTGGTGTCTAGTAAGTTGTCGCACTTCTGTGGCCATCCTACAATGTTGAAAGTCGGCGTGGGGCGCCCCGTTGGCCTGTGAGATGGCGTCAGTAGCGGACCGATGTGCGAATGGGGCCAAAGGCAGCACAACAATATTTTCTGAAGAGAAGACACCAAAAGGTGCTGACATTCCAAGATCCGGATGGCACCGAGGTGGTGTCTAGCAAGCTATGCAGTTGAATTGTGTGCGCACTTGCGGCGAATAGGTCGAAGGCAGCATAACAATGTTTTTTGAATAGAAGACACCACAAGGCGTTGAGATTCGGTTACCACCGAGGTGATGTCTAGCAAGTTGCCGCACTGGTGTGGCCATCCTACAATACTGCTCCGAATAACGGCGTGGGGTGCCCGAAGGGGGGGGGGAGCCGGCGTGAATGGGCCTTCCTAGGTGGAGGCTCGTCTGCTGTAGTGGGGCGCCCCTTTACCGTTTCAGTTGCCATTCAGCTGAGTTTCGGCTGCTCTTGATGCTATAGCGAAAGGCGGCTGCAAGAGGACTCTCAAAATGGCGGCCTGTTCTTTGGATTTGGGCCTGGTCCACTAAAATGGCCCTGGGACACCTTAGAACTCGGACGCTCGATTTTTTTTTCCTTTCCTGTACATGCAAAAAAAGGTAAATGCCCGGTATGTTACACGCTTCACCTGCCACGATGAACTCTCCAGAGGAACCGAAAAAAAATATAGTTGTGGTAACTATACCATGCATCGTCATATGGAGAGGTGGCACCAATTAATTATAGTGCTGCATAAAAGAGAGATTTGGAGGAGAACCCCTGACCTGCTAGTACATTCATCAAAGAAGTGGCACTGAGAGCTTCAGAGGCAAGGGAAACGGTCCCAAATATTTAGAAGAACTTTGGAAAGATTAAAATGACATGTTTAGATTGTGGCAAATTAATTTCATGTGGACAGATGAGTGTTACTCTAATAAATACAGCATATGAACATCATCATAGTCGATGGTTGGTAGAGACATTTTGACTATATCCTGGACCTGCCCGTCCTCGCCCAAAATGGCGCCGGAATAAATGGGACTCGTAACTCCTTGTTGTGTACTGGTTGCAGAACCTTGAAATCACGAGATACGTATGCAGTTTTGAAGCACATGGCGGGCGGGGACGAGAATTGATTGACTATTTCGACATCCCTATTGATATTAAGTTCTGATGTGTTATTGATTACTGTACTGTTGAAAGTTCGAATTAACGTCACCCATGGTACTTGCCCGCAAATGTATATCTAGATAATTTTATTGTAACTGGCCCTGTCGTATTTTAATTATAAAATGTACGTCCACCGATTCCGTAACTGTTAGACACCTTAGTTCTTGCAACCTAATGGCCCGCCCGTTACGTTCCTCTACAGTGTAAATGTCTATTCATCATATACGATTACAGTTTGCTCTGTGGCAGGCCCACGTGGTTATAGGCTCGTATTTGTATAATGAAATTTTCACAATAAAGGTTTTTAAAAGAAAACATGGTAGTAGTATATACATTGGTAAAGTTTTTAATAATAGTGACTGTTTTAGAATCATTAAAAGGCAAGTGAAATAAAGCAGACCAATTACATGAAGGGTAAAAGGTATAATACGAAGGAACGCAGTAAAGATAAATGGTCAAGGGCTGTTGTGTTTTCTATTCCTGCAACATAAAGTGATCGATAAGAATCTCATATTCAGGCGTATCGGCGACCAAGACAGCAGGTCGACCCTCTTTTGCTCAACGGCTCCGTCATGGGACGAAGAAACGCTCTTTTTCTCGAAAAAAGAATATATTTTACTTGCAGGACAGTTGTAAAATTTCCGGGAAAGTACATTAGCCTGGAACATTATAACATATATTTAAGAAAAAATAATGTTCGGAAGTAATGAAAAGCGTAATTTTTAGGTCATATGACCAAGCCTTTCATCATTACAATAAGAAAAGTAAAATGAACCAATGAAAAGTTTTATTAACAAGTCACATGACTTGTTATGCTAATGTTACGCGCTGCGCGCCCCGGATGACTTCCGGATGCGCTAACGCGGCGCGTCATATGACACATTACGCGACAACGCAGGTACAGAATATAGTCAAAATGTCTCCACCAACCAGCGGTCGGAACACAACCCCTTTCAGCAGGCTAAATAGTTCTGTTAAATGACAACAGAAGGGACAGGCAACAAGAACCATCAGTCAAAGAGGGGAGGGCTAGTTCTTCTCTACCGGGTTACATTGGGGCGCTACCGGAACTGATCGAATTGGTAGTCTACAGTGTTTCTGGATGTTTCAGACTGAAGCTGGGGTTAGCATGAGAGCTCCGTCGTGGTCATTCCGCAACCAATCATGGCAGCCGTTCTTTATCGTTATTTTGGGCGGGGTGGGTGGCGGAGCCGAGCTGTTTTGCAGCCATCATTGTGTGGAGTTCAGTTCATCTCACTAGTTTTGTATTTGTCATGAGGGGTTGTTCCTAATGTTTCTATTTTAGCGAGGTCAAAAAGAGATCCCATTAGTGGCCTACTGATTTTGCTCGATTCCTTTTCTTTTTTTTTACACGATTTTTCGTTATCTGCAAAGACTAAACAGAGTATTGCGACTCTGTGTTTGTTTGTAAATAGAAAATGAACCAAAGAGAACTAATTCTAAAACAGTAAATACTTGGATAACAATCAATCAAATGGAGAGAGAAGCAGGCACGACGGATTACAACGGGGGCAAAGGCCTGCGTTAACTACCTTTCACTATCTGCAAAGAGAGAGTACTCCTAATAGAAATGAGGGGGGGGCACCATTCAAAGCAGATCAGTGTGCATAAACACGAAAATGTTTTCACTTACCACGTACTTGACATTCGACAGCTTATGATATTTGCTATTAAAAAACCATTGAAATTCACTGAAAAAACCATAGGTTATAGACCATATATAGTTAGGAATTAGCATTTACAAAACCTTGAAAATTCACTGAAAAAAACATAGGTTATAGACCATATATAGTTAGGAATTAGCATTTAAAAAACCTTATTTTACTCACACAAAACCATTGAAATTCCATATATAGTTAGTTGCACAAACTATATATCGCGCACCCGCAATCCACTGCTGATCATGTCACATATTACATCATTCATGACATGGTCAGTGACATCACTGATGACATCACTGATGACATCTCAAATGACATCACTGATGACATCACTGATGACATCTCATTTGACATAATTCTTGTGCTAATACGATAAACCTCTTCAGACTCTAATATAACCTTAGATACACTCAGTGTATACAGACACTCACACACTGCCACTCATCCATGGAGTTACTCACACACCCAGTCAGTCATGCAAAGAAACAATCTCACCTCCATTTCTTCAACTATACAGTTAAACACACCTTACTTATTGAAACATATACTAACACATATTTACTCTCTTATACAATCCCTGATACAAGTTCACAATGATCGATACAACCACTCACTCATTCAGTGGCTCTCATGCACAGTTATTTATATATGCCAACTCTCACATGTACTGTGTTTTACATATGTACTTACTATGACATGTAGCATTGAGATATCCATTCACTCATCAATACACTCATGCACACAGTCAACTGCCCATGTAGCTGTTTCCACATGCACTCTTGAACTCATACACCTAGTGAATAAACTGCTCACACATCTATGCATAGAGTCACACACCTTCCAGCCACCCCCACACAAACTCAATCTCCCATAGAAATACTTGGGCAACCAATTAATAACACATATAGCCTCTCGTATAGCTAATGATCAACACATGCAGCAGTTTACAGAACAACAGACATAATGATGCACAAATTAAGACAGTTTAGTCACTAACCCATGCATTCAGTGAGACACATTTAATCACTCACTCATACAGTCAGTCACGCACCTACTAAATCCTTCATCCAGACACTTATACATCCACTCATTCTTCAATATGTAAGACATATTTTAACTTTACAGAAACATACAGTCACTGGATGTTGTCATCAGTGATGTCATCAGTGATGTCATTTGAGATGTCATCAGTGATGTCATCAGTGATGTCACTGACCATGTCATGAATGATGTAATATGTGACATGATCAGCAGTGGATTGCGGGTGCGCGATATATAGTTAGTGCAACTAACTATATATGGAATTTCAATGGTTTTGTGTGAGTAAAATAAGGTTTTTTAAATGCTAATTCCTAACTATATATGGTCTATAACCTATGGTTTTTTCAGTGAATTTTCAAGGTTTTGTAAATGCTAATTCCTAACTATATATGGTCTATAACCTATGGTTTTTTCAGTGAATATATATATATATATATATATATATATATATCAGCTCAGTAATCACTTTCCACTTCTTTGAAAAAGGATTTAAGCACTCCGGGTAAAGTGGCAAGATTTATTTACGCCAACAGCAGCAGTGAATCGACAAACGCATTTCAGACAAAGTCCTTCCTCAGTGTCAATAATGCGCTGCGCGCGGCTCTTTTTTGGAAACGCTCTCACAAAAGTGAAAACGGACTCCGATGTAAGTTCATACATACCAGAGCCCTGGTAAAACGTGGCAGCCATTATATAATACAGCATAGATGCAAAAAAGTGATGTCATGTACAATATAGCCGTGTATCGGCATACCCCCCCGGAATAACTTTCAAGATAATTACAAAACAAGATACCTTCCCAACGGGGGATGGGACACGATCATACAATGTATTCGCTATGACTACAAACTGGAAAGTAGACAAAGATAAAAATATTACAATTTGTGCAATGGAAAATTCAAAATGAAAATCGGAATGAAACAAGGAAACACCTCGAGAGAGCCCCTAGACTCCTAAACATTAAATTGAACTAAAGTCAGACAAAATAGAATAGAATGAAATAGACTGGTACCTCCCGGAAAGTTATTCCGGGGGGTATGCCGATACACGGCTATATTGTACATGACACCTCATGAATGTATACTGTGAACTGTGGATTTTTTGGGCGCTTCTGAGCGCAGATTTGGTAATTATGCCAGAGACATGCCGATACACTACGAGATTATAGTTCTGACTAGCAGTGGTTTTTAGCCTATAGTGATGATTGCTTATTGTAATAGGGATCTATCCTAAATACAAACATCACTTTTTTGCATCTATGCTGTATTATATAATGGCTGCCACGCGTTTGTCGATTCACTGCTGCTGTTGGCGTAAATAAATCTTGCCACTTTACCCGGAGTGCTTAAATCCTTTTTCAAAGAAGTGGAAAGTGATTACTGAGCTTTTATGTGTTACTCGGTTACCAGCACGTTATAGCACCCGCCGACGAGTGCCCCGAGATTCCTGGTAGCACAGAGCTTCAATATATATATATATATATATAAAACATATGTAAACTTTACAGAAACACACAGTCACTGGATGATGTCATCAGTGATGTCATTTGAGATGTCATCAATGATGTCACTGACCATGTCATGAATGATGTAATATAACATAACATAACATAACATGTGTATTAGTAAAGCTCACGTTCACCCAGGGGTATCTTGGCGCTAGATAACAGATGTTTATTGTTACCCAACTCAATGGTACTCATTTTATCGACCTCAGATGGATGAAAGGCTGAGTAGACAGGCCGGGATTTGAACCTGTGACCAAGATGTCAAACACAGGCCACTGCAGTGGATGCATTAGTCCACTGAACCACCAGACCCGACGTCATCAGCAGTGCATGAAAAACCACAGGTCCACAGGTTACAGGAACATTATAGTTAGGCTGACATTTTACTCATACAAAACCTGTGAAATCCAGCCGTTATAGTTAGCTGAGCTAACTATAACTCATGCCCCTGCAATGCAGTGCTGATGACTTCATATATTACATCACTCATGATATGGTCAGTGAAATCACTGATGACATCTCTGATAATATCATCCACATAATCTCTGATGCACCTACTCACACATCAATATAACCTTTCATACACACTCTCCAAATTTCAGACTACCATTCTTGAAACTATTACCTCTAGTAAGTCCCACACACCTGGTTTGCTGAGAGGTGTTCCTTGGCCATGCCCCGTTTCTCCATCACTCTGCAAACATGCCTTCTGGTGCACTGCTGCTTGCGGGATGAAGTCCACTTTACTCCTGAGGGCCTCAGGAGGCAAGTGCACCTCATCACAACCCACCAGCAGTGAGATGAAAGGTGTGTTTGCAGAGTGGTAGAAAAAGGAGTGTGGCCTCCAACCACTTCTCAGCAATCCAACTGTGTTTGACTTACTGGAGGTAACAGGTGGGCCCCTAAGGACCCTCAGCAGAAAAGGTGACTTAATCCCCCAACCAAGGGCATGCCAGGAGTTGTGTTTGCAGAGTAGTGAAGAAAGGGGTCCGGGCCTGCGGCAAGTTGCTGGCTTCCAATTTTTTAAAATTTTACAAAGGGGGGCTGTGTGGCCCCGTACCCTTTACTCTTTTGGGCCTCGGGGACCCCATCCCCAAAGGCCTGACCCATTTTTTATTTGCCATAAAATAGGAGCGGGCCGCGTGTTCCCCCTCCTGAGGGTGATTTCAGCCCCTGGGACCCCATCCCCTGGGACCAGGCCTTATCCTTTTTTTATTTACAATAAAGATTGGTAGCAGGGCCTGCACGCACTCCCTTATCCGGGCCAATATTGCTCCGGGTACTCCATCCCCCGGGGCATTCCCATGTTGTTGGGGGCCACGGGGGAGCCTCAAATCCACTGTTGTCCCTGCCGTCTCCCCATCTCATGAGGGTGCCAGCAATTCTTTTGGGCAGAGGAAGTTGCTAACATGCAGCTCTCTGTGCCTAAAAGCAATTCTGCTTTGCTTCATGGAAAAGAGAGCAATTTTCAATGCTCTTGATTCCATGAAGTGAAGGAGCGCTTGCTATGGAATGGCAGGAGATGGCCCAGGGACATTTACGGCTCCAAGAGGGGGGGTCGCCTGCCCCCCTCCAATTTGCAAAGCAGCCCTGAGGCGGTGGCAGGCCCGGGGCTGCATGGGGGAGTAGCCCCACCCACCACTAATTATGTAAATAGCCCCAGCGACCTGGTGGTCCAAACTGTCGATTGAAAAGGCATTTTTTGTTTTGCCTACAACTTTTGACTCCATGGAAGAATTTGCGCAAAACTTGTCAATTGGTGAATTTAGTCATCTTATTTCTGGGTGCCAGATTTTTAGAAGATCTGTTGAAGCGATAAGTACTTACAGGCAAGTTAAAAATGAACTATTTCCCTTTTTATCTCCCATAGGAATTTTTGCTCTCACCTACAGCCCAAAAGGCTGAACGGAATGACACCAAACTTGGCCTGGAAGTTGAACTTTGCTCAGAAAGCTGCTTTTTTGTTTGCTTCAAATCCGTTCAGCAGTCTTTGAGATATTAGCATTAAAAAAGGTGCCATAGGTTAATACTTTCATCTTTATCATTTAAACTCGTCAATCTGTCAATCACACGTTCACATTTTAAGACAAAGTGATTAGCTGGATTACACCTGAATTTTTAAGAACTAAATTTAGAACTCTTACACTTGCAAATCGGCTCTGAATTGTGAGTTTAGGCGACGAACTTCGGGGCAGTGGTGAGCGGGCCCAAACACATGCAAAATGAAAGGCAACCTTGAAAAAAGTACAGTAATTTTGTGCCTAGCCCGCACGTTTCAGTCCTTGTAGAGAAAAAAAGCATATGCAAAGCCAAATGCTGGCATAAGTGTCTGGCTCTGGCTGGAAGGCAGGAGGAAGGGGCCCGCCCCGCTGCTGCCATCCGAAGACCAAGACCTGTGTTGAAGGCCTGCGCAGTGTGGGTTTGAAATAAATTAACTCTTATACCAATAACTACATTCCCAGTTACATTTTGCAATGCACAAGGCATATCAAATAACTCATAATTGCACGACATGCAAAAAAAATCTTACCTAAATCCACAGCCACACGAAAACAGTAAACTGGGGAACAGCATGACTGGCATTTCCAGTGGTTCTGCGCGTTTGAGCTTCATAATGACTCATCTTTACCTATGTTTATTTTCAGCATATATATAAAAAAATCTGGTCACGTTTCAATGGCATGAAATAACACTACAAGAATCAACAATGCCAACTATGATAAACAGCTGATGGATAAGGCCAGGAAAACTCATCAGATCAGAAATGTTGTCAGTTTGCTGCTGACTGTGACTGTTTCTTCTCTTCAATACTCATTTGTCAAACCCAATGGTAGTAATGAACGGATGTTAACAATTTTTAGTGGTGCGGCTGATCAGCAGAGTCGGAGCTACCACTGTATGCAGTCTTTGAAGTGAATGCAGTACATTGGAAATCATTGCTCCTTCTAGGTTTTTTAACCTTTTTTGTGCCATGTTTATTTTAAGCACTTGGGGGCATATTTACAAGAGGTTTGCGTCATGCTTGCACCATGCAACGTGGTACACGCGTGATGCAAACCTCTAAGTCAGATTTTTGAAGCCCCGGAAAGCCACTTTGCATGGCTTTGAATGGCTTACAAAAGCTGGAGTACTGTAAAGCAGTGCAAATCGCTGTGTTGCATTCCATGGGTGTTACATGGGTGTTCCAATGCAACTCCTATGGTGTTTGACACATTTCCAGAGTTACCAAACCTAGTAAACCTGGGAATGCACCAAAAAGATACGACTCCCCAGGAGAAGCGTGACGAGGAGAAATATTTATTTCTCCTCTTTAATTCCTCTTTCTATATGTGCTGCATTCTGCAAAAATGCCTCTCGGGATCCTTTTTGTGCAGGAAGAAGCTCCTTCCTGCACAAAAACAATACTGCATGCAATTCAGGCACGACTGCACCATGGTGCCTACGTTGGCTGAAGATGGCTGTAATGCCAGAAACCAGTCCTAGGAAGCTTGAATCCAGTCCAGGGAAGGCATGGCTTGGCAGTTCGGGCTGGACTGTTCCCATGAGGCACAGGGTCCGACTGATTTGCATATGGCCATGTCTGAACTGGGGTGGCAGAGTGGGCTAAAGAAGGGTGATGGATTAAACCCAGATCTGTGGACTGGGTGTGAGTGTTTGATTGGTTCAGATGCTCCGTCCATAACCACCCCCTTTTGTACCACTACATTGGCCCTAGGCAGCCCAAAGGGCAGGTATGCGCACAATGGGCTGCCGTTCACTAACGCAGTCACCTTTGTACCAAGGTGCAAGTGTGCTTGCGGTGCAGGGATGATTATTTTTGAGCCGTAAGGGAAACCTTCCAGCACAAAAACAATCACAAGAGACTTTTTCTGCTTTCTATGTGTGCTGAGGATTTCAACACACATAGAAAGAGAAAAAGCGTGGAGAAATAAAGATATTTCTACTCGTTGTGCCTCCCTTATCTTCCCCCTGAGGCATACGTTTTTTGCGCTTCATCAGATTTACGATTTCTTGTAAATCTGGGACAGTGTCAAAAGAGCCATGGATGTTACTGGTAACGCCCCCAGCAACACCCATGGAACGCCCCTTTCACACAGTTTTCTGCATGAAAGGGGCACCTATTTATAAGGCCATGGAAAGCCATGTGACTTGGCTTTAAGTGGCCTTATAAATGAGCCAGTGGAACATTGCTCCACCGTAACGTCAAAAAAGTGACGTTCTAGCAGCGCAAAAGTGTTGGTACTGTTAACGCGCAATTTCTGGTCTATAGTTATAGATCTAGATCCCAACTCAGGTCGACTGAACCGTTGGTACCTGTCATTGAGTAAGAGGCAATCCACTACTAGGTCAATCAGTTAATGACTTACACCACTCTAAAGAACCACTTAAGCTTAAAAGGTTTAAAAGTTTATTACAAAGCCAAACTTAACTGGAGATACAAACATCTCAATATAAGGTTAAAAAAATATACGGGTATCAATACAAACATGAATTTTCTAAATGCTCTTAGTCGGCAGAAGAATATTACCAAAACCAATTCAAAAATCATCAAAGTTGCAAGAATAGACACAAGCTGTAGCTTATGAGTCATTTACAGAAAGGAAAGAAGTCAGATTAGACTGTCCCTACACCAGACTAAATGACATCCCTACTTAGCAAGATCTTAACCTAAAAAGGTGTCAGCAGTGGTGACTTCCAAAGAAGAACACACACTTCCCATAGTCTTTGTTCCAAAAACGATGTCTCGCAATTCCCTATCTGCCTACCCATCCGCTCTCTTAGGTTCCTCAGATCATCTGCCTTAACTCCACCCAGGGGTGCTGTCCCTAATACAAAATCACACTTACAATAGGAACGCCCTTTGGAGACACCCCTCAGAGACGCCCCTCACGTGGTGTTGGTTCTGGTATGCTCCATGCTGGTACTCCTCTGGGCCCATCGTTAGCGTTGACCTTGCTTCCCAGGCTCCTTCTCCGGCAAGACGGTACCCCCAGGAAATTCCTGAAGACTCCTCCAGGCCTGTGCCTGGCTCTCTTGAACAAAAGTCTATTCATCACTCTCTTGATTAAAACCTCCTCGCACCTGCAAACAGACACTTGTACTGTGGGCCCCAAATTCCGGCCTCCACCATATCTTTAAGTCGTAAACCATTCAAACAGGCTCCACAGTTTGTGCCTAACACAGCCTTTCTCTAACGAGCACATGCAGATCAAAAGAAATGACTTTGTCTATTCAGGCCTATCTAGAATTACATGAACGGGCCTGTGCACTCTGCAAAACATTTAATTCTTCTAAACAGCATTCTAACTTATTACACACAATGATTATATGAAACGTCTATAAAACATATTTCAGTTCTAGGATCAATACTACTTTGAATTACAATAACATTGAAATCCACCATCGTGTAAGAGTGTAACAACATCTTGTACTCTATGTGAACTGCCATGTGGCCTACACATTTCTACGTTTAGCAGCGTTACATTTTCCCCTACCACTGCCACATAACATGGGATTTCAACATCATTCTAACATCACTACAAACATCTACATTAGCTTTTCACACTTGATATAAGTATTCTATTTTAATTAAACACTATTATATGTTTTCACTCTATAAATTCGACACTCTTATATAACGTTTAATAAACTAATACAACATGCTTGTAAATATGGTGCACTTCTATATTTTCTTGATTTGCGCTCTCTCAATCCCCCCTTTGATGACTTTTAGTAGTCATCATCATTACAACACCATCCCTGAGGTAAGGTCTGAGTCAAACCGAGGTCGTTGCAGTACCCCCTCGTTTCATCATTTCTAGAGCCTTTAGACTCCTGTACTGATTATCCTGCATCGCAGTCAATCTCCTCTCTTGCCTTCTCATGGTCCTTTGCAACCTGTTCGATCTATACCATTGGTACAGCCGCACCAATCCCCACAAGGTGATTATACAAATCACTATTATGATGATAGGTTTCAGTACGTACCAAATGATACTTTTTCCTAGGTTGGCAAACCAACCTCCAACTTTACCCATTCCTTGACCTACCTTTTCCCACACTGTTACCTTTGTCAAATCCTCAATTTCATGGTGTATTTCAGTAATGTTCCGAATGTACTTTTCTAAAGGTTTTGAGTTGTCTGGAATGTAAGTGCAACATTCCTGGACCTTCAAAGCCTTACAGACTCCTCCCTCTTTGGCTAACAGAACATCTAGAGCAAGTCGGTTCTGAAGCACCATTGCCCTTATCGATTGCATTTCTCCCTCCACCAGCATTAGTGACCTAGCAGTACTGGCGGACAACCTATCTACAACTGTTGCCAATCTTCTTATCTTGACATCATTTAATGCTATCCCTAAAATAGGAAACATAGCACCAAATACGTCCCCAACTACCTCTTCAGCGCTTACATCCCTTCTTCCTCTAGCTGGTGTTCCTCCCTCTATAATTTCCAAATCCTCAGCATGGTATATTTTGGGGAAGACAATTGCCAAATAACATGATCCATACCAATTATCTGGTAGTTTCACGTATGCATTTCTTCCACAGACAAAATATACATTTGGGATCACCTGCATTTCTTTCAAGAAGTCCTTCGAATAGTATTCTAATTGGAAAGCATGTTCACAACTCACTTTTCCCACAAACACATTCTCATAATAGGTTTCACCCCTATGTATACATAGTTTCCCCTTTTTCTCTCGATCCAAAGCTATTGGACCATTGCTACCCTTTCTTTGATGTGCCCTTTCTTCCTCGGTCCAATCTGTTTTCCATTGACCTGAGGCTTTTAAAATCTTCTGTCTCCGGTATCGATCATCCACCTGCCCTACAAACTTTTTCTCAATTTCTGACACTTTACAAGTCAAATTATTTCTTCGGGCATGTGAAGTATCTAATGTATTCCAGGGAAGGAAAAACTTCTGTAATCTGTCTTCACTCTTATAATAATCCCACTTATTTAAATGCTTGTAGTTCGGCACTTCAGGTAGAATGGCATCGAAATTCGAAAAATAGTATTCAAACCCATCACGTTCATAGAATATACTAAGCAACAAACTACATGTAATTCCATAAGTCAATGGAAGATGATGATATCTGATACCTTCGTCTACAGAGGCTGGCAATTTCATGCACACATAACAATTCTTAGCCTCCATAACATCGATATATTCATAAAGCAATTTAGCATATGCATTTGATTTAAAGTTCCCCTGTGATTCATCCACATGTAACCTACGAGTCTCAGCTGCTAGTAAAGCTTTGTCTTTCTCTGTATTGTCCCCCTTTTTACCAGCAATAGTAGGTTTCTGTGTCGATAAAATGTTTGCTTCCTTTGCAGCCTTTTCTTCATTTTCATGTCCCACTACATATGATATAGTAACTACTAAAGCTATAAGAAAAATCACTCCCACTATAAGTGTGCCTACTATACATTTGGCCCTGCCAAATCTCAAACAGTGTAGTTCCAGTTTTCTTTTCACAGCACAATGTCTCTTTTCGAACCACACCTGGAAGCTGATAATCTTCTCCGCAATATCAGTCTTTGTGTTCTATAGCAACAGACAACCCTAGCCCTTCTCCGTCCACTAAATGGAAGTCCCTAGTTTCTTCTTCTTCCACTTGGCGCTAGGTTATCTCTCAATTTGTTTATTTACCAAGTCTTTCACACAGTCTTTTAGCAATCCGAAATTATACGTGTTCCAGCAACTCTAATCACGGCTTCTAATATTTCCAAACGAAGAAGGACCTCCCCAAGTATTGACCTCCTTGGACAACAAGTCGGGAAATCTATTCTGTTTAAAACCAGGTCTCTTATTCCACTTAGATAAGGAGGATAGGGGATATTGAGTGTCAGCAACCCTTCGACTTCCACTCCCGGTATCAACAACACTATTGCCACGGTTATGATGGGGTCAGTACTGATCAGGGTCACTTCCCTCACCCTCCCAGTTCCCTGTACACTGGACATCTGCAGCGAGGTAGGTCCACTCAGGAGTAGCGTATCTTCTGCTAGGCACTCGCACCCTCCTCGATCTTCTCGGACCTTCCTGTTCCTGTCCTTGTGCACTTTCGTCCAAATCCGAGTCTTCAGATACAAGAGCAAGAGTTTTCCCTGGAGCTGGCTTCAAGCTTAGCCTCTTCCTTCTTTCAGGCCAACTAGCTTCTCCACGCCTCTCTCTCCTATATCTTGTCCTCACTCTCAGTTCTTGATCACTCTGGGCTTGATCTGGGTCTGAGCCGTATTCACAGCAACTTTCTCCTTCTGTGGCAACTTCAGTTTCACTGCCGTCCTGTCCTTCTTCTTCTTGTTCTGTAGCCCTCCCAGCTTCTTCCGACACCCCCACAGCTTGACTGATCCTCTCTAGTGGTTCACCATCCACAGCTGGATTTTCATCTGCGAGAGGAGCTGTTTCTTCCAGGGGTGCTGGAACTCTTTGAGTATGGGAAGCGTGAATCCAGTTTGGCAGCCCTCCGCACTTCACAGCGGTATTCGTCGTCAGGATAACTTGATAGGGCCCCTTCCAACGCACGTCTAAGCAGTTCTTCCGGACGTGCTTCTTCAGCAGGATCCAGTCACCTGGACACAAGTCGTGACATAGATCTCTTGAAGATGGAACTTCAGCCGCCTGCACCTGAAGAGACACAGAATGAATGGCGTCAGACAGCCCCTTGCAGTAATCCAGGATTAGGTCATCTGTAATATTCAACAAAGCTGTAGTGGGTACAGACGGAAGTTTCATTGCCCTCCCCATCAAGACTTCATGTGGAGAGAGACCTGTCCTCCTGTCTGGTGTGCTACGTATACTCATGAGTACCAAGGGCAGAGCATCAGGCCAGCTTAAGGAAGTCGATGAACATACTTTGGCTATTCGGGACTTCAAAGTGCCATTGATCTGCTCCACGATACCTGAAGCCTCTGGTCGATAGCTACAGTGCAACTTCTGATCAATATTCAATGCCGAGCAAAGCATTTTCACCACCTCACTGTTAAAATGAGTTCCTTTATCTGATTCCAGGGAGGTCGGCACCCCGAAGCGCGGGATCAACTCTCTAAGCAACAACTTTGCTACTGTGAGTGTATCGCACCTGCGTGTAGGGTATGCTTCGACCCATCTGGAAAATATGCATACAACCACCAGAACATACCTGAGGTGGTTGCTTTTTGGCATCTCAATGAAATCTAATTGCATTCTGTTGAAAGGCCCCCCAGACCTCCCAATGTGACTCATTGTAACTGGTGTTCTGTTCCCTACGTTCAGTTGCTGACAAGTAACGCATCTCTTACAGACTGCTTCTGCTGCAATCCTGAATTTGGGACAATACCAAGTCTGCCTAAATACCCTCAGCATGGCATCTCTACCTAAGTGTACTGGACCATGTATCTGTCGTGCCATTGGATTAACAAATTCCTCAGGTAATACTGCCCTACCATCTGCTGAAACCCAGAAGTCCATTTCACTTTTCACACAACCTGCTGTTTCCCATGCCTTTTTCTCAGACTCAGGTGCATTCTCTTGCATCTCTTTTAAATCCTCCCAAGTATCAACTGTTTCTAGCATCATATTTAACTCTGTCTTTTCCTGAGCCCCACCTACTTCCACCTCCGTGAAAGAATATCCGTGCTCCGCACAATAGCGGGCAACTTCATCTGCATATCTATTACCTTGTGACACAAAATCTGTATTTTTGGTGTGGGCTACGCATTTGACAATTGCAATTGCAGCTGGACCTTGTAATGCTTCTAACAACAGTCGCACAAATTCTCCATTTCGAATAGGCGAACCAGAGGAGGTCATGTAACCTCTCTGAGACCACAATTGCCCAAAATCATGAACCACACCGAAACCATATTGGCTATCGGTATAAATGGTGACTCTAATTTTGCTACCTGCTAAACAGGCACGTGTCAATGCAATGATTTCGGCTACCTTAGCGGAGTGTACTCCTTCCAGGCAAGTGGCTTCCACAACTCCAGTAATGGTGCAAACAGCATAAGCTGCTCTCAACCGACCAGTATCGTCTCTTAAACATGAGCCATCAACAAAGAAAATTTCATCAGGGTCGATCAACGGCTCATCCACGATATCTGGTCTTGGCTTCGTGCATAGTTCAGTCACATCAAGGCAGTCGTGATCTTCACATTCCTCGCCTTCAATATCATTAGGACGTGGCATCAACGTAGCAGGATTCAAAACAGAGCACCTCTTAAGGGTCATGTTCTCCGCAGCAAGTATAACTTGCTCGTAGCGCGTGAGCCTACTACTGGTCAAGTGCTGTGTCTTGGTCCTGGTCATCAACAGTTCTACAGAATGAGGTACATACACCACTAACTGGTGTCCCATGACAATATTTTCACACTGTTCAATGCTGACACCTGTTGCAGCAACGGATTAGAGACATCCGGGCAACGCTGCGGCTACTGGATCTAAGGTAGCCGAAAAGTATGCAACTGGTCTACGGGCATTTCCATGAATTTGTACCAAGACTGACAAAGCACAGCCTTCTCTCTCACAGCAGAAAAGTGCAAATGGTTTTTCATAGTCAGGCATCCCCAAAGCCGGAGCACGACACAAGTCCTCTCTCAACTGTAGAAACGCCATCAAACAATCCTTGTCCCATGGTACCGGATCACTCACCTCCTTGTGCGTCAGTTTTTGTAAAGGTTTTGCTTTCAGTGAAAAGTTAGCTATCCACTGTCGGCAATAACCAACCATTCCTAGGAACATCCTAACCTCTCTCTGTGTCGTAGGCGCGTTCATCTTCATTATCGCTTCTATCCTATCTGGTGACACTTTGCGCTTTCCCTTTTCTATCCGGTGACCCAAGTACTGTACCTCAGTCAAACAGTACTGCAATTTGTTCGGAGATACCTTATGCCCATTCTCAGCTAAATGGTTCAGCAAGGCAATGGTATCTGTCTTACAGGCTTCTTCCGTCTCTGACGCAACAAGTAGGTCGTCTATGTACTGGACCAGAACCGAGTTCTGCGGCAGTACCAGACTTTCAAGATTTTTCTTCAACAGCTGATTGAAAATTGATGGGCTTTCTGTATACCCTTGTGGGATACGACACCATGTTAGGACACGATTCTCCAGCTTAAAAGCAAAAAGGTACTGGCTCTCCTCATCCAATGGGATTGAAAAGAAAGCCTGACAAAGGTCTATCACTGTGAACCACTCAGCTTTTAAATGGTATCTGAAACAATATCACTGATGGATTCGGTACCACTGGACAACATGAACCAACTATGTTGTTAATCTTTCGAAGATCTTGCACTATTCTAAATTTCCCACTAGGTTTCTGCAAACCCATAATCGGGGAGTTGCATGGACTTCCCACGATTTCCTTCAGTATTCCCTGTTTTATCATAGAGTCGATTACAGGTTTTATTCCTGCAATCGTCTCCGGGGTCAGTTTGTATTGGGGCGTTCCTGGATATTCAGCATTTGGTTTAACCATAATCTTCACTGGTTCTACTCCTTTGATCAGTCCTATCTCTTCTCCCGTAAAATCCCATACCTCTGATGACATTGCATCTCGTAAATCCCATGGGAGCTCCTCCACTGTCAGGGTAGGATACAGTTCTATGCATGTTCTTGAATTTACAACTTTGAAGGTAGCATCATCGTCTGTAGTCTGTACCTCTACTCCCAGAGGTGTGCAGTATATTGTGCAGTTCAATTTGCACAATAAGACCCTTCCTAACAGACACACAGGACTAGAATCACATACTACAAACTGATGTTCATCCGTGTAGTTTCCTATTTTCAGTGATACTGGTTCCGTCAAAGGGCTATTCATTCTCTTATTTGCAACTCCTACCACCTGGATCGTTTCCCCCGACATTGGTAGATCTGGAACCACTGCCGATCTCAAAGTTGATCGAGTAGCTCCAGTATCCACCAAGAATGTTGTAGGACACCCTGCCACTTCAGCCTCAACAAACGGTCCTCTTTGATCCACTTCTAGAACTGCCCCGAGGGTACAGTCCTCCTCTCTACTTACACGTCGTCCCGTCAATGGATCAACGTAGTAACACTCTTCTTTACCTGTGAACAAAGGCATTTGTCTATAGACCTTTCCTCCTGTCGTAATCTTTGGTGGCTGAGGGAACTGAGCTCGTGGAGCCGGAATCCCCCCTTTGGCCACCTTACCCTTTGTCACTGTCACCCTTTGCACTGGAACTTCCTGAACCTCTTCCTCTAGAACTTCCAGTTCTCCGTTTTCAGGGTTATAGGGACACTCGCGTCTCCAATGTCCCACCTGGTGACACTGGTGGCACTTTGTCGTATTTTTCAATGTAGCAAAATCTATCCTAGGTCTAGGGTTTTCCTCGTTGTCCTTATTCTGACTGTTTGATTTCCGTCCCATTGTCCCTGTTCCCTGTTGCTGCTGTCCTCCCTTTCCAGCTGACTGCATCTGCACCATCATCAATTTTTCCTTTAATTTCTTTGCTTTGGACTCTATCTCATCACTGCAGTATCTTGCGTATCTCAAAATCTCATCCAATGGTTTGTTTTGCCAACAAATTAAATGCTGCTGAATCATCAGACAAATATCAGGTCTCAACCCCAAAACAAACTTTGATACAAACTGTCCTTTATCCTTAGGGTCCATTACATCTAGTCCACTGTATTGTTTGAATGCTTTCAACAATCGCTCATAATACTCATGGACTGTCTCCTTTGGTTCCTGTCTTGTTCGGTCTATTTTTACCCAATCTATGTCTTGTGGCGGCACCTTCTCCTTCAGCTAGGTCATTACCCTATCGTATTTTAACATTACTGTTTCTGACGGTCCATTAGTACGAGTATCCCTTGCTGGTTCTGTAGTTGGCCACTCGACACAAACCTTGCATGCTATCCACAAGTCTCCTGGGACCACAATGTCAAACAAGGTGTTCAAATCAATCCACAATACTTTTGAGATCTTCACAAACCTCTCTACCTGCTTGTACCACTCTACAGGGTTCTCCCTTAATTTCGGAAATGAGTTGGTGAATGCAGCCAAATCTCCTCTACTCCAGGGTACGTGTACATAATTCCCATTCGCTATTTCTCGCAAAGGGAATGCCTCCATCTGCCGGAGACATCACATTCGCACTCCGCCTAACAGTTCCCTTTTTGGACCACCTCTCTTCCCATTTGTCCAGATCTCTCCATGCTCTTATTCCTGTGATCAGTTCCCTTATGTGTATTTTTAATCCTGTTGTCCTCCTCTCATCTAGGTCCTGATCTGAATAATGCAACCTGTGGTTACCCTGTAATGCCTTGGTTCTGGACAAATCTACCACATACTTGTCTGCCAGTTCAGACAGTTTCTCATGAGTTGCTCTGGCTTTTCGAGTGATGTCCTTTGCTATAAACAGCAGCTCATCTTGTTCGTACATGTCAATCCTTTCTATCGGCACTGTACCATCTATTATCTCGTCCAGGTCAGATTTTAAACTGGACACGTCGAGTCTTTTGGCTTTTATTACAGCTTTCAATATGCCATCTCTAGAGAGTCTATTTACATCTCTCCCATCACAGCTCTGAGTCCTACGTCTAGGCTCAGGCGAGTTATGGGGAGTCCTCCCTTGCTCCCATCTCTCCAGGTCCCATGCAGTTCCATCCTCTCTGGGTGTATGGTGAAACACTCCTCTATTTCCCATAATCACATATTTCTCATTCTGCATGGTTTCTCTAGGTGTATGGTAAGACATTCCGTTATTCCCCATTTCTTCACCATTTGCCGGTGGTCTCTGATCAGTCGGCACATGGCAAGATCCTTCACTGTTCCCCGTGTTCCCACGATTCCAGTGTTGTACGTTATCATTAGGTGCATGGTGAGTGCACCTAAACCTTTCTCTGTATTCTTGGGTCCTTTGGTCTCCCTCACTTTGAATGGGACGAGATGTCTCTCCACACTCCGTACTTCTGCCTCTTTGTTCCTGCCCATTTCCTCTGTCTGTATGACGTGCAACTCCTCTACTCTCCTGACTTTTACCTTCCCACTCCTGACTGCTTTCGCTAGCCCCACAGTGAGATAATATCCCATTGCCTCGACTTCCCCATTCTGCTTCTGCTCTTGACCTGTTGCTCGGTGCTTCTGTGGACCCATCCCATTCCCTCAAGTCAGCCCTCAACTCTTTGTAGGATTTTGGCCGTGGTCCCCTCAGATCCATCGGTCCTCTCTGACCCCCCTGCTCTGTCACGGGATCCACTGCTGAATCCAATGGGGTGCTCCACGTTATCGGTCCTGGTAATTGTCTCCAGGCATTTGTCGTGTTATTCCTTCTCTCCATCTCTACCCTTTCTCTGTCTGGCCGTACCTGTTCTTCCTCTCTCCCTTTCTCTGGGTTATAAATCGACCGTATAGGGCCTATGGTAACGGGTACTTGAAGAGCATCTGGTAATCCATAAGACTCAACCCTCTCTGTTGCTGGCGTCTTCTGCACCACAAACCTTCCGACTACTCTCTGTACAGGACTATGTTGAGGTGTCTCCTCACCTTTGGTAGGTACCCAATCCGCTCTAGGGAGTGGCCTGTTCTCTTCTGTGTCAACCCTACTTTTCCTTGAGAGCTCCGTACCTTCTATCTCCCTATTGTCCGGAGGTGGTTTATCTATCAACAACCTATTTATTAGGCCGTCCTCCGACTCGCTCTCATCATCCTCTTCTATGGGTTTCTTTCCACCTGTAACTTCTCTCATTGGGTACAACTTATCCACCTCAATCACCTGTACTCTCCACTTCTTAGCTTCCGCATCCCATTTGGCATCTTGCACTGCCCTTACTGATCGCCGTACCCTTTCTTGGCGTCTGTGCTGACTCCTGTCGTGCGCCGCCCTAATCCATGCATTAAGGGCCTCAAATTGTGTTGGTCTAGGCAAAGGTCTCAATGAGGACATAACTGCTTTCAACTGATGTAACACTTCTAATCTAAAAGTTCCGTATTTTGGAAAAGTCAGTTCCTCATTCCCCTCTGTAATCTTACTCCAAGTCCCAAGCCACAGTATAGTATGCAACCCAACATTCATTGCCATATAGTGAGCTGGGGTACCCTCCGGCGGTGCCTCTTCCCCGGATAAGAATCTCTTCTTTTTCTCTTAAAAATCCCTCTCAAACATTTAAAACACTTCATGTTCAAAATCTACGAATTTCTATTTTCTCTGCGTTCGTTTACTTCTTGATGAAAATCCACCAATCTCAGCGCGGTTCTCACCAACCGCCCTATCACAGCGCGGCTTCTCACTTACGTCACACCAACCGCCCTATCACAGCGCGGCTTCTCACTAACCGGCCTATCTCAGCGCGGCTCCCGCTGACGTCACACCGACCGCCCTATCACAGTGCGGCTCTCGCTAACGTCACACGTCCCCCCTTCGCAGCAGTTCCCCTCCTTTCTCCGCTCGTCTCCCGGTCATGCATGCGTCCCATTCATACTCTGAAAAATGATTACTTCCGACCAAGCGATCACTTTCCTTGACTGTACGTCCACAGTCTAACTGTAATTGTCACCTTAACCGACGAAATTTCTTTCCGTGTACGTCCAGACAATCGCCTTCTCTGATAGGTTACTTGCACACGGTAACTTTCGACCTGCGTCCGTTACCCACACACTCACTCTTGCATTCCCCCTATCTCGGTCCTGCGGGCGATCAATGGTACCTCATGACCCCCTTTCTCTGGTCAACAACTACTCTGGATGTTCGATACACCTGAACCACTTAAGCTCTTCCCTGAACTTAAGATTTTCACCAGTTCACCGGTTCACCCGTTCCCGAAGTTGCCAGTTTACCAGTCTACCAGGTTGCGCGCGCTCACAACCCTCTCTCATTCACACTAAAGGCATTCAACTCCGCATGACATTACAATACAAATACAACACAAAACACCGCAATTTGTCCACGCATGACCCTTTTTATACTCACTCTCGTCCGATTCTGCTGCTTTTCTCTCGCGCCGTCAGCACCCTCTTCGGCGGGCCACCTCTCGATCTCTAGGGGCCTTGGGGTAAACTTAACCTAGTCTAGATCACCTTCCTCAAGAAGGTAACCATCCTCACTCTGCTACCAACTGTTAACGCGGGATTTCTGGTCTATAGTTATAGATCTAGATCCCAACTCAGGTCGACTGAACCGTTGGTACCTGTCATTGAGTAAAAGTCAATCCACTACTAGGTCAATCAGTTAATGACTTACACCACTCTAAAGAACCACTTAAGCTTAAAAGGTTTAAAAGTTTATTACAAAGCCAAACTTAACTGGAGATACAAACATCTCAATATAAGGTTCAAAAGATATACGAGTATCAATACAAACATGAATTTTCTAAATGCTCTTAGTCGGCAGAAGAATATTACCAAAACCAATTCAAAAATCATCAAAGTTGCAAGAATAGACACAAGCTGTAGCTTATGAGTCATTTACAGAAAGGAAAGAAGTCAGATTAGACTGTCCCTACACCAGACTAAATGACATCCCTACTTAGCAAGATCTTAACCTAAAAAGGTGTCAGCAGTGGTGACTTCCAAAGAAGAACACACACTTCCCTTAGTCTTTGTTCCAAAAACGATGTCTCGCAATTCCCTATCTGCCTACCCATCCGCTCTCTTAGGTTCCTCAGATCATCTGCCTTAACTCCACCCAGGGGTGCTGTCCCTAATACAAAATCACACTTACAATAGGAACGCCCTTTGGAGACACCCCTCAGAGACGCCCCTCACGTGGTGTTGGTTCTGGTATGCTCCATGCTGGTACTCCTCTGGGCCCATCGTTAGCGTTGACCTTGCTTCCCAGGCTCCTTCTCCGGCAAGACGGTACCCCCAGGAAATTCCTGAAGACTCCTCCAGGCCTGTGCCTGGCTCTCTTGAACAAAAGTCTATTCATCACTCTCTTGATTAAAACCTCTCGCACCTGCAAACAGACACTTGTACTGTGGGCCCCAAATTCCGGCCTCCACCATATCTTTAAGTCGTAAACCATTCAAACAGGCTCCACAGTTTGTGCCTAACACAGCCTTTCTCTAACGAGCACATGCAGATCAAAAGAAATGACTTTCAGCCTGATTCATCAAGCTGATTTGCGGTCGCAAAGGGCCAGATTCTGAGAATCTGGCCCTTTGCGAGTGCGATTTTTGCATTTGGGATTCATCATCCCAAATGCAAAAATCACTATTACCGAAATCGCATATTTGCGAGGAATTGGATTTAAGGAATCTCTAATAGAGATTCCTTAAATGCAATTCATCAACCAATTAGAAATAGCGAAATCGCAATATTTGGTCTCAATTTACCACCAAGTCTGACTTGGTGGTAAATTGCAAAAATAGTGTAAAAAGCACTTTAGTGCATTTTTTTCTTTTGCATGTTACACACACACATGTCCTTTGGACATGTGTGTGCGCAACACCTGTTCAAATGTGCATTTAAGGGGTGCTACAGGGTGTCCTTTGGACACCCCTGGCACCCTTAAAATCGCTATCTTATTTGCGAGTAGCAAATTGCTACTCGCAAATAAGGGATACTCCCCATTCATTCCTATGGGCCTTTTGGCCCATAGGAATGAATGGGGAGTTATTCCTTATTTGCGAGTAGCAAATTGTTACTCGCAAATAAGGAATGTGTAGGAATCGCTATTTATTTAGCGATTCCTACATGAATACCGTTTTGCGAGTCCTCAATAGCGATTCGCTATGAATCGCTATTAGGGGCTCGCAAAACGGCCCGTTGATGAATCAGGCCGCATGTCTATTCAGGCCTATCTAGAATTACATGAACGGGCCTGTGCACTCTGCAAAACATTTAATTCTTCTAAACAGCATTCTAACTTATTACACACAATGATTATATGAAACGTCTATAAAACATATTTCAGTTCTAGGATCAATACTACTTTGAATTACAATAACATTGAAATCCACCATCGTGTAAGAGTGTAACAGCATCTTGTACTCTATGTGAACTGCCATGTGGCCTACACATTCCTACGTTTAGCAGCATTACATTTTCCCCTACCACTGCCACATAACATAGGATTTCAACATCATTCTAACATCACTACAAACATCTACATTAGTTTTTCACACTTGATATAAGTATTCTATTTTAATTAAACACTATTATATATTTTCACTCTATAAATTCGACACTCTTATATAATGTTTACTAAACTAATACAACATGCTTGAAAATATGGTGCACTTCTATATTTTCTTGATTTGCGCTCTCTCAGTAAGGCCTCGTAAATGAGGCCCTTATTTTCCAATAATATACCTTTCCAGTTTGCCATCTTTATCAGTTTTCAGAGTGGTCCCAAATCTTTTCAAATGGTTGAGAGTTTCCAGAGTAAATTAAGCCGCCTCTGAAATGGATCAGTAGAGTGAATAGGGCCCTTCAAGCCATGTAACCTGCACACCCGCACCTAAAATAGAAGAATAAGGACATGATTTTCAGAGTACGTTTTTCTCTCTTTTAGTCAGCGACCTAATTGAAGGGAGAATGGGAGAGGCAGATAAAAGATGTGTGCTTAGAGGCTTGGAACGTTTACCTAATTATAGTTTCAGGCCATAGGGCGTGATGGCAGGACGGAGGATGCTCCAGAGAGATAGCACAGTGCTTTGCATATGGGGTTTACGCTTAAATATACAAATAGCAATTATGAAGAAGAAAATGAGAGGGAAGACTGACATGTTAATGGATACCGCTGCTCTCTTATCACAAGAAGCAGTGCAAAGAAAATTATTATTCACTTATTGACTCTGTGAACATTTTGGCTCTAACAGTAATTTTATTAACCTTGTCTTGCGTTCAGTGTGACAGCAACGCTCCATCGGGTGGGGATATCATAAGGTATCTTGAAGCTGGATTGTAACCTGGTTAAGGAGCACATATTCCAGTGTTGTGCTAAAGTCAAGAGGTAAATTTTTTAAATTTAAAACTGTATGTATGTGTGTGTATACTTTAGAATTACCTGTGAAATCCTTACATTTGCATTCTAAAGGCATGTGTGGTAAAGTTATTTGGCCCGGATTTTGATAGTTGACAGGCAATGCAGTGTTGTGTGACCGGGAGGGATCAGGGGAGAGCCATATTTTGTCATAGAAATGGCTTACTTCTTCCCACTGCCTAGGCCTAGTGCTGACTTCAGCCGGTGAGCGCCACACACACACCTTAGCGCCATAGAGCTACGGTGTGTGCGTGAGTCTAGCATAGGTTTTGTACAGGAAGTTTATCCTTCCTTTACAAAATACTATGCTTAGAAAAGTGAAAAAGTGTTTCCTGCTTTGTATGTGGGCTGCAAAGTGCAGCACGCATGCAAAGTCAGAAAAGCATGGAGAAATTAAAATATATCTCAGTTTAACAGCTGCTTTTCAACAGTATTGATGCTTGAGAATAGGGTTTAGCATAAAAAAGCATGGGGGTAGCATGGGTACAACCATGTTCACTGATGTTACAACCCCTTGATGCAAAGTGCTGCAAAGCAGTGTTTCGTGTTGCTTTGTGTTACTTTTCCATACAAACCAACACAAATACAAATTTGCATTGGTCTATGAATCCCAAAAAGAAATTAGCATTGGTTTAGTGTTACCAAAGTAGTGATAACTGGAAGCTAAACCTTTGAGAATCTGGGTCTACGTGTGTTAAAGACATGCGTTGTAAAGACAAATGCATTGTTATGGCATGCATGGTAATGACATATGTGGGTCCATCAAGCAACAAAATACAACCAGAGAGAGCAAGAAATGAAGCGAGAACAAATGAAATAAAATAAATCAAAAGAGAGAGAGAGAGGGAAATTGGGCAACAAAGTGATACAAAAGGTATGAGAGTGAAAGCACACAGAAGCAAAGAGTATGACAATCAGACAAACAGGGACAGAGATCATTAGGCAGGGTGAGAAGGAAAGCTGGAGACACTGACAGGGAGAATGAGTAAAAATGGCAGCAGCAGTAAGGTTCTTTTTAAACATGTTGCCCAAATAGGGGAGCAAATGTAATTTATCTACAGAGAGTAAGGGGCTAATTTACAAACCCATTGTTTCACCAGTGCGTCACTTTTTTGGATGCACAGATGGCGCAGTGTGCCTGCCCATATTTACAAGGCCACATAAAGCCACCCTTGTAAATATGGTCCCCTTTCATGCATTACTCTGCGTAAAAGGGGCGTTCCATGGTTGTTGCTGTGGGTGTTCCCATGCAACATCTGTGTAATGTGACGCATTTCTAGATTAAGAAGGTTTTGTGAACATGGGAATGCAATAGATTTCTACAATATTTTAACGCACTGCAGTACAACACGCCTTTTGATGCTCTTTCATGTGTCAAAAGAAAAAGGCAGGAATGCAGCGGACCTACAAGATATGGTGCATTCCTTTCCTTTACCCCTGCACTGGTGCACAATATGCTCCCGCGCGCCAATGCAGGCACCCTTGTGATATGGAGCACGGGTATCTGCATTGTAGGGGTGATGGTTTTTGTGCAGGAAGGGACATCTTCCTGAACAAAATCAGTCTTGAGATGTGTTTTCCTCTTTCTTTGTGTGCTGCAGAATGCAGCACACATAGAAAGAGGAGAAATAAAGTTATTGCTCCTTGTTGCGCCTCCCTTACGCATACCCTGGGGAGGCTTAGGAAACTGACCCATTCTCAGGTTTACAAGACTTATCAATCTGCGAATGTGTCAGGTTGCATGGATGTTGCGTGGGAACACCCACAGCAACACTAATGGAAAGCACCTTTCACGCAGAGTAAAGCATAAAATGGGGCCATATTTACAAGGCCATTAAAAGCCATGCAGGGTAGCTTTATGTGGCATTGTAAATATTAAGCCTGGGCGTAGTTCGTGAGGTTCCGTTACGTAGATCTCAGCGAAGTGCAATAAAAACTCTGCTGCACTCGGCATAGCTCTGCAAGCAGCGGAGTGCATTAGCTAAATGACAGTTCACTGTGATTATAAGTGCCAAGTGCTTGTCTGCACAGTGCAATCATTGCAAACGGCACCATGCACAGCGCAAGAGGGTGCTGCCTCCTTTCTGCCGCTCGAGTAGATTTTCACTCAAGCGACAGCTTTTCCGTACGCGAACGGATGGTTGCTCAACGCGAGAAGTCGCGAGCATACGTAATCACTCGCAATGAGAAATCTGACCTGCCGCATTGAGAAATCTCACCGGGAGGTTGATTTTCCAAGCTCCCGCTTGCCAACTTGATGTTGACGATCGCGAATGAGGAAAAATCCCGCAGGGAGGTAGATTTTTCACGCTTGCCTACTTAATGTTGACTAACACAAGCTAGGAAAAAACTGCGCTCCGCAATGTGAAGCAGAGTTTTTCAGAACGCCATGAGCTTGGCGTAACGCGGAGTGCGGTAAACTCCGCAATCTCGGCAAGCAGAACAGAGTTCACTGCCCAGACCTAGTAAATATGGGCAGAAACACTGCGCTGCCGGTAAGTAAAAAAAAGTGACATGCCAGCAATGCAATGGGCTTGTAAATAAGCCCATGGGTACTGAAACAGGTTGCTGCAATATACAGCACATTCCTGTCCTTTCTGCCAGCCCGGGTGCACAAACTGCAGCCATGGTGCAAGGGTGTCTGTGCTGTTGGCATAATTGGTTTTATGCAGGAGGGGAACCTTCCTGCACATAAAAATGTTTAGAGAGGTGTTTTCCTCATTCTATGTGTGCTGCACAATGCAGCACATGTGGAAAGAGAACAAAATGAGGAAAATTTAAATATTTCTCCTCGTTACTCCTGCTTTTGGAATGTGTTAGTTTTGGTGCTGCCCCGGATTTATGCTATGTTGTAAATTTGGGGCAGTGTAAAAAACCATGGGTGTTGCGTGGGAATGCTCTCAGTGACACCCATGGAAAGCCCCTTCCATGCAAAGTAAGTCATTGACTTACTTCATATTTACATGGGCATAAAAAGCCATAGAGAGGAGCTTTGCTTGGCTTTGTAAATATGGGCTGGCACACTGCAGCTTCTAAGTTTCACAGAAGTGATGCGCCCGCATTGTAAAAGTGTTGCAGGGGCATTTTAAATATGCCCCCAGTGTTAGGTGTGGAACATATCTGCCATCTCAGAGCACCTATGTACAAGACATTAACCTCCCCAGGAAAATTGCATCTTTGAGAAAAGGTGTGTTTTTCTTTAAATCTGGTGTACAACCATTGTCTCCTTATGCAGGATCATTAACTTTGCACGAGCAGGCAATTGGTGAAAAATGTCTACATTTGCACTCAAGTATAAATGTAGTGAGGAGACTTTGGCTGCTTTCCTCAACCACAATCTCGAAGTGAAAAAGAAAACCACACACTTTCGATTGGCTCAGTGACTGTCCTTCCAGGGCTCATGGAAATTTCTGGGTCCCTTAAAATAATGGCAGATACGTGTTGTTATATGTACATAAAGGGACTGCTGTAATACAAAAAGTAGTTGGCTCTATTATGCTTCTAATGTGAAGAGTGCTGCAAGTTTTGAAACTTTTCACATCTTTATAACAATAGACGTACTCAGAAAATAACAGTGAGAAGGGTAGTGAATTAAACATTGTTTTGCAAGTGTTTATAATGAAAATTAGGTAGTGCAATGGGAACCGTATTACTGGGGATAGCCCACTATCTGTAAGAGAGGGCACTGTACCTGTTTATACCCGGTCTACCAAGTTAAAGCTGTGTTGTGGCTCGGACAGGGACTGTGTGTGCTTTACATAATGCAGCCCCGGGATGTTAGTGTGCCATTTTCCAACAACATTACCATATAGCTCATTTTGCTGTACAATTTCAAAGCACTGGGATGCACCATATTTACAATAATATTTCACATCCCTGTGCTTTCGCCTGCGCTGGCACACAATTGCCTGCCAGGTGCCAACACAGGCACCCTTGCACCAAGGTGCAAGGATGTCTGTGTTTCGTTGCACCTCCCTATGCCTCACCTGGGGAGGCAAAGCATTCTGATGCCTTCCCAGGTTTATGAAAGGTTTTTAATCTGGGAATGCAGCAGAAGCCATGGGTGGTGTGTGAGATCACCCACAGCAACACCCATGGCACACCCCTTCAATGCAAAGGGCTGTATGAAATGGGCCGCATTTACAAGGACATAAAAAGCCATGCAGGGTGACTTAACGTGTCCTTGTAAATATAGTGCAGTAAAATGACCCGCTGGGGTGTCACAAAAAGTGGCGCACCAGAAGTTCAAGTGTATGTAAATATGCCCCAATGTGTGCAAAATAAAAGCCTAAGACTTATTACTTTTTGAGGCAGACCTTACTGTGACCTATTGCTTGATTTACATGCAGGGTTGGACTGGAAACACAAAGCAGACCTGGCAATTTTGTTGGACCAGCCCCAGTGGTTGTGCGGGAGGAGTGTGCTAGTGTGAAGCACTGCTACTTTTCTTACTGTGGGCCGATATTGCAGGACCGCTTCAAAACCCACCCTCAGTAACATAGCTGGCCCCCACCATAGCAAGACATGCCCACGATTCTAGCCTCCCGGTGTGACGACTGGTACGGCCTGTCTGGCCCTGTTTATAGTGGAGAGAAAACTCCATTTTAACAGCAATGAAGTTCCCTCCCCACCAACATAATGGTCTGTCCGCCCGATATAGAGTGGGTTGGACCACAAGTTTGATTGCAGTGGATATTACTCTGTTGCGGCTGTGGTTAAGCCCCTTCAACAGCCCTACAGAGTAAGGGCTGTCAGAGGTTTGGCCATATGTCCACACGCCTATTTTAGCTCAGTGGAATTACAGCTGAATTTCAACACCCATCACCATCTGGTAAACCTGGCAGTAAGATGCATTGTAAAGTGCTCAATGTCCCCATTGCCATGGGAGGATGCATTGTAAAGTGCTCAATGTCCCCATTGCCATGGGAGGCAACTCCCAAGGTGAGGGGTGGCATTGTTTTTTTTTATAAAAAAAAGTTGTACATTTGAGGTATGGCTCCATCTTGTTGATGGGGCAGTACGTCAAACGTACAATGCTTTTCTAGGAACTGCTATGACAGCAGTTGAAGGAAATGCAGGAGATGTCCGCAAGGACTGTGGACATCTCTAAAGGCGGCAGGGCCGAGTACCCTCGCCATGGCAGGAGTAAAGTACTCTGCCATGCCAACGGTAATTATTCAGTCTGCCAAAATATGAATCAGCCTAGTGCTTGTTGAGCCTCACACCTACATGTTCATGTTCTTTTGTAATTTCTGCCTCATATTATCATAATGTGAGGATCTCTTGGGAAACTTCATCCACCAATCAGTTTTTCATGTGCAGTGGTCCTCTGCATAAGGTAAGTCAATGACTCTCATTCGAACATCATTTCTGAAAGGTTCTTTTCTATGGTATATGGGTTTTTCAAAGTGAATTCTTGAAGCTGCTTATTGGATGCTTTTCTGAATGGATTTTTTTTGTGTAGCTGTGACCGATATATTTCGAATTTCCAATTCTGAGATGTCCTGAAATCCAAAATTAAGTATGTGGTACAGAGAAATTCCAATGGAAATTTGCTACACTCATTTTTGATGGTTCCGGAAGTATCCAATTAAATAATGACCACGTTAGATCGAAATATTTGTATGAATATGTGCTGATGTGGAATGTCGTTACAGTAAAATTTCGTGAAAATATAAACCATCAAGTAGTACCACTAATTTTCAGTCATTACATCTGCAACCAAAGGCAATAACCTTGAGTGTTTCAGCTGAAGAAAGCTCACACCGTTTATTAATATATCAACTTTAAGGTAGGAAATACACTGTTATCCACATTCACCTTTACAACACACAAGCACCTTCTACATTTAAATAATGGCGTTATTCAAAGAATAATTGGACAAGAAAGGGCTTTGAGTTTGGGTATCTAAAAAAAGAAAGTTCACATATTTGAGGACTGAGGTGTAAATTTACAAGTGCATTGCACCACCGGAATGTCACTTTTTGCAATGCTCCGATGACGCTGTGCCCTGCTCCATATTTACAAGGTGGCGTTAAGCCACTGTGCATGGCTACACGGCGTCTTGCAAATATAGTCCTCCATGACGCAGTTTTCTGTGGGAAAGGGGCGTGCAATGGGTATTGCTATGGCATTTCCACGCGACATCCATTGCTTTTTGACACTGTTCAAGATCTACAGTGACAAAAACATACACCTCCACAGGGAAGGAGTAAGAGTGGCGCAACAAGGAGAAATACTTGTATTTCTCCTCATTTTTGCTCTTTGCTACAGAATGTAGCACAAATAGAAAGTGCAAAACATCATTGATGTTTTTTTGTGTGCAGGAAGTTGTCCCTTCCTGTACAACAGCAATCATCCCTGCAACGCAAGCACCCTTGCACCATTGTGGAAGGGTGCCTGTGCTGGTACTATGCAGCTTTTGTTGTGCCAGCGCAGGAGTGAGTACATCTTTGTGCCGTATTTTTGTAAATATGGTGCATTCCTGTACTTAGAAGATAAAACCGCTTGTTGCAGCAAAATTGCTTGCAGCATGGCGCCGGCGCCATTTTCTTGTAGATATGCCCCTTAGTTTCAGATTGTGGCTAGATTCTAGTAAGAATATGTTTTATGGTGGGTAGCAGCTGATGGTGTAGTACGCAGCTGATGGTGTAGTACGTACATGAGAGGGCATGCTAATATCCACATACAGGGAAACAAGCCATATATTTAAAACACTCAAGTGACAAGATACACATGATACATATTAGTTTACCACATCAATTTAATCGGTGGACCTGGTTGTGCATGGAACATCCCTTAAGATTAGGAGAATTATCCTACAAAAAGTATGCATAGTCGTGTGCGTGCAGTGTGTGAAGTGGCAACACCCAGCAAAGGCAAATCAAGTTGATTAAATGCTGAAGGTGTATCAGGTAGAGAGAGGAGTTGTTTAGGAAGACTATACACAACTTGTCTCAGGGAGTAAATACAGTGGCAGTGGGGTGTTGAATACGCAGTGAGAATATTGGCTGTAGTGGCATCAGAATGCTCCAGATCCACTAAAGTGTTAATGGAAATCGAGGACAACGATGAGCGAAAAACTCTCAGATATTGATAAATATTAGTTGAATAAATAGTGAGGAATTGCTCAATTTCATGAGGCTGTTTTGATCTAAACGTGTCTGGTAATAATCAAACCGGATGAGCAAATCACTGTGTCTCAGAGAAGCGCTGGGTAAAATCATCAACTAGATTTGTGTCGCATTTGCACATGGGCATTGGTTTTGAGCTGAATTTAATAATCGACAGTTTTTGTAAAGAATGAAGAAGAAGGGAAAACAGATAATTTAACAAGTTTGATTAATGAAGTGTATTTCTCAGGGGTTTCATATGTGCCCCATGTGCATGTAGGTCTCCTAGATATTGCAAGAAGTTTAAACCCTAGTAAATAACACTTGTTAAACTGAAAACAGTTTATAACAGTAGACTAAGGGGTCGATTCCGATCCGTTAAAAATCACCGTCCGTACGACTCGCATCCGGAGCCGTTTCCATACGACTCGTACAGAAGGCGTACGACCCGACGATTACAATCTCGACCGGGCTACCAGGACGCGAGTCGTACGGTTCACCTCAGGTAAGGGCGATTCGTACGGAAAAGCGCACAATCACATACACACCGTACGGCGCGTACACCCCATGATCGCAGGGGTACGCGCCGTGCCCCTATGATCATGGGGCGTACCCCGGCATACACCCAGCGTACATGGGGTACGTGCCGTACCCCATGTACGCTGGGTGTACGGCACGTACCCCCCATGATCACAGGGGTACGGCGCGTACCCCTGTGATCATGGGGTGTACACACCGTACCTGGGGGGGGCCATTCCGTACCTGTTTCGGGGTGAACTCTGCTTTTACGGCAGTTTCCAGCTCCCGTAGAAAAAGGGTCGTACGGAGCGTACCCAACACGGATCGTACTTGCCGGGTCGTAAAAAGCAGCCACGAACCGTACAAACGTCGTGTACAGCGGGTTCCGAGGGCGATTCGTATGGGAATTCTATTCGTGCGGTCCCTGGTACGATTCGTACGGATAGCTGCATTGGGTGTGGATCGTACTACGTCGTTCGTACGGGGACGGTTACGGGTATGAATCGTACGGAAAAAAATACTCCGTACGACGATTCGGAGCGCTTTTTACGGGATCGGAATCGACCCCTTTATGTGGATTTTTGGCGATCCAAAAAGCAGATACATTGTAAATGCCAGTTTCTTGCAGCTGCATTTATTTTGAAACACTCTGTTAGCGTATAATAATCATTATTTAAGTTGATGTTTGTACAACATTTTATTGTATGTTTTCTATTAATCAGTTTTCCTGTAAGTGAGTCTCCTTTCCTTTCGCTATCTTTATGGTCAACCACAGCTCATTTCAGATCCTGAAAACTTAACATTCATTTTTTCATCTAGCACTGAACAAGTTTCTCTATTTTATTACTTATCTGATGGCATCTTAATCAAGGTAAACTTGAGTGAGGTTTATCAAGCTATGGAACGTCATCTTGTGTGGCCCTGCGTGGCTGGATAAATCTAGAGTAGCACTAGACAGTACAAACTGCTGTCTTGCATTAATCTGTGGCAGGGAGGCGTTACATGGGTGTTCCAATGTATCCACCCATGGATTTTGCCGCATTTACAGATGTACCATTAGAGGTAGATCTGGGAATGGGTAAAAATTGTACACCTTCATAGGTGAGGTGTAATGAAGAGAAATATCTTTATTTCTCCTTGTGTTTTCTATAGCACATGTAGAAAGAGGGAAATGCCTCTCAGGATTGAATTTGTGCAGGAAGGTGTTCCTTCCTGCACAACAGCAGCCCTCCCACAATTCAGGCACCCTTCCAACATGGCACAAGGGTGTCTGTGTTGGCACTAGGCAGTGAAAAGTGCAGAAGCACTAGGAAAGGACAGGCATGAGCTGTGTACTGTCAAATATGGCATATTTTTGCCCTTTCGCGTTCCTCCATCATGACGTATCCAGGTGGCTTGCTGAGTTGCACTGTGTGAAAGATGCACAGATATGACCCTGGGTGTAGTATAGTCCCATGGTTTATTTTAACTGTGTCTGTTGTGATTTGTTGCAAGATTGTTTGGAAACACATTTTAAATCAATAGGATGGTATAATATCCCTTATTTTATATCTCCACTTGATTTTGGTCGATACAAATTGCTAAAATGAAATGAAATCTTCTGTTTTACCAAATTTTGCAATTAGAGATGGAAAGGGGGTATCTACTTTCATTTTTTTCAAAACATAATTTGCTGCAAACATATTCCTTACATCCTACTATAGCCCTTTGAATGTAATGGCAAGACATGGGTGGTAGTATAATTAGTCAATTTGATGAATTTAGATACAAGTCGAAATGTGCAGTTTAGGAATAATTGTGAAGTAATTACACTTGACACTCCATAATATGCAAAAGGTCATTTATTATGACAGGATTGCAAATAGCTCAAAACGGTTACACAACATAGAATGGCATAAGCAACATCATAGTATATCCCCCACATTCTTACTTTCCCCCAACTTTCTCCCATCCAGTTGCTTCACTCTTCTTCACACCTCTTACTCCTATAAGCTCCTTCCTTCCCAAGACTCATTGCCCCTTCCTTCCCCCAAAAATCCTTCTAATGGGAAAAAACTTCCTTGCCCTATCCCAGGGCACACTGCACACTGTCATCCATTGCCTGCGTACACTCCCTCCCACCCAGAGGGGTGGGTAGGCCCGCATTTGACTCCCTACCTCTCCACTCTCATGCCACCCACTGAAATATGGAGAGGATAGGGGATCAAATGTGGGCACGCTCACTGGCACTGAATCATCTCCTTCCTTAAACCCCCAAGCAAATCTTGCAGTTCCATCATATAATATGCATTGCCCATCTTAGAAAGATGTACCCCAGCCTGTAGGTGCAAAACTGCTGGGCAACCCTAGGTTGCTTACATAGATCTGGCGTGCCGCATACTTCTCTGCCCAGTGAATAAAGGAGTGCCCAACCAACCACATAAACATTTTGTTTCTCCCAGGCCACTTATGGCCCATATGAATAAAAGAAAAACATTAGAATGTGAACTGAGATCCCCTGGAGCCCGGGGGATCACTGACACAATATAGAATGCCAAAATATCGACCTACCAAAATATCGAGATAAAAATATAGAATACCAAAAGATCGACCTCCTATCTCCAAACAGGTAAGTACAAAAATATCGAATCACAAATATCGATGTAAAAAATATAGTTAGTCAAAATATCAATTTTTTAAAATGCTTTAAATTAATTAAAAATTAATGAAATAATAAATATAATTAACTTAAACATACTTAAAATACTTAAATAACCCTAAAATTAATAAATAATTAATGTAAGAGGAAAAAAACATACAAATTGATTTGTTAATACATAAATATATATATATATATATATATATATAAACGTAATATTAATACAAAATTTACAATATTTTTACCATAGGATAGCGAAAAGGGTAAAACTTACTATTACCACTCCAGTGAGTGCAACAGTAGTGAAAGCGTTGGATAGCGTAGGGGTAAAAATTACTATTCCCACTCCAGAGAGTGCAACAGTAGGGAAAGCGTTGGATAGCGTAGGTGTAAAAATTACTATTCCCACTCCAGAGTGTGCAACAGTAGGGAAAGCGTTGGATAGCGTAGGGGTAAAAATTACTATTCCCACTCCAGTGAGTGCAACAGTAGGGAAAGCGTTGGATAGCAGGAGGGTAAAAATTACTATTCCCACTCCAGTGAGTGGAACAGTAAGGAAAGTAAATACTTCATATATAAATAAAAATAAAATAAATATTAATACCAATTACAAATTAATTAAAATAATTAACACTTTTATATAATATATTAATTAATCAATTAAAAATACAAATAAAAATTAATTATTAAAATTAATTACCTACTAATACAAATGATTTACCAATTAAATACAAATTAATTAACAATTAAAAAATAATTAAAAATTAGATAAAAAAAGAATTCTGTCCATCATTGTTGTGTTTGCAGGTACCGCTCTAAGTGTACTGGGGATGCTCAGACGTGAGTCCCAGGCACTCCACACCACTGGAATCAAGCTAGCCGGGCTGATGAGAGGTGTTACCTCGAAACCGGGCCGGTCCTCGGATGCTTGTTTCCGTTCTGGGAAGGACATGGCTTTTGTAGTTCGGACTGGACTGTTCCCATGGGGCACAGGGTCAGCGCTGATTTGCATATCGCCATTGTCTAACCCAGGGTGGTGTGGAGTGGAAAAACGATGGATTTGGGCCCAGATCTTTGGACTGGGGTGAATGTGTGACATTGATCCACATTCTGTCCATCATTGTTGTGTTTGCAGGTACCGCTCTAAGTGTACTGGGGATGCTCAGACGTGAGTCCCAGGCACTCCACACCACTGGAATCAAGCTAGCCGGGCTGATGAGAGGTGTTACCTCGACACCGGGCCGGTCCTCGGATGCTTGTTTCCGTTCTGGGAAGGACATGGCTTTTGTAGTTCGGACTGGACTGTTCCCATGGGGCACAGGGTCAGCGCTGATTTGCATATCGCCATTTTCTAACCCAGGGTGGTGTGGAGTGGAAAAACGATGGATTTGGGCCCAGATCTTTGGACTGGGGTGAATGTGTGACATTGATCCACATTCTGTCCATCATTGTTGTGTTTGCAGGTACCGCTCTAAGTGTACTGGGGATGCTCAGACGTGAGTCCCAGGCACTCCACACCACTGGAATCAAGCTAGCCGGGCTGATGAGAGGTGTTACCTCGAAACCGGGCCAGTCCTCGGATGCTTGTTTCCGTTCTGGGAAGGACATGGCTTTTGTAGTTCGGACTGGACTGTTCCCATGGGGCACAGGGTCAGCGCTGATTTGCATATCGCCATTGTCTAACCCAGGGTGGTGTGGAGTGGAAAAACGATGGATTTGGGCCCAGATCTTTGGACTGGGGTGAATGTGTGACATTGATCCACATTCTGTCCATCATTGTTGTGTTTGCAGGTACCGCTCTAAGTGTACTGGGGATGCTCAGACGTGAGTCCCAGGCACTCCACACCACTGGAATCAAGCTAGCCGGGCTGATGAGAGGTGTTACCTCGAAACCGGGCCGGTCCTCGGATGCTTGTTTCCGTTCTGGGAAGGACATGGCTTTTGTAGTTCGGACTGGACTGTTCCCATGGGGCACAGGGTCAGCGCTGATTTGCATATCGCCATTGTCTAACCCAGGGTGGTGTGGAGTGGAAAAACGATGGATTTGGGCCCAGATCTTTGGACTGGGGTGAATGTGTGACATTGATCCACATTCTGTCCATCATTGTTGTGTTTGCAGGTACCGCTCTAAGTGTACTGGGGATGCTCAGACGTGAGTCCCAGGCACTCCACACCACTGGAATCAAGCTAGCCGGGCTGATGAGAGGTGTTACCTCGAAACCGGGCCGGTCCTCGGATGCTTGTTTCCGTTCTGGGAAGGACATGGCTTTTGTAGTTCGGACTGGACTGTTCCCATGGGGCACAGGGTCAGCGCTGATTTGCATATCGCCATTGTCTAACCCAGGGTGGTGTGGAGTGGAAAAACGATGGATTTGGGCCCAGATCTTTGGACTGGGGTGAATGTGTGACATTGATCCATATTCTGTCCATCATTGTTGTGTTTGCAGGTACCGCTCTAAGTGTACTGGGGATGCTCAGACGTGAGTCCCAGGCACTCCACACCACTGGAATCAAGCTAGCCGGGCTGATGAGAGGTGTTACCTCGAAACCGGGCCGGTCCTCGGATGCTTGTTTCCGTTCTGGGAAGGACATGGCTTTTGTAGTTCGGACTGGACTGTTCCCATGGGGCACAGGGTCAGCGCTGATTTGCATATCGCCATTGTCTAACCCAGGGTGGTGTGGAGTGGAAAAACGATGGATTTGGGCCCAGATCTTTGGACTGGGGTGAATGTGTGACATTGATCCACATTCTGTCCATCATTGTTGTGTTTGCAGGTACCGCTCTAAGTGTACTGGGGATGCTCAGACGTGAGTCCCAGGCACTCCACACCACTGGAATCAAGCTAGCCGGGCTGATGAGAGGTGTTACCTCGACACCGGGCCGGTCCTCGGATGCTTGTTTCCGTTCTGGGAAGGACATGGCTTTTGTAGTTCGGACTGGACTGTTCCCATGGGGCACAGGGTCAGCGCTGATTTGCATATCGCCATTTTCTAACCCAGGGTGGTGTGGAGTGGAAAAACGATGGATTTGGGCCCAGATCTTTGGACTGGGGTGAATGTGTGACATTGATCCACATTCTGTCCATCATTGTTGTGTTTGCAGGTACCGCTCTAAGTGTACTGGGGATGCTCAGACGTGAGTCCCAGGCACTCCACACCACTGGAATCAAGCTAGCCGGGCTGATGAGAGGTGTTACCTCGAAACCGGGCCAGTCCTCGGATGCTTGTTTCCGTTCTGGGAAGGACATGGCTTTTGTAGTTCGGACTGGACTGTTCCCATGGGGCACAGGGTCAGCGCTGATTTGCATATCGCCATTGTCTAACCCAGGGTGGTGTGGAGTGGAAAAACGATGGATTTGGGCCCAGATCTTTGGACTGGGGTGAATGTGTGACATTGATCCACATTCTGTCCATCATTGTTGTGTTTGCAGGTACCGCTCTAAGTGTACTGGGGATGCTCAGACGTGAGTCCCAGGCACTCCACACCACTGGAATCAAGCTAGCCGGGCTGATGAGAGGTGTTACCTCGAAACCGGGCCGGTCCTCGGATGCTTGTTTCCGTTCTGGGAAGGACATGGCTTTTGTAGTTCGGACTGGACTGTTCCCATGGGGCACAGGGTCAGCGCTGATTTGCATATCGCCATTGTCTAACCCAGGGTGGTGTGGAGTGGAAAAACGATGGATTTGGGCCCAGATCTTTGGACTGGGGTGAATGTGTGACATTGATCCACATTCTGTCCATCATTGTTGTGTTTGCAGGTACCGCTCTAAGTGTACTGGGGATGCTCAGACGTGAGTCCCAGGCACTCCACACCACTGGAATCAAGCTAGCCGGGCTGATGAGAGGTGTTACCTCGAAACCGGGCCGGTCCTCGGATGCTTGTTTCCGTTCTGGGAAGGACATGGCTTTTGTAGTTCGGACTGGACTGTTCCCATGGGGCACAGGGTCAGCGCTGATTTGCATATCGCCATTGTCTAACCCAGGGTGGTGTGGAGTGGAAAAACGATGGATTTGGGCCCAGATCTTTGGACTGGGGTGAATGTGTGACATTGATCCATATTCTGTCCATCATTGTTGTGTTTGCAGGTACCGCTCTAAGTGTACTGGGGATGCTCAGACGTGAGTCCCAGGCACTCCACACCACTGGAATCAAGCTAGCCGGGCTGATGAGAGGTGTTACCTCGAAACCGGGCCGGTCCTCGGATGCTTGTTTCCGTTCTGGGAAGGACATGGCTTTTGTAGTTCGGACTGGACTGTTCCCATGGGGCACAGGGTCAGCGCTGATTTGCATATCGCCATTGTCTAACCCAGGGTGGTGTGGAGTGGAAAAACGATGGATTTGGGCCCAGATCTTTGGACTGGGGTGAATGTGTGACATTGATCCACATTCTGTCCATCATTGTTGTGTTTGCAGGTACCGCTCTAAGTGTACTGGGGATGCTCAGACGTGAGTCCCAGGCACTCCACACCACTGGAATCAAGCTAGCCGGGCTGATGAGAGGTGTTACCTCGAAACCGGGCCGGTCCTCGGATGCTTGTTTCCGTTCTGGGAAGGACATGGCTTTTGTAGTTCGGACTGGACTGTTCCCATGGGGCACAGGGTCAGCGCTGATTTGCATATCGCCATTGTCTAACCCAGGGTGGTGTGGAGTGGAAAAACGATGGATTTGGCACAGATCTTTGGACTGGGGTGAATGTGTGACATTGATCCACATTCTGTCCATCATTGTTGTGTTTGCAGGTACCGCTCTAAGTGTACTGGGGATGCTCAGACATGAGTCCCAGGCACTCCACACCACTGGAATCAAGCTAGCCGGGCTGATGAGAGGTGTTACCTCGAAACCGGGCTGGTCCTCGGATGCTTGTTTCCGTTCTGGGAAGGACATGGCTTTTGTAGTTCGGACTGGACTGTTCCCATGGGGCACAGGGTCAGCGCTGATTTGCATATCGCCATTGTCTAACCCAGGGTGGTGTGGAGTGGAAAAACGATGGATTTGGGCCCAGATCTTTGGACTGGGGTGAATGTGTGACATTGATCCACATTCTGTCCATCATTGTTGTGTTTGCAGGTACCGCTCTAAGTGTACTGGGGATGCTCAGACGTGAGTCCCAGGCACTCCACACCACTGGAATCAAGCTAGCCGGGCTGATGAGAGGTGTTACCTCGAAACCGGGCCGGTCCTCGGATGCTTGTTTCCGTTCTGGGAAGGACATGGCTTTTGTAGTTTGGACTGGACTGTTCCCATGGGGCACAGGGTCAGCGCTGATTTGCATATCGCCATTGTCTAACCCAGGGTGGTGTGGAGTGGAAAAACGATGGATTTGGGCCCAGATCTTTGGACTGGGGTGAATGTGTGACATTGATCCACATTCTGTCCATCATTGTTGTGTTTGCAGGTACCTGACCTCTCTCTGCCCAACCTTTCAAAACTTTCCGTAACATGTCATTCTGCACAGGATCGAATCCCCAACACAGCTTTCCATAAAAAGACAAACCGGCCAGTTTACCCACTATGGTGGCATGTGATACACCACAGTCAATTAGAACCAAAACGAAACCCATGACTCTTCTTTCCTGGTCCACCCAGTCCATTTTTGATAAACTCCCGAAATGCCCTCAAAAGACACAAATTCACTCCAAGCCAGCCAATATATCCTCCTGGTGGACTCAGCTAAAGATTATTTGGGCACCCTAAATGCTCTTACGCCCCCAACTCCCAGATGTCCGCTGGGAACTAGTGTCTTGCACGCCTCTGCTCCCATGCCAAACTGCAAAAATGCTGCCACTGTGAATGAGACAGAGCATCAGCGATAGAGTTGTTGATCCCAGTTACATGTTTATCCTTAAAAACAATGTTCAGCTGTAAGCAAAACAACATGAATCTGCACAGCAAATGCAACACCCTCATGTCTTTCGCCTTCTGCTTGTTGACCAAATCTACCACAGTCATATTGGTCACATCGAACAGACCCGCCCTTTTCACAAATTCCTCTCTCCATACTGACAATGCCACCAGTAGTGAAAAGAACTCCAAAAAGGCAATACTCCACCCTTGGACCACCCAGGTCCCTGGCCAGCATCCATCCCAGAACAGACGAAAACCATGCCCACCTGCGGAAAAAAGGAAAAACTAGGAGACTAAAGAAATGTATCCTTGTTGCACCTCCCTTACACCTCCCCTTGAGAGGCTTAGGAATATGACACATTCCCAGGTTTACGGAACCTTGGAGCATATTTACAATGAAATGGTGTGGCAGCGCAAGCAATTTTGCTGCACCAAGCTGCGTAATTTAAAAAATGCAGGAATTAGCTTTATTGACAAGAATATGGGGTAACCCTGTGCTCTCCCTTAAGCCAGTGCACAAACAGCAGCTGTGTGCCAATGCAGGCACCATTGCACCATGGTGCACTGTTTGCAAGTGAAGTTTGAAGAAATGTCGGATAGACAATAGCAACTGTCACATATCAGAGGTACTTTGCTAAGCTTGCATTCCTACTGATGAAGGAAAAGATTTGAGACCATGTGGAGACACAATGAGGTTAGAGGGGAAAGACAGCCTCCTTGTTTCCACCTTTAATAGCATTTCTGCACCTAATGGGGATAAATAAATACATGAAAACCGAGTGCGCACAAAACTAGTTTGACAGATGAGTAATGCATTCCGTTAAAGTTTTAAAATATTATACAAGATTAAATATTAGGCCCCCTCTATTGGCAAGGCTGCAGCTCTATTCAAATAGTGGCTAGTCCCTTTCCACCACACAATGACCTTTATCAATAATACATGTCCTCATATAGAACTACAGTGAAATTAATGATGGCATTATTACTAGTAAGAATGCAATTTCCATTAAGCTCTCAACCACACATTTAGTACAGTGACAATATCAACTAGATGGATTTGGCACTTACTGCTCCTCACTTCAATCTAAGAAATGTTGACTCGTACAGCCGGGAGGCACAATAAGACCCTGAAGAAAATGCATGGGGATGAGTAGAAGGAGACGTGGATGCTAGAACAGTTCTAGAAGGAACAGCATAAGACAAATCATGGAAAGTAGATGTGCTTGAAAAACAAAACCATATCAAACACTTTTATTTTGCTGGTGGGACTGCTCTTGAACTGAAAGCAATAGCAGCAGTAGTGAAGGTAAGAATCAAGTTTTAAAACCCAGGAAGGACTTAAGGACAGTTTCAATAAACATTATCAAGGGTAAATATTAATAATCTGTAATTATCCTGAGGGCTTTAGAATGCAGAGAGATACAATTGGAACGCAGGGTAAAAGTAGCAACAGGGTGAAATATTAACAAAATCAAAATCAGTCAATGACAAAATGAAGCAGATGTTTGCATACCACTTAGACAGCTAAATCGCAAACTAAGTGCTAGAAATGGAGGTCTCTAGTTGGCAATGGTATACACCTTTGTCCAAATAGGGACCCTTGCTTCTAGTCAGGGAAGGGGGAGTACACTCCTGCATAACCCCTGCTCACCACCTTGGTAGCTTGTCACGAGCAGACAGGCATATCTCAGAGGCAGGTTGAAAAGCATTTGTGAACACATGCAGTAATACAGTGAAAAGACTACAAATGGACACCACAGCAGTTTAGAAAAATATGTAATCTTTACTATACTTAATACAAGACCAAACGACAAAAATCCACAATACAGTAATCCAAAATATTACATGAAAATTGTAGAATAGCTTAGTTCAATGTAGATGGTAAATGCAACAATTTACTCTCAAAGTACCTTGGATGCGTCACGCAATACAAACAGAAGGGTCGCAGGGAAGGAGAAGCGTTGGTTCCTTGCTTCAGGGAGGTGATGTGTCAGTTCCCTAATGCAGCGCAGGGGAGGTGATGCCTCAGTTCCTTACCGGAGAGGAGGTGACGCGTCAGTGTCTTACTGTGATCTGGTGCGATGCAATAAGATTGTGCCTCGATGCGATGGGACTGTCTGGTGCGATGCGACAAAATGGCGTCTTTGATGCGATGCGACAATGGGGATGCAATGCGTGCACGCCCGACGGCCGTGCAGCAAAATCGATGACCTTTGGAGCTGCGACAGGCCCTGCGACATGCTTCTCCGGTGATGCGGCGGCGGCACGCTTCTCCAGTGATGCGGCATGCTTCATCAGCGATGCGACGGTGAACAGCTGCGGGACGCTACTTCGGCATTGTGACAGCAACGGCTGCAGCGGCGACACGCTTCTCCTCATTGCGTTGCACTTCCAGCGACATGCAGTCTCTCGGAGGGCCCAAACAACAGCAGGCACCTCACTGCAGGTCAGAATTCTCAGCAAGGAAATTCAGGGGAAGATGGTGGTGAAGTCTTTGTGTCCCTGAGACTTCAGACAGGAGGCAAGCTCAGTTCAAGCCCTTCAAGATCTTCCTCAAGATGACAAAGCAAACAGCAACATCCTTTTCTCCTTTCCTTGGCAACAAGTAACCACTGCAGGCCAACCCCAGACAGCAAACAGGGCATGGGCAGTAATCCTCCTTCAGCTTCTCTGGTTTCTTCTCCTTGGCAAGGTGATCTGAAGTTCTGGGGTCTGGGTCCCCCTTTTTATACACACAAATCCTTTGTCTCTGAAGGCAGAGAGTGTCTGTACCGAGTCCAAACCAGTTCTGGGTGCATTCTGGCAGTGCCAACTTCTTCCTATGTCAGTGTGGGTCAGGGTCATCAGATGCACAACAGGAGGTGGAGCCAGCATTGTGGAAGGCAGGCACCTCCCTATTCAGGCCCAGGTGCTACTCCTCCCATCACTCCCAATGTAGATAGGTCTATTCAGCCTAGTGCTGACTCACACTGTCTCCTGGAGCCACCCTAGCCCTGTCACTCACAAACCAGACATGCAATACACAACTTAGCAGAGGCAGGCTGGTTGGTTAGGCAAGAAAATACCTACTTTCTAAAAGTGGTATTTTCAAACACTATGGGGTCGATTCCGATCTGGTAAAAAGCGATCCGAATCGTCGTACGGAGCGTTTTTCCCCGTACGAATCGTACCAATAAACGTCCCCTACGTACGACGAAGTACGATTCGTACCAGGAGCCGTACTCCATACGAGTCGTACAAGACACCGTACGACTCTAATCTCCGTACGATTCCCCCTCGGAACCCGCTGTACGCGACATCTGTAAGGTTCGCGGGTGGTTTTTACGACCCAGCAAGTACGATACGTGTCGGGTACGCACCGTACGACCCTTTTTCTACGGCAGCTGAAAACAGCCGTAAAAGCAGAGTTCGCGCCAAAACAGGTACGTAATGGCCCCCCCAGGTACGGTGCGTACCCCCCATGATCGCAGGGGTACGCACCGTACCCCTGCAATCATGGGGTGTATGAGCCGTACCCCCAGTGTACGATCTGTGTACGAGCCGTACCCCCATTGTACGGACGGTGTACCAGCCGTACCCCCATTGTACGATCGGTGTACGAGCCGTACCCCCATTGTACGATCGGTGTGCGAGCTGTACCCCATGTACGATCAGTGTACGAGCCGTACCCCCATTGTACGATCGGTGTACGAGCTGTACCCCATGTACGATCAGTGTAAGAACTGGGGTGGCAGAGTGAGCTAAAGAACGGTGATGGATTAAACCCAGATCTGTTGACTGGGTATGAGTGTTTGATTGGTTCAGATGCTCCGTCCATCACCACCCCCTTTTGTACCACTTTGTTCGCCATAAGTTGGCAGGGTATGCTCAGACGTGAGTCCCTTGCTCACTTTGCCACTGGATTCAAGCAAGCCGGGCTGAAGACGGCTGAAATGGCAGAACTGGTCCTCGGAAGCTTGTTTCCGGTCCAGGGAAGGCATGGCTTGGCAGTTCGGGCTGGACTGTTCCCATGAGGCGCAGGGTCAGACTGATTTGCATATGGCCATGTCTGAATTGGGATGGCAGAGTGGGCTAAAGAACGGTGATGGATTAAACCCAGATCTGTTGATTGGGTGTGAGTGTTTGATTGGTTCAGATGCTCCGTTCATCACCACCCCCTTTTGTACCATTCCAAATACTGTGAGCAAGGATTACCACAAATCCATTTTGGACCTGTACATGAGAAAGGATATAATAGAATGCCTTTACAAAACAATTTGTCTCAATAGGAGCAAGGACAATGTCTTGACTTTTGGTCAGTTCCTGTATATTAGTTGGAATTGAACTAGGAAAGAAACTACTTCGAGTTCTCAGACAGACTTTGTAGTAAATCACATGTGGTTAATCAAGAAATTTTAAAAAGGGTGCAAACATGCTTTGTCTACTCCATTTGTGCTCTGACCTGGAGAAAAGACAAGAAATCAAGGCTGGTCATTGGTATATTTTAACACGTATACTTTTATATCTAATGCTATGAAGAAAAGGATTACACAAAATGTGCAACGTTTTGAGACTTTGGCGCAGCGTCTTCAATGTTTAGATGGAGACATAATTTGAACGATCAATTGACCTGTGCATATAGAAAGAACATTATCTCTAATAGCTTATTGGGGTCTATGAAAATTGAAAGACCACTCTTTGTGTCATTTGACAGGTAGCCCAATTGAATTCTGACATGGCATACCAGTAGTAGATATACAGACATGACCACACCGGAGGCAAAACAAGCAGTCACCCAGCACTGGCCAGTTATAAGATGCCAAACACAGAATTTTCCATGGTCAGCTTTTACATAAATAAAAACAATTCTGAGAATGACAAGTTGTGAATCGCTGTGCTTAACTTTGTTTAGACAAGAGCGTAGGTAATCTAGAGGGGTTGAAAAACAAAGACTTATACAGGTCCTCTGATCAATTGAGTAGCACATGGGTTGAACTAACAACAATAAACAATTGTGCTTTAATTTAAATCTGGTTATCGTCTTGGTTGCTCTATCATTACAATGTATTAAGATTGGAAATTGATCAGGGGTACTACGCCCAAGTCCCCTTGTCTGTCATCCCCTTTATCACTAATGAGGTGTAATCCACTTCCTGAAGCATAAAAAAAGGAGAAGAAGAATGCTGGTAATATTGCCCCTCCCATTATGGCTGCAGTCTATATAGTCAATGCCTAGCATTCCTCCTGTTCTCTTTTTCCATTCTCACTGAGACAAGAGTTGCAAGAATGTTGCTCGTGCTGGGCTCAGGTTGGTTTTGTAATGGCGACTTCTGCTGGCCTAGAGTCATGTTACTTTGATAGATTCCAACTCTTGCTGATCTCCAAGTGCTTCTTCAGTGGTTTTCCCTACTTCCCTGGCATTTGGGGAGAAAGCTCACTGGAAGTTGGAATGCAGTAAATCAAGTGCTGCTCAGTGTCGTCTTATCATTCTTAAATTCATTGTTACGCTGCCGAAAATTAGGCTTGGTTTGCAATGGATTCAATTCCTGGTTGTTGGTCATGTTGGCTTGTGCATGCACATTTGCTTCTCTTGTCTCTTGGGTGGGTCTGATGGGACAGTTAAAGGAGCACAGCCATGATGGTAGGTCCGCATAATGATTTGCACATTCAGTTTCAAAAGCTGATGGTTATCCTTTTGCTTTAGAGAGTGGGAGGATGAATGGCTAAGGTGATCCTTTATTAAAATGGTTCAAATGAAGTAAGTTAAAAGCTCAATTCCAGATAAATCTCTGGATTTGTTGTCTGATGTGTCCTCTGATTCAGATGAGATGGAACATGTCGTAAAAGAGCAAACGGGAAATGACATATTCAATAAATTGTTGCCAGAGAGTTTGTCCCAAGTTAAGGCTAATGTGAGGTTTCAGGAGGAGAAGGATCTTGGGCCATCTCAGATGGAATTTCCTGTACATACTTTTAGGGAGGTATTGAAGAGGGAGTGGAAAGATTATTTTAAAATCATTCTGTCTAATTTTGTGGATAAACCTCACCTTCTGGTCAATATGCAAAAACCTTTGCAGGATAATATTCCCATTGATTCTGTGGTGGCCAGTCTGTGGGCAGAACCTTCATAGCTGAATAGTCTATTACCAAGGATCAATCTGATAGTAAAATGATTCTGCTCCTAAAAATGTTTATTCTGGTGAGCATCTGGGGCTTTGAGATGGCATTTATGGAACGTATGCATCATAATCTCTGATTTCTGAACTGCCCTATGCTGGAGAATATTAAGAGGCAAAAGAGTATATGTGAGACATTTATTTTCATGTTGTAAGAGTCACTGCTTTGTAGGGTCTTCTGTTCCTGCAAGGCAAATGTGGTTCCTAAAAATTCAACACAGAAGGCTTTGGCATTGAGAATGACCTTTGAAGGATTTAATTTTGGGGCTGAGTTGGGAAGTAGCACTCCTATTTTAAGGTGGGTTCCTATGGTTCTACCTCTCAAAAGAGGTATTCTGTTTGTCTGCCCTCTCAGACACCGTAAGCAGCAGAGCAAATGTAAATCAAAGAATGATGATGATAAGAAATCTAAGTCCTGAATAAACAGAGGTCCAAACTGTAAGTGAAATCAGGCAGGATTTGTCATTTTCTACTGGATTGGGAGTTATCTACCCCAGACAAATGAGTTCTTCAAACTGGCAAGAAATGTTAGGGGACAGAGTTCTCGAACCTCCCCTTGGAGTCTGGGGTGAGGTTGACTCCGTGACCATCCAACGCAGAGAAAAGGCTGGTTCATTCTCAGAAGAAAGTGTCTTTTCTTCTGAAGAAGATGATTCCAGTAGTACCTCCAAGGAGAGAGAGGCAGGGAGTTGTATTTGATAATTCTCCCAGTGAAGTAAACAATAGGGGCTTCTGGTTGGCATTGGACTTGAATTGCAACACCAAGTGTTACAAAATGCTCCCCTTTATGATGGAGACGTTGGAGAGAGTAATTCCTCGGGTGACCAGCTCACTTCATGAGCACCTTGAGTACCTTGGGCTTGCAATTATACACTATAGTTTTCAGTATTGTATACTTCCCTTTGACCCCCTGTCTGAGATACACCTTGCAGGTACATTACCATGTACGAGTATTTCTCGGTCATCCGCAATATCTATGCTTCTGTGTGCAGTGGAATCACTTTCAAGTCACAGTCCTGCCATCCACCCACAACACAGATGATTGTGAATTTTCAAAAGCAGGTATTATTCTGGTAGCCTTACTTTATCTCCATGGAATAAAAATGTATCCTTATTTAGGTGATTTGCTCCTTCATTCTCCATCAAGAAATCAACTACTTCAGGAGATGGTAGTCATTTGCAGCTGTATCCAAGCCCACGGTTTTCTGCTAAGTACTGCAAAGTGCAAAATGATTCCTTTAATGGATATGATATTTATAGGATGTAGATATCGCATGGATCTAAACAAGGTGTTCCTTCTGAAGCCACAGGCAGTGGCACTGACGGAGCGGATTTAGACATCATAGCGTACGGTGAGACAGTGGTGGCTAAAGCTCCAGGGGCATATCTGTATCCTCTGTGGGCTTGTTTTCACTCCTTTTGTGGTCCCAAGTTGGATGACTTCAAGTTCCTAGTGCCTGTTACTCAGGGAATCAGGAAGAAACTGGAATGGTGTCTTCTCCCAGGGCCTCTGTCCAAGGGTGCGTGTATTCAACTAGAGCTTACAAAGGTCAGACAACAGATGCAATTGCATTTGGTTGAGGAGTGATGTTGTTGTTGATGACTTTTTAGACCAGATGGTCATTACTAGAAAGCCATTGTTCATCCAACTGGCGAGAGCTAATGGCAGTTTTTAGAGCTGTTGTGCATTTCCAACTATGACTTGTGGCTTTGTTCCTGGTGGTCAGATCCAACAATAAGGTGATGGCAGCTTATTTGAACAACCAGTGAGGGACCAGATGCAAGTCCGTAAATTTGGTGTCTCTAAAGTTGTTACAAAGGTCAGTTTACACCTGTAATTTTTAGTGGTAGTTCGCATAGATAATGTTTTGGCAAACTCTCTCAGTTGAGCCTTTCTCTCTTCTTAGGGGATGCTTTTGTCCAAGCCAATCTTGCTCCAATCTTGCTTCAAAGCACAATACACTGTTTCTGAGGGTCTGTTTGAGGAACGCCCCTGAGGGAGAGTGTAGATGCATTAACGTCGCCAAGGCCTAATCCCCTCCTCTATGCATTCCCTCCATACCCTTAATTACCAAATGTCTTCCCAGACTCCTGTCAGAGAGCATGGAAATTGTAGTGGTGGTTCAAATCTGGCCTATTATATCTTGGTTTCCAGACTGAGACATTTAGTAGTGCAGGAACATTGGCTCGTTCTAATCAATCCCTCCCTGTTGAGATTCCCGAAAATCTCTCCTTCCCAGAAGCTACAGCTCTCGGCATGGTGGTTGACAGGAGGGGTTCCAAAGTAAAGGGTTGCCCAGTCATTTAGCATTAACTATTCAACAATCATGTAAGCCTTTTGCTTTGAAATCATATGAGAAACATTGGGAAAGCACACTTCATGGTCTCTCTCCTAGAGTATGTAATCGTCATGAGGTTTTACCATTTTTATGGAGTGATAAGGATAACATCTCTCTGTGTTCATCTTGCGCTTTCAGTGGGTAGCAATCTGAGTATTTAGGACTACTTAGGGAAATCTGCTTAAAAATGAGTATTTGGGGGCAGATTTACAAGCCCCTTGCGCCACGTTTACGCCGCTGTTGAGTCACGCAAGGCGGCGTAAATGTGGCGCATCCCTACGAGGCATTTACAACGTGACGCATCTATGGAGATGCGTCACGGTGTAAGGCCCTGCGCCACATGAAACCTGCGTCAGGTTTCATGTAGGCGTTCTGGTGCGGGGGGGCGTTCCGTCGCAGGAACGCCCCTGAAAAGTGACTCAGTGAAATCTACAAGATTTCACTGAGTCACTTTCCCAACGCTAATGCGTCAAAACCCTGCGCCTGCTTGAAGCAGGCGTAAGGCTTGACGCACCAAATTAAAGATAGGGCAAGTTGGAAAAGTGCTGGAGTTGCGTGCCGCACGCAACACAACTTCAGCACTGCGCCAACTTTACGCCCAAGATGCGACACGCATCTGTTCATTCCTGCGCCATGGTGCGCCGCATTGTAAATGCGGTACAAAAGGGGGTGGTGATGGACGGAGCATCTGAACCAATGAAACACTCACACCCAGTCAAAAGATCTGGGTTTGATCCATCACCGTTCTTTAGCCCACTCTGCCACCCCAGTTCAGACATAGCTATATGCAAATCAGTCTGACCCTGTGTCTCATGGGAACAGTCCAGCCCGAACTGCCAAGCAATGCCTTCCCTGGACCCGAAACAAACTTCCGAGGACCGGTTTTTGGCATTCTAGCCGTCTTCAGCCCGGCTTGCTTGAATCCAGTGGCAAAGTGAGCAAGGGACTCACGTCTGAGCATACCCTGCCACACTTATGGCGGCCAAATCGGTGCAAAAGGGGGTGGTGATGGACGGAGCATCTGAACCAATCAAACACTCACACCCAGTCAAAAGATCTGGGTTTGATCCATCACCGTTCTTTAGCCCACTCTGCCACCCCAGTTCAGACATGGCTATATGCAAATCAGTCTGACCCTGTGCCTCATGGGAACAGTCCAGCCCGAACTGCCAAGCAATGCCTTCCCTGGACCGGAAACAAGCTTCCGAGGACCGGTTTCTGGCATTCCAGCCGTCTTCAGCCCGGCTTGCTTGAATCCAGTGGCAAAGTGAGCAAGGGACTCACGTCTGAGCATACCCTGCAACACTTATGGTGGCCAAAGCGGTACAAAAGGGGGTGGTGATGGACGGAGCATCTGAACCAATCAAACACTCTCACCCAGTCAAAAGATCTGGGTTTGATCCATCACCGTTCTTTAGCCCACTCTGCCACTCAAGTTCAGACATGGCTATATGCAAATCATTCTGACCCTGTGCCTCATGGGAACAGTCCAGCCCGAACTGCCAAGCAATGCCTTCCCTGGACCGGAAACAAGCTTCCGAGGACCGGTTTCTGGCATTCCAGCCGTCTTCAGCCCGGCTAGCTTGAATCCAGTGGCTAAGTGAGCATGGGACTCACGTCTGAGCATACCCTGCCACACTTATGGCGGCCAAAGCGGTACAAAAGGGGGTGGTGATGGACGGAGCATCTGAACCAATCAAACACTCACACCCAGTCAAAAGATCTGGGTTTGATCCATCACCGTTCTTTAGCCCACTCTGCCACCCCAGTTCAGACATGGCTATATGCAAATCAGTTTGACCCTGTGCCTCATGGGAACAGTCCAGCCTGAACTGCCAAGCAATGCCTTCCCTGGACCGGAAATAAGCTTCCGAGGACCGGTTTCTGGCATTCCAGCCATCTTCAGCCCGGCTTGCTTGAATCCAGTGGCAAAGTGAGCAAGGGACTCACGTCTGAGCATACCCTGCCACACTTATGGCGGCCAAAGTGGTACAAAAGGTGGTGGTGATGGACGGAGCATCTGAACCAATCAAACACTCACACCCAGTCAAAAGATCTGGGTTTGATCCATCACCGTTCTTTAGCCCACTCTGCCACCCCAGTTCAGACATGGCTATATGCAAATCAGTCTGACCCTGTGCCTCATGGGAACAGTCCAGCCCGAACTGCCAAGCAATGCCTTCCCTAGACCGGAAACAAGCTTCTGAGGACCGGTTTCTGGCATTCCAGCCGTCTTCAGCCCGGCTTGCTTGAATCCAGTGGCAAAGTGAGCAAGGGACTCACGTCTGAGCATGCTCTGCCACACTTATGGCGGCCAAAGCGGTGCAAAAGGGGGTGGTGATGGACGGAGCATCTGAACCAATGAAACACTCACACCCAGTCAAAAGATCTGGGTTTGATCCATCCCCGTTCTTTAGCCCACTCTGCCACCCCAGTTCAGACATGGCTATATGCAAATCAGTCTGACCCTGTGCCTCATGGGAACAGTGCAGCCCGAACTGCCAAGCAATGCCTTCCCTGGACCGGAAACAAGCTTCCGAGGACCGGTTTCTGGCATTCCAGCTGCCTTCAGCCCGGCTTGCTTGAATCCAGTGGCAAAGTGAGCAAGGGACTCACGTCTGAGCATACCCTGCCACACTTATGATTGATTCAGATGCTCCGTCCATCACCACCCCCTTTTGTACCGCATTGTAAATGCGGCGCATCATGGGTGGTGCAAGGATGAACTTGCGTGCCGAATCTTTCCTGGCGCATCTCTGCCGATTTGCAGAGATGCGTCAGGCAACGTAAATCTGCCTCTTGGTATCTTGTTTATTAAAGTATATTTTCCTTTTCAAAATTAGTGGTTATACCTTTGTATGGTTTTCTATTCATTCTGAAAGCTTTATTTCCCTACCGTTTTGATCCTCTGTATTTATTGGATATTACTTGTTTAACTTTAAAGGTTGTTTTTTAGTGGTGATAACCTCTACCAGGGTAATTGAAGAGCTGGGAGCTCTCCTGCTAAGACAACCTTGTTTTTTTAATTTTTTGGATTTTCGTGTTTCAGAAATTGGATCTATCCTTTGCTCCCAAGGTGACATCCTCTTTTCACATGAATCGAGAGGATGTTCTTTCAGCACTTGGGGTTGACTTAGATTCTTCCCTAGAATGTAAGTGGCACCTGTTAGATGTCAAGAGAGCTCTTCAGGTCTATTTGGAAAGTTTTACACCCTGAAGAAAATCAAACTCTTTGTTAATTCCTTTTAGTTTATCTATCGACGGTTAGAAAGCATTGCTAATATCCATTATTAAATGGATACGGCAGCTACTATATTTCTCTTACTCCTTCTCTTGAACTCCTCCTCCAAAAGGGGGTTACAGGATCATTCTTTGTTGGGAATATCTGCTTCTTTGGCTAAGTTGAAAGGTGTATCATCTCCAAAATGTGTATGAGATGTTAGGCATGATAGTTCCGAAGAAATGCTTGGTATGAATTGCCTATATAGGCCCCAACCTCATAAGGAATGGTAATATTACTACCATTCTTAATTTTCCAGTGTCAAGAGGTGGACTCCACCTTATTACTGATCAACGGAAGCAAGACAATTGGACAAGAGGTAATGAAGATTACTGATAAGTAATTAGACATTAACTTTAATGATGCATGCCTACACATTGGCATATAATTTTCACCTTTTGTTTTTCTTTCACAGGTTTTAAAGTTATTTATTGCAAGTGTTTTATTGCAATTTTATCCTTACAACTTGCTGTTCAATAAATATGACAACGCAAATACAATTACCACTCCATTATTTATAACAATATAGCAGTACATGGCTTTATCTATGAGAATGAAACTTATGAAATACAATCTATCTCACTAGTAGCATAGAAAACATTCACCACAAATGCCCCTATTCAAGAAAACTGTTATCTCTGTTGGAAGACACTGAAATTGGAATTAAGGATTCCAACTGGTATGTTAACATGAGACAAAAGGGATTAGAGCAGAAGCAACCTGAACATCTGTCCCGTAGAGAAACTCAGAAGAAACCAGAGCAAGCGGAGGCAGCAAAAAGGGTTTTTACGGACATAATAACTATTAGTTTGGACAAAACTTCAAATTAAAACCCCAAAAGTAAAATGGGGGAAGGAAAGAGTGAACTACATGGGGTTATACTTAAGCCTTTGGGGGAGACTAATCCTGAGGCAATTAAACTCCGGCACAACGTAACTTCCAACAATTCTCACTTGGCTGATAGAAGAGATGGACAACTAAGCATCTTTCAGCCATCGTATAAATCAAAGGGCAGACATGACATCATAAATAGAGGTAACCTATTAAGGCTCCTACAACATATTCCATCATTGTCTAGCATAACAAGCGCAGACATGGAGAGTGTTCACTTTGAATCAAGGAAAATACGGTAGTGACCTGGGTAAACCATTATATTGCAGAAGCCATGCTCTTGGAAACAGAAACTTTCAAAAATTGGGGTATAGCAGTTATGACACCAGAGCAGGAGAAATAACCACAAATCTTACTGGAATCATCAACTGATCTACAGAAAGTAGAGCAAAACACGTGCAGCATACTGAAAGGCACTTTGAACAAAAAATCAGAAGATAATTTTAGTAACCTAAGTATCATTGTAAACACCCAGGGGAAGCGACCGTACAAAGAATAATACAAGAAGAAGCACCTCAAAAAACTCCATGGAGGGAGAATCATAATAGGAATTACAATGACACTCAGAGTGCCACTCGTCATACCTGACGCTAAAGAGTACAAAGCAGACTTTTCAGGGGTCCGTAATTCCATATTCAGAACAAACTTGCCAAAAGAGGGAAACACTAGTAAACCACGTCAAAAAACATACCAAAGTCTCATACTTGTCTCCTGGAATGTGGCTGGCTTACAAAAAACGCTCAGACAAGTGACAGCAAAAAATTAATTGCTAGAGTGGGATATTGTATGCCTACAAGAAACCTGGGCAACCAAACTGATACACTTGGAAGGGTATGCGGGCTTCCACCAACTGGACCATCAGGTGGAACCTAGGTCTATGTCAAACACACAAAACAATTTACTGTCAGGAATATTAACACCAATTCGAATATGTTACAAGCACTGCTAATAGAAGGAAAAAGTGTCAATGAAAACCGCCTCTTTTCTTTTAATCAATGTGTATTTAAATACACCAGACCAATGGAAATTAAAGGTTACACAATATGTGATTACAACATTGCAGGAAATCCTATCCATATATCGGTCTCTGGCGAAACTGCTGGTGGGTGACTTTAATTTGCACCATTTAGGAATAAAACAGTATGAAAGGAATCACCTAACCGGCGCTAAGAGAATTTTCACTAACTTTTTACTAGAATACAAATTAACCTCAGCTGAGCAATTACAAAAAATGCTGGACCTAAACAACCAAAGGAGAACCACATTTAAGAACAGCTCCACAATTGATTATATTTTGCTATGCGAACAGCTAGCCCCCAAAATTGAAGATTTCGAAATAAAAACAGATAATACAAGCGACCATCCATCACTCCTGGTTGAACTTAATGCCACTATCAAAGAACGGGAAAGAACAATAAAGGTTTTTCAATCTACAGACGCCGAAGAACACGCCCTGGTGAGGCGAATAAAATGGAACACACATCAGGTGACGGCTCTAAAATATTGGAAAGAAAAACAAGAACAAACAGGTAACAACACAGGCGCAGGGCCCAATAGGGAAAATTGGACAAAGTGGACAAACAATCTTAAAATATGCCTGAACACAGCTGAGCCCAATTCTAAGGGGAAGAAGCCCTCACAACCCATGGACAATAATAATCAATTGGCAGACATAAATCGCAATTTAAGAAAGGCAAAAAGAGCATATAAGATCGCTGGCTCGAAAAACACATGGGACAAGTACAAAAAACTCCACAAAGAACAGAAACAACTGCTCTGGACAATCAAGCAAAACAGGCTTAAAGAAGGTTGGATTAAAATCCATCAATTACCAAAACCCTATAAACAACGACAACTCTGGCAATATGTAGCAAAGCTGGATAACATAAGAGTAGTCCGGAGTAATGCCGTTCACCCAGATGCATGGGAGAGGCACGTAGACGCAACATACGCGGACAAGGAAGAAAGTACTAAATGTGGAAGCGCCATAATACACACAGAGTTCACTAACAACAATGCAGAATCCGTAAACTCCACAAACATAGCCATGCGTAAAGACCAGGACGTAAGGGTGGTGGAAATAGTGATAAAAAAGATAAGGAACGACGGGGCACCAGGACCCACTGGTCTCCCGGCTGCGATGTTCAAGGAAGACATACATTATTGAAGGAAAGTCCTATCCGGCCTATTTACCAAATGCCAACTACACGGGAAGGTGCCAGACTCGTAGCGTGGGTCAATCGTACAACCCATATTCAAGAAGGGCGACAATACAGAGCCAAAAAACTATAGTTTAATAGCCCTGCTGGATATCGAAGGGAAAGCCTATGCAAATACCCTGCTGACAGAATTAACCAGATGGGTCGAAGAAAATTATATTCTACATTTCGATCAAACAGGGTTTCGCAAAGGCTGTTCGACTATTGACAACATTACCGCAATATCCTATTTGAGTCAGCAAGCCAATGGCAGGGAAAACAAACCAGTATATGTTTGTTTCATAGACTATTCAGCAGCGTTCGATGGAGTACCAAGTGACAAGCTTTGGTCCAAATTGCGTAACTGGCAAATTCCTTCTGACCTCCTTAATGCTATTATATCTCTATATTGCAATACTTGGATCAGATTTAAACTGGTAAACAACATCACAACAAACAAGTGCTTTACAAATCGGGGCTTAAAACAGGGTTACGTACTAGCCCCAACCCTTTTTAATTTATATACTGCAGACCTGGGCAAGACAATACAAAGTGCAAATCTAGCAGTCCCAAAAATTGGGGGCAGCAAAATTCAAATCCTACAATAACCGGATGACATTGTGGTGATGGATGGACCACAAGAAAAAAGATTTACAAAAGGCCCTTAATGCTCTAAACAAATACAATCTGAACAATGAATTAAAGATAAACGCAGAAAAGACCAAAGTTGTGATCTTTGGGAATTTCAAAAGAAAAACATTACTAAAATGGCATGTGGGAATGGAGTCAGTAATGGTCTCAAAGTTCTACAACTACCTTGGGTGTTGGTTGAGCGATGCAGGAAAAGCTAATATGCACTTACATAAAATGGAATCCAAGGTAGAATCAACAATATACGCCTTGTGCAAACTACAAGAGAAAATGCAGAGCCCCACTACCACTCCAATTAGAAAGGGATTACAAGCAAAAATAAGGGCAGTGGCGGGATACGCCCACCAGGCCTTCCCAGGCAAAATGAGCACAATGATGGATAAAGCACAGTGCCATGCATATGAACGTGTTTTCAAACTACCGAAATACACACGCAACAGCGGGATTCACCTAAAATTTGGCCTGGTGCACCAGAGCAAAGAATGCCTATGAGCGCATGCAAAATATTACTTTTCTGTACTTAGAGCGCCGGAAGGGAGCTTGAAGAGCAGGCTAAAACCCATTTATGATGGTTCACCCAATCCAGGGCAGGTGTATCTGCAGGAAGCTGTAGAAATTTTGGGCCTGGCAATACAAAACTGGAGCCAGGAAGGCATATCTTATCCAATGGTTAAAAAGACAATAAATAAACATTGCTATTAATTGTCAAGAGAAAGTCATTTAATAAACCTGGAAAAAGGAAGATATCAATCTGGGGTGATGGCAACCTACAATGAACATAAATTTCAGCCCTATCCTGATCAAGCACTTGGGAGAAAGGCCTTAAAAAACATTCAGTGGGCTAGACTGGTATCGCTCCCAATAAAGAGATAAATCCAGGCAGGAAAACCTTGGAAAATAAAACTCAATGTAGATTAATGCGATTCTGAAACAGAATCATTGCCACATTTGATGTGCTGTTGCATTGGCCTCTTACAATCCCCGCGGAAGCTACTAAAACCTATATGGTTACGTAAAGGTGTTTGAAAAGAAGCAGTTACAGCCATATTGGCTTGCACATTAACTACGGACCTGGCCAAAATTGGGAGATATATGCAGGAAGTTCGCTCTAGACTTGAGGAAGCTGATGAATCAGACAATTTCACAAAAAGACTCTCGAGGCCCCCCTCCCAACATCAACAAAGCCCCGGGGGGTGGTGATCCCAGGGCTGGGGGGTCCGTCACGGACAACCCTATATTAAATATTACAGCCCCGGGGAGGTCACGGTACGCGGGGCGAGTGGGGGGGCAAAGAGCCCCCCCACACGATTTATTATTATTATTTTTTTAAAGGAAGCCCCGGGGGTGGCAGTCCCCGGGGCTGAGGGGGGGCAAACAGCCCACCGCAAACATATACAATAAACCCCGGGCGATGGGTCCCAGGGGGTTCTAAAAAATTAGTAATAGAGGCTATTTTTTTACGATAGATTTACTGCACGCGTACAGTGAGAATTACATAAGTCGTCCCAGAAGCGTACAAAACTAAATTTAAAAAAAACTGAACATTGGGGATCATTGTAAACCCCCTAACTAACCTAAGGGAGTCAGGAACTCCTATAGCAAACAGCAAACATTTCCTGTCAATCTACACATTCAATCCACACACATATACAAATAAATTACAAATTACATGTATTCATACAATAATTTAAAATGAAACACACTTTTAAATTGCTTGAACTTTTGAACCCTTTCCAACTGACAACACTTTCAACCCTTCCCCATTCCACATTCTGCCAGTTACCATAGGAACAATTCAAGGAACACCTAAGCGACAACACAGGTGAAAAGTTCATCATACATTGTTGCAAATCAAAACAGCAAGTGTGCTTGACTTGTCTACATACCAACTTATCCTAAGTAATGTTCTTTTCTATCACTTTTTCTTAACCAATAAATAACAGGCTTTTAAAAAACAGAAAATTGCACCCTACTTTTGTAGCTAGTAATATTTCAAACAACCAATCACTTCTTTGCTTTTTTTCAAAACTACACTTATCCACCATTTTAGAAAACAAAAAAACTTCAAACTACCCTTTCATTTACAGAGTCCATCTGAGTGCATCAAGACCTCTCTTCAAGATGCTTACAGTGTGGATTGTGGGACACAGCTATATTTTCTGGAGTGAAAGGTACCCATAACAGAAAGAAATTCACAAAGACTTAGGTTTACCAAATGTGGACATTAAATGGATTGGACAAAGAGGTTTAAAGTGGCATCAGTTGATGCCATTGGTGAAATCCTTTATGCATCTCCAACACCCTGACCTCATAATAGTGCACTGTGGTGGCAATGACATAGGCACTTTGACTGGGGTAGGACTGGAAATGTTTATGAAGAACACCTTTACAGAACTGATGTCACTTTTCCCCCAAACTGCCTTTGTCTATTCTAATATATGTCAAAGGCGGAAATGGAACTGGTCCAATCAATTTTGTCCACAAATTGAGAAAGCTAGGAAGCATGTGAATAAATCTGTTTCTGCTTTTCTCAAAGACTAAAGAATGGGGTCCATTTACCATAAAAATCTGCACTTCAATATGCATGACATCTATAGGAGAGTTGGTGTACATTTTACAGATGAGGGGAACAGAGTCTTCCGCTTGAACCTTAGACTCTGCATCGGTACTTTCTTGTAGGTACTAAAATCTACCAATAAACACAAGGGCTCTTTTTAGAGCCACCAAACATCTAAACAAATACACTTCATAAATATCAAAAAATATTTTACTTTTTCTTGCTTAGGTAAGCTTACGGGACGACTTACGGACTTCGCACCGTACGCGCACGGTAAATCTATCGTAACAAAAAAATAGCGTCTATTACAAATTTTTTATAATCCCCCCGGGGACCCCATCCCCCGGGGCTAATAAAAAACGTTGGGTACTGTGGGGGGAGCCCAAATGCCCCCATGGTCCCAGCTGGCTCCCCACGTCCTCTGGGAGCCGGCATTGCTTTTCGTCAGAGAGACCAGCTAACATGCTGGTCTCTCTGATGAAAAGCAGTTTGCTGTGGTAGGGTGGGAGCCGCGAGGCTCTGCCCTACCACAGCAAACAGCAGTGTCCCGGGAATGGGCACCCCGGGACACAGCAGGAGCCGGCCCTGGGGTTGGCGGTCCCGAGGGCCATCGAGGGCTCCAGGAGGGGAGCGTGCGGCCCTCCTCCCAACATCAACAAAGCCCTGGGGGGTGGTGGTCCCCGGAGCTGGGGGGTCCATTACGGACCCCCCTATTTCACATATAAGTGCCCCGGGGAGGTGGCGGTCCCCGGGGCATGTGGGGGGAGGCTGACCCCCCCACAAGTTGTTTTTTTAATTAAGAAACGAAGCCCCGGGCGGTGGAGGTCCCCAGGGCTGCGGGGGGACTCTATGTCCCCCACAATCACAATTACTTTGCCCCGGGGGGTGGCGGACCCTGGGGCAGTGTGGGGGAGATTGGGACCCCCCACACACTTTTTAAGACATTTTGCCCCCGGGATTTGGTCACCCCAGGGGCTAATTTATAAAAAAAAAATGGGGGGCCTGGGGGTCCTTGTGGGACCCCCTGAGCAGGCCTAGGGGGTCAGGGTATGTCTACCCTGCCCCCTTTGCGTGTTTTACGCATTTGTTTTCAGCTTCCGTGAGCCTCAGTTCTACCGAGGCACAAGATGGCTGCCAACACTTCCTGGTTTGGAATGTTGACAGACAGTTGACATCCAATTAGCATGCAGCTCGTGCTCGGGAAGGTAGGCGTACTGTAAGCGTACTGTACAGAGTACAATACAGAGTACGGTAAGCTTCTATAGAGATACCTATGATTTTACTTATGATTTTCTCAGGAACTGCTGAACAGATTTTCACCATTCAACAAAAAGCGTGATCTGCGAACAGAACTCTACCTTTTTGCCAAATTTGGTGTAATTCCGTTCAGCCGTTCGAGCTGTAGCCCTGGCTAAAGGTCTTATGGAAAATTGCATGGGGAAAACATGTTTTGGGACCCCCTTTTTTCTCGACCCCCGCTTCACGAATCCCCCCCAAACTTTCAGGGAAGGAGCAGAGTGGAGCAGGCCATTTTCCTGGAGAAAGTCACAAAGATTTGTCCTCCGGCGCCAAAATTATTCCAAATAGAATGTTGTGGATTTCCTTTGAAAACTTGTTTTTTAACTATAACTACCTACTGGCGACCGGCAGTATGTAATATATATATATATATATATATATATATTACCTACTGGCGGTCGCCAGGATTTTTTCTCTATGGGATTTTTGAAAATTCTATGTCTAATAACTTTGGCGTTTGTGGACGGAATTGGCTGAAATTTTCAGGAAAATGGAACAATTTGTTTCTGAGCAGCCCCATAAAATATGGGGGGGTTTCGTCAAGGGGGGGCCGAGAAAAAAGGGGGGTCCCAAAACGTGTTTTTAACATTGAGTTTTCCATAGGGCGGTTGGCCTCACTTTTAGCCCGAACGGCAGAATGGATTTGCACGAAACTTGGCAAAATTGTAGGGACTGGTAGCCCGATGTGCCTTTGCTAGGTCTCAATATATGTGCTCCAGTGGATTTTGAGAAATTAACGTTCAAAAAAAGATATATATCTGTAACAGCGGACCGGGCAGCGTTCCAGTTCGCGTACTTTTCGCGGTACGGAGCTTTGTGAAGCGAAGCTGATTGGTTCTCCGGCATCTGTAAACATTCCAAACAGTCCGTAGCGGCCGCCATCTTGTCTCTCGGTAGGATCGAGAGACAAGAGGAGGCCAAAGCGAAGGGGCAAATGACCATAAGGGGGCATAGTAGATCCTCGCTGACCCCCTAGGTTTGATGTGGAGGTTTTAAAAGGGCCCCGCGGGGCAAAAAAAAAAAATAATAATAATAATCGAACGGCTGAATGGATTTGCACGAAACTTGGCAAAATATTAGGGACTGGTAGCCCGATGTGCCTTTGCTAGGTTTCAATATATGTGCTCCAGTGGATTTTGAGAAATTAACGTTCAAAAAAAGATATATATCTGTAACAGCGCTCCGCTTCGCGTACTTTTCGCGTTACGGAGCTTTGCGAAGGTGATTGGTTCTCCGGCGTCTGTAAACATTCCAAACAGTCCGTAGCGGCCGCCATCTTGTCTCTCGGTAGGATCGAGAGACAAGAGGAGGCCAAAGCGAAGGGGCAAATGACCATAAGGGGGCATAGTAGATCCTCCCTGACCTCTTAGGTTTGATGTACCATTTTGCCAAGTTTGGTGTAATTCCGTTCAGCCATTCAGGCTGTAGACGTATCTAAATGTCCTATGGAAAATTGCATGGGGAAAACACATTTGAAAGTGTTGAAATTTAGAACCAATTAAAATGTTACTTTGGTTTTGTATTTGTGTGTGATGAAAGTTAATTGGTTATGTATATATCTAAAATGAGAGGAAACCACAGCCATTTTGTGATACTACTAACTGAGGTACATTTGTGAGGAATTTTTGGTGCTCAATTTCTGGTGTTTGGTTTACACAGTACTAACACTTCTCCTACTTTTAAAAAGGTGAGTTGTTAATTTGTAAGGGGAACTATGTTGTACACTTTAAGATAATTTGAAAAATGTTTTCTGTTATTTATTTACAGTCCTTCTGTTGTACTAAATACTAAAAACGATAAATGAAAGTGATTATTTTTTTCTGCAATTTACAGCAAGCAATTTCAAAATAAAATGGCTCACAATGAAGAGACCGTGGCAATTTCTTTTGAATTATCCACTACATTTATTGAAATTGACAGCACCAATAATGAAATATTCTCACAAGGAGGAGATGACTTGAATGATTTTTTTGATCAATCTCTTGATGGTGAATTTATCGAATGTTTGGAGACCATAGAGTTACAAGAATCATCATTGCAGACTTTTCATGAGGAGATTCCAGATGAGATGATTGAAGAGGAAATTCCTGATGAGGACATGTTACTAGTTCTTTCAAATTTTGAAAATTCAGAAGAATAAATTTATATTTAGAAATACAAAAATTGTTTGAGACATTATTCATTTTTATTTTTTAATTTATGAGGTTGTAGCGAAGTGATTGTAGTATAAAATGAGACTTATAGTATAGAGTGGAACATTTTTATGTTACATGGTAAGTTTACTCATATTTACTTCCCTTCTCCCACTATATTATCGCCAATGTGTATTTGACATCTCTTCTTCATCTCCGGCCTCCTTTCTCTCACTGTCTGTCTCTGATGCATCTTATCGCTGCCATTTTGTGTAATTACAGAAGAGAGTAAAATAAAATAGTTCGGAACGTGAAAAGGGGGCAAAGTAGAGTACCCCTCACCCCCTAGGCCTTCTCAGGCGGTCGCAAAAGGATCAGTTTCTGCTTTCCTGAGAGATTATGGTATGAGTTCCATATACCACAATAACTTGCATTACAACATGCAAGATATCTATCTCCTATTACCAACTTTTGGAGATATTCGCGCTAAGCGCGAATATCTCCAAAAACTAACACCTGCCCTGAGCAGTTCTTAGCCATGTTATCCAATGGGAGGTGGATAACATGGCTAAGAGCATTAGCTCGGTAATGCATGAATATCGCTGACTTTTTAGCGATATTCATGCATTGCGGCCGTTTTTTATCGCATTTGCGATAAACCTTGATAATAGCAAGGTTTATCTTCGATAATTTCTGACGATGCTTAGCGGTAAAAAATTCGTTGCTAAGCATCGTTAGCGATAAATATCGCTTAACTTTGGCAATATGCACCAACGTCTGTTAACGTTCGATTCGAAGGAAATGAGGAAGTGTTGAAAAACATTGTCTGCGCCATCTTGCCTTTTTTGAAATGCCACACTTTTGTTGTGCACGGCAGCCATTTTAGATGCCTTGACCAGACCCACTCTCTGCACGCTGTCGATTCGTAGCATGGCTCCCCACCCTCGCAAGCATCTTCCCCAGGCACTGCTCACCCCCGCTCTCTGTCTTATGCATGGGCAATAAACCTCCCCCCATCTGCGCTGCTCTTCCCTGAGAATCACACTCTGTGCCCGCCCGACACCTCCCTTTCGCCCTATTCACTACCGCACCCTCTGACACTCCTCTTCCTCTGTGTCCGATTGTCCAGGCCGGTTCTAGGCTATCAGCTAGCCCTGCAGATGTAGTTTATGGCCCCAGCTGTAAAGAACCCTCTTCAAAGGAGTTATAGTAGATCAAGGCCCACACCCGATGAGATCCGTCACACCACACGTGTTCATACTATCTGAAAACCATCCTGTATTGTGATTGGGGAGGGGACCGAGCCTGAAGCGGAAGATTCCAGGGATGACTCTTTGTACATCAAAGTTTTTACAATTATGTGTCACATTAAAAATATATAGCACTCCAACAAAGTAGTAGGAATATAAAACTTTAATAACTTATAAATATATACAACAAAACAAAAACAGTAAAAACATTTAAACAACGAAGAGACCGTGGCAATTTCTTTTGAATTATCCACTACATTTATTGAAATTGACAGCACCAATAATGAAATATTCTCACAAGGAGGAGATGACTTGAATGATTTTTTTGATCAATGTCTTGATGGCGAATTTATCGAATGTTTGGAGACCATAGAGTTACAAGAATCATCATTGCAGACTTTTCATGAGGAAATTCCTGATGAGATGATTGAAGAGGAAATTCCTGATGAGGACATGTTACTAGTTCTTTCAAATTATGAAAATTCAGAAGATGTTGCCTGGGTGCCGCACTGATTTGGGTATCCGGCGTGGGGCGTCCCGGGGGGTGGGTTGTCAGTAGCGGTCTGTTGTGCGAATAGTTCCAAGGCAGCAGAACGCGCTGAAATCTGGATGTCACGAAGGTGATGTCTAGTAAGTTGCCGCCCAGCAAATAACGGCGTGGGGCACCGCGGGGGGGGGGAGGCAGTCCAAAGTTCCGTTAAAAGGGCAAAGGAAAGGATCGGTGGTTTGAACCATCAGTCAAAAAGTGGAGGGGGTGCAACAATTTTTCCTACCGGGTCACACTGTGCTTTCACCGGAACTGAGGTCTGCAGGATTCTAGTCATTCAAACTGAGGCTGGCGCCAGCATGGGAGCGCCGACGTCCCGCGGCTACAGTTTCGTCACTCCACGGGCGATCATGGCAGTCATTCCCCATCGGGGGTGTCTGCGGGGGTCGGGGACTCCCGCGGCTCCTCTAGAATCTTCAAGGTCGTGGAGGACTACGGTGGTGGAGATAACCAGTGACCGGGCCATTTCTTTATGCTGGGCCCGCTCTTGCCAGGTCGACCGCCATTTTGAGAGTTCGGTAGCTACTGGCGATCGCGGGGTCAAATGAGCGGACGGGCTCCACCCGGCCGGGCGAGACGTTGCAGCATCGCCACAGTGGAAGAACCCTTTTCCGGGCGCCTGGAGCGCTGAGGGTGCAGCTGGGAAGCCTCCACCTGGGGAGGCGGGAGAGGCCTGTTCGCACCGTCTCTCCCTCCCAGTGCACCCCACGGCGTCTCGCTTGAGATTTGTTATGGCCGGACCAGGCGATGAGGACGAGAGGGGGGGGGGTCGGAGGCATGTACAAGACACCCCCCCCAGGGTTGTTGCAGCAATTATTCAAGAAAGAAGAAATGTCCCGTCCGTCTTTGGGCCGGACCTCCGGTGGATGGCGGCCGGACGCCCTTTGCTCTGGCCCCATGAACGGGTTCCTTGGCTCATCGGCTGCAGCCGGATCCCGTCGGCCCCAGCCCCCGGCCGTTGGTGGCCGGACCGGGAGAGAGTGTGGAGGGACAACCTGCAACTCTCAAGGGCCACCGCGGCCGGACTGGGAGAGAGAGGGGAGGGTCGAGAACACGGACATTCCCCCCCCCTGAAACTCTCCAGTGTTGTCAATCCCCCTGGCCGGGTCCCGCTGGCCTCGGCCTCTCCTCCGGCCACACCCTACGTGATGATCTCCTGGCCGAGGCGTGGCAGCAGGACCCGCCTTATATGTGTTGCTTCCGGCTGGGCGTAGCTGAAAACCTGTTGCCCTTTGGAAGTTTCTAGAATGGGGCGGATGTCTGCTGACTTCTATCTTTCCCAGTTTGCCGTTATTTGGCCGTGGCAGGCGGTGGGACAGACACGTTTTGGGGCAGTGAGGGGCGATGTTTTCAGGTTTCTTATTACGGGCTTACTTCTAACGTTTCTTGTTTCTAGGACAATAATAGGTTTTATCATTACGTATTGTTATCGTTTCTTTGTTTGTTATTTAATAAAAAGTTCATCAGTGGCCTACTGATTTTCGTTTTCCTATTCTTTTCTTTCCAGGTTGTTTCATGCTAAAGTTTCTGTTAACAGGATACAGTGATCACTTCGTTATTATTGCATATGTCCTTTTCACTAGGGGTGCTCTCTGGTCGGGCCAGATGACCTACCTCTAGTAAATGGTCCGGGTGAAACAGGTGCATCAATCAGTGGGGAGTAGATAGGCATGACAGATTACAATGGGGGAGAAAGGTCCGCATTACGTACCCTTTCACTACTTGCAAAGATTTTCCTACGTTTATTTGCAAACAGGCAATACCTCAAAAAAGAACTAATTCCCAAACAGTCAATGTTCGGACAATCAATCAATCAATGAGGAATGAAATAGGTACGACGTGTTAAAGGCTTGCGTTACCTACCCTTCACTATCTGCAAAGGGAGAGAGAATATTCCTATTCTTCCTCGTTTGCAGGCAGAGAAGATCCTTAAGAGAACCAACTTCGAACAATTCAATGCTCGATTCAAACAATCAACAAGGGGTACTGTGAACACAAATGAACGCCGCTTATGTACATACACATTGCTATTTTCAACAGGTTGTTCCTAATGTTTCTATTTTAGCGAGGTCAAAAAGAGATCCCATTAGTGGCCTACTGATTTTGCTCAATTCCTTTTGTTTTTTTACACGATTTTTCGCTATCTGCAAAGACTAAACAGAGTATTGCGACTCTGTGCTTGTTTGTAAATAGAGAATGAACCAAAGAGAACAATCAATCAAATGGAGAGAGAAGCAGGCACGACGGATTACAACGGGGGCAAAGGCCTGCGTTAACTACCCTTCACTATCTGCAAAGAGAGAGTACTCCTAATAGAAATGAGGGGTGGGGGGCAGCATTCAAAGCAGATCAGTGTGCATAAACACCAAAATGTTTTTACTTACCACGTACTTGACATTCGACAGCTTATGATATTTGCTATTAAAAAACCATTGAAATTCACTGAAAAAACCATAGGTTATAGACCATATATAGTTAGGAATTAGCATTTACAAAACCTTGAAAATTCACTGAAAAAACCATAGGTTATAGACCATATATAGTTAGGAATTAGCATTTACAAAACCTTGAAAATTCACTGAAAAAACCATAGGTTATAGACCATATATCGTTAGGAATTAGCATTTAAAAAACCTTATTTTACTCACACAAAACCATTGAAATTCCATATATAGTTAGTTGCACTAACTATATATCGCGCACCCGCAATCCACTGCTGATGATGTCACATATTACATCATTCATGACATGGTCAGTGACATCACTGATGACATCACTGATGACATCTCAAATGACATCACTGATGACATCACTGATGACAACATCCAGTGACTGTATGTTTCTGTAAAGTTAAAATGTGTCTTACATATTGAAGAATGAGTGGAAGTATAAGTGTCTGGACAAAGGATTTAGTAGGTGCATGACTGAATGTATGAGTGAGTGATTAAATGTGTCTCACTGAGTGCATGGGTTAGTGACTAAAGTGTCTTAATTTGTGCATCATTATGTCTGTTGTTCTGTAAACTGCTGCATGTGTTGATCAGTAGCTATATGATTAACTATATGGGTTACTGATTGATTGTCCAAGTATTTGTATGGGAGACTGAGTGTGTGTGTGGCTGGCTGGGAGGTGTGTGACTCTGTGCAGATCAATGTGTACTTGTATCAATGATTGTATAACAAGGTAAGTATGTGTTAGTATATGTTTGAAAATGTAAGGTGCTCTATGTTTAACTGTATAGACAAGAAAATGGAAGTGTCATTGATTCTTTACAGGACTGACTAGGTGTGTGAGTAACTCCATGGATGAGTGGCAGACTGTGAGTGTCTGTATAGGTGTATGAGTGCATACGATAGTGTTGTAAAGATGAGTGATTGTATGTATGAATGATTGTATGGGTGAATGAGTGAAGGTGTGTGTAGAGGTAGGAATCAGTGAGTGTGTATGTAGTAACTAGTATTGGTGTGTCAATGGTTTCAAAAATTATATTCTGTATTTAACACTGGGTGAAACAGAGGTTATATTAAAATGTGAGGAGATGCATTGTATTGTCACATGAATGATATCATCAGTGATGTGGTCATTGATGTCAAATGAGATGTCATCAGTGATGTCATCAGTGATGTTATTTGAGATGTCATCAGTGATGTCATCAGTGATGTCACTGACCATGTCATGAATGATGTAATATGTGACATCATCAGCAGTGGATTGCGGGTGCGCGATATATAGTTAGTGCAACTAACTATATATGGAATTTCAATGGTTTTGTGTGAGTAAAATAAGGTTTTTTAAATGCTAATTCCTAACGATATATGGTCTATAACCTATGGTTTTTTCAGTGAATTTTCAAGGTTTTGTAAATGCTAATTCCTAACTATATATGGTCTATAACCTATGGTTTTTTCAGTGAATTTTCAAGGTTTTGTAAATGCTAATTCCTAACTATATATGGTCTATAACCTATGGTTTTTTCAGTGAATATATATATATATATATACACACATATATTTGACACCATGGAACATGACAAAATGTGTTGAGGGGAAAACACTCTGTTAGAAAAATAGTGGAATAACAAAATGCCAACGATGAACATATGTTTGCAAAATGCTTTGTGCTTGAACAATTCCCAAAACCCCACAACATCACTTTTTTCACCTAGCCATTTTCACCAGATCAAATCTGATAAGATGTACAGAGGAAAAACATGCAGGAAAGCTCAGACTAATGCCTATTTGGTGCAGTCAACCCCAAATCCACTTGCAATTCCCTGAGTTAGAATTCAGATTACAATGTATGCACCACACTCAGTAAATAGTACTCCGTTGGGCATCAGTATTTATAGGGAATGGTTAGTCATTCATCCTCCACTGACCACTCCGAATCTTTGACTTGATGGATGTGAAAGATGACATCTTTGGCATAGGATGTAGATGAAATTTCACTAGCCTTGGGAGGTGTTCGGTTAGACGTGTGGAGCATTTTAAGACGCTCTGCAGGATGCACCTATGGTAGGTATATGTCTTCAGGCTGATGTATGCCTTCCCATACTTACTTTTCTGGCAATTTTTGATCCAGAGAGGGTTGTCCACATTCATCCTTATTAAAGTTGGAAATGTAAAACATGAGTGGCCCATTTAACTGATGGGTATAGTAAATGCACCTTTTCTGTATGGTCACTCCAGAATATTTTCTTTTTGATGGACCCTATATTTTTGCTGACTTCAAAACTCTGTGTGCTACCATGTTTCCCGTTATTGAACTGGCATAACTCTAATTTAACTTGCCTATAAGTCCCTAGTGCATTGTTAAAAATTGACCCAGGGGCTGGAAGTTAAATATCACTAAGCAACAGCACCACCTACAATGCCATCTAATACACTACCAGTGCAAACATGACTTCACACCTACCATTTTATACATATTTAAAATCTAAGTCAACTGTGAAGCCGGATTTTGATAAATGTTAGGAAAAATAATTTGTAGAAAGTTACCTTTACCTGGCCTGAATATCATTTGAATTGCTTCTCTAGTTCCTCTCAGTTAGTGAATATCCTTGGATTGGAGGGAAGAGGTGTGAAATGCGTGAAGAAACCGGACGACATGTTCTAGATTGGCTCTGGAATGTCGAGTCAATGGAACTTTTTCTCAGCATGAAAGCTTAGAAGGGAGAGAAATCGTTAGTAATGTTAATCAATCCAATTGCAATTCTCCAGGGCCATTCAGCATCACAGACTACCGAAAGAAGTTAGTTAATTTATTACAAAGTCAAAAACAACTAGATATATAGACACCTAAAAACAAGGGTTTAGAAATACATTGGGACTAGCCCAAAAGCAAAATCTACGAATAAAGTAAAGGCGATGTAGCATACACAAGATGATTAATTCAAGAATCAGAATACAAAATATCATGGACAGCGACAGTTGCGCTCTACAAATACCAAATACCAAATACCAAAATGGAACAAGAGTCCAAATTCCCCTGGATTGAAGGTTCATGTTAATAAAGCATTAACCTGTCCCTACACTAGCACTAATGGGACATCCCTAGTTAAGCATTTTACGAGCAGGATCAGTTAAGGTGTCAGCATGTTAAGTTTTCCTTAGACGTCCCTCCACTTCTATTGGGTCAAGTAGCATAAAGCTACTGAGAGAGAGCTAATTCTAAGACTCTCTCCCTCCAAAGGGCAGAGAATGAGTGGTCTCTTTCCCTACTTATAATATTCCTCATATCTCAGGTATCTTTCCAGGATGCATTTCAGGTCACACCATCTGATAAGGCCACATTCTTGTACATACTTTTCCATGAGACGATGATTTAGCATGGTGACCTTGATTACCAGGCCCTCTCCAGTGAGAAAGTACAACAGTTCTCCTTATCAGCACCGGCTCCTAATGTATTCTCTTCTCTCCTCACCTAACTCCTAAAACAAAGACATTATTCTAACTAACAAGGGTGCTTCTTCTACCTGCAACGTAAACGTGTAAAAGAACAGAATCTAACATGCACAAAAAATTTCTAACGTGAGAACTTCCAGAGGAAATGCAATCCAGGCCTACAATGTTCAGCTAACATATGAGAAATGAGCATGAACATTACGAAATTACATAGAAATGAAGATATATACAGTATATATTTTCATCTACGTATAAAATGGCATGATTAATAAAAAACATTAGCTAATAAAATAATTGTCAGTTGACCAACACAAGTGCTTTCTGTTAGTGCTCTCTGCAGTTTACATTTGATTTTCTAAAGAATTCTCCATACATTCTATGTTTTGGCCTACACACGTCACATTCATGTTATTACATTGCAGGATCCTAAAACTCAGGTTAACATGACAAAAGATTATATGCAAATGCAGTCTACGCATGTGATTATAATGCACCCCTACAATGAAAATTGGATTTTGTGCTACATCACCGACAATGATTTCCTCTCAATACATGAGTAGTTACTAAGGGTGGGAGGGGAATTTTGCGAAATTCAAGAACTCCGCGCTTCACGTGGAAAGTGAAGTTCCCGATAAATTCACATTCCACCACAGAGCGGAGTTTTAGCACTTGACCTCACCAAAAGAGACAGCCTCAAACAACAGGGCCTTCCCTTGAAATGGAAGGTGGGATTACCACTACAAGGGCCTTTAATGTGCCTGTGTTCTGGCATTTAATTAGACAGTCCTGGCTGCCTTATCATTTCAAAGAACAATAAATACCTTGTTTTATGTTTTATGTTTATTTCATGCATCTCCCCCCTAAGTGCCTCCAATCATGACATGTCCCTTTATTCCCCTCCCAATATCCCTCCCCTTGGCTCTGACACTGCCTCTTCCATTACTCAGGCACTTCTCTTGCCCTCGAAAGTCGCATTCCTCCCTCCCAGATTCTACCCACCCTGTGTTCTGCCCTCTTCTCACTCACTCCTCACTCCCTGTCCTACCTCCCGCAAACTCTGCCTGGTCTGCAGATTACCTCATTACCTCCTCTCTCCTCCCCTTCATGCCTCCTCCTTTTCCTCCCCCTAGATGTTCCCCAGACCCTCTTCTCTCTGCTTCTATAGTTGCTCCCACCTCCCCCTCCGTCTGGCCTTCCGCTTTCCTTCCCTTCACGTCTCCATTTGTTCCTTCTCTACCCTTCCCCTCCATGCCTGTCCATCTCTCCCTGCTCAGTTCCTGTCAACCTCTGTGGTGAACACACCCCCCTCCCCTCCATCAAGCTACCAGATCCGGGGACTGCACAGCCCCCCCCAGCGCCTGGCAGCCACCACCACCAGGAAGGTGAAGATCACCCAGCCGGGCAAGGCCGTCCTGGCAGGTAAGTGCCCTCATTCATGGTGCCCAGGGATGGTTGCTGCTCCTCACATAATTTAGTGCAAACCAGTGTGTTTACCTATGCCCAGTGCTGCTTTATTGCCTGTGGTAATTGGGGTTGTGAGGAGCACTCCGGTTTAAACTAAAGTTTTAAAATTCCTCCAATGGTGCAATGATTAATCAGGAGAGTCACTCCTGGACATTTGAATGTGTGGTAATGGTGAGTTTGGTGGGCTAAAACTCACCATTACCACACGCTTTATTGCCTGTCACACATCTCACCCTTGATTATCTGCACTATCTAGTTTACCCCCACACAACTCCCGGTAGGTTTCTATTACCACTGTGGCCACCGCTTTCACTTGGCGGTCATCACCACCACAACCCATTTACCTGCATACACAGCTCTTCTTTGGATGTCTCTCGTGGGTGCACCATAATGTGGGGTGTGTGTTGGTTTGCCTGTGGCTCATCGACTCGTCTACTGCTGATTAAATTACTGTGGTTGATTGGCATTTGTCAGACACAGGAACAGTTCCTTTACCTTGCCAAGACATGACATCACACCCACCTTAAAGTATTGCGTATTTGGATTGATTGTGGAACGCTGGTCCATGTGTGGCAGCCAATGTTTGTTCCCTGGCATCCGGATCCAGGATGGCTTCGCCAAAGCCCGGGCGCTGTGGTTGTGGCAGAACCGTTAAAGGGGCAGCAATGGACTCGGCTTCTGTAGCTGCCAGCCCGGGCTCTGCAACATGGCAGCTGACAGCAGCAGGCACTGGCAGTTTTTGAAGCGAATGTCAAGCTGCCCGGGGGGAAAGAGAGAGAGAGTGATTGGGGCCTACTGTGAGAAATAGGCCCGTGCGGAGGAATTGCATAAGAAAAACTGCAACAGCTTTAATACATTGCCCAAAAATGTTAGTAAAACGTTTTCATGTCAGAGAAATCGTAACCTCCTGCTTCCTGGGGCATTTTGAATCCAACACAATTTGTGTTGTTGATGCATGTGTATTAACTTGAATGCTATGCCCGCTCGATGAACTCCGGAGAATTTCACTGAGTTTTTTGGCATCTTCGTGGAATTCGGCGGAGTGAAACTCCACTCACCCCTGGTAGTTCCATTCAACCTCTGTCAAAGTGAGTGAAACACAAGCTATTAAGTTTTCCTTCCCATCCTTAGTCTGGATTAGAAGAGCTCCCAGCCCTTTTGTACTGGCATTGCACACTACTTCTGTGTCACATTTTGGTCATATGCTTAAATGAAGGTGCATTATTTAATTTATCTTTGTCTTTGGCAAATTCATTCACACACACTTCATCCCACAGAAACTCCACCCTCTTTTTCAGCAATTTCCTCATACTATATGTCTTACCAGCAAAGCCTTTGATAAACTTGCTGTAGTATTCCACCATTCCAAGAAATGATGACAACTCCTCTTTTGACTTTGGCTCTTCCATAGATTTGATTGTCTCAACTATCTCAGTATGTGGCTTTCTCCCTAATCCTGAGATTTTGTATTCCAGGTAACTGACTAGGCTCACACTCCATTTGCATTTACCAGCTTTGAGTGTTAACCTTGCCCCTTGTAACCTACCCAAAATCTCCGTCACTCTGTGAACATGTTTATAACTTGTTTCCCCTAAGATCACAATGTGATCATGGCAGCATTTCACTCCAGGTATTCTATTCCTTTCAAAATCCTCATCATGATTCTTTGGAAAACCACTGCAGTGCAGATCAGTCTGAAAGGCATTGTTTTGAAGTGCTAAACCCCAAACGGTCTTACAATGGCTGTGAGGTCTTGAGAAGCCTCCTCCAGTTCAATGTGGTAATACTTGGACACCAAATCAAGGGTAGTGAATACTGTCACCACAGAAAAAGTTGTGGCCCTCTCCTCAATATTGGGCAAAGTAAATGTATCCAACACCACTTCTCTATTAAGTGCACGCAAGTTCATAAAGCCGAAGGTCCCCAGTTCGTTTGCATAACACGTCTATGGGGGGTCAACCATTCCGTTGCCTCCACTGGCTCAAGCACCGCGTACTCTCATAATCTCTCCAATTCGTCTGCTACTGCTGTTTGTGTGTTCAATGGAAGTCCTATGAACTTTGGCCACTACCGGGATTTTATTCCTCCTCAAACTGATCCTGTGTTTATACCCTCTCAGTTTCCCTACCCTGTATTGAAACAAACTTTCAAATTCATTTACAAACGTGCCATGACTTAAACTAACTTCATTCACCTGAATTTCAGGCATTTTGTTAGAATGAAGACTCCACTATGCGCACTCCTCCAACTGTAATAAGCTGATGTTGGCATATCGCCAAACTTCTACACCATATCGTGCTACCGGCACACATGGGCCCAGATTCTCAAAGGTTTTGAGCCGGGTCAGCGCTACTTTTGAAATGCTAAACTGATGATAATCCGTTTTTGGGATTCACAAACCTATGCGAATTGGTATTTGCCGTGGTTATATGGAAAAGTAACGCAAAGCAGCTTGAAACACTGCTGTAATGCATTACTTTGCGTCAAGGGAGCATTACATGGGTAGTACATGGCTGTACCTGTGTTACCACATGTGCTTTTAGACGCTAAGGGGTCCATTAGGATGACGGGCGGACTTTGTCCGCCCGTCATCCTCCCGGTGTATGGGACCACCCACCATAAGGGCGGGGGTCCCGTGCCACATATTACGATGCGCCCGCCACAGTGGCGGGCGCTTCCCGCCGTAATGCTAAAAATACACGCAGTGCATTTCAATGCACAACATGACAGGCACCGCGAGGTGCCTGTCATGTTGTGCATTGAAATGCAGGGGGGTACCATAGGTACCCCCCATGTGCACCACCCACCCCCATGGAGTCCCTGGGGGCCCGCAACGGGCCCCAGCAGGGGGACTCGCATGCCTTTCCGTGGCGGCATTGCCGCCACGGAAAGGCATTCACAAATGCCTATCCTAATATGGCTGGCGGTGTCTAATAGACACCGCCATCATATAAACCCTTTTCGGCCCGGCCGCAAGGCGACCGGGGCGGAAAAGCGGCGGACGGTCTTTCCATCCCCCGCGGCCAACAATGCCATCGTAATATGGCAGGGGGTGTTTTGTGTCAGGATGGCGGGGGCAATCCGCCCGCCATCCTAATGGACCCCTTAGCCTTATACTCAAACATTCAGTAGAAAGGATTTAGCACCAACTATTATTGCCACTGAAAGGCAGGAGTTAAACTGAGAAATGTTTTCATTTCTCTGTGCTTTTCCGACTTTGCATGCGCGCTGCACTGTGCATCACGCATACAAAGTATGAAAAGCTTTTTCACTTGTCTAAGCATAGTATTTTGTACAGGAAGGGTACCCTTCCTGTATAAAACCTATGCTAGACTCAGGCACACACCCTAGCGCTATGGCGCTAAGGTGTGTGCAAGGTGCTCAGTAGCTGGGAGAGGGGAGGAGAGAGTAACTTCTATGTGAATATGGCGCTCTCCTGCTCCCTCCATGTCACAAAACTCAGCGCAGCCACTTTGGATGGTTCGCTGCGCTGCGTTTCGTTGCATGACACCTTTCAGAATCTGGGCCAAAGTCTTTTATATGTTTCCAGTAGCGGAGTAAGCGGCTATCTTCCAATTACTGAAGATATAGTTAACAAAGCACCCAACGAATGGCTCCTAACAGAAAGAATATAACTACCAGATTTTGAAGAATAAGAGTGAGCACCAAAAGCCCCAACTCAAAAAGGATTCGCAGAGTTTGCATCGATTGACAAGATCTGAACGTGCAGGAGAGATCTATAAAGGTACATCGGGCAATGAAGTTATGAGCAAGCTTAAGCTAGATAATTTATTGTCACTAGCTCTCAGTGCTCTGCAGTATATTTTCCATGAATAACCAACGTTTCAGAATTTTTGTCTGATTAAGGAACATAACTTAAAAAATATAAAAGAAAAAAAAGTTTTGAAGTTGAGAAAAGCCAAATTTGAAAATATTGCACATCCCTACGCCTGACTCAATGTGAATCAGAGTTCTGAAATTTTGACGTGATCTAGCCACTAATTGGGGCAGCACAAAATACGAGTTGTCGCAAGTTCCTTATAATGTTTATGTAGAGTCTGCGCTGGCGCCGCAAGATTCATTTACAGTAATAAAAGCCACTAACTTATTCCAGTTTCTCTAAAGCATACAACATGATAAATAATGAAAGGCTTGCAGAGCAGAAGGAAAATGACTGGTCAGAATTAGTGTCTTCTCAACCGACTTAGAAATGGACGGCTTTCTGAAATGCTAAAATGAAAGAGTGGAACTTTTTTGCTATTTCGCTCAGATAAATGCGCTCAAATGTTAATTTATAAATGATTACTGCTCTGTGTTCCAACTCTGTATACTATGCTTTCTCTTGTTTGTACTTCCCTTTCTTGTTGCTAGAGACTGTGTATGTCAACATGACAAGGAAGTTTATTTCACCCTTCCATTCATTTTAAAGTGCAGGTAGTTCAGGGAAATGTATCCATAATCCGCAGTCAATGATGTGTAAAGGAGAGATTTGGAAATCTGTTTCGAGTTTTGATAGTGGGAACAATTTCTGCTTTTCATAAAATAAAAACTCATTAGAATTTCATACATACCTAACAGCAAAGATATAAGAAATGAGATAAACACAATATATTACAAGGTAGATCATAACCTACCTCCAAAATGAAGTTTTTTTTTTATCCTCATTTTCCACTATGATTTCAAGAGTTAAAGCCAACAGAGAGCGACACGCTGCCACAGAAAACCTGGTAGGGACCGCTAGATGGTCAACGCGACTCCCAACAGCAATGTCAATTTCTCCAAGCCTCAAACTCAGAAGAAGCCATAAAATTGTGAATTTACTGCCATCGTAGCCCGGGGGTTGGGGAAACCCACAGTCAATTTCCTTGTTGGTCCCATTTTAACAAGTTCCAAAAAGCTCTTTTCTCCCGGTTTCCAGACCTAACCAAGTCCAATTTTGACACCTGCAACAGAGAGGCACGCCAGTCCAGGAGTGATGGTGGTGTAGGATCCTTCCACTTTTTACAAATCTCTCTTCTATCCAGTAGAATGGAATAAAATAGAAGATTTTTAGCTGGACTTCGGGACTCACCCGTAACCCCAAAAATAACAAGAGGGAGGGTAATCGAAACTTGAAAGCCCAAAGAGGCCGTAAGAAGGACCCCAATGTCGACCCACAATGAAGACAAAGGAGGACACTCATAAAACATGTGGACATCAGAGGCCACTGACAAACCACATCTGGCACATGCAACTGGGGAGTTTTTGGAAAATTTGGATAGCCTAAGGGGAGAATAGTAGGCTCTGTGAAGAGTGAAGATATGGTTCCTCCGGAGCCAAGCGGGCTTAACAATGTCCCAAAGCACCTTGCATGAAGCTACCCACAGATTTTCTGGGTTATGGCCCACCAAGGATGACCCCCTTAGCTTCTCTGGCAGCAAGAATTCGCCATCCCCTTCATCAAGCATTAAATTGTACCATAAAGAAAAATCCTTTCTAACCGGTGGTTTATCAAGCAGTAGGGTCTCAAGCTGACTACCCCCTCCCAGAGGGAGGCTGCTCATAAGTGAGGTGTATGAATGAGCCCAACTAACGATCTGAAGATATTTAAATCTGGAGAGGTTTGAGCCAGCTTTATCCTTCAGAGATTCCCATGGTAACAAAATGCCTTTCATAAACAGGTCCCCCCAAACTTCCAAGCCTGCAACTCTCAAAGGCAGAGCCAGACCATCCGCAAACCATTCCGGGGCTCCAGGGGATTCCCATAATGGTGACCTACTGGAAAAATACCCCAATTTTAAGAAGCCCCTGAGTTTAGCCCATGTTTTTGCCAACCCCTGCAACACCTTCAGCTTTACTTTCTCAAAAAACTTTGGGGTCACCAAATTTAAACAGGAAACTGGTCTGTACTAAATTCGCCCCCCTCAGCAATGCTGAAAACATCCAACCGATACCCCAATCTGTAGACATCTTTAATAACATTCGGGCATGAGATAATTGAAATGCCCATGCATATAGTTGTAGGTCTGGAGCTGCTAGGCCACCCTTTTCCCTGCGCCGCCTAAGGTTTTTACAGGCAATTCTTGGGATGTGTTTATACCAAATAAAAGAACTAATATCACTTTGTAATTTAGAGTGAGGGTTCAAAATAAAGAGGGATGGTATTAAACAAAAAGGAGACCTTAGGTAGAATAGTCATTTTAATCAGATTTATTCTTCCCAAAATAGACAAAGGAAGCTGAGCCCATGTTCGCATTAGTCTACGACAATCCTTTGCCACATTAGAAAAATTAATAGAGGCGATTTTATTTATATCTTTAACAATATTAAGGCCGAGGTACCGAAGACTGAGGCTGGGCTGGACCCCTGTTCCAAGATCGTTATCATTCCAAACCATCATTTTGGTTTTTGAGGCATTAACCTCGTACCCAGAAACCTTCCCGAAGTCCAAGGCTGACTTAATCACAGCAGGGAGGGCTGTACGCAATTCTGAGTGTGTAAATCAAGATATCGTCAGCATACAGGGCCACCCTCTTCTCCCAGCCCCTATACATGAAAATGTAGTTGTTATTACAGGTAACTTCTGACAGACTCAAAGTGTATGTCAAAGTTGTCCGTCCCTCTTGCCAGTTCAAGTAGAATCTTCATGTTGCCTACTCTCAGCAGGGCCTTGAGGATGCTGATATTTTGCCACCTCAGATCATTCTCATAATGTCTTTGTTAGAAAGACTACTGTGGACTTCCAGTCTTGGGAGTATGTTACACCCCACATCAGTAGGCTGCTTGACAAGACTTCCAGACAGGTCTTGCTCCAGTTCTTCCTCAGACCCTGATCCCTCCTTCTCATCCTCTGTGTTGGTTCAGTAGGCTGCTGCCCATGCTCTTACGGCTTTTGGAAGCTCTGCCTTATTGGTGTTTCCCTTAGTGAACATTCTCTTGTTTTGGCAGAGCCCGTTGAGCTGGGCCACTATGTAGGTCTCCAGGTTGGCCACCTGGAATTCCATCATGCCAGATAAGGCCCTGCAGAAAAAAATGAGTACTTGAAACAAGCCTTTTTAGAAAAAATTGAAGATGCCAATTTAGGGAGAATTGAAAAACGTCTGAATTGGTCTTAGTATAGAGTTGTAGTGAACAATGAGTTACTATGTGGTATTACACAAACACAATTCCTAGCCTCACTGCTGATCACTAATGTTAGAAATGTGGGGCCTTATTTATGAGGCCTTGCGTAACTTTTACGCCGCTGGTGTGTCACTTTTCGTGACGCGCCAGTGCCATAAAAAATGTGCATTGTTGCACCATATTTACAAAGTGACGCATCCAGGTAGATGCTTCACTTTGTAAACTGCTGTGCTACATTATACCTGCGCCAGGTATAATGTATGCAGGGGGGCCATTCCGGTGCAAGAAAGGGTCATAGAAGTGACGCAGTGAAATCTATAAGATTTGACTGCGTCACTTCTAGGACGCAAATGTGTCAATATCTTACACCTGCCACACAGCAGGCGTAAGACTGACGCAGGCCCTTTCACATGGGACTTGCCCCATGTGAAAGGACACATTGCTGGAGTTGTGTCACTTTTGTGACACACATAATGTCACCCCCAATGCATTTGGCATATATGGCCCGTATATGTGATAACTCTTACAAATTTGGTTTTTTATATTTTTTTATTTTTTATTATTTATTATTATTTTTTTATTTATTTGGTTTTTCTCCCTTTTATTAGTTCATAGTTATATGACTTCCACTTCAAAAGGAATCTTTGGCCTATTGTTAATGCCTATTATAAGACACGTCCTCCTTTTCTTTAACTTCGTGGACTCGATCGCCTTTGGTATATTCCCCTAGTAAGATGGAGCCCGCCTCATAGTCCTATGTTGATGTTCATTATCAGAGACGCTCCCATTACGCTTATGGTATGCGACTTCTCGCGCGATCTATGGCTCTGTGAGACGCTTTAAAAAAGGTAGAGTTTATCTCTACAAACGTTTGTCGTAGGAATCGTCGACGGTGAGGGTCCACGTCGTATCATCACGTTACACAAGGTAGGCGAGCCTCAGGAATAACTTGTATAATCGTAGTGGAAGTTTCGGAGTAATCACTCCTATGCTAAACATCAGCTGCCCGCTTGTTCATACTTGATACCAGCAGCGCGCATACTTTTGCTTCCCGAGTTTAAAACGTTTTAACTAACTCGAAATAGACCTATTAGATAGATCCCTCGTATACCTTATTTTGTGAGAGAAAGGGACCGTAGAGGCACTCTTGTTTTACCTTTGGATATTTTACACTATTCAACGTGTTACCTCACCTATGTTGTCTATGAATTAAGACCACTAGACACCATGTATATACTTCCCCTTCGCCGACTTCTCCTCTGTACTAACAGACTCTTATACTTTCACATTGCAGGGTCGCTGGACTTTGAAATATCTACTATCTATAAAATTGGACAGTCCACGCCTATCTAAGTAAGATCACGCTTAATAATATGATAATATGATGTAGTCATCTTCCTTTTAGATATAAATGTATAGTGTACTCTGCCGGCTAATTTGGAATTTTAACCTCTCTATCCACTCTAGATTATGGAGTAATGAAACTCAGTTCCCCCGCCGACCGCACATTTCCAAGTCTTTTTTAACACCAGGCACAAAGGTCCTAGCTGTGAAAATAGATATCCAATTATCGCTTCAGCACGTGAATCTGCGCTTCAAAAAATCAACATCTTTTAAAAAAAAAGGTGCAGCCTCATACAATATATAGACCTGACCGTAGCATTCCTGATAAGTCTTATTTCAAGTGATTATATCGTGGCACATATTATTTTTCTTGCAGCCACTTTGAAGAGATAGAGTGCGTGTTAACTGCTGATATTTAGTTTTGACGTTGTGTTGTGACTCCACCGTGATCGGTGATACTGGTAAGTTCCCCATTTTTTGGAAAACATATGAGCTCTAACTAGCTCCCCCTGAGTAACCAAAACTAAAGTCCTACCTCACTCTTTACGTAGATGCTGTGAGTTGCCTTCTGTCCTACCTTTGATTTTTCTGATATAACCATAGACGAGAGGATTTTCCTGAGTTGCATTGTGAGTAGATTGAGACTTACATATTGGGTGCTATCATGAGCTTTTTTCCCCCATCGCAGAATGACAGTATCTGTCCTCTTTGCCTTTACCTTTGAGAATGCTATTTTTGACAGAATCTCCTGTAATATATTGGTATTTTTAAAGACCTCTTAGTGCCTAGTTGTCTTGATTTGTATATAGCTCTTTCGCTCTGTGGTCACGTTGATGAGCTCCTGTTGTTTAACGCAACAGTGAATGTATTTGTTATGAATTATCACGACTTGGTGTTTTTTTGTTGTGGTGACAGAATTGTTTTCTTTTTATACTTATTTTTCAGATCCCCTGGTATTCGCACTATTATGATGAAAAAGGTCCTGATGAAGGTGGCCTAGAGCCGCCGAAACGCGCGTAGACCTGCTGCAAGGGCCGAAAACTACATCTTGGGGCCCTTACATTAGCATTGTTATCTTGCTAATTATAACCCAGTTCCTTTTTTCCATCTGAGTATGAGGTTTGACTGTGGTATGACTGTTAGCACGCGAGTATGTTGACTGGTATGGTTGTTACCTAGGGGTATTTTCCTTGTTGCTTATATTTATGACTTAATTGTGTTATCTCTGATCTTTCGATATAAATAGATGTACTTTTTATGTAATTTCTGATTTAAAACAGTATTTATATGAATTGGGAAAAAAAGAAAAAGAAAATCATATATATTTTTTTGAATAATTCTTGTCTAGTATAAATCTCTTCTTGTCACCTGCTTGTGATATTTATAGATGTATACACATAATTAAATTGTTAGGCCATTGTAGGAACAACCCTTTACATTATATGTGTTTCTGCTCCCCTCTGTTCCTTGGCCACATTTAGCTCTCTTGAGGGAGTCCCATCGTACATGTTGCTAACTTTTGTGACACACTCCAGCAATGCGTCACTATTGCACCATACAGATACGTCAGAAATAATGACGTATCTGTAGCTCCTTGCGACATGATGTGTCATACACTAAATATGACGCATCAATCATGTCGCAAGGAGGGCGCATTGAGAAGTGACGCATCGCTGCTTTCACTCAGCGATGCGTCACTTCTCATAAATGAGGCCCGGGTTTCTGGTTGTCAGAGTGTGCACACTGTACAAGCAGGAACTGCCACTCTAGTAAGGGTAAACTTGTGCCCACCCTTTGATAGCTTGGCACAGAGCAGTCAAGTTTATCTAAAGGCAATGTGCAAAGTATTTGTGCAACACACACACACACACAGTAACACAATCAAAACACAACACAAATACTCCACACTGTTGGAAAAATAGATCAGATTTTATGAGTAAAACAAGAGCCAAATGACAAAAGAAGAACCGGAGTTATCAATTTTGTAAACATTACATCACAAAGTATTGTTCAGAGACATATTGCGTTTAGGGGTTACATGAAGTCGCACTGGACCGGAAAAAATCTAAAGTTCAGGCTTACCACGACGGAGGGCAGGTCATCTACAGGACTCCTGTAAGTTCCGCTGAAAAGGTACCTGGGATGGAGCAAGAGCTGACGTCGAAAACTCGATGTATCGGTCCGATCCATGCACTCAATGAAGGCTTTGTCGTCAAACCCTTTTTGAGCCACCAAACTTACAAAAACAAAAACATTAATTTGATATGAAATTATTAAAAATATCAAAATAATTGCATCTGACACAAAAACATTATACCAGTTATCAGTTCTTAAGTGATTGAGTTTTCTTGACCAAGACTATCTATTAAAATAACAACTACTTTTTGCACATTTTAGGGGTTGTCCCACCTACTTTAGGGTAAAGCAAGGCATCCAATATTCCTTTTAGGATGGACAAAATGTGATTGTTAATTGTTGCCAACTCCCTAGTGCATCAAGGTCCATGTATTTCCAATTTCCCTTATTCTGGTTTATTCTCAGGACCAACTTTGGATTCTGTACAAAAGCTGATTTTTAACTACAAATAAAAAAAATACTTTTTTTAACCCCTTCGCTGCTAGGCCTCCCGCCTCACCCCCCTGTGCTAAGCCTATTTTGGGCTATTCTGGGTAATTTGCGCTGAGGCCCCTGTAACTTTTTCTCCACATAAGGTAGCCATGCCAAATTTGCGTCCTTTTCTTCCAACATTTTGAGGATTCTAAAGGTATGCAGGGTTTGTTAATTCTCCTAGAGGGGACCCAGAAATCAGTAAACATTCAGCAAAATATGTTAATGGGGGAAAAATGGGAAAAGGATGCTGCAGAAGAAAGCATCTGGTTTTCTTTCCTGCAAATGGTATCAATAAAGGGTGTGTGATGCTGAAATCACCATCATCCCAGCTTTCAGCGATAGACAGACTTTTGTCAGAAAACCAAAGTTTTTTACACAGTTTTGGCATTTTACTGGGACATAGCCTATTTTTGTTATTGTTTTCAACCACCTTCCAGTTAGTGGTTGGAATGGGTATGAAAGCAATAATGGATCCTAGAAAGCTATACATTTCAGAAAGGTAGACAAAATTCTGAATCCAGCAAGGGGTTATTTGTGTAGATCCTTCAATGTTTTTTTTATAGAAACTAACAATTGAAAATTAGAAAAATTGAAAATTAGTTAAAAAACAGCCATTTGAGCCAATGTTTTCTCATGTAGCTTCTTTCAAATATGACAAAAGTTTGAAAGCAATATACATTTACATCCACTTGACATTTCTGGTTGTGGGGATATCAACAATCCGAGGAACACAGATCCAATAACTGAGCTGCGTCTTGCAATGTTTTTTAATTGTGTAACAAGCATATAGCAATTCATTTGGTAAAATATAAAGAGTGAAAAATAAGTATCAAGGACTAGTTATGTAGTTCCAAAATGGGAACAAAATATATAATTTAGAAGCAGTAGATATTTGCACATCTCCAAAATTGTGGGTACCCATTCATTTTTCAAAGTGACTTCTTTTTTACACATTGTCTTGCAATTGAACGGCAGAAATGCATAGAAAGTCAATAGGTAATAACAGTTGCTCTACAATTCTGTGTTCGCCTAAGTGTCCTGATAACAATGGTACCTCACTTGCATGGGTAGTCCTCGTGCCAGAGACAGAAAACGGCCCAAAACACAATGTGGACACACCACATTTTTACAGTGATTACAGACACTTTTTTTGCAAAGTGCCTAGTTGTGTATTTTTAAGCATAACTCAGTCGGCACTTAGGGAAACCAAGAGGACCTATACATTTTAATAACTAGACAAGTAGAGGAATTTAGGATGGGGTGACTTGAGTGGCTCCCATCAGGTTCCGTTACCCAGAATCCCTTGGAAACCTCACACTTTGTAAAAAAACACATTTTCCTCACATTTCCGTGATGGAAAGTTCTGGATTCTGCGTGAAGTCACACACTTCTATGCACCCTGCATTCCCAAAAGTCTTTTGATAAAAATGGTACCTCCCTTTTATGAGTAGACCTAGTGTCCACGACAGGAAACTGGCCAAAATGAAACATGGACACACCACATTTTTATAGCAAAAACAGACCCTTTTTTCAAAGTGCTTAGCTGTGGATTTTGAACCCTGGCTCTGCTGCCACCTAGGGAAACCTAGCAAACATACACCTTTTTTAAAACTAGACACACAGGGGTATCCAGGATGGGGTGACCTGTGTGGCTCTCACCAGGTTCTGTTACCCAGAAACCCTTGCAACCCTTAAACTTTGTTAAAAAAAATAATGTACTCACATTTCTGTGATGGAAAGTTCTGGAATCTGCATGGATTCACAAAATTCCACCTACCACGCATTCCCCAAAGCCTTTTGGTAAAATTTCCACCTCACTTGTGTGGGTAGGCTTAGTGACCAAGACAGGAAGCGGCCCAAAATGCAACGTGGACATACCACGTAGATTTTGAACCCTAGCTTTGTTAGCACCTAGGGAAACCTAGCAAAAGTATACATTTTTTAAAACTAGACACCCAGGGGAATTCAGGAGGGGTGAATTGTGTGGCTCTCACAAGGTTCTGTTCCCCAGAATTTGTTGCAAACCTCAATCTTTTTGAAAAAAAACAAATTTTTCTCACATTTCTGTTCTGGAATGTTCTAGACTCTGCGTGGATCAACAAAATTCCACCCACCCCAGATTCCCCAAAGTCTTCTGATACAATTGGCACCTCAGTTGTGTGGCTAGGCCAAGGGACTGCATCAGGCAGCAGCCCAAAAAGCAACATGGACATACCACATTTTTACTGTGAAAAATGACTCTTATTTTGCAAAGTGCCTAGCTGTAGATTTTGAACCCTAGCTCTGGCGGCACCTAGGCAAACCTAGAAAACCTATACATTTGTGATAACTAGATACTCTGGGGAGTCCAAGAGGGGATGACTTGTATGGCTCTAACCAGGTCCTGTTTCCCAGAATCTCTTGCAAACCTCAAACTTTCTAAAAAAAAAAAAAAAATTCAGGTACTGTGCTTAAGGTCATTACCAAGTAAACAGTCCATATGCAAGGTAGGGCTCACAGTAACCTTCAGAAGTCCTGAACATCACTCACTTAAATGGAACAAGGTCCACAGGATAGTGACCCTCTCGATTGTCAGCCAACACAGCCTGGTGGAATGCATTGGGAATGATCTGCGCTGGGGATACCAGCTGACTTTTTCTCCAGGCCACTGACCACCCTATTGGAAGTACCCATAGATGCCTTCTTAGACTCAGATGTTCAGCTCCTCAGCAAGTTTATCAACCAGGTGTTGGTGCAGCTCTGGAAAACAAATACCAAGCCTGTGCTCCTTTAAAATCAATTTGTACAGCCCTAAATAGTCACCAAACTTGTTGCCCCTTACTTTGCCCTTCAGTGCCTTGCTGGCATGATCCAAGAAATCCACCCATGTTTGTGATGAGATCTTGTGGATGCCCCTGAATCTGAGCCTATACCTCTCAGGGGCAAGTCGAAACTTACTGACTAGGACAGCCTTCATAGAACAGTAGCATGTCTGGTTATCTACCTCTAGCGCAAGGAGTGTGTCACTCCCCATTGTAGGCACATACCTCCCTAAACTACCACCCCAGACCTCCTCTGGTACCTTATGCACTCTTGAAACCACTTCAAAGTCTGTAATTTGTGTATGTTATCCCCCTTCACATAACTGGGTATACCAAATCCCAGGGAATCTGGAATCACCGGTGGTGACTGCAGGTATGCTGCCACCATTGCTGTCACTGGATCCCACTTGTACAGCTCGTATGTCCAGCTCTCTCATGTTGAGCTAATGGGCTATTTTTCTCTCTTCCATGGCCAGATTTTTCTTCTCTAGAGCTTGTTCTTTCTCCATTTTAGAAAGAGCCTGCCTCTGTTCCAGCTTGGAAAGGGCCTGCTACTTCTCCAATTTCAATTTTACAAGCTCTAGCTTCAGCTTTCCCTCTGCCAACCTGTCCTTCAGCTCCTCTGGGTACAGGTTTCTTGAAGACACACTGCTGCCTGGTCTGCTACGGACTTCCATGTGTGGGGGGATGTTACCCCCACATCATTAGGATGCGTGACAAGACCTCCAGACAGGTCCTGCTCCAGTTCCTCCTCAGACTCTGATTGCTCTTCTCATTTTCAGTTTTGGTCGGGTGGGTTGCTGCTCATGCTTCGAAGGCTTATTGAAGCTCTGCTGTCTTGGCACTTCCTTTAGTGAACATCCTCCCTTCTTGGCAAAATCCCTTTAGCTGGGCCACTGTGTAGGTTTCCAGGTTGGCGAGCTTCAATCCCATATTACCTGATAAGGCTGCAGACATTGCAGAAACAATTTGTATTGGGAACAAGACATTTTGGAAAACATCCAAGATGCCAATATAGGGAAAATAGAAAAAGGTTCAAGTTGGTCTTAGTATAGAGTTGTAGTGAACAATGAATTACTATATGGTAGCAGTTATTCACACAGCACCAGGATGCTCTCTTTTGAGTGACAGTTGAGCTCTACAAGTACCCCTTTCATTGATTCATTCAGTCATTCATTCATATTGCACAAACACAAGTCCTATCTTCACCGCTGATTATCAATGTTAGTAATGGGGTTCATGGTTGTCAGTGTATGCACCCTGTACAAGCAGGAACCACCACTCTAAGCAGGGTAAGCTAGATACACACTAAAAGGTAACCTGTGCTCATCATCTCGTAGCTTTGCATAGAGCAGTAAGGTTTATCTAAAGGGGTAATGTGTAAAGCATTTGTGGAAAACAAACACAGTAAAACAATCAAAACACCACAAAAGTACTCTACACAGGGTTAGATAAATATATTATATTTTTATGAGTAAAACAGGACCAAAACAACAAAGATTCAATAGGTAGAACCGGAGTTATGAATTCTTAAAGAATAAATCAAATAGCAGTGCTTACAGATGTAAAGTGCTTAGGTGTTAGTTGAAGTCATGCTGTTCAGAGGTTTCCATTAAGCCGCACTGTCTGTCCTCATCGAACGGTGCATTCGTTCAAAGCGATGTCGTTGATCAGCATCTGCATCGGCGTCGAGGGCAATGCATCAGTTCTCATCAGCGCAAAGTCATCAATGAGTTGATTGTGATGGTTCTGGACAGGTCACCTTTAAAGGGTCCAGGGCTGGAATGGCACCACATGGCAGGGCATGTCTCACAAATGGCAGAGTCCAGGTGCGTTGCAGGTTTGAAGGAAACATTTGATGGCTCTAAGATTTCAGAACAAGGGGGCAAGTCAGCAAACCAGAAAACCCTTTGAGTCACTCTGTGAATGGGTTCAGTCCTTTTCATCAGCAGAGAAGAGATCAGAAGGCAGCAGGGCTGCATTGCAAAACAGAAAAGAAGTACTTCCAGAACAGCAGACAATCAGAGTGGCAGTCCTTGGAGAACAGCAGTCTATACTCATGACAGAGTCATTCGCAGGTCCAGTAGTGTACTCTCTGGGTAGGGTCAGAGCCCCAGTACTTATATACAGTTGTGTCTTTGAAATGGGGATGACTTCAAAACAGGCTCTTTAAGTGCACAGGTCACCCTTTCTTCCCAGCTCTGGCTCCAGACTATCAGTAGGGGGTAATCAGCAATTTGTGTGAGAAACAGAACACTCCCTATTCAGGTGTAAGTGTCACTCCCCCTTCCTGCCCAGGAGGAGCAATCAGAATGCAGATGAATGCAGATGACCTCTCTGTCACACCCACTCAAATTGTTCACACGTCCAGGGTGCTGGCTTAAATGTGAAACTAACAAGCAGCCGCAATTCATACCACTCGCCATGACTTTGCTGTTGGGATGTTGCTTCCATCGTGACACCCCAGATTTTCTTGTTTCGCTCCCCATTTGGATTTTTTTTTGCATGGAGAGCCTCCTGTTACACACCAGGCATTGAAGCATCATTTCTCTTGGCTTGGGGATGCCTGTGCCAATAGTAAATCATGCAAAGAGATTACGTATAACGGAGTAAATAAGAAAATCATGCCTTTTCTCACATGCAGCTCCACATTTGTTGTTTATGCAATTGTATGCACATGCAACAAATGGTATATCGGCAGTACTACATGTATGGCAAAGAAACGGATACTTGAGCATACGAGAGCCATTACGAACTTTGACCCCAAATATCCGGTTGCACGACATTTTAGAGAACAACATTTCTCGAATGTCAAAGATTTGAGTTTCATTATTTTGGAACAGATAGCAAAAAACCCAAGAGGGGGCAACAGGGTTCTCAAATTGCGCCAGAGGGAGTCCAGATTATTCATAGACTTCCAGAGCTAGGCCCCTGGAGGTTTGAATCAAGACGAAGAATTATCCGTACATTTAAAGAATTAATATGTGATTTGCCAACCATACATTTGTCTCTTGAAGAATCTTCCATGCCTTTAAGATGGTTTTAGTCCTATGTATAACAAATATAGGGATATATGTATTTTGACATGTAATACATGGTTTTAATTATGTTATGTATTTGTTTATGTTCCAGGAGCAAGAGAGGGGCCCATTTTATCAGCACCTCACTTCAGGGATCGCTCCCCTTCTCTGTCTCCTTGTCACATGGGCACTTTTCTGCTTGAAGGCTGTGGCAGATCGATGGCCGGTAAAATGCAGAGAATTATGGACATTTAGATCAGTATTTTGGCACTGGCCAGTACTTATACTCCTTCTTTTTGGGTTAGTCTCTTTTGTTGCGAGATATATGGGACTCTGGCACTGGCCAATACTCAATTTCCACCCGCAGCTTGGGCCTTACTATGTTTTTCAAGCTTTATTGACATTGTTACGTACATGCCGTTTCTCACGCACTGGCCAATACTCAATTTCCACCCGTAGCTTGGGCCTTATTATGTTTTTCAAGCTTTATTGACATTGTTACGTACATGCCGTTTCTCACGCAAATTGTGTGAGAAAGGGAGGAGTTGCGATATGCTCCATGACACGGGGAGTCCTGTTGATATAATGCACTTGTTTGGAACTGTTTACATTTCTAGGATATTATTTGGTTCTTAGAAGCATACTAATCATGATCAATTTCGAATCAATTTTGATGTACAATTTTAGCTGTGCACGCTGAGACAAAATTTATTTTATTTAATTTATTTTATTGTTGCATAAGGAGTTTTGTGCATATATTTTCAACATAATGAAATTTTGCCCTTACAGGTAACAAAATGTACAAATTGAGATCATGTGTAATATACACAACAACACGATAGTCCTCTGTTTTTGTCCATGCATGTTCCACGATATATGCCAATGTTTTCAAAGCTTTCTTTCACGTGATCAAGCCGTTTTGCGGTGAAACGCGTTGTGAAATAAACAGCACTAGTTTGATGCGGTGACTACCTCGTTTTTGTCCTGAGAGCGTGTTATACGAACTTTGGGTGCATGAAAGCATACTTTTAACACATATACTAACATATAATATAATTTTAAAAACTCGATATGACATTCTATATTGTGACATTCTATATTATAACATACTATATAATGACATTCGATATAATGACATTCGATATTACTTACCTATATGTCGATACTATTTCCAACTATGTTATGTCCATTCTATATTCTGTCCTCTCTATATTTTTCATTCAATATTATGTCCTCTCGATATTTTTTATTATATATTTTGGGTGTTTACCGTGTGGTATACAACCACTTGTAAATGCTAGCGAAAGAAGCAGTGGCAAGTTCACACCAATTATTTCCCATCACAAGTTAGAGAATGGGATGTCAGCAGAGGTGGTCAATAATGTGACAGCGTAGGCTGCTCCGTCACCACACAAAGTGATAAGAAAATTCTAAAGAGAGAAAGACCAATCAATTTGTGCATGAAGTGGTGGAAGCAGAGAACAAAAAAGTGGGAAAGAGAGGGGAGGACTTTTCTGTCACTAGTATTTAAACACAAAGTTAGAGCAGATGCTTCAAGGGGTTACTGCATCTGGTAAAGAAAATTAGTGTGTCACTGGTTCAGCACAACTTTATGTCATTGTCCCAATATCATCAAGCATGTCAGAAGCTTTTTTGGCTTTGGTGGCAGACATGGCCCACACACATAGCCGCAAGCGTCCATGACTCCCCCCTTCCTATTTCCAGCTCCGCGGCAACGATGATAATGGTGTGAAATGCAGAGCGGGGACAGATTGTCTATGCAGAGTTTCACACACTGTCACTTTTCTCTCCCTTCTATGGGGGTGCCGGCAGTGGTGTCAGTAGCAACAGATTACCATTGGAATTATACAGGCTGCTGGAGATATCTGTGAAAGGATGACGCGGTAGGGGCAACTGCTATCTACAGCAGACTCCTCTCCTCTCCACGAACCACCACTAGGTACAGGTGCTGGCAAAAATACAGCAAGTGTGAGGTTGGCACTATGGAAGCCTTGCCAAACAGAGAAAAGAAGAGACTAACAGCAATTTTATGAAAGTAAGCCTGGTGGTGACAGTGAGGGGGCAATGTAAGCTGAGGAAAATGAAAAGTCTGGTCGTAACTGGGGGAGGAAAAACCCCAAGCAACATAGAAAGTTACAGAAGGTTCAACATGCCCCTCTACCCTGTAGCCCCAGGAGGCCTCGGCAACATGGGATAAAGAATATGCTGGTCAGGTCAATCATACCCCGCTATACCCAGACCTAGGCCCTGTGATCTCTGCATTTTTCCCCAGTATTGCAACACCTGCATACTTAGAGGGAACTACTGGATTGTGACAGGGCCCACGCGCCCCACATTGCCTGTGGCCCTGAGATGTGCGGTATCGCTGACTTGAGCCCTGCCTCCCATCCTCCATCTTACTGAGACTAGAGTTGCGAAGAAGGAGGAGGAGTTCTGCTATGCAGTTGATGGAGCAGGTTAATGAACAATATTTTGTTCATGCTTGTGAAGCCAGACTTCCATAATGTTTAATAAAACTAATATGTTTGCTGCATGTTATTAAATCAACCTAGATTTAAACTTACAAATCACTACACGCGGGAAACTAATATGTGTGCTCATATATGTGCATTATGTGCAAGGTGCTTGCATGTGAGAAATAATAAAATTTATTTTGTCTATCGTGATGTCAGAATTAAATGCGGCTGTTTTAAATAATGGTATGTGCTTATTTCTGTGTGCTCATGTTTTATCTTTTGTTTTACATATTGCACAAGTCTGTTTTGTTGCTTTGTTTGCTTCTGCTAGGTAACATGAATTAATGGGTTAATTAATTAGCAAAGGTGGGTGGGTAACAGAACAAATGTCAATTCCTTAATTAATTGATGTTTTATGTTTGTTTAAATAATAGTTCTTCAAATGAAGCTTAGAGTTGGCTGCAGAGAAAAATAATACAATTTAAAAAGTGACGCAAGAAAAAGGTGGTGCAGAAAATTGACGCTTTCTGAAAAAGAGACCTGCTGATGTAGAGCCACAAGAGAAAACTTATTTTGAAAATGATGAGAAACCTATGAACTTTTATTTTGAAAAGTTTTGAAAAGAACTGCCAAAGGCACTCTGTGGAGAGGTTTGCTATTGTGCCACGAGAAGTTCAGAACGGACAAGCTCAAGGTTGAAAGGAAGAGCCGTGACATTTTTTTGTATAAAATGAACATCTTTGCTACAAAATGTAGCAGCCTAAGAAAGTGTCGCCAAGACTCTATGCATGAACAATGGGTTAGTGAAAAAGCCCGGACATGAGCTAGAAGATGTCACAATTTAATGTGGCATGAGGTGGCTCAGCCAATGGAGAGCCAGAATTCAGCTGTTGGAATGTGAAAATAGTTAGTTCAGCTTTATTTTTAGGGTATAAGAAGTAGCTCAAAGAGCCGACTTTTTGGCCTACGCTTTTGATTCCAGAGGGACGTGTTCTGCTGATGGACGAACACACGTAAGGAAAGGAGATTTTTAAAAGACTTTATTTTCAGGCAATGAGGGTAGAGACAGGGAAATAGTTAGGGTTTGGAAATGCTTATTTTCACTTATTTCTACTAATGACTAATATTTCTTGAATTAAGCTCTCTTTATAATGCTGAATAAACTTTTCTTATGATATTTTTTAATGCTTGTTTAATAAAGTTCCAAACCTAAGTTTCCATGAATATGTTTAAATAAACTTACTAAATAACAAGCTGGTCTTGTTTATTGTGGATAGTTTAAACAACATATATAGATCTAATCGCCTCATGATTCAGATGCTCTGTTGTTGATATGGGCCTAGTATTGTAGTATGGTAAGTTTGGTGGTAGTAAATAGAGTCATTTATACAAAATTTTGTTAGGGGCGCTGGATCACAGTCATAAGACCCAAGGCAGAAAGCACCAGGGGCATATTCATCGAGGCTTTGCTCTGCCTCTCTTTTCATTACAAGGAGGGAGCAAGATAATGCGCAGAAAGCAGTCCAAAGTAGTAAGAAAGGATAATGTCGAAATGCCTGATCAGTCTACCCCCTCCCCAGCTCCCAGAGGGGTACAATGAGGCCAAAGAAATGCACAGCAACGGATGGAGCTGAAAGCTAAAACACTAGCAGGAAAGGAAAAGCAGTCTGAGCAAGCTGAGTCAGACTATCACTCAGATGTTGAGAGTGGTCAGATCGGGAGTTCGTGGAAGGTGCCTGCTATTACTCACCTGATCCTCGGCCTGGAACGAAGAACGATCTGGATCAAGACTTGTGCAGGAATGTGCTGAGAGCAAATGAAGAGGATCCACTCTGCACTAAGCACTATCTTCTCTTTCAAAAGCATCAAAAGAACCTGACTAAAACAAAAGCTACAGTCCACGTTCAAGGGGTTGCAGGGGAAAAAATCAGATTTAAACACTTGCAAGAAAAAGCCGATATCTCTCAAAATGTCCTCGTATGTTCATCCGCCTCCCAAGCCAGTTAGCGGCTAGACAGGACCCTATGGGATATAGTCAGAGAAAATAAATATATCATTGCACTAGCCGAAATAACTCTGGAGAGAGGAGAGAGTGGAGGGGAGAGTGGAGAAACATCAATTCAAAAAATGCTGTTAACTATATTGAATGAATTTAGAGACTTAACAAAATCCCAGGCATCAGAAATTGCCCAATTGCACGAAAGACTGACTAAATTTTAAGAGGACAGGTTTAGCGCACCAAAGAGACTAGAGGAGGCAGAGAGACGCATCTATGACCTATAGGACAAACTGTCTAATATACAGCAGGATATGCTAGTTCTGATCAAAAGTAAAAGTCAGATGGAACTAAATCTCCAGGATCTAGAAAATTATTATAGGCGTTCTAACCTTCTAGTGGGTATCCCGGAAGGGAGTGAAGGTTCAAAGGTAGTCAAATGGGCTGATTCACTGCTGAAGAAGGTAATACTGGAGCTGGAAGTGGACCTTACGATCACTAGAGCCCATAGAGTCCCAGCACAGAGACAATTGAATGCTAGATTTTCAAGGACAATACTACTTAACTTTGCGGATTTCTGAGTTAAAGTACAAATATTACATACTGCTATAGCGAAGAGGTCCTTCTCTACCACGGAAACTCCTCAATTTAAAATATTGTCTGATATGTCGGCAGCATCAACGCAGAGGGACTAGGATTTTGTTAAGTTGATTGACTTGTTTATATTGAAGGGAGCTTAGGCTCTGATAATCCAACAAGCAAATCTAAAAGTTTTAGCTAAAGGGAAATTCTACGTTTTTTCAAATATGCAAGAAGCTCAATTACTCCTATCAAAATTGACAGATGGAGGGAAATGCGGCTCAACTTTTTCCCTGAAGGGGCTAAAAATATTTAGGATAGTTCATTTAATAGCCCACCACTATCCCAGCTGATAAAAGATGTGCTTAATTAACACTGTACACGAGGTGGGAGGGAAAGAGTCAGACGGCGCAAAGGAATGCAACACAATGGCATCCAACAAAAAGGAGAGGGAAGAGGGAATATTGGGCAATTATGTCTTTCAGGAGGGCAAAAGGGAAGGTGGAGGGTTGAATCAATCACACAAAAAAGAGAGTTCATTTATAAGTGTTCAAAGATCCTGTGGGATGGATAATTTTAGGACGTTTAGGCTCCATTTTGGGGTGACATATAAATTTGGGGTAGACACACTAAGAGGGTAATTTTTTTTAATGGACTATATCCTAGCTGATATAGTAGGCAAACGGAAGAAAGGCAATCAGTTAAGACGCTGTGATTTCGCAAAGTGCCTGCTAGGAAAGTTCAGGGGTTATCTGACTAAAGTCTATGTTTACAGTATTTGTTTAGAAAGTATCAGCCTCTCTATGCACTTTAGCCATACTTTTAAACTCCAGCTGCTATGGTATTCAATTGGATGTTTCTCTCTACAGCATTTGTCTACATAGCACAAGTCACTTTATGCACCTATGCACATTGGATGCACTCAAGATGCACTTTAGAACCTCAGCTGCTAGGGTTTCCAACTGGAGGGATATTTCTTGATCATATCAAGACGTAAGATATGTGAGCAACACTCTTTCAATAAATTGGAGGCCCATTTTATTAAAGTACCTGTTTTTATGAGCATGAGTCACTTTATACACTCTGACGGCACTTTCTTTGCTAGCACAACCCTCTTACCAAGACAATACGGTATCCGATGGGATGAATTGTATCCTAAAGGATAAGGCTATGCATAAATCATTTAATATATATTTTTGATACATTCCTGGCTGTTATGAGCTCTAATTCACTTTAGGTTATTTGGCACCTACCTGGAAAGACTTTAGATACATTAGGAAGCCATGTTGGCAAACTGCACTTTCTGTATATATTTACAGTATTTGGTTTTCAGAAGAGTGTGTGCCATTTGTTGTTTTTTTTAAGCTTAATTACTAGAAGGAAATAAGTAGTAAAGACCACAAAGTACTCTCTTTTAATGCCAACAGATTGAATAATATGTGTGAAGCCAGGACAATAGGAAGCTGGCTTAGAAGTCACAACCTGGATGTTATATTCCTACAAGTAACCCATTTTAGGAATCCATTAGATGCTAGTAAGTTTCTCCAGGAATGGGCTGGCTTACATTGCTCGTCAAATATGGGTTATGCACAGAAAGGGGTGGGAATGTACGTAGTAAACATGTACAATTCTAAGCAAAAGCCACACAGACAGACCCAGGAGGGAGATGGCTTTTCGCACACGAAAGGCTAAATCAGTAAAATCTTACCCGAGCAACAATTTATGCACCAGCTCTCGATACCCTCTACCCCTACTCCAGCTTAAACAGGCTTTAACCAGCATCCCTGGCCCTATCATATGGGTGGGGCGATTTCAACTTTCCTCAGGATCCAGCAGTTGACTCTTCCAAGAGTGCCCAAAAACAAAATAAGCCGCAGGTGGACATTGCTGTGGCCAGTTGCAAAAGGGTTTTAGACCTGGTGGACCTGTGGAGGAATCCAGTGAATCATGCCTTTTCATGCTTCTCGGCAAAATATAATACGGACTCCAGGTTAGACTTCTTTCTGGTTTCGCATGGTCTTGTGATGAACAAGCTTTACATCCCCAATGCGTTCTCAGACCATGCATTAGTTAAAATGGTAATAGCAGAGACAGGGCAGGAAAAAACCCCTAGGAGGTGGTATTTTAATAAAATCAACTTAGAAAGAGAGAACTGGTGCACAGAGGTAGCAAATGAAATTAGTTGCTTTTTATTAACAATACAGATACTGCCTCGATAGGAATGGTGTGGGACACCTTTAAGGCTACACAGCGAAGGATAATTACATTCAAAGAAATCCCGCAACAAAGGGCTTAAAGGATAAAGACTACAGATTGAGCTAAGGCTTGCACAAGCAAAAAGAGAGTATAATAAAGTTAGAAACTCGGCAACAAAACAAGAGCCATTTCAAGTGAAGCAAGAAATGCAGGAGCATTATTATCACCTAGGGGACACAGCTAACACGACATACCCCCAAAATATGTATGAGGAAAGCAAATACACAGGTAAATTGCTTGCGTGGCAGGCAAAAGACAATAGGGTGCAAAACAGAATTGAATCTCTGATAGATGAGGAATCTAAAGCACAATTAACCAGGTCCTCGGACATTGGGGCGACTTTCGTTAGACACTATAAAAAAATATATCAGATAGACCAACAAACACTGCCTGTCCATATTCTAAGCTTTCTAGATACATTATCAATTCCATCCCTGACAAACGAACATAAAAGATCAATAATGGCAGAATTTACTATTGAAGAATTAGAAACAGCAATAAGTTCAATGGCCAACTGTAAAGCGACTGGGGAGGATGGACTGCAAGTAGAACTATACAAAAGGTTTGCCTCAATATTGAATGTCCAACTCCTTAAACTAGCTAACTTCATGCTAAAAAGGGGCACACCTCCGGCCTCCTTTCATACAGCGGTGGTAGTTAGTGTTCTGAAGAAGGATAAAAATATGGAAAATATCAACTCCTATAGACCAATAAGTCTTCTCAATGTTGACTATAAGATTTTTTGAAGCTTCTCACCAACAGGTTCAATAAAATTGTAGGAATCCTGATCCTTATGGATCAATGTGGTTTTGTAGCCGGTAGACAATTATCAGTCAACATGAAATTGATAGAAGCATTGTATTATTTTAATAAGAGCAATATAGTGGCACGGGTATGGTTTTTAGATGCTGAAAAAGCTTTTGATCTGTTGTCCTGGGACTGTCTCTTTCTTAATTCTTAATTTGGCTTTCCAGAAAGTTTTATACAAATAGTAAGAAGTGTATATAAGGGCTTAAAGGCACAAATAATAATACATTCCAGAAATGTAGGTACCTGCAGAATAAGTAAGGGTACAAGTCAAGGGTCCCCCTTATCTCCAATTTTATTTGCCCTATTTATAGAACCTCTGGCAACAGCCATTAGGCATACAGAATTACATACTGCACCCCTACAAGGCATGATCAAAATAAAACTATATGCCAATTACATTGTTTTATTCCTAAAACCATGTCATGTAATCCCAGAAGGAAATATAAGGGATCATTTCAGAGTTTCAGGTGATAGGTGGCTATAAAATAAATAGGGCCAAAACTGAAATGTTATTATGTAATTGTTTGATTGATATATTAGTACCAAGTTTTAGGCTAATACGTAACTCCAGGTTAAAGAGGTACCTGGGGATAAATGTGACGAAAAGAGTAGAGGAGTTGTATAGTTTAAACAACATTCCCCTGGTACAAAAAGTTCAACTTTACTAGTCAATCAATCAAACATGCTTTATTCGACATTTTGTCATAAAAGCCAAGTACAAAAACACATTAGTTTTAAAATATATCAATTCCAGTCAACAAATTAATTAAGCATGATTGTAAAAATACCTTAAAATACAGCTATAGCTTTAAGCTGTTATCTTTAAAAACCTTCAGGCAATATTTTACAGCTTACATAAAACCACCATTGGAAAACAGACACTGATAAAGCTCGCAGTAGGGGGGACAAATAAAACATTTTTGTCACCATTAAAACAGTCAAGAAAGATGGAAGTTAAAACGTTTTTGTCCTAACTTATGGAGCAAGCATTGTGGGGCCATTACATTTGCAAAAAAACAAGACTAAAGGACATAAGCAAAATGTTTTGTAAGAAAACACTGTGACCTTATCGGCCAAGCCCAGCCTAGAAATTTCGCTACAGCTGTAGTGATTGGATTAGAAGCATTTGTACGTAAAATTCTTTCTGCTTCTTCGCTCCTTCTAGTTCCAAGTAATTTACAGATTGGAGCTAACCATACTCGACGAGGAGTGGCATAAGCTGGGAAAACAAATAACAAATGTGCCTCGGACTCCACTTTAGTCTGGCATAGGGAACACAAATTGTCATTGGACTTTGACCATCTAGCAGTGAAGGCTTTAATGGGCAATGTGCCCACCCTGAACTGAAAATACAGTTTCCTATCATGGGGTTTTGCTATTATATCCCAAAAGGCTTCAAAGTTTGGTGACTTAGGATGGAAGACACACTATTACTCAAGGTTTTTTGTGTAATCATCTACCAATCATCTTTCAGGATATTTTTTGGGGGGAAGCTGGCTCTTTCAGGTTCATCCCATAGTGTTCTCATGCCTATGCTTACTAGGGCATCTCTAATTCCTCTCAACTACCTTATTTTGTGAAATGTGTCAGCCCGAATTATGTCCTGAAAGCCCATGGCACAGTGGTTTTGTTCTGGAGTGGTCCAGAGCCTGTATATTAGAGGGTGCAGTTTGGCCACCTCCACCAGAGGCCTTCTACCTAGGTCATGTAGGAGCAGACACACTGGTGTAATTTGGGGGAGCAGTGTGATGCTACGCATGAACCTGTTTTCTGCGGTCGTAAGGTTGGTAAGGTTTTCGTACCCCCGTATCTCTGCTCCATAGAGTGCAGAGTTAACCACCTTGAGCACCGGGCTGATTGGTTTGGTCAGTGAGTTATTAAACTCCCTATTTAGTACACCAGACAGTTGTTGATGCTTAAGTGTTGCCAGGTAGTTTTGCTGCTTCCATTTTAGGTAACTTTGAATAATGACTCCCAAATAGGGAAATGCCTTTACTTGCTCCAATGGACAATTATTCATTACAATTTTACTTTTAAAAGTTCTATAGGGAATAAAAGCCATACATTTCATCTGTGACACGTTGACATCCAGACTGTGAGCATTGCAGAACTCCTGGGGTCTTTGAGATGATCCAGACTGTGAGCATTCAAGAACTCCTGAAAGATGGTCAGGGCCTTCTGCATAACACTCGGGGTCTTTGAGATGATCAACGTGTCATCTGCGAACATTAAAATTGGAATTTTGCCGCCAGATAAAACTGAAGTGTCAGTGGACTTAGCATCCATATAGTCAACAATACCATTAATAAATAGGGAGAATAAGGTAGGCACAAGTACGCAACCCTGGCGTACCCCTCTCTCTACTGGGAATGGGCCGGTAACCATACCCTGGGAACCCCATCGGATTTTAGCATAGTTTTCTTCATGCAATCTCACAAGTAATGTGAGTAACTTTGAGGGGATCCCAATCTCCTGGAGGATTGCCCATAGTTTATGGCGAGGGACAAGATCAAATGCTGATTTTAAATCAGCAAAAGCAGCGTACAGGCTACCATTGTCCAGGACCACTGACTTCCAATACAACAAAGTGAAACGGAACACCTGGTCAATGGTACTGGTGTATCCTCCCCTGGATCTTGTTGAGAATCAGCCTGCCCATTATTTTTTGAAGGGAGTCTATAAGGCTGATGGCCTGTAATTACCGGGATGAGTTTTGTCTCCCTTCTTATATATGGGAATTATTTCTGCCCCTTTCCATGAATGTGGTACGGGGGCACCTTTTGCATTCACGTTAGCCAACAATAAGATGTACCTGCTTCATCTTGGTTTATCAAATAAGAACATGTCAGCAGGAATACCATCAGGGCCGGGGGTCCTCCCTCCAACTACTGAGCCCAGTGCAACATTAATACCCATAGAGTTAAAAGCATCATCTTGGTATAATACTTGGGTATGATCGTTCTGATTTAACTCACTATCTGAGCAAGCATATTGTGGTTTAAAAAATGTTACCCAGTCTTCCTGCGCAACATGATTGTGGGGATTTTCCGGCACACCTCCTCTACCCCACTTAACTATGCTCCAGAACGTTTTGCTGTCATTCCGAGAGCATGCCTCCCTAAGATCCTCCCATCTTGCGTCGTCCCATAGCTTTTAAGCTTTTATCTGGGTACTCTTATATGCCATCCTAGCCGCTCGAACTATGGAGGGCTCCCCCTTTTTTACTGCCTCCCTTGCTTTTCTACATTCTTTATTGAAACAGGAATTAACTTTTTTCTTTGTAGACTTGTTTGGGTTGCAGCGATCCCTAAAGTATGTACAAAGATGGGAAAAAAGTCTGCGTTTGGATCTAGGGTAGATTCTAGCTCTATCACAGCTTTGTCCACTTCCTTTGCGATAGTAGCTAGCGTTTCGGGCTATTCAACTAGGCGCACCCACTTTAAGCGCCTCATATCGTTATTAGGAACTACGTTGCAAGGATGGAGATCACGCATATACTCTGAAGATGTCCGCTGTTGCCACAAGTTTGATTTTGGAAAAGGGGGGTGGTGATGGACAGAGTTTCTGAATGATGCAGAATACTCTTACCAAGTCAAGAGATCATGGTTTTAATCCATCACCGTTTTTTAGCTCACTGCACCATCCCAGCTCAGAACCTGGCTATATGCAAATTAGTCTGTTCCTGTCCCAGTGCATGATGGGAACAGGGCAAACCAAACTACCAAGCCAATTCTTATACTGGGAAGGAAACAAGCTTCCGGGGACCGGTTTCTGGCATCACAGCCTTCTTCGGCCCGGCTTGCTTGAATCCTGATGGTGCAATGAGCAAGGGACTCACGTCTGAGTATACCCTCCCACAAGTCCAGGCTTGCACACAGAGGGTTATGGTCACTTTCTAACCGATCCCTAACTATCATGTCGCCGAGGGCATGCCATAAATTCAAACTGATCAATACATAGTCAATACGACTGGCCGCTGTTCCATTATTAAAAGTATTGGCCCTTAATCTATCTGATAATGTCCTGTCATTTGCGGCTCGAAAGCCGTTACCTAGGCAGATGGAATTAATCTGTATGGTCACGTCTGTCCATTTTTTGACAGGTGCAAGATATAACTTTGGTATGGCCCACTGCTCATCTTCTTCCTCTAGGAGGTTACTTTCCCCGCCAACTAGAGGCTCAATCGTGGCATTGAGATCGCCGGCAATTTTTAACATTGGAGGCTGCTGGGTATTTATCGAGGAGGTCATCAACCAACGCTATTACATTAGACTTCCTCCCTCTTGTGCCTCTCGCATAAACATTATAAATATCCACATGCTCCCTAGAATCTATTTTCAGGCGTAAGACCTGGATGTCATTATTCGTAGTCGGGAGCTCCATAATGGTGATACCTAGGTTCTGTCGCACCCAAATTGTCAAGCCCCCTAATGGGCGACCTTTTATCCCTTTCACAGCTGGAATATGGTAGTTGAGATATCCTACACAATATTGAGGGGTCATAAGTCAGGTTTCTCGGAATAAGCAGACGTCATAGCCTTCAATGAAGGCGTGCCACTCAGGGAAAGATAGTTTTGAGCCCAACCCTGCTATATTCCATGACAGAAGTGTACCATGATTGTCATTAGTACAAGGCAAGAGCGGGTCTGCTTGTACAATTTTGTGTATGTATCTAAGTTCCCCATAGTTACCCTGTGAACAAAGCAATATGGTGTTCCTTCCCAAGTACCCAGCATGCCCTTCACTGTCAGGGCCTATAAGATGTATAACTTTTGGACCATCTGATCTCCCAGGTCAGCTGGACTTTTTAGGGGCTGGGCCCCTAGTCTGTCAATGTTTTCTAATGAAGGACATTCCTCCAACATTGTTGTCAGTTGGCCTGTGGGATCCAACAGAGTATCCAAGGGGGCCTGTATAAATGGTATGTTAGAGGAAACTGGGGGACAAGTGCGGAACTCTAGGGCAAAGAAATTTGCAACTAGATCCTTCCTAACAAAGGTCACCTCAAAACAATCCTTCAATTGGCTAGGGAAGGAAAGTCTGCGTGCCCTGATGATATCCTCCCTTATCACGGAACGGCAACCCCTGACATGCCTAATCCAGTGTATGACTTTATTTGTTAATGTGTCCACGTGTTCCCTGTTTCTACCAGTGTCTAGTTTGGGCACATTTGTCACATACATTTTGTGTGCACTATGTGTGTGCACTATGATCTGGATTAACATTCTGTCCCCCCCCCCACCTCGTGTGGATAAGTCAATGCTGGGGAAGAACTTCTAGGGTGTGCGACCATCTACCGCCACTTAGAGAGTGGTTATTGAGCTCCCTTGTGTGCCTTGGGTTTGCAGAATGGTCAGTTACGGTGCAGTTGTTATTACTATGCACCTGTCTAGAGTTGGGTGTTGGTTTCAGAATTGAAGGTGCTAGTTTTTTGGTCTTCAGTACCTCAGAGTACAACCCCTCGCCAGATTTAACTCCACCAATTGAGGGCCTAGCAATTTCTCCCTCAGCATCAGGTTTATGTCTATGTTGCGGGGGATGACTCGGTTGGTTGTTGGTACAGTTCGGGCAACCGGGATTCCTTTTTATCAGTTGCCTAACCATTGCGGACAAATCCTCTATAGCCACCTTCATGACCCCTATTTCGGAACTTAGCATCTGCTCTAGGGCTGATGCTTCTTGGTTTTCTATGGTGGGAGGCTTTATCTGACATGCTAAGTTTACTGGGGGTAACTCAGGATCTTGGGATATCATTTCCTCTGGGTTGTTAGATAGCACCGCGTATCTATTTGCTCATACAATTAAGGGGTCAATATGCCAGAAGTTACTATGTTTTGCCACAACAGGAGAGCTTGAGAGAATAGTGACAGCATCTGCAGGAGCGAGGCTTGTACAAAGAGCAGAGGGAGAATCCCCCTTCTGCCCTTGTTTCAGTTCCAAATCTTTTTTGCCTGGGTGCGCCCTCTTTTGTGTGATTTAAGAAACATATTTGGGAAGGCTACAGCTTGGCTAGAGCGATCGCTGGTGGGATGCGTAAATCCATGTGTGTCTTTATTCGTGTCTATTCTCACGTTGGTATCTATTACTAGTGTATCTTCACACTCCTCAATGAGTGTGTTGATTCTATCCATACCACAAGGGTTTCCAGCTTGCTTAGATGACTTTCTTGCTTTTTTCCCCTTGCGTACTCTGCTTCTATTACCCTCTTCGCCATTACTCCCAATACTCCCACCTCCCTCCATGGTCTTTCCTTTCCCCATAGTTCAAAGTGGGGGAAGCAATATATTAAAAAGCAATATAACAATTGTAGAAACAAACACCAGTGCTGGAAGAAAAGGTTTTCGATACCGGCTTAGCAGGCTAGCGCATACTCTCTGGTTGGCTGCATTGAAGAATGTCAACAAATAAGTTCAGATTCAACAACCAGAACCCACTCAGTCCTACTCAGTCCAGCTCTCAAATGGGGGGGTATATTGAGTTATAGAAAAATTATTGCACAGTACCTCTGGCACAGAAAGATTGCCACCAAGGTGTTCAGGGTTTGGAGGGCAGATGACAGGGAGGTGGTCTAACCCAGCCTCTTCTGGGCACTGACAGGCAAGGGCGGGCCTGCCCGGGCGCATCTTGCATTGTGGGGGGCGCCTGTGTTTTAAGTGGCACTGCCGGTACTGCGTCACAGCTAGGGACTGGCTTGGAGGGCTGCTGGGATTTGTAGTGTGCCACTCGCGGTGTGCAGAATTGAATGGAGCCGTTCCCCTCACGGCGTGATCCGGGTGCGCCCTGCCGTTTCCCTCATGGCATCTGGCAGCAGCAGCAGGAAGAAGAGAGTTAAGCCATTCCCCTCATGGCGTTTCACAGGACCAGCATTGCGGGGGGCGCCTGGCTTTTAAGTGGCGTAGCCGGTACCGCGTCACAGCTGTGGGGCTGGCTTGGAGGGCTGCTTGGATTTGTAGTGTGCCCCTCGCGGCATGGAGAATTGAATGGAGCCGTTCCCCTCACGGCGTGATGCGGGTGCGCCCTGCTGTTTCCCTCACGGCATCTGGCAGCAGCAGCAGGACGAAGAGAGGTAAGCTGTTCCCCTCACGGCGTTTCATAGGACCCGCATTGAAAGGGTGCCTGGGTTTTAAGTGGCGCGTCTGGTACCGCGTCACAGCTGTGGGACTGGCTTGGAGGGCTACTGGGATTTGTAGTGTGCCCCTCGCGGCGTGGAGAATTGAATGGAGCCGTTCCCCTCACGGTGTGATCCGGGTGCGCCCTGCCGTTTCCCTCACCCTGTCTGGCAGCAGCAGCAGGAAGAAGACAGGTAAGCCATTCCCCTCACGGCATTTCACGGTGTTTAAAATGGAATCAACTTCCAATTTCAATAATTGGCCAGGTGGTGCTTATACGGATAACAATTCTACCATTATTTAATTTTCTATGTGTAGCAGCCCCATGTGCACTACAAACATCTTTTATAGAGAGATAGATAGCTTGATTATATCCTTGTTATGGTCCAACAAAGTACCAAGACTAGCGCTAGCTACTCTAAACAATCCAACTGAGAAGCGAGGGCAGTCCCTCACAAACATAAGGGAGTAATACCACGCAAACTTTGCACATTATGATAAAAGATTTTATACCCAGCTCAACTCTCCAGATATGGACAATTTTTTAATGGAACAAATATTAGATAAATATAAAATCACAGACCCAATTAGAATAACTAAGAACCCGAAGAAAGTGCAGTACAAGGTTCTCCAATGGCTTTTAAAACAAAAAAAAACAATTGTTTAAATGTTATGGTATCCCTCGGATAAATAGCTCTACAAGACTGTCGGACGTATACATTAGGGAGGACAGGCTGTTGCAAACTGGTGTATTAAACAAATGGGAGGAGAATGAATACAGACAAGTTGGAGACATTCTTAACTCAGATTCCTGGAAAAAGTGGCTTGAGATAGAGATTGGGCTGCTTTATTCCAAGGACATGCTCAAGTGGTCATTTATCCAAATTAAGCAGTCTTTAGAAAGTCTCAATCTTAGACACTAAGAATAAGAACAGGAATAAACGAAGCAGTCAGTAAGCACTTGGGTGAAAAGCTTTAATAAAAATAAATCCTCCATTATTCATGAAAAAGCATGAGATAAATGGCTGAAAAAAGAAGTCCTTCAGATCTCTAGAGCAGTCTGGGTTAAAATGGACAAACTTAATGCAGCAACAATTAAAGGCGCCAATTTTAGAAGCATGCAATTTTACACAATATGGTTAATATATAGGACCCCAGCGTCTATCCATAAAATATACCCTCGTATTGAGGATGTGTTTTCACTGTTTTAGGGAGGGAGGAGGTACTTGGTCTCATAGTGTCTGGGATGGCCCAAAGATCAAGCATCTATGGGAAGAAATTGAGAAGTACCTCAGAAGAAGGTCAAGCTTTAATTTTTAACAACTATATTGCTGTCCTGGAATGCTACCCAAACATTTCGATGGATAAAATGCAAGAGGAATGTTTATTTACTTCAGCCCTAGTTGCAAGATCATTCATTCTGAAAAATTGGTGTAGTGATACTATACTCACTTTTTAAGCCTGGAGAGCCAAACTCCATAAAGTCAAAGAGTTAGAGACACGCTATTCTTTAAGATCAGGGGGGCATATTATCAAGAATGGCTTTAAAATTATTGCCACTTTAGCGCAGGAAACTGCTGCTAAAGCGGCGATAATGGACTTGCTAATATGCCCTTGTGAATCCCCATAGCAGCGCAGGCTAACACCAGACCTGGACTTCTATTGGAATTCACAAGGGCATATTATCAAGCCCATTATTGCCGCTTTAACTGCAGTTTCCTGCTGCTAAAGCGGCGAAAATTTTAACGCCATGCTTGATAATATGCCCCTGGGTTTCTTACATGATTTGAGAAACACTGGAATTCCATAGGAAATTAATCTGTGATTTTGTTAAAAAAGAAATGTTAAGAAGGAAAGTGTGTACATTGTGACTCTCATTTGTTATTTCTTATTTTATGTATTTTTAATCAATTTTTTTTGACATGGCTGCGATCCAGAATGGATTAGGTATGTGGTGTCAACCGAAATTGAAGTTTAGCACAGTAAGCACTAATGGGCAGATTTATGTTAACTGGCCCATCCCCAGGGATGCGCCAGTTAATGCGCGCCACAGTGCTCCACTGCTCCGCCACCCATGGTGCGCAGCATTTACAATGCGGCGCACCATGGTGCAAGGCAGTGAAGATGCGTGACGCAGTCCCTCACCACCCCTTGTTGTAAATAATCTCTCAGCGCACGGGCGGCGCATTGCAGGAGTCATGTCGCAAGTGCGACATGACTCCTGCAATGCACAGGGGCCACCTATTCAATGTATGGTGCGTCACCCTTACGCCTGCTTCAAGCAGGCGTAAGGAATTGACGTAGAAAGTGACTGAGTGAAATCTCATAGATTTCACTCAGCCACTTTTAGGAGGCGTTCCTGCGCAGGAACGCCCCCCTGCGCAGGAACGCCTCCTTATGGCGCAGGGGTTTCCAACGTGACGCATCTCCTAGATGCGTCACATTGTAAATAGGGCGCATTGTTTGCGCCGCCGTTGCGTCACATTACATGACGCAATTGCGGCGCAAGGAGGCGCAAGAGCCTCATAAATCTGCCCCTTTATTTTGTATATGTATGTCATACTATGAATGGAACTCTCAATAAAAACATTTTTTTTAAAACAAACACCCCAAACGAAAAACAAGTAGATTCAGGAAGTCGAAGTGACAGTTTGCTGAAATAGGAGCATAGACGCCAAGATATGATTGTTTGTCTCTGGAGTGTATTTTAAGATCCCTTTACATTTGTACTGTTATTAGAACGTGTTAGATACGGGCCGCCTAACTGTGTGTATGTAGATCCCCTATAAAAAATAACATGACATCAAAAAAAAATATTTTGCCAATAAGCAACAAGGCTGAATCATAATTCGGGTTCTTATACGGATCTGAGGTTCGGTCCATTCAAGCAGTGAACCAACAATGAAGGTACTAGTAAGACGTGTTTGATGTGATCATCTACTGGACCCAATAACTGTTAAACTGTGTAAAGTCATGAATAGCTCTGATTAGCTAATGGGCTGAACTGACAACTTATGCGTTGAAGGGTTTTAACTGTACATAGAAATGTGCAGTTGAAGATGTACTATTCTTGAAAACGTTTAATAGTATGTATAAATGCAGTCAGATAATCATAATATATGTTTAAATTAAACGAAAAAAGCATGCCAAAAGCTTTTGTAGGGCGCATGTCAACAAACTCAAGTAAGTCACCTATGTAGGATGAGGACCCGTTTCAACTTTTAAAAGACACACATGCTGCAGCGACACAGAAACCACTGCAAACCCAGCATCTGTGCTGCCTAATGTTACTTGATGTGTTAGCTGCCTCATAATCAACAAACAGGGCAGGATTTCTTCAAATAGGTAACAACATATTGCTGCACAAGTGAAGGACCCTTAACAGAACAGAACCTTGCGAATTAGGGGCCTCATTTATGAAGGCCTTGCGCCACCGGTGCGTCACTTTTCCCCATTTTAAAAGTGACGCACCGGTGGCGCAAGGCCTTCATAAATAAGGCCCTAGGACCTCTGTGCTCCCCTATTCTAACGGACCTCCCTAAGGATGATAATAAAAGTAGCAAGGCACATGTTGCTCATAGTCATAGCCTCATAAAGCCCCCGACTGCAACACTAAGCACTACATAACATGTTATTATTGTTTTGTATTTTAGAAATAAATATATGCCCTTATTGATAAGTGTTTACCAACGTTTTGCAAAATATTACCATTTTGCATTTTTGCACTCGTGGTATAAGAGCTCTTAAAAACAATTCCTATTCAAATCAGTGGTTTAGAAGAAACAAAATAATGGATGACGCAAACTCATTGTGAAGAGAGGGCGTTTTTTATGGCTAGAGAGGATTTTGTACACCATAGCACAAATCTTTCGGAAATCAGAGCAAGAACCAGGAAAGAATGAAATCAAGCCGTGCAAAAGGCAAAACGATTTTACTAATCACTAATGCATTTAACAGGGTCCCACAAGGATACGTGTCTTCGCAAACACCGGTTGTCTTTCATATTATGCCAAGAGGCAGAGAGAGTCACTGGCGACATAATCATCACAGCATATATTTCAGGCCTCTTCCAGTAACACAACGATTAGAATCTTCTATATCAATTAACTTTTGACATTTTAGGTCTAACGGGAGCAATTTCATTACCAATATTATTATTGTTGATACGACTGTAATACTTGCTCTTCATTTCTGACCTTAGAAATGCTATTCGCCTTGGGCTTTATTATCTTTTAAGCCTGTTATTTTTTCTTTCTGCAGTACATTATTATATTACGACTATATTCTTTTTTTTCCATGGGCTCGATATTTTTTCTTCTTGCTGCCCCTGGTGTGATTTGGTACCACACAAATCCACGTCACTTTATTAAAGGAAATGCAAATCATGGGGAAAATGTAACGATCTTCAAAAAAGACAAAATAAGACCTGCATATACTATCTTCTATTCTTCAAATGCAGGTCAACGTCAGTTAAACCCGCTTTGTAACTGGGTTCATTCTCATTTTCTATGGCACCTCAATGGTCATCAATCTTTCCTTTGATGACATCAGGATGTTCTGGATGACGTCAGTATCCGTATCCCTTCATTATTCTTCCACATCTTTCATTGACTTTTGATGCTGTCCGTCTATTTTTTATCTATCGATCTTAAACACAAACAAAGATCATCAAAGCACAGACAACATTAACAAAAATAAAATTCATGAGAACTCCAGTAAATAAATTAAAATTACAAATGTATCCCAATTTTAGGATTAGTTAAAAAGCTTTCTTTTCTTTACACAGGCCCAGAGGAAATTTGCCATTACATAGCAAATAAAAGGATCGCCAAGTTTTTTAATATGGATAAGGGCCACTCTACTTTGCCTAAAATTATGCTATTTCAAATCTGGTATAAATATCTCTGGTTCCTCTTTGTACAGATCACAGAATAAAAGTGTAAGTCGGATTGATCTGACATTCCGCCACATGGGCAAGCAGAAAGGTCACTAACCTTATATTTCCCCGCCAGATACTCAACCAACAGTGGGAACAGATTAAAAAAAAATCTTACTAGAATGAATCTGTGTTTTAGATTTAAAATCTCCTCTAAGTAGGGATAGTCAGACTCTAGTAGGGGTGCAAGACTCATAGATGTCCTGACTAATGGCTTATCTTTGTGTATCTCTGTGCGCTCATGGGCCATGTGAGCCAGACATTTTTCTTTTAAAATTGTCTTTGAGATTTTGAGACAATTGCTTGGGTTTTTATACAGGTCCTCCATGCCCAATCTAGTCAGAGTCGATCTTACATAGCACAACCCTCTTACTTTTTACACGTTATCCAGCTTGAGGCAGTCCTTTATGATGTGTTGTGTTAGGGGGAGCGTGTTCTTCCTCCAGATTGAGTGCCATAGCACTAAAGGGGCTAGTCTTATCAGATTAGTGATGAACTGAAAGTCCAACTCTGCATGGCAGTTAAAATTGGGACATGAGACCGGTAAGGCAATTAGCCATTTCAGAAATTTATCTTCAATGGTTTGCACATGGGCAATATTAGAAGTTTCCCGCACCCCTGCTCCATAGGTAGTCAGGGATACTGTCTTTGCCTTGTAGATACTTTTTATAGGTCTTAGAGGCTTAGAGACCAATTTTTTGAAAATCTAATAATATCTGCAAGGCTTTTTTCCATTGCCTGCTCCCTGTTTTTAATAATAGGTTCCCAAGAGTAGTGCTTATCAAATATGACACCCAAGTAGGGAAGGAATCAACTGTCTCCAGTTTGCGAGCCCCTAAATAGAAGGATGGGCTTTTACCTTGCCCTGCTTGCCTGGCTATTAAGATACATGATTTTGATTAATTTACCTTTAGATCATGGGAGTTCATAAACGAGGTGTAAGCTGTTAGCATATGTTGCAATGCCCTCCCCATTCTGGCCACTAAGACCGTATTGTCTGCATATGCAAGGAGAGGCAGTGACAGTGACCCAAACTTTGGGGTATCCTGAGCTATATCTGCCAGTGCCGCTCCTACCCCATTCGTATATAAGGAGAAAACGAAGGGGGCGAGAACGCACCCGTGCCTAACTCCACGAAGATTCTCAAAAGAACAGGTACAAGCCCCGTCCTTACCATACTGCACTAAGGCGGTAGTCTGGGAGTAGAACTGTCTAATGAACAGGAGTATTGGAGGATCCACCCCGATGGCCTCCATTGTCTCCCACAGCCTACTATGATTTACACAGTCAAATGCGGCTGAGACATCTATGAAGGCCATGTAGATTGACTCGCCTCTAAGCCCTGGTATATTTTTTAATTATAAGGCTTAAGTTCAGACACTGATCAATGGGACCTCTACTCTGTTAGAATCCATAGTGGGCTGGGATCAGTATATTTTTGTTGTTTGTCCATTCTTCCAGCCGATGTAGTAATAGCCACCCCATTAACTTTGAGGTGCTATCCAGGGGGGATATTGGCCTATAATTCCCTGGCTCGCTTTTGGCTCCCTTTTTAAAAATAGGAACGGTAACACTTGTACCCCATGATGCCAAAGGGCCATCTTTGGCAATGGCATTAAAAACATTCTGTAATACGGGTGCCCATAAAACATGGTCTTCAAGAAATAGTTCTATGGGGACCCCATCAGGGCCTGGGGCCTTCACCCTGCTGCACCTTTCCATCCCTTTGAATATTCCCTCAAGGGTAAATACAAGAAAATCAGTATGAGGAAGAGGAACTGGGGATGCTCCACTGTCTGGTTTACACCGGACCAAAAGATTTTCTCAAAATGAGCCACCCAGGCATCCTCCCCCAGATGGGATTCTAGGGTTGGATCAGTGGCATCCGTGAAATAAGGTTTGTTTACCACCCTGCAGAAGTCCCTGCTTTTTGGTAGTTATGGCAGCCCTTTCCAGTTCTTCCCAGGCATCTTCTCTTAATTCTTTTTCCCTCTGCTTCCTGGAATCTTTATTTATCTTTCGTAAGGATTTTATTTTCTCTTCGTTTCTGGGTACTTCTTTCAAGGATTCATTGAGGGTTTTTAGGGCTTGGAAGCATGCATGATCAAACCAACGCCTCACCAAGGCCTTCTTGAAGATCTTTTGCAGAATAGGTCCTCATTTACATTGTCTAATAGTTTTGAGAAATCCTGGATGATACAGTCAGCAGATAAGTTTATATCTAAGCAATTTTGTATACAGTTCAGAGTTTCTGTTATTATTCCCTGGGTTGTGTTTACCATCTCTATGGAAGACCATTTTAGTTGGTAACCATTCCTTCTTCCTAGGGCTTGGGTGTCCATTATCTTAGTTACTATCTCACAAGTGGTGCCTAATGCTACAGAAAAAGAAAGGATAGGGTGATCACTAAAAGATTCCACCTGGGTCCGTTTCCTATCTAGGATATTAGAAGTCACAATGTAGTCGATAGTTGACTTATGCTCATTACGTATGAAGATTGTTACAAATTCCACATCATGTTCAATCTGTCTGGTTCTTATCTCCAGGTTTCTAATGGCCAGGAACCTATACAATGTCTTACCATATTCATTATGTGTAAAATGAATTACTGGTGGCCCTTCCATATCTTCGGTGCCACAAACTGGGGTGGTAGAATATTTACATAAATGTGCATTAAAATCAGCCACCTACACAATAGCATAATTCTCTTTGAATCCCATTCCCACTTTATCAAGCTCAAGCTCCAGTTGGATCACCACCCAGTGCATATTCGGTCCGAAGTTATTATTATAGAAGCTTATCACTAGCCAGTCCTGACCTCCTGGACCTTCAAAACAAAAAGTGAAAAATAGGGTTCCCTTAAAAAATTGTAAGCAATCAGGGGGGACAATGGGGGACAATTTTTACCGGGGTCCAATGTATGTGTCCAACAAGGAGTTATCAAGAAGGTGTACAGAGTTCCCCAAGGGGTGAGTTAACTACGGGAAGGGAGGGGGGGCGAAAGGGGGGAGTAGCCGCTCTCTCTAGGGAAGATAGCAATTTGCAGCAGGGAATCAAGTAAACCCTTAACGGAATAAAGGATGCCTCACACAATTAAAAGGCTGGACAACAGTAGCCATCCGACCTAATGACTGTATCGTGTCATCATTGGCCTCCTGCTCCAACGACAGGCTGGCGGTGCAATGCCTGCCGGGTAGCACGTAGTGCTACTCTTTTGGCGGAGTTCTTTTATTCCTGGCCAATGGGTGCATGCGTGTGAGGGACCTAGGGAGTGCAATTGTGAGCGTGAGTGGAAGTTTAAAATAAGTCAGTAGAGTCCATTAGAGCAACTTTAATGATATGGCTCACTGCTTAGTTAAAATTGGTAAAGGGAGGGGTAGCGAAGCGCAACAAGTAAGGTAATGTGGCCTCGTTCAACCCTCGCCTATGGTGTGGTCGACATGTTTCATGCCAGTTATGGCAATTCTTCAGGACCTATGGTAGCTCATCAGTTAGTGCGAAATCTCCACCTAATTGAAGAAAATTTCATATACAACCTGTGTATCAGGGCAGGGGATGATCCTGCGGTGGTCCATGCCCTAAATGTTGGGAAGAAATGGACACACTCAGTCCTGGATGCAATCAGTCAGGATCTGACATGTAGAAGCATACTCGAACATCTACTATGGTTCAAAAAGTATACATCCACAGCCTGGTGATGTAAAGAGGAAGAGAGAGGGAGTGTGTGAAGAGTCAAGGGATGGGCGGGGGGGTGATGATGTATCCCATAGAAGAATTGCTAGGAATACATAGGTTAAGTCTATACCATTATTTATACTCCATGCTATGACACCCAGTCGTGTTTTACAGCTTAGCGGTAGTATAATAGAAAAATTTAAAAAGGGGGAATTCTGAGGATACAGAGAAAACAAAGCCAAACGTGTTTCATTAGGATCATGATGGTGAGGTCACCAGGCGGGTGACTCTCGGCAATTCCTTACCCTTAATCCCTGGTGGCCGGGCCCCACGAACTGTCCTTTGGAAGGCCTGAGCAGCGAGGAGTCCCCTACATGGAAGGGTAGACGGAATATATCTGTTGGTCATAATATGCGTGATCACGGAGGTGGATCTCACACTGTTGTTAAATGATAACGTGTCCCGATCATTCGGGCATCCATTATGCCCGTCCCCTACACCTTACCTGGATTGCTCTAGGTAAAGCGGGTCAGCACCTACCCATCCCACGGCGGCGGTAACGCAGGACAGCCGGTGGATCGCTGTACACCTTCTTGATAATTCCCTTAAAAAATACCTTTAAAGTTATTGACAGGGTATTCTATATTAGTGTTAACAAACAACCCCTGGCTCGACCTGCAGGTGCAGGCACTGCCTCTGTTTGGAAGGAGCAATACCCATCTATAGACATCTGGTCGACCGCCCAGGTCTCCTGCATTGTATTATATCATTTATTTTTTGCCAAGCATTGAACGATTGCATATTACCCACCTTCCCCTCAATACCCACAACGTTCCATGAGGCAAGTTTAACCATTTTCCAGCCTCAACCCCAACACCTCCCATATCTGTTACACCACCTAGCTCCTTGATTGTTATATTTATAGGGGTTTCTGGGGTTTGGTTTAGTGGGTTCGTTATAGGCAGTCAATCGCAACTATCAAGCCCCTCTAAGGGAGAGAATCTATTCTCTGTTTCTGAGCTGGAAGTGCCCCATCTGATTTGGCGTGATATATTTAGCAGGAAACTCCTTTGATCAAACCTATAATTGCCATATACGAATGTATGACGTTACAACGCATAATTACATCGCATGCCATTACAACATATTTTTTAAAACTACATTTACATCGCATTCCATTGCATCACATTATACCTTTACACAGTAGGGTAAGTGTTGGATAGTGCAGAGGTAAAAATGAGGTTCCGAAAAGGCAAAGGCACCGTCGAACAGTGCCTGAATCTGGCTCTGATCATAGGGAAATACATGAAGGCAATGAACTCTTCCATCCACCTTGCCTTCATGGACCTCTCTAGTGCATTCGACACTGTGTGTCGAAGCAAGCTGTGGGAAATGATGGACGCTATGGGTTTTGAGGAACCATTGGTCCACTTGCTACGTAGACTCCATGAAGCAACTACAGTAGCCATAAGGTTTGGCCCAGGCGGAGAGAAAACTAAATCCATCCCCTCGACTGAGGGTGTCCGTCAAGGATGTATTTTAGCCCCCTTTTTGTTTCTAGTTTACACCAACGGGTTGGAAAAATATCTGTTGGACCACTGCCACGATTTCCCTAAGGTTAATGGTAGGAGCATACCGATGCTTTCTTATGCCGATGATACGGTGTTAATGACACTCACAGGAAATAGCATGCAGCTATGTCTTGATGCTTTTCATAGCTTTATGTTGGACTTAGACCTGAAGGTAAACTTCTCCAAATCCTTTGTAATGGTCTGCGGCCCAAAGGGCACAAAAACCAGAAAGTTTGTAGTAGATAGTGCCATTATTGAAAAGGTGGAAAATTTTAACTATTTGGGAAACCTTTTCAATAATAAATTAAGCTGGGCTCCGTTAATGAAGACCCGAGTACAGAGTGCTAGTCGCTCTATTGAAGGTCTGTTTCGTTTCTGTGGGAAGCTGGGTCAAAAACCCGTTGATCATCTAAAATCTTTGTATAATGCGAAATGTGTGTCGGTAGCTACCTACGGGGCAGGGGTTTGGGGAATTGAAAGCCCTGACATAATACAAACCACTGAGAACAAATTTTTGAAGCGCCTATTGGCTGTTCCATTAAGTTCTTCAAATAGATTTGCCCATGAGGAGATAGGTCTGAGTTATGTGAGTGACATTATACACCTTTCCCCCCTATTATTATGGGGCAAAATATGGCTATCGGAGGATCTACAATTATCCAGAGACATCCTTCGGGATTGTTTAAAATTGACGAACACGAATAAGATCCCGTGGCTATCCTATGTTAATACAACACTCCACAAAATAGGCCTTGGTGACATTTTTGATAACCCTGAAAATATTCGGGGAGATATTAAATCTGTTATCAAATTAAGTTATTGGAAATCCTCACTTGTACATTCTTTGGTTAGGCCTCACACTCTCAAGGTTACTTTTCAGCATCAGTTTTATTTAACCTTTACAAATCATGTGCAATGGCGATTCTATTTGACAAGGTTTAGGTTACACATTTTGCATTTTCTTTTTGCGTTTCCAAAACAGGGGAGTTGGTGTGAGAGACTGCCCCCCTGTCCCTGTAACAATAGGGTTAGCCAAAGCACCATGCATTTTGTTCTCTTTTGCCCCTTATATAAGGATCCGAGAATCAGGTTTATTAAGCCGATCCTTAACCCCTTCAGTGCTAATGACAAGGGTAACTCGTCATGGAGTTTCCATTGATTTCAATGGAAAGTCAATGGAAGTGCATCATGTGCCTTAGCAGCCAAGTGGTTAAGGAAAAGCAACCTTGCCATTATAAAGAGGGTTATGACCATTTGTTAACCTTGTCCACATCTGATGTTTGTTGTGCAATGCTAAATTTTATACGTGTGTCATTAATGATTAGAAAACGGTATGGTTAACCTTGGCTCTATGAATTTGTTTATAGCCCATCCATATTGTTGTTTATGATCTTTTCTGCCATTGATTTTTTCATAGGCATCATGAATTTATGATTAATTTAGCCTAAATGGATTGAAAAGCTATGGGCTACAATTTTGATTTTGATTATATAACCAAATGTCTTTTTACTAAATAAGTGTTATAGGTCAAAATTGTTTTCGAATGATTTTCAAACTATGTTAAATGTATTGTTTGACTTTTATGATTCTTTGTTGGAATCGAATAAAGTTTTTGAATCGAATCGACTATTCTAACTCCAAGGGGTGCAACAGCAGGGTAAGTGTTGGATAGTGTAGGGGCACTATGTGTTGTAATGGTATGCATTGTAATGACATGCGATGTAATGCCTGTGTTTTAGTGACAAGCGTTGTAGTGTCATGCTTTGTAGTGACATGCAATGTAATGGCAGCGTTGCAGTGACATGCGTTGTAAAGGATGTTGCGATGTAATGACTGTGTTGTAAATGTAGTGCGATGTGATGACAGCATTGTAAAGGTTGTTTCCCGCCATATACCACTGTACGTTGGTCGGGTCCCCCCCCCCCCGGAGCAAGTTGTGCATAGAAGAAATGAAGAGGTAGAAGAAAAATCTGGGTGCTAGAGCTTGGGGATCGCACGTTTGGCAGTTGTTAAAATTAACCACAACGCATTCTCATTTTAAGCTTTTGCGTGTGGAGCCAACCCAGTCCACTCTCTGTGCCAATAAAAGGGTTTTGGCTAGACCCCCATGTCTTTCTAAACCCAAGCCGCCATGTTTTTTCAGCCAGTGACGTGACATATTTATTAGTTGTTGCATAGATTCCTTCTGATCCTCCCTCAGTCCTGGGACGTTTGCTAGAATCAATGTCACGAGTAGAGCTTCCGGGGGAGGTCTATCACAGGATACAGAGGCCGGGATCCATTAGGTCTTATGTCACCCGTATGTGGCTTGACCCTCTCCCCGTAAGCTGGGGCCCTCTCAGCCATATGGGAAGGGGAGATAATCTCTCTGACTAAGTTGGCCCCTGTGTCTGCTTGAGCAGGATGCCTGACCATAGCAGCCGGAATAATAGGCACAGGTTGAAGGGGCTGTTCTAAATCCATACAGGTGGCCCCACTAGTTGACGCACCTACAGCTGTTGGGCCTTTTGGGATTTTTGGAATTCCGAGGGTTGTTGGTGTCGTTCCTCCAACTGAGATACCCATTGAATGAAGGAGACCTAAGTATTCCTATATTTTAGTGAGCCTATGTATTAGAGGCTGTAAGAGGAGGGAGACAGCGTTCTCCAGTCTATTCCATTCCTCCTCATTCATTGTTACTGCTGTCGAATTAGCAGCTAGAGGGTGGGGGAAACCAAATAATTTTTTGTTCCTACTCGAAGCTTTTCTCAGATGTATATTTTTGGATGGATTAACTCTCGCTTTCTTCCCACATCTTTTCCTCTTAGCTGCTGGCTCATTGTTAGACTCTTCTATGGGAGGTGAGTTAGCTAGTACATTCGAAGCCAAATGTGAGAGCGAATCTGCATGGGATTGAGGCCCATAGGGAGTCTTGTTGTGCAGTTCTAACCCAGAGAAAGACGCAGTCCAGCTGCTGGAGGAGAGGGGATGCGACCTCTCACACCTTCTAGTGATAGTCTTCATTCTGTGAGCTCAATTTCATGCGACAGGGCACTTGCTACCCGCACTAAAAAAGCATCAAGTGTAGTCACAACACTCCCCTGAGAGTCACTTGTTATCTTCCTATTACCCATTTGGAATTATAATGGTCCTATCATGATGTCCCGATGGCTGAAGACCCCTCTGGAGATGGCCTTTAGAAGGGTGGCCCAGCACAGCCTCCTCCGGGCTCCGACGGGCATGGACGGGCCTGCACTTGGCCCAGGCTTTGCCCGAGCCACGTGTCCCTGCGCGCGTCCCACGCTGCCGGCCGCCGGCAGTGTTTAGTGCACTTTGCAGGCAGAAAGGAAGATGGGCAGCGCAGTCCCAGAACAGGAGGAAACAGCCCAGCAGATCTGGGATAATTCAGGTAAGGAGAATGCGGCTACGCTGCCCGCGGGCCACCAGCAGTATTTAGTGTGCTCCCCGGGCACAAAGGAAGATGGGCAATGCAGTCCCAGCATGGGAGGAAACAGCCAAGCAGATCTGGGATAGTTCAGGTGAGGAGAATGTGGCTGTCATTATTCCACACTATGCTCCACAAAATGAGATTTGTCTCTGTTCTAAAAGGAATCGTCCTTTCTAACCAGGATGGACCAGTACGTTTCTCTTCTTCTCAGTCAGAATTTCAACCCAAAGTGTCTATCATTGAGCTTCACCCTTTTCAGTGCCTAGGTGGTCTGGTTCGCCACTGACGACATAGGTTTAGGTTTTGTTTTAGACATATGGTTGTGACATTCACGTCTTGAATAGTCTCCTGTGCACGCAAATGCAGTGCTGAACGCCAGTAAAACCTGCATGTTCACCCGCTCAAATTTAATAGGCACCAAAAAACCTAAGCTTAGTTCCGGAAAAAATGAAGTCTTGGTTTTAGGTAGTTTTAATGTGGTCTAGAAATATGCCTGCCAGCCTAACCAGCTGCTACCCTTCCCTCCCCAATTGCTACTGTTAGTAGTCTTTTGGAGTCCCCTTGCTCCATCATTTCCCATATAAATAATATTTCCAAAACCTGCTACCTGCTTCTTCATAACTTTAAGAAAATTCTTTCCAGATAGAAATGGGGTCTCTTGTTGGGAGTAGTTTGCACTCTGTCCAAATAGGGACCCTCACTCTAGTCAGGGTAACGGAGGCACACAGCTAAGAAAACCCATGCTTACCCCCTTGGTAGCATGGAATGAGCAGTCAGGCTTATCTCAGAGGCAATGTGTATAGTATTTGCGCGCACACTAACAATAACACCTTGAAAATGCTACAAGAGGAGTACACACCAGTTTAGAAATATAGACAATACTTATCTGACTAAAACTAGACAAAAACAACAAAACTCCAACATACACAAGTCGCAATAACACTATTAAAAGGTTAAGCAAGGTTTGTCCATAGAAATCAATTGATTTGCTTGTTATAGCACAAAGTAACTTAGAAGCGTCAAAAATCAAAGACGGTGCACAGGGCATTGGAGGTGAGGCTCTGGAAAAGCAAAGCACTGTGTTGGTTCCTTACTACGCATGGAAGGTGATGCACTGAATCCTTATTGGCAGAGGAGGAGAAGCGTCACTTCCTTAGTGCTAGGCAGGGGAGGTGATGCCTTGGTTCCTTACTGGCAGGGGAGGGGAGGTGATACATCGGTTTCTGTGTTGATGCAACAGCGGCAAAGCAGGTGCTTCATTAGCTCCACAGCTGCGAAGCAGGTGCTTTGTCGCAGTTGAGGCAGGTGCCACAGATGTCGAAGACACCATGCTCTAAACCCACACTGTGACATTTTTTATGATACTCTGCGATGGCAAGCTGGGGTCTGCTGTGAAAACCGTGGTTGATGCAGCGAGAGGGAACAGTGCTTCGGGGCAGGCAGCAGTGATGGGACAAACTTTCAAAGTGGTGCATTGATAAAACAGGTGCTGGTAGTCGATCTGTGGATTTTCTCCTTAAGATCACCATGTTATACTTTCAAGGGCCCAGGAACTTGATTTGGTGCCACTTGGCAAATCAGGACTCTCAGATGAAGATCCCAGGCACTGGCAGGTGAAGTCTTTAATGGCCCTGAGGCATCTTAACAGGAGGAAAGCTCAACTCAAGCCCTTTGAGAAACTTTTAAGCAGGATACAGAAAGCAAAGTCCATTTCTTTTATTCTCAGGACAGAAGCAGCAAAGCAGCACGCCGGCACAACAAAGCAAACAGCAAAGTGGCAGTCCCTCCTGACAGCTTCTCCAGCTCTTCTTCTTGGCAGAATGTCCTCAGTCTAGGAGTGTTCTGATTGTGGGGTGTCAGAGGTCCAATACTTAAACCCCTTTCTGCTTTTGAAGTAGGCAAACTTCAAAGGAAAGTCTTTGTAGTGCCTTTTCCTGACCTGGTTCCAGACACACTACAGGAGGGTAGAGACAGCTTTGTGTGAGGACAGGCACAGCCCTATTCAGTTGTCATTGAAAACTCCTCCCATCACTCTAACTCTGGAAGGCCCATCAGCCTGGTGATGGCTCATCAGGATGTGCAAGGCACATGTGAGCTTCCTTTGTGTGACTGTCTCAAGTGAATGCACAAGAGCTCAACTGTCAAACAACCCAGACGTGTATTGTACAGACAGGGAGAGGCACAGTATGATTAAACATGAAAATGCCCACTTTCTAATAGTGGCTTTTTCAAACACGCCATTTAAAAAACAACTTCATCAAAAGATGTATTTTTAAATTGTGAGTTCAGAGACCACAAACTCTAAGAGCCTGATTCACAAACGTAATCTGAGACAAAATCCTAACTTTACCACTTTCAGCATTCACTAAAAGGCATTTAGGAGTAGTGAAGTTAAGATTCCTAACTTTACTACTCTTAAACTGAGAACAATCCTAACTTTATGACTTTCGGTATTCACAAAAGGCATTTAGGAGTAGTAAAGTTAGGATTCCTAACTTTACTGCTCCTAAATGCCTTTTATGAATATCGAAAGTCGTAAAGCTAGGATTTTTTCTCAGATTACTTTTATGAATCGGGCACATAATCTCTATCTGTTCCCAATTGGAAATTACACTTAAAATATATTTGAAGGTAATTCCCATGTTGCCCTATGGGAGAGATAGTCCTTGTAAGAGTGAAAAACAACATTGGCAATATTTCACTTTTAGGACATGTAAAACACACCAGTACATGGCAATCAATCAATCAATCAATCAGGGGTTTACAAAGCACGCTACTCACCCATAAGGGTCTCGAAGTGCTGGGGGGAGGGGGTGCTGCTCCGGTACAGTCGAAGAGCAAGGTCTTGAGGTTCTTTTTGAAGGTGTGCAGGTTCGGGGAGCGTCTGATGTTTGCTGGGAGCTCTTTTCAGGTATTAGCTGTAATGTAGGAGAAGGCATATCTGACAGATCTGTTTCTGCGGATGCAGGGGTCACTGCCAGGGTGAGGTCGGCAGTATCCTACCTTTCAAATACACTTCACAATGGCCAGGGATCTGCCTTCGGCCTACCTTAGGAGTGACTTACATGTGGTAAAAGGAAAGGTTTGGGCCTGGCAAGTGGGTGTACTTGCCAGGACGAAATGGCACTCCCAGACACTGCAGTGGCAGGCATGAGACATGTTTGCAGAGCTACTCATGTTGGTGGGCTTATCATGCACAAGGACCACTGTATCTTGGAAGAAGACTTGTTCCATCTATATGATCTACCTATTTGACCCTTCAGCACATGCCCTGTTAAAAACAATCCTGTCTAGGGTGTTGTGCCTTCTCTTATCATAGAGTTTCCATATGGTATTTCCTTTTAATCTATCCTTTATTAGCAACCCTCTGGTTTTCTGTAAAATGTTCAGCTCTGTTCAATGCCTAGCACCAGGGCAACTTCTGGTAACTGTTTGCGTTTTGTAAATTTAAAAATGACTAATTTGTGGATTTAATCCGTTATATTGTTTCCTCATTTGAATAATATGCACAATACTGACCAAAAAAAGTATACATGTGTATGTGTTTCACCTCTGATCTTTAATGGATTCCAGGTTTAAAAAGGCTATCATAGGGGCAATTCAAAAGATTGCTCTTCCTGCTTGATTTCAGAGGGACGTTTTGGAAAGAGATACATAAAGCCACTAGATGGAAGTTAATTAAACTTGGTATGAAGACTGAGCTAAGGCCGGTGGAGTGTCTTTTGGTGTGGCATATAGCTGTGTTGCCTCCCTAAACAAAAGGTGGGGTATGCATGGCTGGAACCCAGCCAAGATGACCACACTTCATTGAGCAACTTCGCAGCCATGAGGTGATGACATGAAAGTACCCCTTAGAGTAAAAGAACAAAGATCTTATAGAATGATATTCCCATAGTGAAGTTCTGCCTGACCACAAGTCTCTTCATATGTTTACTTGGCAGACCAAGAAAATATGCAGTATTCACTCTGTGAAATTGTTAAGAACACCACAGAACAGAGCCTTGCAGAGTGCCCTAGTGACATTTCATACTGGGCAGCAGATACACCAGTGGACATAAGTTGGCGGATAGGTTCACTATACTGTGTGAATATACAGGGGACTCATGGCAAACACAAACACTGCAAAGAGATCACTAGAAGACACGATGTCAGTGACACCAAGCAATTTCACCTTCGGGAAGCAGTGTATTCTGGTAGTGGTGAAGTGCAGGAAGCAGTAATTGGTGGTTGGACAGTGTTGCTCCAAAGGTGAATGTTGTGAAGGATCCAGTGTATCAAATCCATATGTCCATCCATCTTTAAACCTCACATTTTCTGTGTAGAGACCCTTATTCTTGTCAGGGTAGGGAAGTTACGCACCCAAGATAACCCCTGCTCACGCTTTTTTAGCTTGGCACAAGCACTCAGGCTTATATCAGAGGCAATGTATAAAGTATTTGCGCACAAACTCACAGTAATACTTTGAAAACATTTAAAAATAACCCATCTTTATCTAAACACAGCTAGATCAAAATGAAAAAATCCAACATACGTAAGCAGAGATATAGCTTTTTAAAGGTGTTACAAGTGTAATCCATGAAACTCTATGGATGAGTTAATTGTAGCACAAAATACCTTTGAGGTTGCAAAATCCAAGACGAAAAACAGACACAAAGGAGGGAAGTGTCAGAAAACACAAGCAATGCGTCAATTCCTGAGTTGCATAGGAATGGAGGGGTCAGTCTTGCTGCACAGCAGGAGATGTTTTGCGTCGATTCCCTACTGCAAGAAGAAGTGATGCATTGAATTTGGGACATTCAGCCTTGGCTCCTTACAGTGGGGCAACGTCGCTGGAGACTTGGCGCACAGGTATGATGCATAGAAAATCTGTCTGGGTCAAAACTGGGGTGGTGTAATGAACAAAATAATGATGGATTTAACCCAGATCTCTTGACTGGAGGTGAATGTTTGATTCCTTCAGCATTCTAAATACCATTTATTTCCACAGCACTTTTTAGCCTAAATGGGATGGGTATGCCCAGACATGGGTCCCTCACTCACTGTACCACTGGATTTAAGCTAGCCTAGCTGATGAGTGGTGTCACCCTGAAACCGGTCACATGATGCTTGTTACCGGTTCAAAGAGGACCCGGCTTGGCAGTTCCGCTGGACTGTTCCCATGATGAGTAGCGTCAAGACTGATTTGCATGTGGCTGGATCCAACCTGGGGTGGTATAGTGAGCAAAAGAACAATGGATTTACCTCAGATATCATGACGGGGTGAATGTTTGATTAATTCAGCATTGCGTCCATAATTATTTGCTGCAGCAAGCATAGAAAATCCAGGCACGCTGGGTCAGTGCAGCAAAACAAGTGCTGCGTCAATTCTCCCTGCCACGGGCAAGTGATGCATTGATTCCTTCCTTCAGCCACACAGCAGGGCCTGTGTTAGAGTCAGCAACAAGGGGCTCAGGTCTTGGGCTTTGGCCATTCCGCAGCCGCACGACAGATGCTGCATCAATTCCTCAGCTAAACCACTGCTATACATTGGTTTTTCAATTGCACGACATTGCTGTGACCGGAAAACAGGTGTTAAAGGGCGATGCATGGATTTTCAGTACTCGAAACAGCAAAACCACAACCAAGGGCCCAGAATTGGGATTGGCACCACTTGAGAGATTAGAACACCTGGTCTAGGAGTTCAGGGGAGCTGCAAATGAAGTCTTTGATGGCCCAGTCACTTTCAACAGGATACAAGCACACACAAGCAATTGGAAAACATTGACAAGCAGGATAAGAAAGTTAAGTCCACACCTTCCACTGCCCAAGACAGAAATAGCAAGCAACAGGCCAGCACAACACACCGACAAGCAGAGTGGCAGGTCACCTCATATAGCTTCTTCGAATCTTCTTCTTGGCAGAATCTCCTTTTGATCCAGAAGTGTTCTAAAAATGTGGGGTTACAGGTCCAATACTTATACCCCTTACTGCCTTTCAAGTAGGCATACTACAAAGGATAGCCTTTATAAGGCACAGATCCTACCTTGCTCTGGCCTGACTCCAGACAAACTACAGGGGGTGGAGACAGCTTTGTGTGAAGATAGGCACAACCTTATTCAGGTGTCAGTGACAACTACTCTCACCACTCTAGCTCAGGAAGGCCCATCATCCGGGCTATGGGCAATCAGGATATGCAGGGGATACCGCAGCTCTCTTTATGTGACTGCCTAGAGTGAAGGCACAAACAGCTCAACTATCAGTCTAAGCCAGATGTGGATTCTACAGGCAGTCAGAGGCACAGGATGGTAAAGCAAGAAAATGCCCACTTTCTAATAGTGGCATTTTTAAAAACACATTTTAAAAACCACGTTCACAGAAAGATCGGAAACCAAGCTCCAAATCTCTATCTTTTCCCAATTGAAAGTTACACTTGTATGGTGCCACAAATCAGCTCCAATGATAGACCGTGGAAGAGATAGTCCCTGTAATAGTGAAAACAAAATTAGCAGTATTTCACTATCAGGGCATGTAAAAAAACACCAGTACATGTACTGCTTTTCATATACACTGCACCCTGCCCATGGGGCAAACTTGGCCTACCATAGGGGTGCCTTACATGTAATAAAAGGGAATGGTTGGGACTGGAAAGTGGGTGCAATTGATAGGTCGACATGACAGTTTAAAACTGCACTCACAGACACTGTAGTGGCAGGCCGGAGAAAGGTTTACAAGAGTACTCATGTGGGTGGCACAATAAGTGCTGTAGGCCCACTAGTAACAATGTATTTAAAGTCCCTGGGCACAAACAATGCAGTTTACTAGGGTCTTACCAGTAAATCACATATCCCAATCAGGGATAACCAATCACTTTATTAATTAACACAGGGAGCACTTGTACTTTACCCACAGATCAGCAGTGGTAAAGTGCCCAGAGTTCAAAAACAAAGCAAAACCAAAGGGGGTGATGGATGCAGTGTTGAACATTGCAAGCACTCACCCCAGTCAACGGATCTGGGTTTGATCCATCATCATTATTTAGCTCACTCCATCACACCAGTTCAGACATGGCCATATGCAAATCATTCTGACCCTGTGCCTCATGGGAAAAGTCCAGCCCGAACTGCCCAGACATGTCTTCCCTGGACCGGAAACAAGCATCCTGGGACCCGTTTCTGGCTAATCGTCCGTCATCAGCCAGGCTAGCTTGAATCCAGTGGCAAAGTGAGCAAGGGACCCACGTCTGGGCATACCCTGCCAACTTAGGGCGAACAAAGCAAAACCAAAGGGCATGATGGACGGAGTGTTGAACATTGCAAGCACTCACCCCAGTCAACTGATCTGGGTTTAATCCATCATCATTCTTTAGCTCACTCTGCCACCCCAGTTCAGACATGGCAATATGCAAATCAGTCTGACCCTGTGCCTCATGGGAACAGTCCAGCCCGTACTGCCAAGCCATGTCTTCCCTGTACCGGAAACACGCATCCTGGGACCAGCTACTGGCTAATCAGCCGTCCTCAGCCAGGCTAGCTTTAATCCAGTGGCAAGTGAGCAAGGGACCCACCTCTGGGCATACCCTGCCAACTTAGGTCAAACAAAGCAAAACCAAAGGTGATGATGGACGGAGTGTTGAATATTGGAAGCACTCACCCCGAGTGAACTGATCTGGGTTTAATCCATCATCATTCTTTAGCTCACTCTGCCACCCCAGTTCAGACATGGCAATATGCAAATCAGTCTGACCCTGTGCCTCATGGGAACAGTCCAGCCCGTACTGCCAAGCCATGTCTTCCCTGGACCAGAAACAAGCATCCTGGGGCCGGGTTCTGGCTAATCAGCCGGGCTAGCTTGAATCCAGTGGCAAAGAGAGCAAGGGACCCACGTCTGGGCATACCCTGCCAACTTAGGGCGAGCAAAGCAAAACCAAAGGGGATGATGGACGAAGTGTTGAACATTGCAAGCGCTCACCCCAGTCAACTGATCTGGGTTTAATCCATCATCATTCTTTAGCTCACTCTGCCACCACAGTTCAGATATAGCCATATGCAAATCAGTCAGACCCTGTGCCTCATGGGAACAGTCCAGCACGAACTGCCAAGCCATGACTTCCCTGGATCGGAACAAGCATCAAGGGACAGGTTTCTGGCAAATCAGCCATTATCAGCCAGGCCAGCTTGAATCCAGTGGCAAAGTGGGCAAGGGACCCACATCTGGGCATATCCTACCAACTTAGGGCGAACAAAGCAAAACCAAAGGGGATAATGGACAGAGTATTGAACATTGCAAGGACTCACCCCCCAGTCAACTGATCTGGGTTTAATCCATCATCATTCTTTAGCTCACTCTGCCACCACAGTTCAGACATGGACATATGCAAATCAGTCTGACCCTGTGCCTCATGGGAACAGTCCAACACAAACTGCCAAGCCCTGTCTTCCCTGGACCGGAAACAAGCATCCTGGGAACAGTTACTTGCTAATCAGCCGTCATCAGCCAGGCTAGCTTGAGTCTAGTGGCAAAGTGAGCAATGGACCCACGTCTGGGCATACCTTGCCAACTTAGGGCGAACAAAGCAAAACCAAAGGGAATGATGGACGGAGTGTTGAACATTGCAAGCACTCACCCCCAGTCAACTGATCTGGGTTTAATCCATCATCATTCTTTAGCTCACTCTGCCATCCCAGTTCAGACATGGCCATATGCAAATCAGTATGACCCTGTGCCTCATGGGAACAGTTCAGCCAAACTGCCAAGCCATGTATTCCCTGGACCGGAAACAAGCATCCTGGGACCGGTTTCTGGCTAATCAGCCATCATCAGCCAAGCTAGCTTGAATCCAGTTGCAAAGTGAGCAAAGGACCCACGCCTGGGCATACCCTACCAACTTAAGGTGAACCAAGCAAAACCAAAGGGGATGATGTATGGAGTGTTGTACATTGCAAGAACTCACCCACAGTCAACTGATCTGGGGTTAATCCATCATCATTCTTTAGTGCACACTGCCACCCCAGTTCAGACATTGCCATATACAAATCAGTCTGACCCGGGAAACATTGTTTAGAACGTGGTGTTTACACCGCAGTGCCTTTTTTTTTGGTGGTTTTCCTCATATACCAATCTGGAAATTCCTGAAGGGAAAACTAGGCTACTCCTTGCGATTTGGTCTGTCTGTTCCAGTACTGATGTTAAAGACCAATATCGTAGTGGAACGTGCCTGGTCCCTCAGGTTGCCACTGCTTTCCCAATCCACTCCCGTTCACACCTTAGCTGGCACCCTGTGTTACTTAGGAGATAAGGGAGACCGACAGGGCCCAGGATAAATCATAGGAAGACCTTTCAGCTTTCACCTATCTTGCCAAGCCACGAGGAGCGCCCAGATTTTAACAAAACTTGTGGGGTCACACGCCATGTCAGATTTACTAGTAAGAATGATGTGTTTTAAACAATTCGGAAAAGTAGGAGGGATTGGGTCCTTCCATGCTCTGCATATTTCACGCCTTGCAAGAAGCATAACATAAAAAATAAATCTTGTGTGGGGGTCATTAACATTATAGCCAAGACTCAAATAGGAATCCCCAAGACCCAAGAATATTCCTTACTGCAAAGTAAGGAATATCCAGTCTCTGCCTAATAAATACCCAGTTTCTTAAGGCAGCCCCTAAAGTCTTGAGTCTAACTTTTTTTTTAAACTTTGGATCCCCATACTTAAAAAGAAAATAAGCTTCACCCTGTGGTATGTCATGCAATAGTGCTTTAAATAATAACCCTAAAGACGATACATCAGTTTTACCTGCAAGTGGTCTAAAGTTTTTAAAGTGAAAAGCGTGGCAATAGACAAGTAGATCTGGAAGGGCCAGCCCTCCTGTTTTTAAGGTCCTCCTAAGCTTTTTCCAAGCTATTCTTGGTGATTTGGAGTTCCAGATGAAAGATCCAAGTTTGTCCTGTAGTTTTTTGATAGATGGTGTGTCAAATGATAAAGGGATAGAATTAAATAGGAACGTTATTTTCAGAAGGATGATCATCTTAATTAAATTTACTCTCCCAAAGATGTTTAGAGGGAGAGATGACCATCTTTGGAGGAGGGCACAAACATCCTTTGAGACTATATCTAGATTGATTTTTGAGATATCTTCAATTTTTTGGGCCAAGTATACCCCTAGATATCTCATTCTGGTCTTTGCTGCCGCTGTCCCTATTTCCTGATTCCACTATTTGATCTCGGTTTTATCTCTATTGATGGTATATCCCGAGACCTCTCCGAACTCCTCAGCTAGATCTACTAATCTAGGAAGGGCATCTCCCGGGTTTGGAGTGAACATAAGTAGGTCATCAGCGTATAACGCAAATTTTAACTCCAAATCAGCTATCTTGAAAGGTTTAAATATCAAATCAGATCTAAGCAAACAAACAATGGGCTCAATGTATAAATTAAACAACAAAGGCGATAAAGGGCAGCCCTGTCTGGTCCCGCGAGCGATAGTTACCCAGTTGGTAAGGGAACCATTGATTAGAATTTTTGCACGCGGTGAGCAATATAGAGATCTTATTGCTGTTATAAAGTTGTTTGGAAAACCAAAACCAGCCAGAGCCTTTCACAGGTATAGCCAATCGACTTGGTTGAATGCCTTAGCGGCATGGACCGCTGTCAATGTCAGAGGGAGTTTCTTGCTAACTGCAACATCTAACGCTGCGATGGCTTGAAAAGTTAACTTGTTGAGTTGCCTGTCAGGGATGAAGCCCCTCTGGTCTTGATGGATAATGGTTTTCATTATTTTGGCTAGTCTAGCTGCTAAAACCCCTGCGAATACTTTGTAGTCAGTGTTTAATAGATATATCGGTCTATAAGACTCAATTTTCGAAGGATCCTTTTGTGGCTTCAAAATTAAGGTAACGGTAGCTTCTGCCCACGAGTCTGGGGCCCTCTCACCACCTTGGAGGATTTTATTAAAAAGGGTTGTTAGAGTGGGTAGAATTTGATCCAGAACTATCCTATAAACTTCGACTGGCAGTCCATCGGGACCAGCTGCCTTCCCTTTAACCATTTTCATAAACTGAGTTCTTATTTCGCCTTCTCTGATGTCGGAGGAGAGGTAGATTTTGTCTCTCTCAGATAGGTGCGGGAGGTGTACTTTACTTAACCAGCTAACTGCCCTCTGCGGGCAGTAGTTGACATTAGCTGTATACAATGTTTAAAAGAAAGATTGGGCTTCCTCCCTGAATAAATCGTCCTCATGGGTGACTGCACCTGTACTTAGCAAGGATAGCCTGTTAATCTGGTTTCTGGGCCTATCCATCCGGGATTTCCATGCAAGAAGACGGCCACATTTCTCCCCATACAAGAAGTTCTGCAACTTGCTGGTATCCCATTTATCTTTAAGAACCTTATCCAGGCCTGCTTGGTAGTCAGCCCGTAAACCATCCAGCTTCTTTTGCAGACGAGGTTTAGTGTTTGAATGATTTACTGAGGCTGCCTGGAGCTCCTGTTCTTTTAATTTGAACTTGAGAAGGTCTTCTTCATTCTTTTTTTTTCCTAAGTTTATTCCTTCTAATCATAAGGGTCGTCAGGGAGCCTCTCAGAAAGGCTTTAAATGTCTCCCATATCACCTGCTGGGTTGCTGAGCCATTGTTGTATCTAAAAAATTCCTCTGCCTGGGTCAGTAAATCCTGTCTCACCCCCTCTTCTAATAGCAGGGCTCTGTCTAGCGTCCATCTCCTCTGCAATTCCTTCTGTTTGAAATGAATTACTAGCTCAACAGTCGAATGATCTGATAATATAGCTGGGATATAGGAGATGGTGTCTACTGAAGCAAGGAGTGACTGATCTAAAAGGAAATAGTCAATTCTGGAGTGATGTCCATAACTACGACTATAAAAAGAAAAATCCCTTTTAGTGCTATTTTTGGTTCTCCAAACATCTATAAGATTGAAATCTTTAATTATATTTTTAAGCTCCATCCGAGATTTTTTGGGGGGGGGGTGAATTTAACCCTGGACGTGCAATCCAGTTTTTCGTCGAAAATCAAATTAAAATCCCCTCCTAAAAGACAGGCCCCTCATACTCCATCAGACTAGCTTTTAGCTTCAGAAGAGCCGCTGGGGCATCTTGATTGGGGCAGTAATAGACTGCACATATAAATTAGTATTATGACATAATAATGATGCCACCAACCACCTCCCTGAACGATCTGTGTTGAACTTCTCTACTCTGATCCCGGTGTTTGCTCTGATCACTATTGCCACTCCTCTCGTACTGTCACTTTGGTCAGAACACAAAATATCTTGAACCCACCCACGTTTACCCAACCCTGACTCACATTCTGGCCTCTCTATATGGGTCTCCTCCAGTAGGCACACATGTGCCCCGAAATTATACAGATATTCGTTAACCCTGGACATTTTCCTCCTATCCCTCAAGCCGTTGAACGTTCCAACTGATGATTTTAATTTTGTTGTTGGTCATGTAGTCCATGCCAACATTTCCTCGAATGAATCATAGCCGATCTCCCTTCTGTTGCCACTGTGTCTTTTGGTATGCATATGAGGAATATTTTTTCCCTTTTTACCCTCTGCCACCCAACTGACTGCCCAACTCCCTCGCGGAACCCCCCCATACCTACAAAGGCGATCTTGTGGCCGATTGGGGGCTCCCCCTTGTCCGGTCGAGGTTTCCCCGCTAGGAAAGTAGACACCTAATATAAATCTAGTGTACTTTTTTTTAATTATTATTTTTAAATTTTTATTTCGAACTTTCTCCCTGTCCCTATCCAGGTATTATCTCTCTTCTTTTAAAGTTTTGTTTAAATTATTTCGATCCCTAGATCTCCTACATCCCTTTCCTCACTCATCTATATCACCGTTACCCCACCATATCTCGCTAAATAACCCCTAAAGAGACCAACCTACAGGGAAATATACCTTTTTCCTCCTGTGTTCTGCAACATTCAGGTTCCACTGGTAAGTTCTACTGGGGGTTTTCTTTCATTAAGAGAAGAAATGAGTCAACTTCGTGAGGTGATAAGAAGTTGTGGGTTTTATTTCTCCAAACCACTTTCAGGAATGCAGGGAACTTCATTTGCACCTGCGCGCCCATACTTCTCAACTCAAGCATTCGGTTGCCCAGCTCCCATTGTCTTTGAGCTTTGGCCTTCCCTACATCTGACCAGATTAGGTATTTAACAGAATCTATCTGAAGTGTGGTATCTGATAGTGCTCTACCCAAGATCAGCTCTTTTATTGTGTAGGTGAGGAAATTCACCAGGATCTTTCTTGGCCCTTTCCTCTCTTTGTGTAGTCTGAAGGGGTCCCTATGGGCTCGTTGAATTTCAGCCTCGAGGTTTATATCGGGTCTGTCCTTTAGTACCCCCTCTCTGAGAAGTTTACAAATTAGCGCTTTAACGTCCCTATTCTCAACCCCCTCTGGAATTTTTAGGAATTTTAGGTTATTCCTTCTGGGGTGGATCTTGAGTCTCTCGACATCCATCTGGAGAGTTTTATTTTGAGTTCTGAGATCCTCTAGGGCCCTCTCATGGCGCTGGGAGGCCCCCAAGAGCAAAGAGACTTCTTCTTCTAAGGCGCTAGTTCATTTACACACATCATCTAATTTTGCTTCCATGTTCGAGCACTAATCTTGGATGCTTTTTTGGTTGGCCTCCGATATTTCGAATTTAGATGCTAACTTGGATAACAGGTCCCCCTCAGGGTAAGTAGAAGAGACTCCAGTTGTGAAAATCCAATTCCCGAGAGGTCTGATGTTGATGTTGACTCCTGAGTGCGGCCATCCCCATCCTTTGCCCAATCCGTAGCCTCTGGAGCAATCGAATCAGCCACTAGGGCTATAGGAGCGTGGGGGCTTTCAGAGTTGGATGCAACCTCATCTACAGGGGACGACCCCGATATGTCTGGATCACATGCCAAGGCTGCATATCTATTATTTGAGGTCACCGGTTGAGACGTTATACCTGGAGCCAAGGTTTGTGCATCGGAAATGGAAATAGCTGTAGATGTGGGGGTGGGAGGCTTACTCCCCTTAGCGCCAATTGCCTGCTCCATGATTTTAAAGAAAGATCTAAGTGAGGGAGTAGGTTTTCCCTGGGGAGGACAGTTTCTTTGTAGTCTCCGCTTAGGTTCCCCCACCTTTGAGTTCTTTGCCTTCTTCTCTTTTGCTTTCCTAGGTGAGTAGGCAGCTACCCCCGGTCATGCCGTGACACTGGATGCCAAAAGTACTGTTTTTTGCAGGTCTGAGTTAGATCTAAGCTGGTACCTATTTTTGGCAATTACCACTGAAGGGGCTATAGGGGGGTGCAGATATCACCTCCTTACTACTTCTTGGCACTAAAGGGAATGGGGTCTCTATCATCGTAGGGAGGGCTGCTTGTAAGGAATTAGAAGCTTGCAGTATGTCAGAGCCCATTACCCTCTGTAAATCCAATTGTAGAGGTGTGAGAGCAGTCACAGTCACAGAGCTGAGTATCTTACTAGAGAGACCACTTAAACAGAGACCAAAATCGTACTCACAGTTACAATCATCCGAAAAAGGATCAGCTTCATGTATGCCTCCCTGGACTTGTGGCATGCACCCCCTCCCTCCTTTCACTGACCGTACAGCGTCGCCTCCAGTAGGTGCATGATGGCTAATTCTGGCAAGCACCGTCCTTGCTCTCCGCCAGAGTCAATCCCGGCATCCCAGCTGGTTTTCTCGCTCCTGCCCTTGTCCCACTCGGATCACAGCGCTGACGCCCTTCCCCTTCACAGCCGCCAATACGACTGACTCCGAAGCAGCCGCCACTACCATCGAGAGAGGAAGAGAGAAGGCGGGGATTACCCAGCGGTCCTACCGCCAGACTCCCAGTGTCAGAACCTCGGTCTCGGTCTCCCGTGCAGGCAGGCTCAAGTCGCGGTAAAGAAAAATAGGAGGATATTAGCAGTATACTGGACGCCGGAAAAAGAGATTTTTCAAGCATCATCTCACCGTTGGTGTGCTTTCCTAGGCTGCATTACGCGGTGGAAATCGCTCGACCGGACCGGAGTTCCCGCGGACGGCGTCAGCCTACTGCCATGTTCCTCTGGTCACGCCCCCCCTCCCACTACACCGCAGTGTCTTTATAACGCTGCCATTACAACGCAAGTCGTTACTACGACTTGCGCTGGATGGCGCTGTTGGGCAAGGAATGTTGTAATTTTATATTCCAACACCTTCCCTACTGTTACGTGGACTGGTGTTGGAATTTAAAATTATAAGATTCCAAGATCCGCGCCCTCCAATGCAAGTCGTTGTAAAGACTTGCGTTGTAATGCCCGCGTTGTCAAGTACCGCGATCTTTTAGATCGCGTTGTACTGACATACATCCGTCTGACCCTGTGCCTCATGGGAAAAGTCCAGCTCAAACTGCCAAGCCATGTCTTCCCTGGACCGGAAACAAGCATCCTGGGACCGGTTTCTGGCTAATCAGCTGTCAGCAGCCAAGCTAGCTTGAGTCCAGTGGCAAAGTGAGCAAGAGACCCACGTCTGGGCATACCCTGCCAACTTAGTGCGAACAAAGCAAAACCAAAGGGGATGATGGACGAAGTGTTGAACATTGCAAGCACTCACCCCCAGTCAACTGATCTGGGTTTAATCCATCATCATTCTTTAACTCACTCTGCCACCACAGTTCGGATATAGCCATATGCAAATCAGTCTGACCCTGTGCCTCATGGGAACAGTCCAGCCAAACTGCCAAGCCATGTCTTCCCTGTACCGGAAACAAGCATCCTGGGACCAGTTTCTGGCTAATCAGCCATCATCAGCCAGGCTAGTTTGAATCCAGTAGCAAAGTGAGCAAGGGACCCACGTCTGGGCATACCCTGCCAAATTAGGCCAAATAAAGCAAAACCAAAGGGGATGATGAACATTGCAAGCACTCACCCCCAGTCAACTGATCTGGGTTTAAACCATCATCATTCTTTAGATCACTCTGCCACCCCAGTTCAGGCATGGCGATATGCAAATCAGTCTGACCCTGTGCCAGGATGTTTGTTTCCAGTCCAGGGAAGACATGGAAAATGTTTAAATTTCTGAAAAAAAAATCAAAACATTTCTTTTTCAATGCTACCAGAAAACATTAAGGATCACATATTTTGTTTTCCTCTCATGACCAAAATAAGGATAACAACTTTATCAAATGATTGTAGCACAGAACTTAAACCGACTTTCAGTGCACTGGAACATGAGTGAAACATATCTTTATAGTTTATAATTCTATAAATGCCTCAAAATGCAGTTTTCCTAATTACCAAACCTTGGATGTCATGCCATGCATTACTGCTTTCATTTTTACATTTTGTGTGGTTACGGTTTATATTTTAAGCACTATACTACGATTTTAAAATAAAACATTTTAAAGTTCCTCTCTTATTTTCCCAGTGCTTCTTTGAGCATTTTATTCATTGACAAACAAGCATTTGATATTCCAATCTGTTCCTGAACCAATCTTGTGGGACTGATTGTTATGAGAAAGTGTCTTGCACAGTATTCCTCATTAGGCTGTGTCCAATTGGATTTCTAATTTGTATTGGTGCGTTGACTGATTGCATATGCAGGTGGTTGGAGATCTTACCTCTGAGGGTCTGTTGAGGACCTCTCAGGTTGTATCAAGCTGAGATCATTGCGAACTCGGGTAGGGGACAGAAACCAAGTGACTTTGCGGACGTAGACAATTGGGGATTGATTCACATCATCAATGACAGAATTTGAGGTGTGGTTTTTTTATTTTTTATATAATACCTATTTTTTAATTGAGCAACGTAACGGGGTTTGATCCAATTAGGCCTATTAGTGGGGAGGGATCACTTTCAAAACACAATAGTACACCAGAAACCCCACTGGGCCAGTATTCAACATTTAGTCTGCAAAAAAGCAAAACATACACATCAATCTTGTGTGCTGAAGAATGTATCTCAAATATGTTTCATTTTCTTAATATCAATCAAGTCCATCTGGTACAATCAAAACACAGAGAAACAAATAAACAGCAAAAAACATAATCAATACAGATCACAACACAAAATAACATAAAAACATGGAAATTCAAAGAAGACTCATTTGCTGAACCTTAGTGAGATGTTGCCAAAAAGTCCATACTAACTCACTCTAATGAATGGTCCTACCCCTTAAATTGAAATGGGGCTGTATATCTAATTGAGTGATCCCACACTCAGCACCATCGAGAAAAGTGAGACATTTTGTGATTCCTTTTCAAATTGAAAAACTCTTTTCAGAATCGTAGGCAGCAATTATGTGGTTGAGGTGGTATTTCTGATAGATCCCCATCAGAACATGCCAACTCGTTTTACCTCATGTAGAGGTGAAGAAAGAGGCAAGAGAGGTGCAGAAAGAGGTTAGAGGTATAGAAAGAGTCAACAGAGGTGCAGAAGAGGAAAGAAGGTGCAGAAAAAGGCAAGTGAGCTGCAGAAAGAGGAAAGAGAACACAAAGAGTAAAGAGAGGTGCATCAAGTGGCAAGAGGAAGACATGTACAGAAACAGAGAAGAAAGGTGCAGAATGAGGCAGGAGAGGTGAAAAAGGAAAAGAGTGAGCTGCAGAAAGATGCAAAAGAGGTGCAAAAAGAGGCAATAGAAATACAGAAAGAGGCAAGAGAGGTACAGAAAGAGGCAAGAGAGGTGCAGAAAGAGGGAAGAGAGGTACTGAAAGAGGCAAGAGAAGTACCGAAAGAGGCAACAGAGGTGCATATAAAAGCAAGAGAGGTGCTGATAGAAGAGAGTGGTACAAAAGGGGGTGGTGATGGACGGAGCATCTGAACCATTCAAACACTCACACCCAGTCAACAGATCTGGGTTTAATCCATCACCGTTCTTTAGCCCACTTTGCCACCCCAGTCTGACCCTGTGCCTCAGTGGAACAATCCAGCCCGAACTGCCAAGCCATGCCTTCCCTGGACCGGAAACAAGCTTCCGAGGACCGGTTTCTGGCATTTCAGCCGTCTTCAACCCGGCTTGCTTGAATCCAGTGGCAAAGTGAGCGAGGGACTCACGTCTGAGCATACCCTGCCAACTTATGGCGAACAAAGCAGTACAAAAGGGGGTGGTGATGGACGGAGCATCTGAACCAATCAAACACTCACACCCACTCAACAGATCTGGGTTTAATCCATCACCGTTCTTTAGCCCACTTTGCCACCCCAGTTCAGACATGGCCATATGCAAATCAGTCTGACCCTGTGCCTCATGGGAACAGTCCAGCCCGAACTGCCAAGCCATGCCTTTCCTGGACTGGAAACACGCTTCCGAGGACCGGTTTCTGGCATTTCAGCCGTCTTCAGCCCGGCCTGCTGAATCCAGTGGCAAGGTGAGCAAGGGACTCACGTCTGAGCATACCCTGCCAGTTTATGGCGAACAAAGCAGTACAAAAGGGGGTGGTGATGGACGGAGCATCTGAACCAATCAAACACTCACACCCAGTCAACAGATCTGGGTTTAATCCATCACCGTTCTTTAGCCCACTTTGCCACCCCGGTTCAGACATGGCCATATTCAAATCAGTCTGACCCTGTGCCTCATGGGAACAGTCCAGCCCGAACTGCCAAGCCATGTCTTCCCTGGACCGGAAACAAGCTTCCGAGGACCGGTTTCTGGCATTTCAGCCGTCTTCAGCCCGGCTTCCTTGAATCCAGTGGCAAAGTGAGCAAGGGACCCACGTCTGAGCATACCCTGCCAACTTATGGCGAACAAAGGAGTACAAAAGGGGGTGCTGATGGACGGAGCATCGGAACCAATCAAACACTCGCACCCAGTCAACAGATCTGGGTTTAATCCATAGATAGAAGAGAGTGAAAGCAGAAAGAGGGAAGAGGGGTGCAGAAAGAGGCAAGAGAGGTACAGAAAGTAGAAGAAAGGTACAGAAAGAGGCAAAAGAGGCACAGAAAGAGGCAACAGAGGTGCATATAAGGCAAGAGATGTGCTGATAGAAGAGAGTGAGCTGCAGAAAGAGGGAAGAGGGGTGCAGAAAGAGGCAAGAGAGGTACAGAAAGTAGAAGAAAGGTACAGAAAGAGGCAAGAGAGGAACCAAAAGAGACAAGAGAGGTGCAGAAAGAAGAGAGTGAGCTGCAGAAAGAGGCAAGCGAGGTATAGGAAGAGGCAAGAGAAGTACAAAAAGAGGCAAGAGAGGTGCATATAGAGGCAAAAGAGGTGCTGATAGAAGAGAGTGAGCTGCAGAAAGAGGGAAGGGAGGTGCAGAAAGAGGCAAGAGAGGTACAGAAAGGAGATGAAAGGTACATAAAGAGGCAAGAGTGGTGCCAAAAGAGACAAGAGAGGTGCAGAAAGCAGAGAGTGAGTTGCAGAAAGAGGAAGGTGCAGAAATAGGAGCATGATCTACAGAAAGAACCAAGAGAAGAGCAGAAAGAGGCAAGAGAGGTACAGAAAGAATGAAGCGAGGTATAGAAAGAAGAGAGTTAACTGCAGGAAGAAACAAGAGAATTGCATAAAGAGGCAAGAGAGATGCAGAAAAAGGCAAGAGAAGTGCAGAAAGAGGCACGATAGATGCAGAAAGAGGCAAGTGAGGTGCAGAAAGAAGAAGAAAGGTGCAGAAAGAGGCAAAAGAGGTGCCAAAAGAGACAAGAGAGGTGCAGAAAGAAGAGAGTGAGCTGCAGAAAGAGGCAAGAGAGGTATAGGAAGAGGCAAGAGTAGTACAGAAAGAGACAAGAGAGGTGCATATAGAGGCAATAGAGGTGCTGATAGAAGCCCTGCTAGGGCTGCCGGACGCCAACTCGGCTGCCACACGTGACCTAGGAAGGTGCAGTGTGGTCCCCAGTCCGAACTTCCTCCCTTCCGATTCTAAAACTCAATCCTCCCCCTCTGTTAACGCCGCTCTCAGTCCCCTAGCGGCCACACCCCCCCTTGCTCCACCATAATGCCTCCCTCCTTGCACCTAGACATTCACCCCAGCCCTGCACTCAACCATTTATCTCCTCTTGGACGGAATACCTACGCCATTACCTTCCCACACAGTATCTCCTTCAAAGCCAAAAAACGCCTCAAACAGAATTTAATTAGACAACACCCTGAAACTCTTATCGTGGACACCTACCATTGCTCAACGAGAGGACTGAGAAAAACAGACTTCATTTTCCATACCACCCGACCAGACGCTTGGGTCTCCACCTTTAACTCACTCCTTCCAGTCTCCAAAACCACCGTATCAGAACACAACCGGAAACTAACGATCTCCCCCCTGAACCAACAGTCCCTGACCGGAGACATCTCCATCTCCATCTTCAAGAATGGCACCATTCTAATCCAGGCGAAAGATGACAACCTCGATTTCTTCGACTCCCTCTTTCACACTCTTAAGATGGCCATGGCTCTCTACCCACTACATACAGGCCCCACGACCCCCTGTGACCCTCACCAAACTTCTATCCCGCAGAGCATGCCTCATCCACCCCATCAATCCCCTCCCCTCGCCCTTAATCACGTCAACATCCACCCGTCCCTACGAGCCCCTCCCCCCTCTATCCCACAGCCCCAAGCACCCGCCCCCCTCTCCCAAACAACCAGAACCCCCCCACCCCCCTCTCACCTACATCCCCTAACGTCCTTCCCCTTCTCCCAAACTTCCAGGACTCCCCCACCCCCCCTACCCCTCCGACCTCCCTCCCCCCTCACCAGGTCTCCCGCACCCCCACAGGGTCTCAGTCCCCTCCCCTTAGAACTCCCAGTCCCCCCGCCGTCTTTGAATCACATCACCCTGCGCGATCCCTCACTCCCACTGCTCACGCCATCCCCCGTAGTGAAGACATCCACCTCCCCCAAAGAGACCGCATCACCCCTCCTTCCCTACTCCCCGCCCATCCAATCTCGAAACACCAATCAGATCCCCCCAGCTCGACTACTCCCCCTAATAGTAACTCGCCCAGCAGCCCCTCCCACCACCCTGCCCTTGACCAAAAAATCACGAAAGCTAACTCCATGCCTCCCTCTCCCGTCCCACTTCCTAACAGTATCTCGCCCCAAACCCGCTCTCCCTCACTAGTGGTCCCACAATCGAACTCCAACCTAGACCCGGTCCCCCCGTCACAGACCCCCCCATTCGATGTCCTGCTACACGACCTCTCCCACACCAAACCCAACTCCACCCACTCGCCCACCTACTCCCCAGCACCTAAACTGACACAACGCCTGGACTTTCTAGAAGCCCAGATCGCGACTCTGATCCTCGGCCTGAAAGAAACCCTATCCTCCCTAGAGAAACTCCAGCCTCCCTCCCTGCACGTCCCTCCTCCGCGCCTCCAGCCGCCTCCCGTCAAGACTGACTCTCATACCCACACTGGATCCAAGCCCCCCACAGGCTCCCAGCCTCTTCTCTCTAATCCCAGGACTGAGGCTCGAATCGACAGTCCTAGAAGGACGGCTCCCTCCCTTTCGCCACAGGAAGTGACCTCCCTCATCACCTCCTATGAAACCCCGCCTATGCAGCCAGCTCAAATAATGCCCCCTGACCACCCTCCCTTCTCCTCAATTCAAGTCATCACTGGAGTGGGAAGGGACCCGTCCCGTTGTAAAGCTGCCAGACCTCCACCCTATCTCTCCTCCTTACCCAGAGCTACCTCAGTCAATCATATCTCACAGGATGACTCCCAAATAAACTGTATGCTCATCAATTGCAGATCCGCCGTCAAACATGCAACAGAAATAGCCGAAACCATCCTCTCACATGACCTGGACGTAGCCTTCATCACTGAAACATGGCTTAACACTCTATCCAGCCCCATCCTGGACATGCTGGTGCCGCCCGGGTTCTCAATTATACACAAAGACAGGCCCATTCACAAAGGCGGCAGAATAGCTATTATCCATAAAAGCGACCTCTCCATCTCTGAATCTCCTGCCGTCATTTACAACTCCTTTGAATCCCTCTCGGTCAACATCAATTCGCCTCACCACCCTTCACTCCAATGCCTTCTCCTCTACCATCCCCCGGGCAATACCTCCGAATTTGGCGCCCAGCTGACGGATCTGATCACGCAAACAGCTCTCAACAGTGATTTCAGTATAATTCTGGGCGACCTCAACCTAAGATGGAATGTATCAAAAAACCCGCTCATTCAATCCCTCAACACCCTTGACCTTGACATGACCCAGCACTGCACAGCGGAAACCCACCACAGAGGAGCAACCCTGGATGCTATCATCGCAGCTAAAAAGACAATTTCAATTGACCACATCATCCCAGTAGACTGGTCAGACCATCACGCCATCCTCTTTCATATCAATCACCCGGCGCTTTCCGTCCCTCCCACGCAAACCTCCCCCAAATGGATCAGAAACTTATCGAGAGTACCTCTTGACAAGCTTGAAAAGGGCCTCAGCTCACTCCTCCCGATCACGACAGAACCCCTTTCAACCACAGAACTCACCTCGCTCTACCACTCCAACTTGGAGCTCGTCTTAGACCAGCTGGCACCAAGGAAACTAAAAAAACAAAGAAACATCCCCTCCAGATCCTGGTTCTCCACTGACATTAACGATGAAAGAAGACACCTAAGACACTTGGAAAGATCCTGGAGGTCCAACCCCTCCTCACGCAACCGGGACCAGCTCAAGGCAGCCCGCAAAAGCTACTACAACCATATCAAGAACAAAAAGTCGTCCTTCTTCTGTGCGGCCCTTGATAATGCCATAAACCGCCCCAAAGAACTTTTCAACATCATCAAGAACCAAACCTCCATTCCGGTAACAAGAGACATGGTAGCATCCAAATCCCAATGTGACGACTTTGCCAGCTTCTTCAACGAAAAAATCGCGAAAATTGACCGATCTCTTGGCACGTTGCCCTCAGACCACCCCGCTACAACTTCCCATTTAAGACCAACAATCACATCCACTCGCTGGTCCTCCTTCCAACCTATCCAGGTTGAATTGATAAGTAATCTCATAGCCTCCGCCAAACCCTCAACCCACTCCCTTGATCAGCTTCCCCCGAGAGTGACCAAAGACTTGAAGCTCACTCTAGCCCCTATCTGGGCCAAGATCATTAACAGCTCTCTGAGCCAGGGCTCCATCCCGGACTGCCTTAAAATAGGTCAAGTCACGCCTCTACTAAAAAAAACGGGCCTTGACATACAGGATATGAATAACTTCAGACCAGTCTCGAACCTTCCACTATTATCCAAAATCTTGGAAAGATGTGTGCTGTCGCAACTTTCCCGATTCAGAAAAGGGGGTGGTGATGAACAGAGTGTCTGAATTAAGCAGACCACTCTTACCCAGTCCAAAGATCAGGGCTTGATCCATCACCGTTATTTAGCTCACTGCCCCATCCCAGCTCAGAACCTGGCTATATGCAAATTAGTCTGTCCCTGGCCCAGTGCATCATGGGAACAGGGCAGACCAAACTACCAAGCCAATTCTTCACCAGAAAGGAGACAAGCTTCCGGGGACCGGTTTCTGGCATTTCAGCCGTCGTCGGCCCGGCTTGCTTGAATCCTAATGGAGCAGTGAGCAAGGGACTCATGTCTGAGTATACCCTGCCACACCTATAGTGGCCAAAAACGATTCAGAAAAGGGGGTGGTGATGAACAGAGTGTCTGAATTAAGCAGACCACTCTTACCCAGTCCAAAGATCAGGGCTTGATCCATCACCGTTATTTAGCTCACTGCCCCATCCCAGCTCAGAACCTGGCTATATGCAAATTAGTCTGTCCCTGGCCCAGTGCATCATGGGAACAGGGCAGACCAAACTACCAAGCCAATTCTTCACCAGAAAGGAGACAAGCTTCCGGGGACCGGTTTCTGGCATTTCAGCCGTCGTCGGCCCGGCTTGCTTGAATCCTAATGGAGCAGTGAGCAAGGGACTCATGTCTGAGTATACCCTGCCACACCTATAGTGGCCAAAAACGATTCAGAAAAGGGGGTGGTGATGAACAGAGTGTCTGAATTAAGCAGACCACTCTTACCCAGTCCAAAGATCAGGGCTTGATCCATCACCGTTATTTAGCTCAACTTTCCCAGCACTTAGAGAACACGAAGCTTCTCGACCCACATCAATCAGGGTTCAGAAAAGGCTGCAGTACTGAAACCGCAATACTTAATGTCCTGGACGATCTTCACATGTCGCTCGACTCCAACCATTGCAGCCTTCTCATCCTCTTAGACCTATCGGCTGCATTTGACATAGTCGATCATGCCCTACTAATCAATGTCCTAAAGGAGAGAGCAGGCCTCGAAAAGACTGTCCTAAAATGGTTCTCCTCCTTTCTCAACAACCGCACACAAAGAATAAAAATTAAAAGCTGCGAATCCGACATTCTTCCCATCAGCAGAGGAGTTCCACAAGGGTCTGTACTCTCGCCTCAACTCTTCAACATTTACATGGAGCCCCTCACCTTAATTCTAAGGAAAGCTAACATCCCCTTCCACCTTTATGCGGACGACACGCAACTCTATCTGGAAACCACATCGATCTCGGACATCCACAGACTGAACCACACACTTACCGAAGTCCAGCTCTGGCTCTCTTCCAACCACCTCAAACTCAATGAGGAAAAAACTGAAGTGCTCCTCATCTCTAACAAAGAAGAAAACCCACAAATTCTTGATTGGCTCAAAGCCTTAAATGCCCTAAATGTGCCGCTTGTTCCATCGAACTCCATAAAATCCCTAGGGATCACCCTTGACCCCAAACTGGATATGAAAGAACACATCTCAAAAACTGACAAAAGTGCCTTCCTGAACCTGAAATTGCTCTACAAACTAAAACCATTTCTCCCCACAAAAGACTTGAAACAGGCCACGCAGGCTCTGGTTCTCTCCAGAATTGACTACGGCATTGCCACTCTGACTGGAACAGCCAAATCTCACCTGCGTCCTCTGACCTTTACCCTAAATGCCGCTGCAAGAATGATCACGGGAACAAAGAAATATGAACACATCACCCCAGCTCTGAAGGATCTGAAATGGCTCCCTATTGACCAACGAGCTAGCTTCCGCACAGCTTGCCTCACACATAAAGCCCTGCATACGGGCAAACTGGAATACCTGGCCAACAAGCTCAAAAGGGCCAAGCAGTCTAGAAACCTCAGAAGCTCCAAACGCTCCTACTCATTCCTCTGAAATCCCAAAAACTCTCAACATCTAGCAAATCCTTCGCGGGCAATGCTCCCAAGATATGGAACTCCATCACCCCACACATCAGAATGACCGCATCCTTCCCGAAATTCAAGAAGCTACTCAAAGTCCTCTTCCTTGAGCGCTCCGGAACCAACTAGAACTAAACCCAGACTTTATAGTTTCATGTTCTCGTTCACCCCAGAGCTGATTGACTTGCCTACGACTCTCCGCCCTGTTTCACGCCTGGCTGCTATTGTATAGACTGTACTCACTCCTGTGTTCATTGACTTGCTTTTTGTCCGCATTATCTGTCTAACGCCTGTATATTTGCTGTGAAGCGCTCTGATACCCTCGGGTCCAGCCAGCGCTATACAAAACTTTAATAAATAAAGAGAGTGAGCTGCAGAAAGAGGGAAGAGAGGTGCAGAAAGACGCAAGTGAGGTGCAGAAAGAAAAGAGTGAGCTGGAGAAAGATGCAAGAGGGGTTCAGAAAGAGGCAAGAGACATGCAGAAAGATGCAAGAGAGGTGCAGAAAGAGGTAAGAGGTGTAGAAAGAGGCAAGAGAGATGCAGAAAGAGGAAGAAAGGCTCAGAACAAGGCAAGTGAGGTACTTAAAGAGGCAAGAGAAGAGCAGCAGGAGGCAAGAGAGCTGCAGAAAGTGGCAAGAGAGGTACAAAAAGAGGAAGAAAGGTGCATAAAGAGGCAAGAGAGGTGCAGAACTAGGAAAGAGAGGTACAGAAAGAAGAAGAAAGGCGCAGAAAGATGCAAGAGAGGTACAGAAAGAGGCAAGAGAATTGCAAAAGGAAGAAAATGAGCTTCAGAAAGAGGCAAGGAATATGCAGAAAGAGGCAAGAGAGGTGCATAAAGAGGCAAGAGAGGTGCTGATAGAAGACAGTGGGCTACAGAAAGAAGGAAGAGAGGTGCAGAAAGAGGCAAGACAGGTGCAGAAAGAAGATAGTGAGTTGCAGAAAGAGGCAAGAGACGTGCAGAAAGAGGCAAGAGAGGTGCGGAAAGAAGTAAGAGGTATAGAAAGAGGCAAGAGAGGTGCAGAAAGAGGAAGAAAGGCAGAGAAAGAGGCAAATGAGGTACAGCAAGAAGCAAGAGAAGAGCAGAAGGAGGCAAGAGAGGTACAGAAAGAAGAAAGAGAGGTACAGAATGAGGAACAAAGGTACAGAAAGAGGCAAGAGAGGTACAGCAACAGGAAGAAAGGTGCAAAAAGAAGCAAGAAAAGTGCAGAATGAGGCAAGAGAGGTACAGAAAAAGGCAAGAGAGGTGCAGAAAGATGAGAGTGAGCTGCAGAAGGAGGGAAGAGAGGTGCAGAAAGAGACAAGCAACGTGAAGAAAGAGGCAAAAGAGGTGCAGAAAGAAGAGAGTGAGCTGCAGAAAGAAGCATGAGAAGTGCAGAAGGAGGCAAAAGAGGTACAAAAAAAGGCAAGAGATGTGCAGAAAGAGGCAAAAGAGGTGCAGAAAGAATAGTGTATACATATGTATATATTCAATGTACTCTCCCTTTTACAAGGAAGGAATTAGCACTTGGTTTGTAGTTTGTTGTTTTTTTAAAAAAAAATATTGTTTTATGCAAGGAAAGCACCGAAGAAGTCGGTCAATTACACAGAATCATACAATATAGTCAAGTACTGTATTCAAGAAACAAGAAACATGAATTCCAAAACACACAAGATTCATTCAGTAATTGGTGCCCAAATATTTGTTCCAATACCTCTCCTTTTAAATCCTTTAGTTTTATAGATAGCTAGTTCTAAATTATACATTGAGAGTAATCTTTCCCGCCAATTAAAAAAAGACGGAGGGTCTGGATTCATCCTGTCTCTTGTAATGCAGGCTCGTATTACAGCCATACATAAGAAAATAAAACAAGTTACCGCTTTTGGTCTTGGAAAGCCCCTGGTACCAGAGCTCAATCCGATAAACAACCATCTCAGCAGTTATATTGACATTATTATTTAAGACAGCCCGCAAAAAAAGTTCAATTTGCTTAGAAAATTCCCCAAGCTTGGGACATTGAAAAAACATATGCAATGCGTCAGCAGCATAAAGACCACAACGATTAAATTGAGTCCCAGTTGTCGTGCTCCATTTAGCCACCTTATTGGGAGTATAATATAAATCATGTATGCACATAAAGTATTGTGATTTCATCATCCCAGTTATAAGAATTCTATTGGCAAGCATTACTGACTCATGTATATCGATTGCAGGTATCCCCAACTTATTTATCCATTTTATTTGACAATTTTCCAAGTCATCAGGAAATTCTTTCATCAAACATAAGTATAGGGTACCAATTGATGTTTTTTCCCTAAATACTCCAAAAGTGGAATTTTATTCATTCGTATATCTGATAGATATCTTGGACTTTGTAAAAAACTGCGAATTTGAAGAAACTTAAAGACATCATTTTCAGTCAAGGAGAACTTAATCTGTATTTCTTTAAAAGAAATCAACAAGTCATCGACAAACAAATCACCTAGAAAGTGTATCCCTTTCGTCCCCCATCTAATCGCTACTAAATCACCAAAAATGGGAGAAGGTAATAGACCAGGTGCGGTAAAAGGTGTATACTTATTAAATTTTGCAATACGCAAATGTCGTCGAACCTTTTGCCACACACCATATGCAGCTTTAACCGTCTTAAATCTCGTCTTTTTATAATAGCTTGGTTCGATCACTTTCATGAAACACGCCTTCATTCCTTCACCCATAAGTAATTCGTAAGTTGAAGGGGTATTACAGTTTGGAATTTTAACCTTATCTCCCATAATAAGCGGACTGATAACTTGAAGAGTCGCTACAACATAATAAAAGAAAAAATAGGGGCGTTCCAGCCCCCACACTCTTTAGCAAGAATCATTTTTTAATATGGTTTCCGTTGACGTTTATATCCCCACAGAAATCTTGAGGCTGCCCTTTCTAGGTTTTTTAAATAAATAGGTGGGAATTCTAAAGGTATTGTGCGAAACATATACAAAAATGTTGGTAGGATTAGCATTTTTAGAACATTGACTCTTCCATGCAAGGATAGATGTAAATGATCTAAGCGTTCCAACACAGTATTAACTTTGGCCAAGACTGGGTTAATGTTCAATTCAGGAATTTTGGCTATCGGGAGCGAGATCTTAATTCCGAGATACTTAACTTCGGAAGCAAGTGGAATATTAGCCGGAGGGCTATCCCTGGAATACGAAATCTGAGTTTTTGATAAATATAGTTTATATCCCGAGAAGATCCCAAACTGTGACACTAAGTCGTTAATTGCGGTAGCGCCAATTCAACATCTGTTGTAACGACAACAATATCGTCAGCGTATGCTAACGCTCAATAATTAGTATAGGCTAGATGAATTGGTTTTATTCTTTGTTCCATATTAAAGCGATTAACTAAGGGGTCAATATAAAAAGCAAAAAGTAAAGGGGAACATGGACACCCTTGTCGGGTTCCACAAGAAATTGGAAAAGGGGACGAGATTTCAGTATTAATACGGATAGATGCTGTGGCAGTGCGCTGGAGGTACGTTTGGGGGAAACTGGTCCGAGGCTTAAGGCTCGGCATATTGGTACTCAGCAGTCTCCCAGTGAGTTCCCCGAGACCCAGCCCTTCACTTGTTTTAAGTTCGCGCTTCCTGGCGATTATTTTTAAAATTGTATTTTACCTGGTACTCGCACTTTGATTCATCCTTGACACCCCTCAGTCTCCTGTGCTTCTCGCCTACACCCCGGTCCACCACGGGGCTAGCCCGATTGTTGTGGAGGGTGCAGGCTCATGCACGACGACAGTCTATCTTCCACCTCAGTTGGGGGCGGAGCACCGCTATCAGGCCGTGCCGCTGACCTTAATTAGGGAGGTGTTGTCAGTGTCTCTGTGGCAGTGCGCTGGAGGTACGTTTGGGGGAAACTGGTCCGAGGCTTAAGGCTCGGCACATTGGTGCTCAGCAGTCTTCCAGTGAGTTCCCCGAGACCCAGCCCTTCACTTGTTTTAAGTTCGCGCTTCCTGGTGAATATTTTTAAAATTGTATTTTACCTGCTACTCGCACATTGATTCATCCTTGACACCCCTCAGACTCCTGCGCTTCTCGCCTGCACCCCGGTCCACCACGGGGCTAGCCCGATTGTTGTGGAGGGTGCAGGCTCACGCAGGACGACAGTCTGTCTTCCACCTCAGTTGGGGGTGGAGCACCGCTATCAGGCCGTGCCGCTGCCCTCAAATAGCAATGTGTTTCCCGTCGCTCAGCGGGCGCGCCGCTGGCACGCCGAAGGCGCGCCAAAGGCAAGCCCGTCTGTGCCCATCCGCGGCCGGCCGGGGCCTAGGGCTATAGCCCCTGCCCAACTTACCCTGTCCTACCCCAGGGCTGAGTTTAGAGGCCTCTATGGCAACTGGCCCATTAACACTGACCTTCGTAATAGGCTATGCCACACCAGGATTTACTCCCCGCCATCTGATGTTCCGCCTGCACCCCTGGCCAATCCATCCCCTCCTTCCCCCCTGGGACCTCCCAATGCCCCCCTGGTCCCCACCTCCCCCGCTCGCCTTAAACTCTCCCCCACCAAACTCTCCGTCTGGTACCTAAACACCCGCTCGCTTGCCAGGCATCAGGTGGAGATTTTTCATCTGCTTGACACCATCAGACCTGATATCCTGTTTCTGTCTGAAATATGTCTCTTGTCTGAATCTATGCCACACATCCTGGCTGCTCTCCCTGATAAATATTACATTCTTCAGGCAAACCGGCCAGATGGGAAGATTGGGGGGGTTGCTGCCATTATTTCTCACCCGCACATCTTCACATCCCTATCTATTCCTAGCACCTCTTTGGCTGACATTTTAGCAGTCACATTGCATTCCAAATGGTTTCCTCTCACATGTCTACTTTGCTACCGGCCACCTAACCCCTCATTGAACTTCATCCAGTTTTTTAGCAATTTGGCCGCAGAGCTTGTGGTCAACCACGCCAAGCTCCTCATTTTAGAAGATTTTCATTATTGGCCACACGACCCACTTGAGAACCCCTGTTCCAAACATTTCACGGATCTACTTACTGGGCTTAACTTGTCTGAACAGATCAAAGTGGCCACTCACATTAAAGGGCACACGTTGGATCAGGTCTGGAGTCTCAATCTGGATATCTCTGACCTCCAAGTATCCCCATGTGCCGTGTCCGACCACTATTCTGTTTCCTTTTCTATCAACCTGCCGACTGTCACTACAACACAAGCAGAAGCCCCCACCATGATCAGAACTTGGAAACATGTTGATATTCCCTCCCTTTGTACCGGCCTCACCGCCTCCCTTTCTGCTTTTCCCAACCTCACCAACCCTCATTGTTCTCCTCATGGGCAGGCTGCATCCCTCGCCTCCTGGCTGGCCCAGGCAAGGGACGAATTTGCTCCTTTGAAGGCCCTCAAAATGAAAAGACCCCATGATGCCCAACTCTGGTTCACAGAAAATTTGAGGAACAAGAAGCTTGCTTTGCGCCAATTGGAGCGTAAGTGGAGGCTCCATTACTGCCTCCTTAAAAAAACTTTGTTCTTATTGGCCTTACAAGACTACAAAACAGCTATCGTTGCGGCGAAGTCCACATACTTTTCTACGAAAATACTTAGCTCCAGCTGCATGTCTAAAACTATCTTTTCTATTGTGGATGAACTCGTCAAACCTGATCGTGTTACCGCCAAATCCCCTCCATTCCAACTTCTCTGCGACTCCCTCAATAACTATTTTATTGAGAAAATCCTCACGATCAAAGCCAGCATCAATCAATCAATCAATCAAAGCATTTATATAGCGCACTACTCACCCGGGGGGTCTCAAGGCGCTAGGGGGGGGGGGACTGCTACTGCTCGAACAGCCAGGTCTTGAGCTGCTTCCTGAAGGCGAGGTGGTCCTGGGTCAGGCGGAGGTGGGTCGGGAGGGAGTTCCAGGTCTTGGCGGCGAGGTAGGAGAAGGACCTTCCCCCTGTGGTGGCTCTACGGATGCGGGGGACAGCGGCGAGGGCGTGGCCGGTCGACCGAAGCTGGCGTTTGGGAGCGTAGAAGTTGAGGCGGTTGTTGAGGTATCCTGGGCCTTGGTTGTGTAGGGCTTTGTGTGCGTGGGTGAGGAGACGGAAGGTGATTCTCTTGTTGACCGGGAGCCAGTGCAGGTCTCTCAGGTGTCTGGAGATGTGGTTGCGACGGGGGATGTCCAGGATGAGTCATGCTGAGGCGTTCTGGATCCGCTGGAGTCTCTTCTGGAGTTTGGCGGTGGTTCCGGCGTAGAGGGAGTTGCCGTAGTCCAGACAGCTGGTGACGAGGGCCTGGGTGACCGTCTTCCTTGTCTCGGTGGGGATCCACCGTAAGATCTTACGTAGCATGCTCAGGATGTTGAAGCACGACGAGGAGACTGCGTTGACTTGTCTGGTCATGGAGAGGGAGGAGTCCAGGTTGAAGCCCAGGTTGCGTGCGTGGTCTGTTGGTTTGGGTGCGCTGTCTAGGGCGGGGGGCCACCAGGAGTCGTCCTAAGCGGAGGGTGAGGATCCCAGGATGAGGACTTCCGTCTTGTCCGAGTTCAGTTTCAGGCGGCTGTTCTTCATCCATTCGGCTACGTCTTTCACCCCTTCGTGAAGGTTAGCTCTGGCGGTGGCGGGGTCGTTGGTGAGGGAGAGGATCAGCTGGGTGTCGTCGGCGTGGGAGATGATGTTGAGGTTGTGCTGGCGTGCAATGGCTGTGAGGGGGCTCATGTAAACGTTGAAGAGGGTTGGGCTGAGCGAGGAGCCTTGAGGAACGCCGCAGATGACTTCGGTGGCTTCTGATCTGAACGGGGGGAGGCGGACTCTCTGTGACCTTCCGGCGAGGAAGGAGAGGATCCACTCCAGTGCCTTCTCCCGGATTCCGACGTTGCTGAGGCGCTGCACTAGGGTACGGTGGCAGACAGTGTCGAAGGCCGCGGAGAGGTCTAGGAGGATGAGGGCCGCTGTTTCTCCATTGTCGAGCAGGGCTCGGATGTCATCGGTTGCTGCGATCAAGGCGGTCTCGGTGCTGTGGTTGGCCCGGAAGCCAGACGGCGAGAGGTCGAGGGATCCGTTCGTCTCGAGGAAGGCGGCCAGCTGTTTGTTGACGGTATTCTCGATGACTTTTGCAGGGAACGGGAGCAGCGAGATGGGGCGGTAGTTCTTGAGGTCGGTGGGGTCGGCTGATGGCTTCTTTAGTAGAGCGCTGAGTTTGGCGTGCTTCCAGCTCTCCGGGAAGGTGGCGGTGTCGAAGGAGGTGTTGATGATGTCCCGCAGGTGGGGTGCGATGACCACGTCGGCCTTGTTGAAGATGTGGTGAGGGCAGGGGTCGGTCAGAGATCCGGAGTGGATGGAGTTCATCGTACGGACGGTGTCTTCGGTGCTGACCGGGGTCCAGGCGTGGAGGGTGGTGGAGGGGGGCAGTGGTTCGGTCGTGGCGTGCGTTGGTTGAGTGCTGAAGCTGTTGTGTATGTCCGCGATCTTGTTGTGGAAGTAGGAGGCGAGGGAGTTGCAGAGGTCTTGCGAAGGGGTGACGTCGTTGCTTCCGGCGTTGGGGTTGGAGAGCTCTTTAACGATGTTGAAGAGTTCCTTGCTGTTGTGTGCGTTGTTGTCCAGTCGTTCCTTGAATGCAGTTTTCTTGGTGGCGTGGATCAGTTGGTGGTGTTTTCGGGTGGCGAGCTTGAGGGCAGTCATGTTGTCCGGTGTTGGGTTTCTGCGCCAGGCTTTCTCGAGTGCTCTGCAGTTCTTCTTGGAGCTCTTGAGTTCGTCCTTAAACCATGGGGCTTTCTTGCCGCCGGGTCTGCTCGGCGGGGTCTTCAGGGGGGCGAGGTCGTCTGCGCAGATGCTGATCCACTTCGTGAGGTTGGTGGCCGCTTGGCTGGGGTTAGTTGTGCTGGTGGGTGGGTTCTTGCTCAGGGAAGTCGCGAGCTGGTCGGCTGTGATCTTGTTCCAGCTTCTGCGTGCGACCTGTTGCTGGTGGTGGTGGATCGTGGTCCTTCTGAAGCTGAAGTGGACGCAGCTGTGGTCCGTCCAGTGGAGTCCCGTGGCGTGGCTGAAGGCGATGTCCTTGCTGGAGGAGAAGACGGGGTCGAGTGTGTGGCCGGCGTAGTGGATGGGGGTGGTCACCAGTTGCTTGAGTCCGAGGTTAGCGAGGTTGTCCAGCAGGGTGGTGGTGTTGCGGTCGTTGTTGTTCTCCAGGTGGAAGTTGAGGTCCCCGAGGAGGATGTAGTCAGCGGAGGGGAGGGCGTGCGGGCTGACGAAGTCGGCGATGAATTGTGTGCGTGGTCCCGGGGGTCTGTAGATGAGGGTGCCTCTGAGGGTGGTCTTGGGGTTGGTGTGGATCTGGAAGTGCAGGTGCTCGGCGGGTGCGAGGGTGACGTCGGTGTTGGTCGTGATGCGGATGGTGTTCCTGTGGATGATGGCGAGGCCTCCTCCAGTCTGATTGATGCGGTCCCTCCGGATGATCTTGTAGCCGTCTGGGATGGCGATGGCGATGTCGGGCGCTGAGGAGGCGTTCATCCAGGTTTCCGTGAGGAAGGCGACGTCTGGGGCTGTGGTGTCAAGCAGGTTCCAGAGTTCGACGGCGTGTCTGTGGACGGAGCGGGTGTTGAGCAGGATGCACTTCAGGTGGCTGCTGCTGTTGTTCGTCTTGGTGCTCGGTGCTGGTGTAGTGCAGGTCCGGATGCAGGTGAACTTGCAGGAGTGGCAGCAGAAGGGTCCGTGGGTGCATCTCGGGGTATCTCGATAGCAGCCCGGGCTTCGACCAGCGTTGAGTGCGTAGAGTTCGGCGGCGTCGTAGGTTCGGCGGGTGGGCTGGTGTCTGCGGGGGCCAGGGGTCCTGGCACTGGGCGCAGTCCAGGCGGGGATGGGCGCAGACGGGCTTACCTTTGGCGCACCTTCGGCGCTCAATCGGTGCTCCTGCTGCGCGGTCGCTCTGGGGGCGTCATAAGAAGGAGCCGGGAGGGCGGGTGAGCTGGGTGGCGGGAGCGGGGCAGCCAATGAGCAGAGGGGGGGCGGGTTCGACGGAGGTCTGTGGCGGGAAGGGGGACTGGGGCGGCTCGGCGGCAGGGAGCGGCACCCAAGGAAGGGGGAGGTGAGCAGGGGGGGGCAGGGGGGGGGGCAGGGGGCAGAGGGGCAAGGCTAGTGCAGAGGCAAAAGGAAAAGGAAAAACGGCAACACAAAGGAAGGGCAGCACGGGAGGCAGAAGGCAAAAGGTAACACACAGGACAAAAGGCTAACACGGGGAAAAACACCGAGGTGGTACTGGAGCCAGCAACGAGGCAGCCGAGAGGGGAAGTCCCAGGAGGCGGCAGCGAGGCAGCAGAGTAGCAGGCAGGAGCAGCGGGATGGGGGTGACCTCGCCTGAACAGGCTCAGCGGTCACTCCCTGTCCCTGTGCACGGTCCCCTTAAGAAGGAGCCGGGAGGGCGGGTCAGCTGGGTGGCGGGAGCGGGGCGGCCAATGAGCAGGGGGGGGCGGGTTCGACGGAGGTCTGTGGCGGGAAGGGGGACTGGGGCGGCTCGGCGGCAGGGAGCGGCACCCCAGGAAGGGGGAGGTGAGCAGAGGGGGGGAAGCAGGGGGCAGAGGGGCAAGGCTAGTGCAGAGGCAAAAGGAAAAGGAAAAACGGCAACACAAAGGAAGGGTAGCACAGGAGGCAGAAGGCAAAAGGCAACACACAGGACAAAAGGCTAACACGGGGAAAAACACCAAGGTGGTACTGGAGCCAGCAACGAGGCAGCCAAGAGGGGAAGTCCCAGGAGGCGGCAGCAAGGCAGCAGAGTAGCGGGCAGGAGCGGCGGGATGGGGGTGACCTCGCCTGAACAGGTTCAGCGGTCGCTCCCTGTCCCTGTGCACGGTCCCCTTAAGAAGGAGCCGGGAGGGCGAGTCAACTGGGTGGCGGGAGCGGGGTGGCCAATGAGCAGGGGGGGGGGCGGGTTCGACGGAGGTCTGTGGCGGGAAGGGGGACTGGGGCGGCTCGGCGGCAGGGAGCGGCACCCAAGGAAGGTGGAGGTGAGCAGAGGGGGGGAGCAGGGGGCAGAGGGGCAAGGCTAGTGCAGAGGCAAAAGGAAAAGGAAAAACGGCAACACAAAGGAAGGGCAGCACAGGAGGCAGAAGGCAAAAGGCAACACACAGGACAAAAGGCTAACACGGGGAAAAACACCGAGGTGGTACTGGAGCCAGCAACGAGGCAGCCGAGAGGGGAAGTCCCAGGAGGCGGCAGGGAGGCAGCAGAGTAGCGGGCAGGAGCAGCGGGATGGGGGTGACCTCGCCTGAACAGGCTCAGCGTCCCCCCTGCTGCTTCCTTACTGCACTCCACTGTTGCCCCCACAACCCTACCCACTATCTTGAATTCCCTACACTTATTGAAGACACCTCTTTCTCTCTCCTTGGTAAAGTCAAGTCTGGCTCTCCCCAGGATAGCTGCCCTCCTCACATCAGTCGTGAGGTTTACCTCAACATCCCCATGCTCCCTCTTTCTCTATTAAATAACTCCCTCTCCTCAGGGGTGGTTCCCCTCTCCTTTAAAACAGCCTTGGTCTCACCCATTCTTAAAAAACCTGGCGCAGATCCCGGTATTCTTTCTAATTTCCGTCCAATTTCCCTTCTCCCGTATCTGGGTAAAGTTCTGGAAACCTTTGTCGTCAACTGTCTGAGTTCCTTTATTGAATCCACCCACTTTCTTGACCCCCATCAAGCTGGGTGCAGGCCCCAGCATTCTACTGAATCCATCGCCCTTGCTGTTCATGAGGAGCTAAGAAAGGGGGCGGACCAGAACATCTCTCAGGCCCTGGTGCTCCTGGATTTGTCGGCGGCGTTCGACACTATTGATCATACCATCTTACTCGAACGTGTCGAGCACGCCGGCATCCGGGGGCAACCACAGAAATGGGTTTCTTCCTTTCTCCAAGATCGTGTCCAGGCAGTCTCCCTCCCACCTTTTCCCTTAACAGGAAAGGGTCTCTCCTGTGGAGTCCCGCAGGGCTCCCCGCTCTCACCACTTCTTTTTAATCGTTATATTCGTCCTCTCATCTGGGAGCTTCAACAAATGTCTGTGACCATCTTCAACTACGCTGACGATCTGCAGCTTATTTTCCTCTTCTTCCTCTATCCATAATGTTCACTCTGTTATGAACTTCATTAGCTCCTGGATGAACCAGAATCAGCTCAATCTCAATCCTATCAAGACCGAGCTGGTCCTCACAGGCCCCCCGGGCAATCCCTGGAACTCTTCTTTTTGGTCACCCGCACTCGGCCCTCCCCCTCCCCCGTTGACTCTGTCAAGAGTTTAGGCGTTACCATCTGCAAGGATTTCACCATGAGGGCCCAAATTAACTCAGTTATATCTGTCTGTTTCTACCACCTACGTCGCACCCACAAAATTTCCAGACTTCTCTCTCAAGAAGCCCTTGTGCAGGTCACTTTGGGACTAGTTATGTCTCGCAACGACTACGCGAACTCCCTATATGCGGGTATACCAGCATATCAACTACAACGCCTTCAACTCATTCAGAATCAGGCAGCCAGGTTGATCTATGGTCTCCCAAAATTTAGCCACACTAAACCTCTTCTAAAGAACCTTCACTGGCTCCCAGTTGCTCAGCGCAGCCTCTTCAAACTTGGCTGCCTGATCCACAAAGCCCTTTCCTTTCAGGGACCCTCTTTCTTCCCCTCTCTTTTACACCGACACGCTCCTCTACGTGCTCTCCACTCTTCCAATTTCAATATTCTTACCCCCTGCTCCTTCAGGCGTAAGAAACATGGAGGCCTGAGATTTTCCACCCAGGCTCCTCTTCTCTGGAATTCCCTCCCCCAGCACTCCGCCAGCTCTCTTCTTACACTCTCTTTAGAAAGTCACTTAAAACTTGGCTTTTCTCATTGGCACACAACTAGTTCACCCTGCCCTGTACCTTTCAGCTCTTCCACTCCAGCGCCAAGAAACCGTAGGTGAACGTGCGCTTTACAAGTTCCACTTATCATATAATTTCATATCATATCATGCTGTAGGAGCAGTATACATAGTTCTAAGCGCGGTTAAGATTCCGGGACCAAATCCCTTTCTAGATAAGATATCCCGTAGATAAGCCCCGGCCACCCTGTGGAATGCTTTTTCAGCATCCAACAGGGTTAGGCAAATATTTGCCCGCGAGGCCTGGGCCCAGTCCAAAAAAGTAATAAGGCGGCATATGTGGTCAGCCGTATCACGTGCAGGAATAAATCCATGCTGATATTTTGAAACAAGTAGGGAAATGATACTAGAGAGCCGAGAGGCCAAGATCTTAGAGTAAACCTTACTATCTGCATTAATTAATGAAATTGGTCGAAATGAAGACAGAGGCAAAGGAGGTTTATCCTTTTGAAGGAAAACTGTAATAATTGATTCCTGCCAAGACGCAGGGGCCATTCCTTTTTGAGCGGTTGTGAATACATTAATTAGCTCAAATTTTAAGACCAAGCGAAACACCCTAAAAAACTCAAGAGGAATTGCATCAGGTCCAACGGCTTTACCCGAGGACAGCAAAAGGAGGGACAGTTTTATTTCTTGCCAAGTGATTGGTGACTCCAGAAGTTCTGCCTCTTCCATTGATAAAGCAAAGTTAGTTACTGACTCCAAGAAATCAGTTACCCTTCCTTTAATGTCTCCGGTAATATCATCCATATAAAGATTGGAATAAAATTCACGAAAGACCCCCAAAACTTCAGCTGTATTATCATATATTTTCCCTGAATCGTCCATTATTTTATCTATATTAGCTGCAAATGCCTTTTGTGTCAGTCTTTTGGCTAGGTGCTTCCCGGAGTTTTCCCCAACTTCATACACTGCTGATCTGTAAGCGGCTATTTGCTGAGCAAATTTTGTGGCAAGACCGTTATAGATCTTTGCTTTCTGAGCCACTTTATACCTTAAAATCCCCTCCATTCCAGTACCTCTACTACAAGCCAGCATTAATTTAATCTCTAAATCTCCCAGTTTACTCATCTCTCCTTCTTCCGTCTTCCTATTTTCCCCCTGTTTTCTTAATGAGTAACTTAAAGTTTCCGCCCGGACTCCGGACTTAAATGCATCCCACATAATCCCTGTTGACGAAGACCCATTATTATTGTTAAAAAACTCGGGGATCCACTTATTCATGTGATCAATGTAAAGCTGGGTTACTTCTCTAGCAGGTCTCCGATTTGGGGTCTTCCCGAGAGCCCAGGTTGGCTGGGAGACAGTCTGGCAGTCCCGTTGAGGGAGGCAGGAATAGAAGTTTGGGGAGACTTGTTTGTGGAAGGGTGTTTGTTCCCTTGGGATTGCTTAATTAACAAAGTTGGGCCTAATCTTTCGAGATTTAAGTACATGCAGATAGTTAGTTGGGCTCAAGCGTATGCCTCCCAGCCCTCTCGGGCATGTAGTTTACCATTAGGGGAAGTTGCCAACTTGAATCCCTTTTGTTACTTAAATCCCCTGCCAAGAAGGAGATCTCCCTATGGTACAACCTAATCCAGGAAGAAATTGACGGTGAATTCCATCTACCCGAGTTCCTGTGGGGTCCCTTAATTCTTGGCCAAAATGTGCAAGATCTGTAGTTGATATCTTGCAAGGTTCTGTGGGACATCGTTAAGCCGGCTTGGCTTCTTAGGAATCACCTCTTCACCATACACAGGGCTTACTATTCCCCACAGAGGCTGTCAAAATTCTCCTCGGGAGGTCCTGTGGCATGTGCTCGGTGTGGCTTAGAGGCGGCCCATGATCTGTATTTGTTCTTTGACTGTCCCCATTTGGCTCTATTCTGGGACTCAATAAGCAATTCACTCACGTCCTCACTGGGCTTTTTTGTAACAATTGACCTCCGACTTGTAATATTTGCAGTTTTAGATCATGCTCGGAGCCCAGCCAAGAACCTTCTGTTCTATTCCATTTTACTGGCATGAAGGGAAATCTGCAGAAGATGGAAGGATTCTACCCCTCCTTCTCTTAATGATTGGTATGCCTCAGTTCTGCAAGTATCAAAGCTAGACCTTGCTAGGGCTGGAAACCAAGATAAGAGAGCTTTTTGGCATTTACTTGATTGAGTCCATTGACGGTGCCAGGTTTCTTTTTTTTTTTTTTTTTTTTTCAATATATATTTATTTATTATGTTTTGGCTCTCAAAAGAGGGCCACATAAAATACATAATACAAATACACAAATGGAAATATATTTGAATACATAGAAAACCCAAAGACAGTTTACAACAATTAACAACAGACAAGATAATCAGCAGCAAACACCTCCATATTTCATTAATAAATAGCTCAAAAACCTTTAAAAAAGTTAAAAATTTGGAAGCAAAACATTTCATTAGGGGGGAAATACAAAGCCTGCAAAAACATATTCACATTAAAAATACCTAGTTGAAGACAAATCGACTTTAACCATTTCAATCGCAAAGAGCACAATGCAGGGCATAAAAACAATACATGAGTTCGATCCTGTACGGCCATATTGCATAGGTCACATGACGAAGAAGATCCATACCATTTTGATAAAAGGAGATTTAAAGGTAATAAATCATGTCTTAAGAGAAACCATAGTCTTCGAACTCCATGTGGAATATTCCATGTCACATACGGTTGAGCAAGCTTTATTGAATAAGAATTGAGAAGGAGATCACATCCCCTCTTTTCTTGAAGGGCATTCTTATCCAATTTAAAACAGAGTTCCCATGAAGCCTGTTTCAGCACGGATTTTAGCTGAGACGGGGAATTTCAAAAAAGGGTACTTTCATCCAACTCTAAGAGTGTCACAGCTTTTCTAAAATTCCTAACTATTTGAGAAAACTCTTTAAAGTTGCCCAACAATTCTCCTTTAAGGAGAGCTCTCAATGATCCCGGTTCTCCTCTGGCCAAACTGGCCACCCATCTAACTAAAGCACATAATCCCTGAACCCAGCTACTCCTAAGACCGAATTCAAGCCTACATGCGGCCAGCGAACAAGCTGTGTTAAGAGAAGATAAAGATCTCAATACTTTTCCTTCAACTGTGTGACAGAAACCCCAATGCTTCAGCTCTACAAGTTCTATTCCATAAAGAAGCGTTGCAGGAATTTTTGCCCTAAACACCTCCAGTAAACAGGCAAAATGTATTTTCTCTGTAGCAAAATAAAGGGAACACAAACCTTTGCCATGTGCAAGGGCTTTACGAGAGTTTTAATCAATATGGGGCTTCTCGCTCAAATTGGCCGAAATTATTTTACCTAAAAAAGTATAAGATTTAACTACCTCTAATTTCTGACCACCAATGGACCATCCAAAATTTTCTGACCTAGATTTCTTCTTTCCTGAAATGCACATAATTTTACTTTTAGACGCATTTATCCTCATAAAATGGGACTCAGCGAATAGATGTAAAGCCTGCAGACGATTAGCCAAACCCTTAGGTGTTAGATCAAGTATGAGGATATCGTCTGCATACATCAAACAGGAGATAGTAGAGCCCCCCACAACCGGGGCAATGTGCCCGCACAAGCAGACAGAGAAGCTGGGAGGTCAGCAATGTACAGGGAGAACAATAGTGGGGCCAAAAGGCAACCCTGTTTAAGTCCATTTAAAGATGGAATTGGATGTGAGAAACCCCTTTCTCCACCTTGCAGTACACGACACCAGGTATCCGTATGAAGAGACCGTACAAGATCCAATAAATGAGACGGCATACCCAGTGCTGCTAATTTTCTCCACAGCGTAAGACGATCTACTTTGTCGAACGCTGTGGAGAAATCAATAAAAGCCGCAAACCCCCCCCCCTCGAACATGTATGTATTTGTCCGAGATCACCTTAAGGGCGGTGAGATTATCTAGTGTGCCATGCCCTTTGCGGAAGCCAGTCTGTTCCAATGGCAAAATGATATTTATTTCAACCCAATCATTAATTAATATTAAAAGACACTTTGCAAAAACTTTTCCGATTGAATCAAGAAGGGCTATCAAATGGTAATTCATAGGTTTGTCCCTATCTCCCTTCTTAAATAATGGGACCAGTATGCTTCCCCTCCATGAAGCAGGCACCACTTTAGAGATGAAGCAAGATCTAAACAACGGAAAAAGTATCTTACTCTATAGAGTCGGATCCTGCTTCAGAACCGATATGGGTAACTCATCAGGTCCCATAGCTCCCGAGGAGCGCATGTTTTTAATAGCCATTGCAATAGCTTTCTCCGAAGGGGAGTCAATAGGAAGCTCAACTTCTCGACCAAACCTACTATCCTCTGACATTGTGCCATTCACAGCATATAGCTTAGAAATAAAAGAGGTCCATACCTCTTCAGAAATGGGGATAGGAAGGGGGCTAGCTCTTACTCCACATCCCTTACCAATTATAGACCAAAATTCTCTAGCCTTACCATGCACAACGGCCTCCCTTAGACTTATCCACAGTGAGTCCTCTTTTTCTTTTTTAAGTTTCATTCTCAGTCTACTTCTCCTTCTTTTCAGCAGAGATATTTTATTTGCTAATTCACTAGATCTACATAAAAATTGCTCCCGCACTAATTTATTTATTTCCTTATTTAGGGGGAGCATTGCACTGGGATAAAAAACTTTTTCCTTGGTAGACTAGACTTTTTTGCAACCAAGGTAATCTCCCTCATAAATTTTTCAAAGTAAATAATTTCAAAACCCAGCCAATCACTTATTTCTAGTATGGTTTTATGGAGAATAACCTGCACACCCTTCTTGGCACTTGGATTCCAAAAACATCTACCCGAGATTTTATGGAAATTAACTCCTTTATTGTAAAATGACCAGGTATCCGAGGGAGGCGGGTGTAAAGAGATGCTTATACTAATTACATTGTGGTCACTCAATGCTGTTGGTAATACCATCAGATCCTGGACTAGCGAGAAAATACCATAATCAGAAATCACATAATCTAGAATTGACTCGCTATGAGCGGACCTATGGGTAAACTTAGCAGGGAAATTAGAGGGGAGCCTACCATTTAAGATAAGCCCCTCCACCGCAAACAGTTCTTCCAACAATATCTTCCCTCTTTTGTTAGTTTTTATTTTATCTGGGAAGAGTGATTGTGGAATGAGGTAGGCCTCTTCTTTAGGTCTATTTCTAAATAAATCTATACTTGAATTAGAAACTTTACAATTCAAATCCCCAACTAATATGACTTCAGGGGGTGGATAAACCTCTTTAATCTGTTTAATATAAAGAAACACTTGCTTCAATAAAATATTAAAACATTCTTCGGGGGGAATGTAAGCATTAATAATTACAACAGAATGCTTATTGCCAATACTATCGAGATTACCTATTGTAATTGCTTGAAAAAGATTACTTGAATCTACATAATGGGAAAATTTCCACTGCAGTCTATTAGACAAAAAACAAGCAATTCCCCCTTTTGCGTGCCCTTTCTTTGAAGGGGAGGCTGCAGCCTCAAGCACAAAGTAGTCTTTCCCTGCACATAGATTATTAACACACCATGTTTCTTGGATGCAAATCACGTTAGCCTCCAGAGAAAACAAAAACTCTAGTTTCTCTGGGCTATTATGTATCCCTGCTGCATTCCAAGATATCATTTTCAATTTATTGTTAAAGATGTTGAAACAATTTGGGGTTGTCTGTGATTTTATTTGACAAGGCACCAGGGAGCCAATTCCACCGTTGATTGTCCTCTACAAGGAGCGCATTCTGATTTAGCGGAGGTGGCAAAACCTGGGAAACCAAACGTTTACCTTTTGAAACCCAGATCTTTAGATCATTGAAAGAAGGAGGGGTCCCATCTTGCCCATTGCCCTGTTGAACAGACCCATTTTGGGGTAAAGTAGCCTTTCCTAAGGAGAAGATAGGTAAAACATCAATTCCTCTACATTGGAAGTTCTCAACCTGTTGTAGTATAAGGTTTACAATAATTTTAGAATAGAATTTCACCCTTATACTAGACACATTGTCACCACCTAACAGGGTAACCAAATCAATATCACTCGATTGAATACGTTTTAAGCTCTCAAAATCTTTGAAACAATTGAGCAACCATGACCTATTTAAATGCAGGTCAGAATCAAACAATGGCAAAAAGTCCACAATCAGAGTATCAACATAGATTTTTTATTCCTTTGTCAGTGAATCTTGGGAACGTACAACAAAATCTTCTGGTAACAAGAAAGGAGAAGCTCGAGGGTTAAGAGACCCTGATACAACCGGAATAGGTCCTAACACCTCTGTTGTTGGAGGAAAAATCAACCTTCCTCCACCGTCCGGGGGATGGACTCCTACAGAAGCAGGAGATCCATTAGAAGGGACCTCTTCTCCAAAGGCAGAGGCGAGAATATCAACATCCGGACTCAGGGACCCAGTTATAGACTCAATAACAATATCATCGTTACCAGCTAAAGGAATAGGATCTTGAAAAATTATTTGCCTCTGTCTTTTCTTCCTGTATTTACGCACTGGTTTCCTTTTTTTTCCTTTGTTCTTTTTAGGACTATCACTTTTTTCATTTTCTTTTACTTTATCTTCGTCCTGAGGCCCTTTTTTTCAGGCGCAAAAATTGGGAATAACTCATTTCCAGCTTTTAAGTTTGAAACTATCATACTTTCTTCCTCTATTTCGAGGTCAGAAACCTTTACACAATTAAATGCGGAAGAAGTAGGTATTCCAGTGGGATCAATTTCTTGAACTACCACTGGAATATTTATGCCTGCATTTCCCGCAGAAGCTTTACCACCCTCCATTGCCCCATGTGAATCCGCCTCAAAAGCAGGATCAGAAACCTTTTCCGGAGTTTTTAGCAACATAGCATGCAATATTTTTGTAACTGAATCCAGAATGCAATCAGAGCTTCCAACAAATTTGCCCAATAATGACAGTATAGAAGCCAATAAGTGTTCCAGCGCAATCAGGGATTCAGAAATAGGTTTTTCATCTTTATGATACCCAGAGGGAGCAAGAGGACAAATGCCTGACAAATTAAGCATATGGCTCCTAGAGACATTAAGTAGGGAAGACATATCTTGAGAGTTTATGGAGGGAGTACTACTGTACAACAATAGACCAGAGGGAGTAGCGCCTGCTGGGGACTTAATAGCCTCTGGTAGTTTCAGGCTACCACCATCCAAATAGCGCCCACAAAGCTCTAGGTCAATACTTGACGTAGAAGAATCCCCCTTAGTACCCACCACGGGACGCAGACCTCCAATCGGAATATTAGGCACAGTAACTTTAAGAGCTGATGTCATATTATTATATTGCTCTCCCTCAGAATTTGGTACAGAGTGCCTACTGTCACTATTTATTTCAGAGTACACAAGGCAATTCTTCACAACAGACCCTGCATGGGTGGAGTCCATCACAACCAGAGAGGAATCTATTTTATCTACCACCATTGCTGGATCCACAGATAGAACAATATCAGAGTCTACAGTTGCATCAACTGGGATAACCTTATCAATTGGTTTTTCCCACAATTTCAAAAGCTGGCATTGTCCCTTCAATAGAACGTTATTAGTAGACTTATTTCTCAGGGGGTTGGATCTTGTCTTTACGCAAGACCTTCCCCCCAATAATCTTCCAGAGCGAAGTTTCTTTGCCGTCATCCTTAACAAACACAGAAATGAGCAGTTAAGACTTAAAAACCACAAAAATGTAAAAATAAGATTATTCCGTAGGAAAACTAAAACAATGAAGGTGTATCTGGAGAAGTAATCCTGCCAGAGATAATGTCAAGACCGACAATTTATACTATATAGAGTGCACCTACAAAGCATATAGCTTTGAATGTTCGATTTTAAAATGTCAATAACTTGGCCCAGCCCAGCCTACCTCAGTCACCGAGGGCTTAGCCCGGCGCGTCCCGCGCGCGTCCTCGCGGGACGAGGGACCTGCTGGCGCTTTGTGATGCGCCGCCTGGCGCGCTGGTCGTTTGCATCGTCGCAGCCCCCCTAGGGATGCTGGGGGCTGTAGTCCGGCCGGCGGAGCCAAGCCCGGCCGGTCGGTATCCTGGCGAGTTCTGGCGGAGCCAAGCCCGGCCGCTGCACGTCGAGATAGGAGCCTTCAGGTAGGGCAGCAGGAGTAGAGGAAAAGAGAAATGGGGAACTCGGCCCCTGCTGGTGCTTTATGATGCACCGCTTGGCGCGCTGGTCGTTTGCGTCGTCGCAGCCCCCCTATGGATGCTGGGGGCTGTAGTCCGGCCGGCGGAGCCAAGCCCGGCCGGTCGGTATCCTGGCGAGTTCTGGCGGAGCCAAGCCCGGCCGCTGCACGTCGAGATAGGAGCGTTCAGGTAGGGCAGCAGGAGTAGAGGAAAAGAGAAACGGGGAACTCGGCCCCTGCTGGTGCTTTATGATGCGCCGCCTGGCGCGCTGGTCGTTTGCGTCGTCGCAGCCCCCCTATGGATGCTGGGGGCTGTAGTCCGGCCGGCGGAGCCAAGCCCGGCCGGTCGGTATCCTGGCGAGTTCTGGCGGAGCCAAGCCCGGCCGCTGCACGTCGAGATAGGAGCCTTCAGGTAGGGCAGCAGGAGTAGAGGAAAAGAGAAATGGGGAACTCGGCCCCTGCTGGCGCTTTATGATGCGCCGCCTGGCGCGCTGGTCGTTTGCGTCGTCGCAGCCCCCCTAGGGATGCTGGGGGCTGTAGTCCGGCCGGCGGAGCCAAGCCCGGCCGGTCGGTATCCTGGCGAGTTCTGGCGGAGCTAAGCCCGGCCGCTGCACGTCGAGATAGGAGCCTTCAGGTAGGGCAGCAGGAGTAGAGGAAAAGAGAAACCTCTTGTTTTTTTTTCCCCTGGTCCAATGATTATGCAACTATGGCTTAATCTCCCTGCTATGCCTTTTTCTCCCGTTGGAATCTCGGCAAGCAATGGCAGTAATTGGTACCTTGGTTTTATTTGCCGTCTAGATTGTTAGGTGTTTGACCTCTACAGAAAGAGTCATTGCTGTTGGGAGTTGGAACCACTCGTAAACTGAATTCCCTGCCAGTCTTGTAACTGAGGCAGCATGACGTTCTTTCTATTTTTGTTGTCGACACTTGCAACCATGGTGGCTAATGAGGACCCCAAAAATTAAAAAAAAAAAAAAAAAAGGCATATTGGGCCTCTTTCTTTTTGCATTGTGTCTCATGTTTGGATGTAATGCTGTCAAAAAACTGATGGTGCATATTGGAAATGTATTTTGGGAATTAGTCTGGTTTCTGCACTGTAATGTAGTGCTCATTTACATGGGCTGTTTTCTGTCTTTTAAACGATTTACTGTGGTATATGTGTTTTGGTAAAATGTATGGTTTTAACATTTTTTACTAGGATCACACTGAGTGTCTGTGTAAATTAAAGAATTATAGTTGCACCTTTTTCTATAATGTCACCTGTGTCTCCTCACAGTTTGTATCTCTCTGTTTATAGGGTACTCTTTATTTTGATATTGTGTCTCATGTTTTGATTAAATGCTGGTATAGGGATAGTGCTGTAATTTGGAAATGTATTTTCTGGCTGCACTATCCCTCTCCCTCTGCCTGCACCTTCTGCCTGCACTCTCTCATGTGCATCTGCAGAGCCCTATTATGATATGGCTGCTGGTGTGTATTAGACAGCAGTACCATGTTAAATATTTTCTTTCTCTGACTGTTGTCTCGCACCTTCTGCTTGGACCATTTTATCTCTGTCTTCACTATCTCATCAGCATTTCTTCTCTGTTGTACCATTTTATCCTCTGTGTGTACGATGTCATTGTCTCCTTGCACTATTTGTGTCTCTGCTTGAAACATCTCACCCTCTCTCTGCACCATCTTTTCTCTAACTGCACCATCTGTCCCTCTGCCTGCCGCCCTGCACCATCTATCCTCTGCCTCTACCAGTTTAGTCTCTGCCTGAATTATCTCATTTCCTATCTGCACCAACCCTCTCCCTTTGCTTGCACCCTCTGTGTGCACCCTCGCATGTTTATCTGCAGAGACCTATTATGATATGGCTGCTGGTGTGTATTAGACAGCGCTATCATGTTAAATGTTTTCTTTCTGTGACTGTAGTCTCGCACCCTCTGCTTGCACCAATTTATCTCTGTCTTCAATATATCCCCCTCTGTGTACTCCAATTTGCCTCTGCATGTAGCATTTATATCACTATTTCCAGCATTTCTTCTGTGTTCTACCATTTTATCCTCTGAGTGTACCATGTCTGTGTCTGCTTGCACTATCTGCGTCTCTGCTTGAAACATCTCACCCTCTCTCTGCACCATCTTTTTTCTGACTGCTCCATCTGGTCCTCTGCCTTCAGCCCTGCACCATCTATCCTCTGCCTGTACCAGTTTACTCTCTGCCTGCATTATCTCATTTTGTGTTTGCACCAACCCTCTCCCTCTGCCTGCACCCTCTGCCTGCACTCTCTCATGTGCATCTGCAGAGGCCTATTATGATATGGCTGCTGGTGTGTATTAGACAGCAGTACCATGTTAAACCTTTTCTTTCTCTGACTGTAGTCTCGCACCCTCTGCTTGTACCATTTTATCTCTGTCTTCACTATCTCCCCCTCTGTGTACTCCAATTTGCCTCGCATGTAGCATTTGTCTCACTGTTTCCAGCATTTCTTCTCTGTTGTACCATTTTATCATCTGTGTGTACCATGTATTTGTCTCCTTGCACTATCTGTGTCTCTGCTTGAAACATCTCACCCTCTCTCTGCACCATCTTTTCTCTAACTGCACCATCTGTCCCTCTGCCTGCAGCCCCGCGCTATCTATCCCCAGCCTCTACCACTTTAGTCTCTGCCTGAATTATCTCATTTTCTGTCTTCACCAACCCCTTTCCCTTTGCTTGCACCCTCTGTCTGCACCCTCTCATGTTTATCTGCAGAGACCTATTATGATATGGTTGCTGGTGTGTATTATACAGTGCTACCATGTTAAATGTGTGCTTTCTCTGACTGTAGTTTCACACCCTTTGCTTGTACCATTTTATCTCTGTCTTCACTATCTCCCTCTCTTTGTACTCCAATTTGCCTCTGCATGTAGCATTTGTCTCACTATTTCCATCATTTCTTCTGTGTTCTACCATTTTATCCTCTGAGTGTACCATGTCTGTGTCTGCTTGCACTATCTGTGTCTCTGCTTGAAACATCTCACCCTCTCTCTGCACCATCTTTTTTCTGACAGCACCATCTGACCTTCTGCCTGCAGCCCTGCACCATCTATCCTCTTGCACCAGTTTAGTCTATGCCTGCATTATCTCATTTTGTGTGCGCACCAACCCTCTCCCTCTGCCTGCACCCTCTGCCTGCACTCTCTCATGTGTATCTGCAGAGGCCTATTATGATATGGCTGCTGGTGTGTATTACACAGCAATATCATGTTACATCTTTTCTTTCTCCGCCTGTAGTCTTGCACCCTCTGCGTGTACCCTTTTATCTCTGTCTTCACTATCTCCACTTTTGTGTACTCCAATTTGCTTCTGCATGTAGCATTTGTGTCACTGTTTCCAGTATTTCTTCTCTGTTGTACCATTTTATCTTCTGAGTGTAACATGTCTGTGTTTGCTTGTACCATCTCACCGTCTCTCTGTAACATTTTTTCTCTGACTGCACCAACAGTTCCTCTGCCTGCAGCCCTGCACCATCTATCCTCTGCCTCTACCAGTTTAGTCTCTACCTGCATTATCTCATTTTCTGTCTATACCATCCCTCTCCCTCTGCCTGCACCCTCTGTTTGCACCCTTTCATGTACATTTGCAGAGGCCTATTATGATATGGATGCTAGTGTTTATTAGACAACACTATCATGTTAAATCTTTCCTCTCTCTGCCTGTAGTCTTGCACCCTCTGCCTGTATCATTTTGTCTCTGTTTGTACTTTCTCTCCCTCTGTGTACTAAATCACCTAAATCATGAAGTGAGTCATGAATTAGGAGATGTAGTTGTAGAAAGTCCCATGCAGTATGTGTGTCAGACCTCTTAATTCCCAAATTGTGTTTATGCTGTGCAATTTAGATACTGGTTGTGCTGTTGAATTGCAAAAGCAACTGTCTCTGTAGCATGTAGTAATCATTTCAGTGAATTTTCATTAGTACATTCTCAGTCCCACCTTGACTCTTTACACTGTTTGAACACCACTTCCTTGTCCTAAACCCTGAAACTCCATCCCTAGAAAAATATTCTAAACTCTTTCAACACTACTGCAGTGCTGTAAACTCTGAAAGAATACTCCCAGCGAGACCACTTTTACTGTAGTAACCGTTTTACTGAATTTGAAGGGATAGTGTTATGTGTTTAAGATCACAGTGTCAGTCAGTTTTCATTTCAGAAGAATGTGGCAGAATAATTTGCTTAGTTGATGTGTTTAAAAATATGGGAATACATGTACTTATGAAGTTGATAAAGCTAGTTTTGTATTATCTATTAGTGAAAATGATATAATTTAGTGTTTATATTTTTTGCAAGGTCCAGCAACATTAAACTTGATATAATGGATCAAAATCAGGACAACATTCAAGTCAATTTTGAAATTCCCATTGATGTCATAGAAGACTTAAATGTACCTTTTAAGGATGACATTGATCAACAAGATAATGGAGAAGGAGATTTAAGCAGTGATTTTTTTGATCACAGTTTGGACATTGAGTTGATGGAAGCAGTAGAAGAGATTGAATTTCAAGTTTCAAATTTTGAAGTTGAGGACAATGGAAACGAAATCTCAGATGAAATCATGCTGGATGTTTTGCTACAGTATGAAATGTTTGAAGAATACATTTATGATTTTGAATTAAAAATGATTCGAGAGAGTCTTTTTATACAATTGTAATAATTTGCTTGGTTGATGTGTTTAAAAATATGGGAATACATATTCTGATGAAGTGAGTCAGGCTTCAGGATATGTAGTGCTAGAAACTGCTATGCAATACATCTGTCAGGCTTCCTAATTCGCAAATAGTCTCCATGCTGTGTACTGAAGTTCCTGGCTGTGCTGTAGAAATGCCATACTTATTCTCTCTGTAACATGTAAATCATTTCAGTGAATTGCAAGGCATATTTCTATCTGTTTTCATTCACAATGCGATTCAGTGTCTTTTTTTAAAGATTGTGACAGAATCACTTGCTCGGTGTATCTGTTTTAGGACATGGGAATACATGTACTCATGGAATGAGTTAGGCTTTAGGAAATCCAGTGCTTTTTACTCGTAGCCCTTGTATGATACCATACACTGCCTACACACAACTGTATTGCTCTAAACTCAGAAATATCAATCTCACCACGAACCCTTACACAGTCTGAACAGCACTGCACTGTTCTGAACCCTGAAACACCATTCTCAGCAAATTACCCTATAATGTTGAAACACCACTGCACTGCCATAAACTCTGAAACAGCACTCACTGCATGATTTCCTACTCTGCTCAGACACAGTTGCTTTGCCTTAAACTTACTTATGAAGTATACCAGTGTTTATATCATTTAGTGGTTGTAAATGCTATATAGTATGTTAGTAGTGGTCTATAACATGTTTGTTTTTCTTCACAACAGATTGAAATTATCTACAGAAAGAAAAACCAACATGCCTACTAAGAACGCGAAAAGAAAAAAATATACACATGCTTACTTTTCCAAGAAAACACAATTACAAGATTTATCAAAACAACAATGTACGGAGAAAAAGAAGAATGCTCCTGGTAAGACAACAAAGGATTTTATAAGGAAATTAACCCAATGTAGAAAAATGTGGATAATGTGCAAAAGAAAAAAATGTCATCTGTAACTACAAAGAAAAAGCAGACCCCCCAAAAAAATGTTGGAAAAGTATGTGGTGATCATATTCTCTACAGTAATAGACGAAAAATCCAGTTTGTTCAAATTCGCAAGATAATGTTTTATAACAGAGTAGTTTTAAATGTATTAAAAAATGTAAAGAATTGTAAAAGGAAAACATTTTTTTATAAGAAAAAGAAAAATATTGCGAGTATAGTTGATCAGGCTTTTGAAATGAAAAAGAAGTTGTATATTTTAGTAATCAATAGAATTCGTACACTAGACAAGGCAATCAATGTTTTCAAAGTGAAAAGTAAGTGGAAAAGACTAATTAATAGAATTAATTTTTGTAATGTTTTTTCTGAAGAATGGAAGCATAGTTCAAGTTGTGAGCCATTTTTTAATGAAGAGACTTACTTTCAGACTAATGATTTGTTGCATGCAGTTGACACCAGTGGTCGAGCATATGAGGTGAAGGTCGGATGTCCGATTGAAAAAGAGAAAATTGTGCCTAGAAATGCAGAAGAGGTGTTAGCTGATGAAGTTTTAGGGAGACGTCCTAAGGCTCCAGTGTACACTTGGAATTGTAGTAGTATTTGTAGCGTACGACAGGATTCAATTGATTTGTTTCGCAATTTCTTACGTAAGTATACTAAGAAAAGTCTTAAACAAAAGATGAAGATGTTGCAAGAATTAGATCCTTGCAGACTAAGAAAAAAAACGGGTTTGCAAGGACATTCACTGGCTTGTCTTTCTAGAAAAGTATGCCAGAGTGTTTTTCACCATTTTAGGATGTTAGCAGTGCATCATACTGAAGGAAATTAGTGAGAAGGTTGTATTATGCAAAAAGTCCAGCACTTAAGCTAAAACAGTTAAACAGTGCTCTTTTGCATGGATCTGTATTAGATGTGAAGAACATTTGTGAAGAAATTGAGGTTAGTTACTTTGATGAAAAAGAGGACAGTGCAGAAATGGATACAGTAATAGAAGGAAATGTGGAAGAAAATGTACAGAATTTTAGTACAGAAAACTTTGACCAAGAAATTACAAGGTTTAAGGTCATTTCAGGTGAAAGGCCAAACTTTTCTTGTGGGTGTTGTCGACGAACTCATTATAAGAATCAGACTAGGTTAGTTGATTTATATGTAAAAAGTGAAAAGGAAAATAATAATGAGTGGAAGGATTTTGCAACTTATTTGTTGGTAGAGAATTGTTTTGATTTGGGTTCTGATCAACGTATTTGTAAATATTGTTATAATAAATTAAATGATAACAAAATGCCTGCTAGAGCTGTACATAATAATCTTGAGTTGGTAAATATTCCTTCTGAACTGATGGATTTAAATACATATGAGTCTATTCTGATTCAATGGGTGCATCCATTTCAGGCTATTGTTCGCATGGAGACTAAGACTGGGAAATTGCCTCCTTCAGATTTACAGAGAGGATTGTCTATTTGCCTCTAGATTTAAAGAAACATATTGAAACAATTGGTGTAGAAAAAGTAGAAGAGGGACCTCTAGTTATTCTAGTTAATGGAGTTCCGACAAAGAGTAAGAAATTCTGGCAAGAATTAGTGGATGTTAGGAAAGTGAAAAAGGCAACGTTGTATTTGGTAAAAAACAATCAATACTACAAAAATGGAAATGTAGGAGAAGACGAAACAACTGTAGAAGAGGACAGTGATTTGTCAGCTGGGCAAATTGAAAAAGTCAATGTGTCCAGAAGTGAACAAATTTATGAATATTATAGTGTTCATCCTCTGCATTCCAAATAAGTAATGGGGAATGCAATCTAGTTATTCCAAATGCAAGAAGCAAAAGGAAGTCCCATTAGTGTATGGGAAGAAAGCTTGAAAGCTCATTGTTTTCCTCAGGTATTTCCAACAGGTCAAGGTGGACGATATGATGACCGACCTGTGCAGATTCCTGCATCTGAATACCGGACATCAAGATTATATGCAGAAGATCCAAGGTTTCGCCAATGTATTCCTTATTTGTTTCATCTTCTGTTTGAGAGTGACTTGTCTGGACTTTCTTATGCAGTGAACCATATACTAAAAAGTGGAGTACATCTGCAAAATGTTTCGGCAAGGGACTTTATGGATAAAGTCCAACAGAAAAACACTGTTTTGGAATCTCAGCTAATTAATCTCATGGCATGTCAGCGTGGCACTAACGAGTATTGGTACCGTCATCATGGGGAATTGAAAAGTATGCTAAGAAACTTAGGAACACCTACATGGTTCCTTACTCCAAGCTGTGCAGAGTATGCTTGGGAAGATTTACTTCAATTTCTTCGAGAGGCAAATGCAAACATTGAAAATATAGATTACAAGACACCTGGAGAACTGTGCTCTTTGGATCCAGTTAATGTATGCAGGTATTTCAATCATAGATTTGAAGCTATGATGTCTTTTATCAGAAACAAAAAACATCCTCCTCTTGGAGAGGTTCTGGATTTCTTTTGGAGAAAGGAGTATCAAGCAAGAGGTGCTCCTCACATACATATGCTGCTATGGATCAAAGATGCCCCCAAATTTGGAACAGATTCGGATGACACAGTGATGAGTTTTATTGAACAGTATTCTACATGTGCTGTTCCTAAAAGTACAGAACAAAAGAATTTAAAACATCAAGTCTTACGGTTTCAAACCCATTGTTGTGGAAAATACTGTCATCGAAAATACAAATCAAAGGACAAGTTCTACACCAAATGTCTTTTTGGATTTCCACGACCAGTAATATCAAAAGGAAGAGTGAACAATTTTGTGTCATCTTTGCGACATACTGTCACAAGAAAATCACCGAAAAATACCAATAACTTAAGAAGAAATGAAGAGTCAAAATACATAAATAACTATAACCCAGTCATTTTGTCCATGTGGAATGCAAACATGGATATTCAATATGTTGCAGACAACTCCATTGCTGTGGCTCGATATGTAACATCTTACATTATGAAATCTGAAAAGACAGAACTAAAGGAAATGTGGGAGGAAATTTCTCATAAAAAGAGCCTAAGTAAGAAATTGTACAGCTACAGTTTGAAGATGTTGTCTCATTGAGAAATTGGAGCATATGAATGTTCAGATCGCTTATCATCTGCAAGTCTATATGCCAAATCTAGAACAATTATTTGGGTGAGTTTAGGTCTTGCAAGAACACGAAACCGAGTTTTGAAATCTGTACAAGAAATTGAGTATTTAGCAGAGAAAGAACCAAACAGTACAGATATTTTGAAGACAAATATGTTGGATACATACTATCCAAATAGAAGTAATCATCTTGAGAATGTTTGTCTCTATGAAGTACTGCAAACCTATACTTTTAAAAGGAATATTACAGAAGATATCAATAAAGGTGTATATGCTGTGATTGGATCTGAAGGATGTCTGGTGAAACAAAGAAAAGGACATTTGATTAATCATCGAAAACTGAGTTGCGAACGTGCTGACAAAAGTGAATTTTACTATTTAGCTCTTTTGCAACTCTTTAAGCCAAGGCGTACAGAAGAGGAACTACTTGGAGATTTTCTCAGTTATGTAGATTCACTCAACGCAACTAAAAATACTATAGAATGTCCTGTTTTTACAAATTATCTACAAATGTTGAATGAGTAAATACAGCAAGAAGCTACAATTGCAGCAGAGATTGCTAGAGACAGTTCTCAAGACAGTCAAAGTTCTGCTTCGTTGAGTCAGGATCCACTAGGAGGACCAATTATCCAAAATGAAGCAGCCACTGCCATGGATGAGGTGGAAAGAGCAACGAACAAGCTCAGGAGGATGGAATAAACTTAGAAGAATTGGAAAAACAGCTAAATGTTGAGCAAAAACAAATATACGATGAAGTGACAGAGCTGATAGAGCATGGTTTATGTCATAAGGAAAAAGAGTGCTCATGTACGTCATTGAAACCTGTCCGACTGTACGTGATCGTAGAAGCAGGAGCTGGAAAAAGTTTTCTAATTTAAGCAATTGCAACTTATCTACAGAAAAGAACTGGGTCGTCACTCTCTTGTGTTGTTACCGCTCCAACTGGGTTGGCAGCACATAATATTAAAGGGATTACTTTACATCGTTTATTGATGCTGCCAGTAGAGCACGAAAATAAATTAGAATACCTCAAGCTATCTTGAGAAGCTGGTTGTGAAGTTTCCAGAGTCCTGAAAAAAATGAAACTTCTCATTATTGATGAGGTAAGCATGGTATCAAATTTAATACTTGCCTTTGTGCATTTAAGAATGCAACACATTTTTAAAACAGAGTATGATGTGTTATTTGGAGGTAAATACGTCATCGTTTTTGGAGATCTACAACAGCTAACTCCTGTGCAAGGACAACCAGTGTTTAAAACCGTTACACATGAAGATACCGGAAAGTGCCTGGGAAGCATTGGAAATGTTAATATTTGGTCATATTTCGAATATTCAGAACTCATTCAAAATATGCGACAAGCAAAGGATGCTGATTATAAAAGTATTCTTCAAGATATAAGAATTGGAAAAGTGAGTGAATATGGCAAAGAAGCTTTACAGGCACGATTACTTTCAAATTTGTTTCCAAATAAAAATGTTGGTGCAGAGAATATATATAGAAAAATGGCAGAAAATAAATCAGTGATATGCTTGATGCCAACTCTGCAAGAATGTTCAATCTTCAATGAAAAAATGTTGAAGTTAGAAAATCAAGAAATTATAAAACTGGAAGCTATTGATAGAATAGAGCATGAAGGAGCTACTATTATTTTGTCAGAAAAGTTGAAGTCAAAATTGGATTCTTTAGACAAATCAATATCTAAAACGGCTGGTTTAGAAAAGAATCTATATGCATGTTTAAATTGTCGGATAATTTTACGACGTAATTTACATGTAGAAAGCGGTTTAGTAAATGGAGCAATGGGTCATGTGGTTGATTTTGTGAATGATCCAAATAGAGATGACATTGAATTTTTGAAAATCAAATTTGATAAAATTGAAGAAGAACAACAATTGAGTCGTTCTTCTACTCGATTTTTGCTTGTGAAAGATTTATATGTCCGTCGAAAACAGTTTCCTGTTTGTTTGGCATATGCGGTGACTATTCATAAATCTCAAGGTTTAAGTGTAGATAGTGCTTTGGTGAATATTGGAAGTACTGTGTTCAAGGAGGGTATGCCATATATTGCTTTATCTCGAGTCAGAACTTTGTCTGGATTATACTTGATTGATTTTGATGAGACAAAGATTAGTGCAGATCTAAATTGTGTGATTGTGTATAATAGGTTAAGAAGAGAATATGCTCCAAATTACCTCAATATCCTTTATTTGAAAAGCGTGTGGTAGGTCGAAAAAGAAGATATGTGAAAAATTGTAGCGAGGTTGTAGAGAAAAGAAAAAAAGTAGATGAACCAGTAATTGTAAGCAAAAAGAAAAAGGATAGTATTGAAGAGGTTGTTGGATTTAAGTTTGAAAACAGTCCTGGTGTCAACTGCTATGCTAATGTACTGGTTAATGTTGTTTTTTTCTTCAAACTTTACAACAACAGATTGTTGAAAATCGGGATCAAAGATTTTGTTGTTTGTTGAATTCTGTCTTTGAGAAATGTAGCAGTGATAAAACAAAAATAGAAAGTGTTTCTGATATTCAAAATGTTTTAGACATATGTTCTGGTCTAAATCAATTTTCACAGAATATTCAGCAAGATTGTCAGGAATTTCTACTGTATATGCTTGTTGTACTGCAAGATGAAGGTATAGATATTGAACATCTTTTTGGCCTTTCTTATAAATGGCACCATGACTGTGATAATTGTTCGTTTTCAAGTAGTACTAAAATAGACACTGAAAGATTTATATGTTTGACGTTACCAGCCTGCAAATCAGTGTCTTTTAATAATCTAGTTAGAGAAGCAAATCAAAACATGGTCTGTACCCAATGTAACTCTCAAATGTTATCATCATTATTTATACAAAGAGATGTACAGTATGTAATTTTAATGCTCCAACGATGTAGACCTGATGGAACAAAATTGACAACTTTAATAAAAAAATTTGTGGCTTCTCAATTACCAATTTCAGGAAGAACTTTTGTAACTGTAGCAATTATTTTCCATGATGGTCCTTCTACAACATCAGGACATTACACTGCTTATTCAAAATATCCAAAAGGCTGGACTCATTGTAATGATACTCAATTGACTTTTAAACAATGTTTGCCTTTTGACTTACCAAATTCTTACCTAGTGTTTTTACAACCCAAATTTTAGGGAAAATAATTGGCCTAGGAAGATTAGTGATGTTAAAAAAGGTTAGTTAGCTGTTGAGAATTACTTTGTGAGTGAGGGTGATCAAGATAAAACAAAACGTGTACTTGTCATAGAGGTAGTGTAAGTGTATCACATAGTGAGTGATATGAGTATTACAGGAAATGTTGATCATGAGTGAGGCAGAGGTGTTTTAGACTAGTTATAGTTCTTGTAGATGTTGTTGATATTTTTGATTCTCTTAAATAAGTTTCTTTTATTGGCTTCCCTCTGCATCAAACTCCCCTGATACTCCTCCCTCGTCCCGCCCCTATTTAGGAGCGCGTTTCACCTCTCTGCTGGTGTTTGGCGGGCAGCCCGGTGGCAGTGGGCTCGTTCTGCCGACATTAGAGAGCCGAGAGTGAGAGAGAGCCTCTCGTGACATTTGTGGTATCTCGCCCCGCTGATTACGTGCGGTCGCGTCTTTTTTAGCACACTGGTTTTAATATTGCTTAATAACCTTACCTCAAAGTTGTGCAGGTTACTAATTCCTGATTTCTTTTGCAGAGTGGAGCGGCTGGCTGGGGGCTGTTTGAAATCGCGGGTTCCCAGCGCAGCGGGCGCCATCTTAGTTTGGGCTTCCCTCTGCATCAAACTCCCCTGATACTCCTCCCTCGTCCCGCCCCTATTTCGGAGCGCGTTTCACCTCTCTGCTGGTGTTTGGCGGGCAGCCCGGTGGCAGTGGGCTCGTTCTGCCGACATTAGAGAGCCGAGAGTGAGAGAGAGCCTCTCGTGACATTTGTGGTATCTCGCCCCGCTGATTACGTGCGGTCGCGTCTTTTTTAGCACACTGGTTTTAATATTGCTTAATAACCTTACCTCAAAGTTGTGCAGGTTACTAATTCCTGATTTCTTTTGCAGAGTGGAGCGGCTGGCTGGGGGCTGTTTGAAATCGCGGGTTCCAGCGCAGCGGGCGCCATCTTAGTTTGGGCTTCCCTCTGCATCAAACTCCCCTGATACTCCTCCCTCGTCCCGCCCCTATTTAGGAGCGCGTTTCACCTCTCTGCTGGTGTTTGGCGGGCAGCCCGGTGGCAGTGGGCTCGTTCTGCCGACATTAGAGAGCCGAGAGTGAGAGAGAGCCTCTCGTGACATTTGTGGTATCTCGCCCCGCTGATTACGTGCGGTCGCGTCTTTTTTTAGCACACTGGTTTTAATATTGCTTAATAACCTTACCTCAAAGTTGTGCAGGTTACTAATTCCTGATTTCTTTTGCAGAGTGGAGCGGCTGGCTGGGGGCTGTTTGAAATCGCGGGTCCCCAGCGCAGCGGGCGCCATCTTAGTTTGGGCTTCCCTCTGCATCAAACTCCCCTGATACTCCTCCCTCGTCCCGCCCCTATTTAAACGGCCATCATGTGTCAGCGCAGCGGACGAGCGCAGCGGGCGCGACGTAGGCGCGCCGGAGTTGCGCCTGAGTTAAGCCCGTCTGCGCCCGTCCGCGGCAGGCCGGGGCACGGGGCACCTCACTTTGCTCCCAGCCTTACTCTTCCTCGTTCACTTATCATTTCCCTTCACAATTCTGCTCTCCCCCCCCCCCGAGCCCTCAGTCAAACACGCTGTTTGTGGCTTGCTTGCTCCTAGGACTACATTTCCTGAGATCACTCTTTCATTTCCTATTCATACACCTCCGGACTCTTCCGGCAAGTCCTCTCTTCCCATCCCGGGACTAGGACCCAACCCTTCTTTATCTGTGATGTACCTTAACACCCGGTCTCTGGTCGGCCATCAATCTGACATCTTTTATCTTTTAGGATCGGAACAGCCTGATATCCTATTCCTGACCGAGACCTGGCTCACAGATGATTCCACTCCCGATATCCTGGCGGCCATCCCCCCCGGATATTACATTCTACAAGCCAACCGCCCCTCTGGCAAAGTGGGCGGTGGGGTAGCAGCCATCATTAGGCACCCAATCCGGTTTTCCATGGTGCCTATTACTAGTATTTCCATGGTCGACTGTCTGGCACTCAGGTTGGAGCAACCCGGCTCCTCTCTAGTATGTGTCCTAGTCTACCGCCCTCCCCAATCCATGCCAAACTTTTCAGTCCAGTTCGGCGAGCTTATCTCGCAGCTGACCATCAACAACACCAATGTTTTGGTCCTGGGCGACTTTAATTACTGGCCATCTGACCCTCACGAAACCTCTGACTCCCTCGCCTTTTCTGAGCTTATGCTGGGTTTCAATTGCACCCAGCATATACACACACCCACGCACACCAAAGGTCATATTCTGGATCAGGTATGGACCTCTTCCCTGGACATCTCTACCCCCCTTGTTCTCCCCTGTCTTTGGTCGGATCATTTACTCATCACCTTTTCCCTTGCCAAGCCTGCTCCGGTTAGTGTTGCCCGAGTATCCAACTTTCTGGCACGCAACTGGAACAAGGCTGACATTAACAAATTCACCTCCCTTTTGAGCTCATCTGCCTCTTCTATTATGGAACCCTCTATTTCTATTGACTCTCAGTCTGACAATCTTGTCCACTGGCTGGTCTCCGCAGCTGACTCGGTGGCACCTTTAAAACCTGTTAAAACGCGGCGAAATCATGACGCCCATAGGTGGTTCACCGAGGAACTTAAGGCACTGAAACTTAGTCTTCGTCAGGCCGAAAGACGCTGGCGTCGAGACTATTCTTCACAGTCTAAAGTTGTCTTCTCTTCTCAGCTGAGAGAATACAAGTCTGCCATAGCCAGGGCTAAATCTTGTTATTTCTCCAATAAGATCTTGAATTCCATCAACAAGTCCAAAGACATCTTTTCTATTGTTGAGGAATTATCGAATCCGGCGAGAGTCACCATCGCTCCTCTCCCTTCCCAGCTATTGTGTGATTCTCTGAATCAATTTTTTGTGGACAAAATTGTCAAAATTAAAACCAGCATTTCTGTCCACGTCTCACCTGCTCCCCCCCCTTCTACTCCTCCCCTTCTCCATCGCACCGACACCCTCACCCAGCTTCCACTCATTTCTAAAGACAAATTCCTTTCTCTTTTGTTTAAAGTCTCCTCCGGATCTCCCAGCGACTGTTGCCCCCCGTCGGCCTTGCGAGAAGCCTTCACTTCATGCCCGGACCCCCCTTTAGCTCTTCTAAATAACTCCTTGACTATGGGGGTGGTCGCAGGATCTTTTAAACGGGCAGAAGTGGTCGCTATCTTGAAAAAACCCACGGCTGACCAGTCCAACATGAGCAACTATCGCCCAATTTCCCTCCTCCCTTTTCTCAGCAAGGTTTTGGAGTCTCACGTTACCCAAACCCTTACTTCTTTTGTGGAGGACTCCTGTGTCTTGGACCCCCAGCAGGCTGGATTTAGACCAGCACATTCCACAGAAGCAGTCATCCTTTCTGTGATGGACGAACTCCGCAGGGGCGCTGACACTAACATCTGTCAGGCCCTGGTCCTTTTGGATCTGTCAGCCGCCTTTGACACAGTCGACCATGACATCCTGGTCGACCGTGTCAGAGAGGCTGGCATCCAGGGCATTGCCCTGGATTGGGTGCGCTCTTTCCTGACCCACCGCCATCAGGCCGTCAGGCTGTCTCAGTTCTCTGCCTCTCAAGTCGAGCTGACCTGTGGTGTCCCTCAGGGCTCTTCCCTATCCCCTCTTCTTTTTAATTTATATTTGGCCCCATTAATCCGTTCCCTTCACCGTTTTAATGTCTCCGCATTTAACTATGCGGATGACATTCAATTGGTCTTCACCATTGACTCCGGGTCCGAATCCATCTCCACCTTTCAAAATGTCCTTTGTTTCATCAGTGATTGGATGGGTGCAAATCACCTGAAACTTAACCCCGACAAGACCGAGCTGGTGCTTGTCGGGGGACCCTCCAATCCTTGGCATCCCTCCTTTTGGCCGGCCAGCCTGGGTACCCCGCCTTGTCCTGTCAATTCAGCAAAAAGTCTGGGCGTTGTCATCAGCAACGATCTATCGATGACACCCCAGATTAGTGCCGTAGTCTCCTCTAGTCATTTCCAGCTCAGGAAGATACGCAAGATCGCTCGCCTACTTACCACCGGTGCCCTCATTTTGGCCTTACTTGCGTTAGTCATGTCTAGGCTTGACTACGCAAATGCATTATATGTAGGCATCCCTGTTTACCAACTTAGGAGACTACAGCTGATTCAAAATCAGGCCGCCCGTCTGATTTATCACCAGCCGAGAGACCAACATGTCCAACCGCTTTTAAAGGATCTCCACTGGCTTCCGGTCTCTGCTCGTTGCAAATTCAAGCTGGGCTGTACCATCTTCAAATCCCTCTCTGGTCAGGGCCCCGCTTTCATTTCTTCTCTGCTTCATCACTATGTCCCCTCCCATACTCTCCGGTCCTCCCTAATGGCCCTTTTATCTGTCCCCAGATTCAAGCGGAAGAAACACGGTGGCCTTAGGTTCTCCTTCCTAGCCCCGTCCTTTTGGAATTCTTTACCTCTCCCGCTCAGGCTATCCTTCCCTTATTCCAGTTTCAGATCCTCCCTCAAAACTCACCTTTTCATTGAAGCCTACAAATAACTTTTATTTATTGTTATGTTAGTTCTGTCTCTCTCTGCTCTCTCCGAACAGCGCCAAGGAACCTAATGGTGTTAGCGCGCTCTACAAATTAATTTAACATAACATAACATAACATAACATAACATAACATACAGCTCCTTGCTAAGATAAAGGATAAGCAGAGTGTCATCAGCATACCACATGACTTCCAAACAAAGGACTTTCCATATACTATTTGGCCATGTGGAAAAGTATATAAATCAAAAATGAGTATTTCGGGTAAATGTTGTTAATATATGTTTCTACATAAGTTTACTTTGAGATTATAAAAAAGAAGTAATAATGTTTTATTACTTTGTGATTGTTGATATTTACGTAAGAAATTGGTGTTTGGAAGAAAACATTTAAGATATGTTTTTTTCTAATTTTTACATTATTTATTGAAACGTTGTATGGGTTTTTTAAATACAATCTTTTTGATTGTGTTTTTCTTTGCCCGCTGTCATATGATGAGTAGTATTGAACTCACTGTTTTTAGTGAAATTCAATGTATTCTGAGAACAGCAAAATAAAACATATAACATATTGTACAAAATATTTTGTATTTTGTATTGTGAAATATATATTATAACTCAATTGTTTCTTCTCTTCCACAGATATTATATTTAGAAGGTAAGTACAACAAACAAAAAATACTTTTTCATCACTTTCTTACTTCTCTTTCTCTCTATCCTTTCTTCACTCTCTCTCTTACTCCTTTACCTTTCCTCATCTTACACCTCTTCCCTCATTCTACTTACTCCCCTTCATTCACCTTTCCTTTTCCTTCACATCATCCCTCAGTGACCTTCTCTCACTTCACTTCTTTCACTTCCTCACTCCCTTTCGCTCACTCCCCTTTCCTCCTTCCGTCTCTAAGTCTCTTCCTCTGTGTCAGTCACTATAACTGATTTGCTCCCTCACAGTCCATCGCTCTCCTTTTGTTTCTCTCTCTCACTGTCTCCCTCTCTCTGCACCAGTCTTCCTTTTCTTTTCTCTCTCTTTCCATAAATCCTTCTCTCTCACTTACTTCTTTTTCCTTTCTCTTAATATGCTTCTTTTTCCATCACTCCCCTTCCCTCAGCCTTTTATCCCTTCCCTCACTGTCACTGCCCTTCATTCAATCTGAGTCTTCTTCCTCCACCTCATGTTCTCTTCTCTCTGCATCACTCTCATTCTATTTCTCCTGCACCCATTCCCTCACTCTCCCTCATACTCTTTCGCTCACTCCATCCGTCAATCTCCTTTCCTTATTCCCCGTACCTCAATCCCTTTTGGTAACTCTCATTCCTTTAGTCTCTCACTCCTTTCACTCCATTTCTCTCTCCCTCTCTCCCTTTGTCTCACTCAGTCTAACCACTTCATTTCATGTCAGTCACTTCCTCTCTCTCTCTCTTTCTCTCTCACTCTCTCCCTCTGTGTTTCTCCCTCACCATTTCTTTCTTCCCCTTTCTGTTTTTTTCACTTCTACTTTCTTTTTTATTATGAAATATATATTATAACTCAATTTTTTCTTGTTTTCCACAGATACTTTATCTATATAAAAATATTCTAATAAGTTGTCATTATTTATAAGGTAAGTATGACAAACAGAAAATACTTTTACTTCACTCTCCTACTTCTCTTTTTCTCTTTCCTATTCTTTAATCTCTCTTACTCCTTTACCTTTCCTCATCTTACTCCTCTTCCCTCATTCTATTTACTCCCCTTCATTCACCTTTACACTCCTTCTCTCACCATCAGTACTCTTCCTTCACACTCACTCATCTTGTCCAAATCCCTATTTCTCCTGTCTGTCCCTCTCTTGTCTTTTCTATCTTCCTCCATCACTACCCTTGTCTTGCTGTATCGATCAATCTCTTCTCACTGCCCCCTTACTCTCTTTCCTTCACATCATCCCTTAGTGACCTTCACTCACTTCACTTCTTTCACTTCCTCACTCCCTTTCACTCACTCCCCTTTCCTCCTTCCTTCTCTAAGTCTGTTCCTCTATGTCAGTCAATATAACTGATTTACTCCCTCACAGTCCATCACTCTCCCTCTGTTTCTCTCTCTCACTGTCTCCCTCTCTCTCCACCAGTCTTCCTTTTCTTTTCATAAATCCTTCTCTCTCACTTACTTCTTTTTCCTTTCTCTTAATATGCTTCTTTTTCCATCACTCCCCTTCCATCACCCTTATATCCCTTCCCTCACTGTCACTGCCCTTCCTTCAATCCGAGTCTTCTTCCTCCACTTCATGTTCTCTTCTCTCTGCATCACTCTCATTCTATTTCTCCTGCACCCATTCCCTCACTCTCCCTCATACTCTTTCGCTCACTCCATCCGTCGATCTCCTTTCCTTATTCCCCGTACCTCAATCCCCTTTGGTAACAGATACTATATCTATATACAAATATTCTATTAAATTGTCATTATTTATAAGGTAAGTATGACAAACAGAAAAGACTTTTACTTCACTCTCTCACTTCTCTTTTTCTCTTTCCCATTCTTTAATCTCTCTCTTGCTCTATTCATCTTAGTCTCCTTTTCCCATTCTCATTACTGCCCTTCATTCACTTTTACAGTCTTTCTGTCACTATCAGTACTCTCTCTTCACCCTCACTCACCTTGTCCAACTCCCTCTTTCCCCTGTCTGTCTCTCACTTCTCTTTCCTATCTTCCTCCATCACTACCCTTGTGTTGCTATATCGCTTAGTCTCTTCTCACTCCCCCTTACTCTCTTTCCATAACTTCATTTCTCATTCACCTTCACTCACTCCACTTCTCTCACTCCCTCACTCTGTTTCGCTCAGTTCCCTTCCTTTATTCCCTCCCTCACTCTCCTTTCCTCCACCTGTCTCTAAATATCTTCCTCTGTCTCAGTCACTATAACTGATTTATTTCTTCACACTCCCTCACTCTCCTTCTGTTTGTCTCTTTCACTGTTTCCCTCTCTCTTCACTACTCTTCCTTTTTTTCTCTCTCTTTCTATAAAAATGCTTCTTTTTCAATCACTCCCTTTCCCTCAATCTTATATCCCTTCCCTCACTGTCACTGCCCTTCATTCAATCTGAGTCCTCTTCCCCCACTTCATGTTCTCCTCACTGTGCATCAGTCCTATTCCCTTTCTCTTACTTGTATTCCCTCACTCACCCTCACTCTCTTTCACTTACTCCATCCGACAATACCCTTCCCTTATTCCCCTTTCCTCATTCCCTTCTGCTAACTCTCATTCCTTTAGTCTCTCACTCCCCTTCACTCCTTGTCTCTCTCCTTCTGTCTCACTCAGTCTAACCACTTCACGCTCTGTCACTCACTTGCTCTCCCTCTCTTTCTTTTTCACTGTCTTTCTCTCTTTCTCTCCCTCTCCTTTCCTGTCTTTCTCTTTCTGTTTCCTTCACTCCCCGTTACTCTCTCTGAATCTCCTTCCTTCTCTCTCATTCCCTTCCCTCACCCTCATACACCTTCCCTAAGTGTCACTGCCCTTCACTCACCATCACTACCCTTCCCCACTCCACTTTCTCCTGTCTGTATTTTTCACCCTTTCACTTTCCCGTTCCCTTTTCCTCACTCCCCCTCGCTCTCCTTATCTCACTCCATTCTTTACTCCCCTTCTCTTACTCCCTTTTCTAAGTTCCTCCATCACCTCACTCTATTTCTCTCTCCCTCACTTCCCATGTGTCACTTTCCATTACCCCCTTCTCTCACCCTCATACCCCTTCCCTCACCGTCAGTCCACTGCTCTTACCAAAACTTCCTTCACTCTGCTCTCTTTCTCCCTTTTCATCTCTTACTCCCCTTCTTTGTCTCTGTTCCATGCTCCCTTTTTCTCACTCCTTCTCTCTCAATTTTCTTTTCTTACTGCCATTCCCTTACTCTTTCTCTCCGCTTACCTCACTCCCCTACTCTTAGTCCCCTTGTTTCAGTCACTCTTTGACTCCCCTTTCCTCACTCATCATACTACCCTTTCCTCACTCATTCCATCAACCCTTTGCTCCTTTTCACTGAGTCATTTCAGTCATTCATTTATACACTACACATTCATTCAAAAAAAAAATGACACCGTTTTTAAAAGATATAGCTCTTCTTTGAGAAGTGAGGTTAGTTCTGACAAGAACTTTTTTTTTCTTTTTTTTTAGTTTTTAAACAATTTTATGTTTTTTGGGGTTTAAAAAAAAAAAGTAAACAGGTAACAAAAAATTGTTCAACTGGAACAAAAATAATAAATGAAAAAAAATTAACTACGGGGCATACGTGCTGTGAGATACAAATATCTATCAAGTCCACACTCTGCTCACCATAGCATATGATTTCCTTGCAAACATTGCAACAAATATGTACTTTAGAAAAATTTGGACGGATGTCCAGCACTCTTGTAGTGGGTGATTGCGCTGCCGAAGAGGTGGAAGGCACAGCAGGTGGAAGATCCCTGCCAGGGCTCTAGTGCTCGCACGTGCATAATTATGCGGATGCACGTTCTTCACATGCCTTATCATCGTATAAATACTAAAAGAGTATTTCTTGTTGGGGTTTCCTCTTGACAATACAGTCCTACAGATGGTACACGTTACTTTTGGAGCATTAACTTTTTTTTCACCCTCCGGAATCGTAAAAAACTGCAAAATGAAGGAGTCCTTCTGCTTCCTAGAACGTTGGTCCTCTTCCACCACAACAGTATCTGAGTCAGATGAACTCTCAGGGTGCTGTGCTGCCATTTTCAAATACCTGTAGCAAAGCAGAGGTCCTTCTCTCTGGAAACCAAAAGAGATAGTGAGGGAAGTGGGTGGAGTTTTTGAAGATTATGAAACAGAAACTACTATTAACCAATCAAAAGTGTTGTTTTCATGTCACATGACTTTACGTGCGCGCACGGATGCGCGCATGGTGCGTGACCTTCGCATAAAAATGGCGTCTTGTCCGATTTTCGAAAAAGTTCAAAAATGTGAAAAGGAGGCAGGAAAGAGAATCGCTGACCCTCTAGGCCTTCTCAGGGGGTCCCTGAAGGACCCCGATGGGCAAAAAAACACCTTTTTGTTTTTTTAAAACCCGCGAGGTGCGCACACGTTGCTCGCACCGTCGAGGCAGAAGTCACTCAAAAACAATAGTGAAGAACGTGAAAAGGAGGCAGGGTAGAGACTTCCTGACCCCCTAGGCCTTCTCAGGGGGTCCCTGAAGGACCCCGATGGGCAAAAAAAACATATATTTTTTTTAAACTGCGAGGTGCGCGCACGTTGCGCGCACCGTCGAGGCAGAAGTCACTCAAAAACAATAGTGGAGAACGTGAAAAGTTGGCAGGGTAGAGACTCTCTGACCCCCTAGGCCATCTCATGCGATCCCTGAAGGACCCCAAAGGGCAAAAAAACATTTGTTTTAAAACAAAAAAATTGCGAGGTGCGCGCACGTTGAAAAAATCACAAAAAAAAGGAAAAAAACAAATTTGAGTGTTTATTGTTGATTTAAGATGTAGACTATACTGTTCAACTTTAACCAAATCATACAAATTAGCTGTGCCATTACATATTACTGGAACAGAGAAATCTATTATAATATACAAAGGCAGTTTGTGAAAAATAAATATATAAAAAATATAAAAATTGATACAGAAATTAGCATGTTAAAAACTTTGGAAATTCACTGAAAAAAACATATGTTTCAGACCTGATATAGTTAGAAATTAGTATTTTAAAAACTTTGCAAATTCACTGAAAAAAACATAGGTTTAACATACCTTATAGTTACAAATTGACATTAAAAAAACCTTAGAAATTCACTGAAAAAACCATAGGTTTGACACTCGTTGTAGTTAGGAATTAGCATTTAAACAACCTTTGAAATTCACTGAAAAAACCATAGGTTTCACACACTTTATAGTTAGGAATTCGCTTTGAAAAAACATTTGAAATTCACTGAAAAAACCATAGGTTTGACACACGTTATAGTTAGGAGTTAGCTTTCAAAAAACGTTTGAAATTCACATGAAAAAACTATAGGTTTCACACACGTTATAGTTAGGAATTCGCTTTGAAAAAACCTTTCAAATTCACTGAAAAAAGCATAGGTTTCACACACGTTATAGTTAGGAATTAGCTATGAAAAAACCTTTGAAATTCACTGAAAAAACCATAGGTTTCGCACACGTTATAGTTAGGAATTAGCATTTAAAAAACCTTTGAAATTCACTGAAAAAACCATAGGTTTCACACCAGTTATAAATAGCTGGACATTTTACTCATACAAAACCATTGAAATTCCCCAGTTATAGTTAGTTGTACTCACTATAACTCGCGCACCCGCAATCCACTGCTGGTGATGTCACATATTACATCACTCATGACATGGTCAGTGACATCACTCATGACATCACTGATGACATCTCAAATGGCATCACTGATGACATCATCCTTCTGAAAGAGTAGCAGACCTCCTCTCACCCTAATATTATCTTTGATACACACATTCAAAAATGGAAACTACAATTTACAAAAAAATGGAGATACCAATACCAATTACAACAACCTATTAGGTAATTCCAACATCTACATACACATCCACTCATTCAACAACAGTCCTATATACTCACTCATACATGTACTCACTCATCATATGTACTCATACACCTATACATCCTGTTACACACTAATACTCATCCATATAGTTACTCACACACATATTCACACATGCAAATAAACTATCAAAAATCAATTTACTTGATTATACTGCTGTATACACACCACTACACATACTACTACAGAAATGTATACATATTTACTCTCCTAAACAATCAATTATAAAAACACATCCTTATTTATACAGGTACTCTTCCAAATTCTCACTCTCACATATACTCAATTATATACATCAATACTAACATATACTAGTTTAAAACATATGTAGTTACACATGAATAAACTATTGAGACAATCATTCACTCACTAACCCACCCATACATACAATCATCTACCCATACAGTCTTGCACACATGCTGTCTTCAAAACACATACAAACAGTGAGTCACTCATTCATGCATCTGTGCGCTAAGTAATATCACCCACCGAACCATACAGACACTCATACTGATACTCAAAAAAACAACTTATAACCCATATACACACTCGTGTAGCTACTCACCAACCCATGCAGCCACTTATACACAAAGTGAGACACAGATACAGATATTTATATATTTAAATATTACTCGCTAATACATGTATTCACTAAGATACACTTAATAAGTCAGTTATACAATGAAATTTACAAACAAACATCCATTTAGACACTTATTCACCCATTTATTCTTCCATCGACCTTTAGATATACATATATAAAAATATATTTTTTTCAGATAGACACACATTCAGTGGATGATGTCTTCAGTGAAGTCATCAGTGATGCCACTGACCATGTGAAGAGTGATGTAATATGTGACGTCATCAGCAGTACATTGCGGGGGCGCGAGTTATAGTTAGCTGAACTAACTATAACGGGGGAATTTCAATGGTTTTGTATGAGAGAAATGTCCAGCTAACTATAACATGGGTGAAATCTATGGTTTTTTTCAGTGAATTTCTAAGGTTTTTTAAATGCTAATTCCTAACTATAATGTGGCTGAAACCTATGGTTTTTTCAGTGGATATATATATATATATATATATATATATATATATATATATATATATATATATATATTACCTACTGGGGGGCGCCAGTAGATAGTAATAGTTAGGACCTACTTTCCATAGGAAATCCACAACATTCTCTTTGGAATAACTTTGGCGCTGGTGGGCGAATCTTCGCGAATTTCTCCAAAAAAATGGCCTGCTTGGCTCCGCTCTTTCCCTGAAAGTTTGGGGGTGACTCATCAAGTGGGGGCCGAGAAATAAGGGGGGTCACAAAACGTGTTTTCCCCATGCAATTTTCCATAGGGACCTTTAGCCAGGGTTACAGACAGAACGGCTGAACGGAACTACACCAAATTTCGCAGAGAGGTAGAGTTCGGTTCGCAGATTGTGCTTTTTGTTAAATGGTGTAAATCCGTTCAGTAGTTCCTGAGAAAATCAAAAGTAAAATCATAGTGATATCTATAGACGAAGTACTGTACGCATACGGAAATCCATACAATTATGAGCACGAGCTGCATGTTGATTGGATGTCAACTGTCTGTCAACACTCCAAACCAAACCATGGCAGCCATCTTGTGCCTCGGTAGAACCGAGCCACAAGAAAACAGTAAACCAAAGTTGAAAAATAAGGAAAGGGGGCAGGGTAGAAACAGCCTGACCCTCTAGTCCTGCTCAGGGGGTCCCACATGGATCTTTAGGCCCAAAATTTTATAATTTTTTTAAAATAAGAAATCACGGGGTACGTGTATTGTATGCGTACGCGGTGGAAAAGGAAAAAAAAACTAGAAGTCCGTTTTATTCTTAATTAGCCCCCGGGGGCATTTTTTTCCATAATGGGGGCTTGTAAGGCCTCCCGAGACATGGGGAAAGCCACCCCCTGGGGTTTTATTTTGAAGTATGTGAGGGGCTCACGGCCCCCCCACAGCCCCAGGGACCGGCACCCCCTCGGGGCTTTTTTTTAAATATTTTGTTTTAAAAAGAATGTTTTCAGCTCCCTTCCCTCGGGTACCGCCACCTTCCTGGGGCAGTAATATGTAAAATGACCTTTCAACCCCGGGGACCTGCACCCCCTGGGCCTTTTTAATGTTGGGAGGGGGTCGCACGGCCCCCCTCCTGGAGCCCTTGATGGCCCTGGGGACCACCAACTCCCAGGGCCGGCTTCTGCAGTGTCTCGGGGTGCCTATATTTCTATGAAAGTATGTAAAACTTTCAGGTTTTTTTGTGAACTATTTGTATGCTCTACGCATGCGCAGCCTCGTTTCCAAGCCCACGTTTCTTTCTTTTTCTTCAAGTTTGCCAAGTAAAGCTCTCCTCGTTTCAGGTATTACATTTGCCGCTTTCTTTTCCCGGGCCGTGTGTGTCATCCGCTGCTATACTTTTGTAAGATATTAATAATCATATTCTATCTATATTTATTTTAAACGTATTGAAGAGGCGCCAAACGTTGATTACATATTCCGTCCACAGCCATTTTAGTAGTTTTCCTCCGTTATTTTTATAAAACCTGTTACTTTCATTTTACCCTACGCCTATCTTCTCTGTGATTGATGAGATTTCCTGCCACAGACACCACGGTGTTTGTCCTTGGCCTCCGATGCTATCAGACTTGGTCACACTCATACCTAAAAACTAATTTGAAGCACGTAAGCTACAGCTATTACAACGCGTGTCCGTCACCACAAAGCCATTATTATGATTATGCCTGCCTTTATCATGTGTGGTAAATGTTTACTAGTTGTAAAAGCATGTGTGATAAAGCCATATGCGTGCTAATGGCTTTGTGGTGACGATCACGCGTGCTTATGACCGCGTTGTAATGGCTGTTTCCCCCCATGGACAGTGCAGCAACAGAGTCTGGGCGTCGTGGACTCCAGGGCACTAGGTGTAGGGCCACGCAGACCCTCTCATACAATATAGAAATCTTTGGGGGGGTGATTGTTTCAATGGTTTGAAGGTGCGTTTTTGAGGCCTACACACTTAATTTTGTAGGGGGGTAGGTTTGCACGGGAAAATGTCGCAAGAGGTTTGTAAATGTGGTACACATTGTTTCGTTTTACCTTGATTTCTTTTCTATGTTGTAGTCTATCCAGAGAAAATATAACTTATTGTACAGTCAATACTTTTCAACCCTACTCTTGATCATCTTACTATAGTACTTCAACAATATAAATATTATTTTTATTGTGGACCGTCATCCCCCAAAAAAAAGAAGTATGTGTTTTTTTTGTTAACTGTTTTTAAAACAACAATAACTGTAAACGTAACTTAATGATAACAATATTATAAACAACTAGAAAAATCACTTTACTAAGACAATATTATAAACAAATTGTAATGTGGACTCCAAAAGAAGTACGATTCTTAATCGGCGAAACAAAAAAGAATATTAGAGTTTAAAATTATGTAGATGTGAGTAAATGAGCTTAAGCATTACAAGTCAAGGTAACACTACGATTTTACGTGTACAGTGTGCCTGGTACATTTCACTTCTGTTATAGTCCTGCGTTCAAGTGGTGTCTTTATTGAAGTACCTACTGCGTTACTGACACAAAAGTAGTACAACGGGTTTGTAAATACGCCGATTTATTTCTAATGCATTTAATTGGAGGCATTGTATATCTAGGCCGCTGTGCTTACCTTGTATAAACACTGCGGCCATCAGAGTTCACAACTGCAATTGAACTCTGGTTGTATACGTCATAGTATATTCAGTACTTTGCGGACAATTCCATTGCTGTTGCTTGGTATGCCGGTATTGCTCCTGAAGGATGTTTGGTGAAGCAAACAAAAGGACATTTGATTAATCACCGTAAACTGAGTTGCGAAACTGCTGTCAAAGGTGAATTTTAATGTGAGTTCTTAATATTGCGTACCTAGACTGTTGCACCCCATTGACTCGCAGAGTCTGGAGTTGAGAGTTTTTTTTGAAAAGTTAGCTGCAGATTTACAAGCTCCTTGTGCCACTTTTTTCCCATGTTAAAAGTGACCCAAAAGTGGCACAAAAAGCTTGTAGATTTGTTCCTCAGACTGTTGTAACCTATCTATTGTCACTGTTCTGTGGTAATTATACATTTCTACACAGTCAAGCTGTTGCACACTATCGACTCTCTCCTTTCACAGATAACTTGTCGTTGTTTTGGAAACAAGCTTCTTTGCTCACCTTGTGCCGTTGCCTTCATTCAAAGAGGGTGTACCACGTGTCGAAGCAGACTTCTCAGTCGTTGTTACAGTGGCCACGCATCATCGCAGAATACACGAACGTAGAGATTTGTAGGTTTCTTTTTGCGGGGGTTTCGTCAATTTGTAAAACAGAACCTGTAAGATAAAAAGTAGTTAACTTTGTGTATAATTTTTTTATGAAACGAGAGAAGAAATAAGAGAGTGACTCAGGCTCTGTTCCACTTCCAAACACCCTGACCCCCCCTCTTCACTGGCTCCGTGCTCTGCCCCGCCCGGACCTCCTTTTCTGGGGCCCCCTACCTACGTTCCCTGCTCAGGGCCGCCATGAGCCCAGAGCTGCCCCTAGTGACTGAAAACAATACTCACAGAACACCTTTTTGTGACCGGTGTTTTTCACCACGTGCCGGACATAATGCGTCCTAAAACTCTACATCTAAAAGATAATAAAAGAAAGATGTTATGATTGGTAATTATTACCATATTAATTTCGAGTTAGATAACATCGCGCTTTTATACATGTTCCTTCTCACATTTCTATGAACTATTTGTATTGGTAATATTCCAGACATTTCAGCGATTATAAAAACGTCCCTGCTATTGGGAAAAAAATGTATACATGTAAATTAATATACTATATAGGAGTGCGTTTGTCTAAAATGCTAAGTTGCGTTTTTGTATCTAGTCTGCTACAACCCTTTGCCTCCCTCCGATGCGTACTCAAGCCTCCCTGCTCACCTTTTCGTGGAAAAGACACCTTATGCATGATGTAGCCCAGATCTCCAACAAAGAAGTCTCATATATGGTGCTGAGTCTTGATATCTGTATGGCTAACGACATACTCGTGTTCCCATCATCATCATCGCAGGTTCTTCACTGTCTCAGTGCTTCGGGCACCACTAACTCAGTGACCAAAGAGGCCACATATGTTGTAGTGGGCTCCTTGTTCGATACTTTGGAAACAACTCTAAAATGGCGTATAACACGTACACTCCATCTTTTTTATACATAGGGTCACGTGTGTAGGGACAAATTTGCTGGATGGGTGTGGTGTGGGTGTGTACCAGCCATGAGGGAGTGTGTGTGCCGATTTGACAACTAGACCTGCAACTAAGAAATTAGTACAATGGAAATCTGGTCCTTATACTGTTGTTGTGTTTTTCTGGTAGCGTAAGAGTGGCCTGTACTAACGTATTCAGTATCGATTAATTTACCATTTCCCCCCGGGGCTTTAAAATGTTGGGGGAGGGGCTGCGTAGCTCCGGGACAGTGTAGGAGCTGACCTTGAGACATGGCAGTCTCCAGAGCCTTCGAAGGCTCTGGGCATAGGGTCACGCACTCTACCTCATACAATACACTAAAAAAGAAGACAAAGTGATGAGAGATGATTTGTGACGTGTTTAGGTTGAGAACCTGGATAATCATTAAATGGGTTCTAGCAGTAAAGTGTGTACTTATACTGGAACAAGCCTTTTGGGGTCTTGCAAAAGCAAGTCATCTTTAATAATTCCCTCTCTCTTCAAGTACATGGCAAAATATATGATTAACTTGTATGTTAAAAACAAAAACTTTTAACACCTGTTTTTGATTGGTTGTGAAGCATTATAAGAAAACGTAGCGACCAATCCCTTTCTGGCTTTCTTATTTTCTATGTGACGTTATGATACAGTCACCATGTATGTAGCCTATTTTGTGACGCACTTTATTTTACAATGCGTTTGAAAAACTAGTTGTGGTAGGGTGCTTTTAAGTTAAAGTGTGTAATCTGCTTACAAGTTTGTTGACTGTAAAAGTATTCTATCATAATTGTACTGACTTTTCTCCTTTAGCGTGCAGTACTATATTGTTTTATAAAATGTATAACTCTTCAAACCATCTTTGAAAGAAAAATACTCATATTTTAAAAATATTTTTATTGAGTCTTTTATATTCATCATATGGGTGAAATGCAGAAATGCTTTTACATTCATTGGTATCACGCGTTCCATCACATTAATTTTATTTTATCATAAGCACTCACTTCTTATGTTTACATTATATAAGTGTTGGCAGCCATCTTGTGCCTCGGTAAAACCGAGTCACAAGAAAGCAGTGAAAGAACCGCAAAACACAGGCCAAGGGGGTAGGGTAGAAACATACTGATCACCTAGGTCTGCTGAGGGGGTTCCACATGGATCATTAGGTGCAATTTTTCATTTTTTTTTAAAATTGCGGGTACGCGTTTTGGGCGAAGAAGAAAAAAAAGAATCAAAGCCCGCTTTATTGTTAATTAGCCTGCTGGGACCGTGGGGGTCTTGGGCTCCTCCCACAGTCCCCTACGTTATATTTGAGCCCTGGGGGATGGGGTCCCCGGGGATTATAAAAAATTAGTGATAGAGGATATTTTTTTTTTTACAGTAGATTTACCGTACGCATACCATGCACGTATGGATGCCGTACAGTGCAAAGTCTGGAAATCGTCCCATAAGCGTATCTAAGCAAGAAAAAGAAAACCATTTTTCAGATATTTATGAAGTGTATGTGTTTAGATGTTGGGTGGCTCTAAAAAGAGCCCTTGTGTTTATTGGGAGATTTTAGTACCAACAAGTAAGTACCAATGCTGAGTCTAAAATTCAAGAGGAAGACTCTGTTCCCCTCATCTGTAAAATGTACACCGTCTCTCCTATAGATGTCATGCATATTGAAACTCAGATTGTTGTGGTAGATGGACCCCATTCTATAGTCTCGGAAAAAGGCAGAAACAGATTTATTCACATGTTTCCTAGCTTTCTCAATCTGTGGACAATGGTGGTTGGACCAGTTCCATTTCTGCCTTTGGCATATATTAGAATAGACAAAGGCAGCTTTGGGGAAAAGTGTCATCAATTGCTGAAAGGTGTCCTTCATAAGCATATTCAGACCTACCCCTGTCAAAGTGCCTACGTCATTGCCACCACAGTGCACAATTATGAGGTCAGGGTGTTGGAGATGCAAAAAGGATTTCACCAAAGGCATCAATTGGTGCCACTTTAACCCTCTCTGTCCAATTCATTTAATCTCTACGTTTGGTAAACCTAGGTCTTTATTTATTTATTTATTTATTTATTTATTTAAGCTTATAAAGCGCACAGCTACCCGCAGTGGGTTTCCCGGCGCTAAGGGACAGACTGAAGAAGAATTTGTATGCAGAGTGTACCAAAAGGAAGCTACGATTTACTGTTGGAAGAGCCAAGTTTTAAGCCCTTTACGGAAGCGAAAAAGATTGGTTTCTATCTGCAGGGTCATGGAAAGAACATTCCAGAGTTTAGAACCCAGATAGGCAAAAGAGCGGCCTCCCATTTTAGCTAGCCTAAATCTGGGGATGGAGAAGTCACCGTTCCCTGAAGATCGGAGGACACGATTAGGTGTATAGGCCTGAATAAGGCCCTGAAGGTATTTAGGGGCAGAACCTTGCTTAATTTTAAAAACATGGCAAAGGGCCTTGAACTTGATTCTCTCCGGGACTCTAAGCCAATGTAGGTCGAGAAGAGCAGGAGAGGCGGATATCCTCCTGGGGACGTTGCGAAGCAGGCGAGCAGCTGTGTTCTGAACAACCTGGAGTTTTTTATGGTCGTCAGATCAGCTCCAAGATATAGAACGTTGCCGTAGTCCAGGCGGGAAACAACCAACGCCTGGACTACCGTTCTTTGTGTGGAAGGGGGCAACATCCAGAGAATTTTATGAAGCCATCTCAAGGTGGTGAAACAAATAGCGGCTACCTTTACAGCCTGCTGTCTCATCGTAAGTTTCTCATCAATGAGGAACCCGAGATTGCGAACCCACAGTTACAGGCTGAGGGGTAGGTCCCATATCATTGGGCCAATGGTGGGGGCCCCAGAGCTCCTTACACCTGCCAAGTATCACAACCTCGGTCTTTTCACCGTTAAGTTTCAAGAAGTTATTCTTCATCCACCTAGAGACACGAAGCAGGCCTTCTCTCAAGACAGAGGTATCTGTACCCTCTGTGTTAGAAAGAGAGAAGATGATCTGTGTGTCATCGGCGTAGGAGTATAAAGTGAGTCCGGCTTCCTCTATGATGGTGGCCAGGGGTCTTACATAGATGTTGAATAATAGAGGGCTAATTATAGACCCCTGAGGCACGCCGTACGCCGATGGACAGATTTTAGATGAAGCAGAGGCCGAAAACACCTGAAAAGTGCGGTCTCTTAAAAAAGAGGCTATCCAGGCCAGTGCAGCGCCTTCTACACCCAGGGACCGAAGAGTCGTAAGGAGAATAGAATGGGACACAGTGTCGAACGCTGCGCTCAAGTCCAAAAGAATGAGGGCAGATGTTTCTCCACGATCGACACTGTGTCTCAGACTCTCGGTAACTCCCAGGAGTGTAGTTTCGGTCGAATGATGCGCTCTAAAGCCTGACTGGGAAGGATGGAGAAATCCCGTGCTTTCCACAAGGTGAGTTAGTTGCGCATTAATATGCCTCTCCAGAATTTTCGACAGAATTGGAAGTAATGAGATTGGTCTGAAGTTAGACAAGTTGGTAATGTCAGCTCCAGCCTTTTTTAATAAAGGAACAATCATTGCATGCTTCCATTCCTGTGGAACGAAGGACTCAGATAATGAGGAGTTGAGAAGTTGCATTAATAAGTGACGTGGGCCAGGTTCAAGTGATTTTAAAATTTTGACCGGTACCGGGTCCCGAGGGGAGCCAGATTTAATGCTATTCAGGCAGAGAGAGAAAGAGGTGTCGTCAAAGGGCAACCAGTTTGCAAGTTTATTCATTGCAGAGGGCAGGAAATCTAGAGTCATTGTTGACTCAGATTGAGACTCATCATTAGATGTAGAAGGACTTAGTGAGTCATAAATACGCTCTACTTTGGATATAAAGAACTCTGCAATAGAGTTACATTGAGTAACGTCTAAAGCAGGGGGGGCCGGTACCACATCTGCCCCTGTTAACTTTTTCACCACCGAGAAAAGAGTACGAGGGCAGTTTTGGGCATTGGTAACCGTATTGGAAACATAGGCGGCTCTGGCCATTTTACATAGATGATGATAATCCCAGAGGGCTTCCTTATAAGCCGTTTTACGAGTGGCAGAGTAGGAGCGCCTCCACTTCCTTTCAAGATTCTTACAATTAGATCTTTTACACTTTAGGTCCTCAGAGAACCAGGGCGCAGGAGCTCTATGGGACATAGAATTTTTAGAAGTTAGAGGGAGAAGTGCATCAATACTACTACTCAGCCATTTAGATACCTCCGAGTTCAACACGGAGGTGGACATTTCGGTATTAGGGAGAGTGTCCATCAAGCGCCTGTTGAATTCAGAGATGTCGAGCTTAGTCCATTGACGTATCAGCACATCCTTCCTGCCATTGCCACTAGTCTGGATTTTAGTCAGGGATAAGGAGAAATGTACAGCATAATGATCTGACCATTCCAGAGGACGAGCGGGGGATGAGCATTCAAAAGATAGATTGGTCCAACAAATGCCCTGCAGAATGTGTAGGTCCTGAGTTGCATAACAAAATGTTTAAGGCTTCAAGTTCAGATAAAAAGAGTTTGCTAACATTACATAGTTCGTCTTCCAAATGGAGATTCAGGTCGCCAAGAATAGTAAAATTGGCAGCCTTCAGGGATAGAGGAGCGATGGTGTCTGCAAAGGATGCCATCCAAGCATTCGCGTTTCCAGGAGGTCGGTAGATCAAGAGACCTGACAGAGTAAACTGTGAGCTGATAGAGATTTTAAAGTATCCAGCTTCACATCCGGGCATAGGAAAGACATCAAAAGTACAAATATATTTTGAGTTAAGAATTATCGCAATGCCGCCTCCTTTACCAGAGTCCCTGTCCTTCCTGACTATTATATAGCCATTGGGCACCGCCATGGCAACATCTGGCCCAGAACTCTCGTGAAGCCAGGTTTCCGTAAGGAACACGGCATCGGGTTTGACATCAACTATAAAATCATAGATATGGTTCCTATGTTTCGGAAGTGATCTACAGTTAATGCTCCAAAACTGAAGCTTTGTACAAGTGGGAGGAGATCTAGAGCCTCTAGTTCTACCCCTAGGTTTACCCCGTTTATGTAAAGGTTTCATTTGTTTACACATGGCCATCCGGCCTGTAGAGAAATTGCAGTGATGTCCTTTCTGTTCTGCGTACCTTTGGCTCCAGAAAATATAGCTGTGTCCCACAATCCACACCGTAAGCATCTTGAACAGAGGTTTGGATGCACTCAGATGGTCTCTGTAAATAAAATGGCAGTTTGAAAAATAAGATTTTTCTAAAATGGTGGATAAGATATAGTTTTGAAAAAAGCAAAGAAATTATTGCATGTTTGAAAAAAAATTACACAGAAAACTAGGGTGCAATTATCTTTTTTTTAAAGCCTGAAATGTATTGGTTAAGAAAAAATGATAGAAAAGAACGTTACTTTAGATAAGCTGCTATATTGATAACTCAAGCACACTTGCTGTTTTGATTTGCAACATTGTTTGATGAACTTTTCACCCGAGTTCACAGTTAGGTGTTCCCTGAAGTGTTTCTATGGTAACAGGCAGAAGGCAGAATGGGGGTAGTGTTGTAAATTGGCAGCAATGGGTTAGCATTAGCAGAAGCCATCCTGTATTTAGAAGTTATCTTATCCGCTTTGTGGAAGCCATTTTGAATTTCTGCAGCCATTTTGTTTTCCATGTGCTCGCCATGTGCTCTGTCCTACCTTTCTGTTAACTGCTCTGTAGTCTACCAAGAGACAAACTATATTTAGCATCTTCCACCTTTGCACATGCCCAAAAGGGCCTAGCTAGTATAATGCCCCTGCTTCTTTAGTATAACTGTCAGGCTATTTTTGCTGCTGCATGGAGAAGTAACTCTCTTCCCACTTTGTTGAGCAAGCAGATCTTGTATGCCCATCTTAGTCATTTTTGCATGCTTACATGAGCCAGGACTGCCCCTGGGTCTTATGCTGAGTATGTAACCCTAAGCATATATAAGACCTCCGTTTTCTGTACTCCTCAGACTGCCTCATTCAGTTGCTAAGGCTTCTGTGTGAAGTACTCTCACTCATTTGAGGTTAATAAAGATGCTCTTTTATATTTCAGCTTATGTGCCAATTTCTTCTTTGTTGGTTTAAAAGGACCAAGTATCAGTGGGACCCCTGAGAAAGTTTATTTGTTCTACAGAATGCCGCTCCAACGTGGACCTCATCAGAGAAGTGGCTATCTGAGGGAGTGATCTTGTCAGGAGAGGGAAATCTACTGTGGAGGACAGGACAGGACTCTACTAAGGAGGTACTCTGTGCACAGAGATTCTGGGGATTCTCTGTCTCTGCAGCCCAGTATATTTCTGGTCTTCCTGATTTTGATCCTCCACATGATGTCACCCCTGACTGAGAACATTTTTGACGTGAGTAGTTAAAAAAAATAGGTAGTTCAGAACTTGGCAGTTAGAATTTGGACAACTATTTGTTTGGTAAGAGTCGGTTTGATGCCTTTGATTGGTAAGGTAGTTTAGTAACACTTACTGTGGCTTAGATTTGTGTTAGACAACTTTGGATTTGTGTGGGATAGATATGTAAATTGCAATTTATGTAGTCAGGTAATGAGGAGATTTTTCTCTGTTTGACTTTGTTTGAACGGCGCAACGTACGAAGAGCACCTTAAGCGCTACTTTGATTGTATAATATTTGCATATTTTGCAATATTTTTAGCATGCCTGTTTCAAGCACACATTGAAGAATGTGTTGCTTTTTTGAGGTACCATATTGAGATGTGAATTAAATTAGCCGGCTCCCTTGAGGGAATAGCTAGATAGGTTTAGGTATAAAAACATATTTCTTCCTTGGTGATTCTGTATCCCCAGGGAATTAAAATATGAACCGTTTTTCAGCGCAATTTTATGAATGGAGATATGCAGAGCGATTTTTTGGTGTCCTGCCAGCCAAAGCTAGTGAATTGAGTGTATTTTGGCTTCTTGGAAATAAAACAGTTTGTTGGGCTGTTTTTGCAGTCTTTTGGAATACTATTGAGAAGCGCTACTGGTAAATATGACTTACAACTAGTATTTACAAATGGTTTGGTTTAAGTACAGTCTGTGGGCTAACCTTTGTTTCTGTCCTAAGTGTTGGTCACATTAGTGATACTTCTGTAAGTAAATAGCGATTGCGCTATTTATGAAATAATGGTTATTAAGCACGCAGTATTATGTGTCCTGAGTGTTTGACCCTTTCTGTACATGTCTGGATTGCACAGAAATTGTACAGATTATCTAGTTTGACCGTTTGAGTTCTTTCTCAGAAAAAGGATTTGAGGAGTTTTTGTGCCATTCCCTTAACTCCTATCTCCTCCAGCAGGGTGTGGTGGACCATATCAAATGCAGCTGAGAGGTCCAGCTTGATCAGGGCGGCTCTGCCTTCCTGATCGAGAATGGCCCTGATTTCTTCTGTGGATTTGATGAGTGCCGTTTCCGTACTACGCCCCTCTCTAAACCAATACTGAGTGGGATGTAGTGTCTGGGAAAGATTTAGAAAGATTTAGAACTTGGTTAAGTTGGGCATTCATGTTTTTCTCAGTTATCTTCGCTGGGAGGGGCAGTCTAGAGATGGGCCTAAAATTGTTTAGGTCCTTGGCATCTAAGTTGGGTTTCTTCAAAAGTGGTAGAATGGATGCCTGTTTCCAATCCTTTGGGAAGTATCCTTCCTTGCAAAAAATGGATGTGAGATTGCCTGTCACTGTCATTGCTGCTAACTTTACAGTTTTGATAGGGCAAGGATCGTATGGGGATCCTGACTTCACCTGAGTGAGGATTTTATAGGTGTCTTTGTCTGTAAGGGGATTGAAGTAGTTGAGTTCTATGTTATTTTTTGAGTCTTTTGTTAAAGTAGAGGGCGAATTCAGTAAGTTTCTATTTGACGTGTTTGTAAAAGTTAAGAAGATGGTGTTAACTTTATCAAGAAAGGAATTTGGCTATGTTGTTACATAGGTCTTGACTTGAAGGGATGGGTAGAGTGGTGGGATGTGCTAGGGATTTGACTGTTTTAAAAAGGGTTTTAGGCTGTTTTTTAGCCTCCTGAATTTTCTGTGAAGTACTTTTGTTTGGTGCTGTGTAATTGCTGTTTATACTGAGCTAGACTCAGTTTGTATACTTTTTTCTTTTCTTCATTGTATTCCTTCCTCCAGCTCCTTTCCTGATGCTTGCAAACCAACTTTTGGTCCTTAAGCTCTTGAGAGTACCAGGGAGCTGAAGGGCGACACCAGTGGAGGCGTACCCTTTTATTGGGGGCTAACTTGTCTCCTGCATTTACTAGCCAATTGGTGTAACAATTTGTTGCCTGGTCAAGGTTGGTAGGGAGCGGGAAGCTATTTGAAGTGAGGAATTTGATTAAATCTTCTGCTTCTATGGTTTTACAAACCCTTGTTTCAAGGTATTTTTTGCAGGGTTTAGGGCCTGAGAGGCAGGATGTAGTGAGTTTGAAAAGAACTGCCGAGTGGTCTGACCATGTAAGGGGGTGAAGGCCTGTAAAGGATATCTGAGGGTTGTTAGAGAAAATGCCATCCAGAGTAGGGGTGGGCGGAATTTGAGTAACCACGTTATGCAAATCTCTGAGAAACGGTATAAAATCTCCACGGACACGCAGAAATTCCGCGAACACGCGAAATTGCTTGTTCGCGATGCTTTTCTACTGTTCGCAATCGCTGTTTGCGTGCTCGGGGGAAATATCTCGCTAACACGCATTTTGAGAATGCGAACAAGCTAAAAATTTCGCGAAGTTGCGGACTGCAGAATTTTGGCCAATTTCCTGTTCTCCGCGGAACGCGCAATTACCCAAATTCTGCAAACGGAACGGAATTTGACATCCAGGCCTAATCCAGAGTGTGCCCTGCTTGATGCGTGGGTCCTGTGACCAACTGTTATAAATTCCCTGATGTCATGAGATCTAGCAAACTAACTGTATCAAGATCTGAGTTTGATTCAAGATAGATAGAAATTGAAGTCTCCTAGGATGGTATATACGGTTGAATTTAGTCCTGTTTCTAATAGGGTGCCAGCTTGCTCTATGAAGCATTCCCTCAGCCCTGGTTGTCTATAGATAAGTGAGCCTCTAAAAGAATCATGGTGAGTGAGGTATAGACAAAAACCTAGCGCTTCACATTCCTCTTTTTTTTTAATGGATGAAAGGATGATGTGATAGAGTTATGGTGTATAACTGCTAGATCACCCCCTCTCTTCGGTGGTCTGTTTAGTGAGAAGCAGACGTAGTCAAATGGAGTGGCTTTCACTAAGTCTGGACCAGAGGCGTCATCACTCACTGCAAAATACAGAGTGCCATATTAGAATCCTTTGACACAGCAATACAAGTATCTAAAAACCCACTCACTGATTCCTAGATCTACGCCCACATCTAATCAATTACCTATAGATTCAATCATACGTGTTGTCAATGATCAATAGAACACTATCAAATATACTTATACACCTATATTGACATTACACACCAGCACACATCCTATTCAGTTATGCAGTCATCCTACTGACATTTGCAAAAAATGTATACTATTTACATTTACTCAGCTACACACTTATACAAATAGCACTTCATTTATTCATATAGATAGTAACTCGTACTTAGTGTGTTATGAAATCACTTTTACAAGCATACAGTTATCTATGCAGTCACTCATGCAATCAATGACTTCTATGTACACTTATTTTTATACAATAACTGGCACATACACTGTCTTTTATTTTTTCTACTTTGTTGGACATGTGCCATTGAGAAATATTTTTGTTCATCACCACACCCATAAAGATATTCACTCACCCAAACAACTATTATAACACGTAGTCTTAACCTCATATACGTACTGAATTAACTATTCACATTTCTTTGGGCAGTCACAGATCCCTCACCGAACCACACACACATTCACTCTGCCATACAAATAATCAGTTAACTAATCAATAACTAATATAGACTTTCACGTAGCTAGTAACCAACTGGTGTAGCAGTTTACACAATAACTGACCAAGTAATACAGATATTCACACAGTTCTGTCACTATCCAATATGTATATAGTGAGACACTATAAATTACTGATGTAAACAATCAATCACACTGCTACTAAATCCTCTATTCAGATATTTATATATCTACTGATTCTTCAATGCAGATTGGTGTATATATAATAAATATTTATATAACAAACCAAACCACATTCACTGGATGATGTAATCAGTAATGTCATCAGAGATGTCACTGACCATGTCATGAATGATGTAATATGTGTCATCATCACCAGTGGATTGCGGGCGCTAGAGTTACAGTTAGTACAACTAACTATAACAGAGGAATTTCAATGGTTTTGTATGAGTGAAATGTCCAGCTAACTATAACACCCCTGAAACCTATGGTTTTTTCGAAGAATTTCTAAGGTTTCTAAATGATAATTCCTAACTATACTAGAAAAAACATAGAAGAGGTGCCAGGTCCTCAGGAACTAATGGTGTGTTGTGTCAGAACTAGATCCGAGTGTCCATCAAAACACATATATGAAATAACACTGGGCTAAAAAATTCCAATCAGCCCACCCATTGGCGGAATCTCATCATGTGGGATATTGATCAAAAATCCAGATCTCATCCAGCACACTTGGTAGTGATACTGAGATGGATTTTGAAGCCGTATTATTAGGCCACAGTGTTTTTCAGATGGTACTGATGGAGTGCAGTGCTTGTGAAAAATGTAAGTGAAAAAATGGAGTGAGGATAAAATTGGCTCATAGGACAAAAAATGAGTTTAATATATATTGTCCTAGGGTCAAACTAAAAGCAACGCCCAATAGTTTGAAATAATAACTATTTAGTGGCGCAGTGCAGTGGGGTCGACATGTTTCAGCTTGAAGTGGAACAACTGTCCAAGCTTTCTTCAGGACCAGATATTGAAAGCGACTGCAGATGTGAATAACAATGCAGGTGATGCTGTACAAATATATTAATTTATCCTACCAGGAACTTGGAGCCCCAATGTTGACTGGCAGGTATCTTGTTATACGTTCTTTCCTGTAGAAGAAAAGATAATGCACAACAACAAGCGAATAAAATAGTGCCTGACGGTATCTCAGAAACAAAGAAATAACACAACAACACCGACAAGGTAAAGAAATACTTGCCACTCAAAAGACAAAAAGTTCTAATGGTGTATATCAATAATATTTGATGGTAAAGCAATAGTTATGATTTAAAGCTTACCCAGCATTTCGTGGGAAGTAGCCTCACCTCGCCCGGCACCCGCTCGGGAAGAAGGAGGCCCCGCTCTGTTAGAATGAAAGACCAAGACAAAAAAACCTCAGAGACTCTTTGGAGGTATATATGCACATTGGTCATTTTATCTCATTGTAATCTTAACATAACCCCAAAGGTATGGCACACCTGAAGCCATCTTGATTGGAATAAAGTGGTAACTCTTAAAACATATAATTTAAAAAGGAACAAAATGAGGGGGTTCATTTTGCCATAGAAAGTATGATTAGCGAATATATGACGAAATCCCGCATACCATCAGTCCGCAAAAAAAATCCCGCATGTACTATTAGGCCGCAATTTAAAATAACGAAAACTTTTAGAACGAATATGCCTTTAGCATACACTAAACAACTAAACTACCCTAAACCCTAAAACACTACCCCCAGCATGACCCTACACTACACAAACAGTACAACACTACCCTAAACCCTAAAAAACGACCCCCAGCATGACCCTACACTACACAAACACTACAACACTACCCTAAACCCTAAAACACTACCCCCAGCATGACCCTACACTACGCAAACACTACAACACTACCCAAAACCCTAAAACACTACACCCCAGCATGACCCTACACTACGCAAACACTACAACACTACCCTAAACCCTAAAACACTACCCCCAGCATGACCCTACACTACGCAAACACTACAACACAACCCTAAACCCTAAAACACTACCCCCAGCATGACCCTACACTACGCAAACACTACAACACAACCCTAAACCCTAAAACACTACCCCCAGCATGACCCTACACTACGCAAACACTACAACACTACCCTAAACCCCAAAACACTACCCCCAGCATGACCCTACACTACGCAAACACTACAACACTACCCAAAACCCTAAAACACTACACCCCAGCATGACCCTACACTATGCAAACACTACAACACTACCCTAAACCCTAAAACACTACCCCCAGCATGACCCTACACTATGCAAACACTACAACACTACCCAAAACCCTAAAACACTACACCCCATCATGACCCTACACTACGCAAACACTACAACACTACCCTAAACCCTAAAACACTACCCCCAGCATGACCCTACACTACGCAAACACTACAACACTACCCTAAACCCTAAAACACTACCCCAGCATGACCCTACACTACGCAAACACTACAACACTACCCTAAACCCTAAAACACTACCCCCAGCATGACCCTACACTACGCAAACACTACAACACTACCCTAAACCCTAAATCACTACCCCCAGCATGACCCTACACTACGCAAACACTACACAACTACCCAAAACCCTAAAACACTACCCCCAGCATGACCCTACACTACGCAAACACTACAACACTACCCAAAACCCTAAAACACTACCCCCCAGCATGACCCTACAATACGCAAACACTACAACACTACCCAAAACCCTAAAACACTACCCCCAGCATGACCCTACACTACGCAAACACTACAACACTACCCAAAACCCTAAAACACTACCCCCAGCATGACCCTACACTACGCAAACACTACAACACTACCCAAAACCCTAAAACACTACACCCCAGCATGACCCTACACTACGCAAACACTACAACACTACCCAAAACCCTAAAACACTACACCCCAGCATGACCCTACACTACGCAAACACTACAACACTACCCAAAACCCTAAAACACTACCCCCAGCATGACCCTACACTACGCAAACACTACAACACTACCCAAAACCCTAAAACACTACCCCCAGCATGACCCTACACTACGCAAACACTACAACACTACCCTAAACCCTAAAATACTGCACCCCAGCATGACCCTACACTACGCAAACACTACAACACTACCCAAAACCCTAAAACACTACCCCCAGCATGACCCTACACTACGCAAACACTACAACACTATCCTAAACCCTAAAACACTACGCCCAGCATGACCCTACACTATGCAAACACTACAACACTACCCTAAACCCTAAAACACTAGCCCCAGCATGACCCTACACTACGCAAATACTAAAACACAACCCTAAACCCTAAAACACTACCCCCAGCATGGCCCTACACTACGCAAACTCTACAACACTATCCTAAACCCTAAAACACTACCCCCAGCATGACCCTACACTACGCAAACACTACAACACAACCCTAAACCCTAAAACACTACCCCCAGCATGACCCTACACTAAACAACCACCACAACTCTACACTACACTAACACAACACTACACTACACAACACTACACTACACTACACAATCACTAACCCACGAAAAAATTAACACAAACCCACTTACCTCTCTCGTCAAATGCATTTACCATACATGCCTTTAAAACGTAATTCTTTGTAAAGGCATGCGCGATAAATGCACATGCGTTTTGAAAAAATGCGGGATAATGGTATGCGAGGTCAATGACCTTGCGGGATAATGGTATGCGGACTGAAAGTCTGCGGGATAAAAAAAATGCGGGAAAATGGTTGCAAACCATGATTAGCAGCAGACTTCCCTGGTGAGCACTAGCTTTACTACAGTGATCTAATGAGCAACTAGAGTGCTAACATTCAGAATTTATGGCAAATGTGTGACACATCTGAATGCCTTCTTGATAGAACCAAAGTAAACAAGCATTGAAATTGCAATAGATCTCGCCCTCGTTTAAGTTAAAGCCATTCTGTTTGTAATGAGGTGGCTTTTTAGCTTTGATTTTATTAGTGTTTTTAAAACTTTCATGTAAATAACATGCATATGTATGCATATATGTATATGTATGCATGCATTTATATTTATATAGATATGCAGATTATATATGTTTATATATGTATATTACCTACTGGCGATAGCCAGTGGGTATATATAGTTAGGATTTTTTCTCTATGGGATTTCTGAAAATTCTATGTCTAATAACTTTGGCGTTTGTGGACGGAATTGGCTGAAATTTCCAGGAAAATGGCACATTTTGTTTCTGAGCAGCCCCTGAAAATTTGGGGGGTTTCGTCAAGGGGGGGCCGAGAAAAAAGGGGGGTCCCAAAACGCGTTTTTCCCATTCATTTTTCCATAGGGCGGTTGGACTCACTTTTAGCTCGAACGGCTGAATAGATTTACATGAAACTTGGCAAAATTGTAGATATGGTTTGCCCGACGTGCCTTTGCTATGTCTCAATATATGTGCTCCAGTGGATTTTGAGAAATTAACGTTTAAAAAAATATATATATCTGTGACAGCGCTCCGGTTAGCGCCCCGGTTCGCGTACCTGACGCGTAACGGAACTTCGCGAAGGGAAGCTGATTGGCTCTCCGGTGTCTGTCAACATTCTAAACAGTCCGGAGCGGCCGCCATCTTGTCTCTCGGTACGATCGAGAGACAAGATGTGGTGAAAAACGAAGGGGGAAATGAAGGAAAGGGGGCAAGGTAGACCACTCCTGACCCCCTAGGATTGATGAGGGGGATATGAAAGTGCCCCGCGGGGCAAAAAATAAAAAAACATTTTTTTTTGCGATTTTACGCCGTAGAGGCGCGTCCCGGTACGCGAACGGGGCAGCTCACCGGGCAGCTCACCGGGCAGCTAACCGGGCAGCTAACCGGCAGCGTAGCTGTCAACATTGTAAACAGTCCGGAGCGGCCGCCATCTTGTCTCTCGGTAGGTTCGAGAGACAAGATGTGGTGAAAAAAGAAGAGGGAAATGAAGGAAAGGGGGCAAGGTTAACCCCTCCTGACCCCCTAGGATTGATGAGGGGGATATTAAAGTCCCCCGCGATTTTTCGCGGTAGAGGCGCTTCCCGGTACGCGAACCGGGCAGCTAACCGGCAGCGTAACGGGAGTCCGCCATCTTGTGTTTTTGGAGCGTCCGGTTCGCGTACCGGGTAGCGTCCCGGTAAGCGTAACAAGGGGAAAACCAAGAGAAACAGTAAAAAAAAAATTAAGGGAATAGATTTCCAGCAAACTTGGCAAAATTGTAGAGACTGTTTGTTTGATGTGCCTTTGCAAGGCCTCAAGATATGTGCACGTGTGGATTTTGTCTAATTAAGGTTAAAAAATATATATATATCTGTTAGCGTGCTCCGGCACGCTTACGTTACGGGTTTTGTTTGCGCTGCAGAGCCGATACGTCATGGTTATGCGACGCGTCATGAGGCGTCTCACGTGGCTACGTGATACGTCACGTAATAAAGAATATATTTTACAGCTATAGATATTAGCTTTTAAAAAACCAATGAAATTCACTGAAAAAACCATAGGTTATAGACCATATATAGTTAGGAATTTGCATTTACAAAACCTTGAAAATTCACTGAAAAAACCATAGGTTAGAGACCATATATAGTTAGCTGGACATTTTATTGACATAAAACCAATGAAATTCCATATATAGTTAGTTGCACTAACTATATATCGCGCACCCGCAATCCACTGCTGATGATGTCACATATTACATCATTCATGACATGGTCAGTGACATCACTGATGACATCACTGAAGACATCTCAAATGACATCACTGATGACATCACTGATGACATCTCAAATGACATCACTGATGACATCATGACACACCAATACCAGTTACTACATACGCACTCACTGATTCCTACGTCTACACACACATTCACTCATTCACCCATACAATCACTCATACATACAGTCACTCATTATTACAACACTATCATATGCACTCATACACCTATGCAGACACTCACACACTGCCACTCATCCATGGAGTTACTTACACACCTAGTCAGTCCTGTAAAGAATCAATCACACTTCCATTTCCTCATCTATACAGTTAAACACAGAACACCATACTTCAGTGACATCACTGATGACATCACTGATGACATCTCAAATGACATCACTGATGACATCTCAAATGACTTCACTGATGACATCATGACACACCAATACCAGTTACTACATACGCACTCACTGATTCCTACGTCTACACACACATTCACTCATTCACCCATACAATCACTCATACATACAGTCACTCATTATTACAACACTATCATATGCACTCATACACCTAGTCAGTCCTGTGAAGAATCAATCACACTTCGATTTCCTCATCTATACAGTTAAACACAGAACACCATACTTTTCACACACATACTAACACAAACTTACTCTCTTATACAATCACTGATACAAGTACACATTGATATGCACAGAGTCACACACCTCCCAGCCAGCCACACACACACTCAGTCTTCCATACATCCACTCATTCTTCAATATGTAAAACATATTTAAACTTTACAAAAACACACAGACACTAGATGATGTCATCAGTGATGTCATTTGAGATGTCATCAGTGATGTCATCAGTGATGTCATTTGAGATGTCATCAGTGATGTCATCAGTGATGTCACTGACCATGTCATGAATGATGTAATATGTGACATCATCAGCAGTGGATTGCGGGTGCGCGATATATAGTTAGTGCAACTAACTATATATGGAATTTCATTGGTTTTATGTCAATAAAATGTCCAGCTAACTATATATGGTCTCTAACCTATGGTTTTTTCAGTGAATTTTCAAGGTTTTGTAAATGCAAATTCCTAACTATATATGGTCTATAACCTATGGTTTTTTCAGTGAATATATATATATATATATATATATGTATACATTTGAATGTTGTTCATTTGACATCTGGGAAAGCCTGTTTGTTAGAGAGCAACCCCAAGCCTTATTGTGAGAACAGACTTTGATGTTCTTCATTTTATAAACTAAGATTCCTTTCCAGGAGGTGTTGTGTTGTGTGTACTGGTTCGTCGTGTTTGGGCCTCCGTGTGGGAGAGTGCCGACATTATCCGGGAGTGCCAAGCAATAAAAATTCGAGGGATGCTTAAACTGAGTGGAAAACGTCTATGTACAACAACCTATACTGCGTTGCTCATGTGCCCTTACATGTTGGACTTTGAGTGTTTTATGTCTCTCTTCTTTTTTATTCTCATGGGTGGGAGAGAAGGCATTAACAGGGAGACTGAGGGGAATAGTTGTGCAACAGTTACTTGCAAATAGAGTTTCTCTCTTTTTTAGAAGATTCCTGAGAAGATATAGCAACTGACCTCCTCAATAGCATTTCTGTATGTATCAAGTTCTATTGTGATAACAGCACACAAAGAAGAGCAAGACTGTATTGTTAGAATTTCCAAAAACATAATAAAGAAAGTTATGAGCAAAGCGGGGGCCATCAACCTTAGGTGCATATGAGTTAGTAAGGAGACACCCATCCCATTAAGCTTACCCCACAATAAAACATACCTCTCCTCCACATCAGCCTCCACATAACTGTACACAAATAGGGTCCCCGGAGCCACCCAGATCAGTACCCTCCTAAGGTAAGTCAAATAGGAAGCTGGATATAACTACCCTTTCCATTCTTTGGCCACCATAGAGATCTTTGTAACACTGAGGTTTGTAAACCTGGAGACAAGCAATATTAATCTTGTGATGCTCCTGAAAGGACAAGACCCAATATTTCTTAATGTAGGTATGTAATATTGAGGGCCATCACATCATTAAAGCTCCCCCCCTTTCCGGAGAGGTCTTCCAATTTTTCAACAGTTATTGGTCATTTAGCTATAACTTTAGTGAATGATGTGACAGCTCCTGACGAAGGCATTCCCACCGAAATGTGTGTAGCGTCAATATATTGTCAGCCTTTTTAAAATCTGAGCCATTCACATTACTAACTAAATTGTTGTTGCATCAGGGTTTATGAATTAATGCACTGTGTATTCAGTCAGATGTGCCATAGATTAGCACACTGAACATAACCATCCTATTACATGAATGTATGCTGAATGTATAATCTTATGCATTGACTATTGTCCAGGACACTGTTTAAGATAATCATGTTTTATGATGTTGATGATTTCACATTTTTAAACATTGTATATATACAATATTTGAAATATTTTTGTGATAATAATATCGGTAGTCTTCCAAATCATTAGATGTAATGTTTACTATCTGTCAGTTTACATATTGTATGCCTGCACATTCTATATTTGTTGTTTCTTGCTCAAGTTTATTTCATAAACATTGGAACCCAGTCCCCAGATAGTCCAAGTAAGTATCCTAAATCTACCTACCATTCATATTATATACCACTTCATGACAGAATTTCCTCCCTAGTGCTTCTGCAACTGGTGGACAGTTGGAAAAACAGAGCAGAATAACCAATGCAATACTATAAAAACAGAAACATTCCCCCCACACAGGACAAACATAGTAGAACTGTCATGCAATGTAAGCCCACCCATATTATGTGCCTGGACAACACAATATTCTCAGCCTATCCAATCGAGATAGGTACTCCAACTCTACACCCCCCTTCCCAACTCCTGTCCGTTCTGCAGCCTCCTACTTGCTGTCAACCAAGTATGTATTCGTACACACCTCCACACTCTGATTTTTTAGTCTTGAACCATGGAGGAAAAAATGTGTATTAGCCAATATAGTACAGTAAAATGCCATAGCATATACAATACCACACAGTGTATGCCACCATCAAAGTGCAGCATGGTGAAGAGTCCTCCGAAATATCAAACAATGAAGAGGCGACTGCCCCAGGAAATGACCTGGGACAGACTATTACCACCACTCCCCCAAAAAAACCACTGACACTAAATAAACTGGAGGAAAACATTGTGATCCATTTCCTTCTTCTGCAGTGAAATTAGTCTCCGGCCCAACTTCCATAGAGGAGAACTGAGTTTCATCTACCAAAGAATCCAATGGCTGAGCCAGGCAACTCCGTTCCCATCCTCTTTATAATACAAATAGTCCTGGGGAATGGTGACTCTAGGGCCTAAAAAGACTCATGGAGGGGGGCCACACGGCACCTCTCCTCTATAAAACAAAATCATCCATGGGGTGGGGACCTCAGGACTTAATGAGGATGAGGGAGGGATGAGACTGCCCCTCTTGTTGTAAATTGACAGCAATGGGTTAGCATTTAGCTGAAGCCATCCTGTATTTAGAAGTTAACTTATTCGCTTTGTGAAAGCCATTTTGGATTTCTGGCAGCCATTTTGTTTGCCATGTGCTCGCAATGTGCTCTGTCCTACCTTTCTGTTAACTGCTCTTGAAATCTGCCTAGAGACAAACTATATTAAGCATCTTCCACCTTTGCATATGCCCAGAAGGGCCTAGCTAGTAGAATGCACCTGCTTCTCTAGTATAACTGTCAGGCTATTTTTGCTGCTGCATGGAGAAGTAACTCTCCTCCCACTTTGTTGAGCAAGTAGATCTTGTATGCCCAACTTAGTCATTTTGCATGCTTACATGAGCCAGGACTGCCCCTTGCATTTATGCTTACTTTGTAACCCTAAGCATATATAAAGCCCCACTTTTCTGTACTCCTCAGACTGCCTCATTCAGTTGCTAGGGCTTCTGTGTGACGTAGTCTCACTCATTTGAGGTTAATAAAAATGCTCTTTTGTATTTCAGCTTCTGAGACAATTTCTTCTTTGTTGGTTTAAAAGAACCAAGTATCAGTGGGACCCCTGTTTCAAGTTTCAATGTTCTTCACTCTCCCCTTTCAAACAGATACAGCCCTGGAGTATGAAGTCCCTAGGGTCTAATGAGGCTGGGCCATTATGGACCACTCCCCTTTTAAAAAAATAGACGGTATCGGTAGATGGGGTCCCCGGGGCCTAATGAGACTTGGGGAAGGGGGCAACTTGGCCCTACCTCTCAATTAAAAACTGTATGGCCTTTGTAGATGTGGTCCCAGGGCTTTTTTGGTGGGTGGGGAAAAGGGAGGATCCAACTGCAATGCAGGCTCTGCAGCTAACCCCATGCAACTCACAAAAGCAAAGGTCATGCATGGTGTGGGGTTGGCTGCCTCCGGGTTGCTGCCTGCCGGAAGTTGGATGCAGGGCCTTGCTGTAACCCAGGCACTGTGGTCAATCCCCGCTGTATGTGATTAAAGGCTGTGTGTAGCGTTAGGTTGGTTGCCTGCAGAGGTGGTTGGCTGTCTCCGGGTGGGTTGGCCTCAGGGCCTGGCTGGCCAGAGGTCAGACCCTATTCCCAACTCCCTGCTGTGTACAGACAAAGCCGTTTGCAGTGTGAGAATGTCCGCCTGTGGGAGGTTTGCTTGAGGCCCTGTGAACAACCCTCACCACTCACAGTCAGATGCCATGCACGGCTGGCATCCGACTGTGGCTTTAAATACGGTAATAAAATATTAATTTACGTTAAAAAAAACCTCGAAATTCACTGAAAGAAACAAAGGTTGAAGTAACGTTATAGTTAAGTGTGATAAAAGATTTGTTTTTTTTTCAAAAAATTAGAAATCTGAGATGTCATCAGTGATGTCATAAATGATGTAATAGAGCATGTCATGAGTGGTGTAATATGTGAGGACATAAGCAGTGCATGGTGGGGACAGAAGGTATAGATATCTCTGCTAACCGGTGGATTATTGTGATTTTTTCTGATTAAAATGCTACATTGGCACTGACATTTTCACCTAACAATAACAGCACTTTAATCCTTGGCTTGTAAGTGAATCTCTACCGTAAAAAAAAATCAGATCTCAATATCTGAACTACCTATAACATCAGTTCAAACTTTAGTTTTTTCAGTAAATGTCTAAGGTTTTTTTTGTGTATTAAAATATAACTACAATTCCTAACTATGACGTCACTTTAACAATTGTTTGTTTAAGAGAATTTAAAGTTTTTTTTGTTAATGTAAAGTAATTTTATATTTTCACATGTAAAGACAACCACCCATGCCGAAAGACTTGGCCTCCTTGCCGGAGGAGAGGGTCTTGTGGCCCCTCCTTCCAGCCACTATTGGCATGAGGACAAATCACCTGGACCTTTTAAAAAACAAATAAAGTAGAGGGGGAGTGTAGCCCCAATTCTCTTTTTTTTATTTTTTATTTTATTGTTTTCTTGCAAGGAAATACAGCAATACATGAGAACAAACAAAAATTCGGCTTGAATACATACAAAGTACAAGACTTGAAAAATCAAACAGAATGATCAAATCCAGTCAGCAATAAGTGCCCAGATTTTCTCCCCCAGAGCTCTTCTTTTGATCCCTTTTAACTTATAGATGGCAGACTCAATATTATACATAAACAATAATTTTTCACGCCAAGTTAAAAAAGAAGGGGGGTCTGAGTTTATCCACTCCCTAGTAATGCAGGCTCTACCTGCTGCCATACAAATAAATAAAAAGTAGGTTACTGTCTTTGATCTAGAAGTAGAGGACTCCACACCTAGTAACACCATCTCGGTGGTTACCGTGATATCACAGTTAAGGACGGCAGCAAGGAAACTTTCAATTTGTTGAATAAAAAATCCTACGTTTGGGGCAGTGAAAAAACATATGCAAATCATTAGCTGCGTGCAACCCGCAGTGACTGCAGTTCGTTCTAATGGTCGTACTCCACTTAACAACCTTACTTGGAGTGTAATAAAGGTCATGTATGCACATAAAATGCTGAGATTTCATCATCCCTGTAATTAAACATTTTGAAGCACACTTGACGGAAAACAAAACATCAATACCGGGGACACCTAATTTATTGGCCCATTTCAACTGGCACTGTTCCATATCATCCCCACATTCTTGAATCAAACTTAAATAGAGAGAGCCTATAGGGGCTTTTTTCTGCAATAATTCCAATAAAGAAATTCTAGTCATTCTAACTGAAGTAATAAATGGAGAACTCTGTAAAAAACTACGGATCTGAAGAAATTTAAAAAAGTCATTTCTTGCCAAAGAAAATTTGTTCTCTCGTTCCTGAAATGAAGCAATTTGACCATTGATAAATAAATCACCCAAATTTCGTAGTCCTTTCTGCTCCCACCTATAAACCGTTAAATCACAAAAAATAGCTGGCAAGAGACCAGGCGAAGCTAAGGGGGTATAGACATTTAATTTTGGTACGCCTAAGTGCTTCCGTACTTTTTGCCAAACTCCAAACGCTGCCTTCAATGTCTTATACTTTGTTTTTTTTATGGTAGCTGGGCTCGACAACCTTAAGAAAACTACCTTTCACTTTCTCGCCCATAATCATTTAAAAAATAGTTGGAGTTTGACAAGCAGGCATATTTACTCTATCTCCAATTATAAGAGGACTAATACATTGGAGTGTTGCTGCTAAGTAGTAAAATAAAAAGTAAGGGACATTCCATCCCCCACACTCCTTACTCAGTATCATTTTTTTAAGGGCTTTCCGATGACGTTTGTAGCCCCACAAAAACCTGCAAGTAGTCCTTTCTAAATTTTTAAAACAGGAAGGATGGAATTCCAGCGGTATGGTGCGATACATATACAGCACTTTAGGTAGAATCAGCATTTTTAAAATGTTAAGTCTACCATATAATGATAGATGTAAATGATCTAAGCGCTGTAACATAATGTTGATTTGGGCTATCACAGGGTTTATGTTAAGTTCCGGTATTTTCTCTATGGGCAATGATATCTTAATTCCCAAGTATGTAACCTCTGGATTGGAAGGAATATTCGAGGGTGGATTATCTCCAGAGCATAGGATCTGCGTTTTCTCCAGATTAAGTTTATAACCGGAGAATGACCCACAAGCTCGTTGATTACCGGAAGAGCAGTCTGGACATCGGTGGGGTTACCACAATATCGTCAGCATAAGCCAATGCTCGATAGTTAGTATTGGCTAAATAAATGGGGCTAATCTTTTTGTCAGGATGCGCCCATCGTCTCGCCAAATGGGGTGTTTGAAAGGAGTTGGCAAGCTGAGACACCCTTGCTGGAGGACTTCATTGCGAGTTCTAGTGGCAGCATTGCGGCGATCCGCCATCTTGGGAAAGCGGAAGTAATTCCGTTTCCCGACCGGTGGTCAGCGTTGTAGTTGTCCTAAGAGCTTCTGTATTTCGCGCATGCGCGCGATACGTGCTGCGCACTTCAACCGACAAATTCACCGGAGTAGAGAGTAATTTAACGCTCTTCCACAGAAAAAGCGTATTTCAACAAGTTTACCAGTACAAGGCTTCAGAACTGATACCAAAAGGAAAGTAACAGTAAAAACGTTATACTTGAATTAAAATAGCATTTCTTAACGAAAGTTTTTTCCCTCAGCATACTTGTGTCCAGAAGTGTGTCGACGCCAGAGCACTCGTGAAGTTGAGGTGAAGAGGAGTCAGAGTTGGGAAAACTTCAGTCAAGAGAAGTTCCCTCAAAGACATTCAAGTAAGAGTATTTGTTGAGTTAAAGGACGAGTCTCAGGTGATGAACCAGGGGCTCTAAGGACTCTTCCTAACAAGAAGGCAGGAGTGCATATTGCGCCCTGAGCCTGTCAGAGACTAATACTAAAGTGAAGTAACTGTAAAGACTTTTGGTGCCTCAAAGTATTCAAAGACATTCAAAGACATTAGCATCTGAGTATTTATCTTCGAAGGATTCCAGGAAATCTTGTGAGAGAGAGAGTTCACAGTTTCGAGTTCAAGACTTTTGAAGTTTCACAGTTCAGAGTTTTAGGAGCAATTTCTTCAGTAATAAGTTTCCAAAGAACACTAGGAGTTCTTCCGGTTAATCAGATATAACACATTCCAGACAAGACAGTTAGGAGAGTGGCTAGCTTCTCAGTCTGCATCGGTAAGACTCAGAGTTCAGGGAATAGAAATAAAATTGGGTCAAGTAGGGAGATTTAACCTGTCTTTTCCCTTTCAGAGAGTTCACCAGAAAGACTTCTGAGGCAGATACAGTGAGGAAGAAGTCTCTCTTGTTTTGTCTGTCCACTTCCCCTTTCCCCCCCAGGTTAAGACTATGGACTGCATTACTAAAAGGTAGTTCCTGGCTTGGCTTGAAGGGGTCTGGGGTAAGAGCTTCTGTTCCTGAGGGGGCCGAACCAGTGTATCCTTTTGACACTTTTGTTCCAAAATAAAACGATTAATTAGGGGGTCAATATAAAGTGCAAAAAGTAAAGGTCAGCAGGGGCATCTTTGACGGGTGCCCCTAGTGATTGAAAAGAAAGGGAAGAGTTGGCCATTAATTCGAATACAGGTTTTTAGAGCGACACACATAGTTTTTAGTGCCGTTAAAAAACCTGGGCCTAGTCCCTTCCTAGCTAGCACGTCCCACAGATATCCCCAGGCAACCCGGTCAAAGGCTTTTTCAGCATCTAAAAATATGAGTCCAACATTAGACCGGGTTGCCTGGGACCAATCAAGAAAAGTGATCACCCGTCGAATATGATCCGCGGTGTCGCGGGCAGGGATAAAACCATGTTGGTATTTGGAAACTAACGGAGAAATAATATTAGATAATCGTGAGGCAAGGATTTTAGAAAATGTTTTACTATCGGCATTTATGAGTGAGATGGGACGGAAAGATGACGATAACAGAGGATGTTTGCCCATTTTAAGAAACACAGTTATTATAGAATCATGCCATGACTGAGGGGCAATGCCTTGTTGAGCTCTTAGAAATAAACCCACCAGTTCTAATCTTAAGACACCACGAAAATGCTTCAAAAAACTCCAGGGGAATGGCATCAGGGCCTGCCGCCTTTCCAGAAGCTAAAGACAGCAATGACAGCTCAATCTCCTTCCAAGTAATAGGCAGATCCAGCTTCTCCCTCTCCTGTGTAGATAGAATACCATTCAAAGCCAATTCAGTAAATTGAGTTATCCGGTCTGTGCAATCTCCTACCATATCTTCAGCATATAGTTTTGAATAGAAATCACAGAACACTTTAGGTGTATCAGCTGTATTATTGACAGTCACCCCTGCAGTGTTATTAATTTTATCAATACTAGCAAACACAGCTTTCTGCCTCGCCCTCTTGGCCAGATGTTTTCCTGAGTTTTCTCCTACTTCGTAAACCTCCGTTCGGAAAGCTGCAAGTTGCTGAGCAAACTTTGGAGCAAATCCTTGATGGATCTTGACCTTATGAGCCAATAGTTCCTTCATGATGTTATCTGTAACTAAGCCCTTGTTGCAAGCCTGCATGAGGTGAATCTCTAACAGTCTCAATTTATTCATCTCTACTTCCTCCTTATTTAGAATCTCCTTCTGTTTTTTTATTGAATAGCTCAAGGTTTCTCCTCGAACCCCGCACTTAAAGGTATCCCAAACTACCTCTGCCGAAGCGGATCCCCTGTTATTGGCAAAAAACTCGGGAATCCAATTATTCATATGCCCAACATAGGATACATCGAATAGGAGCTTGCGATCAAAAGACCACGACCGAGGGTTAAGTAGAATATTTAAGTCAAAACTAAGAATAATAGGTTTGTGATCCGATATAATTTTAGGTAGCACCCTATATTCCATTAGAGCCAGTTCACTAAATAAAGTCCTAGCAACAAAAAAGTAATCCAGCCTAAAGTGTCTTTGATGGGGGGGCAGAAAAAAAAGTGCAGCCGTACATACCACCCCTTTCTCATACCCCACATCTATCAATCGATATTCTTGAACAATCCCCTTAACTGCCTTAAATACGTTCTTTTTTCTCCCTGCATATGCAATATTTCCACAAATTTCAAAAATGTCATCCAAATGCAGGTTAAGGTCCGCACATAATATTAACCAAGGTGGCCATAAAGCTAGCTCCACACTTAATTGATGCAAAACTGTGGGGTCATCAGCAGTAGAGGCATAAACTGAGCAAATAGTAATGGTCGAGCCCCCAAGTTTAAGCTCAGCAATAACCCATCGTCCCAATCAGTCTTCTTTAACTCTCTTAACTTCCCCCAACCCAAACCTCTTTAGAATGGCCACCCCCCTTATCGTAGAACTTTAACGGGAACACCCCACAACCTCCAATCTAAGATCCTTGAGCCATCCTCTATTTATCCAAGAAACATGGGTCTCCTGTATACATATTAAATCTGCCCGCATAGCTTTAAACACCTGAGCCGTTATTCCCCTTTTTCTTTTGTCATTTAAGCCACAAACATTAATGGAGCAAATCGAGAATTTAACAATTTTCTTGTATTAGTACAATTCTGCAGTTAAACTTACATTTTTAATAACAGGAAATTTCCAAATTTGGCACCAGCCACGCAAAAGTCCAAAACTCCAAAACTGAGCATCCTTCAGCTGTATTTCCTTGCACCCAACGTAACACCCTTTCCCATCCACCCCCCCCCCCACAGTCCACCCCACCCAACCCAACCTCCTCCCAGAACCCCACCACCGGAAGCTTAAGGGCAAATGCCCTCATTGATGGAAAGTGAGTATAAACTATGTGATTCTACCTGGGCCGGCCAGACCCATATTATACCTTACCCCCAACAGTCCTAAAAGAGGAAACCACAAAAACCACAACAAGCATGACCCTTATCCTATCCCTACTGCATTGTATCTAAGAATTGCTGTGCCTTGACCTCGGACACAAAGAAAATAGTTTTCCCCTTATGCACCACTTTAAGTTTTGCAGGGTTTAGTAAAAATACTATCCCCCCTTAGACTGAATTGGTGCCATTAACTGTTTGAGCCTCCAGTGTTGCTGCACTGTTGCCGGACAAAAATCAGGCCGTACAAAGAACTCATGCCCCAATCCCTTTCTAGTCTTTAAAGGTCTAGCCAAGTCATACAAGATCTCACGCAGTAAATAGTTTTGTAAGCATATGAGAATAGCTCTTGGGTTCTTATTTTCACCTCCCTGATCGCGTTTTTGATGAAAAGGAAAGCGATGAGCTCTTATAATTTCTTTATCCCAGACCCATCCTTGGAGATCTGGAAAGGCGTCCGAAAACAAGTCCACAACAAAACGGCGAGTGTCTCTCCCCTCTGATTGTTCAGCAATCCCCAATATGCGAAAATTGTTGCGCCGTGCGCGATTCTCCAGGTCGGTCAGTTTCCAGTCGATATCTTGTCTAGTGTTCTCCAAATCCTTATTTGACTTTTTCTGTGTGGAGAGCTCATCTTCCACAACAGAAATCCGAACCTCGGTCTCCTGTACTCTTGAAATAGTTTCATTGCTGGATTTAGCTAAACGACGAACGACGTTCTGCAGTTTACGAACAGATCCTTGGGTGCGGAGCCCTTTTGCCTTAGTCTCTTCTCTATGTGCCATAATTAATCTGTACATCGAGGTTTGCAAATAATAGATAGATTTTAATGTAATTTCCTCATCTTCCTCCAAAAATTCAGGGAATTCAACCTGAGTTTCAGATGCCGCTCCAGCTCCTTCCCACTGCGGTTGGTCTATCACACCTAAATTATCACCTGCGAGGGGGTTCTGCACCTCCGCAACCCTACGGACTGTGTTAAGAGTTCCCCCATTCACCAGATAGTCGGGACCAGGAAATTCTTCCTCGGAGGTTTGATTACAGTCATCAGCCCAGTCTTTAGAAAACGAATGACCTTCATTAATCACCTCCTCGCCAATCTCACCATCAGATCCTAGCGAGACATCGGACATGGAATAAAATTGGCCCCCCGATTCAATAGACTCTGCATCGTTTAAAGTTAAGACTGCTCCATCTTTCTCTCTAGTGCCCCCTTCATTGACCCGTGGCGAGACTCTGACCTCCCCCACCGCTTGACAAAGTTCAGCTAAGTCTTTATCAATGTCTTTTTCAAGGGGGAGGCCCTCCATCCCGGTTGTAGACAAAATTGGGTTTGTAGGGGTCAATAAGAGATTGGCACCCTGGTTTTTAGATACAGCACCAGACGGGTCAGCAGCTCCTTGCACATTTCTTTCAATGAGACCTCGAGGTGTCTGAGTAGTACTCTTAGATGAAGTAGTTATATTCTTCTTTTTAAATAAATCAGGTATTACTGGCTTCTTAATTACCTCATTCTGCTGACGAGCTCGAATCTCAGGAATAGCTCTATTGAGCGAGTTAAGCTCTGTCACTGGCGTTACTGCAGAATTTTCCACATTGTTAAGCGTCGTACTAGTCATATTAACTGAGCTAGTAACAGCTTTTGTTTTAGCCCCTCTGCCTTTAGGCGCCATGATTATCGCGTATGCTGTTACTATGCTGAATAAGTTGATAGGATGCGAGCAAATAGCTGTATTGAATGCCCTTATACTGGCCAGAGAAAGTTAATCATTAAATTATAGCAGTGCCTGGTAACAATAAATCAGAATATCAGTCAATTTCCAAAACAGCTTACTGCTATTAATAATGTCCCGAACACTCGTGCCTTCGGTAAAGAAAGTAGGAGCAAACCTACTCAGCTACCGCAGACGCCTGGAGATCTGCAACAATGTATTCACTCCCGGGCTTTCGTCTCGCCTCTGCTGAAGTATAAACTTTTCACGTCCTCCACTACTGCGTTGCAGCCCTGCAGTTCTCCGAGCCGAACGCTGGCAATCCAGCGTCTTCCCCCTTCTGACTGCCTCCGCTCTCTCACACCTTCCGCCTTCCACCGTGGACCGGGGCTCTCCACAACTTTCACCAACTCCCCCGTAGCTCCGCAGCTCTGGCCACAGCCGAGCCGAGTCCAGCCGGGGAAGGCACGCCGTCCCCGAAGCACGGCACCAAACGGGACCGAGCAAAGCAAAATGACCCAGGGGCAGGGCGGAAATGTAACAGGAGGATCTGACTCAGCAAGGGGCAGCAGAAAACAACATCAAGCAATGAGTCCAGTCGGACATCAGGTAGGACGCCACACAGCTCCTCACTCGGCTGCAGTAGCAGCCGCCATCTTGCTTCCTCCGTTATACTTTCAGCCGGTATCGTGTAGCCCCAATTCTCAAGCCACTATTTGCCCTAGGGACCCCGTCACCTAGGGCCAAAAACATTTATATTATGGTGTAGTGTAGTGCCTATATTCCCAATAGGCTCTGCTGATTGGAATAACATATCCTATAGATTTGGCGTAGGACTTACTTATTTATTTATTCATTTCTAGAGCGCCTGGTTATGCCAACCGGCGTGTCCCCACTCTAAGTGGACTCTTTAGAGAGAGATTGGTACAGGCACTTCCCACATCTAATACGGGGGTGATATTGCTGCCATTATTGACATCACAATATAGAGGAGAAGAGCCATGTTTTCAGTTTTTTCCTAAATGTGGTTTCACATTGTTCCATTTTAAGAGTTTCAGGGAGCTTGTTCCACAATTTTGCCGCAAGGTATCTAAAGGACCTTGCCCCCATTCTAATGGTCCGTATTCTGGGGATTTTTACCAGCGCCCATCCTTCTGATCGCAGATTGCGGCCAGGGATGTAATGTGTTATTAAAGGTTGTATGTATTGTGGTCCTTTTTTTGCAAGAATTTTATGGCAGTAACACAATGACTTAAATTGTACTCTTTTTTCTACTGGCAACCAGTGTAAGTCCTTCAAAGCTTTTTTTGCAGATGCTCTTTTGGGAAGGCTCAGTACCAACCTAGCTGCCGCATTTTTCACTAGCTGGAGCTTGGCTAGCCCCTTTGGTGGTGCTCCCAGGTATAATACATCCCCATAATCTAATTGGGAGCTTACCAGAGCATGCACTATGGTGTTCCTAGTGCTGGATGGAAGTAGGTCCAGTATTTTCCTCAAAGTTATTAGGGTGCCAAAGCATTTACCCACTACCTTCCGTATCTGGGCATCAAAAGAAAGTTTAGTGTCTAGCCAGACTCCAAAAATTTTAACCTCTGTTTTTGGTGTGGGTACAGGAACCAATATTTCTGGCCACCACGCAGAGGACTATGGGCCATATGTATCATCCTCACCATTTGCGATTTCTAAATAGCGAATTTTAAGGAATCGCTATTTAGAAATCGCAAAACGGTATGTATGTAGGAAATCGCTTCTTTTTAGCGATTCCTTAACATTCCTAAATTGCGATTAGCAAATTGCTAATCACAAATTTCCCATTAATTTCTATGGGCCAGGAGGCCCATAGAAATGAAGGAGAAATTTGCGATTAGCAATTTGCTAATCGCAATTTAGGAATATTTTCAAGGGTGCAGGGGTGTCACAAGAACACCCTGCTGCACCCCTGAAAATGACATGTGTGGGCATATGGCACACATACATGCCCTAAGGGCATGTATGAGCGTCATATGCCACCTTTGGATTTTAAATAAATTGCTTTTTCAAAAGAATTCGCAACTTACCACCAACTAGAAGTTGGTGGTAATTTGCGAATCCTTATGGGCATTTTTGCATTAATTTTTATTTGATACATTGCATTTAAGGAATCGCTAAATTTGCGATTCCTTAAGTGCAATCGCAAAATAAGGAATGGCAAATTTTGCGATTCCTTATTTTGCTGCGAAAATGTTTCATACATTCCATTTAGCAAATTAGCATTCGCAAAGGCCGAAATTCTGCGAATTTCGGCCTTTGCGAATGCTAATTTGCTTGATACATATGGCCCCATATGTTTGGGGTTTTACCCACTATCATCACCTCTCTCTTATTTCCATTTCATTTCAGGCAATGATTGGACATCTAATTTGCTACGTCCTCTAATCATCTCGAGAAATTGAGTGCTTTCTGTTTGTTGTTTCCCGAGAGTGTTACAATCAGCTGAGTATCATCAGCATATGATACGATGTTTATCTGATGTTTTCCCACCAATTCTGCTAATGGTCCCACATATAGGTTGAAAAGCGTGGGGCTTAAGATTGACCCCTGTGGGACCCCCTGGGATATTGCCATACTTTTCGATATTTGTGATTGTTGCAATACTTGGAAACTTCGTGATGATAAAAAGGATGTCAGCCATTGTAGTGCAGTGCTTTCTACACCGCATTCTTCTAGTCTGTGCAAAAGCAGCTTGTGTGGGATGGTATCAAAAGCCGCGCTTAAGTCCAATAGGTTTATTGCAGCTGTCTGTCCCGCGTCCACCCATTGTCTCATTGTGTCTGTGGCCAATAGCAAAGCTGACTCTGTAGAGTGGGCAGCTCTAAAGCCAGATTGAGATGGGTGTAATAAGCCATTGTTCTGTATATGGTCTGTTAGCTGTTTGTTTACTAATTTCTCCGCAATTTTTTCGACATACGGCAAAAACAAGATAGGTCGCATGTTTTCTAAGACTGCTTGGTCTTTAGATGGTTTCTTTTTCAATGGATGTACTATTGCTTGTTTCCATTTGTTAGGGACTTCCCCCTTCTGAAAGGAGGTGGTGATCAGTTCAGAGATGAATGGTATGATAAGATCTGCTCCCATCAATAGTTTTTCTGGACAAGCATGGTCGAGTGGGGATCCTGTTTTAATTCCTTAGGCTATTATTTTAAGTTTGTTAGGTTCTGTCATTTTAAATTCATTGAGTCTTTCTCCTAAAAACGACTTCCTTGGTTCTACTCTGTTCCCCTGTCGTACTTCTATTGGAAAACTGCTGTATATTTTAGCCACCTTCTCTTCAAAGAATTCCACAATTGTATTGCAATTTTCTACTGAGGGTGTTTCCTCCTTCTTATGGTTTTCATAGGATTTTAGAGATTTTAGTATAGAAAACATTTCTTTTGAAGAGCTACTCGCGCTTTCTATCTTTACTGTGTAGAATTCGCACTGAGTTTCTTTAATTAGCGCATGGTACTTTTTTATAGCAAGCTTTGGCCGTGTTGCAGACGTTTTTACGACACTTTCGCTCTAGCATCTTACATTTTTTCTTTGGTTTAGAAAGTGCCTCATTGTAACATGGTGCTGATGGCTTCTGTCTCTTAGGATTCTTAGTACTCCATGGTGCTATCTCATTGATAGCATCTGTTATCCATTCCTCAAACTGAGCATTGGCAGTCTTAATATCTGTTCCTAAGATAGGTTTATTTTTCCCCAGTGCCTGTGAAAAGGTGCTGAGATTAAAGCTTGCCCATTTCCTATACGTCGATTTTATACTAGACCTCTGTCCTTAATCTAGGCACAGATGTTGAGAAAGGGTGAAATAGATGTCTGTCCAAGGGATCGGCCAGGGTGTTTCCACTTCTATATCCTCTTGGTTGGTGAATATAGGATCAAGAGTGTGGCCCACTTGGTGAGTTGCGCTTTTGACCTGTTGAAAGAGATTCATTGCCATAAGACCCCTACATAAAGATTGGGCTTCCTTGTGTTCTTTCTTATCAAAATGTATATTTAGATTACCAAGTATAAGAAACTTCCCATAGCGTAAGGCTGGTTGAACCGTTTTTTCATGTAGGCTTTCTATAAATTGTGTAGCTGGACCTGGTGGGCGGTATATTAAGAAGCCCACTATTGTCACATCATCAGCCGCAGAGAGTTTGAATAAGAATGATTCACAGTTCTTTATATTTGCTTCCGTTATACTACACTTTAGGGAGGCTTTATGAATTATGGTGAATCCCCCTCCTCTAAGGGCTAGATGTAGGTAACTTCAATTTACCGACTCATAAATACCGAATTTTACCGATTCGGTATTTATGAATCGGTAAATTAGAAGGAGGGAGATGTAGGTAAATTCTTATTTTGAATTACCGATTCTGTAAAAATCGTCATTTACCGAATCGGTATCGGTATTGCCCATTGATTCCTATGGGCCTTGAAGCCCATAGGAATCAATGGGCAATACCGAATCGGTATTTACCGATTCGGTAAATACCGATTTCTGCAAGGGTGCAGGGGGTGTCACTTTGACACCCTCTAGCACCCCAAATACAGGCACGTGCAACATGTGGCACACATACATGCCCTAAGGGCATGTCTGTGTGTCACATTGCACAGGTGTGCATGCAGAGATGTGCATGCACACCTGTATTCGGTATTTTACCACCCAATAGGATTGGGTGGTAAAATACCGACTCTTAAGGGCCTGTGGCACTCTGTGAAGTGCCACCTACATCTCATTTACAGAATCGGTAAATTTACCGAATCGGTATTTTACCGATTCTGTATCTTTACAGAATCAGTAAATTTACCGATTCTGTAAATGAGATGCCCCCTACATGCCAAATCCTAAATACCGGTCGGTAACGGCCGAAATCGGCCGTTACCGACCGGTATTTGGGCTCCTACATCTGGCCCTAAGTTCTCTATCTTGCCTTTGGATCTCATAGCCCTCCGGGAGTGTATCTATGATATCAGGATCCAAACTGTCATTTAAGCAGGTTTCTGTAAGGAATAGTGTATCTGGATTTCTTTCTTTTAGGATATCATAGATTTTGTATTTATGTATTTATGTTTCGTCATAGACCGGCAGTTTAGTAGCATTAATGACCATTTTCTGACCGAATTATCGGTGAGGTTGTAGTTACAATGTTGACATTTAAAACATTTCCAATCAACAATCACATTATTTTTACAACTGGGCAAGATTGGCTTATTCATTCTCATTAGGTCTTCCCTTGAACACACTATTCTCCTCTGATTCCAAACTTCCATGGTGCCTGGCCTCTGGGCCCGACCTGGCGTGGACAGGCACAGACGGGCTTGCCTTTGGCGCGCCTTCGGCACCAGTGGTGCGCCTGCTGTGCCTGCTGCGCACGTCCGATGCGCGTCTTTTGTAGCATCCGGTTTCATGTAAATGTAAAATGTAAATTGATACTTGTATAGCGCACTACTCACCCGCAAGGGTCTCACGGCGCTTGAACGAATACCGCTGTGGAACCCATCCTGGCTTTCCATGTGAGGTGTCCACTCCTGGGCACCCCCAAGGTGGAGGCCAGGCATCCTTAGCGTTGTGGGGGCCGTTGTGGAGATTAAGCAAGCTATTGCCCAGAGTTGCAGAGTGGGACTCCATGATTGGAATAGGCACCGAGGTGAGAATTATCAGGTCCGTGGAATTTTGAGCCCAAGACCCGCCGAGGCGGGGAATTGAACCCTGGTCCCGGGCTAGACCTCTGCATCAGGATCTGCCGCTCTAACCATTGACCCACACTTCTCCACGGCAGAGGCAGGGGCCGCTCAAACGCCAAACTCCCTCGAAACCGGAAGTAGCCCAGTTCCCTCCACAGCAAACGGGATTCTCCCACGGTGGACCAGGGAAAGGCAGTAAAGTATCAAGGTTAGTGCTCTGAGAGTTAAAAACATCCCTATGTCTACTAAGTCTCTATCGAATATATTAGACTTAATTGTAAGTGCCAGCTAGCTCAGAGGTCATTAGACACTTTCTCGAATAAACATGAAGGGATGAGTTTCTGACAACCGCATAAACATGACAACTTTGTTTCCTCAAGAATAAAACTGATCTTCAGAGTCGTGGAAACAATAGATATTTTACTCAGTCAATTGTGCATGCTTCGTTTCATCAGAGGTGCAGAGAAATAGAGAGACGGGCATTTTCAATAAAAGGGTTTTATTGAACAGTCTTCTTTCTCAAGCAAGTAAAGTGAACTGCTACAACCGTAATACTGGTTGCAAAGTATAATGCGTAGAGTAAGAAGAGTATTATAAAATAATACTGTAAAAGCATTGTATGATTTCTAGACCATAGATGAATACATACATAATTAACAAAGGCTAAAAGTACTCAACTGGTGCTTCTAAAATACACCTACCCCAATGTACCTAATCTAAGTCTAGTACGTGGGAAAAAGTAAGTGAGGTGTAGCATAGGTTTAGTTTGTCTTTGCCAAGAATCTACCAAAGATTTCTCTTAGGGTCTAATCAGCTCCGTACCTTTGTTTTAGAATGAAAGAGGTCTGGTATCTCAGTCTTGGGACTCGATTCCCCCAAACCCTGCAAGGTGAGCATGGAAACACTGGAGCTGGATTCTCAGCGAGAGAAAGGACAGCTTCTCTGTCAGTGCATCAGCTGGAGGGTCGGCTTTCTTCGGCACTTGCTGTAGCGAGCTGCATCGGGCAAGTAGATAGTCGAGAGCTCCGTACCACCGTGTCCTTGCTAGCGCAAGTGTAGGCATATTTATACCTTGAAGTTGCCTATTTTGACGTAAAGTCAGACATAATAACGTCATCAAAGAACCCCAAGGGAATGCTAATTCTTTGAAAACTCCATGATTTGTAGGACAAATCAATATTCAAGCAAGGGGATTTCCCTGACTGCTGAAGCCGAGTTTTCCAAGAAATCGTTGTGGATTTTTGGAAATAGTGGAAGTAGCCATGCCTGTATTTGGACTGGATGGGTTATGTCTAAATATGGCTATGATTTCTATGCCTATATAAGGGCAAAGTGAATTACAGCTATATAAGGCATGAATTGGTAAATTACGCTTTGATTCTAAAATGCTACACAACACCCACTCCACTTTATTATGTTCAATATTACTAAAATCTAAGCATTTTAAACATATCTAAAGCATGATGTATAAAAATCTCTCCCAAAATACATAAAATGCATTCGAAATGGTTGTACACTAAAAATGAACATTTGTGCCATACACATTTAAAAAAAGCAATATTTTCATTCAAAGCATGTAGTGTGATATTGAAATGCTTATCAGAATGAGTCATGAAATAACATTTATGAAATGGCTCTTAAATATAGGAGAAAGGTCGAGACCATTCCATGACAGAATATATATACTATTTAGGTTGTGGACAAGGTCAAATATTGTCATATGGAAGTGTTTCAAAGAATTCTTGTTCTCTAAGAATAGTTCTACTTTGAGCAGATTACTTTGTGCCAAAAAAGTTCAATTTTGGAAAAAGTCAAATCGCAGAAAAATACAGTTCTAAAGTTGGACGTTTTGTTTTTGGAAAGTGAAGGTCGAATACAGAGTCCTGTAGAGCGCTTTGTGCTAACTTCAAAAGTCATTCTCGTTGTTTGGAGAAAATATTAAATCTTCTAAGCTGGCAAAGAAATCGTCTACCACAGTAGGTAAAAGTTGGACCACTCCATTAAGTAAACCGATAGCACAAAAAAGTGAAGCATCACCGTCAGCATTCTTCTCCACAAAGCAGGCACCGTAGAACAGGTAAGATGCAATCTTGCCAGATTGGTCGGAATGATAGGAACCACATGGTATTCAGGTCTCGTAGACGAGCCAGGCCCAGAATCTATCTGTATCATGCGCTCACGACACCTCATTGCCAGGAGAGTGTTCTCGATGGTAATCTGGGTGTCGTTGCTGACCGGACTTGCCATATCAGAGCAGAAGGAACAAGAATAGTATTCCTGCTACGAGACCGAAAATGAGAGGCAGGCCGACGAACACAGAGTGCACGAAGTTTGGAAAAACGACGAGGACTGCTTCAAAAGGTGCTAACAGTCCAGAAAAAACTGTCTTAAATACATGTACAATACCACTGGTATCAGACATGTTTAAGATACGATCTAACATTTCTACAAAATGTATTGGGCAGTTTGTGGATAAAAGGGCATGTATCTCTGCAGAGGACCTTGCAACTTGTAGTTCATACATCTCTTTGGTGGAGGTCGGTGGCACAGTTTTTTGTAAAAGAATGGCTTTCATTCAGCTTAAAGTATCAATTCGAATAGAAGAGATATTCAGTGAAGGCCATAACGGCGACTCCCTGTCTGTCTTAGCTTTAGGAAACAACAAGTGACCCTGGCTGACACAGTTACGAGATAGGCTATTCCTGGCATCATTCCACAACAGCTGTGATCATTCAACATTTTATAGCTCCTGTTAGAAAGCTGCCTAAAAATTGGATATATCACTGCTCCTGGAGAACCTTGCAGGTAGCAGGATAAATTGGTCGAAAACCTTCACAGGCTCCATGTACATTAATACCATGGCATAAAAGTGTACCGCTTAGTGCGCTTTTACATTGTGTACCACTAAGAAATACTGTAATGTAGTTCCTATATTCCCAATAGGCTCTGCGCATTGGAATAATATATCCTATAGATGTGACATAGGACTTATGTCTACTAGGTCGCTATCGAATATATTAGACGTAATTGTGAGTGCCAGCTAGCTCAGAGGTCACTAGAAACTTTCTCGAGTTCAGAAGGGATTTAGTTTCTGACAACCGCATAAACATGACAACTTTGTTTCCCCAAGATAAAACTGATCTTCAGAGTCGGGAAAACAATAGATAGATATTTCACTCAGTCAATCGTGCATGCTTCGCTTCACCAGAGGTGCAGAGAAATAGAGAGACAGGCGTTTTCAATTAAAGGATTTATTGAACAGTCTTCTTTCTCAAGCATAAGAAATGAACTGCTACAATCGTAAAACTGGTTGCAAAATATAATGCATACAGTAAAAAGAGTAGAATAAAATAATACAGTAAGAGCATTGTATGGTTCATAAACCATAGTTAAATACATACATAAATAACAAAGGCTAAAAAGTACTCAACCGGTGCTTCTAAAATACGCCTACCCTGATGTACCTAACCTAAGCTTAGTACGAGGGAAGAAGTAAGTGAGGTGTAGCAAAAATGTAGTATTCTTTGCCAAGAATCTGTCCAAGATTTCTCTTAGGGTCTAATCAGCTCCGTACCTTGATTTGGAATGGAGAAGGTCAGGCTCAGGACTCGATTTCCCAACAACCCAGAAGGGTAGCTTGGAAACACTGGAGCTGGATTTCTCTGCAGGAGAAAAGACAGTGGCTCTCTCACTGCATCTGCTGGAGGGTCGGCTTCCTTCAGCAATTGCAGTAGCAGGGAGCGTCGGGCAAGTAGATAGTCGAACTGCTCCAAACCACCGTATGTTTGCTATGGCAAGTATGGGCATATTTATACCTTAAAAGTACTCTTTGACGACATAATAACGTCATCAAAGAGTCTCAGTTCTTTGAAAACTCCATGAGTTCTTGGACAAGTCAGTTTTCGAGCAAGGGGAAGTCCCTAGCTGCTGAAGCCGAGTTTTCCAAGAAATGGTTGTAGATTTTCGGAACTAATGGAAGTAGCCCTGCCGTATTTGGACTGCATGAGCTATATCTAAATATGGTTATGATTTCTATGCCTATATAAGTATATGGTGATTTATACCTATATAAGGGCATGAATCGGGAAAATTACAATAGGGTCCTAAAATGTTATCCACACCCACTCCACATTATCATGTTCAACTAAGTTCAAGCACTAAAACACATAATCTAGAGCATGTGTTTACAATCCCACCCAAAAATACATAAAACGCATTTGAAAATGGTTGTACAGATAAAATGAGCATTTGTACAGTACGCATTTAAAAGCAATGATTTCATTGTAAGCATATGATATGATATTAGCAATGCTAACCAAATGAATCACGAAAATTACATTTATGAAATGGCTCTTAGTTACAGAATACAAGACCATCCCATAGCAGAATATACAAACTGTTTCGGTTTTGGTATGCGTATTAGGTCAATATTGTTCCTAGGAAGCATTCAAAGAATTCTTGTTCTCTAAGAATAGTTGTACTTTAAGCAGATTGATTTTGTGCCAAAGTTCATTGTGTTTTGGAAAAAATAGTAAAATCAAATCATAGAAAAAAAATACTAGACTTCCAAAGTTAGAGGTTTTTATGTTTTGAAAAAAGTGAAGGTCGAACTTCAGATATCAAAGAATGCTGTGTGCTAACTTCAAAAGTTATTCTCGGTGTCAGGAGAAAACTTTAAGTCGTCTAGGCTGGCAAAGAAATTGTCTACCACAGTAGATGAGAGTTGCGCCACTTCATTAAGAAGGTCAATTGTACACAGATGTGAAACATCGCCGTCAGCATCAGTCGCATTAGGAATGTTCGCAGCAGATGGTACCTGTGTGCCAGTTGGTTCGCGTATCTCACCTTCAGCTGGAATTGCCGGTGAGATCTCAATGAATGCCGTCATCAGGATTGGTAGCCGTTGGGGGCAACACAATACATGAGCCGTTACCGGACCCAGAAAAGTGTCAAAATCCGTTGGCATTGCCGATGGAAGTGTTAGACAGATATCCAACACACATTCCTCTCCATAAAGCAGGCATCGTAGAACAGGTAAGATGCAATCTTGCCAGATTGGTCTGAATGACAGGAACCATGTGATATTCAGATCTCTCAAACGAGCCAAGCCAAGGATCTGTGTTATGCGTTCACGATACTGCATGGCCAGAAGAGCATTCTCCATGGTAATTTGGGTATCGCTGTTGGCCGGACTTGCCATAACGGAGCAGGAGGAATAAAAATAGGATCCCTGCTACGAGTCCCAAGATGAGAGGCAGGCCATCGAACACAGAGTGCACGAAGTTAGGAGAAATACCCAGGACTGCTTCAAAGGGTGCTAACAGTCTCAAAAAAATTGTCTTAATTACATGTGCAATAGCGCTGGTATCAGACATGTTTAAGATATGACCTAACATTTCTGCAGAATGTATGGGGCAGTTTGTTGATAATAATGCATGTATCTCCGCAGAGGACCTTACAACTTGCAGATCATACGTCTCTCTGGACGAGGTCAGTGGCACAGTTTTTTGTAAAAGAATGGCTTTCATTCTGCTTAAACTATCAATTCGTATAGAAGAGATGTTCAGTGAAGGCCATAGTGGCGACTCCCCTTCTGTCTTAGTTTTTGGAAACAATACTTGCATACAACAAGTGACCCTGGCCGACACACCAACCAGATAGGCTGTCCCTGGCATCATTCCACAACAGCTGTGATGATTCAGCATTATGTAGCTTCCATTGGAAAGCTGCCTAAAAATTGGATCTATCACTACTGCCGGGTAACCCTGCAGGTGGCATTATAGGTTGTTTGAAGAACCCTCACAGGCTCCATGGAAAATAATGCCTTGACACAGAAGTGTACCGCTTAATGTTGTTTTACATTTCCTACCACTAAGAAATACCTCCTTTTCCCCACTCCAACATTTGTATGTATATGGTAAATCCCAGGTCGACTTTATGTATTCCTTACCCAACCTTTCATACAGGCCTCCTGGTATGTGTTTTAAGCAATATTGAAACTGGAAAATCGTCACTGGTATTGTGATGGTGCTATGTATTATCCATTCAACTGATAGCTTCTCAGAAACGGTTAATGGTAAACTTTCCAGTTTTTCTATGCTCAGCACCGTATAATCTGCTCCCCTTTGTGCCAAATAGATTTGTTTATCTGTAAGGTTAAATACAGAAAACAATGACGTGGTGTTGATTAGACGCCAAGGCACAGAGCCAGCACAAAGGTTTTGTAACGTCCAGCCTAGCAGGATTATAGAACGCAATAGAGACTGGCCATGTTGTAACATGAGCAAGTCCTGTTCCATTATGTCTATGGCAGAGGATAAAATGCTGTCCAAAGAATAAATTCTGGATGACAGAGTTGTTAATCCATTGTTAACTACATAGAGAGCTTTCTCTAAATTAATACAATCAATTTCTCGTATTCGTTCAGCTGTTTCCATTTGCATGACTTTCCAAGCTTCATTGTAAGCAGCATATATACCGGAGTATATGAAACGTTTATAACGTTGTTTGCGAGGTCCAAGTAAGAATTCTCGTAAGTCAACGCAATCTTTAAGTAAAGTTAAGTGTTGTTTTATATCTGGGAGTGTGGATTTTTGCAGCCATTTAAGGCACAGTTTTCCGACACTGTAAGTTGTTATTATCCCAGGACGTTGTCTCTGGACATATCTTGGATCTGGCCGAGTTACTGTAAACCCTTGTGTCTTGTTCAGGAATCTATCTTGACAGTTATTCGTGTCTGTTGGCCAGATTAACCTTTTTTTCCAACCAGGATTAGTTCTGATTTGTTGTAAAATATAATTTACATCTACCTCCTCATCTGTAGTACTATTACTATCAGGTGTGGGCTTAGGTATGGATGGTTTATTTAAAGCTTTTATGTTAGCCAGGCCAAGACAAATATCTGTTAAACAGTTTCATTTAAGAACAGTATTTGTTCTGGTATGATGCAGGCTCTGAACAATGCTCCTAAACCTTGTACCTGCCAGTCTTTTGTGCCCAAACAGTTTTTGTCTCAATGTTGTCTTTCCAAAAGTCAAAGCCTAATGTGGACAATTGAGCATAAAAGGCCGCAGAATACATCTGTTTAGTATTTGTCGACGTACTTTTCATGCCTGTCTTCTTAACATTTTTAAAGTAAAAGCTTTCTGGGTTTGTGACATTAAAACCTGTAAAACATGGAAATTTTCTATAGAATGTGTTAGAGCTACCTTTTGGAGAAGTTGGGCAATGTTCCCATTGAATATTAGTTAAAACATTTCTAGGGTTTGCTGATTTATGCAAATAATGATTAAAACAATACATTTCTTCATAATTTGACGAACCTTCTAAGTGTTCATGTTTTGCAAATTTTGCTGACATTTCTAAGTCTGCCATCATGTTATTAACAGTCTCAAAGTTCCAATCATCAGAAAATGTACTGGGTGAAACAAAGTCACTCAAGGAAACCTTAAATTGGTGTGGAATCTTCAGCAGTTCAACAGGGCCATAAATGTCATAATCAATTCTATCCCAAGCTATACCACCAGGTAGAGGAACAGCTGTGATGTTCACTGATGACAGGTCTCTTTGTTCACGATGAGATGATTTGTGCGGCTTCAGGAGCAAGTTGATGTTCTTACTTGCTGTGTCCATTTTAATATGTTTTCCATCTATCAGCTTTCCCAAACTTAAAACAAGAATGAGCAATAGTAGGAGATAAAATACACCTAACCCAATCCGAAATTCAACCCATGGTGAAACCAGATATGTTTTTGCAAGCTGGTGACCAAGTTCCGTTAATTGTTCCTTGAAAGTTTTGTTTGTTGGCGTTGTTTCAGGCTCACTGGGATCCTCAGAAAAGGTATCGAAGTTCATGAAATAGCCAGAGACATTTCTGTCAATAGTTGGTATTGCATCCGGATTATTTGAAATCGCTGGTGCTGCTTGTTCCCTTGACAAGTTTATATAGTCAGATGCTACATCATTGTAGACGGGAGTTTCTTGATGAACTGTTATTTGGGTTTCAAGAGGCACAAGTTCCATGGCTTTGTTGCATAGTCCTTCTTTTCTCACTGCAGATTCTTCAAAGGTGATGAGTCTTTCAATTTGAACCTCTTGGATGGTAGCAAGATTTGGTCATCTGCTACATCTTGGGAGTCCACTGGGCCTATTACTTATTATCGGCCACATTATGTGGTTTTACCAGGTCAATTGATACGGACCGGTTCTCCTTTCTTCCAGCAAGGGGCGGCAGTAACACTGTTCTTGATCCGTGGACTGCTAGTACAGGTACTGGTTTTCTGTAAGAAGGCCCATATACCTTCTTGTCCGCTATTTTCTCTCTGACCAGATCCCCAATCTTTGGAATCCAGACAGGTCTTGCTTGGGCAGGTGGTATTTCTCCAGTGGTCGTTGGCCTTTGTATGGGATTGCTTAGACCTCTTCGTGTTTCATTTAAGTCCTGCAAAAGAGCCAAACGATCTTTGATATAAAGGGTTTTTGTTCTACCACTGAAGTATGACAATCAAGGTCTTCAACCATCACTCTAGTACCAAAAAGGATTTCATATGGAGTAATTCCGCCCAGAGAATTTCTTGGCAGGTTATTAAGACTACGTTGGACACTTATTAGATGTTTGACTCACCCGTCACCCGAACCTAATAACCTACCTGTTATAGATTGCTTAATGTCACGGTTTTTTCTCTCCACAACTGAATTTCCCTCAGGATGGAATGGACTCAAAAACCGCAGTGCAACGCCCAAACTGGCCATGGCCTCCTTATAAGCCCGAGAGCTAAAAGCAGGACCCTGGTCAGAATGTAGCGTGCCAATTGCGTATGTGCCGATAAATACTCACAAATCTTTTATAACAATTCGGGTGTCAGCCGAGCGCTGAGGCCACATCCAAATGAATTTTGTCCTAGTATTTGTGGGACCGCTTTTGTCCATAGGGACGTTTGAGCGTGGATAGTCTAATGCTATCTAACAATGGTGTCTGTACTGGGCTGGCTACACTGTAGTCAGCAATCTGGTGGCGCTCCAAGCTGTGATCTCTGTAACAGTCATCACAATTAATTCTGAATTCGTAAATGTGGGCTTTCATTCCTGGCCACCACTACATCTCTTGTAATTCTAATAGAGATTTTGAGATCCCTTGATGTATCAGACCCTCTCCCATAAGTGCCTCGTGAATCAGAGTACCTCTCTTATTCCTGTTTGGGATTACCCTATCCCCCACTCCAGGGATTCGAGCAAAAGGAATGGAGTTTGCGTCAATTATGTATGTATACTCGAGTGGGTAGGTTAGAGGTAACGCAGCTCCGCTGTCTTTGCTTGTAGCATTGACAGCGAGCAGGGTTTCACCATCTAATTTTGTTTTTGAATGAGTGATTGCAGCTACGGAAGCCGTTTGCACAGCTGACTTTGCGGCTTCATCAGTCAATGAGTTCCCTTCAACGTGAAAGCCATCATGCTGATGACTCTGTGTATGGATCACGTGAGTCTTTTGTAGTTCTATCTGCAAAAGAACTACTTGTTCCCAAAGCATTTTATGCTTGATTGTGCTACCTTTTGCGTCTTTAAATCCATTTTGAACCCAGTTCTGCAGATATTCATTGTAAGACTGGATGCAGTAATACGAATCGCACACTATGAGTGTGGGGAATTCGTGATCGGTATTTTCAAGCGCCATCTTGAAAGCCTGTAGTTCAGCTCGCTGAGCTGTACTGTCTCCTAGGGATTGAGTTTTTGTAACCATAGGTCGGAATTTACATCGCGGCAGCGACCTTTAACAATCGCTCCCGCAGCACTGTAAGCTTATTTACCCCCAATTGCGGGCTGTGCTGATCCGTCTGTATATATTATACAGCCGTAATGTTCTAGAGGCAGAATCTCAGTGGGCAGAGGACATTCTTGTTCATATTGGAGAAATTCTTGTGTCTTCAAGTAAGGGTCTAAAACGTATGCAACGTCTGTTGCAGCAGGAGAATTAACCCATTGTATCCATCTCGGATGTAGAGGTTTTGCATTTGGAATGCTTGCCTTCATCACTGCCTCTAAGGCAGGTACAGGAGTAACGACTTTTATGCATTTTCCCTGCGCGAGGGTTTTCTCTTTTGCTATCGCAGTTTGAGCCGCTGTCAGAATTTTTTCTGTTGAAGTGAATTTCATTTCAGCTTGTGTGTACAAGTGTGATTTGTAGGCTCTTGGTACCTTTTCACCTTCATTAAAGGTTAGGTATGTATATCCGCATCTCCCTGGGATGATCCGGATTACAAGGTTGAGTTCATTTAAGCGTGTCTGTGAATGTGTTGTTGCCAACATGTCTGTTTGCACTGAACGAAACATTTCTGTGTGTTTCTGAGTCCAATAAGTAGGTTTGAATTAAGGTTTGATTAATTCGTAGAGAGGTTTAACCCTTTCTGCGTAATTTAGAATGTAAGTTCTTCAGAAATTCTGAAATCCTAGAACTGACTGCAAGTTTGTCAATGATTTTGGAGGTTCGAGCAGTGCACATTTTTCTAAAACGTTTGCTGCCAGGCTTTTGCCTTCACCTGAAAGTTCATATCCTAAGAATAGGACGTTGAGGTGGGCAATTCTTGATTTTTTGAAGTTGAAATTATACCCTTCAGAGGCGAATCCAGGTATTATGGTGTTTACCCTGGTCAGGTGCCTGTCCAAGTCATTGACAAATGATAATGCCTCATCATCGTACGTTTGTGGTAACTCTGTTACTCTGGCTGAAAATAACCCCGGACTGTTCTTGAATCCCTGGGGGAGACAACAAAAGTGTTGTTGTGTCCCCATTATTGAGAAAGCTGTCAAATACCTTGTGAAGGTGGGGATGCCGCGGGCTGGATAATCAGGCAAGGAGGCCGGATATAGTGGGCTATGCCGGTATTTATTAAACAGAAATGTCAAGAAACAGGAGGGTCTACAAAAAACAAAGAGGTCCAAGGAGAATCCGGGTCCTTCTTTGGGGCTTGGGTCCGGTTCCTTTCTTGGGGTCTTGTGCTGGGTCAGGCGTCGGGGATGAACCTCGGAGAGCAAACAAGAGAACAAGGTACCGTTAGTCCAGGTGGGGACTTCGTGAGTCTGCATTCGGGCAGTGCGGAAAGGAGAGAGAACCGCGAGGAAAGGAGGTATTGGGAAAAAGGGGGGGGGGGGAGACAAAGGAGAGGAATACAGTGAAAGAGTGTCAGATGCGTACGTGAGGGGGAGAAGGGCTTTTTACAGTGAGGGTGCTTTACATACAGCTATACAGTGCAGTCGCTACAGGGTTCGTGCCTAAGAGAGAGAGATATATATACACGTTGGATACAATGAGGTTTACGGGTACTCACATGGTCTGCCGCAACTCTCCAGTGAGTCGCGGCGCTCTTCAGCCACCTCCAAAGGACTCCACCAATCTTCCGACCACACGTCTTCTTCGGGGTTCGCCTCTTCTCCGTCTTCTGCGCCAGTCCGAGTGTCCTGCCACGATGCTCCGACGGCGTTCTGGGCGTTGTGTTCGGTTTTCACTGGTTCTGCCGCTGCCTCAGGGGTGGGACTTCCGGGGTCGGAACGGAGTGCTTCCTGTCGACGGCGGCCGCTGGTTGGTTCCTGTAATACAGAGAGGGGCGGGGGACTCCTAGTCATGGTTACCGCTCCAGAAATGTTGCGAGTCACAGGAGAATGGCCGAAAGGGCTTGTGTCCGGCACCCCAGATATCGGTAAGGGTCTAGGGGGGTCCAGTCCTGGCGGGGGAGATAGCGGTACCGGATCACATCCCCTTCCCCTGGCTGTCCTTCCTGTACGGGTTGAGGAGGAGGGGTATCGGGATAAGAAATCAGCATTGCCCTGCTCTGTTCCCTTCCGGTGTCGAGTATTGAAGTGGAAGGGCTGGAGAGACAGGAACCAGCGGAGGACCCGGTCGTTATGTCCTTTATTCCGGGCCATCCACTCCAAGGGGGCGTGGTCTGTTTAGATGGTAAAGTCTCGACCCTCCAGGTAGTACCTTAGGCTCTCGATGGCCCATTTGATTGCGAGTGCTTCTTTCTCCACTACAGCATAGTTTCTTTCTCTGGGGAACAGTTTCCTGCTGAGGTATAGGATATGCCTTTCATTCCCTAAGTCGTCCTTTTGGGATAGGACCGCCCCCAATCCCTGGTCAGAGGCATCAGTCTGCAGAATGAAGGGCAGGGAATAGTCAGGGCTTACCAGGACAGGGCTGGATGTTAGTGCTCCCTTCAGGTCGGAAAAAGCCTGCCATAAGAGGGGTGTGGGTTCTTTCAGGGCAAGTTCGGTGTGGGTGGATTTCCGCAGGAGATCCGTAAGAGGAGCTGCTCTCTGAGAAAAGTTGGGAACGAATCTCCGATAATAGCCCAGGAGGCCAAGAAAAGCTCGGAGGTCCTTTTTCGTTTGTGGAAAGGGAAGGGTCTGGATAGCTTCGGTTTTGGTTTTCTGGGGTCTGATCAGGCCTTCACCCAAAAGGAAACCTAAGTACTGGACGGTTTGTGCAGCAAGGGTGGTTTTGGCGGGGTTAATGGAAAGACCAAAAGAGCCTAGGGAGGAAACAACATCGTTTAGATGCACTAGATGTTGCTCCCAGCTCTCGCTGTAGATGACAATGTCGTCCAGATAGGCCCCAGCATACAGAGAGTGTGGACGTAGGACCTGGTTCATGGCTCGCTGGAAGGTAGCGGGGGCACCGTGAAGCCCAAAAGGCATGACGATGAACTGAAATAACCCCTCAGAGGTAGAGAAGGTGGTTTTCTTTTTATCTAGTTCTCTGAGGGGTATCTGCCAGTAGCCCTTGCAGAGGTCGAGGGTGGATATGTATTTGGCCTTCCCTAGTCTTTCGACCATTTCATCAACCCTCGGGAAGGGATATGTGTCGAATTTGGATACCTTGTTGACCTCTCGAAAATCTATGCAAAACCTGACAGACCCGTCAGGTTTCGGCACAAGGACAATAGGGGAATTCCAATCGCTTACTGAAGGCTCTTTGATCCCCACTTTTAGCTTGTCCTCGATCTCCCTTCGTATGACTGCTCTGCGAGCCTCAGGGACTCGATAGGGTCGCAATCGCACTACCTTCCCTGGTTCTGTTTCTATGGCATGTTCGGTGACGGTGGTCCGTCCCGGATAGGAGGAGAAGACCTCCTTCACGGTTGACAGGGCTTCTTGGAGTTCCCGGGTTTGTACCGTGGTCAAAGCGGGATCTAGGCAGGGGTCAAAAGGGAAGGAAGACGGCAGCCTGGACCCGGTTAGGACAGGACGGGGTCCTTCCCACTTTTTCAGGAGGTTCACGTGGTATATTTGGGACGTGCCCCTAGTGGGGTCTAGTTCAACCTCATAGGTAACCGGGGTTACCTGTCGCCGGATGGCATAGGGCCCTTGCCACTGTCCCAGGAGTTTTTGGTCGGATGAGGGCATCATCAGGAGGACTAGGTCTCCGATGGCGAAGACACAGGCTCGCGTGCCCTTATCATACTGTCTCTTCTGTGCATTTTGTGCTCTTTCTAAGTTCTGTTTGACTATTTCACGAATCTCCGCTAGATGGGTCTTCAGGTTGTCCACGTACTCGGGTAAAGGATGTGTGCGATCAGGTTCAGCTTTCCAGGTGTGCGATCAGGTTCAGCTTCCCAGGCTTCTTAAACCATGTCCAATAGCGTACGAGGGGGCTGCCCATACAACAACTCATAAGGGGAGTAGCCTGTACTGCTCTGAGTCTTACACCGTATGGCGAAGAGGGCCAGCGGTAATATTTCTTCTCACCGGTTGGCTTCTAACCCTAACAGTTTTTTCAAGGTCTGTTTTAGTGTGGCGTTGTAGCGCTCGACCAATCCGTCGGTCTGCGGATTGTACGCAGACGTCCGGATTTGTTTTATGCCTAGTCGGGCACAGACCTGTTTCATAAGTGACGAGACAAACGGCGTGCCCTGGTCAGTGAGGATCTCTCGGGGAAACCCTACCTGGGAAAACAGTGCTATAAGGGCTTTGGCAATGTTCTGTGCTGTGGGTTGGCGTAAGGGAATGGCTTCAGGGAAGCGTGTGGCATAATCTACGATGAATAACGCATAGCGACACCCGCTTCTTGAGTGTAGGAGGGGTCCTATGATGTCCATCCCTATCCTACTAAACGGAATATCAATGAGGGGGAGAGGTTGCAGTGGTACCCTAGGTGGCCGATAACGACTGTGTTTTTGGCAGACCGCACATTCGCCGCAGTACGTTTTAATGCACTGGTGGACGCCGGGCCAGTAGAACTTTTCAAGGACCGCCTGGCTGGTTTTCTCATCCCCGAAATGACCCCCTAACAGGTGGCTGTGGGCTAAGAAGAGGACTTTGTCTTGGAAGGGACCTGGGATCAGTAATTGTGGGTTCTGGTGTGCCCCTCCCTTTCGGTATAACAACCCCCTTTTCTTGAAAAAGTAGGGACCTACTTGCGTGGGGTCCTCATTGTCTAGGGCCCTTCCCCAAGCTTCTTGTAGGAGCGGGTCCTCTTGTTGCGCTGCTCTGAACTCCTGGTCGGTTTGCCAGGGATGTTCTTCAACATTCGTAGGATAGGCATTCTTCTCCTTTCTTTTCTGGCTTTTGGTTTTGCGCGGTTTGGGTTCCTTATCCGTGGAAGACAGACCCTGGGAACAGGGGGCCTCTTTCCACCACTGGGCTAGGGAGTCCGTAGTGTCCTGAAGGAGCTTAGGGAGTCTGGAGTAATCTCTCCCCAAGATGGCTTGTTCGGGTAATGCCGGCACAAGACCGACCGTGAGGTTGGTTCCTGGATCTCCGGGGTGCTGTACCCATATCTGGGTGGTGGGGTACTGTTTGGTGTCCCCGTGGACGCACTGGATGGCTACCATTCCTGTTGGGGGGCCCGCAAGGAGGGCCAGGTCTTGGGGACGGAGGACACTTTGGCGGCAGCCAGTATCAGCAAGGACAAGGACCTCCTGTCTGTCGATAGACACAGGACAATGAAACGGAGGGGGTGTAGCCCCCGGAGTGTGGCAGACATAGTTCCGTACCAGGCCTATTTCCATCGGTACTTCTTTCTGGGAGCATACGTGGGCTATATGCCCAAAGTTACCACAATTGTAACACTGAGGTCCGGGGTTGGGAGGACGGTACAGGATTGGTGAGGGCAAGAGGGGGGTAGGTTCTGGTCTCCGGGGTAACACAGGGCGGGGAGGTCGGGTGGCTGTTGCGTGGTGAGGCCTATGGATGGGTTCCTCCTTACTGCGTTGAAGTTCTTGGGCACGGCCATAGGCACAGGCCATTAGTCTCCAGGGTGAGCCGGGAATGTTGCCGTACCCATCTCTGTGTTGCTGGGTGTAGGGAGTTCAAAAACTGTTCAAGATAGATTTTCCCGAGGATGTCTTCTTTTGTGGAGGTCTCCAGTCTGAGCCACCTATTGGTGAGATCCTTGATCCGGAAGGAGAGGGCCCGAGGGTTTTCTTGGGGCCCTTCTTTGGCCTGTCTTAGCTTTATTCGGTATGTATCGTCGTCCACTCTGAGACGCTGCAAGATACACAGCTTTATCTCCGCATAGGGGTTATTGCCCTGGATGTTGGCCTGTTGGTAGGCAGCCTGCAAGTCCCCGGTCAGAAGGGGACCCAAATATTGGCCCCATCGCTCCACGGGCCAGTTGGCGGCCTGTGCCAACCTCTCAAAATTGGTGAAGAAATTGTCCGGGTCTTCCCCCGGGACATACTTCTGTAGAACCACGGATGGGAGGGAGGTCATCGGTCTAGGTTGTCCCAGGGCGTCGGTCAACTTGCCCATAGGTTGTTCATGCACGGTCCTTTGGCCTTTAAAGACATCATGCAATTGACCCCTATCATCCTCCGCGGTTTTCAGGAATTGTTCCATTAGTTTCCCCAGTTGCTCCTGGGACTCGGCCATTCTTTTCATGACGGCCTCCATGCTTCCAGCTAATCCCACTTCTGACATCACCTGTGAAGGTGGGGATGCCGCGGGCTGGATAATCAGGCAAGGAGGCCGGAATAGTGGGCTATGCCTGTATTTATTAAACAGAAATGTCAAGAAACAGGAGGGTCAACAAAAAACAAAGAGGTCCAAGGAGAATCCGGGTCCTTCTTCGGGGCTTGGGTCCGGTTCCTTTCTTGGGGTCTTGTGCTGGGTCGGGCGTCGGGGATGAACCTCGGAGGGAAAACAAGAGAACAAGGTACCGTTAGTCCAGGTGGGGACTTCGTGAGTCTGCATTCACCGACACCCGGGCAGTGCGGAAAGGAGAGAGAACCGTGAGGAAAGGAGGTATTGGGAAAAGGGGGGGGAAGGAGACGAAGGAGAGGAATACAGTGAAAGAGTGTCAGATGCATACATGAGGGGGAGAAGGGCTTTTTACAGTGAGGGTGCTTTACATACAGCTATACAGTGCAGTCGCTACAGGATTCGTGCCTAAGATAGAGAGATATATATACACGTTGGATACAATGAGGTTTACGGGTACTCCGACGGTCTGCCGCAACTCTCCAGTGAGTCGCGGGCGCTCTTCAGCCACCTCCAAAGGACTCCACCAATCTTCCGACCACACGTCTTCTTCGGGGTTCGCCTCTTCTTCGTCTTCTGCGCCAGTCCGAGTGTCCTGCCACGATGCTCCGATGGCGTTCTGGGCATTGTGTTCGGTTTTCACTGGTTCCGCCGCTGCCTCAGGGGTGGGACTTCCGGGGTCGGAACGGAGTGCTTCCTGACGACGGCGGCCGCTGGTTGGTTCCTGTAATACAAAGAGGGGCGGGGGACTCCTAGTCATGGTTACCGCTCCGGAAATGTTGCGAGTCACAGGAGAACGGCCGAAAGGGCTTGTGTCCGGCACCCCAGATATCGGTAAGGGTCTAGGGGGGTCCAGTCCTGGCGGGGGAGATAGCGGGACTGGATCACATACCTGCTTTCAGGTGCAATGTTTTGACAGAAGAAACCGTTTGAAATATCTAATGTTGTTTTATATTTTTTGCACACAATGTTATTCATCGGTGCTGCACTGTGTGCATTTTGTACTGCAAAGGTTTTACAGCAGTAATTTAAATGTCAGTAGTCCAAAACTAGACAATATGTATCATCTGGTTTGGAGACTGGAAACAAAGGATTGTTAATGGTCGAGGTGCATGTTTCAATCACCCCTTGGAATTCAAGTTGATCTAGGATCTCCCTGACTTGTTTCTTTGATTCTTGTTAAACCAGAAACTGCTTCTGAGCAGTTGGTTGTTTTTTTAACTGGATTTTGTGGTGAGGAGAATCCTCATGCCATCCCACATCATTTTTATATGATGCTGGAGCCTGGGCCACAGACCCTTTTCTGACATAGGTGTATTTTTTATGAATAGGAATATGATTTGAGAAGTCTGGCATCATGATTTCTTCGACATGTGGGCACTCCCTGACAAATTCAGGTGGCCAGTCTTTTTCAGTGAGAAGGATGTCATAACCCTTAGATAGTTTTTCCCAAAAGAGTGCTTTTATTTTCCTAGTTATATTCCCCTCTATTCGGAGTGTTACTTCATATAACTTATGTGGTACACTAACCCTGGTATCTGCAGTTTCAACCTGAATGCATTCATTCAGGTCCACTGTCTCCAGATGATCCTTCAGGATCTTGCGAGCTATGGTAACCTCTGCTGCGCTGTCCAGCATTGTCTAGGCCCACTCCCCGTTCTTGAGTTGTGTCCTCAAGATCCTTGGCATGTCTGATTTTAAGACTTGCCACCTTCTTTTTGGTGAATTGAGTTTTCTTATTTTTTGGAATGTGTTGATCATCTTTGGACTTCACGCATTCTTCCTTGTGTTCTAATCGTCCTCTTCTTTTGGATTTCTGCGAGGAAGTCTGAAAGGTACGAGTGGAACATATATCGGTATCTTGATATCTATCAGGTTTTCTCAAATTATCCCTGTTTCTGAGGTTATACCTCTTTTCAGAGGCCTCCTTTTGAGCAGACCTACCTCTGGATTGGGAACGCTTCTCTTTAGGAAGTGTCTGTCTAGTATTTTCCCACTTCTTTTTAGGAGTGGTGAGATTGTTTTTAATAAAAAACTTTTCAGGATTTTCTGTTAGTTTGGGCTTTACTGGTTTCCCCCCCAAACTATCCCTACCTAGTTCTATTATTCTGGCAAGTTCATACGGTTGCTCAGTTACATCAAGTTCTTTTAGGTTTTGGCGGATTGCCACGGATGCTGCTTCACCTTTAATGTTAGCTAATAATATAGCTGAGACCTGTTTGAAATCTTTCAGTAATTTCATACCAAGATTCAAGCCAGGTTCTGGTCTGTATTCATTTTGAATCTGTTTCAGGAAGTCTGGTATTACCGCCATAGACGAAACACCATGTGTTTTTGTGTAGATTGAAGCAAAGGCTGTACCCCAAGTGTCATAGTCCTCCATGTGTGGTGCTATCCCCATTGGTAAACAGATTGTTAGAATCCTGTGTTTCTCATGAGGTGTACTATCGGGAAATACTGCCTCTATCTGAGTCATTTTTTGAGCTAACCAGAATGGAATTTGTTCCCTTTTTGCGGGCAATTTACCAATGACTGATTGTATAGTCTGTGGTGTAATTTTGTTTGTGTTCCCCTGATGAGGGGTGTGCTGTGGAATTCTTATAGCAGGTTAGACTGTTAGAGTCCGCATGACATATTGTACCAATTGTCTATGTATTTCTATTAATTGTTTTAGCTGAGCTAACAGTTCTTGACCTGTCATTTGTTCAATGTCAGGATGTGGTGTATAGCTGGCTAGTACCGACCATGTTGCTCCTGGTCTACCTAATGGACCGAGCCTGGTAATGTGATTTTGATGTTGTTGGGCGCCTTTAAACCAGAGCTGATGCTCTTGGTAAGTTAGTAGAATTTCAACGTCCTCAAAAGGAGCGTATTCGGCTGGAGGTTCCGCTATCCTGTAGAAGTGGAACACATGTGTTGTTGGATTTGCTTGCGGGAAGAGAATCCATGAATAGAATACCTCTGCCTGCCGATATTCGTGTGCCTCTATGATGTAAATTACCCTAGCACCTCTCGGTGAGAGGCCATTTTCTATAAGCTTTATAGCTATAGTTTTCCTTACATTTTCCGGGAGGATTATAGCATTCACGTCGTCTTCCTTAAACCCTGTGGTGTCAAAACCTGGTCGAGCAGTTCCAGCTCCACCGGCTTCGGTGATGTCGTTATTCGACATTGTTTAATGAAAGTTTGCAGAGCAAGTTTCAAGGAAACAAAGATTAGGTGCACAATATTTTGGAACGCTGTATCCTTTAACGTTGAATTAACCAAAAACTAATACACAGGATTTTTCGTCCTACTCAGTTATGGTGGATTTTTTATCCTTTAACCCACTCCAGACGTCTATTGGAGCATTTTATGGGATAAAGGGGTCTCTGTGAAAAGCACGACTAAGTTATTCTAGTATCTAGCGGTAAATTAGTGCCTTACCAAACGTTGGGCGCCATGTAGTGTAGTTCCTATATTCCCAATAGGCTCTGCGCATTGGAATTATATATACTATAGATCTGACGTAGGACTTATGTCTACTAGGTCGCTATCAAATATATTACACGTAATTGTGAGTGCCAGCTAGCTCAGAGGTCACTAGAACCTTTCTCGAGTTCACAAGAAGGGATTTAGTTTCTGACAACTGCATAAACATGACAACTTTGTTTCCCCAAGATAAAACTGATCTTCAGAGTCGGGAAAACAATAGATAGATATTTCACTCAGTCAATCGTGCATGCTTCGTTTCACCAGAGGTGCAGAGAAATAGAGAGACGGGCGTTTTCAATAAAAGGATTCATTGAACAGTCTTCTTTCTCAAGCATAAGAAATGAACTGCTACAATCGTAAAACTGTTTGCAAAATATAATGCATACAGTAAAAAGAGTAGAATAAAATAATACTGTAAGAGCATTGTATGGTTCCTAAACCTTAGATAAATACATACATAAATAACAAAGGCTAAAAAGTACTCAACTGGTGCTTCTAAAATACGCCTACCGCGATGTACCTAACCTAAGCTTAGTACGAGGGAAGAAGTAAGTGAGGTGTAGTATAAATGTAGTATCCTTTGCCAAGAATCTGTCCAAGATTTCTCTTAAGGTCTAATCAGCTCCGTACCTTGATTTGGAATTAAGAAGGTCAGGCTCAGGACTCGATTTCCCAACAACCCGCAAGGGTAGCTTGGAAACACTGGAGCTGGATTTCTCGGCAGGAGAAAAGACAGCGTCTCTCTCAGTGCGTCTGCTGGAGGGTCGGCTTCCTTCGGCACTTGCAGTAGCAGGGCATGTCAGGCAAGTAGATAGTTGAACTGCTCCAAACTACTGTGTGTTTGCTATGGCAAGTGTGGTACCAAGTTTGACGTAGAGGTGGACATAATAACGTCATCAAAGAGTCCCCGTTCTTTAAAAACTCCATGAGTTCTTGGACAAGTCAGTTTTCGAGCAAGGGGAAGTCCCTAGCTGTTGAAGCCGAGTTTTCCAAGAAATCGTTGTAGATTTTCGGAACTAGTGGAAGTGGCCCTGCCGTATTTAGACTGCATGAGCTATGTCTAAATATAGTTATGATTTATATGCCTATATAAGGATATAGTGATTTAAACCTATATAAGGGCATGTATCAGGAAAATTACAATAGGGTCCTAAAATGTTACACAACAATACTTCTTTTTCCCCACTCCAACATTTGTATGTGTATGGTAATTCCCAGATTGACTTTATCTATTCCTTACCCAACCTTTCATACACAGCAACTGGTATATGTTTCAAGAAGTATTGACAATTGAAAATTGTGACAGGCAGAGTGATTATCCAGTGTATTATCCATTCTGTTGCAGGTTTTTTCAAAAACTGTTAATGGTAATCTTGACAGTTTTTCAATGCTCAGCACCGTATAGTCTGCTCTTCTTTGTGCCAGAGTGATTTGTTTATCTGGAAGGTTAAATACGGAAAACAATGATGTGGTGTTGATTAGAGGCCATGGCACATATCCAGAACGAAGATTTTGCAACGTCTTGCCTAAAAGCATTACGGAACGTAATTGACACTGTCCATGCTGTAGCATGAGCAAGTCCTGTTCCATTATGTCAATGGTAGAGGATACTATGCTGTCCAAAGAATAAATTCTGGATGACAGGGTTGTTAACCCATTGTTCACTACATAGAGTGCTTTCTCTAAATTAATACAATCAATTTCTCATATTCTTTCTGCAGTCTCTGCCTGTGTCGCTTTCCAAGCTTTATTATAAATGGTATATACCTGCGTATATGAAATGTTTATGACGTCGTTTCGTAGGACCTAGTAAGAAGTCCCTTAAATCAACACCATCATTAAGTAAAGATAGGTGTTGTTTAACCTCTGTCAGTGTAGATTTTTGTAGCCACTCAAGGCATAGTTTTCCTACACTGTATGTTGTTATTATCCCTGGATGCTGTCTCTGGACATATCTTGGATCTGGCCTAGTTACTGTAAATCCTTGTGTCTTGTTCAGGAGTCTATCTTTACAGTTATTCGTGTCTGTGGGCCAGATTAACCATTTTTTCCAATCAGGATCAGTTCTGTTTGTAAGTAAAATAGTTTTTATGGCGACCCCTCCCTCTGAAGTGTTTTTACTATCAGGTGTATGTGTAGGTATGGACGGTTTGTTAAAATCTTTTTTCTTGGCCAGGCCAAGGCAGGATGTCTGTTGTACAGTATCATTCAAACACATTATTTGTTCAGGGATAATGCAGGCTCGAAATAAAGCTTCTATTCCCTGCACCTGCCAGTCTCTTGAGCCCCAGACAGTTGTTGTTTCTATATTGTCACTCCAAAAGTCGAAGCCTAATGAGGACAGCTGGGCATATAAGGCTGCTCAATACATTTGCTTTGTATTGGTTAACATACTTTTCATTCCTGTCTTATTACCATTTCTAAAGTAAAATGTCTCCGGATTTGAGACATTAAAACCTGAGAAGTATGCAAACTTATCATAGAATGTTTTTGAGCTACCCTTTGGTGGCATTGGACAATGTTCCCAATTGATTGAAAGTATAAACATTTCTAGGGTTTGCAGATTTGCGCAAGTAATGATGGCCATAATGATTATAACAATACATTTGTGCATAATCTGATCAAGCTTCTAAGTATTCAAGTTTTGTAAATTTTGCAGACATCTCTAAATCTGACATCATATTATTAACAGTCTCAAAGTCTCAATCATCAGAAAACGTGCTGGGTGAAACAAAGTCACTCAAGGAAATCTTAAATTGATGTTCAACAGCTCTGCAGGGCCATAGATGTCATAATCAGTTCTGTCCCATGCTTTACCCCCAGGTATAGGAATGGCTGTGATGTTCACTGATCTCAAGTCTCTTGGTTCACAATGAGATGATTTGTGCGGCTTCAGGAGCAAGTTGATGTTCTTACTTGCTGTGTCCATTTTACTGTATCTTCCATTTATCAGCATTCCCAAAGATAATACCATGATTAGCCAAAGTAGAAGAAAAGTAACGCCTAGCATAATCCAAAATTCACCCCATGGTGAACCCATATACGTTTTTTCAAGTTGCTGAAAAAGTTCTGTTACATGATTTTTAAAAGTTTTATTTGCTGGCGTAGTTTCAGGCTCACTGGGATCCTCAGAAAACGTATCAAAGTTAATGAAATAGCCAGAGGCAGTTATGTCAATTGTTGGAATTGCATCAGGATTTTTTGAAATCACTGGAGCTACCGGATCCTTTATCATGTTATTATATTCAGATGCTACATCATTGTAGATAGGAGTCTCTTGACGAACTGTTATTTGGATCTCAAGAGGCACATGTTCCATTGCATTATTACTTAGTCCTTTGTTCTGTGCTGCAGAGTCTTCAAATGTTATCAGTCTCTCAGTCTGAACCTCTTGGATAGTAGACATATTTGGTCTTCTGCAACATCTTTGTAGCCCACTGGGCCTACTACTTATTATCGGCCACATGATGTGGCTTGACCAGGTCGATAGATATAAACCTGTTTTCTTTTCTTCCAGCAGGGGGCGGCAGTAACACTGTTCTTGATCCATGGATTGCTATCAGAGGTACTGGTCTTCTGTAAGAAGGCCCAAATTAATTCTTATCCGCAATCTTTTCTCTGACTAGATCCCCAATCTTTGGAATCCAGACAGGCCTTGCTGGGACAGGTGGTTCTCTTTCAGTGGTCGTTGGCTTCTGTATTGTGTTGCTTTGACTTCTCCTTTTCTCATTTAAGTCCTGCAAAACAGCCAAACTGTCTTTGATATTGAAGGGTTTTTGTTCCATCACCGAAGTGTGACGATCGAGGTCCTGGACAAGCATTCAAGTACCAAAAAGGATTTCATATGGAGTGATTCCACCCAGAGAATTTCTTGGCAGATTATTTAGACTACGTTAGACACTTATTAGATGTTTGACCCACCCGTCACCCAAGCCTAATACCCTAGCTGTTATAGATTGCTTTATGTCCCGGTATTTTCTTTCCACTACAGAATTTCCCTCAGGATGGAATAGACTTGAATGCCGCAATGCAACGCCCAGATTGGCCATGGCCTCCTTGTAAGTTTTGGAGCTAAATGCAGGACCCTGGTCAGAATATAGCGTGCCAACTGTGTATGTGCCGATAAAGACTTGCAAATCTTTTATAACAGTTTGGGCGTCAGCCGAGCGCTGAGGCCACATCCAAATTAATCTTGAGCAGGAATCCACTGCGACCATGATATATTTATAGTTACCATACCTCTGTAAGGGACCACAGTGGTCCAGGTAAACACATGCTAATGGTTTATCTAAAATCAAATGGGGCGTCTGCGCCGGGCGTTTCACTGTCGAAACTTTCATTTTCTGGCGGATTTCACATTCCAAAACATAGTTTCTGGTCTGTTTCCTCATGCGCGGCCACCAGTATCTTTGTTTTAATAATGACACTGTGGCGGAAACACCTGTGTGTGCAGAGGCGAGCTCTTCATGTGCTGTTAAAATTAGTCCTAATCTATATTCCATGTTTGGAATTACTTTATCCCCACTCAAGGTTTTTGAGCAAAAGTAACATTATTTACATCAGTTCTATATGAGTACTTGAGTGGAAAGCCTTTTGGTAATGTTTTACCGCTGTCTTTATTGGAAGCGGTGAAAGCCTGCATTATTTCGCTGTCTATTTTTGTTTTTGAATGAGTGATTGCAGCTACGGAAATCGTTTGCACAGCTGCCTTCGCGGCTTCATCAGCCAATGAATTCCCTGCAACGAGAACGCCATCACGCTGATAACTCAGTGAATGGATCACATGAGTCTTTTGTAGTTCTTTCTGTAATTGAACTACTTGTTCCCAAAGTAACTTATGCTTGATTGTGCCACCTTTTGCATCTTTGAAACCGTTTTGAACCCAGTTCTGCAAGTATTAATTGTAAGGTTGAACGCAGTAACACGAATCACACACTATGAGTGTGGGGAATTTGCGATCGGTATTTTCAAGTGCCATCTTGAAAAGCTGTAGTTCAGCTCGCTGAGCTGTACAGTCTCCGAGAGATTGTGTTTTTGTGACCATAGGTCGGAATTTACCATTGCCCCAGCGACCTTTAACAATCGCACACGCAGCACTATATGCTTGTTTACCCCAAATTGCGGGCTGTGCTGATCCGTCTGTATAAATTATACATTATTACTATTCTTGAGGAAGAATCTCAGTGGGCAGAGGACATTCTTGTTCGTATTGTAGAAATTCTTGTGTTTTCAAGTACGGGTCAAAAATGTATTCAACATCTGTTGCAGCAAGAGAGTTAACCCATTGTATCCATCTTGGATGTAAAGCCTTAGCATTCGGAATGCTTGCTTTTGTCACTGCCTCTAAAGCAGGTACAGGAGTAACAACCATTATGCGTTTACCCTATGAGAGAGCTCTCTCCTTTGCTACTGCAGTTTGAACCGCTGTCAGAATTTTTTCTGTTGAAGTGAATTTCATTTAGCTTGTGTGTACAAGTGTGATTTGTAAGCAATTGGTACCTTTTCACCTTCATTAAAGGTTAAGTACATAAGTCCCCATCTTCCTGGGATTATTCTGATTACAAGGTTGCGTACGTTTACGCATGTCTGTAAATGTGATGTTGCTAACATGTCTGTTTGCACTGAACACAAAATTTCTGTGTGTTTTTGAGTCCAATTAGTAGTTTTGAAATCAGGTTTCATCAATTCGTAGAGAGTTTTTGGAGGTTGGAGCAGTGCACACTTTTCTAAAAAGTTGACTGCCAGGCTTTTGCCTTCACTTGATAACTCGTATCCCAAGAATAGGACGTTGAGGTGGGCAATTCTTGATTTTTTAAAGTTGAATTTGTTCCCTTCAGAGTCGAATCCAAGTATAATTGTATTCACTCTGTTCAAGTGCCTGTCCAAGTCATCGTCTGTTAGATAGATGTCATCGACATAAGATAATGCCTCATCATCGTACGTTTGTAGTAACTCTGTTACTCTGGCTGAAAATAACCCGTGAACTATTCTTGAATCCCTGGGGGAGACGACAGAAGTGACGCTGTGTCCCCATAATTGAGAAAGCGGTCAAGTTCCTGCTTTCAGGTGCAATGTTTTGACAGAAGAAACCGTTAGAAATATCTAATGTGGTTTTATATTTTGTACACACTATGTTATTCATTAGTGCTGCACTGTATGCATTTTGTATTGCAAAGGTTTTGCAATAAGAGTTTAAATGTCTGTAGTCCAAAACTGGATGATATGTATTGTCTGGTTTGGAGACAGGAAACAAAGGTTGTTCATTGACGAGGTGCATGTTTCAATCACCCCTTGGTATTCAATGTGATCTAAGATCTCCTTGGCCTGTTTTTTAGCTTCTTGCTTAACTGGATACTGCCTCTGTGCAGTTGGTTGAGTCTTTAACTAGATTTTGTGGTGAGGGGAATCCTCATCCCATCCCACATGATTTTTATATAATGCTGGTGCCTGGGCTACAGCCCATTTTCTGGCATATGTGTATTTTGAATGAATCTTAATGTGATTAGAGAAAGCTGGCATAATGAGGTCTTCGCCATGTGAGCACTCCATGATAAATTTTTGTAGCCAGTCTTTTTCAGCTGGAAGAATGTCATAACCCTTAGAGAGCTTCTCCCAAAAGAGTGCTCTTATTTTCCTAGGTATGTCCCCCTCCATCCGGAGCGTTACTTCATATAACTTATGGGGCACACTAACCGTGGTATCAGCTATTTCAACTTGAATGTACTTATTCAAGTCCACTGTCTCCAGATAATCCTTCAAGAACTTGCGTACTATGGTGACTGCTGCGCTGTCCAGCATTGTCTGGGCCCACTCCCTGTTCTTGAGTTGTGTCCTCAAGATCCTCGGCATGTCTGATTTTTAGACCTGCTTCCTTCTTTTTGGTGAAATGGGTTTTCTTATTTTTTGGAACGTGTTGATCATCTTTGTCCTTCACATGTTCTTTCTTATGTTCTGACCGTCCTCCTCTTTCCGATTTCTGTGAGGAAGTCTGAAAGGTACAAGAGGAATCAGTATCTTGATATATATCAGGTTTTCTCAAATTATCCCTGTTCCTGAGGTTATACCTCTTTTCAGAGGGCTCCTTTTGAGTAGACCTTCCTCTGGACTGAGAACACTTCTCATTAGAAGTTTGTTTAGTATTTTCCCACTTCTTTTTAGTAGTAGTGAGAGTGTTTTTAATAAAGACCTTTTCAGGACCATGTGTTTTTGTGTAAATTGCAGCAAAGACTGTACCCCAAGTGTCGCAGTCCTTCAGGTGTGGTGCAATCCCTATAGGTAAACAGATTGTTAAAATTCTGTGTTTCTCATGAGATGTACTGTCAGGAAATACTGACTCGATTTGAGTAATTTTTTGAGCTGTCCAGAATGGAATTTGTTCCGTTTTTGCAGGCAATTTACCAATGACCGATTGTATAGTCTGTGGTGTTATTTTATTTATGTTACCCTGGGGTGGGGTTTGTTGTGGAATCCTTATAGAAGGTTGGACTGTTAGTGTCCGCATGACATATTGAACAAATTGTCTATGTATTTTAATTAGTTGTTTTAGTTGAACTAATAGTTCCGCATCTGACATTTCTTCAATGTCAGGGTGTGGTGTATAGCTGGCTAGTACCGACCATTTTGCTCCTGGTCTACCTAGTGGACCGAGCCTGGTAATGTGATTTTGATGTTGTAGGGCACCTTTAAACCAGAGCTGGTGCTCTTGGTATGTTAGTGGAATTTCAATGTCCTCGAAAGGAATTTATTCCGTTGGATTATCCTCTACTTTGTAGAAGTGAAACACATGCGATACTGCATTTGCTTCAGGGAAGATTATCCATGAATAGAATACCACTGTCTGCCGATATTCGTGTGCCTCTATGACAAAAGTTACCCTACCACCTCTTGATGATAGGCCATTTGTTATAAGCTTTATAGTGATGGTTTTCCTTATGTTTTCCTGGATGATTATCGCATCCGGGTCCGTTTCTTGGAAACCTGTAACGTCTAAACCCGGTTGGTTTGCAGTTGCTGCAGCTCCACCGGTTGCGTTATTGTCGCCGTTATTCAACATTGTTTAATGAAAGTTGCAGAGCTTCAAGGAAACAAAGATAAGGTGGAACACTGTATCCTTCAACGTTGAATCAAACCAAAAACTAATACATAGGATTTTCGTCCTACTCAGTAATGGCGGATATTTTATCCTTTTACCTACTCCAGACGTCTATTGGAGTCTTTTTTGGGAAAAAGGGATCTCAGTGAAAAGTACAACTGAGTTACTCTAGTACCTAGCGTTAAATTAGTTCCTTACCAAACGTTGGGCGCCATGTAGTGTTGTTCCTATATTCCCAATAGGCTCTGCTCATTGGAATAACATATCCTATAGATTTGACGTAGGACTTATGTCTACTAGGTCTCTATCGAATATATTAGACTTAATTGTGAGTGCCAGCTAGCTTAGAGGTCACTAGAAACGTTCTCGAATAAACAAGAAGGGATTTAGTTTCTGACAACCGCATAAACATGACAACTTTGTTTCCCCAAGAATAAAACTGATCTTCGGAGCCGTGGAAGCAATAGATAAATATTTTACTTAGTCAATCGTCCATGCTTTGTTTCATTAGAGGTGCAGAGAAATAGCAAGACGGGTGTTTTCAATAAAAGGGTTTTTATTGAACAGCCTTCTTTCTCAAGCAAGTAAAGTGAACTGGTACAATCGTAATACTGGTTGCAAAGTATAATGCGTACAGTAAGAAGAGTATTATAAAATAATACTGTAAAAGTATTGTATAGTTTCTAGACCATAGATGAATACATACATAAATAACAAAGGACAAAAGTACTCAACTGGTGCTTCTAAAATACGCCTACCCCAATGTACCTAACCTAAATCTAGTACGAGGGAAGAAGTAAGTGAGGTGTAGCATAGGTTTAGTTTATCTTTGCCTAGAATCTAACCAAGATTTCTCATTGGGTCTAATCAGCTCTGTACCTTTGTTTTAGAATGAAGCAGGTCTAGTATCTCGGTCTCGGGACTCGATTTCCCAACACCCGCGAGGGGAGCTTGGAAACACTGGAGCTGGATTCTCAGTGAGAGAAATGTAAATGTAAATGTCGGAATTTGTAAAGGGCACAGCTACATCCACCGGAGGTGTCCCGGCGCTGTCCGTATACCGCTTAGGAACCCTTCCTGGCTTTCCTGGGAAATGTCCACTCCTGGGCACCCCCCAGGTGCAGCCAGGCATCCCAGCGCTTTTGGGGCCGTTGTGGAGACTAAGCAAGCTATTGCCCAGAGTTGCAGCGTAGGACCCATGATCAGAACAGGCACTGAGGCGAGAATATCCAGTCAGGGGAATTAATGAGCCGGAGACCCACCGAGGCGGGAATCGAACCCGGTCCCTGGCCCGAGCTCTGCATCAAGGTCTGCCTGCTCTAACCATTGAGCCACACTTCTCCACATAAGAAAGGACAGCTTCTCTGTCAATGCTTCAGCTGGAGGGTCGGCTTCCTTCCGCACTTGCTGTAGCGAGCAGTATCGGGCAAGAAGATAGTCGAGCTGCTCCGAACCACCGTGTCCTTGCGAGGGCAAGTGTAGGCATATTTATACCTTGAAGGTGTCTAGATTGATGTAAAATCAGCCATAATAACGTCATCAAAGAATTCCAAGGGAATGGTAGTTATTTGAAAACTCCATGATTTCCAGGTCAAATCAATATTCAAGCAAGGGGATGTCCCTGACTGCTGAAGCCGAGTTTTCCAAGAAATCGTTGTGGCTTTTTGGAACTAGTGGAAGTAGCCATGCCTGTATTTGGACTGGATGGGTTATGTCTAAATATGGGTATGATTTCTATGCCTATATACGGGCAAAGTGAATTATAGCTATATAAGGGCATGAATCGGTAAATTACGCTTGGATTCTAAAATGCTACACAACAATGGGAAGGGCAAACTGCCCCCCTGACAAATGCTGAAATGGGCTCTTGGGACCCAATCCCCTGGGGCACTACAGTAATTTCAGGGAAGGGGGCATGTCACCCACTTCCCTTACTCTTAAGATGCCCAGGGAACCCCATTCCTTGGGCCAAAAACACTTATTTTAGGGGAGGGGGCAAGGCCCCACTCCCTAAAGCCAAATGGGCCGCAGGACCCCAACTCTGTGGCCAAAGTCAAATTATGGGGGAGGTGGTGTCACTTGCCGCCTTCCTAATTGGAATTGGCCATGGAGAATGGGTCCTAGTGGTTTGGTCCCTGGGCTTGGATCCCTGGAGCCTAATAAGGCTCAGGGAGGAGGCCTGGTGGCCCTCCCCTTTTTTATTATATTTGGGTCTGGGGGATGGAGTCCCCTGGGCCTCATAAGGCTTGGGAAGGGGACTGCGTGTCTCTTCCCTTTGGACTTTTGACCCAATATGAGGTGCCTGGGGCCCAGGGAGGCTTTGAAAGGTAAGAAATGTGCCCCATCCCTTTTTTTATTGTATTTGACCCTGGGGATACGGTCTCCAGGGCCCATTAAGGCTCGGAGGTGGACTGAAAGCTTCCACCCCTAATATATATGCTTTGACCTCCGGGGATGAGGCTCCCGAAGTCCTACCTTATGCTGCACACGCCAAATGCTGTGTACAGTATGGAGTTGGCAGCCTGCTAGGGTTTGGACCACAGGGTCTGACGACAGGCCAAGCACTCTGGATAACCACCGGCTGCACAAGGCCAAAGGCTATGCACAGCTTGCGGTTGACTGCTTGCAGAGAGTTGGAAGCAGTCCAGGCTGCAAGACAGGTTATGTGGCTAATCCCACACCATACATGACCACAGGACATGCAGGGCCCACTTAACAATACTGCCAGCTCCCGCCCGCACTCATGATGGGTGCCAGCTGGGTAGCCTGCTGGATGCACGGAGGTCCTGGGGCTCGCCCCATGCCCTCAGCAAAAAATGAAACTGTAGGTGACCTGTTTGGGTCCGGAATACCCTCAAACATTGCTAAAAAAAAGAGGAAAAAGTGTATAGTAAATTAGTAGCCATAGCTGCACATTTATTATTAAGTGCTCCTAGCAAGGAGTGCCTCATAATGCCCTAGGGCATTGTGGAATAGTATATTTTCTTACTTTTGGTGCCCCTAGAAGAGGCCACCACCAAACATATTTAATGCTATGGGGGCTGCAGGAAATACTTCAACCCCCAAGCATCATTAAATCAAAACATTAAGTCTTCTGGGTCATTAAAGTCATGGGTGTTTACCAATATTTTCTAATGGACTTCTAGCTGGAGCTCTATGTCCTTCAGCTGGAGTGCAAGGCCTCTAAGTGGCTGTTTTTATGATTGAATTTTGTGGGCTGAAAATGTTATTTTTTAAGTTGATTTTTTTATCTTTCAATAAAACTTTATTAAACATTTTTCACAACAATCGATTTTATTAAACATTGCATTTTATGAATTCATAAAATACACATTTGATTATAGTTATTGCTGATTTTTGCCAAAAATAAGATATATGCTACGTTGATATGCCCACTCTCCTATAAAGCCAATAGGCTCACTTTTATATTTTGGTGTTGGGAGCCGGTGACAAAGTAAATAGTCTGTGTAAGTTAAAATAACACCTTTCATACTGTAACATCATATAGTCGGCATGTGGATGTTGGGTGCAGGGCCTGGCTGCAAGTTAGGCCCTGCCCGCAATTCAACTCCATGCTTGGTCTTTGGCGAGTGAGGGGTTTGGCGCCGGGTCTGGTCACTTTGGCCATGCACAGCTGGGTGAGGGTTGCTCCCAGGTGGTTAGGTGCAGGGCCTGTCACAGGCCAGGTTCTGCACCTAACCACCTGACTTTATGTTAAAAAACAGAGAAATTCACCAAAAAAAACTACGGTTAAAGTAAAGTTATAGCTAGTGTTAGAAATTGGGTTTTGGATTGAGGGAGGTGAAACCCTATGTCAAGTAACAACCATAATCCTTGTTAAGGTGAACCACAAAAGTCAAGAAATTAGCTGGTGCTTAACCCTCTGGTAGCTTGGCACAAAAGCCATCAGGCCTAACTAAGATTAGACCTACTGTGTTAAGTAGTTATGCTGTGTACAAACAATAATAAAGTGAAAGCACAACAACAGAAATCCCCCACATCAATAGAGTAAAAAAGGGTACATTTTAATAAATTATTTATCACCAAAATGACAAAACCAGTAGAACTGGAATTATTTCCAACGTTTTTATGAAAATCTAGCACCTAAAAGATCAAAACGCCAACCACAGACATCTAGTTGCTTGAGACGCAGCACAGTCGAAAGTTATGGCTGACCGCGATGGAGCACGGTTCTGATACAAGAGGTGAATTGGGCCCAGTTTCAGCTTACCTTTGGACTTAGAAGAAATTTTGAATAAAAATGTCCAAGAAAGTAAAGTTCAGCAGGGCAAGGCACCCGACGATGTCTGGGCAGAAGGCATTGTCACAGAGGAACTTCTGAACAAAGTCACAGTGATGATCTCTACATTTAGACTTTGTTACTTTTTTGGAAGTTGAAAATCTCCAGTGGGATGAACCAGCAGGCCTTAGCAGATAAAGGATCTTAAGGCCAGAAACCCCTTCTGAGAGGAGTCTCTGAACAGGATTTGCTGCTGAGAAGAATGTAGTGGGAGCTACCGCAATGTCAGCCCAACTGGCAATGCTCTTTGGCTGAATCAACGAGCAGGAGGATCCTGGTCTACGGTCAATTCTCAGAACACCTTTTGCCAGATAATTTTTTTAAGTCCCAAGTTTTGGGGTTTCGGCTGTTTGGGCACCTTTAACGCCACTTCCAAAGGTCTAGGATTGGGTAGGCAGCACTTGGGGGTGGGGGGGAGTACTCCCTTTATACAGAGTACAGATGCAGGGATCAAATTGTTAGAGCTTTGTGCCCCTGTAGCTCAGAACAGGTGGGCAGCCAATTAACCCTTGGAGTCATTCTGGTGGCCCTAGGCTCAAGCAGCAAGACAGTCCTCAAGCAGCAAGGCAGTCCTCTGAGGGTTGAAGGCAGGCTTCAAGTAACATGGAAGTCCTCTTGAAGTAGCAAGACAGTCTTCTGAAGTACAAAGCAGGCCTCAAGCAGCAGGGAAGTCCCCTAAAATACAAGGCAAGCTTCCTGAGTGTCCTCCACTGGTCCAGGAGTGAAGTTAAGTGTGTGTCTAAGTGCTAGTTTTATAACGGGTGCCAGCTTTGTAGTGAAAGAAACTTCTTGAGTTTTCCCCCCACATTGATCGGCGGTTCTACGCTGGAGTCCCACGCCTCCGCGTAGTCGGAGTTTCCGTCCCTGACTCCTCCCACACCTCGTGGTCAATGGCGATGCAGCGAGAACGCTGGACTGGCGTCTCTTCGTGAAGCTGTGGTCCGCGGAATTGCCGTTTTTTCTCCGGCCCTTGCATGAGGAAATCGCTGGGTAAAACGATGTCTCAAGCTGGAGAGTAAAGGTGACAGAGCAGCAAAAAGTATCCGGTGTTCAGGGTCCGGTGAGCGGCGAGATGCGGCGAGACGCTGTTTGTGGCCGATGCTACAAAGTTGCAATGTGCTCTCTCTGCCACTGAGGCTGCGGGTGAACACGCAAGCGGCCGCAGTTTGGGGGCTTGCTTTCCACGCCGGATTTGGTATTTGGAGCCTGCTGAGACTTTATTTGTGTGGCAGATGTTAAGTAACGACTGGGCTACAGCTACAGCTATAAAGGTACAGGTGGCAATGTGCTGCTGCAGGCAAGATACTAAGTGGCGACTGGATGGAAAATGTGAAACTATCATTTAAGAGTTACGGATTGGGTTCTCAGGGGCCTGTGACATTGCATTGGCATAAGACCTTGTTATCAGGCGCTTGGTGCCTGCCTAGCCTTGATTTATTGGCATAGACTCTCTCTGCCGTCTGGCAGGACCTCACCTGCGGGGTAAAAGACTCTCTTTACCTCCGTTGCTTCAGGTTAATATGCAGCGGTTGCAGGAAATTGAGCATTTTTTCTGTTGGCATCCAACATTTTCGATTAGTGGCATGGGCAAACAGTTGAATGCACGCGCCAAAGCGCGAATCAGACGCCAGCAGATGAAGGATGAGGCAGCTGCCACCAAGAATGTTGACATAAGCGTTGAGAAAGAGGACTCATTAGTCGACATTTCTGGAACCTCGGGGGACGAGGAGGAAGAGTCCACAGAGTCTGTTCTTCCCATCTCTGCTCAATCAATCTTGCCGGAGAACTCACCCCTAGGGCAAGAGGACACTGTACATAAGGTGAATGGGGGCGAGCCGATCAAACCAGGAACCTCTAAAGATGGGGGGCTAGGACAGGCACAGAAAATCCCTAAAAATGTTCCCCTATTCGGGAAAAAAAATGACAATTTGATGCCTGCGTCTCTCCCTTCTCCATCGGGGGGAGGCCCAACTCTAATCCCCTCTACAATGGGAGTTAAAGACATCCCCTCACTGGATGCATTGGGGTTGCAAGAAAGCAATTTTTTGGTAGATGGAGCATCACCTTACGCGGAGCCAATAGTATCTTCTCTCCCTGAAGTGCAAAGTCCGATTCTAGGAATGGAGACTGAGACCACAGGAGAATTCCAGATCTCAGTTAAAGATATGCTCAACATGATATTGGGCGAGGTGAGGGAAATGAAAAACTCGCAAAGGTCTGATCTGGCCCTCATTAATCAAAGGCTGGATAAAATTGAAGAAGTGATTTCTTCCTTTCCGGCACGACTACAGGAAGCTGAGACAAGGATTTCGGACCTGGAGGATCATGTGTCTGAAGTTAAAAAAGAGGTGTCATCCCTCTCCAAGACCTCTAAGTCTCTAGAAATAAAGTTAGATGAAATGGAAAATTATAATGGGAGGTCGAACCTCAGAATCGTGGGAGTCCCCGAGAAAATCGAAGGTTCTGATATGACATAGTGGCTTACCTCCTTCTTCCTCCATGAGGTCATTCCAGAATTTAAAGGGGACTTGACGATCACACGAGCACATCGTGTCCCTGCTCAACCATTTCCAAACTCCTCTCTACCCCGGACTATTCTTGTTAATTTTGCATATATCCGAATGAAAGAAACTATCTTGTCTAGGGCCTTCAAGCAGAGGCAATTTTCGGCTAACCCCTCTACTAAATGTCGGATCTTCTTGGATATGTCTGCTGCGGCGGCTAGAAGGAGGAAGGAATTCGTAAAAATTTTACAATTGTTTAAGGACAGGGGAGCGCAAGCTATGATTGCTCAGCAATCAAAACTGAAAGTTCTGGTTAAGGGCAAATTTCATTTATTTACGGACATTGACGAAGCACAGGGGCTGATAAGCATGGTCTCTAAGGACCAATGAACTTAGGCTGTAAGACTGCCCTTTGAACTCTGGTATAGAAGTTTCTTCGTGAATTTTGTTTTTTTGGTGGCTTTTCGAATTATGGAAGTCTGCCGGTTGGCAGAGGAGACTACTTATCTCGCTGAATACTTTCAATTTTCTTTTTTGTTGTGCGAGGGGGGAGGCGGATGGGACTGGACTCCGAGGAAGGTTAAGGGGTGCTAATTCAAGGCACTTTATGGGTGGGGGTGGGACTGAATGGCTGGCGTGGGGGAAGGGCCATAAAGGATGGGGGGACTAGAGGGGGTGGGGGGGAGGGGGAGGGTGGCAGGGGGGTAAGAAATAAAAAAAAAAATCTTGGATGATTCTATATATTTACTTGCACACAGCCGGAAGTTCAAGAATGTCGTTAATTCTGAAGTGTGGTATTCCTGGCAATGTGGGGTTTAAAAATGGTCTATTTTCAGATTTGGAGATCAGCTATGTGGTAATTTTCCTTTGCTTTGATTCTTTAGTATGGGGGTGAAAATTATTTCCTTTAACGTAAATGGTCTAAATAATAGGAAAAAAATGAGAGCAATAGAACTATGGGCTAAAACGCAACAGCTGGATGTGATTCTGTTACAGGAAACCCACATACCCAGGTCGAAAAATGAGGAATTTTCTATGTTTAAAAGTTGGGCATCTTGTAGAGTATTATCTGCATGTTCAGAGTCACAGAAGGGAGTCGCGCTATTTTTGAGTAAAAAACTAGAAGCCCAGGTGGGTCAGGTGGATCATGATGGGATGGGCCGATGGTGCTGGGCCACCTGTGTTATTCCTAACAGAAATAACCCTGTGACGTTTGTTAGTTTTTACGCTCCAACGGAGGATAGACCAGCGATATATGAGGAGCTTTTTCATTCCTTGTTAATGGTCAAGGGGGAAATTATTATAGGCGGGGATTTTAATATTATGATGAATAAAGTGCTGGATTCATCCAGCAAGTCGATGGTTCAATATAAGCCCAAATCCCTTAGATCGATTAGGAATAATATGGCGATTTTTAATTTATGGGACCCTTGGCGCAATCAAAACCCAGATAAAAGGGAATATACCTGTTGGTCCAGCAGGTACAAATCCTCCTCCCGAACTTGATTTCTTTTTAATCTCACGTCAAATCATTTTCTCCAAACAGATGATGCTCCATAACGGATTCTCGGATCACGCAATGATTATTATGGAAGTAGGATCGGTAGATAGGGTAAGAATCCCGAAGCGCTGGGTCTTTAATAAGAAATATCTGACTGATGAGACTTGGGTGGAGGCTATTGAAACAGAAATATCAGATTTTCTCGCACGGAATGCGGGAACAGCCCCCCTTAACTATGTTTGGGACTCTCTGAAGGCATATATTCGAGGGCTGGTTATTGGGAGAGAAGCGATCGATTCATTGGCCGCCAAGAACAGGAATAAAGCGCTTCAACAGAAAATACAGGATCTGACTACACGTATGCAACATAACTCAGATAGATTGGTCTATGATCAACTAATTGCGGCCAAAAGAGAGTTCTCTCAGGAGCTCTATACTCAGAGTGAGGAGATTTTTCGTAAGAGCTCTCAAAAAATCTATGAAGAGAGTAATTTTACTGGCAAACTCCTGGCGTGGCAGGCCAGAGAACAAGCCTCGTTGAATTTAATATATTCTTTGAACTCTCCTGATACTCTTAGAGACACTTCGGTTCCAATCGAAATTGGAGATATTATGGTCGCACATTATAAGAAAATCTATGATACTCAAGCGATGATAGACCATCAAAATGTATTGAAGTATTTGGAAAAACAATCTCTTCCTACTCTTTCTCCTATAGATCAAGCGAGTATGGTTATCTCCTTCTTGCGAGAGGAAGTAGAGAAAGTAGTTCAACAGCTTCCACTTGGGAAAGCAGCTGGCCCTGATGGGTTTCCCTCAGAATTTTTTAAAGTTTTCTTTAGTGCCTTTTCAGATTTTTTTATACAACTATTAAACTTCATGTTGATGGGCGGATATGTTCCGGATTCATTTCGGTAAGGAACAGTAGTAAGTTTTCTTAAAAAGGGTAAACCCCCGACAGACCCGAACTCTTATAGACCCATTACGTTACTGAACACAGATTATAAAATTACCACTAAACTATTATCTACTCGTTTTAATTCTTTTTCCGCAGATTTGATTCATGGAGATCAGAATGGTTTTGTTGCCGGAAGGCAATTGTTGACCAATACTCATTTTCTAACGGAGGCTCTTGATTTCTTTGAAGCACGAAAGATTCCAGCATTAATTCTATTATTTGATGCTGAAAAAGCTTTTGATTTGGTGGTATGAGAGACACTTTTTGTTATTTTACAGCACTTCGGCATTCCAGATGCAATAATAGATCTGATACGGAATCTTTATTCAGGGGCCCGGGCCAATATCATTATCAATACAGAATCAGTGGGACTAGTCTCGGTGAAACGTGGCACTAGACAAGGCTGCCCACTGTCTCCGCTATTATTTGCTTTTTTAATAGAACCATTAGCTACTGCAATCAGGAAAGCTCCACTGTTACTTCCCCCTATTAACTCGATGCCTAAAATTTAACTTTACGCAGACGATATAATCCTGCTAATCAGGCCAGAAATGCAATGTCAAGCTCAGGCCCTACAAATATTCGAAGAGTTTGAGGATCTGGGGGGATATCGGATAAATTAAAAAAAAACGAAATTCTAGTGTGCGGGGGTATCAACCCCGTAATACATCCCGAATTAAAGTCATGCATTAATAATAAACCGAAAGGATACTTGGGGGTTTGGTTTTCATCCTCAGTTGCTGATCTTTATAGTTTGAATTTTGTACCAATGCTGCAGAAAATCCGAGTAATGTTTGAAAGATGGAATTCCCTACCATTAACTATTATGGGACGTATTGCTCTAATTAAGATGTCGGTTCTTCCGTTATTCAATTTTCTATTTTCAACTATCTCTTGTGCTTTGCCTGGCTCATTTTTCTCTAAGGCTGAATCTTTGTTTTCTTCTTTTATATGGGCTAAAAAGACGCCACGCATTGCCTTGCACACTTTATTTGAGGATAAGGAACAAGGAGGGCTTGCTCTTCCCAATCTGAAAGACTATTATAATGCTTATTTGGCTCAATTTATGACTAGATTTAAGGACAATACTCAACAACTTTTTATTAATTTTTTCTTTGATTTGATTTGTAAAGAAGCTCAGATTCCCTCACCGCTTCAAGTTTTCAAATCACCAAAAACAGTTAGGTACAAGGTTTTGCACTGGTTCTTTAAAAGACGTACAGCACTCCTAAAGAGGCACTCTCTTTCATTTCTCAATATATTCTCTCCCATTAGCTCAGTTTTCTCATTCTTTGGGGTGGATATTAATTTGGAGTTATTAGAAAAATGGCAGAAAATAGGGTTCAGGAAACTGAATGATTTTTTGAAAAATGACACCTGGATTAGGATGTCAGATTTGACAGCCCGGGTTCAGGGTAATTTATATTACTGGGTTCATATAAGCTGATTCATGGTGTTTTGCTTCAATTAGATCCTACACATCTTTCCTCCCCTGATTCACTATTCAATGAACTTTTTCTGTTAATACAAGAAAGAAAGCCAGGGGAGTGGAAACGCCGTTTAACCATGAACAGGGATCCGAATCTATGTGGCAAAGCAAGTAATAAATGGCTAGACCAGGAATTAATGTGTTGAATTTCTCTGCATTAAGAGGGGCCAATTGGCGCAGAATGCTGTTTTTTAGTAAATGGCTTCTGTATTTCACTCCGGTCAAAATTAATAAGATGTATCCTAAGTGCTCTTCGAATTGTTATAGGTGTTTGCAGCATGACTCTGCTAATTGGTCTCATGTGGTTGCTAAATGTTCTAAAATCGTTCCTTTCTGGGAAGATATATTCACGTTTTTGCAAAACCAGTGCGAAATCTCAATCTCTGTTAATTATAAAATGATTTTGTATGGATTCGATCCTGAAATGATGCTAGAAGGGCAACTAGTTAAATTCACATATATAGCTATGGCTGTGGCGAGGTCATTAATTCTTCAAAATTGGCGATCGCAATATTGCCCCAACGTACATGAATGGCGTTATAAAATGCAAAAAGTTAGAAACAGCGAACAAGTGTATGCTCAAAGATTGGGGTCGATTCGGAAGTTTGAGAAAATCTGGGGTTCGTTTTATTTCGATGTTAATTGAGCCTAAGTGTTTATATGGTTGTTTTTTTGTTTATCTTTCTCCTCTCCGTATTTATCTTTATTGCTCAAATCTACTGTTATGGTGATATGTGTGTTTACTGATTTTTGGTGTTTTGTGTACATTTGGGTCAATTTACGTTTTGCTTTTGTGTGTCCAAGACTTCAATAAAAACAATAAAAAAAAAAAAAAGAGTTTCCCCCCCACATTTGGTCCTGGAATTTCCTTCTCCCCGCTTAGGATCCAAGAGGTCTATTGTGACATGCTACTGGTGTAAAGTTATTTGTGGGTGTATTGAGGCAGCTCCTTTGAAATGTAAGTGGAGCTGGAAATAGTTTCACCCTTCCCATCCTGGCAATATGACCCATTCTGCCAACATTTAGTCCCCTCTTTTCGCACTGTCTGAGAGGACTACACAAGGCCTACTACCACTCTAATTACAGTCATATACCCAGGCTGCCAGCACTAAATAGAGAAATGCTAACTTTCTAAAAGTGCCATTTTCAAAATTCTGACAAAATCTGACTTTACCATTAAAGAGGATTTTAAATTAGAATTATTTAAAGACCAAACATACCCCGTCAGAGGTCTCCTACCTGGATCCTAGATATTCCAATGGGGTGGCGATGCTAGTTCACAAATCCTCTTTGCCCTGGTTTACAGGAGGAGACACTGCTCAGGTGACAATCACAGGGGGAAGGGATTTTGGATGGAGAGAGAGTGTAGAGTCAAAGATGCTGTGGCTCGTCTACTCAACAGAAACACTGCAGCACGCCTTCACACCAGTCTGATGAAATGTACCAGCAGATATGGTACCTATCAACAAACAAATAATAAGGCTGTATTCTAATATTAACTCTATCTCCTAATGTATCACCTCATAAAAGCTTTTCAAATCTCAACCGACCTTTAATTTTGTTTTTGTTCTGTTTTCATTTAGATTGTCCATAGAGGCTCCTTTATCAAAATTTTCAAAACTGTAGTGAGTATGATTACAGCATCAAACCCACAAGCAAATGTGGATGTTAGCATCACCTGAGTCCACAGTATGTCCAAGTTGAATAAAAACGCTGGTTACCTCTGTTCATTTCAAGATGTTACGACTGTGTTCAGCACATAGTAAAATCAAGTCTGTCAATGCATCTCTCTTTTTCTTCTTGTTATTTTTCCCATCCAGGGGCGAGATTAATGCGGGACGTTCTTTACGGTGAGGTCGAAGAAGGAGGATCAAGGAAGCTGGCAAGACAGAGGCCTGGAAGCCCTAAAACGGGTAAGTGGCAGGCGAAGAGTCTAAGCGAAGGGGAGTAGTGTGGAGGGTTTTTAAATAGGACTGCTTTTGAACTTTCATAAAGGTCACATTCCAATTGTTTGTCACAAAGGAACAGGTGGAGATAATTAACTTAATGAGGCTGCCATCTATAAGGTGCTTTAGAATGTTCACAAATGTATTGTACAAATTACTTATAGCAAGGAACAGGTGCAGGAGATAAATTTGATGAGGGCTGTCTTCAGGAAGGTTTATTTTGAGGTTGTCTATGTCAGTTGCTTGATGCTTATTCTGGTGGATTTTCTGGATGGTTATGCAGCGCCAAAAACCTGACCTTGCTTTTGCATGGTAAAATATTAGTTAAAGCTACTAAGCCTTTTCAACAAACCAGGGAACACCCGCTGCAGCTAGCTATTACCAGTAGCATGTAATATAATCAAATTCAGGGTGTAAGACATTTGTTCAGTCATAAGTGTTGGAAGGAATGATATGAGTCATGACGGTATGTTGTGATAGTCAAGAGAGGTGAGCTGCAGCAGGAATCCTGACATGACTTTTCTACATATTTCCAAACAAAAATTATCACTTATTATATGTAAGAAGTATGCCAATGTTATCCTACAGGAGAGGTAAGCCTCACAGTAGTGAAAAACAAATTTGGGAGTTGGTCACTACTAGGACATGTAAAGCTCGAAAGTACATGTCCAACTTGTTCATTACACTGCACTCTGCCCTAAAGGTTATGCCATGGGGTGATTTATGTGTGTTACAAATTGAGTTTTAGGCCTAGCCAAAGGTTTATTTTGCCTGTAAGATTTGACGGTAAATCTGCACACAGGCTGCAACATGTTTTAAAATGCTACTTAAGGGGATGGCACAATGAGTGCTTCGGGCCCACTAGTAGGATTTAATTTACAGGTACTGGGTAAATGTAGCACCACTTTGCAAGGAACTTATAAGTAAATTAAATGTGTCAATCAGCGGTGTGCAAATTTTACCATGGTTAACAGGAAGAGTAAAATCAATTTACCACAGGCTAGCAGTAGTGCAAAACAGAGTTCTACAGCGAAAAAAATTGAATCAGTAAAATTCAAACAATCAAGGGTGACCCTGCAGGAACGGCAAACTTCCAACAGAAGTTCCATGGTACCAACAAGTTAGTGTTCATGTTGAAGCAACAGGAGAGAGCATCATCGTTCAAAAGGTTGGGGAGCAGGTTCGGGTGCAGTAGGGAAGTGCACAAAATCAGGCCTTACAGGAGTCATTAGTACTGAGAAAGAAGATGCAATATCAGAGTTTACAACAGATGCAAGACACCATACAATGTCAAAGAAATACGCATTCGGTTGATGCTGCTTTTCTAACATTTACTAGTTGCACTTTTTCTAAGTTACTACTTTTCCAAACAGTTGGTTTACTGAATTCGTTTCCCCCCCTGAAAATAAATGTTTTTCTTATACCTTGTTTTATATTTTTTTAATTTTCAATGTCAGCAGTGAAGGGGCGCCGCTGCCCTTTGAAATAAAGAACGGCTACATATGCATTTTTTAACTCGAACCCAATTACGTTAATGCCATTATGTTCTACCACTATCCGTGTTGAAATCTCACACTACATTTAAAACGATACTTTTCACTTCCACATTCGCTGCCACATTTCAGACCTTGGGGCCCAAGGTGTATTAGCACATAATTGTATTAACATAGGTGCTAAATATTCCTTTACTCATTTTTGCTGAAACACCTGAACATCTGCAGCATCAGCAAGGAGTTGAGAATATTAATTTAGCACATGAAGCATCACATGGCGGCAAGTTACTATTGTCATAGTGCTTTTATGACCTTGAATAGTTTTGTAAACCAGAGTGATATGTTTTGCAAGAGGCGAAAATATTTCAAAAAAGATCTTTAAGGGTAAACCCGCAACAGGAGCCACAGTCAGCAATATGACCACCTGACCACATTTATTCTCTCACTCCAAATGGAGCCAATATTGTATGCAATGTTATGATGTTGATATAGGGCACAACATTCACCATTTTCAACTGAAAATTTTGGCGCATGTTTAAGTGTCTAGGGTCGAATCCTTATGGCTCAGCGCAGCGCTTGGTTTCGCTCTTGAGGTGCCTAAAGTTCAAATATATAACTCGCTATTTATCTGAGTTCACGCAAGGACTTTAGACAGAACAAGTCGGAAACAGAGGGAGGCAATCTCTTCTCATTGTTTCCGAAATTCCGAATTTCTGGCCAAGTTCATGCATTAACTGAACGAAATTCCCAGTAAACTTCTGAAATGTAGGACATCTCGAATGCAAAAAACAGGCATTCGGCTCTACGCAGAGCAGGCCTGGACTTCCCATTTTTGTCCACCGGGTATTTCCCTGGTAGGCTGGAGCTCTTTTGGCCTGGCTTATAGGGTAGGGGTCTGCTGCTGGAGCCTCTGTCACTTTCTCCAGCTTCTCCTGGTAACTTCAGAAGAGGGGGGCTTCAAGAGATAGCGGAAAGAGAAAATGGAGAGAGAGAGAGAGAGAGGAGAGGGTGAGGAGGATGGAAGTAGGGCTGGTTTGAACATTTTGTGCCTGGACATTTTACCCTTTTACATTTGGTTCCTAGGCAGCCCTGTACAGAGCCATCATTATACTGTCCTTATTTAAAGCCAGTAACTATTAGCTGGGCCTAAGTAGCACAGAGGAATGCTGTTTTAGACGTCTTTATTGGAGACGCTCAATCTAAGCTCCACCACTACACTTCACAGAAGTACAGTATTTACGTGTATTAGCATAATATATTTGGAGTGTCGTAATCCTATTTATGTAGAATAAAGCATTGAACCTACTACTGGAGTGTATTCACATAAAAAGAAATCATTCATATGTGTGTGTTCTAATACCTTCATTTCAATGTTACAATTTGTACTTCTGCTGCAGAATTTCATCTCTGTATTTTAAGTTATATCGCATTTTCCTAAAGTATACTTTCCATGTAATAATGTATTCGTTAACGTTTTACATTTATTGGAACTATCGCCCACATGCATCATTGCGAATTGCATTCGCAAACGGTGTGAATCGTAATTTTCGGCCGTTTGCGAATGCAATTGTCAAAATTGGGATGCATCATGTTTTTCGCAATTTTAGAAATCGCAATCATGTTCCGATTTCTAAAATTGCGATTGCATTTAAGAAATCGCAATTTGAGATTTCTTAAATGCAATGCATGAACATTTTAAATTTGCGAATTCGCAAATAGGGAGAGGTAAATTACCATGAAGTTGACCTTCATGATAATTTGCGAAATCTTTCAAAAATGCACAAAAGTGCATTTTTGAAAGTTTCATTTTACACACACACACACATGCCCTTGGGGCATGTGTGTGTGAAAAATGCACTTAAAGTTATATTTCCAAAGGACCCCCCCTGCACCCTTGAAATTGCATTTTTAATTTGCGATTCGCAAATTGCTATTCGCAAATTGAAAATGACTTCCCATTCATTCCTATGGGCCTCTAGGCCCATAGGAATCAATGGGAAGGGATTCCTTAATTGCAATTCGCAAATTGTGAATCGCAATTAAGGAATTTTAAGAAATCGCAAAAATAATTGTGATTTCTTGATGCATAGCCGTTTGCAATTTCTTAATTGCGATTCCTTAATTTTCGCAATTAAGAAATCGCAAACGGGAACAATGATGCATGTGGGCGTATGTGTGCACACATAGGCATGTACTGAAAGTGCATATTGACTACATTCTATGTTTTTCAGTTAGCAAAGAGCAATGAGCAGCTAGGTGCGAGGAGCGGTGAATGGTGAGCGGCTGACGCTGACGGCTAAGCGGCTAAACGGCTGTAATCAGGAAACCCTGCCGAGCTGAGCCAAGCCGAAAGCCTGCAGAGGCTGCCACTGAAGCCGCCGAAGCTGCCGAAGCCGCCTACCTACCGCTGCAGTCGCAGCCACAAGCCTACCGCACATCAACCGCAAACTGGTGAGCCAGGGACCGGGCTTCCTTTGCCAGCAGCAGCGGTAAGCCCCTTGGATTTTCTGTGGACTTTCTGTGCCGCCGCAGCTGTCAACGCAGGCAAGAGCACATTTCCTCATCGCAAGGAGCGAGGAGCGGTGGGGGGAGAAAGGGTTGTGAGTGGCTGGGAGCTGGCCATTTGAGGAAAGTTGTAAGCCCGGGTATTAGCCCGGCTCCCTCTACCTGGCTGCCTCTCGACCCTCCCCAGACCCCCTCCAGTGGCAGCACTCAACCCACCCGACCTTCTGTACCACCGTTCTGGCGCTTAACCCAGCAGGAGCTACACACAGGTTTTTCCCCACGCTGAACGGGCTCCAGTCCCTGACCTTAGTACCTTACTACTAGGGAGGTTAAGGTGGCGACAGCGACTAGTGACTAGTGGTGACATGAGAAATCCACAACTGCACAGAGGCAACTAGCTCAGATTGGAGCAAACAGAGACGGAACAAACGTGTGAGCAGAAACGGCAGTGACAGGGTAGCGAAGCGGAGCAGAGCAGAAGGAGTACTGTGGCCCAAAAAAACACAACTGCCATCTCAACCGCCACCGCTACCGCAACCGCCAAAGAAATCAAACGCAGAGGCCGAGAGTGAACGCGACTGAACGCGAGTCAACGCGAACGTGAGCAGCAGCAGGCAGGCAAGTGGAAAAGACGCTTTGGGGCAGCAGCGCCACCTGTTTACTTGCCTCGCCTGGCTGCCTGTGCCTGTGGCGGTGCTGTGGGGGCACCGAGGCTGGAGTAAGTCTGTTTCTTCCTCCCCTCGGCACCTCAGTACTCTGAGCAGAGTGAAGCAGCGATTGAGCCCATGGGTTGCGCCGTCCTTGTTTCTGGGCATACCCTCGCCTCTCTCCCCCAGTGCCTCATCCTTGTGATTAGGGGTAAATTGACCCCTATGCACCTAGGTTCCAGGAGACACTTGAGGATAACTGAGGATAATTGGTGCAATTGGGCTAAAGTGTGAGAGCACAGAGTGGGCTCGGTGCAGGATGTTTTGGTGCTAGTTTCAATAAATAACTAACAGGAGACACCCCATAGACGGCATCGGACACAGACATATCACACACCATACCACGCCATACTGCTATCAACATAGACAAGGCCAATATTCCTCATTATAATTAGGTCAGACAGGACAAGAAAAAATCCACCACAATTCATGAAACGGAAAAGCAAGGCTAAATTGGATATCAAAGGGATAGTCTCCCCCCAGGGCAGCATTACCAAACTTCCATGAAATCATGGAAATGTGCTAATACCACCTATTTATTCAATATTGGGCACAATTAATGCAACAGGCAAATTTACATTTTTAAAAGATCCAGTTGCAGCCCTCTACTCAATGCCGGAAAAGGTTAACGGACTCCTAAAACCATTGATGACGCGCAAATTAAACTCCCCTCAGATGGATGACAAAATAGACAATATGTCGCCCATAACAACGGCACATCCCACGAATGGTACACCATATACTACTGAAAAACAAGCGCCAAATATGAGCAAGCCAACAGAACACAAGGGCGAAAGGTCGTTTGGTTTGGGCAATAACAAGCAAACAATTAAAATACAAGAACAAGTACACACAAAACCGGGAGATAATGGTCATGAGGCAGAACGAGCAAATTGTAAGAGTCCAGACAGTATCTTGGACAGCATTCCGGACTACATCTTGGAGAATACTAACATAAACACAAGTCAAGCTAGAATAATATTAACATCTACATTAACATCAATTTGTGAGACTAATATGGATCAACCAGGGGTAGCAAATCATCATTCTCCTGACAACCAGGATTAAATACCTGAGATAGGTGCAAGAGCCTAAAGTAACATGAACCTCACTTGCAACTAAAAGCCAAAATATCACTCAACACCGAGACAACAGACAAAGCAACTCAATAAAAATGAAGAATTCTGTAACACAGATGATTTCTGCGACTCATGGATGGAGTCTCAATCAATATTGAACAATAAAGAGATTTTACAAGCAATAAGTACAACGTCCAAACCCATCAAACAAACAATGAACAAACCAACATCAATGCATCAACTAGGAATACAAAAAATAACAGAAGATTTATTATGCACTTCAGCACAGGTAACATCAAGTGGAAGAAACTTAGTAAGCAGCTATGTTAAACAAATAAATGATAACATATTTAGTAATGAAGTACTAAACTTGAAAGAAGATACAAAATTTCAGCAAACCAAATCAACTAATAACAATACAGCACCAGCAAACGATGCATTGGATAAAAACCTAACAGAGGGCTATCAAATAAAAAAACTTGACGTTGGCACTAAATGGTAAACAGCAAACAATAATTGAGATATCAAGTTCTTCTGAACAGACAGAGCAAGAACTCATTGACCATCCATTAAAACACGCAATAAAAAGGAACCAAACCCGGAACAGAGGGCCCATACGGACATGGACAATACTGTGGAAAATAAAAAAAGTACATATAATCCGCAAAACTATAAGATCGAGTGGGGCCATCTTGCAGATAATAACGTCACTCAACATCCAACAGAGGGAAAACAGGATTCCGAATACAATCTGGAATCACTTACAAACTTACATGCTGCTCTAGTTAAAACATTAAAAACATCAATTAAAACTCTGAATATGCAGTCAGATAAACTTATTATCAAAATTAACCTTAATGAATATAATTGCCGAATATATCTCAGGCATAAATAATAAACTCAACACAATGACGAACGTATTAGTAAATATGCAGGACGGAAATGAAATGCGGGCACAAGCCTTCAACTGCCCTCGTTGTCCCATTTTGGAACCAACCTTACTAACAAGCATCTTATACGAATGCTAACGTGCGAACTGTTCACGCGAAAACAATGTTCCAAACGGCAAAAATTGTACAATGGGAGGAAAAAACACCCTTAACATTGCCTCAAATAATAACATAAACAAAGCAAAAAATGACAAAGAGAAAAAGAAAACTGAAAAAAAGCCAAAATCAGGAGGTCCAAAAGACGATGTAAATACAGCCGACTACCCTGCATTAGAACCGATCAAAAGTAAACATGTTCCTTGTACTGAAACAAACCAACAAACGTACAAGCAGACAAATACAACAAAGAATCTTCCACCTGCCTTAACAAAACAACAACAAAAACGAGCAAGGAAGGCTAGAAATCGCTTGCACACCAGTAAAACATTAAATAAATATGCACTGGACAACTATCCAATCTTTAATCTCCACAGTAAACGGAGATCACCACTGACATCAGGGAAACATCAAAAACAAAATGAGGATGAGGAAGAAAATCTATTAGACCAGTCAGTATCAATAGAAACATCATACCGATCGAACAAAGTTCAGCCGGTAGTAAATAGTCTAGTGGTATTAAATTGGAACCTTGAGTGTAGTGACCTTGATTCAACTACTATACATAACTAAAGGGGAGAAGTATAAATCAGAGCCTTGAGAGTAGTGATCTTGAATCAACAACAGCATATAAACCCAAGGGGAACACAATGGGACAATTAAAAGGGTACTGGAAATAAAATAAAAACAAACCGCAAAGTCATTAATTAAAGCTCCAACCGAGACAGACCTTGATTGCACAAGTAAATGGCGTTCTTCCAGACAGAAAATTAAAAAAAGATCCAAAAGGCGGGGTGTGCAGACAAGGATCCCCAAGGGAAATGACAAACAAATTTAATGATGCTAGAGGAGCAAAAAGCCTCTACCAGAAACTGCCCATCCATTCACAAGTAAATGAATTCCCTTACAGGAACTCCAGCCCCAACTTACAAGTTTAAAACAGCGAAATCAAGCAAGATAGGCAAGTCATTGTGAAGGTTGATCAGAGTATGGGAAATATTAAGGAAGATATGCTATTGATTAACATAAACCCAAAGCGTGACAATGCAAATAGGAATAGAACAAGTGAAATGGAAAGAAATTCAAGGATCTGTCAATCGATGACACCTTATCAGCAAGGCCAAAACAGCGTTAAGAGAAGCAACAAGAGAGGCAACAGCAAAGCTAACTCGAAGTTAGATCAGTCTCTAGATTATGGCAAGAAACATCAGCGACTGATTAACATAAAAAGGCAGTATAATGACCCAAAACTGCAGGGACATCGAAGAGCCAGGAAAAAAAGCACATAAATGAGCAGACGTTACCTTCTTACATGCACAAAAAAGAGAATAAATCAAACCTAACAAATAGGATCTTATTCACGCCACATTACTATTCACAGGGTCCTCAAGATTATCTGAACAGAGGAAATATGAAACACTTTATATATACACCAAGCAGCAGGGTTTTAGAAGACTGCACTAACAAGATTAGTCACAGTTTTTATACAGTATATTGCCCACCTCATGTGGCCTGCTGCTAATAAACCACAAATAAAATATCACAAGTTCATTTAGATGAGAGGCAACATATATACAACAGAACAAGGTAGTAGTCTCCAATGGCACAAATCAATCATATGTCTTGTTTTCCGTCTTTTAATTTCAGTTGTGCAATATATGCAGATGAAGCAAACAGCCAACGCGTTTCACCCAGACATGGGCTTCTTCAGGGCAGGAAAAATTTACTTTATAGTAAGCAAATGATCCATCAAATAAGTCGAGAATGGCAGCAAAAAATAATCTTATCTCTGAACAAAGAGAATCTGTACTCTCGAGTAGGAGAGGAGAATTTCTCACTGGATATCCCAGAATTCCATCGTGGGCGCAGTGTGTATACGGAGCCGTGTCCGCAGGCCGTCTTTCAGGCAGCGAAGTTACTTCTAAACATGATTTACAAAACAGTGGTCCTTGACTATCAATCAGGAAACAAGCTTTACATGAAAAGTCTTTTTAAATTCCGAAAATGCAAATTAAATCAGCATACTTAGATTCAAGCTAAAAGGGAGATATACATCTTAACTGGGTTCACTCCACATTAACTGTAGAATAGGAGACAACCCTGGCAAGTTGACAATTTCAAAACATTGTAACCACACTCAAAACATGTACTTGAAAAATTACACATTTATTTACAATTTATATGAAGCAATAATGATAAGACAAAACGGCGCAAGGACTATTTAAGTACAGTCAGTGAGAAGGTAAAGGGTGCTCAAGTGATTAGAAAAGGAAAAGAAAAGTTATAGTATTTACAATATAATAAAGCGGATGACCTTCCGCTATTGGTTTGTGCCTGTCCGCACACTTGATTGGAGGGAATGGGGAAGGGGTGGAAAAAGAACTATTGGGTACAGGCACAGTAATTATACAAGCGTCGACGTTTCGACCCTGGTGCTCGTGGGTTGTTAGGACCTCGGCGGCGGGTCTTCCTCAGGACGGGGTAGCGGGGGGGGGGAGGGAAGGGAACTGGCTTGGCCGTGGTCCAATCAATGGTCTGGATCGGACACCAATCAGGACAATCGGGTGTGAAATCAATTCAGGCTGTCAGGTTGTGAATCACCTCCTATCTTGGGGAGTAATACACCGGGTGGGTCAGTCTGTTCCTAGTTAAAATACCAAAAGATGTTTCTCAATAGGACAGTTCTACCGGTGCCCCCGCGGGCAATCCGGTGGCTGGGGGATTAAATCGCCTCAGTGTATCACGATCGATGTTGGTACTTCTAAACATGACCTGCGTCGCCGAGCATGCATGGGTACAGCACTTAATCTCCACATTTTCGATAAACAATTTGGATCAGCTGCCCTACGTTGCTACTTTGACACATGAAAAGCAAAAAGAAGATACACCTCAATCAACTCTCGCCCATTCTAAAGTAGAAATCCTACAAATCATAAGAAAAAGTCATCTTGAAAGTGTGCCAGGACCGAATGGTGTGCCACAGGCAATCTACAAACAAGACCCCCAACTACTGGGCAAGCAAGATTTGTAGTCTGTTCCAGATGATCGGCGCCACCAGTCGTATCCCAGAAAGCTGGAGAGGTGCGATTATTGATCCGATATATGAAGGCGGGGAGCGCACAGATCCAGCAAACTATCACCTGATCGCGTTGATAGATATGGAGGCCAAATATTATGCATCTCTGATCTTAACCGATTTGATAAAATGGTCCGATGAGAATAAAAAAATCCCTATAAATCAGTCTGGCTTTCGAATTGGCACGAGCACATTTGCAAATGTACTAGCAATGGGGCTAATTACCGATAAAATGACAGCGACAGGCACTCCATCTATGCTTCATGGACTTTAAGGCGGCCTTTGACCATGTTAGCCGATACACATTATGGGCCAAACTGAAGCACCAGGGTCTACCAGACACAATTTTAAATCCAATCATGGATCTCTATACCAACACCTGGATGCAGGTTAAGATCGCCGATGGCCAGAGGCTTATAAGGAAGATCCCCACCAATGAAGGGCTAAAACAAAGCTATGCTTTGGCCCTGTACTTGTTTAATTTTATCATGGCCGATCTAACAACAAGGCTAGAGGCGGTCAATTCACACCCGCCACGGCTGGGTACACAGTCTCTAACACATCTGCCCTATGCAGATGACGTTGTACTTCTAAGCCAGACGAGAATCGGACTGTAACGATCAATCCATGAGTTAGCTGATTTCGCTAAAGCAAACCTGATGGAAATAAATATTAAAAAAACAAAGGTCATGATTATATTACACTCTCGGCCCAAACAGCCAAAAAACGACAACACTAAGTTGGAAGTAGTTGGTAGCTAAAAATACTTGGGGATATACTTGAAATGAAGGTTTTCATTTGTCACGCATTACGAAACAATCCAAAAAAAGGGAACTGCTTTACTGTTTGCATTCTGCAGCATATCAAAACAGTTAAAAGGCCCATCGTTCACTCCACTTTTGGCAGTTATCAAAGCAAAACTACTTCCAACTATTGCCTATGGAAGCGTGGTCTATCATGGAAACAGTCCACCGATTCTAGACAAAATACAAACACGAGTGTACAAAAGAGCATTTCATTTGCCATGTGATGCCTCACCAGCCCAGGTACGCTAGAGTTCGGACTACAGCATTAACCACTCCATAAAAGCCACGAGACAATTACATGTTGGTACAAAATATGGCTTAATCGTGACCTAGAAATCAACTTGGCACTATGCAAAATGATCCAAAATCACATTACGCAAAGTACCTAAATGCTTCTTTGAAAATAACCAAAATAGCAGATCTCTGGCAACAGAAACTACCCTGGACATCATTCCAGTTGATTATGAAAAAAGCGGCATAATCGCATTCACTAATCGAAGACAAAGCAATTTTAAGTCAACGTGAGCACGCATGGATGGTCTTAGAATCCAATACGAGGTCTGAGCCAGCGGCATACCTGGGCCTCACCTTTCCGCCTCATCTAAAAACCAAGTACTTGGAGTTGCGTATGGGGAAATAGCCTTCCAATGCTGATCAACTGATTGTAACCAATGGGGAGCATCAGTACAGGAGTTTATACATCTAATATGCATTTGCCCGGTGTTAGGGTGCTGCCACCGGGATTTGCTTAGGAGGAAGTTTAATGAAAGAGGTATCCGCACCTGCAGATCGGCAATACTAAAAATCCTGGACTCAAAGGACCCACAATTAATTTGTCAATTAATTACATTTTTAACCGATTTTGAGAATTTAATGAAAGAATATTATAGTTTTTTTTTTTTTAAAAAGCATATATTTTGTAAATTGAAATTACATTTTAAATGTGGTATTAATTGTTTATATCTATTCTATTATAGCAAGTGAAGGAAATATATTTTATGCTTTGGAATATTGTAATGGTTTTAACCCCTTCGCCGCAAGGCTAATTCCCCAGCGGCGCTGGGGGGAGGGGGTGCGCGCGCAGTGTCCCGGTGCTTGTGACGAGCTAAGCTCGTCACGCTGCACTGTGGCGCTGTGCTCATGACGAGCTGAGCTCGTCATGACCACGCCCGTTTCTCAGAAAGCTCAGCACAGCGGGGGAATTATCCCCGTGTGTGAGCGCCGCGCATGTCATGACGAGCTCAGCTCGTCATCAGCACAGCACAACCGTGCCTCAAGACGACCTGAGCTCGTCTGAGCACGGGAGGGGTTAATTAACTACACAATAAAGAATTTTCTTCTTCTTCTCACATTGACTGCTTTATCAGGTTAGCCTACCTAAAGGTATTAAAGTGTTTCGTTTTCAGTGATTAACCTTCAATGTGAAACTTCTTTTGGATTGCAATGTTCTTTCTTCTGCAGGTGCATTCACATGATCTCATAGCCAGTGAAATGTATACTGTCTATTAGAGATGGAGAGGCTTGGGAGGAAAACTTTTTGCAAGGACATGAAGTTGTAATGAACTATATGGGAGGACACTTATTCATGTCCTATCTGGAGATGGGAGACATACAAGGAAGACCTGATGTTTGAACTGTGAAAGGAGGAGGAACGAGTGAGGATGCCAATTCCTGAAGTTTTGTAGGTGGAAAGATACTTGAGTTGATCATGTGGAACTCTCAAATGTTCTGTGGGTTTGAGTGGTGTTCACACTTAAGTCATTAGACCAGATTCTCTAGACACACTGAGGGGCACAGACCTCTCTGCAATGTTTTTACTCTGTGGCTCCATGCTATGCAATTAAGAGAAATACTGCTTCCCACTCCGGCCCAAGTACTGCCCCTCCTGGGTCAGCACGGGCTGAGATCCGAGCCGAAGCAACAGGCTCATGCAGCTGACAGAAGCGAGAGGCCGAGAGAGTGTCCCTCCGGGCCCGCACCTCACCCCAGGTGGTTATCCACGTTACCTGGGGCGTGATCCCACTCTCCTCTCCGACTCCAGTGACTTGGTCCTTGATCCAGAACTCTGTCACGTGGTGCAGCGAGCTCGAGCTGGCGGCTCAGGTCTTCCGGGGCTGCTGGTCCGGGCCACTGCTGGGTTACTCCGAGAGCCCAATGACTTGGCCCTCCCTTCGGCGGTCTCAGTTAAAACTGAGATCCACCCTCAGCACTGCAGAGACTTTACTTCAAATTTGGTGCACACCCTACCCAGGCATTCCTCAGTAGCACCTTCAGTTTGTACCTCAACATGCACACTGCACGTCCGAGACTCGCCTCTTCTCTGGTGCTCATGACAACCCAGCACTCTTCACCAACGCCTCGCTTGCACCTCGACATGCACCCTGCACGTCCGAGTCTCTCTTCTTCTTTTGATGCACACATTATACAGGCGCTTCTCACCAACACCCTGGCCGCACCATGACATGCACTCTGCGCGTCCGAGTCTCACCTCTTTTCTCGGTGCCCACGATGACCAGGCGCTCTTCACCAACATCCTGGCTGCACCACGACACGCACCCAGCGCGTCCCAGTCTCAGCTTACTCCTGCATGCCCACCATCACAATGCACAACTTTTGAGGTTCTCAAGCTACAGAAGCAAGTGCATACCGCATTGCTTGGGACTTCTCCTGATACTTTTATGATCCTGTATTTCCAAACAGGGAGCCAGCTCACCTTGGGCCCTTCGGGTTACAAGACACAGCACAAAGCACAGTCTTCTTCAAGCAAGGGAACCCAGTGCCTCCAAGCACAGTCCCAACAGCCTATCCCTTAGTTAGAACAGCAAACTGCAGACCAGCCCCTGATCATGAAGCAAGGATTGGTCTTTCCACAGCAGTCTCTTCAGTTGCTCCTTCGTTAGCAGAAGCTCCTCTTGACCACAGAATGGGTCCAAGCCTTTTCAGTCTCAATCCATATCTGCTTCATTCCAACATTCAGGGGTTTCAGCTCTCACAGTTATACCCCTTACTGTCTTTGAAGTTCGTTTGTGCTCAGGGGTCCCTGACCCCTCCCTAAATCAGTTCTGGGTGTCTCCCTCCCAGTGTCACCTCTCTCCCTTTGATACTGGGAGTCTGAATCCTTAATCACTCAGCAGGAGATGGGTCAATTGGTTTATAGCATCAGCCCAGGCCTATTCACCTTCCAGGCATCTCCTCCCCTACTCTCCAGATACAGAGCAGTCTGGTGCCATCTCAACCCCTCCCTGGATCAAGACCTCTCTCAGCTCCTCTCACCGTTCAATCCCAGACAGACAATCCACATTTCAGGAGAAACACATAGAAATGCCTAGAGTACAAAACTCAGCCACTTTCTAAAAGAGTGGTTTCTGAACACACAGTGACAAAACCACCTTGACAGTAAGATGTGTTATAACACTGTGAGTTCATACCTACTAAACTTCACCTCTCCATTATAAACTGAAAGGAAACTAGGCTAATAAACACAACACCCAGCCTCCCCCATTCTGTCCTATGGGCAGGATGGCCTTTCACTAGTGAAAAGGGAATTGGAGTGTTTTTCACTGTCAGGACATAACAGACCTTAATATATGTCCTGCCTTTTACCTACACAGCACCCTGCCCTGGGATTACCTGGGACCAACCACAGGGGTGCCCAATGTGTATGTAAAAAGCGAACGTCAGGCCTGACAAGTGGTTGCACTTGTCAGGACAACATGCCAACTTAGCACTCTGTGGGCAGGCCCTACACTGCAGGCCTGAGTTCCCTTCTCCGTGCGCCTTTTCATTACCAGCCCTGGCACACACAGTGCACATCACTAGGGACTTTACTAGTAAGGAAAACATACCAATCATGGCCAACCAATCAACATTCCATTTTACATAGGGAACACTTGTACTTTGACACTGATCAGCAGAGGCAAAGTACCCCAAGCATTTAAAATTGGCATCTCTATGTCAGGAAAATGGTCTAGGGGGAAAGCGTTTAGTTTAAGGTACTTTAGCCAAAAAGGCCAAGTCCTACACAACCCCCTCCCAGTCAAAAGCCAGGGTAGACCAATCATTACTTTGATGAACTTCCTGGCTTCGGGCGATAGAACCAGGACGCAGGCCCTCTACCACAGGGACACCCTCTAGTTCCTTGCATATCTACACCCAGGGGGACTTTTTGATCACTACTCTCTGAGCCAACAATGCTGTTCCATGGATCCCTCCCTGCTAGGGGGACCCCTCCAGGTGTGCTGGACCCATGCCAACCCTTCCCTGGAGTGGTACCCTGGGGAGACCCATTGGTCAGGATACTACCTCCAATTATCCTGTCCTCTAGGTTAAGAGGGGGCTTATCTTTGTCACTCCTAGGGGACCCAGTCATACTGGCTGGACACTGTCCCCCTGGTGTCCCCACTGGAAACACAATCCTCTCTTAACCTTCCTTTTTTATTCTGGTCCTGCCACTTAGGAATGGCACCCACAGACTTCAGGATGGCAGGAGCTCTGACTCCAAACTCCCCATGCCCTCCTGATGCTAGGTGTTCTTCCCCACACTGCTGGCAACCAGGCACGAGGCCTTTACCCGGAGGCTCTCCTATGGCCTCCCAAGTTTCGTGGGAGGTGATGCTGATCCCTAGGGGTGCTGCTCACTCCCCCTCCCCCTCTTTGGAGACAAGGGGCTAGCCAGCAACCCCCTTCCTACTCTGGGATCTCCTTGTGCAACCTGGCCCTTCTTCCCTCTCTGGGGCCCCTTAAGGCCCCTGGAACCATTACCAGGGGTTTGGTTCTCGTGCAGGCTCCCAGGATTCAAAGAGCCCACACATTAACCCGGGGTGGCGCAATCCTGGAAAATAATTTCTGAGCCTAGGCTCCCCTGGGGCCAGATTGGATAACCCCTCCAAATCATTTACCATGCTAACCACTACCCAATCCTCCAGTGCACTCTTGTACTCATCCACACTTGGCACTGGCTATGCACTGCTACCAATCACACTGGACTCTATTTGTCTACCCTTAATGTCCAGTTCCCTCATGCTTAGCTCATGAGCAAAGAGAATCCTCTTCACTTCCATCGCGAGAACGTTCCTGCTCCCCTCTGCTTGAGTTTTAAGTTTTAACACCTCCAACTCATGCAGCCGGACCCTTTGGTTTTCATCCAACTCCTCTGGTGAAAAACTCCTCTCTGAATGGCTACTACCAGCCCATGTGGCTGGCCCCTCCACTGGCAAATCCTGTGGACCTAATCCATTCCCTGGGTCATCCTCATCCACTCACCATCACCTGTCTCCTCCTCCTCTTTGGCTTTCCACAGGCCCTCAAGTTCAACTGCAGCTCCTCCTTCTTTGCGCTACTCTTCCTGGGACATCCCAAAGCTCTGCAAAATTTCCACACCTTGTTGGTAAACAGTGCCTCAATGTCAAACTCTAATTTTGCAGCCTCAGCCTCACCGGGTATCTGGCTTTCCCCCTGAGACATGATGTTATGTTATTTACTTTTATTTCTATAGTGCTCCACTCACCCTGGGGCATCTTGGCGCTGCCTAGAAATAGTAACCTGAGGTTGGAAAAAACGAACGCGAATCAAAGGCAAAATTTAGAACAGGAAGTCTTTTAGTTGTTTCCTGAAAATACTGTAACTGGTAATTTTGCGCAGGGCCATGGGAAGCTTATTCCAGTATCTTGGAGAAAGATATGAGAATCCTTTGCCTCTTGTACGAGTCAGGCGAATTCGGGGAACCTGTAGAAGGCCTAATGAACTGGATCTAAGGTTTCTGCAGGGTGAGTGTTTTAGAAGTTTCTTTTGCAGATAATGGGGACCTCTACCTTTCAAGGCATTATAGGTAAGACAACGGATTTTAAAATAGGATCTTTTCCTTACTGGTAGCCAGTGCAGTTCTCTAAGCAAAGGGGCAGGGTGATTTAGAATCATTCTAGCTGCAGTGTTCTGTATTACTTGTAATTTAACAAGTGGGGTCTCTCCCACTTCGGCCAACAAAGCATTTCCATAGTCCAAACGACTCATTACCATTGCCTGAACGAAGGTTCTACGATGGGTGGTAGTCATATAGGGAAGGATTCTTTGAAGCAGACATAAACTGTAGTAGCAGAAGCTGGTAGTGGCAGCAATATGGTCTTTCATGGTCAGCGCCTGGTCCAGCTTTAGACCTAGGTTTTTAACAGATTGTTTTGGAACAGGGGCTGTTCCCAATTGTATAGGCCACCAGTCGTCCGACCAGGTATCTGAGGCTTTCCCCATTAGCATGACCTCGGTTTTACCCGGGTTCAGTTGAAGACAGTTATCCGTCATCCATCTGGAGATTGCGAGCATGCCGGTGGTGAAACGTGTTTTCTCTTAGTCTGGATTTGAGCCGTTAGTAAACATAGGTTGCGTATCATCAGCATATGAGATTATCTAAAATCCTAGCTGTTCAACTATTTTTGCCAGAGGAGCCATATATATATTAAATAAAGTCGGGCTTAGGCAAGAGCCCTGAAGTACACCCCTATCAAGACACATTTTTTCTGATGTATAGGGTCCTAACAAGATGGTTTGCGTTCTCTCTGACAAGAAATGTTGTAGCCATTTCAAGGCTGTCCCTTGGATACCACAGGAGAGTAGTCTCTCTGCCAGCTTTGAGTGCGAGATGGTATGGAACACTGCGGAGAGATCTAAAAGTATCAGTGCTACTGAACCTCCTGCATCTATTGTCTGCCTACGGGAGTCAGTCATCACTAAGATGGCAGTCTCAGTACTGATACCCGGTCGGAAACCAGACTGCGATGGACCCAAAATTTGATTGGATTCCAGGTATGAGCTTAGCTGTCTGTTTATAATACTTTCCAGCTGATTGCCAAGAAGCAGTAGTAAGGAAATAGGACAGTAGTTGTTGAGTAATAAAGGGTCAGTTGTTGTTTTTTTTAATATTGGGTGAACAAACGCATCCTTCCATGTCATTGGAATGGTACCAGATTGTATTGAGTAGTGGCACAACTCGTGGCTAGGAGAGCCATTGTCTTTGGCGGGCAAAGATCATGCGGCGAATAGGATTTAGCAGTAGACAGGCCTTTGGAGACCTCCTCAGTCGAGGTCAGTTCAAAACAATTAAAGATTACTACTTGCTATCTTTCCTAAGCCCTCTGGTTTGGTGGAGGTTCGGAGGTAAGAGGGACTGTAGATGGAAAGTTTGCATTAGATATATTTTCTTGGAAAAAGACTGCAAGAGAGTTGCAAAACTCCTGAGATTCCATTGGGGACTGTCTACAGACTTTTGGGGATACAAAGTCCCTTACTATAATGGAAAGGGCTTTAGGGGAACTGCTAGAGTGTTCAATTTGGTTGATGATAAACAAACGTCTTGCTGCTTTTAGATTCAGGTGATATCTAGACAAAGACTGTCTGTAGTGTAATCTGTTTTTAGGATCCTTACTAGCTTGCCAGATTCTTTCCAGTCTCCTACATTTAGATTTTTCAATCTTTAGCTTCACAGTAAACCAGGGGGTTGAAGGCCGTTGTTGAGAAGTACCATATTTTTTTAATGGGATCATGGAGTCTAAAGCTGTTTCTAAGGCAGAATTGAAGGCCTCCAACATCTTAGATACTGCTGTATCGTTCTTTACTGGTTCCATGGAGAAAGCCTTGTTAAAGGCTTCTAAAGAGAGATTACACAATGGCCTGCGCAGCTCTTGTTTTTTGTCCTGCATTTGTGTCTACGCTCCTCAGGCACAGCCGTTGAATGGAAAACGTAATCATAGAATTATCTCTTCATGTGAGGGGGTCAGGAGGGCTACAATTCAACTGGCCAGTGTTAGAAAAAATTAGGCCTAACGAGTGGCCAGCCCGATGAATTGGGCCTTCAACTCTTTGGGTGAGTCCAATTAAATCAAGGGAAGAGAGGAGTTTATTAACATCAGGGTTAGTAAAATTTTCACCATGAACGTTGAAATCCCCCAACAGAAGATATTTATTTTATGCAAGCACATGCAAGGCTATATGTTCCACCAATTGGTCTGTAAAATTGGCTCTAGATCCTGGAGGACAATATATTAGTGTTCCATACCAGCTATCTGTAGTGGATAGAATGATCTTAAAAATTCCCAATTCTGAGCAATCGTTACTTAATGTGGAGATACAATTCACAGAGAGATGAGTTTTAAAAGCTATGGCTATGCCCCCTCCTGTTTTTCCTTCCCTATCCAGATGTAGGAATGTATAACTCTCAGGAATAGCCGAGATTATCAAAGGATGATTTGAGGGATTTAACCATGTTTCTGTAAAGAAACATATTGCCGGCAAATGGGAGGTGATCATATCCCATATTTCAAAAGGGTGTTTAGCTAGCGATCTTACATTACATAATATTCTGTTTAGACCGATAGTATCCAGATCCAAGTCCTTACTTGAATCCAGTGTGCCAACTACTGTCAAATCTCTTTGGAATCTGCAGTGTTTGCAGGCTACTGGGCCCTCCAGCATACTTGGGAACTTCTGAGTGCAACATATGTGGGTTTGGCGCTTGGATTTTTCCAGAGTTCTGATCATGAGTAGAGATTCAGCCGTATGATATGGAGGCTTGGTGGGAAGTATTTACCTCAAATTGGACAGAATCTCTGGCCTCTGGGCTCGGCTGGGCGCAGACGGGCTTGCCTTTGGTGTGCCCATTGCGCACATCCGCTCTCGTGCACGATGATAGGTTCTGATCCCAACCACCACTTCTAACCAACAGTTAAGCTCACTTCTAACCATTTCCAAAAGGTTAGGCAAGTCATATTGCTAGAATCACACACATTGCAAAATAAAACAAATACTGCAATGTGTAACGATATTCTCTTGTACTGTGCAACAGAGAAACAATGCCATGTGTAGCGCCACAGTCATGTACTTTGCAAATGAAGGAATAATGCAATGCGTATCACCACCAGCATGCCATGTACTAGGAAGAAACAAAGCAATGCGTCACGCTACAATCCTGTACGGTGCAATGAAGAAATAATGCACTGTGCCACGTTATAATTAGATACTGTGCACTGAAGAAATAATGCAATGCACCACATTACAATTAGGTAATCTGCAAGGGAAAAATAACGCAGTGCGTAGCACATCAAGCATGTAGTTGGTTAGGCACAAATGAGGTCAGGCGTCGTACGGCAGTTCGATAGTTCGTTAGCATAAATAATGCAAAGTGTAATACAACAGTTTTAGGTGCTCCGTTAACAGTGCCCCCCATATGGATCAAATGATGACACAAAAGAACTGCTTCCCACTCTGGCCGCAGCTCTGCCACTCCTGGGCCAGCATGGGCTGAGATCCGAGCCGAAGCAACAGGCTTGTGTAGCTGACAGAAGCGAGAGTCCGAGAGAGTGTCCCTCCAGGCCCACACCCCACCCTAGGTGGTGATCGACGTTACCTGGGGGAGCGATCCAACTCTCCTCTCCAACTTCAGCGACTTGGTCCTTGATTCAGAACTCTGTCACGGGATGCGTCGAGTTAGCGCCGGCGGCTCAGCTTCTCCGGGGCTGGCGGTCCGGGCCACAGCTGTGTTACTCCAAGGGCCCAATGACTTAGCCCTCACTTCGGTGGTCTCAGTCAACACCAAGATTCACCCTCAGCACTGTGGAGACTTTTCTTCAAATTCTGTGCACACCCTACCCAGGCACTCCCCACCAGCACCTTCAGGCTGCACCTCGACACGTACACAGTGCGTCCGAGACTCACCTCTTCTCATGATCACAGCGACCCGGCGCTCTTCACGAATGCCTCACTTGCACCTCGACATGCACCCTGCGTGTCCAAGTCTCTCTTCTTCTTTTGGTGCACACAAAGTCCAGGCGCTCCTCACCAATGCCCTGGCTACACCACAACACACACTCTGTGCGTCTGAGTCTCACCTCTTTTCCCGTGCCCACGATGACCAGGTGCTCCTCACCAATGCCCTGGCTGCACGACGACATGCACACTGTGTGTCTGAGACTCACTTCTTCTTTTGGTACACACGATGTCCAGACGCTCCTCACCAATGCCCTGGCTGCACCACGACATGCACTCTGCACATCTGAGACTCACTTCTTCTTTTTGTGCACACAACAACCCAGCACTCCTCACCAACGCCCTGGCCTGCACGGCAACACGTACCCAGCACGTCCGAGTCTCACTTCGCCTCCCTGCGCACACAACAACCAGGCGCTCCTCACCAATGCCCTGGCCTGCACCACGACACGCACCCACTGCGTCCGAGACTCAGCTTACTCCTGCGTGCCCACGATCACAAGGTACAACTACTGAGGGTCTCAAGCTGCAAAAGCATGCACACACTGTGGTGCTTGGGACTTCTCCGGAAACTTTTATTATCCTGTATTTCCCAACAGGGAGCCAGCTCACCTCAAGCCCTTGGGGTTACAAGACACAGCACAAAGCACAGTCTTCTTCAAGCAGGGGAACCCAGCGCCTCCAAGCAAAGTCCTAACAGCCTCTCCCTTAGTTAGAACAGCAAACTGCAGACCAGCCCCGGATCACAAAGCAAGGATTGGTCTTTCCACAGCAGTCTCTTCAGTTGCTCCTTCTTTAGCAGAGGTTTCTCTTGACCACAGAATGGGTCCAAGCCTGTTAGAACTCTCTAGTTTGCAATGGCTTGCACCTTTGTTCAAATAGGGACCTTTGTTTCTAGTCAGAGTAAGGAGGCTACACTCCTAAAATAGCCCCTGTTCAACCCTGTGGTAGATTGGCACGAGCAGGAAGGCTTATCTCTGAGGCAGTGTGTAAAGCATTTGTCAACACATACAGTAATACAGTGAAAACACTACAGGTGGACACAGCACAGGTTTTATAAAAATAAGTGTTCTTTATATAGACTGAACAAAAGACCTGTGGTTCTGAAATTCTGGACCCTACTGTCATCCCAGTATCGAGATCCAATGCCCGTGCCACAAAATATCAACATCCCATGACGAATTTGGTGTCAACGGACCGGTAATGATTATGACATCATCCCTGTGTATTTGCGTCATGATCGAGGAATGCCAACACCCCTAAATCGTAGTTTCCGTTCCGACCCCTCAGACTCCATTTTGTAAACGGCATCCATCTTGTGTATTGCCCTCATGATAAGTCAATTGAGTAAGGTCGAGCTTGATCTAAAAGGACACGTCCACCTCTCCCTGACTCCCCCCTGACCTGTCCCAACTGACTCCCTTGCCTCCAGCCAAACCTGTTTGGGCAGCTCCTCGCCCAGTGGCCGAATACGATAGCATCAATGCATAACATACCACAAACCATTCACCGTGTACAGATCATGTTTTCTACACACACACACACACCTGTCCGCGTTCCTTGTTTATGGCCAGTTTTATGACTAGGAGGTGCCCTCCTTTATTGGGGTTTCATCGATATCTGATGGGAGTTCCGGGACTGGCTGGGTAATCTATCACGAACGGGACGTCCAAAATATGAGCTTGCCTACATGACTTCGCTCTTTGTATTATTGTAGAAATATGTGTACAGCCATATCATAAACTCAAGAATTCTTGCTTGCAGCTATTATTTCTGTATATAAGGAGAAGGCTTGTTCTGTAAAAACGAACAGTCTCCTGAGAACACACGATCCGCGTGGTCATGCTTCTAGGACACATGTTACTTGGTAGCTGCCAATAAAACTTGATCTCTGACTGCGACTAGAAGACTCCGTGTTTCTGTGGTCCGGAACAAGGGAGAACTCAGAGGTCTTCGGGTGTTATTCCCTGGCACCACCGGGTTCTTAAAAACCCGGCACCTCAGTTGGCGCCCAACTCGGGGCGGTATCAAGCGGCGACGGTCCAAGCCAGATGTTCGTGAGGAGCTTCGTGTGAAAATTCCAGAGGACGGCCAGCCACTTCAGCGACCCCTGTATGTCGACGTGGTTCCGAAGGTCTTTGCTGCGAGGTTCCCCGCGTCCCGACGGCTACGAAGGACTGCTGCCCTGACTATCGCCTTGTTTTGGACCCAGTGATCCTTGGTAGAGCGAAACAATAGACGAGTCTTCTAGCGACGTCATCGATCTTCAAATACTTCAGTTAAGTATAAGTGGAGCGTCTCCCAGTCCTTAGTTTGATCCTTAGTTTTTGCTATCCTTGAGATACGCTTTGATTTGGTACTTGCAAGCCCCAAAGCCGAAGGACTCGTGTTTTCACGAGAAATATCATAATCGATAATCCTTTGAAGTTTGAAGCTAAACGAATGAGCAAAGATGCCTTGCTTTAGCAGACTTGGAAACTTGTTTTGTCTTGGTTGTAGTAAGGACTCCCGATTAGAGGATTCTTGTCCGGTTCCTCCGATTGGAACTCCAACGTATGAGCTCTATGTGAAGCATGGCGTAGGTCCTATCACATATAATGAAGTGTGGATAAAATACACCCGCAAGGATGGTGTTTTAAAGTGGCCCCAATATGGTAGTTTTGACCCAGAAATCTTAGACAACCTAGAGGTCAAATTGTTCAAGAAAAAAGCCCGGCCGGCGATGTTTGACTCTTTTCGCTTATGGCGCAAAGAAGCCAAACAGAAAGAAATAAAATTAGCAAAAAGGAATAAAAGAGGTATGTCAATGGTGCAAGCTGCCGTTGCATACAGGGATAACGAGGAAGAGCAAGAAAGCGAACAAATACTTAGGAGCAAGAAACTAGCAGTAGATAAATGCTACCCGATGTTACCAAATGAGGGACGAGGTCAAGAGGAAAGATCCGAGAAAGATCCGTTAATGTCCCAATTATTGAGCTCACCTCCACCGTATACGTTAGACGCTACTGCACCACCAAATCATTTTACTATACCGCGCCCCGGCGCACGTAACCCAGCTCTTGCACGAACGCCAGCTCCTCTTCAGCTGGTTTCTACTTCTTCGGCGCAGCCTTCTCAAGGGCCGCCATCTTTGCTACATACTCCCTCTACTTCTACCACTTTGCCTACAGCTCCAACTGTTCCCTATGATACTACGTCTGCCACTGTTTCAGCTTCCTCTGCTATGGCCTCGATTTCTTCTTCGCCTCAGCCTGTCTTTTCTGATGCATTTGCCCCTCCGCAAGCTTCTCCTTCTATTAGACAAAGAGTGACAGGTACCATCACTGGTCTGCTTTCACCTTTCTTCGGGTCGCCTAAAACGACCCCTAAAACAGAAGATAGACAGTTACGTAGTCAACTGCCTGATTACGAGGAAAGAAAAGTGCTGAATGAACTAGCACGCCAATGGATTGCGGATACTGTTAGATATGATGTTCAGTCTGTTATGGAAGTTTTCCGTCAATGGAATGCACCCACTCAGAGATACGTATTCGAAGAGATGTGTGTATATCTGTGCGAAGATTTGGAGACGAATGATCCCAAATACACAATGGACGAACTATGGCGTACGCGTTTTAAGTTCCATGAAGGTATGATTACAGGTGCAGATGTTGAGAAAGCGATAGAGTTGTTGTTCTCTTATAGGAGTAAGGGAAACGTCTCTAGATCATTGTACCAAGACGACGTATCAGGTAGGAAAAGAGCGAGACAGTACCCCATGAGAGAGGTTCCTCCGGTTTGGAGGGAAGGCGATGCGAATGTAGTACCGCCAATTCTGCCACATTTCCAGCGTGTATGGGTACATGTCCCCTGGAAAAGATCAGAAGTTTTAGCGCTCAAGCAGACACTACCTGATCCCCGTAAAAACCCGACTGGGTATTATAAGGAGTTATCGCAGACTGCAAACTCATGCATAATGAATTTAGCAGATGTAGACATGTTGTTTGGGAATGTTGTCCCACATCCTTTATGGAGTAAAATTCGTCATGCGGACCATGACCAAGAACTAGGTGATTCATGGGCTAATATTACCGCTATAGATGCTAGACAAATTGGTGGTTCTAAACCTGAGCCGTTAATAGCCGAACTTCCCGGTAGAATTATCATGTACATGAAAACATTAATGCCTGAGTTACGGGTAAACTGGGACAAGCTATCTGCGTGCAAGCAGAAGAAGGATGAGAATGTGTCTGACTTTTTCACGAGATTTGAGGAGACTTTCACCGATCATAGTGGTCAAGATATGGCTACCAAGGGTGGTCAAAGATTGTTTGTAGACAAATTCGTACATAATTTGCTTCCTGAACTGTGTACTAAACTAAAAGATTCAGAGAGTGCTTGGGCTGTCTCTACGTCAGCGCAGATTTTAGCTACAGCCCAGTACTATGAAAATAGGCGCAAAGACGAGCTAGATAAGGTAGACAAAAAGACTAAAGATTTGAAAACTAAGGTTCTTCTCCAGCAGGCCTATCCGCCTCGCACGGCTAGTCAGCCCAATTATCAACCACAACAGCAGTATTCGAGAAACGCGCAAGGAAACGAGTTTTCCCATCAGCGTCTTCCGTATGGCCCGAATCAATGTGCGTATTGCAAGGAAGAGGGTCATTTTAAAGGTAATTGTCCGGCTCTTGCGCGACGTTTAAACAGTGTTTCAGGTATAAGGGGTAGAGGTGTTCAAAGTGTTCATAAGGGTAGGGGCCGTGGAAATTTCTCCCAGAACACAGCTTCTTTTCCGCCTCAGAATTCCATGAACAGCTTTGACCAACAGAATAATGCATCGTCTAGGTCAGCTCAGTACTATGCTGACGACTATTACACCGAACACGAAAATGAGGGTAATGATTGCTAGGACAGCCATGGACAAAGAGAGGGAGTCGTTTCAGTTCCAGTAGATCAGAATGGACCTTATGTCGAGGTGATTGCCTCAGGAGTGTCAGAGCCATTTCTGCTGGATACTGGTGCTACAAAAAGTTCTATTATGCACTCAAAACTTCCTGGCGCACCTTTGTCTGGCGAAATGAATGTCTCAGTAGGTTTCTCTGGCGCCCCTGTTAGAAACCCGATCTCTAGTCCTATATCCCTTTCTGTTGGCCCATGCAAATTAGAAGCACCCCTCATTCTTACAACAGGTTACGGTGAAAATTTGTTAGGTTTGGATTTACTAAAGAGGTTATATGCGACTTTGTACTGTTCCCCCTTGGGAGTACAACTTACTTTAGGTAAGAAAGTCGTTTCTCCAATGTATGTGTCAAAAGAAAATATTGCAACTGAATTGTCGTGTCTTCCTGATGTACTCTGGGCTAATGGTTCTAATGATGTAGGTCGTTTGGAGATAGCACCGTATGTCATAACATTGAAAGCCAACGTTAGGTTGCCACGTATTCCCCAATATAAAATATCTAGCGAATGTGAAAAGGCGTTATTGACGATTATTTATGACCTGATTGATAAAGACGTCATCGAAGAAACAACAGGAAATGTTTGTAACAGTCCAGTTTTGCCCGTCTTAAAGCGTACCGATCCTTCACAGCCCCCTGTGTACAGGTTCGTGATCGACCTCAGAGAAGTGAACAAGGTAGTTATCCCACAGTTTCCAGTTGTCCCCGACATTACTGCTTTATTGACAATGGTTCCAGCTTCAGCAGCTTGGTTCTCGGTGATCGACCTGAAGAACGCTTTCTTTAGCATCCCGATTGCTGAGGAGAGTAGAGATATTTTTGGATTCAATTTAGGAGGACGAAGCTTCCGCTTCAAGTGCGCTCCTCAAGGCTACTGCGAAAGCCCATCAATATTCAGTCAGGCCCTGAAAACACAACTGGACACAATTGTTCTACCAGATGGGTCAACTCTGATTCAGTATGTAGATGATCTGCTGATCGCTGCAGACACTGAAGAAATTTGCAAACAAGCTACGCTGTCATTATTGCATCACTTATGTGACATGAAGCACAAAGTCTCTCTCTCCAAACTACAATTTTGTCGACAAGAAGTTACCTACCTAGGTCACATCTTGTCGAAGGAGGGAAGGAGACTGACACCAGAAAGAATACAGGCAATAGCAGAGCTGAGTGCCCCAAGGACACAGAGAGAGGTTCGAGCCTTCTTGGGCATTACATCGTACTGTAGACAATTGATACCGAATTTCTCACTACTAGCCAAACCCTTGCTGGCACTACTCTGTAAAGACACGCCCAATCCTATGCCCTGGTCTGAAGATTGTCAGACGAGTTTCCACGAGTTGCGTGATGCATTGTGTTCGGCTCCTGTGTTGGGAAACCCCAACTACAGTAAGCCTTTTACATTATACGTCCATGAGAAGGAAGGTTGTGCATTATCAGTCCTAACACAACACTTTGGGGACAAACAGCGCCCATGCGCGTATTTTTCGGCAACTCTAGACCCTGTGGCTAAAGCCCTACCAAGTTGTCTGAGGGCTACCGCCGCAGCAGCTGTCTGCATTCGATAGTCTGCTGGATTAGTCATGAATAATACTCTGATCGTTATGGTCCCGCATGCAGTAGACATTTTGCTAAACAGGACGAGGACACAACATCTTACTAGCGCTCGACTATCCAGTTACGAACTTACACTGTTAGCAAGTCACATCCACATAAAGAGGTGTGATACACTCAACCCCGCTACGCTACTACCCATCCCGACAGAAACAGACGAGATTGATAAACATGACTGCTGCTTTAGGACAGAAGAAGAGACAAAAGGGAGAGTAGACTTACAGGACACTCCCCTTCCTGAATGCAATGATACTTTATGGGTTGATGGTTCATGTTTCAAGTTGCCAAATGGTGATACGACTGCAGCCTATGCCGTAACAACATTACACACCATTATAGAGACCGAGCGCATTTCCCACAATTCTGCACAAGCTGCAGAGCTAATTGCACTTACAAGAGCATGTGTGTTGGCGAAAGGAAAGCGAGTGAATGTGTACACTGACAGCCAATACGCCTTTGGTGTGGCTCACAGTTTTGGGAGATTGTGGCGTGAACGTGGATTCCTGACGTCACATGGTGCAAAGATATAGCATGGTCAGCTAGTTAATGAGCTCCTCGAGTCACTGACCTTGCCACTACAAGTTGCCATTGTGAAATGCAGTGCACACAAAAAGATTCAAGACGATGTTGGCCGCGGGAATGCATTTGCAGACAAGGTTGCGAAAGAGACTGCAAGGAACACAATGAGTCGGATGTATGTTGTAGGTCCCGCTAGATGGATTACTGATGTGGGAATGTGTGAGGACACCATCGAAAGCGTGAAATCTATACAAGCTGAGGCAACTGAGAAAGAGGTGAATGAATGGAGAGAAAGTAAGGGTAGGTTAGATGCGAATGGTTGTTGGGTCGAATTGTCAGAACACCAGCGATGGCTATTACCTAACGCCTATGTACTTGCAGTAGTAACAATGGCACATGGATTTTCGCACATCAGTTCGAAAGGAATATGTAAGCTATTGGCCCCAGTATGGCAGAATAGCAATATCCCAAAATATGCAGAGAACGTGGTCAGAAAATGTATGGTGTGTTTGAAGCATAATCCCGGTAAGGGAACCCCAACTCCAGCTGGTCATTTTGCGCCTCCAACGTATCCGTTTGAGGTTTTGCAGCTCGATTTCATCCACATGGAGAGGTGCAACAATCTGAAGTATGTGCTCGTTGTTGTTTGCGCTTTTTCAAGGTGGGTGGAAGCATACCCCCTTAAGGACAATACCGCCTTGTCAACTGCCAAAACCCTTGTCAAAGAATTCTTCCCTAGATTCGGCATGCCTAGAATGATCTGGAGTGATAATGGAAGTGAATTTGTAGGACGTGTGATGAGGAGAGTGTGTGAGTGTCTAGGCATACGCCAAAAGTTCCACGCTGCAAACCACCCCCAATCAGCTGGATTAGTGGAGTGCTACAATGGCACATTGAAACTCAAACTAGCCACGGTCCAAGCCAGCACAGGTCTTAAATGGCCTGACGCCTTGCCTTTAGCACTCCTGTCGACCAGAATGACCGTCCATTCTAGATTAGGACTTAGCCCCCATGAAATAGTGTTTGGCCGCCCAGCCAACGTCTGGGGCGTGCCAAGGCCAAAGAAACTCAGCGAAATAGAACACCCCGTACTGCTTGACTATTTGTGCGAATTGACAACTAAATTGCGTGTTTTACACCAACAGGTTCACAGTTCCTCTCCGCCAGCCTCTGATGATCCAGGTCACTCCATCGAACCCGGCACTTGGGTTCTGGTGCGGAATTTTCGGCGCACAAACAACGAACAACCCAGGTGGACCGGACCGTACCTTGTGCTTCTTTCCACGAGATCAGCCGTTCGGGTGGAAGGAAAGAAAAGTTGGATACACGGGACCCACTGCAAACGGGTCCCTCTGCCCCTTCCATACGACCGGTGGGTCAACGAAGGAATTGCCGACTCCGAGACAGAATCCATACCTCGCTTCATCCCTTTCAGCGATGCACGTTTAAAAGAAACTGGTACCGAAAAGGAGAGTGATCATATTTTACAAGGACTTGTGCCACCGTCAATGCAGTTGGACACTTCAGAACCTAAGACATTGTTTGAAGACCACACCGTACCTGGGAAACAACAATATAATCTAAGGTCAAGACAAAGAGACTAATAAAAACCAAATTAATGTGATTTCCCTTCCCCCAAGAACTATTTTTGATTTTTCAGCTCTCTCACTCTCAGGAAACTTGCTCATTTTTGATTTTCGAACCGCCATCCGGTTCTGCTGCTAGGGTCGCGGTTGAAGTCTGGGGAGTGCAGCTTTGGACGTTTAGGTCAACGGTTCTGGTTGGTCCAAGGGAGTTACCCCGGACTGAACAGAGTGCACTCCCTGGCAGAATCAATCTACCACCGCGGGCAGCAACTAGAGGATGGAGTTTCCTAGGGTAAAGAGACCTACCAGATTCACGAACATTGAAAGACAACTATGCACTGTACTGGCCAAAAGAAGGTTTTTGATAACATGTATTTTAATGTTGTGTAGCATAACGATGTTTTTGACTGGTTATACTCTATTCGTATTCCAAGTTACTTTTTCAAATGACACCCGGCCACCACCTCCTCCTACTATCTCTCCACACTACTTTCACCCTCTACCTGAACACGAGTCTGCCAGAAGACTCGAATTTGTAAACAACTCATTTATTCAACTCCTACACCAACACCAGTCCATAATGAACACATCGAACTGTTGGATATGTGGACTCATGCCACACACAACGGATAAGGGTATCCCATACTTCATCCTGCCATTCAGTTATTATGGTTCTCTGTGGGCTTTCCAGACCATGTTCCTGTTCGCCCTAGAACCATACCCAACCCGTTCCATTGAAAGCGATTCCAACAACAAGGCACTAGTGGCAGGGATAAGAAATATGAGTAGGGAGTTCGACACATATCAAACGATCCCCAAAGATGAACTCACTCCATACAGTCGTTGGAACATAACTAAGAATGGGATTTCCCTGAGTAAGGGACAGACAGCAAAGAAATCCCGCCCAGTTTGGATAGTACCCCACCGAGGTCACTTATGTTTACAAGGTATCGGTAGGGATCCCAAAGCACAATTAGGAAAGAGTATATGCACGGAAACATATGTGTTCGCTTCCCGAACTTCCCCTATATTCTTAGCAGCCAAAGGCACGTATTTCGTCTGCCACGACCAAGCCTATACATGGTTGCCCCCTGACTTCTCAGGCACGTGTTTTATCTCATTTCTGCTGCCTCCCACCTACACGGCCAGAGCAGATTACCATCGGACAAGGACAGCTAGAGGTGTCGTGAGTAAAGACGACACCGCGGGTCAGGAATTTGCAGACTTCGCAAAGGGTTTTCTGCCATTTTGGGGGCCTATGGTGAACAGCAGGAATATTCGCCAGTTATCGAGGATAGTTGAATCCGCCGTGATTACAACGGCCGGAGCCCTTGACAACTTGACAACCGAGCTTCAGTCGGATCGACTTATGACCCTTCAGAACCGAGTTGCCCTAGATATCATACTCGCCGATCGTGGTGGTGTATGCAGAGTGATCCAATCTAGTTGCTGTATTTTCATCCCTGATAATGCACCGACAGTGTACCAGGCCATCTCCAAACTACACGAAATATCTGGTTCCCTTCACATGGAAAAAGGAGATTGGTCCCTTCTAGGGTGGTTCTGGGGCCTGATCACTGCCTGGGGATGGAAAACACTGATCTTCGTTGGGATGATCTTAGCGCTTCTGTTTATGTTCTGCCTGTGTATACAGTGCGCTCCTGCACTATGTGGCCTCTGTGCTACCCCATGTGTAAGGAAGCCTGTGTCAAGGGACGAACTGAGCAACAGAATGATGCTACAGCAACATCTCCACGAATTCATTAATACAGATTTGGACTCAGATTAACATGAGTTATTGCCTTATATGAGGGCAAAAGGAGGGTCTGTGGTTCTGAAATTCTGGACCCTACTGTCATCCCAGTATCGAGATCCAATGCCCGTGCCACAAAATATCAACATCCCATGACGAATTTGGTGTCAACGGACCGGTAATGATTATGACATCATCCCTGTGTATTTGCGTCATGATCGAGGAATGCCAACACCCCTAAATTGTAGTTTCCATTCCGACCCCTCAGACTCCATTTTGTAAACGGCATCCATCTTGTGTCTTGCCCTCATGATAAGTCAATTGAGTAAGGTCGAGCTTGATCTAAAAGGACACGTCCACCTCTCCCTGACTCCCCCCTGACCTGTCCCAACTGACTCCCTTGCCTCCAGCCAAACCTGTTTGGGCAGCTCCTCGCCCAGCGGCCGAATACGATAGCATCAATGCATAACATACCACAAACCATTCACCGCGTACAGATCATGTTTTCTACACACACACACACCTGTCAGCGTTCCTTGTTTATGGCCAGTTTTATGACTAGGAGGTGCCCTCCTTTATTGGGGTTTCATCGATATCTGATGGGAGTTCCGGGACTGGCTGGGTAATCTATCACGAACGGGACGTCCAAAATATGGGCTTGCCTACATGACTTCGCTCTTTGTATTATTGTAGAAATATGTGTACAGCCATATCATAAACTCAAGAATTCTTGCTTGCAGCTATTATTTCTGTATATAAGGAGAAGGCTTGTTCTGTAAAAACGAACAGTCTCCTGAGAACACACGATCCGCGTGGTCGTGCTTCTAGGACACATGTTACTTGGTAGCTGCCAATAAAACTTGATCTCTGACTGCGACTAGAAGACTCCGTGTTTCTGTGGTCCGGAACAAGGGAGAACTCAGAGGTCTTCGGGTGTTATTCCCTGGCACCACCGGGTTCTTAAAAACCCGGCACCTCAGTCCCAATCGACAAAAATCCACAATACAGTAGTAAGAAAATGACTTTAAGATGGTAGAAATTACTCAGTTCACTTTAGATGGTAAATGCGGCACGTTTCCCACAAAGTTCCTTTGGATGCGTCACGCATAAATAAGCAAAAGGTTCGCAGGGAGAATGATGCGTCGGTTCCTTGCTTCGGGGGTGGCGATGCGTCTGTTCCTTAGTGCGGGCGCAAAGTAGAAGATGCGTGTGTTCCTTACCGGAGAGGAGGTGATGCGATGATCTTGTGGTGCATCCTGGTTGCGATGCGACAAGATGGCGCCTTGATACGATGCGACGATCCGGTGTGATGTGAGAAGATGGTGCCCTTGATACGATGCGACGACGTGAAGATGATACGTGCATAACCGATGGCCGTGCAGTGAACTCTGTAACGTTCAAGCCGCGACAGGCCCTGTGACATGCTTCTCCGGTGATGCGATGGTGACCCGTGCGATGGTGACCTGCTTCTCCGGGGATGCGATGACACACAGCTGCGATAGAGACACGCTTCTCCGATGATGTGATGGCGATTCTTGCAGTAGCGACACACTTCTTCAATGATGCGACGGCAACAGCTACAGATGAGACATGCTTCTTCTCGTTGAGTTGCGCTTCCAGCTCCCAACAACACCCAGGATTCTGCAGACAGAATTCCCAGTAAAGAAAATCAGGGGGAGCTGGTGGTGAAGTCTTCTATTTCTGAGACTTTAGCAGGAGTCAAGCACAGTTTAAGCCCTTGGAGATTCTTCTTCAAGATGATGAAAGTTGCAAATAAAAGTCTTTCTTCTTTCCTTGGCAATAAAGAAACCACTGCAGGCCAACCCCAGCAATTACAACTGGCACAGGGGAAGTCAAAAACTCCTGCAGATTATCTGGTTCTTCTCCTTGACAAAAGATCCATCTTGGTGTCCAGAAGGGATATAAAGTTCAGGGTTTCGGGTCCCCCTTTTTTATACATGCAAATCCTTTGTCTCTGAAGGCAGAGAGTGTCTTTACCTAGTCCAAACCAGTTCTGAGTGCATTCTGCCAGTGCACAACTTCTTCCTTTGTCAGTGTGGGCCAGGGTCATCAGACGCACAACAGGAGATGGAGCCAGCATTGTGGAAGGCAGACACAGCCCTATTCAGGCCCAGGTGATACTCCTCCCACCACTCCCAATGCAGATAGATCTATTCAGCCTTATGCTGACTCGCCCTGCCTCTTGGAGCTCCCTCAGCCCCTGTCACTCACCAACCAGACATGGAATAAACAACCTAGCAGAGGCAGGCTTGGATGGTTAGGGAAGAAAATACCTACTTTCTAAAAGTGGTATTTTCAAACACAGAATGTTAAAACCAACTTCACTAAAAGATGCATTTTAGCATTCTGAGTTCAGGTATACTAAATGTGTTTGTCTACCATGTTCCCTTGGTCAGTTAGGATTATAAGATGTTGTAATCAAACTGCCCATTCTGGCCTATGGGGACATGTAACCTTGCAATAGTGAAATACAAAATTGGCTGTAATTCACTATCAGGACATTCTACACACATCAGGGCATGTCCTACTGTTTACATACAATGCACCCTGCCCTAGGGCCTACCTTAGGGAAGGCTAACATGTAGAAAAGAAAAGGTTTAGGGACTGGTAAGTGGGTGCACTTACCAAGTCAACATGGCAGTACTTGACTGCACACAGGCTCCGCAATGGCAGGCCTGAGACAAACTTTACAAGCTGCTTCTGTGGTTGGCACAATCAGTGCTGCAAGTCCACTAGCAGCTTTTGATCTACAGGCCCTGGGCATACATAGTGTACTATACTAGGGTCTGACAAGTAAATCAAATAAGCCAATCATGGAGTCACCAATCCATTAAAATATTTTACAATAGGCAGCACTTGCACTGTGGCACTGAATAGCAGTGGCACAGTGGCCTAAGCATCCAACCATCAAAGACATAACAAAAACAGAAGAAACAGCAGCGAAAAATGGAAGGGAGACTCACACCAATGGTACCAGGTCTAACAAAGCCTTTTCAGTCTCAATCTATATCTGTTTCATTCCAACCCTCAAGGGTTTCAGCTCTCATAGTTATAACTCTTACTGTCTTTGAAGTTTGTTTGTGCTCAAAGGTCCCTGAGCCTTATCTAAATCAGTTCTGGGTGTCTCCTTCCCAGCGTCACATCTCTCCCTTTGTTACTGTGGGTCTGGATCCCTAATCACTCAGCAGGAGATGGGTCAATTGGTTTATAGCACCAGGCCTTTTCACCTCCCGGGTTTCTCCTCCCCCTACTCTCTAGATGCAGGGCAGCCTGGTGCCATCTCAACCCCTTCCTGGGTCAAGACCTCTCCCAGATCCTCTCACCTTTCAGTTTCAGACAGACAATCTACATTTCAGCAGAGACACACAGAAATGCCTAGAGCACAAAATTCAGCTACTTTCTAAAAGAGTGGTTTCTGAACACACAGTGACAAAACCACCTTCACAGAAAGATGTGTCATGACAATGAGTTCATAACTACTAAACTTCACCTCTCCATTATAAACTGACAGGAAACTAGGCTAATAAACACAACACCTAGCCTCCCCCATTCTGTCCTATGGGCAGGATGGCCTTTCAGCATTGAAAAAGGAAATGGAGTGTTTTTCACTGTCAGGACATAACACACCTTAGTATATATCCTGCCTTTTGCCTATACTGCACCCTGCCCAGGGATTACCCGGGTCCTAGCACAGGGGTGCCCAATGTGTATTTGAAAAGTGAAAGTCAGGCCTGACAAGAGGTTGCACTTGTCAGGACAACATGCTAATTTAGCACTCTGCGCGCAGGCCCTACACTGCAGGCCTGAGTTCCCTTCTCCGCGTGCCTTAGCATTACTAGCCCTGGCACACACAGTGCACATCACTAGGAACTTTACTAGTAAGGTAAACATACCAATCATGGCCAACCAATCACCATTAAATTTTACCAACATAGGGAACACCTGTACTTTGACAGTGGCAAAGTACCCCAAGCATCCAAATTGTTATCTCTATGCCAGAAAAATGGTCTAGGGGGAAAGCTAAAAGTTTAGGGAACTTTAGCCGAAAAAGCCAAGTCCTACACTTACTCTTTGCTTGCTGTGTTTTGTGGGGACTGTGTGAGTTTTGCGGAGATATTTTGAATATTGTTATATATGTGGCACCTCATATGGAGAAGTTGAAGTTGTTTTTTGGGCTCCACATGGCCTAAGATCCCAGGATGATATTGAAAAGTGTAGAACATACTATATTGTAATTGTTTGTTGAGCTTTGCAGTGCATGTCGTGAGATATCCTTGGCAGCACAATTGAGATAAGAGCATCTCTCTTTGTGTGAGAGTAAGGTGTGGTTGGTACAGTCGATCATTTTGTGAAGGGGGGAAGCTATACTAATATGGGTGAAATCCCGCAGGCAGAGGCTCATTCGAATTGCGAATTAGATGTATTGGTTCTTTTGTGATTAAATACTATTTATTTTTTAGTGTAGCAGACAAGTCTGTTTATTGAAAATTGCTTTACACTTTGCTTAGCTTGTTTAGTGCTGAGAAGAGAGTGTTTAGGGAAAATTATAAAGAAGGGTGAACTGTTCAGGGGAGTTAGATTGATGTCACAGTGTGAACCTCTGAGATTGGCTGGTTGATGTGGAGCCCCGTTGCTATTGGTTGTCTTTATGATAAGGTGCCGCACTAGTATTGGTTGTGGATGTCGAACAAGGATTGTGGGTGAACAGTTATTCCCTGGTCCAAAAACGAAATTCTGGTTTTGATAACTGACATTATTGCTGACAAATTAAATGCTTTATAATCTTACAAGATTGATGTAGAGGAGATCTGACAATACCTGTTAGAGAAGGAGAAGAGGCACCACCCGAAGATACGCCAGGTCATTGTATAATGATAAATGTATTTGGCTTCACCCTTGGCACCGATCACTGAGAAACAAAGTGCACTGGCGTTTCCACCTTAGGGTACATTTAATTCGAGAATTATTGAAAATTTGAGAACATTGTATGAAATGAAACCACCTCCTAGACCTACACAGTTTGAAGCACTCAATGCTTGGGAGCGTGTAGCTCATGCGAGGGAAAAGGATAGGTATCAGGGTGGAGCCCGTAAAGCAGTGCATACTTATGCTGATGCTACGTGGGATGCAGAACAGAAGAAGTGGAGAACTGATATGACGGAGGGAGTCAAAGTATACCCTGCATTAACCAGTGGAGAATGTGAAAAAGGGAAACAGAAGAGAAGGAAAGTGAAAGAGGGAAAGGTGTAAAAAAAACAGATATGAGTGAGGTAATTGATAATGACTTTAATAATCTTCCTGATAATTAGGTCCCCGTCTTCCCAATTTAAGTTTAGGATTAGTTTACATGATTTTAGATTTGCTCATGCATAGACTGGAGGAATGAAACCCATATACGGCTCACCATATTTTGGTTCTTATCCTCTGTATTGCTGCAACTGAAGTTTATGTATTACATATGCTGTGTTGATCAAATTTCATTAAACACTTTGCTATCCTGTGGTGATTTGGTACCTTTACAATATGCTTTTGAGATTCATATACATCAGTCTGACTGTTAATTTGATTTGGAATAAACCTGATTTAACCTTATTGTCTGATCCCTGGTCCTTAATAAGTGGCCAAATAGGCTACACTGTAAATTGAATTTGTTGAATTGCCGTAAAATCCTCTTTACCTCTCATGCACCTACAAAAGTCCCTCGCAGGGTAAGCGGTAAGATTGGCCCAGTGCTACAGCAATATTGTGCATCTCTGAAATGTATCCACAGGTCTCAGATTAAACTGGCAGAAACACAGGGAATCAAGGGTCCAACTTCACAATCACCACTGCTAGTGTGCTGCGACGTAAATCGTGAGTGAGGCATCTTTCGAACATTGCGAGGTTTCACATAGGCAAATGAATAGGTTTGACGAAAATTGACTTTTCACTAGCACGCTGAATAAACAGCAGGACCCAGTGTAGTGCAATAACTGATATATTGTGCAGCTTGAACGCAGTCATTTATCGCAGTCCACTTACAACACGAAGAACTGATGGGATGGCGCCTTTGAGGCATACTGAGACCGTAGAGATCACAGCGCAAAAGCGGAGGCAATTTGTGCCCCTTAAAATACATTTTCATTTCAATTCGTCTGACACATGCTCAGAGCTACTTCGCACCAGGCACCCCGTGAAACCAACCCACGCGAGGTCAACCCATTATGAACTCCGCACAGAATGACAGCTCTGTAATGAGAGAACATTTCCACCTGTTTAATGCAGCACATGTTGAAATCAAATAAAGGGTGTTAGATGCTGCGCATAACCTGTAGTCACATTTCAAGTTCAACCCAGCAGAAGGGAAGGGTGTTATGCAGAAGTGACAACGATCGTGAATCAAATCAGAACCCCACGCTCAGCCGTCAAAGGCAGGAGCAACACAGTGTAATACAAAAGAATAAATTGGGAATTAGTTATAGTTGTATTCCTCTAACCTGCTTGACTCAGGAAATGCTAAAAGTGATCAGTGAATTTCAACAATGACAGGAGCAAAAAACCCACAAACATTGTCAGTGCTGGCTGGTGAAGTTTGAGAGTGGTAGGGCTGGGCTGTGCACGTGGGGTCGGTCGACTTTGGGGTCGCCATTTCCTGTGCAGATCTTTTTTTTAAAAAAAACAAAAGGTCAAGTGTCTCAAACAAAATAAACACAAAATCACGTGCAATGAAAAAAGAAATTAAAAAAGGAAGCCATTGAGACAACCTTAAAGTATGACATCTTCCTACACAAAAAAAATGTCATAATCGTTTAATGTGCATTTCCTTAGGTGATAAAGTTGTCTTGGGGCGCATTGCATAAATTCGGTAAATGCGATGGAGCTTTGAAAAATAGGAAGTGCGCCACAGGAAAGGCCTGTCATCATGTTGCTACCGAAATACCATGGACCCTGTGTGTGCATTCAGTTAATAAGCAGAGGGCCATAATGACATTCTAAAGCCCTCGCATACTTTGACATGTTTTATAAACAAGCACCTGCGATTATGCACCAGGAGGCAGCATTGCTGCTGTGTGCTGCATACACGCGCTGCGAAACCTTACCATAAGTGCTGTATAAATCACTACAAAACATCACATAGCACAAATGGTCAGTATTTTAACTCAACGATCTGTATACAAATGAAGTAAATACTCAAAATCGAGCTTTTGGTCAATATTTGTATGTAGACAGTAGTATTACTCCATGTTTACTCATGAATGCTTCACCAGTCATACTTCAAATATCATCAAACAATCTATCACTCTGCCATACAAAATTAGAACACGATATATGCACTGAATTAACCAGGGCACGAGTCGGGGGGTACACGCAGGTACACAGCGTCCAACCACTGTTTTCACAGGGTGGATGCCGCCCCCCCTGCCAAGAAGTTGGGCCCCAAAGAAATATGTTGAACTTGTCCCTGTGTAAGACACTGGGACACGTTCAGCAGCGCCTCTACATTGTCTGCTTTCCATTTCAGCAGCAACATGCAGGCAGCGAGAAAGCCTTTTTTTTTCACTTCCAGCTGGCCCAAAGTTAATGGGGCCATCCGGCCTCCTTTTGTTTGTATATGCTGATTGGGGGCCGCCTGGTATTGCTCACTTAAATGTAAATGCCACAGGGGAAACAAAACAATGGAACACAGCTTACCTTCTCTTCACAAGTACTTGAGAGGCATGCTTTTGCTTTTGTTCTGTCTCTGTATATAAATGTAGACACTGTCCCAGTATTTACACAAATAATTTAAATAGCGCTATTTTATTTCTTTTAGAGCGCTATGTTGTGACGTCATGATGTCATTTGCATATTGTCTTACTTGGTCAGACCCCCGACTTCTTTTTTATAGGGCTTGTGCCCAGCCGCGGCCCGTGGAGGGAGTTCCTGTGGGGCAGACAGGCGGGTCAGAGGAGGGGTAGGGTGGGAGGTGATAAACACCGGAATATGGATGATTGCAGGTAAGTAAACAATTAAATTAGTAAAACGAATTTCGTAGCGTGCCCTGCATCGCATTTTGCGATGCAGGGCACGGAACGAAATTCATTATTGGTTGCGATTGTTATACATTGTATTTGTTACAGTTCATATTTCTTCCTCTCCTGAGGACAGTTTCCCAGGCACATCGTGGGTAAGATGAGTGTTGGCATGTGCATTAGTATGACTATGCATGAAGTGGCCATCTTGGCACTAGTGCGCAGAAGCAAGAAATTCTCGCCAACGCAACACATATGTCACACCACGTAGATTTGGCGGACGCATGCGCAGAAAAGTTCCAGCTTTTTCGGCGGCCATTTTAGGAGACACGGATTACTGTTAGTAAAAGCACATAGGCAAGCTTCCCCTAGATACTAATTAAGTTGTGTAATGCAAATATTAGTAAACAAAACATGATGATTAATTCTTTACGAGTTATTTCGAGAGGACTGAGTTCAAGCAAGTTTCTGTACGTATGAAACCATGCTCCATCACTAGTACTTATAAAAATACATTGGTTACAGGTGGCCAAAATGGCATCTAATTATAGAGCCACAGATATAACACAAGAATCATCTAAACAAATTAAATCACTAATGAAGTGCATCTTCATATGGCCCTACCACTATGTAAAATAGCTAGTGCATAGCCATCGATCCGCTCTAAAGTTCAAGAATGCATTAGTTGCTGCTAGCCAAAAACCACATCTGATTAAGGAGCCACAGAGATAATTTAAAAATCATCCAATACAAATTGAATCACTAATAAAGTGCATCTTGAAATGACCACAAATATGCAAAAGTCCTAGTGTATACAATCAACTGGCTCTAAAGTGCAAATACGTATAAAAAATCATTAGTTACAACTAAATGAACAGACATCTGATTAAGGAGCCACAAAATTATTTAAAAATCATCCAAAATAAATTAAATCACCAATAAAGTGTATTTCGACATGCCACCCAACTTGCCACAAACTGATACTGCAAATGTGATACAAACAATCATTTATTTATTTAGTTAAAATACGTAAATAAAAATGTCATTACACTCTTGGAATATCATAGTTAATGGAGTTGCCTATTTACTCTCCAAGCCACAGATACATATATGAGGAGACCTGATTAGGAATGTTTTCGGAATCATTGTACATGCACAAATTCAAAACATCCTTGCAGTTTCGTGTCGCATGAGCAATTCAAAGAGGATGGAGGTATTCTCTTCTGGCTTTTAGGGCAAAGGTACAAAACAGCATAAAGTGCATTACAGGCTACTCTATGCCCTCCCCCCCAAACTTGCACCTGCAGGTAAGTGAGCAACTTCCCTCCTTTTTCCATGAACAAGTGTACTACTACAGCAGCAAAGTACCTAATCTGAAATGAACATACAATGATCTTTTAAGGAAGGATTGATTGAGCATATCCAAAAATGGTCAAAAAATAGGGATGGGCTTAACATCATTCCGTGTTCAGGAAAGCAGTTAGCTAGTTTTCAGTATTGGGTTCTTGATCTCATCCAACTGATTGTCCTACGGCCAAGATTCTTACATGATGGACAGTGATTTTCAAACATTTATACATTCAAAGTAGATCTGAGAGGTAGCACTTTTTGCACCATGTGCTCACTAATTGGAGCACTCCTTATAAAAAAGTGGCGGACGCATGTAATTAATCCAGCAGAAGCAGATGGATGGCCACTGATAGGGAGACTATAGTGTTGGTACGGCTAAGTGGAAATGATACACATTTTCAGTAACTCAACCAGGAGCCAGCCACAACACATACTTTTTACATCCCCTGGTCAAAACAGGAATCACCTCCATCTCATCAAGTCTGCATAGACACCTATTTCTGCAGGCAATCTCTAGAACCTCCCGCCAGACATGATCCAGTCATCTCCTTGTCCAAGGTATCCGGCACCTTCAACAGGAATGTTGTTGCTATCTACCACATTCTTTATGAGATGTGTGGCACATGGGAGAGCAGACACAGAGGGACGGCTTCTGGCCAGGTGTCCTGTTCTCTGCGAAGTGCTGTTTAGTGGCAGAGAATGGTACACCTTCCACTCATGCAGGAAAGGAGATCAACACAGCCATCCAGACACAAAGAGATGTATAGAGATGGTGCCAAAGAAACTCACTCTCCTACCTGAAGACAAGTGTGGGCAGGGTATAAACTCAATGGTAGAAATGTCATTGTCTTGTTGAAGGGAGGTGCGGTATAATGCTAATTTGTGAATAATTTCATGTCTCACAAGGGGCTAGCTTCACACTCCAAGGAAAAGAGCCTCTTGTTTTGCCTTATAAGAACGTCATTTCTTATAAAAGGCAACTTTATGTTGGTTTTTGAGGCAACTTCATTGCTTATATGTGGGCTAATTCATGTGCACAAGGAGATATGTGTAGATTCCATGTTACAGTTTCACGTTAATTTGAAACTTTCAACGGATCCTGTGAAACTGTTTCACAAGCTGTGGTAGAACATTGCACGCTGTAATAGGGACAATATGATACAACTGAGGCACATTTAATGCAAATATTGGCACACCAACAGTGACATAAGTGCAAGGGATCATGGCTCAAGTGTTGGGGGGTATGTCAGCAATTATTTTGTGGCGCTGTGAAATATTTGCACACCTTTTCTACTCAAACCAGCTGTGAGCATGCACCAAGTTTTTTATTTGTAGAGCTACTGTGGAGGATGCTCACTTTCTATTTTTTCAATCACACTTTCACACATGGATGGGCAGGAAGTGTTTCAAAAGTGCACTTTGTTTGGGGATTTCCCAAGCACACATTATTTAAGCGAATAGGGCGGGACAATATGTGAATTGTTAGTTTGTTGTTTAACGCAAGCAGCAAAAACAAAACATTCCCCACGATAACCCATCCACCTTCCTCACTCACTGTCACCACCTACTTTTTGGGGTGAAATACCTTGAAAAAGAAGTGCAAATGGTTGGCAATGGTCACAAAAGGATTCCTTTCTGCTGTATTCTTGGTCAACTATTGGATGCATCTTTTGTACATATGTAACCAGGGGCGTAGCTTCCATTGGCGGAGTGGTACTAGGCCCAGAGGCCTACCGGCCTACTGAGCCCAAAATAATATTGCTGTTTTCACAGCTCAAACAGCAGTCAGGGGCCCATTTACTTTCTTGCACTAGGGTCCATGACACACGTGCTGCGCTACTGCATGTAACACAGAAGTGAGGAGATTCATAAAAGTTATTTCAAAGGTGAATGCACACAATGGAATACAATGGTAATTAGTTACCAAAGCCCAGAATCATGTTCCTTTTTCTTGTTGTAATGACTAGGGCTCCCTTAAACAAATGAGGTAATGCAAGTTTGGGGCGGGGTTTCTGGTACTGAAGCGCTGCCACCGTCCACAAACTAAATCTATGGACTCCACCACACGTTGTTGGCCACTCCGGGGACTCCGGGGATTCACAGTGGGAGGGAAAGCTAACGCGCTGAATAAAACATGTCACCTCAGCTACAAGCCCTCTGAGATTAAGGGACCTCTGCACAGTTCTGAGAGCGAGGTGCGGAAACATAATACAGAGAAAGGAGAAAGCACCATCCCGCCCTCTCCTCCGAGGCCAGACATCCATCGGCGACACTGCCTGTTGTCCTCCACTTAACCACTCTACCCTCATCCCAAGTGCGCCTTGAGCTTTCTTGTTCTTCTGCATTATGCGCGAGCATGCCGTGCCTTCAGAATACACTGTCGACCTCTAGTGAGGAAGGACTGATTCAGATCACCTTTCTAAATCAGAATATTTTATTACAGAAGTTGCACCCAACATTAAACAAGCATTAAAACTTCAATAGGACTCACATTTACCCAGGACCTTTTGCATTGCAAACAGGAGTGTGGGCGGGTGGGAAGGCTGAGGGCAGGGGTGCGAGAAGGCACAAACAACAGGAGTGCGGGGAGGGGCGAGAAGGCACAGGCAGTAAGAGAACCTTATTAAAGATAATAGTGCGCCCAATCTAAATAACACATACTGTGCAACACTTGAAGTAAAGTGGCTAGTAGCCATGGAAGGATACAAATGACAACATGGCCATCATAAGGAGGGACTAACAAGCCTATAAACCAATCAGAGGCAGCATTTAGGAATGACAAAGACACAAGCCAATAAAAAATATGGGCGGAGATTCCCTCACATAGTGAACTACCGCAGATCAACCCCAGAGCAGCGGTTGCACGCTGGCTCAGAGCTCGACTTAAAAATCATCTTTACTAAAAGATGCATTTTTATATTCTGAGTTCAAGCATACTAAACTCCAACTTTCTATCCTGCCCCAATGGGAAGTTATCCTTATAAGATGCTATAAATAATCTCCCATTCTATCCTATGGGACACATAGCCTTTCAAAAGTGAAAAATGAAATACAATGTATTTCTCTATTAGGACATGTCACACACATCATTACATGCCCTACCTTTCACATATACTGCACCCTGCCCACAGGGGTACCTTGGGCCTACCTTAGGGGGGACTCACATGTAATAAAAGAGGTTAGGGCCTGGAAAATGGGTGCACTTGCCAAGTCGACATGACAGTAGAGACTGTGAGCAGACATTGTAGTGGCAGGTCTGAGAATCCTTTGAAAGGCTGCTTGTGTGGGTGGCACAATCAGTGCTAGAGGCTCACTAGCAGTTTTTGACTTACAGGTCCTGGGCACACACAGTGCACTGTACTAGAGACCAAGTAGTAAGTCAAATAAGGCAATCATGAAAATGGCAATCCATCAACACAATTTACACAGAGAACGTATGCACTTTAGCACTAATCAGCAGTGGTAAAGTGTCCTGTCCAGAGACAAAAAAAACAACACAAACAGGGTCAAAAACAGGAGCTCAAAAAGAACAAATTCTGGGGATAAACCCACAGCAAGCCAGGTCTAACAAATTCTGAAAATTAAACTGTAAATCAGACATGATCAAGGCCTCTTGTAGGGGCAGTGATCTTCGTTGTGTCTCGCTCACTCCTATACTCCCCCTAAGACTGCCTTCCTTTGTAGCCTCTCGTTCTTTTAGATGCTTGTGCCCTTTTCTTCCTGCATATTTCTGAAATTGTCCATATGAATATTTCACTCCTCTTCTCATTCCTCTTCAGCACATCTTTTCACTGTCCCCTTCTTCACGTACTTTCTGTCATCTCTTCCACTTCACTATCTCCAACACACACGACTCACCCACTCATATGAAAGCATGGCATTTTGTTTTCATTTGGTGTTTGTCCATATTTTATTTGGACACACTTTCTCACAATGTTAGTTGACAAAGAGTTAACTATTGCTGTTAGAAATGGAGTTTCTGGTTGGCTTGGGTATGCACCTAAGGCATGCAGAACCCGCCTCTCTAGTCATGGTTAGGGAGTTACACACCCAGTATAACCCCTGCTTACCCCCTTGGTATCTTGGCAGAACAGTCAGGTTTATCCCAGAGGCATGTGTAAAGCCTTTGCACACACACACACACACCCACCAGTGACACACTAGACACACAGCAAAAGATACTCCAGGCAAGGTAATATAAAATATCCTTTGTATTATACATAAAACACATTAGACCACAATCACATACATCATTTTGCCAACTAGGCAATTGGCCTCAATACAACATATTTAGCATGAAGCTGTAAATATTACTTGCAGTGCACTGGAGTAAATACTAATAAGGTGCACAGGACATGAGAACATCATAAAAGCAACATTGCTGTATATAATGAGCAGTTTCTGAACCCCGCATGTAGGGCAGGAAATGCAGGCTATTAGGTTATGCATGAATCACTAAATCATTATTGCACAGAAATCACCATAGCCACAGTGCACCTGCACTGCTATCTCAGTTATGCAGTTGCTATGGTCACCAATGCCCCGTTGGCGGGGTGACCTCGCTGGGTACTCCCACATGTTGATTGACCACACAGCAGCTACCCACAACAGTAGTGCAACCGCCAATCAATTCACTGCTCCCTGAGTAGAGGTTGCTGCCCACCATCTCGTGAAGTAGCGGTGGATCAAGGTGCCCTTCAAAGATGGTGCCAGCAAAGATGCAATATAACTCACACTAAATATAGAATAATAAACTTACTATAAATTAAGTAAAGAGCAAAAAGAGAACAGTGTGTGGGTGTGGGAGGGCATAACCTGTTAATGGACGTAAACCCTCACTCACCCTAGGGTGACATGCTTCATCATTGGGTTCCTCCAAGCACACTGTGACCGCAAGGTACCCAGTGTGGGCTTCAACTTCCCCTTAGGGAAGGAGCGGGAGTGTTCTTACCAATAATGTAAGTGTGTGAATTAGGGGCAGAGTGCGAAAAAAGAAAAATAACGTGTAAATCTAAAACTATCTCAGAAGGTACTAATACATTTTATTCAAATGTCCCACTGGATTGAGTTACAAAGTAACAAGATACAGGGTTATGGATGTCTACCCTGTGTAGTGGTCAACATGTTTCTACCCTAGCTGACAATACTTAGTTCGGGGCATTCATCAGGACCCTGGTTTCAAGTCACTCTGCTTAATTGTTAATATTCTCAAAAAAATGATGGGCTAGATGTAGGTAAAAAGATTTTACCGATTCTAAAATACCGAATTTTACGGTTTCGGTATTTTAGAATCGGTAAAACCTGTGTAGGTAATTATTCTGTATTTTTTACCGAATCGTTAAGATTCAGAAATTACCGAATCGGTATTTAACGATACGGTAATTGCCATTCATTCCTATGGGCCTGGAGGCCCATAGTAATGAATGACAATTACCGAATTGGTAAATACCGATTCGGTAAAATTGTGAAATAGTCAAGGGTGGCAGGGTGTTACTTTGACACCCTGTTGCACCCCTGATTAGTGCTTGTTTGCCATGTGGCATACATACATGCCCTTAGGGCATGTATGTGTGCCATATGGCACAGGTGTAAATGCACATATTTGCATTTACATAGGAATTCATTATTTACCACCAACTAATAGTTGGTGGTAAATAACGAATCCTTAAAGCCCTGTAGCACTGTTTACAGTGCTACCTACATTTCAAAATACAGATTCGGTAATTTTACCGAATCGGTAAATTTACCGATTCGGTAAAATTACCGATTCGGTAAAATTACCGAATCTGTATTTTTTCATGCCCTACATCTCAGTATCCAAATACCGGTCGGTAACGGCCGAAAATTGGTATTTTCGGCCGTTACCGACCGGTATTTGGATACCTACATCTGGCCCAATGTGTTTATAAACCTTTAGAGGACCAACCATAATCAATTGTCTTAATCAGAAGATCTGACGATCCTGAAATTAAAAAAAGAGAGAAAAACAATCATACACTTGTGTCATCAAACTGTACCACCACCATATTTGTAAACACACATGCGAACAAATTTAATTTAGTGATCTTAGTAAGATCTCTGTGTATGAACCGACCCTACCAACTCCACAGTCTTATGCAAAGCAGGACCCTCTATTAAGGGACATAACAACAGCAACAAAAAATTGCAAGAAAAAATGATATTGACAATGAAACAGTATGGCAAGTCAAGAATAGACCCAAGTGGATTCTATATCAGTCACTCTATACCCTGATCTATTATAACCCCTGTGTATTTGTCAGTTCTACCAAGATGATCCTATTGTATACAGAGAAAAGTCGATGTGCAAACAACTCAAGTGCAGCATGCATCATTAGTGTTTTATAGGTCTTGTATATGATGTAGCAAAAAAGTCTTGCATGTGATGTTACAGAAAGTCACAGGGTAAATGTAACATCCTCATCAACTCCGATCTGTATCGGAGCAACCTTTAGGCTATGCTACAAATTGGTTTATCATATTAAAAGCAAATCATTAGCGTTACCCAAAGGCACGCTACACATAGCCTAGTCGTTGAAGACTGCATTGTAAAGTAAAACATCAAATAACCTTACGTTTAGAAAAGGTGTTGAACGAGTAAAGGTAACGGAGTGGTAAGATACCCATTAGCTGGTTCTTTACAGCAACTCAGCTTGAAGTAACAACAAATAAGGGAAACGAAATGGACCACTTACCCGCCAAAACCATCTTTATACAAGTGCGATCTCGCCTACTGGTTCCTGGTGTGTGGCTCTGCCCAACTCTGGGGGAGTGAATCTCCAGTTGCTACAGCAGCCTTATATCATTTGAAACCCTGCCTGTCTGCAAGTATGCGCATTCCCTTGTCGGCGTTATTGTGCAACTGCGTCAGACGTAGTGACGTCACAATGCGTGCCCAGATGTGTCAATGTGCCCAATCAGAGCATTGTATATGGATTACGCAGGGGTTGTCATGGTAACCCCTCACAATTGTCTAAAATCCAAAGTATTTATCCAGTTTCATCAGCATTGTTGAATAAAGCTTGCTAATACAAAATACTAGCATTTGGACTTATGTATGCTCAACCCAAAGAAAAGACATGATGGGCCATACGAAAATCACTTATGCAGGACATTTTTGGGCGAGCTTCATTAGTATAAAAGCTCATTAGTACAAAAACTCAGGGCCCATGTTTCTGTGATATTTAGGTTCATCCAACACTACCCATCTAATGTCCTCCTCTGTATGGCCAGTGTCAAGGAAATGATGTGTTCGTTTAGTGTTAGATTTTTTACACTTAATTGAGCTCCTATGTTCTATTATTCTAGTTTTAATCTTTCTTGTGGTCATACCCACGTATTTCAAATGCGCAGGGGCACCTTATTAGTAGGGGTGGGCGGACAACTCCGTTCCGCCCACAGAATGTGTGGAATTTTGCCTTTTCTGCGTTCAGCGAAGTAGGCGGAGCAGGCAAATCTCTGCACACTCGCGGCGGAGCGCAGTTGGCCTCCCACCCGCCTCCCACCCACGCTATTAAAACATTTAAAAACATCTATTTAAAAGACCCAGAAAACTCCTTACCTTATCGGCGGCATACCCGGTTTGCCCTCTTCCGCTATTGCAACTTCTTCTTGAAAACTGCACATGTGCGGGCACCCGCGCATGCGCAGTTTTCATGAAGAAGGCGCAATTGAGGTAAAAGCCAGCCCGGGGACGCCGCCAAAAAGGTAAGGAGTTTTCTGAGTCTTTTAATAGATGTTTTATACATTTTAATAGCGCGGTTGGGAGGCGGTTGGTGAGTAGCAGAGTTACGCGGAGTGTGCGGAGATTGGTTTTGTCTCCGTGGCACTCCGCGTAGCCCCGCTAGCTATGCCCACCTTTACTTATTAGGTACACCACTGTCTCGCATTTACAGTTAGTGTGATTAGTCAGGGTCCACTGTGTTTTGAGGCCCAAATCTATTTGTGTAGTCTGTGTGGTAAGGTGAAAAACCACACAAGTTGCAGCATGTCCGGAGCCCTCCGGGGCCTCAGGGACCACTGGGGAAGGAATGGCTACTGCCCCAGAGAGGCATCAGCCTTTTCCACTGAGGCCAAGATGCCGGCACAGCAATGAGGGGCGATAGCAGAGTTCCTCTGCTTCCCTCACGTCCTTGATCCTGGCGAGACATGCAGCAGACTCCTGGGCACCTTCTTCCTGTTCTACAAGGCTGGAGCAGTTAGTGGGAACCCACGAGGCTCCAACTTACTTCTGCAGTTGGGCCCCGCCTCCCTTGAGCATTGGAATTGCGCAGTAATGCGAGGACTCCATTCGGAGTCTCCTTCTGGCCACCGCAGTGAGGATACCTAAACGGGGAATGATGGTGGCTCAACCCGGCTACCTACCGGTTGTCGTGGCCACATCCACCAGTTGTCAGGGAATGGAAGAGCATGTATTTTCCCACTAGCTTACCCCTCTCTCTTGCTCACGCACAAAGAGTCAGGCCAGCACTCACATGTGTTGGGAGTCAAATCGCTCCTCATGTGCTTTCACTTTCTCAAGTGGAGAACCAGTGCTCACCAAGTGCCGGTTTGTAAACTTTGTAGAAGACCAGTCCAGTCCCCTTTCTCTCCAATAAAAGTAAAAGCATGCCAACTTTGTAAAATGAAATGGTAGCACCAGAGCTCCTGTAAAATAGAGCACATGTGCCAGAACTTTCCCAAAGCAAAGGGAAAGCATGCAGAGGGAAGATGTTGATGTCCCTAAGTCTTCGACAACAGGAGGTCAGCACAGACAGGCCCTTGGAGATTTCTTGCCAAGCAGGATACCACAACAGGGCAAAAACGGTCAGTGCTTTTCCTCCACCACAGACAGAAGCAGCAACTGCAGGCCAACTTATCCCACACACAGAAAAGGCAGCACTCCTCACACAGTCCTTTTGCTCTTCTACTTGATGGGTCCTTTTGTTCCTGGAAGTAATCTAATATCCGGGGGTTATAGGTCCAATACTTATACCCCATTCTGTCATTGTTCTCTATGTGGCAAGGGGCTCTGAACCAAGTCCAAATCAGTCCTGTCCTCCCATGTGCAGCATTACCACAGGGGACGGAGACAGCATTGTGGAAAGGAGCACAACCTATTCAGGTGCAAGCAAATCTCGTCCCACCACTCTAAATGCAGACCAGGTCTATTTAGCCCAGCGATAAGTCTCCCAGGCAAGGCAAGGCACACCTCAACCCCTCTTGTGACTGTCTGGAATGACTTCAGATCTCCAGCTCCTGTCACCCCAACACCAGACACTGGATACACAGTCAGAGGCATACAGGATGGAAAAGTAAGAAAATCCCCCCTTTCTAAAAGCGGCATTCTCAAGCACTGAGTTAAAAAAACACCTTCACCAAAAGGTGCATTAATAATTCCTGAGTTCAGAGAGCCTGAACTCCATTTTTCCATCTTGTACCAATGAAAAGTTATACTTGTAAGATGCTACAAAGCAACTTCAATGTTAGCCTATGGAACAGATAATCTTTCAATAGTAAAAAACAAAATACACAGTATTCCACTATCAGGATATGTCACACACACCAGTGCATGTCCTAACTTTCACATGCACTGCACCCTGCCGAACAGGGGTACCTTGGGCCTACCTGAGGCATGTCTTACATGTAAGGTTAAGGGAAGGTTTGGGCCTGGCAAATGGGTGCACTTTCCAGGGCAACATGGCAGGTTACAACTGTGTGGATTTTGGAAAAGGGGGTGGTGATGGACAGAGTTTCTGAATGATGCAGAATACTCTTACCAAGTCAATAGATCATGGTTTTAATCCATCACCGTTTTTTAGCTCACTGCACCATCCCAGCTCAGAACCTGGCTATATGCAAATTAGTCTGTTCCTGTCCCAGTGCATGATGGGAACAGGGCAAACCAAACTACCAAGCCAATTCTTATACTGGGAAGGAAACAAGCTTCCGGGGACCGGTTTCTGGCATCACAGCCTTCTTCGGCCCGGCTTGCTTGAATCCTGATGGTGCAATGAGCAAGGGACTCACGTCTGAGTATACCCTCCCACACATAGTGTGGATAAAACCGATTTTGGAAAAGGGGGTGGTGATGGACAGAGTTTCTGAATGATGCAGAATACTCTTACCAAGTCAATAGATCATGGTTTTAATCCATCACCGTTTTTTAGCTCACTGCACCATCCCAGCTCAGAACCTGGCTATATGCAAATTAGTCTGTTCCTGTCCCAGTGCATGATGGGAACAGGGCAAACCAAACTACCAAGCCAATTCTTATACTGGGAAGGAAACAAGCTTCCGGGGACCGGTTTCTGGCATCACAGCCTTCTTCGGCCCGGCTTGCTTGAATCCTGATGGTGCAATGAGCAAGGGACTCACGTCTGAATATACCCTCCCACACATAGTGTGGATAAAACCGATTTTGGAAAAGGGGGTGGTGATGGACAGAGTTTCTGAATGATGCAGAATACTCTTACCAAGTCAATAGATCATGGTTTTAATCCATCACCGTTTTTTAGCTCACTGCACCATCCCAGCTCAGAACCTGGCTATATGCAAATTAGTCTGTTCCTGTCCCAGTGCATGATGGGAACAGGGCAAACCAAACTACCAAGCCAATTCTTCTACTGGGAAGGAAACAAGCTTCCAGGGGCCGGTTTCTGGCATCACAGGCTTCTTCGGCCCGGCTTGCTTGAATCCTGATGGTGCAATGAGCAAGGGACTCACGTCTGAGTATACCCTCCCACACATAGTGTGGATAAAACCGATTTTGGAAAAGGGGGTGGTGATGGACAGAGTTTCTGAATGATGCAGAATACTCTTACCAAGTCAATAGATCATGGTTTTAATCCATCACCGTTTTTTAGCTCACTGCACCATCCCAGCTCAGAACCTGGCTATATGCAAATTAGTCTGTTCCTGTCCCAGTGCATGATGGGAACAGGGCAAACCGGTCCCCGGAAGCTTGTTTCCTTCCCAGTATAAGAATTGGCTTGGTAGTTTGGTTTGCCCTGTTCCCATCATGCACTGGGACAGGAACAGACTAATTTGCATATAGCCAGGTTCTGAGCTGGGATGGTGCAGTGAGCTAAAAAACAGTGATGGATTAAAACCATGATCTATTGACTTGGTAAGAGTATTCTGCATCATTCAGAAACTCTGTCCATCACCTTTTCCAAAATCGATTTGATCCACACTATGTGTGGGAGGGTATACTCAGACGTGAGTCCCTTGCTCATTGCACCATCAGGATTCAGGCAAGCCGGGCCGAAGAAGGCTGTGATGCCAGAAACCGGTCCCCGGAAGCTTGTTTCCTTCCCAGTATAAGAATTGGCTTGGTAGTTTGGTTTGCCCTGTTCCCATCATGCACTGGGACAGGAACAGACTAATTTGCATATAGCCAGGTTCTGAGCTGGGATGGTGCAGTGAGCTAAAAAACAGTGATGGATTAAAACCATGATCTATTGACTTGGTAAGAGTATTCTGCATCATTCAGAAACTCTGTCCATCACCTTTTCCAAAATCGATTTTATCCACACTATGTGTGGGAGGGTATACTCAGACGTGAGTCCCTTGCTCATTGCACCATCAGGATTCAGGCAAGCCGGGCCGAAGAAGGCTGTGATGCCAGAAACCGGTCCCCGGAAGCTTGTTTCCTTCCCAGTATAAGAATTGGCTTGGTAGTTTGGTTTGCCCTGTTCCCATCATGCACTGGGACAGGAACAGACTAATTTGCATATAGCCAGGTTCTGAGCTGGGATGGTGCAGTGAGCTAAAAAACAGTGATGGATTAAAACCATGATCTATTGACTTGGTAAGAGTATTCTGCATCATTCAGAAACTCTGTCCATCACCTTTTCCAAAATCGATTTTATCCACACTATGTGTGGGAGGGTATACTCAGACGTGAGTCCCTTGCTCATTGCACCATCAGGATTCAGGCAAGCCGGGCCGAAGAAGGCTGTGATGCCAGAAACCGGTCCCCGGAAGCTTGTTTCCTTCCCAGTATAAGAATTGGCTTGGTAGTTTGGTTTGCCCTGTTCCCATCATGCACTGGGACAGGAACAGACTAATTTGCATATAGCCAGGTTCTGAGCTGGGATGGTGCAGTGAGCTAAAAAACAGTGATGGATTAAAACCATGATCTATTGACTTGGTAAGAGTATTCTGCATCATTCAGAAACTCTGTCCATCACCTTTTCCAAAATCGATTTTATCCACACTATGTGTGGGAGGGTATACTCAGACGTGAGTCCCTTGCTCATTGCACCATCAGGATTCAGGCAAGCCGGGCCGAAGAAGGCTGTGATGCCAGAAACCGGTCCCCGGAAGCTTGTTTCCTTCCCAGTATAAGAATTGGCTTGGTAGTTTGGTTTGCCCTGTTCCCATCATGCACTGGGACAGGAACAGACTAATTTGCATATAGCCAGGTTCTGAGCTGGGATGGTGCAGTGAGCTAAAAAACAGTGATGGATTAAAACCATGATCTATTGACTTGGTAAGAGTATTCTGCATCATTCAGAAACTCTGTCCATCACCTTTTCCAAAATCGATTTTATCCACACTATGTGTGGGAGGGTATACTCAGACGTGAGTCCCTTGCTCATTGCACCATCAGGATTCAGGCAAGCCGGGCCGAAGAAGGCTGTGATGCCAGAAACCGGTCCCCGGAAGCTTGTTTCCTTCCCAGTATAAGAATTGGCTTGGTAGTTTGGTTTGCCCTGTTCCCATCATGCACTGGGACAGGAACAGACTAATTTGCATATAGCCAGGTTCTGAGCTGGGATGGTGCAGTGAGCTAAAAAACAGTGATGGATTAAAACCATGATCTATTGATTTGGTAAGAGTATTCTGCATCATTCAGAAACTCTGTCCATCACCTTTTCCAAAATCGATTTTATCCACACTATGTGTGAGAGGGTATACTCAGACGTGAGTCCCTTGCTCATTGCACCATCAGGATTCAGGCAAGCCGGGCCGAAGAAGGCTGTGATGCCAGAAACCGGTCCCCGGAAGCTTGTTTCCTTCCCAGTATAAGAATTGGCTTGGTAGTTTGGTTTGCCCTGTTCCCATCATGCACTGGGACAGGAACAGACTAATTTGCATATAGCCAGGTTCTGAGCTGGGATGGTGCAGTGAGCTAAAAAACAGTGATGGATTAAAACCATGATCTATTGACTTGGTAAGAGTATTCTGCATCATTCAGAAACTCTGTCCATCACCTTTTCCAAAATAAATAGGTTACAACTGTGTGCCCAGGTGGTACAGTGGCAGGTCTGAGCTACATTAACAGGTCTACCCATACGGATGGCACAACCAGTGTTGCAGGACCATTAGTGGCATTTGATTTACAGGCCCGGGCACAAACCGTGCACTTTACTAGGGTCTTACCAATAAATCAAATATACCAATCATGGATAACAAACCATATTCCAATCTATACGGAGAGCATATGCACGTTAGCACTGATCAGAATTGGTAAAGTGCCCAGAATCCTATTGCCAACAAAAACAGGGTCAGAAAAATAGGAGGCAAAATATTTGGGGATAATCCTGTCAAAAGGGCCAGTTCGAACAATCGATCTGGCTGGTCTGCAGAATAACCAAGGATTGTATGTTCTTGTATGTTCTTGTATTATGACCCTCTCACAACCTAAACTGTAGGCGATTTAGTTCACAGTATGCAATACCCAAGATTCATATGTTGCTTGGAAAAAAATTCATAAAAAGCACATCTGGAAAAAGCAAATAACCTTAGGCTAGTTTTTAAATCCCCACGGGGACTACATTGAGAGATGATGGGTAGGGAAATAATTCAGGGAAGAATGTTTACTTGACACAAAAGGCCTGATTCACAAATGTAAACTTACACGTTTGTGTAAGTTTACAATTTTCCAGCATTCACAAAACAGAATTTTAATATTAGGTTTATGAGTGCCGAGTCTTCACAGTTGGGGGGGAGAATTCTGCACATAAAAAAATATGACGGGCCTAACTTTTTATGTGTGGAGTTCTTCACACCAACTGCAGTCTCCACACTCATAAACGTATTATTGAAATGCAGATTTTTGAATACTGATAAAGCGTAAACTTACACAAAGTGTAAGTTTACCTTTGTGAATCAGGCCCATAGTGAGGACTGACTCAGAGATGACAGCCTGAGTTCTGACTCCACCAGGCCCGACCCCATCACAGAGGACTGGACTCTAAAGGAGCCTATACCAGAGAAAGATCTAACACATACATGCCTGCTCTGAAGAGCAGAGGCTGCAGTACTCACCAGATGGAACTTTTCATATACCTGAAGAAACGTTGGACTTAGCATTTTTTTCCAACTCTGTAGGATTGGGACAATGCACTGATGTTTTGCTAAGAAAGACACATCCGAGGCTGGCAAATAAATGGGATTTGTCATGCAGGGAACATTTTGTCTAACTTAAAACAGGTTCTTCAGGAACTCATTGGAAAAATACATGGCATTCTGGAGCCCTGCAACAGCTTCCCGCCTTGCCCAGCTGGAGGATTTGAGAAGCAAAAGAGTGTCATAGTCCAAAGGTATAACCTTGGACAGGGGTGTCATATCCATCCCAGTAGCTGCAAAATCCAGCTTTGTCCCATTATGGGCTTCTGCTAACAAAACCATTGGCTACAGCGGGAGTTTGACAATGACTTATCCAACTTTGAAGGTCCCTTGACAGCCACCTCCATTGACCATGCCCGTCTGGTGCATTTTGACTTCAATAAAAAATGCTGAGGGCCTTTTCAGAGCTAAGCAGATGGGACACTCTGTCAAAACATGACAGATATCATGTACATCATATTACTTGTGCCATAGTATAAATTACATGGTATTGTAGACTTGTAATACATAGGATGCTACATCCGTTTTGGAGCATACCCTCAGCCAACCTCTAAGTAAGGTCCTAAGTACAAAGGTAAAACCATTGACCAAGATGTCCAGTAAAATTATGTGTACATGCAAAGCAACCAAGAACAGTTATTTTTCAATGGTGCTCTACCTTTCTAGGCATTTTTTGTTTTTATAAGTTTATACATTTATATAGCTGATTTGACTAATCCAATTTAAATGGTTGTCATGTATGTTTGCTCCTTAAACATTTCTCTATTATTCTAGATTGGTTTGAGAATTTTATTGTTTTGTGGTTGTTACGTTCAAATTGTTGGTACTGCTTAAATTTAGCACACATTGCTCTGGATAATTACCTTCTGCTTGTGCCATTGCTAGCATGGGTTGTGAATGGTTTTTGTCACACATGTACTGAGACGTAACTGGTGTGGGATTATTTAGAAGGTAAAGGCCTGCCCTTACCAAATTAGTAACTGACTTTCTAACATTACTTAACTATCAGGATCTCTGCTCATAGGAGGTAAAGAGAAGCTGGCAAATTTGCAATGAAATCATCTTCAAGGCCCAGCAATAAAGCTGAAATCAGAAATGAATCACAGATGAAACTCATAGAATATGTTTTCTACAAGCACTAACAAAGGCACCTTAATGCTCCTCACATGCATGAAACCTAATCTCTAAGAATGTATCCCCTTTACAATCCTGTCTGCCCAAGATGGACACTATTCACAAAGGTACTGGCACGTAAACATACTACTGTATCTAGTAGTAAATTTACACTTTGTCTTTCCTATCCCTTTCCTTTCATGTGGAGAGCAATAGTTAAGTTCAAACACCAGCAAAGGTGATTTTGGTGGAAGGTGTTTGGCCCCAGCAGGAATGTTTCTGCCTCTCCGCTAGACTATTGATGACCTGCAGTTGGAAGCTACCTCAATACCGCACCTCTTAGGCTGGGTCATCCAGCACAAATGCAGAGTTAGTTTCAATAAACATTGAACACAATGGAGCCTATTCACAAACTGTACTTCTTTGTACAGTTAGTAGTACTACCATAATTCTACTCATGTACTACAAAATGTTATTCATAAATATGTGCGTTGACATCTCTGTCTCTCTTATCTTTTCTATGCAAAGCACGCTTACACACTTTAGTTGTAAATGTAGGAGGAACTTGGGGGAGTGGCTGGAAAATGGGGAGTGCTTGCTACTAAATGACAGTGGATCAGGAAGAATTAAAGAGGAATTTAAGTGTTGGGTAAGGAGGGGTGTGAGAAGGGCCATACAATACAAACCACCCATAAATGAATAAATGTATTGCTATGTACAATCTGCACTTCTAAAGTTATTTAGGGCAAAAAATACCCAAAAGGACATAAATATACTCCCATCTATTCTTGGAGTACGTCAAGCATCATACATGGCTACTCACAGTTACTACAACTTACACCAGATAGCTATGCAGCCCACAAGAACACCACCCGCAGACACCATCCCCTCATCAGATCCGCCAAAAGGACCTCCGTCAAAGACCGCCTAGACAACAACGCACACAACAGCAAAGTACTCTTCAAAATCGTGAAGGAACTCTCCAACCCCAGCTCCAACACCACCGACATCCCACCTTCGCATGACCTGTGCGACTCCCTCACCACCTTCTTCCATCGCAAGATCACAGAAATCCACGATAGCTTCAATGTCCTGACTGCCCCGACAACCACTGAGACCTCCGCCCCCACGACCACCATCCACACCGACCCTCCTGGACCAACATTAACGACAACAACACCATCAAAATCATGAACACCATCCACTCCGGATCTCCGTCAGACCCATGCCCACACCACATCTTCAACAAAGCCAGCACCACCATCGCACCCCATCTCTGGAAAGCCATCAACATCTCCTTAGAGACAGCAACCGTCCCGGAGAGCTGGAAGCACGCCGAGATCAACGCCTTACTCAAAAAACCCAAGGCTGACCCAAAGGACCTCAAAAACTTCCAGCCCATCTCCCTGCTCCAGTTCCTGGCAAAGGTCATCGAGAATACCGTCAACAGACAACTGACCCGCTACCTCCAGGAGAACAACATCCTAGACCCATCCCAGTCCGAGTCCTGCAGCAACCACAGCACCAAAACTGCCCTCATTGCAGCCGCCGATTACATCAGAGCCCTGCTGGACAACGGCGAAACCGCGGCCCTCATCCTCCTGGACCTATCAGCCGCCTTTGACATTGTCTGCCACTGCACCTTACACACACACCACCACAACGCTGGGATTCAAGACAAGGCTCTGGACTGGACCACCTCCTTCCTCTCCAGCAGAACCCAGAGCTTCCACCTCCCCCCTTTCTGCTCCGAAGCCACCAAGATCATCTGTGGCGTACCCCAGGGCGCATCCCTCAGCCGAACATTGTTCAACATCTACATGGCTCCGCTCGCCCACATCACCCAACTGCACGACCTCGACATCATCTCCTATACTGACGACATCCAGCTGATCCTCTCCCTCACCAAGGACCCCCTCACCGCCAAAACCAACCTTCACGAAGGAATGAAAGCCGTCGCCGAGTGGATGAAACACAGCCGACGGAAACTAAACTCGGACAAGACAGATGTCCTCCTCCTCGGCTCCACCCCCTCGGCCTGGGACTACTCCGGGTAGCCGACCGCACTGGGAACAGCTCCAACACCCACCAACCATGCACGCAACATCCTCAACTCTACCATCTCCATGACAAAACAGGTCAATGCCGTCTCGTCCTCCTGCTTCAACACCATCTGCATGCTCCGCAAGATCTACAGGTGGATCCCCACAGAAACAAGAAGAACGGTCACCCAGGCCCTTGTCAGCAGCAGGTTGGGCAACGAAAACACCCTCTATACAGGAGCCTCGGCCAAACTCCTGAAATGACTCAACGCATTCAAAACGCCTCTGCACGCCCGATTCTCGACATACCTCGCCGCAGCTGCATCACACCCCACCTGAGAGACCTGCACTGGCTCCCTGTCAACAAGAGCATCACCTTCAAGCTCCTCACCTACGCACACAAGGTACTCCACAACACCAGACCATCATACCTCAACAGACGACTCAGCTTCTACACCCCCAACCGCCAGCTCTGCTCCGCGGACCTCGCCCTTGCCACAGTCCACCGCATCCGACGAAGAGTAACCTTCGGTGGCAGATCGTTCTCCCACCTCGCTGCCAATACCTGAAACACCCTCCCCATCCCCCTACAGCAGACCCAGGACCTCCTAACCTTCAGAAGACTCCTCAAGACCTTGCTATTCGAGCAGTAGCAGCATCCCAACTTGTACATTTGCACATAATAGTAACTTTACATTTAGAGATTTTAAAGAAGTGTATTGCCCCTTTGAAGAAAATAAGGAAACCTTTTCAGTCACTGCTTCATCGGAAAGTTCAAAAGAAGCCAAAGCTCCAGAACTGCAACATGAATTGGAACTGAATTTAGAGAGATGCCAGTGGTAGATCTGGGGGTCTCTAGTTGGCAGAGGTAAGAACCTTTGTCCAAGTAGGGACCCTTACTTCTAATCAGGGTAAGGGGAACACACACGGTTGATAACCCCTGGTCTCCCCCTTGTTAGCTTGGCACGGGCAGACAGGCTAGTCCCCAAGGCAATGTGTAAAGTATTTGTACCAACACTCACAGTAATATAATGAAACACCACAAAAGGACATTACACAAGTTATTTATAAAAATATAAATCACTTTATCTGGATTAGGCAGTCAAAATGACATAAAAAACATACAAAAATAGATACTCTCCCAATAAGGGCTTGTCAATAAAGAGGTTCAATGTACCAATGTTCTTTTGGGTAGAAAAGTTCCCTTTGTAAAAACGTACCAGTAGGAATGAACACTCCTGTAGGCTCAGTATGGCTGAGCCCTTGTTGCTAGAGTGGGGAAAGTTACTTCAGAAAATGCAAATGTGGCGCTCCTCAACAATGACGTTCCTTGGAGTAGGGAGTAAGTGTAAAAATGGTGCCCTTGACAACAAAGTGCTCCCGCTATAGCACGGAATGTCCTACACTCACCTGCTCTGCTTTAAAATCAGGAATTCACCCCTAGCAAATGCGCGGGCACGCGCCAGTCACCATTGAGGACGCTGTCCTTATATACTGCACTTGCTGCACTTTAAATCAAAAGGGCGCTGTTCTTTATATTGCCCCCACTGCACTTGGTACAAAAAACGAAAAGGGCGCGGTCCTTCCCTGCTGCCCCCGCGGTACTGAAGTCACGAAGGGGAACAGGTCTTGGTGGTCCCGCAACCCAACCCAGGCAGTTGCTTTTTCTTCTGGCGCCTTTGATCCCAGCTCCACATGGCTACCAGGGCCTTGGACGGCCCAGTCGAGCTCCTCTGCGATGAGCACCAGCTTCCTGACTCAACGAGATTCTCCTGGTCGTTAGGCAACGGCCCGCGTCCTTTCACAGGCATCGGTTGGGCACGAGTACAAGCCCACCTCAATGCCATGCCGCTGCTCTCTTTTGTGGAGTGGCCATTCTCACCGCAATGCCTCGCAACGGATCACGTTGGCAGCACAAATTCGGGCCGGGGAGGTCGAAAGCTGGAACACAGAGATTTACCGCTTCTTCTTGAAGGGCTGGCAATCTTGACAATCGGGGGCCAGTGGGGAAGAGATACCGGCCCTCAGTGCACTGCTTTAATCGTGGGCCGGCGACGGTGAAATAAACATGCAGCACTCTGGGGCAGTCTTCCCGCAGGTCGTCAGCTATGCACTGGTTTGCACACAATGTTGAAGGCACGATCCTGGGGTAGATCACACTTGATGCAAAGCAGACTTCACAACAGACCCCAGCTTTGTGCCGACATGCACACCGAGTCTCAGAGGCGATCCGGGGGGCCAGTCACAGATCAGCCAGGCAGTCTTCACGAAGGGCACAGGCTGTGTGCAGAGACACGCACACAGCAGCTTGATGGATGTTTTTCTGGAAACTTTTGTATCCCTGAGTTCACAACAGGAGGCCAGCTTTTCTTAGGCCCTAGGAGATAGGTAGTTTTCAGAGGGGGCAAAGGACACAGCACAGCTCCTCTTCAAGCAAGGGGGACACAGCACACAGCAGACAGTCCCTTGGTCCTCTTCCTCAGCAATCACAGCAACTGCAGGTCAGCTCCCAGATACTCAGCAATGGCAGCACTTTTCCTCAGTCTTCCTGGCTTTTCTTCTTTGGCAGGGATTCCTTCTTGATCACAAAGTCTTTCCTAATCTAAATTCTAGGGGTTTAAGTTCAGATATTTGTACCCCAAAAGTCTTTGTTCTTCATGTGTGAGGGGTCCTGGACCCAGGCCAAACCAGTTCTGGGTGCGCTCTGCCAGTGCACATCTTCTATCTTTGTGAGTGTGGGCCAGGGCCATCAGACGCACTGCAGGAGGTGGAGCCAGCATTGTGGAAGGCAGGCATAGCCCTATGCAGACCCAGGTGCTTCTCCTTCCACCACTCTACATGCAGATGGGTCAATTCAGCCTAGTGCTGACTCACCCAGCCTCCTGGAGCCACCCCAGCCCCTGTCACTCACACACCAGACAGTCATTCCACAAACAGGCAGAGGCACACAGAAAGGCTGAACACGAAAATAGCCACTTTCTAAAAGTGTTATTTCCAAACTCTGAATGTAAAAACCATCCTCCCTAAATGATGTGTTATTAAATTCTGATTTCAGGGATAACAGATTCCAAATTTCTATGTTGCTGCTATGGGAAGATATGTAGGTAAACATGGTACACATCACTCTCCAGTCTGTCCTACGGGCAAGATAGCCTGTTAATAGGGAAAAACGAAATTGGCAGTATTTCACAATCAGGACATGTTCCCCACACTAGAACATGTCCTACCTTTCACATACACTGCACCCTGCCCAGGGGGGTTCCCTTGGGCCTACAATAGGGGTGTCCAATGTGTAAGAAAATGGAAGGGTCAGGCCTGGCAAGTGTGTACACTGACCAGGACAATATGGCAGTTATCAGACTGCACACAGGCACAGCGGTGGCAGGCCTGAGACCTCCTTTCAGCGCTACTAATGTGGGTGACACAATCAGTGATGTAAGTTCACTAGTAGCATTCAAATTACCAGCCCTGGCACACTCAGTGACCTTTACTAGGGACATACTGGTAAAACAAATATACCAATCATGGATAACAAATCACAATTACAATTTACAGGGAGAGCATATGCACTTTAGCACTGATCAGCAGTGGTAATGTGCCCAGAGTCCTATAGCCAACAACCACAGGTCAGGAAAAACAAAGGAGGAAGAAGCAAAAAAGTTTGAGGATAACCCTGCAAAAAGGGCCATTTCCAACTGCCAGTAAAAATCATAGTGTACTGAATACTTGTAGCAAAGCCTACCATGACAGGCGAAGTACTGAACACTGTGACACTCTTAGATGTTCAAGGTGACTAGGACATAGAATAAGCACCCATAATGTTTAGCAAAGATCCAAGCAAAGCAGAATTCCTTTGAAGCAATCAGAAAGATTATTTTGTGGAGAGCCTTTTCGGGACAGCGTTATGCAATATCCACATCAATATCCAATATGATCATGCCAAGCTTGCAGAAGACCAGGACCAAACTGAGTCAAAGACAATATTCACTATGGGACCTCAAATGCCTTCCCCTTGTTAATGTCAGGGCTGGCAATGCACACACAGGATCGCTCACTCAAACATCGGGAATATTGCCATGCCACATTCAAACCACACACACATATTATCTTCTTGCTGATCTAATCACTGCATTGCCATGAAAAGAAATCATGTATTTCACTGCATGTGGCCTGCAGTGGTTGCTACAATATTCAAATGCATTTTAGAGATGCAACAGTTCTTGCCAAAGTCCAGTTTCCATTGAGTGATAACCAGATAGCACCACAACATGTCATTTCACCCCAATAGCAGACTGAACACACTTAATCTTAATTTTTCAAGCTGGGACAAAGCAACTAAAATTGTAATCATGGGTACGTTGGCACAGACACAAAGCCAGGTAGCCTCTGTCCCAAGAAAAACAATCTCCATTGGATTGATCCAGGGAAGAATCAATCGTTTTTGTTGACACTTTTTCAAGTAACAAGGTCTAAACAGTGTAGATTGGAAAACACGCTCTCCACGCCCAAAGGCTAGATATTTGGGAACATATATTCACAAGCTGGGCCCACCAGAGAAGAGCAGTTATCTGCAATACATGTATGAACAATATAAGCCAAGTAACATTTGTCCTTTCACCTTGGCATATCACTGGTCCAAATGATTCTCATGTTGATGAACAATAAAATCTTGAAATTTATTTCACTGTGGGCTATGCTACAAAATGTCTTCTTGCAGTCGGAGAAAACATTGTAGTAAAGGATGGTAATGGTAACCTCACAATCTGAGGCCCATATTGCCTTTTTGCTTTTGCCAATGCCTGTTTGCAATCTCTGTTAGTCAACAAGTTCAAACTAATTAAAACTATTGCTTTGTATCCTCCCAATTGGTTGAAAACTACTTTAATTTAATGTTGATAAGAATTCTATATTGTCTCTGAAAAGCTTCTGACACTGATTAACTCTGATTAACAACATTTCTAATTATTTCCCGGGGAAACAGTGGATGAAGCGGCATATTGCTTAGTGTAGTGCGTAAGGTAAACAATATATATATCCTCGGTCTGGTCTACCGTCTGACCTATGTCTTCGTCATGTATTGATTTGATATGGGGGTTGTTACACCTTTTCTTTACAGACCTCCCAGTATGCTTGCTTTCTTCATAATATTGCAGAAAGCATGCATTCAGGTTAACTCTTGCCTGGGGTCTATTAATAGCTGTTGAGTTTGATCAGTCTGGACTCAATCACCAGGGAATATTATGTCAAGTGCATCTGTGTTGCTTGGTCCAAATTTTGCTAGACTACCAGTGACTTTTCCTTCCTTTGCTTAGATATATTAGCTTCATAAGAAATTGATTCACTCCTAATGAAGGCCTTGCATGCGTCCCAGATGGAAAATTTAGAAGCAGAGGCAATAATCCTTTCTAAGAAATTTGTAAGATTAGATTGCATGACCACTACCCACCCGTTATCAGTTAGAAAAGCCTTGTATAACACCCATTGTGGTCACTCAGCCTGATTAATGTTCACCCTTAGATCCGTCACCGGGACAAACTAATCTGAAATGGGGTTTGTGACTATATAGTACTCCTCCCAGACCATTAATGTGAAATTGAAAAGAATTAAATCTTTGAGGCTGAATTAAACTTTTTTTGAGAAACAGGTGTATTCCAGGGCTTGTAGATTCTGTACTCTCCAGAGCTCAACCAAGGCCCGATCTCTACCGAATTTAGCCAAGAATCTAGAAGCTCTAGGTTTCTTTCATGCCTTTTTCTTGCCCGATTAGTCTAATTGTATGTCCTGTAAAATATTGAAATTAGGGCCATAAAAACTGATTATATGGGGGGATTGTGTTTCTATTTTCATGCTCACTATAATCCACCTTGCTTTGTCATCTTTAATAACCTGATACACTTCTCCCATACAGTTTCACCTTATCAGGACTGGCAACCCCCTAACTGCTGCCCCAGCAGATGCAAAGAATGCTTGGGAAATTAAGTTTGTTATTTTAGGTGGTGTAGATTGTATCTTGAGGTGGGTTTCCTGAAGTAAAATTATTTGTCCTTGGGCTGCCATGAGCCACTGGAGTGTGGATTTAAGCTTGATTTGATTACTTTCCGTATTAATATTACACAAGACTATCCCTATAAATTGTCTCTTCACCATGGAAACCTTAGTAGTTGTTTGGCCCCATTGATTACCCTAATTCTAACACCTAGTCACCATCCCCTCTTCATTATGCTCTGCCTACTAAGGATCTTCCTATTTGTGAAGTACTTGAACCTGTGAACCCAAACGTAGTGCCCCTTCCTGTCGCTTCTGCCTGTATCTTTCCCCCTACTCACATCCCCCCAAACCCCAGTTTACCCATATCCCCTTCCCTACCACTTCTGGAGTCCTACCCCTCACGGGCTCCCTCCTGAGCTCGCACCCATCCCATCTTCCACCTTACCCTCCTTCCTCCTGTACGAGTGCCATGGCTTGGCATTATCTGAATCTGCTGCTCATGGGAGAGCAGCAAGAGACCGGAGTCTGTACATGAAATTTTCCAAGCGCTTTTGACATTATGCAAAAGAGCTCTGTAGAACCTGCTAGAGAAATTTTTATTTAGTGCTTTGTCAGCAATCTCATATCACCTACACTCCATTCTTTTGTTGGCAAAGGTTACTGCTTCTGCAGCCTTATCTTTTTCCCTCCGCCTTGATCGAATGTAGAAACTTCTTTGTCTTGTCAACCGATTGAAATATGTGTGTCCGGCCCCTAAAAAAAGACTTTGAGTTTCGATGGTTGAATAATTCCTGACGGAAATCCTTGGTGCTTGAAATCATCGATTAGTCGCACAAACTCTCTACGGCATTGTGCCACCAAAATCGTCACATCAGGGATTATTTGAAAGGAGAAATTGCCTGAGGTGCTAAATGATTTATTCTTAATTGCCTGTGACAACATCTGTTCTTTAATCAGAGCATCGCCAAGTTGAACTAAGATCCTCTGGGGGCATTTTGCATTTGTAGACCAAACAGCCGGAACCCACTGTGCATGGGTCAGTGTTAGATTCACCCCCTCTGTTGTTGTATCTAGAATCACATGCTTGTATGTCAGATCCATAATAAGTTTTGTAACTGGCTGTCCTGCTTTGCGATCCTCTGGTATGCCTACTAACCATAGGTTGGTACATCAGGATCTATTTTCTAGATTTTCCAGCTTCAATTTGAAGTCTTCCAGTTCCCCTTGGATTTTTAAATTGGCCTCTTCTTGATTATTACTGGTATCTTCACGGGTATATACCATCTGCTCCACCTGGGTCATACGAGAAGAGAGATTTTGGATGTTGCCATTAATTAAACGCAGCTTTTCGCTGGTTGTTCGATGGGTATCTTCTTGGGATACTTTCATTTCGTGAATTTTGCTTGAGATTTCATTTAGCGTTGTTTAAATGGGGGGTAATTGGAGTGGATTTCCCGCCATGGTGACCAGACTCTCGAGTTGGCTTGAATTTATATTTGTGGAGGTTCCAACATCCGATGAGGCAATTACCAAGTTGTTTTCTCATTTGACCCCCTTTTCCCTGTGACTGATCTATGATCTTACTCTCTTTCTGGCCACCTTATCTCCAAATGTAACAAGTGGGTATGCAAGAGGATCCTCTGACGTGGTTCTGAGATGATCCGCAGAATGGTCTGCTACAGAAGGGACAGAAGGGTTCATGTCATTGAGACTTAAAGGAGAATCCATTATGGCCCCTACCTGCTGAGGTGGATCGTGTCTCAACCTATGAGGAGAGAGGGCCTGCTGTGTTTCCACCTGCGATTGAGTTTTTTTAACTTGATTTAATACTGACTGGTTGAGACCCTTTCTTCCTTTCAGATTTTTGTGAGAGTGCAGGTTTTCATTGAACAATTTCTCGAAATGTGTTTCATTGGTGAATAAATAAGTTTGCCAATTTGTTGCTGCATGTAAGTTTCAAAGACTATGTCAGGGATGCCAGAGTTTTTACAAGAAAGTCACAAGCCGCATTTGTGATACTCAGGCCTGGTTTACATGCTAGGTCCACCTCCTCCCGTTTTATATATACCATGCCTGCACATTCCACATTGTTAGGAAGCACCGAAACGGAGGGGCATAGTGCTTACTTCCTGAATCTACCCGGTGGAGGGAGGTATGACTGACCTGGACCACCCTTCACCTGATCAATCTATTCCTCCTTTGTAGGCAGTGATTATGTTCTAAAATCTCTCCTTTATTTTGTGGCTTTAGTGCTGCTAATTGCATTCAAGCTACATGCAAATCAAGGCAACAGTCAGCAGCAAAACACCATTTTTCCTGAGCATTGCAGCGTGCTAAATACGTACAACATGGAACAAAGAGCAGGTATGGAGTGACAAAACGTTGTGCTTCCCCGTTGCTTAACTAGCTGTCCTCAGCTGGCGTCTCAGAAGACTGGCAGCATGCAAATGTGTCGAAGGCAAATATGAAGGATCGGGAGGGGGGTTAAAATAAAGGCATGACCACACAGTTTTCTCTATCACTTCGGACACACACTGTCTCTCAATACAGATGTTTATTCTAGTACGACATTGCGCTATTTGTTGCCTCTCCACTACCCTCGTTGTCGATTGCTTCCCACTCTCGTTCCCATCAGCGAGCTTCGATGTGTGGTGTTCAGCTGCCCAATGTGCAGACCATCTTGCTGCTACCTCCCTCAGAAGCCGACTCAACCCCGAGCACGAAGGGAGCTGTATGTGGTTCCCAAATATCCAACCCCGTGAACATAAGCCTCTGCTACATTTCAATGAACAAATTTTCAATTACAAAAATCAAGCATACTGTGGCCAGGATCAACAATAAAAAAATACAGCTTCTGCTGAATACTGCAATCCGTATTGCATCAGAGAGGATGGGGAGAGGATGTAGCATTACGGTCAGAGCTGCCGACTTTGGATAAGGGGAGCTAGTTTTGAGTCTGAGCATCAACTCACCATCCTGTGATTCTGCGCAAATCACTTACAGCAGGGTCTGATTAAGACCAAAAATTGGCGCAGGCACTCACAAAAAGTGGCGCACATTTCTGAAGTGCAACCTTTCATGAAGCATTGATTCTTTCAGTATTTGGGGGATCATATTAGGAGAACGCTATGGTAAAGAAAGCCTTGTATTACTTATTAGGCTAGGACCATTGTTCAGGCTGAAAATCTAATTATTCCACTGAAACTCACTCACTCTTCTCCTGACGCTCACCTTGAAGTCCATGATTTTCCATCATCCTATGCTCACCTTTCTATCTCTGAGTCCCCTCCAGTCTATTAGGACACAATCCCTATATATGATGGTTAAGGCAATGAATTATGAGCCAAAACATTGTGTACAAATCTGATAATTGTTGAAAAGTGCCTGGAAAGGAGAAGGAGCAACTGGATGAAATTCATATTGCTTGCTGTTTTTGTCTCTCTTTACCAGGACTTATTCAGTAGATACGTTTGAATGAGGAGGGGTGTCTGGAATAGTATTTTACATTTCAAATACTTTCATAGCTATGCCATGAATTAAATTGTGTTTGATAGAAAACAATGAAGAAAATGTAAATAGCTGGTGACTGCTTTTCATTTGTATGGATTTTATTTATTTATAGAGCAATAAAAATGAGATGATATCAGTGATTCTCTTCGTTTTAATAGATGATAGATATTTATAAAGTTGAAATTGTTTGGATGAAAGCATCAGTTGAGAAGTAATAATGAGAGCAGTATCATAATTGAAATTAGATTTGACAAAGAGTGTCTAGATACTCTCTAGATGCAAATACTTTTCCCAGTTGTAATATTAACAAGCATTGGCATAGCCAATAGGTCTCTGTTAGACCTGGCACCATTGGCGTGGGTCTCCCTTCCATTTTTCACTGTTGTCTCCTCTGTTTTTGCTGGTATTTGATGCTCTGGGCGCTGTGCCACTGCCATTTAGTGACGCAGCGCAAATGCTCCCTGTGTAAATATGGCTGTGAATTGGTATATCCCTGATTGGCTTATTTGGTTTACCTGTTAGTCCCTAGTAGTTTGTGTCCAGGGCCGGTAACCCAAATGCTGCTCGTGGGCCTGCAGCGCTGGTTTGTGCCACCCACAGAAGCAGCTTGTAAAGTGTACCTCAGACCTGCTACTGCAGTTTCTGCGTGCAGTCCAGAACTGCCATCTTGGCTGTGAAGTGCCCACACTTCCCAGCCCCTGAACCTTCCCTTGGCATCATGTCAGTCACCCCTAGGGTAGGTGCATTGTGTGTGTAAGATAGGACATGGCTTGATATGTGTAGCCTGTCCTGGTAGTGAATTACCCTCCATTTTGTTTTTCACTGCTGCAAGGCTATCTGTTCTCCATAGGCTAGAATGGGAAGACTGGCTATTACATCTTATAGTCCTATCTGACTCAGGGAACATGGTAGAAATTCGAGTTTAGTATGCCTGAACTCAGAATGATAAAATACATCTTTTAGTGAAGTTGGTTTTATCATTCTGTTTTTGAAAATACCAATTTTAGAAAGTGGGTATTTTCTTGCCTAAGCCTTCCAGTGGGCTCTGCTGTAATGTGTAGTGACTGTCTGGGTTTAGAGGGGCAAGGCAGGCTGAGTCAGACCTGGGTTGAATAGAGAGATCTGCATTGAGTACTGGGAAGGGGTAGCTCCTTGGCCTGAATAGGGCGGTGCCTGGCAAGGTGAATACTGGCTCCACCTCCTACTCTGCATCTGATGGCAGACCCCTCTTTCTGAAAAGAAGGATGCAGCCTGGTAAACAAAGTGCTCCAGGCCTGAGCAGAACTGGTTGTGGCTGGGTTCAGTGATTAGAGAGTTTTGAGAACAAAGACTTTTATGGTATAAATATCTGTGCCCAAACCCCTGATTTTTGTATTGCTCCTGAATGTCAAGAAGAACCTCTGTCCGTTTCACTGAAGGAATCTGCAGGAGAGGACTGTCCTTGTGTGCTATTTCCTTGATTGGCCTGCAGTAGTTCCCCTTGGACTTGGAAGAAGAGGGAAAAGGACTCTGAGAGAACTTTTATTTTGCTAAAAGCAATCACCCAAGGGCTAGAAGAGAACTAGCCTCCTGCTGGAATCACAGGCACCTCCTGATACCTCCCTGCGAGGATTTCTATCTGCAAGTGAGGCTCTTGTGAGTTCCAGGGCCTCTAGTTCTACTCCAGAGAAGAGAGTGATGAAATCGTCGCTATAGCCAGTTTGCGAGCCGCCGCAGCTGAAGAGCGTAGGAAAAATCAGCGCGCTGCTGCCGCTGAGCACTCGCAAACCAAAGATCATCGCATCCCACGCTTGCGGGCCACAAAGTGCTTGCTAACCCCAGAGATCAACGCATCGCAAATTTGCGGGCTTTTCGAAGGCTCGCAAACCCCGGATCATCGCATCGAGATCATCGCTTCACAACATCGCAGAGCGGGCGCCGTGGGTCCATTTTCCTCGCATCGCACCCGGATCGTCGCTCCATTGCGGGGGGCCATTTTCTTTCATCGCAAAAAGGTCGCACACGCAACCAGTCCAGTGCATCATCCTCCTTTGCGGCAAGGATTTAGTGCATTGCTGGCCTAGCGTGAAGAAGTCTGTCGCTTTGTCCCGTACGCACCCACAGATCGGCGCATCATCCTCCCTTGCGGCAAGAATTTGACGTATCACCAGCCTAGCGTGAGGAAAATCATCGCTACAGCCCGTTTGCGATATTTTGTCTGTTTTGCTACGAAATCCAGGTACTTTGTAAGTAACAGGGTCGCAGAGACCCCTGCTTGGAACTGAACCCCTATTTGACACTTTGAACTCTTTTTCCAGCTTTTCAAGAATCCCCCTAATTTTCAGTATTGTGGCTTTGTACCGTTATTGGTCTTGTGTTAAGTCTATATATAAAGATACTTATTTTTTATAACTACTTGTCTGGTGTCCCTTTGTAGTGTCCTTCACTGTGTTACTGTGTATGATCATAAATGCTTTACACACTGCCTCTGAGATAAGCCTAGCTGCTCGTGCTACGTTAACACAGGGTTGAGTAGGGGTTATCAAAGGGTGTAGCCCCCTTACTCTGACTTAGGAAGAAGGGTCCCTACTTGGACTGTGGCCAGCCACTGCCAACTAGAGACCCCCATTTCCAATAGTCTCGCTTTTGGGACCTTATAAGTATTTAGTTATGCAGCACAATATCCTTGGTGCAACAACATCAACTGTGGCATGGCTAGACACTTATAAGGTACCAAAAGCGAGATCTTTTGGCTATGCCAATGCTTCTTTTTTACAGGCAGCAACCATATTTTTCAGTCTGAAAACAAAACATATGATGGGAAAGGGATGCCTGGACTTTCTAACTTGTGTGGCCATTACAATTGTTCCTGGAAGTAGCGTTAGGTGACTTACAGCTTAGCTTTCCGGTTTTCTTATAACATATGACTGATCTTAAGCAATCAGTTCAACCCTGCTCCAAAAGACGCAGCCTGCGCACAATGCCAGGCTACATCAGCCAATTTGGTGAGTAACAAGTCACCCCAGGGCAGGCCTGCTTTGTGAGGTGTTATCGTGAGGTGAAGCTGCTTGAGTCCCTAGGCATATTAAAAAAAACATCCTTATCTGGACGATCTGATCGAATCATCCCTTTCTTGGCTTTTTTTATAGGGTTGGCCTTAAAAGGCAAGTACTAAAGCATGTTTGCAATTACGGAGAGGCCTTTGTGTTCTCAGAATGTAGGTATTTTAGTAAATAAATGTAATTTTCTCTCAAATGAGAGAATACAATTCTTTAGGATAAACATAAATGGAAATTTCCGAAAAATATAAAAAACGGGAGCCCTAGAAAGTTAATGTTTGGAATCTGTCTGGTACAGCAATGTTTCTATTTGCACACGGCCTGTCTAGGCGGGTAGACTTCTGCATCGCTTCCCACACACATTTTCCGTCCCAGCCTCCCACATGGAAAAGAGCAACATGGCAACTGACGCAGGCACAAAAAACGCAGGCACGAAATTGATGATGTAAGCACACTGCAGGGTTTGTGTGTGCTTTTTAAAGATTGCCTTATCAGAACCTTTCAGGAAACGTGCCATTGTCAGAATGTAAGTAAATGTGTTTGTTCAAGTTACAACAGTGACAATTTCAAGTTTGGTGGTCAGCTGAGTGAGGTTCACAGATAGTTGGTCAAAAAATTAAGAAATTGGTTAAAAGGACTCCTTGTTCCTTTCCCCTTTTGCGCCATTTGTTGAGCTGTTACCCAGTCTTGTATGAGTTTTTAATTTTTAATTTTTGGTTGTGTTCTGTCTAGATACCACTTGTGGCCCTGAAGAGAATCCTAAGAAAAGAATTGGGATTCGAAACGCGTAGGCTCCTTTGCCACATCACAACTGCGGAAACGGCTTGGTTATTTAATTAATGTCTCCACCCCGTTTTGTACATTACGAAGAATTTTTTAAAAGTGTAAAATAAGTCACTAAAATCGAATGTACTTATGAAAAAGTTGCCTGGTTGATTATTTGTAACATTGTGTTCGCAGTATTGTGGCTTCATGTTCTTTCTTATGTATATATAACTTTTAGTACTATATGTATCCCCACTTTTTTGAATGGTGTGAAAGTTTGTCGAATGCCTGTGACATGGGTGTAAGAATGAATGTTTGAAGATAAAGATTCAGTTTTTTCTTATTGCACTTGTCCTCCGTTTTGTGAAGAAGTCCCCCTTTTTTCTGATTGTGTAAAAATAGAAATCGATTTTTCTAAAAATATTGAAATAAAAAGCTATTAAATAGCATCTTCCGTTCTTGAAACTTTTTGTCCAGGATCTGGTGATAACAGTGTTTATTTAAATTATTCACAACAGCATTGGCACCCCATTTTCGTTTTTTGATAATCAGGCTCAGCCTTGCTGAATAGAGCCAACCCACAGTTGTTCTGCAATTTCAAACAATAGCACAAGAGAAATAGGGTACAAAAGCAGCAATAACACTTAAATTTTTTTTTTTTTAAGCACGTTCTCTCGGTGGCCTTCAGTTGTGTAAAAGTAAAACAACTAGAAACTTGAAAAAAAAGCAGTGGGCGCGCGAAAGTGAAAGTGATTGCAATCGCGATCAAGCGCGGCGAGTGATGCAAGCATTGGGCATGCCGCGAGAAGCAGATGGGGGCTGCGCGCGTGCACGCAAGCTTAAGTCTACCAAATGCCTGTGGTGGCACTTTCAAAAGCCGCTTACTAAATGTCTCCCTGAGCGGTGTATGCGCTGGCTCAGGCGAGACTTAAAAAAGGCACAGACTCTTTCCATGGACAAAAAGATAGAAAAGCAAACTCTGCTCATGGCCTCTTTATGCAAGAGAGAGAAGCTCATTGTGAACGCTCTGTGGAAGATATAAATCTCCAGCATGGACAAAAGGCTGGAAGTAGGCCCTCACCATGGGCTCTGTAGTGAGGAAGGCAAACCATCAACACATACAAAATGTGTTGAAATATTACGCACACACATGTTATAATTGTGTGGGGCTCAGATTGTCTTTAAGGAGCTCTTGGTCAGAGTTGTTGAACAGAGGGCTACTCAGTACTGAGGCAACCAACACTTGGTTTCACCCTGTTCCGCTTTCTTTCATCATCCTACTCTTCCCGTCTCTTTATTTCACTCTTGCAAGTTCATTTTCCTCTCTTGTTTCTACCTTTGTCAGTGCTTTCCTATGACTGTTCCCCTTGTTTTCTGACCTTTTCTCTCTTGTGCTAGTCAATATCTCATGTTAAAAAGAAAGCCTTGGCCGGAGGAGCTTCGCGCGCAACCGGGATGGTCGCGTGAGCACAGGGCTCCCAGACCTTCGCCACCTCCGTCACCTATCCTGATTATTATCCTGGTCATGACGACGAATCATTGAAGATGAAGCTTAACTGATATTATAGTTGCTTTCAAAAATTGATTTGGTCCAAGGGAACCGATTTTATGACGATTTGAACTTTCCTGGCCTGCTCCACGGTTCTGCCCCAGGCTCGAGTTGAAGATCCGCCCGGGCGGTAATCGAACAACAGCGGCTTCCCTGTTCCTACTTTTGCCTCTGGACTTGGCTTTCGGTTTCGCTTTTGGCCCGGACCCTCCTGTACAGCGGAGGACCCCGCCGCCCACAGATTGCCTCCCTTTGCGGTCCCACTTCGGGGCCGTGACTGTATATCACTTCTCGGTGTGTGACGTGGAACACACTGTACTTCGGTTGTGCATCTGTTGGGGCATTGACGTAGCCATTTTTACCAGATCTCGGGGTCCCCTCGGGGGCGCAACTTCCATAATGGCCGGCAAGCCCGAAGTTGAAAAGCGAAAGACCAAGACTGTTCACCGTGGGGGCTCCATACAATCTAATGTTATGGATCGATATACCCATCCTAAGGGGTCCCCAGGTGGAACGGGCAAGCCTTTGGCGGACAAGGGAGATGACCCTGCGGCGGACGAAGACCCGACTCTGCACGATATTATGGGCGCCATTGCGAGTATGCAGACTTCAATCGGTGTGCAGTATGAGGTTCTGGCGCACAAACTGGACACAGTGGCGATCGATGTCAACTTGATCAGGGCGGATTTAGCTAAAACGAACGAAAGAGTTAAATCCCTAGACTTGAAGACTTCTAGCCTCACGACGGATGTCTCCGATCTACAAACGGAGATCCGCGATCTACGGTCCTCTAATGACTCTTTCTCCTGTCGTTTGGAGGATTTTGAAAGTCGCTCCAGGCGGAACAACGTCCGTATTGTGGGTGTCCCTGAGAACTCAGACAACTTAAATGTCGACCTCATCGTGGAGGACCTCATCGTCAATCATCTCGCACCCAAGGGCCTGAGTAAATTCTTTGCGGTGGAGCGGGCTCACAGAGTGCCGGGTGGCAAACCTAAGCTGGGTGCCACTCCGCGGCCCATAATCGCCAGAATATTTCATTTCCGTGATCGGGACGCTATCCTGCAGGTATCGCGCCTGGGGGGCCCCACGAAGTTTGAGAATACGACGGTGAGTTTTTACCCTGACTTCACTCAGCTGGTGCAGAGGCAGAGGATGGGGTTCCAAGGAGTAAAGAGATGACTGAGAGACAGGGACATGAAGTATGCAATGCTATTTCCAGCTCGGCTGCGTGTGGAACATGGAGATCGGACTTTTTCCTTTGATCACCCTGAGGCTGCAAGTAACTGGCTCGACACACTCCCCAGGCCACAGGAACACCCTGAACATTCTGGTGGAGCTGAGGGTGGACTGATGGACCAGGAATAGTTATGTGACTTGGTTCGCTGGACTACATATGGATCTTTTGACACGGTTTGCAGATCCTTTAACTTGCTTCAACTGAGGTGGTTCTCCAGGGGTGGCGGAGGGAGTGAGTCTCTTCCTCCTCTGGGGTTTCTTATCGTAGATTAGTTATTTGCTAGGGCGACAGGCACACTGCAAGTTGGGGGGGCCTTCGAGTCTACCGCAGGGGTGCAGGGTGGGGGGTTTTGTTTCTAGGGTAGGTTAGGGGGAGGGGGGGGGAAGTTGTTATTGTTTGGTTCACTTCAAGGCACTGTATTGATGGACTCTTGGATTCGGCTGCTGCGACCAATGTGGGGTGGATGCTGCGACTTTGTTCGGGATGGGGGGTAGAGGGCTCAAAATGCTGTGTTGGAATGTTAACGGGTTGGGGGACAAGATAAAACGTGGTGTGGTGTTACAACTCTTGAGACGTCTTTCCCCGGATGTCGTCTTGTTGCAAGAAACACATCTGATAGGCAACACATGCCGAGCCATGAATCGAAGGGGTTACCGCCTCCTGGCACACTCCGGCTTCACCACTGGCTCCAGGGGGGTGGGTATCCTGGTCAGGGTCTCCCTCCCCCTTGAGGTCGATACTGTTATTCTCGAGGACAGGGGGCGATACGCCGCCATTACTGGGCGATGGGAGGGGAAGGTCATCACTTTGCTCTCCGTTTATGTCCCACCTGGCCTTCAGACCACGACCTTTGCTGACTTGGGGAGGGTGATACTGGGGCTCCCAGAGTGCGTCCTTGTGGTGGGCGGTGACTTTAACTCTGTGGTCTCCAGAACTGTTGATCGCTACCCACCTAGGGATCTTGGGAGGTCCCAGTCCTGGCTGGGTGGCTTCCTCGATACTCTGGGACTGATAGATTGCTGGAGGCTACTGCACCCTGGGCAGTTACAATACACCTTTCACTCTGGTGCAAACGGCAGTCTCTCTAGGCTTGACTATATCCTGATGCCCGCAACACAGGCTTCACTTGTCAAGGAGATTAGGCACCTGGCTAGGGGTATTTCAGATCACTCCCCCGTATGGCTCGCAATGGCAGCGGGACGGGGAACTGAGAGTCGGGTTGCTCCGATCAACCCTTGGTACCTCCTTGACCCTAAGATCCGCACAGAATTGATTAAATCCCTTGACCATTATTTTGTGGATAATGTGGGGTCTGTGTCCTCGTCTGTCTCGCTCTGGGAGGCCTACAAGACGGTGATCCGTGGCCACGCCTTATCGTTAATCAATAACGCCAAGAAACGTAAGTGCGAGGCAGTGGTCCGGCTTGAAACTGAGATTTCAGATATAGAAAGACAGCTGGAATCTGATGTCACCCAGGACGGGTTACACCTTCTCGGCCTCAAACAAACTGACTATAGAGCAATGGTCACTGATGCCACCAAGGTTATGAGTAGAGAGCAGCAAGGCTGTTTGTATGATGTGTGTGATAAGGCTGGAAAGTTGATTGCTTGGTTGGACAAGAAGGAGAGGGCTAGTTGTGTGGTTCCTTCGATTGAGAGAGCGGTTGGAGTGAGAGTGACTGACCCGGTTGAGATTGTGGAGTGTTTTTCTGAGTATTTCCAAACTGTGTACTCCCCAGTGTCTGACAGACCGGAACAGGATTTGCATCTGCTTCTAAGAGACATTGCGTTGCCCTGTTTGTCGGATCTGGATAGGGACCTGATGGACGCGACACTCTCTGTTGAGGAGGTTGCGTCCGCGGTCCGCTCAGTGAGATCGGGAAAGGCCACGGGTCCGAATGGACTTCCCATCGAACTTTATAAATTGCGCCCAGATAAAATAGCACCGCATCTTCGCTCAATGTTCTTAGAGTCGTTAGCTGCAGGTACCCTCCCGTTCGATCAAAGACTTGCGTCTATTGTCGTGATTCACAAGGAGGGGAAGCCGCGGGATCGCTGTGCGTCGTACAGGCCCATCTCGCTCCTAAACGCCGAACCTAAGATCCTCGCAAAAGGGCTCGCCAACCGTTTAATCACTGTTGTCTGCGACCTGATCCATCCAGATCAGTCCGGATTTATTCCGCACCGGAGCACGGCACTGAACCTTCGTCGTTTACATGGCGTCCTTGCGAGATCGTCCACGTTGCGTGAATCGGCCATTTTGGCTTCTTTGGACGCCACAATGGCGTTTGATACGCTGAAATGGCCGTACCTCTGGGCTGCCCTCGCCAAGCTTGGTTTTGGGCCTGTTTTCATCAGTTGGGTGACACTATTATACCAGGACCCCTTGGCTCAGGTGGTTGTTAATGGTCGTGTTTCTGGCTCATTTTCTCTCGGAAGGGGTACTCGTCAGGGGTGCCCGTTGTCTCCGCTTCTTTTTGCCCTGGATTTGGAACCCTTGGTGGCTTGGCTGCGGTGGGAACCATCAATGAAGGGTATACGCTGGACCCCCGATTTTGAGGACCGAGTGTCACTTTACGCTGACGACATCCTGTTATACCTCACGTCACCTCGGAAGTCGTTAATAGTGCTTTTCGATGTATTGACTTCCTTCGGTAAAAATTCTGGCCTTGTAAACAATTGGTCCAAGTCCTGCGTGTACGTTCTCTTGGGAGACTCTCCTCTCTTGCCGCGTGGGTGCCCCTTACAGGTGGCAAGCGCGGGTTTCAAATAATTGGGGGTGTTTATCACCTTAGATCCTGTGGTTCGTTATGAACGTAACTTGTTGCCCCCGCTTCAGCGCTTGCGGTCCGATGTCGAGGCTTGGCGTAGACTTCCGTTATCCCAGCTCGGGCGAGCGGCTCTCTTCAAGATGATGTCACTGCCCCGATTTTTATATGCCCTACAGAATACTTGCGATACCATCCCGGCCAGATACTTCCGGGAGATTGAAAACTTGCAGAGACAACTGATATGGGGTGGGCGGTCCCGTATAGCCCTTGCCAAATTAACGCTCCCTTGGTATGATGGTGGAATCGCTCTCCCGGATATTAAGCGCTACTACTGGGCCTCCCAACTGGGGGCGATTAATCACGGCACGTATGATCCCTCGTTGAACCCCGCGTTCGCAATGGACAGATGGTTGCTGCCTAGTGGTGACTACAACAGGGCACTATACACGAAATCCGCAGGGAGGATGCTCACTGGCCCTACCAGGATAGCGGTGCAAGTATGGCATCGTGCAAATTATGCCATGGGATGGAAGGACCGACTCACGCGCGCTACTCCCCTTTATGCCTCTGAGAGACTGGGCTCCCTATGGAAGACGAAAGGCTTTGATAAGTGGGACGTGATTGGTATATGCAGGGTGAATGATGTCTGGACTAAGGATAGGGTCAAAACCTTCGAGGAATTGGGACTAGAGTATGACCTGAGTGACAAGGAGTTTTTTCGATAAGCTCAGATCCGACACGCGCTGGTGGCGGTTTTCCCTCCGGGTACTACTGTTCCAGAGGCGTCGCCGCTTGAGGATCGGGTGCTGGATGGGCATGTTCCTGACAGCACGATTTCGCTGATCTATAAAAAGTTGATAAACGATAGGACCGACCTTATGCAACGACTCAGGGAAGCCTGGACTGGCGATGGTTTGGAGTTAGATGACGAAGACTGGCAGTCGGCCATATCTTCGCCGAAAGAGGTTGCAATTCCGGCCCGTCTCCGGTTTGTGCAGCTTAAGATTCTCCACAGGATCTATGTTACTGGTCCATGCTTGGTCAGCATGGGTTATGCTTTGGATGGGATGTGCAGGCGTGATTGTGGCCTTCCGGGCACCTTCCTTCACATACTCTGGGAGTGCCCGGTGGTTGTTCATTTCTGGAATCGAGTGCATGCAGTAATGGAAGAGGTCATGGGTGTTGCGTTGTTGCCTGAAGCTAGACGATGCTTGTTGAATGTTTGGGAGCCGAATGATTATGATTCAGCACAGACTCAGTGGGTGACCCTTGGCAATATGATTGCTAAGAGGGATATTGCCCAGTTATGGGATTCTCAGAGGCCACCCACAGTTCTGGTATAGAAGGAGAATATGGACAGGTGCATGTTCAGGGAGAAGACGGTGTATGTGGCACGTGGCAGGCCTCGCAAGTGGGGTAAGGTTTGGGGTCAATGGAACTCCTATCGTGGAGACATATGTACACCTCCCTTCACAAACTTGGCGGCAGAGCCTCTCTCCCCGTGACCCAACATTCCCGCTAATCTGTTGCTTGGTCTGACTCCGGTTTTGCTACATCCCTCAATCCTCCCATCCTGCACTGTCAATGATTGTATTATGATATTATGCTTTCCTCCCCGCAGGACGCTTTGCCGTTCAATTGATTGTACTGCCTTGATTAATACATTTTTGTTTTTTTGTTCTTGTTGTTAAAAGTTTTAATAAAAAGAAATATAAAAAAAAAAAATAAAGCCTTGGTGTCCAAAAATGTGTGCTTGTGCCAACCACTGCAAACGATCATCAGAAATTAAGCACTGTGTTGATGTTGTGATAAATGGACGGTGATGTGTTCAGTGAGGACAAATAAAGTGAGCTACATACATCAGTGCAACAGAATCAAAAGACAGACCATTATTGAAACAGGCAGAGAATGAAAGGAAAGGTGCATACAATTTGAGTTGTTACATCGTGCATTCCACTGAATTGTCTGCCTTTTTGTAGCATTGTACCTAACAGGTGTTTTTAATACCATGATCCATATTTCTCAGAAAGAGGAATAATTGGGTTGGTACTGTCCAGAATGAAGCCTGAAAGTTATATCCATGGCCACTGGAATTGATTTAGTTCGGCTGCAGTGTCTTTTTTCATATGGATTTCCCACATTTGTCAAATATTCCATCATCTCCTGCATAATCTTCAGATTTTAACAAAAGAAATTTGTTTCTAGCTCAAAGGGTTCAAAAGTTACTTAAAAAGCAGCAAGACGTGTTACCGCGCAGTAGAAGTTCATTTGCAGTGCTTAAAGGCTCTCCTTTCTGTTGCTTAGGTCTATTTTTGAGTGTTAAAACTGGTTCTAATGAGGTGCAGCCAATGCACAGACACTGTAACAAGTGTCAAAATAATGAAGCAAAACTAACATACTAACAAACTTGCCGCATTATGCCACTTAATTTTCCTTTTCTTCATATCTAATTTACTCAACCCTGCTGCATAATTTTGGACCTCTAGTGCTGCATAATTCCAGTAGCCATGGTTACATCAGTACACTCCAGTAGACAGCACATTAATGACTGTGCTGTTTTTCAATTTCACTGGCTTTGTGTAAAAGAGCTTTATTTTATTTTCTTTAGGGCTGGAGTACATGGCCAAACATTTGATCTCTCTGAAAAATGGCAGTAAGGCTCTGGAAACTGCATGCCAAGGACATCTGCTGACAAAGCCTATTAATTAAGTCCCAAATCTGCAAGAGATGGATAAGGTAGGGGTTTGCTTTCCAGTTAAATTCTGGGTTTGAGATGGGAGATTGGTAGAGCAGCAAAGATGCCTTGTTTGGCCACCATGAACGGGAGTGTGGCCATTCACTTCAGGGACAAAAGCAGAACCCCATTTCTTGCCCCCTTCACTTACCCTTCCAAGGGGAATGAAAACTCTGCAGCTCAGAAGCAGTATCTTCCATGGTGAGGCCTCACCATCATCTCCAAGACCAGGACGGGAGCACACAACCCATGCTGTGTCTGCTGGGGCTAGCCCATTGCTATTCTATAAATGACAATGGGCCATGATAATCTGTGCTGGATTGTGAAGGGGCTGAAGCAGCCTCTCTGGTTCAGAGCAGCAGGCCAGACTCAAACTTTGATGAGGAAAAAATTGGCCCAGTCAAGCCTCAGGCCTGGCAAAGTGCTTGGCCACCCCCCTGGGGGTTTGGGGGATGCGGCCGATCTATTAGCCAAGGCCGTTTTGGGACGATTCTGTTACATAGGCTGATATTGCAGCTATGCTGCAAAAACAGCCCTGTAATAAAAACGGCCCCCAGGGGCCTAAATCGGGCACCCACCCTGGCAGTTCACTGGGGAAGCGCCCTGTGCCCGCTGCGGCCAGTCCGGCCCTGCCTGCCTTCCAAATCCAACCCTGACTTACAGCCTGATTTATATCTGGGTGTATGTGATGCTCCCTCAAAAATGAGATGGATATCCCGTCCGCAATATTTCAAGTGCCATAGGAAATAATGTACTTGTGATAGGCAAACGGGGTATCCCTTATGTTTGTAATGGCGTTTACCATCGGCCAAGATCAAAATCTTATCTCCGGAGCCTAAAAAAAACAACAACAAAAACTGAAGGAGACCTTGTATAATGTAACTGGTGCTTTTGGAAGGCGCTCTAATACCTTTGGGTCGAGTTTGTGCTCTATAAAACGGTGAATACCCATTACTCAGCATTTTTCATAACGACTTCCTATTTCACGCATACCTTTACTCCGCAAAGTCTTTCATTCCGATTTCTTTCATTCCGCTCATACATTCACTCCTAATACACTAACTCCGCAGTACAAATACTCCGCATTTAAGACAATTAAAAAAGTTTTTGTGCTCGCGTTTCTGCTGCGCCTTCCGAACTCTTGCATCCTCACGTCGTGTGCAATTTACAGAAATGATAGTGTGCCAGCCACATGCCTTCCACACTTTAAATGAAACAATTTAGGAGGTCTAGCCAGATGAAAGAGGACATTTTTAAAATTTAAAAATGAAACTTACCTAAATGCTCGGATTCAAGACTCCGCATTGCTATTTGATGATTAAAAAAGATGTTGTGCTCGTGTGTAGCCAAATGAAGGAGGTTGGGCAATTGCTGAATTAATTAATTATCTTACCTTAAATCTCGAATTGAAGTCTTGGCGCAAATCCAACAAAATTATGTTTCAATAGTATATATGTCGAAAAAAAAACACTGTCCCATCCCAGTGCTCGAGTATTAATTTAAATTACTTCCCCACCCAAAACCCCTATTCTTCCCACTGTCCTGTCCCAGTGCTCGAGTATTCATTGAAATTACTTCCCCACCCAAAACTCCTATTCTTCCCACTGTCCCGTCCCAGTGCTCGAGTATTAATTTAAATTACTTCCCCACCCAAAACCCCTATTTTTTCCACTGTCCCGTCCCTGTGCTCGAGTATTAATTTAAATTACTTCCCCACCCAAAACCCCTATTTTTCCAACTGTCCCATCCAGTGCTCTAGTATTAATTTAAATTACTTCCCCACCCAAAACCCCTATTTTTCCACTGTCCCGTCCCAGTGCTCGAGTATTCATTTAAATTACTTCCCCACCCAAAACCCCTATTCTTCCCACTGTCCCGTCCCAGTGCTCGAGTATTAATTTTAATTACTTCCCCACCCAAAACCCCTATTTTTCCCACTGTCCCGTCCCAGTGCTCTAGTATTAATTTAAATTAATTCCCCACCCAAAACCCCTATTCTTCCCACTGTCCCGTCCCAGTGCTCGAGTATTAATTTAAATTACTTCCCCACCCAAAACCCCTATTCTCCCCACTGTCCTGTCCCAGTGCTCGAGTATTAATTTAAATTACTTCCCCACCCAAAACCCCTATTCTTCCCACTGTCCCGTCCCAGTGCTCAAGTACTTTTTTTTATTTATTGCATATCGAAAACCCAATTTTTTAAAACATCAGTGACAGTTTATTGTGTACTTTATTAAAATGAAGCATAATTACATATTTACAGATAAATGTACTTTTTCATTTCTAAAACTTTTTTTAGTTATCTTGGTATCGTCATAAAAAAATGCGGAGTAATTGTATTTGCGGAATTAAAAATGCGTTGTATTGGTATGCGGGAAAATAACATTTGGAATAGTGTCATATATTCCTATAAAACCGCAAAAACAAGAAATCATGCCAGTAGACAACCCAAGCCTTGCTAAGGATGCTAACATCCCCAGACACCATGATGTCACCATTCATAAACAACAGGGGGGACGGCGTTTTGAGCGGGGCTCGGCTGGGCCATTTTCGGGGGCATTGACTCTTCCGGCCACACACCCTGGTGGGATATTAATTCCAGGGTGCAATACATCTGCACTTCTACTTCGCCTCCGCTGTCACTGGGGCTGACACACATCTTGGTGGGACTTCAAGTCCCAGAGTGCAACGTGTGCAGTCGAGCCGCCACAGCTGAGGGGGAGGCGCCTCCATCGCACTCAAAAGCACAGCCTCACCCCCGCTGCGCAGAACGCCGTTTTGAGCGGGGCTCGGCTGGGCCATTTTCAGGGGCATCGACTCTTCCGGCCACACACCCTGGCTGGATAATAATCCCAGGGTGCAACATCATCTGCACTTCTTCTTCCCCCGCTGTCACTGGGGCTGACACATACCCTGGTGGGACTACAAGTCCCAGGGTGCAAAGTGTGCCTCTCCGCCCCCGCAGCTGAGAGGGAGGCGCCTCCATCATGCTCAAAAGCACAGCATGACCCCTCGCGGCGCGGGACGACACGGCCCATGCCCGGGCCAATGGCAAGCCCGTCCTTGCACGCCAGAGCCCGGAAGAGGCTGGGCTGGGCCACCCATCTGACAATTTGTCTTCATAGTCTTCCAGGACGTTAGCATCATTCACAGGGGATTATTATTACACCGAGAGGTGGCTTTTGTACATATTTACCTCGAAGGTCTGATTCCTGCAGTAAAAATATCCTGGTACACCAAGTACGTGTGTAACTACTGTGGTTCTGTTGTTAACTCGATTGTTTACTCCTATTTTGAGTGATATGGGAAATAGGAAAGCATGCGAGGGGGTTTTGGGAGAAGGTCACAAAAAGAATGCTATGAAGGGTAAGAAAAAAGGTTATCAAGATAGTACCAGCTGCAGGAAGTGAGGTATTGGATAGAATAGATACCCTTCTGTCTGAGTGCGAAGGCATTCTTGATAGCACCATTATTGACACTGCTTTAACCACTAGTAATAGCCCTAGGCAGGCCACAGGAAGCATTACTTACAAAAAAGTGCATCCTGACATTTTTTAAAAATCAGCAGGGTCGGTTCATCCATCTGAAAGCCTAGGTGTTTCCTCTACACCCCCCCCCCTGCAAGTCAAAATGTTGTTAAAACTCCCTCAGCCTCACCCCCTCTCCATAATAGCTTGACTGTCTTCCCTGTAGTAATAGATATGATCTCCCACTGGAGCCTACAGTCTTAGAAATCAGCCCCCCAAGCACAAGGACCAAAGGCCTCAGGGAGCATGTATTGACCAACCCTGGCCATATCGCCCAGGAACTAGTTGAAAACAAAGAGGTCCAGCTAAGCGAGAACTTCAACCTTTCTAGGAACCACCCGACCCAAGGGGCCCCCATACATTACACCCAGTCTTCACAAGGCCCTTAATCCACACAGCTTTCTAACGTAATGAACTAAATCCAAGCTCTCAAAACCACCGTTCTAAACCTCACCGACTCCATATCTAAAGTACAGTCAGTACTCCAACAGGTTAAAGCTTCAATAAGAGCTCTCTCATCAAGCTAACCCCAAACATTAGAGGCTGTGGGAACAGTAGGAAAGCCAATGCTGTGTGCTGTCAATCTTGACGGGTACCCAATCGCACACCTTTGGGAGATATAATAATCTTTCCACTTTTTATCTTTGGTAAATAAAACTTTACTCAAAAGTATATCCAAGAATAAACGTCTTTTCACTCTGGTTTATTCATATGCCAGAAATTTCTCTCAATTTATGCTGTTGCATCACAGCTGTATATTGAATGTCTCATCGTTAATTCAAAAAGTTCAAAAATTTAACTGAAATCCATTCAATGAATTTAAGTGTCCTCCAAAAACCCAATGCATTTCGTGCGAATCGCACTTCATCAGGGGAAATACATATGGTGGATCGAGTGTATGGGATGCGGCCATATTGTAAAAGTGTGTGTTAAACGCTATCCTAAGAACCGTGGAGAAGGTTAGAATACAAACAGGGTATCAAGAGAAAAAGTAAAAAGTGGGCTTGTTATTCATCTAGAGGAGAGTGTAATGAATAATTTAAGGTTAATACAAATAAATAATGTGAGTGGTGTAGAGGAAAGAAATACTATACATATAGGGGTGTGGTATAGTGCTGATATATTACATCGACCAATGCAAGAATATTACAAACTATGTTAAATGCATAATAAATATTTGTTTGTGAACTTCATCTGGTGAAATTACAAAAAGCATCGGTATTCAAGCCGTTCATTTAACCCTGTTGGGTTGCATGAGTTACATTTTTTAATCCAAAACATTTCACGTTGGAGCAGTCTTTTTTTGTTGTCAATGCCTAGTTTCACAGGAATTTTCACAAAGCCTTTGTTCGCTTACCAAAGATCGAGAAATCTCAAGGATTTACTGGAATCTGAAACAGGAAACAGGACCAGCAGGTACACTGGCACGATTCCATGTGCAAACTGTGGACATTGCAACAATATATTTTGAGTCAACACCATTAACCACCCTACAACCGGAAGATCCATTGAACTATTTACCAATGCCACCTGTGATTCGAAAAATGTGGTGTACCTATTAAAATGCCCATGTGGCCTTCCATATGTAGGGAAAACAGAGAGAAAGATAAAGACACCCATGACAGAGCACAAAAGCACTATAAGAAACAAGATCATTAAAGCCCCGGTAGCTGCACACTTCATCACCAACGGTCATAACATCAGCCAAATTAGATTCATGATTTTGGAGTGTGTTCCTGTGAAACTAGCCATTGACAACAAAAAAAGACTGCTCCAACGTGAAATGTTTTGGATTAAAAAATTGAACTCATGCAACCCAACAGGGTTAAATGAACGGCTTGAATACAGTTGCTTTTTGTAATTTCACCAGATGAAGTTCACAAACAAATATTTATTATGCATTTAACATAGTTTGTAATATTCTTGCATTGGTCGATGTAATATATAATTAATTAATTAATTAATTGTGGGTTTCTAACGCGCTAGAATCGACTCCCGAAGGAGTATCTCTGCGCTATAGACCGCTGGGGAACCTGTCCTGGCTTTCCCTGTGAGATGGTCCCTACTGGGTATCTCCAAGGTGAAAGCAGGCATCCCCGGCGTATGTGGGGGGCCGTTGTGGAGATGAGGCAAGCTAATGCCCAGAGTTGCCGAGTGTTATCTCTGGTTAGAGTAGGCACCGAGGCGAGAATTATCGAGTCCGCTGACCCTGGTCCACGACCCTGCCGCGTCAGGAATTGAACCCTGGTCCCGGGCCGTCCTCTGCTTCCGGGTCTGCCGCCTCTAACCAGTGAGACACACTACTCCACTATATCAGCACTATACCACACCCCTATATGTATAATATTCCTTTCCTCTACACCACTCACATTATTTATTTGTATTAACCTTAAATTATTCATTACACTCTCCTCTAGATGAATAACAAGCCCACTTTTTACTTTTTCTCTTGATACCCTGTTTGTATTCTAACCTTCTCCACGGTCCTTAGGATAGCGTTTAACACACACTTTTACAATATGGCCGCATCCCATACACTCGATCCACCATGGTTAACATGAAAGAGGTTTACTATGTTTGGAATTTTATTATTTACTCTTATTTTCTCCGTTTCTGTTACCGTTTAACTAACCGAAGACTTAATTAACTCCACTTTTTATTTTAATCTTCCAATTGACATTTTATATACATCTGAACGACCCGCATATATACTTCCGGGTTGCGAGGAGGGAACTTCCATAACCTCACAGTAGGCGCATGCGCATCACTTTCCCGTTCGAACACAGTCGAGTGAAGTCACTGCACGGACCGAGTATAGAACAACACCGGTAAGCATTATGCGGTTGCTTTATATAAGCATCGTTTAGCTCAAAGTTTATGACAGCTGGTGTTAATTTCACTACGTAAAATCGTTGAACCCACCACGTCCGCAGTACCTCGTATGCACAAATTCAATGTCAGTTTCACAACACCTTTACGAGCACGATTTCATTCACCCTATTTACTTTTTAGGGCTCGGCTGAACGCGCGGAAGCGCGTCTCCGCCGAGAACTTATTGTGGCCGTGTCTCCTTCCCAGGAGACAATCCTGGCCGCGCGCATCGCCTTGGAGGCGATTCCAAACTGACACGCGCACGCGAACGAGCGCTGCGGCCAGGCGCTGTCTCCTGGGAAGCACACACGCATGCGCAAACACACACACAAGCGCCCACGCACATACATACAGACACCCACCCCCCCGCTCACATACACACACGCGCGCACACACAAGCAAGTACAGATTATTATCGGAACGACCCCCGGTCCTTCATGTCGTTTTTCGTGTTAGATCGCTTCGGATTTGCACGTCACCACGCTGATCTCTGTATCTGTGGAATAATTAATAAGAGACATTGATTATAAATGTTATCCTTGGAGTTGAGAACAGTTGTTTGTTTTGTAGCCATATGAAATATTGTGTTACCCTTAGATTTAATTGTCAGTGCCTCTACATGGTTCTCTCCGCCTCTCTGTCTCCCTCACACAGTTATGACTTCCGTTTTGTATATTTCTGTTTTACTGTCGATCATTCTGTCACTGTTCTATCTTTATCTCGTGTTATGTCTGTATCGTACTGCTCGCTCCCCCCCGTTTTCTCACTGAATCCTTTTCTTTAGCGCCCTCCTTTCTTCTCTGTTTCTTCTGTCTCTATCTAACTCATTCTCCCGCTCCTCTATCTCTCTCTCTTTGCCCCTTTAATTTGTTTCCACTTTTTTGTAACACTTTCTATTCCTCACTTTTCTCTCCCGATGTCCCTCGTTATGCTTATGCCTCCGTACTGGCTTCCTCATTCTCTCCCATGCCCCCCTCTCTTCGTCCCTGTTATGTTTCACTTTGCCCCTCTTTCTCCTACTCGTGTTCTCTTCGCCCCTTCTTAAATTGTCTCCCATCCCCCGCCCTCTGGTTCTCTCTCACGTAAACACACCTAATGATTCCGTTTCTCTCCCTCTTAGTCTCAACCTCTCGTGTAACCTATCCTTGTCCTCGCCTTTGCCTAAAGCAGACACACGAGGGCGGGGAAGCCTCCTAGTGCGCTTTTCACATGCTACAAAGTGTGTATTCTTCAGATATATTGGCCAATAATAGGGTGCCCATGCGTCCCGGATTTGCCAGGATTGTCCCCGTTTTCCACCAGCTGTCCCGGCAGATGTCAGGGAATTTAGCTCATGTCCCGGTTTTAAGAGAGGGTAGACTGAAAACGGCGGGTGGTGCTTTTTTATGTTTTACCAAGCAGAGATAGACCGTTGTTGCTTCAAGAAAGCAATTTAATTAACAGGCAAGCTACTGGGTTTAAAAATTGCATTTTATGTATGCATGTCTTAACTGCCTGTTCTGTAATTCACTGCTGAGGAGCGCTGTCCCATTCTGTGGGCCTGCTTTAAGTAAAATTGTAGTCCTTCTTCTATTTTGTGAAATGTCCCGGGTTTTGGCTTTAACATTCTGGTCACCCTACCAATAAGCACGTGTCGCGTTGCTATGTCCACGTTTGAAGTGGGGGCTCTAACTTTTGCAATGCTGAGACCGTTGCATTGTAAATGCTTGTTATTTAACACTTGACAGTGTCCCTTCCGCTGCTACCCAGTTAGTCATCACTTTTTACATGAATAATTTACTCCATTCTGTTTATTAAATGTTTGCCTCTAGCTTGTCTTCGGTGCAGGGGTTATCTTAACTTTGTGTGTCAAGGCACATATTTTTTTCATTACTCTTTTCCCAACCGTACGTTCTTTTTCGAATGCATGTTTTATGCATTTTCTTGTCCTCCGCAAATAGAAGTACCTAAATGTATCTCTTTTATGTTTCGCTATAAATTATAATTCCTTTGGTTCTTTGTGAAACTTGATTGAATGCAGGTAGGCCCTTTTCTTGGAAACAGCGGTACTGATCGCTCCATTAGCACACAGTATCCACCAGCAGAGTACTTACTCAGCCCAAAAGATATGACAAGCATTGGCAATGTCAATAGGTCTCGCCTTTGGGGCCTTATAAGTATTTAGTTATGCAGCACAATATCCTTCCTGCAACAACATCAACTGTTGCCTGGCTAAACACTTATAAGGTCCCAAAGGCGAGACCTATTGGCTATGCCAATGCTTTTTTTAAATGGGCTACAAATCTCAATATGTGGCCTTAACTAGAAAAGGGCTTGACGATCCCGAACTAAACTGTGAAATTGGATCCTTGTTGTAAATTCCATCCTGAGTTACAGCACGAGGATTGCTTTGACTGTGGCCAGTCAATCTGAGTCTAATAGGCGCCAGCATTTTAATTTGCAAAGCTGCAGATCTCCAATAAGTTTACCTGTGTTTTAGTTGCATACTCCCTTGTTGGCACCACACTATATTTACCAAGCAAAAATTCTAAGAGGTTGTTAAATACATTAAAAAAACAATTATAGGAGGTTGTGACTACATTACTGATGTCTGGTGGCAAGACGTCTTGAAAGGCAAGCATGCATAAGAGCAGGGATGAAGAAATGCAGCGTCAACAAATACAGATCTCTTTGCATCTTAAGAGTAGGCTCTGCAAAGCATTGAGGACTACTGGACTATGCAGAAGCAAAAAAAAGTGTATATATCAACAAGCCTTAAGGTTTAACTGAGAGATGGATGTGTCAGGAATAGGAAAATCGAGACAGCTGATAATTCAGAAGTGAAGCAGCCACAGATGAGAAGTGGGAGTCACAGAGGGACAGGATGGGGACCCTACTTAAAGCCTCATCCCATGCAAAGGAGGATTTTGACCCATCTATTTTTATCTACATCCTTGCCAAAGATTTATCACTGTTCTTAGCAGCAACTTTGATAATTTCCAATTGTCTCTGCACCCTACACCCTGCTCCTGCTTTGGCTCCTCGCAGAAGTTGCAAATCATTTAAACTTGCATCATGCATGAAGTCGTTTTCGATATGAAACCTATCTACTAGGCATACATTCAGCCGTTCTCCCATGTGAAATGAAAACCCATCAAAAATCCCACATCACAACTTCACACGAATATGAAAGTAAGCCTTCTCAACCACCATCTAAATCATGAGGATGGACTTCTACAGTTCTGGACATTTAACAAAACAAACAAGCATTTGCAATGCAATAGGTCTCGCAGTTATGAGAGTTTGAGCTATTGGGATTGTAAATGGCAACGCCTTTTATTTATGTGTTGGTTTTTAAAACCTAAATGAAAGGCATTGTCATTTACAATGCCAATAGCTTAAACTCTCGCAAATGCGAGACCTATTGCATTGCAAATGCTTGTTTAATCGTACTCACTGAGTCACACGCTCGATCCAACATAGTTATCAAAAAGGGATTTTCTTCTCTATTATTTAGGTGAACACGATTTCCTTCCTTAAACTTGCTGCATGATTCCTGTGTAACATTTTCATTTTCACTACATCCTTCAGGCACGCACTTTTTGTCATTTTTGTTTCTATCATATTCACCCTGTTTCTTATGTCCTGTAATATTCTCGATCATCCCACTAACATTAGCCTCAGGTCTGCTTCCCCATCTTTGACAAATACTGTATTTTCCTTTTTCTAGAGATGGAAATGTATTTCCCCTGATGAAGTGCGATTCGCACGAAATGCATTGGGTGTTTGGAGGACACTTAAATTCATTGAATGGATTTCAGTTACATTTTTTAACTTTTTGAATTAACGATGAGACATTCAATATACAGCTGTGATGCAACAGCATAAATTGAGAGAAATTTCTGGCATATGAATAAACCAGAGTGAAAAGACGTTTATTCTTGGATATACTTTTGAGTAAAGTATTATTTACCAAAGATAAGAAGTGGAAAGATTATTATATCTCCCAAAGGAGTACAATTGGGTACCCTGTCAAGATTGACAGCACACAGCATTGATTTATTCGACAACTCCCCACAGGTCAGAGGGAGCATACCCATCAGCACCCAAGCCGACTTATGAGTTGGATTACCTGGAGCAACAGATTAACCTCAGAGTGCCACACAACCCCACTTGTCCAACAGTAGGAAAGCCCACATTGTCCCTCACAGATCAGGCTCTAGGTGGTAGGATGAGTCAAGTGTTGGTCTCTAAGACATCTAGTACCAGTGCGAGGTATACTTTTCCCAGTAGGGAACCCACAAATGTGACTACTAATGGGAGACCACCACATCTATCCCATAATCTTTCCTCCTCCTGCCACTCCTGGTCATAGTAAAAGCTGCGTACAGCAGGGGACGGGGGGTCTCGTAACTCACATAGTTCTCGTAATATTGTGTATATGATAAATTTGCCAAAATGCTTAGGTGAGAGACACATTGAGGATGAGAATTCCCTTAGAAATAAATGCACCCAATGGATTTGTCATGTAAGGGGCTGTCGGTCGATAATCAGGGATGATATTCTTAGGGCGGAATGTTATACATCCCCTGAAGTCCCAATGGACTACATTGCCCTAATACTCCTACATTATTGTCTTGCCAAGAACCTTGTAGACTTTGACGTACACCTCGAGCCCCGGGGTATTAAGGAACTTGAACTTGTGAAGGAGGGAGACGCCCTGTGGGGAATCCCAAACCTTGAATTAGCACCCTCAAACATTGTTCAGATGCCGCAATTCAAATTAAAGCTACAACCTAAGAAAAAGGGCTACGGGCAGCTAATGGAAGAACTCCATCAGACAGACACAGGGCTAATACTTTTAATAAAGGCAGCAGCACCAGTTGTATTAACTATATGCTAGTCCATCTAAAACTACGGCATACCCTTGGTAGTAAGGGAGCGCATAGAAAGTGATCATAATCCTTTCTGCACTACTTTCAAAGCTTTGACTCACCAAAAACCTTTACCATCTGAAGGCTGCTTAATCACTTGAAGTGGGAAGTGGTTTTAAAGAGACCAGATATCCTAGCTGCTATTGATGTAGAATCAGAACATATCTTAGCTGAAGTAGAGGCCCTTGTTACCTCCTCTGATTCGTCATCATTGAACAATGTAACTGTATTACACAGCAATTGTTTTTAATAAATTGCGCTTTTATTTTATCAGAGAATATAAGCCAAGGAGCACTCCTCCCAAAAGAATATGTGCCTTTGGTTTATTGACGCCTGTAAAACTGCCTATCAACATCTTGGAGAAGCGATCAATATGAAAGACCCTCGCAGGGTGCGGTCAACCAGGACTGATTATAGGAGGGCCTAGAAGAAGGCAAAAAAGGAATGGGACAAAATGAGAGGGCAGGATCTTAGATCGTCCTGTGCTCACAATGATTCTCAACGATTCTGGAATTTGGTCAAATGGGGCAGGGGGGGCATCGGCTCCAACCACAGAATCATGTAGCCCTGGACCAATGGGTAACCCATTTTGAATGCCAATACACTAATGGGCCGAAAGAAGCTAATGTCACAGATTTTTCCCATAAACATTACATTGACAAGGTCTTTACCACAGCAGACGTTGACACAGCCCTTAGTTCAATCACGGGGGTAGGGCACCGGGGATAGATGAAATCCCCGCTGACATTTTTCTTTATAACAAGCCGTGGTGGAATAGGTATATCTTGGCACCGGCAAATGCGATCTCCCTCGGGCTCCTGTGCCCAATTCCTGGAAAGGGGCCGTGATTATCCCATTATATAAAAAGGGCGACAAGTCCCTCCCAGGAAACTACAGGCCAATCAGTCTTATCAACTCCATTCAAAAGACAGTAGCTCGATTGGTGCTGCAAAAGGTTCATGACTGGATTGAGGAACAGGAGATTCTTACCCCTTTACAGGAGGGTTTCCGGAACCATATCAGTACAATAGATCAAGTATTCCGGTTTAGGCTATTACATTGGCGCACCGTGTCTTGGGCAAGGGCATCATGTATGCTGCCTTTGTCAACCTTAAGTCAGCTTTTGACTTGGTTTCGCGTAGCAAAGCTCTGGGTCGTCTTGCAGGACCTATGGCTACCGCCTGAACTGCTCACTCTAATTGCGCGTCTCCACGAAGACAATTTTGCCCAGATACGCTGGGGTAGGCAGGGAAACGTCACCAGTCCTTTTCCTGTAGCAAAGGCGGTTCGCAAAGGATGGGTACTAGCCCCCACTTTATTTTCTCTTTTTATTAATGGAATTGGGGAGTTTTTATCATCAGTTCAAACCGATGCCCCAGTTCTTGCGGGCTCTGCAATTTCCGTTTTAAGGTTCACTGAGGACACTTTGATCATATCCAATTCACCTAGTGGTTTACAACAAGCGTTATTTCTTTTCGAATAATGTTGCTCCATACGGGGACTGAGATAAATATGTCTATGACGAAATTTATGGCTTTTAACCAACACAGATACTTTAAAGGCAATATATTTTTACATAAGAAGCCTCTAGAAAAAGTCAACGCATTTACCTATCTGGGGGGCATCCTACAAAAAGATATGAAATGGGGCCACCAGATACACACCGCTTCGCTAAAACACCAGCAATTATCTGGGGTCTTACATAGAGGGTTTGCTGCCTCCATGACAAAGCCTATCAGTCCTGCCCTGAAAATTTACAATATGAAAGCGGTTAGCTCAGTGCTATACGGGGCGGATCTATGGGGGTTCGAAAACCTGTCCAAGTTAACACTTGCTGAAAACAGATTCCTGAGGCATATTACCAACCTTCCACAAAGCACCCCGGTTCTCCCTTTATTACAAGATTTGGGTAGGAAAGCGCTAGCAGACTTAGCAAGGCTGCCCCCTATCTTGTATTGGCGAAGAATATGGTGTACAGCAGAACTGTCTGCATATGCTGCAGGGCTCAGGGACGTAATATTCTCGATCATCCCACTAACATTAGCCTCAGGTCTGCTTCCCCATCTTTGACAAATACTGTATTTTCCTTTTTCTAGAGATGGAAATGTATTTCCCCTGATGAAGTGCGATTCGCACGAAATGCATTGGGTGTTTGGAGGACACTTAAATTCATTGAATGGATTTCAGTTACATTTTTTAACTTTTTGAATTAACGATGAGACATTCAATATACAGCTGTGATGCAACAGCATAAATTGAGAGAAATTTCTGGCATATGAATAAACCAGAGTGAAAAGACGTTTATTCTTGGATATACTTTTGAGTAAAGTATTATTTACCAAAGATAAGAAGTGGAAAGATTATTATATCTCCCAAAGGAGTACAATTGGGTACCCTGTCAAGATTGACAGCACACAGCATTGATTTATTCGACAACTCCCCACAGGTCAGAGGGAGCATACCCATCAGCACCCAAGCCGACTTATGAGTTGGATTACCTGGAGCAACAGATTAACCTCAGAGTGCCACACAACCCCACTTGTCCAACAGTAGGAAAGCCCACATTGTCCCTCACAGATCAGGCTCTAGGTGGTAGGATGAGTCAAGTGTTGGTCTCTAAGACATCTAGTACCAGTGTGAGGTATACTTTTCCCAGTAGGGAACCCACAAATGTGACTACTAATGGGAGACCACCACATCTATCCCATAATCTTTCCTCCTCCTGCCACTCCTGGTCATAGTAAAAGCTGCGTACAGCAGGGGACGGGGGGTCTCGTAACTCACATAGTTCTCGTAATATTGTGTATATGATAAATTTGCCAAAATGCTTAGGTGAGAGACACATTGAGGATGAGAATTCCCTTAGAAATAAATGCACCCAATGGATTTGTCATGTAAGGGGCTGTCGGTCGATAATCAGGGATGATATTCTTAGGGCGGAATGTTATACATCCCCTGAAGTCCCAATGGACTACATTGCCCTAATACTCCTACATTATTGTCTTGCCAAGAACCTTGTAGACTTTGACGTACACCTCGAGCCCCGGGGTATTAAGGAACTTGAACTTGTGAAGGAGGGAGACGCCCTGTGGGGAATCCCAAACCTTGAATTAGCACCCTCAAACATTGTTCAGATGCCGCAATTCAAATTAAAGCTACAACCTAAGAAAAAGGGCTACGGGCAGCTAATGGAAGAACTCCATCAGACAGACACAGGGCTAATACTTTTAATAAAGGCAGCAGCACCAGTTGTATTAACTATATGCTAGTCCATCTAAAACTACGGCATACCCTTGGTAGTAAGGGAGCGCATAGAAAGTGATCATAATCCTTTCTGCACTACTTTCAAAGCTTTGACTCACCAAAAACCTTTACCATCTGAAGGCTGCTTAATCACTTGAAGTGGGAAGTGGTTTTAAAGAGACCAGATATCCTAGCTGCTATTGATGTAGAATCAGAACATATCTTAGCTGAAGTAGAGGCCCTTGTTACCTCCTCTGATTCGTCATCATTGAACAATGTAACTGTATTACACAGCAATTGTTTTTAATAAATTGCGCTTTTATTTTATCAGAGAATATAAGCCAAGGAGCACTCCTCCCAAAAGAATATGTGCCTTTGGTTTATTGACGCCTGTAAAACTGCCTATCAACATCTTGGAGAAGCGATCAATATGAAAGACCCTCGCAGGGTGCGGTCAACCAGGACTGATTATAGGAGGGCCTAGAAGAAGGCAAAAAAGGAATGGGACAAAATGAGAGGGCAGGATCTTAGATCGTCCTGTGCTCACAATGATTCTCAACGATTCTGGAATTTGGTCAAATGGGGCAGGGGGGGCATCGGCTCCAACCACAGAATCATGTAGCCCTGGACCAATGGGTAACCCATTTTGAATGCCAATACACTAATGGGCCGAAAGAAGCTAATGTCACAGATTTTTCCCATAAACATTACATTGACAAGGTCTTTACCACAGCAGACGTTGACACAGCCCTTAGTTCAATCACGGGGGTAGGGCACCGGGGATAGATGAAATCCCCGCTGACATTTTTCTTTATAACAAGCCGTGGTGGAATAGGTATATCTTGGCACCGGCAAATGCGATCTCCCTCGGGCTCCTGTGCCCAATTCCTGGAAAGGGGCCGTGATTATCCCATTATATAAAAAGGGCGACAAGTCCCTCCCAGGAAACTACAGGCCAATCAGTCTTATCAACTCCATTCAAAAGACAGTAGCTCGATTGGTGCTGCAAAAGGTTCATGACTGGATTGAGGAACAGGAGATTCTTACCCCTTTACAGGAGGGTTTCCGGAACCATATCAGTACAATAGATCAAGTATTCCGGTTTAGGCTATTACATTGGCGCACCGTGTCTTGGGCAAGGGCATCATGTATGCTGCCTTTGTCAACCTTAAGTCAGCTTTTGACTTGGTTTCGCGTAGCAAAGCTCTGGGTCGTCTTGCAGGACCTATGGCTACCGCCTGAACTGCTCACTCTAATTGCGCGTCTCCACGAAGACAATTTTGCCCAGATACGCTGGGGTAGGCAGGGAAACGTCACCAGTCCTTTTCCTGTAGCAAAGGCGGTTCGCAAAGGATGGGTACTAGCCCCCACTTTATTTTCTCTTTTTATTAATGGAATTGGGGAGTTTTTATCATCAGTTCAAACCGATGCCCCAGTTCTTGCGGGCTCTGCAATTTCCGTTTTAAGGTTCACTGAGGACACTTTGATCATATCCAATTCACCTAGTGGTTTACAACAAGCGTTATTTCTTTTCGAATAATGTTGCTCCATACGGGGACTGAGATAAATATGTCTATGACGAAATTTATGGCTTTTAACCAACACAGATACTTTAAAGGCAATATATTTTTACATAAGAAGCCTCTAGAAAAAGTCAACGCATTTACCTATCTGGGGGGCATCCTACAAAAAGATATGAAATGGGGCCACCAGATACACACCGCTTCGCTAAAACACCAGCAATTATCTGGGGTCTTACATAGAGGGTTTGCTGCCTCCATGACAAAGCCTATCAGTCCTGCCCTGAAAATTTACAATATGAAAGCGGTTAGCTCAGTGCTATACGGGGCGGATCTATGGGGGTTCGAAAACCTGTCCAAGTTAACACTTGCTGAAAACAGATTCCTGAGGCATATTACCAACCTTCCACAAAGCACCCCGGTTCTCCCTTTATTACAAGATTTGGGTAGGAAAGCGCTAGCAGACTTAGCAAGGCTGCCCCCTATCTTGTATTGGCGAAGAATATGGTGTACAGCAGAACTGTCTGCATATGCTGCAGGGCTCAGGGACGTAATCGCATCAGATCAGTTTAAAAAGATCAGCTGGCTAAGAGCGGTCAGAGTTTTTTTGGCGAATATTGGTATGTCAGAATTGTGGGCGAACCCCTAATGTTGCATATTCCCCCTAAAGAGATCATAAAAGAAAGATATTGGGAAGTGACTTACCTTAACAAACACAGAGACAGAGACAGTTCATCATTAACTGGGGCTTTCTTAACAATAAAACCTTGGCCTTGTCTGAAACAGTACTGGGATGTTATCTCCAAACCTTTTGATCAGAAGTTGTACTTCCAATTTAGAGTTGAAACACTACCAGTCAGAGCATACACAGCTAAGTGGGTTGAGTCAGGAAACAGCAAGTGTCCCTTCTGCAACGTAGTGGACGAGTCCAATGCCCACTGTTTGTTTGTCTGCCCTGCCTACGCAGGTCCCAGGAAGGCACGGTTGACTCCGATCTGTAGAAACCTGGGGACTAGAACTTCTAGTATTGCTTTAAGAATATTGTGTACTGATAAATCGCCATTTATCACAATAGCAGTAGCCAAGTTCCTTAGCTGGATGTGGATAATTAGATCACGTACTGTAGATGTTATATGAAAATCTGGCAGTTATTATTTTGTTACCAAAATGTCGCTATGGTGTTGATTGAAATTAAGATTTTTAGCCATATATTTTTTTAAGGCTCTTAATTAACTGTTGTGTTATGATTCTTTCGAAAACTCTTGTAATGTTTTTAATTGGATCATTTGTTTTGTACGAAATTTCAAGTTTTTAACATTATGATTTCATGCATTTTAATGTGTGAAAGTTCATTGTTGTTTTATCGGTGACTGGCTTTTATTACAAAACTGTCGAATAAAGCTTTTTGGATTGCTTTACCTTGTATAATGTAACTGGTGCTTTTGGAAGGCGCTCCAATACCTTCGGGTCGAGTTGGTGCTCGATAAAACCGCAAAAACAAGAAATCATGCAAGTAGACAACCCGAGACTTGCTAAGGCTGCTAACATCCCCGGACACCATGATGTCACCATTCATAAACAACAGGGGGTGCCTGCCTTCCATTACCATAAGGGCGGCTGTCCCAGACCCTGCTGCTCATATGAAGACAATTGCGACTTGAAATATGCGGTAAAGGATAAACCAGTAATGTTGCAGAGTTGGCCAAATTATATGGCACAAAATGCAAACTGTACAGCATAGTGTGACATTCTGTGAAAGTGTTACTATGAAGTTGGCCATTATAATGCCCATTATTTGAGTGAGAGCAAAAGTTGTATCTCGCATGGTTCACTTTAACACTTATGATGCTCCCCACTCGTCGATCTTTTTTCAGTAAGTCGTGATCCATTTGACCGATATTTTTTTTACTGACAGTAAATTATGCAGCAAGGATTATGTGGCACGTGTGGTACATTTAGAATCGTATAATTTCAGTGGTTTTACGTTTCTCGCGCCCTTCTCTCGTTATCTCGGACCACAAGGGGCAATAGTCAAAAGCGCCTGGTAAGCATCAGGCACTTTGGTAAAGTAAACTTTCAGGTTTTTTTTTACTTCTGCTCAAAGACTCAGAGTCAGTAGAGATGATTTCGTACTTTAGAATATTTGTACAAAAGCGCCTTGGCTTGTTCCGCCCACATCCCCGGTGTCCCTCGCTTCCCTACCAATATCAATAATAATCAAAGCGTATTTTGCTGCCTTACCTCATTTTATGATCCTGTACTTTTGAAATTCGCTTGTGTCACGCACTCGCCGTTCCATGATAGGACAATGCATCTGCTAACTTGTCTAAGAGCTCGGATCTGCCTGTACTAGATACAGGTTCGACTTGTGATCCGTGTTTGCCTTCCGCGCGCTGCATTCCCGATGCTTTTATCTCGCACACCGTCTAGTGCGATTTGTTGGACTGTCAGAGCGCAGACGCTAACAAGGATGTACTGGCAGAGAGCGGCTCATCTCTGCTCCGCACAGCTGCATCAGGAGGTGATAAGGGAGGAGATTAGGAGACAGATTTCTCAGCTCCCTTTTGACATGTGCCGGCACCTTCCTCCCCCTTCTCCAGAATCACGCCGAGCTGTTTCACCTAAAGAAACACATGCACGACTTTGCGTTCCTCTGTGCCATAAGGTTAAATCTAAAGCCAGGTCTGGAAAAAAAAACCACAGGTATTTGAATACTCTAAATACCTGATACCTATATTAATATAAAACATGTAAATGAAATCCTACCAGGAAATCTCGTTGGATTGAGTGACTGCGGAGTGTGAACCAAACAAATGTGACGGTATTACTGTAGGCCAAGGAATGCATATCCGCACAGCTAAATTAAGTGACAAAATATATAGCAAGACTGGAAAAACACGGGCAGTATACAGGGTCGGGTTGGTATCACAATTTGGCCCGGGCACTGACGGAAAAAGTGTCCCACATTCGTGGGGTGTGGCCCACATTCGTGGTGCGTGGCCCACATTCGCGGTGCGTGGCCCGCATTCACGGGGCGTGCCCCATATTCACGGGGTATGGCCCATATTAGCGGGCTGTGGGCCACATTTGCGGGCGTGTCCTTTCATGAAATACACAAGTGGGAGGATATTGTTCTTGGGAAGGATACAGGACAAAGGTGACAATGTTCTACAAGCTGAGCAACTGAAAAACAATGTGGCCCCTTTCTGTTACAAGATTAGTCCTCAGCCCTCCAGCACAAGAGCACCTGAAAAGGAGCGAGGCCCCTTTCTATTAAAAATTTATTCCCCAGCCCTCCAGCGCAGGGGCACCTGAAAAACTGCGAGGCCACTTTCTATTACAAAATTATTCCCCAGCCATCCAGCGCAGGAGCATCTGAAAACAGTGAGGCCCCTTTCAACTACAAAATTGCTCCCCAGCCCTCCAGCACAGGAGCACCTGAAAAACAGGGAGGCCCCCCTCTATTACAAAATTATTCCCCAGCCATTCAGCGCAGGAGCATCTGAAAACAGCGAGGCCCCTTTCTACTACAAAATTGCTCCCCAGCCCTCCAGTGCAGGAGCACCTGAAAAACAGTGAGGCCCCTTTCAACTGCAAAATTATTCCCCAGCCCTCCAGCATAGGAGCATCGTAAAACAGTGAAGCCCCTTTCTTTTAAAAAGTTATTTCCCAGCCCTCCAGGGCAGGAGCACCTGAAAAACAGCGAGGACTATTTCTACTACAAAATTATTCGCCAGCCCTCCAGCGCAGGATCCCCTGAAAAACAGCGAGGCCCCTTACTATTGCAAAATTATTCCCTAGCCCTCCAGCACAGGAGCACCCAAAAACAGTGAGGCCCTTTTCTATTAAAATGTTATTCCCCAGCCCTCCAGGGCAGGAGAACCTGAAAAACAGCGAGGCCCCTTTCTATTACAAAATAATTCCCCAGCCCTCCAGCGCAGAAGCATCTGAAAACAGTGAGGTCCCTTTTTTACTACAAAATTATTCCCAGCCCTACAGCGCAGGAGTACATGTAAAACAGCAAGCCCCCAGCTATTTCCAAATTACTTTGCCCTCCCCAGCCCTTCACTGCCTCAAGGCAATGGCCTGGCAGGAGAGGGGATAAAGCGAAAAACACAGCTGATGGGCTATCCATTGGTGTGGAGGGGGAGGCTAAGGTGAAGATGGTGCTAGTTCCCAACATCACCTGGCCCCCACAGTGAGACCCATTCTTCCTTTCCCACTATGCGCTGAATGAGAAGGGCTGTGGGCGAGGTGTTAATGCAAACACTGTGTCAGGGCTGCGTCGGCCCCAAGGGCCGAGGTGAAAATGGTTCAATGGCCTGAGCAACACCTGGCCCCCTGTGCGGCCGATTCTGGCACACAATCACCCTTCCCCATCCCACCAACAGCATGATTGCTTGGCGGGGCAGGGGGTCAATGAGAGACCACAGCTGGTAATCGCTGAACGGCCTCCCAGTGAAGCTGCTTTACTCTCCCTGTCAGTGCTCCCTGTGGACCGGGAATGTAGAAAATAGAAACCTTCTCAGGGGTCCAACTGATACTTGGTCTTTTTAAACCAACAAAGAACAAATTGGCACAGAAGCTGAAATATAAAAGTAACATCTTTATTAAAACTCAAATGAGTGAGACTACGTCACACAGAAGCCTTAGCAACTGAATGAGGCAGTATGAGGAGTACAGAAAACAGAGGCCTTATATATGCTTAGGGTTACATAGTCAGTATAAGACCAAGGGGCAGTCCTGGCTCATGTAAGCATGCAAAATGACTAAGATGGGCATACAAGATCTGCTTTCTCAACAAAGTGAGAGGAGAGTTACTTCTCCATACAGCAGCACAAATAGCCTGACAGTTATACTAGAGAAGCAGGTGCATTCTACTAGCTAGGCCCTCTGGGCATGTGCGAAGGTGGAAGATGCTAAATATAGTTTGTTTCTAGGCAGATTACAAACGCAGTCAACACTGAGGGAGAACAGAGCACATGGCGAGCACGTGGCAGCACATGGCAAACAAGATGGCTGCCAGGAATACAAAATGGCTTTCAGCTCATGCTAACAAATCCCTCCAATATTTAACAGTTGGTCCTTTTGCATGAGCTAAAGACATTCCTATGATCCAGTAGGAACATAGAAAATATTTACACATTCATTTTCATAAATTTATCAATATTCTAATTCATTGCTAGGTGGGCATTCTCCATTCTAAACATTTCATTAAGTGGGTACATGTAAGGTATAAGCAGGAATACAAAGGGAACAAAGCATCGGGTCATAATTAACATACAGATAGCAGGAGAAAGTAATGACCACTATCATAAACAGAATTATCATTTTTCCTAGTCCTAAACAAAAGCAAATCCTAAAATCATCTAGTAAACATTTTCAGGGCTCCTATGCATTTCAGTGACTATTCAATTTAATTTGAGAATAGCCAACAACACATATCTAATAAAAACATTTTCCAATTGACTTTTACATTTTTCTTTTATGAGAGCTAGAACATCAATGATATCTGGGACCAGGAGGACCACACAGGGCCATAGGAATTAGAACAAAGAGCTGCAAAGGGCTGCTCCACCTCAAAAATGGGACGACTAAAGGGGTACGTTTTTGACAAAAAGAAGAAGTCTTTGGGGAAATTGAAGCTGCTGTACAACCAAGCCAGAGAGGGAGTCTTCTCCCTGTGTCCATTTGAGCCTCACAGGCAGGCTCTTGTTGTTTCCACGGTGGAGCTGAACAAGTCGCAACTCAAGAATCACAGCCCAGTTTCAAAGAAAAAAGTCTCTTCTTTCAGGATAGGGCAGTAACCCACCAGGCAAATGCTCTTAGCGATCCTGTCCAGTGTCTCAGGCAGTGCACCAGTTTTCTTCACTTCAATCTAACAGGCACCAGAGACACATCACCTGTACCCTAATCTCAAGTCCTTCCCTAACTCCTGTATTGCTCTGCTGGCGCACTGCTCATTCGTTGGGGCCACACATTGCATCCAGTGTTCTCAGGTATCTCTTGACCAACAAACAAAGGAGCAAATTTGCATTCACTTTAGGACCAGGATTCAGAGGCCTGATGCTAGGATCTCTGAAGCAACCCTTGTTTCAAAAGGGGTCACCTCAAGCAAAGCTTCCTCGCCATTCTGGTCGATCTGTGACTCTCAGCTGGGCATGATCCACAATTTCTCCTTTCTGATTTGTGACCCCGTCTTTCGCCCAAGACAGTGGCCGGGGTACACACTTAACATCCCAGGGCTTTCGCCTTCACTGAGGTCCTAGTTGCCAGCAATGCCTGTGCTGGTTACCTTCACTTTGGCTTCATGCTGGACTGATGCTGACGCTGACTCCCCAGGCTGAATCTGATGTCCGGGGCCCTCTGGCAATGGTTGTAAGGCAGCAAATATCTATTGGTGGACAGAACAAAAGGTCTTTAGACAAGGCACAGAAACAGTCTATCAACAGAGAGGATAGTGTCAGAATACTTCCTAGTCTTGGGACGCCCCATATATTAGCAAGGCATCCAAGAGCCACTTTCATCTATCTATGAGAGAGGAAAAAAGACAACAGCCTGGACCTATTGGCAAGTATAAAAGTAACTCTTTGCTGAACAAGAGTAATACATCACCCAATCCCAAGCAGCCAAGGAAGTCTGGATTAATTTACTAAACTCAGAGGAAAAGAGAAAAACAACACAGACATACCCTAAATCCTTACATTGGTGTATTCCTGTGTACTAATCTGAAAACCCTCAAAAAAGGAAATGTTCTACACTTTTGCCCATAAACTTTACATTACTTGTACAGGACTGTAGACACTTCTAACATGATTCTTCCTAATAAAAGCACCTACATTGTACGTTTTAGGACCATGCTCTCATGTTATAGGAGCAGCAGGAAAATCCAAATTTGCTAATTTAACAGGGTTCTATCTATAAAACAACATTTCCTTCAAAACATTTTTTGCCAAGGATCACATGGTCATCTCCCCTGTGTCCTATTTTTCATGATCCAAACTATGCAACATCAGCTCTAATAAGGACTGTCAGTTTATTTACACAGACTAGCTAATACAAAACTAGCAATGCCCTTGCAAACCTATATAGCATGGAATAATATACAATAATGGTGTTATCACCTAAGAATTTTAGAACAAAAACTACCCACATCTAGCTCCCCTTAAAGGTCAAAATAAGGGAACAACAATCTAGACTACTGAACCTGTCATAATTTCATCAAACAGGATGGGCAGTAACATAACATATATTTATTCATTTTATTAATGCTAACAATGTTTAAAACAGTATTACTACATATAGCCAATTAAATGTCTCATTGCTATTTCACAGACAGGTTAGACAGGCTAAAATACAATTGAGAAAAGGAGAGAGCAACATACATATTACCTAGCCTTAATTTGTAGAGGAGCTAGCCTCCTTCCCCCAGTTTGACAGTAGGAAACCTGAAACAGGTTTCACTTCTGTCAACACTATCAATCCCTATTTGTAGCAACTGGCCATAAACAAAGTTATAGGAGGTACCCGGCACTTTTGAGGAGGTAAAGAATATGAATACCCAAACCCCAATCCTTTTAGCAAATGTAACATAAGGGCGAATGAATTCAAACTAAATCCCATTAGCTCATCCCTAGTAAGCACCAAACTAAAAGCATTAGTGCTGTATATATGGCCAAGCTCACATATACAATTGTATTGTGGTATATTCATATGAGTGCATAAAACTTGCTTTTGCCAACAAAAAAATAAGGCCAACTCCTCCTTCTTTGCCTGCGCTGCCATCTTGTCTTTCAAAAAGTTTCAGATGTCAAAATGTCAAAGCAGAACTTGCTCTGGTAGCCCTGCCAGTCTTCTAAATTTAGAATTGACTTTTAAATCTTCCCTGCTGTCCCATTCTGTGTGCAAATTTTCCATGCAGCTTTCCTATTCAAAGTCACCCTGAAAACAGAAAGCTGGCCCATTCCCCTGTTTGTCAGCTTAATAACTTCTGCTGCTTTTTTATACATATTTTCAATTATAAACAGTGTGCAATATACTTGTCTAACAATATAGAAGTCAGCTATTTGTATTATACCTAAATGTATGCATTTACTGAAGCCTAAGGCATTTTAAAAGCTGCTCGGAATGAAAAAAATGCTGTTTGAATAGTGAATTTTGCCCAATTTCGAGTTTGATATTTGAGGCACTTAAAAATGAAAATCCTATAATTTATTTGCATAATAGTCATCCTCAAAATGTTCTCTAGATAGCCCAGGAGTGAGAAATCAGAAATAATCATATATACCGTTATAAAAATGAGTTTTTTAAGCCTGCGCAGAGTGAAATTCCATATGCAAATATCCTCATTATGCGGTACAACACAACTTAAATTTAATTTTAATGCTAGGAGGTCACAGTATGAGTATTAAGCTTTATAAATATTAAAAAAACTAATTTAAAAGCACTAATTTAAAAAAAAATTCATAATTAATATATATCTTTTTTAATAAAACCAATCATTTTTGGTAATTCCACATGAAAAGCAAGCTGCATCCCTTGCCTATCATATTTAGACGCATTCATTCACAAGCCTAAGCACAGAAGCCTAACTTGAAACATGAAACATTTTGAGCCACTTTTTAAAATCAGAACCACAAATATGCTTATAAAAAAAAGCTTTAAGAAAGGAAATCCTTACGTTAAATGTTTTCCTGTTATTCAAAATAATGAACCTGATTTTTGTAACTTTTTAAAACAGCAGTCTGAAATGCAGGATTTTACCCCGTGTTTAACTGACAAAATCCTGGCTGAGTCAACATTCCTGTCCCTCCGTGGCCTACAATCAAAACAACAGCTGCTGCTAAGCGGGCAGTTAAAACACAGTTGTTGTAAAGCTTTTTTTTTTGTGTTGAAATGGAAGCATGGTGACTGTCTATTTAAAACTGAGGCATTTCAATGCATGTTCCATATTATGTGTTTTAGTTCAACAACATCCAATTTACTCAGATGATGTGTTTGCCTGTTAATGTCTAAAACAGTGTATCTAAGGAAAATGCTTTATTATTGTTTATTTATTACAAAACACACAATTTCGTTTTTGAGGCCTATTTTATTCCTATTGAATGTGAATTCTAATTTTATCTTTTAAGCATTAGCAGTTTGTACATGTGCATAGTTGCTTACTCTATAATTTAAATAGTAAGATATAATTATTTAGCATACCATATGGTTCATTTCTGGATTTTTATTTAATTTTTATTTAATATCAATTAAATGACATTTTGCATAACAGACTGATGACAGCAAGAAAACACAAACACACATTGAGCACATTCAAGACAAACACAGAAGGGGTCACACACTCAGAATCACAGAACACAGCGCGCTCAAGAGGCATTATTTCACAAATAGCGCAATTGCTATTTACTCACAGAAGTTGCAATGTAAAACCACGAACCACACAGCCATCCAAACACATGATTATCCCACAGATCAACACTAATGCCAGAAACAAAGAACAGCCCATAGACTGTACTTAAACCAAAACATTTGTAAATACTAGTTGTAAGTCATATTTACAAGAAGCACTTCTAAATAGTATTCCAAAAGACTGCAAAAAAACAGCCCAACAAACTGTTTTATTTCCAAGAAGCCAAAATACACTCAATTCACTAGTTTTGTCTGGCAGAACACCAAAAAACCGCTCTGCATATCTCCTTTTATAAACCTGCCTAGATTTATGTCCATATTTGAATTCCATGGGATACAGAATCACCAAGGAAGAAATATGTTTTTATACCTAAACCTATCTAGCTATTCCCTCAAGGGAGCCGGCTAACTTAATTCACATCTCTTGTCTGAACCTGACCTATTAAATGCTATCCCTGAAGGATATTCATTGGCCAGAATGGACAGAGTGGGTCGAGTGGGAGGAGGATTGGGGATACTCCATTAAATGTCGGACGGTCCACCTGCCCTCCTCCCTCGAACATCTTCAAGCGATGTACTTCACTCTGAATCCTTCCCCTACGATCTCCTTCACTGGGATATTGATCTACAGACCTCCTGGCCCTAGGTCTGCTTTTAGCTTAGAACTCCTCAAGATTATTGAGCCCTACATTGATAGACCTAGTCTAACCATTCTAGGGGATATTAATTTCCATTTGGAAAACTTTAATTCCCCTGATACGATCCATCTGTTGGACTCCCTATCTTCGTGTGGCCTGTCACAATTGGTGACTAGTCCCACCCATTTGGCTGGGCATACCTTGGATGGGGTATTTAGTAACGATTCCCACCTTCAGACCGGCACCCCCCTTCCCTTGTCATCGTCTGATCATTTTGCCATTCCCCTTGACTTTTCCTTTTCCCCCCCCGCCGGCATTCAGCCTGATCACACTAAGTGGGTATTGATGAGGAATTTTTGGGAAATTAACAACGATTCCCTTACCCCCTTTCTATCCACTTTTAAATCCCGGCCTTCTGAGGATGCTCATACTGCGGCTCTTCTTTTCTCTAGCACTATAGCGGAGGCTGTCGATTCCCTTGCGCCAGCAGAGCTTCGCTATTCTGCTGGAAAACGGCCTTCGGCCCCCTGGTTCTCGGAATCTCTTAGGACTCTCAGACAAGGATGTAGGAGGCAGGAAAGGCTCTGGAGGGCATACTTGGACCCCCTAGAGAAGAATAAATACAAAATCCTTCTCAAACGATATAAAGCCTCTGTTCTGACTGTAAAACAGGCGTATTATTCCAAACTAACAGCCTCTCCTAAGTCACCTAGGGACTTGTTTAAGATAGTTGACAATCTTTCTCTTATTCAGACACCTAGTCCTATCACAGCCTCCCAGGATCTTTGTGATCAGATCTCCACTTTCTTCCATGTGAAGATCTTGGATATCTACACAGACCTGGAAACCCTTAACTCTAGTTCCCCTCCTTCCATTCCCTCAATCTCAATATCAGAAATCCAACCGCCGGCTTCTTCCCATTCCCTCCTTCAGTTTCCCCCTATAACTCTTGAACACCTTAGCACGCTGTTGGATAAGCTCGAGTCCGGGTCGCCGCTTGACCCCTGTCCTTAAAAAGTTCTTAAAGATTGCAGACAGACCATTCTGCCCCCTCTGATAGATATAATGAATCTGGCCATTTCAGAGGGGGAGTATCCCCTGTCTTGGAAGCTGGCCCTTGTCAAGCCCTTACTAAAAAAATCCACTCTAGATCCTGGGATTTTAAAGAACTTTCATCCCATTTCCCTTCTTCCCGCCCCTGCTAAACTCTTGGAGACCTATCTCAACTCTCACCTGAGTGCTTTCCTTGACAGGACCAATGCTTTGGATCCCTCACAACATGGCTTCCTTAGGATTCATAGCACTGAGTCGGCGCTCACAGTGGTTGCCGACAGTATTCGGTCCAAGGTCAACACCGGCCAGACCACTCTGCTAGTGTTATTAGACCTTACGGCGGCCTTCGACACCCTGTCCCCTACCATCTTGGTCAACCGACTCAGTGAGCTGGGAGTCAAGGGCCCTGCACTTAGCCTTTTATCATCTTTCCTTGACCAACGGAAACAGAGGGTTAAGCTGGGCAAATTTATGTCACCCATTGAGCCTGTGAAGTGTGGGGTGCCTCAGGGCTCCTCTTTGAGCCCGATGCTTTTTAACGTGTATGTTGCCCCACTCGCCAGGCTTATAAGATCTTTTGGGTTGGAAGCTCTCTCCTACGCCGACGACACGCATATTATGGTCTCTATCTCTCAATCTGTGACCATAACTGCCCATAACTTTAAAAACTGTATGGAGGCGGTCGCCGGATGGATGATCAAGAACTTCCTTAAATTGAATGGGGAGAAGACGGAGGTCCTCATCTTTGGGGGCAAGAGTGAGATTTGGTCAATGGACTGGTGGCCTGCTGTTCTTGGTACCTGCCCCCAGCCGTCCCTCTTTGCTCGTAATCTTGGGGTCATCCTGGACACCACTCTCTTGCTTGACAAGCATGTCAGTAGGACTGTGTCCACCTGCTGTAATGCTCTGAGGATCCTCAGGAAAATTATTCATTACCTCTCCCCTGATGCACGCAAACAAGTTGCAGTCGCGCTTATTGCATCTAGGCTAGACTATTGCAATGCACTGTACTAGGGCATTAGCAATGGTCTGGTCCAGCTTCTTCAGACGGTACAGAATGCAGCTGCCCGGTTTGTTGTGGGGGCCCCTAAACGCTCCTCCGGCACGGCTATTAGAATGAACCTGCATTGGCTTCCCATGCAGTCGAGGATTCATTTTAAGGCTCTCTGCCTTACACATCGTGCCCTCAATGAGTCTGGGCCTGAAGCCATTCGTGCTCTTGTGGCCTATTACACCCCCGGTAGAGCACTTCGCTCTTCCAGTAAAAATCTGCTGGCTGTTCCCCGAATATCTGAAGCTAGATGGGGGGGGAAGGCCTTTCGTTTTCTCGCACCCAGACTCTGGAACACGCTCCCTAGTGAGCTCAAGGGGATCTCTTCCGACACCCTGTTTCGAAAAGCCCTTAAAACCTGGCTATTTCAAGAAGCTTACCTGTAACTTTTCCCCTTGCGACTCTTGAGTTCTTGAGCTTTTCTTTTACCATCTCCTAGCGCCTTGATGCCTACGGGTTAAGTTGCGCTTTATAAGTCCCTATTAATAATAATAATCTCACTATGGTACCTCCAAAAAGCAACACATTCTTCGATGTGTGCTTGAAACAGGCATGCCAAAAATATTGCAGAATATGCTAATATTTTACCCAAAGTAGCGCTTAAGGTACTCTTAGTACGTTGCGCCATTCAAACAAATTCAAACAGAGAAAAATCTCCTCATTACCTGCCTACACAAATTGCAATTCGTATATCTATCCCATACAAATCCAAAGTTGGCCAACACAAATCCCAAAATTCCAAAGCCACAGTAAGCGTTACTAAATTACCTTACCAATCCAAGGCATCAAACCAACAGTAAGTACCGCAGAACAACTCTTACCAAACAAATGGTTGTCCAAATTCTAACTGACAAGTTCTGAATGACCTAACGGTCTTTTAAGAATACTCACAACAAAAAGGTGCTCAGTCAAGAGTGGCGATACAAAAGGGGATGATGGACGGAGCGCTTGAGCAAATCAAACACTCACCCCCAGTCAACTGATCTGGGTTTAATCCATCACCATTCTTTAGCTCACTCAGCCACCCCATTTCAGACATGGCTATATGCAAATCAGTCTGACCCTGTCCCTCATGGGAACAGTCCAGCCCGAACTGCCAAGCCATGTCTTCCATGGACGGGAAACAAGCATCCTGGGACCGGTTTCGGATTCATAATCCTCATCAGCCAGGCTATCTTGAATCCAGTGGCCAAGTGTGCAAGGGACTCACGTCTGAGCATACCCTGCCACACTTAGGGCGAACAAAGCGATACAAAAGGGGATGATGGACGGAGCGCTTGAGCAAATCAAACACTCACCCCCAGTCAACTGATCTGGGTTTAATCCATCACCATTCTTTAGCCCACTCAGCCACCCCATTTCAGACATGGCTATATGCAATTCAGTCTGACGCTGTGCCTCATGGGAACAGTTCAGCCCGAACTGCCAAGCCATATCTTCCATGGACGGGAAACAAGCATCCTGGGACTGGTTTCGGATTCATAATCCTCATCAGCCAGGCTATCTTGAATTCAGTGGCCAAGTGAGCAAGGGACTCACGTCTGAGCATACCCTGCCACACTTAGGGCGAACAAAGCGATACAAAAGGGGATGATGGACGGAGCGCTCTAGCAAATCAAACACTCACCCCCAGTCAACTGATCTGGGTTTAATCCATCACCATTCTTTAGCCCACTCAGCCACCCCATTTCAGACATGGCTATATGCAAATCAGTCTGACCCTGTGCCTCATGGGAACAGTCCAGCCCGAACTGCCAAGCCATGTCTTCCATGGACGGGAAACAAGCATCCAGGGACCGGTTTCGGATTCATAATCCTCATCAGCCAGGCTATCTTGAATCCAGTGACCAAGTGAGCAAGGTACTCACGTCTGAGCATACCCTGCCACACTGAGGGCGAACAAAGCGATACAAAAGGGGATGATGGACGGAGCGCTTGAGCAAATCAAACACTCACTCCCAGTCAACTGATCTGGGTTTAATCAATCACCATTCTTTAGCCCACTCAGCCACCCCATTTCAGACATGGCTATATGCAAATCAGTCTGACCCTGTGCCTCATGGGAACAGTCCAGCCCGAACTGCCAAGCCATGTCTTCCATGGACGGGAAACAAGCATCCTGGGACCGGTTTTGGATTCATAATCCTCATCAGCCAGTCTATCTTGAATCCAGTGGCCAAGTGAGCAAGGGACTCACGTCTGAGCATACCCTGCCACACTTAGGGCGAACAAAGCGATACAAAAGGGGATGATGGACGGAGCGCTTGAGCAAATCAAACACTCACCCCCAGTCAACTGATCTGGGTTTAATCCATCACCATTCTTTAGCCCACTCAGCCACCCCATTTCAGACATGGCTATATGCAAATCAGTCTGACCCTGTGCCTCATGGCAACAGTCCAGCCCGAACTGCCAAGCCATGTCTTCCATGGACGGGAAACAAGCATCCTGGGACCGGTTTCGGATTCATAATCCTCATCAGCCAGGCTTTCTTGAATCCAGTGGCCAAGTGAGCAAGGGACTCACGTCTGAGCATACCCTGCCACACTTACGGCGAACAAAGCGATACAAAAGGGGATGATGGACGGAGCGCTTGAGCAAATCAAACACTCACCCCCAGTCAACTGATTTGGGTTTAATCCATCACCATTATTTAGCCCACTCAGCCACCCCATTTCAGACATGGCTATATGCAAATCAGTCTGACCCTGTGCCTCATGGGAACAGTCCAGCCCGAACTGCCAAGCCATGTCTTCCATGGACGGGAAACAAGCATCCTGGGACCGGTTTCGGATTCATAATCCTCATCAGCCAGGCTATCTTGAATCCAGTGGCCAAGTGAGCAAGGTACTCACGTCTGAGCATACCCTGCCACACTTAGGGCGAACAAAGCGATACAAAAGGGGATGATGGACGGAGCACTTGAGCAAATCAAACACTCACCCCCAGTCAACTGATCTGGGTTTAATCCATCACCATTCTTTAGCCCACTCAGCCACCCCATTTCAGACATGGCTATATGCAAATCAGTCTGACCCTGTGCCTCATGGCAACAGTCCAGCCCGAACTGCCAAGCCATGTCTTCCATGGACGGGAAACAAGCATCCTGGGACCGGTTTCGGATTCATAATCCTCATCAGCCAGGCTATCTTGAATCCAGTGGCCAAGTGAGCAAGGGACTCACGTCTGAGCATACCCTGCCACACTTAGGGCGAACAAAGCGATACAAAAGGGGATGATGGACGGAGCGCTTGAGCAAATCAAACACTCACCCCCAGTCAACTGATCTCGGTTTAATCCATCACCATTCTTTAGCCCACTCAGCCACCCCATTTCAGACATGGCTATATGCAAATCAGTCTGACCCTGTGCCTCATGGGAACAGTCCAGCCCGAACTGCCAAGCCATGTCTTCCATGGACGGGAAACAAGCATCCTGGGACCGGTTTTGGATTCATAATCCTCATCAGCCAGACTATCTTGAATCCAGTGGCCAAGTGAGCAAGGGACTCACGTCTGAGCATACCCTGCCACACTTAGGGCGAACAAAGCGATACAAAATGGGATGATGGACGGAGCGCTTGAGCAAATCAAACACTCACCCCCAGACAACTGATCTGGGTTTAATCCATCACCATCCTTTAGCCCACTCAGCCACCCCATTTCAGACATGGCTTTATGCAAATCAGTCTGACCCTGTGCCTCATGGGAACAGTCCAGCCCGAACTGCCAAGCCATGTCTTCCAAGGACGGGAAACAAGCATCCTGGGACCGGTTTCTGGCATTTAATTTAATTGTGGGTTTATATAGCGCTAGAATCAACTCCCGGAGGAGTATCTCCGCGCTTCGACCGCTGGGGAACCCGTCGTGGCTCACCCTGAGAGATGGTCCCTAATGGGTATCTCTAAGGTGCGACCAAGCATCCCCGGCGGTCTGGGGGGCCATTGTGAAGATGAGGCAAGCTAATGCCCAGAGTTGCCGAGTGTGGTCCCTGACTGGAGTAGGCACCGAGGCGAGAATTATCGAGCCCGCTGACCCTGGTCCACGACCCTGCCGCGTCGGGAATCAAACCCTGGTCCCGGGCCGTCCTCTGCTTACGGGTCTGCCGCCTCTAACCAGTGAGCCACACCACTCCACGGAGCATCTGAACCAATCAAACACTCACACACAGTCAAAAGATCTGGGTTTAATCCATCACCGTTCATTTAGCCATGTGTGATGGATTAAACCCAGATCTTTTGACTGTGTGTGAGTGTTTGATTGGTTCAGATGCTCCGTCCATTACCACCCCCTTTTGTACCGCTTTTGGCCGCCATAAGTGTGGCAGGGTATGCTCAGACGTGAGTCCCTTGCTCACTTTGCCACTGGATTCAAGCAAGCCGGGCTGAAGACGGCTGTAATGCCAGAAACCGGTCCTCGGAAGCTTGTTTCCGGTCCAGGGAAGGCATGGCTTGGCAGTTCGGGCTGGACTGTTCCCATGAGGCACAGGGTCAGACTGATTTGCATATAGCCATGTCTGAACTGGGGTGGCAGAGTGGGCTAAAGAACAGTGATGGATTAAACCCAGATCTTTTGACTGTGTGTGAGTGTTTGATTGGTTCAGATGCTCCGTCCATTACCACCCCCTTTTGGACCGCTTTTGGCCACCATAAGTGTGGCAGGGTATGCTCAGACGTGAGTCCCTTGCTCACTTTGCCACTGGATTCAAGCAAGCCGGGCTGGAGACGGCTGTAATGCCAGAAACCGGTCCTCGGAAGCTTGTTTCCTGTCCAGGGAAGAATGGCTTGGCAGTTCGGGCTGGACTGTTCCCATGAGGAACATGGTCAGACTGATTTGCATATAGCCATGTCTGAACTGGGGTGGCAGAGTGGGCTAAAGAACGGTGATGAATTAAACCCAGATCTTTTGACTGTGTGTGAGTGTTTGATTGGTTCAGATGCTCCGTCTATTACCACCCCCTTTTGTACCTCTTTTGGCCGCCATAAGTGTGGCAGGGTATGCTCAGACGTGAGTCCCTTGCTCACTTTGCCACTGGATTCAAGCAAGCCGGGCTGAAGATGGCTGTAATGCCAGAAACCGGTCCTCGGAAGCTTGTTTCCGGTCCAGGGAAGAATGGCTTGGCAGTTCGGGCTGGACTGTTCCCATGAGGCACAGGGTCAGACTGATTTGCATATAGCCATGTCTGAACTGGGGTGGCAGAGTGGGCTAAAGAACGGTGATGGATTAAACCCAGATCTTTTGACTGTGTGTGAGTGTTTGATTGGTTCAGATGCTCCGTCCATTACTACCCCCTTTTGTACCTCTTTTGGCTGCCATAAGTGTGGCAGGGTATGCTCAGACGTGAGTCCCTTGCTCACTTTGCCACTGGATTCAAGCAAGCCAGGTTGAAGACGGCTGTAATGCCAGAAACCGGTCCTCGGAAGCTTGTTTCCGGTCCAGGGAAGGCATGGCTTGGCAGTTCGGTTCCCATGAGGCACAGGGTCAGACTGATTTGCTTATAGCCATGTCTGAACTGGGGTGGCAGAGTGGGCTAAAGAACGGTGATGGATTAAACCCAGATTTTTTGACTGTGTGTGAGTGTTTGATTGGTTCAGATGCTCCGTCCATTACCACCCCACTTTTGTACCGCTTTTGGCCGCCATAAGTGTGGGAGGGTATGCTCAGACGTGAGTCCCTTGCTCACTTTGCCACTGGATTCAAGCAAGCCGGGCTGAAGACGGCTGTAATGCCATTACCACCCCCTTTTGTACTAGTCAAGAGTGGCATCATATGGAGGATCAAAATCAGGAAGATCAGAAGTATACTGGGGTGCAGAGACAGAGATTCCCCAGAATCTCCGTGCACAGAGTACCTCCTTAATAGAATCCTGTCCTGTCCTCCCCCGTAGATTTCTGTCTCCTGACAAGATCACTCCCTTAGATTGCAACTTCTCTGATGATGTCCACGTTGGAGCGTCATTTGTAAAAAATAGAAACCTTCTCAGGGGTCCCACTGATACTTGGTCCTTTTAACCCAACAAAGAAGACATTCGCACAGAAGCTGAAATATAAAAGTAACATCATTATTAAAACTCAAATGAGTGAGACTACGTCACACAGAAGCCTTAGCAACTGAATGAGGCAGTCTGAGGAGTACAGAAAACAGAGGCCTTATATATGCTTAGGGTTACATAGTTAGTATAAGACCAAGGGGCAGACCTGGCTCATGTAAGCATGCAAAACGACTAAGATGGGCATACAAGATCTGCTTTCTCAACAAAGTGGGAGGAGAGTTACTTCTCCATACAGCAGCAAAAATAGCCTGACAGTTATACTAGAGAAGCAGGTGCATTCTACTAGCTAGGCCCTTCTGGAAATGTGCAAAGGTGGAGGATGCTAAATATAGTTTGTTTCTAGGCAGATTACAAGAGCAGTCAACACTGAGGGAGGACAGAGCACGTGGCGAGCACGTGGCAGCACATGGCAAACAAGATGGCTGCCAGAAATACAAAATGTCTTTCAGCTCATGCTAACAAATCCCTCTAATTTTGAACAGGAAGGGGAAAAAAACGGCCCACAGAGTACACTGAGACACCGGCCTTTCGGCCCATGCCCGAGTGTGCGCAGTGCCAATCCGTCCCTGGCAGTATAGTTAAATGCGCAGTGATGGTTATGTACGTCCTGTATACAGAAGGACCCCCAGGACTATCTCTTATGTGCAGTGACCTCTCCTTGATAGGCCAACAGATGATATGTCTTATTTATAAGAATTTCTCCCTTTAGTGCAAATGGTGCTATGACCTACATGCAAACAACACTTGTAGATATCCGCACTGAACGCTGTGCCCTGTGTTAGGGACCTGTCCCTAGTGTGCACACAGTAGCCTGCTGATTTTATTGGGACTTCTAAGCCCACACTGCCTGCCACTGCTAATCATCGCGTCAGGAGGCGCCGACACCATTCTTCTACGCTCGTAGGCTCATAAAGGTGCGCGCGGCCCCCCCTCCGCAGAACGCGCGTGGATGCGAGCCGGGTGAAGCCCGGGCCCATCTGTGTTCGTCAGGGGCCGGGCTGGGCCATCCCCCTGATATTACCAATCAAGGACAGAGCTGGAGACTTAAGGTAAAGCGAGTGGTGTTGCTCAATTGCACATTTGTGTTTATTTTGTGGGAATAATTGGTACACTCCGTGCCATTGTCATGATGAGCAAACGCAAAGGAGCTGCCGGGACATTAGACGACTTCATTGTAAGAGCAGAGTCCTTGCTCAAGCATGAAATGGAACTGACAGAGAGCCGTCTGTTCATGGACCCAGCCACATTGCACTTTCGTCTATCCTTGCGAGGCCTGAATAATGATGGTGCATTACATGAAACCCTCCACAAATCAATCCCAGTTGGAGCACGCTCTGTCTCCCTAGACTCATCTTCGCTGTGCCCTGAAGCCCTTGACTTGGTAGTTTTAGATGCACCAGGCATTAACACCAGAGCACGGGCAGCAGGTCCCAAAGAGATCGATAAAGTGAAAGTGCAACCTGTAAAAAGGAAGAGGGTTGTAGGGATGACCAAGTCCAAAAAATCTAAAGGTTCTCCACCATGCAGTAATGTAACAAACTCGGCGGTTACTCACTCTGTCGCAGTAGGCACACAGACTGATGCTATCTTTACAATTCAATTTCAAAGCTTTATTCGACATCAGTCATAAAAGCATTTCCACCCTAACACTGTACAATAAATACTAAGTCTAAAATGCACAGAATTTAAGATAAGTATTGAACAAAAATCCGTCGAATACAATAAGCTAATATAACATTATTAAGAACAACCTTGACGCTTACTCACAAGTCAAAGCTTTAAAATCATGGTAACCGAGATACCTCACGGCATTTTTCCTAGTAGAGTGCTTGTTCGAATCACCCAGGCCCAGGCCAAAAACTTTGCAACAGCAATTACGAACAGTGGAGAACAATCAGTTTCCAAAATTCTGAGTGCTGTAGCTTGACTACGCGTCCCCAAGCTTAGGCAAACGGGTCTTATCCATTTGTGCCGTGGGTTGGCATGTAAAGGGCAACAAAACAGTACATGGGAGACATGCTCAACTTGATCTTTACAATGGTAACAATGCTCGTCCCAGGATGTAGACCATTTCTTTTTAAACACATTTACTGGGAGTGATCCGACTCTAAATTGGAAGTACAGCTTCCTGTCGTGCGGCTTCTCAATCAAGTCCCAGTACGCTTCACACGAAGGAGACATTTTTAGGTCCAGGAAGCGTCTCGTCAGCGAAGAGTTAGTCCCATTCGCAAAAGTTCTAAGGTTCACCATCTCCCAGTACATTTGTTTCAGCCTGCTCTTTGAGGGGAAACAGGACACATCAGTATTACCCTATAGGTGATCTAGTTTTAACTGTGACAGTACCCCCCGTATTTCTTTCAACCAGACAATTTTATGAAAACGGTCGAGTAAAACAATGTCTGTCAATGCTGAAGCATAGTGGACTAACTCTGGGGTCACCATTAGACGTCTCCAATACAGCAGTGGACGCAGCCTCGCTAAGTCCGCAATGTTTTTCCTACCAAGGTCTAATTTCAAAGGAACAGTAGGCATACTTTGCGGCACCCCTACCAGCCCCCGAAAAAACTTGTTTTCTGCTGTAGTCAGGTTTGCTAGGTTACAGAAACCCCATAGCTCTGAACCGTATAAGCTAGCACTAATAACTTTCATGTGATAGATCTCAAGAACACAATTTACTGGTTTAGTAAGAGAAGCTCTATGTTTTAGTGATAATGCTCCTGCTAGTTGGCTAAACTTTAATACAGCAATATCTATGTGCGTGTTCCATTTCAGGTTCCCCTGTAGTGTTATTCCAAGGTAGGTGAAAGCATCTACCTGCTCGAGGGGGATACCTTTAAAGGTGATAACGCCTTTAAACAACGAGCGGCGGTTCATACACATAAACTTTGTCTTGCTGGTGTTCAGTTCTAAACCTCGGGAATCACAGAACTCACCAAATGTGTTAACCGCCTTTTGGAGACCGCTTGGTGTACGCGATAATATAAGCGTATCGTCCGCAAACATTAGGACAGGAACATGTGAACCAGCTATTATGGGGGCATCAGAAGGGGACCTCTTCAGGAATTCTACTATACCGTTTATATATATCGAGAACAGTGTTGGCGCTAGAACGCAACCTTGCCTCACCCCACGCTCTACGGGGAAAGGCTCGGTTACTTCTCCCTGTGAGCCCCATCTAATTTTGGCATAATTATTTTCATGCAGTCGTACAAGGAGAGTGAGAAGTTCTTGGCTTATCCCTGCATCAGCTAGGACTAAGCATGGGCGTAAAATCCGCTCCGCTCGCGGATTTTTCGGATTTTCGCCAAATTCGCAATCCGCGAACTCTCGCAAATTTGTCGAAAATCCGTGAATCCGCTCGCGGCGGATTTTTTGCTTGGTTGCGGCGCGCGGCGTGGTGCACGGCGTTCACTTTCCGTCATTAAGCGTTTGCCGAGTTGTTTTTCTCGATCATATTTTGCGAGTGCTGCGCCATTTTGGATCTTGCTGCGTGATCCCGCGGGAGTTTGGCGCCCGCGAATACGTAATCACGGCTTGCCACCTTGCACAGCACACCTCGCGAGAGTTCGCAATTGCGAACACGTAGTTGTGGCGGAAAGGAACAATCTTGCACTCGCGAAATAGAGATTTTGCAATTCTGCACAAGAAATCCACCAGCAAACAGGATAAACCTTCAGAAAATGATTATTTTTATCAGAATCACTCCTCAGGTTGACATTTGCATGGCCTTTTTTTTTGCAAGGAGTCCATTTTTTGGGGGGGGGAGGGAAGGAAGTGCCCCACAGTCTCCAACTTCCTGTTCCTGTCCAGCAGGCTCCTCCCAGTGCTTTGTCCATCTCCTGGTCACTTTCATTTGGATCTGGAGCTGGAAGGATTACTTTTTGTGGGTGCTGCTGGATATTTGGATTTGAGGCCTTTTTGACTTTCTTTGGATCACTTCTGGATTAGAAATCAACTTTCACAAGTAAGTTTGTTTGGGGCATTACAGTTGCTGCAACTACAATTTTGGAACTTTTGCAGAACATTAAAAAAATTATATTGTGGGTAGCCACAGTATCCAGTAGGACCAGGGTTGGGTATGGGTGCATGATACAACTGTTTTGTTGAATTTAAACACCATTGAGGCCATGGATGGGCTGGGATTGTGCTGATTTTTGTTGTTTTTGTCGTTTTTTTGGGGCTGCTGGTGGGGCCCTTTGCCCAGGGGTGGTGAGTGTTGCATGGGCCTAGTCTTTCTGTGGGGTGTCTTCTTGAATTTAAACCTCATTGAGGCCATGGATGGGCTGGGATTGTGCTTATTTTATTGTTTTTTGTCATTTTTTTGGGGGCTGCTGGTGTGGCCTTTTTCCCAGGGGTGGTGGTGCATGGACTGAGTGTGCCTGTGGTGTGGTCTCACTCTCTTTAATGTAAACATCATGGATGGCATTGGATTGTGGTGAGTTTTTGGCTGTTTTTCTGTTTTTTGGGGGTGTACTGTTGATGTGGACTGGCCATGTGGGTGGTGGTGGTGGCCATCTTGAGTGCTGGCTGGTACAGGCAACATGTGCTTGGGGTGCAAGGGGCCATTTTGAAGAGAGGCAGTGTCTGAGGCCTGCACTTATTTTGCCTACTTTTCATCCATTATGCCCAGGGGTAGTGAGTGTTGCATGGGCCTAGTCTTTCTGAGGGGTGTCTTCTTGAATTTAAACACCATTGAGGCCATGGATGGGCTGGGATTGTGCTGATTTTCTTGTTTTTTGTCGTTTTTTCAGGGCTGCTGGTGGGGCCCTTTGCCCAGGGGTAGTGAGTGTTGCATGGACCTAGTCTTTCTGTGGGGTGTCCTCTTGAATTTAAACACCATTGAGGCCATGGATGGGCTGGGATTGTGCTTTTTTTTGTGGTTTTTGTCGTTTTTTGGGGGCTGCTGGTGTGGCCTTTTCCCCAGGGGTAGTGGTGCATGGACTGAGTGTGCCTGTAGTGTGGTCTCACTCTCTTTAATGTAAACATCCTGGATGGCATTGGATTGTGGTGATTTGTGGGTGTTTTTCTGTTTTTTTGGGGTGTACTGTTGATGTGGACTGGCCATGTGGGTGGTGGTGGTGGCCATCTTGAGTACTGGCTGGTACAGGCAACATGTGCTTGGGGTGCAAGGGGCCATTTTGAAGAGAGGCAGTGTCTGAGGCCTGCACTTATTTAGCCTACTTTTCATCCATTATCCCCAGGGGTAGTGACTCAGTGTTGCATGGGCCTAGTCTTTCTGAGGGGTGACTTCTTGAATTTAAACACCATTGAGGCCATGGATGGGCTGGGATTGTGCAGATTTTCTTGTTTTTTGTCGTTTTTTTGGGGCTGCTGGTGGGGCCCTTTGCCCAGGGGTGGTGAGTGTTGCATGGGCCTAGTCTTTCTGTGGGTGTCCTCTTGAATTTAAACACCATTGAGGCCATGGATGGGCTGGGATTGTGCTGTTTTTTGTGGTTTTTGTCGTTTTTTTGGGGCTGCTGGTGTGGCCTTTTGCCCAGGGGTAGTGGTGCATGGACTGAGTGTGCCTGTAGTGTGGTCTCACTCTCTTTAATGTAAACATCCTGGATGGCATTGGATTGTGGTGATTTGTGGGTGTTTTTCTGTTTTTTTGGGGTATACTGTTGATGTGGACTGGCCATGTGGGTGGCGGTGGTGGCCATCTTGAGTGCTGGCTGGTACAGGCAACATGTGCTTGGGGTGCAAGGGGCCATTTTGAAGAGAGGCAGTGTCTGAGGCCTGCACTTATTTTGCCTACTTTTCATCCATTATCCCCAGGGGTAGTGAGTGTTGCATGGGCCTAGTCTTTCTGTGGGGTGTCTTGAATGTAAACATCATGGATGGCATGGGATTGTGCTGATTTTTCTGTGTTTTTCGATTTTTTGGGGTGTATAACTGAACTGATGTTCCTCTGTCTTCCATTGCTTTTAGGTGCACAAGACTCAAGAGAACCACCAGTGCCAGGAAGTAGTCCTGCAGCGGTGTGTGTGTGCAGCATAACGTCACACAACGTCACGTCTGGACACAGACAACTCTGCAACTCGTGCAACTGCTGCCTGCTGTTCTGACCTGCTCTGAAGAAGATGGCCCCAAAAAAAGTTACCCGTAGCTCCTCTAGCAAGAAAGTTGCCAGTAAGGAGCAGAAGAAGCAAGTTACCAAGGAGACTGGTGTGCCGGCCGCCCCTTTTTTTGGGAGTAAAAAAAAAAGTATGCCTGCAGCAGCAGCGGGATCTGCTGGGGACCAAGCTGGGAGCAGCACCCCCGCTCCATTGGGCTCAGTGCCACCACCACCACGCCAACTTAAGTCCAAGCCTTTCACTGCTGCAGAGGCACTTAGTCTAGTTGTTCAATCACCATCGACCAGTGATGTTGGCTCATCGCAAGAAAGTAGCAGCAATGTCCCTCAATCAACACAGGTTATTGTAACTCATCTGACAAGTGTTGAACAACCACAGCCGCAACAAAAACCACATGTGCAAGTACAAGCCCAAGTACATGTGGAAGGAGAGTCAGCGCAAGGAGATGCGCAAGCAGAGGTGCATGGAGGGTCACAAGTGCCCACAATAGTTGTTCCTCCTGAAGTAGGGGCACATCAGGAAATCGACAATCAAGGCGAGGTATCATTTGAGGAAGACACTCCTCCTGATGATCATTCATTGTCTTCCACACCCCTAGCAAGGAAGAGATCAAGGGTGGTGTCTACATCTTCTTCAAGCACACCTCCTTCTGATGATAAGGATCAAAATTGGGAACCAGCACCACTGCCGTCTGAGAGTGAGGCACATGATCTGACAAAGGTAGTTAAGCGTAAAAGGAAGCTCGTCCAAAGTCTCAGAGTTATGGAGTGTAATGATGAGGCTCAACAAGAAGTGGCGGATACTGCTGCTGATGAAGACTCTGACAACGACGACCCAGTCATCATAAAGGTCACTGCAGCCCCAGCGGGCATGCAGCAAACAGACATTTTGACCCTAGCCCGAAAAGCTGCTGAGCGTGATGATGATGATGTTGTCGATGAGGAGGCAGTGGAAACACCAAAATCATTGGAGTTAAGTACACCAACTCGTACCGCTTCCATATTTCTTTCTCACAAGAAGGGACCTCCATCCACCTCGACCTTAATTAGTGGCGGTGAAAGTGCACAACGTACAAAAGTTGGGCAATCCAGATCCTCCACTTCATCTGGCATTAGCAGCATGACCACCACCACCAGTATCGCCGCCTCCTCCAGGCCCCACAGACACTTCAAGTCCCCAGTTTGGGACTTCTTTACTGTTTGCCAAAAAAGGGAAAAGTTCGCCATTTGTACCCTTTGTAAGCTTGCAGTTAGTCGTGGTAAGTCAGGTACCAACTATGGTACCGGAGGCCAGAGAGGTCATCTTGAGAGACAGCACACTGTCCAATGGTTTGCGCACCTAGATGCGATCAAGGAAGCCCGAATTGGAAGTCAAGAAAACGTTGATGTTGCATCTGATGATGACGAGGAGGAAGAAGACGTGTCAAACACTTCACTTACACCCAGTACCCCTGTCAGCAGCACACCCAATGTGAGGCACACTAAGAGTGTTGGAGCGAGTGAGACACCAATGCGCAAAAGTTCACCAGCGAGCATAATTGGGTCAAGGAAGTCATTATCATCCCGTAAATGCTTGGTCCAGGGCAACATTAGAACCATGTTTTCTTCAGACGCGCCATATGAACGCAACCACCCACTGACGCGTCTGTATAACACTAAGCTGGCTAAAATGCTAGCTGTGGACCTTCTCCCTTTTTCTTTTGTAGAAGCGGTAGGTTTTCTAGAATTAGTGGCAACGCTCTGCCCTAAATGGAAGGTTCCTAGCCGGTTCTATTTTGCCAGAGTTGCGGTTCCAGCACTACATGAAGATGTGCTGGAGGTGATTGGGGCAGCTTTGCTGAAGAGTGCTGTTCACACTATACATCTGACAACAGACATGTGGACCAGTGGCGCAGGCGCTGATTACATGTGCATCACTGCACACTGGGTCTCTTTTTCAGGTGTTAAAGCAAAGCTAAACGCAGGTGTTGACCCGGACCAAGTTTTTAAAGCTGCTCGGAAACATGCAACACTAGCCATGTTTGGCTTGGAGAAAAGTCACACAGCACAAAACATTTTGGACGAGTTTAACAAAAAGGTCTTTCACTGGCTGTCCCCCAAAAAACGCCAGATTGGTTATGTTTCCACGGATAATGGCGCCAATGTAGTTAAGGCCATGGCGCTGGGTGCATATTTCAGAGTGCCGTGTTTGGCGCACTGTATCAACCTGGTAGTTCAAAAATTCTTGAGTGATAAAGACAGTACAGCGTTCGAGGTAATGGCCACCTGCCGCAAAATGTGCAACCATTTCAGCCATTCTTTTAAGGCCCGGAAGCATCTGAGGAGCCTGCTACTTGAACGTCGAATGCCAGTGAAAGCACTCATCCAGGAGGTGGCAACACGTTGGAACTCAACCTTCTACATGCTTGAGCGTCTGTATGAGCAGTATACGGTACTCGATCAATATTTCTTAATAGAGGGTACAGCTCAGAAGGACCTGCAGATGGGTGCGGCGCAATGGGACATAGTTAAAAGCCTGACAGACATGCTTTGTCCTTTTGAGTTCTTCACGCGTGCAGTCAGCCAGGAGGACTGTAATTTGGGAAAAGCTATCCCATTGTTGTGCATGCTGGAGCACCAACTGAAGGCGGTGTCTTCTGAGTTAGAAAAAGATGAAAAAAAAAGACCCTTTTATTTTGTCGGAGAAATTATTAGAGCGCCTACGTGGTGATGAACGTCTTAAAAAGATCAAGTCAGAACAGCATTACATTTGTGCTACTATTCTGGATCCACGCTACAAAAAGGCGCTGGCAGGCCAAGCATTCTTTCCTTTTGCTGATGACGATGTTAAAAAGTACAAACGTTGGCTAGCCTGGTCAGCCAAGAGGTTTGAAAAAGAACGACAGGATATTGAAGGAGAAGGCAGTACATCAGCATCAGCATCAGCAGGCCATCCCCAGTCAAAAAAATCCACTTCTGCACCTGTGGCTGTGGCACAAGTGACCTCTCAGCCGTTAAAGACACCGGCAACCGGATCATCTGCACCACACACAAGAGTAAGAGTGGCTGCTGAAGAGGATTGGCTAACTTTGCTTGGGTATGGTTCTCGAAAAAAGGTCACAGGCACAGAAAAAAGTAAGCAAAGTGGAGGAACCGTTGAGGACCTTGAGTCGATGGTGCAGGACTATCTCAATGACTCAACAGAGGTCTTTCTTAATGATGAGCCATTGCAGTATTGGCATGGGAAAAAACAATTGTGGCCACAGCTCTCCAACCTGGCTATAAACTATTTGTCTTGCCCACTCGCAAGTGTGTCTTCTGAACGTGTTTTCAGTGCTGCTGGTGGCATTGTAACTCCCAAACGGAGCCGCCTCTCGCCCAAAAATGTGGAGCGGCTAACAATGATCAAGATGAATCAGCACCTCATACCACCAGATTACAAAGTACGAGAAAGCACGCCGCATGAAGACGAGGAGGACGGCAACGTAGATGAGGGGATTTGTTCTCTGTTCGGTGACACTGACCTCATCCTGCCTGAATTCGCAGAGTATGATGACGAAATCTTCTTCTTATTCCCTGACACCGAGCCCTGAAAATGAGACAATGAATCAATAACTTTCTTTTTCGTCCTTATTCACTTTTTTCCTGTGTGTCTGTCTTTCTTTGTTTTGCACCGTTAATTTAATTCAAACTTTAATCACCTAATCCCAAAAACAAGCCCATCAGCAGACCTGTCTTCACGTGTTTGCTTATTGATTTGAAGGTGCCGCAGTCTACATTCCTCAGGTTCACAAGTTCAGAAGAACATGCTCCTCTATCCTCCTCCTCCAGACTCTGATTTCCCTCAAAGTAGAGGGCTGGATTACGCCCAATGAAGAAAGACTCAGCACTTTTGGGGGTGTTCTACTTCTTTGCGGGTGAGTTGACGGCTCTGGGCCCATTGCTGTGAAGCTCTAATAACGGATAAAAGTGTTTTGGACCAAATATGAGGCTGAAATTTCTTGCAGTTTTTGCTGACTTGCTTGCCTTTGAGGTGCTCTTTGGCGGGGTTCCGGGTGTTTGTGGGTGAGTTTTGGGGTCTGGGAGCACTGCTGCAACAGTCTAATGTTGATTGCATTTGCTTTTCAGGAAATCCGTGGTGGAAAACAGGAGTTATGAATCTATGATGATGACCTAGCTGCACAGCGCGTTTGGACCGAAGGCCGAGAGATATTGTAAGTATGAGAATTTGCTTTTTTGCTGTTTGGGGGTGTTGTCGCGTGCTTTTTTGCGGGTGGGTTGGCGGGTCTTGGGGCATTCCTGGGAAGGTCTAATACCGGATAGAAGTGTTTTGGACAAAATCCATAAGGAAAAGACTTTTTTTTGCTATTTCTTCTGACATCTTGCTCAATGTAGCGTTTTGGGGGGCTTCCTGGTGTTTGTGGGTGGGTTGCGGGGTCTCTGTCGAAGCACTGCTGCGACAGTCTAATCTTGATTGCATTTGCTTTTCAGGAAATCCGTGGTGGAAAACAGGAGTTATGAATCTATGATGATGACCTAGCTGCACAGCGCGTTTGGACCGAAGGCCGAGAGATATTGTAAGTATGAGATTTTGCTTTTTTGCTGTTTGGGGGTGTTGTCGCGTGCTTTTTTGCGGGTGGGTTGGCGGGTCTTGGGGCATTCCTGGGAAGGTCTAATACCGGATAGAAGTGTTTTGGACAAAATCCATAAGGAAAAGCCTTTTTTTTGCTATTTCTTCTGGCATCTTGCTCAATGTAGCGTTTTGGGGGGCTTCCTGGTGTTTGTGGGTGGGTTGCGGGGTCTCTGTCGAAGCACTGCTGCGACAGTCTAATCTTGATTGCATTTGCTTTTCAGGAAATCTGTGGTGGAAAACAGGAGTTATGAATCTATGATGATGACCTAGCTGCACAGCGCGTTTGGACCGAAGGCCGAGAGATATTGTAAGTATGAGATTTTGCTTTTTTGCTGTTTAGGGGTGTTGTCGCGTGCTTTTTTGCGGGTGGGGTGGCGGGTCTTGGGGCATTCCTGGGAAGGTCTAATACCGGATAGAAGTGTTTTGGACAAAATCCATAATGAAAAGCCTTTTGGTACTTTTTGTAACTTAGGGTTCGTTAGGGTTAGCCCTAGCAGCAGGATTGCATGTGTTTCGGGGTGATCTATTGCAACTCAGTTCTGGGGTTTTAGAGCACTCTTGGGGCGATGCTGGCTATGGATACTTTTGCTTGCTTGCAAGTGGTTTGAATACAATCCACGGTGGGTAAGGGTGTATTTGGGCCTACTTTTACTTTCAAAGTACGTTTTGTCACCATTTTTCTGCTAGGCCTCGTTTTTTGAGATCTGATTGGGGGTCTTCTATATTTTTGCGACTGGCTTTAGTAAGGGTCTTGGTGGGAGCATTGCTGGGAAGGTCTAATTTTGTTCTAAAACACAGTTTACAGTACAACTAGCTTGAGGGGAAAGATCCGCTATAATATTCTGGCCATACTTATTTATCTTTAAAAAGGTGACTCAGACAGAGTACGCAATTTCAAAAATATTGTACTGTCAATTAGGGAAATCAAAGTGTGACTTTTTGCACCACACAGCGTACATACCTTATATTTATTTATCAGTGGTATTGTAATAGCACTTACTGTTTTCCGTTCAATAATTACAGGCCGGGTTCCAGTCTGTGCAATGGGGAAAAAAGATGGAGTCAGGCTTCACATTAACGAGCCGCAATTCAACATCCGCCAGGCAGGCAGTGGACAGGGTGTCTTCTGTCAGTGGTCACCAACATTGATGGACGAAGCGTCAGCTGGAATGGAGAAGTGCCGCTAATAAGAGGAATTGTTTGCTGCATGCAACTTACTTACCAAATTCAACAGAACAACTCCAACAACATACATACAGTATCCATTGTTTTCTTCTATGAGTGTGACTGCATTTCTTGGATCTCTCTCTGCTTCTAAATTGATCCCAGATTTCTTTATCTTCAATTATTGTTTGTCCATGCTGTGCTTTTTTTTTCTTCTCTCAACAAAACCTACCCAAAAAGAAACCCCCATTCCCATCCATTTTCCAAACCCTAACCCTCTTCCCCCGGGCTGTGTGTTTTTTTTTGATGTGTGACTAAATGACATCAATAATGTGGAGCCAGCCCTGGGCCTAGCCCTAATTTCTAACACAAATTACAGGTAAGATAAGCGTTTGGTGGGAGGTAGAATAATGGAGTATTAGGACTAGACGAGAGATTGACGGTAGTACTACTAAAGTCCTAGGACTCTTCAGGAAAACAAACTTACTGTTACACCCCCATCTACCAGACTGAAAAGCAGTAAAAAACAGGTATGGTCAGATAAAGTTTAAAAAAGTATATTTATGTAGCCCTAACAAAATAATCTCCCTCAAGACCCTCCCTAACCCCAACGATTGTCTTTGAAAAGTCCCCAAAAGAACCCAACTCCCAAATCCCACCCCCCAAAAGTCTCTAAAAAAAGGGCAAGGGACACTCCACTACTGGAGGGTGCTGGTGAATTTTGCGGCCAGGGCATCATACTCCTTGCGGAGGGTGGCAAGCTCGAAGCGGAGGCCCTCCACCAAGTTCTTGTACCTAAGGACCTCCTGCTCCAGGTAGGACATTCTGACTCCTAGGCGGCGCTGGCGTGCCTTGCAGCTCCTGTGGGGGGCAGCTGGTCTTTTTGCTGCTTGGCGGTGGCGGTTGGCTTTGTTAGCCCGGCTCCGTACCGCTGGAGCACTGCAGCTGTCCCAGTCGAGGATGTTGTGGTTCCACCGGTCGACTGCGTGTCCTCCTCCTCCTCCAGGGCCACCAGCCGCCGATATTCGGCGACAGTGGCATCCAGCCTCCGTTGCCGGGCCATTCGAGCCTGCTCTCTCCGTGATGTCGATTTGGAAGGAGCAACTATATGAAGAAAGAAAGACATAGTCTGTAACCAATGCTCCTTAACATTAATAACACAAAGTGATTGAGCCGAAAGTTGGGTCACAGTACAAGTAGCAAATTGAAAGCACAGTACATAACTATTGAGGACAGTATCTATCTAACCGCCCACTTCTGCATCCTTGCTCTAACATTAGTGGTAGTTTAATGAACAAATTCTACGACCACTATGGACTTCCATTACAGTCGACTATGACAGTACACCAGTCTTATTCTTCTTCTTCTCTCTTGTTTAGGAAAATTGGTACGTTATCTTATGCAAGCCGGCAGAATGGCAGCGCAGTGAACTTGCACCCGAGAAAAACAGACGCACACCATGATGAGTGAGACAGACTTGCGTTACTGTACCTGTCCAGTACATGCAGGTGGTGAAGCTATTACTTTTCTATTACGGGTGTCACTGAGAATACTCTGTTACAAGGGCTACTGCTTAATTAATTTACCTTTCACCCTACAGTGCTAAATGAGTACTAGAAAAGGAAAATGAAGAAGCTAAATAATTTGATTATCTATCACTTCACATGGGATGTATTTGATGACATATGGGATGACTTTAGGTGCTTTGCTTAATATTGAGTGAACAGTGATACACCCACACATGAATGACGTATTACAACTAAACTAAAGTTATTAAGAGAGGTACGGAGTGTCCACCGTAATAACCGGATATATGCTGTGCTTGCAGTTGCAATACAAACTACTGCTACTATTCATGGTAGTATTGGACAAATTTACAATTTCTTTTCCTTGCCTTCCCTACACTGGAACGGACGTGCAGGTGCGGTGTTACATGCTCTTCAAGGTAACACTTAGTTCATCCAGCGACCATCTACTCTCTCTAGATACACATGTGCTATCTAAGAGTCAGATAATACCATGCTCCAGGCATCCATCCATTCAAAGTATACGCACACATACAGTTTCTGTTTCACCCACCCAGGCTGTTGTCCTTCCACCCATCCTTGCTTCATCATTGACCCAGCCATGCACCATACCATATTCTTTCCTTCCCAGCCACCTCGGGGGCCAAGCAAACACATATCATTCTTCTTTGCCAGCCATCATAAAATTTCGCGTCCTTCCACACTTACTTACACCCTTCTTTCGCTTTTCGTTCATCCCATCCATCACGTTCATCTAAGATCTTATTGGGATTCTTCTCACCCAAAAATTCACAGCTAAGTCGAAGTACATTTCGAGGAGGCTACTACCTGGTTGATTTGTAATACACCCGTGCAGAAAGCACACTATGCAGTCTTCAATCTCAATAAGTAAGGAATATATAGCTTACCTCTTCCCGCCACCACCGTGCGAACCCTCACAGGAACGTCCGCCGGCACTTCCACCGCATCCTCCCCAGAGTCCTCCTCGCCCAACACCACCACCTCTGCGCTGGCCCCGCCACCAGATGTTACACCTACAAAGTACATTTAAGAATGTTAGAAATACACCACTCACTACTATATAATATTTGGTCTAGGAGGAATAAAGAAATTAACAAAAAAAGAAATACAATGTAATAATTTGTAACTGTATACTCTACAGTAAAAATGTCCCTTTTTCCAGGGAAGGCTGTTGTCTTGCTGCACTTTTTGGCACAACTGTTGAATGCTTGCTTTTTATTTTTAACACACAACACTTTTTCTCCTAACAGAAGCTTGACTTCTAAGAACACGATCAGGGTCAAGCTCAAGTTCAAACCAGGTGAGAGCTCAGCTCGACCACAAGAAATGTGTCCAATTAATCGTTAGCACTAATCACTTTTCCATTTTCAGTTAAACGTTTACTTTTATGACAAAGCTGATTTTAATAAATGTGTTTAGTTGTAATAAAGCTTTTAAACTTAAATAGACTCTGTGGTTTTTGGTCCTCCAGACTAGAGTGGATGAGCTAAAGGTTTTGGAATTTTTGCAAGCATGAGTGCCTCTGACACTTCTTGACTGTGACTCCGTACTCTTGTCCTGCGTAGGATAATCTAATTATCATTGGGGATCAATCATCGGTGACTTAGGGAGCTAAATGACTCTGCCACACTATCTAGTCAGTAAGGAGATTGGGGGTTCTTCAAAGTCTGATATCACTGAGGTATGTGGAAAGAAAGTCTACCTGTGCCTATTATAATTGATAAACAATGCACTATTTAGTGTTCATAGTTCGGTTTGTGCAGATTTGTCCCTGCAACAGTAGTAGAATGGATTGTCCTCCTATCCAAACCAAAAGTAAAGTAGTATCGTATTCTTTCTTGGTGGTCATTCACCTTTTTATTGTTGGCAATTGTCAAAGCATAAACATTTAGAAGACTTGAAAAGACATTATGGACAATCCCAGAGGACTGCACTCAGTGCATAGAGCTATTGCTGACTAGAATGGGAGTCCAATGGAATTGCCAAATGTGCAATCTTAGTTAGCTACACAGACAGACTAATAAGAATAATCTAGTAATACCACAGGGAGTCATAGTCGAGGCAAGATAAGAATTTAGATCCAGTCTACAAGAAGATCAAAGACGATTTAGAAAAAATCGAATGAGGAACGCTAGGAAAAAATAGGTACTCTTTATTAAAATTAAAACTTACTGGGGCCAGCAAAGGAGCCCTCGCCTGCCCGATCCTGGCCTGCATCCTCCTGAACAGCACCCTCCTCCTCCTCCTCCTGTGTCCTCTTGCCCTTGGGGGGAGCTGATGTACAACATGAAAGAAAGAAAGACCAGAAAACATGGATGAGATTTGTCAACCAAATCAAACATTTCAAAAGAACAATAACAAAATATTTTGGAGAAATAGCAAATAGATAGACAACTATTCCACGGGATATATTGACCAATCTCATGTGGTATACTACGTTATTCGTATTGCCTGATTTGCGGACCGTTGACTTTGAAAGTTCCTATGTAACTCAATAAACAGACTACTCAAAAGGTTTGCCTAGGCCTGGCAGGCAGCAGTCCGCAGCACGCGAAGTGACAGACAAAGTCCATCCTGCTTGCAGATCAGTGAATACTCAAACTATCAATCCACCGACCACCACCACTATTTCTTCTTATAGCCATGTGTCTAAAGGAAGGACTGGACTTCAGTCTGTTAGGACTGATTTAGAAGTCCCTTGCAGCTCATTTTCCTCCATTGTTGCGTGACTTTTGTGACGCAGCGGCAGAACAAAAGAGTCGCCATGGTGCGGCGTATATATTAAAAAAAAACCGCATATGGGAGATGCATCATGTTGTAAAGCCCTGCGCCATCAGGGGGCGTTCCGCCGCAAGGGAGGGCGTTCCTGCGCAGGAACGAATCCTAAAAGTGACTGAGGGAAATCTACAAGATGTCAATCAGTCACTTTTAGGACAATGATGCGTGACTCAAACCCTGCGCCTGCTTGAAGCCGACGTACGGCTTGATGCAGCATTGGGGAGATAGGGCACCCCAGAGCATTGCTGGAGCTGCGCCATCGTTGGCACGCAACTCCAGCAATGCGCCGCCTTTACGGCACAGATGCGTAAGGCTTCTGTGACGTTTTGGGCCAATGGGTGGTGGTGGCATGGCGCACAATTACTGCCGCATCCCTGCTACTTTGCAGGGATGCGCCGGTAATTGAAAATATGACCCTTAGTGTCTAGCATTACGCAGTTCTTATCTTTACACTACACTCATACATAATTTCTCAGGCCAATGAAATGAACACAAAATACAAAACAAATAAGCATAGTAGCAAGCAAGGCTACTGAGAAGGAGAGCAGTGCACCTGAAATGCATAGAAGATTTTGAAATATAATTTACCTACAATGTAATCGGCAGCATTCTAGCTCTTGGTAAAGAACAAAGATTTGCAAATAACAGAGCCGGATAAAACAGAGTAGTGATGAAATAGCTAGAAATAGCTACTACTACTCACCAAGCCCGGGGACCTCTACGCCGAGCGCGTCCAGCAAGTCCCGTTCCCGGTCCATGACATCCGTCCAGCGGTGGGTGGCCTGGTTATAGGTGCGCCGGACCCCAGAGAGCTTAAACATGGCCCGGCACACCTTCTCCCACCGCTTCCGGCGCTCCCGGATGCCATAGCCGGTTGCGATCTTGCCGCCTCCCAAGATGGTCTTGGGGAGGCGGCGCTGGACGTAGAAGATTAGTGCGCCCACCTCCTCCGCGCTAAAGATCTCCCGTGGCACCACTTGCTCCCCCCTCAAACGCCCGCACGGGAGCCAGGCACGGGGTGCGGGACCCTTCCCCTTCTCAGGGTGCTTCCCGGCTCCCTTTACCATGGTCTGGGCAGAAATGAAGTTAAATGATAAAGAAGAAATAGAATAGGGAAGAAGAAAAGAAAAGAGTTTAAAAAAGTAGTTTAAAATTAACTAAAAGTAGCAGAAAACACAAAAATATAGAGCTAGAAAAATAGAGGGATAGATAATAAGTAAAATAGATCAAATAAACTTCAAACAAGCAAAGGATGGCAGAGATTCAGAGAGGATACAGAAAGCATGCCCAGAACCATAGCAATGAATGAGAAACAAGATGGCCGCGCCCATTCACGACCGCGTGGGTAAGTTCGCGCGAGATTTTCCTCGCGATCACGCGCAAAATTGTACTAGCGAGCAGCACACTTTGCGAGATTACACATGGCGGCCGGAAACGGAATTACGTCACGCAAACAAGATGGACGCGCTCGTGTACGACCGCGTGGGTAAGTTCGCAAACGTATCAGTACAAGCGCCTTGCGAACACGCAAAAAATCACGCGAACATACACGCCGCAAAAAAAAAAATTTGTGTATTCGCACGCATTCGCGGCTTCCGAAATCGATCTCGCACGGATTCGCGCCCCGCAAATTGCGCGAAATTGCAGAAAAACGATTTTTGCTAAACTGAAAGCAATCACCAGGTGCAAAAGTTCAAACTTAACATTAGTAACCATTCACTCTAGTGCTTCCTGAGGGGCCCCTCCAGAGTTCAGTTGCCTATTTGCAACTATTCTATGACCCTGCTATGACCCAAACAGCAGGCTCATAGAATAGCTACAAGTAGACCATAAAGGTCCTGTGAAAAAAAATTGCACGGCAACAGAAAGCAAATTACAGATAAGGAAGGAAGCAGGTGCCAGCCAGACTGGAAGTTTCAAAATTACTGACACATTAATCACCCCCAAATTAATTCATGGCAGTTGAAGAAGGGCAGGTGTGCTTGCTTTCACTGCAACAGAAAGCAAATTACAGATAAGGAAGGAAGCAGGTGCCAGCCAGACTGGAAGTTTCTAAATCACTGACACATTAATCAACCCCAAATTAATTCATGGCAGTTGAAGCAGGGCAGGTGTGCTTGTTTTTTTTCACCCCCATAATCTACAGTGATAAACAAACATAATGGGTGGCAGTGAGGATGTACCAGAGGGTGGCATGGGTCCAGAGGGTGGCAGTGGTGAAACAGAGGGTGCTGTGAACCTGTGATGATAAACCAGACGTAGAAACAACATAGTCGCGGGCGTTGCGAGCCGAAAAGTAAGTTCGCAATTGCGAAATGGTCCACAAATCCTCGCGAACGCTCGCCAACACAAAAAACGTAAAAATCCGCTAATCCGCGAGAGTTCGCGGATTTTGCGTATTGCGAATCCGTAAATTCGCAAATTCGCGTACGCGAGATCCGCTAGATCCGCCCATGCTTAGCTAGGACCCTCCAAAGCTTGTCCCAGGGGACCAAGTCAAAAGCTGATTTTAGGTCCACGAAGACAGCATATAGAGGGCCGTTGTTTAAGGTGACGTTCTTCCAGTACAGGGCAATGAAGTAAAAGACCTGGTCGATGGAACTTGTCAGGGGGCGGAACCCCGCTTGGTATGGTGACAGGATGTTATTTTCCTCTATCCATACTTGGAGCTTATTCTGCACCATTCGACCCATCAGTTTCTGAGCTGAATCTATGAGACTGATGGGTCTATAGTTTCTGGGGAGTGATTTGTCACCTTTTTTGAATACTGGGATGTTTTCCGCTCCTTTCCAGGACAAAGGTACTTCACCACCCATCGCCACTGCGTTGGCAAGCCAAGCAAAATATGTCCACCATGTGGTCCGATCACTTAGGTAGACGTCTGCTGGTATACCGTCCATGCCTGGCGCTCTTCCCCTCGTTACACAGTCAAGGGCAACACTTACATCTTTTTCATTAAACACATTATACTTGTAAAAAACAGTTGGTGGCAGAGTAACACAGGCTTGCGACTGATTGCGAGCATATTGAGGTTTGAAGAATTCTATCCAGTTATTAATGGCAACATGGTTTTGAGGGGGGCAGCCAACCCTCCCCTATCCCACTTTACCGTGAACCAGAATAACTTTGAATCTTTGGCCGCGCATGCAGTTTTGAGCTCACCCCATAGTTCCTCGTCCCATAGCCTCTTTGCCTGCTTTTGTGTGCATCTATAAGTGTCCCTGGCTTTCCTGACTGTATCAGCATTCCCCGATTGAAGCTCTCTACTAAGGTTCTGGCGTGCCAGTCTACAGCTTTTACCGTACCATCCCTTCCTGCTTTGGTGTTTTTTGCCCTTATTGTGGCCTACTGGTTTTAGGATGAGTGTAGAAGGGGGAGGCCCTTAGAACTCAGGACCTGGGTCCATAGGTCAGTACAAAAAAGTCGGTCTGAGTTGCAAGTATATCATAAAATTCTGTACATTCAAATTAAACACACGATCACCATTAATTTTGAAACAGTTCAGAAAAAATATCATATTTTTCATTTCATTCTTATTGGCATTTTATTCATGCAAGGTCAAAGTGCGATCCAATTGCAGCCAAAGTTATAAGGTAGAAAGTTGAAATATATACATGTAATTGTAAAGTCATTACATTCGGTATTCGGAGTAGATGCTCTCGGTGAAAAAGGGGAGGGTAAGTGAATAAGTGAAGGGGACAGGGTAAAGGTGTTGTGACATAATTGTTACATCAAGTTTAAAAATTGTAAAACCTCTACAATCAAGTTAATGGGCAAAGGTTCCCAAGGGTTACATCACACATAGACAACGAGAATTCATCTCTTATTTAACTCCTATGGTGTGTAGAATGGAGGCGTAGTTCTACGTTTCGACCCCGGTTACGCTAAAGGGTGATTCGCGGCCTCATGTTGGGGTCTTCATCAGGAAGGAATGGAGAGCCTAAGGGGTAATATGAATATGAGAATTCAGTATATGGGCGGTGAATAGGCGTGGTGATATCAATAAAGAAAGGGATGTGGAAGGTTACCTACATCACAAGACGGTCATCATATGTTCCGTCTGAGAAGGGGCTCCATCAAGCTCCAAAGAATACTAGAAAAGATAATAAATAGGTGCCATCAGGGCCCGGAAACATATTAAATTCAAAATGCCCGGGGGTGGCAGATAAAGGGACTTACTTTTGTTACGTGCTGGTAATCACTCAGCCATAGGGCACAGGCAGTTCAATCCTCTCAATGGGGATCGCGAAGGGATTCTTACTGTAAAAGAAGGGTGGAGGCTTCATTTAAACTTTGCATTATTAGCCGTCTGGACGCAATGAAAGAAGTTAATGTGGCCGATTGCGAGTGGGAAGCAACCGGGGAGGCTGTCTCTACAGCCGGGCGGCTTCCAAAGGATTCAGTATGTATTTACCTATCAATGGGGAACTCCCAGCCGCGCTACTTCTCCGTCGGCGTCCTGCATCCGAGTGTGCTCGCGGTGCAGGCGCTCAATGCCTGTGACTACTGAAAGGGCTCGGCTCGCGGGTCCAATCGGATCCGAGGCCTGACTCATGCGCTGGAGGGAGCGTCTCTAAAGGTTCTCCCCACACCGTGGAGAAAACATTAAACGATTGTGTGTTCTTGGCGCTGGTGAAGGATCTCAAAGTTAAGCCTGACACAATCGAGCATGGAAAACCTAACTCTGGGTTCTAAATATATACGAGCCAATGCATGAATAGCAACAGTTTTGACATGTAATAGACCAGAAGGAAACACCAATGTCAAAGGGCCAATGCATGAATAACAACAGTTTTGACATGTAATAGACCAGAAGGAAACACCAATGTCAAAGGTAAATGGAAATACATTCAATACATGTGGCAAATAGAAAATAAAGTTCCATGAGGTCCTTGTAAATGTCCAAAGCTCATGTTAGGCAGGATACCTACAAATATCAGATGGGTGAACAAGTTACTTTGCTCAGGTACAGATACACAGGGTATGTTTAGAAGCAAAGGGAGAGTTGCAGTTACACATGGTCTATTCAGGATTAAGTCCCGCCATCTGCGAAAAACTGGCATCAAGTTCATTCAACCCCTTGCTTATTGTTTGAAACTTCTGCATCCATTTGCATTCTCTTATGTCAAGAACAGAGTTCAAATCCCCCCCCCGGGGGCCGAGGGAAATTTTTTCAATTATAAACCAGCGGATGGACTCTGGTGTATGTTTTTTTTCGGTGAAATGGTCTACCAAAGGGGCCCCTGGTGTGGTGCAGCGGATCCTGCTACAATGTTGAAATATGCGGCTTTTTGCTTTTTGCTGTGTCTGTCCAATGTACATGAGGTCACACGGACACAGAATCGCATAAATCACCCCACTTGAATTGCAGTTGGTCAGAGACTTGAGGTCTACTGTGAGGTTGTTGTACCGTATTTGCTTGGTCTCCAAACACATCGGACAAGCTTTGCATTTGGTGCATTTGAAGTGGCCCACCAGTAGATTCCATAGATTCCGAATTGTCGGTGCCGGGGGGGTTTCTAACAGAGAACGCACCACAGAGTCTCTGACATTCCTGGATCTCTTGAAGGCGTGCATGGGAGGGTCGGGAACTTTCAGAATGTCCGCTACCAGACCCCAGTGTTTATTTACAATTTTGCGTATAGCATTGCTTTCAGTGCAGAAAGTGGTCACACATATCATTCGGTCTTGTGCTGCGGTTCTTATCCTCGGTTCGAGTAGGGTTGATCTGTCCTGGAACCATGCTCTCTTTCTTGATCTTTTTACCAGGCGTTTGGGATAGCCTCTATCTATTAGTCGAATGATGAGGTCATCCGATTCCTTAAAGAAATCCTCTTTGAGGGAACAGTTTCTCCGGAGGCGGAGGAACTGACCAAAGGGCAGATTGTCCCTTAAACCTCTGGTGTGGTGACTTGTGTACCGTAACAGGGAGTTTCTTTCGGATGGCTTACGGTAGAGGGTGGTGTAGAGGTGTCCATCCATCTCCTTAATACTAATGTCCAGGAAATCAATCGATTCTCTGTTTAATTGCATGGTGAATTTGATGTCTTGCGATTGAATATTTAGCCAGGTTAGGAATGCATGGAGGGATTCCTCTTGACCAGTCCATACCATGAGGACATCATCGATGTATCGATGCCATGATGTGATCATCGCTCTATATGGATTGTTGTGTGAAAGGATACCATCCCGTTCCAATTCTGACATATAGAGAATTGCCAAGTCTGGAGCAAAGGCAGCGCCCATCGCCACTCCTTTGCTCTGTTCAAAAAAGTTATTCTGAAAATGAAAAAATTCCTGGTCATTGCAATTTCTAATAGTGCCACCAAGAATTCGGTTGGTACTGAGGTGGGTTGCTCGCGACCATCGAGTACTCTCCTCATACAATCCAGTGCTGGTCTCTGGGGGATGCTGGTGTATAAGGAGACAATGTCCATTGTTACCAGAATCTGTTCCTCTTTGTTAAATGGTTTCTGATCAATAAGGTTGATGACTTGCGTGGTGTCTCTTAGGTAGGTAGGGGTGGCCTCTGCTAGAGGTTTCAAGAAGACATCGAGATATTTACAGAGTGGTTCCAACAGAGAGCCGCACCCGGAGATGATGGGTCTGCCCGGTGGTTTGGCTGGATCCTTATGGACTTTAGGTAAGACATATATAGTTGGTGTTCTTGGTTGATCCACGTTGAGATATTCAAACTCTTTTTTGGAAAGGAAGCCCATCTCTAGTGCCTTGGTTGTAATGGCTATGATGTCAGTGCGTATTTCTCTGGTGGGGTCTCGCCTCAAAGGTCTGTAGCTGACACCATCGGATAGTTGAGATTGGATCTCCGCCTTGTAGTCGTCTACATCTAGTACCACTATAGACCCGCCTTTGTCCGCTGGCTTGATCACTACCGCCCTGTTATTCTTCAATGATTCCAATGCGTTTCTCTCGCCACTGCTGATGTTGTGTCTGACGTAATGTTTTTTGTCAATGGTTCTGAGGACGTCTTTCATGACTACACTTTCATATGTTAGAATTTCATGAGCCACTGAGGACATTGTAGGCATGAAGGTTGACGGAGGTCTTAAGTTTGTAAAAGCCGTCATGGCTGATGTAGGTTTGTTCCTGAAAAAGTATTTCAACCTCAATTTTCTAAAAAACCTTGTCAGTTCCGTCTGTACGTTGAATTTGTTAGGATAGGAAGTTGGCACATAGGATAGACCTTTACAGAGAATACTGCTCTCATCCTTGGTAAGTGTATATTTAGATAGATTCAGGATAGGATTAGTCCTGTCTGGTATGTTAGTTACCATCTGTAAGTCTTCCTCCTGGTGCTCCTCTCCCCGTGATCTTCTTGTTGAAAGCGTACTTGCTTGGGGGTGCTGCCTTGCTGTCTTCCATTGTCCCAGTTCTGTTGGTTGTGTCCTCGGTTCGAACGATTGTTCCATGCTCCTCCACGGTTAATGTGATCGTGTGTTTAATTTGAATGTACAGAATTTTATGATATACTTGCAACTCAGACCGACTTTTTTGTACTGACCTATGGACCCAGGTCCTGAGTTCTAAGGGCCTACCCCTTCTACACTCATACTCTCAGAGCAAGAAGTTTCTTGCGAGGGTTCTTTTTGTATATAATTAGCTTTGATTAATCAGAAATATTGTATAGACAGGGTGACATCAACATGGAACTTGAGACCCTATCCTATACAGGGGATTATATAAAGTATCTCATCGGGGGTGAAACAGGGACTGCTTTCCTAACCACCACCAACGCCAGTGTAGATCACTCTCTCAACGAAAAGATCAACAGACTTGAACGGTTAGAGAAGAAATTGGTAAGAACCAAACTTCATGGCCATTTACTAACTGGTTACCTTAGAGCAAACATCATTCCAACCGGACTGCAAGTCCGCAACGAACCTGCCATTTTCGTGGATAATCCCAAATTCAAAGAAGGGTTCAGCTTCGTGGCCAACAACTGCTCCCGGCACTGGATGGTGCTGGGAGTAGAGACTGCCAGAGACCAGGTGGAACAACTCACTAAGGAAATTGACGACCTTAAGGCTGAGATAGCCAACCATTCAGCCTTTGCCGATGCCAAGGATACCTTAGATAGACTTAAGAAGAATCTGAAAGACTTTGACGTGGAAACCCAAAACAAAAAATTGGAGAAACTGGCCAAAGATATCCAGTATTACGACCGCAAAAAGACTTACCCTTACTTACAGCCTGAATATTACAGACAAGATAATCAAGGTCGCTTCTCCAACCGAGGCAGAGGAGGATACAGAGGCACCAGAAGATACACGAATTTCTCTGATTCATCATACAGCGGGGACAGTGAGAACGACCATACCGCATCCAGTACAAACTACCAACAACAAGACCAATGGTACCAACCACACGAACAACAACCGCCTTTTTTAGGGGAGAGCCAATGGAGACCACCGAGAGGGCGCGGCCGTGGAGGAGCATGGAACAATCGTTCGAACCGAGGACACAACCAACAGAACTGGGACAATGGAAGACAGCAAGGCAGCACCCCCAAGCAAGTACGCTTTCAACAAGAAGATCACGGGGAGAGGAGCACCAGGAGGAAGACTTACAGATGGTAACTAACATACCAGACAGGACTAATCCTATCCTGAATCTATCTAAATATACACTTACCAAGGATGAGAGCAGTATTCTCTGTAAAGGTCTATCCTATGTGCCAACTTCCTATCCTAACAAATTCAACGTACAGACGGAACTGACAAGGTTTTTTAGAAAATTGAGGTTGAAATTCTTTTTCAGGAACAAACCTACATCAGCCATGACGGCTTTTACAAACTTAAGACCTCCGTCAACCTTCATGCCTACAATGTCCTCAGTGGCTCATGAAATTCTAACATATGAAAGTGTAGTCATGAAAGACGTCCTCAGAACCATTGACAAAAAACATTACGTCAGACACAACATCAGCAGTGGCGAGAGAAACGCATTGGAATCATTGAAGAATAACAGGGCGGTAGTGATCAAGCCAGCGGACAAAGGCGGGTCTATAGTGGTTATAGATGTAGACGACTACAAGGCGGAGATCCAATCTCAACTATCCGATGGTGTCAGCTACAGACCTTTGAGGCGAGACCCCACCATTGAAATACGCACTGACATCATAGCCATTACAACCAAGGCACTAGAGATGGGCTTCCTTTCCAAAAAAGAGTTTGAATATCTCAACGTGGATCAACCAAGAACACCAACTATATATGTCTTACCTAAAGTCCATAAGGATCCAGCCAAACCACCGGGCAGACCCATCATCTCCGGGTGCGGCTCTCTGTTGGAACCACTCTGTAAATATCTCGATGTCTTCTTGAAACCTCTAGCAGAGGCCACCCCTACCTACCTAAGAGACACCACGCAAGTCATCAACCTTATTGATCAGAAACCATTTAACAAAGAGGAACAGATTCTGGTAACAATGGACATTGTCTCCTTATACACCAGCATCCCCCAGAGACCAGCACTGGATTGTATGAGGAGAGTACTCGATGGTCGCGAGCAACCCACCTCAGTACCAACCGAATTCTTGGTGGCACTATTAGAAATTGCAATGACCAGGAATTTTTTCATTTTTCAGAATAACTTTTTTGAACAGAGCAAAGGAGTGGCGATGGGCGCTGCCTTTGCTCCAGACTTGGCAATTCTCTATATGTCAGAATTGGAACGGGATGGTATCCTTTCACACAACAATCCATATAGAGCGATGATCACATCATGGCATCGATACATCGATGATGTCCTCATGGTATGGACTGGTCAAGAGGAATCCCTCCATGCATTCCTAACCTGGCTAAATATTCAATCGCAAGACATCAAATTCACCATGCAATTAAACAGAGAATCGATTGATTTCCTGGACATTAGTATTAAGGAGATGGATGGACACCTCTACACCACCCTCTACCGTAAGCCATCCGAAAGAAACTCCCTGTTACGGTACACAAGTCACCACACCAGAGGTTTAAGGGACAATCTGCCCTTTCGTCAGTTCCTCCGCCTCCGGAGAAACTGTTCCCTCAAAGAGGATTTCTTTAAGGAATCGGATGACCTCATCATTCGACTAATAGATAGAGGCTATCCCAAACGCCTGGTAAAAAGATCAAGAAAGAGAGCATGGTTCCAGGACAGATCAACCCTACTCGAACCGAGGATAAGAACCGCAGCACAAGACCGAATGATATGTGTGACCACTTTCTGCACTGAAAGCAATGCTATATACGCAAAATTGTAAATAAACACTGGGGTCTGGTAGCGGACATTCTGAAAGTTCCCGACCCTCCCATGCACGCCTTCAAGAGATCCAGGAATGTCAGAGACTCTGTGGTGCGTTCTCTGTTAGAAACCCCCCCGGCACCGACAATTCGGAATCTATGGAATCTACCGGAACTGGTGGGCCACTTCAAATGCACCAAATGCAAAGCTTGTCCGATGTGTTTGGAGACCACGCAAATACGGTACAACAACCTCACAGTAGACCTCAAGTCTCTGACCAACTGCAATTCAAGTGGGGTGATTTATGCGATTCTGTGTCCGTGTGACCTCATGTACATTGGACAGACACAGCAAAAAGCAAAAAGCCGCATATTTCAACATTGTAGCAGGATCCGCTGCACCACACCAGGGGCCCCTTTGGTAGACCATTTCACCGAAAAAAACCATACACCAGAGTCCATCCGCTGGTTTATAATTGAAAAAATTTCCCTCGGCCCCCGGGGGGGGAATTTGAACTCTGTTCTTGACATAAGAGAATGCAAATGGATGCAGAAGTTTCAAACAATAAGCAAGGGGTTGAATGAACTTGATGCCAGTTTTTCGCAGATGGCGGGACTTAATCCTGAATAGACCATGTGTAACTGCAACTCTCCCTTTGCTTCTAAACATACCCTGTGTATCTGTACCTGAGCAAAGTAACTTGTTCACCCATCTGATATTTGTAGGTATCCTGCCTAACATGAGCTTTGGACATTTACAAGGACCTCATGGAACTTTATTTTCTATTTGCCACATGTATTGAATGTATTTCCATTTACCTTTGACATTGGTGTTTCCTTCTGGTCTATTACATGTCAAAACTGTTGTTATTCATGCATTGGCCCTTTGACATTGGTGTTTCCTTCTGGTCTATTACATGTCAAAACTGTTGCTATTCATGCATTGGCTCGTATATATTTAGAACCCAGAGTTAGGTTTTCCATGCTCGATTGTGTCAGGCTTAACTTTGAGATCCTTCACCAGCGCCAAGAACACACAATCGTTTAATGTTTTCTCCACGGTGTGGGGAGAACTTTAGAGACGCTCCCTCCAGCGCATGAGTCAGGCCTCGGATCCGATTGGACCCGCGAGCCGAGCCCTTTCAGTAGTCACAGGCATTGAGCGCCTGCACCGCGAGCACACTCGGATGCAGGACGCCGACGGAGAAGTAGCGCGGCTGGGAGTTCCCCATTGATAGGTAAATACATACTGAATCCTTTGGAAGCCGCCCGGCTGTAGAGACAGCCTCCCCGGTTGCTTCCCACTCGCAATCGGCCACATTAACTTCTTTCATTGCGTCCAGACGGCTAATAATGCAAAGTTTAAATGAAGCCTCCACCCTTCTTTTACAGTAAGAATCCCTTCGCGATCCCCATTGAGAGGATTGAACTGCCTGTGCCCTATGGCTGAGTGATTACCAGCACGTAACAAAAGTAAGTCCCTTTATCTGCCACCCCCGGGCATTTTGAATTTAATATGTTTCCGGGCCCTGATGGCACCTATTTATTATCTTTTCTAGTATTCTTTGGAGCTTGATGGAGCCCCTTCTCAGACGGAACATATGATGACCGTCTTGTGATGTAGGTAACCTTCCACATCCCTTTCTTTATTGATATCACCACGCCTATTCACCGCCCATATACTGAATTCTCATATTCATATTACCCCTTAGGCTCTCCATTCCTTCCTGATGAAGACCCCAACATGAGGCCGCGAATCACCCTTTAGCGTAACCGGGGTCGAAACGTAGAACTACGCCTCCATTCTACACACCATAGGAGTTAAATAAGAGATGAATTCTCGTTGTCTATGTGTGATGTAACCCTTGGGAACCTTTGCCCATTAACTTGATTGTAGAGGTTTTACAATTTTTAAACTTGATGTAACAATTATGTCACAACACCTTTACCCTGTCCCCTTCACTTATTCACTTACCCTCCCCTTTTTCACTGAGAGCACCTACTCCGAATACCGAATGTAATGACTTTACAATTACATGTATATATTTCAACTTTCTACCTTATAACTTTGGCTGCAATTGGATCGCACTTTGACCTTGCATGAATAAAATGCCAATAAGAATGAAATGAAAAATATGATATTTTTTCTGAACTGTTTCAAAATTAATGGTGATCGTGTGTTTAATTTGAATGTACAGAATTTTATGATATACTTGCAACTCAGACCGACTTTTTTGTACTGGTTTTAGGAAGAATGTTTGCAGTCTGCAAAAGAGTTTTTTGTGAGCCTCCATAAAAATGTCGCGGAAGTTAGAGTTACTTGTGAGTAGTTTTATGTTGTTTACTTCCTCTCCTACTACTCTCTTGAGTTCATCTAACTTCCCCTCATCCTCTACTAGCTTCCCCCATTTTAGTTGCCGCTGATTGTTTGCACATACTAAGTCCAAGGTCACCCTCTCTTCCTCTGGGCTTACCCCCCTTTCCTCTAAATAGGATGCTATCTTTAATCATGGTAGTATCACAGGTATTGAGGATGAAGCTGCTGTTCCCTTGTCTGCCCTGAAGTCGATTGAAAATGCTTTGACTAACATTAAGAACGTAATCGACACGAAATTTAATTTGCTGTGGGGGGAAATGGAATCTTTAAAATCTGAACTGCCTAACTTCATGTGCTGTAACACTAACCCTGTTCAAATTATAGATAGGGATGGATTGTCCACATTATCCATGAGCACCACACTTGGTTTGGCACCACACGCTGGTACTGTTTCCCATAAAGAGAGTATTCCTGCAACTTTTCAAATTACCTACAGTAATAGAAATGGAGTCGATGGGCCTAATTCCCATAGCGAACATAGGATGACTCAGGGTGTTGCCCCTGGAAACACAGCACCGGTCCTAGAAAGAAGTAGCCCTACTTCCAAACATGTGAATCCCCTTGCAAATAACACTGGCACAAACAGGGGTTGTGCCATCCGTCCTAGCAAAAGACTCTGTGAGACCAAACACTGATGTATTAAGTCTACCTCCCGCCTCCGGCACATATGTGTTTATCCTGGCTGGGGTCCCCGAATTGGTCGGAGACCAAAGGGAATCCTTGGCATATCTTCGTAATAAGTCTGTAGACTGGCTCTGTAAAAATAAGAGGTACCCTCCTTCGAACATGAGTAATATCCTCATGGCCCGAAGAGTAAGATTAGTCGGTCACACTGAAAAGAATATAGACTAGCAACCTTTTTAAATAAACATCCACATTAGTGCGCTCCTCCTGGATTACTTTTATAAGCCACCCCCTTAACCCCCTAGGGATCCCTACACTTTGCTTCCATCAACCAGCAGGTTTAGTGCATTCTCTAATTTAGATGCACAGGACTGTCATCACCACCAATGGTCCCCCAGTCACTGTATCAACCCACCTGGAAGATCACTCTGCTACCATAGTAGCTATTGACAATAATAATGATGCAGTACCCCCCCACCGGAGTGAAGGGCAAAGTAGAATTGAATATTCACTCACAAGATCCACAAGCAATATCTCTGTGCATAAATAACCACAAAAACAGTGTATCAAGAAGGGCAATTGACACACCCTCCTCTAATCAAGTCCTGGTCAGCCTAAAGATGTTATCCTGGAATGTAGCTGGACTTTCTCAAAAACTTCTGGACTATGTCAGTAATTATGACATGCCTTTTTCAGGAAATATGGGCGATAGCGTCCTTCCATCAACTAGGCTATAAAACTTTTAATACAGGGGCAATCCCATCGAAAAGAGGAAGACCCTCAGGTGGAGTGACTATCTGGGTTAAAATTAAAATTAATGTATACACCACTGCAGAGACAATAAACACGGGCTCCAAAGATATTCTGAGGATAAAGATGACATTTGAAAACATGATACATGTATATCTTTTTAATATATATTTAAGGCCAAGGGAGCGTACAAAAGAAGCACTGGGCATTCACGAACCAATGGTTGGAATGAATATGGTCCTCCAAGAGGAAGATTTATTCAGAGGAATTCCCCTGTTAGATATAAACAAAAAGGTCGCGTGTACGACATCAGTAACCCAAATCTTCCATTTTACGATAGAAGGAGGGCTAGGGCATGTAACGGGGGGTTTCCTGCAGATATTGAGTGCTCAAACACCTTCTCAAGAGGGAGCGGCTCCTCCCACATCAACTATGTGATGGTAAGCACAGCACATTGGGCCTACATTCAGGACTTTAAGGTTGACAAAAGAGGGGAGAGCGATCACTTCCCACTGTGTTTAGACCTTGTGGGGAGTTGGGGTGCGAATCATCTATTTTTCCCAATGAACAAGAGAGATGAAACTAGGCATCCGTCAATAAGTAATAACCGGAGAACTGTCAAATGGCCAACAATACTAGATCAGGTTGAACCCCCTTACCAACATATATAGTGAATTCTGCGAGCTCTTAACGAGTCAAATAGAGTCAAGCCTGGGGAAGATACTCTGCACTCAAATCCATCAAAGAATGGCTGAGACTATAAAACACCAGCTAACCTAAACACAGAGGAGCACTAATATAGCTAACTTAAGACTAGAGCCCTTGAACCCATGGCTCGATAAAGAATGTGCCAGGGCTAAACATAAACTTCTCGATGCTCTCAAATCTAAGAATATAAGCCAGATCCAAAAAGAAAGAGCTGACTACAAAAAAGTACAGAATATAGCACAGAGAGAGTGGGAGGATGCTAGTTGGAGTGACCTGATTGTTGCTGCAAAAACAAGAGATCAGTTTATGTTCTGGAAATTAGTAGCTCTGGGAAACAAAGGAAACAAAGTAAACAAAGGAAGCAAGGTGACTACTGATCACTTCTTTGACCCCGGTACATGGCACAGATATTTCTCCAAACTTTATGCTGTATTAGATGTGCCAAGATCAGCGAGCACCCGATGAGGAGCCTTCGTTGCAAACACAGATTACACTTCTCCAACTTAGCCTAGAGGAGACTGCACTAGCCATATCCTCCATTAAGTCAGTAAAGGCCCCTAGGCTTGACAAGATCTCCGGTGACCTTTTGAAACACATTCTAGATGTGTTGGTCTCATATATGAACCGATTATGTAATGCTATAGCTAGGAGAGAGGCTATCCCAGATTCTTGAAAGGGGGCCGAGATAGTCCCAACCAATAAAAAGGGAAGCAGAGACGACTCGGCAAACTACAGACCTATTAGTCTGATAGATATCCCCCAAAAGATATATGCTAAACAATTTCTGGCTAGGCTAAATACTTGGATAGAAGAGAAAGACATCCTCTCACCATGCCAGGCTGGCTTTCGTCAGAAAATCAGCATGATCGATCAAGTCCTCAGACTTTATTGTATAGCGTGGAGGTACACTAAAATAAAACAGGGACACTTATATGTCGCCTTGATCGACTTGAAGGCAGCTTTCGATTCCATCCCAAGAGACTGTTTGTGGAAATCTCTGCAGAAGCAGGGAGTCCCAGAGGAGATCTTAACCCAGATTAGAAGGCTTCATGAGGGAAACTTCGCTAAGGTCCGCTGGGGTGTAGGAGGGAAGTTCACAGAGGAAATCCTGATTAGGAGAAGGGTGCACCAGGGCTGCGTCCTGGTGCCCACACTGTTTTAATTATATGTGAATGATATGGTAGAGCACTTGCAACTGGCCTTACACGATGCACCCAAGCTTGGAGGCAAGCATATTTGTGCTCTCACATTTGCTGATGACACAATATTGCTGTCACAAACCCCGAGGGGCCTCCAAAACCTACTAGATAGCCTCGACAAAAATTGTAAAATAAAAGGACTAGAGATAAATCCTAATAAAACTAAGTACATGGCTATCAAACGACATAAAAACTTCCAAAAAAGATTAGCTTTAAATGGGAGCCTTTGGAGTGTGTTCCAAACTTTGTATATTTAGGCTTCACAATAGACTCAAAACTCACATGGAAAACACAAATAAACAAATCCAATACCATGTTAATGCAGAATTCTATCCCTATCGTTAAGAAGCAGCATTCGACTGTATCTAAGGCCATTACTCCTGCGCTAGAAGTTTATAAAGCCAGAGCGCAAACTGCCTCACTCTATGGATCGGAGCTATGGGGAGGCGACAATTTGCAGTCATTAATTATTGGGGAAAATAAAATCCTGAGAATGTTTACGCGCTTACCAAAAAATACCCCAATGACCCCACTCACATACGATATTGGAATAAAAAGGCTGGATCATCTTGCTGTTTGGAGACTTCTGGGCTTCTAGATCTAGGCCTGAGCGGGTACTGGGCAAACCTCAACTTTTTGATTCCCGACTCAAAGAGAGATCAGGAATGTATATTGGGAATTTATTTAACGTAAAATCACTTTAAATCCCGAGGCAGGGAGACTGACATCACGATTTCTGTCTTTTAAAATGAATCTGAGTTTTGAGCCTTTTTTAGACGAGATCGAACCGCAATTGGTAAAATCACTATACCTGAAATTTAGGTATGGGATAATTCAAGTCAGAACCTTCACAGCCAAATGGGTAAAATCTCAACTTGACCAAAAGGGGCTCTAGATGCACGTCATGCCTATTAGGCGCGAACGTGGATATTGCACACGTCTTGTTTTTTTGCACAGCTTATGCAATACCTAGACGAAAGTGGATTAAGCCCCTTTGTAGAAGACTGAATAGTAGACGTTATCTAGAGGTACTAAGAATATTAAAATCTGATAGCACCCAACATGTGGTACTGGGTGTTAGTACATATCTGTTGGCTGCCAGCTTTATAAGGAGTAAGAAAGGGCAAAATGTTTTAAATTTTCTTAAATATTTTAAACATTCAGTTTTCTCTCTGCACTTGAGACACAATTGGAGTTGTATGTGACAATTGAATAGTAATCTATGAACTGCATTTACAACATTCCTGAAAGAAGTCATGATCTCGGTGTAACACTTTAGCCCAGAGAAACATATGATTTTATATGTTTTAAAGGATGTGTTTGTATGCTCTGATGATTTTTTGAATCGAATAAAGAGATTTGATGATGAGTCAGTAGCCTGTGCCCTACAAGAAGGAGTATCTAACGGACCTAAGGGCTGCTATTTTGACACAAGTATTAAACGCTGCTGCCAATGGCTAAATCCCGGCAACCTGGATGAAATCCTGGTAATTCTGTTTTTTAAAAAAGGGATATACGAGTGATCCCGAATGCTACTGCCCCATCTCTCTCCTAGACTCTTTAACTAAGATCCTGGGTAGCGTGATCCTGGAAAGATTGGAACAGTGGACTGAGGATAACAGGGTCCTCACAGAGTCACAATATGGGTTCAGGAGGGGGCTGGATATGGTAGAGCAGTGTATAAAGTCAGATCTTCTCATAGGGAAATACACAAGGGCAAAGACCGGCCATTTGTACTTATGTTTTGTTGACCTATCAAGTGCTTTTGATTTAGTCAATCACTCAATCCTGTGTGAAATCTTGCCCTTGGTAGGCTCTCCGTCAGAAATTGTGTCATTGAGCTGACAGCTATATAGGAATTTGTCAGCTAGGGTTCGTTATGGGCCTAATGTTGAGTAATCTCGATCATTTAGTATTCAGAGGGGAGTCAGGCAATGGTACGTCCTGGCACCCTTTCTGTACATTCTTTCTATAAGCCGTGTGGATGACATACTCCAGTAAGTGACCGCTGTTTCTCCACACCCTGTGTCTTGATCCTCCAGAGAACTTAATGTTATGAAGCGTTGTTGGAATAGCTGTCTTCAGAAGGGCGATGGGGGGCCTAGAGGACTGGATGGTGGCCGGGGCAATGACAGTGGGGAGATTATTTAGGGAGGGTGCGCCGCTCCCTTTTGAAGATGTTAGGGTTGAGTATGACCTTCTTAGAGGACATTCCCTGCTCCATGGCTCTGTTACAACTGCTTTCCGAAGACAATAGAAGACAGTGATCCTAGAACCTCAGAAACACAATACATGTCAGTATATTTCCCTGTTGCATGTCTTTTTAGGCATATGGGTAGTGATGCTCTACAGCCCCTTGAAACGCTTTGCATGAAGTGGGAGAGAAATCTGGGGGTGCCGAATAGTGAGAAAGCTTGGATAGCTATCCTGGAGGGGATTCCCAGGATCTCTCATAATGCTCGCTTTAAGTTAATTATTTTTTATATTTTACACAGAGACTACCTCACCCAGAACGGATTAATACATACTTCCATACTACCAATGCGACCTGCCAGATTTATGGGGAGGTGGGTACTGGACTTCTTCATATGCTATGGTTGTGTTCCTACCTGATTAGTAAATGGGAGGATATTGTAAGGGTATTGTCAGAAATTACGGAGAAACCTGTTCCTTGTTCTCCTGGTCATTGCCTCCTGAGATGGTTTCCTCACACCTCCAAAAATAAGATTATCAGCAGGTTTCAGGATTTAGCCTTCCTGCTGGCTTAAGGAGAGGTCACACAACACTGGAAAGCCCCATTAGGACCCAGAGTGATTGCTTGGAAAAAGGAGCTAGAAAGATGGGTAAACTATGAGGTGGTGTGCTTCTGAGAGATGCTAAAAGAGGCGTGGAAATGCTAGAGTTAGCCCAAGGATGGGAGGCACTGGTGGAGGGATTAAAAGACCCGGGATTTTTCCCCCGAGATATCAACAGAAGATTTGTTGGCTGTTACTGGTTCACCGCGGCAGTAGCACCTTTAGCAACTTTGATACGTATCCAGGAGAGCCACAATATATAAACTTCCTCGCATGGATGTAAATAACAAATTGTTTAAATATCTACACCTACACCCTACTGTGGGACACCTACATGTGTTACAATTTTATATCTGTGGGTATTTGCACAAGCGAGTCATGACTGGGATGGAAGGGATACTTGCAGTTAATAGTTCATATACACTTGGATGGGGGATGGGATGCTTGAAGTTACTGTTGCTTATATCGTGCTTGATTATGTACTACCATGTTATGTCCTACACTGAGACAGAGTACTGTATCTAATGTACTGATTGAAGTAAAAATCAATAAAATCTGTTCCCAAAAAATAACATGTGGTTACCCAAAGTTATAGGACTGGTACCAAGGCATGCTCTCCATGCTTAAAGAACCCAGAATCAAATACACCTACCTTCAAAACACAACACCCCATCTGATGCTATACAGCAGCAAACAGTAAAAGAGCCTCTTAAAATGTGCTTAATATTGCGCAAGAAAAACTTGGAACTCACTTCACTCCAGTCATCCTATGCTTCCCTTTGCACTACCAGCTCCATGTGTCTTATATGGACTGGCAACCTGCAGGGTCAGGTTTAGTGCCCATCCTGTTAAACTCCTTTCAGTCCCCCACCCTTCTGGGTACTCATAGCTCAGTCAATTGTGTTTATGGTTTATACAAATGCTCTAGCTTGTTAGACAAAGAGGATGTCTGTGCTGTACACAACACTCCATTCTCTAGCAGTCTATTTTCCTTTTACCTGAGTCCACATGAGATTGTTGTTTGTGGGTGTAGGTCAAATGGCAGTGGCACACAATATGGGCCATTAGAGAATTAGGGCTGGCATTTCACTCAGTGACAGCGTTTTGGCTTGGTTCTCCACTGGGATTCCATAGAAAGACACCACAGCAGTTTGTGGTCAGTGAGTGAAACAGGAAAATACACTTCACAGAAGCAAGCTGATGCACTGAATGCCACATGAAATGAGAGCACAGGCAAGTGCATGAAAGAGACCAACTGCATTCTGTGAAGATCTTGAAATCGTAACAGAAAAAGGCAGCATCATGCAGAACTGACATAAATTGATTTTACCACCTCTCCACTCTGAGAGGTGAGATGCTGTATGAAGGGAGGAGAGCTTTCAGGGTGAGGTGTGGCTCCTATTCTACTATCATGACACAGAGTGAGGAAGGCTGGCAATGACAGATCTTCTCACATGTAAGGTGTGCACAATTATCTGCCGAAATGATGCCATCACCATGCTGAGGAGGGAATGTCTATTTTCAAACTCTGCATCATGTTCTGGACAAAAGTGGAGATCACTGAGGTGAGACCTAGTGCGAAGAACACCGTAGCTTTGTGTGAGTGTCAGAATCTATAATGTGTTTAAAAGAGTGAATATATTAATTAAGGTGGCCTTGGGCCCACCTCGCCTGCTAGGCCTTGAATTACGCCCTGGCACAACCCAGACACACAGTAAGGGCTGCTTGCTCAGGATGAACTTAAGGTCCAATAATATCACTGAAATCCAAGTATTATGGAATTATCTTAGACTGATCATTTCCTTGTCCAGTTCAAATTGTTGTTATCTTCCTCTAAGCGACATAACGTGTATACAAATCAAATTATCATTTCACAAAAATGAAAATTGGTCAATCCTGACTTGCTAAACCCTAAGCTCAAGGAAAGAAGACTTAACATCTGGTCGCTTAGTTAACACTCAGACATACATAACAAAGTAAACTTCATTAATGCAATATCTAAAGCTGCTCTCAATGTTTTTGCACCTGGGAAAAACTTTAAGCCAACTCCTAAAGCCTGCACTTGTTCCTGATATACCCTAAAACTCAGATAAAAATTATGAAAATCTCTTATGCAAATAAGTGAATATAACAATCTAACTATAGCCACAGTAACTACTGATTTGAAAGTCCCTAGAAAACTTTTAAAAACTATTGAATATACTATCAAACCCCTGACAGCTAAGATTTCAACTATCTCTTCTCAAAAATTGGTAGATAACTTAGGCAATTTTTTTCGCGATATTGTTTCAAAGAGGTGAGGTGGTCTTAAAACCTCTGGAACCAATTAAGGGTCTGAGCAAGCTTCTGGTTTGGGAACTGCTGAGAGTAAGTCCATATCTGAACTTGGAACTAATAATATGACATTAAAGAATGAGGTGGCTATGGTGAACTTTGAATGGTTTCAAAGAAAGGAAAAACTGATTTCAGAATATAAAACATTGAGCTCACTTTTAGATTCCTGTCCTGCTCTCTTAGTGAAAGTGGTCAACCCTCAACTAGCTCCAGGTTTTACCAGCATCATTAATGACTCCCTTAAAACCATACTTAACAACAATGGGAGAGGTAGGGAGAATCAAGGACACTCTCTCAGGCCCCGGTTGAGTACAAATATACAAAAACAGAGAGGTCAGATCAGTTTCAACACCACAAGACGGAGTCAAATGAGGATCACACACCCAGTTTGGGTGGGAAAGAAAGCCCTCACACACCGACCTAGTCAGTGTCATGCTTCATCATCGGGCCCCACCAAAGAGGCCGAGTGCCTCTTTGGTGTGCTGCGACGCCAGAAAGACTGCGGAGCTGGTTTTGTGAGGAGGGCGTGCTGTGAGGTAAAGTTAGAATTAAAAGTGCCTGAAAAGGTATCAGAAAAATAAATTTTAATTAGTGATCCCTAAGGCACAAAGAAAACGTATTATGTGTATGAATTTAGCTGCCAAGGTATTAGGATTGGTTAAATTCATAAATACATTACATCAGTCAACATGTTTCTGCCATATGGGTGGTTTCAATTTACCAAGGCATTCATCAGGTCTAAACCCCGGCGGTATGGACTCTCTAATCGTCCACCCTAACCTGGGGACGTGAAAGTGAAAATCTAAAAAAGGTGAAAAAGTGCTGAAAAAAAGGAGAGCAAGTAGCTCGATCCAAAAAAACTCCAAATTATAGAGTGAATCAGCACCTGTAAAGTGAAAAACACACAAACAAACATAGACAAACATACATATAATCAGTATCTGCCTTCATGTTTGATCATGGTGCTCCATAATGAGTGGCATACGAGGTGTACCCAAAGTAGACACTAAGTTTTTACACCATCCAAATAGCCCTGTGGGGATGATAGCGTTAACTCTGGGAAGTGCAGTGCTAAAGGTGTATTTAAAATACGATGATAAATGGGGTTAAAAACACGATCAGTGTACTCCTTATGAAGGGATCAATGGACCAAATGGTCTGTGACCCCTTTTGAGGGTAATTTGAAAAATATTGAAAAATATCTCACTAAAACAGGGCGCTACTTGCACCATGGGTCTCGGGAGGGGGGTAGGAGCGTGCCTGGCACATCCTGTAAAAGAAGGAAGGTTAGCATGAAAACTCCATGTGAACGGATTGCCACTTAGCTCGTTTTTTGCAGGGTAGCAGCGTTCCTGTAGTGGTGGTCCACTTACGCCAAAAATATCAACAAAGGGAGTGAAGAGGTGGTGCAACAGGGCACCGCGGTGGGCTAATCCTCCTCTTATGAACGTTTAAATAATCAACAGAGACCACCTGAAACAAATATACAATACATATTCCGATGGTGTTGGAATACACTCAGTGTGTTAAAATACCCCTCACACACCAAAAGGGCCCTTGGTGTCATGCTTCATCATCGGGGTCTTCCCGCCCCCGCTGCGGGACGGGGCAGTGCTGCGACAAGCGGCTACGCCGGAGCACCTTTTCAATTGTGAGTACTATGTGAGTGATAATGAAGTGAGTGTCAGTGAGGTCAAAAGTGATAAATAGTGAAATAAAATTAAAAAATACCTGGCCTGGTGTTTAGAAAAAATTATTTAATAGGCACTGGCTGGTATCGTTAAAAGGGGTGAGACGGAGTGCAAGATCGGGTTACTAGTCTTGCTCTCCTGTGTGGGTCAACATGTTTCGGGGCGACATGCCCCTTCGTCAGGACCGGGATATATAGATCCCCCTGTCACTCACTAATGCGCTCCCACAGATAGAGAGTGTTGAGTACGATCAATGTGTATACATAATTTAAATGCACGTGAAGAAGCTCGGTCAGTAATACTGATGATGTAAGCCTGCAAGGATAAGAACACAGGATTTTAGAAAGAGCGCGGATCCCAATGCGCTTTACTAATGAATACCTGTCAGGGATGAAAATACACATAGGGGAAGAAAACACACTTTAGGCTGTTACATGTCACGCCAGAGATTTCTTGGGAGGACCTGGATAGCCGAATATGAAAAAAACACAATATATAGAACTGTGGAGAAAAGCTTTCATGGGCTTATTGCCTGGCAGGCCAAGGATTTCCTGGAGGGGCCAGGTAACTTCACAGAGTGCCAATGGGAAGGAAAAAAACACACATAAAAATATATACACACACACACACAGAAAATATAAAGCGTCAGAAACTGCTTGTTCAATTTTGATACATACTTATTGAATGATGAGACAATGCCCCATGAGCCAAGCTGGGCGAAGGGTATAGAGGGTCCAACTGTGGGGAGACATGGAGAAATAATGCCAGGACCTAGATTAGCTATTTACACTGAGTGGATTAAGGTAGTATATTCCAGGGCAGGACTGTCGGCTATGCCGTACTTACTCAACCCCCACACCTCAGTGCTTCCTCCTTCGTCAGTGGCTTCCGTGGTAATGGAAAGCCAGGGCAGGGCGGGTCTTATATAGTGAGGCAGAGGCTTGTTAGAGGAGCCTTAATTGATTAACTCGAAACCGATGTGCGTGTTCGGTCGAGTGGCTTTGACGTGTGACCAGAGCGGCCATTGATAAATGTCCGAGGTCGGCTGGGCCGGGATAGAAATTAGCAAGGGTAGGATGCATTTCCCTTCCGGTAGGTAGTAGTCGGCGGAGGGGGTGGATAGTTTGTTAGGATACCCCCTTGGTCTGCTCTGATGTAAGTATCCGCGTGTAAGACGACACAAGCGCCTGCGCGGTGGAGTGTATAGACTCCGCGCATGCGCAGTGGTGCTGCATACTGGCTCGCTTGTCGCGCATGCGCGGGAGAATAGTGTTCCTCCGCGATGCTCGTCTGAAGCAAGGAGGGAAATTTTCTAATGGACACATGGAGGGACATGAATCATTATAAAAGCGGAACATGTGCTATTTAACGACCGTCCTTGCAGGCAGATATTCTCACATTATGTACCTCTTAATAATAGGTTCGCAAAACAAGAGGCTCATGGTAGTTTACAACTGTTCTGAGCGAATACCTCTTATTTTTGTTCACAGTTTGTAAGAAGGAATAATACAAAAATATTAAAAATTAAAAACTCGAGATCATCATACATATTTACACATCATGTCGGCCAGGACCACCTTGCAGGTTCTGTGATTGCTGGTGGGACACGGTGATGTAGGGTTTTATATTGGTACTGTGTTAGGGTCCCGAACCATGATGGGCGTGGTAAAAACACACTATTCTCCCGCGCATGCGCGACAAGCGAGCCAGTATGCAGCACCACTGCGCATGCGCGGAGTCTATACACTCCACCGCGCAGGCGCTTGTGTCGTCTTACACGCGGATACTTACATCAGAGCAGACCAAGGGGGTATCCTAACAAACTATCCACCCCCTCCGCCGACTACTACCTACCGGAAGGGAAATGCATCCTACCCTTGCTAATTTCTATCCCGGCCCAGCCGACCTCGGACATTTATCAATGGCCGCTCTGGTCACACGTCAAAGCCACTCGACCGAACACGCACATCGGTTTCGAGTTAATCAATTAAGGCTCCTCTAACAAGCCTCTGCCTCACTATATAAGACCCGCCCTGCCCTGGCTTTCCATTACCACGGAAGCCACTGACGAAGGAGGAAGCACTGAGGTGTGGGGGTTGAGTAAGTACGGCATAGCCGACAGTCCTGCCCTGGAATATACTACCTTAATCCACTCAGTGTAAATAGCTAATCTAGGTCCTGGCATTATTTCTCCATGTCTCCCCACAGTTGGACCCTCTATACCCTTCGCCCAGCTTGGCTCATGGGGCATTGTCTCATCATTCAATAAGTATGTATCAAAATTGAACAAGCAGTTTCTGACGCTTTATATTTTCTGTGTGTGTGTGTGTATATATTTTTATGTGTGTTTTTTTCCTTCCCATTGGCACTCTGTGAAGTTACCTGGCCCCTCCAGGAAATCCTTGGCCTGCCAGGCAATAAGCCCATGAAAGCTTTTCTCCACAGTTCTATATATTGTGTTTTTTTCATATTCGGCTATCCAGGTCCTCCCAAGAAATCTCTGGCGTGACATGTAACAGCCTAAAGTGTGTTTTCTTCCCCTATGTGTATTTTCATCCCTGACAGGTATTCATTAGTAAAGCGCATTGGGATCCGCGCTCTTTCTAAAATCCTGTGTTCTTATCCTTGCAGGCTTACATCATCAGTATTACTGACCGAGCTTCTTCACGTGCATTTAAATTATGTATACACATTGATCGTACTCAACACTCTCTATCTGTGGGAGCGCATTAGTGAGTGACAGGGGGATCTATATATCCCGGTCCTGACGAAGGGGCATGTCGCCCCGAAACATGTTGACCCACACAGGAGAGCAAGACTAGTAACCCGATCTTGCACTCCGTCTCACCCCTTTTAACGATACCAGCCAGTGCCTATTAAATAATTTTTTCTAAACACCAGGCCAGGTATTTTTTAATTTTATTTCACTATTTATCACTTTTGACCTCACTGACACTCACTTCATTATCACTCACATAGTACTCACAATTGAAAAGGTGCTCCGGCGTAGCCGCTTGTCGCAGCACTGCCCCGTCCCGCAGCGGGGGCGGGAAGACCCCGATGATGAAGCATGACACCAAGGGCCCTTTTGGTGTGTGAGGGGTATTTTAACACACTGAGTGTATTCCAACACCATCGGAATATGTATTGTATATTTGTTTCAGGTGGTCCACTTACGCCCTCAGCGCTCACAGCCCACTGTACAACCTATGAGTTGCCTCGATACCGGACCCTGACGATGGGGAGCGGGGCCGGTAGCTCTGTGCATAAAGCGCCAGTGTACCGCGTCGCGTCCTTCCGGGTGGGCGTGCCCAACCAAAGCGAGGCTTGGAACGCGCCCGCCCACTCGGGAGAGGCGCGGCCGTCAACCAGAGCGAGGCTTGGATTTCAGAGCCAATCGGGATGAGTATCAGCGTACCAGCCGGGTCGCTAGTGTGTAATAAATGTTACTTCATTATTTAATAGGAATCATATTGATCTGCAAAATTACCGGTGAGATGGATAAATTACGCCATTAATTGACATAAATCCACCCTAGAGAACCACATCTCGCATTGCCTTCTCAGTTCTAGCAGAGATTACGAGTGTGTCTGGTTCATAAAAAATGGCCATGTCAAACAATAACCGCCTCCACCAGCTTATTTGATTGTTGTGTACTGGGGCAACACAGAGAAACATAGAGAACCAAATCTCTAGAGTATTAATTTTTGGGAGAGCACTGTATGAAAAACCTGTATGGTGGTTGGCATTAGGTTTATGTGAAAAAACCTGTATGTGAAAAGACCCTCTTATGGGGAAATATGACAGCTAATTCAAAGGGTGTGATTCACAACAGGGTGTTATCAAGATAACACAGAGTTCCATGGGATGTCATCGTTAAGACCAATGTTATTGGTACCCAAGCGATACACCCATCGTTGCTCCTTTTCAAAGAGTCTCTTAGTTATGTTTGTGGTTCCCCTCACCATCTCAATTACAGTCCACTTCATGTCATTTGGTGTGTGGTTATTCTCAAGATAGTGTCGACTTAGCTTTATTGTTACCTTTTTACATCTTACATTGCTACGATGTTCGCATATACGCAGTTTAACTTTGCGTGTTGTCATCCCGACATAGCGGAGTTGGCAAGGGCAGGTAATCAGGTAGACAACGTTAGTTGTATTACAATTGGTATGTTCTCTCTGGGTCCATATCCTACCTGCTTCTAGCGATAGTGTTTTGGTTGCTTCTGTAAGGTGACAGACACTGCAGTCAGAACAGGGGTAATGCCCAAGGATTTTCGGCAAGCCCCATGCTGCAGTTACTGTAGGTCTCTCAACGGGTAACTTTTCTTTTGGGCGAGTGTGCACCAAGGCATCTTTCAGACTTCGACCTTTTTTGAAAGAGAAGAGGGGTTTCTCCCAATTCTCTTTGCATGATGTCAAAATACTCCAGTGTCTATTGATTGTTTTTTTCATCATATTTGAGAGACTATTGTATGTGGTTACACATGTGAGGGGTATTGTGTCAGAGTCATTGATCTTTTCTTCCAAAAGCGCTTCTCTTGGTTGGTTCCTTGCCCTCTTGAATCCTTTGTTCAGGATAGGTGCTGGGTAGCCTCTATCTTTCAGTTTTTCTGTGAGGTTTAAGGACTGGTCTTTGAAGTCAGAGAGAGTGCTACAATTTCTCCTTAGTCTGAGGTATTGACCATAAGGAAGGTTCTCTTTTAAATGACGAGGATGAAAACTGCTGAACTCCAAGAGATTGTTTTTTGCTGTAGGCTTGTGGTGGGTTTTGGTTGTTATTCCCGTTCCATATACTGAAATTACGACGTCGAGAAAGACAATGTCTGTTCTGCTTTTGGTGTTTGTGAACCTCAGGTTGTGGTCTAGGGTGTTTATCCATGTCAGAAAGGCATCTAGATCACTGTCATTCCCTGTCCAGAGAAGCAGGATATCGTCTATATAGCGCTTCCATAAGAGCATCGACGATGAGAAAGCTGCGTTGGGTGGTAGGATGTGTCTGGCCTCAAAATCAGCTACATAAAGCCCGGCCACACTCGGGGCAAAAATACTGCCCATAGAGGTCCCTGAGCATTGGAGAAATAATTTGTCTTTAAAAGAGAAAAAATTCTCTTTTAGGGCTATGGTGGCACACTCGAGGATGAAAGACTTGGGTGTCTGATAGTCCCATTCGATGGAATCTAAAGATTTTTCCAGGACTCTGATGGTGTCGTCTTGTGGGATGCTCGTGTAGAGACTTTCTACATCTAAAGTCACTAGAGTGACAGAGTTCTCCTCAAACGTCACTTCCGATAGTATTCGTAAGAGGCTCTTGGTGTCTTTGAGGTAAGTGGGAGTTGACTGCACCAGGGGTTTCAGGAAATAGTCACAAAACTGTGACAAGGGCTCAAGGAGAGACCCAATTCCTGACACGATGGGCCGCCCTGGGGGGGGCAATCGATTCTTATGCATTTAGGGCAGTGTATTGAAGTATGGTATAACACTGTTTGTATTCATCAAGAATGCGGCTTCATTTTTAGATAAATGACCCCGTTCCTCTGCATGTTGAACCAAAGTCGTGATTTTACTTCTCAGTTCTGCAGTAGGGTCTACTGTGAGTGGGATATAATTCCTGATATCCCCAAGCATATCAGTGCAGGTTTTCTCATAGTCAGTCGTATCTTGAATAACAATGCCTCCTCCTTTGTCCGCCGGCTTGATGGTTATTAAGGAGTCGTTCTGCAGTTGTTGTAGTGCTTGGTATTCAGCAGTGCTGAAATTCCCAAAAGTTTGAGGATTGTTGCAGGATTCCAGATCTTTATATACAGCCTGCTCAAAGGCTAGGATGGCTGCAGGTACGGTATGTGGAGGAGGGGTGAAAGTGGAACTCGGTCTGAGTCCTGTGTCACCTTTCCTGGTTGCCTCATTAGGGTCGTCTTTCCCTTCAAAAAACGCCTTTAATTTCAGTTTTCGAAAAAAACCAGCAAGTTCGCAATGTAGCTTAAACTTGTCAGGTCTGGATTTCGGTACAAAGCCCAAACCTTTAAAACCATGTCACACCAGTCTCTCTGAAATCGACTTTTATCTGACCCATTCTTAAGAAAGCATCCCTCAATGCCCAAGACCATTCAAATGTTAGGGTGATCTCTCTGTTATCTTATCTTGCCGTAACTTTAGAAAAGGTTCTGATGGCACAACTTCTAAATGATGTGGAGCATAATAATTTCCTGCATGAAGTTCAGTCTGTCTTTATGGCATTCATGGACATTAACTCCTTAGTGATATCAGCTATCCGCTACTGACAACTTACAGATGATGGTAATTACAGAGACATGGGTTCATCAATTTTATTAGATCCCTTTGCAACTTTCAACTTTGCCTGCAGAACATCGCAACTGGGGCAAGGGGCCGGGGGCAGAATTACTTTACAGTAAGCACTAACCTTGCTCTCCGGATCCAACTGGAACAAAACACTTTTCTGTTCTCTCACCTCCTCCACCCCTGATCACACACAATGGAAATATGAAAGCCAATAGTAGAAACAGGAAAAGGAGAATAGTATATGAGAGAAAACAGAGACACCCGACATCACCGCTCTGACTCGTCATTCTGCTGGGAACTGACAGCTACATGTTAAAGTAGGTATCTAAACACAAAAGGAGATACCTTAGTATTTTATTATGAAAAGTACTGCATTTATTGTTAACAGCGGAGGAGATACACCTGAAAAGTATATCTATGTAGCCAACTATCTGTATTCTAGTATGAAGATGATAGTCCTAAGACTCAGGCTTAAAAAGCTTAAAAATCGATTAACTCTTCTATATGACCATCACTCAGTCTCCTCTATTAGTAAGCTTTGCAATTCTGCACGCTTGATGAAGATAAGCATATTTTCTTATTCAACACTTATGCAGCCTGAAAAAGTAATTAACAGACATTGATGTGATGGTGTTACCTGCAGTGGTACTACATAGATAATTTGAACTCCTTGTACTTTTACGCCTAATCCAATATACATGTAATTTGTACCCCTTATTAAGATGTTAGAATTCACCCTCTTTCTTCACAGGATCAAAATCAAAGTAATGATGCAAAATAATCATAAAGGCATTGGAAATGTTTAAAGTCAAATGTTCAAAATAGTTCAAAGTTCATTTCTCAGCCCGAGGTGTTTTCAAAATTACTCTTTGTACTCATAAAGCTGTTCTCCAGCAAAAACTTGTGAAAGTAAATGTTCTTTGCAAACAAAATACCGAATCGAATTTGCAAGTTTAAGGGTGCAGCAATGTTGCAGCATGAATTTCTAGCACAGATTCCATGAAAAACGAGGAAATGTATACCTTATTATCATGCCACCATCTCCGTACAACGTGCCAGCTTAAGAACTGCTGGGAAATCTAGTTTTTATTGGTACTTCCTTTCAGTCTGCTAGTCACTCGTTGACACACACGCAAAGTTTGACAGGATGTCTTTGCACACCTACCAGGTGTCATGCTCCATCATTGGACAACCCCATGCTATCCAAAACCATTGTTTGATGGAGATCGGGCCTATACCCTGAGCTCAGAGAGGCACTTAACTAACTAAGGAGCCATGAAAAACATTAAATAAAGACATTGTGGTGACCCAGAATGTCTTGTACTCTGAAAGGTTATACCTGGTGTTAAAAACTGGGTGTGGAATATTAGGGAACAAGGACCCCAACACCACTAAAGTGTCGACATGTTTCTGCCACGGCAGCTCCTAAGAGTCCATGACATTCATTTGGACATGCATGGGATCCTATATAAGTATACACCACTTGCATAAACTAAGAGAAATAAACAAATACTTACTAGGGTTGTTCTCAGGTTCTCTGGTCACCCAAACTAAGGATCATCTGAACCATATGGAGGAAGACCCCAGGCACTCCTGTAGTCACACTTACACCAAGGTGCTTTCCTCCCTGTCCACCTATTGCTCACTACTCTTCCTCCCTACTTCTTCCCAACTTCAACAGCAGAGCAACTAGACTCACAATCTGCTTAACAGTAAATGAGCTCACAATATATGTAATAGCCTTGAGTAACCATACTTTCTCATTTAAAACATATCAGGTTGGTGAATTTCTCTTACTATCAAAGTAAAATTCACGCCTATCCTCAGTTTTTTCTTAGGCTTCCAATGCTGAAGTCTACATTTCTATTAACTTAGGTATTTGTTCTTGCACCGAGGTGTAAACAAATTTTAAATGGAACAGAAGACGTTAACTACAACACAATTATTCTGGTCCTTCCGTATAGATTTGCTCCCATATATTAGGATTGAATTGACAGGTAGATCATTTCTTTATTTGTCCGACACTACACATAGAATATTCAAAGTGTAGGGCACAATTTAGGGAAGGGTCCCACAGGTCCTAATAAAAACCCAGTTATGTAGTCCCAAAAAGGCAGAAATATGTTGACTTTTTATTACCAGGAGAGAGGTTTCATAATAAGTAGCAAACACCTCACTCTCTTTTGATTTTTAATCTTGTATAAGATGGAGCTTACCTTTAATAAAAACTCTAAATGTGTCCTTTTTGTAATACATTGACAATTCTTATTCTTCACTAACCTTCATACATGCAAACAATGAATTCTTCTAATCAACAGCTGTAAATGAGCCCACTAATAAACACTTTCTACAGAGCAATACCTTTGAATATACAATCAACTTTGGAAGACGAACAAAAGACAGCTTGGAAATGTGAATAAACAATTTATCTTTGCAAATTAGAGCCTATCTGTTTTCTTTGTGCGTAAAGATTTGCATATAAGGATAACAAACACTGGCTCCTTACAACTAATTACTCTCCCCTTTGTGTTTAGATATCATCACACACTTCCCAGCATTCTGAGCCAAAAAATAGTTAGGTTTTTCCCAAGTTCCAAAACCACTGTTTAACATGCTAATGATATTACCAGTTGTGACATCATATGACTTTTGGCCCCACAATTACATCACCCCCAAAAATACTATGACGTTTAATGGGATCAAGTACAGAACGAATGATTGTCTGGCTTCTCCCTCGGACGGCATAAAAAAATACAATGAATAAGTGAGTGAGTTTAGATCATTGTAGCCTACCTTAATCTCACCAACACCCCATAACAACAGCTATAATATATTAAACACTGCACGACCTTCAGATTGTTGTTTGTAACTCTGTTCCTGCTAAGAGAGATTACGCATGACTATTAAAAGGTAAATCCACAGCTTCTGCGACAGCTGTAGTGTAGCTGAGATGAATCAATAGGATATAGTGTTGCCTAAGATGAGGTGGTCTTCTGCCTTACTTTTTATGGTCAGCAAGCACTTTAATAATAATTGTTTATGAAACTTTATAACCAACAAATCCAAAAATTTGAATTAGACCTTTTTGTAATTTAGATTGTATGTAACATAACAGCCCTCTTTGAGGCTGTTGGGGCCACGTGTAAGAAGCATTTATGCATCAGAGAAATGCTTTTACAAATGTAGAAAACACAAACAGCGATTCGGTAACACCTTACCAAATTGCCATTTGTGTTTGTGATCCGGTATTTGGAAGGGGCGTGGTTAGGGCGTCCTTACTATATGCAGTATCTGAATGGGATGTATTAATGTTTTGCTACCGAATTTTGGTTGCAAAACATTCATATTTTGCCTTCTCCTTGAAGGAGGTGGTAACTCAGTCACAAATGGGAGGGGGTCCCCATGGTAGACCACCCAAAGCTGTGGATCATTATGCTCCAATTAAGCAATGATAACGCAATACTATCCCTACTCAGTAGGCAACATGAACATACTCTAGCCAGAGTGCGGTATAGCTGGTGCAGAGATTTATCTGAGGACTCCCATCAATCACTGGGGTTAGAAAAGGCTGCGTCTTGGCACCTTTTTTATTTCTAATTGATATTAATTCCCTGGGAGAGCACCTGATCATGGGCGGAAAGGACCTTCCAAAGATCCATGATAGAAAAATCCCTGTGCTGATTTACGCAGATGACACCGTCCCATTCGCACAAACTGCAAATGGTCTCCAGGTCTTACTAGATGCTTTTAATAGTTTTATGAATATTTTAGGACTAACAACAAAACAAACTAAGTCCTTTGTAATGAAATGTGGTCCCAAACTAGACAAGAATGAAAGGTCTACTAGGCCCAGATGAAATTATGAAAACTCCACCTTTTACGTATCTGCTAATTCCGATAAATTGTGATTTTAACTGAAAATATCTTTTGAATGTAAATGCAATTCCAAGGAGCAGTTGATGCAGTTTTTAGATTTGCCAAAAGACTAGGCCACAAACCACATAGAGAAATGTTTGGAATCTTTAAAAAGTAATGTGTGACTGTTGCAACATTTGGCACAGGTTTATGAGGCTATATTAGTGGCAAATCTCTACAAATTGTGGAGAACAAGTCTTTAAGAAAACTACTGGCTGATCCACACTCTACCTAGATGGCCTTTTGCCATGAAGAGGTTGTACTTGATTATATAGAAGGTGCATCAAGTTGCAACCGCTTCTGTTATAGCACAGATTCTGGAAAAAACGAGAAACCCATCTATGCAGGTCAATCTTACAGGACTGTCTGAAGCTGGATAACTGTCTGGATAGCCCATCGCTTAGGTACATTAAAACGAGTTCTGTCAGACTTGGTGCAGAAATTTTTTATATAAACCTGGATAATCTGTTGACTATTCCCTTAACACAGACTAAAGCACTTTTTAATCAAAAGGTACAAAGGACATGGGCAGAGACTAGGGCAGAAAGGCTAGAAAACACACATAGGATTTGACCTGCACTCCCCGCACATTATTTACAGATTATTATGAATGAGAGGAACACGTTTCTTCTGATACAGTTCTGTCTCCAAACTATACACTTTCAGCTAGCTTTTCCAGTAAAAAGTAAGTGTTTTTCGTCTCTTCCTTGCTGTCCCTGTGAATTCCCAGCAGAACAAAGCATTACGCACATTTTGCCTTTTTGCACATTTTACACCACACCAAGAGTGCGATTTCTCCGCCCTATATTAGGAGCATTAAAAATCAGATCCCATGTTGTGGCCTTTACTTATTTGCACTGCCTGGGAAACAAAATCATTATATATTTTGTTTTAGATTATATGTTAAGTGCCATAAAGGTACAATCTTATTATTGAATGATTCTTTTATGGTATAGATGTCTTTTAATATCTGTTTTTAGTATTTTTAACTAGTGTTTCCCACAATCCTGTGAATTTTAATACTGTATATGTTTTTTTTTTATATGCTATGACCAGTAGCGGCTCCTGGAGGGAGTACTGCGGTGCGGTGCGGCGAGGCGGGGAGGGGGAGGAACAGGATGGTGGGTAGTAAACTACGGAATATGGCCAAAAGGAGGTAAGTAAACAAATAAAAAGAATTTTGTTGCGTGCGCTGCATCGCATTTGGCAATGCAGCACATACAATGAAATTTGTTTGATTTATTTATTTGTTTACTTACCTCTGTTCGGCCATATGCCGTAGTTTACTACCCTCACCCTGCTCCAACCCGCCCGCCCTGCAGCACTTCCTCCAGGAACCGCTACTTGCTATGACTTTTATGTCTCAGCTCCGTCAGTTAGTTAGTACAACTTTATTCGGTTCAGTGGACCATAAAAGATTAACATACATAGATAGAACTTTAAAAATAATTACAAGTCTTGTTTATGCAATATTTGAATAAAATCACTAAAACTCCAAACTAGACCCACATGCTGAGTGCATTGGTCTACAGGTTTTAATACCTATTATCAAATTCCTTCATATCAGTATTTATAATATAAAAAAATCTAAAAACGAATTTAAATTTTTTTTCTATTGTGACTCATAGCGTTTTCATATTGACAAAGCCATTCTGATATAGTTAGAAACAGCAATACAAATAGGAGCGGTAGACAGAGTGTAAAAAATGAAAACCATCCATGTAGATACAGGTGTAGATTTCTCTTAAAAGTGGAACTAGGAATCGTGCTCTTGGCTCGTTGTTAAGTGTGCAAAACAGCATAAAGTGCAAAGGGTTCTACGCTGCCAAATTATCACATGGGCAAGCGGTGAGTTCACTGATCCAACCTGACTGTTTAGGGTAAGCCACCAAAAAGTGCAGAGTACATAGGCGAAGTCTAGTCATAAAAAAGCTAGTCTGTGCATTAATAGTAAAAAGATCAATAAAATTGCTCATGAGTGGGAGACAGGCCTGGGTGACATTGGGTTCCCAGATGTCAGCGATGCATGTTTGCCTCAGCGCAGTATGCTTCATTTATAACAGTTTTCATATTTGTGTGGATACTAGCAGGAGTGTCTTAGTAGTGCCCCAGGCCAATCACGTTGATTTTTTTCTGTGACAAATCAAAGCCATGGGATCCCCAGGGCATTCTCAAGGTTAATACAATCCTTGATGACTTCCCTTGACAATGTTAGGTCCTCAGATGTCCAAATTTTAGCCCATGAAAGCAATGGGGCAATATTAATTCGGTCCTCTATGTAATCTAGCCCTACCTCAGAGTGACAAAAAACTGTGGGGATACTATTTGGGGTCATCAATAGCCTTTTTATAAATTTATGTTCTAAGATTTGTAACTGGCTGCATTTATGATGTCCCCACACTCCTGCTCCATAAGATGCTACAGATAAACATTTCACTTTATATAAGGTTGTCAACTCTGTTACCGGCTTGTGGCCTAATTTACAGGAACAGTGGAAAAGCCCCTCGACTACCCAGTTAGTATGCTGTGCCCTTGTGGTGAAGAGAGAGTCCCAATTCAATTTGTTATTAAAAATATTCCCCAAATATGTAACATTTGCCACCTTATCAATAGTCTTATCCTTTACAGTAAATGTTCTTGTTTTAGTTATTTTGGGACCTCACACCATGGTATATGACTTTGCAAAATTAACTTTTATGTCCAGTGCTGACATAAAGCAATCAATGATTTTTGCAGACTATTAGCTGTTAAGGCTATTAAAACAGTGTCATCCGCATATGACAGCAATGGGACCGGGTTATCTCCTATTCTGGGAAAATCAAATGCCCTCTCTATTAAAAATGCCTCAAGGTCATTTGTGTACAATAAAAAAAGAAATGGAGCTAAAATGCACCCCTGCTGAACACCTTCTGTGGAAACAATGGGCTTAGTCTTCTCCCCCCTGGGCCCATATCATATGGCAACAGTGGTGGAAGCATGCAGAAGGGAGATACGGGGTTCTTCAATGCTCATTTTTTCTATCTGTCACCACAATTTCTCCCGATTTACAGTGTCAAAAACGCTGGATAAGTCCATGAAGGCCAGGTGGATAGACCCTCTCCTGGCCTTCAGGCACTTACCCATAATCAGAGATAAATTGAGGCACTGTTCATTTGTACCCATCCCCCTCCTGAAGCCAAATAGCATTTGAGACATAGTCCCCGAGTTACTTGCCCAATTCTCAAGGCGTGCAAGAATAACCCTCCCCAACAACTTTACGGTGGCATCAATTAAGGAGATAGATCTATAACATACAGGGTCGTTCTTATTACCCTTTTTATATACTGGTACTACTATGGCCTCCTTCCAGGATTTTGGGATGGGACAGGTTATCTTTGCCTTGAAGACGCTAGTCAGGAGGGGTGCCCACAGGTGAGGATTGCTTTTAAACAGGTCTAATGGAACCCCATCAGGGCCTGGGGCTTTCAAAGAGATGACCCTCGCCAGGGCATCTTCAACCTCACTCACTTTAAGGGAAAAACTAAGTTGGATCTGATGGCACATCTTCTCTTAACTCCTGTGCTGGAATACATTTTGGGTTATAAATTGCCAAACAATTGGATTCCCAAACTTCCCCCAGAATCAATGAAGCCAAACTCCTAGCATCTGCCAAAAATAGGGGGCGATTTATAACCTCCCAAAAGCTCTTGGTGTCTTTAAGCACACTGGCTCTCTCAAGATCTTCCAAGGCCAACCTCCTCAGTTCTTCTTTCCTTTGATTGATGGTGTTTTTGTAAGCCTGTCTCGCACTTTTAAATTGGATTTTATCACGAGGGATTGCATGCAGTGCCTTTTTGATGTTCTTTTGGGATCTTGAAAACTAAGCATTAAACCATCTTGTATCCTGAACTTCCTTTCGTTACTAAGTACAACATCTTTGAGAGTAACAATGTGACTTTGCAATACGATAAAGTTAAGGTACTGAATTATGCAGGTAATATGTATGACGCTTAACCATGTTTCTCAGTTACGTTCTTTTTGAGCATTATCAATTGAGCGATATTGTTTATTTGGCTCACTGTTATTGTGTAGTATAGAGATTGTGACACTAAGTTACAAAGTAGTGAACTAACTGGTCCTGTTTCACTTTCTTATAGACCCCTGATGAAGGGTCAGCTTTATATGACCCGAAATGCATTGGGTGGATACTATGTGTTAAACCTTGGATATTGAATCGTGAAAAATTTGGAATGTTTCATTTGACCTTTGGAAATTGGAAAATACATGAAACTTTGATTTGTTTATACGCCGAAGAACTTTATTGAAAAAATGAATTAAAACCAGTGAAGAAACTAGTATGTTTCATTGATCATTGAGCACACTTGTTTGTGGGAAGGGGACACTCCCCACAACTTATTTTCGGTTGTTAAGACAAGGGTGGACGCCTTGTGACATGAGTAGCGCCAACACAATAAAAGTTTAAAACATTTGAGGAACTTTGATTAAAGGTGTGCACTAGGATAACACTACTTTGATTATTATATCTTCAGTCCCACCTATCCATGCTTGCACCACAATAAACCATGCAACTCGACGATATTGCATCATTAACGACCAATAAAGCTGAAACTTTAGGTTTCACACCAGAAGCAGCACCTGAAAATTATGATTTGATCAAGGAGACCAGACAATTCACTACACAAAAAACGACAACTGCACAATTAATACGACAATTTGAATACATGAGCAAAAAGGAGATTAACCAGAGGATGCATGCCACCACACTAATCCATTACCACAATAACAAAAGAATACCTAGAGGCCTCAGGATAGCCCTTAAGCCAATGCTGTGTAAAAATAGTAAAAAATTCGTAGAACGCTGGTACCAAATTCTCAATAAATGTTCTCTAGATTTGATTCTGCTAATTGTAGAGGAACTTTCAAAAGTACTGATAGAACTGGAAGAAGAGATCAAGACTTTACAGACGGAAATCAACAAAATTCCAGATCTACAAAAAACATTAGAGGATGTAAATAGAAAACTTGATAAATATGCCAAGGAAGTTAATGATCGGAAAGTTCGTAAGTATCGCAGAGATACTTTGGATTATACACTTGACGAAGTTTACACTTGGGCTGGCATTTATAACCAACGGAAATTGCAATCTCAACAACCTCAATCAAAAAAGATCCCAGCAAACTCATCCCAAGAGAGTATTGTGTCAGATTCAGACATAGCCCCATCGATAGGACCCATCACCAAATCAAATATATCAATAGATAAATCTATTCCATCAACCAGCACTTTGATCCCACAAGAAGGTTTTTTAGACATCAGTCCGGCTGCAAACACACCACCGACACTACCACAATCACAAGAAGAGAACGAAGAAACAGAGAAAAGCATTGCAGAAAGGACAAGGAGCCAGAAAACGAAAGCCATCTAATTGTGAACATTTCTTCAAAAAAACTAACTACAGCTGAAATTAACCTATTGAATAAAGGGATTACATTTGTACCTACATATCGTTCCAACCCTGCTGAAACTGATATTGCCTTATTCAAATTCTTCAGATCATTAAGATTGAAATATTTTTTTAAAGACAGCAAAGAAACACAACCAGATAATGCTTGGGAAAGAGAATTCAGACCAAAAAGCTCTTTTTGTGCACCATTTACACATAAGACCATTGAAGCTTTTGAACGGTCGGTCCTCACTGATGTCCAACAAATAACTTTCGCAAAACCAAAAAAGAACAATTTATCACCAAGAGAATGGAATACTTTGAAAAATCTCAGCAATGACAAACAACTAACATTTCAGAAGGCAGATAAAGGAGGTGCCTTAGTAGTTATGGATACCAATTTTTACACTAACAACGTGAATGATCATGTCAAAAACTTGGATATATACCTTCCTTTAGAATCAGATCCCACAAGAGAATATCAATTAATTCTACAAAAAATCATCGATCATGCTTATGATATGAAATGGATTAATGAGAAAACTAAGCAATTCTTTGACATGAAATATCCTAGACAGCCAAAATTATACATGTTGCCAAAAATCCATAAAGATTTAAGTAATCCGCCATTTAGACCCATCGTCTCGGCGTGTGGATCAATCTCTGAACCCATTGGGAAATTTGTAGATACATTCTTACAACCCATTGTACAAAAGAGCAGAACATATATAAAGGATACAACCTCTTTTTTGAATCTATTGAATAACATTGTACTAGAGAAAGATGAATCATACTTACTGTGTACCATCGATGTCACGGCTTTGTATACCTTTATTCCCCACAATGAGGGGATTGAAGCATTGGAATGGAGCCTCGTAAACAGTGATCTAGAAGAGTCGCAAAAATTACTAATCATGGAACTGATGCAATTCGCTTTGTACTGCAGCTATTTCGAGTGGGAAGGGAAATTTTACAATCAAAGCAGTGGAACGTCTATGGGTTTTGGAGGGGCACCCTCCTACGCCAATATCTTTATGAGCAAGTTTGAAACTGATTTCATTCTGGAGAATCAAGCATGGACAGAACATCTTGTTACATACAAAAGGTACATAGATGACCTATTTATAATATGGAGAGGAAGTCGTCACAAACTTGAGAACAACATCATGATACTGAATTCTCAGAATGACCGCATTAAATTTACCCACACGATTGATGAACAAATGATTGCATTTCTAGATGTGAAAGTGAGAATCTACCAAAACACTATCATCACTAATGTTCATATTAAAGAGACTGACAAAAATTCTGCGTTACTGTTTCAAAGTTTTCGTCCTGTTTCTCTAAAAAAACATTTTCCTACATAACAATACATCAGAAAGAAACGCATCACCTCTAATGAGATGGATTTGATGAAAACTCTGCAAGCACAAACGATGAAATATCGTGCAAGAGGCTATCCAAATGATGTACTGGAAACATCTTTGAAAAAAGTAGCCACACAATCTCGTGACAATTTGCTAAAAGAGAAAACCAAACTTCAAGCAACCAAAACAGTTTGTGTGTTGAAATACTCCACTGACTCAACCAAAATCAAAAAGATTATTAGGACCCGGACCCCCCAGCAATGTCCCCGCCTCCCCCTGACCAACATTCCAAACCCACATATAAATCACCAAGAGATTTGAGTGGGTATAAAAACGGCCATGTTTAATATCAACAATTCATAAACATGACAAGCAATAACATGCATAAGTGATAATAACATTACACTTTTAATAATGACATTTCGTCATTCTTCATATCCTCCAGAACTAAGGGAGACCCTCGGGCTCGCATCTCGCAACTGAGCATCCTACACCAGGTGCCGTGCACCTGCCCCTTAAAGTGGTGGGCCCCAACCTCTGATCCTTGTCCGCCATTACCAGGGCCCACCCTTCGACCACCAGGCTGCCCAGGGACCCAGGAGGCTCGAAATCTGTCGCCTTCGCCTCCCCAGCCGGTGGTCACTCCTTCCCAGCGGAGAGCTTATCGTCTCCCCCCTCAGTGCTGGCCTATAGAGTGCGCAAGGCGGACTCCCGTTCATTGTGTCCATCAATGTTCACTGATCGCAGGTCTCATTACCGCAACACGCCCCAAGAAACCATTAAGCTAAGGGACGGGTGGGTGGGAGTTACAATCTGAGTCCGAAACTTGTCCCTGGGGGTCAGGAGCGTTGGCGCGAAGGTCCTAGGCGAGCGAGGGGGCAACAGGAACAGAGACCGAGACCGAGGCCTCGGGGTTTTGCCCCTAAATAGGCCCAAGGTCCCCGCCCCCTCACCTCTCCGGAAGGGCCACCTGACCGCGTGCTACGGGCATGCTACCGGCGGCCGGGTGCCCATAGGGCGAGCCGGCCACCCAATCTCGTGAGACCGGAGGCGGGGCCCGGGGGGCCGGATCCTAAGTGCGCGCCCCTTGAATGTGGCGCTTGGCATAGGACCCGGACCCCCCAGCAATGTCCCCGCCTCCCCCTGACCAACATTCCAAACCCACATATAAATCACCTAGAGATTTGCGTGGGTGTAAAAACGGCCATGTTTAATATCAACAATTCATAAACATGACAAGCAATAACATGCATAAGTGATAATAACATTACACTTTTAATAATGACATTTCGTCATTCTTCATATCCCCCAGCACTAAGGGAGACCCTCGGGATTGCATCTCGCAACTGAGCATCCTACGCCAGGTGCCGTGCACCTGCCCCTTAAAGTGGTGGGCCCCAACCTCTGATCCTTGTCCGCCATTACCAGGGCCCACCCCTCGACCACCAGGCTGCCCAGGGACCCAGGAGGCTCGAAATCTGTCGCCTTCGCCTCCCCAGCCGGTGGTCACTCCTTCCCAGCGGAGAGCTTACCGTCTCCCCCCTCAGTGCTGGCCTATGGAGTGCGCAAGGCGGACTCCCGTCCATTGTGTCCATCAATGTTCACTGATCGCAGGTCTCATTACCACCACAAGGGTGGCCAAGGCCCGCAGGTCTGCCACCCTCCCCACCTGCGCTCAGAATAAAGGACCACAGTTCCATGATGAAAGTATCGGTGCCCACGTCCGACAGGTGCACCCCATCTTGATGAAACATAGCATCTCCCCTGATCATCCGATGCTGAATATAGCACAGGCGGCCCATTTGCTGAGCACAGCCGCGCCAACTCGCCATTGAGGCGTCTCACCGAGACATTCAAAGATCTGGTCCGCACTCCGGGGCCCCATGTCCTACGTGGTATCATACCGGACCAGGCAATCCTTGTGGATGGAAAAACACGCCCCAACCAGGCAAATTCCATGAGCAACGCCTCCTTCACATTCAGGCGCCCTCGTTCCACCATGTTGTTGCCTCCCAAATGCAGGATAATCCAATCGGGCGATCTGTGCCCCTCCTGTACCCTCAATTCTTCCACGAGCCACCTCAAGTGCCGGATTCTCAATCCGCCGACGCCTCGCCACACAAATCGGGTCTCGCCCAAGCCTACCGGCTTTACCACTCGTCGTTGCTGCAAGCGTCCAGTCGCGCGACGCACGAACGAGTGCCCCAGTACCCACACCAACTTTGCAAGAATACTAGTTAAAAAGGAGAGAAATAGCACAGTTAGGCACAGTCCACCATTACGCAGTCATAACAGATCTGGTCTCACATAACGCTTGTAACAGTTGGACGACCAGCAGCCTACCGCTTTTACTGAGGCCACCTGCAGTCCTGCACCCGCCGCCAGGGTGGCCGCCCCTATCCTAAAGGAGTGGGAAGTATAGCCCAAATCCCCTAACCCCAGTTTCGCCAGAGCTAACCCAAAGACTGCCTTAAATTGGAACTGGGATAGGCAATCCCCGTTCTCGTGGATAAGCAGGGCCCACCCCCCCAGATTTTTGCGGAGGGCCATGTATGCCTGGAGCCGGGAAACAGGGCAGGCTGCCACGCCGGGTGCAGAGTGCAGCCGAACGGTGGCCCTCACTCCCCCTTGGTCTGTCTTGGATTTTCTAAGAATAACTTCCAGTGCCCCTGGGAAAAGAGTAGTGTCTCTGACTTGCAGCCCCCCACCATGGTCAGTTCTCGAGGTCCCCACCACTTCTCCCAGGCGGAAGGCCCCATAAAAAGCTAGGGTAAAGGCCACCCCCAGTACGGCATTTTCGAATGGCGAAGCACAGACCCGGGCAGGACTCCCAGTATGCTGATTAGGGTATGAATGTCCAGTGGCCTACGCTGGTCCCGCCTAGGTCCCTCCAGTCTAGCCCAACCCGCTAGAGCCTTCTTGACTAAAAAGGAAGATCCCGGGTCCCTCCTCCCCGCTAGTTTTGCAAAAAAGCCTATTGCAGACAAGTGGGCCCTCGCATAAGACACCGCCCTGCCCTGGTCCCTTAATTCTTGTAACAAACCATATATTGCTTCGGCAGAGAACAAATCAGTTATGCCGGCCTCCACCACGAAGGACCTGAAAGCATTGAATTGCTGCTGATATGCACGCTTGGTGCGGTCTCTCAATGCAGCACCTACCAGCCCCGCTAACGCGGGGCTCCAGTCGTCCACAGTGACGTAGGGAACACTGTCATTCGCTCCTCTGCTTGCGGACGGTACCTCCGGAAATCCTGCAACTTGGAACGAGACAAAGCATCAGCAGCGTGGTTATCTACACCTGGTATATGTGCTGCTCTGAAAGTCAAATTCAACTTCAAACATGCCAACACCAACATTTTTAACAGCCTCAATACATGCCGGCAGGAAGCCCCCTGTCTGTTGATGGCCTCGACTACTGCCATGTTATCTGACCAAAAGGTCACCGCCTTGTTCTTGAATCGGCCTGCCCAGATCGTGACCGCCACCAGAATGGGGAAGAGTTCCAGGAAAGCTATATTTTTGGTCAAGCCAGATTCATGCCATTCTGCCAGCCACTCCGCCCCACACCAGGACGGGCCCAGAATGGCGCCCAAACCAATGCTGCCAGCGGCATCGGTAAACAAACCAAGTTCAGCACTCGAAACCGGGGGGGGCAGGCCACACCACCCTCCCATTGAAGTCTTTCATGAAGCTGAGCCAAACCCTGAGGTCCTCCTTAGTCTCTGCCCTGAGGCGTACCCGGTGATGCTTCTGGGTGAGTCCCACCATTGCCCTCGCAATGGACCTCGAGAAGGGGCGCCCCATGGGAATGATTCTAAGGCGAAATTCAGTTGTCCCACAAGCACCTGTAACTGGTGCAATGTCACCTTGGGGGCTGCCAAAGTATCCTCAATTGCCCGGGAGAATGCCTGCACCTTGTCCAAGGGCAGCCTGCATTCACCCGCCACTGTATCAATCTCAATGCCCAGAAACGACATACAAGTATCGGGGCCAACCATCTTACCAGGCGCCAAGGGTACGCCGAATTCCTGAAACATAGCCACCAGGTCGGCCAGCGCCCGGGCATACGCCCCGGAAGCCGCTGGGTCCATCACCATAAAGTCGTCTAAGTAATGCACCACATCCAGGCGCCCCGTCCTGTAAGAGAAGATCCCACTGCAACATCGTGCTAAACGTCTCAAAATACTTGCAGGAAACTGCGCACCCCATTGGCATACATTTGTCAAAATAGAACTGGTGCTGTACTTGGAAACCCAGCAAGTGATAGTCGTCCGGGTGCACCGGCAGTAGGCGAAAAGCTGACTCTATATCCGTTTTTGCCAACAAGGATCCCTTACCTAAGTCCCTCACTTTTTGGACTGCCGTGTCAAAAGAGGAATACGTCACTGTACATAAAGCCGGATCGATGGCCTCATTCACTGAGGACCCCCTGGGAGCCGAGAGGTTGTGAATCATTCTGAACTGCCCTGGCTCCTTTTTCGGTACTACTCCCAGAGGGGAACAGACATAATCCTCCCAAGGTGGGGCTGGGAAGGGGCCGTCCACCCGGCCCAACAAACATTCTTTCTCTACTTTCTTTACAACTACATCGGGATACATCCTAGCTGACAAGAGATTGCTACAATGGCTAACGGGGGGAACCCCTAAGGCTGGAATGCGAAAACCTCTAGAGAAACCTTCAAACAAAACTTTGGCTGCTGTCCTATCAATATACAGATTGAGCCAGTACGTCAATTTCCCTATGTCTATCGGCGAAGGCAGTTTAGGACTGCGGGGGCTTGGTGTCTTTTTGTCCTGTCCCCCCACGCTCTTTAACTTTCTTGTTACACTTGAACTCTGGGTGAGAGGGGTGGCCACAGTATGAACATGCATGCTTGAACTTGCACTGCCCTGCGGGCCAGGTGCACATCTTTTTGTTAAATGCCCAGCAATTCCCTTTTTTCTCGCCTGGGCCTCCCTGTGAAGTCCAAAAGGGCTGCCTCGTAGACTGCTCCTTGCTATTCACACTCTCTAACCAAACGTTTACCTCCACCTGATCCCAGCCGATGGCCGGATTCGACTCTCTTGCCCAACGGAAGTCCCTATCATAATCAAGCCATGCTGCTCCCCCATGTGTCGCATGCGCCTTGACAATCTTGTTCGTATAGAACAGTAAAGGGATAGCCAGCTCAGGATTCTTCCCCAACACTATAGTTGAGAACACGTGGAAGCCAAATAGCCAATTAGTTAAGTTCTCCTCGACCCTCGGCCGTCTTTCTTTGAAGGATCCCTCCTTGCCCTCCCTTTCTTTAAATTCGACGTCCCTGCTCTTTGGTCTAATCAGAGCAAATGTATCCACATATGCCCCTTTCCAAATCTTTTCGCGCATGTCCATGGTTACATGGGTCGCTAGCATGCCTGGCTGGGACAACACATTCCCCTGCGTTCCCGCCACTACTAGCCCCCCTTCCACCATTCTTGATACAGCCACCCCTGTCTTACCTCCCATAGGTACTGGGGCTAAGGCCTCTCCTGCTACCCCGTCGGGGTTCGCCTTGCGCATGTCCACCAAGAGCGTTAGCTGCTTCTTTATCTCCTGTAGCGCGCTCTGTTCTGCCGATTGCGCGGAAACCCACGGGGTCGCTGCCGAGGTGGTTGGCTTATTGCTATCTGCCCCAGGCAATGTCAACTGTCCTATCAGCGAAACTACTGATGCCATTAGGCCACTAGGTGGGTCCTGCGCGCCCCCTGCTGCTGCCGGTGGGAGAGGGGCCGGTGCCTCCTGTAATGGGTGACCTCCATTCCCTGGCGCTAATGCCTTCAAGGCCTCTCTGATCTCGCTCAGTACTGTGCTTGTTGGATCAGCCGCTGGACTGGGCGGTGGGGCCACTACTTCGTCGACCACACTTGGAGGTGTGACGGGACCTACTGGTCTCACGTCGGAATCTCCTGTGTCTTTCCCGGTCTTGCTTTTCTTTTGTTTTGGCCCCCCTTTTCCCTTACGCTGTCTGGGCTTCTCCTTTCCCTGAGGTACAGCCGCCTTAGGCGGCACCCCCCCCTGCGGGGGCGCTCTACAACGGCCGGCTGCTCATCTTGCGATGAGTCGCTCTCCTCGCTACTCTTGTTGCTCAGTTTCTCTAATAAGAGCTTCATAATTGTCTCCAATGCTGGGTCTTTTTCCTTTCTCTTGTGCCCTCCCTTTTTTGGCGCCATTTCTAAAGACCCTTCGACCGTTGTATCACTCTTTTCTAAGCGTCCGTTATTCTATTCAAGTATGGCGCTGCTAGGCCTCGCTCGGGTCCCTATCCCAGCGTTTCCCTACCGGTGCCCCTTCAGCGTCGCCAGCAGGAGCCCGCACCCAGGAGCCCGCCAACAGCCGCTGCACCCACAAAGGATAACACAGTCGAAAATTCCCCTGACCGTCCCCACGGCTGTTCACAGGCCCCCTAGGCACCCGGCACCTTACCTGTTTAGCGAGCGGAGCACCGAAGACGCCGGGCCTGCTACTGCTGACTCCTCGCCGCACCGCCGCCTCCGATAAGTCCCGCCGGCGCACTCAACCTCCTTCGACACCTCGCGCTCCCTCGACAATCCAACGGGAGCGGCAAAGTTACAATCTGAGTCCAAAACTTGTCCCTGGGGGTCAGGAGCGTAGGCGCGAAGGTCCTAGGCGAGCGAGGGGGCAACAGGAACAGAGACCGAGGCCTCTGGGTTTTGCCCCTAAATAGGCCCAAGGTCCCCGCCCCCTCACCTCTCCGGAAGCGCCACCTGACCGCGTGCTACTGGCGTGCTACGGGCGGCCGGGTGCCCAATCTCGTGAGACCGGAGGCGGGGCCCGGGGGGCCGGATCCTAAGTGCGCGCCCCTTGAATGTGGCGCTTGGCATAATAAACACTGGAGACTCATTCAGTTAGAACCAGATCTTAAAGACTTGTACAATGAGAAAATTACATTCGCTTTTCAAAGATCAAAAAACATCAAAGAACTATTAAATATCCCTAAGAAAAACACCATGATATATCGTGGCATGCAAAGATGCCAAAACTGCATTCACTGCGGGAATGTTATTGTAGGTAATCAATTTACCCATCCTACAAAAGGTTACCCAATTGAACTTAAACATAACAGCACGTGCGATACCATGAACTATATATATGTTATCAAATGCCCATGTGGCAAAACATATGTTGGACAGACGGAAAGGAAGGTGAAGACACGTATAACCGAACATAAGAGTAACATAAGAATGTTGAACACCAAATCCACTTTAGCATGCCATTGGATGGAAGCTAAACATCAGATCGCGCAATTACGTTTCATGGTATTAGAGAAAATCCCACAACGCCAAGACGCGGATCCGATTAAACAAAGACTGAGATCCGAATACATTTGGATTAAAAAGTTGAACTCTGCCCATCCATTTGGGCTTAATGATCGAATTGAACATTTGTGCTTTTTGTAGAATGTTTCTGTCAGAAGAAGCAGCTTGCAGCATTGTACTTAAACACTTTTCTGGGCAGTCTGAGAAAATTATTATAATCAAAACAATAGGAGAAGGACCTGCACAGCTGGTGATTCTGATTCTAATCCAAAGTGAGACTTTGTAGCGTGCCAGCAGGGTCAGACGCTGTCTGTACCTTCCAGCGAGAGTCTGAACTAGTACAAAGCTCCCCCCAATTGGAAGGAGGCACCCTGTTGCACAGCTTGAAAATTAGACAAGTTTGTCTATCAATTGTTCATCCAAATTAATTCCACCTCATATTGGGGTTCCAAAAGTATTTAATACTTCATCAAAGGTTCAACAAAACTCCAAGTTCTGGTTATATATCCAACATCAACATAATCCCGTCATATTCCATCCCCAATGCATTTCGGGCTGATGAGAAAGCCCTTCCTCAGGGGACAACTCTACAAAAAAGGAACAAATCATCATATCACTATGTATGTCATGGATGGTGTCTGTACAATCATCTGTTTGCATCATTGCATTCATAAAGCCAACTTCATGCTAATCAGTGAGTGCCAAGATATCAAATCAAACACTTAAGTGCCATGCGTGTATTGTGAGTTTCTAGTCATGCTCTTTAATCACCCGGTGAAACTGTGCTTGGGAATGTGAGTCCTTGAAAGTGCCAGAAAGATAAACGTGCGTCGCATACAAAGACCACCGTCTCAAAATTCCCAATCACCAAAATGTGCAACCAAACAGAACCCACACTTCTTCAGAGACGCTAACGTGAGGCCAATACTCACGGACTGTTTTAAAGATATGCGTCGCGATATCTGTAACATAGCAAAACAGCGCGTGTCAACATTTAACGTCGGACACGTGTGCCCAAATTATAACGCGGTCCCCAAAACGGAGTACTCACATGGTGGTAAAGCTAGAAGGACACATAGCCGTCTGTGTGTCACACAGACGGCTATGTGGTAAAGCTAGAAGGACACATAGCCGTCTGTGTGACATCAGCCCCCAGTACTTCCTTTAGGCACATGGCTATAAGAAGAAATAGTGGTGGTGGTCGGTGGATTGATAGTTTGAGTATTCACTGATCTGCAAGCACGATGGACTTTGTCTGTCACTTCGCGTGCTTCGGGCTGCTGCCTGCCAGGCCTAGGCAAACGTTTTTAGTAGTCTGTTTAGTGAGTTACATAGGAACTTTCAAAGTCAACGGTCCGCAAATCAGGCAATACGAATAACGTAGTATACCACATGAGATTGGTCAATATATCCCGTGGGATAGTTGTCTATCTATTTGCTATTTCTCCAAAATATTTTGTTATTGTTCTTTTGAAATGTTTGATTTGGTTGACAAATCTCATCCATGTTTTCTGGTCTTTCTTTCTTTCATGTTGTACATCAGCTCCCCCCAAGGGCAAGAGGACACAGGAGGAGGAGGAGGGTGCTGTTCAGGAGGATGCAGGCCAGGATCGGGCAGGCGAGGGCTCCTTTGCTGGCCCCAGTAAGTTTTAATTTTAATAAAGAGTACCTATTTTTTCCTAGCGTTCCTCATTCGATTTTTTCTAAATCGTCTTTGATCTTCTTGTAGACTGGATCTAAATTCTTATCCTGCCTCGACTATGACTCCCTGTGGTATTACTAGATTATTCTTATTAGTCTGTCTGTGTAGCTAACTAAGATTGCACATGTGGCAATTCCATTGGACTCCCATTCTAGTCAGCAATAGCTCTATGCACTGAGTGCAGTCCTCTGGGATTGTCCATAATGTCTTTTCAAGTCTTCTAAATGTTTATGCTTTGACAATTGTCAACAATAAAAAGGTGAATGACCACCAAGAAAGAATAAAATACTACTTTACTTGTGGTTTGGATAGGACAATCCATTCTACTACTGTTGCAGGGACAAATCTGCAGAAACTGAACTATGAACACTAAATAGTGCATTGTTTATCAATTATAATATGCGCAGGTAGACTTTCTTTCCACATACCTCAGTGATATCAGACTTTGAAGAACCCCCAATCTCCTTACTGACTAGATAGTGTGGCAGAGTCATTTAGCTCCCAAAGTCACCGATGATTGATCCCCAATGATGATTACATTATCCAACGCAGGACAAGAGTACGGAGTCAAAGTCAAGAAGTGTCAGAGGCACTCATGCTTGCAAAAATTCCAAAACCTTTAGCTCATCCACTATAGTCTGGAGGACCAAAAACCACAGAGTCTATTTAAGTTTAAAAGCTTTATTAAAACTAAACACATTTATTAAAATCAACTTTGTCATAAAAGTAAACGTTTAACTGAAAATGGAAAAGTGCTTAGTGCTAACGATTAATTGGACACATTTCTTGTGGTCGAGCTGAGCTCTCACCTGGTTTGAACTTGAGCTTGACCCTGATCGTGTTCTTAGAAGTCAAGCTTCTGTTAGGAGAAAAAGTGGTGTGTGTTAAAAATAAAAAGCAAGCATTCATCAGTTGTGCCAAAAAGTGCTGCAAGACAACAGCCTTCCCTGGAAAAAGGGACATTTTTACTTTAGAGTATACAGTTACAAATTATTACATTGTATTTCGTTTTTTTAACATTTCTTTATTCCTCCTAGACCAAATATTATATAGTAGTGAGTGGTGTATTTCTAACATTCTTAAATGTACTTTGTAGGTGTAACATCTGGTGGCGGGGCCAGCGCGGAGGTGGTGGTGTTGGACGAGGACTCTGGGGAGGATGCGGTGCAAGTGCCGGACGTTCCTGTGAGGGTTCACACGGTGGTGGCGGGAAGAGGTAAGCTATATATGACTTACTTATTGAGATTGAAGACTGCATAGTGTGCTTTCTGCACGGGTGTATTATAAATCAACCAGGTAGTATCCTCCTCTAAATGTACTTCGACTTAGCTGTGAAGTTTTTGGTGAGAAGAATCCCAATAAGATCTTAGATGAACTTGATGGATGGGATGATCGAAAAGCGAAAGAAGGGTGTAAGTAAGTGTGGAAGGACGAGAAATTTTATGATGGCTGGCAAAGAAGAATGATATGTGTTTGCTTGGTCCCCGAGGTGGCTGGGAAGGAAAGAATATGGTATGGTGCATGGCTGGGTCAATGATGAAGCAAGGATGGGTGGAAGGAGAACAGCCTGGGTGGGTGAAACAGAAACTGTATGTGTGCATATACTTTGAATGGATGGATGCCTGGAGCACGGTATTATCTGACTCTTAGATAGCATATGTGTATCTAGAGAGAGTAGATGGTCACTGGATGAACTAAGTGTTACCTTGAAGAGCATGTAACACCGCACCCGCACTACCTTTGTCAGATCATGGTGTGCCTCACTCTCAGACGGCAGTGGTGCTGGTTCCCAATTTTGATCCGTATCATCAGAAGGAGGTGTGCTTGAAGAAGATGTAGACACCACCCTTGATCTCTTCCTTGCTAGGGGTGTGGAAGACAATGAATGATCATCAGGAGGAGTGGCTTCCTCAAATGATACCTCGCCTTGATTGTCGATTTCCTGATGTGCCCTTACTTCGGGAGGAACAACTATTGTGGGCACTTGTGACCCTCCATGCACCTCTGCTTGCGCATCTCCTTGCGCTGCCTCTCCTTCCACATGTACTTGGGCTTGTACTTGCACATGTGGTTTTTGTTGCGGCTGTGGTTGTTCAACACTCGTCAGATGAGTTACAACAACCTGTGTTGATTGAGGGACATTGCTGCTACTTTCTTGCGATGAGCCAACATCAGTGGTCGATGGTGATTGAACAACTAGACTAAGTGCCTCTGCAGCAGTCAAGGGCTTGGACTTAAGTTGGCGTGGTGGTGGTGGTGGCACTGAGCCCAATGGAGCGGGGGTGCTGCTCCCAGCTTGGTCCCCAGCAGATTCCGCTGCTGCTGCAGGCGTACTTTTTTTTTTCCTCCCAAAAAAAGAGGCGGCCGGCACAGCAGTCTCCTTGGTAACTTGCTTCTTCTGCTCCTTACTGGCAACTTTCTTGCTAGAGGAGCTACGGGTAACTTTTTTTGGGGCCATCTTCTTCAGAGTAGGTCAGAACAGCAGGCAGCAGTTGCACGAGTTGCAGAGTTGTCTGTGTCCAGACGTGACGTCGCGTGACGTTATGCTGCACACACACACCGCTGCAGGACTTCTTCCTGGCACTGGTGGTTCTCTTGAGTCTTGTGCACCTAAAAGCAATGGAAGACAGAGGAACATCAGTTCAGTTATACACCCCAAAAAATCGAAAAACACAGAAAAATCAGCACAATCCCATGCCATCCATGATGTTTACATTCAAGACACCACACAGAAAGACTAGGCCCATGCAACACTCACTACCCCTGGGGATAATGGATGAAAACTAGGCAAAATAAGTGCAGGCCTCAGACACTGCCTCTCTTCAAAATGGCCCCTTGCACCCCAAGCGCATGTTGCCTGTACCAGCCAGCACTCAAGATGGCCACCACCACCACCCACATGGCCAGTCCACATCAACAGTACACCCCAAAAAAAACGAAAAACACCCAAAATCACCACAATCCAATGCCATCCAGGATGTTTACATTAAAGAGAGTGAGACCCCACAGGCACACTCAGTCCATGCACCACTAACCCTGGGCAAAAGGCCACACCAGCAGCCCCCAAAAAACGACAAAAAACACAAAAATCAGCACAATCCCAGCCCATCCATGGCCTCAATGATGTTTAAATTCAAGAAGACATCCCACAGAAAGACTAGGCCCATGCAACACTCACCACCCCTGGGCAAAGGGCCCCACCAGCAGCCCCAAAAAACGACAAAAACCACAAAATTCAGCACAATCCCAGCCCATCCATGGCCTCAATGGTGTTTAAATTCAAGAGGACACCCCACAGAAAGACTAGGCCCATGCAACACTCACTACCCCTGGGCATAATGGATGAAAAGTAGGCAAAATAAGTGCAGGCCTCAGACACTGCCTCTCTTCAAAATGGCCCCTTGCACCCCAAGCACATGTTGCCTGTACCAGCCAGCACGCAAGATGGCCACCACCACCACCCACATGGCCAGTCCACATCAACAGTACACCCCAAAAAAAACGAAAAACACCCAAAAATCACCACAATCCAATGCCATCCAGGATGTTTACATTAAAGAGAGTGAGACCCCACAGGCACACTCAGTCCATGCACCACTACCCCTGGGCAAAAGGCCACACCAGCAGCCCCAAAAAAACGACAAAAAACACAAAAAACAGCACAATCCCAGCCCATCCATGGCCTCAATGGTGTTTAAATTCAAGAGGACACCCCACAGAAAGACTAGGCCCATGCAACACTCACCACCCCTGGGCAAAGGGCCCCACCAGCAGCCCCAAAAAACGACAAAAACCACAAAATTCAGCACAATCCCAGCCCATCCATGGCCTCAATGGTGTTTAAATTCAAGAAGACACCCCACAGAAAGACTAGGCCCATGCAACACTCACTACCCCTGGGGATAATGGATGAAAAGTAGGCAAATTAAGTGCAGGCCTCAGACACTGCCTCTCTTCAAAATGGCCCCTTGCACCCCAAGCACATGTTGCCTCTACCAGCCAGCACTCAAGATGGCCACCACCACCACCCACATGGCCAGTCCACATCAACAGTACACCCCCAAAAAAACGAAAAACACCCAAAAATCACCACAATCCAATGCCATCCAGGATGTTTACATTAAAGAGAGTGAGACCCCACAGGCACACTCAGTCCATGCACCACTACCCCTGGGCAAAAGGCCACACCAGCAGCCCCAAAAAAACGACAAAAAAACACAAAAATCAGCACAATCCCAGCCCATCCATGGCCTCAATGATGTTTAATTTCAAGAAGACACCCCACAGAAAGACTAGGCCCATGCAACACTCACCACCCCTGGGCAAAGGGCCCCACCAGCAGCCCCAAAAAACGACAAAAACAACACAAATCAGCACAATCCCAGCCCATCCATGGCCTCAACAAACAAAACAGTTGTATCATGCACCCATAACCATCCCTGGTCCTACTGGATACTGTGGCTACCCACAATATATTTTATTTAATGTTCTGAAAAAGTTCCAAAATTGTAGTTGCAGTAACTGTAATGCCCCAAACAAACTTACTTGTGAAAGTTGATTTCTAATCCAAAAGTGATCCAAAGAAAGTCAAAAAGGCCTCAAATCCAAATATCCAGCAGCACCCACAAAAAGTAATCCTTCCAGGTCAAGGTCCAAATGAAAGTGACCAGCACATGAAGAAAGCACTGGGAGGAGCCTGCTGGACAGGAACAGGAAGTTGGAGACTGTGGGGCACTTCCTCCCCCCCCCCCAAAAATGGACTCCTTGCAAAAAAAAGGCCATGCAAATGTCAACCTGAGGAGTGATTCTGATAAAAATCATCATTTTCTGAAGGTTTATCCTGTTTGCTGGTGGATTTCTTGTGCAGAATTGCAAAATCTCTATTTCCCGAGTGCGAGATTGTTCCTGTCCGCCGCAACTACGTGTTCGCAATTGCGAACTCTCGCGAGGCGTGCTGTGCAAGGTGGCAAGCCGCGATTACGTATTCGCGGGCGCCAAACTCCCGCGGGATCCCGCAGCAAGATCCAAAATGGCACAGCACTCGCAAAATATGATCGAGAAAAACAACTCGGCAAACGCTTAATGACGGAAAGTGAACGCCGTGCACCACGCCGCGCGCCGCAATATTGTATCACCAAGCAAAAAATCCGCTGCGAGCGAATTCACGGATTTTCGACAAATTCGCGAGAGTTCGCGGATTGCGAATTTGCCGAAAATCCGCAAAATCCGCTATCGGAGCGGATTTTACGCCCATGCTTACAAAGTAGTGAACTAACTGGTCCTGTTTCACTTTCTTATAGACCCCTGACGAAGGGTCAGCTTTATATGACCCGAAATGCATTGGGTGGATACTATGTGTTAAACCTTGGATATTGAATCGTGAAAAATTAGGAATGTTTCATTTGACCTTTGGAAATTGGAAAATACATGAAACTTTGATTTGTTTATACGCCGAAGAACTTTATTGAAAAAATGAATTAAAACCAGTGAAGAAACTAGTATGTTTCATTGATCATTGACCGCACTTGTTTGTGGGAAGGGGACACTCCCCACAACTTATTTTCGCTTATCTGGTGAGGAGTCATGTTGGAGGCATCTCAAAATAAAGCTTAGGTTTGTCTTAACAATGCTTCTCAAATTAGAGCTTAGGTTTGTCTTAACAATTTTCTCCTCGAATTGAATAGGATTTATTTTGACCCAATTCAGTCTCACCCTTTGATTGATGTTATACTGAATCGGGCAGCCATTCCCTTGCCCCTCTTGGCAAACTTTCTTGATATAAACATAAAATCTATAATACTTTCCCTACCTCCTGCAACATAAGTGGGGCACAGTGTTAAGGGGCTACTGACCAGAGTGTTAAGTGGGCACATATAATTTACAATAAGAAGAACAATATGCATCCGGCACAAAACATCTTATACCATGTTTCCTGGATACAAATAATATCGAAGACCTTGATGTAATCTAGCCAAACCACATCCAATAATTTCTGGTGAATACCTGCAATGTTACAGGAGATGATTCTAAATGGACACATTCGATAATCGTGGATCACTGTGTCCACCCTAGTACATTTGGTGGAAGGCCTAACAGGCATGGTAACGGAATCAGGTTCCACCCTCCTGGATTATGGACGGGAGTTAAAATAGACAAGCAGATACCGGTCTCAGTATCATTTGTGTTATCGCCCATGTTAACAGTGTTTTGCAAAGAATCAGCCCACAAATTTGCAACAAGCCTATTGTTGTGCTAGCAGCTATATTGGGGTCTCTCCCAGCGTCAACACCTTGGATGCTTGTTTTTTTTGGATCAACTAATCTGCCCGGTCGCACAGATAGTCAGCCTATTTCTGTGAAACCAGAGTGTACCTCAAAGTCGTTAGGGTGATGAAAAGAAAGAGGCTGAGGGCATGGATATCTATTCTGGTGTGACTGCCAGGTCTGTTGTATCCTAAAAGTCCCTTGTTGGCGGGGGTGAAAAAAAACCAAAAGGCAAGCCTATGTCTGCTCAGTGGGGGAATCTCTAATATGTTTCAAGGCAAGCTGCGTGCACAACCTATTGTTAAAATTCAGCTCTACACAATCCCCCACTCAATTTTGTGTTGTATTACCCAACCAGCTCATTTGCCTTGCCATGATAATATGTTCGCGCCAGTTTATCTGCGACTGAATTTTTCTAGTGCCCCAGTGGGCTGATTTATTAGCCCCTTCCGTGCGGGGGTAATTATGCCCCAGTGCTCATGACGAGCTCAGCTCATCATGAGGTACGGCGCTGGTGTGCTCATGACGAGCTGAGCTCGTCATGACCACACTCGTTCCCGTGGAACGCTCAGCACAGCAGGGAAATTATCCCTGCGTGTGAGCGTTCCACGGCTCATGACGAGCTGAGCTCGTCATGAGTACCGGAGTGCCGTGCCTCATGACGAACTCAGCTCGTCATGAGCATGGATGAGGTTAATGAGGCTCTGGCAGCTTTCCTGTTGGCCAAATGGGAGATTAGGGACCCATGTCAAAATCAGAGTATAAGGTGTACACTCCAGGGGTAGATTTAAGATGTTATTTACACCCTGCCCGCTGAAGGGACTAGGCATTTGTGTGCATGTTTTCTTTCAGCTGATTCCCCCACTATGGAGATCAAATCTTAACTGATTAGTGGCCCATTGCTCCCCGTTTGAAATCCATCTGGACCCGCTACCATTGCTGGCGGTGCTGTGGTGTAATTGGTATAAATATCAGAAGTTAAAGGCAACTCTAGGGGTATAAGTGTGTTGTGTGTGTTTAACGGTCTGGGTTTTGCGACCCACCCACCCTCGCAGACACTGGGAAAAGCGTTGGCTGGCCTTTCACCCATACCATTAGCTAAGATGGCCAAGCCACTTTTGCTTTTTTTGCACCACTGATTTCCCTGTGGCCTGCAATAGTTGTTCAAGATGCTCCTCTATGCAGCCTAGGCAGCGTAGAACAGGTTCCAAAGTCTCTAACACCACTATACAAATTGTGTCTGTCAGTGTGTTCATTTTAGTCTGTGTAATAATATTTCCTCCTCCACTCGGGGATCTACCAACATTTCCTTGTGGGAGAGTTTGCTTGGATCTCTTGACCCTTGGAGACTGGCCCCTTGCTCAATGATCAATCCCTGCCGGCTCAATGCGCTTCTTTTTCCCCCCAGTAGTTGTCTGGAGTCCTTGTTTCCCATGGTTGTTTGCATGGCCACATCCTCCCCCTTATATACTGTGCCTTGGTCACGCTGACTCAAAATTATAACTGTGGGTGAGAGTGGGGTTGTGCCACTAGTTGAGTAATTGTTTCAGCTGTAGGTGTGTTGGGGGCCTCAGTGGCAGGAACAGGTTGAGCAGTCAATTCAGAGAGTGGGGCTGGTGAAAGTCTGTGTTCTGCAAGTTCCATTTCCTTGTTGATAGCCCCACCAACTTTTTACAGTTAGCCATCCAGGGTAGCATCAGTAAATTTAGTGGCAACCGTGACTTTACATTTCCCCATGATATAGGAGTCTTTTGTGCACACAGTTAAGACGTTAAAAAATATAGATTGTTACCCTAACGCCTTTCCTTCCGGCTGGGACTTGGCTCCTTTAATTCAACGTGTTGTCTGGTAAAACCAAGAGGGGGGCCCAGTCTCCTTCTGGCTCTGACAGGCACAGACGGGCCCGGCCTTGGCCTGGGCTTTGACAGGACACGGCCCAGGCACACACCCTGTGTGTCCTGGGCTGCTGGAGCCCAAAAAGGAATTTGAAATGCCTCCGGGCACAATCAAGTGACGCTGGCGGCAACAGCCACTTGGGAAGCTGGGACTCATGGTCCTAATTTCCCTTCCCCCCTCAACAGGAGGCAACGAGGCAGCAGCAGCACAGATGGGCGTCCCGGGTGCGGGAGCCCGCAAAGGAAATTAAAGCGCCTCTAGGCGCAAGCAAGTGATGTTGGCGGCAACGGCCACTTGGAAGACTGGGACTCGCGGTCCCGGTTTCCCTTCTCCCCTCAGCAGGAGGCAACAAGGCAGCAGCAGCACAGGCGGGCATCCCGTGATGTGGGAGCCCGTAGAGCAATTTAAAGTGCCTCCAGTTGCAAGCAAGTGATGTTGGCGGCAACGACCGATTGGGAGGCTGGGACTTGTGGCCCTGGTTTCCCTTCTCCACTCAGCAGGAGGCAATGAGGCAGCAGCAGCAGCACAGATGGGATATTCTTTCAAAAATGTAAGGTTCCCAGTATTCTTTTACAAATGTAGGTTTCCTAGAAATTGTTCAGTAAAAAAAAACTATAACTACAACTGAACTACCACTTCCAGAATTCATTGGTTGCTATACTGAAGCTAGAGGGTACACCTCTGCTTCACCTGTGAAAATACAGCATCTGAGAACATTATTTGTGGGTGTTTTTAAACATGAACAGCCCTTCGAGAACCAACCTGCCCTGGTTCAGCGTCTTTGGTCCCTTCTCCCATAGCCCTGACATCGCCCTTCGGTTCTGGTTTACACACCACTCCTCTCACTCCCTCTCACCCCCGGAGTCGCACCCCAGGGGAACCCCTCACTCACAGCGATGTTGATGTCTCAGGTGAGTCGAATAAAGTATTTTGATTGACTAAGAATGGAAAACAAATCTATTTTAAGAGCAAGCATGGATCCTGGTCTACTCTTTAAGAATGAAACTGCAAAGTTTAATTTTTCTCTTTAAACACATCCCGTTTTCTATTTAGGAAAATGGGCTTCAATAAAAAAAAAGGAAAAAAAAGATTACTGTATTAGAAAGCAATCATGGACATGGTGGTATACTGATCTCAGCAGGCCACCATATTGTGATGGTTGTGATTCCAAATGGGTCACAAATTGGGACCTACCTCTTCAATATACATGAGGTAGTTCTATTTCAGACTCACTGGGAATCGCTAATGAAACTCAAAAGAGTTTCATACATTAGGAATACCAATTATTGCGATTTGGAGAGAATTACAATTAGAAAATTGGTATTCCTAATGTTATTTCATCTGGCCCTTGGTTCTTTCCTTTCCTTATTAGTTAATCAGGCACAGCTAAATGGTCTGTGTTTTGCACTTAAGCGCCTGATTTATGTATGTAGCCACACACAATATTTTATCTCATTATGTCTATACCAACATCTTCTGTTTTTTTTTACTCTAACTTGTTTTCCTGTTAAAATTAAGTCATCTGGTATTTCATTCTTGGAGCAGCGTTTTTCTGCTGTGCAGCTGGGGTTCCCTATTGTCCTGTTTGGAAATATTAGACTTCAGTAATACAATCAAATGAGTCAGATGCACGTTCCTTTATCACTAGCAATCTTTCTTTGTATTTAAAGTGCCCATCTTACTTTTTGTCAACTGACTAACACGAGGGACATGTAGCGACAGAAAAAGTCAATTTAAATACAAAATTGGATCCAAATAAGACTAATAGTGCAACTGTTGTGAGACAGAGTGAACAGAGATTGCAATTGAGTTTAGATGTTGGACTGTTCCATTCATGCCGGAGTGGTGTGAAATATTTCACGGTTTGTGAAGTATTTAAGTTTGTTCTACAACATTCAAATGCAAAAATTCTTTATTTTGGTTCAGGAAAAACCATAAAACCATATAAAATACAGTTATAAAATCACTTTTCAATTATTTAGGTACAGTTGATATAGTTATGTTAATTACAATTCAGCATGGTAAGCGCATTAGTAGTAGGGTGGCTGTAAAATGACCTATCCCCACTATTACTATTAAAACACTATTAAAAACATGTGCAATGCAATAAATACATTAAAACTAGGCATTTGTTAAGTCATAAAATCATTTACATAAAGTCCTTAACCTCTTATTCCATTATTTGTACTTTCCCGTGAGGTTCATATATAAGCTTCAAAATACTGCAGATCTTTTTAGTGCAAATACAAGATCACAGTTTTCCATGTGCCACAATTAGATCAAGTGCAAAGTTTGCTTAAATCATAACCTTGAGTAAACATGGTCATGAGCTTCAGCCCGACTTTAGCCCTTAAAAGACTTACATTGAATAAGTGTCTACTTACACTGAAAACAATTGATTGAGATGTATCTATTTTCAATATTCTTTCTGCCTCTTGACAAAACCTAGTATTCATATTTTTGCAAACAGGTTTATCCATTTCTTCCTTGGTTTGTCATATGATGAACAGAAAAATAATACATGCAAATAATTTTCTTTGGCCTCTCTTTGGCATAATACACACAATTCATTCCTTTTGCATCATGTTTGCTAGCCCATCTTGATTGTTAGCATTTGTTTGTAGCACGCCATATCTGAACTTTATATATAAGGATTTGGCTAATTGTGGATGCACCTCATCCAAGAATGGCTCAAAGCTTGCTACATCCTTGAAGAGAAGGAACATTGTTGTTAGTGACCTGGTAGTCGAGCTACGTAACACACTATTTTGGATGTAGGTCCAAAAAGTAGATTTTAGCAGTTTTCTAAAAGATAATGACAGCTGGGTTGGTTCTTCCCAATAATGAGGTAGACCCAACTTCATGAACCAGGAAGAAACATGCTTAAGCAATGGTATGTTCCTGCTCTGATCAATCTTCAGGATCTCCTCTAAACCTTCCTTATAGTGTGCCAGTTCTATGGTTGACCAAAGTCACACCAAAAATAAAAGAGGTCTTAGTAGGACATGGTGATCAGTACGTTTAGCATTTAGGTCCATAATGATCGGCATTAGTGATGGTCATATTAGGAAACTTAATAGTTTTCTGAAAAATGTGTTTTCCCCCAATTCAAAGTTCTTTTTACTGTAGTCCTGAAAATTCTGGACTCGAGAATTTTACTTCATCATAGCATAACGATTTTTATATCAAAAGACCGAAAATGGCTAGTACACTATGTACAAGCATTTTCGTCATATTCGAGTGACGATTTCACCTCGAAATCGTCATTTTCGTCTTGAACCCTTGGCTTCCATTTTGTGTATGGCAGCCATTTTGTGAGTTGCCCTCACATAGGCAGATAATTAAGCCAAATTTGATTCCAAAGGACACTTACACCTTAATTGACTTTTCTGTGACCTGGGCAAGCTGGAACCATTGCCCCAGGCCAAACCGGTTTGGTCAATTCCTCTCCCAGTGGCCGAACGAGATAGCATCAAGGCACAACAGGTCATAAACCCTTTTCATCGCACACACACCCTGCCGAATCTTGCTCACACCTGGCCCTGCTCTTTTCTCTCTCACTTGCTTTATGATGGGGAGGTGCCCGTTTTTATTGGGGGTACACCGGTATCTGATGGAAATGCTGGGCCTTGCCGGGTAATTTGTTGTGGGCTGGACAAACTGTGATGTGGGCTTGTCACCATGACTCTGCTTTTCCTTTGTAGTGGAAACATTTCAATGGTATACTAAAATTCTAAGAATGTTTGCCTGAAGCTTAATATTTCGTATAAAAAGAGAAGCCTGACTTTGTAAAATCGAGCAGTCTCCTGTTGTTGTACTTCTAGGACGCCTGTTACTTTGGTTGCAGCCAATAAAATCGATCCTTGACTTCACCTAGAAGACTCTGAGTTTCTGTGGTCTGAATCAGGAAAGTACTCGAGGTCTTTGGGTGTGTTCCCTGACACCACTGGGTTACCGGTTCGGTGCCGGTTCTGAAAAACCCAGTACCTCAGTTGGCGCCCAACATTGGGCCATACCAGCGGTACCGGTCCAGCCAGAGGTTCGTGAGGAGCTTCGTGTGAAAATTCTGGAGGAAGGCCAACCACTTCAACGACCCCTGCATGTCGACGTGGTCCGAAAGTCTTTGCCGCGAGGTTCCCCGCTTCCGGACGGCTACAAAGGACTGCTGCCCTGGCTATCGCCCTGATTTGGACTCTTGAAGTTTGGTAGAGCGAAACGCTAAGACGAGTCTTCTGGTGACGTCATCGATATCTCAGTTAAGTATAAGTGGAGCGCCTCCCAGTCCTTAGTTGGTTCTTAGTTTTGGGTATCCCTTTGGGATCGCTTTATTTGGAACTTGCAAGTGCCAAAGCCGAAGGACTCGTGTATTCACGAGAAATATCGTAATCGATAATCCTTTGAAGTTTGGAGCTAGACTAGAGAGCGAAAATGCCTGGTCTTAGCAGACTTGGAAATTTGTTTTGTCTTGGTTGTAGTAATAGGGACTCCCGATTGGAGGACTCGTGTCCGGTTCCTCCGGTTGGAACTCCAACTTATGAATTGTATGTGAAACATGCAGTAGGCCCCATCACATATAATGAAGTGTGGATCAAATACACCAGAAAAGATGGTGATTTAAAATGGCCCCAATATGGTAGCTTTGATACCGAAATCCTAGATAATCTTGAAGTTAAACTTTTTAAGAAGAAAGCCCAGCCGGCGATGTTTGACTCTTTCCGCCTATGGCGTAAGGAGGCCAAACAGAAGGAAATTAAATTAGAGAAGAAAAATAAGAGAGAAAGGGGTATTTCGATAATGGAAGCTGCTATGCAGTATAAAGACAATGAAGAAGAGCAGATGAGTGAGCAGTTGCACAGGCAACGTAAAATGGTAATAGATAAATGTTATCCAGTTTTGCCGCCTCTTCAGCAAGATGCAGCAAAAGAGCTTGAAAAAGATCCGTTAATGGCGCATTTGTTAAGTTCGCCACCCCCCTATGCGCAGAATGCTACAGCACCTCCGCAACCTTTAGTTGCGCAACCCGTGGTTGCATTGCCTCCTGCTCCTCCACAGCACCCACCAGCTACTCTTCAGCTGGCTCCTGCTCCTCCGGTGCAGCCTCCTCAAGGGCCACCGGCTTTTACATCTGCTCTGCCTTTACTCCCTACAACTTTTAACTACTCCTACTACCACTCCTGGTACTTCTCCTGACACTGCCTCTACATCTGCCTCGTCTAACTCTGCCTTCCCTCTTGTCTTTTCATCGACTTCTCCTTCTGTTCGTCAGAGAGTGGCTAGCACAGTTACTAGTATTTTATATCCTTTCTTTGGAGCGGCAAGTCCGGCTCCTGTACCTGAGCATAAACAGTTGCGTAGCCAACAGCCTGATTCTAGGGAGAAAGAAACGTTAAATCATTTGGTACATAGATGGATGACTGACCCGACAATATATGATTTAGAATCTATTATGAATGTCTTCCATCAGTGGGAAGCATCAAAGCAGAGATAAGTTTTTGAGAAAATGTGTGCTTTTCTGTGTGAAGATTTAGAGGAAAACGATTTAGACTCTAATCCTCCTGAGTTGAGCCATGTACGGTTCGAATTTTCAAAAGGCACAATTGTGGGGTCAGATGTTAGGAAAGCAGTTGCGACGTTGTTGTCACTTAGGACTGAAGGTGTTTCCAAGTCGTTGTTTGAGTATGATTCTTCTGTTAGAAATAAGGCGAGACAATATCCCATGAGAGAAGTTCCTCCACAATGGAAGGAAGAGGTAGCGGCTGGTCCTGGTAATGTTCCACCAGCTATACCAGCACATTTTCAGCGTGTGTGGGTACATGTTCCTTGGAAGCGAGCAGAAGTTTTGGCCCTTAAACAGACATTGCCTGATCCCCGTAAAAATCCTGCAGGGTATTACAAAGAGTTGTCACAGACTGCTGGGTCATGTATCATGAATTTAGCGGATATCGATATGTTATTTGGGAATGTTGTTCCACAGCCTTTATGGGGAAAGATTCGTCATGCAGATCATGATCAGGAATTAGGTGACTTATGGGCTAATATTGCTGCTGCAGATGGCCGACAAGTTGGTGGTGCTAAGCCTGAGCCTTTAGTAGCAGAACTTCCTGGTAAGATCATTGATTACATGAAAACTTTAATGCCTGCGATGTGTGTAAATTGGGATAAGTTGTCTGCATGTAAGCAGAAGAAAGATGAAACGGTCTCAGATTTCTTCACCAGGTTTGAAGAAACGTTTGTCGACCACAGTGGTCAAGATATGAGCACAGAAGGTGGTCAGCGTTTGTTCGTCGATAAATTTGTGCACAATCTACTTCCAGAGTTGTGTAAGAAGTTGAAAGATTCAGAGAGTTCTTGAGCAGTTTCCTCTTCAGCACAGATATTGGCTACTGCACAATATTACGAAAATCGAGACAAAGACGAAAAAGATAGAGCAGAAAAGAAAACTAAAGAGTTGAAAACGAAGGTTTTGCTACAGCAAGTATATCCGCCACGTGGTGATGGTGGCCAGAATAATGGTGGTCAGAGTAACTATCAGAATAATTATCAGCAGCCTCAACAGTATCAGTGGAACTCGCAAAGAGTCGAGTATACTCAGCCACGTGTCCCTGTAGGCCCCAATCAGTGTTCATATTGCAAGGAAGAGGGTCATTTCAAATATAGTTGCCCTGTCTTGTTACAGCGCGCAAATGGTGTTTCTGGCTCAAGAGGTAGAGGTGTTCAACAAGCACCTAGAGGTAGAGGACGTGGAAATTTCCCCCAGAATGCACCTCCCCTTCCACCTCAAAATTCTATGAATAGGTTTGATGAAAGGAAAATAACGCATCTGGTAGGACAGCTCAGTACTATGCTGATGATTACTATACAGAAGATGAGCATTGGGAAGGTAATGATTGCTAGGACAGCCATAGACAAAGAGAGGGAGTTGTTCCAGTTCCAGTAGATCAGAGTGGACCATACTTGAGGTGATTACATCAGGTGTGTCAGAGCCTTTTCTGTTGGATACTGGTGCTACAAAGAGTTCTAATATGCACTCCAAACTCCCTGGCGCACCTTTGTCTGGCAAAATGAATGTTTCTGTAGGTTTTTCTGGCGCCCCGGTTAGGAACCCGATTTCTAGTCCTATGTCCCTTTCTGTTGGTCCTTGTGAATTAGAAGCACCCCTTATTCTGACAACAGGTTGTGGTGAAAACTTGTTGGGATTGGATCTGTTAAAAAGATTGTATGCGACTTTGTATTGTTCTCCTTCGGGAGTACAACTTACACTGGGTAAGAAAGTGGTTTCCTCAATGTATTTGTCAAGGGATAAACTTCCAACAGAATTGTCGTTTCTTCCTGATATTCTTTGGGCCACTGGCCCTAATGATGTGGGTCTCTTGGAAATACCACCATATGTTGTGACATTGAAAGCCAATGTTAGAATGCCACGCATTCCCCAATACAAAATCTCTAGTGAAGGTGAAAAAGCGTTGTAAGCAATCGTTTACGATCTGATTGAAAAAGATGTGATTGAAGAGACAAGAGGCCACGTTTGCAATAGTCCTGTTCTGCCTGTTTTGAAACGAACTGATCCCTCTCAGCCACCTGTTTACAGATTTGTGATTGATCTTAGAGAGGTGAATAAAATAGTTGTGCCACAATTTCCAGTTGTCCCTGACATTACTGCCCTATTGACTATGATTCCAGCTTCTGCAACCTGGTTTTCGGTGATTGACTTGAAGAATGCTTTCTTCAGCATCCCGATTGCTGAGGAGAGCAGGGATATTTTTGGCTTCAGTTTAGGAGGACGAAGCTTCCGCTTTAAACGCGCTCCCCAGGGCTACTGTGAAAGTCCATCAATATATAGTCAAGCTCTAAAAACACAGCTTGATGCGATTATTTTACCTGAAGGTGCCACACTTGTATAGTACGTTGATGATTTGCTTGTTGCTGCAGATACTGAGGAAATATGTAAGAAAGCCACGTTGTCATTGTTGCGTCATCTGTGTGATTTGCATCACAAGGTGTCACTTTCCAAATTGCAATATTGTCGACAAGAAGTGACCTACCTAGGTCATCTCTTATCGAAGGAGGGAAGGAAACTGACCCCAGAAAGAGAATTCAGGCAATAGCAAAATTGAATGTGCCAAGAACACAGAGAGAAGTGCGTGCTTTCTTAGGCATTACATCGTACTGTAGACAATGGATTCCAAATTTTTCTTTACTGGCCAAAACCTTGGTGGCATTAACGTGTAAAGATACACCCAATCCCGTTCCATGGTCTGAAGAGTGTCAGAAAAGTTTTTCTGAATTGCGCACAGCATTATGTTCGGCTCCTGTGTTAGGTACCCCCAACTACAGTAAGCCCTTTACATTATATGTCCATGAGAAAGAGGGTTGTGCATTGTCCGTGTTGACACAGTTGTTTGGAGACAAGCAGCGTCCATGTGCATATTTTTCGTCGACTTTGGATCCGGTAGCTAAAGCATTGCCAAGTTGTTTAAGAGCCACAGCGGCAGCAGCTGTTTCTATTCGACAGTCTGCTGGTCTAGTAATGAATAATACGCTAGTTGTGATGGTTCCACATGCAGTAGACACGTTGTTAAACAGAACCAAGACACAGCACTTAACTAGTGCTCGATTGTCAGGTTACGAATTAACCTTGTTAGCGAGTCATGTGCATATAAAAAGATGCAACACACTCAACCCAGCTACGTTGTTGCCGATTGTAGAGGAATTAGATGATTCAGAACAGCATGATTGTTTTCTTAGAACAGAAGAAGAAACGAAAGGGAGAATAGACCTCCAGGACACTCCTCTTGCTGAATGTGATGGTACATTGTGGGTGGATGGTTCATGTTTCAAGCTCCCGAATGGTGACACGACTGCAGCATATGCTGTCACGACTTTGCATACGATTGTTGAAATGGCACATATTCCACATAATTCAGCCTCAAGCAGCAGAGTTAATTGCACTTACAAGAGCAAGTGTGTTGTCAAAAGGAATGAAAGTGACTGTCTATACCGACAGCCAGTATGCATTTGGAGTGGCTCACAGTTTTGGACGATTGTGGAAAGAACGTGGGTTCCTGACTTCGCATGGAGCTAAGATTCAGCATGGTCAGTTGGTGAATGAGCTTCTTGAATCACTGACCTTGCCTCTGCAAGTGGCGATTGTGAAATGTAGTGCTCACAAGAAGGTGACTGATGATGTTGGTCGTGGAAAGGCATTTGCAGACGAAATCGCGAAAGAAACTGCAAGGAATGTGATGAGCCGAATGTATGTTGCAGGCCCTGCAAGATGGGTTGGTGATGTTGGAATGTGTGAAGACACGATAGAGAGTGTGAAATCCATCCAAGCTGAGGCTACAGAGAAAGAGTTGAACATGTGGAGAGAAAGTAAGGGTAAAATGGATGCAAATGGTTGTTGGATTGAATTGTCAGAGCATCAGAGATGGTTGTTACCCGATGCATATGTGCTTGCAGTAGTTACAATGGCTCATGGAATGGCTCACATCAGTGTGAAAGGGATTTGCAAGTTGTTGGCTCCAGTATGGCAAAATGCAGGAATTCCTAAGTGTGCAGAGAATGTGGTCAAGAATTGCATGGTGTGTCTTAAACACAATCCTGGTAGGGGAACCCCAACTCCAGCTGGTCATTTTACGCCTCCTACGTATCCGTTCGAGGTTTTGCAGCTAGATTTCATCCACATGGAAAGGTGCAATAACTTATAATACGTACTCGTTGTTGTTTGTGCCTTCTCAAGATGGGTAGAAGCATATCCCCTAAAGGACAATACTGCCTTGTCCACAGCGAAAGCCCTTGTGAAAGAATTCTTCCCCAGATTTGGAATGCCTAGAATGGTCTGGACTGATAATGGGAGTGAATTTGTGGGTCGTGTGATGAAGAATGTATGTGAAGGGCTAGGCATTCAACAGAAGTTCCACGCTGCAAATCACCCCCAATCTGCCCCACTCCATCCCAATCAGCCAGAAATCTAGGTGTGATATTTGACACCTTACTCTCTATGTCCCTTCAAGTTAACAGGACCGTGGCCACCTGCTGGGGTGTGATTAGGACTCTTAATAGAATCCGCGGATATCTCTCTCCCCAAGCGCGTAAACAAATTGCAGTCACTCTTGTTGGCTCCAGGTTGGATTATTGTAATTCTTTGTATATGGAGTCTAACAAGAGCCTCATACATCGACTGCAAATTGTGCAGAATGCGGCTGCACGTTTTGTTTTGGCCCTTCCCAAATCATTATCTGTCACCAAAGCCAGAAAAGACCTTCATTGGCTTCCAGTGCAGCATAGAATTTCTTTTAAAATTCTATGTATGACCTACAGAGCACTGGCGGAGGGATCAACGAGTGGGATTAGTTCCTTACTCGCCCGTTATGTTCCAGTTAGAGGCCTTCGATCCGCTGAACTTCTCCAACTTGTCGTGCCTCGTGTTAGGCTGGCTAGATGGGGAGCTAGGGCCTTTTCATTTGTGGCCCCTCAGCTTTGGAATTCTATCCCAATTGAGATTAAAAGGTTGCCATCAATTGACCTGTTCAAAAAGGAACTTAAAACCTGGTTCTTTAGGAGGGCCTACCTATGATTGAACGCTCCGCGGGGTGATAAGCTGTTATTTTGATGTTAGGCGCCTTGACGCCCATTGGGCAAAGTTTGCGCATAATAAAAACATTTTCATTCATTCATTCATTCAATCAGCTGGACTAGTAGAATGTTACAATGGCACGCTTAAGTTAAAATTGGCCAAAATTCAAGCGAGCACAGGTCTTAAATGGCCTGATGCTCTACCCTTAGCACTCCTATCCACCAGAATGACTGTGCATTCGCGAGTGAAACTTAGTCCCTATGAGATAGTCTTTGGCCGCCCGGCCAACATATGGGGAGTGCCAAGGCCCACAAAGTTCAGTGAATTAGAACACCCTGTTTTGCTTGATTATCTGTACGAATTGACGGCTAAATTGCGTGTTTTACACCAACAGGTGCATGATACACTGCCTCAAGTCTCTGAAGCTCCAGGACATCAGATCGACCCTGGATCCTGGGTGCTGGTCAAGAACTTCCAGCGAACAAAGAACGACCAGCCCAGGTGGACCGGCCCATACCTCGTCCTTCTTTCCACAGATCAGCTGTTCGAGTGGAAGGGAAGAAAAACTGGATCCACGGGATCCACTGCAAGCGGATCCCTTTGCCTCTGCCATATGACCGGTGGGTCCAGGAGGGTGTCGCTGACTCAGAGACTGACAGAGACTGAAACCGTGCCACGTTTTCTGCCTTTCAGTGATGCACGTGTGAAAGGAACACTTACTGAACAAAAGAGCGATAACATTTTGCAACCAGCTGTATCACCATCAGTTCGATTGGCTACAGAGCCTGAACTCCTGTTTCAGGATCAGACAGTACCCGTAAAGAAGCGCTATAATTTGAGGCCCAGACCTATGGACAAATAAAATTCCCTTTTTCCCTCCAAGTACTATTTTTGAAAGTGCAGCTCTCCCTTCTGAGAAACTTGCTTATTTTTGTTTTTTGAACCGCCATCCGGGTTCCGCTGCTAGGGCCGCGATTGCCCAAAGTCTTTGGGGTGCAGCTGACGACGTTAGGTCGGCAGTTCTGGTTGGTCCAAGGGAGTTGCCCTAGACTGACAGAAGCATTCCTTAGCAGAATCAACCTCCCATCGCGGGCAGCATTCTATGGAGGATGGAGTTTTTCGAGATGGAGAGACCTGCCAAGGAAATGAACTTTAGAAACAGATTATGTAAAATAATGACAAAGAAAAGCTTTTTGATATTGTGCATTTTCATGTTATTCAGTATGATGATATTTTTAATAGGATATGTTTTATTCTCTTTTCGAGTAACATTTGCACCCACTGCATCGCCCATACCTCCTCCTACTGTTTCCTCTCATTCTTTTCAACCCCTTCCTGAACACGAATCCGCTAGCAGATTAGAATTTATTAATAACTCCTTTGTTCAGCTTTTACACCAACACCAACTAGAAATGAACACAACTAACTGTTGGGTGTGTGGTCTAATGCCTCACACAACGGATAAAGGTATCCCTTATCTGGTCCTGCCTTTAAGCCATAATGGTTCTGTGTGGGCATTCAGAACAATGTTCATATATGCTCGTGAAGTCCACCCCCTACGTTCTGTAAAAGACAATCCTAAAAATAGTGCTCTGGTTAAGGGTATAGTCGACATGATTAAGGAAGAGATTTCTTATGAAACTACCCCCGTAGATGAGACACTTGCCTATATAGGATGGAACGTGACCGGATATGGAGCTATTCTGAGTGAGAAACAGCAAGCTAAGAGATCTTCTCCGATTTGGATTGTACCCCATCAGGGTCACCTGTGTCTGCAAGGTACTGGCAAGAATCCCAGAGCTCAGTTAGGGAAAAGTGTCTGTACAGAAACGTATGTTTTTGGGTCTCAGACTTCCCCTGCGTTTTTAGCAGCTAAGGGTACCTATTTCATCTGCCATAATAGAGCCTATACATGGTTGCCCCCTGACTTTTCGGGCTCATGTTTTGTTTCGTTCCTGTTGCCTCCCACCTACACAGCAGCGGCAGATTACCACAAGACAAGGGTAGTTAGAGGTGTCTTGAGTAAAGAAGACACTGCAGGTCAAGAATTTGGGGACCTCGCAAAGGGTTTTCTGCCGTTCTGGGGACCCATGGTTAACAGCAGGAACATAAGGCAATTGACAAGGGTGGTTGAATCCACCGTAATTGAAACTGCAGGTGCCCTTAGTAACTTGACAGCTGAGCTCCAGTCGGATCGTCTTATGACCCTTCAGAACAGGGTCGCTTTAGATGTCATACTTGCAGACCGAGGTGGGGTATGTAGATTGATCCAATCGAGTTGCTGTGTTTTCATTCCAGATATCGCTCCAACAGTGTACCAGGCCATCTCCAAACTGCATAAGATTTCCGAATCTATTCATGTGGATAAAGGAGATTGGACATTAATGGGGTGGTTCTAGGAACTGATATCCGGCTGGGGATGGAAAATTCTGATGGTCATTGGGATGGTCTTAGCCATTCTTTTCCTGTTCTGTCTGTGCGTGCAGTGTGCTCCTGCAATATGTGGCCTCTGTGCCACATCATGTGTAAGGAAGCCTGTATCAAGAGACGAACGAAGTACTAGGATGTTGTTACAGCAGCATCTCAATGACTTTAGGAATATAGACCTGGACTCTGATTAGCATGAGATTAGGTTAAATTGCCTATGTAAGGGCAAAAGGAGGGTTTGTAGTCCTGAAAATTCTGGACTCGAGAATTTTACTTCATCATAGCATAACGATTTTTATATCAAAAGACCGAGAATGGCTAGTACACTATGTACAAGCATTTTCGTCATATTCGAGTGACGATTTCACCTCGAAATCGTCATTTTCGTCTTGAACCCTTGGCTTCCATTTTGTGTATGGCAGCCATTTTGTGAGTAGCCCTCACATAGGCAGATAATTAAGCCAAATTCGATTCCAAAGGACACGTACACCTTAATTGACTTTTCTGTGACCTGGGCAAGCTGGAACCATTGCCCCAGGCCAAACCGGTTTGGTCAGTTCCTCTTCCAGTGGCCGAACGAGATAGCATCAAGGCACAACAGGTCATAAACCCTTTTCATCGCACACACACCCTGCCGAATCTTGCTCACACCTGGCCCTGCTCTTTTCTCTCTCACTTGCTTTATGATGGGGAGGTGCCCGTTTTTATTTGTTGTGGGCTGGACAAACTGTGATGTGGGCTTGTCACCATGACTCTGCTTTTCCTTTGTAGTGGAAACATTTCAATGGTATACTAAAATTCTAAGAATGTTTGCCTGAAGCTTAATATTTCGTATAAAAAGAGAAGCCTGACTTTGTAAAATCGAGCAGTCTCCTGAGAACATACATCCCGTGTTGTTGTACTTCTAGGACGCCTGTTACTTTGGTTGCAGCCAATAAAATCGATCCTTGACTACACCTAGAAGACTCTGAGTTTCTGTGGTCTGAATCAGGAAAGTACTCGAGGTCTTTGGGTGTGTTCCCTGACACCACTGGGTTACCGGTTCGGTACCGGTTCTGAAAAACCCAGTACCTCATTACAGTGGGGCCCCCATGTTTCAGCCCCATAAAGAGAAGCTGCGGATTGTGCTTTATGTTTGAATACCTCCAAAGCGGGGGACACTGCTTTCGAAATACTGCTCCCATGTTTCTTTGATATCTGCAAGGAATTTTGATGCAAAATTATCTTGTTTTTTCCAGCAGTGGCCTCCAAGATAATTTTGTGTCTAGGGTTATACCCAGATATTTAACACTTTGGACATACTCTAATTTTTGGTTACTTGGCACTAAATTCTTTTTGAAGGATCTATGTGGGTTTATTGTAACCCTGGGCGAAGGACTTCGCTACGCCCACGAAGTGGGCGTAGTGTTGCCTACTTCGCCCTTTGCAAAGTAGGCGAAGCAGGCAGCGAAATTGCCCGCCACCGCCTCCCTCCCTCCCTCCCGAACATACCTAAATTTAGTAAATGGGCAATTAAAAAGAAATAAAAGGCACTTACCTTGTCCGCGGCGTCCCGGGGCTCCCTCTGCTCGTTCACGCCGCAGTTTTGATAGCCCCACTACGCACACTACGCCCAGGGTTAGTTTATTGCCATGTACTTAGTTTTGCTGGAATTTATTTCAAGGCCTTTCATAGTGCAGTATGTATGAAAGGAATCCATTAAGTAGTCCTTTGGGGGTTTGTGATATTAATATGGTGTTGTTAGCGAATCAGAGAGCTGGCACCAGGTCTCCCCCCAACTTAGGTGCATCATTTGAGCATCTGTACAGATAGTTTGGTATATTGTTTATGTACAATGAGAATAAGGTAAGTGCCAGTACTCACCCCTGACGTACACCCCTTCTTACAATCAATCAATCAATCAGGTCATTTGTAGAGCGCACTACTCACCCGTAGGGTCTCAAGGCGCTGGGAGGGGGTGGGGTGCCGCTACTGCTCGAACAGCCAGGTCTTGAGCTTCTTCCTGAAGGAGAGGTGGTCTTGGGTCAGGCGCAGATTGGTCGGAAGTGAGTTCCAGGTCTTGGCGGCCAGGTAGGAGAAGGATCTTCCTCCTGTTGTCGCTCTTCGGATGCGGGGGACGGTGGCGAGGGCGTGGTTGGTTGATCTGAGGAGGCGCTTGGGAGTGTAGAAGTTGATCCGGTTGTTGAGGTAGCTCGGGCCTTGGTCGTGTAGGGCTTTGTGCGCGTGGGTGAGGAGCCGGAAGGTGATTCTCTTGTTGACCGGGAGCCAGTGCAGATCTCTCAGGTGTCCGGAGATGTGGCTGCGTCGGGGGATGTCGAGGATGAGTCTCGCCGAGGCGTTCTGGATCCGCTGGAGTCTCTTCTGGAGTTTGGCAGTGGTTCCGGCGTAGAGGGCGTTGCCGTAGTCCAGTCGGCTGGTGACGAGGGCTTGGGTGACCGTCTTCCTCGTCTCGGTGGGGATCCACCGGAAGATCTTACGTAGCATGCGCAGGATGTTGAAGCATGACGAGGAGACGGCGTTGACTTGTCTGGTCATGGAGAGGGAGGAGTCCAGGATGAAGCCCAGGTTGCGTGCGTGGTCCGTCGGTTTGGGTGCGGTGCCCAGGGCGGGGGGCCACCAGGAGTCGTCCCAGGCGGAGGGCGTGGAGCCCAGGATGAGACCTCCGTCTTGTCTGAGTTCAGTTTCAGGCGGCTGGTCGTCATCCATTCGGCTACGTCTCTCATCCCTTCGTGCAGGTTGGCTCTGGCGGTGTCGGGGTCGTTGGTCAGGGAGAGGATCAGCTGGGTGTCGTCAGCGTAGGAGATGATGTTGAGGTTGTGTTGGCGTGCGATGGTCGCGAGGGGGCTCATGTAGACGTTGAAGAGGGTGGGGCTCAGTGAGGATCCTTGAGGGACGCCGCAGATGACTTTGGTGGCCTCTGACTTGTACGGTGGTAGGCGGACTCTTTGTGTTCTTCCGTCGAGGAAGGAGGTGATCCATTCCAGTGCCTTCTCCTGGATTCCGATGTTGCTGAGGCGCTGTACTAGGGTGCGGTGGCAGACAGTGTCGAAAGCCGCGGAGAGGTCCAGGAGGATGAGGGCCGCTGTTTCTCCGTTGTCCATCAGAGTTCGAAGGTCGTCGGTGGCGGCGATGAGGGCGGTCTCGGTGCTGTGGTTCGCTCGGAAGCTGGACTGTGAGGGGTCGAGGGATCCATTCGTCTCGAGGAAGGCGGCCAGCTGTTTGTTGACGGTCTTCTCGATGACTTTGGCCGGGAACGGGAGGAGCGAGATGGGACGGTAGTTCTTGAGGTCGGTGGGGTCTGCTGTAGGTTTCTTGAGGAGAGCGCTGAGTTCGGCGTGCTTCCAGCTCTCAGGGAAGGTGGCGGAGTCGAAGGAGGTGTTGATGATGTCCCGCAGGTGGGGTGCGAGGACAGCGTCGGCTTTGTTGAAGACGTGGTGAGGGCAGGGGTCAGTCGGAGATCCGGAATGGATGGAGTTCATGGTGCGGATGGTGTCTTCGGTGCTGATCGGGGTCCAGGTGCGGAGGGTGGTGGTGGGTGGCGTCGTTGCGGTTGTGGCTTGCGTTGGTTGGTTGTTGAAGCTGTTGTGTATGTCCGTGATCTTGTTGTGGAAGTAGGACGCGAGTGAGTTGCAGAGGTCTTGCGATGGGGTGATGTCGTTGTTTCCGGCGTTGGGGTTGGAGAGCTCTTTCACGATGTTGAAGAGTTCCTTGCAGTTGTGTGCGTTGTTGTCCAGCCGGTCCTTGTATGCATTTTTCTTGGTGGCGCGGATCAGTTGGTGGTGTTTCCGGGTGGCGAGCTTGAGGGTGGTCATGTTGTCCGTCGTTGGTTCCCTTCTCCAGGCTTTCTCGAGGGCTCGACAGTTCTTCTTGGAGCTCTTGAGTTCGTCGTGAACCATGGTGTTTTTCTGCTGCAGGATCTGCTGGGTGGGGTTCTCAGAGGGGCGAGTTCGTCCGCGCAGTCGTTGATCCATTTCGTGAGGTTGTCGGCGGCCTGGCTGGGGTTCGCTGAGTTGGCGGGAGGGTGCTGGCTCAGGGAGGCGGTGAGCTGGTCGGCTGTGATCTTGTTCCAGCTTCTTCGAGCAACCTGTTGCTGGAGGTGGTGGATCGTCGTTCTTCTGAAGGTGAAGTGGACGCAGCTGTGGTCCGTCCAGTGGAGTCCTGTTGCGTGGCTGAAGGTGACGTCTTTGCTGGATGAGAAGACGGCGTCGAGAGTGTGTCCGGCGAGGTGGGTGGGGGTGGTCACCAGTTGCTTGAGTCCGAGGTTGTCGAGGTTGTCGAGCAGGGTGATGGTGTTGCGGTCGTTGTTGTTCTCCAGGTGGAAGTTGAGGTCCCCCAGGAGGATGTAGTCGGCGGAGGGGAGAGCGTGCGGGCTGACGAAGTCGGCGATGTCCTCGCTGAATCGTGTGCGTGGTCCCGGGGGTCGGTAGATCAGGGTGCCTCTGAGGGTGGTCTTCGGGTTGGTGTGGATCTGGAAGTGCAGGTGTTCAGCGGTGGTGAGGGTGTCATCGGTGTTGGTAGTGATGCGGATGGTGTCTCTGTGGATGATGGCGATGCCTCCTCCGGTCTGGTTGTCGCGGTCCCTCCGGACGATCTTGTAGCCCTCTGGGATGGCGGTGGCGATGTCTGGGGCTGAGGAGGCGTTCATCCAGGTCTCGGTGATGAAGGCAACGTCGGGGGCGGTGGTGTCGAGCAGGTTCCAGAGTTCTACGGCGTGTCTGTGGATGGAGCGGGTGTTGAGCAGGATACACTTGAGGTGGGTGCTGCTGGAGTTCGGCTTGGCGGGTGCAGGGAAGGTCCGGATGCAGGTGAACTTGCAGGCGTGGCAGCTGAAGGGTCCGTGGGTGTGCTTCGGGGCGGCTCGGTGACATCCTGGGATGTGGCCGGTGTTGAGTGCGATGAGGTCGGCGGCGCTGTAGGTTCGTCGGGTCGTCTTCCGTCGGTGGGGGCCAGGGGTCCTGGCACTGGGCGCGGTCCAGGCGCGGACGGGCGCAGACGGGCTTACCTTTGGCGCGCCTTCGGCGCACAATCGGCGCACCCGCTGCGCGTGACCGCTGCGCGTTCGCACGGTCGCCATTTAAGGCGAAGTGCGCGGGTGGGCGGAGCAGCTGGGAGGGAAACAGAAGAGAAAAAGGGGCGGGGCTAAGGCGGTGGCGGGAAGCGGGAGCGAGAGCACGCCGAGATCGGCAGATACAAAGACAAGCACAAATTTTAGTCAAAACGGGGAAAAAGGCAGTGACACACGATGAAAACAAGCACAAATTCAGGCAAAAAACGGGGAAAAAGGCAGTGACACACGATGAAAACAAGCACAAATTCAGGCAAAAAACGGGGAAAAAGGCAGTGACACACGATGAAAACAAGCACAAATTCAGGCAAAGAACGGGGAAAAAGGCAGTGACACACGATGAAAACAAGCACAAATTCAGGCAAAGAACGGGGAAAAAGGCAGTGACACGATGAAAACAAGCACAAATTCGGGCAAAAAACGGGGGAAAACAAAGGAGAGCGCTCAGGGCGGCAGCGAGGCCGGCGCTGAGGCAGAGGCAGGCACTGGGGGCGCACGCAGCAGCTGGTGGCCGTGCGGCGCGGGGGTGTCCCACAAGTGGGTCACACTCACCTGCGTCGCACGGTCGCCATTTAAGGCCAAGTGCGCGGGTGGGCGGAGCAGCTGGGAGGCGGGAGCGGGGAGGGAAACAGAAGAGAAAAAGGGGCGGGGCTAAGGCGGTGGCGGGAAGTGGGAGCGGGGGGCGGCGAGGTGGGCAGAGCACGCCGAGATCGGCAGATACAAAGACAAGCACAAATTTTAGTCAAAACGGGGAAAAAGGCAGTGACACACGATGAAAACAAGCACAAATTCAGGCAAAAAACGGGGAAAAAGGCAGTGACACACGATGAAAACAAGCACAAATTCAGGCAAAAAACGGGGAAAAAGGCAGTGACACACGATGAAAACAAGCACAAATTCAGGCAAAAAACGGGGAAAAAGGCAGTGACACACGATGAAAACAAGCACAAATTCAGGCAAAGAACGGGGAAAAAGGCAGTGACACACGATGAAAACAAGCACAAATTCAGGCAAAGAACGGGGAAAAAGGCAGTGACACGATGAAAACAAGCACAAATTCGGGCAAAAAACGGGGGAAAACAAAGGAGAGCGCTCAGGGCGGCAGCGAGGCCGGCGCTGAGGCAGAGGCAGGCACTGGGGGCGCACGCAGCAGCTGGTGGCCGTGCGGCGCGGGGGTGTCCCACAAGTGGATACAGGGATTGCCTTGGTGAGTTCACCCCTCAGGCCTCATCTTACTTTTGCTAAATTATCCTCGTGTAATCTTATTATTTGCACGAGTAATTCGCCTGGCATCCCATGACATCTCATCGATTCCCAGAGTAGGTTTCGGGGTATAAGATCGAATGGTGCCTTTAGGTCTACAAAAGCAATATACAGGTGGCCCTTTCTTAAATTTATATATTTCCATCATAGACATATAAATCTAAAAACTTGATCAATTGTACTGGTTTTGATTCTAAATCCTGACTGGAATTTTGAAAGCACATTTTTCTCCTCAATCCAATCGTTTAATCTATTTAAAATATGCCTGGCAAATATTTTTTGTAAAATATCTATTAAACTAATTGGGCGATAATTTGCGGAGCCATAACGATTGCTTTTTTTAAAAATCATAATGATTTTTGCCCCTTTCCAGGATTTTGGTAATGGTGTGCCCGAGACTATTGCAATACATAAGCAGTGTATGTATGGTCCCCAGACACTGATGGCGTGTTTCAATAGGTCTCCCGAAAGTTTATCAGGGCCGGGAGCTTTCCCTGGTTTAACAGCATCAACTACCATAATTGTTTCTTTCAATCTTAAATGAAGGCTAGTAACATGTAAGTTAAATGCCAAGTCATCAGTACTGGGGGATTGCTTGCTTTCAACTGCGGCATAAAGGCGGGTAAAATGCTCAACCCAGGTATTGGCATCGAGAAAAAGGTCCTTAGAGTCTCTACCTGTCTTGTTTCCTTTTGCTAATAATCAACAAAAGCCTAACTGGTCCTTAGACTTAGCCGCACTGATTAAGTCTGTCCAGATATCATCGTCCCATGTTTTTTTTGCATTAGCTAGGGTTCTCTTATATTTAATCCTATTCTCCCTTATGGCAATTGTATTATTATTTTTTATAGTCAGTATGAGCACAGCTTTTACTTCACAGCACTCCTTATTATACCAGGGGTTTACTCCTTTAATTAGATATTTTCTTCCTCCATTGCTCTCCTTGGGTATATTGCTCACAATCTGAGTTAATGCATCTAAGAGGGCATTATGTAGGTCTAACATTGGAATTTGTTCTACCGGTATGTCAATATAAGGTGAAATAATGTCTGCAAATATGTTGTAGATATGTATCATAGACTGACTATTTCCAAAAATATAAGACCACTTTAGAGCTCGACGATTGTTGCTCACTAAGGTATCTTCCGTGAACGTACTATTATCTTTGCTGCTGGGAGAGGTGGAGAAGAAGAGCTGAGCTGATAGTGTCAGTTGTAACGGTCAATGATCACTCTCAGTTCTGGAGTCTATTATTAAATCAAGGACATTTGACCAGAACTCCATCTATATGGTCTATATTACTCTGGGAGTTGCCTTTACAAAATGTATAAGCATTTGGTCTGCCTGAAGGTAAACGACCATTGCATGCTCATAGTCCCTGACCTGGGGTTAATTTCATAATTTGTGCAGCTGCTACAGTGCACACCACCATCTTATTACCATGGCAAGAATGTTATTTGCTATGTCTTCATCCTCAAAGAGGTTATCAAACCCACTACTGGTTCAAAATTACAATTTAGGCCCCCCCCCCCAACAATTACCCTTGCCTTCGGCTCTTGTGTGTTTAAGAAGGAATCAAGCTGTTCTATTACTAAGGATTCTTTTGAAGCTGGGCTTGGTCTATTGTAGATGTTAATTAACTATAGTTCTTTTCCATCCTGTGTGATGATTTTCATGCCAACCATATCCTGTGACGGTATACACAATTGGGTTAAGCTAATTTCAAGAGTGGTTCTTGCCCATATAACAAGGCCCCCTGATGGCCGGCCTCTTACTGATGGGCTGGCATTCACACTAAGGGGCCCATTAGAATGGCGGGTGGATTGCCCTCGCCGGGCCGGCGGTAGCTACCGCCGGCCCGGCGGGGGCAATCCGCCCGCCATCCTGAACAAAATGACCCCCGCCACATTAGGATGGTTGGGAGGTCCGCGGCGGCCGGAAAGTCCGTCCGCCGCATTTCCGCCGGTTGCGAAGTCGACCTGCGGAAAAAGTGCTTTCCTATGGGAGACACCGCCAACCATATTAGGATGAGGGCGGGAGGGTGCCTGTCAGTGGCGGCGTTGCTGCCATGGAAAGGCATGCGGTCTTTCTGTTTGGAGGCCCGTTGCGGGCCCCCAGGATGATGGGGGGTGAGGGGGGCACATGGGGGTACCTGCCACGTTGTGCATGCACATGCACGACAAGCAATTTTAGCATTGTGGTGGGTGGTGCTGAGAGCACCGCCCGCCACAATATTAAAAATGCAGGATGCACCCGCCATTGTGGCGGGAGCAATCTAATACTCCCCCAAGGGACCCCCGCCCTTATGGCGGGCGGTCCCGTCATCCTAATGGCCCCCTAAATGTCTTACACCCAACTCTATGGGGGGTTTCTAATGCCCAGGTCTCTTGCAAAAGGCAAATATTGCTCTGTTCTATATATTCATGCCGTTCCATATCTCTAAGATTCCTATTGAGCCCCGCTATGTTCCACGAAATAAGTCGTACTTCCAACTGTTTATTAAATCCTATGTCTGACTGTAACGCATTTGTCATATTATAATTAGTTATGTTTGTTGTGGTGCTTTTAATCATAGAATCAGAAGAAGGCTCTAAAAGGCTGACTGGAGAAGTGTTTTGTATCCCCCACCCCCTGTTGTTTGTTTAGCTCTTGTATCCCAACAGCATTTAGAACGTTCTGAGACTCTTCTAGGTCCTGAAGACTTGAGGAACGTGTCTGGTCCATATTGCCGTTTGTCTGGTTAGTAACAGGAACGTTATTTCCATGGTATAAAGCATTTGGTTGTCAATCTAAAGTGTCTAGGTCTGATAATCCCTGGAACCTATTCGAGAGTACAACAGGGGTGACGTCATCATTGACAGTATTCCCAGGTGGTGTGTTATAAAAATACCCTAGGGGAAGAGCGCTGATACAGGTACAGGGGAGAAATCTCCTCATTCATTTTTAATAAACTTCGAACCGTCTGGGGCCGTCGGAAGTTTATTACCACACAGTCACCTTTTATATTCTTTTGGGATTCACCAACCCAACCTACCCTACGGACCATAAGGATCTTTCATATTTAGTGGGTTAAACTTTTTGAATTTGGTTAACCAATCAACAGTCTTATTCCGTAGATTGGATCACGATTCCTTCAGCTCTCTTTTAAGATTGGTGACCCCAGTTAGAATTAGCACATATGGACAAGAGGCGGGTGGCAAGCTTAGGGCATCAGTATTTGCTATAAAACCAACTTTAAGGCCACAAGACGGGTCGAAACGTCGACGCCCCCGCTGTTTGGCCTGGACCCCGAATTTACCCCACACGTGCCACACAAGAATATATTTCTATGGAAACTGAAATTGTAACAAAATAGAACGTTATATAAATGTGGCCAGGTCTGACAGGTCTGTGAATTACAACAGTTCCAATTGTTTAAATGAATGAAGTTTCTTTTTGTCACTTTAGTCACTACCTTGACTATTATTCTTCACTACTTTACACCTGAGCAGTGAGCACCCTTCCTTTTACGCACGTTCTCTCTGGAGCAACCTCCCCTATAGAATAATGACACAAAAAAAAACAGTTTCACCAATTGACATGAGAATAAAACGCATGGTGAACTGACTGCAGGTTGTTGCACATCTTTTTGCTTTATTATGAATAACGTATTGAGTACTATGCGCTGTTACACTGTTCTCAAGCTGGCTCATGAAATAATTTACTAAACAGACGTTACAGGGAATTGATTTGTTTCTTGCACAGAAAAGGTCCAGCACCACTGTTTTTTGTATTGCATTGTACCCAGGTCCGCTACCACAATTGGGTTACCCCATGCTTGTAACGGATTTGAACCTGTGGCACGCAGATTTAACACAGACTTCAGCTGGCGATCAAACCTTTCCACGTCCTGAACAAGCTGGAATAATGGAGACACTGTAAAGTGGGGTTGCAGATGACACTCATGACCACCCTTTTACAGCCTCAGCACACTGGCCAAGAACCAATGGGTGTTAAAGAGAAGTAGAATAGGTTTGGGACTAATCTGTGACACAATTAATGGAAACATATGCTTGTCGCCAACATAAAGGATCTTTTCATTATACTTAAATGATGAGATAAACCATCAACAAAAAAAGAAAACAGATTAATATACAGTCAAAAATAAAAAAAGAGCGAGTGGATGTTTTTAATGAGAAGTTGATACCATTTTAAATGCTCTCCTATGAGTCATTTTTCTCGCCAATGCTAGTGATCTTTTAGTCTTTTGCCACCTGACAGCTCAATCTGTGACAACCTTGGCTGTATTCTGTTCTATATTATTCCACAGTCACGTCAGTATTTTTGACACTCAGGCAATGTGATCGTGTGACAGGAGGAGGCAATTAAAATCCGCTGACAAACATCGCTTGACAAGTTAGGAAGGTGCAAATGCAACAATGCAGCTGAGGGAAACATTTGTTCTCTGAACACAAACAGCGCACTAGGATGCTGATCCAAGAACAGTTTCTGAAAACTAATTTTCAATCCGTGGCCTGAATAAACTCTCACTTTCTATGCCCCCTGAAGCAGCTTGGATTTGAGATGCAGAACTCAGGAGAGCCCAAGACAGACTCCAGCATCAATTCACACAACTCTTAAAGAGATAGAGGCTTATCTTTTTATTTAACTTCCTTCTGCTGAAGAAAAGTGATTTATAAATTTTACAGCGCACTGACCCCCTACGTTTTTCCTTTTGCCCTACTAAACGGTGACAGTATCGGGTTCCTTGTTCCCTCTCAAATCGGATGCAGGGGCGTAGCTTTGTCATTCAGAATCAGGGTGTGTATTACATTTCCAGTTATAGAACAGTATGCCAAAGGGTGAAGGGATGAGTTGACCAAGGTTTGGAATACACTGTGCCCAAAAGGAACAGGTACATTACGGATTTGTATTAGGTGGGCCTGTCTACGTTCCTGATAAAAAAATTAACATGTTAAAACCCTTTAGTCAAATAAGGACCAAGAGAAAAACAACAGAGGCATATGAGAGCACAGGACCATGGATCCAGCCCTCAGACCAGGAATCCAGACAGTCACATCCCAAACAGCAACCCCCCCCTAAGCTGTGCATTTTTCAAAATCTTGCCACGTTTTTGGTGTGCTCTGTTTTTGTCCATTCTTGATTAACTCCACAGACTGCTGGCTCTAACCTACTTTCAAAAGGCCAGTCAGGATCAGAGATTGACCAGTCCACTGGAATTCATGCGATTTCACCAAAGGCAACTATCTCCGAAAGCATAGCAGAGTAGGGCAGGGTCAGATTCTGTCACAAAACCTGACTCTTTCGTAGATTTGATGATACTTGTGAGGTGCTGCTTTCATAAAATTTTCTCAACATATAGAGCTTTGGTGAGGTCTTTGTTGAAGGAGCAGAAAGAGTCCTCAGACTGTTCGCCATTCATTACTAAGCAATGAGGGGACTGGTGGGCTCATAAGACTCTTTCTCTTCAGTGGAGCACTTCCTCTGGTGATTTTCCGTTTTGATTGTGACAGGATATATATCTTTATTTTCACAATTATATCAAGTATTGGTAAACATGCGAGTAGTGCTTTATATATATATATATATATATATATATATATATATATATAATATTACCTACTGGCGGTCGCCAGTAGGTATATATAGTTAGGATTTTTTCTCTATGGGGTTTTTGAAAATTCTATGTCTAATAACTTTGGCGTTTCAGGACGGAATTGGTTGAAATTTTCAGGAAAATGGAACATTTTGTTTCTGAGCAGCCACTGAAAATTTGGGGGGGGTTCGTCAAGGGGGGGCCGAGAAAAAAGGGGGGTCCCAAAACGCGTTTTTCCCATGTTAATTTCAATAGGGCGGTTGGCCTCACTTTTAGCCCGAACGGCTGAATGGATTTGCACGAAACTTGGCAAAATTGTAGGGACTGGTAGCACGATGTGCCTTTGCTAGGTCTCAATATATGTGCTCCAGTGGATTTTGATAAATTAACCTTCAAAAAAATATATATATCTGTAAGCGCGCTCCGGGCAGCGCCCCGGTTCGCGTACCTGACGCGTAACGGAACTTCGCGAAGCGAAGCTGATTGGCTCTCCGGTGTCTGTCAACATTCTAAACAGTCCGGAGTGGCCACCATCTTGTCTCTCGGTAGGATCGAGAGACAAGAGGAGGCCAAAACAAAGGGGGAAATGACCATAAGGGGGAATAGTAGATCCTCCCTGACCCCCTAGGTTTGATGTGGAGGCTTTAAAAGGGCCCCCGGGGCAAAAAAAAATAAAATATGTTTTTGTTTTTTTTGCGTGGGGAGCGCCCGGTACACGCACCGGGAAGCGGTCTGGGGAGCGTACTATAAGGAAAAAAGAATGATAGACTATGCTATTTTGAAATATTGTATGTTTATTGATTGTTCTTTTTGTTGTTTTTTTCTAGTTTTTTTTTTTATTTAAGTAGCAGTATTTATGATTATTAAATATAAATTTATTTTTGGGATTGTGCGCAGTATACTATAAGTCTGACTTTACATTATAATCAATTTGGTACTAGTTTATGAATTACATATAAAAATGATTAAAGACTCAAATAATTTTTTTATATTGAATATAATTTTATTTTTCTGATTCTTTTTCAAAATTTAATAGAACGTCTAACATTTGACTGTCCGATATGTCCTCTTGTTGAGTGAACATAACTTCCCACATTTGACCGTCATCATAATGAAGTAACAAATCCACAGATTCTACACATTGTAGAAGTTCATGGTCTCGTGATTCATCCATAAATTCCAAGTCAATGGGTTCAATGATTTCCTGATTGTTCATGTCTAGGACAATTTCAAAGGAAACGTTCTGTTCTCCTTGCATTTTTGTGCTGAAATTTGAATAAAAAATAAATATATCAGTAGAGATAGGGCACTGTTGGGTTTAAGTTCAGACAGGTACTTTTGAGGCATGAAGTAGTACTATTAAAAAGTGCCTGTGAAAAAGCCTATGTAAATTCATAATTATACCACAGAAACCTAAATCAATCCATAATTATAATAAACAAGCCTTTCTCAATGTCTAACTCTTACAGAGGGATAGTATATAACTATCTGAAAATGTTTTCAAATTTATAAAATAATATCTTACCTTTTAAAAACAAGTTTAAGTTGTGAGTGAAAATGATCTTGCAATGTAGTTCAGGAAGTAGTAGTCAAAATGGCTGTGTTTCTCTCTCTTTTTTATATATATTCAGGTACATAACCAATCAAATGTCAGGTAAAAAAAGTAGAAAATGAAAGTAACATTTTAATTGGTTGTCAATTCCAACACTTCAGATGTGTTTTGTGAAGTAATTTACCTCAGGGTATTTAGAGAGGTCTACAGGCTAAATGGCTAAATGGAATTCCAACCAAATTTGTGAAAATGGTAGGGATTGGTATGTAGTATGAGTTAATATATATTTGGTGAAAGTGTCTCCAGTCGTTTTTCTGTAAATTACTTTCCCACCTTTTTTTAAATGAGCGCTTCCCGGTGAGCGCCCCGGTACGCGAACCGGCAGCGTTACGGGAGTCCTCCATTTTGTATTACGGTAGAATTGAGATACAAGATGGAGGGCAAAAAATGTCCAGAATGGGTAGAAGGGGGCACGGTAGACGTATCCTGACCCCCTAGGTTTTCTGAGGGTGGCTGCGGAGGTCCATATGTGCGAAAAAAAATAAATACATTTTTAAAAATTTTGCGCGGTAAGCGTCCGGTGCGCGTACCGGGTAGCGCTCCAGGAAGCGTAAATTGTGAAAATTAGTAAAAAAAAATTACATTTAAAATTTGTTTATGGTGATCATAGTTAGGGTAGCTCTAAAAAGAGCTTTTGGGTTTATGGTAGATTTAGGTACTTATAAGTAGGTACCAATGCACAGTCTTAAATTCAGAATGAAAATTCTGTTCCCCTCATCTGAGAAGTGAACTCCATCTCCTCTGTAGATATCTTGCATGTAGTAACGCAAGTTATTGTTGTACATGGAGCCCATTCCATGGTCTCTCATGTAAGCTGAAACAGACTTATTTACATGCTTCCTCGATTTCTCAATTTGTGGACAAAATTGGTTCGACCACCTCCATTTCTGTCTTTGGCATATATTTGAATATACCAAGGCAGTTTGAGGAAAAAGTGCCATCAATTGGTCAAAGGTGTCTTTTAAAAACATTTCCAGACCTACACCAGTCAAAGTGCCCAAGTCATTTCCTCCACAGTGCACAATTAACAGGTCAGGTTTTGGCAAATGCATAAAGGTTTTCACCAATGGTATCAATTGGTGACATTTTAATCCTCTGTGGCTAATCCACTTAATTTCCACATTTTGTAAATTGAGGTTAGGTACATTTCTGTTATCAGCATACCTTTGAGCCCAGTGGATGTAACTATGTCCAACAATCCAGACAGAAAACATGGTGAGAGGAGGTTCTGCTGCAGTCAGATGAAGTGTGGCAATGAAATGGCAGTTGAAAAAATAAGAGTTTAAAATGAAAAAAAAACTGTGGAGTTTCTGTGTTAATGAAGCAGTAGCAGTGATTGGTGGATTTTGATTGCTGAAAACAGAAAGTTAGGGTGCATGGATGAGTTCTTTGAAAGATGTAATTTGAATGGTCAAGAAAAAATCATTTTATGAAAGATTGCACTGGATATGCAGGTGTACTGAGAGTTCAGAGTTCAATTGAAACATTGTTGTGTGAACTTGCAAACATCAGAGGTCTTTCAGGAGGTGGTTGCTATGGAAAAAAAGGCAGAAAGGGCAGAGGGGGGAAGGGTGTTGATTTGAAAAAAGTGAGGGAAGAGTTTTGATTGGGTGACATGAGAGATATGTGTGATGAATTACAGCATTTCTGTGGCATTGCTGCTTGCAGACTCTGGAGTGCATACCTTTTGCTCTGCTAAAGACAAATTGGTGTGTTTCTGAGACTGTTTTGAAACTCATAAAGTATTTGCTAAGGTGAGAAAAGATTCATTTAATTTAGATAGAGAATAGTATACTTTAGGGAGAAAATTATGAAGAAAGTTGTGTATTTAAAAATGTTGCTTTGTTTCAAGTGTTTTACAAATAGATTTTGTTTCTTTGTGTTACATAGCCATGTTAAAAGTGATGCAAAAATAGTGCAAGGGTCTTACAAAAATGCTTTCATGTGTCTTAGGGCATTTTAACTCACTTCCCCATGAATGTATGAATATAATTGCTTTACAAGATGTGTTTAAAAACGTTTTTTGAAATGAATTAGGTTTCTTGATATGTACTGCTAGAGTTTCATAGGTTGCTTGGGGCATATTTTCAAGGCTTTTGAGTTCCTATGATGTAATTTTTCCCATTTTATTTTAAGACATTTCCTTGTGGTGCAAGGTCCTTGTAAATACGCCCCCATGTGTGCTTGGCAAATTTAGATTTTCATTCTTTGAGTTACATAGCCATGTTAACGGTGACCCAAAAATGGTGCAAGGGCTTTAAATAACGCTTTCATGTGTCTTAGGGCATTTTAAGTCATTTCCCCTTGAATGTAGGTATATAATTGATTTATATGATGTGTTTAAAAACGTTTTTTGAAATCAATTAGATTTCTGGATATGTACTGCTAGAGCTTCATAGGTTGCTTGGGGCATATTTATAAGGCATTTGAGTCTCTCTGATGTTATTTTTCCCATTTTAATTTAAGACCTTTGTCTGTGGTGCTAGGTCCTTGTAAATACGCCCCCATCTGTGCTTGGCAAATTTAGATTTTGATTATTTGACTTACATAGCCATGTTAAAAGTGATCCAAAAATGGTGCAAGGGCTTTAAAAAAACGCTTTCATGTGTCTTAGGGCATTGTAAGTCATTTCCCCGATGAATGTAAGTATATAATTGATTTAGATGATGTGTTTAAAAACGATTTTTGAAATCAATTAGGTTTCTGGATATGTACTGCTAGAGTTTCATAGGTTGCTTGGGGCATATTTATAAGGCATTTGAGTCTCTCTGATGTTATTTTTCCCATTTTAATTTAAGAAATTTCCCCGTGGTGCAAGGTCCTTGTAAATATGCCCCCATCTGTGCTTGGCAAATTTAGATTTTAATTCTTTGAGTTACATAGCCATGTTAAAAGTGACCAAAAAATGGTGCAAGGGCCTTAAAAAACGCTTTCATGTGTCTTAGGCCATTTTAAGTCATTTCCCCTTGAATGTAGGTATATAATTGATTTAGATGATGTGTTTAAAAACGTTTTTTGAAATCAATTAGATTTCTGGATATGTACTGCTAGAGCTTCATAGGTTGCTTGGGGCATATTTATAAGGCCTTTGAGTCTCTCTGATGTTATTTTTCCCATTTTAATTTAAGACCTTTCTCTGTGGTGCAAGGTCCTTGTAAATACGCCCCCATCTGTGCTTGGCAAATTTAGATTTTGATTATTTGACTTACATAGCCATGTTAAAAGTGATCCAAAAATGGTGCAAGGGCTTTAAAAAAACGCTTTCATGTGTCTTAGGGCATTTTAAGTCATTTCCCGATGAATGTAGGTATATAATTGATTTAGATGATGTGTTTAAAAACGATTTTTGAAATCAATTAGGTTTCTGGATATGTACTGCTAGAGTTTCATAAGTTGCTTGGGGCATATTTATAAGGCATTTGAGTCTCTCTGATGTTATTTTTCCCATTTTAATTTAAGAATTTTCCCCGTGGTGCAAGGTCCTTGTAAATATGCCCCCATCTGTGCTTGGCAAATTTAGATTTTAATTCTTTGAGTTACATAGCCATGTTAAAAGTGACCAAAAAATGGTGGAAGGGCCTTAAAAAAACGCTTTCATGTGTCTTAGGCCATTTTAAGTCATTTCCCCTTGAATGTAGGTATATAATTGATTTAGATGATGTGTTTAAAAACGATTTTTGAAATCAATTAGGTTTCTTGATATGTAGTGCTAGAGTTTCATAGGTTGCTTGGGGTATATTTAAAAGGCATTTGAGTCCCTTTGATGTTATTTTCCCATTTTAATTAAAGACATTTCCCCGTGGTGGAAGGTCCTTGTAAATACACCCCCATGTGTGCTTGGCAAATTTAGATTTTGATTCTTTGAGTTAGATAGCTATGTTCCATACAGTGCTCACCTTCTGCGTAGTCTTTGATATGCTAGACTCCATCTGCACAATGAGATACGTAAGCAAAGGAAACACAGGTGATGTGATTGTGAAATGAGGAAAAGAAATTCCACATTTTTCAATTACATCACCTGTGTTTCCTAAGTTTACGAATGACATTGTGCAGATAAGATTTAGGCCTGTCCACGGACACAGAAGAGGTCTGGCCTTTGTTCAAGAGTGAAGTGGACATGACTTATTTCATTGGTAGGCCTTCACATGTATTATCTCCTCTGTACTCTTCAACAAGCGTAAATTTCATCTGCAACCCTGAGTAGGCCTCACCTTAAACAAACCTCTGGATAGGCCACAACTTATCGTCATCCTGAATCAATCATTTAAAATGTTAGGGACAGATTTATGATAGGTGTATACCTCTTTTGCGCCACTGTGCGTCACTTTTGTGACGCAGCGGCGGTGCAAAAGATTTGCTATGTGGCGACATATTTACAACTTGATGCATCTAGGCAGATGTGTCATGCTGTAAAGTCCCGTGCCACATGAAACCGATGCAGCAGTGATGCAAAAGATGCACCATGTTGCAAGACAGGTCTCACTTCATCTCCAACAAGATAAGAAGCTGAATCTTCTGTAAATGTCAAAATTGTTGTATACAGTGCTCAACTTCTGTGTACTCTTTGACATGCTAGACTCCATCTGCACTATGAGATACCTAAGCAAAGGAAACACAGGTGATGTGATTGTGAAATGAGGAAAAGAAACTCCACATATTTCAATTACATCACCTGTGTTTCCTAACTTTACGAATGACATTGTGCAGATGAGCTTTAGGCCTGTCCACGGACACAGAAGAGGTCTGGCCTTTGTTCAAGAGTGAAGTGGACATGACTCACTTCATTGGTATGCCTGCACATGTATTATCTCCTCTGTATTCTTCAACAAGCCTAAATTTCATCTGCAACCCTGAGTAGGCCTCACCTCAAACAAACCTCTGGATAGGCCACACCTTATCGTCATCCTGAATCAATCATTTAAAATGTTAGGGACAGATTTATGATAGGTGTGTGCCTCTTTTGCGCCGCTGTGCGTCACTTTTGTGACGCAGCGGCGGTGCAAAAGATTTCCTATGTTGCGACATATTTACAACTTGATGCATCTAGGCAGATGTGTCATGCTGTAAAGTCCTGTGCCACATGAAACCAATGCAGCAGTGATGCAAAAGATGCACCATGTTGCAAGACAGGCCTCACTTCATCTCCAACAACATACCGTCCGTTTAAACTGTAAACATTTAGGAATGTATAGGGGGCATGGAGAAGCTGAATCTTCTGTAAATGTCAAAATTATTGTATACAGTGCTCAACTTCTGTGTACTCTTTGATATGCTAGACTCCATCTGCACAATGAGAGACATAAGCAAAGGAAACACAGGTGATGTGATTGTGAAATGAGGAAAATAAATTCCACATTTTTCAATTACATCACCTGTGTTTCCTAACTTTATGAATCACATTGTGCAGATGATGTTTAGGCCTGTCCACGGACACAGAAGAGGTCTGGCCTTTGTTCAAGAGTGAAGTGGACATGACTCACTTCATTGGTATGCCTGCACATGTATTATCTCCTCTGTATTCTTCAACAAGCCTACATTTCATCTGCAACCCTGAGTAGGCCTCACCTCAAACAAACCTCTGGATAGGCCACACCTTATCGTCATCCTGAATCAATCATTTAAAATGTTAGGGGCAGATTTATGATAGCCGTGTGCCTCTTTTGCGCCGCTGTGCGTCACTTTTGCGGCGGCGCAAAAGATGCGCTATGTTGCGACATATTTACAACTTGATGCATCTAGGCAGATGTGTCATGCTGTAAAGTCCTGTGCCACATGAAACCTGCGTCAGGTTTCATATAGGCGTTTTGTTGCAGGGTGGGCATTCATTTGCATGAAAGCCCTGTAAAACTAACACAGTGAAATTTAGAAGATTTCACTGAGTCAGCTTTATAGCATTGCTGAATCAAATCCTTACGCCTGTTTAAAACAGGCATAAGGAGTGATGCACCATGCAATGTGTGGCTTGCTCCTGTGCATTGCAGTAGACATGTCGCGCTTACGACGTGATTCCTGCAATGTGCTGCTTTTGCGGCACAGATGCGTGACGCATCTGTGCAGTTTTTGCTCATTGGTGCTCCACATTGTAAATGCGGCACATCATGGGTGGCAGAGCAGCGGTGCACATTAACTGGTGCATCCCCGGGGATGCGCCAGTTAACATAAATCTGCCCCTTTACATTTAAGTATGAGCAGGGTACACAGAGTCGGTGAGGCTTATCCAAGGTGAAGAAGAGATGAGTCCTGTTCATTGAAAAATTAGACATAGGCCTCACCTCCTCAGCATCGCTGGACATGGCTAAATAATAGCTGCAAAATGTTACTCTTGTTAAACAATTTTACTATTATAGTCTCTGAGATTTGTCTCTTACTCTGCAACATCTCATTGTTGTTCTCTTTCTTTAAAGATACCGACAACATCAACCATGAGTGATAATGAGCAATCCGTTGATCTCGATCTTATCGTTGAAATTGTCATTGAAACGTCAGTGGAAGTAGATCCCTTAGATGATTTAAATCCTGAGGATGATGAAGAACATGATGAGGATGCCGATTTGTCAGAATTGTATGACATAGGATGGGAAGCTGACCTGCTTGAGCCTATGGAACTATAAACATTTATTTTTAAAATTTACTGGAAATAAAAAGTAAAAATGTAAACCGTTTCATTTAAAATTAAACACAACTTCAAAAACAGGTTATGTGTAGTGTCTTTCATAAAATAGTTAAATATGCTCATAAAATTAGATCAGATTCACATATAAAACAGCACAGGTAAAATGTAGAAGCATTCCATTTCTTTCCTACTATTTGTGACTACTAAATTTGCCAATGCACTAAAAATTATTCTATGTAAAAATGACAAGTAGTGTGTTAAATTTTTGACGACTGTTATTGATTTACTGTTTGGTAATAGTGGTTAATAAAATTTTTTATCATATTTTACCACAGATTCAACTGCAGATCATTTCGAAATTAGAGAATGCCGTCTAAGGGTAGAATCCGAAAGGCTACAAAACGTCAAAGACAGCAGCTTAAAAAATTGTTGCAGCAGTCCTCTACAATAAAAACTCGTCAAGTCACCAAGAAAGCTCCGGGTAAGACAACAAAATCATTCCTAAGAAACATTTGCAGAAAAAAAAGTATCACTACAGAACATGTTTTAGTCCAGAAAAAGAGAGCCAATTTAAACGGAAAGGAAAGGCCAATCAAAAATGTTACTGCTAGAGCAGGAGATAACTCTGTGCATGGTAGTAGAAGGAAAAATCAGTTTAGGGACATTCGTAGATGAATGTTCCGCAACAGGATAATTGGCAATTTGTTAAAAAATATTAAGAAAGGTCAGCAGAAAGTGGTTTTTTATAAGAGAAAAAAAAATTGAGAAAGTTATTGATCAGGCATTTGAAATTAAGCGAAAGTTATTTATTTTGATAATCAATAGAATTAGGAAGCTAAACAAGGCAATTTATGATTTCAAAACAAATAGTAGATGGAAGAGAACAGTTAATCGTAGTAATTTTTGTGAAGTTTTTTCAGGAGAATGGATGCATAGTTCAAGTTGTGAGGCATTTTTTAATGAGGAGAGTTATTTCCAGGATAATGATTTGGTGCATGCAGTTGACACCAGTGGTCCAGCTTATGAGGTGAAAGATGGTTGTCCAGTTGAAAAAGAAAAACTTGTGACAACAGAGGCAGAAGAGGTGTTAGGTAATGAGGTTTTAGGAAGACGTCCTAAGGGACCAGTGTATATCTGGAAGTGTAGTAGTATTTTCAGTGTGCGACAGGATTCCATCAATTTGCTTTGTGATTTTGTCAGGACATTTAATAAGAAAACTTTAAAACAGAAAATGAAGTTGTTGCAAGAATTAGATCCTTACGAGTGAGAGAAGTGACAGGTTTGCATGGTCATTCACTGGCTTGTCTTTCCAGGAGAGTATGCCAGAGTGTTTTTCATCATTTCAGGATGCTAGCAGTGCATCATAATAAAGTGAGGAAATTAGTTAGAATGTTGTATTATGCTAAGAGTCCAGCAGTTATGCTTAAACAATTATGCACTGCTCTTTTACATGGTTCTGAAATAGATGTGAAGAATATTTGTGAAGAAATTGAGTTTTGTTACTTTGGAAGTAAAGAGGAGAATGTTGAAATTGACCCAGAAGAAGAGGGTAATGTGGAAGATAGTGTACAGGTTTCCAGTACAGATAATTTTCAGAAGGAAATTGCCACGTTTCAGGTGAAATCAAGTGAGAGGCCTAATTTCACTTGTGTGTGTTGTCGACGCACTTATTATAAGATTCAGACTAAGTTAGTGGATTTATATGCGAAAAGTGAAAGGCAAAATAATAGTGAATGGAAGGATTTCGCAACATACTTGATGGTAGAAAATTGTTTTGATTTGGGATTGGATCAATGTGTGTGTACTTATTGTTGTAACAAATTAAATCAAAACCGGATGCCTGCTAGAGCGGTTCATAATAATCTGGAATTGGTTGAGATTCCTTCTGAATTGAAGGATTTAAATACTTATGAATCTATTTTGATTCAAAGTATCCATCCCTTTCAGGCTATTGTAAGAATGGAGCCAAAGACAGGGAAATTGCCTCCATCAGATTTACAGAGAGGATTAAAGGGAAGAGTTGCTTATTTGCCTCTAGATTTGAAGAAAAACATTAATACAATTGGAGTAGAAAAAGTGGAAGAGGAACCTCTGGTTGTCTTAGTTAATGGGGTTCCGACAAAGAGTAAGAAAATATGGCAAGATTTAGTGGATGTTAGGAAAGTCAAAAAGGCAACATTGTATTTGAAAAAAACAATAAGTACTATAAGAATGTATATGTTGCAGAAGAGGAAGTAAGTGAAGAAGAGGATAGCGATTTGTGTGCTGGTCAAATTGAGAAAGTAGAACCCTCTAAAAGTGAAGAAATATATGAACATTATAGTGTTCATCCTTTGCATTCCAAGGAAGTCATGGGGAATGCTATTGAGTTGTTTCAAATGAAACAAGCCAAAGGGAGTCCCATTAGTGTTTGGGAGGAAAGTTTGGAAGCTCGGTGTTTCCCACAGCTATTTCCAACAGGTCAAGGAGGAAGATATGATGAGCGACCTCATCAAATTCCTGCTTCTGAATACCGGACTTTACGATTGTATGCAGAAGATCCTAGGTTTCGACAATGCATTCCCTATTTGTTTCATCTCCTGTTTGAAAGCGATCTGTCTGGGCTGTCATATGCAGTGAACCACATCTTGAAAAGTGGTATACAGATGTAAAACATCTCGGCAAGTGACTTTATGGATAAAGTCAATGTGCAAGACAGTATTTTGGATTCTCACCTGATTAATCTCATGGCGTGTCAGCGTGGTACTAATGAGTACTGGTACCGTCGTCATGGTGATTTAAAATGTATGCTGAGGAACTTAGGAACTCCCACATGGTTCCTCACTCTCAGCTGTGCCGAGTATGGCTGGGAAGACTTGCTTGAATTTCTACGAGAGGCAAATGGAAACATTGAAAATATCGAATTCAAGACACCCGGAGAACTGTGCTCTTTGGATCCAGTGAATGTATGCAGGTACTTCAATCATAGATTTGAAGCTATGATGTCTTTCATCATGAACAAGAAAAATCCACCTCTTGGAGAGGTGTTGGATTTCTTCTGGAGAAAGGAGTACCAAGCAAGAGGTGCTCCTCATATACATATGCTGCTGTGGATCAAGGATGCACCTAAATTTGGAACAGATCCAGAAGACTTAGTGATGAGTTTCATAGAACAGTATTCTACATGTGCTGTTCCAAACGCAAAGGAGGACAAAAGCCTAAGAGAACAAGTTCTACGCTTCCAAAGCCATCGTTGTGGAAAGTACTGTCGTCGTAAATTCAGAAACAAGGACAAGTTCTACACCAAATGTCGTTTCGCCTTTCCACGACCGGTGATTTCTAAAGGAAGAGTGAACAGTTTGATGTCTTCGCTGCGACATAATGTGATGAAGAAATCACCTAAAAACACATACAATTTGAAAAGGAATGAAGAGTCCAAGTACATCAACGACTACAACCCAGTGATTTTGTCCATGTGGAATGCTAACATGGATATACAGTTTGTGGCTGATAACTGTATGGCTGTGGCTCGGTATGTGACATCTTACATCACCAAAAAAGAAAAGACAGAATTGAAGGATATGTGGGAGGACATTTCCCATGAAAAGAGCCTCAGTAAGAAGTTGTACAGTTTCAGTCTGAAGATGTTGTCACATCGAGAAATCGGAGCTTACGAATGTTCTGACCGGTTGTCTTCAGCAAGTCTCTATGCCAAATCCAGGAGTATCGTTTGGGCGAGTCTTGGTCTTGCTGCAACGCGTAATCGAGTTCTGAAACCTGTGCCGGAAATTGAGTATTTGGCGGAAAAGGAGCCAAACAGTACCGATATTTTGAAGACCAACATGTTGGATACATATTATCCAAATAGAAGCAGTCACCTCCAGAATGTTTGTCTGTATGAGGTTCTACAAAATTACATATTCAAGAGGAACATCAAAGAAGATATTGATAAAGGAGTGTATGCTGTAATTGGAAGTGAGGGATGTCTCGTCAAGCAAAGAAAATGCCACTTGGTAAACCATCGAAAATTGAGTGGCGAATCTCCTGAAAAAAAAGAGTTTTTCTATTTAGCACTTTCGCAACTTTTCAAGCCTTGGCGTGCAGAAGAGGAACTGCTTGGAGATTTCCTCTTTTACGAAGACTCTTTCAATGCCGCCAAGGAGACCATAGAATGTCCTGTTTTTCTCAAATATCTAGAAATGTTGAATGCGGAAATCGAGCAGGAAGCAACGATTGCAGCCGAGATTGCTAGAGACAGTTCTCAGGACAGTCAGAGTTCTGTTTCATTGAGTCAGGATCCACTAGGAGGACCAGTTATCGAAAATGAAGCTGCCACTGCCATGATTGAAGTGGAAAGAGCCATGGCACATGCTCAGGAGGATGCGGTTAACTTAGAAGACTTGGAAAGACAACTCAACGTTGAGCAGAGGAAAATATATGACGAAGTTACCAACCAAATTGATCATGGATTAAGTCATGAGAAGAAAGAGTGCTCATGTACGTCGTTGAAGCCTGTCCGACTGTACGTGAGTGGAGAAGCGGGAACTGGAAAAAGTTTCCTCATTAAAGCAATTTCATGTTATTTGCAGAAAAGGACTGAGTCATCGCTGTCTTGTGTTGTCACTGCTCCAACTGGACTGGCAGCACATAACATTAAAGGTATTACTTTGCATCGTCTACTGATGCTGCCAGTGGAGCATGATAACAAATTACAATACCACAAGTTATCTGGAGATGCTTGTTGTGAAGTTTCAAGAGTCTTGAAGAAAATTAAACTTCTTATCATTGACGAAGTAAGCATGGTTTCCAATCTCATGCTTGCCTTTGTGCATTTGAGAATGCAAGAAGTTCTCAAAACAGAGTATGATGTGTTATTTGGTGGCAAACACATCATTGTTTTTGGTGATCTTCTGCAGCTGACACCAGTAAAAGGACAACCTGTGTTCAAAATGCTCACGCATGAAGATACCAGGAAGTGCCTAGGGAGCATTGGCAACGTTAATATATGGTTAAACTTCAATTATGCTGAACTGCGTGAAAATATGCGTCAGGCGAAGGATGAAGATTACAAGACTATTCTACAAGATGTTAGAATCGGAAAAGTGACCGAGCATGGGAAAGAAGCTTTACATGCACGATTACTGTCAAATTTGTATCCAGAACAAGACATTGTGCCTGAGAATATTTTTCAGAAAATTACTGAGAAGAAATCTGGAATATGTTTGATGCCAACTCTTGCAGAATGTGCCATCTTCAACAACAAAATGTTGCATTTAGAAAACCAAGAGATTGTGAAACTGGAAGCTATTGACAGAGTAGAGCATATGGGATCAACAATTATTTTGTCTGAGAATTTGAAATCAAAATTGGATTCATTAGAGAAGACTATATCTAAAACTGCAGGTTTTGAAAAGACTCTGAATGTGTGCTTAAATTGCCGTATAATTTTAAGAAGGAATTTACATGTTGAAAGAGGTCTGGTAAATGGATCAATGGGTAATGTTGTTGATTTTGTGAAATACAGAAATAGGGATGGAATTGAATTTTTAAAAATTACATTTGATGGCATTGAGGAAGTACAGCTAATTGGTTGTTGCTCTGCTAGGTTTTTGCTTGTAAAAGACTTATATGTTCGCCGTAAGCAGTTTCCTGTTTGCTTGGCATATGCGGTGACAATCCATAAATCGCAAGGTCTAAGTGTAGACAGTGCATTGGTGAGTATTGGCAGTTCTGTGTTCAAGAAGGGTATGGCATATGGGCATTGTCACGAGTTAGAACTTTATCGGGATTGTACTTGATTGAGTGTGATGTCACAAACATTTGTGCAGATCTAGATTGTGTTAAGGAATACAATAGGTTAAGAAGAGAGTATGTGCCACATTTGCCTCAATATCCTTTGTTTGAGAAACGTTTGGTAGGCCGGAAACGAAGAAATGTGACCAATAGTAGGGAGGTTGTAGCAAAAAGACGAAAAGTCGATGGACCCGAAATTATAAGCAGAAAGAAAATGGATTCTGTTGAAGATGTTGTTGGTTTTCAATTTGAAAATAGTTCTGGTGTCAACTGCTATGCTAATGTAGTGGTTAATGTTTTGTTTTCTCTAGAAAATGTAAAAGAAGAGATTGTGGTCAATTCGGATCAAAGATTTTGCAGTTTGTTGAATTCTGTGTTAGAGAAATGTAGCACTGATAGAACAAAAATAGAAAGTGTGTCGGAAATTCGAAATCTGTTAGACAGATGTTCAGGTCAAACACAATTCTCTCAAAATATTCAGCAAGATTGTCAGGAGTTTTTAATGTATATGCTTGATGTATTGCATGATGAAGGTGTAGATGTAGATCACCTGTTTGGGCTTTCTTATCAATGGCAGCATGACTGCGAGAACTGTAGGGTATCAAGTACTACTAGTGTAGACTCAGAAAAATGTATATATTTAACTTTGCCAGACAGTAAATCAGTGTCCTTTAATAAGCTAGTAAAAGCAGCTGATCACAACATGGAGTGTAGCCAATGTAAATCTGAAATGTTGTCAACATTATTTATACGAACATATGGCCAGTATGTCATTTTAATGTTCCAACGATGTAGGCCTGATGGAACAAAATTGACAACTTTAATTAAAAATTTTGTGGCTTCGCAGTTGTCAATATCAGGAAGGACTTTTGTAACTGCAGCAATTATATATCATGACGGGGTTTCAATAACATCAGGACATTACACAGCTTATTTAAAGTCTAGAAATGGCTGGTCATTCTGCAATGATTCTGTTTTAACTTTCAAAAACAAATTGCCTTTTGACCTTAAAAATTCTTACCTGGTGTTTTTAAAACCAAAATTTTAGGGAAGGAATCTCGGGATTTGCTCTGAGGAATTTCAAGAGGTTCTAATGGCTCCTACACAATTTGGCCTTGAGGATAAGTGTAGTACAGAGTCAAAAGTTATTTTTGAGTTTTAAATAGTTCCTGGAAAAAAAGAAGGTTTTCTTACAGAAAGTGGTGGGCACGGATTAGTTAAAGGACAACAGAGTATTTCCCAAAGCAAACGGTGTTCTTACCATAACACTTGACGTCATGGAAAAATAACTGCACTTTGAATGAGTTCAGAAAAACTGTTTCTTTTTATAAGCTAATTCAAGCAGCCAATCAAACATGGAGTAGAGGTAATGTAAGTCTGCAATGCTGTCTAGATTATTTGTCCAAACGTTTGGTTATAATGTCATTTTAAAATTCCAACTATATAAACCTGATGAAAGTAAGTCTTCAACTTTAATTACAAATGTTGTGGCTACACAGTCGTTGATTTTAGGAAGAACATTTGTAACTGCAGCTATTATATGACATGATGGTCCTTTGACAAGATCCGCTTATTACACAGCTTATTGAAAATGTAAAAAAAGCTGCTGTTTTGGAAATTATTCCCATTTGACTACGATACAATGTTGCCTTTTTACTTAAAAATATTCTTACTTTCTGTTTTCAGAAAAGAGAATTTAGGGTAGGTAACTGGCCTATAATGATTCTAGGGGTTGATATAATTTTATCTACTCTTTTAAATTGCTTTGTGATTAAAAGTGATGTAGAGAATTAAACAATTGTAGTAGTCATAGAGGTAGTGTAAGTCTGCTTCATAGTAAGCAGTATCAGTGTCATAGGAAATGTAGAACATGAGTGAGCAAGAAGGGTAAGATATTACTAGTCCAGGATTGTGAAAGTGATCTGACGGGATTTGCTTAGAAGAATTCCAAGAGTTATAAATGGCTCTTACACGATTTGGCCTTGTGGAAACGTGTGGTAGAGAGCGAGAAGTCATTTATTGTATGTAACATATTTTTCAAAACGATGGAGCTTTTCTTTCAGAAAGTGGCGGGCTGAAAATAATAACAGCACAACAGAGTGTAAGCTGTTCATAGGACATCCTTCGACGTTATGGAAAGCAAGTTACTTTTGAGGAGTTCTGATTTCTGATTGGTTATGTTATGTGGGTTTTTTAAACACAATCATTTTGATTGTGGTTTTTTTTCCCCGCTGTTATATGATGAATACCTTCAAGTCACTGTTTTTAGTGAAATTTGATAAATTCTGAGAACAGCAAAAATAAACCATTTAACATGTATTATTAATTCTGTACTTTTTGTATTTATGATATACATTTAGAACTGTGTAGTAGGCATGGAGAAGCTGAGGCTTCTGTAAGTGTCAAAGTTGTTGCATACAGTGCTCACATTCTACGTAGTCTTTCATATGATAGACTACATCTGCACAATGAGATACCTAAGCAAAGGAAACACAGGTGATGTGATTGAGGAATGAGCAAAAAAAATTGCACGTTTTTCAATTAAATTACCTGTGTTTCTTAACATTACACATCACATTGTGTAGATGAGGTTTAGGCCTGTTCCAGGAGACAGAGGAGGTCTGACATTTCTTCAAGAGTGCAGTGGACATGACTCACTTCGTTGGTAGGCCTGCACATGTATTATCTCCTCTGTACTCTTCAACAAGCCTAAATTTCATCTGCAACCCTGAGTAGGACTTACCTGAAACAAATCTCTGGATAGGCCACACCTTATCAGCATCTAGAAACAATCATTTAAAATGTTAAGTGCAGATTTATGATGGCCGTGCGCCTCTTTTGCGCCGCTGTTCCGTCACTTTTGTGACGTAGCACCAGTGTAAAAGATGCACCATGTTGCAAGATAGGCCTCAGTTCATCTCCAGCAAGATACCGTCAGTTTAAAATGTATATAATTAAGACTGTGTAGGGGGCATGCAGAAGCTGAGGCTTCAGTAAGTGTCAAAGTTGTTGCATGCAGTGCTGCACTTCTGCGTACTCTTTCATATGCTGGACTACATCTGCACAATTAGATACCTAAGCAAAGGAAACACAAGTGATGTGATTGTGAAATGAGCAAAAGAAATTGCACGTTTTTCAATTACATCACCTGTGTTTCCTAACATTACAAATCACATTGTGCAGATCAAGTTTAGGTCTGTCCAGGGAAACAGAGGAGGTTTGGCCTTTGTTCAAGAGTGCAGTGGACATGACTCACTTCATTGGTAGGCCTGCAAATGTATTATCTCCTCTGTACTCTTCAACAACTCTAAATTTCATCTGCAACCCTGAGTAGGCCTCACCTCAAACAAACCTCTGGATAGGCCACACCTTATCGTCATCCTGAACCAATCATTTAAAATGTTAGGGACAGTTTTATGATGGCTGTGCGCCTCTTTTGCGCTGCCGTTGCATCACTTTTGTGAGACAGTAGCAGTGCAAAAGATGCACCATGTTGCAAGATAGGCCTCACTTCATCTGCATCAAGATACTGTTAGTTTAAAATGTATATTTTTAGGACTGTGTAAGTGGCCTGGAGAAGCAGAGGCTTCTGTAAGTGTCAAAGTTGTTGAAAAACTGTTTTTCCTTCAATCTTTTCCCTTGTCTTTTCTAATTTTTAAATACATGTTTTAATATTTTTCAAATGTTTGTTCTGTCTTTCACAGATTGAAAGTATAAAAATAACAAGTGACTAATTTAACGACAATTATAAGGTAAATGTTTTGTACTCTTTTCGTTATATTTCTATCACATTTAACTTCTATTAGTTCCACTGCTTCATTTCTTTAACCCTCACTTTCCTGCCTTTGCTACTTCCCTCATTCCTTTCTCTATTACTTAATTACTCTACTCCTTCCACTCTTTTTCTCAGTCCCTCTCTTCTCATAGTGCCTCACTCCTGTTCACTCACTCCGTCTCTATTACTCTCACTATCTCTGACTCATCACTCTTTCACTACTTGTTCATTATGCTTTCTCCCTGTAGTTCAAACACACTAAGGGGCATATTATCAACACAGGTGATAAAATTATCGCTGCTTTTATCGGCAGAAAACTGCCGCAAAAGTGGCTTTAGCGGCAGTTTTCTGCCACAAAAGCGGCTTTAGCGGCAGATTTCTGCCGATAAAAGCAGCGAAACTTTTATCGCCTATGTTGATAATATGCCCCTATGTTATTTACATTTCTTTGCTGTTTCAATCATTCCTTTTCTGTTACTTCTTCTTTTCTGCATTCTGTTTTTTCTCTCTGTTATTCCAATGTTTTAATCTTAATTTGATCATTCAGTCACATTCTCTAAGAAACTCTTGTTTGTTATTCTTCTACTCTCCTTTTTTTCTTTCACTTCCTTATCTATTTTGTTTTTCACAATTATACCCTCTTCCATCTTTCCTTCGGTAAATAGATCTATTAAACAGTATCTTTGGTTTAGTCTCTATAGCTGTCTTTCTTTTAACATTACTCTCTGTTTCCTTCCCTTATACTTACTCTTCTTTTTAAAAAAAAAAAAAAATTTTGGTTCGCTCCCGGTTCGAAAAATAGAGGTTGGCAGAGTGCTAAACATTCTACCAATTTTTTTATAAAGGGGAGGTAGTTCTGAAAAGAATTTTTTTTTATTATTTTTGTTTTTTTTATATTTTTTTATTATTTTTCTGAACATTTTTTTACTTTTTTTGTATTTTTTGAACGGTTTTATATTTATTTTGGGGTTTTTTGGGGGGGGAAACGAAAACGATTCATTGTAAAGGGCTCAACAGGAGCAACAAAAAAAAAAGAATTTATTGTCTGGGGCGTTTCGGACAATCATGATTGTCTATAGCTCTGTTGATTAGATTGATGCTACTTTCTCTGTAGCAAATGAACTGATTACAACGCACGCACACTTGTTTCACTTCCCCGAACCTCATCTGTATATTTGGGACCATCTCCCTCGCCTCTGGTCCCGTCACTTCCTGTACAACTGATCCTCTGGCCACAGAAGGGGGATTATCTTGCTGGTCACGTAACTGCGCAGCACTGTAGTTGATAGGGTGCCACCTCTCCATATGGCGATGCATTGTATAATTGCCGTAACTGTACTTCTTATCTGTCCCTCTGGACAAATCCTTCTTACATATCAGGCAAGTTACGTACCGGGCATTGACTTTTTTTTGGCCCCGGGGATATTTAAAAAATTGCCAAATAAAGTTTTCTTTCAAATGAGACCTCCTGGGCTCCTCACGCAAAAACTGCCTCTCTTCCTGCTCTTCCTCTTCTTCCTCTTCTTCCTCTTCTTCCTCTTCTTGCTGAATGATAACTTCAGCAGGTGGTCCTCTCTTCCTTGGAGGTGGTGGAGGTGGTGGGGAAGCACCAGCTGAAGCTACTAATGAAGCCGGTGCTCAGTGATCACAAAAGGTCTTCCTCTCACAAAGATGAAAGTCAGAGTGAGGAAAGAAGGAGGGGTTTTCATCATTTGGGAAAAACAATAGTTCTAAACCAATGAAAAGTGTTACTTTTAGGTCACATGACCTAGTCTTACATCATTAGGAAACCAAAAGTGAAATGAACCAATGAAAAGTGTTATTAACAAGTCACATGACCTGTTGTGTTTACGTTACGCGCTTTGCGCCGCGTCCCGGATCGCTTCTTGGAAGCTGCGCTTCGCGCCTCGTTCGCGTACCTGTTCACTTCCGGGTACGCTAACGCGGCGCGTCATATGACGTTTCACACGACAACGCGATACGTCACGCTGACGCGACGCGTCACGATGTCGTTTTCTAACGCGGCAGTTGCGGAAACGGAACATTTACCGGTTCGCGGACCGGGTCGCGGCACCAAATTGAGCTAACGGGAAGCTAACCGGTTCGCGGACCGGGAGCGAAACAAAAAAAATTTAAAAAAATAAAATAAATTGTAATAAAAACATATAAAATATATTTTTCGATTTAAAGAAGAATGCATTTTAAAGCTTTTGGTATTTGCTATTAAAAAACCATTGAAATTCACTGAAAAAACCATAGGTTATAGACCATATATAGTTAGGAATTAGCATTTACAAAACCTTATTTTACTCACACAAAACCATTGAAATTCCATATATAGTTAGTTGTACTAACTATATATCGCGCACCCGCAATCCACTGCTGATCATGTCACATATTACATCATTCATGACATGGTCAGTGACATCACTGATGACATCACTGATGACATCTCAAATGACATCACTGATGACATCACTGATGACATCTCAAATGACATCACTGATGACATCACTGATGACATCTCAAATGACATCATTGATGATATCACTGATGACATCACTGATGACATCATTGATGACATCTCAAATGACATCACCGATGACATCACTGATGACATCACTGATGACATCACTGATCACATCTCAAAAGACATCACTGATGAGATCACTGATGACATTATTCATGTGATAATACGATGAATCTCTTCAGACTCTAATAAAAACTTAGATACACTCAGTGTAAACAGACACTCACAGACTGTCACTCATCCATGGAGTTACTCATACACCTAGTCAGTCATGCAAAGAATCAATCACACCTCAATTTCCTCAACTATACAGTTATACACACCTTACTTATTGAAACATATACTAACACATATTTACTCTCTTATACAATCCCTGATACAAGTTCACAATGATCCATACAGCCACTCACACATTCACTGGATCTTATGCATAGTTATTTATATATGTCAACTCTCACATGTACTGTGTTGTACATATGTACTTACTTTGACATGTAGCACTGAGATATCCATTCACTCACCAATACACTCATGCACACAGTCAACCGCCCATACAGATGTTTCCACATGCACTTTTGAACCCATACACCTAGTGAATCAACTGCTCACACATCTATGCAGAGAGTCATACACCTCCCAGCCACCCATACACACTCTCAGTCTCCCATACAAATACTTGGGCAACCAATCAATAACCCATATAGTTAATCATATAGCTAATGATTAACACATGCAGCAGTTTACAGAACAACAGACATAATGATGCACAAATTAAGACAGTTTAGTCACTAACCCATGCACTCAGTGAGACACATTTAATCACTCACTCATACAGTCAGTCATGCACCTACTAAATCCTTCATCCAGACACTTATAAATCCATTCATTCTTCAATATGTAAGACATATTTTAACTTTACAGAAACATACAGTCACTGGATGTAGTCATCAGTGATGTCATCAGTGATGTCATTTGAGATGTCATCAGTGATGTCAGCAGTGATGTCATTTGAGATGTCATCAGTGATGTCATCAGTGATGTCACTGACCATGTCATGAATGATGTAATATCAGCAGTGGATTGCGGGTGCGCGATATATAGTTAGTACAACTAACTATATATGGAATTTCAATGGTTTTGTGTGCGTAAAATAAGGTTTTGTAAATGCTAATTCCTAACTATATATGGTCTATAACCTATGGTTTTTTCAGTGAATATATATATATATATAAAAAAATAATATATATATATATATATATATATATATATATATATATATATATACATATATATATATATATTACCTACTGGCGGTCGCCAGTAGGTATATATAGTTAGGATTTTTTCTCTATGGGATTTTTGAAAATTCTATGTCTAATAACTTTGGCGTTTGTGGACGGAATTGGCTGAAATTTTCAGGAAAATGGCACATTTTGTTTCTGAGCAGCCCTTGAAAATTTGGGGGGGGTTCGTCCAGTGGGGGCCGAGAAAAAAGGGGGGTCCCAAAACGTGTTTTTAACATTGAGTTTTCCATAGGGCGGTTGGCCTCACTTTCAGCCCGAACGGCTGAATGGATTTGCACGAAACTTGGCAAAATTGTAGGGACTGGTAGCCCGATGTGCCTTTTGTAGGTCTCAATATATGTGCTCCAGTGGATTTTGAGAAATTAACGTTTAAAAAAAGATATATATCTGTAACAGCGGACCGGTTAGCGCTCTGGTTCGCGGACTTTTCGCGCAACGGAGCTTTGTGAAGCGAAGCTGATTGGTTCTCCGGCGTCTGTCAACATTCCAAACAGTCCGTAGCGGCCGCCATCTTGTCTCTCGGTAGGATCGAGAGACAAGAGGAGGTCAAAACAAAGGGGGAAATAACTATAAGGGGGCATAGTAGATCCTCGCTGACCCCCTAGGTTTGATGTGGAGGTTTTAAAAGGGCCCCGCGGGGCAAAAAAAAATAATAAAAATAATAATTGAACGGCTGAATGGATTTGCACGAAACTTGGCAAAATATTAGGGACTGGTAGCCCGATGTGCCTTTGCTAGGTCTCAATATATGTGCTCCAGTGGATTTTGAGAAATTAACGTTCAAAAAAAGATATATATCTGTAACAGCGCTCCGCTTCGCGTAACGGAGGTTTGCGAAGCTGATTGGTCATTCTGTCACTGGGCTATAGTTGGGCTACATCTGGCTGATATTTGGGCTACATTTGTTTTTTTGTGTGTCTGGCGGCCATCTTTGGGCTACATTGGGCTACATTGGGCTTCATTGGGCTACATTCGGCTAATTAGCAAATAGCTCATCGCAAACTAGGAATGGTAAAGAATCGCTATTTATTCCTTAAAGTTCGCTATTTAGGAAATGCAAATAACTTTGATGATACATATGGCGGTTCATCTCTAACAAGATAAGAAGCATAGGGATAGATTTATGATGACTGGCGCATCACCAGGGATGTGTTAGTCATTCTGTGCCGCTGTTCCGTCACCTATGGTGTGCTGCATTTACAATGCGGCGCATCACGGGGCAAAAACAGCACAGATGCGTGATGTATCTGTGCCGTAAAGGTGGCGCATTGCTGGAGTTGTATCGCAAGTGTGATGAAGGTCCAGCAAGGGTCGGGGGTGCCCCTGTCGCAGGGTTTCTGTTCTCACACAGAACTGTGGACAGAGGATTGGAACCTCGGCGAATTAGGGTGTCCCAAAACTCACGTTAGTAATCAAAAACTATTTAGCAAGCTAGGTACAGTGTCACATTGGATATAACAAACTCTCAATGTTTAGACAATCCAGAATATGAACTTATAGTACCTCAGGATACGTGGAACTCATGAACAGTCGGTCGTTATATATTTCTTAGAAACCAGAACATGGAGTTAAGAAGAACACATGTGTATTTGAAATGTTTATTTACTAATGCCGTCTTCTCAGGCGTAGTACCTTAGATAATAAAAGTACACATATTATCAGTAGCAAAATTACCAGCATAGTTACTAGTACATAAAAAGTGAATGGTGATAGTATGTTAACATGCTGTAAATGAATAAGAGTTAGCAACACTTATAAGCAGCCGCGGGCCGTGGAGGGAGTTACGGTGAGGCAGGGAGGCGGGGAGGGGGAGAAGCAGGGTGGAGAATACAAGTACACATATTATCAGTAGCAAAATTACCAGCATAGTTACTAGTACATAAAAAGCGAATGGTGACAGTATGTTAACATGCTGTAAATGAATAAGAGTTAGCAACACTTATAAGCAGCCGCGGGCCGTGGAGGGAGTTACGGTGGGGCAGGGAGGCGGGGAGGGGGAGGGGCAAGGTAGAGAGGGCTCCACCCTGCTTCTCCCCCTCCCCGCCTCCCTGCCTCACCGTAACTCCCTCCACGGCCCGCGGCTGCTTATATCTCACCCTCCCTAATACACATATTATATTATTTGCTAAGAAGGTCTCTTTGTGTTGGTTTAGGGCGTGCCCATACTTTAGTGTCTTAGATTTGAAGGAATCACATCAGCATACACCAGCTCTCTCTTCATGTGAACCGCATCAACTGTTGTGTATGTGTGTTCGGCAAAGCAATATAAAACCCGCCTCATGCCCAGAATTGGCAGAAGTTGCACTTATGTTATGAGTATGAAGTCGTGGAGATCAGACCTCATAACAATTCTGTATCGTGTTGTTCTTGAAACTTTAGCACTCGCTGTACAGATATAGTTTAACAAGCAAAGCAGATAGTAGAGCAATAACATATTATTCTCATGTAAACCACGATGAACTACTAGGTTGAAAGCTAAAGCAACAACTAAATGTCGTGTGCAGAAGTTGCAAAAAAGGAAAAATGGCGTTTAAACCGGTAATGAGCCCATGCTAACTTAACACGGTGTAAAGATATCCAGGACCTAGATGACACCTCCTCATGATCCGGAAACGAACTGAATAAGATAATAGAAGTGCCATCTCATGAGAGCAGATTGCAAGTTTATATGTGGACGGTCCGCAAGGTAAAGCATTAAAAACTAGGAAAATTCAATGCTAAAGAAAAATAAAACAGCCAAGTACTTTATCGAGTCTTAAGCCAATAGGCAAGGTAAATAATAAAAACTTGACAATTAAGTCAATGAATTGTCAATGAAATGCTAGTACTCAGCATATGAAACATGAAAAAGGTCTATGACATAACTGTGTATGCAAAATAAGCTGCAACAGCCTCCAACAGGAAGTCACCGTCTTCATCCGAAAACAGTTCAGCCATCCAATTTAAAAGCGGAAAAGAACATACGTGCTCTCCCAGCACCGGATCCTCTATCACCATCAGAGGACAGCTCGGTGGGTTTTCAAGAAAGCTGTGTTCCAAGAAAGACTGTGCTGCCGCCAGTAAATTCCAGGGACCAAGTAGTCCATGCATCAATGCCACAGCCATAATCCTTTCGCCAGGACAAATCAACTCGTGAGTAATGATAGGAGTCATCAGCTGATTAAAGTCGACGTCAGGAGAAACCGGTCCGCAGAGACACAAATCAATGGCCCAATCGAAATCACAGGTCAGGCAGTGAAATACAGGCTGGACACAGGTGAAGTAGGAGAACCGAAAAGATAATCCATATGCCGTGCTTAATATCGCCAACGGCATTGTGCCATAATATTCTAGCATGCGATTGCGGAACAGTGTCAGCAGCTGCAGGGTCGGAGGTTGCATAGGAGGGACATCCATATTTAAAAATGTAAAAAAGTACAAGAGCGTCCGCTGGTAATGCAAGTAAAAATGCAATCCACGAACCAGAGTGGAGAAAATGGAATGAAAGGGAGCAGGGATGACTCCAAAGATTTTCTCAAATGAAGTCACGAGACCACTGGTAACAACTTTAAAAAAGTGTGCCAGGGATTTTGTGGAGGATGCGTTAAAGATAGTCGGAAACATGTTGCTGAAATTGAAAGGCAAACCTGTGTACGGGTGTTCGCTATGTGAAGTACGAAAGTTTCACGGGCCGAACTCAAGGCCACCTCTCTCTGAGACAAAAGAGCTCTTATTCTTGTCATGCCGTTGAAACGTGTCCCAAGGTTGGTATTTGTGGCCAGATTGAAAACTCCCTATGTTCATGTGTGGGAGGAAATAGAACATTTCTGCAGCAAATAACCCGTTCACTTACTGTTACGATAAAAGGAATACTTTTAATTAACTCAGAACAATCTTCATTATTGAGCATCAAATAACTACCATTTTCCAACAACTTGAACGTGGGGATGATAGCAGGAACTGGCGTGCCTTGCATCACGCAAGCCATATTTGGTCGCTGTTTGTTGCATGAATCGTGTAACTGTATGTGCCTACACATTAGTGAATGATCTGGCGTCTCAGTGCATTCCTCTCCATTCAGATAAACTTCTTGATCATCTTTGAAACATCTGTATGTGTATGGAAGCGACCAGACCTCATGAACAAAAGCACTACCTAAAGGTTCATAAAGACCTATTGGTATATATTTCATACAATTTGAAAACTTATATAAAGCAAAAGGCAGCGTTATTAAACCGTCGATAAGGCATGGTGCCAAAAAACCCGCAATCCTCTGCTGATGATGTCACTGAGCATGTCATGAATGATGTAATATGTGACATCATCAGTAGTGGATTATGGGTAATAGTATCTCTAGTTTACTCCCCTATAGCTGTCTTTCTTTTAACATAAGTGTGTGTTTCCTTCCCTTATACTTACTGTTTTTGGTTCGCTTCCAGTTCGCGTACCAGCGAGCGAACTAGGAAGCGAACTAAGAGAAATAGAGGTTGGCACAGTTCCAAATATTGTACCAATTTTTTAATAACGGGGAGGTAGTTCTGAAAAGAACTTTTTTTTTTATTTTTCTGAACATTTTTTTACTGTAAGGTTCCCGATTCGCGAAGCGGGAACGAAGAAAAAAAAATATTTAAAAAAATAATTATTCATAAACATATAAAATATATTTTTGGATTTAAAGAAGAATAAATTTTACAGCTACAGATATTAGCTGTTAAAAAACCAATGAAATTCACTGAAAAAACCATAGGTTATAGACCATATATAGTTAGGAATTAGCATTTACAAAACCTTGAAAATTCACTGAAAAAACCATAGGTTATAGACCATATATAGTTAGGAATTAGCATTTACTAAACCTTATTTTACTCACACAAAACCATTGAAATTCCATATATAGTTAGTTGCACTAACTATATATCGCGCACCCGCAATCCACTGCTGATCATGTCACATATTACATCATTCATGACATGGTCAGTGACATCACTGATGACATCACTGATGACATCTCAAATGACATCACTGATGACATCTCACTTGATATCAATGATCACATCACTGATGATATCATTCATGTGATAATACAATGCATCTCCTCACACTCTAATATAACCTCCGTTACACCCAGTGTTAAATAGAGAGTATCATTTTTGAAACCATTGACACACCAATACTAGTTACTACATACGCACTCACTGATTCCTATGTCTACACACACATTCACTCATACAATCATTCATACATACAATCACTCATCTTTACAACACTATCATATGCACTCATACACCTATACAGACACTCACACTCTGCCACTCATCCATGGAGTTACTCACACACCTAGTCAGTCCTGAAAAGAATCAATCACACTTCCATTTTCTCATCTATACAGTTAAACACAGAACACCTTACATTTTTGAAACATATACTAACACATAGTTACTCTCTTATAGAATCACTGATACAAGTACACATTGATCTGCACAGAGTCACACACCTCCCAGCCAGCCATACACACACTCAGTCTCCCATACAAATACTTGTGCAACCAATCAATAACCCATATAGCTACTTATATAGCTACTGATCAACACGTGCAGCAGCTTGCACAACAACAGACATACTGATGCACACTTTTAGACAGTTTAGTCACTAACCCGTGCATTCAGTAAGACGCATTTAATCACTCACTCATACAGTCAATCACGCACCTACTAAAACCTTCATTCAGACACTTATACATCCACTCATTCTTCAATATGTAAAACATATTTAAACTTTACAGAAACACATAATCACTGGATGTTGTCATCAGTGATGTCATCAGTGATGTCACTGACCATGTCATGAATGATGTAATATGTGACATGATCAGCAGTGGATTGCGGGTGCGCGATATATAGTTAGTGCAACTAACTATATATGGAATTTCAATGGTTTTGTGTGAGTAAAATAAGGTTTAGTAAATGCTAATTCCTAACTATATATGGTCTATAACCTATGGTTTTTTCAGTGAATATATATATATATATATATATATATATATAGCAGATATGCCTGTTTCACCAATCTAAGGTGAAAGAACATCAGATAAGGACCTCTTGTCGTGACTTATTTTTCGAAATCAAAACAGATGAAAGGAGGCAGCAACCAAATTATCCAGTGAGATATATTTATTTCACAAAGATGAAATAAAAAGACATGGTGTCGTCCATGACGCGTTTCACTCCCAAAAGGAGCTTGTTCACATGACGCGCCCCGTAGATTAACCACATTTTATAATCAGTGCACAGGTGATATCAGTTCAAACACACAAAAAAAGTGCAGTAAAGAAAATAGAAAAAAGACTACGAATAGCGCCATATTGCATATACATCGAGAAAGAAAACCTTATTGATTTCAACATGATTACAGAAGGTTTCAAGTTAATACAGAACACATAAACCTCCAAATTAATGAAAAAACAAAATTGCTTGTTTCATAGAAAAACAATGTTCATAATTCATCATGACCAATGCAAAGATGTCAGAAAAATGACCGACTAGTGTCGTATTATGTCAATACATCCTAAATATTCATCATTAAATAATGATTCGAATTCACAATTATTTCAGTAAATTTCAAAATATGGAAAAATAAAGATAATCGACAAGTGTCATAATCTTAAATGCATGATAATGGTCGACCAGTAATAGAGCAAAAAGTCAATAATAATATCGGATCAAATCAATGATAATGTTCATCAAGTCCGTCATTAATATAGCAGATTTTTAGATATGATCCATTGGGGGTGTGTTTCCTTCTGAAATCAACAGGTTCAGTTGACAGTAGATAGTCATATGGTGAAATATGGCCTAAAAATACAAACAACAAGTATAATTTTTTAAAAAAAACGTATATAACAAAACTAAAACATGTTAAATCAGATACAAAATAATAATGTTAAAAAATCTTAATAGAAAGCTATAGCAGAGAAACGTAAAGAAAAAAGAAACCTAATGTGGCTAATATTATCTATGCTAGTCATACTCTACATAGCAACATCTTGAAAAAACACTTTATATTTTTCAGAAATCGACAAATGCGTTCTGGGAATGATTAAAAAATGCACTCAAAGTATCTCATAAGGAACCATGAAATAAAGAAATACTGTTACGAATACAATAAAGGTGCCATAAACTACAGGAAGACATGCAAATCTTCCGTAAGATTCAGACCATTGGGGGCTCTGGTGTCAAGTAAAAGAATAAGATGTGCTTCTTTTTGTCTCAGTAGACGTTCACGATTACCGCCCCGACTGGGGACAGGTACTGAGCATAAAACCGTATACTCAAGATCTTTTAACTGGTTATTGTGGACAGCTTTAAAATGTCTCGCGACAGAATAATCGCTGTTGCTGTTCACAATGGCTCGTATATGTTGTAATATACGTTGATGCACAGGGAGTTTTGTGCTCCCTATATATTCTAAGTTGCAGGAGCATCTTAATTTATAGACTGCAAAGTCTGACCTGCAAGTCAAATGTTCAGTTATAGGGATTTTTTTGTTACTGAAAGCTGATGTATAATATGTTGAATTGCAGGCAAAAGTACATGCTCTGCACGAAGTGCATTTAAAAAAAACAGTTTTGAAGAACCACGGTTTCTTTGGTAAGACTTCCGGCATTGGTCTATCTAAGGCATCTCGCATTGAAGGAGCATGTCTAAATGTAATTGATGGTAATGTAGGTAACATAGGGTTCAAAATGTTGTCAGTAAGCACAATTGGCCATTCAGAACAGATAATACGGCGAATGGCCCTTTCTTGTGTGCTGAAAGTAGTTATTAGACTTATAGTGCATTCAGTTTGTACATTCTGGACCAATTTTGGTTCTAGTAATGTCTTGCGATCTAAAGATTTTGCCTTGACAAGAGCCTGTTCCAGTGTTTTTCTAGAGTATCCCCTTCTGAGAAATCTTTCTACAGATTGCTCTAAACAAACGCCAGCTGCTATGGTGTCACTGCAAATGCGTCGAATTCGAATGAACTCGCCGTATGGGATACTGTTGATGGTGTGATTTGGGTGTGCACTGTGAGCATGTAATATGGAGTTTCCTGCAGTTGTTTTACGGAAAAGTTTGGTCTTTAATTCAGCATTCTCCACGTACATTTGCTTTACGGAAAAGTTTGGTCTTTAATTCAGCATTCTCCACGTACATTTGCACATCCAAAAATTCTGCCACTTCACTATTGATAGATGCCGTGAACTTTAGATTCAACTCATTGTTGTTGATTTCACTCACAAAGGTGCTAGCCTCTGACACAGTTCCATTCCAAAAAATACACACATCATCGATTTAACGCCAATAGTGAGAAATGTGAGGCAACCATTTAGCATGTGTGACACTGAGAACGCGCTCCTCCCACCAGCCAACGTGTAAACACGAATAGCTGGGGGAGAAGCACGATCCCATTGCCACCCCACGCAACTGTTGGTGAATGTTACCTTGAAACTTAAAATAGTTTGAAGTTAGACATATACGTATCATTTCAAGCAGCATTGAATTATGACCACGAAACACAATATCACGCTTGTTAAGGTAATACTCTGAAGCCTTTAAACCATGAGAATGGTTTATTGAGGTGTACAAAGACTCAATGTCCATTACCAAGAATATAAGATTAGAATGCCAACATACATTTGTAACCTTATTCAGAAAATCAGTGGTATCCTTGAGATACGAGGGCAATGAAATCATAAAGGGTTGTAAAAAGAAATCAACATATTTTGAAATTTTCTCATTGATACTACCAATTGCTGAGATGATCGGACGACCAGGGACTGGGGATACTGACTTATGAATTTTTGGGAGGAAATACAAGAATAACGTGATTGGATTTTCAACATTTAAAAAATTGAACTCATTCTTAGAAAGTAGGCCTGATTTGTACCAATTTGATAGTTTTTTACGGGTGGCCACTTCTGTGTTAATCATGGCATGTTGACTAGATGTTGTGTAACAAGAAGCATCTGAAAGATGACGGGTGGCCTCAACAAGGTAATCAGTTCGTGCCCAAAGAAGAACATTGCCTCCTTCATCAGAGTTTTTTACTATTACCTCCCGATTGTTTTGCAGTTTTCTCACCAACCGGTGGTATTGTGTGTTAAAGTAATCAGTTTGTCTGGTTTTATTCAAAACTCTACGATTTAAGATCTTAAGTTCAGTAATTACCCTGTCACTGTACACGTCCAAAGCATCCCTAGGCATAACAGGAAGAAAGGTAGATTTGGGTTTGAACAGACTGGGGGCAGGTGAATTGACTCTTAGAACTTGGCTCACAGAGGGACCTCGCTGTGAGTCATCTTCATATGCCAAGTCATAAAGATTCTGTAAGCCCCCAGAATCTCCAACTTGTATTGGTGGCAAATTATCCTCACTTATAGGAACGCTTTGTTCATTTTTACGTTCGGGATTTAGCTTAAAATATATATATGTATATCACTTGAAAAAGAAAAACTGCATTTCCATCTCTCTCTATTGTGGTATTCGTCATTTTAGGTCGAGCCTGTAGTCAGCGCACAATCTGTTTTGTTCATAAAAAAAGTCAGAAGGGGCTTTTAGCCCACCTACACTCACCATTGGTCAATAGCATAATCACTCTCCTTTGCTGCCTTCTAATTTGGAAGAAGTCGCAATACGTCACTTCCTATTGCTTGTGTGGGGCACTGCTCAACTACAGATTAATAAACTTAATTAGTGTCCCACCACTGCAAGCGCTGCGATTGAGGCACTATTTCGACTTTGCTTGTGTTCAGCAGCCCGTCTTTCAATGTTTCAGGAACACACTTTTTATAACAGATGAGGTCGCTTCTTGGGCCACACACAGCGTAAAATGTAAAATATATAAGCAATAATCATTATGTTGTCAGTGTTCTACTCTTCTACTACATAGGAGTTTCGCTTTTGATGTGGCAGTTTTGTCACTCGTTGAAGCGAGATCAAGCAGGGATTCTGGTTGCTTTCAGGCTGTGCGCTCCTGCTGCAAGGCGCAATGCAGAACTCGGCTGACTCTCCAGGTAAGTTCATGTACCTTCATATAATGGCCCATTACTACCACAAGAATTATTGTCACAAGCCATACATTACATAAGGACCTAATCAGGGTATTCAAAATCTATATTTATTAGAAATTTATCAAGATTTTAAACGTGACTTTTCGTTACAAAGCCAGAATCGAATTTATAAATTGGATACAATATTAACATATTTGAAGTTAAATAGCTCTGTACTTCCAAGTCAAAGGCCATTAGGATTGCTTTTTAAATTTTGCTTTGCAAAGTTTAGATATTTAGATTATTTTTCCCAATGCTGGCATCTTAATTTATATATCTCGAATCTAATTGCGGCAACAATCCTTAGGTTTTAATTTTAGCAATGATCGTACCAAAGTCTGAATGTTGGGACTCTTTTTTTGGAAGGCGATAATCATTAGGCTCAACACACTCAATAAATTATAATCCCATTAGTATTGCAATAAAATCGCACCATTCTTGGCTGGCTATAATCAGCGCATTCACCTTTGTCCTATAGGGACCAGTGGTTTGCTCCTGCAGAACTGCAGGCCTCCGGTTAAAGCAAAAACAACAATTGATGGACGGAATGTTGCACAATGGCAAAACATTCACCCCCAGTCACAGATCTGGGTTTAATCCATCGTTATTTTGCTCACCACACCACCCCAGTTTAGAAATGGCCATATGCAAATCAGTCTTGACCCTGTGCCTCATGGGAACAGTCCAGCCCGAACTGCCAAGCCATGTCTTCCCTGGACCGGAATCAAGCATCCTAGGACCGGTTCTGGCTATCAGTCTTCATCAGCCAGGATAGCTTGATTCCAGTGGCATGGAGAGCACGGGACTCACGTCTGAGCATACCCATCCCACTCTGGGTGACAATTGCAAAAACAACAGTTGATGAACAGAATGCAGAACAATGTCATACATTTAACCCAGTACAGAGATATGGGCCTAAATCCATCGTTTTTTTGCTCACCATGCCATTCCAGTTTGAACTGAGACTTTCTGCTGCGGGATTCAATCCAGGAATGCAATATATTGTCTCATAAGGGGCAAAGGTTAGGCACTGGCCATGATGTAGGGATACTAGTGAGATCATAGTGTTGGGTGGCTTTTGAGTTCTGGACACTGAGCATCTCTGTATTGTCCTGCTGTCCGTGAGCTTTGCGATGAACCCATTACCGCCCCAGTCTGATTTATGTGACAGATAATTATTTTCTGAAACCAAATTAGTGTACATTTATCTGCTGCAACCATGAGATGTGGGTTGTAGTTCGTTCTCCTGTTTATTGCTGTTTGTGTTTTGAAAATCCTGTACTCTTACGTTATAGCAGAGCAGGTAAGTGCTTCTCTTTAGAAGAATGACTACAGTTGCAAAGGGTAAGCGGCTGCTATTTGTATTGATTGTTCCTGAGGTCTAGATGTGGACGCTGACAACGACCTCAAAGCAATGCGACTTTTCATTGGTGGGCGGATGGGGACAGTGACCCTTGTTAAGTTTAAAGCCTTGCTATTGACAAATTAGTGTGTCTTCTAAACTGCCATTCTTTACCAGGATCACTTGACTGCTCAGTTCTTAGTATGTCTAAGCCATCACTTACTATCACTCGCTGCTACTGGTTGTCACCGGGGGACTCCAGCCCCCAGCAATCAACATGCCAGGAGGTGCCAACGTGCACACTTCACGCCCAGAGGCGCATATAGCAGCGCGGGCATGCCCCTCGCCATGCTGTGCCTTTCAGAGCCCAGAGGAGGCTGGGCTGGGCGACCCCTCCAAGGTTGGTTTTGCAGATCCTTGGACTTCAAGCTTTAATCGAACACGGGAGTTAACACAGTGGTTAAGGTCAGTGAATTAATACTCTGTTGTGCCCTATTGATGTCAAAGTACTCATAAGCTGCTCGCGTATTTTCGGGGTCAGCCACAACCTGCTCCCTTCTGACTTTTCTGTGAATCCCCTCTTGTTTTGGATAGTCACTTGACACAGGGCTGAGGTGAGTGGGCTGATCGTGGCCCAAAGCTCTCAGGGAGACCGGGTTTGTTCCAACGTGCCACTTGCAAATATGGGAAAGCATACCTGCATGGGGAAAAAACAAATACAAACCCCAAAAACTGCAACGACTTTCCAGCAAACTTCAATTGACAGGATGCTCCAGAGGGCATTGGGAGCATTGGCCATGGAAATTGAATTCACTGAAAGGCATTTATCTTTGACACCGAATCTAACCTTACCCCTTACTAACCAGGACGCCTAAAGCTCACTATCAGCTTTGGTTCCGGATTCTCCAACACCCCACCCAAGGACAATGGATCGTGAGCCACCCAGTGCCAAGAAGCACCTGGAAGGGGCTTGTCATGGTCTTGGTAGAAAAGTGAAACTTAAACCAGATGCAAATGTGGGGTCCAAACGCAAGAAGCATTCTGTAGAACTTTGGCGATTGCTGACTCTGGGGTGGTTGGGATGGGGGCTTCATCGCAAGTAGGCATGGAGCAGCCTGCTTGGGTGCATTATCTTGTGGTGGAACTAGAGGCCCAAGTTAGGGTCATTGTAAAGGACAAACTTAATAATTTGCTCGAGCGGGTAGACAAGCTTGCATCCTCGGTTGAAGCTTGGGTTGGTAAGACAGAGGCAATCTTAAGGGGGAGTGAGTCTGCAAACTATCTGAAACCACATGCAGCCCCTTCCATCACTAAGTTGAAATCCATAGTGACAAACAACATGACTCCTACCTCAATACAAAACCACACTAACCAGGAGGGCACAAACAAACGTTTGAGTGCCCCAGCTAGGTTAAGAATAGACGATAGTACTCACTGCCAGTGCCAAACTTAAGGGGAATAGGCAGGGAGCAATTTCGGCCCCATCCAGTAAGGTCACAAGCATGTGACTATCCACGACAGGGTATGAGTCACAGGGGTATTGTGAAGTCTGCCCCACAGAAAGATAGCAATGAAGGATGTATGACGTTACAACGCATGCTTTTACCACGCATGCCGTTACAACGCGGTTTTTACAACGCATACCATTACAACGCATAGCGTTTTGGGGTGCTGGATAGTGAATAGTTTAATTTACTATTCCAACTCCAGTCCCCGTGGACAGTAGGGAAGGTGTTGGATAGTAAATTAAATCTTTTCCCTATCCTAGAGCGCCCCCCAGTGCAATGCGTGGTAATGGTTTTCGTGGTAAAACCTGCGTTGTAATAGCACTGCGTGGTAAAAGTTGCTTTGTAAAGGATGTTTCCCAGCAATGAAGTAAGGTCAGTCTTGCCATCCATCGATCTCCCCCCGGCCTCAACACCCTATGTAATCATTCTAACTAGCGTTCCAGCGCTGAATTATGGTTTTAGGGAATCTTATTCTGCATTAAAAAACAAATGTATATTCTGGCTGGCCAAGCATTGTCAATGTTCTTACAAGGAGGCAGATGAAATCCTCATTACATGCAGGGTGGGATGGGTGGGCTGGAGGCCAAAAGAATCCCAGGGGGCTGCATTGTAATTATTTCAGGACCCCAATGGTTATAGAAGCTCTCCTAGATTGGAACCATCGAAGGGAGGATGGGGGTATAGTGTCATTACCACTTGGCTTTTTTTATACCCCAGGGCTCAACCCACTTAATAGAAGGCAAGATGGCTGTGAGAGGGGTTATGAAACCAGACTAAGCAATACTCTGCTCGGGGACAGGACCAACCCAGTTCATCACCCTATCATCTACCACTTTCTAATAGATTCAATCCTTTAGAATCTGTGGATTGACGTACGTATAAGTCACCCATATGGGAGATCTGATTCTTCATGGGAGTTATTGGGGGCTCAATCCAACAGGGGGAGTCCATAAAGTGGTGTGGGTTCTCAAAGCAGAAAGGGGAAGAAGTTAAGTTGCAGGTTGGTGGAGAGAGAGGAGTAGAAAGTGGTGGACAGAATAGGGCCCTTACCATCCAACTTCTGCCTGATCTACCCTTAGAGAGCACATAGGCACCTAAACATCAACCTTGTGTGATTGCAAATTCCCCAGCCAACACAGCTGGCCACCCTGATGTTAGCAAAGGCCCATGATGGTGGAGTTGGAGGCAACCAACCCACTCCCCCAAGGACACACAGCGAAGTATGGAGCTCAGTCCCTTAATCCAGGAATTTGCACAGGCCCTACAAGGTTACAGCTTCTCTCCTGGAACATAGTAGGAGTCACCTCCAAATGAGATAAATCAGAGTGGGGGTCATTTATAGAGCAACATGAGATCTGCATGCTCCAGAAAACATGAGCTAGTATAGACAAACATAGATTGGGCTACGCATCATTTAGCATAACAGTTACTAGTGTGGGTACGGGAAAGTCATCAGGGGGACTGTGTACATGGTTTGGTGTGCATCTGGGTTGAGCTGTAAAGCAGATAGAGACATCATCACGTGACATACTTCGTATTTTTTCTGCCCTTCTCCTCGAAGGTCACAATTGCTCTGATAAATGTCTACTCACACCAGATCTGCAATGGCCAAGAATCACCAACTCTTGACCAACTGACTGCCCTTCTGCCAGTTCGAACCATTGAATGGCTGGGTACAGGTAATTCAAGTGATGAGGACCTTCATTGGGCCATTCCAGAGCCCAATATTCCGCCAACATGGGCATGGACCCCATTGGTGTTACAGATGAATACCCTCACACTGATCCTCTCATTAAGAGCGTGCAACGGTCGCACAAAATCCGATATACCGGGGAAATACACTTTTAACAGATTAGGACAAGCCTCTATTATAGATTACATTCTGGTAGATACAAAATCTTGGTACAGGGTGTTAGACTTTAAAATCATCCCCCGTTACGAAAGTGACCACAACATACTCCTCATAGAGGTAATTTCACCCTGTGTTAAGGATGTATCTACCACTACCTGACCTCAGGTTAAAATTTACAAATGGCAGGAGGAGAGTTCGCTGGGGTGATTTTTGCCAATCTCAAGAAAAGCTGGCTTCCTTATACCAAACAATCATTCCATTTCTTTTGGCTGTGAAACAATTCACCTTGAACGACGGTATCCCTAACTCCCTTTCCAAAATATTTAATAACCATCAAGACCTATTATCCACCATGGCTAACATCTTTAATCCCAATAGAAGATCAAGGGGGACTAGAAGACCTCGTCACCCTTTGTACAATAATAGTTGTAGTGTGGCTAAGACAGACCTTATTGCTGTAATTAAATGTAAAGACAGGGTGTTAATCAGAGAGTAAAGGGCAGCCTAAAACAATGTAATTATGGAAGCAAAAGAAGTTGGGAGTGCCAAAAATAGGATACCCTGAGAAGTGCCTTCAATTCTCATGACATGAGGTCGTTATGGAATGTGGTTAATACGGGAACCCAAGAATGCAAATTGGCCATAGAACCCAATTTTGGGGAGAATGTATGAAAGGCACATTTTGAATCCTTATACCTAAGGGTGGAGGACGAGGATGGGCTTGTGGGCAACACACACACACACCCCGAGACAACCTCTCCAGCCACCCCCGATCTCCCTGAAAGAGATAACTGATGCAGTGAGCAGGATTACACCATTCAAGGCTCCAGGGCTGGACAAGATCCCCGGGGACCTCTTTCGCTCTGAACCTGCCATCTGGGCCCCCTGTCTGTGGTCATTGTTCAATGCCATTCGGCAGGGTATGGCGATTCCTATCACCTGGACTGGGGCCGAAATTATACCAACTTTTAAAAAGGTCTCTCCGTTCCTCCCTGCAAATTATCACCCTATCAGTTTCATTGATGTAAGACAAAAAATATTTGCCTGTGTACTCCAGAGCTGGATGGATGAGCACAAAGTCCTTAACCCCCTCCAATCCGGGTTCAGAGCAAAGATCTCTACAATCATTCAAATTTTTAGGCTATAATTATTATATTGGAAATCTGTTTCTATAGAGGGTGGCAACCTCTACCTAATTTCTGTGGACCTAAAATCTGCATTTGATCAGGTACAGAGGGGAAAACTATGGGCACTCCTACTGGCTATGGGTGTCCCACCATATCTCTACCATCAGCTGAAACGTTTACATGAAGGTAACTTGCCCAAATTAGGTATTTTAAAAATGGCTAACTTACAGCTCCCCTCCCTGTAGAAAGAGGTGTACATCAAGCCTGTGTGCTGGGCCCGACCCTTTTTTGCCTTTTTATCAAAAGCTTAGTCGAGTCGCTGATAGCAGGAAAGGACATTGATGCCCCTAAGCTAGCGAATCGCAAAATTCCTGCGATGATGTTTGCGGATGACAACCTCCTCCTTTCTAAATCACACATTGGAAACCTAGAGGGCCCTTAACATCTTTAGTGTTTTCTGTAGGAACTGGGTCTGGAGATTAACCTGCAGAAAATTAAGTACATGGTATTTAATGCAAGCAATATTACCCAGCAAATCCCTGTCTAGAGGGGTGTCCCTTACAGAGGCTGTCCATTTTCGAGGACCTTGGGATCACGCTCACTGAAAAATTAGACTGGGGTGCCCAAATTCAGAAAGCTAGTCTAAAGTTAGCACAGACAACTGGGTGTTTGAGCAAGGTATATAAGAGCTGTACCCACAAATGTGTAAGCCCTGCAGTGGAGATGTATAAAGCACAAGCCAGGGGTGCTGCTCTGTACGGTCCCGAAATCTGGGCCCATCGCCCATCTGGGCTCTCTATTGAGCATTGAGAATTTCTATGCGAGGCAACTACTGGGTCTTCTCCCTAGCTCCCCACTCACACCTCTCAGAATGGATCTGGAGATTAGACCAATCGCAGGTGAAGTCGCTCTTAGACCCCTATTATTTTGGCGACCTCTGTGGAGCTCCCCAGAACTGGCCACATATAGGGACGAGCTGAGTGAAGTTCTGAGTCTACAGGGCGCGGGCAAATTACCATGGTTGGCCTACATTAGCAATACCTGTGTTGCCATGGGTAGGGGCAACTTGTGGACAAATGCAGAAGGAATCTGCCCCGTAACTTCTATGAAGGTCCTGATGGAAAGTTATAGGGAGCACAAAGGAGCACAGATACAGGGGAGCCCCTCAGTCTTACCCAAGAGTTTCTAGAAGTAAAAGATAAAATAGACTAGAACCAGTCCTGGACGGCACTCAGCCGTTCCTGGCTAAGAAGTTATATCTGCAGTTCAGACATGGGGTGCTCACATTGTGTGCTTTCACTTTAAGTGGCGATTCACCTGCTTTGGGTTGCCCAGCCTGTAATAATTCTAAGGAGACAGAATATCATGTGATATTCTCCTGCCAAGGATACAGGAGGGCAAAGATCCGATGGCTTCTTCAGCTAAGTAGAAACTTGGGATCCAGACACTGTAGTGAGGTTTCTAGGTTATTGAAATATGACACCCACATACCCATTGTGTTCTCCGTATCACATTTTGCATTCTCTATGTGGTGCACACGCACGGCCATTTTAAATACGAATTCATAGCCCCGGCCAATTCATCGTCTTAGATTTCGTAATTAGGCCCTGAATATTTTTTCTCTCTTGCTACTTGTAAATCCGAATGAAATTATTTTATGGCCTTTTAACGATCCTTCTTAACTATAATGTGATGTAAAAATATGTTTTTATTTTCTTTGCATCCAGTGTCAAATGTTGCTAGGTGAGGGCCACCTTGATTGCAATAGAAACGCTGGTATGGGATTATTATAATGGCCTTTGTGCTGTTAAGGTATTTCATACGCATTTTACAGAGCACGGTTTAAGATTAATGTAAAAATCTCCACGCTGCTGATGTATTTCACATGCACTTTATTGAAATCAAATCCTTTAGATTTATTTCAGGCCCCCAGGGCCAGGCTCTGGGCAAGATTGAATATTACATGTTTAATGTAATGGTCTCTTCTTTGCCCAGGCATAGTTTAAGTACTCAACTCTCCTTGATTTCTGTAAGAATGTAATTGAGATTAAGCAGCCTAAGTTTTGCACATTGATTTTATCTAATTTTTATTCAGAGTTGAGTGTTGCGGGTCCTCTGCAATGGCCACTTTGTGGTTCGAGGACACGCACTTTATTGAACCCAATTGTTTGAACAATGCAAAAGCTATCATGCTGCACCTATATTGCACTTGCACTTTTCGATTGCACATTCTTATGTTATCTTTGGGTATCTGGAGGTTGGTCAGTGGGATAGATGACTAGGTTATGTAACATGACTGTAAGTCTATGACAGCAATGTGCGATTCGGTGCCTCACGCACAGCAATGGTTATTGTTATTAAGTTGAATGTAATGTATTGTATTTTTATCTGTGCTTTTATGGCCATACTGGCTGAAATAAAGTTTTTTTGATGATGATGATGATGATGATGATAAGTATGTTTAAAATTCTCTGGTCCCTTCAGTAATTTCTCATTCCTAGTCCTCTAGACAGTGCTGCTAGCTGCTTCTCTGGTCCTGTCAGTAACTCCCCCATTCTAAATCCTCTAGGGAGTGCGGCAGCTATTTCTCTGTTTCCAGTGGTAATTCCTCATTCTAGGTGCTTCCTACACTGCTTCTAGCTGCTACTCTTTAGTCCTCTAGACACTGCTGCTAGCTGTTTCTCTGGTCTCATCTGTATTTCCTCATTCTAAGTTCTCTAGGAAGTGCTGCAGCTGCTTCTCTGGTCCCAATGGGAATTCCCCATTCTGAGTCCTCTAGGCAGTGCTGCAGCTGTATCTCTGTCATACATCCACTACACTCCAAACCAAAACACATAGGTAAAATATATTGTAATTTACAACAGCAATATCCTTAATTCTCAAAATTGTGAGACCTATTGCATTGCAAATACTTTTTAGGTCTTGTCACAGGCAACATTCGGCAGATCTCAATAACACAACAGAACAATATTATACATAGTGCCGCTTTAGCCCTTTCAACTATCGACGTGTTTGACTGATCCCCCTGCAACTATTGCATCAGTGATGTACCCATGTGATTTGATTCAGTCCACAGAATTCTGAAGAATTTTACAATTTCTGTATTGACATTTTTCGTAGTTCCAGTAATGAGTCAAAGTGGAGCTGCTAGCACGAGCTTAGCTATGGGTAATATCTCAAAGTCCTATTCTTTACAAGCGCCAGGTACTTGTACCATCTGGAATGCCGGCCATACTGTACGCATGGAAGCTCAATAGTGGAGAGGGCATCCTTGTTTGAGCAAGGGCTCTCCAATCATTCCCAAAGCCTATATATTTTAGGTGGGCCCTAAAGGCACACAGGTGAAAGGGTTCAGAGGCGTCAGTACTTCTTTGATTAGCTATTCTGTCACCTCACATTGTGAATCTCCCTGTATACTTGCACAGTCCCTTTGACAGCAGTGATCATCACCCCTCCTTATGCTACAGGAGCTACACAGGGTTCTGAAGATCAAACGCTACGAGCAAGGCACTGTCCACTGCCACCTTAGCCCCTGCCTGACAAGATGCCCCATCGACCACCTTCATAGGACTGCAACACAGCATGGTGTACCTATTGGTAGTCACCAAAGGGATCCGATGGCACTGCCTGCTGCAACCAGACCTGCTCTGCTGCTGGCTTGTGCCTCTGCAGTTGAGTGTTTTAGGTCTCGCCCTGGCGATTACAGCGCGAAGCGCTGTCTTGCCAAGAGACCCATAGTCAACGCCTCTGCTTCCCAAGAGACAAGAGATGGGCACGCGTAGCATGCCGGAATCGAATCAAGTTGCGCACGTGAACATGTGCTCCGATTCCGGCATGCTGTTCAGTCACAATGGATCAGGACACGCGCATGCACACACACACACACACACACACACACACACACACACACACACACACACACAGACTCACGCGCGCACACACACACACACACAGACAGACACACGCGCACACACACACACACACACAGACAGACACACACACACACACACACACACACGCGCACACATCCCCCCCCACACTCACCGGGCTCTTTCCGCGTGTCCCTCTCTCCCTCGGCAGTGGGTCAGTCTCGGCAGCAGGCGGGGCTCTCTACGAGCACGGGAGCCTTGCTACCTCACACGATGACTTCCGGCTGGCTTCACGGACACAGGAGAGCGGGGTAGGCTCCCGTCTGCTTCCTGTCTTTTTGCGGCCCAGCCCCTGTCCCAACACAGGTTGCCTGGCTTCCTGTCCAAGTCGGGCTGCGGCGGTGAGTTTCTCAATACCTGACTTGTTATTTATTTAATAGAGTGCCCGTAATGCTTGTTTTTTTTTTGCTGTTGCCAGTGCTTCTTTTATTCTGCAAAACAACGTGCTAGTTCCCGTGCAGTGAGAAGTTGACCGGAAATTATCCTTTGAAATGGAGCCCTTACTCACGGCTGCTTGTTGTATACATTATATTAACTTATTACCATTCGTAAGGTGCTACCTTAAAAGAACAGGGCTGCTTCAGAGTACGGCAGGGTCAAGGAAGGGTGAGGAGGACTTGTATACAAAGTGTACAGCAGGTCCATGTCCACAACTGCAAAGGACAAACGGCGATCGGAATGCCAGAGGGACTGCATGTCCCACTTTGCACATGGCCCCTGGAGGCAGCTCTCTGAATCCTGAACACCTGCGGCTAGCACTACATAACACATCCACAACCCCTGCTGCGTGGGACAAATGCGAAACAGAAAAATAAATGTTTTGCTAAATAAGTAGCTTGGTCACGCAGCACTCATGGGCTGTGTGGGTTCTAATTCGTAATTAAAACATCCTGGCCAGCCACTTTGTTCTGTTTCGCAACTGTTGAGATCCAGGCTGGTCTGTTTGTCGGACCCAAAACCTTTTTGTATACATGCGTGGGACAAATGGCGCTTGGAATTCCAGAGGAACTGCAAGTCCCCCTTTGCACAGGGCCTCTGGAGGTGGCATTTTGAATCCAGAACACATGCAGCTAGCACTTCATAGCACGTCCATGACTCCCGCTGCACGGGACAAATGCTGCTTGGAATTCCAAAGGGACTGCATGTCTCACTTTGCACAGGGCCCCTAGAGGCGGCACTCTGAATCACCTGAGGCTAGCGCTACATAGCGCTTCCATGACTCGCTGTGCAGGACACGTGGGGGCCGAGCCGATCTGATCACATCTGTGGCTGACCGAAGCAGGGACGGGCCCATTCTCTGAGCTGGCATATTCTGGTATCCTGGTATCCCTGGTAAGACCATCTTTTCACTATACTGCAGTGACGCCATAGTAGACTCTTGCAGCTGTTACCATGGGAAAGCATAAACTCCCCCCCCCGATTGCCTGGCCACGAGCACAAAGCCTGGTAAATCTAGTAATGTCATGACCAGTTATCTCACCGACACCATAGACATGGTTCATGACGAATTTGTAAACGTGGAAGCCAGTTTGGTGGCCACTAAAAGTGATCTACACAATGTAATGTCAGTAGCTACTGATAGACCATCATTTACAGCTATTGGCTCACAATTAGCCTCACATAATGCACCCAGCCCCGGGATCGTACAGCCGTTACCTTCACCACCTTGCATGTCAACGGCACCACTAGAGATTATAGAACTTTCACCCCATAAAGGGTTATTCTCAACCCCCATAAAAAATGGAGACAGCCTGCAAAAGATGTGACCGCAAAATCCCAAAACATACACGAAATTGAATATAGTATCTGGCCCCAAAGAACACGGCATTACATTCTTAGGTTTGCATTCTAAACATGAACCCTCAACCTCAAAAGGGCTTGCATTTCAATTAAAAGGGGTTCATAGCAAGCTCAATAATATTGTAAAGAAACTTTTACCAGAGACCAGGGAAATCAAGGACAGTATGACATCTCTTGTTTAACAAGAGCTCTTCCTATCGCACTCTTCCCATTTCCAAGCACTGCTTTAATTAATGTATTGGTATTCGAGTCAGTGACATAATTCCGTTTTCATTGTTAGCTACGTATTTCAATATAGAAACGCCAACTTGTAATGTGCTTGTCCCTTGACACACACAACCACACACACACACAACCACACGCACACACGCAACTACACACAACCACACACACAACTACAACCACACACACAAGCACACAAACAACCACACTCAACTACACACACAACCACACACATTTTATCATAAAAACACATAATCACAATATATGCTTATAACTGTAAAACTAGCAGTCTACATTATTGCCAACTTTGCATATTATGAGCAACAACTGACAGTTTACAATTAATCTTTATACACCAATTCAAAGTTTTTTGTTGTTGTTGATGCAACGCATTGTCATACACAATGCCAATAACTCAAAATGTAATGCTGCGAGACCTATTGCATTGTAAATGCTTGTTGTTTTTTGGGATGGATGCAATTTTTTTTGCAGGGAATGACACTCCTTTGTAAACGATCTGAACTCTTTCCTGGACGCATAGGAACCATAAACCTAGAGTACCATCCACAGTCTCACAATCTACCCTCTCATTTGAATATTGAAGTTGGCGATCGAGTCGGTAGATGTAATCAGATGTTTGACATTGTCTATCGAGAGTGGGAATAAAGCCTACTTTTGTAGGAGTGACATACATGTCAGGCTCATCGTTTTCATGCTCTCAAATTTAAATATTTTCAACATCATGTTGTGAAAAGACTGGTGACCCTTTCATTCTCCAGAGCAAAGGCTGGTGATTTTTCAGGTTTAAAAACCACCACCAATTAGCACAAAAATGGCACCAAATGAAACGACACAACTTAGCCTGGGGCTCTGTTTTTCTGCAGCCTTGCCAGTTTTAGTGCGCAGTGTTCCTGCATTTGGCTGCAAATTTAAAGGAAAGTTGGACAGTTGAATATTTCTGAAGGCTTCGGGGTTACAGATGTGTCGCTTTGCGATCTGCAGGGGAAAGTTTGGCCTCTGATGAAAAATTAGCCGGTTTCATTGATGTGTGCATTCGTGCCCCTCCTACTTCCTATTGTGGCTTGATTAATCGGCGAACAAAATCGATGTGTTCGTTTCCTCAGTCCTAACCAGAAGTCCTATTTTTTTCCTTTTTGGCATACCAGATTACTTTCCTGAAGAGAGATCTTAATTTGCTTAGACTCAGGGGCAGATTTACAAGCCCCTTGTGCCACTTTTGCGTCACTTTTAACATGGGGAAAGTGACTCAAAAGTGGCGCATGGGCTTGTAAATCTGTCCCTTAGTTCGCAGCCAGTGACGAAAAGGCTGCTTGTTGAGAATTAACAATTTGCGGTTGACTTTGCTTGTCAAGGCCTTCAGGCCTTCCGTCAGGTTAAAATGAGAAGAATGTGAGTCCCGTGGCTTTGTGCACTGTGGGAAATTGACATGAAATTTCAGCGGGAAATTGACGTGAAATTTCAGCGGGAAATTGACGTGAAATTTCAGAATGTTTTTTTCAATGAAGAGTATCCACTGGCTGAAAGGGGGATTGCATATACTGTAGCTTGGACAATTACCAATGGCATAATTTCCCAGCTGATTTAATTGTCCCGTTTCAGCCGTTTTAAATTTACAGTCCAAACCCGAGCTGGTGGATTGTTCAACCTCCATTTTTACTGGACAAATTTAGAGATTGATGTACGGTGGTCTGTCCCTGCGAAATTTTAAGGATAAGTATTTGATGTAGTTGAAAAGTCCTATAATGATGATGCTAAAGTCGATGTAAGGGAAAGACTTTCCTGTGGCTCTTGTCTAGCGGGGGGGGGGAGGGTATGTCGCGGCTGAAACACCCTTTACGAGCCTGAGACCTAGAGAATCACATTCATTTAGAAAAAAATCTGGTAAATGAGCAGGGGATAAGTTTTGAGCTGGCAGGATGTACTCCATGTCCAGGCTATTATCCATGTGGCTTATTGCTCCCCCAAATAGTTTGGTGTTTAAGTCGCTGGATAGCAAGATCTTGGAAATTTTAGTTTGAGGTCAGTTAGATTTGCCACTATGAGGAACAAGTGAACTTTGGGTGTTGGAGTATGCTAAGATGAATTGCTTGAGCCCAAGGTACTTTCAGAGTGATCACTTCCACCGAATGTAAACAGTTAAGTCACCTATTGGGAGACCATATCTGTTTAACGTTTGATGGTGGTTTCTGAAACTCGACATGGCCTATTAGAGGGACAGTTGATTGTGCCCAAGTTTCTTGTAACATAAGGAGGTCACGGTCCTTCCAAAAAGATGCAGATTCGTCATCTTTCAGTTTTTGCATGAGTCCAAGTATATTCCAGGAACGGAGACTGAAACTATCTCTACACAGGTGCTGCCCAGCATGAGTCTGATTGCTTTGTCACAGAATATGTCTTGCCTGAAGGGCAGTTAACAGCCAGCCCCAATTGGAATGGATTGTCTCTGGCTTACTAGAAGCATATTCTTTGTGTTGTTTCTTGTAGCTGAGGGTTTATTTTGGGAAATCGTGTGAGTTAGCATGGCGGTTATTTTGAGCCTTGAATTCCTTGTGAGCTTTTTTGCATGTAGTAAGTAGGAGGATTATGCTAGTGCAAGAGTACAGTTGGATATCCTTTTGCCCTCACTCTCTCAAGTATTATGCCCCAGCCTGCAGGACGCGGATGTTGGTTACCGGTTTAGCAACGTGGATGGACCATGAAGTGAAGTTGGCCTCCCGTTTTGGAGCGAGTTTTTCAGCCTCGACCCTTGCAATGGATATGTTTGCTTAGCTTTGTTGACGCCCCTGACCTATAAGTGGGCATGGCGGTTTGGCCCGTAAAGTTTTCTCTGGGCGCTGTGGCCCAGTGGACCAAAATAACCCCTGTCCCCTGGGTGACCACTACATTGACCAGCGCTAGCTTCCTTCTTCAGTACCCTTGTCCTGATGAAGCCATAAAGATTCAACTGGCAGAAACGCGACCGCGACTGCGTCAACATCATTGTGATTAGGAGTCCCCTTTCAGTTTATTTGTGTTTGTATATTCAGGCGCCTTATACAAAAGAATGTTGTGAGAGAAGTTACACCACAGGCGTAGTTGGGATCTCCATTGTAGATATATATCACTCGAAATTAGGAGTGTATATTGTGTGATAGGTCTTTTTTCAAGATCTGTCTATGGGTACACTTTGTATATGTAGTGTATATATTGTATTTGTGATTTGTATATATTGTATTGTATTGTGTATATAGTTGACTTTGCCCTCTATATATATTTGTTATGCGCCATCTCTTTTTTTGTACATGTTTATATGTCCTCAGAAATTTGTGATTGATTCTTTACATATTAAGTTGTATAGAACAAGATAATTAATTTTTTCATGTTCTTAATTAAATGTCGAATTAATCCCTCAATGCTACTTTTTTCAACTTTTTCATCTTCTTGATGCTCCTTGTCCAGGTATGGGAGGGTAATATGGGCAGAACCCCTGTTATTTTTTTAGTACCAGCCTGCAGGACTGCAGATTTTGGCAGCATCGTTGTCACCCATGTAGGAGAAAAGAACGTGGCATGAGTGGGTTTTGGTTCGTACATTCTTCTTGGCTCTAAAAACTCGAACGCAGAAATGTCGGACGATTTTATGTGATGGAAATCAGGAATCTAATGCAGCAGAGGGATAATGTTGACTGGACCAAGTCCTTCCTCTCCGGCAGAATCCAGAGCATCCGCCTCCCACCCTTCCGATCCGAAGCCACCGACATCATATGCGGCGTACCCCAGGGCTCATCCCTCAGCCCGATGCTGTTCAACATCTACATGGCCCCCCTCGCACAAGTGGCCGCCATCACAACCTCAACATCATCTCCTACACCCACGACACCCAGCTCATCATCTCCCTCCCCAAGGACCCACATACCGCCAAAACCAACCTCCACAAGGGAATGAAGGCCGTCTCCGACTGGATGAGGAGCAACCATCTGAAGCTGACCTCGGACAAGACGGAGGTACTCATCCTCGGACCCACCCACTCAGCCTGGGATGATTCCTGGTGGCCGACCACACTGGGAACAGAACCAACACCCACCGACCATGCACGCAACCTAGGATTCATCCTCGACTCCTCCCTCTCCATGGCTACGTAGGTCAACGCCGTCTCCTCCTCCTGCTACAACACCCTCCGCATGCTCCGCAGGATCTACAAGTGGATCCCGACTGAACCAAGAAGAATGGTGACACAGGCCCTCGTCAGCAGCAGACTTGGCTACGGCAACGCATTCTACGCAGGAATCCCAGCCAAACACCTACGACGACTACAACGCATCCAAAACGCCTCCGCCCGACTGATCGTCAACGTCCCCTGCCGTAGCCACATCACCCCACCTGAGAGACCTACACTGGCCCCCCGTCGACAAGAGGATCACCTTCAAGCTCCTCACCCACGCACACAAAACACTCCACAATTCCGGACCAGCCTACCTTAACAGCAGACTCAGCTTCTACACCCCCACCAGCCAGCTCGGCTCCACCAGCCTCACCCCCTCGCTGCTGTCCCCCGCATCAAACGAACGACCTTCGTCGGCAGATCCTTTTCCTACCTCGCCACCAAGACCTGGAACACCCTCCCCACCCACATACAGCAGACCCAAGACCTACTCGCCTTCAGAAGACTCCTCAAGACGTAGCTCTTCGAGCAGCAGCAGCACCCCCCCCAAAACCTTACATTAAATTAAATATACATTTTTAGAAATTATTAATTATTTTTAAATTAATTTTGCTTTTTAGTTATGTAGCGGGTAGTGGTTTTATAGGGGAATAGGGTGGGAAGTAATTTAATTGTAAATCATTAAATAATTGTATTTATTTATTGGTATTCATTTTGAATTTATTGTTAATTAATTTTTATTTGGTAATTCATTTTTATTAATTGATTAATTGATAATTATGTTAATTGTATTAATTTATTTACCGTAGCGGGTTGTGGGTTTATAGGGGAATAGGGTGGGAAGTTATTTATTTGTAATTAAGTAAAAAGAATTGTTTATTTATTGGTATTGATTTGTAATGTATTGGTAATTAATTTTTAATTGGTAATTCATTTTTATTAATTGCTAATTAATTAGTATTAATTGATTAATTGATAATTGTATTAATTTATTTTCCGTAGCAGATTGTGGGTTTATAGGGGAATAGGGTGGGAAGTAATTTAATTGTAATTAATTACATATTAAACATACTTTTTGTGTATTGATAAGTCATTTACTGTTAATTATTAATTGGTATTAATTTCTATTATTAATTCGTTTTTGTTATTGAAAATTAATTAGTTGTTAATTAATTATAAATAGGCAATTCATTTTTAATAACTAATATTTATTAGTATTTCTAATTGATTAATTAGTACATAATAATAAATTGGTAATTCATTTGAATTAATTTTTTATTGGTATTGATATTTAATTTATTTTTATTAATATATTAAATCATTACTTTCCCTACTGTTAAACTCACTGGAGTGGGAATAGTAATTTTTACCCCTATGCTATCCAACACTTTCCCTACTGTTGCACTCTCTGAAGTGGGAATAGTAATTTTTACCCTCCCGCCATCCAACGCATTCCATACTGTTGCCCTCACTGGAGTGGGAATAGTAATTTTTATCCCTACGCTATCCAACGCTTTCCCTACTGTTGCACTCACTGGAGTGGGAAAAGTAATTTTTACTCCTACGCTATCCAACGCTTTCCATACTGTTTCACTCTCTGGAGTGGGAATAGTAATTTTTACCCCTACACTATCCAACACTTTCCCTACTGTTGTAGTCTCTGGAGTGGGAATAGTAATTTTTACCTCTACTCTATCCAACGCTTTCTCTACTGTTGCACTCTCTGAAGTGGGAATCGTAATTTTTACCCCTACGCTATCCAACGCTTTCCCTACTGTTGCACTCTCTGGAGTGGGAATAGTAATTTTTACCCCTACTCTATCCAACGCCTCCCCTACTGTTGCACTCTCTTGAGTGGGAATAGTAATTTTTACCCTCCCGCCATTCAACGCATTCCATACTGTTGCCCTCACTGGAGTGGGAATAGTAATTTTTACCCCTACGCTATCCAACGCTTTCCCTACTGTTGCACTCTCTGGAGTGGGAATAGTAATTTTTACCCCTACGCTATCCAACGCTTCCCCTACTGTTGCACTCTCTGGAGTGGGAATAGTAATTTTTACCCTCCCCCTATCCAATGCTTTCACTACTGTTGCACTCACTGGAGTGGTAATAGTCATTTTTACCCCTACGCTAGCCAACGCTTTCCCTACTGTTGCACTCATTGCTATCCTACTGTAAAAATATTGTATATTTTTTATCAATATTACGTTAATATATATATATATGTATTACAAAATAAAATTGTATGTTTTTTTAACTTACATTAATTATTAATTTTAAGGTTATTTAAGTATTTTGAAGTATGTTTCAGTTAATTGGATTTATTATTTCATTCATTTTAAATTACTTTTAAGACATTTAATAAAATTCGATGTTTTGACTAACTATATTTTTTACAACTATATTTTTGATTCAATATTTTTGTACTTACCTGTTTGCAGATAGGAATTCGATATTTTTGCATTCTATATTTTGTCCACTCTATTTTGGTAGGTCGATATTTCGGCATTCTTTATTCTGTCAGTGATCCGAGTTGAAGTAAAGCACCCTTGTGGTAAGTATACAACTTGTGTGGATCATGGTGCCTATTGCACACTTTCTAATTAGGGCTACCACTATTTGTGGTTATAATTGGGAGATCAATTCGCAGCTGAAAACAATTCACCCTGGAATTGGCACAAGTAACTATTTGTGAATGATTTAACAAGGTCCATGGGTGCACACAGTATTTGTAATGACCTATGATTTTTGACAGACTTTACGCACTGCAACCTCCCACGTTGGACACAACCATGAGTGCGAACATTTACATCTGGCACACCTGACTGGAACTGCTCCTGCAAAAACTAAAGGTAAAAGGGGTGGATGTTATGATATGATACAGATATGTGTAAATGTAAATGTAAATGTAGTAGTACTTGTATAGCACTCATAACCGATGTTCTAAATCCAAATGAACACTAAAATTTGCCAGGTTTAGTTTGGCTAACTAACAATCACTTGCACCTGTGCCATGCACTGCTTATGATGTCACATATTACATTACTCACTAAATGTTTAATTACAACATTTATGACATCACTGATGACATAATACAAATAGTATCCCAGTTTGCTACACACATTATGATGCTGAAAGGTATGTACAAAGGTACATCTACTGCACATTTTTTATATCTGTTATACTGCTAACAAGTGAAAGGTTTTGCAACATTCTTAAACTCCTAAGAGTGACTGGAGGAATCAAAGACCCCTGCCCGCACTCTTCCTCACTGTTGGGGGACTCCAACAACCAGAACCCACTGCTGGCAAGTGGAGGAGCTGACACGCGCATAAAGGCGTACACCGCCACCTGCGACGCGGGAATCAAAGACCACTGCCCGCACTCTGCCTCACTGTTAGGGGACTCTAGGAACCAAAACCCACTGCTGGCAAGGGGAGGAGCTGACATGCGCATAAAGGTGTGCACCGCAGCCCCTGCGATGCGGGACGCGCAGGGGGGAAGCCCGGGCAAAGGGCGGGTGCCTGTCAGGGGCCCTAGGAGGCCGGGCTGGGCCACGGCTCTGAGGCTGTCCCCTGCACTAACGTACTGTGACATAGTATTTGGCAATGCAGTTGTAATATGTGGGAGAAATAATATTGCAATTAGAGCGAGTATAACTTGCCTTATTTATTTTTTTTAGATACTAATTGTGCGGTTTACTGGACATTAGTTATCGGACTTTTTAATTAGCAACGTGTGTATTGAACCTCTCATCCTGAACTGATAGTGAGTAATTAACAATACTAGAACTGTCTTACTGTGATAGATTTTGAATTCTACTCCTAATATGGGGAAACGTAAAAATACGTCGGACCAAAAGAAAAAACAGCTACCTCGGGGGAGCGCTCATGTCAGTCCCTATTAAGCTATTTAACTGGCGCAGTGTGCACCATAGAAAGACAAATTAACACAGTACAGGAGGCCCTTAAACCTGGAATGGATGAGTGTGTTTTAACAAAAGTTAATCCAGAATTAGGGGGAGACCATAGAAATAACTTAGGTAAATCAGGCATTAACGGTTGTGTAGTGAACATTTCTGACCATTTAACCGACAGTGAACCTGAACCTGACACATCTCACCAACTACAAATAAACAAGCGAGGAACCCCAGTAACCACCCAGGGTCTCCCGGGGAGGGTGGGGTAGACCCCACTGTAGTTGAGAGGACTACGTCTAAAATTCAAAGAAGGGCCCAAAAAAAGACAAAGCCTGTACTAGCTAACAAACCAGAAAATTGGGAAAAGGCAATAGTTAGCACTAGTATGCGTACCCAGACAGAGGCTGAAAAATTGAAAGTAAAACTGGAGACCATAGAGAAATTGATAAGAAATAGTATTGGTAGTCTATTAACAAGAATTGGCGCAATGGAGACATCGTTAAGTAAATGTTTAGACATTGTGCAGCCGGTTTTAACCAATAGAGTAAGCTTGACTGAGCATACTGCTAGACGGGTACTACCAGTCCCCAGCCCATGCCCAGAACATACTGTTCCTGCAATTATTAGCACTAATGCCTATTTAACAGTACCCTTATCAGTAGCTCAAAATACTTCACAAGTCTATGGGATATCCCTGGAATGACTTATATACAAAACATTAAAATAGATTCGCTATGGTCACACTCTATCCATATAGCAGCCTTCAAAGGATAGACCAAAAGCTAAAGTGCAGCGTTAACAATTTTTATTAAAATATAATCACAAAAGGTACTTCGTTAAAATTTCAGAAAAAAAACAAACATATTCTGAAAGCATACAATAAAAACATTTCATACATTAATATAAATAAAAAATACTTTTCAACGTAGATTTCTGAAGAGTACAATACAACACATTTCTAATAGGGTAGACAATAATTCATTACACAATTTCAATGACAAAACAGGAACCCCCAAGCTTAGATATTTCGAACAAATTTTCTACCAATTGGTTAGATCCAATAGCCTTCCACTGGTACCATAGCAAAACCATACAAATTGATTTAACATATAGGTAATGCCATCTAGGCTTTACTTGGAGTCTCTAAAATACAGTGCGTCGACGCGTTTCGGTGTTAGGGCCGTTGATATGGTCACACCTTCCTCAGGACAAGTTTGTATGGGGTCATCAAATTCGTACGACTGGTGTCCTTCTAGATATTAGAAAGATAACCATCAGTACAAGAGAATCTCTTACCCAAACATGTAACACATTATAGTTTTATTATCTTAACATTTATGCGCCTTTCCTTTTATGCTATAGATGGTCATTACACTTCCAACATGTTCTCTGGTCTATAACATAGAACACTCTACAAGGTACAGCTCAATTCTAAAAGTGGTACCACACTATGGCCCCAAAACTAAAATCTTTGGTGGCCTCGCAAACTTCATTCTCAGTGACTTCATTTAATGGTACAATGTGTATATGGACATCAGTTTCATAGTCACTTTCACATTATCCTGATTCTGATTATGCTAGAGCCTGTATCTCATTGTTGTTGCACCCATTCCCTTTCGCTGCACTTTAGTTTTTTGCCATGTCTATAAAGGTAGTTTCAATTCAGTTTACCCTATACCGCTTCCCATAAGAGTGTTACCAACCTCAATTGTTGTCTTTTATAGAGTCTGCTGTGGGCTGCTAATTATCACCTCGGGTCTGAATGTCAGTCTTTCCCCCGCTTGTAGGCGAAACCCTATTTGCCGTCTATGGAAATTCTCTTGAGAAAAGAAGAAGAGGAACTTTCTTAATTTTAGACTATATGCCATACTAGGGATTAAACTTTTGTCCTTTCAAAATAGGCACCCACCTTTTAATTTTCACTTCGTTATTTTCATAGATTTCTATTTGTGACGCTGCTCGTGGTCGTCATTGAAGATTTACAACGTTCTCAACTTGATTGTCTTTCTCGTATTTAATCTACAGGAAATTGCAGCAGTATCCAATTAGTAACCAGTCCCTATGTCGCTATTGTAGCCTACCCTACTATTATGGTTTCAAGCACACCTCTTACCTCATTTGGATATGTGTCTATATTTCTGTCTTGATTACAGATTCCTTCTCTTCTTACTTGCTTTTTACCTTTTCTTTCGATACACGCATGTCTAAATTTAAAGGGATAAAATACCATTCAATGACTATAGTGGCCATATCCCTATTTAAACAAAAAGAAAAAGAGGGATTATAGTTCCCTTCCATTACCTTCTCTTTCAGACAGATGTCAAAGATATGGTGCTCCGTGTTGTTCAATTTTATTCTCTACTCGGAGGCTATATAGCGGGGATGGCTCCACGAGTTCCAAGGAACTGGATATGTTCTGAGGGGTAGAAAAACATTGATTCATTTTTTTTGGTTGTCCTACTTCTATGCCCTATTATATACGATCTCTAGTTTCCCCCTGTGCAGAAATACTTAAAACGTATCTTACTGCACCCTGTCGAATTTTCAGACACCGGGCGGCTATGGCACCGCCTATTGCTGTCTAGAGGTTACTGCTCCACACAATCAGTCTCTGGAGTCTGGTTACATAATTCAGCCCTTCCCGCACTTTCCTATTTACGAGGTTGCCGTTATATTCCTGGGTACTATTTGTTACCGCACCAAGTCGGATTTTTATCACCCATAACATTGCAACACCGGGCTTATAAATAGTGCTTCTACAGCTGCCCCTGTCGTTATCTCGAAGTCCCTACTTTACATGAAACCCTGTGAGGAATCTATATGTCCCCCTCTCTTCTAACGGGTTGATAGCTTTCACTGTTCTGACTCACAGTTAACTAAAGAGTCCTTCTGCCGTACCTTGCTTTCAGTCGCGTCCGTCGTAACCTCCGTTCTCTTCCGATGTGATGTTTTTGGTTGCGGCTCAGTATTTCTCTTTTATACGGCTCATAATTATTTCATTGCTCCCAGGTGTTAGTAACTCAGTGTGCACTAACCCTTGGTGCATGCGCTGTTGGTTCTCTTTTTTACCGACGCTGATCGCGCCATCTTGGAAAGGGGAAAGCTTTAACTTGTTATAATATTATTCCTATGTTGAGTATATTTTACGACGTTCGAAAAAATGATTTTACTCCTATTTTATAATCTTAGACATTTTTAGGAGTTGACTAACTCAGTGTACAATCACCCTTGGTACGTGCGCTGTTGCTCCTCTCATTTCCTGCCCAACTCACGCCATCTTGGAAAGGGGGAAGCTTTAACTTGTTCTCACATTATTCCTATGTTGAACACATTTTTCGACGTTCGGAGCAAATGTTTTACTCCTGTTTTATAATCTTTATCATTTTATGTGGAATGACACTAATTACCTTCGAATATTTTACAATCGTGTATCACTGTTTATTAAAATCTGCCCGTTATTTAGCATGGTTTCCCTGTATTATCACTGTGTTTTTTTTGTTAATACACCAATTTTCTCAAATTCGAGAGGGGTAAATATGATCTCAGTGTTATTTCTCAACAGAAATTTTTTAATTTCTTTTATTTTTTACATATAGGGAACAGTGGTAGAAACAGTTATATATTATTCTATTTTTGTGGGCATTATTTATTTGTATATATTATAACAGGGTGTCCCAATCCTCCCTAGTATTTAGCCCACGTTTTATGGTATCAAATTTAATCATGAACCACTGTTCTTGTTGTTTTCTTCTCTTTCTACTGTCACCCTTCCTCTTCTGCTCTTTAATCTTTTCTACAACTACCCATCTTAGATCCTTGTCAGTGTGTTGTTTCTCATTCCAGTGGTTTACAAGCGGGGCATTTTCTTTGTTTAATCTTATCGCTGATTTATGCTCGCCTATTCTTACTCTTAGTTCTCTGCCTGTTTCTCCTATGTATGCTTTATCGCATGGACATAGGATCAAATAGATCAAATTTCTTTAGTTACTAGACACTGGTCACATACGCTGCACGTTCCACATTTGTGGTTCCCTACTTCGGCCATCAAAAATTAAATGATCATTCACGGATGAAGACAGCCCAAACTCCTCTTCTGGAAAACAGCAGAAATCACACGCACCTAGACCTACCCCCAGCTGCTACTCCATATGTCGTGGTTTTGGTTAATGTACCCAAATCTAACGAGGTGGTGAGAGAAACATGGGTGACATTAAGGAATAAGTCTCTACAATGGTTGGGCTGTAGAACAGGACTAACTAATGAATTATTTAACGAATTTAAGATGGCACGGAGGGTGATCTGGCTGGGGAGAGGAATAAAGAATACTGAAGGGGACTGTGTCGTATTGACTTTTAAAACTCCAAACTTTCTGCGGTTGATTTTGAACAGATTAGGGAGGAATTTTATAGATAATTCCCAGATTAGTGTTGTCCCTCTGGGATACTTTTATCTGCCCCAAATCGGTATCCTCCAATGCGAAAACGGGGGGATCCTACGTTACTTTTTAGAAATCAATTTGGTATCCCTATTCATAACCGCTGTGATAGACTCCATGAGCTTGAAGAAGTGGACTGACTGAGCCCAAGGGACCCTGTTGATGATGCTAATATTAATTTACTTGCTGCATCACAGGAGAAAGGAATCTAATAGATAGACTAAACTGATTAGTTACTATACCGTGTGTACAAGATGAGTTATTAATTATCGACACCTACCCTGAAAAGGAGGTCGACTACTCAGTTCTCGTTACCGGCCCTGAGAACAAAATTATTCCCAACAAAGAATTGGACAGTAATGGTCAGCCAGGTGGTAACACTAAAGATAATAATTGTCAGATTATGTTCTGGAACATGGCTGGTTTAAAAACAAAGGTGTCTAATAATGTGTGGGTGGATCTTGCAAATAACTATGAGATATTATGTGTACAAGAAACTTGGGTTGTAGAGCCCCTCCACATTACACACACCAGCTGTTAGCTCGAGACACGGTAGAGCGAAAGGGGGCCTTTGTACTTATGTCTCTAACCAGCTAAAACTTGTGAAAGTAGAGGTGGTCCATAAAAATAATTATTATCACACTGTTAGAATATGTGTGTATAAGGCTTTATGCCTGATGATTGTATACTTTTACAATAATGCCACCACTGAGGCGATGGAAGATGTGTTAGGAAACTTGAGCTGTAATGTAAAAAGTTTATTTGGTGGGACAACCAAAAACGTTTGCAAAATTCGGGAGGGGATTTTAATTGTTTTTTATGTAATAGAGGGGAGATGGGGACATGTGGGTTAATGTTGATAAAGATAATAATTTACCGCATTTTGCACATACTACGTGCGGGGGCTTACTGAATGATTTCATGTTCTCATGCGATATGGGGTATGCTAATAATTTATGTCAACCGGAGGTCCCTTTTCGTCCTACTTTCAATGGCAGAGGTGTTTTTTCTAAAATTGACTATATATTAATGTCCTGTGGATACTCTGCGTCTATTAGGAATTTTAATACACTCGACACTGCCCTAAGTGATCACTTTCCTATAAGCGTTGTTATTTCACTATCAAACCAAGATTCCAACAGGAATTTCACTACTAGACAGTTTGCGAATAGTATTGCTCTAAATAGACAAAATGGATATGCCCTGAAATGGACGAAAGTGATCCCTGAGGATTTTTTACATAATTTGGTGATGAATTGCGAGAAAAATTTTATTACCTGCTTAAATGAGCATTCCACTAATCTCGCCATCATTGAGAATTTCACAACTATTGCTGTACACATTAAAAAATGTTTATGGGTGGAAACTAAAAGCCAGGGTACTAATAATGGGGGCTGGCTTGATTCAGCTTGTACCCAGGCCTACTCTAATCTTAAGTACTTAAAAAAGGAAGGATGAAATGAAACAGGATGCATGGAACTCCCTGCATGAGGCTTCCATGAACCGAGATACCGCCGCCTTTTGGACGGCAGTCAATGCCCCTTATTTTAATGATAATACCAAAGCAAGATTAGAGATCACCATCTCGGAGGATGAATGGGTAACACACTTTGAACAGCTGTAAAGTGATCTATCTCTAGCTGACTATGCACCGGAGGAGGAGACACCAGCGCAGGAGCCCTTACTTCCCTCCCAGAAAATGGATTTGGGCTTTACTCTAAATTAAGTTAGCGTAGCTATTAAAACCAGTATGGGGGGAAAGGCACCGGGCCCGGATGGTGTCCCTGTCGACCTGTTAAAAAATAATGTGGCATTATGGGGACCATTGCTTATGCAACTATTTAATGCATGTTGCTCGAGGGGATTGTTAACGTCATGGTATGACTCTACCCTCATCCCTATATTTAAAAAGGGCGATACGGCAATTCCTAAGGGCTATCGCCCAATATCATTATTGGATTCCACAATCAAGATAATTGGGCGTGTGATTTTAGATAGATTACAGTTATGGGCTCATGAGCAATCAGTAATCAGCGACCTCCAATATGGATTCCGGAAGGGCCTTGGCACTATAGACCAGAGCATAAATCTGCATATTTTGTTAGATAAATATACTAAAGCCAAGGGAGGGCGCTGTTTTTAACTTTTGTTGATCTAACATCAGCCTTCGACTGTGTTACCCACTCCAAGCTGTGGATGATTATGGAAAGGCTGGGAGTGGATGTTCGTATAGTTTCTTTCCTCAGGCAACTTTATTCAGGGGCTATGGCCAAGGTCAGATTTGGAAAGAATGGAGACTGCCCCAGGGTGTTTCCTATTGAAAGCGGGGTGCGGCAAGGCTGCGTCCTTTTCCCCTTCTTGTTCACACTATACATCAACGAACCAGAAAGAACTCTGCTGAGGGAGTTAAGGGACATGCCTAGGGTAGCCATAAGATCTGTCCCTGCACTCCTATACTCTGACGATGCGGTGTTGATGGCCCGGACACCCATTGCTATGCAAAAGGTAGTAACGTCCTTCTCACTCTTTATGACGAATCTGGACCTGACTATAAACTGCACTAAAACCTTCACTATGAACTGCGGTCCTGGGGCTAATAAAATGAAGAAATCAATCTGTATTAATTTGTAGGCCCTGGACACTACACCTACATTTCCCTATTTAGGGATATTGTTTGATCAGTCCGGTTCATGGTGTATTGCTATAAAAACTAGGAGGCTCCTGTTTTCTAAGTCCCTAATGGCTCCAATCAACTTCAGTAGGAAAATGGGTGGGAGGCTGCCTGGGGAACTGTTGTGCATATACAAGCCAACCTGTGTAGCAATTGCAACTGATGGTGCAGGTATCTGGGGGTACTCAAATGTGATTATACTACAGATGGTGGAAAACATCTTTTTGAGGTACATCTTAGCAGTTCCGTCTAGTGCTTCCACATTCATATGCCACGCTGAACTTGGTTTATCGAACATAGAAGATATAATCAAGATCCAACCAGTTCTTTTGTGGCACAGGGTTTGGACAACTGACGAGTGTGCTTTTAATCGCTTGGTTTTAAAGGAAGCAATGAGCTCTGACAAGGCTAACAAAATAAGATGGTTACAATATGTAAAAACGTTTTTAACATTAATAGGCCACCAGAATTACTTTAGTGATCCTTCATTGATGTGCCAGGTTCCTAGAAAGATCCTTAAAAATAGTTGTCTTGCACACCTGAACGATTTTAGAATAACTAATGAAATGACTAAAACTACCGTGGTGGCACATCATCTTACATTGGTTACTGACAAAATACAGCCTTATGCAACGCTTTCCATGACGGACTTTGAAAGGTTTTTATTAACCCGTTTTAGATGAAACATTTTGCACAGACTTTTAAGCTTCCCTAAGGTAAACAACAGGAGAAGACCACTCTGTAAATGCCCATGCGATGATCTGTTGATTCAGTCGTCTATCCATATTTTGTTCTTTTGCACATTCTACACAATACCGAGGAAAAGATGGATAATTCCATTATTAAAAGGTATGAAAGTAAGACACTGTCGCCCGCATTCCTGGCTATCCAGAAGCTGGACAATGATTTTACTGTTGCCTCTGTATCCACCTTTTTAAAAGGTGTTTTTAGATCCCGCAAATCGATTGTAATATGAAATCTGATCCGTAATTCTTATTGAATTCTTATTTGATGTATAATCTGATCGCTGTTTTTATTGTACACTGTGGTTGTGTTTAATCAAGTGTACTTTTATGTTTTTTTTCTTTTTATAATAACCAATCAAAGTTTCTAATGAATGAATGACTGGAGGATGAGTTCTTGGAGAAGAGCTGGGCACAGGGAAAAGGCCATACATGGTAGGGTTTGGCCACATTACTGGGCTTGGGGATATAGAGAAACTGCGTTCTCCATGCAGAACTGAGGACAGTGTGAAGACTGAGCGTAGTAGGAGCTTGCCTACCTAATTGAGCTTGGGGGTCTGGAGGGAGTGGACTCTTTGTAAACATCTGCGCATAAGGCAATAGCTTTGCGTAGGCGTAGTAGTGTCTTGTGCACCTGATGGGGCTAGAGTGTTTAGAGGTAGTGGGCTGTTCATAAAGGCCGCTACACAGGACGTAGTAGGATGTGGTGAGTATGTGGCATCTCCACTGAGATATCTTTGCAGGGTTACAGGTATACACAGTAGGTTGTATTTGGGTACTGGTCTCTGTCTGCCGAGCTCTCTATACAGGGTCACAGCTTTGCGTATTAGGTTGAGGAGAGTGATTGGTCTGTCTGCTTAGACCTCTGTGTAGGTATATAGTAGGGGGTGCTAAGGCACTGTCCCTTCCATTGAGAGTTCTTTCTAGGGTGACAGATGTGTGTAGCAGTGTTTAGAAGGGTGTGGTGAGGGCCTGCTCTCACTGCTGAGACCTCTAAGGAGAGCAATGGTGGTGTTAGGAGGGTACGGTGAGGGAGTGGTCTGTCCATGCGACCCACATTTCAGGTTTATTGCTGTGCGTAGTAGGGTATGGAAGGAACTTGTGTCTCTGGTGAGATCTCTGCACAGGTGTAGAGCTTTGTATAGTAGGTTTGGTTGAGGGACTAGCCTCTCTCTTGAGACTTTTTTTAAAAGATCTAGCCGAGGAAAATGTAATTTTAGGAGCAGTATGGAAAATGCTGTCATCAGTGATGTCATTTGAGATGTCATCAGTGATGTCATCAATTTTGTCATTGAGCATGTCATGAGCGATGTAATATGCAAGGTCATGAGTTAGACATTGCTTGTGTGGCTAAATGTATGATTGTGTGTATGTGTCTGAGCGATTGTTTAAGTGACTGTACAGGGCCAAAGCTGTGAGTAAAAGGGTTTGGTGACAGACTGGCTTGTTCACAAAGACCTCTGTGCAGGACGAAGGCTGAGCATAAAACAGTAGGAAGGTTTAGTGAGAGCCTGGCCTGTCCGCAAAGACCTCTTTGCAGAGTGAAGAAGGTGCTTAGTAGGATTTGTTGTGGGGCTGGCCTGTCAACAAGCAGGGCCAAGACTGCATATAATAGAGTTTAATGAAGAACTGACCTGTCTGCAAGACCCTCTGTGCAGGATGAAGGCTGTGCATAATAGGGTTTGGTGAGGAACTGACCTGCCCAGAAACACCTCTGTCCATGGCTAAGGCTGTGTGTAGTATGCATACTATGCACTGGCACATCTAAGGGGGTGTGTGAGTGTGTTGGGAATAGACTTCATGTAAAAACCTCTGTACAATTAATAGGGTGTGTATAGTACCAGTTTAGCCACCTAACTGGGCTTAGGAGTCTTGAGGGACTGGCCTCTCTAGAAAATCTATTGTACAAGGCATATGAAGTACATAGTAATTATCTCTGCCCTAAGGCACCTAAAGTGTATGGACAGACTGTCTGTGACAACTGCTGCACAAGGTGTACAGTATGTGTAGTATAGGCTTCACACCCAAATGAAATTACTTCTGTAGAAGAGTATAACATATGCCTTGACATACCAGGTACCAGTTGTAAATATGAAATCTATCTCACAACAAAAGGGAGCAGGACCCTACCTTAGCAGCATCAAGGAATGCATCCAGTTCTACCTATAGCTATGCACAACACACTATCAACACAACAACTCTTTTCAGAGACACCTTAAGTATAAAACAGTTTTGTAAAATAATTTTGGTATAATTTGATCAGTTCTGCTGGTCTCCCACAAAATGATCTAGGTAAGCGAGCAATTTTTACAGGGATTAAACCGCTGTCACTGGAGTCCTGTGGTACAGATTACATATTAAAAAAATGGATTACTCCCCAACTTCCTCCTAAAAAGGCCATGAGAAACAATAAAGAGAAAGTCTAATGAGGGTTGCACACATAAAAGAACTTCATTAACTTGTCTCTTTGTGAACAATTCTGTACAAGAGCCTAATGGGTGTGGGTATCTGAAGGGAGAGCACTCTCCATAAGGTCTTCTGTACAAGAAGTAGAGAAGACATAGTATGTGCTTTCCCACCACGGTAAAGGAGTGCATTGTAAGGTATTCACCACCAAATAGGGCATTAGTATCTGAAGGGAGTGGGCTCTGCTTCAGAACTTCTGTACGAGACTTAGGCTTGTGTTGTAGATATGTGTACACTCACATCTCAGATTCGCAAAGGGCCCTAAAATCAATTGTCCCAAAGGAGAATCCTGACACAGACTGTATTTCAGCATATATGTATTTATCTGAGTCCCAACATTTGGACCATATACCTTAATACCCTCTCAAGGGCAATTATTAGGGGTAGCGCAGCCTCACCACAGCCTCACTACTCCCGCTGGAAGCACTGCATCATCATTGGGGACTCGCAGTCCCAGCAGTCCTGGTGCCGCCAGCTGCCAACGCCGTGCACAAAAATGCACCAGGGTCCTGCAGAGTGGGATGTGACTAGGCAAAGCCTAGCCCAAGGGCGGTCCCGCCCACGCCCGTCGGAGCCCAGAGGAGGCTGAACTCAGCCCCCCGCTAACTCACTTCACTGCAACTCTAATGTTCACGACCTGGAACTGGCCCTGAAGTTCTGGAAAAGGAAGTCTACCACCACCGGAGGTGAGTCAACTAATACTCTAGATACCATCCTCATAAGAGCCTCTGATGCTCTGAATAAAGAGATTCAGACTCAGACTGTGGAACGCAGACTATCAATGGGCGAGCCAGTAGCACTCGACCACCCAGTGGAATGTATTATCACAGAGTACCCAGCTGCACATGTAGATGACCCGCCTACCTCTTCCCTATCACCCAAACCAGCTGTAACTCGCTCGAAATGCGTTAACTGTTGAGCTGAATCCAGCACCCAAACAACTATGCTCTCGCAACCACCAAACAGTGTGAAAATTTGAGAAAAAAAAAATATTAAGTAACAATGAGTAACAGAAAGCAGCAGATCTCTATGTTCGTGTTCTTATTTCAAAAGGATGTTTAATAGGATCCACAATCAGCCGACACGTGTTTCATCGTGTTGAAGTGGAGTCAACACGACTCTTCAGGGCTGGTAATAATCCAGGAATAAATGGGTTGATGCAAAAATTGTAAAGTGGATCGATATATCCTGTAAAATATTTGACGGGTATGTCAATATATAATAAACGTAGAGAACCCTGGTGTCGGGTTGGAAGTTAAGTGATCACACAGCTGTATTGTCCGTCTCTGGAACACGGCGACCGGGAACATACGGAGGAGGGATACCGCTCTGGAGTTCGCTTACCTACGGAGTGCTTTACCCAGTAATTATCCGGAAAATACTTTAACCAGTCGGATCCCCTCCCGGTACGGCTGAACACTAACATGTGTTTAGTCTCAATTTGGATGAAACGAGCAACATTTTAAACAGACCAATACAGCTGTGTGATCACTTAACTTCCAACCCGACACCAGGGTTCTCTACGTTTATTATATATTGACATACCCGTCAAATATTTTACAGGATATATCGATCCACTTTACAATTTTTGCATCAACCCATTTATTCCTGGATTTTTACCAGCCCTGAAGAGTCGTGTTGACTCCACTTCAACACGATGAAACACGTGTCGGCTGATTGTGGATCCTATTAAACATCCTTTTGAAATAAGAACACGAACATAGAGATCTGCTGCTTTCTGTTACTCATTGTTACTTAATATTTTTTTTCTCAAATTTTCACACTGTTTGGTGGTTGCGAGAGCATAGTTGTTTAAGTTTATGGTAATCTTTTGATTGTCTTGAACGGTTTTAGGGTTATTCCGTTCGCTCTGAACGCACCACGCGTCTGAACTCATCTCCTTACAGGTTGTAACGTAGACTATAGGTAGAGCGCCGTCATCTGAAACTTCTCTCAACCCTATTAGCTGATTCTCTGAATCCAGCACCCACTCGCCATCCGCCCATACTGAACCGCCTCCAAAGAAGTAAAAGGAGGTGGATTATCAGCAGTTAAGTCAACCTCTGGTGCCCCCCAAGAAGCTAACAATGCCCCCTCATTTCCAATGGACGCGTTGCAGTTAAAATTGGACTTATCTCTTATACGCCTACTTCAACCATTGTCGGACAGACTTTCCAGAATGGAGGCAACACTGGCGTCCTTAAATCTTACAACAACAGGTATAAGTGGTGCTATCCAGGCAAAGGCTATAGAGACGCCCCTGCCCTCTGAGGTCACTCCAATACCCCAGTGCTCTTCTACCTCGCGGAATGGCACAGGACCTGAAACCGAGGCCTGCAGGTCAAGAGCTTCTCAACCGGAGGGTCTGACTGATGGTGAAGTGGTAACTCGCTCTCCACCTACAACTATGCAAGTTACTCATCCCTTCCATCATTCAACCCGTACTTCTTCACACCTGCAGCGGCTACTTAGCCCCCTCTTACTATCAACTGCGGCACTCCCTAGTACCCACAATATTGACCTGACAAATGGGACTAATGAACTCTCCAATTCAAGATTGGACCATCCCCAGCCACATGTCCCTATGTAATAGTCTTGGCGAATGGGCCTCAATTAGAGGCTACACAGAAAGAAACCACGGACCAGCTTATCACCAAGGCCTGCCATTGAATTAGAAAAACAAAGGGGCGGTCGGGGGAGCTACTTCCCAGCATTCTAATGGCAAGAAGAGTGGCTTGAGTAAATCGATATCTCCATATGTTGTAGCATAGGCTGACAAATTGTAATCCCTAATTGTTTCTTCCTCAAAGATTTTATGCGAGACAAACTAAATTCAAGATTAAACACATTATAAAACTTAGCACAACACATTTCATATGATGGCGCCTCTGGTTGCAGCCACATAGAGGCAACGCATAATCGGGCAACGGCCATAGCCATAAATATGAAATATCGAAAAGGATAACAAATCTGCATGGGTTCCATATCCTCACCCACTCCGACTAACATGATCTTTCGAGAAATGCTAACACTAACCCCCGTAGTTTGTGATAGAAATTCTGAGATGCCACCTAAAAATTGTTTTAACACTGTACAATCAAAAAATATATGTACAATGTCAGCTTTCTCCACCTGACACCTAAAACATTTCCAGTCATGAAGCCAGCCCACTTCATCATTTTAACAGGTATATAGTATAAATTAAACAAAGTTTATAGTGTTGGGTGCGTAGATTTGCCGTCAGAATACCTTTACTTGCCATATCAATTGATAATTTCACATATGAGCCAGCATTGCCAAACCTGTCCCTCCACTTTGCTTCGTGCATCTTAACATCATCCCACTGAGTCGCCTGCAATATATCCTACAGTGTCCAAATCTTAGCTCTTTTAATCAAAACCTCTACTAAATCATTAGTTATTACGGGTGAGTGTCTACAATGTTTATTGATGAAATCACAAATTTGCAAGTATTTAAAGAAATCATTCTTAGATATTTTGTATCGTTCAACTAAATCTGAGAAAGAAACAAGTACTCCCGCACTGTAAATGTCCCCTAAACGTCGTATCCCCCTATCCCTCCAAATATCCATCTTTGTATCCCAAAAAACCAGAGGGAATATTTCCGTGGAGTTAAGAGGCGTATAATAACCAATCCAGTTTATAGATACAATTTTAAGTATCTTTTTCCACCCCTTGTTAGCAGCTAATATAATTTTAAATTGCATTCTTTTAAAGTAGCTTGGTTCATAGAACTTGAGCAGAGCCTCACTTGCCAGGGTCCCCAACAACATCTGATATATATTAGGGGCTTCAAATGACCTTACTTCGACCTCGGTCACCAGATACTGCATGTTCTGCAAAAGACAAACTAAATAATAAAAAGCAAAATTTGGCACCCCCACCACCACGTGTTAATGGTAGCGTCATATATTTTGAAGCATGTAGAGTATTCTTCCAACCCCATATAAACCTGTCTACAATAGACTGAAGCAGCATTAATTGTACTCGTGTGAGCTCCAGCGGTACTGTACTAAAAAAATACATTACCCGGGAAAGTATACACATTTTTAAAACATTGCATCGTCCTACCATTGATAAGTGCAGACACTCAACCCTTTCCAGTTGACTTCGTGCTGAAGCTGGTAAATTTACCCAATTCACTTCAATTATCTCTTGAAGTGACATCCTAAGCTTTATGCCCAGATATCTTGCTTCTGGTGTAACACTTGCTTCACCAGGGCAGAGCCCCTCTGTACAAACAACCTGTGTTTTGGTAACATTTAGCTTATACCCGGCGACTTTCCCGAATTGCTGAGTCAGGTTCTCAATCTCACTTACTGCTTGCTCTGGGTCAGATGTTACTACCGCTATATCATCAGCATAAGCAAGAACACGTACCTTATGCTGCCCAAATACCATTGATGGTATTCCATTAGTAGTCTCCAATATTGACAACAATGGGTTAATATAGATGGCGAAAAGTAAGGGCGAGCAGGGGCATCCCTGCCGGGTGCCCCTAGTTATATATACAAAGGATGATTCTTTTCCCATTGTGCAAATTTTAGCCCGTGGGCTTTTTTACATAGTCTGAAATGCTACAAAGAATTGGGGGCCGAACCCCATCTTTTGCATTGTGGCCCACACAAATGACCACGCTACACAGTCAAATGCTTTTTCAGCGTCTAAACAATTTACACCTATTTGCTTTTGCAATGTAGTAGCTTAATCTAACAATGCAATCACCCTGTATAGGTGATTAACAGTGCTCCCGCCAGGCATAAAAACGTGCTGGTGCCGGGATACCAACAATGGTATGACTTGTGCTAACCGTGTTGCAAGGATCTTTGAATACACCTTGCCATCAGCATTTATTAATGATATCTGTCTATACGACCCCGGAAGCCTGGGAGATTTATCCTACTTTTTGAAGGTCACTATGTTGGCATCATCCACAGATGGTGGGTGATTCCCACATCGAGCTTCTATAAAAGTGGCGAGCATATCATCCTTTATGATAGAGAAAAGTATGCAATAGACCTCCAAAGGGAGTTTATCCGTCCCTGCCGCTTTCCCTGCCGCTAGTCCATCTACTGCAGTCTGAAGTTCTAGCATAGTAATAGGAGCTTCTAGCTCTTCCCGTTCAATTAGTCCTAATTCAGTTAGAACAAAATTATGGATATACCCCTCTATGCTGCCCAACTCCACAAAATCTTGGGTATATAGTTCCTTATAATACAAATGAAATACCGCCATTATGCCTTCATAGATTTCAACTGTGCCCCCTTTACCATCCGCCATAATTTCAATTTGCTGGGAGGTTTGTCTGCCCGCAGTCTTTGAGCTAAGCATCTACCAGTTGCTTCCCCATATTCATATCTTTCTTCTTGAATTTTGAACTGAGCAGCTATTTCTTATTCCATACCCCCATTAGTCCGGGCCTTACATCGTGCCGTCTTAGTTTGCACTTCTTTACTATCCACATTAACTCTAACCACTTGTATAAGTTCACACTCAGCCTTCTTTAACTCCTGGAGTAAACCCAGCATATGTTCTTTCTGTCGTTTCTGCTTAGCCCAGCCATAACTATGTCTTTCACCACTTAGCCCAGCTTTCAAAGAGTCCCAGATCATTGGTTGGGCTGCCGATCCTCTATTACTATCCAAGAACAGGGTAGCCCAAATTTGGATATGGCGAACATACTCATCATCACTTAAAAAATTGTATTGAATGTAAAGGCCCGCTCTTACCGCGGAAAGCTAAAACTAGCAAGGTCCATAACCACGGGCCATGATCTGATGTAGTACGGGGCCACACCTGCATCTTTGCACCAACGGTCAACAACTGAGGTAAAAAGATATAGTCTAACTGAACAAACTTGTTGTGTGGGGACGAAAAGAATGTATAACCCGGATCTCCATGATTCACAGTCATCCACCCATCAACTAGTCTGTGATTCTGTAAAAGTTGCTGCATAGCCCTAAATACTTTAGGCTTATGTCCTTTATACTTAGCAGAATGAGAATCCTACGTCTGTGCATCCCCATGTATATTAAAATCCCTAATTAGTATCAATGGGGTCCCCCAAAGTGCCAACTCAACATTCAAAAACTCCAAGATCCCAGCCTCATCCAAATTTGAACCATATTCAGTACAAAGCGCAATCTTGATACCCCCTAGAATACACTCAATAATAGCCCACATCCCGAGATTATCCACCCTTTCTCTACCCGTACCAAATATGCCATGACGCACCAAAATCGCCACCCCCCTATTCATAGTAGATTGTTTCGAAGTTGATAACAATGTAAATCCCAGCTCAAATAGTATCCTACAATTAGACCAGGGAATATGCGTCTCTTGCAGACAAAGAATATCAGGGTTTATTAGCCGGAGTTCAGCGATAACACATTTCCTCTTGGAGACATTGTTCAGCCCAGAAACATTAAATGAACATATTCGCCGGCTCCTATCTGCCATTACTATGTGAGTATCTCATGGCCAACAATATATAAGGAAAATATACTCTAAGATTCCTACCGCATATGCTATGAACTGAATTTTTACCCTTTAACAGATCCCCTTACTCCCCAAGTGACCCTCTACGACCCCCCCACCACCACCCCAAAAAAAAACCACCCCCCTGCCCGTGTCCCTCCCCTTCAAATAGTTCATTAGGGCCAATCGCCCTTGTGATACTCAGTGAATAGCACACTTGGTGTTCGCCTTTGCCACATCCTTATATGTGCCGCTTAGGAAAAAACTGAGAAAAAAAAGAAAAAAAATCACAGGAAGTGGCGAGAAAAGAAATCATGTCACTGCATACAGGATCCATTAGCCTGTATATGTATAATTATCCTCAACCCAAGGATTGAAGATTTTGTTTGGCTGTAATGACCAAAGTGAAAAAACGTATCTGTCCCTTATTTACAGTCTTTAAAGTACCTTGTTGTAGTAGAAACACCTGTACGCCTTTTGCTTGAAGAGGGGTAATCAACTGCCGCAGCTGCCATCTCTTTTCCACTGTGGAGTGGCAGTAATCGTGTCTCACAAAGAATTGCATCCCTTTACCAGTTCTCTTCTTATCTGGTCTAGCCAGACCGTACAGTGCCTGCCTAGCCAAGAAATTATCGAGGGAAATCAAAATAGCCCGCGGTTGTTGCATCGCTTGTCCACACCTTGCTGGCCTTTGCCGAAATGGAAATCTGTGCGCCCATTGAATTTCCTGCTGCCAATTCCATTCTTTCAGCTCAAGCAGAGCTTCTTTAAACAGCTCAATTACAAATTTTTGCACATCTTGCCCCTGAAGTCCTTCTGGTACCCCTAAAATACGCAGGTTGTTACGGCGCAGGTGGTTTTCTAAATCGACTAGCTTATCATGCACATCGTCTTTATTGGCTTTTATATCTGCAACAGCATCTTTTTGGGCCACCATCTGATCTTCTAGGAGTGATATGCCAGTCTCCGCTTCTGCCATCCTCTCAGTAAAGTCATTACATGTGTTTTCCAGACGCCTAACTGTGTTTTGCAACTTCCTGCCGGCAGTATGTGTTTTAAAATTCTCCGCCCGTGTTTCCAACCTTTGCTCTGAAATTAATCTATAGATCCCTTCCAGCGATATATGGCTTTGTGTCTCCACAGCCGGGCCCCCACTTGCATGGTCAGAAAAGTTAAGCGACTGCTCCCCACTGGAGATCTCCCAATCAGGCGTTTCTGTCATGGCTGGTACAGTTTTCTTCTGTACAGTAGATGCTTTTGTAGATACGCCCCCAAAGAAGAATTCTTGGTATGGCTTACGTCTATGGTTGTAGGGGTAATGTCTCCAAACACTTCTGCCTGCAATTGAAAATCTCCTTCCATATCAGACTCTTCTGAGTGCTCTGAAAGTGAATAAAACTCGCTTTCCTTGCTACTGGTGGGTTCCTTCCTATCGTCACTGATAATGCCATTGTCATCCATTATTACAGGCTCATAAACAATGTCTAGATCAGCCTGTTGTGGCTCAACATGTTCCAAAGACACTTGACTCTCCTCAAGAGATAGACCGATAAGTTCTCCCTCCCCCCCCTTGCTGAACGTCAAGAACACTGGGAGCACTGGGTTTTGAAGTGATTGTCAAAGAAGTTGAAGCTTTTTTACCAGCAGCCACTTGGAAAATCTGCAGTATCTTAGGTGTCACTTGTACCATGCCCTTGTACTGTACAATACTCTCCAGTTACTTAGAGCCAGACATTTCTTTGGAGCTCTTTGCGACGAGTGCTGCGCGTGTACCTACCGCAGACTCCCCAGTAGCTCTTGTTTTCCCACCTCGCGCAACTTTAGGTGCCATGCAAGACCACTTACAGTGTCCCAGAAAAAAACAAAAACAATGGATTTCAAAGAGTTTTCAAAGAGTCCAGCGACTTATTTTAATATAATGAATCCCAGCAGAAAAAATCCAATGAAAAGTTTATGTGCTTTAACACATGAACTCACCAGAGCCTTGTAACCTGAGCCGCTCTCCCGTAGTCTGCTCACAGCCTGGCATCAATGTCTTTGTAGCAGGAATTTATCAGAGAGTAACTTTATAGCAGAGGATTTAACAAAGAATGCTGCCTCTCCACAACAACAAAGGTTAGATACTCCGCTGCTTTCACAGCTTTCGATAATAAGATTCTCCAAGCCCAGTCGCGAGCTCAGCAGTAGACTGCATTAACAGCCGTTAGCAAGCCGACTCAGGTGTGGCTGCAGTCCGGATGCCACTCCCCTTCTACCATTGCCATTTTTGCTAGTGTTACAGCGGGGAACGTGGCGGTTCCTTTTTACTTTCCTGACTTCAAGAAGCCTTCCGTGCAGGCAGCACAAACACTTGAAACGAAGCCCCAATCCACTCCAGCCAACACCACCGCTTCTGCCACCATTACCACCGCGCAGGGAAAGACGAGGTAACCAAGAGCTGCTCAGGGACACATTCGCCGTACGGACGCCATCTTGCCTCGACACAATCAACTACTATAAAAACAATTTTAACAGTAAGATGAAGCAGGTTGTAGATATGCTGGAAAAAGACGTTAACACCTTCTTTAACAGCCTTTAAAAATCCTTTAGGTGATAGACTCTAATGCACACAACTGTGTGCTCATAAACAAAGCAGTGTGCGGTACATCTAATGATATGGGCTACCCAATGCCCCACTTCGAGACGATCTTTATAGCGCTGCCCTGAACAGGTTGTTCATTACCATCGACCTGGTAATCATGAATCCCATTGACTCTATTTTGGACAGACCAGCCAAGGTTCGATCTTAGACGACTGATCTCTTCACCCCTTACAAAGCTCAACTCCAACATTGTAATCATGCCATATGGATTCAGCGACCATCACACCATTAATGGTGACTTAGATTGGGGGGATTGTTGTGGAGCAGCCAAGGCAGGCCAACCCTGAGATAGCAAGGAAAAACTTTAATATTTTAATATAGGAGATGGTAGACAAAGCGAAAACTGCCACAGTAGTGGTCAGTAAAAGCCTTGACAACATTATGACCTGTCTGGCAGCAAACCTATATCCAATGGTTGTAAAAGTGGCCTTTGACAGAATCTTATCAGAGGCCAAACAGGCATTGACTAGGGAAAGAACAACCACCAACTCCCCAGGCCCAAAATGGGTTGACCAGCCATGCACTAAGGTGCTATCAACCTTGCACCAGGCTCTCAGATCCACTCCTAGGGATGCAAAATTAGTTAAGATTCTGCTGTCCTGTTATACAGAAGCAAGGAAGTGGAGAGCCAATACCCTTAAGGAAGAAGCTTGGGAGAAACTCTACCAAGCAGCTCTCTTAAAAAACGATAGGGATTTCTGAAGTTACAAATGCTCCATTTCTTAAACTTCCTGCAGACCCGAGTACAGCCTGTCACATGGATGAGGATGTTTGGATCTTACAGTTTCCCTCAATTTTTTAAATCCCTGCTGAGAAACTGGCCAGCCAGCTGATACTGAGTAGCTCTCCCATTAAAACCCAGTTACGTTTTAATCTACACAAAATTACACTGGCCCTTTCACAGTCCTCTACTAATAGAGCCCCTGGTCCAGATGGCACACCAGCAGATTTTTTTATGGAATACTCTGATCTACGGGGACTGGTGTTGATCACTGTTTTTAACGTAATAGCCACATTGGGTCTACAGGACTTGTCGAAGAGGTCAAATATCATCCGTATCCTTAATAAAGGAGATAAATCCCAGTCTAAAAGCTACCAGCCTATCTCTTTACTAGACAGTACTGCCAAATTGATGGGCCGTGTTTTTCTAAGTAGACTAGAGGAATGGGCTACACAAAATAACTCCCTGATCCTGGCTCAATACGGGTTTAAAAAGGGGAGTGATACTCAGGACCAATGTCTCAATCTAAGCTTTTGATTGGCCAAGTACACCCAGGCAAAGCAGAGAAGCTATACTTGGCATTCATGGATCTTTCAGCAGCATTTGACTACATAGCACCTATGGAGAATAATGGCAGAAATGGGAATTGACGAGGGGATAACCACTTTTATAAGACAGCTTTATTCATCAGCCTCGGCAACTGTGCACTACGGAAACCTGGATGAGTGTTCTAGGCCATTCCCAATTATGACGGGAGTCCGCCAGGGCTGCGTTCTGCCCCCATTCCTCATTTCCATCAATACTAATGGGGTGGAACAACCCCTGCTGAACTCTACATTGAACTTCCCTAGGATTAATAATGAGCACACCCCAATTCTGCTATACGCCAATGATGCTGTAATAATTGTCCGCACCAGTTGAGCTTTACAATAACTGCTGGAGATCTATGTAAATTATATGGGTAGCTTAGATTTAAAAACAAATGAGGCAAAATCTCTTGTCTTAATTACAGGCGTAGAGAAAGGAGGGTCCCACAGTTTTACATTGCAGTTCAAGAAATAGTCCATACAGACACCTTCTCCTATCTTGGAATAACTTTTGAGAGACAACTATCCTGGACCAATATGATCACTACCAGCAGCTTAGCTATGGAAACAAGCATAATTGACCTTACAAAGAAGGTAAAAAGGTGTATCTCGCCAAATCAATATCAGTGGCATCTTATGGGACAAGGATATGGGCTTTAACTAATTCCCACACCCTTCAGATTATTGAGAACTCCTTTTGGAAAAAACTGACTGCCGTTTCAGCAAGCTGCTCTAATCTTATATGCCATGCAGAGTTGGACGTCCCTTATATCAAGGTCATAATTAGGCTGGCACCTATACTTTTATGGCATTCTATCTGTTGACAAGCATCAGTGATCCTTCCTCAGAATTTAATAGCAGATTACCTTCACCTGGAACATGCTCAAAGGATCCTGTGGTTATCATATATTAATAAAAGCCTCACCTCACTTGGTTTAGATCACTTATATTCCTCTCCAGGAAAGTATACCACAGTCTAAAAAAAAACAAATCAAAACCTTATTTCTAAAATTGAATTGTTCAAAAGTGCTTGTAAAAATGTACCTTGAGGGCCCAATTAACCAGAAAGATGCACCCACACATCTATCTTATGTGACTAACCCACGTCACTGATTTATTTTAATGAGGTTTTGATTTAACCTTATTTGTAACATGTTTCTCATCCAGCAGGCATTTATTTTAATTCTGACCTACCCCCTTGCCCTTGCAATGACCATTCTCTCCAATCTAACTTACACATTCCCTTTTTCTGCAAATTCTACAAGGCTCACAGCAATAGATTCATTCGACCGCTTATGCGTAAATATCATTTTAACCAATGTCGCACAGCTCTGTACTTTCTACAACTATTGTCTTCATTTTTTCTCTGCTCATGAAAGACCAAGGGGTCATTAGTATGGCGGGCGGACTTTGTCCGCCAACCATACCCCCGGTAAACAGGACCGCCCGCTGAGGGTGTGTCAGTCCCACATTCCCAATTAGGATGCGCCTGCCACACTGGCGGGTGCATGGCGCATTTGTAACATTGCAGCGGGTGGTGCTGAAAGCACCGCCCGCCGCAATGCCACAAAGGCAGGTTGTGCCTTTCAATGTACAACGTGACAGGCACCGCGCGGTGACTGCCACCTAGTACATTGAAATGCAGGTGCACCCCCACCCCCCAGAGTCACTGGGGGCCCACAACAGGCCCCCGCAAGCAATCCCTGCATGCCAGACACCGCCACCATATTGAACCCTTTTCCGTCCGGTCGACTTCTTGACCGGGCAGAAAAGTGGCCGACGGTCTTTCCATCCGCCGCGGATCTCCCAGCCATCCTAATATGGCGGGGGTTCTTGCTGCATGGATGGCGGAGGCGATCTGCCCGCCATCCTAATGGGGCCCTAGGTGACTAGGTAATCCTGCTCGATAAATTTTGTATCTAAACTCTGTTTTAAAACCTATGTTTTATATGTTTATTTCACACCATTGTCAATTTTAGCACTATGAAAACTGCACCTTTTTTTTTAATCTGCCTTTTATATTGTGTCTCTTGTACTTCTATGATCTTATTTATTAAGTATCGAATAAAGTGATTTGACTGAGTGACTGAGAGGAGGTCATATACCTAATTCTTCGCTGAGTCCAGAGATAGTACCAATATATAAGAAGGGACAGCTGACTTTATCCCATATAATGCATAGCCACACATCACCTTTCCGATAAACCATTTCATATGAAAGAGTGAGCATGATTGCAAACATGAAGAATACAAATAAAACCTCTAATGCAAAATTAAACGCATCAAAAACTTGTAATATATTTGTAGCAAAAAGATATTAGAAACAGTTCAATAATCACCAGTTAAAAAAAAGCGGAAGTAGCTCGGACATGTAGAATAATTCAGACAGATTCTAGCTTTTCTCTATCTAAGTAGAGCAAAAAGTAAGCACATTCTCTCTGCTTTTCATTGTAACTGTTAAGATAGAGCAGAAAACTGAAACACATGGTTCCATCTGTTGCTTTAAACAGCTGCTTTAATTATGCTCCATGACCTGACCTGCCTTTGACATCGGCTGCTGGCTCTGGCATCAGGCATTGTGACATCTCAAATGACATCACTAATATTATCACTCATGACATAGGCCAGTGACTCTGAGTGTTTTAAAAATGTTTGAGTGTTAAATATCTCACCAAGGTGTGTTGATGAATCATTAGGTGTATGAGTGCATGGATGATTCAGTAGGTGTGTGACTGACTGTATAAGTGATGTTGTGTAGTTCATAATTAATGCTTTCGGTTTTCCATTTTTCCGGATTTTTACAGATAATTACAGACAGAAAACAATGTGTTTCCTGTCTGTATTTATTGTTAAAAGTGGAAAAATGCAGAAAAGTGTCCTACTTGTGGCTGACACTTCATGCTGTGTTTTGTGATTTCTAGGACATCAGCTGCGCAGATAGGCAGCATGGGAAGTTAGAAATAGTTTGCGATTTCCCTAAATGCAGGTGTATGGTAACATATATTTGTATTATAATTCTCATATTTACCTGAAAGCGCAGTGTTTCGCTATATTTGGTTGATTAATTTGCTAAAACACAACAGCAAAGAATGAGTGCATGTTTATCAGTTAAATAACTGTGGAAATATACAATTTTATAACTCCATATAGTCGCAAAATAAAAATAGAAAAATACCAGTAAGATGGGCAACAAATAAATATGGATGAATACAGACGGATATGTTAAAAAAAATACCATAAAATTGGGAGCCCTATTCATAATAATACATAGCATCTGCACGTTTAGATAACATAAAAGAAGGGATTGCTGTTCTGACTCATTCCAGACACCCCCAAAGGATATGTTAGCCTTTAGACCAGCTAGCTCCCAGTGCCACCATAAGCCCCCTAACCATACCAAGGAGAGAATAGTTTCTGGCAACTATCGAACATGACAACCCTTGATCCTTCATGGATCGTGGAAACAGTACAGTACCTTTTGCTCAGTCAATCATGCACACTTAGTCCCAGAGAGATATACAGAATAAACAATGGGGCCGTTCTCAGGAAGCATATATTAAACCAGCGTCATTCTAGTATAAAACACGTTTGGTACGACAATCATTAGACGGAAACAGATCTATAAGATTATCTGCACAGACAGAGTAAATAAGAGGTAGAATTCTACCACTGTGTTAAAGCAGTAAATATATGCAGGCATATCGATACATGATAGTAATCAAGTGTACTCCTAAGATGTAAACCTTTTCTAAGTGTACCTAATTTTACCTGGCATGTATGTGGATGTAAAGCAAGAATCCCCTTAGGAAAGAGCCGACGCCATTACCTCATGGTAGAGAATGAAGGACCGCACCTTGGTCTCGAGTTGGTGAGTGAATTGATGTGTCAGTGATATATGGGTGAATAACTGCATATGTGAAAGGCAGTATAGGTGAGTGTTGAGTGACTGTATATGTGGCTGAGGGATTATGAGAGTGGCTGTATGGGTAAGTGTGTGCTTGTGTCAGCAACTCTTTAGGTGAGTGAGTATGTGTTAGTATCTATAGGAATAAATGAGTGGGTGTGTGTATAAGTGTATAGGTGAGTAAATGGCTGTGTGATTGGCTCTATAGGTGAGTGAGTAGATGTGCGAGTAGCTCTATGAGTGACTGACTGTGTGTGAGTGGTGTATGCATGTTTGAGTATCAGTCACTGTATTGATGAGTGAGTTGGTGTATGTGTGAGTGGATGGGTGTATAGACCTATGAATGAGTGAGTGGGTATTTAAGTACTGGTATTGGTGTGTCAATGGTTTCGGGAATGGTAGTGTGAATGTTGGTGTGGGTGTACGAATGGTTAAATGGGAGTGTGAGTGGCTGTGTCAGAGATTCTAAGGATAATGTCATCAGTGATATCATCAGTGATGTAATTTGAGATATCATCAGTGATGCCATCAGTGATGTCACTGACCATGTAATAAGTGATGTAATATGTGAAGAAATAAGCAGTGCATTGCAGTTGCACAAGTTATATTTAGCTCAGCTAACTATAAGTGCTGAATTTCTATGGTTTTGTTCAAGTGAAATGTCAGCCTAATGTAGTAGTCTGTGCTTGTTTTAAGAATGTCTCTGGTTCGGAATCTCACTGCATGAGTGTTCCGAACCTGGGTTCCAGCTATGACAGTTGGATGCTGTTCGTGACCTCTGCTGCTGCTCTGCTTGATGGCTCAGCAGTGTACTTCTGAAATAATACTATATCTACTTACCTGATGTTTCCTGCCTCGTTACAACATCTTTTGTTGGCGACCGGGGTTGGCCATCAACACGGACAAGTTGAAGAGTCCCCTGCAGGTGGCAGGAAGTTGACGTCGGAGTCATCGCTCTTCGATTCTGATGCTACCTGTAAGCAACACTTCGGATTAATCCACGAGGAATTGAGGCAGACCTCCAAAAGAAAAGAGGGTAGTGAAGGACTGGAACGCATCGGCATACTTACGTTCCAGCAACTTCTGCACACCGGCGTGAGTGACGTGAAAACGGGAAAAAAACATCACAGCGCTTGTGTGTGCTAAAGGTGAAATGCACGACATGTTTCCTAGCATTCGTCACAGTGCTCCCTTTGTTAACTGTGGGGAGGAAGAGAACGGAGCTTGCCATATGTTTGCCGCTTACGTCACAAAGGTACGAGAAGTGCTGCTGGTTGTCCATTCATTGTGATAAAAGGTATTGTACTTTATTTAAAAAAAAAAAGGACAAAGCCTTTTCAAGTAGGGATTTTGCTCAGAGTGGGCAATTTACAACAAAGTACTTAAAAAAAAGAGACAAAGCCTTTTCAAGTGGGGATTTTGCTCAGAGTGGGCAATTTACAAGGTGCAGAGTAGGAATATCGACAGAGAAATATCATGGGACAGAAATATTGCCGCAAACATATTGTGGGGAAGAAATATCGACAACAAAAATATAGTTGACAAGAATATCGACTGACAGGTAAGTAATATCGATTAGAAAAATATCTTTGTAATAAATATTGTTTACAAAAAATAGTTTACAAAAATATCAATTTATTAATAATTTTATGTATTTTAGTGTTTTCAATGAAAATGTTATTATATGTTTTAGAGTTTTACTAGTTATTAATTTATTTTAAGTTTAATTCTGTGTTTTTAGTTCCATAGCGGGTTGTGGGTTTATAGGGGAATAGGGTGGGAAGCAATTTAATTTTATAAAATGTATTGAATAATTAATGTGTTAATTGATTAATTAATAATAGTTTAATAATTAGTTGTTAATTAATTTCAATTAGTCAATTAATAAATAATTAGGTTAATTGTTTAATTAATTTTAGGTGTGTGTTGTGGTGTTTATATGTGTAAATTGTGTGAAGGGTGGTACTTTATTAATTTTTTTATTAATTAATTATTAAATACTTTTAAATTAATTACCATTCATTAATTAGTAATTGTAATTAAGTAATTAATTGTAGGTGTGTGTTTTGGTGTTTATATGTATAAATGGTGTGAAAGGTGGTAAGTAATTAATTTTGTATTCATTAATTATTAAATAATAATACATTACATTTTATTAATGAATTAGTAATTATTAAATTTAATTGTGTAATTAATTGTAGGTGTGTGTTGTAGATCTTATAGTGTTAAATATTGTGTAAATAATTATTTTTTATTATCTTTGTTAATAACAATATATTTAAATGTATATATTAATTATGTTAATATTGGAAAATAATTTTCATAAACATGTTGATGGTTTAGTTTTTTATTGTTTTGGGATCCAGCACTTTCCCTACTGTTGCACTCACTGGAGTGGGAATAGTAATTTTTACCCCTCAGCTATCCAACACTTTCCCAACTGTTGCACTCACTGGAGTGGGAATAGTAGTTTTTACCCCTCCGCTATCCAGCGCTTTCCCTACTGTTGCACTCATTTTAGTGGGAATAGTAATTTTTACCCCTTCGCTATCCAACGTTTTATGTACTAATGTTTTTATTTTGATATTAAATGTATGTATTATTTTTTTTAATAGTTTAATGCGTTAATTAAATATAGAATATTTTATTTTAAATTATTTATATATGTGTTTATTTTATTTGTATATAAGTAAAACAGTTTATAAATTAAATAAAGATAACAGTTAATAAAATGTATTTAAGTAAATAGATTTGTTATAATTAGTTAAAATATATTAAATGTAATTTATTTTGTTAATAATAATATTATTATTTAATTAATGTATTTTAAGTTATGTTATTTTTAAAGTCGATATTTTTTACATCTATATTTTTTACATTGATATTTTTGAGTCGATATTACTGTACTTACCTGTTTAAGAATAGGGATTCGCGATTTTTGTAATCGATATTTTTACATCAATATTTTTTTCATCTAGATTTTTGTAATCTTTATTTAAACATGGAACCAATTTACAATGACGTATTTAAAAAAAATGACTGTTTTCCTTGAGTCCTCCAAAAACAATCTTCAATTAAGTATTTTTCAGAATGACTGTTGTCTTATAACTTTGTACAGCCCTATATTTATTCTGAGTTTTTGACTTGCAGTACAATATTTGTTTAAGAACACTTGTTTCAATATTTTCATCAGCAACCAGTTTTCATCATCTTTGAACTACTCATCCCAGGATTGTTGTATTTTATTATAGACACAACTCATTCTTTATAATCAAACATGCAGGCTGTCGCACCCCACCACCATTTCTTGAAACACCTGGTGAACCACCCATAAAGTGGAAGCAGTGGTTTGATGGTTGTGAAACTTACCTTGGTGCAATCAGATATAGGCCTAACTTCAGAAAATGCCTGTTGTTACACTCGTTAGGTTTTGAAGGAAGGGAAATATTAAAACATCTTCCTCCACCTGTTGTTGAGGGTGAGGACGCCCTCAATGATTACCAGGACACTGTTAAGAGGCGCAAGACTAGGTTTGATGCTCAACCAAGCATAGTTATGCTTCACCACAATTTTTTTCTACGTACTCAAAACACAAATGAAGATGTTGACAACTACATTACTGCTCTGAGGAGGCTTGTTGCTGAATGTCAATTTGAAAACTTTGCGGACCAGTTGATGCATGATTAATTTATCTGTCATTGTACCGATAAAACTATAAAACAAAAACTTCTGTCCCTGGGGAATCCAACTCTAGATGAAACTATTAGAGATGCAAAGAGCATCGAGACATCACAATTGTTAGCTAAGGAGTTGGATGCCAAAAACAGTGAAGTGGTTTCTGCTGTTAAAAGTAAGACAAACAAGGAAAAAGACAATATTTCTGTAGACAGACAACGTTCTAGTTTGAGGGGCCGACAGAATGCCTTCTTTTCCCAAAGCAACTTTTGTTTTAGATGTGGATATAGGAACCATATGAGAGGTATTAAGTGCCCGGCCAAGTTCGTGACTTGTAGAATTTGCAACAAAACAGGCCACTTTGCCAAGGTGTGTCAGACTAAGAAAAGGGGGTGGTGATGAACAGAGTGTCTGAATTAAGCAGACCACTCTTACCCAGTCCAAAGATCAGGGCTTGATCCATCACCGTTATTTAGCTCACTGCCCCATCCCAGCTCAGAACCTGGCTATATGCAAATTAGTCTGTCCCTGGCCCAGTGCATCATGGGAACAGGGCAGACCAAACTACCAAGCCAATTCTTCACCAGAAAGGAGACAAGCTACCGGGGACCAGTTTCTGGCATTTCAGCCTCGTCGGCCCGGCTTGCTTGAATCCTGATTGAGCAGTGAGCAAGGGACTCATGTCTGAGTATACCCTGCCACACCTATAGTGGCCAAAAACGATTCAGTTTGGTTTGCCCTGTTCCCATCATGCACTGGGACAGGAACAGACTAATTTGCATATAGCCAAGTTCTGAGCTGGGATGGTGCAGTGAGCTAAAAAACGGTGATGGATCAAGCCCTGATCTTTGGACTGGGTAAGAGTGGTCTGCTTAATTCAGGCACTCTGTTCATCACCACCCCCTTTTCCGAATCATTTTGTCCACCATAAGCGTGGAAGGGTATACTCAGATGTGAGTCCCTTGCTCATTGCACCATCAGGATTCAAGCAAGCCGGGCCGACGACGCCTGAAATGGCAGAAACCGGTCCCCGGAAGCTTGTTTCCTTCCTAGTACAAGAATTGGCTTGGTAGTTTGGTTTGCCCTGTTCCCATCATGCACTGGGACAGGAACAGACTAATTTGCATATAGCCAAGTTCTGAGCTGGGATGGTGCAGTGAGCTAAAAAACGGTGATGGATCAAGCCCTGATCTTTGGACTGGGTAAGAGTGGTCTGCTTAATTCAGGCACTCTGTTCATCACCACCCCCTTTTCTGAATCATTTTGTCCACCATAAGCGTGGAAGGGTATACTCAGATGTGAGTCCCTTGCTCATTGCACCATCAGGATTCAAGCAAGCCGGGCCGACGACGCCTGAAATGGCAGAAACCGGTCCCCGGAAGCTTGTTTCCTTCCCAGTACAAGAATTGGCTTGGTAGTTTGGTTTGCCCTGTTCCCATCATGCACTGGGACAGGAACAGACTAATTTGCATATAGCCAAGTTCTGAGCTGGGATGGTGCAGTGAGCTAAAAAACGGTGATGGATCAAGCCCTGATCTTTGGACTGGGTAAAGGTGGTATGCTTAATTCAGGCACTCTGTTCATCACCACCCCCTTTTCTGAATCATTTTGTCCACCATAAGCGTGGAAGGGTATACTCAGATGTGAGTCCCTTGCTCATTGCACCATCAGGATTCAAGCAAGCCGGGCCGACGACGCCTGAAATGGCAGAAACCGGTCCCCGGAAGCTTGTTTCCTTCCCAGTACAAGAATTGGCTTGGTAGTTTGGTTTGCCCTATTCCCATCATGCACTGGGACAGGAACAGACTAATTTGCATACAGCCAAGTTCTGAGCTGGGATGGTGCAGTGAGCTAAAAAAACGGTGATGGATCAAGCTCTGATCTTTGGACTGGGTAAGAGTGGTCTGCTTAATTCAGGCACTCTGTTCATCACCACCCCCTTTTCTGAATCATTTTGTCCACCATAAGCGTGGAAGGGTATACTCAGATGTGAGTCCCTTGCTCATTGCACCATCAGGATTCAAGCAAGCCGGGCCGACGACGCCTGAAATGGCAGAAACCGGTCCCCGGAAGCTTGTTTCCTTCCCAGTACAAGAATTGGCTTGGTAGTTTGGTTTGCCCTGTTTCCATCATGCACTGGGACAGGAACAGACTAATTTGCATATAGCCAAGTTCTGAGCTGGGATGGTGCAGTGAGCTAAAAACGGTGATGGATCAAGCCCTGATCTTTGGACTGGGTAAGAGTGGTCTGCTTAATTCAGGCACTCTGTTCATCACCATCCCCTTTTCTGAATCAAGGTGTGTCAGACTGGAAAAAGCAGGACATTCCCTCAACCTTCTTCTATCAAGTGTGTTGTTGATGGTGGGGCATTTGGTGATGAGGATGAGTTACTCACTAAGGAACTCAGTGACATGGTAGTGGTTGTACAAGATGAAGGGGTCGTTGTGGGTAATCCGGAAATGTGTGTTGATCCTTATGTAGAGATTTTGGTTGGGGATCGATTACTTAAGCTCCTAGTTGACTAAGGTGCTCGAAATTCCATGATTACGCAAGACTTCTTCAACACAACTTGACCAACAGGCCACTATTGCCCCCTGATCATAAGACGGTCTCAGATGAGCGGCGTGAGATCGATTTGTCAGGCTATATAGAAGACATTATGGTGTTTAAAGGGAGGAGGTTTGCTAGATAGTTGTATATAGCACACAAAGGCTTGAACATTTTAGGCTGGTTTCACCAGGGATTATTTGGGAACATATTTCCCCACGTGTTCTCTGGTGAACTGGAAAAGATTAAGAACTTGATTATCGTGAAAGATGGCGCAAGACCTGCCAAACATAAATTGAGAAATGTTCGCTTTAGTATTAGACAGGACCTTGGAAAGGAGCTTGACTCCTTCTGTGCAAAAGGGATAATAGAACCAGTCGAATCCTCGCTATGGTTATCTCCATTGGTGGTCGAATGAAAACAGAACTGCAAGTTGATACTCTGTCTTGATCTACACTGTTAGAAGAAAGAACTCTGGGTGGATTCTCATCTGCTTCCAAACATTCATGAGTTGTTGGCAAGTTTGAAGGATGCAAAAATCTTCACAAAATTAGATTTAGCATCTGCATACCATCAGGTAGAGTTAGCCCCTGCGTCAAGAGACCTCACTGTATTTTTCTCCCCTTTTGGCACCTACCAATATGTCCATAGGCCATTTGGCCTTCTCGGCAGCATCAGCTTTTCAGCGATTGATGAGTAACATGCTTAAGGGGATTGAAGGTCTGTCTGTTTTTCAGGATGATGTCCTTGTATTTGGACCTGACAGAGCAACCCATGATGCCATTCTACAAGAAGTACTGTCTAGATGCCAGTCAAATGGTGTGGTGCTACGCAGGGATAATTGTGTTTTCATGAGTAGAGAAGTCGAGTACTTAGGTCATCTGGTCAATGAAAGTGGGATCCTTCCTAAGACTAGTTTTATAGATTATATTGTTAAATCAAAAGCTGCCTGTGACAAGACCAGTCTTAAGTCCTTCCTTGGACTGCGTGAATTTTATTCACGATTTATCCCAGACTTTACGAGTAAGTTGAGGCCTTTGTCACAAATGCTAATGAAGGGAGTTGTGTTTAAATGGAATGCTGAATGCCAAGGTATTTTTGAGTGGGTAAAAAAGCAGTTAGTCTCGCCTAAGGTTTTGAAACACTACGATCCCTCTCTAACTTGTACTGTGGATGCATTCAATGTTGGCCTTGGGGCTGTGCTTACCCAGTACAACGGCGGAGAGGTTAGTACCATTGTGTTTGCTTCCAGGGTTTTGTCTCCTTCTGAAATAAAATATTCTGTTATTGAGAAGGAGTGACTAGCGTGTTGGTGGGCAGTGATGAAGTTTCATAACCTCATTTGAGGAAGGAAGTTCTGTCTCGGGGAAGGAAGTTCTGTCTCAGAACTGATCACAAGCCCTTAGTTTTCATCCTTAGTGGGAAGAATGTCAGAAGTTTCACTGCTAGGATAGCACATCTATCTTCCAAACTTCTCCAGTGTGGTTTTTGTGCTGAGTACATTTCTGGGAGCAAGAGTGGGTGCGCAGATTATCTTTCACGTTCCTCTGGTGTTGTTGAAGCTATATCAATCATGGGTGAAGAGGACAAAGAGGAGTTTATTGTAGCTGCAGTTGATCTTCCACAGTTGTGTTCAGTTTTTTGTATGTGAATGGTGTCAAGCCCTTAACACCAATGTTTTTCTTGAGTTTGGTCATGAAGTATGTCGAAAAAGGATGGCCCAAATCTGAATTTTGAATAGAAAACATTTCTACAAGTGGCAGATGAATTAACCATTCAAGGATGGTTTATTACTTAGATGTGACAAACTTATTCCCCTCTTTGTTTGAGATCTGCCTTAATTAAGCATACGCAGGATGGACATTTAGGTGCCACAATGACAAAAAAAGAGTACTTCTCTCATTCGTTTGACTTTCCATGGACAGAGATGTGGATGAAATTGTCAAATCATGTGTGATTTGTTCAAGCTGTAACAAAACTGAAAAATTGCGTACTCCCCCTCTTTATCCTGTTAAGTTGCCATCTGCACCTTGGGTGGAGCTGGGGCTTGATATTGTAGGTCTTTTTCATGCCCTTGATCCATCATCTAAGTTTGCTTTAGTCCTAATGGACTAATACTCTAAGTGGCCAGAGGTTAGGTTTGTGAGGGAAGTGAGTTCCAGAACTGTTGTCGAGTTCCTCAATGAGGTTTTTATGAAGGAAGGTTTTCCTGAGTTTCTGGTAGCGGACAATGGTACCCAGTTTGTTGCCAGTGAGGTTGCAGATTTTATTCACACTCGTGGTGTCAAGCATCTTAGAAGTTCACTGTACCACCCCCAGGCCAATGGTCTAGTTGAGCAGGGTGCTGGGGAGTGCATACAATGGGCTGTTGCCAACAGGTGTGTTGTTTCCAATTCTGTGAGGAGCATGCTTTGGTTTTACCGTACCACACCACATTCAACCACGGGTGTCTCACCTTTTGAGTTGTTACGTGGTCGAAGAGTAGCCACTGTTTTTTGTCCCGGTTGGATAAGCAAGTAGGCCACAGGTAGACAGTGGTCTGATGACAGAGTGAGGGATCGTATAAGTTTGTTTTAGAGTAAGCAGAAAACTTATTTTGATTCCAAGAAGAATGTAAAAAAGGTTGAGATATGTTCGGCGATTATGTCTGTGTGAAAAAACCTGTCCATGTAAGGAAGGGTTCTTCCAAGTTTAGTCCTCCTGTCAAGTTTAGTCCTCCTGTCAGTTGGATGTTGTTTGTGACCTCTGCTGCTGCTCTGCTTGATGGCTCAGCGGTGTACTTCTGAATAAATACGTTATCTACTTACCTGATGTTTCTTGCCTCATTACGACACCTAACCATAATGTCCCTGTAACCTTTGGTCTTTTCAGTGAATTTTAAAGTTTTTTTTAATTCTACTACCTAACTATAATGTTCCGGGAAGCTTTGGTTTTTCAGTGAATTTCTAAGGTTTTTTAATGCTAATTGTTAACTATAACTTACCTGTAACCTTTATTTTTTTTTGTGAATTTCAATGTTTTTTTAAGTAGCAATGGTATTTTCAGAATTGTGTGGAAAGGGGGCAGGTCCTCTGACAAGCTCTCAGAAATCCCGCTGAGTAGGACTTATCAAAAGTACTAGAAGGACCTCTTAGTCCCCAAGGTCTTTTAGGATCCAAGACAACTTTATTCCCAGACCAGTAGAGTACCAGGAGACATATTTGGAGAATGGTGCGCAAAGGGGGTGTGGCTTCAGAACAACTCTTAGCAAACTGCCTGTGCACAACTTGCTGGAGGGGATACTTGACCCCCAAATACCCTCAATACCCAAGGTGACTTCATCCACCAACTAGTACTATGCCAGTAGACACATTTGTAGAGTGATGCAGAAAATACATCCTTGATGATTACACAGATAGTGCCTGTGTGGGTCTATGAGTGCCATTGCCAGGGACAGAGTGCGAATACCGGGTGTTTTTGACAAAGTGTAAAACAAATAAATAGACATATTTGACATAAAGTTTCAGTGTAGCTATTTAGTAAGATACTAATATAATGTTCCCCTTTCTATTCAAAATAACTACAGCAAAAATGCATTTTTTTTCTTCACAGCAACACAGGAGGTCACAATGGCATTAGTAGTCATGAATAGAAATGAGAAGTGTAAAACAGATATATAAACATATTTCACACAAAGTTTGAGTCTAGCTGTTTAGTAACATGTTGGTTTAATTTTAACACATTTGTATAAAAACTACACCCTCAAAAATTAACTTTCAATATCTAAACACACGAACACAACATAACTTTCAAACAAACATCAAACTGTCCATTGTTACCCAAACTTATGTGGAATTAAAAACTCCTGCAGAACTAGTGCAATGCACAATGTCTCACAAGACCCTCTATGGAGGGATGAACAAAAAATATTGATGCAGGACAACATCTATGTTATACCATCTAAAGATCTATCATAAATACCTCTCCAACTGGCGATCAAGCAGAGTGAAGCTGGAGCACCATCTACTCCTTTCTGAGGTGCAGATTATTGCAACAGATATGGCTCCAGAGTTGTCAAGAATGGCCACGTGCTACATGGACTGTAGTGTTGTTATAAGTGCTGGTGCACAGTGTGTCACAGGTATTCACAATGCTGCCAAAAATCATATATGGTATTTTCCCCCTTTTATCTCTTTTTGCACATTTCATAAGAGGAGTCCAAGTGAGCAGCAAGAAGGCAATGCAAAGCTGAATGACCCTCAACTTCAATAGCAGCACAACAACACTGAAGCAGAGTCCATTCAAAAGTCCAGTCTTAACTACAAGATTTGGCTCCACAGTTTTCCCTGATGGCATTATACTGCATGGATTGTGGAGTTGTAGTTATTGCTGGAGAGCAGTCCATAACGGCCCTTCGCAATGTTGTAAAGAATAATACATTTTGATGTTTTTTTTTATTTTTGACCTTCATAGTTTTTCTACATTAGCAGGCATTTTATTATCTTAGAAAATGGGTCTCCAATAAATATCTGCTGTTATTTTATTATCTTCCTATTTATTGTAACACTACTTACATATAACATGCCATTTACACAGGTCAAACCATCTCTCTACAAATAGATACATAGCTAACTTTGGCCATTTATCATAATTTACTTTTTCACTTTTTAAATATAAGTCAACAGCCTGTGTTTAAATCTTCTAGTAAGTACATCAACAGCATATACAAAAATACTCTGATTTTTACAGATTACGCTATTACATTATCTAATCTCTTTTTTAAAACTATCAACTATAATATATGTGTCTTGTTCTGCAACTCCTCCTCTTAACAGCTCTTCATTTTCCCTAGTAGCCTGCTCAGGACCAAAGAAACGAAACTGCACATTACTAGACACCTGCCACACTACCATGCAAAATTGCACTACTTATTTCTCCTAAACATAAAGCAGGATTTTCCCATAATAAAGCCTCCTCCCTAAAGTTCGCATTGTTGAGTGGTATAACTTATTATGTGGTTTAAACTGCACCTTGGAAAGATACCTAGGACGTTTCCTAATATATCAATGGATTCCTGTCCAATACCAGAAACACTACTACAGTTCCGTTTTGTATACAGTACCCTGACAACGCCTTCCTCTTACCTCTTCTGCAACAACAAATTCTTCATTTCTAGGTACCATCACCTCTTTTGCTATAGGAGTACCATTCTTCATTTGATAACATCGTCCTCTTTAACCAATAGCACAAACTAATTTGTTATACTGGATTAAGCTTTCTTCATTAAAGAAAACCTCTGTACAAGAAATATGAATCGATTTTCAACTAAAAACTTTACAACAGTTACTTCTATTCACTAAGCTTTTCTGCTGGTTTTGTCTTCTCATGCAAAACACTATTTTGTCAAGAGTCTTCTTTCTTTTTATAATCAAAATGAAAAGCTTCCTCTTCAAAGCAAAGGGTCCAATTACCATCGCATAGTCAAAAGGGACCGCCCACCATTGATGCGGCGGTCCCACAATGCAAATTATGATGCGCTCGCCATACTGGCGGGCACATCCCGTATTTCTACATTGTGGCAGGCGGCAGCATTCGCCACAATGTAAAAAGACTTGTTTTGCTTATGTATGTACAACGTGACAGGCAGCGTGCGGTGCCTGCCACCTTGTGCATGCATATATAGGGGGGAACCATAGGTACCCCCCACGTGCAGCACGCAACCCCCCACCCCCCCAGGGGCCCGCAATGGACCCCAAAGGCATTCACTGCCTGTCTTTTTGCTGCGGCATCGCTGCCAAAAAAGACAGGCATCCTAATTCCCACAGCAGTGCCTGCACGGCACCGCCGCCATAGCCCCATTGTACCTTGTCCCGCAAGGCGGGTAGAAAAGGGCCGCCTTACGGGACCACGGCTGACGGTCTTTCTGTCCGCCTCGGTACCGTTCCCATTCCCACTGCCATCCTAATTTGGCGGTGGGAATATTCAGGGTGATGGCGGCAAGTCTGCCACTGCCAGGCCGGCGGTCCTCACCACCGGCCCAGCGGTGGCGGACTTCCCGCCATCGTAATCGGCCCCAAAACCCTCATCAACTACTCTCAGCTTGTTCTTTCTATTTTACTGCATCTCTCCTTCTTCCACACTTTCTTAAATTTAACACTAAATTTACAAGGTTGAGACTATGCAATCATTATAACATTTGTGCAGAACCTATGCAGCCATCCAAACACCCACTTACAACCGATGCACGCATTGAAATATTGAGGCATGCAGGTGCACTGATGAAACACGTGCACTGATGAAACACTCAGGCTGTACTCATGCACTCATGTAATTATGTAGAGAGTACCATTGCCGTGATGATGTCGTTAATCGCTATGATCTTGCCTTTTCCGTAAAGTGAAAACACATACATGCACACTTCAATTCAATTCAATATTTATTAAAGATTTGGAACTCCAATGAGATCTACTTAAAAGGATACAAACAAATTATTCAGTAAAATATAATAAAAACATTCAGAAATGCATTAATGACATCCACTCTGAGTAAAAAAATTTCAACGCATAGCAGTTTCGGCAAATAAAGTTTGGGATTAGCAGCAAGAGCATTGAGGTAACAGAGCATATCCTAAATTGTGCAAACAGCATTTAGGTAGCAGCCAGTTCATGTGCAAAATACAATTAAAAATTCCAGCTTCAGCAGAAAGTTAACTCCGAAAAAACAGTTGTGTTTGCGGCAGAGTCATGTGCAGAAAACAAACAGAAATCCAACTTCAATAGAGAATCAAGTTTTAAAATTTGCAACAAACTGTGGGCAAAAAACAAAACATATCCCAGTTGTGCAAAGAGGTGATAAGTAGTAACCAAAATATGTGCAAAATACATTCGGGAAAAGGAGAAAATATTGAGACTACATAAGAGGGCGACAGGCTCAGGGGTAACAGCCCATTTAGAAGAATATGTAAAATATTAAAAAATGTACATAAACTCCTTAAAAAAGTTGAATAATTTTACACAGACTGCTTCATTTTTTGGAAAAAAGAGAAAATCGCGGTCTGAAGCTACATCCTTAGCACCATTTTGTAAAAGCATTGGCCTAAGCCAGCGACGACGACTTTAGACCAATGCATGACAGACAACAGGACATGATCTAGGTTCTGAATGCTCAGTTCACAAAAATTACAATTTTCTCAATTTTTCATGTTCTGGGAAAAGTTTACTGTTGAATCATTTAGAGGTAAAAGATTCATGCAACATAAAGAGAGCCAACGTCGAATTCCATGTTCTAGGTTCCAGGATAAATATTTCTGGGAAGTTCTCAGAGGAGCTTGTCCTGGATATTATCTTTAATCTATCTTTAGTATTACTGTGGTCGGGGCGTTCTCACCAGTCTGTCGCTCCCTCCCTTCTCCGGTACTAAAGTAGTCCCAAACTATATAGATTTGTAGGTTTGGTTTATTTTTTTAGAGACTCATGGTTTAAATCATTAACATAATTGTGTTCTTGAAGGTAGTCATAGGCAGTCAGTACAGAATAAACACAACGTAGGTGTTGGGCCCCTCAGTGTAGACTCCTCGTCTCTCTCTGCTCCCAGCTCCGTCTCGTGGTAGGTGAGCGTGGACCCAAAAGAAAACAAAAACAACACAGGCTCAGGCTTCAATTAAATACTTAGACATAGCAGAAAGGGGAAATTCACCATCACCAGTACCTAGTGTATCGTGCCTAATGTTGGGGTGACTTTAATGATGCCCCCTTATACGAGCCCACAGCCCCTGGACAAGTCCGATCCTGCAGCGGGTACTTGCCTGCTTCCACGACCCTCCTGGGCCCTGGCGTTAGGAGACCAAGCCTCCTCGCCGTCGGGGAGTACACTAGTCCCGGGGGCAGTGCTCCTGGAGCTGTTTTCCCTCGCTGGCTCCTGTTCACTGGTGCGTGGTTCCCGCTCTGCTCCTCCTGCGCACCCCTCCTCGGCATCCTCTTCTGCTTCCCTCGGGGTCATGCTCTGCTGCTTTTCCTCCGGTTCGGCTCCGGCTGCGTCCTCCTCCTCTTCCCACTCCAAAACAGCTGAACCACATTACGGACGCCTGCAGTTCTTTTTACCGGTCTCGGGCGCTGGATCCGTGTCAGATGCTAGAGTGCCAACCCCACTTCCGGATTCCGCTTCGGCGGCGGCCATGTTGGGTTGGTCGGCGTCGATAGCGAGTGGGAAACCATCACAATTACATAACTTAACATCTCTATTAATGCACACACATTACAGTATTCTACTCACTAGAGGTTATTTACTGTACACTTCAAACTCATTTTTTTCTACCTTATTTCTAGAACAACCATCTCTAAATCCTATTTCCGGTATTCACAATGAGTGACCCATATCTCTAGATATACATAAATCTTTTTACATTAATAACTCCAAAACTACTGAACAGATTTACACTTAATTACAAAAAGCAGTCTTTCTGGACCACGCTCTAGCTTTCTGCCAAATTTGGTGTAATTCTATTCAGAGGTTTGGACTGTAGTTGTGTCTAGAATGCATGAGGAAAACCTGCTTTGGGAACTCCCAAAGCATTCCAAATGGATGAATCACTCTAAAACCTTTCCAGCTAGTAGCTGAAGTGACTGACTCACTAATGTGGTAAAGATTTGTCAAATGGCACCAAATTGATTAGCAAAACAAAAAATGCTTTTCCTATGGAAACTAGGCCCTAACTTTAACTACCTACTGACACCACTAGTAGTTATTATAGGCAGAAGAATAAAGACGTGTTATACTAAGCTCCATGTGTGACATAGTCATTAGCAGGTACCCAGGCTGGAGAGAATGTTAAAACTGGCGATGAGATAGGGTATGAGTAACCCAAAGATCATTGTGCCAACCCAGAGAGCTTGCCCAGGTCCAGCAAACTGTTTGTGCGTCCCATGTGTGCCTCAGTTGAAGTGCTTAATCGACATTTGTGGAACCAAAGAGCAATTTTAGCCTGTGCAAAGCATTTGAAAATAACAAAAGTTTCACTGAGAAGTCTAGACATCATTGGACAAGAACCGGCTTGAAAGGCCTTAAAAAGAGGTACTGCGCTACTACACAACCTAAAGCCATAAATCACATGGAGTTATAAAAACAGTGATAGTCAATTGGGGATTTTCATTTCCACATGAAGGTAAATGTCTCACCAATGGAGAGGATTACAAAAGCTGTGGGAAGGAAAACCATTTTGTAATGCTTTGCAAGGTGAAGGAAAAAAGAAGTGAATCACGGCGCAAAGACAAAATGGGTCCCCGAATGCTTCAAAAGTGATGTTCGACGTGCACCCACAAGGCCAAGTGACCACACTAATTAAGGCAAACCAACATCAATCAAAGTCGATCATCATCTAAATCATCACCAAAGAGTTCTTCAGTATCAGTGTGGTTGTGCAATGTCAATGTTTAACTCCGGGAAAGTGTGCATGCTGGACTAGCCTCTTGTGAAAAAAAATACAAGCCAGAGAAAAGTCGACATGAAAAAGCTCCAAACAGTGTTAAAAGTTTACACTAAAGGTAAACAGTACCTTTTATTATTGACAGTGGTCCGTCGATAAACAATGCCTGAGGAGAAATACAATGAACTATCTTCATTGCCATGACTTATGCCATTTAAAACTAAAGTGTATACATGGGCATCATCAACTCCATTAAATAGTCAAGGTTCATTTGAAGCAGTGATGAAACACAAGAAAACAAAAGTATAAGCATCCATTAATGAGGACGTCCATCCTAATACTCAAAGGCACAGACAAAATGTATTTTATTTACAGAAAGCTGTTGAAAAGAACTTGAATCATTGCTTAAACATGATATCATTTAATGTTCCTCTGGTCCAACGCCAAGGGTTTCTCCCATAATAGTAATGCCCAAAAAGGACATTGAAGGAACTGTAAGCATCTGTGTTGACATGTGTCAAGCGAAAAAGGCAATTTGAAAGAGAATACCATCCAGGTCCGCTCATTGCTGACAATATAACACAATTGAATGGTTCAAACGTCTTCTAATAATAATAATATTACAATTTATAAAGTGCATTGCTACCTCAATGTGAGGTGCCCCATCTCTTGCCTTGATCTGAATAAAGGATGTCATGAGTTGGAACATGAGGAAAGTTGCAGGTACATTACAACCTTTTCCACACATTTTGGTATTTTAAGATATAAAAGACTAAGGGCCTCATTTACAATGATTTGGCAAAGAGCAGCGCAGCAAGTCTTTTAGCTGTGTTGCCCTATGCTGAATCGAAAGGGCAGGAAGGCACCGTATTTACGAGATACAGTGCATTACTGTCCTTTCAGCCAGCTCTGATGCACAATATGGTGCCTAGGGCCAACATAGGCACCTTTGCACCATGGTGCAAGGGTGTCTGCATTGTTCGGCAGATTGTTTTGTGCAGGAAGGGACACTTTCCTGCACAATAAAAAATCATGGAGGCGTTTTCCTCTTTTTATGTGTGCTGCAGAATGCAGTAAATGTAAAAAGAGGAAAAAAACTAGAAGAAATAAACATATGTCTCCTTATTACGCCTTCCCTAAGGAGGCATACAGTTTCAAATCCAAATTGTAAATTTGGGAATGCATAAAAACCCATGGGAATTGCATGGGAACATCCACCGCAACACCCACAGAACACATCCTTTACACAGTGTGAGGCAGCGTTGTGACTTGAGCTATGTTGCTTTACACCATATCTATGAGGCCGTGAAAAGCCACGCAAAGTGGCTTTGCGTGGCCTTGTAGATATGGGTCTGCACTCTGCGGGGCCAGTACATCATAAAAAGTGACATACTGGCAGTGCAAGGGGCTTGCTATTAAGCCCCTAAGTTTCGGTGTGTCATCAGCTGCAGAGTTGTTTCAAGATGTCATTCAACGTATCATATACAGCCTGTCATGAATGCAATTAATTGTAGTGATGACGTATTGGTTTTCTGAACTACCCAGAAGGAGCACAAAACAGCTCTTACACAAGTGTATTATTTACTGGTTTTACTTTGAATGCTGATAAATGAGAGTTCCATAAGAAAAAGCTAAAATTATTTTACAAGTGTTGTCAATTGCCAATACCCCAAAAGATGTTTTCATGTTACTTTCATTTCTTGGCATGGCCATCTACTGTTCTAGATACTTACAAGACTTTGCTACTGTAAGTGCTCTATTGAGAGACTTGAACAAAAAGGTCTCATTTCATTGGTCAAATGAATGTTAGCTAAGCTTCAAGGAGGTAAAACAAGCTATTAAGAATGCTGCTGAAATGGCATACTTTGATCCAAAGCTTCATACAGAGATTGTTGTTGATGCAAGCCTGTCAGGTTAGGCACAATTCTTGCACAGCGAGGGTGGATATCCAAATGCTTGAAGGCATATTTTAGGGTACGCAAGCAGAAGTTTGTCCAAATCTGAACGCGCTTATTCACATGCTGAGAAAGAAAGCTTAGCAGTGGTGTGGGCTTGTGAACATTTCCAAGTCTTCTTATATTGAAAGCCTTTCAAGCTTGTGACAGATCATCACGAATTGTTGATCATCTTTGGCATTCTGAAGGCCAAAATGCCGCCTCACATTGAACGTTGGGGGTTAAGATTACAAGAATGCAACTACACAACTGTGCACCATCCAGGGAAAGATCAAAACCCTGCCGATCACTTCTCATGCACAACCTTTTGATTTTTTAGCATGGCAAGGGGGACCAACACAATAAAATATTCCTTCCCTCTGGTATCCCTTAACCATTTTAATTGTTCACACACACCTTCACTGTGCACATAGGACCCACCCCACACACCTGCATTCATCTAACGGCAGTTCTCTTAAAAAGATCTCCACTAAAGTGACCCTTCGGGGATCCGTACGGCATTGCGACGCCGGCCCGACGAGGAGCTAACGCCAAATGATGAAGCATGCCTTCCTTCAGGGTGTGAGAGGGCAACAAGAGACAAGACTTGTTCTTCCCTCTGCAAAGTGGGTCCTATACCTGGGTTCATCCTTTCTCTCTTTCCACTCTCGTCTCAACCTCGCATGTCGATGTGAGGGTGACTTTTTAGCACCCACATTGATGAAACAGTTACTCTCCTTTTGGTTTAACGACTTGATAGTGGAGCACGGGCACTGGACCATAATCAGCTCCTGGTCCCCATTCTTCTTTTTTTGATATATGCTTTTGATGAAGAACCAGGAAGAATCATTGAAGAGCTCTAATTGTGAATATATTTGTAAACAATTGTGATTTTTGTATTTAACAGGGGGAGATGTAATGTTGTGTGAGTTAGCAATGAGGGAACCATTGTGACTCTGTAAAACTGTGATGCAAGTGTTACAGCATAGTGAAGTGAATGCAGGTTTAGAATGTTGAGTTTGTGGTTACACACAGAAAAATAAAGATGTGCTATACAAAGCTCCATGTGTGGCATAGTCAATTGCTGGTGCCCAGGCTGGGGAGGCCCCTACACATATAATCCAAGAATATGTCGTAATTGTAACCAAGATACAAATAAGAATATTGATATGGATATGTTTATACACATATATAATGTGTTTTATTATGATACACTGTACACAGCCCCATCCACCCAAACCACCAGCTTATGCCCATGTACATCGGGACTTGGGATAAAGGACTGGCAATCAAGCAAGAATTGATCGCAGGTCTTGACCATGCAAGCAGCCTCTGGCTGTGCGATGTCTCTGAAGGTTGAACACAGGGCCTGTGAGAAGGCCAACTCTGTGCCAATCACCATTTCTGATGGTTTTGGTGCTTGGTCTGACCAGGCCATATATTGAGCTCCTCTGTTGTACAAAGCCCCATTCACCATCATCAAAACAGGTTTTTTGTCTTCTTCCTCTGCCCCTATTGCAGACGAAAAGGAGACTTTATATTATTCAGTACTGCAAGAATAATGTTTAGTTTTATACTGTTTAACTTTTAGTGCAGAGATTGCATACTTTTAAATTGCCATGCATCGACATGCTGTGTTTTGTAATAGCGTTTTCAGTTTTGTCACAGAGTTACACTGCCTTGTTCCGCCACTAACATGTCATTGAAGATGTCAATGGTGAGGATAATATGTGAAGTCGCTGAAATCATTTATGATGGTACCAATGATTTGTGAAGTTATGAATAGTTTGCTGGGGGCAAGTTGTGGTAAATAAATAAATAATACCTCTATTTTTGACTAGACATACAATAACAGATAGCTCAATAAATAAGAGTCAAGATTCGAGGTAGCTGGAGTTTGCAGGTTTAATACAGCATAAAGGACAGGAACAGGACAACCTGCACGGGAATAGGATGGCAGCGCTGCACGGGGGCAGGATCGGGACAACAGCAGCTAACAGCTAACTTTTAATAACAGTACACAAGTATATATAGTTAAACAAAATACATGATGTTCAATACAATAGGCGTAGCAGTGGGCAGGGCCTGTAGCAGTCGCGAAAGATAAGGCAGAAAGTAGGTGTAACAAGAGGCGTGAACAGGGCGTATACATAGACATGTGATGTAAACGTAACGGAATATGTCATAAATGGGGCGGAAACATGGAGGGGGCTACCTAAGGAGCCGGGACCTCTAACCTAGTGGTGCGCGCAAGCTGGCAATGACGTGTTACTAGGAGGAACTGGGGGCTATGACTTCTGCGCTAGAAGGAGAGACTAAAGTCTGGAGAGTCAGAGCGACATGTACCTAAACACTATCTAGTATCTGATGTTTAGAGAACATGTTGATAGAATCCAAAAGTTATCAGGGCAAAGGCTAACAGACACTAAGACTGGTGCATGCATAATTCTACATGTAGTGTGTGTTGAGGAATATTAAATGACCATTAATACAGTATTTCTCTTACATGGAGACGTAAAGGCTAGACCATGACGGAAACTATTGATGCGATTCAGTAACTTAGGAATGCAGAGAAGGAGAGCTGGACTGATAACTAGAATCATAACATACTCTTGGCAGACTGGCAGGCAGAGCCAGGCCGAGCCGGGCACTGTGAGGCAGGAAGTAAGTGAAGGGTCAGGGATACAGGTGGGGGCTGTATCGCTCCTCGGAGAGGGTTCAGGAGACAGGAGCTGAATCTGAGTCCGGGCCCTTTTGAGGCCTAGAAACAGAGACTTTTCAATGAATTAACGTGCACACTGTAAAACGTGGCAACATAACTTTACATAGGCCTAATACTCGTAGCTTTAACGAGAACTGAAAACTGGCATACTAGAGATGGACACAACTAAAATTGCGTCTTTAATCGATCATAAGGGAATACATATGCATTTTAATCATGCACATATAACATAAGATGGGGAACACGTAGGGACACAGAACATGGCAAAATTTACTTTTCCACATTCCCTCCTTGTCACTACGTTTCCATCAGGAAACATCAATATTCATGATACCATCTATCATTTCATACAGTATCATTTGCTCGTCTCGAATTGCCTTGGAACGGGACTTAGGACGGGACTTGGGACTAGGAATACAAGAGGTAGCACAAATGCCGCAAATCGCAGGGCCACATTGTATACAGAGGCAGCAACTGAATATGATCGCTACTGCAATACCTAGAAATGACAATACTTTCCATCCCCAGGCAGAAATTATACTCCAAAACCAACCGGACCATGTCCAGGTGCCTGGATTCTGGTGTAACTGATGGGCAATTTTATGAAGTCTGGTTATAGCTGAATAAACAGACGGCGCGTTATTAGGAATGAAAATGCAGCAACTAGATCCGATGACTCTACATGCTCCTCCTCTATCGGCCAGTATGACGTCAAGAACGAGACGATTTTGGAGCACGACAAATCTCATAGCAGATTGCTCTTCGGTTAAGTTACCTAGGGCAGAGGCAGTCTCATTCACTACTGCTTCAAGAGTTCTTGTTAACCTACGGATTAACTTACTATTCTGGATAGGTCCTATAAAAAAGAAGAATCCTTTATTGAAATCTGTATACTGTTCTAGAGCAGTTTCAGTTTGATCGACAATCGGGGACTCGATCTCCCTTCTATGTCTAATGTGTACTAGATGTGTGTTTCTGTGATAATCAGATGGGGCTAGAAAAACTGGTGGCAGTAGGAAGGCAATGTAACAGGTTCCATCCCAATCGAGGGGCAGACGAACATATGCGGTCTGACCACAAACAAAATAAGAATGACGTGAAGCTTTGAAAATAGATTTCCCACTGTCACTATACTTGACAATAGTAGTACAATCACTATGTCCTACATGTGCGGAACCATTATTTCGGACACATAATTCGCCTTTGACTGGTAGTACTGAAATAGCAGGTAAGTCTGGAGTAGGATCAGACTGAACATTCAGAACCATGAAATTCGAAGAATAATTACCCAAATTATAAACTTCATTTTCTAGATCTAACCCTGTTCTGTGGGGAAGACCTTGCTTGGTGTGTTACCGCTACAACGCATCTTTTACAACGTAATGCTGTTACAACGCAGCTATTACATCGCAAATACCATTACAATGCATGCCATTACAACGCATGGCATTACATAGCAGATGGTATTACAACGCATACCATTACATCGTAAGTATTGGTAAGTATTTAATTTTTTTTTTTTTTTATTTAATATGTTATTATTGATTTAATTATTATTAATTATAAAAAAATATTTATTTCGTTTTTAAATATTATAAATTAAATATATTAATTTAAGTATTTTTTAAAATAAGTATGACTATAGGAATATATGTTTTGGGGTACTGATGTATATGTTTTGGGGTGTTTGGGTATTTTTAGGTTTTAGGGCAGTGTTTGGGTTTTGGGGTACAGGGGTGTTTTTAGGTTTTAGGGCAGTGTATGGGTTTTGGGGTACAGGGGTGTTTTTAGGTTTTAGGGTAGGGTTTGGGTTTTGGGGTACAGGGGTGTTTTTAGGTTTTAGGGTAGGGTTTGGGTTTTGGGGTACAGGGGTGTTTTTAGGTTTTAGGGCAGTGTTTGGGTTTTGGGGTACAGGGGTGTTTTTAGGTTTTAGGGCAGTGTTTGGGTTTTGGGGTACAGGGGTGTTTTTAGGTTTTAGGGCAGTGTATGGGTTTTGGGGTACAGGGGTGTTTTTAGGTTTTAGGGTAGGGTTTGGGTTTTGGGGTACAGGGGTGTTTTTAGGTTTTAGGGCAGGGTTTGGGTTTTGGGGTACAGGGGTGTTTTTAGGTTTTAGGGTAGTGTTTGGGTTTTGGGGTACAGGGGTGTTTTTAGGTTTTAGGGTAGGGTTTGGGTTTTGGGGTACAGGGGTGTTTTTAAGTTTTAGGGCAGGGTTTGGGTTTTGGGGTACAGGGGTGTTTTTAGGTTTTAGGGCAGTGTTTGGGTTTTGGGGTACAGGGGTGTTTTTAGGTTTTAGGGCAGGGTTTGGGTTTTGGAGTACAGGGGTGTTTTTAGGTTTTAGGGCAGGGTTTGGGTTTTGGGGTACAGGGGTGTTTTTAGGTTTTAGGGTAGGGTTTGGGTTTTGGGGTACAGGGGTGTTTTTAGGTTTTAGGGCAGGGTTTGGGTTTTGGGGTACAGGGGTGTTTTTAGGTTTTAGGGCAGGGTTTGGGTTTTGGGGTACAGGGGTGTTTTTAGGTTTTAGGGCAGTGTTTGGGTTTTGGGGTACAGGGGTGTTTTTAGGTTTTAGGGCAGGGTTTGGGTTTTGGAGTACAGGGGTGTTTTTAGGTTTTAGGGCAGGGTTTGGGTTTTGGGGTACAGGGGTGTTTTTAGGTTTTAGGGTAGGGTTTGGGTTTTGGGGTACAGGGGTGTTTTTAGGTTTTAGGGCAGTGTATGGGTTTTGGGGTACAGGGGTATTACGACTTTATATAAATTAAATTAATTAAATTATTTTTATTTAATTTAATTAAATTAATAACAATATTTACTTACTGTTTTAAAAATGTTATATTATTTTTATTATTTTAAATTAATTTAATTAACTTTATTACATTTTTTTAAAAAAAAATATACTTACCAATACTTACGTTGTAATGGTATGCGTTGTAATACCATCTGCTATGTAATGCCATGCGTTGTAATGGCATGCATTGTAATGGTATTTGCGATGTAAAAATCGCGTTGTAACGGAACGCGTTGTAATAACATGCGTTGTACTGACACCAATCCCCTTGCTTGTCTGGAAAACATGTACTGTTCAGAAGGGACATATCATTTGAAGATGACGTTAACGTGGACCAGGCTCCACACGAACCATTATGTGAAAACGGATAAGGAAACAGTGGCAGAACTCCCTTCGGTGTCTGGAAAGGGGGGAGTCGACCACACACCCAACAATTAGTGGCATTGCTGGTCTGGTGTGAATAATGTAACATACGGATAAATGTATTGTTGCGCATAGCAAGACGATAGGATAGTTCGTGAGGAGGCAGATCACTAAACGTATGCTCTACTGTAGCATTAGAAAACATATTGACATGAGAAATTGGAAAACATAAATGAAATGCATAACTTGTACAGGTAATCATTAAACTCAAAAACAATATAAAACTTAGAAAAACGATACATCGGATAGAGTTTTGACTAACTCTCTCACTATGGGGGTCTATCTCATACATGTCAGAAACCTGTCTAACCGTTTCACCCAGGGGGACTTAGACAATTAAACTGGCTGACTTATTTTACTAGACCGAAGCTTCTGTTTATACTCCTGCTGCGGAGTTTCCTCTAACAGGGAATCCTTTGAATCAGAGTCAATAGCGGGACAGTCCTTGATAATAGTATCTTGGCAGTCTTTAAAATCTTGACAATCCTTGGAAATGTTCTTGGAAACAGTTTTTAGTCGGAGTCCGTGAAATTTCTTGACATGCGACAGGTGCACCCACCCCTTCCTGCCTTCCAACTTGACGGCAGTACGGGTGGTCAAAAGGACTAACTTCGGTTCCTTCCAGCGAGGCTCCAGCGGACTTGAACGATCGAAATTCCGGATTAAAACCAGGGAGCCAGGAAGGACCTCGTGTGGCTTGACTTCAGTATTGTCGGGAAATGCAGCAGCAACCTGTGAACGACAAGAGTGTAGGGCAGACATCAAGGAAGCTAGGTAATCTGTCAGCATATTACTGGAAGCATCTGTAATACTTCGGGGTCTGGGTGTACCCCACATATTCGGGGGGCGGCCGAATACGACCTCATAAGGGGACAGACCTGATCTGGAGTGTGCGACCATGCGCATATAGAATAGAGCGACTGGCAGGGCTACTAGCCAGTCTACACCTTTCTCTTTGCATACTTTGGCAATACGGATTTTCAGGGTTTGATTATGTCTCTCTACAAGACCTGCTGCTTCAGGATGGCGTACACAATGGAACTTCCACTGGTACCCTAGTAAAAGGGAAACGTGCTTCATAAGTTTGGATGAGAATGGCTGGCCGTTGTCAGAATACACGACCCTAGGGAGTCCATAGCGGGGGAAAAATTCACGAACCAACTGCTTGGCAGTGGTCGCGGCTGTGTAATCTGGGACTGGATATGCTTCTGTCCACCTGGACAAAGCGCATACAACTACAAGGACATACTTGAAACCTCGACATCGCTCCATCTGAATATAATCCATCTGGAGGACTTCAAAAGGGTGGTCAGGGGGTTGGAACCCACCTTGTTCCACCGGGACACTTTTACCTGGATTGAATTGACAACATATCATACAAGTACGGACTTTCTGCTTAGCTGCAGCTCGTAAATGCTTGTTAAACCAAATGTTCTGGATACTGTCTATCATGGCTTTTTCTCCTAAGTGTGCTGGACTATGTGCGGTATTAATAATGACTTGAACCATAGAGTCGGGGAGAAACCATGTGGCTTTTCCCTTCGTCACCCATCCCTGATCTGTCTGGACCCCTCCTTGTTCGGACCATTTCTTAATTTCTTCGGGAGTAGCATGTGACTGGATATCTATGACATCTTGAGTAGGGTCCTTAACTGTCATACAAGTAGTCTGTTCTAGAGTGGATGTCGGTGTCTTGTTAACTGGTATGTCTGGTGTCTGTGCTGTAAGCTTGGCTGTTCGATCCGCTAGATCATTTCCTTGGGAAATAATGTCTGTAACTTTCGTATGTGCTTTGCATTTCATGATAGCGATAGATGTCGGTAAATGTATTGCATCTAACAGAGCTTGAATAAGGAAACCATGCTGAATCTTGGTTCCATGAGAAGTCATGAAACCTCTCTCTTGCCAGAGCACTCCAAAGTCGTGTACGACTCCGAATGCGTAGCGTGAATCTGTGTAAATATTAACTTTCAGGTTCTTGGCATGTATGCAGGCTTGTGTCAGAGCAACTAGCTCTGCTGCTTGAGCAGACAGGGTGTCAATACGGTGTGTTTCAATAACTTCAGTGTCAGTAGTCACTGCATACGCGGCTACTAGTTCTCCTGTACTTGTTCTCATACATGAACCATCCACATAAAGTGTCAGGTCAGGATCTGGTAACGGAATATCTGTCAGGTCTTGTCTTGGCTTTGTCATAGTGTTAACAACTTCCACACAGTCATGTGTGGCAGGATTTGAAGTAACTGACGGTAACAGTGTAGCAGGATTTAGAATGTTGCAGCGTCTGATTTCTATGTGTGGCTGGAATAGTGTCAGTTCATAACCTGTCAAACGTGCAATTGTCAAGTGCTGAGTCTGTGTTCGGTTTAAAAGAACTTCCACGGAGTGTGGAACTTGTACTGTCAGGGAATGTCCTAACACTATGGAATCACTTTGTCTAATAGCTAGTGCTGTGGCTGCAACTGACTTGAGACACGCAGGCAGAGCCTGGGCTACTGGATCTAATGTGCTAGAAAAATAAGCACAGGGCTTGTATTGTCCTGCTTGATCTTGTGTGAGAACAGATAATGCAGTACCATCACGTTCTGTGACAAAAAGAGTAAAAGGCTTACTGTAGTTCGGTGTTGCTAGAACAGGAGCTTGGCATAAGGCTTTCTTTAATTCATTAAAAGCAAGTGTATGTTCAGATGTCCAAGGGAGGACAGTCGATACGGCTGCCTCCTGTGTCGTTAACTGTATCAGTGGCTTGGCTAGAAATGCATACTGAGGAATCCATTGTCGGCAATAAGAAGTGAGGCCGATAAAAGCACGTACCTCCTTCTGGGTCTTGGGCTGAGGAAGACTCGCTATTAACTGGATACGGTCGGGTGTCAACTGCCTACCCCACTTGGACAGTAAGTGGCCTAAGTAGATCACTTGCTGGACACAGAATTGAAGCTTTGAAGGGGACACCTTGTGCCCCATCTCGGCTAGGAAGTACAGAACTGTAAGTGATGCTCGCTCGCAAGCACGTTCAGAACGGGCTGTGATCAGTAGATCATCGACATATTGGAGCAGGGCAGTGTCAGTTGGCATGTGAATATTGTCTAGTTGTCTCTTAAGTGCTTGACTGTAAATACTAGGACTTTCTGTGAAACCTTGAGGAGCTTGTGTGAATTTATAGCTCCTTCCATTTAAACAAAAACCGAAAAGGTACTGGCTGTCTGGATGAATCGGAACACTGAAAAATGCATTCTTGAGGTCGATTACGGTAAAGAATATTGCCTCAGGATCAATAGCTGTCAATAGAGATGAGATATCTGGAACAACTGGGTACTGGGGAATGATACATTTATTGAGTTCTCGAAGGTCGATCACTAATCGATATACTGGGGGTGCATTTGGATCAGTACGTTTCATGACTGGAATGATAGGAGAATTACATACATTGGAGTCAGTTTCTACAACTACTCCTTGAGCAATGAGCTCGTCAATAATTTTGGATAAGGCTGCTACAGCCTCAGGTGGCAATCTGTACTGTCTGATTCGTGGTAACACTACACCTTGCTTGAGAGTCACACGATGGGGTGTGATTTGCATAAAACCAACATCAGTTGGACCTTGTGCCCATAGATGCTGCGGAACATTAGACAATCTCGGATCAAAATCTCGTAAAACATAGTGACCCTTGAAGTCACGTAAAAACAAACGTATTCCCTCTGGGGAACAACAAATAACTGCACCTAATTCTTTCAATGTCTTAATGCCTAACAAATTTTCTGGACATGACTTCGTAAGTAATAGATCAGTAGTTCGGGACAATGGACCAACTTCTAGAGTAACTGGTTTGGAAATCTCGTTAACTATTGGCTTTCCTGAAAATCCAAGGGAAACATTTCTAGAGCCTGAGAGCGGAGCCCCTGGAACCTCGTCATGACTAATAGTCGTCCTACTTGCCCCTGTATCAATCAAAAACTTTCTGTCTTTCCCTAATACTTGACTGTGAACATAGGGACCCTCTTGATCTACAGGAATCTCGATGAGAGGCAAGCCTACCTCCCTCTCTAGGCTGTTTCATGAATACGCTTGATACTCTGGATACTCGGACTGTGCATACTGGTACATCTGCTGTGTAACATGCTGTGTTGCAGCGATAGGCTGCGGTGCTGTAACCGTCTGTTGTGCATTCTGTGGCTGAGAAGTCTGTGAAACTTGTTCTTGTCTAGGCGGACGTGGTCTTTCTTTAGTTTTACCAGTGGCTATATTGTGTTTCAGAACTGCACACTCGTTTATAAAATGACCTGGCTGTTTACAGTAATTGCATGTCCCTTTAACGGGAGCTGCAGGATGACTGGCTTGATTCGGACCCCTCTTCTGACTGTCTTGTGGAACAGATTGTGCAACTAGTACTTTCATTTTCGTGTCTTTCATACGTCTTCTCTCGTGTTCTTGCTCTTCTCTGATTCTATTCTGGTGATACTGGAGCATCTGTAACATCTGTGACGGGGTACTAGCTTGCCATGTACTTTCGACTTTCAAAACTCGATTTTTAACTTGTGGACTTGAATTCTCGACTAGTTTAGTAACAAAAAGATGAGGGTATGACTCGCTATTCGTCTTTAAACCACTGTTTATTATAAAACATTTCTCAAATCTGGAATAAAAATCACTAGTGTCTTCGTCTTGTTTCTGTTTACAGGCTGAGATCGCATCCCAGTCTTCCTTTTTAGTGGCTAATAATCTAGGCAAAACTTGTATCAATAATTCTGGTAATTCTTTACATTTGTCTCCAAGACCGGTACCTGGTACTCGTATCTTATCTTCAGCTTCTAGAGCTGTCCAATCGATCTTTTTCTCTCCCACCTCCCAATCCTTTTCCTTGAGTTTTTCGTATATGCCCGCAGGCAACAGGACTTTTAACATTTTAATAATATCTGGATACGTGTATTCTCCCATACGGAGCATGTCTTTTAATTCTCGGTGGAACCCTGCTGGATCTTTGTCGTGACAGGGAATTAATTTCTTCATCTCTAAGAGTTCCATCTTTGTAACTGGGGTGTAAACAAATACTCGTTGCATTTCACCACCCGTTGTCCTAACTGGGTGTACTTCTCGTAACGGATGCTGTCTATCTATGTAAAACGGTTTACTTTCTGGAGGTGAGACATGAACAAAATGTGGGTTCAGAAACGTTCTATATTTATGGCGCTGTTCTAGAATGACACTAATTAAATCGGTACCTAAACCTTTCCATCTATACTGGAGTAACTCGTTCAGGATATCATGTAACGGACCTGGATCAGAATGTTGACCCTCATACAGCGTAATGAGGTGCTGGATCATATACATACTCACCAGTCGCTGCTCGGCTGGGGGCAGTTTCAGAAACATTTGTGCCACTATTTCGTCTGGAAAAGTGGTAGAATCAGTAATCCATCGGACTGCTGATCGGGCTAGTTCTTGTTCATGCATGGTACTTAATTCACTATAACCGATTCGTGATTTCAGAATGTGATCGGTAGCTTGAAATACTTGTTCTAGAGAACCCTGTTCTGGTGCTGGATGATGAAAGACTTTCTTGTGTTCTAGGCGTGAATGTCGGTCTGGAAATCTAGATTTACCTACATACGCTATTCTGGCGGTGTTCTCGTCGTCTACCTCTTCAGTAGGAGAGTCATTTTCTTTCTCGCTTCCTAGAGCTTCTCTGCGTTGTTCGTGTAACCTTATTATTTCTTTACGTATTTTCTTGTACATACTCTCTATACTATTGAGTGTCTTGTGCTTACCCTCGGCTATATTATCACTCCACTTTGTCAGAATTTTCATTTCGGTCGGATCTTTAGTCGGGGAATCTTGTTCCCGTATTAAACAATTGATCAGAAATTTTAATAACATGAACTGGATCTCAGATTTTCTGAGAGACATGACTTCACTGATACTTTCTGGATTGTCTCCAGTACGAATGAAACGATACATTCTGTCTAGATCTTCTTTCATATTCGGTAGGGTGACCAAATACTCGGACACCTGCCTTATACGTACGGAATATATAACCATACTATCCTCGCCTGGGACTGGATCATAACAGCATTCAGTAAGAGCTCGCCTGATTTCTGCAATGGACTGATATTTAGGCGTACGCTGTAACGCACGTTCATGTAACTCGACTGGCTCTAGACGTCTACTTTGCGGCAGGGTACCAGGAGGACCTCCTCCCGCGGCCCCTAAGCTGGAATTGTCGACTGATACTCTTCGTGCTGGCAGAGTGACTGATGTGGCGGGAATTTGTACTACGGGCTGGACCGGGGGTACCGTAACAGGTGCTGTAACAGGTGCCCCCATGACTGGAGGACCATGAATTACATTATTTACAGGAGCTGGTGGAACAGGATTTGCATATTCTGGGACTGTGTCGTCCAAATAGGACGAGAGAAAAATATCAGCTGCGGTCGGTTTGTGACGTAGCTTGGTCGGAACTAAGGGTGGCGGAAAATTACTGGATGCCTCCGGGGTTGCTTTTGGCAAGCCCTCGGCAAGAAGAGGATACATACCCTTAATAAGGGCATTCCTCTGTCTGTCTGACTGTTCGGTTTTAACTCGTTCACCTATTTCGATTAGTTCCCTTTCTTGGGCTCTTTCTGAGGATTCTCTACTTAATTCTGACTTTCTGATTTCTTTTTCGGTTCTTTTATGAGATTCTTTGCGCCATAACTCGGAGGCATCTTTCTGTGACTGTCTGGCTTTCTTTTTCCATAATGCTTCTTCTACTCGCATGATGCACTCGGCATCCCATGTACCCGATACGGGCCATCTATATTTCTCTTCTAACTGTTTGGTGTACTCCACCCACAAATCTAGATACAATATGGCACTTATGCCATGCTTTTGATACATAAAATGACCTGGACTGTCCCTAGTCGGGACAGGAACTGCTTCTTCTAACAGACCTTTTCTAGTTTTTAACTGACGTAACTTGGAAAACAATGGCATGACTGGGCTGGAGTCTAGACACAATACAATACACAATGAACACGATAATTACTGAAGAAACACCACTTTCATACCACGACATTGAAATACATGAATGACATTTAGGATAACAGTTCGGACAAAATACTACCTGGAATACTGAAAACAGAATACATGAATTTCTCGAGAACAGAACGGGCTAGAACAGAAACTAGATGCACTGCTAAAACAGTACGAAACTTACCGGTCTCATAAAGAGACACGTCAGGACCCGCATCCACCTAAGTGGACACTTCGTGTTGGATCTGTGTACCCAAACCCACGGACCAGAGACAATGCAATTGACCCTGTCTAGATACTACCCCAGCAACGGTACTCACCGGGCAGCAAGAACGGAAGGCCTCGGACTGGACTGGACTGCTACGACGACGGACGGACGAACTTCGGACTTCTGTTACGGGTGGGCCTCCGGATACCTCGGACCTTGGACTCTCGGCTTGGGCTCTGGTCGGGACTCGCCGCGTTCCTCCACCGCCTCGTCTGGATGCTGGACAGCAACCTCCGTCTCCTCCGTGGGCCTGAGGGATACTTGAAGCAGAAATATCTGCACGTGCACGGTATGGTTCCGTCACGGCTGCAGAGGATCAGGGGGCTTGCGTGGCTTCACCGGCGCGTGGGGAAAGGGCAAGTCCCTATTCGGGCGCCATTATGTGGTAAATTAATAAATAATACCTCTATTTTTGACTAGACATACAATAACAGATAGCTCAATAAATAAGAGTCAAGATTCGAGGTAGCTGGAGTTTGCAGGTTTAATACAGCATAAAGGACAGGAACAGGACAACCTGCACGGGAATAGGATGGCAGCGCTGCACGGGGGCAGGATCGGGACAACAGCAGCTAACAGCTAACTTTTAATAACAGTACACAAGTATATATAGTTAAACAAAATACATGATGTTCAATACAATAGGCGTAGCAGTGGGCAGGGCCTGTAGCAGTCGCGAAAGATAAGGCAGAAAGTAGGTGTAACAAGAGGCGTGAACAGGGCGTATACATAGACATGTGATGTAAACGTAACGGAATATGTCATAAATGGGGCGGAAACATGGAGGGGGCTACCTAAGGAGCCGGGACCTCTAACCTAGTGGTGCGCGCAAGCTGGCAATGACGTGTTACTAGGAGGAACTGGGGGCTATGACTTCTGCGCTAGAAGGAGAGACTAAAGTCTGGAGAGTCAGAGCGACATGTACCTAAACACTATCTAGTATCTGATGTTTAGAGAACATGTTGATAGAATCCAAAAGTTATCAGGGCAAAGGCTAACAGACACTAAGACTGGTGCATGCATAATTCTACATGTAGTGTGTGTTGAGGAATATTAAATGACCATTAATACAGTATTTCTCTTACATGGAGACGTAAAGGCTAGACCATGACGGAAACTATTGATGCGATTCAGTAACTTAGGAATGCAGAGAAGGAGAGCTGGACTGATAACTAGAATCATAACATACTCTTGGCAGACTGGCAGGCAGAGCCAGGCCGAGCCGGGCACTGTGAGGCAGGAAGTAAGTGAAGGGTCAGGGATACAGGTGGGGGCTGTATCGCTCCTCGGAGAGGGTTCAGGAGACAGGAGCTGAATCTGAGTCCGGGCCCTTTTGAGGCCTAGAAACGGAGACTTTTCAATGAATTAACGTGCACACTGTAAAACGTGGCAACATAACTTTACATAGGCCTAATACTCGTAGCTTTAACGAGAACTGAAAACTGCCATACTAGAGATGGACACAACTAAAATTGCGTCTTTAATCGATCATAAGGGAATACATATGCATATTAATCATGCACATATAACATAAGATGGGGAACACGTAGGGACACAGAACATGGCAAAATTGACTTTTCCACAAAGTTGTAGTTCTCTTGTTAATCATTTATGTGTATTATGGAATAAAAATAATATAACAACCCTTAAACTGATTTGTTTGAGGGGTTGTCTATTTTCTAACTTTTATCAACTCTTCTGCATAGTGAACCTTAACACACCATTTTCTTCTGTACCCTAATGCCTGCCCCACAAATTCCAGCTGTGCATGATCCTCGACTCTGGACAGTGGATATCGGTGCAACTCTAGAAGTTTGGCCAGGGCCTGCACCTGTACACAGTCCCAGTCGGGCTCTAAGTGAAGGCACGCCCTAGAGCCAGACTCTGGTCTCAGCTGCTGTCCACCCAAAACCAGTTGCACTCAGCATTTGAGTAGCGAAACGTGTGCCCCTCCCCCGTAACTGCAAAGTTCAAGACATCCCCCCCCCCCCCCCCCCCAACCCCCACCCAGTCAGAAGCATTCAGGCCAGGAGCCCGCCATCCCTGCACAGTGCCGAGGGGGGCTCGGAAATCCCCCCCAACGAAGAAGGCTACAGGGGCTAATGGTACGCCACTGCCTTTGGGTTTGTGCATTAACCTCTAGCTGTGGGGGCTGGCAGCCAGGTACAGAGGGCCACCCATCCAATAAATATATTCAGGCAGATGTGAACCTTGATTTTTGCGGCCGCATGACATCACCAAACGACTCTAACAAAATGAGAAAATAGCAACCACTAAAATTATGCAACAGGCTGATAAATTAACACCCCAGTGCAAAGAAGCTTTTTTAACCGCATATTCCACTCGACTTTGAAGATTATGAAGCAAATTGTTCTGCTGCCTCTAGGAAGTGAGAGATCCTCTCGTCAACATGCATTAGAGAAACCGATCACCAGAGCGTGGCTGTAATTAAGTGTATTAGTAATCAGGCTGTTCCAGAAATAGAAAATGCCTTTTTAATCGCTGAACTACCGAGGGTCTCCGTTTTTTGCCTTGTGCTGAGCACCATCTATTTGAATGTTGTGGTATTCAGTGCTGCGTTTCTCTGTTAAGGAAATACTTTCCTTTACTCACCCCATTCGAATGAAATATTATCCTCTTCACAGCTCCTAGCTAGGATCAGGTGCGTCCTGATTGAACAACACTGTCATCTAATGGCTGTTTAATAGCGTGTCAGAAATTAGTAGGTACTTCGTCAAGTTTGCAGTGAGCAAGTATCCACACTTCAGAACGCATTATCGGCACTTGGCACCAAATAGCGTCCTCGTTGGCAGTAAGTTATAAACCACCATAAATCTAACCACTGCCGACTCTTGGTCCCGTGTTAGCGCTTGTTTGGCTGTTATCTGTCTCTTTTTGACTTTTAAGTTATAATATGGAATGCTCCATGCGTGCATTCAGTGATTTGAAATGAAACAAGAGCGTGATTTTTGTCAAGTTAAGTTAAAATTAGTGATACCATATTTAGGAGGGATACACATTGTCCAGTTTTGTTTATTGGCATTTAAAAAAATAAAATTTGGGCACAAATACATCTATCTGTCTGTCCGTCCGTCCGTCTATCTATCTACCTATCTACCTTTCTAGAATTCCTGGCAGAGAACTATTTATAATTGCTATCGAGAAGATTTAGTGACGTTATAAACCAAGGGGAGAAGGCTGAGTGCCTTGTACATATCAGAGAGAACCCCGAGATGAAAATATAGGATTTATTGTATATGGTCCGTGTTCTGTTTTAAAATATATATGTATATATATATATATATATATCAAAGCTCGTCGGGGTGACCAAAAATCGAGCTGCACTCAAGGACGACACGCTTTTCCCCAGTAAAAGCATTTATTTGGTATACGAAGCTTCTTTCCTCAGTTATTGTCAGCGTACATCTGCCGCCTGACGCGTTTCGTATTTCACTTCTTCAGAGGCATGGCAGTCGAAGGAAGCAAACCGGGCCACATCCGCCTATTATTCAGGTCATATGCTGATATGCAGCTGCTCTGGATGAGACAATGCGCAATGATATGTGGGAGATGTAGTCCATGTCCATCATTGTTTGCTCCCTTAAATGGTTGCTCTGTTCTCAGCTCGCAATGAGCCCCAAGGAATGATGTTGCGTTAAATCCATGCGTCGCTCTCCACATCAAGCCCCCCATGGTCGGAGCTGATGGCCCCATCTGCTAAGGTGGTGCATGCCCAGCGGCTGGCCTGCCGCTTTTTACATCAAAGCTCGTCGAGGTGACCAAAAATCGAGCTGCACTCAAGGACGACACGCTTTTCCCCAGTAAAAGCATTTATTTGGTATACGAAGCTTCATTCCTCAGTTATTGTCAGCGTACGTCTGCCACCTGACGCGTTTCGTATTTCACTTCTTCAGAGGCATGGAAGTCGAAGGAAGCAAGCTGGGCCACATCCGCCTATTCATTAAGTCACATGATGATATGCAGCTGCTCTGGATGAGACAATGCGCAATGATATGTGGGAGATGTAGTCCATGTCCATCATTGTTTGCTCCCTTAAATGGTTGCTCAGTTCTCAGCTCGCAATGAGCCCCAAGGAATGATGTTGCGTTAAATCCATGCGTCGCTCTCCACATCAAGCCCCGCATGGTCGGAGCTGGTGGCCCCCATCTGCTGGGGTGGTGCATGTCCAGCAGCAGGCCTGCCGCTTTTTACATCAAAGCTCGTCGGGGTGACCAAAAATAGAGCTGCACTCAAGGACGACACGCTTTTCCCCAGTAAAAGCATTTATTTGGTATACGAAGCTTCATTCCTCAGTTATTGTCAGCGTACGTCTGCCGCCTGACGCGGTTCGTATTTCACTTCTTCAGAGGCATGGCAGTCGAAGGAAGCAAGCCAGGCCACATCCGCCTATTAATCAAGTCACATGCTGATATGCAGCTGCTCTGGATGAGACAATGCGCAATGATATGTGGGAGATGTAGTCTGTGTCCATCATTGTTTGCTCCCTTAAATGGTTGCTCAGTTCTCAGCTCGCAATGAGCCCCAAGGAATGATGTTGCGTTAAATCCATGCGTCGCTCTCCACATCAAGCCCCGCATGGTCGGAGCTGGTGGCCCCCATCAGCTGGGGTGGTGCATGCCCAGCGGCTGGCCTGCCGCTTTTTACATCAAAGCTCGTCGGGGTGACCAAAAATCGAGCTGCACTCAAGGACGACACGCTTTTCCCCAGTAAAAGCATTTATTTGGTATACGAAGCTTCATTCCTCAGTTATTGTCAGCGTACGTCTGCCGCCTGACGCGTTTCGTATTTCACTTCTTCAGAGGCATGGCAGTCGAAGGAAGCAAGCCGGGCCACATCCGACTATTAATCAAGTCACATGCTGATATGCAGCTGCTCTGGATGAGACAATGAGCAATGATATGTGGGAGATGTAGTCCATGTCCATCATTGTTTGCTCCCTTAAATGGTTGCTCAGTTCTCAGCTCGCAATGAGCCCCAAGGAATGATGTTGCGTTAAATCCATGCGTCGCTCTCCACATCAAGCCCCGCATGGTCGGAGCTGGTGGCCCCCATCTGCTGGGGTGGTGCATGCCCAGCGGCTGGCCTGCTGCTTTTTACATCAAAGCTCGTCGAGGTGACCAAAAATCGAGCTGCACTCAAGGACGACACGCTTTTCCCCAGTAAAAGCATTTATTTGGTATACGAAGCTTCATTCCTCAGTTATTGTCAGCGTACGTCTGCCGCCTGACGCGTTTCGTATTTCACTTCTTCAGAGGCATGGCAGTCGAAGGAAGCAAGCCGGGCCACATCCGCCTATTAATCAAGTCACATGCTGATATGCAGCTGCTCTGTATGAGACAATGCGCAATGATATGTGGGAGATGTAGTCCATGTCCATCATTGTTTGCTCCCTTAAATGGTTGCTCAGTTCTCAGCTCGCAATGAGCCCCAAGGAATGATGTTGCGTTAAATCCACGCGACGCTCTCCACATCAAGCCCCGCATGGTCGGAGCTGGTGGCCCCCATCTGCTGGGGTGGTGCATGCTCAGCGGCTGGCCTGCCGCTTTTTACATCAAAGCTCGTCGGGGTGACCTAAAATCGAGCTGCACTCAAGGACGTCACGCTTTTCCCCAGTAAAAGCATTTATTTGGTATACGAAGCTTCATTCCTCAGTTATTGTCAGCTTACGTCTGCCGCCTGACGCGTTTCGTATTTCACTTCTTCAGAGGCATGGCAGTCGAAGGAAGCAAGCCGGGCCACATCCGCCTATTAATCAAGTCACATGCTGATATGCAGCTGCTCTGTATGAGACAATGCGCAATGATATGTGGGAGATGTAGTCCCACTTTTTTTTTTTAAACAAACTTTATTGGTTTTTCAATTTACTCTCAATAGATACATAGATATGTTTACACTTGAACAAATACATCACAAGTCCCATTGCATTCAAACAGTCCCAAGTCTGTGGTAATCCTTTTCCTTTCCTCCCAGCTTTCCCCCCTTGACTCATAAATCAAAACAAAGAAATAATCAATACCCTAACCCAACACATTTCTGTATATTGCATTATGCAGCAACTGTAATTGCTGTTAACATCATAGACATACTGATTCAAACTAAGCCAATACCATTCCTCCCTACAGTCACCCCCTCCCTCACCTCCCCCCAGGCATGTCGCTCCTAGAAGTGCACCTTACTTTCATTAGTCTGTAAGCATCCGAAAAGCCTGGGTAGACCCATGACCCAATATTGTGGACTTGTGAATGCGTATCACCCCACCCTCGGCTGCCCACCATACTAGTAGTAAGTGCATCCCTGTCCTTATTGTTATGAATCTTCGTGGCATTGCTCTAGGTCCTGTATGCTCGGCTCTGTACCATCATCACTATCAGTGTCTGGGTCCTTTAACAATCCTACCAGATGTTCCCATGCTCCTGCTATCTCCAGTGCCCTCTCGCTCCTGGATCTTTTTCCCAATTGGAGCTGAACTACCCCATCACATTCCGTCCATTTAAGAAACTCTTTCTTTCACCTAGCCACTCCAGGGGATACTCTCGCCTTCCTTTTTTTTTTGAAAACCAATAGCAGTTACAACACGCTTGAACATTTTAAATCATTACAGTAGTGGCATTAATGTTTGGAGATAATTATAAATGCAATCATGAAAAACAAAGAAACAACAGTTTAAATACTTTTCAGCTTGTATCATCAGCTGTATATGCCCTGGCAGCAGCCTCCCTTTGCTGGTTTATCAACCCGTTTTTCCAATTTGCAACTGGGTGCCAAATTTTCTTACCCAGAGTTCTACCTCTTTTCCCTTTTCCATCGTAAATTACTTTTTCTAAGTTATAGGTTGACAATAGCCGAGCAATCCATGTTTGAAAGGTTGGGGGGGCCCTATCAAGCCATACTGTTGCTATGCATATACGATAGACTGCGGATACCATAAACATAAATTCCAAAGGGTTATTCTCTGTCCCTGCCGTTACCCCCAACAGCGATAAGTCATCAGTGAGCTTAATTTTACAACCTAGTGAAACATCAATATATTTCTCAATGTCTTTTTTTAAAGAATACAGTTGTGTACATTATTATTATTATTATTATTATTATTATTTATTTTATAGAGCGCGTAGTCACCCTGAGGTATCCCAGCGCTAGGAGCCCTATCCCTTAATTTAGGCGGGTCGAGGGCAGGTAGAAGAAAGAGAAGAGAAAGGGGGGGGACAGAAGATCAGTGTTTAGAAAGGGCATGAAACATGTGAAAACATGTGAACTATGTCTGCATCGGTCGAATCGCAGCACGGACATGTTATTCCTGAAGTGCCTCCCCACTGCGCATTCCTGGATGGGGTATGATAGAGTGAGTACAGGGTCTTATAGTGCTGTGACTGTAGAGTCGCAGAAAATAGAACTGTGCGGCCCAAGTCTAGCGATAGCTGGAATCCCTCTGGTTGTAGATCAACTTTTTCCGTCCACTTCCTGGCATATTTATCCCCATCTTCTCTCGACCATGACATGGCAGAAGTCGGGCCTGGCAAAAAATGTCACGCCATCGTATGTTTTCATAGAGTCTGGTCTGGCTCTGTCCATAACCTCCTGTCTTGCAAGGAAGGTCCCTAAGAACACAAGCATCGCCCTCGGTAGTACCTTCTGTTGCCCCCCTTGATTTTTCCTCATTGTAAGTGGAAATCTGTTGGCTCTTTGGACTTCTGACTCTCACTGCCACTGGGATTCAGGGAAAGCCCCTTTCAAAAGTTTGATGACATATCCTCTTAGAGCTTGCCCCTCCACCCCTTCCTCAATGCCAAGGAGTCTCACATTGTTCCGTCTTTGCCGGTTTTCAAAGTCTTCGATCTTCCATTGGAGATCTTCCACTATCTTCCCTTGCTCATTTTTGAAGTCCTGCCAGTCCGTTATCTCATCTTCCATTCTCCCCGTTCTTTGTTCCACATGTGAGACCCTCTCCTCGACCTCTTCGTACTTTCTATTTAGCTTTCTGAGTGATGCCTGAATTTTCTTTGTGTCACGCCTTGCTCTCCTACTTTCCACCCTGGCCTCAGACTGTATCTGTTTTAAAGTGCCAAACATCATCTCCATTGTTACATTCTGGGGTGTAGTTCTTAATGCTGACCCTCCTCCGGCCCCATCTCCCTATCCGGCTTCTTGATAAACCCCTGAGGTGGCTGAGTAGTCCCATGATAATTTCTTGTATCTACTGCCCGGGGAACCCCCTCCGTTTCTCCTTACCCCGGTTTCTTTTTCTTTTGTGTGCTTTTGTCCTTTGAGCCCCTGCTTGTGTCTGAGCCAGTAGTATCCTCCGTTGTACTTTCCCTCACGTGATCACTTATATCAGTGGAGTCTGACCCTTCATAGACGGAGTAGAACTCGGGCGAACCCCCTCTAGCACCTTTACTCTCAGCCCGCTGCTGCTCCTGCTGCGAATCTAAGCTTGCCAAGCTCCCCCATTTAGGTGTCTGTGGTTGGTTGCTCTCAGTATTAAGCCCAGCCTCGACTGACAGTAAGGCATCCAGCATTTGAGTATTATTCTGCCTCTCGAGTGCCTCCAAAACATCCTGAGCCACCCCGGGTTCTCTCCCGCTCACTGTGTTTGTAGAGCTCTCCTTTTCCTTCTCCATGCAGTCGACAGTCTCCGCGCGATGCGTGGTGGATTGGAGAGTCTCCGCTGGTTGCTCGGCAACTGTACCGCTTGCGTCCTCGAGTACGTCTTTCACCATTTCCGCGTTCCGCGCGGTTGAATGGCTACTGCTGCCGGCAGTCCCCTCTACTAGAGTTTAAATCTGAGGCCCGGGGGCTGATTTGGGGGAAAAGGACTCAGTCAAGGTAGGCTGCCTCATGGCGGATAAATCCTTAGCGGTGAGAGGGTTTGCCCGTTGCGGTCTATGTGTCTCTTTCTCCTTTGTATACGAAGCGCCGATCGGCTGTACCTCTCTCTGTGTTTTGGCTGCGCTGAGCCTTGTCTCCGGTATCTCCAACTTCCTTTCGGCTCTTTCGGCTTTCTTTTGTTGAGCCTTTGTCATTAAGGCGGTTGCAGATACCTGTTTCTTGCTTGCAGATATTATCTTGGGTGTTGCTCTTGAAGCCAAAGCTGCGCCATCTCGTGTTGCCGGACCTTTATTCGTACCGGCAGTAGTTGAGGGTTTCACCTTGTCCTTGTCTCTGTCATTCTTACTGCGTTGTGACATCTCAGGAGGTATTATGAGAGCTCTGGTTATAGTCTTCCAGTATTTCCTCCAGCGTTGCAGAGCTGCTAGAGAAGCTTGTCTAAGCCGTCCCTTGCCAATGCCGCCAGCTGCAATAATCTGAATCAGCCCGTCCAATACCAGCATCACTGCGTCCAAACTACCAACATCTGATTGTGAAGGCAGGAGAGAGAGTGATGTGCGACTTCACTCTACAGCGATGTAGCGGCCATCTTGCCCCCTCTCTTCCGGATACTCTCGCCTTCCAGTGCATTGTGATTTCCCTTTAGCCAGCAGCAGCCCCATATCTATGAACTTGCTTGTGACTTTGGTCTTAGCTGTGTGAGGAAACCAGTGTAAAATGCATGTTCCCAAAGCCAACTCCAACCCCCTGTCCGTTATTACATTCAGCGAGTCAATCACCTCCATCCAATATTCTGTTAATGACGGGCATCCCCATATCATGTGAGGGAAATCAGCACCCTCCCTTCGGCAGCGAGGGCATTCATATGTCTCCATATGAAAATATGCTTTGATCTTCGCCGGGGTGAGATACGCCCTGTGCTGTATATAGAAATGGAACAACTGAAACCTAGCGTTTCTAGTGCTCTTCCTCCCCACGCTACTGTGTCAGTCCAAGCCCTATCTGGTATCTCAACGCCCACATCCACTTCCCATTTGTGCTTAAGACCTTCCAAGGGGGCCAACCTCTCCAGGGTCAATCGATTATAGAAGCAGGTGACTGCCTTGTATTTCCCTGCAGCAGTCACAACATACTGACAACCCAAAGACGTCCGAGGCTCAGTTTAGCCCTCCTTCCAGTGCACCCGAATAGCCACCGTAAGGGCCGCGTGTAACAAAAAGTCTCCCCGTCGTAGCTCAAATCGCTCCTGCAATACATGGAAGGACACCATGTCCCACCCTCGTAGAGGTCCCCAATAGTAGACAAGCCTTTCCCCTCCCAGTCGCTCTGATCCTGCCATGAGCCCCCGTGCAGGAGTGCCTCACACACGGCAAGTGGTATATCGGGAGTATACGACAATACAATACCCGCTTGTTTAGCACTCCTCCTCCAGCACTGCCTTGCTGTCTTAAGGTCCTCAGGCAGGTCACCCAGCCGAACAGGAAGGTCCAAAAGGATTTGTGGCAGCAACTTCAGCTCAGGCACTCTCCCTCTTTCCTGCTCCGGGCCCCTCAGCTTCACCATCACAAGCTGTGTTAACCAATGCAATTGCACAGTCAAATAATAAGTTTCGAAATCCGGAACCGCCCATCCACCCTCCGAGCGCGGGTGCTGTAAAATAGATAGGGCTACTTGACGCCTCCCAGCACCCCATTAAAAGCCGGTGATCATTGATGTAAGTTGCTTGAATACCTGCGCCGGTATCCAGACCTGAAGGCTAGTGAAATAATAAAGCAATCGGGGGAGAGCCACCATTTTAAGTAAGGCCACTCGGCCCGCCACCGATAATGGCAGCGTGCTCCAAAACTCAAAACTGCCCATCAGCCCTCTAGCGCTCTAAGCACATTCACCTCTAACAATTCTGACCTGTCATGATATATCCGAACCCACAAGTATGGGAGGCATCCGGTTTCCCATGCGCACTCCTGCCACTCTCTGCATTTCTCCTCTGTTATTGTCTGTCAGGAATAGACAAGATTTGGACCAGTTAACTCTGAGGCAAGACACCTCCCCTATTGCATGCAGTAGTGCTTTTGCCCCCTCTAGTGCTCGCTCCATGTCCACCATGGTCACGAGTAATTAAGGTCGGCATGTGCGTCAATAACCAAGTGGCCAAAATGCAACTTAGTATCTTATAATGCGTGTTAAGCATGGGGAGCGGGCGATACGCTGCTCTATCCGACACTGGCTTTCCTGGCTTAAGTAGCAGAATAATAGCCGCTTCCCTCGTGGAGGACGGGAGGTGTCCCAGGCATCAGGCCTCATTATATAATGCGACTAAGTGCGGGCCTAGGAGTTCAGAGTATGTTAGATAAAATTCAAATGGGAGGCCATCTGACCCCGGTGTCTTGTTCCGTGCCATGTGTTTAATTGCCGTCCGCACCTCTCTCACTTCAATATCTCCTCCCAGTGCCTCTGACTACTCATCGTCCTATCGTGGGAGCTGCAGCCCACGCATAAACTCGGCTAAGTCCCCTTCTGTAGTGGGCATCTTACTCCTGTATAGTTCCCTGTAAAACTCATAGAACAACCTGTCGATACCCTCTTGGGTAAAACAGGCGTCCCCCTGATCATCCCTGGTCTCTAATATTGGCGTCCCTCTTCGTGTCGGGCTACCTAACCGTGCCAACAGTACTCCATATTTAGCCCCCTCCACATGGGTGCGGGCAAGATAAGCTTTATAGTCAAAGTAGTGCAAACGCCCTACCTGTCCTGCTACCACCTCTTTTGCCTCCAGCAGCTCTGCTTGTTTGTCAGGCCTCCCAGGTCCGTCCCTTTTTACCTCTTGTGGCCGCCGTTCTGCTTCCGTCACTTCCGCCAACAGTACCTTTCTCACCCCTACTGTCTCCGTGATACAGAGGCCCCGGATCACTGCCTTAAAGGCATCCCATTCCAATAGGGGCGTGGAAGCAGTTCCTCTGTTATCCCCAAAATTTTGCGTGATGGCTTCTCCTACAGCCTCACAATAGACCTGGTCCTCCAATGCCTCAGGGCCAAAGTGCCAGGTCAGTATCTTAGCCCGGACCCGCAACCACTGCATCCAAAGCAAGACAGGGTTATGGTCAGAAAGTGTGCTAGCCAAATATTCACTACCCTGCACTCCCGCGTGAATGTCCGGTGTACATAATAACCGCACATGTAGATCGTACAGAGCAGAAAAATATGAGTAATCACGCTCCTCCGGATGTTGAGCCCTCCAAGTGTCCACTAATCCCAAACTTTGCTGCCAATTGCGCCTCGCCTCTGCAATCTTGTGTGTGGGAGCAGTGGAAAGCGGGGGATCTGAACAATCCATTAAAACGTCTGAAATGCGGTTAAAGTCCCTCCCCCAATAAAACCGAGCCAGTGAGAAAGGGAGCCAGTTTCCCAGACAAATGGAAGACAAATGACGTCTGTTCTGTGTTAGGTGCATAAATACTCCCTAGAGCTACATCTCATCCATCCATTTTCCCAAGGACCATAACATACCGCCCTTCTGGATCTATGAGTATTTCCCTACTTGGAAAGGGCACCCCCGCTCTGACCCAATTTAATACTCCTAAAGCAAAAGCAGAATAGGTTGTTTAAAACAATTCACATCCCCACCTTCGCTGCAATGCCGCACCCTCCTGCGCCTGTAGGTTTTTCCTGTAAGAACGCTATGTGCACTCCTCTCCACACCAGGTAGTCCTGTAGCTTCTGACGATGCCATATAGAGTGCATACCCCGCACATTCCATTATAAACACTTAAAGTTATTGGTTGATCCCATCCCGCCATACAAAACAATCAGTAGTAAAAGCAAATGTGACGACATGCCTGGCCCCATCCCTCCCTGCAACTAGATAACATCCCCAACTCCCCCACCCAAGGACAGCTACTCTGAAACTAGTATCCATCCAAACCCCAAAAAAGAAGCACACAAACTCCTCTGTCAGCTACAGAGGAGGTGGGGCACGCAGCTGGTTGGAATACCTGTCCTCCATGCGCATCAGCCCCCTCTCAACGTAGGCATCCCCAGCCCAGTCTCAACAACCCGTTATGATCAATAAACAATGAACAAGGCTTTACTGTGCATTCTCTAAAGTCCCTTGTCTCATCCAATGAAGCCATCTGCCGTCTGTGGTGTCAACTCTGGCATACGTCCCCTGCTACCCATGGAGGTGTCCGAGTAATTGCCCGGTGAGTTCCCGGTTGAGCCCGCTTCTTCAGTCGACCCACCATCTCGATCCTGTGCCAGTGCCACCACTGCCTGCAGGGCTTCTGCTCTCTCCCGTGCCCTCGGTCCTCTCGCATTCCCGGGCCCTGTTCCCTCCGGATTCTCACCTCTCAGCAATTCCTTTCTATAGGACTCCAGCCAGTCCCATGCCTCTCCCAGAGAGTCCATGTAATGCGTGGTGCCATCAAGGAATATGCGCAGCTGCACTGGGAACATCAAAGAGTACTGAAGGCCCTCATCTCGAACCACCTTTTTCACTGCCAGGTAGGAGGCCTGTTTGCGATGCACTTCAAGCGTATAGTTGGGAAACAACGCGGCCTTGGCATTGAACACTGCAAAGGGCCCCCCCCATTTGCGCTTTCTAGTGAAGCAAATCCCGGTCCCGAAAATGCAGAAGGCGGGCCACCATCGGTCACCGCCGTCTTCCAGGGGCCAGCGGCTTAGCTGGCACTCTGTGTGCTATCTCGAGTGTATAAAAGGCTGTGAGACCTGGGGCTATTACTGTTCGAAACCAATCCTGCAGAAAGGCCACCATGTCGTCTCCTTCCGCTCCCTTAGATGAACCCTCCACCCGGACATTATTCCTACGATTGCGCCCTTCTGCGTCCTCGGCCCTGCGTTCAAGCACATTCACTCTGTCCGTCAAAGCCTTCAGCTGCTGTGTCACTGCAAGTTGTGTCGGTGCCATATCCGCGATGGTGGTTTCATTCTTCTTCAACTTCTCTTAGAATTTCCTATGCTCATCTCATAATAGGCCAAACCCTACAACCACTGTGCTGATGTCTTGGTGGAGCGTCGCCTTTGTGTCCTCTATTGCCTCAAGTATTTGCTGAAATTGCGCTTGCATCCGCTCATCTGAGGGCGGCTGGGACTGAGATGCGGGCTCTTTGTCCTGTTTCAGGGGTGCGCCGGCCCCCCGGTTCTTGGATTTGCCTATGGTGGTCGCAATTCACTTTGTTCTCTCCCCTGTGTGCACCTAGCGCAGACCCCACTCGATCACAGGTGTCTCCCAGCCTCTGACCTCCACGTGCCAGCCCCAGCAGATGGTGCCACGACCCCAAAGCTCAATGTCCATGCCTACCGATAGGGATGATCACCCCCAAGTCTTTGCCCCTTGAGTAACCCTGGATCAGGGGATCACTCGATCCATTCTTCATCCCTCGTGGTCATTCAATGAGCTCTCGCCGGTGTCCACGCCAAGGGGGGTCACCTGCAACAGTGTCTCACAGTCAGAAGTCCACTCTCCAGCTATTAGCAGCGGGTCTCCAGTTCAGGGAACACCGAGCTGTGCAGCCACTTCTCGCGGCGCTCCAAGGCCTCTCCGGCAGCTCACTCTATGTGCGCTGCTTAGGCCTCCACGCCATTATCACAGCGCGGAGGGTTATCTCTTCCCTCTGCAGCACGGTCCCACCCCTCTCCTCCCGGCCCGCACGTGTGCAGATGAACTCACTCCCAATCCAGCACTTGTATGGGACAATATATATACACACAGTCCCCCAGCAATGGCACATGGTAGTGCTTCCAGTGTATAGGCCCCAATATCTCAAACAACACTGAGATCACTTTGGGCCTTCACGGCCCACCTCCTGCTCGCCTGGGCCAGGTTATCAGCTGCAGGGTAAAGGGTCTCTAGCACCAACTAGTTCTCTACCCATTGAGCCCCTCATGTTCTGTGTAGTGTGGGGATCATGATGGGGATCTAGATCAAGCAGTGCAGGCAGCGTAGGCCTTTTCTTCCCGGCCCGACCATGAACAGGTGGGCATGCTCGCAGTCCGGTGCCTGCATTTAACAGTGCATTTCCCTGCAGCCCTCCACAAAGGGCACTCGATGAATCTTCAAATGAGCAGGCCCCAGTATCTCACAATTCCCTGGGTGATCTTTAGACTTTCAGGGTCTGCCTACTTTCGCCTGGGCCAGGTCGTCAGTTGCAAGATGCTCAGTCCCCGATATCAGCCATCCCATCTCAATGCCTCCCACAGCCGAGAGCCCCGTCACGGCTCAGGCCTCTCCCCCAGCCAGTGCGGGCAGAATGGGCCGAAGTTGCTTTTCCATCATGCAGCTCACCCAGGTGCAGCTTCGTCTCCCTAGTGCACCGCCGTCTGTGTAGACTCAGGAGTCAAGCAGGACCATCAAGCACTCTCTCCGTCGCGGGCCCGGGGGCACTTCCCAGCAGCAAACCGCAGCCCTCCACTCCTCACCTCATACCGGGTGAGTGTTCCAAATGGACTCTCCTGCTGCATGCCCCAATCTTCGGGAAGGGGTGCAGGCCATGGGCATCAGGCAGCCTGCTGGCCACAGCAAGACATGGCTTCTCTGCACCAGATGGGAGGGAGGGCCGCAGTTCTTCATGCGCCAGTCACCGTCGCCATTTCGCGACCCAGGCCTCCGGGATAGTGGCAGCCTCATGGCTAAGTCTCTTAGCTTTTCTCTGCCCCACAATGCATCTAAGTCGAGGCAGCAGGCTTTTCCCACTTGCGTCCCTGCTTCAGTCCTGGGTGGCACGGGCTAAGGCGGTGTTTCAGCAGCATGATTGTATGGGCCGGCACGGAGCTACAGGCTCACAAGACCGCCATTCAAGACGTTGAGGCCATGCCCCCGAGGACGTCCAACTTATGCCTCATGGGTTCCTCAAGAGCCATAATCATGCCCTTTAGGGTCCGGTTGAATCTCTCAACTAGCCCATTACCTTGGGGGTGGCAAGGAGTGGTGAACTTGTAGATTACACCGCACTCCTATCGCAGGGACTTCATATACTTAGATATGAAGTTAGTACCACGGCCTGACACCACCTCTCTGGGGAACCCACACAGGAGAAAATCCCCATCAACGCTCGACCCACCACCGGGGCCGTCACAGTCTGGAGAGGGATGGCTTCTGGGTACCGGGTGGCATGGTCCACCAAGACCAGGATTAACTTGCCCATGGCTTTCTGGGGATCCAGAGGCCCCACAATGTTAATGCTTACCCTTTTAAAGGGGGTGTTGACCACAGGGAACAGCTGGAGAGGAGCCTTGTTCCTCTTCCCACTCTTACCACTTGCCTTGTACGTCTCACAGGTCCTGCAATGAGTACCTGAACTCTTGTGCATTTCAGGGGAATAAAAGTGGGTGACAAGCCTCTCAAAGGACTTGTCTTGCCCTAAATGTCCTGCTAAAGGCACACCATGAGCCAGACCAAATAGGAAGGCTCTGAAGCACTGGGGTACCACCAGCACATGGGCTGACCCAGACTCAGCAACCTTAGGCTCACTATACAGGAGACCATTCTCCCAGTAGATCCAATGTGATCCAGACTGATCAGCTGCTGCCTGGTTTGGGGTCTGTTGCTGCAGGCCCACAATAGAAGGGCACTTCTTCTGCTCCTCGCAGAACTCTTTTTTGGAGAGGCCTCTTCCTGCTGCCAATGGGTCACCTCAGGCAGGTCCCCCAGTTCAGCTACTTTCTCCCCTGTAGGTTCCAGGGCATTCCCCTCAAGGTCTGCCTCCACCTGGATCGTGGAAACTTCGGGGGCTGGTTTCCTGCACCCCCTGCCTCTTCTCTTTAAGGCAGATACCTGGGCCACTATCTCAGGCTCCAGGTCCTCTTGAATACCCTTACTGGCTGCCATTGACTGAGGTGTCGCACACGCCCACTCTGGCAGACCCAACATTTCCAAATGAGACCTTCTCTCCAGCTTAGCCCAAGGGGAGCTCTCCAAATCAATCATTGCAAAGCAGACAGTCAACAGGCATGGCTGGCCTCACAGATACTTGAAAGGTACCTTAGGACCCCACTCAAAGGGAACCTGGGCCACCTTACAGTGGCTCTCCGAGTTGTCAGTGGCAACTACAGGGTGAAATGGACTGGGGATCACCTGTTCTCCAGACAAGAGCCGACAACTGACAGCTGTCACACTGGCTCCGGTGTCTCTCAGAGCCTACACCCTATGGCCCTTGAAGGTCACCCACTGCCTGTATTTTTTAGTGTTACCAGGCAGCTGGGTCCTAGGGACCACCTCACAGTCTCCTAAAGAGAGTAGGGACATCTGTGTGGGACCCCACCCAACTTCTCTCCCAGGGCTACACTAGAGATCTGCCTGGGCGGTGCACCGGTGGGTGCTGCATTCGGCTTTCATGGGACACTTAGGATCCAAAAAGCAGTTGCCTACCTGACCACAATTATACCATTTCCTTGGGCCCCTTTGAACAGGCTTATCTGTCGGGCCCCTGGCTTCTTCTCAGGCGGAGGCTAGGAACCTTCCCTTGGGGATTACTTTGGAGCCCTTTATGGAGCACCCTCTTTTTAATGAATGAAGAACAAAATGTGAGGGAGGGTCTAAGGGGAAAGAGATTTTAAAGAGCAGCTTGCATCCTGTCCCCCAAACTTACAAATAAAAACACACAGGGGATGCTAAGGGTCTGAAAACAGGGCTACAGGATACTAAACACTCAAATGTAGTGTGAAGAAGTAGTCACTGTAAGGAGAGAAAAGGACAGCAATGTGAAGAAAAGAGATATAGTGTGGAATGAATACCCATCAGCCCACCCATTGGCGGAGTCTCATCATCTGGGTTTTAGGTGAAAACTGGTATCTACTAGGCACCTCACCAAGCCTGTGTTGAGGAATGCTAGTATTAGATCCACCAGTAAGAGAGACAGCCAGCAGGATATATTGGTAGGCTGAAGGAGAAAGTTGCAGTGCTCAAAAAAGTGTGTGATTGTCAGAAAAAATGTGATATTTAAGATTGCCTGTTATGGTGCCAAGATATGACTTTTATTGGGAGAGGTCAGCATAACGGCAAGATTAAAAGCAGAGTGAAGATAGTATGTCAACAAAATATACTACTATCAATTATAGATGATAAATGGTCAACATGTTTCAGCCTGGCAAGGCTTTCGTCAGGACCTATAAATATACACTACTGCAACAGTGAAAAAAGAAAATCATGTAGACCTACCGATAAGGAATTACTATATGGTAGTCTCATATCATTGTGACAAGAACTCTCCTATAAAAGAAAACAAACACAGCAAAACATATGTAACTATATGAAAGCATCAGTGCATGTGTGAATCAGCATACAACATTCTGGTTGAAGCAACTCACCCATAATTCGTACGGAGACGGCCTCACCTTGCCTGGCACTCGCTCAGGTCTAAGAGGCCACGCTCTAAAAAATGGGGAGGGAAGAATAGATTATATTTGTAAATCTAGCCATACAACATTTAGATTTATATTAGAATTAGAATTTCTTTGGTCGTACTATTTCTAAACTTGAAAACCTGAAAACCCATTGGATTGAGTAGGCAGTGACACATGGCAATCACAACAAGCCAAGCATTGATTGTTCCATAAAAAAACAGTGCACTTCTAACTTATATTTATGCATAATAAGTGGTGCACTGGTTGGAAAAAGTTTTTTTTAAACTTTATGTCTCTCTCCAATGAAGTCTCAGTATAGAGCTACAGTCGTGGAAAAGAGAGTGAAAGGAAAGGCCATTCATCATGAATACACATCCCTTCCAGTTTTAAGTAAATGGCAACGGATTCCGAGTAGTGAGCCCCAATAATCAAACAAGAATAAGACTGGAAGGTAACGCTGTAAAGCCCGAGTCTGAGGAGGCAACACGGAAAGCAATGTTTAAGCGAAATTCACGGTGAAAAATCGTGCAGTAAAGTAAAGTCTGCAAATGCAGTCACCAACCTGTCCGTCGTTGCCTCGGTCTAGCATCTGAGCCGAGGGGAAGGTGACGGGCATAGTGGCTTAGTCAGATTAAATAGAAAGCTTGCGGACCAGAGTGGAACAGCATTGTGAAACTTAGCCGCTTGTGCTCTGTGGAGATTGGCTCGTTGTAAAGACCGGAAACCGGAAACCGGAAACGAATTGCACACCAGGGACCAGAAGTTATAGTTGAGCAAGCAGCTAGTCGTACAATAGAAATGCCTTCAACATTCGCCTGGTCAGGTTGCAGTGAAAGCGTGCGGACCAGGAAGGGAACAACTGAGTCACCCAGAACCACATCTCCTATTAGGTGATTGATTTGTTGTATGGAACGAAGAACCGGAAAAAGACCGTGGTCTAGAAACTTTAGATGGCAGACGTTCTGGTCCTCAAGAATGCAGTAAACACAAACAAGGCTCTACTATTAATTGATCACGGAGTGCGAGCCCTCATGAGAGGAGCCGTGAAGTTTTTAGTCTCGCTGGGAGTAGCACAGACAGAAATGTAATACCATAATCGGAGAATACAAGTAAAGATCTCGCTATAAGGCGCCACACCAAAACCAATATTAAAATATATCGGTCGTCCTAATACTCAAGGCATACGTCACATGCGTGCACTAATAGGCTGATAGCATGGTTTATACAGAGCTACGTCTTATCTGTTCTGATGGAAGATGTATGTCAGGGAGGCGGAAGAGAATTGCACACCAGGGACCGGAAGTTATAGTTAAGCAATCAGCTAGTCGTACTATAAAAAATTCCTTCAACATTCGCCCGGTCAGATTGCAGTTAAAGCGTGCCGACCAGGGAGGGGACAACTGAGTCACCCGGAACCTCGTCTCCTATAAGGTGATTGGTTCGTTGCATGGAACGAAGAACCGGAAAGAAACCGTGGTCTGGAAACTTTGGATGGCAGACGTGCTGGTCCTCAAGAATACAGTCAACACAAACATGGCTCTACTGTTAGTTGATCAGGGAGCGCGAGCCCTCATAAGAGGAGCCGTGAAGTTTAGTCTCGCTAAGAGTACACAGGCAGAAATGTAATACTATAATCGGAGGCACAAGCAAAGACCCCGTTATAAGGCGCCACACCAAAACCAATATTAAAATATATCGGTCGTCCTAATACTCAAGGCACGCGTCACATGCGTGCACTAATAGGCTTGTACCATGGTTTATATAAAGCTACGTTTCATCTATTCTGATGGAAGATGTATGTCAGGAAGGCTCAAAGTAACATAAACATTTTTTTAAAAATGCTTTAAAAAAGATTTTTTAAATTAAGCCGACTAAATACCAAGTGTATATGAATTGTAGGGTGAGTATTTAACATTCATAGATCTACACAGATGTACTCCACAGATAACCAAGTCATGTGGTTAGAATGTCCTCAGAGCTGGATCCATGTTATTTCATCATTCAACCCTACTGTGTCGCATTTTAGTTTAAAAATCCATTTCTGTTCTTTAACGAACAGATAGTGAGAAATATCACTGACATGTAGAGGAATGAACGGCTGTTCAAGCACTAGCCATTCCATGTCATCAGCAGAGTGTTTCATCGTTAGAAAATGGTTGGTGAGACGAGTGGCCTGTTTGTTGCGCCTGATGGTGCTTTTGTGTTCTTGTATTCTCAGTTTGACCCTTCTGGTCGTCATGCCTACGTAGCGAAGGGCACAAGGGCAGGTGATTTGATAAATAACCCTTTCACTGTTGCAGTTGGTGTTCTGTTTTAACACCCAAGGGCGTGGCGTGCCAATGTCTACTGTTAGCACTTTTCTGGTTTGTGGGCATACTGAACAGTTGCCACAGGGATGGTGGCCTTGAACGGGAGGAAGATTCCACAATGTCACTGTGGATTCATGTGAAATAGACCGAGGTCTAGTGTGTACTAGATCATCTTTTAAGTTCAAACTCTTCTTGAAGGAAAAAAGTGGTAATGGAATTTTGTCACCAGAGGTATTCAATATCCGCCAATTTTGTCGGATGATTTTCTGTACTAAAGATGAGGCTGTAGTAAAGGTGGTGACAAAACTTAGTTTCAAAAAGATGGACGTATAAATTTGCCAAGCTCGGGGCAAAAGTACTCCCCATCGAAGTGCCCGATATCTGGAGATATAATGAGTCTTCAAATTGATAGAAGTTCTCGGTCATTGCGAGCCTTGCCAACTCCATGATGAAGTGGATGGGTGGGATGCTTTCATGAGTAGATGTTTCCAGAAGCCCTCTCACGGCCTGCAGAGTTTCCTCTTGCGGAATGCAGGTGTATAAAGACTCTACATCGAAACTGACAAGGATGTCAGTCTCGGTGTTGATTTCCACTTCAGGTAGAAGGCGAAGGATGTCTTTTGTATCCTGAAGGTAAATAGGCATAGTCCGCACCAAGGGTCTAAGGAAAAAATCAACAAAAGAGGAAAGGGGTTCAAGGAGCGACTCAATACCTGAGATAATAGGTCGACCTGGGGGTGGCCTTGCTATTTTGTGGATTTTGGGCAAAGCATAAAAGTATGGAGTAACCGGATGTGGGGTAACCAGAAACTTGGCTTCTTGAGATATTATCCAGCCTTCTGCACTTGCCTCTTCCACTAGATTCTTAATTTCAGTCGACAGCCTGGTAGTAGGATCAGTGGTCAACAGAGTATAGGAGTTAGTGTCTCCTAGTTGTCTCAGACATTCGGCACGATAACCTGTGGTGTGCAAGATGACTATCGCACCACCCTTATCGGCCGGTTTGATGGTAATATTTGTGTCTTTAGATAGTATGTCTAATGCCAGTCTCTCGGTTCTAGACAAATTTTGAAAATTGTCGGTTTTCGACAGATCCAAAGAATTAATCTCATGGACCACCGCTTTCTCAAATGCTCCCACCTTAGGTGGTACCTGTTGGAGAAGGGGAACAAAAGTCGACTTTTTCTTGAGGCCTGTATTCATTTCAGTGTCAAACTGGTCCTGTTCCTTTCTGCTGTCAGCGAAGAAAAAATGGAGCCGGACCTTGCGGAAGAATTTTTCAACTTCGCTCCGAAGCTGGAAGGCATCCCCGTTGTTAGTCGGCACAAAACCGAGTCCTTTATTTAGCACTTGGTGCTCAATAGGAGTCAGAGTGCGTGAACTTAAATTAACTACAAGGTCATCGTTGCTCCCTGGGGTGATTGTTATTGGCCCTGTCTGCTGCGAGTGTTTGGAGGATCTTGTTCGTCTGCCCACTGTACTTGGGATTGGCCCCTCCGTCTGCCCCTGTTCCAGCCATGGCCCTGCCCTAAAAAGCCTGGCTGTCGTAAAATTGAGGTTGCAGATGGTACTGGGGCATTGGTGGTGGGAATTGTGGATATCCCCATGGGGCTGGCGGCCACCAAGGGCCCTGTTGGTACATGTTGCCTTGCCCAGTGCGCCTGCGATGGGTGCGATTGTATTGGCCTCTTCCTCTCCATTGTAGTGTTCCACTGGTACCTGTATCTGAGTCACTTGAATCAGGGTCGGAGGAGGAAGTTGAGTAGTTTGACCCATAGCCTTTTCCTTTTTTGGTAACATCCGCAGGTGTATAATTCTCACCAGTGTACGGATAGATTTTCTCATGAGAGAACTTTGCCAGATCATTTTTGAACTTCTCAATCTTAGCGAAAAAGATAGGATCCCTATATTCTTCATTCGCTTTGTTTGTTTCGTCCAGTTGTTTCTGGAATTGTTTGGTCATGAGTGTAGTTTTTATTTGACCCTCCAAGATTTGTACTTCGATAAGGATGGCATCAGCCTATCTTTTTCGCTAAGATTGAGAAGTTCAAAAAAGATCTGGCAAAGTTCTCTCATGAGAAAATCTATCCGTACACTGGTGAGAATTATACAACCTCAATTTTACGACAGCCAGGCTTTTTTAGGGCAGGTCGGTGGCTGGAATAGGGGCAGACGGAGGGGCCAATCCCAAGTACAGTGGGCAGACGAACAAGATCCTCCAAACACTCGCAGCAGATGGGGCCAATAACAATCACCCCAGGGAGCAACGATGACCTTGTAGTTAATTTAAGTTCACCCACTCTGACTCCTATTGAGCACCAAGTGCTAAATAAAGGACTCGGTTTTGTGCCGACTAACAACGGGGATGCATTCCAGCTGCGGAGCGAAGTTGAGAAATTCTTCTGCAAGGTCCGGCTCCATTTTTTCTTCGCTGAGAGCAGAAAGGAACAGGACCAGTTTGACACTGAAATGAATACAGGCCTCAAGAAAAAGTCAACTTTTGTTCCCCTTCTCCAACAGGTACCACCTAAGGTGGGAGCATTTGAGAAAGCGGTGGTCCATGAGAATAATTCTTTGGATCTGTCGAAAACCGACAATTTTCAAAATTTGTCTAGAACCGAGAACTGGCATTAGACATACTATCTAAAGACACAAATATTACCATCAAACCGGCCAATAAGGGTGGTGCGATAGTCATCTTGGACACCACCGCTTATCGTGCCAAATGCCCGAGACAACTAGGATACACTAACTCCTATACTCTGTTGACCACTGATCCTACTACCAGGCTGTCAACTGAAATTAAGAATCTAGTGGAAGAGGCAAGTGCAGAAGGCTGGATAACATCTCAAGGAGCCAAGTTTCTGGTTACCCCACATCCAGTTACTCCATACTTTTATGCTTTGCCCAAAATCCACAAAATAGCAAGGCCACCCCCAGGACGACCTATTATCTCAGGTACTGGGTCGCTCCTTGAACCCCTTTCCTCTTTTGTTGATTTTTTCCTTAGACCCTTGGTGCGGACTATGCCTACTTACCTTCAGGATACAAAAGACATCCTTCGCCTTCTACCTGAAGTGGAATTCAACACCCAGACTGACATCCTTGTCAGTTTCGATGTAGAGTCTTTATACACCTGCATTCCGCAAGAGGAAACTCTGCGGGCCGTGAGAGGGCTTCTGGAAACATCTACTCATGAAAGCATCACACCCATCCACTTCATCATGGAGTTGGCAAGGCTCGCAATGACCGAGAACTTCTTTCAATTTGAAGACTCATTATATCTCCAGATATCGGGCACTTCGATGGGGAGTACTTTTGCCCCGAGCTTGGCAAATTTATACGTCCATCTTTTTGAAACACAGCATGTTCTCAACCACAACAATCCGTATTACCATCAAACGGTGTTGTGGAAGAAATACATTGATGACGTTCTTGTAGTGTGGCGTGGAGACGTTGTGTCTGTACTTGCTTTTCAAAATTGTTTAAACACCCAGAACCAATACCTTAGATTCACGGTGGAATACAGTGACACACAACTTCCTTTCTTGGATCTACTCATCACTCCCAAGGATGGCCACCTAGCGAGCAACTTATACCGCAAACCGATGTCTAGAAATACCTTGCTTCAGTTCGATAGCCACCACCCACGCCCCCTTAGAGAGAACTTGCCTTTCGGACAGTTTCTCAGGGTCCGAAGAAATTGTTCAGAAAAATCTGATTTCCAAGAACAGTCCCTGGATTTATCTACCAAGTTAAAACAACGACTATATCCAGGTGCGTTGGTCAAAAAATCATGCAAAAGGGCTTCCAACAACCATCGAGAGTCTTTATTAGCCCTTCCTGCAAAAAAATCCCCACTGGAGAAACTAAGTTTTGTCACCACCTTTACTACAGCCTCATCTTTGGTACAGAAAATCATCCGACAAAATTGGCGGATATTGAATACCGCTGGTGACAAAATTCCATTACCACTTTTTTCCTTCAAGAGGAGTTCGAACTTAAAAGATGATCTAGTACACACTAGACCTCGGTCTATTTCACATGAATCCACAGTGACATTGTGGAATCTTCCAACCGTTCAAGGCCACCATCCCTGTGGCAACTGTTCAGTATGACCACACACCAGAAAAGTGCTAACAGTAGACATTGGCACGCCACGCCCTTGGGTGTTAAAACAGAACACCAACTGCAACAGTGAAAGGGTTATTTATCAAATCACCTGCCCTTGTGCCCTTCGCTACGTAGGCATGACGACCAGAAGGGTCAAACTGAGAATACAAGAACACAAAAGCACCATCAGGCGCAACAAACAGGCCACTCGTCTCACCAACCATTTTCTAACAATGAAACACTCTGCTGATGACATGGAATGGCTAGTGCTTGAACAGCCGTTCATTCCTCTACATGTCAGTGATATTTCTCACTATCTGTTCGTGAAAGAACAGAAATGGATTTTTAAACTAAAATGCGACACCGTAGGGTTGAATGATGAAATACCATGGATCCAGCTCTGAGGACATTCCAACCACATGACTTGGTTATCTGTGGAGTACAACTGTGTAGATCTATGAATGTTAAATACACACCCTACAATTCATATACACTTGGTATTTAAACGGCTTAATTTAAAAAATCTTTTTTAAAACATTTTTTTTAAATGTTATGTTACTTTGAGCCTTCCTGACATACATCTTCCATCAGAATAGATGAAACGTAGCTTTATATAAACCATTCTACCAGCCTATTAGAGCACGCATGTGACGCGTGCCTTGAGTATTAGAACGACCGATATATTTTAATATTGGTTTTGGTGTGGCGCCTTATAACGGGGTCTTTGCTTGTGCCTCCGAAATTAGTGTTACATTTCTGCCTGTGCTGCTCTTAGCGAGACTAAACTTCACGGCTCCTCTTATGAGGGCTCGCGCTCCCTGATCAACTAACAGTAGAGCCATGTTTGTGTTGACTATATTCTTGAGGACCAGCAAGTCTGCCATCCAAAGTTTCCAGACCACGGTTTCTTTCCGGTTCTTTGTTCCATGCAACAAACCAATCACCTTATAGGAGACGAGGTTCCGGGTGACTCAGTTGTCCCCTCCCTGGTCCGCAGGCTTTCACTGCAATCTGACCGGGCGAATGTTGAAGGCATTTTTTATAGTACGACTAGCTGATTGCTTAACTATAACTTCCGGTCCCTGGTGTGCAGTTCTCTTCCGCCTCCCTGACATACATCTTCCATCAGAACAGATGAGACGTAGCTCTGTATAAACCATGCTATCAGCCTATTAGTGCATGCATGTGATGTGTGCCTTGAGTATTAGGACGACCGATATATTTTAATATTGGTTTTGGTGTGGCGCCTTATGGCGAGGTCTTTACTTGTATTCTCCGATTATAGTATTACATTTCTGTCTGTGCTACTCCCAGCGAGACTAAAAACTTCACGGCTCCTCTAATGAGGGCTCGCACTTCGTGATCAATTAACAGTAGAGCCTCGTTTGTGTTTACTGCATTCTTGAGGACCAGAACATCTGCCATCTAAAGTTTCTAGACCACGGTCTTTTTCCGGTTCTTCGTTCCATACAACGAACCAATCACCTAATAGGAGACGAGGTTCCGGGTGACTCAGTTGTTCCCTTCCTGGTCCGCACGCTTTCACTGCAACCTGACCGGGCGAATGTTGAAGGCATTTCTATAGTACGACTAGCTGCTTGCTTAACTATAACTTCCGGTCCCTGGTGTGCAATTCGTTTCCGGTTTCCGGTCTTTACAACAAACCAATCACCACAGAGCACAAGCGGCTAAGTTTCACAATGCTGTTCCACTCTGGTCCGCAAGCTTTCTATTTAATCTGACTAAGCCACTATGCCCGTCACCTACCCCTCGGCTCAGATGTTAGACAGTGGCAACGACGGACAGGTTGGTGACTGCATTTGCAGACTTTACTTTACTGCACGATTTTTCACCGTGAATCTTGCATCTTAAACATTGCTTTCCGTGTAGCGTCCTCAGACTGGAGCTTTACAGCGTTACCTTCCAGTCTTATTCTTGTTTGATTATTGGGGCTCACTACTCGGAATCCGTTGCCATTTACTTAAAACTGGAAGGGATGTGTATTCATGATGAATGGCTGTTCCTTTCACTCTCTTTTCCACGACTGTAGCTCTATACTGAGACATCATTGGAGAGAGACATAAAGTTTAAAAAAACTTTTTCCAACCAGTGCACCACTTATTATGCATAAATATAAGTTAGAAGTGCCCTGTTATTTTATGGAACAATCAATGCTTGTCTTGTTGTGATTGCCATGTGTCACTGCCTACTCAATCCAATGGGTTTTCAGGTTTTCAAGTTTAGAAATAGTACGACCAAAGAAATTCTAATTCTAATATAAATCTAAATGTTGGATGGCTAGATTTACAAATATAATCTATTCTTCCCTCCCCATTTTTTAGAGCGTGGCCTCTTAGACCTGAGCGAGTGCCAGGCAAGGTGAGGCCATCTCCGTACGAATTATGGGTGAGTTCCTTCAACCAGAATGTTGTATGCTGATTCACACATGCACTGATGCTTTCATATAGTTACATATGTTTTGCTGTGTTTATTTTCTTTTATAGGAGAGTTCTTGTCACAATGATATGAGACTACCATATAGTAATTCCTTACCGGTAGGTCTACATGATTTTCTTTTTTCACTGTTGCAGTAGTGTATATTTATAGGTCCTGACGAAAGCCTTGCCAGGCTGAAACATGTTGACCATTTATCATCTATACTTGATAGTAGTATATTTTGTTGACATACTATCTTCACTCTGCTTTTAATCCTGCCGTTATGCTGACCTCTCCCAATAAAAGTCGTATCTTGGCACCATAACAGGCAATCTTAAATATCAAATTTTTTCTGACAATCACACACTTTTTTGAGCACTGCAACTTTCTCCTTCAGCCTACCAATATATCCTGCTGGCTGTCTCTCTTACTGGTGGATCTAATACTAGCATTCCTCAACACAGGCATGGTGAGGTGCCTCATAGATACCAGTTTTCAACTAAAACCCAGATGATGAGACTCCGCCAATGTGTGGGATGATGGGTATTCATTCCACACTATATCTCTTTTCTTCACATTGCTGTCCTTTTCTCTCCTTACAGTGACTACTTCTTCACACTACATTTGAGTGTTTAGTATCCTGTAGCCCTGTTTTCAGACCCTTAGCTCCCTCTTTTTACCCTTGTCCCCCCTCTTCTGCTGGGGACCCTGCTCACCTTTGGTAAAGTCTCCCGCATGAACCTTGTGAACCCGGATACTGACCCAGCAGTCCGCCTCCACAGCAAGCTTCCTAGGATTAGTCAGCTTACTATCAATCAGGTGCTGGCTTAGCTCTGGAAAACAATTACTGGACAAGTGCTCCCATGCAATCAAATCTGAGAGCGCCTCAAAATCATTTACTTTGCTACCCTGTACTCAACCATCCAATGCTCTGCAAAAAAAAGACACATATTCCACCCAAGTACTCGACTCAAGTTCATTACAATTTCTAAACCTTTGATTAGAAAGCTCTGGGGTCAACCCATACCTGGTCATTCAGGCTTCCTTCATGTGGACATAGGAATTCTGGTCCTCAGAGGGCAAGTCTAACAAGGTGTCTCACCCATCTCTGAGAAAGCACCCCCACAACCCCGCTGCCCAATCCTTGTCAGGGACCCAGTGGGAGGACATGGCCACTTCATAGGCCTTAAACCATTGACCAATATCTTCATGCTTGTGGAACTCCTTAATTACATCTTTGGTGATATATACTCTTGCTTCTACAGGCACTTATGGTGTGCTGCCACCAGGGGGAGTATCTCTAAGCTCTTTGGTTTCAGCTCCAATTCCCTCAACATTCATTCATGCTCTAAATGCATTCTCTTCTCTTCCAAGGACAACTTCTTCATTTCTAATTCCATCTGACCAACCATTTTGATCTTGGCTAGCTCCATCTTATGCATTCTATTCCTCTCCCTGTCCTCCAGCTCTCCTGGAGACAGTCCCTTTGAAGAAACACTGCTGCCTACCCTGGAAGGTGCTTTCTCACCAGTCAGTCCCAATGGCCCCTCTAGCTGCCCATCTGTATTTTGTGCCTCCTCTCCAGTCTCTTCACAAGCCTGGGTTCGAATCCCACCGCTGTCACCTATGTTAGAACCGGGGGTCTTTAGTTTGCAATGGTTTGCACCTTTGTCCAAATAGGGACCCTTGCTTCTAGTCAGGGAAAGAGGGATATAATCCTAAAATAACCCCTGCTCACCCCCTTGGTAGCTTGGCACGAGCAGACAAGCTTATCTCAGAGGCACTGTGTGAAGCATTTGTGAACACATACAGTAATACAGTGAAAACACTACAGATGGACACCACACCAGTTAAAAAAAATAAGTAATCTTTATCTAGACTTAACACAAGAACAAACAACAAAAATTCACAATACAATATCAAGAATATGACTTTAAAATAGTAGAAATAGCTTAGTTCAATGTAGATGGTAAATGCAACTCTTTACTCTCAAAGTACCTTAGATGTGTTATGAAAAGCAAACAAAAAGGGTCGCAGGGAAGGTGACGCGTTGTTCCTTACACTCAGGGGAGTGGATGCGTCGGTTCTTTACTGCTGCGCAGTGGAGGTGGCGCATCGCTTCCTTACTGCGTGGGGAGTTGACGGTCGATTTCTTACTGCGACCCGATTGCGATGCGATGCGATGCGATGCGACGCGACGATCCGGTGTAATGCAACAAGATGGCATCTTTGATACAGTGTGCCAACTTGGATGCGATGTGTGCACGCCCGGTGGCCACGCAGCAAAATCGGTAGTTTCTTGAGCCACGACAGGCCCTGCGACACGCCTCCTCGGTGATGCGACGGCAGCCTCTGCGGCGGCACACCACTCCGGTGATGCTACGGCAACAGATGCGGCGGCAACACGCTTCTGCGGCGATGCTTCCAGCTCCCAGCAACACGCAGTCTCTAGATTTCATAAAACAGCAGCAGGCACCTGCCTGCAGGTAGAATTCCCGGCAAAGAAATTCAGGGGAGCTGGTGGTGAAGTCTTTGTATCCTTGAGACTTCAGAACCGGAGGCAAGCTCAGCTTCAAGCCCTTAGAGATCTTCCTCAATATGATAAAGTGCACACACAATTCCCTTTCTTATTTCCTTGGCAATAAGTAACCACTGCAGGTCAACTCCAAACAGCAAACTGCACAGGAGCAGTCTCCTCCTTCAGCTTTCTTGGTTTCTCTCCTTGGCAAAGGTTTGTCTTGATTCCCAGAAGTGATCTAAAGTTCAGGGGTCTGGGCCCCTCTTTTTATACACACAAAGTTTTTGTTCTCTGAAGGCAGAGAGTGTCTATACCTAGTCAAAACAAGTTATGTCCTCCCTGGTGCAGCTGCCTGGCATGAGGTGGAGACAGCATTGTTGAAAGTAGACCTGACCCAGGTAGCTGAAAGAAAATCTCGACCTCCCTACTCTATTCGATGTAGGCTCAGGCAAGTGGAAGGAAATCTCCTCCCCCTACTCTCTATTCAACCCAATTCCATTCAGCCCTGCCCTGACTCTTCGGATTGCTGGAGCAAAAGCCCTCTCCAGCCCCCTGTCACTCACAAACCAGACATGTAATACACAAACCTAGCAGACGCATACTGGATGGTTAGGCAAGAAAAAACCTACTTTCTAAAAGTGGTATTTTCGAACACAGAATGTAAAAATCACCCACACTAAAAGATGCATTTTAACATTCCGAGTTCAGGCATACTAAAGTCATTTTTCCACCTTGTTCCCTGGGTCATATAGGATTATAAAATGTTATAATCAAACTGCCCATTCTGGCCTATTGGACCAGATAGGCTTGTAATAGTGAAAAACGAAATTGGCTGTATTTCACTATCAGGACATGCCACACACATCAGGACATGTCTTACCTTTAACATACAATACACCCTGCACACAGCAGTACCTTGGGTGACTAATATGTAGAAAAGGGAAGTTTTAGGGACTGGCAGGTGGGTGCACTTGCCCGGTCGACATGGCAGTCCTAGACTGCACACAGGCTCTGCAATGGCAGGCCGAAGCCACATTTTATAACCGGCTTCTGTCGGTGGCACAACCAGTGCTGCAAGCCCACCAGCATCATTTGATTTACAGGCCATGGGCACACATGGTGGACTGTACTAGGGTCTAAAACGTAAATCAAATAGCCAATCATGGAGTCACAAATCCATTACAACAATTTACAATAGGGAGCACTTGCACTTTGGCACTGAATAGCAGTGGCAAAGTGCTCAAAGTATCTAGACCAGCAAAAACATAGCAAAAACACAGGAGGAAACAGCAAAAAAATTGAAGGGAGACCCACACCAATGGTGCCAGGTCTAACACCCTGATAGTGATAAAGTTTTGCCGAGTGGGCTGGGGGTCTTTCATTATTATAATAGAATACATATTTCAGAGGCAACTGTGAAATATGTCATAGTTTCCTGTGAAATATGAGTTTTTAATACTATTGCATTTTATGCAGTAATATCACCAAAACCTATAAAATAGATAGATATTGGTTGAGGGGACTGACCCGATTACGGCCACCCGGGTCACTCGAGACCACCTCTCAGCCTTCCTAACAAATGAAGAGTCGGTCAGAAAGTAGAGAATACAAAGCAAAGGTATTTATGTGAGGTACACTCGAGTGGAGTCCGGTCTGACCAGCCTTCTTAGATCGCTGCAGAGGGACTGACCTCTGCCAACGTGGTAACACATAATGAACATCTTCAGAATCACTAAAGACACGCCCAGACTGGAAGATTCCAGTTGGTAGCTGGTGAACAAAGGAGATACAGGAAGATGAGTTGCAATCCCGGGACCGGGTACATGTTATCTCAGCGCCAAGGTTACTTTGCCTGTGCCCGCCGCTCTAAGGGTGGGAGCAGGCCTATCTAGTGAGAAAGGTATGTGATGACAAAACAGTCTATTCATTAGGACAGCGAAGCTCAACCTTGGAGAAATACAACAAAAAAAATATTGAGGCTGCTTTCTGCTGAGGCAGACAGAATGAGACAGAAGTTATTTTCGATCATGGCTCAAAATGGCGGCTGAATACAAAATGGTGCAGCGAATGCTAACTTAAGACATGCAATGCATAAAGAATTCGGCTAAAACATTTCTATTTCAACAGACTCTCCTTTTAGCATTCGCTAACTCATTTCACAACTGTCTAGGATCAAATACCTTCTTACAGAACATAAGGACTACCACTACAAGCTGATACATGCATTATCAATATTAAAAAATGCATTCATCTATTGACATTAGATCTTGTATTGAGCATCATTATGACCGTGGTCTTAGTGTTATGTACCGAAATCTTTCATTTGTGCTTCAAAGTCTTTACACAATAAGCACAGCAAGCAGGGAACAATGTATGCAAAGGCAACAGGTTAAAACAATATCAGCAACCAGGAAGAGAAGAATCTTCCAACCCCAGGATGTGAATAGACCCCAGAACCATCCAGATAGAGTCCCAGTAGCATTCTCCTGGTGTATGTTGAATGAGAGCCTGTGCATATTCTGGATGGCAGCATACACATTAGGGGCACGGTCTGGGATGTATACCTAACAGCTACTGCCAATGATGTGACAGCCCCCTCCCCTGTCAGCAAGGATGATGTCTAACACCATCCAATTTTGTAAAGCAACAAGCCTCGTAGCCTGCAGCTCAGCTGTGATATTCATTGGTATCCCTGCTGTTGTATTATTAACCCCTTCTACAACTCTTGTGAGCCAACGAATATTAAGAATTTTGGACATGGGGCCCCAAAAGGGTACAATAACCTTCATGGCATCTGTGAACTGTTGCAAAGTGGTATCGTCTGACCTATATCTTCTATGTTAATAACCCTTCTTACTCGGGGGAAGTATACACACCTACGCTGCAATCGATGGTCTTTATGGTAATTGGATGGGACTATGTACACTGGGGGGAGAAAAAATGAGAGGTAACATATGCCTGACTTCCTCCTAGGAAGCCAAACATAAGCTTGGGATGCACAAACAAAATTGACATTAAATGGTGAGAACAAAGGTGGGATACTAATCGTACTCAGCGGATATGTGTAATTGCAATTACTCTCGCCCACTTTCACCTTCCCAATTCCCTGAACACAGAAACCATCTGTTGTGTTGACTACTGACACTGGCATCACTTTGTCCTTAGTAATATTGCAGATTTGGAAAGATCAGATATATTCAGTGGCATAGAACCCTTGAAAATATAACATTTCATTTCAAAGCCATGTTTCTTCTTTACCTTTTTATATACAGTCATACAAGCTGTTGAAGACAATGTACAATGTCTTGTTCAATGTTCTTGTTCTTCTATCCCCGTGGAGGTAAACCCTTGATGGAAATGTATATATTCCTTCACAGTGCAAGAGTCAGCAGATGTCTTATTTATAGAAGAGATTTGAAAGTTATACTGCACCATAGTAAACTGTTCAAACCACCCTTCACAACTTCGGAGATAGGATAATGACATTGATAATAGAATATCACTCTTATGTGGAAATGAGGGGAGCAATCCACAGATCCAACAATTAGTAGCATTGGATGTATCATGGGCCTGATGCCACATTTGTAAAAATACATTGTTCTACTTTTTGAGGGGCCAAAGTAACAAACGTGTGTTCAGGGGGAGCAGGCGTTGTATCAACCAGGGAATGCACCGGATACTTCTCATCCAGGAAGTAGGATATCCCTAACTCAATTATTAGTGCAATAACAACTATTGATGCAAAAACTATTTTGCTTTTTATGGACCAACCCTGCTCAGGACACGGAGGTGCAACAGGCTGTTTTTCCACAGAAATGGGTCGATGAAATGGGTACATTTTAAAGTAGGGAAAGGGGGTATAATCATGGAACTGATGATAAAAACGGGCAAGTGTTCCCAGTGTCCGTCTGAGCCTCACTGGTAGAGTCCCATTGTTCATCAAGGCTGGCTCTCTTGAGCACTGGCAGTGGAGCTGTTCGATCCTAGCTCTTGAAGAAATCCCACTTCGTCCAGGATACCGTACCCCCCTCCAGGGGAACACGTTTGGTCTATCCTGTCCAGTGTCCAAACGATGCACCAATTTCGCCTCTCCCTAAACTACTGTTGGTACCATAGGCAATGTACACCTTGACTTCCGCAATCCATCCCTACTAATATGACTTCTCCTTTGGTGCACTTTTCCTCCGTCGGGGGTGCAAATTGTACCTAGCTACTCCAGGCACAGAGGGGTCAGCAAAAAGTGGTCAAACACAGAGGGGCCAGTGGAGTGGTGTTCTTGGATTGCCTAATTCTCCGGGTGCACTGCTCAATTTAGTACCTCATCATTCTCAGCCTCAGTTTGGGTCCACATGAGCTTGCCATCCGAAAAGGGGACAAATCGTGGAACGTGCTCCCACTCTGAGTCTCCTAATCCCTCCTTGAGCCACAGATCATAGGGCAAGGGAAGAAGCACTCTGCGGTAATGCTGACAATGAATCCAGTTCTTTCAGCCAGTGACTTTGACTGCTGTACATGTGGCAAGGAGATATGGACTGGCCCCTTCTACCTCGGCTCAAAATTCTTCTTTCTCTGGAAATTTCGGATTAACACATAATCACCAGGCTGAAAGTCGTGTCCTGGCCCGTCAGGTACTGGCACGAGAGAATCCTGGATCTGTTGGTGAAAAGAAAGCAGACTTTTAGTTAACTCATACAGATATGCCACCAACAGAAGATATTCAATTTCTGAAAACCGACGAGGAAGCAGGACGCCCCAGGCATTTGCCGGGCACCCGAAAACAACCTTGTAGGTTGACATTCCTGTTCTAGAATGGGCTGTCTTTCTTGTGGACAAAAGGGCTAATGGTAAAACATCTGTCCACTGCATCCCTCTGCTCGCCTGAATCTTTGCCATTTTCAGTTTGAGAGTACCATTGTACTTCTCAACCAAACCTGCTGACTGGGGGTGATTCGCAGCATGACATTTCTGTCTGATATGTAGTCCCTCACAAACCAACTGAATAGCTCACCCATTAAAGTGACTTCTGTTATCACTTGAAATCAAACAGGGCAAGCTGAAGTGAAAAGCAAACTCCTTCAGGGTACTTTTGCTGTTGCTATGGCTGTATTTTCTGTGGTGGGGTAAGGCTCAACTCATTTACTGAATGCACAAACAACCACTAACACATATTTCAAATTGTTGACTCTGTCCATTTTTATATAATCTATCTAAAAGAATCAAAAGGGAAAGTGAGAGGTGCAAAATTACCAGGTGGTGAAAGGGTACCCTTTCCAGGATTGTGCATCATACACACCATACAATATTTAACCAAATGAGTGTCAGTCTTTGGAATGTTATAATTTTTCCATACAGGATCTAACAACCTACATTTACCTTTAGCACTGATATGAGCTGGCCTGTGCACCATGGTAACTATAGGAAGAACATATGCATCTTGCAGCATCCCTCTCTGTTTCCCTGACTTATCAGTCCAACACCTCTCCTCATCCATATGTGCTGTACTTTCATGCCATACTGCTAATTGCTCAATCGTTGCCACACTATGTATCTCCTTGACACTTTCCAGCCTATCCTCAAACATAATGACCTCGGGCACCCACCTAGCGGGACCTGCTACAATGATCTTTTTCATCTTCGTTCGGGCTGTCTCCTTAGCTGTCTGGTCTGCAATGGCATTCCCCTTAACTACATTGTCAGTGATTGTCTTGTGGGCACTGCCCTTTATTATCACTGATTTCTTGGAGAGTGACAAAAGCCTATTGATAAGCGGGCCATGCTGACAAAAGCCTATGTATAAGACAAAAGCCTATGTATAAGAGGGCCATGCTGGATTTTCATCCAATGGGAACTGAGAAAACCCCTCTCTGCCCGGAGCCACCCAAAATTATGGGCGACTCCAAAGACATACTGTCTGTCAGTGTGTAGATATTGATAGCCAGTCCCTCACTCAACTCACAGGCTTGAATATGGGCAGCGAGCTCTGTAGCTTGGGCCGACTGATAAACAACTTGTGATGTCTCAACTACTGTGTACAGTGTTGTGATTGCTTATGCAGCAGTTGTACTGCCATCTGGTAACTTGAAACAAGAGCCATCGACATATAGTTCCGCTTTGGGGTCAGATAAGGAAATATTATCAGCTCTACACGTCCTTTCATCTTTTCCTCCATCCGAAAGATACAATCATGTATGTCAATTTCATCCCTCTCAGAAGGAAGAGGTATTAACGTGGCTGGGTTTAGAGTCACAAATAAAGGAACTATACCATGCTCAAACTGTAATAACATCATCCGGGGTACCAGCATAAGCCATCCCAATATGGGCACAAGCATCAAGCTGTTTACCAATGCCACCTGCGACACAAAGAATCTTTTTTATTTACTTAAATGCCAGTGCGGGCTCCCTTATGTAGGAAAGACTGAACGAAAAATAAAAATGTGATTGACAGAGTACAAAAGCACGATAAGAAATCAAGTAATGAAAGCTCCAGTGGCAGCGCATTTTTCACCCATAAACACAACGTAAGCCAGTTGAGATTTTTGGTTTGGGAGATTTTCCCAGTGCAAGAGGGTACAGATAACAAGAAAAACTGTTACAAGGCAAAATGTATTGGATTAAAAGACTGGACTCTTGCCACCCCAAGGGTCTTAATGAACGTTTGGAATATAGTTGTTTCTTGTAACCACACGCCAATGATTATTTATGTTCAAATCCCACCAGATTCAGCTATTAATGTTGGGTAAAATACAAGTTTCCTGGTGTTTCAATTTCACATGGATTTTCACATTTAGTTTTTCCCTTTAGTAACCATTGTAAGATGGCCGACACCAAGACTCATCCTATCGCAATCCCTTTTCAGTTTCTACCGGGATTCACATTTCCGCTCACTTCATTGCACTTCCTTTTGTTTTTTAAACCGGCTTGAACATCGACACGAGTCACTGCTGTTCAGGGACTTGAAGATCGTAAGAACACCTTTCCTTTGGAATGCAGTAAGAAATGAATTATTGGGAGCACACAGGTTCCACCTCCTAATTTACACTAGTACCAATAGGGTACTACAGTGTTTCACTTCGGCACCTTAAAGGTATTGTTTTTTGATCCCAATGATCACTATACATGGCAGGCAAGCACAGTAATTCATTTTGATGATGCCGTCTCACTACACCCGATCAAATTATTTTGATTATTCACATTGTTTCAAAATCATGAGCCCTTCTTCCCCCCGCATGCTTCAATAAGCCCCAAACTCACAGTTAACACACAAACGGCCACCACGTTATGTATTTGCTTTTCTGCAATTCAGCTTCCTGCTTGTTTGCAACTTTTCAGAGTTCACACACTGAGTAGTCACAGCACTCTTGTCATTTTATCTTAAATCGTTTCAGAGCCCTTTATTTTCTCACATGCCACATTTGTGCTATCTCGTGGAGTTGTAGATTTTCTTGGACTACAACATTGCATTTTCAGATTAAAAGACTCCCGCTGACGAAGGGCTCAGTCTTGAAATTCATAGGGAATTGTAATCCACAAATGCATATGGATTTCAGATTTACCATTGTATGGATGTAAATGAATTTGAAAGAAGAACATTGATACAATTTATGTTTGATGGAACTATTGTGATTCAACAATGAGAATAAATTAAATCACAAGAGATTAGAATTGAAAAGCTTACATAGTCTATTGAATTTACCAAAAAAAAGAATATAGAGAAAAAAAACTCGGGGACACTGTTATTAATTTAACAGCGCTATTATCATTTGGGTTTAGAGTGGCACATCTTTTAATGGTGACATGTGGTGTAAAGAGAGTCAACTCATAACCGGTCAGACGTGCACTGGTAAGGTGTTGCATCTTGGTCTTATTCAAAAGGGTATCCACAGCATGGGGCACCATGACTGTGAGGTCAGTATCAAGTACGAGCCCAGCCGATTGCCTTATAGAAAGCCACAGCCGCGACTGCTCTTAGACAGCTCGGGAGGGTTCTTGCAACAAAGTCAAAAAGAGCAGAAAATAAGCACACAGCCGTTGCTTACCTCCAAAGGCCTGTGTTAAAACAGAGAGTACACAACCAGCCATCCTGTGTACGTACAGCACAAATTGCTTCATGTAGTCAGATGTATCAAGCACAGGGGCAGAGCAAAGAACACATTTTAATTGCTCAAAAGACTGCTGACATTCAGGCGTCCAAGGCAAGGGTTCATGCACATCTTTAGTGGTTAATGTCAGCAGAGGCTTTGTTAATAACGAGTAGTTAGGTATCCATTTGCGACAATAGGAAGTAATGCCAATAAAAGTGTCCATCTCCCACTGAGTGTTTGGAATAGGCATTTTAACAATGGCATTGATGCACTCAGGGGTCAATCTCTTACGATAGTAGGTGACCTCCTGTCGACAATATTGTAATTTGGAAAAGGACACTTTATGTCAGTGGTGTGCCAAATGCAGCAACAATTTAACCGCACTGTATCTGCAACCCTTTTCAGTGTCAGAAGCAATGAGAAGGTCATCTACATATTGATGCAATACATTACGTGAGTGAACCGTGAGGGAGTCCAATTGGGCTTTCAAGGCTTGGCTATATATATTAGGGCTCTAAGTATAGCCCTGAGGAGCTAGACAGAATCTAAAGCTTCTGCCAGCTAGTGTAAAACTGAAAAAGTGCCTGCTTTCTGGATGGGTCAGAATACTGAAAAATAAATTTTTAGATCAACAACAAAAAAGAATTTAGCAGAGGAAGGAATCATTGTCAGAAGGGCAGTATTGTCAGGGACCACAGGGATCTGAGGAACCACTATTTTATTAATTTTACTCAAGTCAATCTCAAAATGATAATGGTCTGGATGATCATTAGAAGGGCTCGAAGGTGCCCTCTTAAGAATCAGAATAATAGGGATATTATACACATTAGCAGGTGTCTTTTCGACAACCCCTGACTTGTATAATTTGTAACAAAGCTCTCTCCCCAGCCTGTGGTATCTTGTACTGAGGAATATGAGGAAAAATTGCATTATTTTTAAGTTTAATGAAAACTGGAGGTATCTGCAATAGTCCTACGTCCGTGTCACCCGTTGCCCAAAATGTGAGCGGCACGTCCTTAAAGTCAGCAGGGAGGGGTGCGTCTTTGGACAGACAGTGCTTAGTGCTGACCACATTTGGACCCATTGTCATATAAACACCTTCCGGGGAACAATAAATGGGTGTGTGCAGCTTCTTTCACCCCTTGTGTGCTCATGATGGCTCCATGCCATCATGAGCCGAGGGTGGCATGTGTTCATGATGCAGTGGAGCAGTCATTCCCACGCAGCACTAATTCCCCGCCTGTGTGGGCAAATTAATGAGAGGGCGTGGTCATGACAGAACCACGCCGTCATGAGCACCGAAGCGCAGCGCTAACCCCCTAGCCCCCCTGCACCGAGGGGGAATTTGTGGCACAGGGAAGGGGTTAATAAATCTAAGTGCATCAATTTTCTTTGCAATTAGACATCAACAAAAAAAGCAAATCCACAGTAAAAGGACCTATAGTCAATGAAAGAGGCTTGGAAATGGGGCTCACAACCGGTAAACCAGAAAATCCTACTGAAACATTATTATGGCCAGACAGAGCTGCCCCGGGGACCAGGGAAAAGGAAATAGAGCTATTCATTGCACCTGTATCCACCCAAACTTCCTTAGCTGAGCCATGCAAATCTGCAGTAACGTAAGGACCGTGTTGATCTAAAGGTATCTGAACTGGTCCCTCACTCTGTCTCTGGCTGTCCTAGCTGTGAGACATTCCTGTCACCTCGTCTACATCATAGTCATCATGATAATACTGTCCGCCCCTATTGCCATCAAAGTAGTTATTATCGGGACGGTTCTGTGGGGCTGCATCATGCTGAGCTCTGTCCTGTTCACCAGCTCCACGACCCTGTCCACGAGAACCTCATTCTCTCAGGCCACGACTTTCTGCAACAACACTGGATACTCGCTGTGCCAATGTACCTCCTCCTTTCAGTACGCACACTGGTAAGGCCCTACATGTGTAGTATTCCGACTAGTACGAGGTAGCTGGTGGGCCATACCACTGTGTCCTCTACCATTCTCTCGGGAAGCCTGCTGCAACAACACTTTTGTCTTCAATTCTTTGTACTTTTTCTCCACCTTCTCCTTCTCCTAGTTTTTCCTGTGTTCATGATACTGTGCCATACTCAATATTACAGAAGGGGAGGAGTTTGTCCAAGTGCTCTCCAAGGCCTGCAACCGAGCCGCGATCTCAGAAGGCAGGTTCGTAACAAATCTATTAACAAACATTCGGACACCTCCCTCCACCGACAAATCCTGTCCGCTAAAATCCCAAAACACACCCTCAAATCAAGTGAAAAAATCAGACACACTTTCATCTTTCTTCTGATGACATGCCATTAACTTATCCTAATCTACCCTTCTTGGTGGGATAAGAGAGTGCATATAGTTAATAATTTGTCCAGACAAAACTAGTTTCTCTGCCTTAGGCTTTTCACCAGGCTTTCTCTCCTGGTACTATGCTTTAATCTGATCCCAGGTACTAACCAATTCCACATCGTGGTCCCGTGTGTGCACCTGCCTCCAGATATCAACGGACACCAGTAAACCAAAGAACATTTAAATATCGGCAAGCGTCATCACTGTCGATGAAGCAGCCTCTGTCAATTCCTTATAATATGCAGTAGGATTTAATCTAGGGTTGGGTAATGAGTCTTAAGGGACAAAACCTCACTCCTTTCCATTGGAGTATAAACTAATTGTTTTTGGAAATTGGCCTCTACCCTTGGTCTAATAACTGTATTCTACTGATCATGTAGTTTAGGTAGTTTACGGTGATATATGGGATGGACTTCCCTCCTCGGAAACTGGGATAATGTCTTTGGGCTCTTCTCAAGCAGCCTACTTTGATAAGGGAACCGTGTTGCAACATTACCAAAAACCTCACCAGGTGCCATGCCATCAGCCATGCCATCAGCACATACATGGTCCTTAATATCATAAATAATCTGGGGTGCTACATCATTGAAGCACTGTTCCCACAGTCCAATCAAAGTAGCTGACATCTTCTTGAGGACATGCTGCTGCACAAACGGCTCATAATCTTTCATAGCACTCCACACACCTTCCAAACTGTAAATGGGGTTACAAGCCCAATGAGCAGCCTGATTGGCTACCACATTATTCTTTTCATCTCCCACATCAGATCGTATCAATATCCACCCCAGTGGCTCCGAGCAGTCGCCCAGTCTCCGTCCCCGAGTCTGTGTACAGGCGTTCTGCTACTCAGTAGTGTCAAGAAATGGAGGAACAGGGAAGGAGTAGTAACAGAAGGAACAGGCACTAACCTCGCTAGTGACTGTGTTGTTGCTGTGAGGGCAGGCGAGAGAGACGATGAAACAATAGGCGAATCATGGAGACTGGCAGTCATAGTAGCCACAAAAGGAGAAGTCAAAGGAAGGGCAGGAGGCGCCGTGGCTGCAACAGCTTGATCAACAATAGAAGAAACAGAAGCAGCAGAGACAGAAGGAACAGATGACTGAGGCTGTGGGATAGCAGGATATATTTTCTGCGGGGCGTATGGGGGTGGAGGTCGAGTATCTAACAATTTCTCCACAATAAGTATGGGCGAATTTTGCGGATCTGCGGTGCGCGAATTCACCCAAAATCGCAAAACAATCCGCAAATTCGCAGATTTTCCCACGAACTTGTGGATTTTTTGCGATTTGCATTGGAGTACTTTCAACTGACTAATCCAGTAAGTGCTACCTCGTTGGGTAAATGTACAGTGCTTTTCCTACACTGCAGCTGCGTAAAGAGCCAGATGATTTGTCTCCACTGACCATGTGTGCCTGTAACTTTACCACCGCGTCAAAAGGCGCCGAGGTCCCTTGAGTGAGCTGTCCGTCATAGTTGGGAAAGGGCGGGAAGACGTTTGATACCGCTAGTGTGTGGTGCGGGACCAAACGGATGGGGCTTCTATGCGTGTCAACATGCCTCTTGTGTATAAAGGGTCAGAGAGCGAGCAGGGCAGCAGGTGAGGAGACAGCAGCCTCCTGGTCGTAGGAACTACACAGGGATTGCGCTCGAGAAACTCATGGATTCCAAGACCTCCCTCAAGTATTACAGCTAATTTTCGACAGCAGATATGGGGTTAAAGCACAATTGCCCAGCCTCGACGGTGCTCACTAATGTTTTGGGCTGATTAAAACGTTACTGAATTTGAGGTTCACCTCGGGCACGTGCTATATCTATAAGTGCTTCCTGTTGAGGTTTAATTTTTGTGACAGGAGCCTTGTGCCAGAACTAATCCTGCCCTGCATAGTTATCCACGAAGATGGCACCATTTTGTGCAATACCTCTACTCAACTGGAGTGCTTTCTACTGGCTAATCAATAAGTGCTACCTCGTTGGGTAAATGTATAGTGCGTTTCCTACACTGCAGCTGCTTAAAGGGCCAGAAGATTTGTCTCCACTGACCATGTGTGCCTGTAACTTTGCCACCGCGCCAATAGGCGCTGAGGTCCCTTGAGTGAGCTGTCCATCATAATTGGGAAAGGGCAGGGAAGACATTTGATACTGCTAGTGTGTGGTGCGGGGCCAAACGGGTGGGGATTTTATGCGTGTCAACATGCCTCTTGTGTATAAAGGGTCAGAGAGCGAGCAGGACAGCAGGTGAGGAGGATTCAAAGACCTCCATCGAGTATTACAGCTAATTTTCGACTGCAGATATGGGGCTAAAGCACACTTACCCAGCCTCGACTGTGCTCACTAATGTTTTGGGCTGATTAAAATGTTACTGAATTTGAGCTTCAACTCGGGCACCTCCTATATCTGTAAGTGTTTCCTGTTGAGGTTTAATTTTTGTGACAGGAAGCACTAATAGATATAGCAGGTGCCCGAGTTGAAGCTCAAATTCAGTAACGTTTTAATCAGACCAAAATGTTAGTGAGCACGGTCGAGGCTGGGCAAGTGTGCTTTAACCCCATATCTGCCATCGAAAATTAGCATGTAATTCTTGAGGGAGGTCTTTGAATCCATGAGTTTCTCGAGCGCAATCCCCGTGTAGTTCCTGTGACTAGGAGGCTGCTTTCTCCTCACCTGCTGCCCTGCTCGCTCTCTGACCCTTTATACACAAGAGGCATGTTGACACGCATAGAAGCCCTGCCCGTTTGGCCCCGCACCACACACTAGCGGTATCAAACGTGTTCCCGCCCTTACCCAACTAGGGCCACTGAAACTCAGCATTGTCCCTCGTATATTTGTGCCATAACCTACTAAACATAAAAGGGCAGAGGCCATGTTTTACGTCCTTGTCAAGATTTGGATTGCTTTCTGGAGGTGCTGGCTGACTTTCTTCCAATCGAGCATCAGCAGAACAACAACGAAAGCCCAAACAAAACACTTTACTGAGACCCGGCATTTTCCAAAAGAAAACAGGCTCACTATTTACTCAAACAAATTCAAGCGCTTGTCCAAAGTCGGTCCTCAGACCGTGTCAAATACAAACCAGAATGGCGCCATATCTATAAAGAATCAAAGCAAACACACCTGGTGCACATAGGTCAAACAAATGTACTCTCCACTGCTGACTCTTCGAACCAAACGATCAGATCCAAGGGCTTCGCCATTCATAATTCCAGCCGGGATGATCATTGGACGAGGCACTGCTCGGTCATACAGACTGGGCAGCTGCAAGTTCAAGACTCTCTGGTGTAGGGATACCCAATCTGCCCTTCTGACTCGACTTGGTCCTGACCTCCTCACCCGTCCGCAGGCAAGGATGGGTCACCCGATGGAGACCCAATTGGGGGCAAACGGGTCGCTTACGGCCACCTCTCAAACTTCCTAACAAATGAAGAGTCGTTCGGACAGTAGAAAATACGAATCAAAGGTATTTATGAGAGGTACACTCGAGTGGAGTCTGGTCTGACCAGCCTCATTAGATTACTGCAGAGGGACTGACCTCTGCCAACGTGGAAACACATAATTTACATCTTCGGAATCACTAAAGACACGCCCAGACTGTAAATTTCCAGTTGGTAGCTGGTGAACAAAGGAGATACAGAAAGATGAGTTGCAATTCCGGGACCAGGTACATGCTATCTCAGCGTCATGGTTACTCTGCCTGTGCCTGCCACTCTAAGGGTGGAAGCAGGCCTATATACTGAGAAAGGTATGTGATGACAAATTAGTCTATTCATTAGTACAGCAAAGCTCAACCTTGGAGACGAACAAAACAAAAATTTCGAAGCTGCTTTCTGCTGAGGCAGACTGAATGAGACAGAAGGTAGTTTCATGGGTTAAAATGGTGTCTGCATACAACATGGTGCTGCGAATGCTAACTTAAGACATGCAATTCAGCCAAACATTTCTATTCCAACATGGGCACCACCCTGCATTTTCTCAAATTCATATCCACTAGTGCAGAGAGAACTGGAATCCCAAAATGTGTTGTTACTGTATTATTTATTGATTAACACACCAGTTCATTTCAAGGAGTGCATAAAACAATGGCCAAGGCATTTTAGCTCCACATCCATGGGACCAAAGAGTCCCCACTGCAGTTTCAGTCTCTATAAAGTGATGTTGTAGGGTCCCTTTAACATTTCGATTTAAAAAAAAAAAAAAAAATTAACCGCTACTCAGTGGTAGCCTCCCTTGGACATTTCAAACACCGTTTTCCACGGAAGGTGACCATGATTTTCAACAATATTACAATCCTGAATTCAATTGCCCCCGAGGCGGAGTGTGCAGTTGCAGCAGCCAAGACTCTGAAGGACTCAGGAGGCGGGCGGCAAACTCTCAATCATCCCGATGGATGGCGCAGTAAAGTTGAATGTAAAGCTTTTGTTTACAATTGTGTCTTCTGCTTTCGGTTTCATCACTGGTTGAGCTGCAGTTTATGTAGTTGCGTCTGTTTGTGGGACGTAGTTGGTGCTTGCTGTGTCTGTGCAGAATACGTGCTGGCCCCACTGTTTCCTGCTCTTGGGTGGTTCCTGCGCATGATCAGTTCTCTCCATCTTGTCCCTGCCACTGGTTGAGTTTTCACTGAAATGGGTGTAGAGGGTAGTCAGCCGCTAAAATAGTATTCACAACAATCAGTACTTTAAGAGCAAATATATGTGTCTTACAGTGCATTCAAAGAGGAAATACACCCCAATTCCCCAAACATCAATCATAGAACAAACTCAACAGTTTACACTTTTTGAAGCGCACACATCCTTGTTCTAAATCAAAATCTGATACATTAAATAACATGAAAACAATAGGAAGGGCTTTGTTTCTTCTTTAATGATTCAAAATCTTCCATTCCCTTTAGCCAATGCGTTTCGTCATATCAGGGTAAACACCCTACGACTTCCTCAGGGCTTGAAGTAATACAAATACCGAAGTTGTAATACAATAATAATACTCTTAATATTCAATATAACTGATGAAAATGAATACATGCTTGAATACAAACTGACAGCGATTAATATCTGCTTAATGTTACTGTTCCAAGATGACGTTAAAGTTTTGGTTACTTCGGGGAACTACTTTGATTTCTAGTGTTTGGTTTAAATACATACATCACAGGTGGCTGACTGCACTTGCATGTAATCGGGCGTGGCATCTTTCGTATCCAAGGTATGTGGAATTTTAAGCGTTTTACCTTATAATCTTTTGAAAACCCACAGTACTCTGCATGTAGAGTGTAATTTGTTTATTTTCTTTTTTTTGTCATTACAGTTATCCCTGTACTTCAGGGGTACGTTATGATACATGGAGTTTACACTCTCCTAATTTTCAGCTTTCGAAGATCTTAATAATCACACTGGGGAGGGCATTGTCTCCCAGGTCCTCGTTATACTATTTGTGGTAAGCAGGTTTTAGAATATTCCCAGAAATGAGGAGTTATGCCCGATTAATCATTGGGTGATTATTTGACAAGTGTTTACGGCTCCTCAGTGATTCTTATACCTTGACTGCCACCTTAAATGACCAAATTCAATTTGGTAAATATTTACCCACACGTTTCCAGCACGTACTTAATATTTGCAGGAAACACGTTTTTCTCTGGATGTCCCCTTTACCCTATCACATTCTCCTGACAGCACAAATGCGGATCCCTGACGCCTCGTTGTTTTGACTACTCCCGGATTGCTTAGATCCTGACTTAGGTAATTTCTACTTACCTCATCCTTTGCCCCCTTTCCTTTGGGCTACTCAGTTGCTGATCTATTCTCCCTCTCGTTCTCCTATAGAGCTCTACTCTCAAACTAATGAACATTGTCCTGATGATGACCTGCAATCATTCAGGTTGAAATGCCGTCGACTACTCAGCCTAGAACTTGGGCGCTGTTGCGGTCAATTTATTTATCTGAAATTCTGTACATAAACACTGTATATATTTTTTAATTTTGACCACTTTATCCTTACTTATTTTGCCATTCACACTGTTCTCCTCACCCCTGTGTCCCTGCGCTGCCCACCTTCACTAGCATGCCCAGTGCTCACTTTGTGTGTTATGGTCATTGTATATTTATGTGTACTGTAGTGCTACTTAACTACTTATCAAAAATATTGTTTATTTCTTTCAGCCTACCTTTCTCGTTGTGGTCTCCCCTCCTTTGTTCCCCGTCCCAATTGTGATTTATATCACTGTTTACATTGTCTAGTCTTGAAAAGACATGCAGTTTTTTAGAGGGAGGGAGCTGCTGCTCAGCTCACCTTCTCTTTGGTTGCAACGACCACCAATTGGCTGAGAAATGGAAGAAAGGCTTATGGAAATACAGACAATTCAAGGGCTGTCTATATAGGGTCACTTTGTGGTTCTTGTTCACCATTTAAGGCCCATTGTAAAGCGCTAAACAATGTATCTTCCATCACATCTACATATAACTTACAGAAGAGTGGCATCCCTGGTGGACCTATTTGCTACAAGAAATATGAAAACAAAAACTGCAACGACCACCAATTGGCTGAGAAATGGAAGAAAGGCTTATGGAAATACAGAAAATTCTAGGGCTGTCTATATAGGGTCAACAAGACAACCTATAAAGTAGGACATGCTATAAAGTACACAAAGATAAAGAAAAAAATATTATGGAAAGTATCTCATGAAACAGATTTTGTTGCTTATATCTTGGAAAGAACATGTTAAAATGCTATGAAGGCAATATATCTAACAAAGTGAAACTAAGAATTCTGCTGTTTTAATGGGCAATAAAACACAGACACTTTAGTTATCTCAGATCAAAACTTTTTGTGAAAACATATGGGAATTATACTGGAACACATATAATATGAAATTCAACATAAGCAGGCACAATTATTTAGAATCACACTGAGTTCTGTTCTAGTCATGAATTTTCCAAACAGGATTGTCAATTCCATTCCAAAAAGCTTCATTCCACAGTTGATGTCATTAAAGCAGATCACGGGGGCGTGGTTTGGACGCCGAGAGAGATGGCGCCTTTGTGAATCTCTCCACCCGTGCTGAAGCCATCAACCAAGCGGGGAGCAAGTACAGTCACTTGTACACGGCCGAAAGTCAAAGAATCGACAACCGGAACATGACAGGAACAGAAAGAGAGTACGCCCGACGAATTCCGTGAAAGGAAAGTGGCGTTTTGGCTGCTTTGAGGTACGCGCCGGTGTCTGAAGCGGACCAGGGCGGACATAAGACCGCGCGGTAAATCAGGCGTCGACGGAGAAGTGTGGCTCACTGGTTAGAGGAGGCAGACCTGGAAGCAGAGGTCAGCCCGGGACCAGGGTTCAATTCCTGGCTCGGCGGGGTCTTGAGTCCTAAAATGTCCATGGACTTGACAATTCTCGCTCTGGTGCCTACTCGATTCACGGGTTCACACTCTGCGACTCTGGGCAATAGCTTGCTTAATCTCCACAACGGCCCCTCGCGGCGGGATGCCTGGCTTTCACCTTGCGGATACCCTGCCGGGGTTATCTCACTAGGGAATACCAGGACGGGTTCCCTAAGCAAGCGCTTAGAAACCGCTTGGTGATTTGCGCTATATAAATTCCTGTACATTTACATGTGAGGACCCTGTACGGACCCTGGATAAACCGCTGTGGACTCCGGCGGAAAGACCGAGTAAAGGACGACGACATATGAGTCGCGTGAGTAAGGTATCCGTCCTCGGCTCAGAAAAGTAAACGCTGCTCGCGCCTACACAAGATGGCGGCTGCGTTACTTCATACGGCAACTCTCCATGTCTGACAGCGAGGTAACGGCTCAGGCGCTGGTATCTCTGGCGAACATTCAGAGGGGGAAGAAAGGAAATTAACCCGCCTTTCGGCAAGAACTGTGACAGGTGGGCTTTCAAAGAATGTTGAGAGACTTTGAATAGCTAAATTACATACAATTTTGGAGGGTAAACAGCATCATGGTGCCAAAACGAGAGTGTATCAGAAGGAAATACGTGAATACTGTGTCTTGTTCACCAAAGGATATATGTGCTGTTGTCTCACTATGGGATATTTTGTTGAGTCGTTCAAGCCAGAGAATGAGCTATATACCATCCCATGTAGCTGCAAAGGCAGTCTCAGTGTCGACCAGTGAATGCCTATACCACAGAAATGCCTGAATAAATAATTCTGAGGCTAACATCAGCCACACGATTTCAAATTAAGTGCGCAGGTAGCCCATTCAGATCCCTTTAGGGGTCGTAAGCAGCATCTGGATTTCCGATTAACCCGACCTGCGCAAAGCAACCTGCGCAAAAGCACTACATACAATTGGCGATCCAACAATGGCAAGGATGGCGAATATAATGGTGACGATATCTTCCTGCCCTATCTGATATGCGCGCACTTCCCCACGGAGAGTGAATAAGGTCAAGAAGTAAAAACGACCAGTACGCCTACAACGTTACCTCCTGGGTGGCCTGAGAGGAGCTTCTTGTGGCTATAGGTGTCAGTCTAGATAAAAACCAGATACCCGGCAATTAAGTGATTCCCATACAGTCGTCTGTAACGACTAAGAAGCCTGTGCCATACTCAACCATGGCAGAAAATAAAGAACTGATGAAAAGCTTGAAGAGGCTCAAATATGACCAGTCGAATCCGAATTCGCCCAACAAAGGAGGGAAAGGCAATCCTGATCCGATCGATCTGATACTTAGCAGACTGGATGAAGTAAGGGATCTGGCGAAGGCGACCAAAGAAGAAGTGGCGGCGATCAGGCAGGATAACCGCGACACCAACGCAAAACTGCTGGAAGCTGAGTCAAGGATCAGCAAACTCGAAGACATGGAGGTCAAGTCATGCGAAGCCATCAAGCGCCTATGTATATCTGCGGATCAGACGACTCGTAAACTCGCGGAATTGGAGGACAGGAACCGAAGGGGGAATCTACGTATTTTTGGGGTTCCGGAAGGTTCGGAAGATCAACATGGTAACTGCGTGGCCTTCTTGGAGGCCTGGTTCACCCAAGCTACTAACTTGACCTTTCATCATCCATTAGAGTTTGATAGGGCCCACAGAGTACCGGGCAGGATCAATAAGAATCAAAAAGGCCCTAGAGCTATTGTGTGCAAGCCACTACGCTACCAGTATGTTGAACAAATCCTAGACTTTATGCGGAAGAATAACCATATCCTGTGGAAATCTGCTAAAATCTACATTTCGCAAGACTTTAGAAAAGGGGCTTTCAATATGGTTTTATGGGCCCTGCAAAGTATCGGGTGATTATCCAAGGTTCTCCGCACATCTTCTCAGATCCCCTGAAATTGAAGCACATGTTGGATGGTCCTGAGGATTTGGAAATGGAAACGAGCAAACCTGAAGGTTCAGGAGATCAGGCTTGGGCCTCAGGCTATAAGTGATTGATCTCTGCTGTCGCTGTCCCAACAGCTTTCATTTGTGTTCCTTTCCCTTAGCTTGAAGGGGTATCAATAATACTGGACTCTGCCTAAAGTTCTCCAACTTCTGAGTGGATTTTCATCGTGATGGGTAATCACGTTTTGTGTTAATAGACATTGAATATGTCTTTCTTATCGCCTATTAGCGTAACGAATGTTAGGTAATGTATACCTGATTACAAGTTGTAATGCTCGCCAGTTGGTACTTTGAAGGGCTAAGACAGTTGGTATTATTGTTGTTGCCGTCATAAATTTGCCCTAGGCCCAGCGGGTAGTTTGATAATCTCACTTCATGTTCACTTCGTATTCAGGGGACTTATAATTGTTAGTTCCGACATGTCCTGATAGTATGCTTTCCCAAGACACCGTAGTTAACAGTAAACAGCGAATAGCTGATCTATTGTGTAAATTCACTTGCTCCAAAATTATCTGCAGTTTAAGCACGGGGAGGTTGCATAGTAATCTCTCTTCAGTCACCATGCCTACTACATACAGGTGGGGTGGAATGGGTGGGGGGTGGAGGGGATCAGGGGTTGGGGTATGTGTTCTGTGTTTGTTTTTGCTATTGCTTCTTTGTGCTTGCATATTCCTTATTGTTTTAATGCTTGGTAGTGGGGTGGTTAGGAGGCTCTACTGTCATATCACCGTACACACGGGCCTTTTAGATCTTGGAGAAATGTCATTACCATGTGAGCTATATATAAGCGTGATGAGGGTAGGACTTATTGATGTCTCATAATACAGTTACTACTCCGTTGGGAGTATGCAATGTAGACAAACTGAAGATATTATCCCTCAATGTTAAAGGGCTGAACCAACCCATTAAGAGACAAAAGGTTTTAGATTATGTACGGAGATTGAGAGGTGATATTGTTTTACTTCAAGAGACGAAATTAGATAGTAAACAATTCTACCACCTGAGAAATAAGTTCTATAATGAGGTTGTGGGTGCAGAGGCTGTGGGCAAAAAGAATGGGGTCCTGATACTTGTGGCAAGGAAATCTAAGGTAGAACTGTTGTCCTTTGAAGCAAGTGATGATGGGAGATGGGTCAAGGCCAAACTGAGTAGGGACAATACAGAGTTTTACGTCACAAATGTATATGCTCCTAACACTAGCGACCTAAAATTTTGGGAGAATCTGAATAAGCATATTGAAAATATCCCGGATAATGCTGTCCACGTAGTGGCTGGGGACTTCAATCTCCCACTGGATGTAATTTTGGATAGAGATTCCCACTGTCCCTTCAAAACAAACAAATCACATAAAGCCTTTCTTAATCTATGTCAACGCTTCCATTTAGTAGATGCATGGAGGCTTCAAAATCCCACAGGGAGAGATTACACTTTTTATTCCGCACCACATGACTCGTACTCTAGGATAGACTATATTCTCATAACACAGAACGGAGTCCCCAGAGTGGATTCTACTACTATAGAACCCCGAGTAATGTCTGACCACTCTTGCATCTCCTTATCCATATCCAACACCAAACCCTCCTCTCGTCAAACGTCTTGGCGCCTAAACGATGAGGTCTTGAACAATGATCAACATAGGACTACAATTCAAGCTGCAATCTCCTCCTACCTGCAGGATAACAAGATGGGGGACACATCGGACCTTACTAGATGGGAGGCGTTGAAAAATACTATAAGGGGGGTGTGCATTAAAATCAGGTCAGCAATGAATAAAAATCATATTGCGAACCTAGAGTCGTTAGAGAGTGAAATTGCAAGCCTAGAGAGTAAACATTTGAGAGATAGAGATGATATGTCTTTACACGCCTTGGCAAATAAAAAATATGAATATAATAAGCTAGTCAGTGAGAGGGCGGGAGTTTGGCTTGACAAAACTAGGAGATTTAAGATATGTGAATCTAATAAGGCTGGCAAGAGTCTAGCCTCATACCTGAAGTTCAAAGCCCAAAACAACTCAATTAATGTCATTAGGATCATCGCACTCGGACCCAGGCAAAATAACGGAGGTGTTCAAGGATTTCTATGAAGACCTTTATGCAAAGAACAAGGCGGTGGAGGTAGACAAGATCAAGAATTACTTAGACGAATGCGATCTCACACGTCTCTCTACTGCAGACCAAGTGAGTCTTAATGCCCCGATTAGTGATTTTGAAATAAGGAATGTAATTAAGAATCTGAAATCAGGAAAGGCTCCAGGCCCGGATGGCTTCACGGCTAAATTTTACAAGACCTTCCCCTCCCTATTAGTAGAACCCCTTCTGCATCTATTTAATGAAATAAATAACTCAGGAGAGGTCAGGGGTACATTAGCTGAGGCAATAATTGCAGTTCTCCCCAAAGAGGGGAAGGATCCATCGTTCCCCAAAAATTATAGACCAATTTCATTGATCAATATAGACTGCAAAATCCTGGCTATGATACTGTCTGCCCGCCTCCAGAAGGTCCTTCCTCAGTTAGTCCATCCTTCTCAAGCAGGCTTTCTTAAAAACAGGTTGTCCAGTGACAACACGAGGATTCTGGCACATGTGCTAGAAAAGGCAAAATTGCTAGGCACCCCCACAGCGGCAATAACATTGGACGCTGAGAAAGCCTTCGATAAAGTTGATTGGGCCTTCCTTAAAGCAGTCCTTGACAAATTTAACTTAGGGGAAACTTTTATAAGACTAGTAATGTCCCTGTACTGTTGCCCCTCGGCGAGGGTCAGAGCTGGCGGTTCTTTCTCTTCTGCATTCTGTTTACAGCAGGGAACAAGACAAGGATGTCCCCTCTCACCCTCACTTTTCTTACTGGCAATAGAACCTTTCCTATACCATATAAGGGAAGATCCCAAAATCGTGGGCATTCCATTCGGAGATTGCACAGTCAAATTAACTGCGTATGCAGATGATGTACTGGTTCTATCTGAGAGAGCTGAAGAGGCTATACCTGCGCTTATGACTGACATTGAGGAGTTTTCCAGAGTATCTGGGTACAAACTCAAAAAGGACAAAACAGAGGTCAAACTTCTGAACAATATTGGTGATAAAGGTATCATTGGGGACTCCGGTCTTACATGGCAGCCCAAATGTTTTAAATACCTGGGTTTAGACTTCGCTAAAGATTTGATCACCACCCTGAAAATAAATGAGGACCTGACTCTTAAAAAGATATCTACATTACTAGAGGGGTGGTCACCAAAATTCCTCTCCTGGTGGGGCAGAGCGGAGACGCTCAAAATGATGTCTACTCCTCTGGTTAATTACCTGGCCAGAATGCTCCCAATGACGTTCTCGAACAACTTTGTTACTAAGGTAGATCAACTGTTTGGTACTTTCCTATGGCGAGGTAAAAAAGCCAGAATTTCATTCAAAAAACTGCAATTAGCTAAAGACAGGGGAGGATTGGGTCTGCCTTCATTCAGGAACTACCAGACAGCCGACCTTTGCAAACAAGGTGCTCAATGGTTGACGAAATCACCACACTACACGCCAGTCTGGATTACCATAGAGGAAGCTTTGGTGAACCATGCCCCTCTTGAGACCCTACTCACTATGGACCTATCGCACCTACCACATTCTAAATACATAATGTTAAATACTAGGCGAGCTTTGCTTCGACTCGACCAGACACACAAAACCAAGTTGACCTTCGCTAAGTCGTCCTTCATGTCCCTATGGAGAAATCCATATCTCAAACACAAGGGCAGTACACTCTCCTGGGACTCATGGTCCACAAAGGGTATTAATTTGGTGGGGGATCTATACGAAGGGAGGACACCACTCCCGTTCTCAACCTTGCAGCAGAAGCACGACCTCACTCCGATGGACTTCTATGATTTCCTTAAAATCAAAGCAATATTAACTGCACGCAATTTCTCTCCCTATACTCCATGGCTAATGACTCATATCACACGTCTCGTGAGCGCGGGTCACTTTGTCTCCAAGGTGTACAAACTATTATTGCCCTTACCCAGGAAAACTCATAGGAAGGTGGAGCTGAAGTGGGAAGCTGAGCCGAACTTAACAGGCATAGACTTTGACTGGGCTTTGATCCACAAGACGGCTCTTACCCAAAAAGTCTCACCCATTCTATTCCAAACAAAGTACATGCTAATAAATAGGGCTTTTTGGACTCCAGACAGGCTCTTCAAGTGTAAACTAAGGGATTCGCCCACATGCTGGAACTGCCACTCAGGGACGGGGGATCTCGCACACATGCTATTCAACTGTCCTTCCTTAAGTATTTACTGGGGGAAAATATTTGAATGTATACACCACGTATTCCAAATAAAACCTGTACAGGACTTCGCCTATGTTATTTTGGGGGCATTAGATCCACGGCTGCCAAATGACCAGGACCGCTTGCTTTTGGACTTAATGTTAACACTGGCATGTAAGGTAGTACTATGCAAGTGGAAAAGTGCGAATGAGGTACACTTCAAAATTTGGCAGGAATGGCTGTCTTTCTTGAGAGGTGCCAATAATCCAGCGCTGCAGACAGCCACATGGAAACCGTCCAATAGGAAACTATGGTCATCACTAGATGCATCATGAGTCAAAAGTAACTCTGCTTCTTGACCTGTGTTACTACGGGACACATCGGCTGTAACCTACTAGAGCACATGCTGACTCCTCTATCTACTGAGTGTTATGTATATATCGGGGGTACGAAGATGCAAGCTGAGTTGTTTTATTTTATTTTATTTTATTTTATTACTGTTATTACTGTCATCTTTTCATCCTGTTTTCTTTCTGTATGGTCCATCAATAACTGACCTGATAATGTCTGTAAAGAAGAATTATTGTTGTGTCTTTCTCTGTTCATTACCTCAATAAAAATGATTTGAAATAAAAAAAAAATAAAAGCAGATCACGATAAAACAGTGTGATTTCCGACAGAGACCTTGTTTCCAAACAGTTGACCTGCATTTACCTGGGTGTAAGAGTTTGTGCTTACAAGGTAAGTGTGTCAGAGAGAGGAACATGGCGGCCGCTAGCTAAAAGGCCGCAGTCGCGCCTCACCTCTGTGCCAATTGAATGATGATCTGGGACCCAATGTGGTGATTTTTTTTCGTCTCCCTCAAGGTTTGCTCTTTCGTGATGGTGCCTGACTCGGAGGATTATGCGGGAGATCGCTGACGAGGATGCTGGCGGCTTCCATGCTTGCGGTGAGCAGCTTTCATTTGAGCGTGCTGATTGGAGGTGGGAGGTGGTGGCGCAGCTCCGGAGACGCCGGGACGCGGCCTGCTTCTGGTCTCGGCTCGCCACGGGATATGGTAATACAGGAGCTGCGTATGTCGAGGCTGTTGCAGGGGGAAAGCTCCTGACGCTGAACAAAGTGCTGAATCACGAGCCAAACATCGAGGAAAGGAGCCAGGAGGCACCCGAGGTCAGTGTGTTTATTTCTGAGCAAGGAGCCTCAGTTGTTGGCTCTTCTGTCGGTGAGAATCCTAGAGGGGACCTTAGTGGAGTGAGCTTCTCTGCATATGAGTGTTTGGAGCCCGGCATATTTTCACCCTGCTGTATGGAGGTAGGAGGAAGGGTTTTTGAAGACAAAAGGGGGGTTGAGGAGACAAAAGGGTTTCTTTCTTCTTCTCCTCCCAAACCAGGTCGACATACCCTTAGGGCCAGGGCAGCACATTCAGTGCAGAACTCCGATATTATTCTACCTATAGTAACTCCCAAAAAATCTCCCCCTATCTTAGAGACCAGCAAGGGTAAACAGCAGAAGCGTAGTGTTACGACGGGGGAAGCGGGAATAAAACAAGAGAGTCCCCAAAGAATAAAGTGAAAGGAAGGGGGGAGAAGAGAGTTGTTTTAAAAGCCAAAATAACTCCCTCGTTAAAAACCTACCAAAGAGTCATGTCCTCCACAGCAAGCCTGAGTGATGCGACTGAAACAAACACCCATAAAGAACTGGAGGGAGGGGTACCTAAATCCAAGATTAAATCTAAGTCTAGCACACCTGATGGGACAGCGAACCCCCTCTTCTTTTGACTCCGTTCCAGCAATGTAAGCAGAGGGGGGGGGGGGGGGGTTAAACAACCAGGCATAATTCCATCTTTAACCTCGCCTGAATTCTTACCCCACCCAGAGGTTACATTGTCTAACAGATTCAAGGCCTTAGAAGTTCAAGACTCGCAGGATTTGCATGTTCTATCCGACCCCGCTCTCGATTCTTGTGTTTCACGGGAGAAGGTGGAGGAGGCACAAATGTTAGGGGAGACTTCTGGCGATATAGCTATGGCTACTGAAAACGGGGAAGTTGAGCTGGAGAATCTCGGAAACATCGGATTAGCTGCGCATACTTTGTCCGACATCCTGATTGCCATGAAGGGGGAAATGATAAGCGGCTTCAAGGTGTCAGAGATGAACCAGGCAGAGTTGGCAGGCAGGTTTTCAGTCTCCGAAGCAAATCAGGTGGCAATTAAATCTTCTTGTGAGGTGCTGGCCCAGAAGCTGGAGGAGGTAGTAGCAAGAACGGATCAAACTGAGGCAGAGATCCCTGTAATTAAAAAGGCAATAAGCTCAGCGGCATTGGATATGGCAAAGTTGGCTACTCAGAATAAGGGGCTAAGAGATGATCTGGAAAGGTTGGAAATCACTCCCGAAAAAATAATATTAGGCTCCTGAATAGTCTGGAGAATCTTGAAGGGACAGATCTCAAAGGATTTATTATTTTAGTACTACAGGGGACAGTTTTTAAAAACTCTCCAGACTTAAACTTGACACAGGAGATCCAAAGGGTTCATCGCGATCCGTTTAGGAAAAAGCCTGGTCAACAGAAACCTAGGAAGATCTTGGTTAATTTTCTTTCCTATGTCGTTAAAGAGCAAATATTGTCTGCAGGACTAAAAGAGGGTTCAGTCTCCTTTTTACTGACAGGGCAAGAGCCAATTAATTTTTGGCAATGGGAGCTGGGAGCAGGCCAGAGGAGCTAAAGAGTCTAGGAGTCAAGGCTCAGTTGAAGTTTCAAGCTCAGTTACGAGCTATGTTTAGTAACCAAATGCATCTATTTCACACTACTGAAGAGGTAGATGAGTTCATGACAAAAATTAGAGGAGGGAAATCAGCGAAACAAACGTGAGAGGGTGTTACTACAACACGAATAACAGCATAAAAAGCTAGGCGGTTAGATTGTCCATTCATTTCTTTTTTTTTTTAAATATCTTTTTATTAGAGGTGGGCACGACTAAATAGGCTCAGCCTATTGGAAGGGAGGGTTCCTCATGGGAGTAAAGGGGCACGGGAGGGTGGAAAGGGGGGCACTGGGTGGGGAGCATAGGGATAAAACAGAAAAAAAACATTTCTCATTTTAGAAATTTAACATACGCCCGATGGTTCTGGGTCTGGTCAGGGTCAGGGATCTTCAGGAGGATGGCAGTAGCAGCAGTACAACATAAGAAGATCAACTTAGTCTCCTGGAATGTGAATGGACTGAGATGTCAAAGGAGACAGAGACTGATAATGAAATATTTAGAACTTTCAGAGGCACAGGTCTGCCTCCTGCAAGAAACACACTTAACCGCTGAGGAATCTAAAAAATTGTTTACTAAAACACCCTGGGTTGGGGGTTTTTGTTTTCTAGTCAAGCAATAAATAGCCGAGGTGTTGCAATTTTGATAAAGCGGGGGTTAGTGTGTTCTATAAAATCTACTCAGACAGACCAAACTGGGAGGTGGATCATCGCGCATTTGGATCTTGGGCGCACTGACTTAATCTGTGCTTCTTTTATGGCCCAAATGTAGATGATTCGTTATACATCTCTAAACTCAAAGCTTATTTTGTAGAACCCTCCAATGATAGTGGGAGGGGACTTCAACCTCCGTCTAGACCCCCTTAAGGATAGGTCAAATCAAGGCCACTATATAGGGGCTCCTCGCATTCGGCGTGTAATGAAGAACCTGATACATGATTTAGAGTTGGTGGATGCCTGGTGGGGCAGGATGGGAGATGTAGCTGGGTATATGTTTTATAGTAAAATATACCATCATTTTTCCAGGATTGATTATATTTTAGTTAGCAGGGATCTCCTGGTTAAAACGTCTGCCGTTTCTATCCTCCCTAGCCATCTTTCTGACCACGCACCTGTTTTGTTTTCATATATAAAAATAAGAAATTCCACTCAAACTAGATGGACACTCAATAGGGGAAAGTTGAATGACCCCGAAATCATTCAGGGTATCAAAGCATCTTCTTTAGAGTTTTTTTTAATTAATATAGGTTCAATGACAATGGAGGTTGTCTGGGACAAGGCTTCATGGCCTTATATGTTGAAGGCCGGGAGCTAAAATTAAGTGAGGAGAAAGTTAAGAAGTTAGAAGCAGAATTCCTATTATATACAGGAGGGCCACCTGAAAGGTTGGGTAAAGCACGAGAAGATCTAGAGCTAGCTAGGCAAGAATTTAGAGGGAAGCTAGATGAGAAATGTAAGGCTCATTGGTTAAATAATAACATGGAGAACTATGAATACGGCGAGAAGGCTAGCGCCCTGCTAGCTTGGAAAGATAGAACTAACCGTTCAAGAAACAACATCAATGAGTTAGTAATAAATAACGGCGGAGATAAGTCCACCGATATCGAAGACATACAGGACTGCCTCCTCTCCCTATTCACTCACCTCTATAAGGAGAACTTGAGCCCTTTAAAACATCAAATACGGGCATGGTTGAGCACTAAATCACTAGTTCCCTAACTTAGGCTGGTATGGACCTTCTGGACTCTCCGATCTCGTTGGAGGAAATAAAAACTCAAATAAAGATATCTTAGAATAAGAAAGCATCCGGTCTGGATGCCCACCCAAACAAGATGTATAGACTTCTGTCGGATGAGGTAACTCCAGTACTGGGGACTTTATTTCAGTCAATTTACAATGCAACTGGGCAAATTCCAAGCTCATGGAAGGAAGCAACAATAGTTTTAATACCCAAACCTGGAGAAGACCCCCTGAGAGCAGACTCCTACCGCCCGATCTCCCTTCTAAATGCCGACTATAAAATCTTCATGGGTATATTGGCAGGGAGACTCGCCAAATTGGCCCCTGGCTTGGTTAATCCCGATCCAAAGGGGTTCAATAATGGTGGTTATATCCAGGAACAGATGCAGCTACTCATTGGCAACATAGACCTGGCCATAGCGAGATCAGAACCCTTGGCGGTAATCGCTTTAGATTCCGCCAAGGCGTTCAATAGGGTCTGCTGGACCTACCTCTGGGAGGTATTGCAAGCAATGGGCTTTGGCCCTGCGTTTATTCATACTTTAAGACAATGCTACCAGGGGGCCTCAGCAAAAATCTTGGTCAATGGGTCGCTTACCTCTAGTTTTGAAATTCAGAGGGGAACTAGGCAGGGCTGCCCTATTTCCCCCCTGTTGTTTGAATGAAAATATCGAGCCGTTGGCCCAGGCTATAAGGTTGGATGAACTTATCCCTCCTTTTAAATCTCAGCTGTACTCATCTAAAATAGCACTATATGCCGACAATATTATCCTCTATACTAGCGATCCGGATGTAACAATGCCACGGGTCGAGACCCTCCTCCAGGAATTTGGCTCAATTTCCGGCTATTTAGCCAATTCATCTAAGACGGAGGTAATGTGCTGGAATATAGGGCAGTGGAGGGGGCAGATTAGTACAGAGTTCAAATACCTTGGCATTACCATAGTCAAAGATCTCGAGAAGATTGTCCTTCTAAATCTTAATAAAGTCACGAAGAACTAGATCGCCTGTTCGCTAGGTGGAAGAATCTCCCGCTAATAATATATGGGAAGGTAAACCTAGCGAAAATGACTATCCTCCCTAAGTTGACCTATATTTTTAATGGTGTTCCCCTGATGATTCCCCAACAGGGCATTTCAAAAATCCAAAGCAAAATAGGGAGCTTTGTATGGGGGGATAACGGAGTGAGACTATCATGGAGGAACCTGAGGTGGAGGCTAGTAAAAGGCGGTTTGGCCCTCCCAGATATTAGTTGGTACCTGGTAGCATTTCAATTTGAAGCTACTCGGATGCTTTTGACAAACCCAGCGGCTTCAGCTTGGGGGTCACTGCTTAGTGAAATGACAAAGAATGAAAACGGGGGCAGTGCAGAGGGGTTTCTCTTTTAAGTTTGGGTCGCCAAATTTTTTAAAAGAGAGCACCTGAAGGTCCTTAATAATGCATTAGGAACTTGGTTTAAAGTAAGGACTAGGTGCAGGATAGGTTATTATTCTGACCATGCCCCGGTCTGGGACTCTCCGTGGACTCCCTTGTGGCTTAAAGACGGATTGGCTGCTCCCATTAAGAGAGCTGGAGTATCTATTTGGTCAGATTTGGGGGATGTGAATGGGATCCACACGTGGGAAACTGTGAGAGCCAGGATAGGTCCTGGCTTATCTATATTTAAGTTTCTACAATTGAAATCATGGTTCGAGTTGGACAGTGGGGGTATAAGGGGAAACTGGGACACAGAGGTTCTAGTTGTATCGGCTCTACAGCTAAAGAGGGAAGTTTCAATTTGGTACAGAAAGTTCGTTGAAGCAGATGATCAGGATATTACATCACAGGCTTCTGTTTGGAATCAATCCCCCTTTAAATCTGCTATAGGGGACTTTTTAGAACCTTCATTGAAACTTCTTTATAAATTTACAAAATCAGCTAGCTTAAAGAATAACCATTTCTTCGTGGCTAACCGTATCTATTATACCCCAGCAAAAATAGCTAAATTTGTCCCAATTCCCGAGCCGAAGTGCCATAGGTGCATGACCGCTAAAGCTAATGACATTCATATTTTATTTGAGTGTCCAGAACTGGGTCCATTCTGGAAAGGGATCGGCAGCTATCTGTGCAGGATTTTTAATATAAACATCCCGGTTAATGGGTCTTTAGTTTTTTTTTGCCAACGATAGTTCCTCAACAATGGGCCTCGCAGTGACAGATAGAGGATTATTGCTATGCCTTATCCTGCTGGCGCATAGAGAAATATGTATGAAATGGAAAGACCGGAGTCCCCCAAGAACGGAAGACTGGCTTAAATCAGCTCTAGCGATGGCGCGCCATGATTTTGTTGACCCCAGTAACACCTTAACTAGCCCCTGGCAACCCCTTATCAACATGGGCCGAGACTTGAGACTGCTTTGACTCCTTTGACATCTATGCAGAAAGGTACCGGGTCCTATGATTACACCTTAAACTCCAGCACAAGGAGTTGGTCGGGAGACCTAAGCAAGTGCAGTTGGCTGGAGGGCGCCCAGGTCCACAACATTGGCTGTAACATTCTGCAATGTGCTTAAAGGTGAGATGAGGACAAAAAAAAGTGATTTCCACCCATAAAAATACAATAGTTGCAAAAAGAATGAAAGTGTTTAAAATTGTGTACAACAAACATGGTCACAATTAAAACCCATTATTAGATTAAAAAGGAAGTACATATCATGATAGATGTTAAAACAATGGTGCGTAAAAATAGCTATGGGAGCTTATTTTGAAACAACACCTCAAAGGTTTTGCTGGGGCTCCGAGTCAAGCGAAGTTTAGAGGTTTTTCGAGAGACAAAAGTAGTGTGGGATCTAATTATTTAAGTCCAGCTCAAAAACTTGGCTACTGCAGTTGTAATACACAGATAATCTCAGTGCAACGCTACTTGTTCTAGTGCCCAGATTCCATCATCATCATCATCAAACAGGCTTTATTCGACAATTGTCATAAAAGCATATAATACAACGATACTGTATAAAATTCATCGATAGAAAAATAAATAGTGTTAAAATTACAAGACACAAGATAAAATTCATTGATGATAATACATCGCGATACACAAGGTACTTAAATACATATTTAAAGACCAAGAATTTTAAAATACCCTGGAGGGGAGATTATCCTGCCAACAGTTTGCTTCTAATTGCCCAAGCCCAGCCTAGGAATTTGGCCACAGCTACATAGACAGGGGGGTTGTTGCAAGTGCGGATTATTCTAACAGCAACCATCCCGCTCCTGGTACCCAATAATCTACACATTGGTCTTAACCAGGTTCGTTGAGGTGCTGCATACACAGGACATTCAAACAGTAGATGGTTAATAGTTTCAGTACGGGCCGGGCAGCCAGGGCAGGCAACCTTGCCTCCACTGGTCCATCTGTAAGTAAACGCACTGACTAATGAGCTTCCGATTCTCAGTTGGAAATAGAGCTTACGGTCTAGGGGTTTTGTAATAACATCCCAAAAGGCTTCAACGTTGACCCCATCTTTGAAGTCCAAAAAAATACCAGTCAGGGAGAGATGAGCAGTGGCCCAAAAAGCTTTAGAGGCCACGACCTTCCAATACAGGCTTTTTAAGACCTTTTTAGGAGGAAACCCAGGCCTAGGTCCCTTAGTACCCACCGAATGTTGGCTAGCCACTTAATCTTGTTGAAAGTGTCACACTTGATTACGTCCGTCAGCCCCTTAGCAAAAATTTTCAATTGGGGCGTGGTCCACATCCGCCACCAGTATACAACTGGATGCAAGGACGCAATAAGAGCAATTGGACTCTTTCCCATGTCGTAAAACAAAGGGCTCATGGGGGTGCTCTGGGGTAATTTGATGAGATTTCTAAGGAAGCGATTTTCAGATAGTGTCATTCCCCTTAAATTCTCAAACCCCCAAATTTCAACACCATATAAGGTGGAACTAACCACTTAGCCATTATATACTGATAATACCGGGGCTATTGGCTTAGTAAGGGTCCTAGAGTGTTTGAGACTCAATGCTCCGGCGAGCTGGCAGTGTTTAAGGGTAGCCATCTCTACCTGCTGGTTACAAGAAAGATTGTGCTGTATGCAGACCCCCAGGTAACTAAAAGCTTGGAACTTCTCAAGTGGTAATTTATTCATGGTTACGGTACCTTAGAAAGATTTTGGTTCATTGAAAGACATGAATTTTGATTTTAAAACATTTACTTCCAAACCACGAGCGGTGCAAAAGTTTTCGAAAATCATTAAGGCCTTTTGCAATCCGCTGGGGTTTTTGCTATAATCAGACAGTCGTCGGCAAACATAAGAATGGGGACTTTTGCTCTAGCCAGAATAGGGGCATCGATGTTAGAATCAATCAGTGTTTTTGCCACATCGTTAATATACATGGAAAATAAAGTTGGCGCTAAAACGCAGCCTTGCCGCACCCCTCTGTCTACAGGGAACTGGGTGGTGACATTACCAGGGCGGCCCCACCTGATCTGCGCAAAGTTGTGCTCGTGAAGTTTTTTAATTAATGAAAGAAGGCGTCTGGGCATGCCCATATCATTGAGCACACACCACAAGGTTGCGCGAGGAAGAAGGTCGAATGCTGCCCTTAGATCGATAAAGGCAGCATATAGGCTCCCCCCTCCAATTAGCACAGTCTTCCAGTACAGCATAGCAAAATGCAACACCTGATCGACTGTGCTAATGGAGGCTCTAAATCCTGGCTGTAGGTGAAATAAGATGTTCTGATCCTGTTCCCATGCCAGAACCTTGTTAAGAATCAACCTGCCAAAGATCTTTTGCATGGTGTCAATCAGGCTGATTGGGCAGTAGTAGCCAGGTAATGATTTGTCCCCTTTCTTGAATACAGGAATATTTTTGGCCCCATTCCAAGATTGTGGTATGGGAGCTCCTTTGAGAATCGCATTAGCTAAAAGCAATATGTGATAGAGCGCGCGAGGCCACCCGACCAATAGTTTTCGCCGTTTCCGGCTTCAGGGCCCATATACTTTCAAATCACCATATACATCGATCGGGTGACTTCACGAGCTCTACCAAGTTGATGTGTGTGTGTTCCCTGCTAATAATTTTCAGTGCACCCGACTTACCATCCACCGATGCGGGTATCTAATGACCACAATGAATCAGGGAGCTAGCTGTAAAAGAAAGGCAGCAAAATGCAAACCCAAACAATAACATTCAAATACTGTTTAAATGACCACGGACAACTGGAAGTTTTAAAATGTTTATCTAAATTCAATCTTTTCTTGCATGAGGTACAGTAAAATAAGGCAATCAATAACCAAGGTAACGTAAATTATATAGGCATAAAGAAATAATGACGGGTAATCATTCAAATGTAATATGAAATGCAGATGGAAAGTACTATAAAATCTCAGAAATGTTTAAGCATGGACAGTTTATGCATGAATAACTATGGGAGGGCCTATAAAGAGTAACACGCTTCACTTAAGGTGAATGGGCCTTTGAACAATCTGGGCAATGAAGTTCTAGACCATATCATAAAATTACAGACTGCAATGCAAAATATAATTTCTAACCAGTGAGTAGACATAGGAACAAAACCTTATGGAAAAGTATGTAATTGACTTTCAATAGTTGCGGAAAGGCATGGAAAATATAACATATGCAATGATGAACTTTATTAAAGCAAAAGTCAGAAATTCAGAAGGTGCAAGATTTAAAGAGTTTTCAGAGCAATATTTACCTAGAAAGGTGTGGAAACCAAACCCTGGCCACGGGTCAGTTAAGGACAGGAAACCCTCAAGGAAGGATACCCCTCAAAGGACAGCAGGTGCAGAATGGACACCCAGGACAGGACAGGATACCCTCGGAATAGGAATCAGGACAGGACCCTCAGGACAGGACAGCAAACCCTCAGGACAGGACCCTCTTCAGGACAGGACCGGAACCCACAGTTCGGAAGCAACGCCTGCGCTCCACCCGCTCTGCAGCTATCGATCAAGACCCCGATTGGGTCAGCGAACTCCCAGCTAAGTGCTTTGCCGGCACTTTAAGGTTCAGTAGAACCTTAGTCTATGGTCAAATTCGGACAGAGTGCTTCGCAGCGCTCTGTATCTTCAGTCACCTATTGAGTGCGTTGGGTCAGTGACAGGTCAGCTAAACCAGACAAGTCGGACGGTTCACTAGGTGAACCCAGGGTAGATATACAGTTTGGGGTCAGTGTACCACCCCCCAATGTTGCAAAGTGTCAGAATCCTTCAATTTGGATTGGTCCTAAGGTAGGATTTGGGTAGCACACCAATCACGACATAGAGTCTCAAGCCTTCATTTGCATAATAGGGTACCGCCTAACTAGATTGGGGTTCTCATGAGAACTGGTGCAGAAATACAATGGCAACTTTAACATTGTTCCTCTGTGAGCACATGTGATTGGTTCAGCCGAGTTTTCGGGTCGTTCTCAGGAGCATCTTGCTCATCACTGCCAACTGGCTGAGTTCCATCATTCAAGGTCTGCTCTGGCTTGGCAGGTCGTGCAGGCGCAGAAGGACCTCCAAAATGGTTCTCGGCACAGACAAACCCCATTCCCCGCGGTACATAAAAAGTAAGCGAAAAACAAATTAATACATAATAATGTCATTATGAAAATACATCACAGGATTTGTACTTTTGACTCATCATCAAGAAATAAAACTATTGCATTAAAATGTTAGCTACATTGACACAGTCACAAGAGCAGTGGCACGAGCCGTACCACATGATAAGCACAGCTATGAATTACGCATGCGCATAACTTTCCCTCCACTTCTGCAGACGCGTCAGGACACGTGAGTGTGGCTGACGCATGCGCAGTAACTAAATACAAGCGGCGGCCATTTTAGGTGACTTGGGTAAATTATTTTAGTAAAACACATGTGCAAGCTTCACTATCTATGTTCAAACTTAACATAAACGTTAGTAAAACATACATTTGTTACCTTATTACACATAAACGAGGTTCTTGACTTCGGCAAGCCGCAAAATATGCGAAGCTTTGCTTCATCAATCCCCTCTTTGATGATATTTTCTATCATCACAAATTATAATGGAACCAGATGCCAACTTTCTTTCACACTTTATAAAGTTCTATTTCTTCCAGCAACCGTTCTAACTTTTCTCTCTCAGTTTTAGTAGGGTGAGAAGTCTTCACCTTTTTGTATATCTGATCATTCACTTCCTCTAATTCAATCTCATCCACACTTCGTTTCACTCCTCTTGCATTTACCTCGTGCTTTTTTGTGCGCTTGCGGCATTTACAGCATAAGAAAATGGAAAGTATAATAAGACCTATAATACCAATTGGCATCAGAATTTTGAACAATAAGCTTTTACCTATGCTAGCAAGCCAATGACCTACATTTGAGAGACCATCTACCAGTCTCTTCCAGGCACTATCAACCTCGAGTGGTTTGAGTTCCTTTGCCAAATTAGTAATGTTTTTCACATATCTTTTGATCTGTACACTTTTATCCGGAATATAAGTGCAACAATGTTGCGCCTTCAACATCCGGCAGACTCCGCCCTCTTTCGCTAATAAGGTGTCAAGAGCAAGTCGATTCTGCAAAACCATTGATCTGATCGCAACCATTTCAGTATTGACCAGCAGAAATCCATGAGCTGTTTCAGTAGACAGCACATCTACTATAGTAGACAATTTGCAAATTCTGTGAGTGTTCAGAACCACTCCCACTCCAGGTATCAGTGCACTGAAAATACTACCCATAATTTCACCTATACTTTCTCTTTTACTACGCACTAAGCCATTAGTATCTTCATTGCTTCCAGCTTTCCCATTCACATGGTATATTTTCGGGAAGACAATGCCAAAGTAGCAGCTTCCATACCAGTGATCCGGCAATTTGAAATAAGCCTTGTCCCCACAAATATAATAAATTCCAGGAAACACAGGCTCTGACCCATTTTTGAAACCCCAACCTCCAATTACCTTGTAATTATGTTCGCATTCACTGGAACCAATGAAAACATTATTATAATAGCTAGTCTTCTCGCGGTGAAGACATAGCTTGCCTTTCTTTTCAAAATCCAGCAACAGAGCAGGACCCGCTCCACCAGATGAGGTGCCTTCCATGTTCTCTGCCCACTTTGGCTTTTTCTGACTTTCGTCATTAGCCTTCTTTTGAATTTTAATTCTTCTTTTCTCTGCCATGTTCAGGAACATTTTTTCCTGCTCACGCAAAGAACAAGTCAAGTTATCTCTGTGTGCGTCTGCTATGTCAATGTTACCTATAGTCAGAAAGTAGTCTCCCATATATCTTATGGTGTCACTTTTGGTATGTACAGGATTCAAGTTCCCACGTATAGGAAGTTCAGAAAAGATCACGTCATTGTTAGAGTAATAGTACTGTAACGGTCCCCTTTTGTAAAATAAACTAGCTAAAATGCTACAGGATATTCCATATGTCAATGGCAGGTGATGGTATGTCACGCCTTCAGCCACAGAAGTAGGTAGCTTCATGCAGACATAGCAATCTTCAATTTCCATAGTCTCTACATAGTGTATTAATAAGTTTGCGAAAACATTTAAGTGTGTCTTGTTATTAACTCCATGATAATGTAGTCCTCCCTCATCTGATGCTTCTAAGTTCTGTTGTGTTTGTCTCAGGGCTCTTTCATGTCGTGCTACACTCTGTGTTGTTAGCTCCTCACTGTCAGTATTTACAATTTCAGTAGGGACAATGTTAGTATCTTTACTTACAGCAAAGGGAATGAAAATTGTTAATCCTATCCAGATAACTATCAGTACTACTACACTACATATACACACCTTGCAACAGGTCTTAAAACGGCTGCAACTAGGTCTACCATTCACTGTTGAATCAGACATTTTGGCTCAGAAGGAGTTTCTCGAACCCCTCTTTTTGGCTTTACACAACTAGCTTACTTCGTGCAGATTCACGGTGGTTCGTCTTCTTCTTCAGCTGAGTACCCAGGGACGGGCTCTCCGTCGCTCACGTCAGTTATATCAAGATCTTCAAGTTCTTCCAAAACCAGTGTCCATTCAGGAGACTTGTACTTTTTGTTTTGTCTTTTTATTCGTTCACTCCTTCTTTTGGAAGAGTCTTCTTCTTGCTCTGCTATCCGAGCACTTCTTCTTGCTTCTGCACGTTTTTCTTCCACTGTCTTTATCCTTAGTCTCAATCTTTTTACAAACCTAGGCTCAAGGTTGTTTCTTTTCTTTAGTCTCTTAGTCGGTACTTGGACTTCAATTTCTTCTCTTATTCTCTTGTTCTCTTTATCTTGTGGTAATTCTTCTCCACTTTCTTCTTCTACTTTCCCTATCTGGCTAGTTCCAGGGCTAGCATCAAATTCTTCTGCCTGGTTGCTAATCTGGCCTTGTTCAGGAATATTTTGCTTTTGGCTTTCGATTGTCTTTGTTTCTGTGTCTATTTCCTGAACCCGTTCTTCTAACCCTCTCTGATCCTGTTCAAGCACTTCGATCTCTTGATTTTCTTCTGCTCGAACTATCACTCTATTTCTAGTCTCCCCTTTATCTGCATCAGGTGTTAGCGGTGGTGTATCGAACACCTGCTCTGTCCCTGTCTGACCTTCTCCTTCCTCAGTTTTGATGTGAATCTCAAGCGGCTGAGGTTCTTCGCCTGTGCCTTGCTTTTCCTGACTAGTCCACTCTCTACCTTCACTAAGTCGCTCTCTTGTTCTGATAGGATCTTCGGTCAGATCAATCATCGGTATCCATTCTTCTGGCCATATGCTTGGCAGCTCGTCTTCAGCTACTCCTGGCTCAGTTTCCTGGACCTCTTCAGCAGGCTGGATTCTTGGCAGTTCGTAGTCAACTACTCCTGGGCCAATGTCTGCTGTTCCTGCAACCTGACTGGTGCTGGGCTGCTCGTTGTCAGTTGCTTCTGGTCTGGCTCCTTCAGGGTCCTCTGCTGGTTGCCCTTCTTCTTCAAATCCTCTGTCTGGTAATACCTTCTGGGTGTGTCCAGCGTGGATCCACTGGGGAACGCCTGCGACCTTCACTGCAGTGGTTGTTACCAAGATTACTTGGCGTTTCTTTCCCCACCTTGGTGCCAGACAGCTTGATCGAGTGTGCTTCTTTATTTTGACCCAATCTCCTGGAACCAAGCTGTGGAGAGGAGTCGTTGGATTGAGGATGCCGTCGTCTCCAATCTGGCGAGAGATAGAACGCACTTGATCACCCAATCTTCTGCAGTATTCAAGCACCAAATCATCAGTAATATTCAACAGTTTGCTTCCTGGCACCCATGCTTGTCTCATCACTCTTCCCATAATGATTTCATGGGGACTTAGGCCTGTCTTGCGATCAGGAACACTTCTCAGTCCCATCAGGACCAAGGGCAGGGCCTTCACCCAGGTCATGCCAGTAGCATTTGTCAGCTTTGCTAGTCTGTTTTTGATAGTTCCATTTACTTGTTCCACTATTCCAGAAGCCTCTGGGTGGTATGCACAATGCAATTTTTGCCTTATTCCGAAGGCCTTACATAATTCAGCCAGTATCTCATTCTGGAAATGTCCACCCTTATCTGATTCAATAATGTATGGTATGCCGAATCTAGGTATCAGTTCTTTTAGTAAACACTTCGCTACTGTCAGTGCGTCACTTTTGGGAGTAGGGTAAGCTTCTACCCATTTTGAAAATACACAAATAATGACAAGGACATATCGCTTTCCTTCACAACGGGGCATGGTGATGAAATCAATCTGTATTTTTATAAAGGGACCCCCTGATCTCCCAATCTTGCTCAGTTCAACCATTGTCCTCTTGCCTGGGTTCATCTGTTGACATGACAGGCACCTCTGGCAGAGGGACTCTGCTACCTTCCTGAACTTTTTACTGTACCAAGTCTGTTGAAATACCAGAATCATGGCATCCCTACCAATGTGTGATCCTTCGTGTATTAATCTTGCCATTGCGCCAAGCAGGTGTCGGGGTAACACAGGCATACCAGTTGGGCCCAAAATCACACCATCCACACGCCTCGGTCTACACCCATCCTCCTTCCATTTCTCTCTTTCTTGCCAAGGAGCCGATTCCTGCCACTCTCTCACTTCATCCCATGTAGGCACTTCTTCAAACACCTGAAGCTGGCAGCTGGTTCCTGGCCCCCCTCGTTTTGGATTTACAATATACCGATCTTTGGCACACCATTGGGCCACTCGATCAGCATAATCGTTTCCCAGTGATACTTTGTCCATGCTCTTTTTATGAGCAGCACATTTTACCACTGCCAGTTCTTTGGGCAACTGGATGGCCTCTAAAAGGTCATGAACAACCTTTGCATTCCGAATGGGAGTACCTGAGGAAGTCATGAATTCCCTCTGCAGCCACAATTGGCCAAAGTCATGCACAACTCCATAACAGTACTGACTGTCAGTATACACTGTTATGCGTAAGTCCTTCCCAATTTTGCAAGCTTTTATCATGGCTATTAATTCGGCTACTTGTGCAGACTTGATGTTATATAGGTAACCTGCTTCTTCAATTTTTGTGAAAGAGACTACTGCATAAGCAGCACTCAAGCCTCCGAGTTCATGTCTTAGACAGGAACCATCCACAAATAGTTCTTTATCATGTTCAGGCAATGGCACTTCTTTTATGTCTGGGCGTGGTTTAGTACTGAACTCTGTCAGGTCAATACAATCATGTTCATCATCATCCCCACCTTCTATTTCCAAGGGGTCGGGGAGTAAAGTGGCAGGGTTCAGAATACCGCACCTAACAATGCTTACATTTGCTGCACCCACAAGAATCCTCTCGTATTTAGTCAGCCGACTAGGGGTGAGATACTGTGTTTTAGTTCTGCTCAATAGAATTACCACTCCATGTGAAACATACACGGTCACAGGATGTCCCATGACAATGGACTCACTCTGTTCCAAACTTGCGCAGGTAGCAGCTACTGCTTTCAGACAGCCTGGTAACCCAGCAGCTACTGGGTCCAAAGTGGCAGAGAAATAGGCCACAGGCCTTCTGGTCGTGCCATGTTCTTGAGTCAGGACTGACAATGCACAATTATCGCGAGTGTCACAGAATAGGGCAAACTCTTTGGAATAATCTGGCATTCCCAACGCAGGGGCTGTACACAGACAGTTTTTCAGTCTTGTGAAAGCCATTAGACTTTCATCGTCCCACTCTACAACATCTGGCATTCCTCTCGTGGTCATTTTTATCAAGGGCCTGGCTAAGGCTGCAAATCCCAGAATCCACTGCCTGCAGTACCCTAATACACCCAGGAACATTCTGACATCTTTTTGAGTACGGGGCAACTGCATCTTTTGAATTATTCTCACTCTTTCTGATGTGACCTTTCTGACACCCTTTTCTATTTGGTGTCCCAGATATTTCACTGATTTCGCACAGAACTGTAGTTTGTCAGGGGCCACTTTATGCCCTTTCTCACACAGATGATTTAAGAGGGCAATGGTGTCAACTACACAGTCCCTATGACTTTTAGACGCCAGTAGAAGGTCGTCTATGTACTGCACTAACACAGAGTTCCCAGGTAAGATCAAAGTCTCTAGACATTTTTTCAAGATCTGATTAAAGATAGAGGGGCTCTCTGTATACCCTTGAGGGACCCGGTTCCAACAATACACGTGACCTTCGAAGGCAAATGAGAAAAGAAATTTGCTGTCGGGGTGCAGGGGTATCGAAAAGAATGCATGACATAAATCAATCACAGTGAACCATTCAGCATCCCAAGGAATCTGGTACAATATCACTGCAGGGTTCGGGACAATAGGGCAGCAAGGAACTACAATTTTGTTAACCTTTCTCAGGTCCTGTACTACCCTATACTTGCCACTAGGCTTTTTGATGCCCATAATCGGTGAGTTGCATGGGCTGCTCATCACTTCCTGTATGATGTCTCCTTCTAATAATTTTTGTATTTCCAGAGTGACACCTGCTTTCACTTCAGCATTCATTCGGTAGGGCCTAGTGTTAGGATATACTGCATTGTCCTTGATGGCTATCTGTATAGGGTCCACATCTTTCATCAACCCCACATCTTTTCCAGTGAAATCCCACACCTCTGGCTTTACGGCTTCCTGGAGTTCTTGGGGCAAGTCCTGCAGGGTCAATCTTTTAATTTCTGAGTCAGGTCTAAGTAACAATAGTTTATAAATGCCATCTTCATCTGGGGTCTGTATTTCAACACCTTTTGGTGTGCAAAAGATGGTACAGTTCATTTTGCACAGCAAATCACGACCCAGTAGATTCACTGGACTGGTGTCACAGACGACAAATCTATGCATCTGTTTAAAATTTCCAATTGAAATCTCCATTGGTTCGGTAACAGGAGTACTAATCAATTGTTTAGATACACCCACTACTTGGATATTTTCTCCCGAGAGGGGTAGGTTTGGAACGTCCACTGTTCTTACAGTAGAACGGGTAGCGCCAGTGTCCAACAGAAAGGTGACATCATTTCCGTCAACCTTTCCTTCAATATATGGTCCAGACTGGTCTACCGGCAAGGAAGCGCCAAGTACGCACTCCTCGTCCTCCCCTCTCAGGCCCCGTCAGTCCTGATCATTACAAAGGAAGGTATCATTTAGCAGATACTGCGAAGTTGCTGTATTTCTGTTCTCCCCGCTTTCCCAAACCTCTATCTCTTCATCTTCTGCCTGTCTTCCCCTGTATACCTGCTTGGGTGCTCGAGGCACCTGGACTGTTTTTACCTGGGGTTGAGTCTTTCTTGGTCTTTCTTTCTGCGTCTGTGGAGTTAAATCAGGAGTTTTTTCATTAGCATCTACTAATTGGGGACACTCGTTTCGCCAGTGTCCAATTTCGCCGCACTGATGGCAGGGAAATTTCTTCATAGCCTCTTCCCTGCTAAATTTGGGCCGGGGCTTTCCTCCACCCCCTCCCCCAGGACTTTTGTTCTCAGCATTCTTAACCATGTTACTCAATTGTTTTTCCTGCTGTTCTGCGAGCTTCACCTGAGCCCACATCACCTTTTCCTTAAGGGCCTTTTTCTTCTCTGCCATCTCGTCCTCGCAGTACTTAGCGTACCGCAGGACCTCATCCATTTTCTTAGTATGCCAACAGATTTTATTATCTTTTATCCACTGACAAATTTCAGGTCTTAAACCATTTACAAACCTGTAAATAAAGTGCGTCATGTCCTTCAAATCGATGTTATCAATACCACTGTATGTTTTAAATACCTGCAATAACCTCTCATAGAAGGAGTGCACTGTCTCGTCCCTTTCCTGTGTTGTTCTATCTATTTTTGTCCAATCAGTTTCTTTTGCGGGCACCTTTTCTTTCAAATGCTGAATTACCTGCTCATATTTTCGCATGACATCCTTTGATGGCTCCCCAGTTTCCTTGTTTCTGGGATACTCCTCACTGGGCCAGTCTATGGCTATTTTACACTGGGTCCATAAATCTACTGGAACCACAATGTCGAAAAACCCATCCAGGTCTTTCCACAGACATTTCTGTACCTTCACGAACCTCTCCACCTGCCTGTACCAGTCAACTGGTTTCTCTCGTAATTTTGGAAAATCGTTCGTGAAGGACACAATATCCTGCCTAGACCAGGGGACATGCACATATTTCCCTCCTGGAACTTCGCGCATGGGGCATAACTGCTCAGGTTTTTCTACCTCCCTTAAAGCAAACTCAGGAGTCACTTGTCGGGAGCGAACCTCTTCCCTCTTTTTCGCCCACCTGCTTCTCCATCTTTCCACATCTCCCCATTTCTGCAGTACCCCCATTAATTCTTTAATCTGCAACTTCTTCCCTGCCACATTCAGGTGTTCTATATCTTTGTCTGAGAAGTCTGCTCTGTACGGTTTCTGTAAGGGCTTGGATTTTGAGATATCTACCCCCATACTAACTGCTGTTTCGGTCAGTTTTTCGTGGAGCACTCTGGTGTTCCTTGTAAAGCTTTTACATATGAACGACAATTCTTCTTCAGAGTAGGTATTCAATCGATCCAACCCCACATTTCCTGCCATTAATTCTTCTATTTCGACCCTCAGCTTGTAGAGGTCTAAAGGTTTTGTTTGCGGAGTCTGCTTCTCTAATTCACGACTCCAACTCTCAATTTCATCCGGAGTTACCAGAGAGACATTCCTAGTACCTGTTGCTGTCTCTAATTTAATTTCTTTTTTATTAAAAGGGTTATGCCTCTGCTGTATTCCCTTTCCAGTCTGTTTGTTTGGCAATTCCAAGAACGCAACTTCAGACTCGCACTCACTGGACTGATCATCTATGATGATCGGTTCCTGTCTCGGGGTTGCCATGACTGGGGTCATAACTGGAGTAATCGGATTTCCCTGACCATTTCCGTATAACGGGACCACCGGTCCAATAGTTACTGGAATAGTCAATGCCTCAGGACTGGTATTTAACTGGGAAATTTTCTGAATTATTTCTGTCCTTTGTCTAGCTAGAGCCTCTTGTTCCTTTTCCACTAGTACCCTTCTTAAAGTTGTGTCATGTAATATCTGTGGGGTCAACGGAGGAGTAAAACTCGGGGCAGTAGGATGCGTTTCACTTGGTCCTCCCCCATAATTTGGTTTCGGGAATAAAGTTCCAGTATTAAAGGACCTGCGCTCTTCCCCATATGGAGGTTGAACAAAAGGCAGTCCTGAATTCGATGGTTTCTCTTCGCTTTCATACAAGGGTCTGGGAAAAAAGATTTTCGTACGTGAATATTTTTCTTCCTGGCTCGCGGGCACTTTGGGATATATATCCCTTGTTTCCGCCGGTTCGGGTTTTTCAGGATAGGGCAATACTTGACCACCCCCTCCCAGTCCCAGGGACCTGTCTTCTTCCTTTAGGAAGTGGCGTCGGGGAACATCTCCTACACTGGAAGGTCGGGTTCCCTCATTGTAAGGTGGCGGACTTCTGGTACAGATGTCATCTATTAGTTCATCATCTGATTCCCCCAGGGCCCCCCAATGCTTACATTTTTCAGTACTTTTCTCACCCGCTCCAATGTTATGACATGCCGGCATCATGGGAAACAGACCCTCAACAATCATGCTCTGCCTCCACTGTTTCATCCTTTTATCCCTGGACTCCTGTTTCTGCCTGGGGTACCACTTGGTCAAACCCTTGTCCATTCGGGGTCTTTCTCTTTCAAAAGCCTCAATCTCCCATTCCTCTAATGCCTCATACTGCGTTAGTCTCGGTCTGGGATGCAATTCGTTCATCCGAGTCCTTAAATTAAATAGGATCCTACCATTGAAAGTACCATCTAACGGAAAAGCCAATACTCCGTCATCTTTTGTGTATTTCACCCAATTCTCCAACCACACACAGGTATTGTACCCTCGGTCAAACATCATGAATGAGGCAGGAGTATTAGGTGGTGGGACAAGAACACCTTCCCTAGATTTAATCGGTTTGTCCGTTTTAAAATAATTTTTCACCTTACTTATAAGGGACATTTTTCTCTTTGTTCCGTACATAATATCGTATCTATTAGTCTTCCACTGATCCCTTTCAAACCCTAGGTGCCTTGGATCAGGTCGAGTTCCTGTAGTCTGCGAGTGCCACATACGACTTCTGCGCTAAACTTTGTTTACAAACTACCTCCAATCAGAACGCGCTTCAGAAATTCGTGTAACCAATGGGTGCGCGACACTAAATAAGCTCCGCCAATGGGTGCGCGGCCCCTTCGTGAGACAGTTCCCACGCTCCGGCGCTCACCCCTCCTTTACAATTCCAGCTCCGCTACCCGCCCGCTGCTTCTACCAATCCCAGCGCGGCACAGAGTGACGTCAGAGGCGCTTCGCGACTGACTCCCTCCCTTCACAAGGTAACGGAAACTTTCTTTCTTTTAAAGTGCTCAGTGCTTGGTTATTTTACAACAAATACACATTCGCCACAGTGCTCAAGTGTCTAGACAGAGAAAGAATTGTTTTACTGCAAGTAAACTACTTCCATTTACTTTTCACTCGCTGCGGGCAGATCTCTTCCGCCTACCCTTCACTCTAGCCTCGGTGAACCTGTTATTCCCCTAAACTCATCCACTTCTTTCCGGGATATATTCCGAGTTTTAAGGTTTCTCAGCGGACCCCTCTGCTTTCACGCTAGCTCCGAGGAACCTGCTACTCTTCCGATGTGACCCTTACTAGGTTACGCCACTATGGGAATTTTGCCAATGAACCCCGTTACTGTCATTTATTCACACATGTATTCAGAAAACCCTAGTTAGTGCTTCCCGGTTATCCTAACCTGCACCTAACTTTCCTCGAACCTGTGACCTCAGGACAATGGATTCTATTCACCACTTGCCCCTTTCAATTCCCCGGGGAGTTCGGACAACATGAAACTAAACGATTGACAAATGCATGGATTAGTACATATAACAATATAAGAACAAGAATAATAAAAATGCAAAAATTCATGAGTTTCAGCAGCGTATTCACAAGAGAATGATCAGGTCTCTTAGAACAGCCGCTCTTCTAGCAGCATCAATATAATAGCAGCTTCCGACTCAACTTAGTCCAACTAATCCCTGCCTTACTCTCAACTAGTCCCTAACCATCCTCTAGCTACCAGAAAACTGATAGAGCGCGCGAGGCCACCCGACCAATAGTTTTCGCCGTTTCCGGCTTCAGGGCCCATATACTTTCAAATCACCATATACATCGATCGGGTGACTTCACGAGCTCTACCAAGTTGATGTGTGTGTGTTCCCTGCTAATAATTTTCAGTGCACCCGACTTACCATCCACCGATGCGGGTATCTAATGACCACAATGAATCAGGGAGCTAGCTGTAAAAGAAAGGCAGCAAAATGCAAACCCAAACAATAACATTCAAATACTGTTTAAATGACCACGGACAACTGGAAGTTTTAAAATGTTTATCTAAATTCAATCTTTTCTTGCATGAGGTACAGTAAAATAAGGCAATCAATAACCAAGGTAACGTAAATTATATAGGCATAAAGAAATAATGACAGGGTAATCATTCAAATGTAATATGAAATGCAGATGGAAAGTACTATAAAATCTCAGAAATGTTTAAGCATGGACAGTTTATGCATGAATAACTATGGGAGGGCCTATAAAGAGTAACACGCTTCACTTAAGGTGAATGGGCCTTTGAACAATCTGGGCAATGAAGTTCTAGACCATATCATAAAATTACAGACTGCAATGCAAAATATAATTTCTAACCAGTGAGTAGACATAGGAACAAAACGTTATGGAAAAGTATGTAATTGACTTTCAATAGTTGCGGAAAGGCATGGAAAATATAACATATGCAATGATGAACTTTATTAAAGCAAAAGTCAGAAATTCAGAAGGTGCAAGATTTAAAGAGTTTTCAGAGCAATATTTACCTAGAAAGGTGTGGAAACCAAACCCTGGCCACGGGTCAGTTAAGGACAGGAAACCCTCAAGGAAGGATACCCCTCAAAGGACAGCAGGTGCTGAATGGACACCCAGGACAGGACAGGATACCCTCGGAATAGGAATCAGGACAGGACCCTCAGGACAGGACAGCAAACCCTCAGGACAGGACCCTCTTCAGGACAGGACCGGAACCCACAGTTCGGAAGCAACGCCTGCGCTCCACCCGCTCTGCAGCTATCGATCAAGACCCCGATTGGGTCAGCGAACTCCCAGCTAAGTGCTTTGCCGGCACTTTAAGGTTCAGTAGAACCTTAGTCTATGGTCAAATTCGGACAGAGTGCTTCGCAGCGCTCTGTATCTTCAGTCACCTATTGAGTGCGTTGGGTCAGTGACAGGTCAGCTAAACCAGACAAGTCGGACGGTTCACTAGGTGAACCCAGGGTAGATATACAGTTTGGGGTCAGTGTACCACCCCCCAATGTTGCAAAGTGTCAGAATCCTTCAATTTGGATTGGTCCTAAGGTAGGATTTGGGTAGCACACCAATCACGACATAGAGTCTCAAGCCTTCATTTGCATAATAGGGTACCGCCTAACTAGATTGGGGTTCTCATGAGAACTGGTGCAGAAATACAATGGCAACTTTAACATTGTTGCTCTGTGAGCACATGTGATTGGTTCAGCCGAGTTTTCGGGTCGTTCTCAGGAGCATCTTGCTCATCACTGCCAACTGGCTGAGTTCCATCATTCAAGGTCTGCTCTGGCTTGGCAGGTCGCGCAGGCGCAGAAGGACCTCCAAAATGGTTCTCGGCACAGACAAACCCCATTCCCCGCGGTACATAAAAAGTAAGCGAAAAACAAATTAATACATAATAATGTCATTATGAAAATACATCACAGGATTTGTACTTTTGACTCATCATCAAGAAATAAAACTATTGCATTAAAATGTTAGCTACATTGACACAGTCACAAGAGCAGTGGCACGAGCAGTACCACATGATAAGCACAGCTATGAATTACGCATGCGCATAACTTTCCCTCCACTTCTGCAGACGCGTCAGGACACGTGAGTGTGGCTGACGCATGCGCAGTAACTAAATACAAGCGGCGGCCATTTTAGGTGACTTGGGTAAATTATTTTAGTAAAACACATGTGCAAGCTTCACTATCTATGTTCAAACTTAACATAAACGTTAGTAAAACATACATTTGTTACCTTATTACACATAAACGAGGTTCTTGACTTTGGCAAGCCGCAAAATATGCGAAGCTTTGCTTCATCATATGTACCTACCCCAGGAGTCTTTGTCCTGCAAGAATATATCTGCAGGTACTCCATCAATCCCGGGCGCTCTTCCATGGACCACTAGATCTAGGGCATGATACACGTTGCCTAAAACAAATGCATCGTCCAAAAAAGGTAAATATGAAACTTCCATAGATGAGTTTAATTCCACACCCCTGGCATATTGCGGTTTGAAATAGGTCACCCATTCTTCTTGTGGAACCCAATTTTGTGGCTTTTCTGGGGTTCTCTCACTACCCTATTTGAGAATGTTCCAAAACCGTCTAGAGTCTTTTTGAGCTCCTGCAGCCTTTAATTCTTGCCACCTCTCCTCATCCCAGGCACGCTTAGATTTAGAGACTGCATTTTTGTACGCTGCCCTAGCAAGCCGGATGTTCCTGCTTGAATCGCTTTTAATAGCTCTACCTAGATCTAAGCGGGCTTGCCTACATTCCCCCGAGAACCAACGCGGTGGTCCGGGGGTTCGGGATCCGTTAGGCTTACAAGGCCTGACAAATATACTTCTTAGACCACCAAAAAAGGATTCATGGATCCTGGTTCCTTTTTCTAAGGCTGAAGCCAGGGCCCCTTTGCTGGCTTGTTCCCCCAATTCGCACGTTGCTTGTACTAGCTTGCTTGATATAAAATCAATATTCTCTTGAGAATCCGAGACTTTGGCCCATCGGACATGGCGCATATCGTTTGTGATAACCATATCATGGGGAGAGTTCACGCCCAGCCTCTCTCCAGCGGCGTTTGCCTTCCAATAGGTCAGTGACATACATAGAGGGTTGTGATCGCTCTCAACCCTGTCAACAATTGACTTATCCTCAAGATATTTCTATAGGCCCAAACTGATAAGAATATATTTAATTCTGCTCTGAGGCTGTCCACTACTAAACGTAGTTGCCCCTGACTTGTCTTCAGCGGTCCTGCCGTTGGTCGCTCTCAAGCCTTTATTCAGGCAGAGTGAGTTTAGTTGGATTACTAATTCTGTCCTCCTTTTGACTGGCTCAAGCTCGAGCTTGGGTACTCCCCACTCCCTGTCTTCCTCATCCGAGATATTCCAATTGCCACATGACAAGGGCTCAAAGGTCGTATTAAAATCTCCCCCTAGAATTATATAAGAATGCAGAGAGTAGCATTCTATAAGATCTTCTGAAAGGGCTAAAACTTCAGATTTCTTTCCCCCGGTGCTTCGAGCATACAGGTTATAGATGTGAATGGGCTCTTTTTTTCAAAACTTGAGAGTGAGAATCTGTAAATCCCTGTGATTGGAGGGAAGGGGCTTGATACTAACATCGAGGTCCTGTCTAACCCAAATCGATAGACCGCCAGATGGGCGACCTCTCCCTCCCTTTTCTGCAGGGATACTATAATTCAAATACCCTGGAAAATGTAGCGCTTCCAACAACCAGGTTTCCTGGAATAAACAGATTTCATGCTGGCTAATAAAAGAAGACCATTCAGGGGAATCTACTTTGGATTTCAATCCAGCAACATTCCAGGACAAAATTGATCTGGGTTTACAAAAACCAAGTGAAGAGCCGTCATTTTGATTTTTATCAAGGATCGTGTTTTGCATGGTGGTTAAAGAAACCGTGAGGGACGTCTGAGACGGTACTGGAGTGGTAGTACCCAGTATAGTTGATATACCTAGCGATGAATTTTTGCCATCCCTTCCCTCATTACAGCCCACTAGACTCGATAGTCAGTCATTACAATCTAGTCCAGAGTTACCTACAGTAATACCTCTAACTCGTGTTTCAGATTCAGTCAGCCAGTTTTGTGGGGGGTGGATCTCATTTGGATCCTAGAGTGATCCGGGGAACAACTTCTAAACTCCAGATTTATTAGGTCTTCCACTAGCTTTGTATTATTAAAAGTTAGTTCGATACAATCACATGAGTCCCCCCATCCTAAAGGATTTGGTTGTTCCTTACAAAACGAATAGAACCCTTTGCTCTACACACCTTAACCTGACGTCTATACCCAGGATCAAAAAGGCCCGATCTGGGGGTCGTCTTTTCTCATATAATGCCTCCAAACTGTGGAACGCATTACCACCAAACATCCGAGCCCAGCCCAACCTCCTCTTGTTTCATAAACTTTTGAAGACCTGGTTGTTCCCTTGATGACCCCCCCTTCACGTCATTTGTCTTTTCACTAGCGCTGGGACGCTTACGGGCAGCCATGCGCTCTATAATAAACATAAACATAAACAGGAGAGCCTCTCAGCACTAAGGATATCCTTTCTAATGACAGACCTGCAACCCCTGACGTACCTAATCCAGTGGATTGCTTTATTGGTTAGGGAGTCGGTGGATTCCTGGTCCCTAGCGTAACTCAACTTGGGGATATTAACCAAATACACCATTGGAGATTTTCTTGAGTAAGGATTAGGGTGGGCGGCACTCATGCTTAATGAGACTTTTCTTTTCACTGGGAGGCTACTTGCAGGTTGCTGGATATTAAATCTACCACTAATATTAGAATCACCAGACACTTTCCCTGGTTGGTTATCTGCTACAGTTGGAATCATTTGCCCAGGGTCATTACCACGAGCATATCGGTCGCATCGGACTTGCGGTACTCCCCTCCCTGTCCTGACTACCTCGCTGAATGGAGTGCCTAAAGGTAAATAAACGCTTGGTGTGCTGGGGGGGAGGGGATGCCACAGTTAGTTAGCTCTGCTACATGGGTTTTACTTGAACCACTTTTTCAAAGTGACAATACAAGTTGAGCATTGGCCCAAATCCGACCTCCTGCTATTTACTGCGACAGTGAGACTGTCAATTTTGTCTTGCATGCCCTCTACCAAATTACACAGATGCTTAACTACTGCAAGCAGTGAGTTGCTATCTACATCTGTTTGTGGAAAATCCTAAGAATACCTGGCATATGGCATACACCGTCGCTTCGTGGGACATCTGTCATTGGTGTTTCGGAACCAGGTTTAGGGCCACTGTTATTAATTTGGGCCAAAATAGCAAACCTATTACTACAGGGCAAAGCTATTGGGTCGTTCTGGCAGGGAATAGCAAAGGGGGGGGCTGCGCTTGTTCTAAATCATGGACTATACATGCATTACCCCCATCAGTAATCACAGATTTTACACCACCCCCTGCGTTTGATTTATTCAAAAACATTTCGGGGATTACCGCTGCACCCCGCTTGGGCCCTTTTCCTGCATTGACTAGTGTGACGCTGACACCCTCTTGGCCCCTCCCCCATGGGTGAGGGGTAGCAGTCAGTAAGGCCTCACAGTCCTCAATCAGGCCATCGATACGATCAATGACACAGTTTCCCCCCCGCATGAATCATACGTTTCCTCGGTGGCTTTGGTTTCGTCTTCCTAGCTTTTTTCCCATCCTTAGGCGTCACACCCAAACCCTCAGTCATGTCCTCCGTGATTTTCCTTTTCCCCATAATTTCAGTATAAGTGGCTGCAAGAACACACGTAAGAAAATGGATCACACAGTACCTTCAAAAGGCGTTGTCAAAAGGGGGTGGCCCGACCCTGCCTCCTCCGGCCCCAGACAGCCACAGATGGCCTGCCCTGTGCCCGGGCTTAGCCCGGCACCGCCCGCGCGCGTCCCGGACTGCGGTACACCGGCTGCCCTTTTGAAGATCCCTGGCGCTGCCTGATGACACCAATGGCAGGCGCCTGGGCTGAGACTGGGGCTTCTGGGAGTTGTAGTTGGTCCAGCTGCGACGGTCGGCGGCCGTTCCCCTCACGGCACTCCACGGAGCTGGTGGCACACTGGCCTCACAGCAGCTAGGGGGGCAAGAACCAGCAGATGAAAGTTACCCCCAGCAGGTGAGTAGAATCCTGAAGAACGCTTCTTGTTCTAGTGCCCAGCTTCCTGAAGATTGGCATCAACCACACTTTATGAGGGCGAGCGAAGGCAGGGCAGACAAACAGGACATGGGCATAGAACTCTTCCAGTACCTCACAAAAGCGGCATTTGCTTTTCCCTAATTTGATCCATTTTGCTGTGTATGTTCTTAAAGTGTTACAGCAAACAATGATGACAAAGCAAACATTGTCCCCCAGTCAAAAAATCTGGGTTAAATCCATTTTTCTTTTGCCCACTACGCCACCCCAGTTTGGACCCAGCCATATGCAAAACAGGCATGACTGGGGAAAGGAAAGGATAGTCAATGACCCCCAGGGGGACCAAGGAGTGCCAATTTAAAAAGGGAAGTGCACCGAGCGTGCGAAGTTCAAGGCTGCACTTCGATTCCAAGATCATAAATGAAATAGAATTATTACATTCAAATGTAATTTGAAGTACACTGCAAATAAATAATAGAACAGTTGGTGTGGAAAAACAAGGGAAAAGAAAAAAACATTTTGCAGACAGGAAATACATTTTTTAGCTTGGAAAAAAATCATTCATTAATCTATGTTGTCCAAACCACGGTGGTGAAACAGTGCCTGTGAGTTGCGAATGATTACAAGATGTGAAACATTTAATCACATGATAATGCTATTACCACGTTAGGGGTGAACTGAGTGTGTTGACCATAAGATGAGGTCAAGTGAAACAATCATAGAAACAAACAATGTTGTACAGGTATAGATGGCAGCAGGTATAAATAACAACAGTTAAGGGTATGCAAGGTGGCAAATTAATAACAATGTAGAACATCTATATCCCCTATAATTGGTGTCTGCCTGTGGAATCAGTGTATTGTGTGGAGGCCAATGGAGCACTGGACTGAATAGGTACGGGGCAAGGGACAACATGCGAGAGACAGGAGGAGTAGTAGGTTCATGGAGCTGTAATGACCGTATTCCATTCATCCTGGGTATTTAGACCATTTTCAACGGAATTGCAGCGAGCGCTCCATCTGCATTCACATTTATTCAGTAATAACTGTAGGTTACCACCCCTGAGTGGAAGCATGGGATGGTCAATCACCAATTAGATTAAATCTGTTTCAGAGTGTTTTTTTCTCTGTAGTGGCTGACCAAAGAAGTGGTTTCAACATTGCATCTGATGCTGCTTTGGTGCTTGAAGATACACTGTTTAACCATCTGGGTGGTTTGACCGATGCATAATAGATTATACTGGCATCGTATTGCGTAAATGACATTAGACGTGCAGCAGTTGGTGATGTTTTTAAGTTTGTACATCAGTCCCGCGTTTATGAATTTCTTGGGGTTGTAGGTGAAGTTACATGCTGTGCAGTATTGTCATTTATTGTGACCAAGAGTCAGTGATCGCGCCCACAGTGAGGACACTGTTTGGGTTTCTCTTTCAGTTTTAGGCCAGGTAATAGCATGAACCAGTTTGTCTGCTAAGAACAAGGGTGGTTTTTTAAAGGGGGCATGGGTGCGCAGTATGGGCCAGTTTTTTTTTTTATAACCCTACTGGCCAAGTTGCTGGAAGGACTGTAGTTTGACACAAATGGGATGCGTAGATTGGTCTATTTGGGTGAGGGAGAGAGTAGGATCTCTCTGTGGCAGTACCATGCCCTTTTAGACTCATGGGAGACAATTCATTTTTAAGCAAGGGCCAAAAATCCGTTCCGCTTGCGAAATTTTCTGATTTTCGGCAATTTCGCGATCCGCAAATCTTGCGAAATTGCCCAAAAATTAGCAAATCCGCTCGCGGGTGGATTTTTTTTTTTAAGCCAGCTCACTCAAGGGACCCCTGCGCCCTTCGGCGCAATGGCATAGTAACACACACATGGTCACTGGAGACAAGAGACAACTCCTCTGGCACTTTACGCAGCTGTAGTGTAGAAAAGCACTATACATTTACCCAACAAGGTAGCACTTACTGGATTAGCCAGTAGAAAGTACTCCAGTTGAGTAGAGGTATTGCACAAAACGATGGCGTCTTCTTGGATAAATATGAAGGGCAGGGTTCATTCTGGCACAATGCTCCTGTCACAAAAATTAAACCTCAAAAGGAAGCACTTACAGATATAAATGAAGCAGGTGCCTGAGTTGAAGCTCAAATTCAGTAACGCATTTATCAGCCCAAAAACAATTGTGAGCTTTGTCGAGGCTGGGCAGGTGTGCTTTCTCCCCATATCTACCGTGTGTGGGCGGGGCCAAACGGGGGGCTTCTATGCGAGTTCACATGCCTCTTGTGTGTATAAAAGGTCAGAGACTGATCGGAGCAGCAGACGAGGAGAAAGAAGATCCTAGTCACAGGAACTGCACAGGAATTGCGCTCGGGAATGTGAAGGATGCAAAGTGCGAGGTGGGTGCGTGGGAAGAAGAGGAATAAGTCCTCTTGTAGTTTGAAGAAATTGCGGTGTTCTGTCAGGACAAACGAAAGGCCCTTGCTGAGGAGTGAAATCTCTTCTGAGGAAAGGGTATGCCTGGAGAGATTGAAAATAGGAATTGGGGAGGCATTAGTTATTTGCGGGTCCGTCAGGATATCCAAATTGTGTTGCGTGGTGGGCAGCTGGTCCGTTGCAGGTGGCTGATCCACGGCAATGTCCATTGAGGGTAGCGTAGTGTCATCAGCATTGGTTGGCATGTGGGCTAATTCAGGTTCTTGTCTGACAATGGGAAGGGATGTCATTGGGGACCCCATTGATAGAATTTGCGATGTGTTTGTCACTCACCCGTGTATTGGTATTGGTAGGTGGGTCTTGTTTGTCCACGACCGCTTCCGCGGTTCCCTCTTAAAAAGTGTTTGGTCCAAACGGACCAATCTACGCAACCCATTTGTGTCGACCTATATTCCTTCCAGCAAATTTGTCAGTAGGGTTATCAAAAAAAAAACGGCCCATACTGCGCACCCATGCATCCTTTAATGAACCACCCTTGTTCTCCTACAGAAGGGGTAGCAAACTAGCAGACAAACTGGTTTATGCTATCACCTTGCCTGAAACTGAAACAAAACCCCAAACAGTGACCTCACTGTGAGGGCTACCACCGACCCTTGGTCACTATAAATGTCAATCCTGCACAGCATGTAACTTCACCTACCACACCAAGGAATTTATAAACACAGGACAGACGTACAAATGTAAAAACTTCACCAACTGCTGCATGTCTAATGTCATTTATGTGATAGGATGCCTGTGTAATCTATTATACATTGGTCAAACCACCCAGATGGTTAAACAGTGTGTCTTCCAGCACCAAAGCTGCATCAGATGCAATACCGAAACAGCTCATTTGGTCAGCCACCACAGAGAAAAAAACACTCTAAAGCAGATTTAACCTGGTTGGTGATTAACCACCCCACGCTTCCACTCAGGGGTGGCAACCTACAATTGTTACTGAATAAATGCGACTGCAGGTGGATTGCATCCTGCAATTCCTTTTAAAATGGTCTAAATAACCAGGATGAAGGGAATACTGTCATTACAGCTCCATGAACCTACCACTCGTACTGTCTCTCGCATGTTGTCCCTTAGCCCGCAATTATTCAGTCCAGTGCTCCATTGGCCTCCACCCAATACACTGATTCCACAGGCGGACACCTATTTTAGGGCATATAGGTGTTCTCCTTTGTTATTATTATGCCCCCTTGCATACCCTTAACTGTGGTAATTTATACCTTCTGCAATTTATACCTGTACATTGTTGGTTTCTAGGATTGTTTTCCTTGACCTCATCTTATGGTTAACACACCTGGTTTGCCCCTACCGTGGTAATAGCATTATCATGTGATTAAATGTTTCACACCTTGTTATCATTCGCAACTCACAGGCACTGTTCCACCACCGTGGTTTGGACAACATAGAATAATGAATGATTTTTTCCAAGCAAAAAAATGTATTTCTTGTCAGTAAAATGTTCTGACGTCCAAAACATTTCCCCCTTTGCAAGTGATGTAGTCGTTTCATCACTACAATTATTCTTCCTGCACCATGTTTTATTTTGGCCATGAAATATGTCATTCAGCAGTTATATAATTTATTTGCAGTGTACTTCAAATTGCATTTAAATGTACTTCAAATTTGAATGTAATAATACAATTTTATGTAAAATCTTGCAATCGAAGCGCAGCATTGAACTTCGCATACTTGGTGCACTTCTATTCTCGAATGCCACTCCTTGGTCCCCCTGAGGGCCCATAACTATCCTTCCCTTTCCCCAGTCTAGTCTCCCGCACCACGTGACTCGCGTCACGTGATCCTCTTTCATGGCATTTATCTCCAACTTCCTTTTCACCTGTGCTCTCGGACCCTTTACTTGTCCCCCACTCAGGTTCAGCGTGGAGGTTTTGCTCCCCTGCCGCAGCACGTGAATCATCAGCCCGCCATTGCGCTACTCAGTCCCTGGTTACCATCCACACACCATTTTCAAGTAAGTGATGGCCCAACCCCGCAATTACTACACATCATAATCTGTTACATAGCTCCGTTTTTAACGCTGGTTCCACTCCTTCCACCCTCCCCTACCATTCAGATCCATCGCCACCCCCACTAACCGGGCTGCCTCTGTATATATGTTTGTGATCAAAAGAGGGAAGAGGAATTATGCGTCCATTCAGTTCCCCTGAATAGGTACCTCAATCATCATGCGCAGGAATGGACACTTGTATCTACAATAACCTTTGGTTATCCTTTGAAAACCCTCATAGACGTTGAGATGTTATAAGTGCGGTGTATCTTTTGTCCGCCCCTTCTCTAACGTCATGGCATATTCATCGGGTTAACAAATGACGTGCTATATGCCTGCCTCACCCGAGGCAACCTCTGGAAAGAGTAGAAGTGTCCAGAAATGAAAAAATGCACTCGTCCAGAGGATTTTAGTGTAGTGCTAGTGAGCCAAAAAATTCTAAAAACTATTTAACACCCAAACACACAATTTATTGAAAAAAGTGGTGTAAATAGTAATTAAAAATAGTGGTATGAGGTAATCGAGTTACAGGACTACCATATAACTCCATCTAGGTCAACATGTTTCAGCTCTAATTGGCCCGAGGGGTCTATAGAGCTTTCGTCAGGACAATACATAAAAACAGGCTGAATACTCACACTATTCGTGTAGTGTTCAATGGAAGTATGAAAGTATCACACTCAGTTTCCTGTGTTTAGGAAAAACAAATATAAGAATAATTGTACATAGCGGCATATAGCATGCATATCAGGAGACTCGAATTTTGTGGCCCGGTGCAGAGAAGTGATATAAATTACATCAAACTCCATTAATATACTTATGTGCATCACGTTATGGATACAATACTACATAGAAGTGGTGGAGAAATAGAACAATGGATCGTGACACTGGGATTTCAGAGTGATACAAAATGAAATTCATAGTCATTAAGTAATTCGTGAAAGTTCCTATAGGTAACCCTAAAGCCCATTAGGTGGATTTAGGCACGAGGGTCTAACACTGTGCGTCATGCAAGTGGTCTTACAATTCATGCGCTAGAAATAATTGTACCTTAAATTGTAGGAAATCTCTCCGCATCAGGAGGGATGTCAGAGTCGCTTATTACAGGGCATTCGCTAGAATAATAATAAAGGACAACAAGGTTTCGTAATGACAGCAAGAGCGCAGCCGTTACTCACTGCGTTTGGTTAGCCGGTCTTCTGGCGCCATCCTTACCCTCGTGTACGCTGCAATTGCTGCTAGTGCTGACTCTACCCCCTGGAAAGAGGAACTGCAATCCCTCGTTTGTTTTTAACATCATGGAAAACAACAAGGGACTGTTGACAACCATGGTTCTTAAAGAGGCAGAAAACATTTCATTTGTTAACGATCTCAAGAGCACAAAATAATGATGTAGGAGCGAATCAATGTCACCATTTTTCAAGAAAGTCGTAAATAATCACATGGATTATGTTGGAAAAGACTCTTATATGGAAAATTAAGGGTCTCTTATTTGAATGTGATATATAATATGGTTCAGCTCAAATGAGTAGGGGTTAAAGAGGATATATTGCGCGCAGGGAACATATTGAAATATCAATAATTTCTAATATTGATTTAATCCCACTCAAAAGGTATTACGTGAGTACATCACAAACCGGAAGCACTATAAAATATCAAGGGTTTCTCATTTAATATGATATTTAATGTAGTCCCTCTTGAATGTTTTAGGGTTCAAGCAAGTACGTCGTGAACATGGATTGAGGGTTAGCAGGTGGATCAGGGACCCGGTGGCCATTTAGTAAAATTGGTGCCACGGAATATTGTCGTTCATCCCGTGTATGTGGGTTCCCAAACGATCGACCCATCTTTGTTCCCTTTCAAAGAGTGTGCGTTCAGCATCAGTATGTTTCTCATGGAGTTTTTCCAGCACTGTCCATCTAAGATCATCACACGAATGTCCAGCTGTCACAAAATGTGTGCACAGTTTTGTTGTGCTTTTCTTGAGACGTATGTTGCTCCTATGTTCCCCTATGCGAGTCTTTACCTTACGACAGGTCATCCCCACATATTTTTGTTGACAGGGGCATGTAACGAGGTACACCACATGAGTGGAATTACAGTTTGTGTGTTGCCTCTGAGTCCATAGTAGGCTGTCGGTCAGTTGTAGGGTCTTGGTTGGATTAGTGAATTTACAAACTCCACAGGTGCCACATGGAAAATGGCCTGTTATTGGGGTCATATTGATGTTCCTTATGGTCGTCGTGGTGAGTCTTTTCCTGGGGCAGTGTGCACTAACACATCTTTTAGATTTTTTGTCCTCCGGTTGGCAAATCTCGGCTTGGGCCAATCGAAATTCCCTGAGGTCACTATTGACCAATTCTTCCTTATGAGTTTTTGTACCTGGTACGAAGCTGGGCAGAAAGTGGTCACACATGTGACAAGGTCCTTCACTGGTTCCTTGTGATAGCTCTGTAACAGACACTCCCTTGGTTGGTTTTGAGCTCTTTTTTTACATTTGGCGATGGTTTGTGGAGTATAGTTCCTCGCTCGTAGTTTTTTACTTAAAATTGTAGCCTGTTGTTTGTAATCACTTGGTTTGCTACAATTTCGCTTGTGTCTCAGGAACTGACTGTAAGGGAGATTGTCTCTTAGAGGTTGGGGATGGAAACTGAAATATGACAGTAGGCTATTTTTGGCTGTAGGTTTCGTATATGTCCTTGTCTCTAGTTTCCCATTCTCAGAGAATATAGTCAGGTCCAGAAAGTCTATACTTTCACTGTTGGCGGTAGAAGTGAACCTTAGCCAACGATCTTGTGCATTCAGCCATTCCATGAATGTGGTCAAGGAATTTTTTGTGTCCCAAATTAACAAAACGTCGTCAATATAACGCTTCCAGTATAGAATACTGGAAACGTATGGATTGTCATTATTGAGGACGAATTTCTGTTCGAATTGACTCACATACAGTCCGGCTACCAATGGAGCAAAGGCGCTGCCCATGGAAGTACCATGGCACTGTAGGAAGAGTTGTCCGTTGTATTCGAAGTAATTCTCTTTCAATGCTAAACGACAGCACTCTAGAATAAAATGGCGAGGTGTTTTGTGAGGCCATTCAATGAGGAATAAAAGATCTTCCAGCATTTGCATTGTATCATCTTGGGGCAGGCTTGTATAAAGCGATTCTACATCTAATCCGACCAAGATCATGGTATTGGGATCGAATGCTTTATCAGCTATCTGGGTTAGTAGGTCACGAGTATCTTTTAGATATGTCGGGGTGCGTTGCACCAGTGGTTTGAGGTATTCATCAGCGAATTTGGAGAGAGGTTCTAAAAGTGACCCGATTCCCGAGACTATCGGGCGTCCTGGTGGTGGGGATTTATTTTTATGCGTCTTGGGCAATGAATAGAAAAAGGGGACTTTAGGTGTTCTTGGTGTTAAAAAGTCCGCCTCTTTTCTGGAGATCCATCCATTCACCTCTGCTTCATGTATCATTATTGTGATGGTATTAGACAGTCTCTCTGTAGGGTCAGAATTAAGTTTTCTGTAGAAATTCTCATCCGACAAAAGTAGGAGGCATTGTTGGTCATATCCTTCTTTTGTAAGAATGACCACCCCCCCACCCTTGTCCGCTGGTTTTATGATGATCTCATCATTGTTCTTCAATTCCTCTAGTGCTCGTCTTTCCTGATTACTAAGATTTTGGAAGGTTGATTTCTTCGGTTTTTTGTCCAGGTTGTCAATACCTTTTAGGATAGCTTTCTCGAATGTCAATATCTCTATCGGTATCGCATTGGTTGGTGGTAGGAATTTAGATTTCCTCTTAAGTGTAGTATCACCATCTGTCCCAGGAGAGGGGGATCCATCAAAAAAGGCTTTAAGTTTGAGTGTTCTGCAAAATTCTGACAGTTCGCACTTTAATTTGAAAGGATCTACAGGTGGAGTAGGCACAAAGCCTAAGCCCTTGTTTAGAATATTTGTTTGTACTTCCGTTAAGGGCATGTTCGTCAGATTCACAATTAGTGACTCTTCTTGTTCCCGTCCACTTGTGCCGAGGACATGCTCCTGGTCTGCACATTTGGTTGCCGGTCCTGCCATGTTAAATTTTTCTTTTTGCCTCATGGCTGATTTTGACCTCTCCCTAAAAAAGGCTGCTGTGGTTGATGCGAAGGCCCTGGATGTTGTTGTATTTGATCATTCATGTGAGGCTGATGTTCATTTCCTAAATTGTAAGGATTCATCCAACCTCCAAAGGGGGGCATAAATGGCTGGAAGTAAGGCATTGAATTACCAGGATAGAAAGGAGGTCTATGCCACCTATTCCCTCTATTGCCACGTCTTGGTCCTCTAAATCTAGAGTTGGTTTGTCCTCTTCTAGGTGTTTGTTGGTCCGTGCTGTTTTCAGAGCCATCAGAAGACCACCCAGTCGAATCTGCATCTGAAGTGATATCTATCACTGTGTAGTCGTCTTTAGAATACGGGTGCATTTTCTCCTGACTGAACTTTTTCAAATCCTTAGCCAGTTTCTGCAACTTGTTCTGCATCAGAAACTCTTGAGTATCATCCATTTCTTTTGTGATCTCATCCAGTCTCTTTTTAAAAATTTGTGGATTAATGCTGTTTTTCAATTGAGTTTCACAAGTATGGATTTCTGCCAATAATGCATCTGATAGCCTCTTGGCTGTCTTAATTATCAGGACTAAGTAATCAAGAGTACATTTCCATGATATGGAGGACCAATCACGACGAAAGGCTAAATCGTGAAGAAAAATTCTTGGAGCATTTGAAATCCATAGGCCTCTGGGTGCTGACTTGGTTCTCAAATATTCAGTCATGATTATCCCATGGATAGCAGTTCGAATTTGTTCCCTCTTTTTGTTTGATAGGGTCTCCCATTCATCTGTCTGGGCAATAGCCTGTGTGAAGTCGACATTCTGTAAAAGTGGCTGTGCAGCTAGAATTTCATCAATGTCGTCACCAGTGAAACTGAGTCCATTATTATTCTCCATCGTACAAAATACACGTCAGCAATGATCAGACTTATCAGCTGATGTGAAATGTTCCCGCAGCTGTGCGCTGCTTAAGGATTGTGATCAAAAGAGGGAAGAGGAATTATGCGTCCATTCAGTTCCCCTGAATAGGTACCTCAATCATCATGCGCAGGAAGGGACACTTGTATCTACAATAACCTTTGGTTATCCTTTGAAAACCCTCATAGACGTTGAGATGTTATAAGTGCGGTGTATCTTTTGTCCGCCCCTTCTCTAACATCATGGCATATTCATCGGGTTAACAAATGACGTGCTATATGCCTGCCTCACCCGAGGCAACCTCTGGAAAGAGTAGAAGTGTCCAGAAATGAAAAAATGCACTCGTCCAGAGGATTTTAGTGTAGTGCTAGTGAGCCAAAAAATTCTAAAAACTATTTAACACCCAAACACACAATTTATTGAAAAAAGTGGTGTAAATAGTAATTAAAAATAGTGGTATATGAGGTAATCGAGTTACAGGACTACCATATAACTCCATCTAGGTCAACATGTTTCAGCTCTAATTGGCCCGAGGGGTCTATAGAGCTTTCGTCAGGACAATACATAAAAACAGGCTGAATACTCACACTATTCGTGTAGTGTTCAATGGAAGTATGAAAGTATCACACTCAGTTTCCTGTGTTTAGGAAAAACAAATATAAGAATAATTGTACATAGCGGCATATAGCATGCACATCAGGAGACTCGAATTTTGTGGCCCGGTGCAGAGAAGTGATATAAATTACATCAAACTCCATTAATATACTTATGTGCATCACGTTATGGATACAATACTACATAGAAGTGGTGGAGAAATAGAACAATGGATCGTGACACTGGTATTTCAGAGTGATACAAAATGAAATTCATAGTCATTAAGTAATTCGTGAAAGTTCCTATAGGTAACCCTAAAGCCCATTAGGTGGATTTAGGCACGAGGGTCTAACACTGTGCGTCATGCAAGTGGTCTTACAATTCATGCGCTAGAAATAATTGTACCTTAAATTGTAGGAAATCTCTCCGCATCAGGAGGGATGTCAGAGTCGCTTATTACAGGGCATTCGCTAGAATAATAATAAAGGACAACAAGGTTTCGTAATGACAGCAAGAGCGCAGCCGTTACTCACTGCGTTTGGTTAGCCGGTCTTCTGGCGCCATCCTTACCCTCGTGTACGCTGCAATTGCTGCTAGTGCTGACTCTACCCCCTGGAAAGAGGAACTGCAATCCCTTGTTTGTTTTTAACATCATGGAAAACAACAAGGGACTGTTGACAGCCATGGTTCTTAAAGAGGCAGAAAACATTTCATTTGTTAACGATCTCAAGAGCACAAAATAATGATATAGGAGCGAATCAATGTCACCATTTTTCAAGAAAGTCGTAAATAAATCTCCAAATTCGCTGATGAATACCTCAAACCACTGGTGCAACGCACCCCGACATATCTAAAAGATACTCGTGACCTACTAACCCAGATAGCTGATAAAGCATTCGATCCCAATACCATGATCTTGGTCGGATTAGATGTAGAATCGCTTTATACAAGCCTGCCCCAAGATGATACAATGCAAATGCTGGAAGATCTTTTATTCCTCATTGAATGGCCTCACAAAACACCTCGCCATTTTATTCTAGAGTGCTGTCGTTTAGCATTGAAAGAGAATTACTTCGAATACAACGGACAACTCTTCCTACAGTGCCATGGTACTTCCATGGGCAGCGCCTTTGCTCCATCGGTAGCCGGACTGTATGTGAGTCAATTCGAACAGAAATTCTTCCTCAATAATGACAATCCATACATTTCCAGTATTCTATACTGGAAGCATTATATTGACGACGTTTTGTTGATATGGGACACAAAAAATTCCTTGACCACATTCATGGAATGGCTGAATGCACAAGATCGTTGGCTAAGGTTCACTTCTACCGCCAACAGTGAAAGTATAGACTTTCTGGACCTGACTATATTCTCTGAGAATGGGAAACTAGAGACAAGGACATATACGAAACCTACAGCCAAAAATAGCCTACTGTCATATTTCAGTTTCCATCCCCAACCTCTAAGAGACAATCTCCCTTACAGTCAGTTCCTGAGACACAAGCAAAATTGTAGCAAACCAAGTGATTACAAACAACAGGCTACAATTTTAAGTAAAAAACTACGAGCAGATCAGGACACCGCTATGGTGATACCGGCGCGCTTTCAGATACAGGCAAACTATGGTTGCAAGAAAGGGACATAGTGGATCTCTGGAGAACGGCACACCCCAACACGACACGCTACACCTACTACTCCCACGTTCACCACACATACTCGCGTCTGGATCATATCTTGGGCCCCTCGGAAATGGTTCCCCACATTGCCGACATTTCCGTTGTCCCAGCTGCCCTCTCTGACCATGATGCGGTGGAGCTTACGCTCAGGGTACCTAGGTCCCCGCGCGCTCCTGGCACATGGAGACTCAACGAGCCCCTTTTACAACGGCCAGCTGTGCTCGAGCAACTCCGTAAATGCATCTCGGATTACCTTGTCACCAACGACTCCCCAGCGGTTTCCATTTCCTCTCTCTGGGGTGCCCTGAAAGCTGTGGTTAGGGGGGAACTGATAGCGATTGCTGCCGCTGACGCTAAGATCCGCAAAGAAAAGAGGACTGACCTCACCGCGCAGGTAGCTGAATTGGAGAGGGCTCACGGCCGTACGTGCGCTCCGAGAATTTGGCGTCAGCTGAAAGCCGCTAGGGCGCAACTGGCCAGTCTCGACACTGACAGAGCGGAATTCGCTGCTCTTTGTCTCCGTCACACTTACTACGTGGGGGGCAATCGCACCGGACGCCTCCTGGCAAGCGCCTTAAAAGCTAAGACTCAACGCTCGAAGATAACCGAGCTGCGGGACGATTCCGGTAATACTATTGCGGATGATTCGCAGGTGGCGTCTGCCTTTCGCTCCTTCTACGCCTCCCTGTATAGCGCGGATAGAGTATGCCCTGATGATGTTAATGAGTATTTGCTGTCGGCTAATATCACGCCTCTTTGTCCGTCGAGCTCGGAGGCCCTGGATGCCCCCATTCGCCCGGACGAAGTCCTCGCCGCCATTTCGCGTCTCCGCCCGCTTAAGTCACCGGGCCCTGATGGGTTTTCATCCGGCTTTTATAAAGCTTTTGGCCACACTCTAGCTCCCATACTTGCGAGATTGTTTAATTCCTTTGAAGGCCCGAGCTCCATACCACCGGACATGCTAGCGGCTGACATAGTGGTCCTACCCAAGCCGGATAAACCCCCGACATACTGTTCGGCGTTCCGCCCCATCTCTTTACTCAACCTGGATCTGAAACTGTTCACGGGGGTGCTGGCGGCCCGCTTGGGCCCCTGCCTTTCGGGAATCCTGGAACCTGACCAATCGGGCTTTGTCCCGAATCGCCAGTGTAGTGATAACACCAAGCGTCTGCTGCACCTCGTGGACAAAGCCCACTTCCAGGACTCGGAGTCGGTGTTGCTGGCCATTGACGCGGAGAAGGCGTTTGACCGCGTCGACTGGACCTACCTGCAGGCAGTCCTGCAGCGCTATCGTCTGGGCGACCGATTCCGAGCTTGGATCGCCAGCTGTTACCACCGCCCTGTGGCTCGCGTCAGACTGGGTTGTCTCAAGTCGGATCCCTTCGAGATACAAAGAGGCACCCGCCAGGGGTGCCCTCTCTCGCCCCTTTTATTCGCGCTTTATGTGGAACCCCTGGCGCAGACAATTCGAGACAACCCCCGCATCAGTGGCGTCTCCTTTGGCCACGAACCCCATGTGGTGGGACTTTATGCTGATGACATTATAGCCGCACTGGACCGACCGTCCACCTCCGTGCCGGCTTTCCTGGAGGAACTGGACAACTTTGGAGCGGTCTCCGGCTTCAAAATCAATCGGGGGAAATCCCTGATACTGCCCTTAGGCAGCTATGCCCATTCTAACACCCCGCTGCCTGATTTCGGCTGCGATCTGCAGGTCTCCCCACGACTCCCGTACTTGGGCATCACTCTTACCTCGTCCACGGAGTCGACGGCCACCCTTAATTACACCACGCTATCCTCCCAGATTCGAGCCGACCTTGCACGCTGGTCGAAACAACCTCTCTCTCTACTAGGCCGCGTAGCGGCAGTGAAAATGTCCGTTCTACCTAAAATATTGTATATTTTTCAGACCCTCCCGGTCATGCCGCCACCGGGGATGATCGCCGCCCTCCAACATGCTATTCACCAGTTTATCTGGAAACAGCAACGCGCACGGCTGAACAAACAAGTGGCGCATAGACCTGTGGACGAGGGGGGTCTCGGAATCCCTAACCTCCTACGATACCTATGGGCCTCACAGCTTCGATACTTAGTGGAATGGTACAGACCCGAATCCGAAAAGAGATGCTTGTTCCAGGACAGGGCAATGGCCCAGACATCACTGTGGAAAATCCCATTCCTTCCTCGCCAACATAGGCCGCGATATCTCCTCCGCTCCCCTATCACGCGCACTGTCATGAAGGTCTGGGACTCGGTAGCTGTCCGGAGGGGACTAACAACCTTCCCTTCCCCACTTACTCCACTTTTTGATAACCCTGAGTTCCCACCGGGAAATGACCCCCATGCCTTTCCGCAATGGCGCTCCACAGACTGTCGCTCGGCCGGCCACCTTTTTGACGTGAAGGGGTTTCTCCCTCTCGCTGACATTACACAGGGCTATGGCATAACCAAACCTCACATGTACCAATATTTCCAACTCCGCCATTGGCTTTTGGACCCGGAGCGCGTCCTCCTGGTCGGCCGGCAGATGACACCGTTCGAACGCTGGCTCATTTCAAAGGAGTCGGACAAACACCTCATATCAGAGCTATACAAGATGCTATCCCCCGAAGCAAATTCAGCTACAACGGCAGGGCAGAGGCGCTGGGAGTCGGAATTCGGGAGGGCACTCTCACCCAAAGAATGGGAACTGATATACTACAGAGCAGCACACACTACTCGCAACACTAGTGCCAGGGAATCTGCGGTAAAGTTAGCCATCTACTGGCATCTTACTCCGGCGCGACTCCACCAGGGCAACCCTCTTCGAAGCGCGCTGTGTTGGAGGGGCTGTGGTGAGAAGGGGACTCTGACCCATATTCTGTGGGAATGTAGCATGCTGCAGGGCTACTGGAAAGCAGTTTTAGACGACATAGACTCTGCATTCGCAACCGAAATCCCGCGCTTCCCAGCATACACTCTCCTAGGTCTGCCCAACGCGCTCACGTTTCCCTTGCGCTCACCTCGTGGCAAACAGATGGGCATCGCCATGCAAGCAGCGTCACAACACATCCTGTCGCTGTGGGGCTCCACCACGCTACCTACCCACACTGGCTGGTTACACAAACTGTGGTTCACACTAGGCATGGAACGCATCCAGGCCACGCTTACTCACACTGCTGACACATTCCAGAAAACCTGGCAGCCGCTTCTGTCACTCTTGTCCAGGGAATTTCACGAAATTACTTGCCCGAAATATCTTCGCATCCTGCGCCTTACGCACCAATCTCGAGACCCAACGTGATCTGGCACGTCTTGAGGCGCGCACTTCTGTGAGTGCCACCACAGCAGCTCTAGACAACAGGCATACTGGTCGGGGAGGAGGGGGGGAAGGGGTTGTGGGATTTGGGAGGGAGGCGGGGTGTTTTTCACTGTTCTGTTTGTTCTTTACTCTTGAAAGCCTGCCTTCGTGGGCTACGGGCACTGCACCTCCGCTTGGGCATGATCTATATGCTTATCTGCTGACTCGTAGAGAAGACATGTCTGTCTGTCTCGATCGCCATATATGCCTGATGTGCGTATACTGCATTGTGTTGCCCATTCCTTGTGTTCTTAAAAACTCAATAAAAACATTTGAAATTAAAAAACTACGAGCGAGGAACTATACTCCACAAACCATCGCCAAATGTAAAAAAAGAGCTCAAAACCAACCAAGGGAGTGTCTGTTACAGAGCTATCACAAGGAACCAGTGAAGGACCTTGTCACATGTGTGACCACTTTCTGCCCAGCTTCGTACCAGGTACAAAAACTCATAAGGAAGAATTGGTCAATAGTGACCTCAGGGAATTTCGATTGGCCCAAGCCGAGATTTGCCAACCGGAGGACAAAAAATCTAAAAGATGTGTTAGTGCACACTCGCCCCAGGAAAAGACTCACCACGACGACCATAAGGAACATCAATATGACCCCAATAACAGGCCATTTTCCATGTGGCACCTGTGGAGTTTGTAAATTCACTAATCCAACCAAGACCCTACAACTGACCGACAGCCTACTATGGACTCAGAGGCAACACACAAACTGTAATTCCACTCATGTGGTGTACCTCGTTACATGCCCCTGTCAACAAAAATATGTGGGGATGACCTGTCGTAAGGTAAAGACTCGCATAGGGGAACATAGGAGCAACATACGTCTCAAGAAAAGCACAACAAAACTGTGCACACATTTTGTGACAGCTGGACATTCGTGTGATGATCTTAGATGGACAGTGCTGGAAAAACTCCATGAGAAACATACTGATGCTGAACGCACACTCTTTGAAAGGGAACAAAGATGGGTCGATCGTTTGGGAACCCACATACACGGGATGACCGACAATATTCCGTGGCATCAATTTTACTAAATGGCCACCGGGTCCCTGATCCACCTGCTAACCCTCAATCCATGTTCACGACGTACTTGCTTGAACCCTAAAACATTCAAGAGGGACTACATTAAATATCATATTAAATGAGAAACCCTTGATATTTTATAGTGCTTCCGGTTTGTGATGTACTCACGTAATACCTTTTGAGTGGGATTAAATCAATATTAGAAATTATTGATATTTCAATATGTTCCCTGCGCGCAATATATCCTCTTTAACCCCTACTCATTTGAGCTGAATCATATTATATATCATATTCAAATAAGAGACCCTTAATTTTCCATATAAGAGTCTTTTCCAACATAATCCATGTGATTATTTACGACTTTCTTGAAAAATGGTGACATTGATTCGCTCCTATATCATTATTTTGTGCTCTTGAGATCGTTAACAAATGAAATGTTTTCTGCCTCTTTAAGAACCATGGTTGTCAACAGTCCCTTGTTGTTTTCCATGATGTTAAAAACAAACGAGGGATTGCAGTTCCTCTTTCCAGGGGGTAGAGTCAGCACTAGCAGCAATTGCAGCGTACACGAGGGTAAGGATGGCGCCAGAAGACCGGCTAACCAAACGCAGTGAGTAACGGCTGCGCTCTTGCTGTCATTACGAAACCTTGTTGTCCTTTATTATTATTCTAGCGAATGCCCTGTAATAAGCGACTCTGACATCCCTCCTGATGCGGAGAGATTTCCTACAATTTAAGGTACAATTATTTCTAGCGCATGAATTGTAAGACCACTTGCATGACGCACAGTGTTAGACCCTCGTGCCTAAATCCACCTAATGGGCTTTAGGGTTACCTATAGGAACTTTCACGAATTACTTAATGACTATGAATTTCATTTTGTATCACTCTGAAATCCCAGTGTCACGATCCATTGTTCTATTTCTCCACCACTTCTATGTAGTATTGTATCCATAACGTGATGCACATAAGTATATTAATGGAGTTTGATGTAATTTATATCACTTCTCTACACCGGGCCACAAAATTCAAGTCTCCTGATGTGCATGCTATATGCCGCTATGTACAATTATTCTTATATTTGTTTTTCCTAAACACAGGAAACTGAGTGTGATACTTTCATACTTCCATTGAACACTACACGAATAGTGTGAGTATTCAGCCTGTTTTTATGTATTGTCCTGACGAAAGCACTATAGACCCCTCGGGCCAATTAGAGATGAAACATGTTGACCTAGATGGAGTTATATGGTAGTCCTGTAACTCGATTACCTCATATACCACTATTTTTAATTACTATTTACACCACTTTTTTCAATAAATTGTGTGTTTGGGTGTTAAATAGTTTTTAGAATTTTTTGGCTCACTAGCACTACACTAAAATCCTCTGGACAAGTGCATTTTTTCATTTCTGGACACTTCTACTCTTTCCAGAGGTTGCCTCGGGTGAGGCAGGCATATAGCACGTCATTTGTTAACCCGATGAATATGCCATGACGTTAGAGAAGGGGCGGACAAAAGATACACCGCACTTATAACATCTCAACGTCTATGAGGGTTTTCAAAGGATAACCAAAGGTTATTGTAGATACAAGTGTCCATTCCTGCGCATGATGATTGAGGTGCCTCTGTATATAACCACACATGGCTCTCCCTGGATTCCTATACCGTGACTACCATGTTATTGACCAAATTCAATTGGGTAATTATATACACACACGTTTCCAGCGTGTACTTAATATCTGCGGGAAACACGTTTTTCCGAAAGTCCCCTTTACCCTATCACATTCCCCTTACAGCACAAACGCGGATCCCTGATGCCTTGTTGTTTTGACTACTCCTGGATTGCTCAGATCCTGACTAAGGACGCTCTTTGTTAGGTAATTTCTACTTACCTTATTCTTTGCCTCCTTTCCTGTGGGGTAATCAGTTGCTGATCTATTCTTTCTCTCCTTTTCGGTAGAGCACTACTCTTAAACTAATGACCATTGTCCTGATGATGACCTGCAATCATTCAGGTTGAAACACCGTCGACTACTCAGCCTAGAACTTGGGCGCTGTTGTGGTCAATTTATTTATCTGAAATACTTTTCGTCAACACTGTATATATTTTGTAATTTTGACGCCTTTATCCTTACTTATTATCGCCATTCAAGCTGTTCTCCTCACCCCTGTGTCACTGCACCGCCCACCTTCACTAGCACACCCAGGGCTCACTTTGTATGTTATGGTCATTTTATATTTATGTGTACCGTAGTGCTACTTAACTACTTACAAAAAATATTCTTTATTTCTTTCACCCTACCTTTCTCGTTGTGGTCTTCCCTCCTTTGTTCCTCGTCCCTATTGTGATTTATATCACTGTTTCCATTGTCCTGTTTTAAATGTTTTCCAGTTGAGACATTGTTGTTTGCTGCGCCCGGTCTCACCTAGGTTAATGGTCCTTACTCCTGTTATTGTTTCTATGTTTTTTCAAGAAGCACTGACCACCTGTGCCAGGGCCAGCAAAGCAGAAGTGGCAGCGGTCTAAGGGGGTGAGCCAGCAGTAGTGACTGGTGGTGGTACGTCATGTTGATTGCTTATTGACAATTAAGAATATACTCACTGCAAGGGTGTACCTTAGACTTGTGGACACACATCTTTAGCAAATACAGTAGGAGTTGAGTATTTAATGGCCTCTTCTATCTGCAACTCAGCTGAAAAAGTTTCATAATGAACTTTAACTACGATGGGTTGATGAAAAAGGGAAAGAAGGATGAAAGGAGAAAGGATGGGTCAAATATAATATGAATGAAAGAGAATGATGCCTGTGCAAAAGGATGCATATAGGTGGGTGATAAGATGCGTGGGTGGGTGAAGGAGGGATGAAAAGGTATATGGGTGAAAGGATGCCTGCTTGAGTGGGTGAAAGGGTATGGGTGAAAGGATGCTGCCTGGGTGGGTGAAAGGGTATTGGTGAAAGGATGCCTGCCTGGGGGGGTGAAAGCAATCCACAAGTGGGTTTGATTCGTGAAAAGGTTGCATGGGTGGGTGAATGTATGTTGGTGAAAGGTTTGTTGAGACTGAGAGCCATGTTTGGATGGATGGATATATGGATGGATAGTTTTCAAAGATGAACACTGGATGAGAGAATGTAAAACTTAAATGGTGAGTAGCAAAACCAAGGGTGATGAATAATAATACTAGAAGAACAATGCAATGATGAATGGAGAAATGCTTGGAATGAAGTAGAACCAAGGGACTCTGGAGCTACTCCGGAGGGGCTTTCTTCTCACCTACTTTACTTGCTTGGAATGGATTTATCAATGCTTTAATTCCAAGGGTTAAGTTGGTATTTCTGACTGCTCCCATGACTCACGGTAGTTTTCAAATATGTATTCTACCCACCGAATATCAATCCCCTCCATTCATTTCCATGACATTTTGCCAGTTACACCCATGGTGACTTAAAGGCTGCATGGTTTATCTCGGTGGCACTGCATTTCTGGCTGTGCAATGTACGTTTGCTTCAGTTAGTGTGCCATATAAACAGTTCATTGCAATGCAAATACAATGTGTGTTTCCCTTCTCTCCTGTTTCTACTCAGTCACTTCCTAGTACATTACCCCTTTCCTAAGTTATGTCCCAGCCTTCCAAATTAAAAAAACAAAAACATTATTTGCATGTGCCACGTTTTTCTAGCCAAGTGATATATTTTAATATAGCTTTGATACTGGATTACATCTGTTCAGATTTTTCCCTTTCAACATTTGCCAACCAGTGACACACTTACAGCTAAAGCTTAGGCATATGAAGATGATGATCAGTATAACATCTACCTACCTGGCCTAATCCCACTAACATACCCACAGTAGAGTAAGATAATAATTCCTTTTCTTATTGCCAAGCACATTTTTTTTGTTTGAAAAAGTTAATTTCAAAGTGTGGTGAAGGAGGGTGAGGTCAAGGAGTAAAGTTGGACTAAGAGTAAGTGCCTTACCTTTTGCAGATGGGATAGTCTGTGATGAGCATGCCAAATACAATATCCTGTTCCTTAATCCTTTCCCTGTACTGTACGTCACCATTTTTCCTACTGTCTACTTATGGCAGCCAGGAGGATGTTTGCATGATTAATTTTATAGTACCTCACATGATATATATCATTTAAAGTATTTCTCTGCCTTGTAGTCAAGGTAAAATTGAAAGGCATTTTGGTCAGAGCATGGCCATAGGAATAAGATAATTGTCTATTACAGCTGTCCCACCTGCAGACAGTCGCAAAGTAAGACAAGTATGACTAGGGAGCCAGCTGAGCAAGCATGCCTCCATTAATTCAGTACAAGAGTAAGAAAAATGCTTGCGTACTCCATAGTGCATAATGTCTGAAACTCTAATCAGATCAAAATCGAATAGCCAAACGATACCAGCAATTACTGTGCCACTACACTTTGTTTTTTGCTAAGAGCATTGTTTGCAATTAGTCTTTTTTTCTTTCTCGATATAGCTAATCCTTCTGGCCCTAACAAGCAGGAGATAGCAGCCCAGAAGCGGCAGAGGAAACTGAAGGTCATCAGGGCACAATACTAATGGCTGGTGATCAAGAAGGAGGATGAGGTGGCACCAGTTGTACAGGGCCCCAGCCAGACCGTAGTGCCTCCAGTCTACTGGTGCCGCAGACCGATGGCAGCCTCCCGCCACTCTTCCATCACTGCTACCTTCCCCAATTTCTGCACATTACAGCACAGCATCCTGCAGAGTCTGCTGTGCATGGAAGCCAGGCACGAATGGATGGATGGGCACTTGAAGAAGCTCCTAGCCTTAGTGTCCTCTTCTGCCCCTTATCAATCCTTTTTGTGAGGGTGAGACTTGTAGGGAGAGGGTGGGAAAGTGGGAGTTGGGACATCTGGATTTTTTTATGGACAATTTCAGTTTGGGACTTACTTCAATTTGGGCATAACTTTCTTTTGAGATATTGTCTGGGGGCGGAGAGATTAGTTTGGGGAGAGGGGTGGTCCAGTTGTGGGTTTAGTTTATATTGTTAGGAGAATAAAAATTCTGCCTTTGCTGCAGCCTGTTTTTAAAATCTGCTGATAGTGTATAACAAATTAGTTATGCTGAACCCTTGTCCTACTACTCTACTCATAGTATCTGCAGTCTGTAACTATATTGACCTCTAAGGAGTAGGGAGTCATTTTCCATTGTCTACATTGCAGAACAACAATGCTCCACAGTTCTCTCACATGAATAGATGAAGCGAGGGCTGCATGGTTTCTCATGGTGCCATGGTGGTGGTAGTAGTGAAGGCATCAGAAGTGAGGTCACTCCATCTTCTGTGAACTCAAACTGTAGGATAAGGGCTATTTATCACAGGGAACAAACTACATTGAAATAAAAACAGAATTAATGAGTTATATATTATTATATGAAAGATTTTTCAACAATTTAGACAGTCACCAGACTAGACTACTAGTACACAAGAAGAGAGACAGTAGAGAAAATATAATAAGCAATTCTAAATTGAATTATTCAGAACAATGGTGAGCTAGTTAAAGTTACGAAAAGAAGTGGACTCAAACTCTGAAGTGGAAAAGGGTAAACTTTGATGCACTGCAGTGCCTGAACGATGATGCTGGCAATGATGTTCTTCTGGAAATGTCTAACACTGTTTTTATGTGTGGGTGATTAAATTAGGCCTGTGTGGGCTATTCTTAGATATTAGATGTGAATGTGGAGTTATGGGGTATACTTTCTGTACATACTTTGGCAATGCTATTTATCTCTTTCAAATGAAACAAGCAAAAGGAGCTCCATTGAGTGTGTGGGAAAAAATGTGGAGACTCACTGTTTTCAAAACCTATTTCCCACTGGAGTAGGCTGCCGGTATGATCACCATCCCGTACAAATACCAGCAGCTAACCACAGGTCAACTGGACCATATTCAGAAGACCCTAGATTTCACCAGTGTATTCCATACATATTCCATTTAGTATTTGAGAGTGACTTGTCTGAACTATCATATGCTGGAAACCACATTCTGAAGACAGGAGTTAATCTACAACATTTCTCTGCAAGGATATTTACTGACAAAGTTCAAGGTAAGGGTGAAAATTTGGAATACAATTTGATTAATTTGATAGCATGTCAGAATGGGACCAATGAGTATTGGTATTGTTGTCATGGAGAATTTAAATGTATGTTGCGTAACTGAGGTGCACCTACTTAGATTCTTACACTCAGTTGTGCAAAGTAAATGTGGGATGATTTACTTGACTTTTTAAGAGAAATAAACTCAAACATTAAGGACATCAATGTGAAGACAGCAGGGAACTTTGGTCTTTGGATCCTGCTAATGTTTATAGATATTTTAACCACAGGTTTCAAGCCCTGCGGTCTTTCATCTGCAACAAAAGAAATCCTCCTCTTGTTAAAGTTACTGATTTCTTTTGGCATAAAGAGTGCCATGTAAGAGGGGCTCCGCATATTCACATGGTGTTAAGGTTGATAGCTGGACCAAAATTTGGAAGAGACAGTGATGATCAGATCAACTCTATTTCATAGAATAGTATGTGACATGCAACTTCCTGAAAGACAATTATGAAAAAGGCCTGAAAAAACAAGTTCTGCATTTTCAAACACCTAGATCTGGCAAGCACTGTCATAAAAAATACAGTTGTGAAGTATTTTTTCACACAGGGTGCCATTTTGGATTTCTAAGACCTTTCATTTGCAAAGGACGAGTTAAGAGGTTTTTATCTGCAGTTAGACATACACTGACATGAAAATTACCCAAAAACATATACAACCTCAGAAGAACAGAAGCCTCCAAGTATATTAATTATTATAATCCTTAGAGTCTGAAATTGTGGAATGCAAATATGGATATGCAATTTGTTTGCAGACAACTTTATCACTGTTGCTCGTCATGTCACTTTGTATATCCCAAAATCAGGGAAGACAGAGATTAAGGAGATATGGGAGGAGATTTCTGCAGAAAAGTCTCTAACCAAGAAATGTTACCACGTCTGCTTGAAAATGATTTTGCATAGGGAGATAGGCTCCTATGAATGCTGTGACTGGTTGAGCTCAGTCACTGTGTAGGCCTTGCAAGCAGCTGAAACAGAGTCTTGATGTTTTTCCCAGAAATTCAGTACATAGCAGAGGTGGTCCTGAAAAGTACAGATATTCTGATAACAAAATGTTGGATACTTACTATCCAAGAAGGAGTCCAAACCTTGAAAATGTGTGTCCTTATGAGATACTGCAACACTATAATATAGAAACAATGTAATAGAAAATGTAGATGAAGGGAAATATGCAGTAGTTGGTTGTGATGGTTGTTTGGTTCAACATACAATAGGATATTTGATAAACAACAGAAAACTTGGAGACTGATTTAGATCTTGGCGGTCTGACCACTGGTCCATCGCCGTGGTGGTCTCTGAAACACCATTGAGCTGACCGTGCTCTACCCACCCTATTTAGATATATGCATGATTGAAAGACTACTACAGCTGCGGCAGTCTTCTGTATTGGCAAACCGCCCACTGTTCCCTTCCTGATGGGGGGCCCCATTGAGCATATCTGAATATTCCAGTTGGCCTGGTGGGGGTGTCCTGTTGGCAGAGTACTGACTGGGGTGTCCCTGGAGGTAGGAAAACAGGCAAGTGACATGCTTTTACATAAATCAAATATATGGTTTGTAAGTGTTCATATGTGTCTGAGGGATTATTGATTTGTACATTGTGTGGGCATTCTGCACTGCGCCCCACCAACATACATACATCATGCAATGTATACCCATACACCACAAACCGCTAGCTCCTGGTCCATCAAAATGGGGTACATGTCAGTGGCGGTCAAGGTGCTGCAGGACAGGGGAGGCCTGGATAAGGAGGAAGAGGAGAAAACTGCAGCCTGAACCCCAAATTAAAGTGAGTATTCACCCCTTTTCAAAGTAGGAGGGATTACCATTGGAATTCCCTCCAAAACAAGCCAGGACCAAATACCAATGATGGTATTCCTGGTTGGAGTTCCTCTGCAGTCTCCTACAGCCCATCCCACTGAACGTGCGTGGAGCGAAGTGCTGGCAGAATCGACCAGACCGTTGCGGTCCTCTCGCCCATTGCAATGCAGCAACAAAATCAGACGGGCAGACCACCAGGTAGGTTGGCTGGAAGACTGCCAAAAAATTCCACTCTGTCACATTCCCGCCAACATGATTAAAGAGAGTTTTTCTATTTGACTCCTCTGCAACTGTTCAAGCCTTGGCAGTCTGAATTAGAGTTGCTCAGACACTTTGACTGCTCTGAAGATTCTTTCAACACTGTGAAAGATAGCATTCAGTGTTCAGTCTTTCCCAACAACATGAAAATGTTATATGATGAGATTGAGCAGGAGGAAACAATTGCTGCTGAGATAGCAAAGGACAGATCACAAAGCAGCAAATGTTCAGGACCTCTTAGTAAGGATGCTGCTGGACAGCCAATTACTGAAAATAAAGCTACCATAGCCATGAATGAGGTGGAGACTGCAATGCAACAAGCAAAACAAGGGAGTGTTGATTTGGAGGAGTTAGTTGGACGCTGAGTGACAAGCAGAAAGAAATATATATGGAGGTAAAAGAGGAAGAAGAACATAGATTCCTCCACAAGAAGAATGAATGTAAATGCTCATCATGTAAGCCAATACTATTATATGTCAGTGGTCAAGCTGGCATTGGGAAAATCTTTTTAATTAAAGTTCTCACTTCTTACCTGCAGAGGCCAACAGACTCAAACGTGTTGTGTGTAGTAACAGCACCAACTGAATTAGCTGCACACAACATTAGAGGAATTACTTCACATCAACTACTTATGCTACCTGTAGAACATGACAACAAAGTGGAGTATCAAACGTTATCCAGTGAAGTTTGTCATGAAGTCTTAAGAGTACTTGAGAAACTGTAACTTTTAATCATTGATGAAATGAGCATGGTGTCAAACTTAATGCTTGCATTTGTACACTTGAGAATGCAACAGATTAGGGAGTGTTGTTTAGAGGAAAATACCTAATTGTATCTGGTGACCACCAATTTACCCCCATCAAAGGCCAGCCCGTGTTCTAGATACTTCTCCATGAGGAAACCCGGAATTCCTTGGGAGGTAATGTAAATGTAAACATTCACCTACACTTCCAATACAAATAACTACTTAGAAACATGCATCAAGCATCTGACATGGAATGGGGAAATATTCTGAAAGAAATTAGAAATTAGAGTAGGAGTTCTCACAAAGAAGGGAAACATTGCTTAGAAGGTTGACTTATAAAGAAACTATTTTCTACAAACAAGGCAACAGCACATCTATTGTACAGTTTCATCAAATAAGGGCAAGCCATTGCCTGCCTAATGCCTACACACCAGGAGTGCTCCTTTTTAACCAACAATTACTAAAACTGGAGAAAGATAACATTTTGGAAACTGAAGCAATTGACAAAATGGAACACCAGCAGGTGAAAGTACTGCTAAGTGAAAAACTACAAGCAAAATAGAATTCCTTGGAGAAATAAGTCTCCAGAACTGCAGCATTAGAAACTGTGGAGTAATTTTGCATCTTAATATAAATGTTGAGGCAGGATAAGTTAACTGTGCTATGTGTAAAGTGATTGATTTCATTAACTTTTCAAATAGGTATGAGGTTGAATACTTAGAAATAAAATGTTATCATATTATTTGTATAAACAGATTGGTAGATGTATCATACGTTTTTATCTTGTAAAAGGCTAGTATATTTGGTGGCAGCAGTTTCCAGTTTCTCTAGCATATGCTGTGACTATCCATAATTGTCACGGTTCAAGCGTGGACGGCGCTTTTATTAATGTAGGTAGAACTATAGGTAGTACTGTATTTAACACCTTAACCGCGGCGGTTTTTTCGCCGCGGTGCGGGCCTTCTAAAGGGTGGGCGGGGCTGCGTTGGCCGTTGGCCGATGGCAGCACTAGGGAGGTAGTGCTCCCGTCGGCCAACGGCCGACTGCAACACGGAACGGGTTAAAGATGGTATGTCATAGGTAGCATTATCTTGAGTTAGAATATTAACCAGTTCTTTTCGGTTGAATCTGATGGCAGCAACGTAGGTGCTGATGCAAGTTGTGCCAAAGAGTACAATCAGTTAAGAAGTTGCTGAGAGGTCATCGGAGACAATGCCCCCTTTCCCCACCACTCTGCAAATCCACCTCGACGCACTGCTGGCTGGAGATGTAGTCCCCTTTGCTCGAGAGGGTCCCTTGTTGCCAATTACCCCTCCTGTTGCCTCCGGTACGTCCCACCAAGCGGGATGGAGGAGTGGTATTTGGAGGCCACACGCCCTTTTTCCACCACCCTCCAAATGCACCCTCTGCCGCACTACTGGTTGGGGGATGAAGTCCCCTACACTCCTGAGTGTCCTTGGGGTACAGCTACCTGTCCTGTTACCTCCAGTAAGTCTCACATAGATGGACTGCTAAGAGGTTGTTGGAGGCCACGTCCCCTTTCTCTACCACTCTGCAAACACACCTCCTGTCACACTACTGGTTGGGGGGAAAAGTACAATTTAGTTTTGAGGCCCTTAGGAGGAAGGGGACTTCATCTCCCAACCATTAGCACGTTAGGAGGCATATTTGTACAGTGGTGGAGAAAGGGGACTTGGCCTCCAAAGACCTCTCAGACAGGAGTTCATGTTGGCCTTAAAAGACTCTCAGCAGCCTTGGGACTTTATCTCTCAACCAGCAGTGCATCAGGAGGCATGTTTACAGAGTGGTGGAGAAAGGGGTGGGGCTTTTGGCAAGTTACCAGACATTTTTTTCTTTCTATTCTGTTTTTTAAGGATTTAAGTAGAATTTGCCAATCCACTACAAGGACATACATCCCCAGATATCTATACATGATTTTAACTTATATATCTCTGAAACTACTGAACGGATTTACACTAAATCACAAAAAACTCACCTTCTGGACCTACATCTAGCTTTCTGCCAATTTTGGTGTCATTCCATTCATCGGTTTAGACTGTAGTCCTATTCAAAAAATGAAAAATCCCCGTAGATATAACATGCGGAAAACACATTTAAGGACTCCCCTTTTTTCTCGGCTCCCTCTTGACGGATCACCTCGAAACATTCAACACAGCAGCTGAACCGAAACAGGGGAACTTTTTTTACACTTCCATAAAAATTAGTCAAGTGGCCCCAAAGTTATTGGTATAAAAATAAAATGCTTTTCCTAATGGAAACTTAGGTCCTAACTATAACTACCTACTGGTGACTGCCAGTAGGTGATATACATATATTTGCATGGATATGTATGTATTTGTATGTATACATATGTAAATATTCATCTTGAAATCTTAACTTACATGTGATCATGCTGCTTGAGTAAAAATAATAGAGTTTTTAGAAAGCAAAAATAATACTCACCGATTCCCACAACATCGACGCGTAGGTGGTTGAGCAGGTCCTGTTCCTTGTCTAGGACGTCAACCCAGTTGTGTGTCAGCTGCTGCTGGGTGTTCTGGGTTACTGTGCTGGGGTGCATCCACCACCTTTAATTTCCCCCGGGCACCCGACGGTCCCACAGGGCACATCCATACCAGGCCTTCAACGCGCTACCAGCATGCAGGGAACATGGTACAACACTCAAAACATGTGTCTGTCTCGCGGAAATGGGGCAAGACAGTACCCCTGCCCACCTGTGCCACTCAAAGGGTATGTGGGTGGCATTGCCTCTATCTGTTGCAGCTTCTATCATTGGGACTGGTGAAGGAACAGGACTAATAACAGGAAGGATAGAAACAGGAGGAAAGACAGGAAAGGAAAACAAAGAATTGCATCACGTTTGCACCACGCACTGTGGTATAAGTGGGACGCAAACCTCTAAGACTGATTTATGATCCATACAAAGCCATTTTACGTAGTCTCTGAGTGGTTTGTAATTCTGGAGTAGCACAACACTGCCCAAATCGCTACAATGTGCTAGTCTGCCTTTGTGTTGTGGTGGGTATTCTCACACAACTCCCACCTTCACTGCTGCTAGGATAGACCGCTAGAGGGCAGCAGAGAGCCGCTGAGCACCGGAGCCAGATACAGTTCGCCATTGCGTGCTGAAGCAGCAGAAATCTGTGCTCCTGCTGTGACCCCACAAGGTGTTCGTGGATTCGGGGACCGGGGAGCAGGCGAAATCTGTACCCAGGAATCTGTACCCAGTACCCAGCTACTACCCCCGGACTAGTCCTGGTAGGAGCTTTGAGTTTGCTTTTTGCTTCACTCGTACCTTCCGCCTTCAGCAAACAACCCGGCAGCAGCGTGGCTCGGTTGGCTCGGCGGCTGCTGCGGAGGGCTGCTGAGGGCTGCTGCTGAGGGCTGTCGAGAACTGTCCTTAGACTCGGGTGTGCTCAGTCGCACAAAACTGCTAAAGCGGCTAAAAATAATTTCGGAGAGAGACGGAGGAAACCACCAAGCACGCCCAGAAGCACCCCGTTGGGAGCTGCAGGGCGGCACAGCACCAAGGGGTGCTCTTTCCTAAAGGTGGACAATGGGGACTCCAGGAATTTAGGAAAGGAGTCGCGAGGAAAAGCGCGCCTGCCTCGCTCTCAGCAACCCGCCCCCCAACGACCCAACAGCGATGCCCCAGTAGCGGGGATAGCCGAGGGGCGACCGCGGCAGCGCCTATCACCCCCATCCTGAGTGGGTCGTGCGGAGCTGCGGGGGTGTCCTGAATCCACACCAAAGTTACCAAATTCGAAGAGGCAAGGTCCCAAGCACTGCCTCTGGGCCGGTACTGTTCTTTTGGAATTTCCCTTGACTGCAAACGTGAGCGCGGCAGCCGTTAGAGGCAGCTGCCAAGTAAGAGCCCAGGGGTAGATGCCCAGGCAGGTCTGACTAGGTCCAACATTGCCGATGCCCCCCCCCTGTGAGCTCCGCTTGCTTCGCCTGTCTTCCTCGGCCCCTTGGTAGCGATCGGTGTGAGACGGCAGTGCCAGGGCGCCACTTCAGGCTGATCCTAGAGTCACGGCAGGCGACACAGCGGTAGTGGCAGCAGTAGTGGCAGTGGTTCTGTGCAGTCATACCTCTGTGCTACATCAAGCTGCATTAAGCGTCAATCTCTAGAGCATCGCAGAGTACTGCAGTGAACCGCAGAGGTCCAGTAAACCCAGCATGAGGTCAGGCAAAAAAAGGGTCCCCCCTGGGTGTAAGCCAAAGCATAAATCTAAAACAAAGTCAAAGGCGAAGCTTGAGGCCACACCATGCATTACCGAGTCAGAGGTCAAAGAAGTGAACGGGATTTGGGCACCGTCTCAAGGAGAACTAGGTGAAATAGGTCCATCCAGGGATCGAATTTCCCCAACCGCCATCCCTCATCCCAATCTACGACAACCAAAAATTACATCTAAATTCAATTTTCTGAAAGACCCTTTTTCCACCATTTTTTCGTCTAGCGGAAAAATCCAGGGCCTCCAGGACTCACTTCTTCCCCTTCATCTAACTCAATCTTTACAGCAAACCAGTGGTACATTACCTTACTTTTCCACACTGGCCAGCCAACCAGCACTGAGCCCAGTGGTAGTGGTGGTACCAGGGGGCTTGGTGGATCACGAGCTCTCAAACAAGGCCACTTGCAGACTATCACCACCTCCAGCAGGTGACTGGGGGGCAATATCCGTTTTCCATCTACCTCCCTCTGTCACGGACCAAAACACCCCCGACTTTAGCAGCTCCCCCCTCATGTACTTTAAGTGAGACAAACAATCATTCTCTGCATAACTCTCCCTCAAGTAGTGGCGCAATACTCAACCAATTGCAAGAAGCCCCGAGCAGCGACGATACAGGCAATACTAGCAGCTTGCCGATTGCAGACAAATACCATCTGGCCCAACTGGACAGCATAAGCCCCCATTCACAGCCACCTGAAAGAGCAATAAAATATCAGCTAGCTCACAGCAAGGTGGAGTGGGCAAACAATCCAAACCTTGGGTGCGATGGCCTCGCCAACACAACCTATTTGGGTTCGCAAGAATGGGCCGACCTAGTTGCCACATACATTCCACCTACGCGTATGATTCCATCTTCGCCAAAGGTGGAACCAATTAATAAAATCCAGGCACCCGGACTGGGCCCAATCCAGGAGGGTGCCCTCTCCAACTTAACCTCCTTGTCGAATTCTTCACTGTCTTCAACTCCTAAAATAGGGACCACCGAAATTGAGAGATCAACAAAATCACAAGCAACAGAAGCGTCAAATACATGGGATATCCTGCTTAACACTATGCAACGTACTGTTGATACTCTTCATTTTCAATCAGACAAAATGGACTTACAGCTGACTCTGCTTGATACCCTAGCTGTTTTTGTAGGGCGGATAGATGATAAACTCGGCCAACTAAACATTCTAATCAGTAGGGCCCAGCAGGAGGCAAAGCTGGTATGTAGTTGCGGTCCCATCATCGACAAACTTGCAGCACTTCCAGAAATTGTATCCTGCCTACTAGAAGGGCTGCCAAAAGGGACCAACAAAAGGCTCCAGTGCACAAACATGGGTGAAACAGCCTTCCACATAGCATCAATAGGTGGGACAATTACATCAAGTACCCCCGATAAAGTTTCATTGGTGTCGGAATTGGGGAGCTTGCCATCGGAATCAGCCCACATGACAACCTGTTTCGCTTCTCCAACAAATGCGAGTAAGCTGCCCCTCAACGCAAAAGGGTGGCGTCAGCTGAAAAGGAAAGGCCAAAAATAACAATCTTTAACAAGTATACCAGAAGTTTACCCGCTCTTTCAGCCAGGAAAAAGATTTGAGCAGCTGGCCAGGAGTCCTAATACAGCAAGCAGTGACAGAAGGGACCTACCTTCTACGGGTCCCACAGTCTCCCCCAATGGAGTACCCGCGAAAGCAAGCACTCATGCCTCCACGCTGGAGGACTGCAAAATCCCACCTGGTGGAAAGGCTGATATCCAACTCAAGTCGGACAAACATGGCCTCCATCAAGCGACTGATGAAAGCCCTCTTATTCTTCCTCCAACAACTGAACCTGCAGCGGTACAGTTAGCTCAAAACTCGGATCTTGCACGGGTCGAACCATCCCCGACCACCTGTCTAAGCTCCCGCCCCCAGGTACCAGCGGAACCACGGCTCCTGAGCCCTCAAACTAAGTTTCCATCTACCATAGCCAACACCCCCGCAGGTCCTACTATGCCCATTACATTAACTCTTGCCACCGAAGAGAACCGCACTGGAATCCTGTCTCATTTCGTCCACAACAACTTAAGTTCTCAAGCTTCTAATAATCAGCTAATCCCTCTGCCGTACTATCCAAATGAGCTCTCTACCAGCATCCTCTTTACTCCTGAGTACCAATCGAAGGGCAGATTTGATATCCTGAACAGGGGGAATTTACTCAGGCTACTTAACACTATACCAGCATTAAAGAACTTATCTTCAGCAGACCTTCTCTCCATAGAATTCATAAGAACGGACAGGGTGAACGGGAATGAGGCGACAAAAGCTACATGGACTTCCCCGGAAATCGTCAATAAAATCTTCACGGAGCAAGGCCTCCTTAAATTATGGGGGATCAACATAGCTGCCTACCACAACATAGGATATCCGCTGCCCTTGCTTGAGAGGCCCAAGCAGCGATTGACCAAATCAACCTTAACGACAAGGTCCGTGCTGATGGGCGCACTGGGCTGCTCTATCACAGCAGCCCAGGCGACAACCACGGAAAACAGCTCAAGGATCACTAATACGCACAGTACGATTGAACATCGGCTCTTTAGGATATATAACTCACAAGCTAATCTCCAATGACAAGGATATCCAATAGAGCCAGTTATGCAAACGGATGTATCGCACTTAGATCTATGCTCATGGAACATTAACGGGCTATACAATAAAGCAGAGGACAATGATTTCCTACAATATATCAAATCGTTTGACATCATCCTCCTCCAGGAAACATGGCTGGAAGAGCCGATACATCTGCAGGGCTACACCTGCTATCATTCACCAGCCACAAGGAAAAGCAAGTTTGGCCGTCTGTCAGGAGGCCTAGCAACCTACCTTAAAATATCAACTATTGGCCATGCCCGGTCACTTTCTACAAATTCCTTGGCCATAAACACAATGGAGTTATCACTTAACTTTGGGGGTAAGAAGAAAGAACTCCAGTTAATTAATACCTACATTAACCCCAAAAAAAAGAGACAGGAGGGAAAACTCCTAACGGACCACTTACAATATATTATGACTATTCGAACTGCACCAAATCTAATTCTATCGGGAGACTTCAATCAATGCATTTTAGGCTTTTCCACTAACAGTGACATTCAGGCCCAGTCGTACCATTGGAACATACCAACCCAACTATTTAGCAGCCAATGCAAGGCTTCTAAGTCTGCAAAGGCACTATTGGAAGATTTGGAACACATGGGCCTGCGGGTCTTAAATGGAAGAGTCCCAGACGACTCACCATCTGTGGCCTCACTTACCTCAGGCGCGTCTACTTCTTCAATTGATTACACCTTAGTCTCCCTCACGATTTTTCATCACGTTCTGGGTTTCAACTTAGGAGACAAGGGTGATAGCGATCCTCGCCCTCAAGAAGTCAGTCTAGGAGCTCTTCCGGACAATGTTTCTTCAAACGCAATAGGGCCGCATGACAGCTATACCATCAACCTTAAACGTATTAAAACTTCAGTAGCAAATACCGCGGTGGTACTTCAAGCTGCAAAAATTCAATTGAACTCCTCAAACTATCCCTCTGGCAACATAGTAGCAGGCTGGGAAATATTTACGATGGAGTTCGCAAACAACTATACAACAACCGTACGGTATTTTCCACCACGAGCTACCGTTGGCACAAGGAAGATCTCGGGCACCCAGAAACTGGCCATGAAATCCCACAAAAAAGCGATTAATAAATCTTCAAGACTGCTGAAGAAAAGCCCGGGGGACGGAATTCTTCTAGCACAACTTCGCAAACACCGTTTGGATCTTAAAAATGTGAAATGGGCAATTAAAAGAACTAAAGATGAAGACTTCTGGGCAAAACTTCACCATGCTTCCAAGGGCAGCAACAGCGCCCAGTTCTGGTCGATTATAAATACATTGATAAATCCAAAAAACAATGGTATAACATCTCACATAACGAAATCATCTTGGGAATCATTTCTCGACTATCATTTTAATCATCAGGACGGCAAAATAAGTGACCCCCATAATCCTCCGGAGAGCCGACATCCTCCTATACATTCACTAAGTGAAGACGGAACTAAGGCTCCCTCTGCGGCCCAAATCAGGAAACTAATCTCCAAAGGTAGGAAAGACGGTGCAGCTGGACCTAACGGTATTCCGCCGGCACTTTTCAAACTTGATCCGGAATACTGGGCTGAAATGTTGATCCCCCTTTATTCATCCGTCAGCAACTCTGGGCGCCTCCCTACCTCATGAAGGGGCTCAATTATCTCACCAGTATATAAGGTGGGGGACAGACTCCTTCCAAAAAACTATCGTCTGATTGCACTCCTTCATATTGAGACCAAATACTTCGCCGGCCTCCTACTGTCTCAGTTGCGAGAATGGGCTGCAAACCAAAGCTTAATACCATCTAGCCAAACGGGTTTCTGCAAAGACATGGGAACAACAACCAACTTGGTGGCCATCTCGCTACTTATCGACAAGGCTAGGGTGACCAAACAGGCTCTCCACCTCTGCTTTGTGGACTTCAAGGCGGCCTTTGACAATGTCAACCGGGAAATTCTCTGGCGGAAACTGGCCTCCTGGGGGATCCCCTCGCCCTTATTAAGCCTCTTGATTGAACTGCACACGGACACGTGGGTTCAGGTAAAGCTTGGGAACGGTTCGCACCTCTCTAGGCATATCCCAACCACAAAGGGCCTAAAACAGGGGTGTGTGCTAGCTCCAACTCTCTTCAATCTATTCACAGCTGACCTGCCACCCGCCCTAGAGGCTTGCAACTCCCATGCCCCCCGGTTAGGGGGTAAAGGGCTGTCCAGTATTTCATATGCAGACGACGTTGTCCTAGTTAGTCACACGAAATTTGGTCTTCAAAACCTCATTAACATGCTTCATGGTTATGCCGTTGAAAACCTACTAGAAGTGAATATCAGTAAGACAAAAGTTTTGTCCATAACAGGGAACAAAAAGTCGTACACTTGGTCGCTTGGCACAAAAGAAATTTCAAACTGCTCTGAATACAAATACCTGGGAATCCTAGTCGACAAAGGGGGCCGCTATCTAAACCAACTAGCGGCCATTTAGAGGAAAGGCATGTTAATAGCCACGACACTGAAACAGCTAAAGCCCAACCTGAGATGTGAAACTCTACTGCCACTACTTCGAGTAGCTAAAATCAAAATTGAGTCTTCAATTACGTATGGCAGTGTAGTGTAGTTCCTATTATCCCAATAGGCTCTGCGCATTGGAATAATACCTTCAATAGTATAGGCCTAGACCAGACGTTAACTAGGTCTTCTATTGTCGATATTAGACTTAAAGTTTTGGGTTTGCCAGCTAGCTCAGAGTTCACTAGAAACTTTCTCGAATAGGCAAGGAGGAGTTGAACCTCCCTGGATAGACAAGAAGGGATTTAGTTTCTGACAACCATAGAACATGACAACTTTGCTCTCCCCTAATCAAGAGTGTATCTCTAGAGTCGTGTGAAAACAAAAGACAACTTATTTTACTCAGTCAGTACGTGCATTCTTAGTCTCACCAGATTGTAGAGAAAAGGAAGAGACGGGCGTGTTCAATAAAAAGATGGTATTTATTGATCAGTCTCTTTTCTCATACAAGAGAAATGAATCGATATTATCGCAATACTTATGGTTAAGTAAAGTGCATACAATAAAAGCAGAAGTATAAAATAATACTGTAAAAACATTTATATGGTTTCTAAGCCATAAGGTGGTTTAAAATGGATAAAATAGATACATACACATATACATTTGACTAATCGTACTCAACTACGCCTACCCCAGTGTACCTGACCTAAGCCTAATACGTGGGCGGGAATAGAAAGTAGCAGTTTAAGTTAAGTTTGTTTTGCCAAGTGACTGACTCAAGAATTCTCTGCAAGGGGTTATTCAGTTCTGTACCTGGAATTTAGGATGAATGAGGGATGGTATCTCTCGTCTCTGGTCTCGATATTCCAAGCTGCCTGCGAGGGCTGCTCGGAAGCGCCGGAGCTGGATTTCTCGGCAGGAGAAAGCAGCGTCTCGTTCTCAGCGCGTCAGGAAGGCGGGGCTGCGCCAGCGGGGTCTGCTCTGCTCTGGGCTTCGGCAAGTCTGGCTGCTCCGATCTCGTCACCACCACGTGTGTTTGCTTAAGGCAATACCGGTAATATTTATACCTGTAAGGTGCCGAGATTGACGTAAGGATGGACATAGATACGTCAATAAGGATGTCATACGAGCTGGTCGTTAGCACATTCTTTAGCTGAAGTTCTCGGTGAAATCAAAACAATGGCCGCAGGGTTTTTCCCAGGTTGTCATAGGTTTGATTTGTTTTCAGAACTCCGTATGCCTTATCAGGGGCTGGAGGAATATTGCTTGTCTAATTAGATGGCAAGCGTTATGACCTAATCAGATAACACGTTCCTGTGCCGTGGTGTGGCTTAATCAGATAACGGTTTCTGCATCATGGGATGGCTGCTAGTTAACTTGTTAACCAGAACAGGGTCAGGAATAGGGGGATCGATACAGAACCTATAGGAATACATCACACCCACTCCACGGTAACTATGGCCATATTTACGAATCTAGGCATAGTAAAACATACCGTAGAGTATCGTGTATACCTTACCACCCCAAAATACACATAATGCATTTCAAAATTATCTAATATACGGAAAAAGCAGTCATATGTATTATATGCACTCACGCTGTAGAATAATGCTAAAGTAATCACGCATATGTATACACTATTGCTAAGTTGTATATGAGAATTTACACATGAAATGGCTCTTAATACAGAAAAAAAGTTCGAGACCATTTCATCACAGAATAAACATAATTATGAACATACCAGCGGGCAGCTAATGTCTATAAAGTTTCTAAAAATAGAAATTTTAGTTCTCTAAGAATAGTTCTTACTTTAAGCAGATGATTAGTGTCCCGAAAAAATCGTACAAATATTTTGGGGCTGCGGGAAAATTTGCTGTCCGTGAACTGGAGGGAAAATTGTTCATGTAATTTTATCATTAAAGTTGAAGGCCAAATTCAGGGTGTTTGGAACGCCGTGTGCTAGCTTGCTCAAAAGTCTCTATTTCTGCTCTGGTGAGAACATCATATCATTTAGACTGTCGAAAAAGCTGTCAACAGCTTCCTGGGAGAGTTCCACTAACTCGGAAAAAGGTGTAACCATGCATTCGTGCGCATGATTGTCTCCATTGACGTTTTGATTAGTATTGCTGACAGAAGGTCGTACCTGATCGATGCTGCTTTCATCTTGAACTTCACTACCCCTAAATCGTAGTGGTGAAGTTTCCACGAATGCCGTCATCAGGATTGGTAGCCGTTGAGGGCAGCACAAAGCATGAGCCGTTATTGGACTCAACAATGTTTCTGCATCCATTGGCGCATCTGATTGTAGCGTCAGACAGGTGTCCAACACGCATTCTTCTCCGCACAGCAAGCACCTTAATACAGGTAAAACACACCGATGCCATATTGGTCGAAATGAAAGAAACCAAGTCATGTTCAGGTCTCTAAGCCGGGAAAGTCCCAGGATTTTTTATATCCGGTCCCGGTATCCAATGGCTCGGATTGTTTCTTCCCTTGTCGCAGGTGTTTTGTCTGTGACATGGTTTGCCATAACGAAATATAAGGACTAAGAATAGGATTCCTGCAATTAGTCCCAAAATGAGGGGAAGTCCGCCAAAAATCGAATGGACGAAATCAGGAAAAATACCCAGTATGGCTTTGAATGGTGTTAATGCCATTGAAAATACTGTCTTAAATACTTTTGAGACTCCACTGGTATCAGAAATATTTAAGATTTCATTCAGGATTTCCGCGAAATGTATGGGGGAATTAGTTGATAACAATGAGTGAATCTCTGCAGTCGTCCTTGCGACTAGGAGATCATACGTTTCTTTTGATGACGTGAGCCTGGTCGGCGTCTGAAGAAGCACTGTTTTCATTCTGCTTAAAGTATCTATTCGAATAGAAGTAATTTTCAAGTTAGGCCATGCCCTTGCCTCCCTGTCTGGAAAGGAGCTGGGGAACAATAAGCGTCCACAGCACTTGACCTTCGCAGTCGTAGTTACGAGATAAGGAGTCCCGGGCATAAGACTACAACATCTGCGGTCCACAATTAGAATGTAACTCCCATTCTAGAGTCTTTGAAAAAATGGTTCTATCTCTGTTGCAGGTGTGCCTAGCTGGTGACATGAAAGGTTATTTGAGTTCCCTTCACAGGCTCCATGCAAACTAATTCCATTACACAGAAGTGTACCGCTTAGTGACATCGCACAATTATTGCCACTAAGAAACACTTTCTGTCCTTTATTACTGACACATGCATGTGAATAGGGCAAATTCCATGTTGTCTTAATGTACCCTTTTCCCAATTTTTCGTACATGCCAGCCTGTATATATTTTTGGAAGTATTGAAACCTGAAGTTTGATATTGGAATATTAATTATCCCATGTATTATCCATTCACTAACAGGTCGTTCTGACATTGTCACTGGTAATCTATCGAGTTTCTCAATGCTCAGGATTGTATAATCAGCACCCTTCTGTGCCATACTGATTTGTTTATCAGTAAGGTTAAAGATATTGAATAGTGACGTTGTGTTGATTAAACGCCAAGGCACATAGCCTGAACGCAGATTTTGTAACGTCCAGCCAAGCTGTACAATAGAACGCAATTGAGACTGACCGTGTTGTAACAACAGTAAGTCTTGGGATAATATGTCGATTGCTGAAGACACAATGCTGTCCAAAGAAAAAATTCTGGAGGACAGAGTCATTAACCCATTGTCCACTACAGAAAGTGATTTTTCCAAATTAATACGGTCAATTTCCCGTATACTTTCCGCTGTCTCAATTTGAGTTACCTTCCAGGCCTCGTTGTAAGCTGCATATACAGAGGCTGCTATGAAGCGTTTTTGACTCTGTTTGCGCGGTCCCATAATGAAATCACGCAAGTCAGCACCATCAGTAAGTAAAGTTAGGTGTTGCTTAATTTCTGTCAGTGTGGAAGTTTGTAGCCATTGAAGGCATAATTTGCCCACACTGTAGGTGGTTATTATCCCTGGGTGTTGTCTTTGGGAATATCTAGGGTCTGGCCTGGTCAATGTGAACCCCTGTGTTTTGTTCAGGAATCTATCTTGACAGTTATTAGTATCTGTGGGCCAGATCAACCATTGTTTCCAATCAGGATGTGTTCTGTTTTGGTTTAATACATAGTTTACGTCTATCTCTTCATCTGTAGAGCTATTGCTGTTCATTGTTGGCTTTGGAATAGACGGTTTATTTAAGTCTTTGATTTTGGCTAAGCCAAGACAGGTGGTTTGTTGAACAGTGTCATTTAAAAATATAATTTGTTCTGGGATCATGCAGGCTCTAAACAATGATTCTATACCTTGTACTTGCCATTCTTTTGTACCCCAAACACTTTTTACTTCAACATTTTTGTCCCAATAATCAAAACCAAAAGTATTCATTTGTTCAAAAAATGAGTCTGAATATATCAATTTCGTGTTTGTAAGCATGGTCTTTGTCCCTGTCTTATTTGACAATTTGAAATAAAATGTTTCAGCATTACTTGTGTTGAACCCTGAAAAGTATGAATATTTGTCATAAAAGGTTCTTGAGCTTCCTTTTGGAGGGGTTGCACAATGTTCCCATTGATTATAATTTAAAACATTTCTAGGTTGTGCCGATTTATGTAAAAAATGGTTACCATAGTGGTTGTAACAGTACATACTATCATAATTAGTCGAACCCTGCAAATAATCATGTTTGGTAAATTTAGCAGACATCACTAGGTCAGACATCATATTATTTATACTTTCAAAGTCCCAATCATCAGCAAATGAGCTTGGTTTTACAAAGTCACTCAATGAGATCTTGATTTGGTGTGGATATTTCAGGATTTCGACCGGACCATAAATTTCGTAGTCAGTATTGTCCCATGCTACCCCACCCGGTATAGGATTGGCTGTGAAGTTGACTGAAGAAAGTTCTCTTTTCTCGACGTGTGAAGATGTGTGTGGTTTGAGGATCAAGTTGATTTTCTGACTTGCTGTGTCCATTTTAGCATATTTTCCCTCAATGAAGCATCCCAAAGTTAGTACCATGATGAGCCAAAGTATGAGGATAAATGCACCAAAGCCCACCCAAAATTCAATCCATGGAGAAATCAGATAGGTTTCTTTCAGTTGTTTCAAAAGTTCTTTAGCTTTATCTTTAAAGGTTTTTGTTGATGGCTGTGTTTTTGATTCACTGAGGTCTTCAGAGGAATCATCGAAGTTTATGAAGTAGCCGGATGCAGTTCTGTCAATTGTTCCAATTGCTTCAGGATTACTGTTTCTTGCATATTCGTTTGTTACTTCATTGTAGGTTGGTGTGTCTTTACTAAATGTTTTTATTTGGGTTTTCAGAGGTTTAAGTTCCATTGCATTGTTGCACAGTCCTTGTTGTTCTTCTGTAGGCGTTTCGAATGTGATTAGCCTCTTAGTTAGGACCTCTGTATTGGTAGCAAACCTTGGTGTTCTACTACCTATCGGGAGTCCACTTGGCCTACTGTTTGTTATCGGCCACATGATTGTGGTTTTACCAGGTCGATGGATACAACTCGGTTCTCCTTTTTACCAGCAAGCGGCGATAGTACAACTGATCTTGTCCCGTTGATAGACAAGACAGGAACTGCTTTTCTGTAAGAAGGCCCAAATTCCTTCTTTACCGCGATCTTTTCTCTGACTAGATCCCCGACTTTTGGAATCCAGACAGGTCTTGCTGGGACAGGTGGTGGTTCTTCAGTGGTTGTTGGCTGCTGTTTCAACTTTATGTTGCTCAGGTCTTTTCTTGTTTTGTTTAAGTCCTGCAAAATAGCCAAACGATCTTTGATATCAAAGCATTTTTCCTTCACCACTGAAGTCTGACTGTCAAGATCTAAGACTAACATCCTAGTTCCAAACAATAATTCGTACGGACTGAATCCCTTCAGAGAATTTCTTGGCAGGTTGTTTAGACTACGTTGGACACTTATTAGATGTTTGACCCACCCAGCTCCCGAACCTAATATCCTTTCCGTTATAGATAGCTTTATGCCTTGGTTTTTTCTTTACACCATCCCGTATCTCTCAGGAAGGAAGTGAGAAGAATCCCGCTGTGCTATGCTCATTTAGCCATGTTTCCCCACAGGCTTGAGGGCTAAAGTGAAAACATTGGTCAAACGTAGCATGCTCCTAGCGTATATGCCATTTAGACTCGCAAATCTTTGTATAACAGTCCAGACGTCAGCCGAGTGCTGGGGATCTACATTATAAGTGGAAACTAGCCTGTATATGTTAATCGGACGCTTGGCTTATTACTGTTGATCCTTTCTGGAGAGTAACGCCACGGTATTATACCGTTTCTCTCGCCACTGCGATTTCTGTTGCAGTTCGGGCAAATTTTTACAAAAATGTGATACTGCAGGCTCATGCCTGGCCACCAGTACACTGATTGTAATTCTTCCAGAGAATCTTTTAGTTTGAGGTGTCTGAGACCCTCGCCCATATGTGCGTCTGCTATTAACAACGTTCTCCTGTCCTTGTTTGGAATTACCCTATCCCCCACTCCAGGGATTCGAGCAAAAGGGACGGAGTTTGCATCGATTATGTATGTATAATTGAGTGGATAGTTGATCGGTAGCGCTGAGCAGTCGCCTTTTGATGACGTTTTCACCGCCAGCATTGTTTCACCGTCAATGTATTTCACTGTATGCTTTTTTCTAGCTACGGAAGCCGATTTAGTTGCTACCGCTGTGGCTGTCTCAGCCAATGAATTCCCTGCAACGTGAACGCCATCACGTTGATGACTCAGTGAGTGTATCACGTGAGTCTTTGGTAGTTCTTTTTGTAAAAGAACTACTTGTTCCCAGAGCATTTTATGCTTGATTGTGCCTCCTTTTGCATCCTTAAAACCATTCTGAAGCCAGATCTGCAAGTATTCATTGTAAGACTGAACGCAATAATACGAATCGCACACTATGAGTGTGGGGAATTTTCGATCGGTATTTTCAAGCGCCATCTTGAATGCCAGTAGTTCAGCTCGCTGAGCTGTACAATCTCCTAGAGATTGTGTTTTAGTGATAGCTGGTTTAAACTTCCCTTCGTGCCAGCGACCTTTAACAATCGCGCACGCAGCACTGTAAGCTTGTTTACCCCCCACTGCGGGTTGTGCTGATCCGTCTGTATATATTATACAGCCGTAATGTTCTAGAGGCAGAATTTCGGTCGGCGGAGGACATTCGAACTCGTATTGGAGAAATTCTTGTGTTTTTAAGTTGGGATCAAATTCGTATACCACGTCTGTTGCAGCAAGAGAATTAGCCCATTGTATCCATCTCGGATGGAGCGCTTTAGCATTTGGAATGCTTGCTTTTGTTACAGCCTCTAGGGCTGGTATCGGTGTTACGATTATTATTCGTTTACCTTGTGCCAGGGCTCGTTCTTTCGCTATAGCTGTCTGTGTTGCAGTTAGAATTTTTTCCGTTGGGCTAAATTTCATTTCAGCTTTAGTGTACAAGTGTGATTTGAATGCAATTGGTACCTTTTCTCCCTCATTAGAGGTCAGGTATGTGAATCCGCATCTTCCTGGGATGACTCGAATCACAAGATTGCGTGTGTTATCACGTGTTTCTAATTTTGTTTTTATTAACATGTCTGTTTGTAAGGATCTCAGAATTTCTGTGTGTATTTGAGTCCAATTGCTTCTTTTAAAATCTGGTTTTATTAGATCATAAAGGGGCTTGACCCTTTCTGCGTAATTTGCAATGTATGTTCTTCCGAAATTTAGGAAGCCTAGAATTGACTGTAGGCTTTTTAGTGTTCTAGGTGCTTGGAGTACGGCACATTTCTCGAGGAAATTGTCAGCCAGGCTTTTGCCTTCACTTGATAATTCATATCCTAAGAACAGGACTGTTAGATGGGCAATTCTAGATTTTTTAAAGTTGAATTTGTAACCCTCTGCTGCGAACCCAAGTATTATGGTGTTCACTCTCTTCAAGTGAGTATCCAAGTCATCATCTGTCAGGTATATGTCGTCGACATAAGATAATGCTTCGTCATCATATGTTTGTAGTAACTCTGTTACTCTCGCTGAGAATAATCCTGGGCTGTTCTTAAACCCCTGGGGTAACCGACAGAATTGTTTTTGAGCGCCATTTATTGAGAACGCGGACAAATATCTGCTCTCTGGTGCTATGTTTTGACAAAAGAATCCATTAGAGATGTCTAATGTTGTTTTGTATTTTTTGCGCACTATGTTATTCATTAGTGCAGCACTATGCGAGTTTTGCACTGCAAAAGTTTTGCAACATGAGTTAAGGTGTCTGTAATCCAAAACTAGACGATATGTATTGTCTGGTTTGGAAACCGGAAACAAAGGGTTGTTCATTTGTGAGGTGCAAGTTTCAATCACCCCCTGGTATTCTAGTTGATCTAGGATTTCTTTTACCTGTTTTTTAGCTTCTTTCTTAATTGGGTACTGTCTTTGTGCAGTAGGTTGTGTTTTTAACTGGATTTTGTGAGGAGGAGAGTCCTCATCCCATCCTACGTGATTTTTATATAAAGCAGGAGCTTGAGCTACTGCCCACTTTCTGGCAAGTGTGTATTTTTTATGAATTGGGATATGATTTGAGAAGGCAGGCATAATTATTTCTTCGCCATGAGGGCAGTCCCTGACAAACTCTGGTGGCCAGTCTTTTTCAGCTAGAAGGATGTCATAGCCCTTGGAGAGATTATCCCAAAATAGTCCCCTTATTTTTCTAGTCTTATCCCCTTCTATACGTAAAGTTATTTCATATATTTTGTGAGGTTTGCTAACTCTGGTGTCTGCAGTTTCCACTTGAAGATATTCATTCATGTCCACTGTCTCCAGATGATTCATAAGGACTTTGCGAGCAATGCTCACTTCTGCTGCGCTGTCTAGCATTGTCTGAGCCCATTCTCCGTTTTTCAGTTGTGTCCTCAGTATTCTCGGCATTGTTAACTACTTTAATACTGGCTACCTTCTTTTTTGGAAATTGTAATTTCTTTTTTAGATGAGCAGGTTCCTTGTCTTTGGACTTGGCGTGCTCTTCTCTTTGTTCTGATCGTCCTCTTCTTTCCGATTTCTGCGAGGAAGTCTGAAAAGATTGAGAGGGGCGTGTATCAATTTCTTGATATCTATCAGGCTTCTTAATATTATCCCCATTTCTAAGATTGTATCTTTTCCCAGAGGGCTCACTTTGGGGAGACCTGTGTCCTTGGTTTGGAGATCTTTCTCTCCGCCGAGGAGACCTTCCTCTGGACTGGAATTTCTTTTCTTTAGGATTGGATTGTTTGTTTCCATCCCAGCTCTTTTTTTGTGATGTTAAATTATTAAAAAATACTTTTTCAGGACTTTCAATCAGTCGGGGTTTTACCGGTATTCCACCTAAACTATCTCTACCTAGTTCCTCATAGGATTTTTCTATAATTCTGGCAATTTCAGCTGGTTGGTCTGCTATATCTGTTTCTTTTAACCTTTGGCGGATCGCCACGTTTGCTGCTTCTCCCTTTATGTTGGCTAATAGTATTGCCGAGACCTGCTTGAAGTCTTTTAGTAATTTCATACCAAGAGTTAAAGCGGGTTCTGGACCGTATTCATCTTGAATTTGTTTTAGCACATCTGGTATTACCGAGATGGATGGTACACCATGCGTTTTTGTGTAAATGGAAGCAAAGACTGTACCCCAAGTGTCACAGTCCTCCACGTGTGGTGCGATTCCCATTGGAAGACAGATAGTCAGAATCCTGTGTTTTCCAACGGGGTGGTGTCTGGAAACACCGCCTCTATTTGGGTGATTTTTTGTGCTAACCAGAATGGTAATTGTTCCCGTTTAGCTGGTACTTTACCTAGGCAGGACTGTATGTTCTGTGGTGTAATTTTATTTGTGTTCCCCTGATGAGGGGTCAGCTGTGGAATTTTAATTGCTGGTTGAATTGTTGAAGTCCGCATTACATATTGGACTAATTGTCTATGTACTTTTATTAATTGTTTTATTTGTATTAAAAGATCTGCTGCAGACATTCTTTCGATGTCTGGATGTGGTGTGTATCCGGCTAGGACCGGCCACGTTGCTCCTGGTCTACCTAGTGGACCGAGCCTGGTGATGTGATTATTATGTTTTAGGGCGCCATTAAACAAGAGCAGGTGCTCTTGAAATTTAAGTGGTACTTCCACCTCCTCGAAAGGAGTGTACTCTTCAGGAGGTTCCTCTGTTTTGTAATAGTGGAAGTGCTTTGTTACAGCGTTTGCTGCTGGAAAGTGTATCCATGAATAGAATACCTCTGTCTGCCGATATTCGTGTGCCTCTATTACGAATATGACTGTGCCACCTCTAGGTGTCAGTCCATTTTCTATAAGTTTTAAAGTTATAGATTTTCTTATGTTGACCGGGATGAGTATTATATCCGGGTCTGCTTCTTGCATAGTAGTTTCAGCTGCTGCGAGTTCAGCTGCTATTCTAACTGTTTCTCTTTCTTCATCACTGTCTACCATTTTACCGTCAGGAAGGTTATTCCGTTTGTTTGCAGATCAGGTTTCTTATGGAAACAAAGATTAGATGCACAATATTTTGGAACAGTGTATCCTTCAACGTTGACTAAACCAAGAACCATACATAGGAGTTTCCTCCTGCGAGGTTTGGCGGATATGACCTTTCACCCACTCCAGACGTCTTTGGAGTATTATGGGAAAAAAGGGGTCTGAGTGAAAAAGCACGACTGAGTTACTCTAATGTCTTGCGTTAGTTTTATCGCCTTTCCAAACGTTGGGTGCCATGTAGTGTAGTTCCTATGATCCCAATAGGCTCTGCGCATTGGAATAATACCTTCAATAGTATAGGCCTAGACCAGACGTTAACTAGGTCTTCTATTGTCAATATTAGACTTAAAGTTTTGGGTTTGCCAGCTAGCTCAGAGTTCACTAGAAACTTTCTCGAATAGGCAAGGAGGAGTTGAACCTCCCTGGATAGACAAGAAGGGATTTAGTTTCTGACAACCATAGAACATGACAACTTTGCTCTCCCCTAATCAAGAGTGTATCTCTAGAGTCGTGTGAAAACAAAAGACAACTTATTTTACTCAGTCAGTACGTGCATTCTTAGTCTCACCAGATTGTAGAGAAAAGGAAGAGACGGGCGTGTTCAATAAAAAGATGGTATTTATTGATCAGTCTCTTTTCTCATACAAGAGAAATGAATCGATATTATCGCAATACTTATGGTTAAGTAAAGTGCATACAATAAAACAGAAGTATAAAATAATACTGAAAAAACATTTATATGGTTTCTAAGCCATAAGGTGGTTTAAAATGGATAAACTAGATACATACACATATACATTTGACTAATCGTACTCAACTGGTGTTTCTAACTACGCCTACCCCAGTGTACCTGACCTAAGCCTAATACGTGGGCGGGAATAGAAAGTAGCAGTTTAAGTTAAGTTTGTTTTGCCAAGTGACTGACTCAAGAATTCTCTGCAAGGGGTTATTCAGTTTTGTACCTGGAATTTAGGATGAATGAGGGATGGTATCTCTCGTCTCTGGTCTTGATATTCCAAGCTGCCTGCGAGGGCTGCTCGGAAGCGCCGGAGCTGGATTTCTCGGCAGGAGAAAGCAGCGTCTCGTTCTCAGCGCGTCAGGAAGGCGGGGCTGCGCCAGCGGGGTCTGCTCTGCTCTGGGCTTCGGCAAGTCTGGCTGCTCTGATCTCGTCACCACCGCGTGTGTTTGCTTAAGGCAATACCGGTAATATTTATACCTGTAAGGTGCCGAGATTGACGTAAGGATGGACATAGATACATCAATAAGGATGTCATACGAGCTGGTCGTTAGCACATTCTTTTGCTGAAGTTCTCGGTGAAATCAAAACAATGGCCGCAGGGTTTTTCCCAGGTTGTCATAGGTTTGATTTGTTTTGAGAACTCCGTATGCCTTATCAGGGGCTGGAGGAATATTGCTTGTCTAATTATATGGCAAGCGTTATGACCTAATCAGATAACACGTTCCTGTGCCGTGGTGTGGCTTAATCAGATAACGGTTTCTGCATCATGGGATGGCTGCTAGTTAACTTGTTAACCAGAACAGGGTCAGGAATAGGGGGATCGATACAGAACCTATAGGAATACATCACAGCAGTGAGGCCTTAAGAGGAATTGATGCAAAACTTCTGGATACAACCATTTCAAAGGCCTATAGACTTCTTTTTAACCTGCCATCGTACACTTCGCAAGCCCAGATTCGGCTGGAATTTGGGCTGACGAGCCAAACTCTTGCACGAAGAGGGTCATACATCAAGTGCTGGCACAAAGTAAAGAATTCTCCAGAAAATACCCTGAACCGACAGCTCTGGCAAGACATAAATACCTCATCCAGAATGCCGGCAAAAAAATATTTAGAGGAGTCCCTGACTGTCACAGGACTGAAAGACTTCACAAGGAAGAGGAGACCCCACTGAGTTCCAGGGAACAGGGTACTAACGACAATTTAAGTCAAAGGGAAATCCCTGGACTGTATATCTTTTCTCTGCGTACATTCACTTCAGTCAAGCCTTACCATTTTCATACATTATCAAACCAACACAAAAATATGACGTTTACAATCTTTGTGACTTTATTAAAAACTTTTGGTTAAAAACAGACTTGTGTCTGTGAGACATTAAAACAATTAGTAATGCAGTTGTATCAACTCAAATACTTGTCAATATATACATGTGCAGATTACAGCGGCTAAAAAGTACATTCCTATAAATCAGAAATAAATAAATACAAACAATACTCGTCAAAATTGCACCCAATATATGCTACTAAATTGTATGGAGTAAACCTCTTCCCCACCCTAGGTTGAACTTTTTTCCTATTCTTGTTTAAACCTGACCCAGAATCCTCTTATAGATGTCATACATAGATATACATTTGATGACAAAGATCACAGTAACCACAATCCAGGTATATCTGTTCTCTGTTAGGGATCTAGCTGGGTTCTATATTCAGAGTGCGTCGACGCGTTTCGGTGTTCACAACTGGTATGTCTACACCTTCATCAGGACTGCTGATATGTGGGGTTCATCATTTTTCTATATCTTTAACTGCGTGCAAAACAGAAATATACAGTTAGGAAACCTTTAGTTGTCATTCAGTTTTTATTGGCAACATTTATTCATTCCGGACCTATGGCCCGTTCCACTGACTGCCTATCCCTCAAGTACTGTGTTTCACCACAATTTCATTGCTCATGGGCTTCTAAATTCCCAATTCACTCCTTCATCTTTAACGACTTAGTCAGGAATTACATTGGACCTACAGTTGCCAAATGTCCCTCCGTTATATTTGAGTGTTGGATTCTCATTCATTCCTTCCACCTTTAACTTCATTCTCTCTCCTTCATTCATGCCTTGCATCCTTGATTCGCAGGGAAAGGTAAACAGATCTTTACCTTGGTATCAGGAGGATATATCCTTGATTTTTATTCTGTGTCCCCTGCCGTAATATGACAGGTGGATCTACCTGTGGGATCAAGATATATTTTCTTAAAGGGTGAGTTTCTAAGTCCCTTACTTCACACGATCTACATGGTTTGGGTTTTTACCTTAGTCTGACTCTGCAATTTTTCACTTGTTTCCTTCTCATCCCACAGGTGAGCGTCTTGTTATACAGTTCTTTTTTTGCAGTATAAAATTCTCTTTGCTTTTAGTGCTATAGGTGTTAAAAGACAGGGATAACAGGCGGATTATATAATTTGTCTACACGGTAATTTCCTTTTTTTTGTCTGTACACATAATTTAGGCATACATTTACCTTTATTCGTGTTTCAGCAGTATTTCCTAATTGGGTTTCTTTCCTGCGTTATTTTTGGCTTGATAAAATTGTTTCTGTAAATAATGGACAACGTCTGTTTTAGTACCATTCCTGTTACTTCTTTCACATATTGTTTAACTGTAGGGTGGTTCATACCTTAATAATGTAAGAATTCATCTCAACGAGGTGTAGCGTTTTTCTTGTTGTATTCCCAAGAACTGGATATGTTCTGCGGGGGAATAACAGGGAAGGCCTCCATCATTTAAGTTTACTTGTAGAGTATTGTCTACCTGAACCAATTTATAATATTCGTATTGCGCAAGGGTGGTAGAAAGATGTTTTTTTGCCATTGTTTTATGTTCAATGACCCCACCACCCGCCATCTCTAAAGGAAGAGTGTCCTTGTTGGTTATTTTTATTCAAAAAAAACTCTTGGAGGGTGCATAAGTTGTTGGTGCTAGCTGACATTATTCTATATATGTTATAAGGGACCCCCGCTCTCTCTAAGACTAGGGGTAGACCCTGGTTATCTTATTAAGGTCTTTTGTCTGCCCCAGAGTTCTAAACCCTCAGTCCAAATCCCCCTTACCTGAGTTTTGGTAAATGCTGGCGTCCACCTCGTCTGCCCCGTCTTGTTCGCTGTATGTTTCTAGGCGATTCGCCTCCTCTATTTGTACCGCGCATGAGACTACCTTATTGCTCACCGGTGTGTGTATTATTTTAGCGCATGCGCATATCTACCTTCCCTATCCGTTTCTCGCTCCGCCATCTTAGAGTATATATCGGCGGTATGTTTACTGTGAGGCTCTCTCTCTATTAATACTAATAGTTATTACGGAGAGTCCAGGGGATTGGTGTATACTCTATTTTACGCAAATGTTATTTATAAAAAAAAACATCATTGCATTTGTGCAAAGTTGTTGGAATTGTTTATTTCGGATTTAAACGTGTCGTATATTTCAAAAAACGATATGGTATTATGCAGAGTGAGCGTTGCACATATGTTTTGGGACCTTCTTGCACAAATTTATTTACACATCTGCCTTTGTGATATCAATGTGTTCGGTGTGATTATGATATTTTTCTATACCTGCGCATGTCTTTTTTTCCCTTCATGTATGTATTACCCCCTGCTTCGAATTATAACCGGGCGTTATATTTACTATAGGTATATTACCCTATTTAGAAAAATATTCCCTTTGATGACTAAGTACAGGGTGGTTAATATTTTTTTTATATAAGGGGTAAGTGCTACAAACCCAGGATACTATGGTATGCTCCCCCTCTCCTTCTAAGTTACTATCCCAGATTGCTCATTTCATGTTTAGGGGGATAGTGTAACTTGCCGATATTATATTTATTCGTGTGTGTGGAGTTTACGGTATCAGGAATATATACACTTTAGGCCTATGAAGTCAGAAGGAATATCCTGTTTTTTATTGCTGTGTATTGCTTTGTAAAGGATTCTTCACTCCCTTCTTTTGCACTCTATAGCTAGATGAGAGTTTCCCAGTCCTTTTTTGAATTAAGACCTTGTTTAATGGTGTTAAATTTAACAATGTACCATTGTTCTTGCAGTTTGCGTCTCCTTCTGCTATCTCCCATCCTTGTTTGTTCTATAATTTTTTCCAGAACCACCCATCTTATATCATCGATCTTATGGCCTTGCTGTTTCCAGTGGTTTACTAGGGGTGCATTCTCTTTGTTGGTTCTTATAGCTGATTTGTGTTCACCTATTCTCAGTCTTAGTTCTCTACCCGTTTCCCCTACGTACCCACATCCGCATGGACATAGGATTAAATACACCACGTTTTTGCTCCTACAATTGTTGAGAGTGGTAATTTTGTGTTTAGAAGAATTTAGGGTGATTTCTTTGGTTTCTAGGCAGAGCTCACACACACTACACAAGCCACATTTAAAATTGCCCAATGCTTTGTCGCCTAACAAATTTCTTTGTGTTTCCAGCCTGTCCTCCCTATACGTATGGACCAGGCTTGAGCGTAGATTTTTGTTTTTTCTGTAGGCATATATTGGCCATGGTATGCTAATTTCGTTGCCATCGTTTAGTATTTTCCAATTTCGGTTAATGATATTTTTCACCTGATTTGCAATGCTAGAGAACTGACTAACCATCACTATTTTCTCCAAGTTCTTATCTTTGGCTTTTTCTTTTGTTAGCAGGCAGTCTCTGTCGTAGTATCGACCCCTTTTTAGGGAGTGACTAACCAGTTTTTTCGGCTAGCCCCTATCCAGAAATTTCTGCTTCATATCTCCTGCATGTTTAGAATAATCATGTATAGTCGTGCAGTTTCGTCTTAATCTAAGAAATTCCCCGAAAGGGATATTATCTTTTTGACTTTTTGGGTGGTAGCTGTTATAGTGTAGGACCGTATTACGGTCCGACTCCTTTTTATACAGCTCCACCTCAAGTTTATTCTCTACCTCCTTAATGCAGATATCCAAAAAATTAACTCTGCAATTACTGTATGATGCAGTAAATTTCAGGTTGGTGTCTCCTAAGTTGATCCAAGTGAGAAACTCTTTAAGATCATTCTCTGTGCCCGTCCATATAAAGAAAATATCATCTATGAAACGAGTCCAGTTTCTTATGTTTTCAAAAAAAGGACTCATTTCATTATAGACGTGTTTCTCTTCGAACGTGCTTACATATATGCATGCTAGGCTCGGCGCACAGGTTGCGCCCATGCTGGTCCCCTTCCTTTGGAGATAAAGATCCTTTTTGAAAAGGAATATGTTATTTAATAGTACTAGGGATACACATTGTAGTATGAAGTCTTTGTTAGCCCCTCTTAAGTCTGTAGTGTCTAAAACTGATCTGATAACTTCAATAGTATCATGTTGGGGGATATTCGTGTAGAGGGATTCTATGTCTAAAGTTACCATGAATTCCCTCTCCTTGCAGAAACTCAAACCTTCTGTTTTCCCTATCATGTCTGTCGTATCTTTAATGTACGATTTCTGTACCTGTACTATTGGTTTCAGATAGGTGTCAGCATATTTGCTGAGGGGTTCTAACAGAGAATCGATAGAGGCCACTATCGGTCTCAGGGGGGGGTCTTCCATGCTCTTATGAACTTTTGGAAGCCCGTATATTGCTGGGGTTTTAGGGTTGTTATTATTTAAAAATTTATATTCCTCTTCACTAATATCTCCATTAAGTTTGGCTGTGCGTAAGCAGACTTCTACTTCTGATTTAAGGGATCTTAATCTGGATTGTGTTACCCTAACATAGTGTTGTTCATTTGATAGAAGGTGCATTACCCTTCTGTTGTAATCCTCTGAAACGAGCAATCTGGGATAGTAACTTAGAAGGAGAGGGGGAGCATACCATAGTATCCTGGGTTTGTAGCACTTACCCCTTATATAAAAAAATATTAACCACCCTGTACTTAGTCATCAAAGGGAATATTTTTCTAAATAGGGTAATATACCTATAGTAAATATAACGCCCGGTTATAATTCGAAGCAGGGGGTAATACATACATGAAGGGAAAAAAAGACATGCGCAGGTATAGAAAAATATCATAATCACACCGAACACATTGATATCACAAAGGCAGATGTGTAAATAAATTTGTGCAAGAAGGTCCCAAAACATATGTGCAACGCTCACTCGGCATAATACCATATCGTTTTTTGAAATATACGACACGTTTAAATCCGAAATAAACGATTCCAACAACTATGCACAAATGCAATGATGTTTTTTTTTATAAATAACATTTGCGTAAAATAGAGTATACACCAATCCCCTGGACTCTCCGTAATAACTATTAGTATTAATAGAGAGAGAGCCTCACAGTAAACATACCGCCGATATATACTCTAAGATGGCGGAGCGAGAAACGGATAGGGATGGTAGATATGCGCATGCGCTAAAATAATACACACACCGGTGAGCAATAAGGTAGTCTCATGCGCGTTACAAATAGAGGAGGCGAATCGCCTAGAAACATACAGCGAACAAGACGGGGCAGACGAGGTGGACGCCAGCATTTACCAAAACTCAGGTAAGGGGGATTTGGACTGAGGGTTTAGAACTCTGGGGCAGACAAAAGACCTTAATAAGATAACCAGGGTCTACCCCTAGTCTTAGAGAGAGCGGGGGTCCCTTATAACATATATAGAATAATGTCAGCTAGCACCAACAACTTATGCACCCTCCAAGAGTTTTTTTTTAATAAAAATAACCAACAAGGACACTCTTCCTTTAGAGATGGCGGGTGGTGGGGTCATTGAACATAAAACAATGGCAAAAAAACATCTTTCTACCACCCTTGCGCAATACGAATATTATAAATTGGTTCAGGTAGACAATACTCTACAAGTAAACTTAAATAATGGAGGCCTTCCCTGTTATTCCCCCGCAGAACATATCCAGTTCTTGGGAATACAACAAGAAAAACGCTACACCTTGTTGAGATGAATTCTTACATTATTAAGGTATGAACCACCCTACAGTTAAACAATATGTGAAAGAAGTAACAGGAATGGTACTAAAACAGACGTTGTCCATTATTTACAGAAACAATTTTATCAAGCCAAAAATAACGCAGGAAAGAAACCCAATTAGGAAATACTGCTGAAACACGAATAAAGGTAAATGTATGCCTAAATTATGTGTGCAGACAAAAAAAAGGAAATTACCGTGTAGACAAATTATATAATCCGCCTGTTATCCCTGTCTTTTAACACCTATAGCACTAAAAGCAAAGAGAATTTTATACTGCAAAAAAAGAACTGTATAACAAGACGCTCACCTGTGGGATGAGAAGGAAACAAGTGAAAAATTGCAGAGTCAGACTAAGGTAAAAACCCAAACCATGTAGATCGTGTGAAGTAAGGGACTTAGAAACTCATCCTTTAAGAAAATATATCTTGATCCCACAGGTAGATCCACCTGTCATATTACGGCAGGGGACACAGAATAAAAATCAAGGATATATCCTCCTGATACCAAGGTAAAGATCTGTTTACCTTTCCCTGCGAATCAAGGATGCAAGGCATGAATGAAGGAGAGAGAATGAAGTTAAAGGTGGAAGGAATGAATGAGAATCCAACACTCAAATATAACGGAGGGACATTTGGCAACTGTAGGTCCAATGTAATTCCTGACTAAGTCGTTAAAGATGAAGGAGTGAATTGGGAATTTAGAAGCCCATGAGCAATGAAATTGTGGTGAAACACAGTACTTGAGGGATAGGCAGTCAGTGGAACGGGCCATAGGTCCGGAATGAATAAAGGTTGCCAATAAAAACTGAATGACAACTAAAGGTTTCCTAACTGTGTATTTCTGTTTTGCACGCAGGTAAAGATATAGAAAAATGATGAACCCCACATATCAGCAGTCCTGATGAAGGTGTAGACATACCAGTTGTGAACACCGAAACGCGTCGATGCACTCTGAATATAGAACCCAGCTAGATCCCTAACAGAGAACAGATATACCTGGATTGTGGTTACTGTGATCTTTGTCATCAAATGTATATCTATGTATGACATCTATAAGAGGATTCTGGGTCAGGTTTAAACAAGAATAGGAAAAAAGTTCAACCTAGGGTGGGGAAGAGGTTTACTCCATACAATTTAGTAGCATATATTGGGTGCAATTTTGACGAGTATTGTTTGTATTTATTTCTTTCTGATTTATAGGAATGTACTTTTTAGCCGCTGTAATCTGCACATGTATATATTGACAAGTATTTGAGTTGATACAACTGCATTACTAATTGTTTTAATGTCTCACAGACACAAGTCTGTTTTTAACCAAAAGTTTTTAATAAAGTCACAAAGATTGTAAACGTCATATTTTTGTGTTGGTTTGATAATGTATGAAAATGGTAAGGCTTGACTGAAGTGAATGTACGCAGAGAAAAGATATACAGTCCAGGGATTTCCCTTTGACTTAAACAGGACTGAAAGAGCTATGGGAGTCTCCCCTATCACATGCGCAGTTTAAGCTCACAGTGAACAAGAGCTTAAAGAGACACTCGCATGTGGAGGACAAAGCCACGTTTTCTCACAGACACCATGCCTGGATGACCCTGTGTACTTATAAAACTCCGGGGCTACAAGCATATTTCGGTCTGGAGTATGGTTGGAAAACTAAGGAAGCCTTTCTAAAACTTAGGTTAGGGCTCCTACCCGCCATTCCTCACTTACCACCGTGGCTGAGACAGAACTATGGGACTAAATGCCGGCTTTGCGGAATGGGGATTGAAGACTTAGAACATCTATTATGCACATGCTCGAGGCTTAACGAGGAAAGGGTAGCCCTGTTGAAAACAGCCTTTAACGAACTAGGAGTCGGCACACGCAGACAAGCTGTCCTCGCCTGCTTCGACCCTGGTCACCCGCCACTAAATGGGAAGCAGGTGAAATTTCTGAAACTCGCAGAACAGAAACAAACAATCTAGGCATTTGACTAAGAGGAAATCTCGGGCCAGGATCATTCTCCCACGAACAATATATCCGACCCGCAATGTTTATTCTCTTTTATCTCTGCCTTTTACTCAAATCTCTTGTTTTTAAAGGTCTCTTTTTACTTCTATCGTGAGACTTGTTGTTTTAACGTATTCTTCTTTTTGTAATGGTTTTTATTAACCTATAAACAATAAATAAATTACTTACTTACCATGGATTTTGATGCATCAGTAAATTTAAACCTGGGAATGTGACAAAATATTACACCTTCCCATGGGAGGCGTGACTATACGTTTATTTCTCCTAGTTACTTCCTCCTTCTATGTGTGCTGCATTCTGCAGCATACATAGATTGAAGAATATGCCTCCGGGGATTGGTTTTGTGCAGGAAGGTGTCCTTCCTTAGCAACAACAATCCTGCTTACAACACAGGCACCCTTGCACTACGGTGCATTGGAGCTAGGCTGACTAAAGTGTGCCCGCACAGGAGAAAAGACAGGAATGTCCTGTATTCACTTAAGTACAGCGCATTACTGACCTTTCCTTATGGCGCAGCGCAGAAGGATGACTTGCTGTGCTGCACCATAGTTTAATAAATATGCCCAAAGTACAAAAAACACACATAGAAACATAAATACATACAAGTTAAGTCAGCCAGCAATAAGGAAAAGGTGGCATTGGGAAGTGGGTGAGCAACTGGGGTGGACTGGGTTGAATTGGAGGTGGTGGAATTTAAAGCAGGGAGAAAGGCAGGCAGAAGTAGGGACAACAAAATGGCCACACAGTTCTGTACCCTGTGGTGCCGTGTGTGCTGACTTTGCCAGCACTGATCGCGCTTGCGCAGCTAAATTGCAGCATAAGCAGCATAATGTGCATTTTCCACCTGTTCATGGAACTCCACTGAATCTCGCTGAGTTGTTTTGTAACTCCGCCGAATTCCGCAGAGTGAAATTACAAAAGTTGTACCCACCCCTAGTACTTTTCATGTCACTAAAATAGCCAGTTGGCAACTTGACTCCTAACGGAATCTTGTTTCACACTGCAATCACTTTGTGTTTTTCACACTTGAGTAGAAACAGCTTTTTCATGGAAAATTGCATTGGGTCAATGTTTTTATTTGCTGCTGAATACACACATGTGTATGTGCATATTTCTGCTGCAGCTTGGCAATTGCTAGATTCCAGAACCCAAATGTTTAAAGATGATCACATCACTTACATACTAATTATCTCCACATACGCCTTCCTGTCCCAGGGTTTACACAGTGAGCAGTCCCTCTGCATCACAAAACTCAATTGCCGAGTCCGACAAAAAAGTTCCTCCAATACGGCCGCCACATCCAAACATGCACAAAAAAGAGGAACATGGATGATTACTTACCCTTTTTTCTTCAGGTTGCTCGAAAAAGGTGCCTTACCAAACATGCCAGAGGAAGTTGTGAATTGTTTTTTATTTATTTGAATGTGTTGCTTCGTAGCTAATGTTGCCTCTTTAGTTTATTATGACTTACTATAGCAGTTCTTTGCTTTAAAAATAGGTAACAGTAGTATTTGCATTGCTGAGCATATGAGATAAAATGCACCCACATTCTAGACTAGCTGAGCAGCCTATTTCATTTGAAATCAGAGTAGTTTTACTCAATTTACTGCTTATTTGTTTAGCACAGAACACTATTAATATTAATGCTAGCCAGATGCCCTTTATTAACATCGGCTGACTTAAAGATGGCAACTCCTGAGAGATTTCCGGAGCCACATTATTTTAGTTGTCTTAGAAATGGACCAAGCAGGAAGCTTAGTAGTTTCTGAAGGATCCAACATGCGTACCAATATATGCAGTCTTGTTAGTGGCACAGAGGAGCTCCCTGGTCCATCTTTTAGAGCTCTTCCTATTACAGGTTTGCAGCAGCCCAGGTAGGGGTCATGGATGGGGGGGCCCTAGTAATAAAAAGCCTCCCTCATCTACACCACCTTCCCTTCCCAAAGCATGACTGTGCCACCACTCTTCCAGTTAATGGTAAATTTCCATTTTTTTTCAATAGGTGTGGCGGCTGTCAATGACAGATGCGTGGTCCTTACAAACTGACTTTGAGGGCTACTGAATAGAATTCCTCATCCATTTCTTTAATTACACCTCTCAACTGAGAGACTGTGTCAGCTTCAAGCCCTTCTGATAGGAGTACACCTCTTGTTAGTGAGAGTGGAGGTTTGTCCGGTACCACTCAATGTAAAACAAATGGGTCACTACTTCGTCTTATTCCTGGTACAAAAATAATCAGGGGACTAATGCTCATTTTTGGACCTCACGGGGTAAACCAATATATTGCCCACAAACCATTCAAGATTGAAACCTTGCAGAACATTCTACCTCTGGTCAACCTAGGAGACTATGTAACATTCCCAGATATGCTGAATACATATCGTTATAAACCTATTGAGGTAAACTATCAGAGAATTCTAAGCTGTGCAATAGGGTAGAGCCATTACCAATTCTGATTACTCCTCTTCAGCCTTTCCTCAGAACCAAGAGTTTTTGCCAAAATCTTGGCTCCATTGGTAGGTATTTTACCTTCTAGGGCAATATAAGTTCATCCCTATCTTGATGATTGGCTAATCACTTCTTTTCTTTAGGCAGAAGAGTGAACTCTTAAGGTTTGTGACCTTCTTGAATTTGAAAAATCCAACCTTCACCCTCCTCAGTGCCTCCAGTTCACCAGATCCCTCATTCAAATGGACTTGGGGGAAGTTTTTCTGACAGACGAAAGTAAATTGAGACTGGTTTCCTAGCTAGCTGCCTTACTAGCAGAGTCCTGGGTCTTGTTGAGACTCAGTTTAAGGAGCCAAGGAAAGATGGCTTCAACAATGTCAATTCTTTCCTGGGGCTGTATCCATCTATATCTTTCGGTTCACCATCCTCTTTGTCATTGGGACCTGAATTTTCAGGATGACGTGTCATTAGTTCCTGTTTCCCCAGAGACTCATCAAGATCTTCATTTTTTTTATCCTCATTTTGCACCATGGTTTCATGTATGGCAGGATTATTATAGTCCTTTGCACTGTCTCAGTTCAAAACTGGTAAGGGTTATGTGATATCCTATTCCGTCACCCTTCCAGCAAGCAAAGGTCTTTTCCAAACCTGCAAATTGAAACCATCTCGGCGTGGACAATGCCGCTAACGTACATGGGGATCCGATTTTTGGAGACAGGCCCGCAAATGGAGTGAGCCACTGCAAGCATAATCATTGGACCGGGGGGGGGGGGATAGGGGTGGAAACCCGGACAAATTAATTCCATTTAAGTAAATGCCAAAAGGATCTTTTGTTACGGTTCCCAGATCTTACCAAATCAAGTTTAGATACTTGTAGGACCAAAGCTTGCCAGTCCAGCAATGTCGGAGGATGATGGTCTTTCCATTTTTTACAGATCTCCCTTCTGGCTAATAAAATAGAATAAAACAGAAGATTTTTCGCCGGACTCCGCACTCCATCAGTCACTCCAAAGATTGCAAGAGGGAGATCAATCGAGATTTGAAGGCCCAAAGATACTGTAAGCAGATTACTGATGGAGTCCCAGAAAGCAAAAACAGAAGGACACTCAAAAAACATATGAGCATCGGTGGCACTTATTAACCCACATCTGCCACAGGATACTGAGGAACCTTGGACAAATTTTGACAATCTCTGTGGTGAGTAATATGCTCTGTGGAGTGTATAAAGGTGGTTTCTACGCAGCCATGCGGGCTTCACAATATCCCACAGGACCTTGAATGAAGCAAACCACTGATCTTTTAGGTTGCAACAGGCTAGAGAAGAGCTCCACAACAACTCGGGTAACTGGAAATCCCCGTCAGACTCATCTTGTATTAAGTTATACCACAAGGATACCTCTTTTTTAACTGATGGATTGTTTAAGAGTAGAGTCTCAAGTTGGTTGCCACCCCCAACTGGAGCTCTAAATTGAGCTAAGGCCTGCGAGGTATAAGAATGCGCCCAACTAGTCATCTGGATATATTTAAATTTGGAAAAGTTTAGCCCTATTTTCCCGTTTAAAACTTCCCATGGCAGCAAATTTCCTTCCACAAAGATATCTCCCCACATCTCCAGTCCACCATCCCGCAAGGGAGCAGCCAGACTATCTTCTAGCCACCCAGGGTTTCCAGGAGAATCCCACAGCGGGGCCCTGCTCGGGAAATATCCAAGCTTTATAGAGTTCCTCACCTTAAACCACATTTTTGCCATCCCCTGTAATACCTTCAATTTGATTTTTTTTTAAAGAACTTGGGGTCTCCAAATTTAAACAAAAAACCTGACTGTGCTACTGCTTCCCCCTTCAGCATAGCTCAAAACATACTGCCAACCCCATGATCTACGGGCATCTTCAACAACATTCGAGCATGACAGAGTTGGAACGCCCACGCGTACATTTGCAGATCAGGGGCTGCTAAGCCACCCTTCTCCCTACGGCGCCTAAGATTTTTCCATGCAATCCTTGGAATACGTTTGTCCCAAATAAAAGATGTTATATCCCCCTGCAACTTGGATATAGCGGACGAGTCAAAAAGAAGGGGAATGTTATTCAAAAGAAATGAGATCTTAGGCAAAATCGTCATCTTAAATAAATTGACGCGTCCCAACAAAGATAAAGGAAGATGAGACCATGATTGCATGAGTTTGCGGCATTCCCTTGCAACTGAAGCAAAATTGGTTTCAACAATATTGGTGATGTTTTTAGTGATGGTCAGACCCAGGTAACGTAAACTTGGAGTGAGTTGAAATTCTGTACCGCAGTCCCTATCATTCCAAACCATTACCTCGGTCTTTGAGACATTGACCTCATATCCTGATATTTCCCCAAACTTTAGAGCCAGTTTGATAGCTGCTGGAAAGGCTGTATGTATGTCTGAGGAAAATAACAAAATATCGTCAGCATATAATGCCACTTTTCTTTCCCACCCTTCATAAATAAATGGTTTAATGGACTCCTCCTCCCTTAACAAGTGGGCGAAGGGCTCTATATATAGGTCGAATGATAAGGGGGAAAGAGGGCAGCCCTGACGGGTTCCCCTTGTGATAGGAAATGGGTCAGATAATTCGCCTTTCACTAACACTCTGGCTGATGGATTGGAATATAAGAGTCTAACTGCTCGATGAAAGCTCTCCCCAATATTAAACTTATCCAAGACCCCCGACAGGTACATCCAATTCACCCTGTCGAAGGCCTTGGTAGCATCAAGCGTTAGAACTGCCAGTGGAAGTGAATGAGTTGTCGCCATATCTATGGCAACATCAGATCATACGTCAATTCGTACAATTGACGGCCTTTCACAAACCCCTTTTGGTCTTGATGTAGAATACCTGACGCTACTGAGAATAGCCTCTTCGCCAGGACCGAGGCAAAGATCTTATAATCCACGTTCAGGATGGATATGGGCCGATATGACTCACATGACAGTGCTGACTTTTCTGGCTTTAAAATTAAAGTAATTGAGGCACTATCCCAGGAAACCGGAGGAGCTAGTCCATCCTGCAGAATTTGGTTGAAAAGCATAGTTAGGAAGGGTACAATCACTTGTTCCAAGGCCCTATAGATCTTGACTGGGAGGCCATCTGAACCAGCCACCTTCCCCTTCTTGCTGTTTAGGATAGCTGCTCTAACCTCCTCTTCCGTAATGATATTATCCAAAGAAGCTCGTTGCTCCGCGGATAAGGAGGGGAAAGACATCTTTTCCAGCCAATTATCAATATATTGCTGGTCCAAGATTTTATCTTCCTGATAAATTGTTTGGAAGAAATCTCTAAAGATTCTCCTAATATCACAATCTGATGAATATAGTACATCATTGTGAGCTATAGACGCGATGTTATTTCGGACCTGGTCGGTTTAAGCTTTCCAGGCCCAAAGTTTTCCAGCTCCCTCTCCATATTGAAAATGGGCTATCTTACTAGCTTCCCATTTCTCCAACAGACGTTGATTAAGTACCAAACCCAACTGACCCTTTAAGAACACTAGATTGTTGGAAAGTGGTTGTGTAGTTGTCCCAGGTAAGGCTTGGTCGATCTTGGATTGGGTTACGTGCATCTCAGCTTCTATGGATGCTACTTCCGACCTATGTCGCTTCCTTCGAAATGAGACCTTGTTGGTGATAAGGCCTCTTAGAAAGGCCTTATAAGAGTCCCACACAATTCCAGAAGTAGCTGACCCCAGATTGATCTGTATAAAATACTGGGTTTCCTTAATTAGAAAAGTTATGTTGTCAGCGACTGAGAGGAGAGAACGGTCAAATGTCCAGGATCTAACAACCTTAGGGAATTACTCAAGTTCCATGAATACTGCAGAATGATCTGATAGGTGGGATGGTAGGTAACGGATAGTTTTCACAAAGTCGACCAATCTATGATTAATTAAAACCAAATAAATTCTGGATTGATGATGATATTTCTGGTTGCGATAAGAGACCCCCTGCTTTTTGCCGGCTTTTTCCCTCCAAATATCCACAAGCCCATACTGCTTCATAGATCTAAGTAGGAAGACCCTAGTCTTGGAAAGAGGTAAAGGTCGACTATTAGGGATTTTGTCTGAAACTGAATCCAAAACAATATTAAAATCCCCCGCCAGAATTGTAGGTTCCGGGAAAGACAGTAAATGGGAAAATATGGATTTTAATGTGGAGGGTTCATCCTATATTGGTCCCAAAATAGCCCACTATCGTAGTCTGTTCACCGGCTATTAGTACTGTCGCGCTGACCCATCTGCCACCTGGGTCCACTACTTTCGAGACTAATCTTACTTTAAGTGGTCTTTTAAAAATAATTGACACGCCTCTAGTGTTAGTCGTTTGTGTGGTTGATATAGAAAAATCAGTCCATCTGTTTTTCTTTACCAGTGACATCAGTCTCCATTAAATGTGTTTCCTGGAGAATGATGACCTGCGCATCCGAATCCCGTAGATATTGCAAGATCTTATTAGCCCTGGGTCTGGTGCGGAGATCATTCACATTCCAGGAGAGTATTTTCACGCTACTCATAATGGGTCGGTTGAACGAACCACAGATCACCAAGATCAATCATGGCGGCTAAGTACCAGAAAGTCAGCCCTATTCATAAAAATTACCTTACCACAATTCAAGGCTCTAGACCAAAAATACTCCAAGCAGAAAATGAGTGTTTTTTTATTTTTTCTCCCCAACCTCCCCTCTCCCCCGTGCCCAGACCCCCCCCCCCCCCCCCCCCCCCACGGGAAACCCTTGCCCTATCTATCCGGAAAGTAGTCCAGAAGATAGTGCCCCAACCCAACACTCCCACTGTGCTGTCTTAAAAAAAAAAAAGAAGAAATAAAAGTGAGGATGAGTTCAAAAAAGACAAATTATTAATCAGGCCAGACCCTTGTATAAAAGGAGAAATAGTCTGACTCTACTTTGTAATCTTTTCTAAATTGTCTCATATTCCGTCTCCCCCCCACCTTTTTTTATTTTTTATTTTATCTATGGTGGTTCTTTTATAGTTTTTTTTTTCCTTTTGTAGTTTTCTTCAAGATCTTCATTGTTGACTTGTCCCAGAGATCCAGAACAAGGGATGCCAGTTGGTTTCTCCAACTCTCACGTTTATTTCAACAGATTCTAGCAAGATGGTGTGGGAAGCTGTTTTAAAGGATGGGTAAGCTCAGGGCATATGCAACAATATAGAAAGATCTCAATATTTTAATTAGAGGGAACTATTGGCAGTGAGGACGGTTTTAATTTGTTTTTCTCCTTACCCTATCAAAACCCGCGATTTTTTAAGAGATGGCTTCATGCTTGGCATAGCAGTTTCCAATATTAGAGCCTAATGAGCAGTGATTCAAGCTTTAAAACTTACATTTCTCTTTAACTCTATCCCTTTGGCTTTTGATACCAAGCAAATAGAGAAATGCCAACGGGAATTAAACTCCTTCATCTGACAATATAAAACGACCAGACTGGCGTGGAAAAATCTCAGGAGGAGGAGGGAAAAAGGAGGTTTGGCATTGCCGGACCTACGATACTATGCATGGGCTTTTCAGCTCTCGCACTCGAGAATGCTCCTAAAGGTACCCACTAATACATCAGGTGGAGAAATGTTTCGGGCCATGTTAAAGGGAGAAGGAGTGCCGGAGGAAGGTTTCTTGTTTAAATTTGGGGACCACATTTTTTTTTAAAAGAATTACATTAAAAGTCCTCTATTCGTTAGCCAGAATTTGGGTAATTATAAGAAGGAAAGTTAGGCTTAGTTACTTCTCAAATTTTGCACCAATATGGAACTCCCCAGGTACACCTTCATGCTTTCAGGATAATTTTATCATTCTGGTGAGGGACTCGGGCATTTATAAGTGGGGAGACCTGCTGGGAGGGTGCTCTATTCTGTCCTGGGAAGATCTACGGGGGTTAGTGGGCCCGGGACTATCCAGGTTCAAATATATTCAGATGAAAAGCTGGGCTCAGGCACAGGCTAGGCAGTACACTCTTCTGGGGAACGATAGCAATATTGAGGAACTCCTAGTGGCGAGGCCCGGGGGTAGAAAGGAGGTTGCATTGTGGTACTGGGCAATCGAGGAAGAGGCAGATAGTGACTTCAAACTTGTCGATGAGTTACGGGGAGATCAGCTAATTCTCAGTGTATGCAGGTCTTGATGGATTCATTTATTTTGCTGCATAAAATAGTAAAACCTGCCTGGCTGAAACGAAACCATCTTTTTACAGTGCATAGGGCATATTTTTTTCCTCTAAAACTATCGAAATTTCAGCCTGGGAAAGTATGCAACAAATGTGGCCTTCCAGAAGCATCGGATGTCCATATGTTCAAAGATTACCCTGTAATCAGCCCCTTCTGGGACGAGGTGAAGAAGACTCTGGATTCCATTTTGAAGGTCTCAGTGGCTATCACTCTCCCTTTAATTATTTTTGGCCTCGATTACAACGTCACGGGCCAAGCCAGATCTTTCCTTTTCTATGCAATCCTCATGGCCAGAAGAGAAATATGTAAATTCTGGGTAGACCGTGTTGCTCCATCCCACTCAGGCTGGCTGTCCTCGCTTTATGATGTATCTAGGGTGGACATGGCTAGATCCTGTAGTAAGAAAAAGCTTGCATTTTGGGATCTTCCGGTATGTTGGAAATAGGATGTCCGGGTTTTTTTTCCCCTCGTGTCCTATGATTATGCCTTTTTCCAGCTCCATGGACCAGTACCTCAGGTCTCTTCAGCAAACAGTATGGTCCGACAGGTTGAAAAATACCTCGGTGGAGTACATTCTTCTACCCTCTGTCTCTGGATGTTCCTTCCGCCAGTCATCCAATCGTGTCTCAGTCCGGGTTAACATTCATACAAAGACCCCTGAACTTGTTCAGAAAAGACACGTATGGTGGTCGGAGCTTTTCCTAAGAGGGCTAAGGCAAATGAGGACAAAGAAAAGAATTTAAAAAAAATAAAGAAATCTTTGTCATTTGAACAGGGACAGATACAGAGTTGAATAACTTTGTCACTCATTTGAACACAGTTCAAACACATCTAACATTCACGTCCACCACGCATGAGTCAACCATAGCTTTCTTAGATCTTAACATCAATCACGAGAATGGAGAGCTCTACACCTCCCTTCACAGAAAGATCACGGAAAGAAACACATTGCTCTCTTACTGCAGTCACCATCCATGGGCTCTGAGGGACAGACAGCCATTTGGGCAGTTTCTCAGACTCCGCCGCAACTGCACACACAAAACTGATTACATAAAAGAGTCAAACTAGTCACCAGAGGTTACCCGAATAGACTAGTAAAAATGATCACTCAAACGGGTTTGGCACTGCCCTAGGGATGAACTACTCAAAACCAAAGAGAAATATGGCATGGACAAAATAGTGTGTGTCACCACCTTTGGTACCCACAGTAACCAAGTGCGCAACCTCATCACGAACAATTGGGGCATTAGCAGGAGCATAGACCCTACCCTTGATCCACCACTTTTTGCATATAAAAGAGGAAAGAACATTAAAGACCATCTTGTAAGATCAGCCACTGATAAAAAAGTGAACACACCCAATACCCTCACGAGTGCAATGGGTTCACCTAGAATTAGAAGACATCACAAATGTGGCAACTGTGTGTCCTGCGAATTCACATTCAACAACACCACCTTTGAACATGGTAACCTCAAACACACCCTAGATGGTTTTTCAAACTGCAACACACGCAATGTGGTGTATTGCATCTGGTGCCCGTTCAACCTTCCATATATATGCCAAACACAACAACCTGTCAAGGCAAGGATCAGCCAACATTGAAGCCGCATCCGCAGGTCGCTCCCTAATGCCCCCCTGGTGTCCAACTGCAATGAGAAAAACCACACTGTGGACGAACTAAAATGGCAAGTGATAGACATAGCCACCCTACCAGAAAGGGGAGGAGACCTAACCAACATACTACAGCGCACTGAATGTAGATGGATAGATAGAGTCAACTCGATTGAGGAGAGCCTGAATTCAGTAGAGGAATGGAGAGGCTATGTCACAACACTGCACTGATAATCTAGCTCGCCATCCATGATTCTGTAACCATGCCCAGCCCTACGATGTGTACACCACTGAGAATGCAGCTCACATTACACTACAGTCTGTGACAACCATAAGGCCACACTATGGCCGGCATATGTATCCCCAGCCACGCTGAGTTATAGCACAATCTCACATTCATTGTCCACTTCTCTATATTACACACCAGTCTCCCTAGACGTTATACTGGCTTCTAGAATGGGAGCATGAACCACATTTAGTATGGGTTTGTGACAGTCACTATGTTTATAATTGTATATATGTACGTTTGAGAATAATAGGCCTAACTTTATTACATGTAAATATCACAATATGTTATTATCAAAGTGCCACATATACCTAATAGCACAATTGTCTTACTATGTATGTACAGCGTTATCCAAAGCGACCAACCAAGACAGATAACATTGACTCAATCGAGAACGCCGCCACCCCGGCAGGCTTGTTCTCAGTTTCCTTGGTTACTAGTTACCTATCAGCCGATCGAAGTAGGAAACAGTGATCCACCCGTTTCCCTGCCGGTTCGACAGCGTGGGAAGGCAGGAATCCAGGCATTTAACTCACTCCTGTTCCAGCTCGCGTGTCATCACACCAAAAGCTACACTGCAAGACCGAGCAGCAGCGGACTGAGACGCTCGCCACGCCAGACAAGGAGACCGTTCCGCCCTACAGCATTCTAGTAAGTTATTCCGCGCACTCCACCATAGTGCGGTAATCCTCCCCCCCCCCCCCCAACCGCATACCCTTGGTTGCTCGTTTTATTAAAACTATGCTCATTCCTCCCCGTGCAGCTTCAAACAGACGGAATCCTCCGGTCCTGTTTATATTCCACAATGGAAAGTAAAGTGCTATGGCTGTAGCAGGGCATCGGCAGAGCCAAATGATCTTTATCATTAAGAGGTAAGGCCTACCATCTCACAAACATCTGTATATAATATACGAGCAATCCCCTGTGCCAATACCCTGTGTAACCTTATGCCTTTTCCCCCATTGCCCTCACCACTGAAGAACCCGGCTGGGTCCTCACATGAGTTTTTTCCTTTTTTCACTTCACACAGGGCACATCACGTTCACACAGGCTGCGCCCTTTGTATTATCCAGGAACCTACCTTCAATGATAGTCCTTCAATAGAGTTTCTCGCATATCTTCCGGTATATGGGCCTAATGCTTTTCCCAACCCATTCATTTGCAGATGTCCCTACATTGTTAGTCCTGAGGAGACCCCTCATTCACAGGAGGGTTGAAACGCCGTCGACAAGTTCACAGAACGGACCATCACACAGCAAGTGTCACTGTATACCTAGGCTGTTGACAATTTATATTAGAATGGTCGCTTCTTGCAATTTATGGAAACCTTTTGTAAATTGTTCACTGTATATAGTCACTTTTTGGTTCCATTTTCACTTGGGGACACAATGCACAAAGTGTTGCGCTTTTTGAATTTAAGAAAGTGTTTAAACCATTTACTGTTTGTTCACAAAAACTTTATAGAGCATACTGTGTAGAAAGTTTATTGTGTCCTCTTATATTGCTAGGTCCTTTACAGGCTTATTGCGTTTGTGCATATATATTGCTTAAATTATTTTCCTATTATCCACTGGAACCACTGTTTTTCCTATTTATAACCAGTACCCTCCTTCCTTGTGAGTAGGGTTCCCCTGTCCTTAGTTGTGCATGCTTGGTTGGCATAAGACTATAATAGAGGAAAACAGTGAGAGTTGTAAGATCCATGCAGGAGACCTAAAATAGGTGAATTGAAAGGAAAATAAAACACCATAAAGCACCCATAAATTTGTGTGGAATAACGCTTCACAAGTCATTGTTCTCTTCAAGCTATTTGGACTTGGGAGTTTTAATTCGGAAATAAATCCAAATGTTATGGCTGAGCCCCCGACTAATGACACTAGCCCTTGGGTAACCCAAGTAAAAACAAAAAAAATAATGCGAGTAGGGACTTTACAGAACTCCAAAATAAATACACACTGGATGTGTGTATTATTCCCCAATAAAATGTTGTTCTTCTTTGTTAACACTGTTTACTTTATTGTGAGTCAAAAGCAGTCATCTAATATTCCGATGCTTGCCAACCTCCCGCTGTTTGTGTGCTGTTCGGCTGGCAGGAGGAAAGAAAGTTTTGGCATGCTTGATTTTTTGATTACAGCCCACACTCCGGCAGCACTTGAAATTAATTGTCTCAAATAAGCATGTAATTCAGAATTAATGGGAGTTACACGCTAATTATCGACTGATTGTGAGCGGCATTCTCTATGCGAGTGATAAAGCTGGTTGCCATGGTGGCGCTTAAAAATTGTTTTCGATTATAATAAGTGTGGTATTTAGCAGAAACAAGGATGCAGAATGGCGTTGGTCCTCCCATGTCTCCTTCATGTAGTATTCATTATTGGAAGGCTTAGGTCAGCGGGGAACAACATTTTACGCTTTTTATAAATTCACAGGCGCTTGCTTCCTGCACAACTTTTGCAAGAAAATCTTTGGTGTTACATCGGAGATGCCAAGACTGGGCACATAAAAAGAACAACAACGTGCTATTTAATCACCAACTTTAATAGGCGGACTCTGCCTCATTGTTAACGTTTTAGGTTGGCGAGGTACGTATTCAGTATATACATTAATTGTACAGTGAAAAGGCTCTAGACTATTAAAAATGCAAGTTCATTATAGCTGTCCACTTTGGAAGCCTGGTGCGTCAGGAAGGTTTTTATGCATTTTACAAAACAAATTCATGGTGACTGGACTTGTCCATCCCCGTTTAGGAGGGCCACAGGGCAGGCAGTGGTTACTTGGCCACTATTAATGGTGGTTGAGATCGTTTTCCTCTGATGTCGGTCCTTCTATGCATCTGCTAACTGGACAAAGTACGAACCCTCTGCACTTGACCCTTAGGGCAGCAAGAGTGTGCATTAAATGGATTTTCAGTGAGACAGTATTGGGACAAGAACACCGAAATCAGCAGTCAACCTATGCACAATCATGTGCGGGTGAGTCCAGTTTCTTCATGTAAAAGCAAAAGTACCTTAATGGACAAAAATGCATAATACTACACAGTTGAATGGGTATGTTAACAGGGTTTTTCTAATGTTACGGGTTTCGCCCTATAGTAAAGTTACAAGACCCACCATTAGTTCAACAATAGGGGGCATATTTACAATATTTTGGTGCGTGGCAGTTCCACAAGCCTTCTAGCTGAGCTGCCCTACGTAAAAAAAAAGGACAGCAATGCACCGTATCTGAAAGATACAGTGCATTCCTGTACTTTCTGCCAGTGCACAAACATTCCTGTCCTTTCTGCCGACACACAAACCTCAGTCAGCGCTATCGCAGGCACCCTTGTGTTGTTGGCATGATTATTTTTGTGCAGGAAGAGACACCTTTCTACACTGTTGTTTGATGTTGAGGTTGGGAGCAATATTTGTGGTCACATGTCCTTCTGCAATGAGAGCAGGGTTGCAACAGCAGCCTCGTGTCTCTTGTGTTAAGTCAGAGTTTCTGCATATCAGGGTGAAGCCAATGGTCTTCCCCTTAACAGTTGCATCCTCAGATCCAATTGCTCTGGCACCACTGCCTCTCCTGTAGAGACAATGATGTCTGGATGCAGTTTGGAGACAATGGCAGGCAGGCCTCACAGGTCGCAAAGAATATGGCAGATGGCATGCTGGTACTTAAAATTGACGTTGCTTCATATAATTTGCTAATTGTGCCACTTGGGGATACATGTGACCCTCTTCAGCTTTGGCCTGCACCAGAAACACTCCTGAAGTTTGCTTCTTCTGGGTATTCCATGCAACAAAAATATGTCTGAGCTTCTCCTACCTGACAGTCTTTTCTCCTGCAAAGCTGCAAATCTCTCTCTTCCTCTCTAAGCAGGGATGAAGGCTTCTAGGTTCTAAGCAGATCCAAAGCTTCATCAGCAAGTTGTGCAGACTTAAGGTGAAACTACCCCCACGGCTGACAGACTGTCTGTACCATAGGCACCAATCCTGGTCACACTGCCACTCTTCGAACACTCTGCAGAGAACTCCCTCAATGGTGACAAAGAAAGATCATGGAACAGGAACAAAATGAGGTTGTGTGGATCACACTTTTGTATTCAGTTCCAGACAGGGGGTGTGGAAGATTGTATGGTCCTGAAATGGTTTGAAGGAGTTACTTCTTAAATGTTATTTTCTTTTTCAGTTCAAAATCAAGTTTATTAAAGACAAGCATGGTGATAATACAAATCAGGGATAATACTAATAAGGGAGCAATGGTGGAGAAATAATAAAAGGGAGTGGGGGGGAGGGGAAATAAAAACTTACAATGATGGAGTAATAAAAAGGAGAGCAATGCAATTCAACAAAATCAATACAACATACAAAATATAGAAGTGAATCATTTTTGAGAAAGCACAAAAAAATAAAGGGCATAATAAATAGGTAATGTAATAGAATGCAAATATGGCTATGCAGTAAAATAGAGTGATTAAACAGAAAGTAATGTGAAGGGTATCAAGGAGGCTTAGGTACTTCCTGCTGCGCAGGTCGAGGGCGAAAAGAACGGAGTGCACATTTATCTATATACAATGTAATAGGAAGCCATGAGTCAGCACGTTTAGTTGCCATCTGTGGAGGAAAAACAAAAGCAGTATCGAGTCTGTGGTTGTGAACTACATTATACCACCAAGCTTTAAAAGTAATACTGGATGTAGACTTCCAATTAATCGTGATCTGTTGAAAGGCAACCGCTAATAATAAATCAACAATTCGAACATTAAGGTTATGACAGTCCCAACAAGGAGACAAGCTACCCAGGAAAACATTAAATGTTATTTTCTAACTATAGTGGAGACACACACTGTGTGCAATGTAATTGTTCTCATAGTTGTAAGTGATGTTGCTGGCTCGAAGCAGGAGTACCCAAAACATGAGCACAATGAATAGTAAAGTCTCTGCACCTGGCTGCCATCTATATTTTCGAAGTAGCAATCAGGGACAGACAAACGGGCCAACCCTACCTTGACACTTCCTAACCCTTAAGAACAGATCAAGCAATGCAGCCCAGCAAAGGAAAATGCTGGCCTGCGTTGCAGAAAAGGGAGCGAGATGGGCTGTGCCATATTTACAAAGATATGGTGCAATTTAGCTCGCTCCCATCACTGATGGACTTGCGGCTGCTTAGCTCCAATGCAGGAACCCTTACAACTTTGCACAAGGAGGACAATGTTTTGAGCAAGATTATTTTTGTGCTGGATGGGAAACATTACTGCACAAAAACGTTCCTTACAGGCATATTCCTTTTTGTATGGAAAGAGAAAATAATTAGTAGAAATAAAAATAATTCTCCTTGATATGCCTCTGTATGGTAGGCACAGCATTTTGGTTCAAATCCAGGTTTACACGTTTTTTTTAAATCTGGGTTTGCTTCAAAATACATGGGTGGATGTACAGGAACACCTATGCTCCACCCATGGAGCATCTACCCACTGAAAAGTAATGCAAGGCAACACTATGCTCTTCCTTGCCCTACTTTGTATTCACTAAATCATACAAAGTCATGCAAATCAACTTTGCGTCGCTTAGAAAATGCCAAAATGGATTTTGCATTGGGACTAGGTCACAAAAGTAACTCAATCCCGATGCAAAACCTAGGGAGAACCAGTCAGCAATTCCCTTGGTCAAGGTCCTCATGGATTTTCTAAGGGTATAATCTCTCACTTCAATCACTAGAGAAGCTGTACTTACCCTCCACCTTAGACCAAGCTAAACCAGGTCATTAAAAAATAGATCCCACTGGTCCAATAATTTATGCTCATACCACACATGTAGACTTGCAACCATACTTGTGCACCACCTCCCACATGCAGTCACACATTTGACAGCCCCATAAAATATCAGCACAAGGGTATGGGCATTACATCCAATCATCAATGTACTATAGTGGGGCCAGTTCACCGTACTCCCATTGAAAGGGAAAAAAGTCTGGTATGAAACTTCAAAATTGGTGGGCTGCCACTATCACCGTATGTCAGCAAATCCTCACACTGATTATAGTCCCATTTCATTAGAGAAGCTACGCCAGATGCATCCCTTCAGGCCACAGAACAGGAACGGTTCCTTGGCTATAGCATGGACAGGCCAAGGCCCCTGTGCACACACTGAGGGAACGTGTTAGCTGGCCAAAAAACTAAACCAGGAGTTAAGTTTCACATGCAGGTGGGTCTCTCAGGACTGATGTACACACCTGTATACAATGCAATGGACATTCCTATCTCAAAAGCCCAATTAATGACCTTCAGGAGAGTGTGCAAGGAAGTCACATATTAAAACAAGACCTTCACATTATTGACAACCTTCTACATACAAGGCAAGGTAGCTTAGTATATTACTGTGCTGACTTCAGAGATCTGTTTGTGTGTGACCTGTAAGTTAATGAGTCGAATCAAAACTATAATTTTAAAGCACCCTGTGGTGGGTTAATGAATGAAACCTTATGGTGGGTTAAGTAATATAAATATTTAGAGGACACCAGATTTGCACCATCAGGCCTGTGTCCCCAGTCTGGTATCAGAGAAAACCTTAGGGCATATTTACAAGAGCTTATAGCCAACAAAACAATGTCACATTTTGTGATGTTCTGATGGCAATAATTTGTCTTATATACAAGGTGGCGTTAAGCCAGTTAACTTGACCTAACACTGCCATGTGAATAAGGCTCCCTTTCACACAGCACTTAGCATGAAAGGGTGGACAATGGGTGTTGCAGTGGCATTCCGATTAATGCCCATAGCTTTTTGGCACGGCCCCGTATTTACAAGTGGCATAAATATGGGGCAGTGCCAAAAATACGACAAGGGAAAACCCGATCATAGCCTGGCGAAAAGAGGAGAAATGATACATTCTCCTCGTTTTTGCTGTTTCTATGTGTGCTGCATTCTGCAGCACACATAAAAACAGCAAATCACCACTAGCGATTGTTCATGTGCAGGAAGGTGTCCCTTCTTGCGAACGAAAAATCATTCCCCTATGGTGCAAGGGTGCCTGCATTGGTGCTAGGCAGCTAAATCTAGCGCCAACACTAGGGGAAGGGCAGGAGTGCACCGCATAATTGTACATATGGCGCATCTCTGCATTTAAACCCCCCCCCAAAAAAAGCCTGAGATGAAAAATAAAATGGTAGTCTATGGTGCATCTCTGCATTTGGAAGCTGTCGGAGTGCAGCGTTAGCATTCTTGGTTTAAAGCCGCACTCCGACAGTTTCCTTGTAGATATACCCCTTTGTTTGTTTTGAGTGGCAGACTCCTGAAGGATAGACAGCAGGATAGCTACTCAGTCATGTTAATGGTGTGCCTACCTGTAACACAACAGGCCCTCACCTGCTACTCAAGAGGCTGAATAATAGCTGAGGCGGAAGGATATGCTTCATAGATGATTAGTTCAATTTTTTGGCTGGATGGAACTACCACTCTTATCTGAGTACATTTCGGTCCACAGTGCTTTTAGTTCCACCAGACATACCAGAGAGATCACACCATTTCCCAAATGCACATGTGCAATTATTGGCTGGCATCATTGCAGGCCATCTCATGTTTTTCCAGATGTATTCCAATGGTAAAGATGGAGAATGGGGTCAGGAAGTGGAGAATACATGCCTTTCTGCCATCTTCCATGCCTGGATGATGTGGTGTTCCCAAATCTGCAGCCTCTAAATTAATGATTTAAAGTTAATCTCCTTTTTCTTACCCTTACCCTTAACTCCAGGAAAATGAGGAAAGTCATAGTATTATCCAAAAAGGGCCAGTAGGTCTGGGTTTACTGTGCTAAGGCATGCAAAAACACATGCATAAAATTGTTTATAAGCAAGCGTTAGCATTTTAAAGCTAGGCTGAAAGAATTTTGCCACTTCTACCTAACTTTGTGAGTAACTCTGCGTGGACTTGTCCATGTCTGCAGCTGCTGTGTGTGTTTACATTGGGGGTTTTGATTGATATATATTACCTACTGGTGGTCACCAGTAGGTAGTTATAGTTAGGACCTATTTTCCATAGGAAATCGACAACATTCTATTTGGAATCACTTTAGCACCGGTTGACGAATCGCAAAATTTTCAAAAGTTATGGCCCGCTCTGGTCCGCTCCTATTCTGAAAGTCTCGGGGTGATTCGTCAAGCAGGGCCAAGAAAAAACGGGGGGTCCCAAAACGTTTTTTACCCATGCAATTTCCGATAGGAACCTTTAACGGAATTACACCAAATTTGGCAAAGAGGTAGCCCTTGGTTCAGAGTCGTGCATTTTGGTTAAATGGTGTAAATCGGTTCAGTAGTTGCTGAGAAAATCAAAAGTAAAATTACATATATATCTATGGCCACGGTGGATTCGCGCACCCTGAGCCCACAGTTACGATCATGAGCTGCATGCTAATTGGCTGTCAAATGTCTGTCAACATTCCAAACCAGGAAGTGTTGTCAGTCATTTTGTGCCTCTGTAGTAGCGAGGCTGAAGACTTCAGTGGAATAAGTGTGGAAAATGTATAAAGGAAGTAGGGTAGAAATACCCTGACCCTCTAGGCCTGCTTAGGTGGTTCCAGAAGGGCCCCCAGGGCCCCCCAATTCTTTTTTTTTTTAAACGGCAAAATACACGCAGGGTGTGCGGATCCTGGCGTAAAAAACAAGCAAAGCCCTGGCTCCTGCACTTCTTTAATAATTAGCCCCCGGGGGACAAATCCCAGGGGCAAAAATATTACATTTTATGGGGGCCCCAGGGACCAACAACCCCCGGGGCTAGAAAATAAATGATTGGGGGGCTCAACCGCCACCCTGCCAGCAAAGTATATGGGTAGGAGGGCTCAAAGGCCCCCCAAGTCCCGGGGACCACCACCCCTCAGGGCTTTGCATGTTGTGGGAGGGGGGCCACACCCCCCTCAAAGAGCTGTTGAGGGCCCTGGGCACCACCACCACCCAGGGCTGGCTCCTGCAGTGTTTTGGGGTGCCCACCCCGGGACACTGCTGTTTGCTATGGCAGGGCGGGACCATTTGGATTTTGAAAGAGAGAGCAGGGAAACCTGCTCTCTTTCAAAATGCAAACCATATTGCTTTTCCACATGGGGAGCTGCATGCTAGTAGCTACCTGTGTGGAAAAGCAATGCCAGGCTCCTGAAGAATGCGGGGAGCCGGCTGGGACCGTGGGGGCATTGGGGCTCCCCCCACGGTCCCCAATGTTGCATATAGGCCCCGGGGGATGGGGTCCCCAGGGAGAATAGAAATTAGCGATAGGTGATATATTTTTTACATTAGGAGTCGCGCACCCAGCGCAGCGCTCAACGCGGCCCCCTGGTGTGCACGCATTGGGGCACGACTCCTAACGTGTAGGGTGTGCGACTCCAGTGCGTTGGGCACACGATTCCTTTCGTGTTGGGTGCGCGACTGCAAGCAAAAAAAGTCATATTTTTCAGATATAAATCAAGTTTATGTGTTTAGATCTTGGGTGGCTCTCAAAAGAGCTGTTGTGTTTATTGAGAGATTTTGTTACCTGCCAGTAAGTACCTATGCAGAGTCTAAAGTTCATGAGAAAGACTACGTTACCCTCATCTGTAAAATGTACACCATCTCTCCTATAGATGCCATTCATTTTGAAACGCAGATTGCTGTGGTAAATGGACCCCATCCTATAATCTTGGAGAAAAGCAGAAACAGCTTTATTAACATGTTTCCTAGCTTTCTCAATCTGTGGACAAAATTGATTGGACCAGTTCCATTTCTGCCTTTGGCAAAAGTTGGAATAGACAAAGGCAGTTTGGGGGAAAAGTGACATCAATTCTCCAAAGGTGTCCTTCATAAACATTTTCAGACCTACTCCAGTCAAAGTGCCTAGGTCATTGTCACCACAGTGCACAATTATGAGGTCAGGGTGTTCGAGATGTAAAAAGGATTTAACCAATGGCATTAATTGGTGCCACTTTAATCCTCTCTGTCCAATCTATTTAATGTATTTATTTGGCAAAAGCTAGGTCTTTATCAATGCCTCTGTTTTCTGCATACCTTTGGCTCCAGAAAATATAGCTGTGTCCTACAATGCACACTCTAAGCATCTTGAAAGGAGGTCTGGATGCCCTCAGATGGTCTCTGTAAATGAAATGGCAGTTTGAAAACTAAGATTTTTTTTAAAATGGTGGATACCATGCAGTTTTGAAAAAAGAAAATAAATGATTGACTGTTTGAGAACATTCTAAACTGAAAAGTAGGGTGTATGTTTCTGTTTTTTAAAAGCATGTGTCTTATTGGTTAACAAAAACTGTGTGAAAGGAACATTACATAGGATAAGGTGATATTTTGAAAAGTCAAGCACACTTGCTGTTCGGATTAGCAACATTGTGTGCTGAACTTGTGACCTGGGTGCTCAGTTGAGTTTTCCATGACCCGTTACTTTGGTAACAGTCAGTAAGCATATTGGGGGCAGGTTTCAAACTTATGTCAATTGGAAAGGGTTGAAATGTGTAACCAATAGAAATGTGTGTTAGCTTTTGAATTAATGTGGGAATCAATGTGATTTGATATTTACATGTATATGTGTGCAGAATGAGAGGGAAACGTTGCCATTTTTTGGTTTTGATAAGAGCAGTGCAGTACAGAGATTCTGAATAAGAGAATCTAGCGTGTGACTGACATACTTCTTAATCTGCAAATCAATTTTAAAGGTAAGTTAATAAGTTGTGAGGGGTTGTATGTGGTATCTTTGTTTTTAATAAGATTCATGTGTTTTTCCTGGTGAAGTCCAGGGAGTAATTTTGCTTGTCTAGAATCACACTGTGAGTCTGTGTGCATTTGGGAACTATTGTGACAGAAGCATTTGGATACTTCATGTTTTTGAAGACATTTAACTGCTTTAAAACCTATCCTGTTCTCAAGTTTTGGTAGAATTAGAAACCAGTCATTGCTTATGTATTTGCAAAATGAGTCAGGCTTCCACACTAAAGTGCAGTTCTAAAATATGTGGAATGTGTGCAGTCATCTTACCTCTTCCAGATTAGTAAATGTTTTTTGATAAAGTCCAAGGGATAGTTTTGCTTGTCTAGAATAACACAGTGAGTCTGTGTGCATTTGGGAACCATTGTGAGATAAGTATTTGAGTACTTCATGTGTTTGCAGACACATAACTGCTTAAAAACCTATCCTGTTGACACGTTTTGGTAGAATTAGAAACCAGTCATTGGTTATGTATTAGTGAAATGAGCCAGGTTTCCACACTAAAGTGCAGTTCTGAAATATGTGGAATGTGTGCAGTCATCTTATCTCTTCCAGACTAGTAAATGTTTTTTGGTAAAGTCCAAGGGATACTGTTATTTATCTAGAATCACACTTTGAGTCTGTGTGCATTTGGGAACCATTGTGACAGAAGCATTTGGGTACTTCATGTTTTTGAAGACATATTACTGCTTAAAAACCTATCCTGTTCTCAAGTTTTGATAAAATTAGAAACCACTCTTTGCTTTTTTTTTTAATTTTTTTTTTTATTTTTTTATTATTTTTAAAAGATTTTTTAACCCATTTTTACAATGTACACCAAAATAGCACATAAGACAATCAATATACGGAGAGAAAAGAAGAGTAATACAAAACAAAAAGAGAAGAGCAAATCATGCAGATCAATCTCATAAAATATTAAGCGAAAAAAGAACCCAGAGTAATACATATACTCATATTCTTATGTGTTTTGATATTATCTGCATACCATAGTGCAACCTGGTGCAAACCTATCCTAAGCGTTATTTTCTGACTTCTTACCCATTTCTACTCACTCCCGCCTTGAGTCTTACTCTGCTTCCAGCGAGTTAGTGGTTGCCAAATTCTTTCCCCCATCACTCTCGCCCTCCTACCCTTTCTTTCATAAATAGCTTTTTCCAGATTGTAAGTAGAAATCAGCCTTGCTATCCAGAGTTCAAAAGTGGGGGGAACCTTGTCAAGCCATGCTCTCGCGATTCCAATTCGATACACCGCTGTTACCATAAACATAAATTCTATGTGGTGCTCCTCTGTTTCGCCCGCGATTCCTAAGATTATAATACCATCTGTCAGCTTTCGTGTGATTCCCAACGAGTTTGCCAAGAAGTTCTCAATTGCCCCTTTTACTGTATGTAGTTGTGGACATTGAGCAAACATGTGGACAATATCCGCCTCTGATGAGTTGCAACGTGGGCATGTGATTCCGTTGAAACCACTCTTTGCTTATGTATTTGCAAAATGAGTCATGCTTGAACACTAAAGTGCAGTTCTAAAATATGTGGAATCTGTGCAGTCATCTTCCCTCTTCCAGATTAGTAAATGTTTTTTGATAAGGTCCAAGGGATAGTTTCGCCTGTCTAGAATCACACTGTGAGTCTGTGTGCATTTGGGAACCATTGTGACAGAAGCATTTGGGTAGTTCATGTGCTTGTAGATACATAACTGCTTAATAACCTAAGCTGTTCTCAAGTTTTGGTAGAATTAGAAACCAGTTATTGCTTATGTATTTGCAAAATGAGTCAGGCTTGTACACTAAAGTGCAGTTCTGAAATGTGTGAAATGTGTGCAGTCATCTTACCTCTTCCAAATTAGTAAATGTTTTTTGATAAAGTCCAAGGGATAGTTATGCTTGTCTAGAAGCACACAGTGAGTCTTTGTGCATTTGGGAACCATTGTGAGATATGCATTTCGATACTTCATGTGTTTGCAGACACATAAATGCATAAACACCTATCCTGTTGACAAGTTTTGGTAGAATTAGAAACCAGTCATTGATTATGTATTTGCAAAATGAGTCAGGCTTCCACACTAAAGTGCAGTACTAACATATGTGGAATGTGTGCAGTCATCTTACCTGTTCTAGACTAGTGAATAGTGTTGCTTGTCTAGAATCACACTGTGAGTCTGTGTGCATTTGGAAACCAATGTGAGAGATGCATTTGGTAACTTCATGTGTCTTTGTACTACTCCTATGCACTATGCATGTAGTCCTTTAACCACCTACACACTTGTGTTTCAGACCTACAATGCCCCAGTCAGTATCGATACACTGCTGCAAACACCCTGTCACTGCTGTTGCAGTCCTATAGTGACCCTTTCAGCACCATGTACTAATCCATTCACTGAAGTAAAACTAAACCAATAATAAATTCACCCAGTGTCTCTCCTTATACTACTCTAATCATTCAGTCACTATCCATGTACTCATGCAGCAAGCCACGACTTAGGACATGGACTGCTTCAAACTCCTATGCACTATGCATGTAGTTATCTAACCACCTACACAGTTGTGCTTCAGGCCTACAATTCCTCAGTCAGTATCCATACAATACTGCAAATACCCTGTTACTCCCCTTGCATTCCTATACAGTAATGTATACAACTTGAATTACAATTTCAAGAATAGCTGCAATGGATATGACATCAGATGGAGTAAAAATTACAAGAGTGACGAGGCTTTATAAATAAATCCGTTTGTGGAGATGCAATGTAAGAGTCATTTGATTAGGCCTTTTGTTGTACAGGATATTCCGCACTCAGTTTTCGCATACGCAGATGACTTCTGATGATCAGGCTACTGCCCCCCAAGAGATCGAGCGGTTAGCACTCGAGTTTGGCCAGGTGTCTGGTTATAAATTGAATGTTGCCAAAACACAACTCTTATGTACTGATAACATTGTATTACAAGATCCTAGAGTAGTAAGAGAAGTTACATATTTGGGCATAAGAATTAGGACATCAATGACAGAACTTGTAGATGCTAACTGGGTGGCATTATTGCGAAATATGAGACTCACTGGAGAGATGGGGCCGATTTCATTTCACCCTAATAGGAAGAGGCAATATTATAAAGATGAACATTCTACCTAGGGTACTATACTTATTTAGATCCATCCCCCTGGAAATATCCGTAACTTAACTGCAAAATTTGCAATCACTTTTCTCTAAATTTCTCTGGGCCCCCGTTAAACCTCGGCAGGCTAGCAGATTAATGGCTCTTTCAACCGAAAGAGGTGACTTGGCAATACCTGATTTTCTTTTTTATTATTACGTGTGTTTTTTGCAAAAAATACATGTATTATTGAATAGCGAGGATGTGGGAAACATAGCAGAGGCCAAAGATGGGTGCTGTTAAGCTTGACAGAGTAGCCAATCGCACTCTTTTGGGAGATATAATGATCTTCCCGAAGTAAATGAAAACGTACTCCAAGGTATACCAAAAGAAAATGGCTTTTCACTCAGGTTTATTCTTGTGTTAAGAGTTTTTCTCAATATATGCTGTTACATCACAGCTGTATGATTGGTTCCAAAAAGTTCCAAGATATGTAAACGATCCATTCAATTGATATTACAATCCTCCAAATACCCAATGCATTTCGTGCGATCCGCACTTCATCAGGGGAAATACATTTCAATCTATAAAGCAAATGAAATAAGGCTTTTGTCAAAGATAGTGAAGCAGACCACGGTCTATCGTGGGAAGAGCAATAAAAAAATATTACAAGACATTGATAACAGGTCTGTTACGTACAAAATAAAGGAAACTGGAAAAGTATGTGAAAAAGGTGGTAAGACATAGTCTGTGAAAAAGTAGTCCCAAAGCTAACGGATTATAAGTGGATCCCTCAGTGATATTGATTTGGACTCCGGTGCAAGATAAAAGAAGATGGTTATGCGCGTTGTGATTCACTCGGTAAAACTGGTGCATACAAAGTGCTGTGAACGTGTACTGTTTAACAAAAATTAAATCGAGGTGATGTCATGTGCCATAATCTTCGCAACTGAGCCGGGATTTTCAAATACGCGCCGTCTGTCACTTACCGATACTTAATCAAGTTAAAGACCGTCCTATCTTCTAACCCGGTCGGGATCAGGCATGATTGTACTGCACAAGCGCTTGTACGCGATGTTAGTAAACTACCCCCTCGTGACCCGGAAGTGTGTTTCATGCCAGTTTGCATTATAAATAGTGTCTAAACTACGATTATAAGATGAAAATATTTCCGATTTCTCAATGGAAAGATATAACAAAAAAGGCTGACTTAAATAAACCAAATATAGCTCTTTAGTGTTGATGAACAGTGTGTAAAGGTGGCGGCCATATTGGTGAATCGGATTTTTTGCTTGTGTTCGCACTGCTCGCGGGCCGCGGTGCGGGCAGCAACAATCTCACACTCGCGAAATTACAAAAATTACAATTGGGGAGGGGTGAAGGAAGTGACCCAGTCTCCAATTTCCTGTTCCTGTCCAGCAAGCTCCTCCCATTGCTTACTCCATTTCCTGGCCACTTTGAATTCGATCCTGACTGGGAAGGATTACTTTTTGTGGATGCTGCTGGAGATTTGGCTTTGAGGCCTTTTGGATTACTTTTTGATTCGACATTTGATTTCAGAAGTAAGTTGATAAGTTGATGTTGTTTGTTTGTGGTGATTTTTGTGTGTGTTTTATGTTTTTCGACTTTTTGGGGTGGGTTTGGGGGCTGGCTATGTTGGTGGGAGGCCATTTTGAGGCATGGTCCTGCAGGTCCTGGCCATGTGGATGGGGTCAATCGGGCCACCCAGTCTGCTCTGATTGCTTTCATATGCCCAGGGGGCCTAGAACTCCCGCGGATTACCCGAAAATCGGATTTAAAAAAAAAAAATTTGCCTGTGTTCGCACTGCTCGCGTCCCGCGCAGCAACAATCTCGCACTCGCGAAATTGTAAAAATTACAATTCTGCACATGAATTGAAAACTACCAGGCTTAGTTATGGGTGCATGCATGATACAACTGTTTTCTTTAATTTTAACATTATTCTGGCCAGGGCATGGATGGCAATGGATTGTTGTGATTTTTGTGTGTTTTACAACTTTTTGGGGTGGTGTTGAGGGCTTGCTATGTGGGTGGGGGCCATTTTATTGCCTGGTCCCGTGTGGGTGGGGGTCTAGGGGCCATTTTTAAGCCAGTTTGTGTGCTTTGTGCCATAGGCCTGCACCCAGTGTGCTGTGATTTTATCATGCCCAGGGGGCCCAGAATCGGTCTGTTCGCGGATTTTGCTGGTTTTTCGCCATGTTCGCGTCGTGCAGCAACAATCTCGCACTCGCGAAATTGCAAACATTGCAATTCTGCACCAGAAAACCACCAGCAGGCAGCCTAAACCTTCTGAAAGTTGATGGATGGCATTGGATTGTGGTGATTTGATTGGTGTTGTGTTTTTTGACTTTTTGGAGTAAGGGTTGGGGGCTGGCTATGTTGGTGGGGGCTATTTTAAGGCATGGTCCTGGCCATGTGGATGGGGGTCAAGCGGCCATTTTTAAGGCAGGCAGTGAGCTTTGTGCCATAGGCCTGCACCCATTTTGCCTTGCTTTCACCCAGTGTGCCCAGGGGGAGTCAGTGGTACATGAAACTATAACCCTCTCTGTGTGTGCTCTCTTGGATCAATGTTAAATTCCTGTTTCCCAAAAATTTAGCAATTCTTAATTTTGAAATTTCCATATTGTGTGGTGTGCACGTGTGTATTCATAAACGCCTACTTGCAAACTATTTATTGAAGCGCTACATATGCAACATATATTTACTGATGTTCCTCTGTCTTCGTTTGCTTTTAGGTGCACAAAGTCAATAACTCCGCATCATCGTTGAGCATCAGTGCCAGGAAGAAGTCCTGCTGCAGCCTGCTGTTCCGACATCTGAAGAAGATGGCTCCAAAAAGAGGTGCCCGTAGCTCCTCTTGCAAGAAAGATGTCTCTACTAAGGAGAAGAAGAAGCAAGTGGCACCACTTACCAAGGAGACTGGTGGCTCGACCACTAAATTTTTGTGGAAAAAACAAAGGCCCACCATGAGTGCTGCACAGGTAGCCTGTTTAGTGGTTCAATCACCAACGACCAGTGATGTTGGCTCATCGCAAGAAAGTAGCAGCACACCATCAACACAGGTTGTAACTCATCTCACAAGTACTATTCAACAAGCCAAGCCGCAACAACAACTGCATGGGCTACTAGTACAAGCACAAGTACATGCGCAAGGAGCTGTCCGAGAAGGTGCTTTTCGTGAAGGAGCTGGCCGAGAAGGAGATGGCCGAGAAGGAGCTGGCCGAGAAGGAGAAGGCCGAGAAGGAGAAGGCCGAGAAAGAGAAGGCCGAGAAGGTGCTGGCCGAGAAGGAGAAGGCCGAGAAGGAGAGGTCCATGGAGAGTTGCAAGTAGCGATCAGTGAAGAGGCCCATGTAGCAGCGCATGGAGCGGTGCAAGTGCCCACAATGGTTGTTCTTCCAGAAGTAGGGGCACAGGAGGAAATTGACTTTGGAGCCGGGGTATCATGTCAGGAAGACGAAGGCACTCCTCCTGATGAATCATTTTCTCCCAGCTCCCCACGAAGGAAAAGATCAAGGAGTGTGTGTAGAAGTTCCTCTTCAAGCCCCGCTCGATCAGATGATGATCTGGATCTAGATTGGCACCCATCTCCGACGTCTGAGAGGGAGGCACACCATGAGCTGCGAAAGGTATCAAATGTTAAAAGGAAGGGCCCCGGAAAGCTCATACTTATGGATCCGAACGTCGGACTTGATGAAGTGGTGCATTCTGATGTTGTTGAACAGGATGACAGCAATGACCTAGTCATCACACACGTCATTCCAGCCACACCGGCCATGCAGCAGACAGACATTTATACCCTATCCCGACGTCATGCTGAGCGTGACCCTGGCGACGTGGCACTGGTAGCACCACCAACGCAGTCAAGTAGTACAACAAGTTCAACAAAACCTACAGCTCCCATATTTTCTCCCCAGAGGGGGACTCCATCCAGCTCGACTCCCTCAAGTAGGGTTGCTGAAATAATTGCACAACCCAGTAGATGTCTGCAAGGCTCATCCACCACTGCTTCATCTGGCATTGGCAGTATCATCTCGTCCGGCAAAACCAGAAGTTTCCAGTCCCCAGTTTGGAACTTTTTTAGTGTCCATGCAAAGTATGATAACATAGCCGTTTGTTGCATTTGTAAGACTAGAGTTAGCCGTGGTAAGACTGGTACCAACTATGGAACCGGAGGCCAGATAGGTCATCTTCAAAGAAGGCACGCTGTCGAATGGTTTGCGCACCTAGCAAACGTCAAGGGAAAGCAATCCCAAAGGGCAAGTGGCCAAAATATACCCATACTAGGTGTTTCATCTGAAGATGACGGGGAGGTAGAAGAAGCGTCAGACATTTGTCCGGTTGCACCCAGTACCCCTGGCAGCACCACACCCTCCGGAACACATAGGAGGCACACTGAGAGTCTGGGAGACACACCAATGTGGAAAATGTCAACACTGAGCAGAAGTGGGTCGAAGAAGGCATCAGCATCATCCAGTAAATTTGTCCAGCGCACCATTTCAGCCATGTTCTCCTCAGATGCGCAATTTCAACGCAACCACCCAATTGTGCGCCTGTATAACACTAAGCTGGCTAAAATGCTAGCGGTGGACCTTCTCCCTTTTTCGTTTGTCGAAGGTGTGGGTTTTCTTGAACTCGTGGCAACACTGGCCCCTAAATGGAAGGTTCCTAGCCAGTTCTATTTTGCCAGGGTTGCTGTTCCAGCACTACATAAAGAGGTGCTTGAGTTGGTTGGGGCAGCTTTGTAGAAGAGTGCTGTTCACACTATACACCTGACAACAGACATGTGGACCAGTTGCCAAGCCCTTGATTACATGTGCATCACTGCACACTGGGTCTCTTTTTCAGGGGTTACAAAAAAGATAAATGCAGGTGGTGACTTGGTCGAGATTTTTAAGGGTGCTCGTAAACATGCAACATTAGCCATGTTTGGCATGGAGAAAAGTCATACTGCAGCCAACATTTTGGATGACTTTAACAAAAAGGTCTCGCAATGGCTGCCCCCAAGAAATTGCAAGGTTGGTTATGTTTCTACTGATAATGGCAGCAATGTAGTTAGGGCCATGGAGAACGGTTACTATTTCAGAGTGCCGTGTTTGGCGCACTGTATGAACCTTGTCGTGCAAAAGTTCTTGAAAAAAGAACTTGCAGTCGACAAAATACTGACCATCTGCAGAAGAATATGCACACATTTCAACCATTCTTTTAAGGCCCGGAAGGAGCTGAGGCGCAAGCAAAATGAACGTAGTATGCCAGTGAAAGCACTTATCCAGGAGGTGGCAACACGTTGGAACTCAACCTTCTACATGCTTGAGCGTCTGCATGAGCTGTTTCCAGTAGTCAATGAGTATTTCTACAACCTGGGTGGTGATACGACAGAAATGATGCTAGCGGTGGAGCAATGGCAGCTAGTTAAAAGCCTGACAGACATGCTTCGTCCTTTTGAGGTCTTCACACGTGATGTCAGCAGGGTGGACTGTTCTTTGAGCAAAGCTATCCCATTGTTGCTGAAGCTCGAGCACCAAGTCAAGGTGGTGTCTTCAGAATTGAAAGATGCTGGAAAGAATGAAGCATATGAGTTGGCGCAGAGATTATTACAACGCCTAGTTAGCAATAAACGGCTTGTAAATATCAAGAAACAACAGCACTACATTTGTGCTACTATTCTGGATCCACGTTACAAAAAGCCATTGTTTGGCAAAGTAATAATTCCTTTTGAAACATCAGATGTTACAGAGTACAAAGGTTGGCTAGCTCAGTCAGCCATTCGTTTTGAAAGAGAGCGGAAGGAAACTGTAGGAGAAGACAGTACTACTAGTGAATCAGCAGGCCATCAGGCGTCCCAAAAAAGCACTTCTGCATCTGTGCCTGTGGCAGAAGTGAGTGACTTTTCCTCTGAGCCGTTAACCACACCAGCAACCGTATCATCTGCACCAGGCCCAGGCGATATGTCTGAAGCGGATTGGCTAAGTGACCTAGGGTTTCCTTGTCCCAGAAAGGACACAGAAGTGCAAAGTACAGGAATCCGGGAGGACATTCTTTCAATGGTGCAGGCCTATCTGGATGACTCAACAGCGGTCAATATTACTGAGGACCCATTGGCGTATTGGCATGGGAAAAGAAAAATATGGCGAGAGCTCACCAACCTGGCTATCAATTACTTGTCTTGCCCACTCGCAAGCGTGTCCTCAGAACGTGTTTTTAGTTCTGCTGGTGGCATTGTGACTTGCAAAAGGTCCCGCCTCTTGCCCGCAAATGTGGAGCGGCTCACCATGATAAAGATGAACCAGCACTTCATACCACCAGATTACAAAGTACGAGAATGCACGCAGGAAGAAGAGGACACTGACCTACCTGAGGAAAGTTCTCCTCAGTTACCAGAAGTACTACCGACTCAATTTGCAGAGTTTGAGGACGAGCTCTGCTTCCCTGACAGCGAGTTCTGAAAATGAGTCAATGATTTATTAACTTTAATTTTAGTCCTCCTTATTCACTTTTATTCCTGTGTGTCTGTCTTTCTTTGTTTAGCAAGTGCTTCATCACATTCACAACAAAACTGTAATCACCCAATCAAACAGCAAGCCCATCAACAGAACTGTCTTGATTTTGATGCCACAGCATTCCTCATGTTCACAACAGTTAGTTGACAAGAACTCAGTCCTGGTCATCTATCCTCCTCCTCCAGATTCACCCTATCCATTTCCCATAATGCTGATGCCTGGATTCTGCACAATGAAGAAACTTACGTTGACGAGTCCCCTAAAGAGGGACTGTCTGGAAGTAGTGAGTCCTCATTTAAATACATTTTGCTAAGTGTGACTTTTTTCCCGGATTTGCTTTTTGGCTGTTTGGGCCCTGCTGCAGAACGCTTTAGGACACTGTGAATTCCAGGTGGAGCCAGCCCTCAAACACAAATTACAGGTAAGATAAGCGTTTGGATGGGAGGTAGTATAATGGAGTATTCGGAGAGGCGAGAGAGTGACAGTGGTACTAGTAGTAAAGTCCTAGGGCTCTTGAATTAACAAACTCTGTGACAGGCATTTACTTTGGAAAACATTTGGCCTATTACACGTGAACGTTTAGGCGTTATTATTGCTCGCTTGCCTGTCTTAGGGGTGCTGTCTGTGGAGCATCTAGGATTTTGGGGTCTGTGAGCACCGCTGCCACATTTCTAATGTTGATTGCTTTTGTTTTGCAGAAAATCCACGCCGGGAAACTCCAGTTGGGGCCCTGCTGCAGAACGCCTTAGGACACTGTGAATTCCAGGTGGAGCCAGCCCTCAAACACAAATTACAGGTAAGATAAGCGTTTCGATGGGAGGTAGTATAATGGAGTATTCAGAGAGGCGAGAGAGTGACAGTGGTACTAGTAGTAAAGTCCTAGGACTCTTGAATTAACAAACTCTGTGACAGGCATTTACTTTGGAAAACATTTGGCCTATTACACATCAACCAACACAATGACAGTGTTCAGTTAAATGAACTTACTGCAAAACCACCACCCACCAAGCTCAAAAGTAGTAAAAAAACAGGTATGCTCAGATAAAGTTTGAAAAAGTATATTTTTATATCCCTAACAAAATAATCTCCCGCAAGACCCTCCCTAACCCCAACAAATAAATAGTCCTTCAAAAGTCCCCAAAAAACCCAACTCCCAATTCCCACCCCCCAAAAGTCTCTAAAAAAGGGGCAAGGGACACTCTAGGGATGCACGGTGTTGAGTTTGGCCTCCAGGGCATCATGCCTTAGGGCCAGGGCATCGTACTTCTCCTGGAGGGTGGCGTGATCTAAGCGGAGGCCCTCCACCACATTCTGATAGTCTTTCCATTTCTGGACCTCTGCCTCTAGGTCGGACACTCTGCGGAGTGCACGGCGCAAGCGAGCCTTTACAGTACTGTGAGGTGCAGCCTTTGCTGCTCGGCGGTGGCGTCTGCCAGCACGGCTCCGTTTCGCCGGAGCACTGCGCTTACCGGCAGAACGTGGGGTCACGGAGGAGGATGCAGATGTCACATTTGATGCACTGGACTGCGTGTCGTCCCCCTCCAGTTCCACCAGCCACCGATATTGGGCAACAGTAGCATCCAGCCTCCGTTACCGGGCCAGTACAGCCAGCATACTCCTCGTCGGTTTTGAGGTTTTAGTATTACCAACCATATGAAGAAAGAAAGACATAATCTGTAACCAATGCTCTTTAAGAATATGATTAACACAAAATGATTCAGCAGGAAGTTGTGTCACAGTACAACTAGCAACTAGCCAGCGCAGTACAAAACTATTCAGGCCAGTATCATGGGTGTCCGCAGGGAGGGGCAAGGGGGGGCGCTTGAATCACTATTTCCCTTCCCACAACTCACTTGTATCCTTGGTTTGGTGCTCTTTCATATGAAAGAGATCTGGCAGAAGTGAGTGACTTTTCCTCTGAGCCGTTAACCACACCAGCAACCGTATCATCTGCACCAGGCCCAGGCGATATGTCTGTTTCCCTCTCTCTCTCTCTCTCTGTCTCCCTCTTTCTGTCTCCCTGTGTCTCCCTCTACCTCGCTGTCTCTCTCTCTCTGTCTCCCTCCCTCACCCTCCCTCTGGCTCCCTCCCTCTCTCTCTCTCCTTCTGTCTTCCTCTCTCTCTGTCTCTGCCTCTATCTGTCTGTCGGTCCCAGCCTGCTGTAATTACCATATTGTAATTTGTCACTGGGCCAGCACTGGATACACATCATATCCTATCTAAGAGTCAGATAGTACATTGATCCAGCTTACCTGTACTCGCCACCGCCACTGTCTGCTTCCTCACAGTCTGTTCGTTGGCCACTTGCGCCGCATTCTCCCCAGAGCTGTCCTCGGACTCAGAGTCAATGATCACCACCACATCCGAGCTGGCCCCGCCACCAGATGTTCCACCTACAAAGTAGATTTAAGACTGTTAGATTACACCACTCACTAGTATTTGGTCTAGGAATGAAGAAATGTGAAAACAACAGAAAAATTAATTGACTGTCTACTCTAGTCTAAAGTAAAAATGTCCCTCCTTCCAGGGAAGGCTGTTGTCTTGCTTCACTTTTTTGTCACAATTGTTGAATGCTTGCTTAATTTGAACACACACCATTTTTCTCTGAACAGACAGAAGCTGGACTTCTAAGGACAAGAGCAACATCAACTTCAAACCAGGTGAAAGCTCGGCTCGACCACAAGAAATGTGTTCCATTACTCATCAACTCAGCACCAAGCACTTTTCCATTTCCAGCTAACTTTATTTTAATATATGTGTTTACTTTTACTTTTAATAAAGCTTTTAAACTTGAATAGACTCTGTGGTTTTTGGTCCTCCAGACTAGAGTGACTGAGCGAAAGGTTTTGCAATTTTTGCAAGGAGGAGTCCGTGCTGCTGACACTACCAGGTTTATACAGTGTGCCAAACACGCCACTCTGAAATATTATTACTCTGGTCTTTGGTGTCCATAGTTCGGTTTGTGGAGAATTGTCCCTGCAACAGTAGTATTATTGATTTTGCTCCTATCTAAACACTATTTTGAAAAAATTAAATTAGGAACGCTTGGACAACAATAGGTCCTCTATATTTAAATGAAAACTTACTGGGGCCAGCAAAGGAGCACTCGCAGCCCTGGCCTGCAACCTCCTCCTTTGGAGCCACTGCATCCTCTTTTTCTGTCCGCTTGCCCCTGGGCGGACCTGACGTACAACATGAAAGAATGAACAGAAAACATTGATGATTGCTGCTTGTCGATGTCCTTGTCAACCAAATCAAACATTTAGAAAGAACAAGAATCAACTATTTCAGCCAAAAAGAGGGCTACAAAGGAAGGACTGCACCTGAGCCTCTACTCTAGGGGCAGATTTACAAGCCCCTTGCAGCTCTTTTGCGCCGTTCTTGCGTCACTTTTGTGACGCAGCGCCACAACAAGAGAGGCGCCATGGTGTGGTGTATATTAACAACGTGACGCATATGGGAGATGCATCCCATTCTAAAGCCCTGCGCCATAAGGGAGCGTTCCAGCGCAAGGGAGGGCGTTCCTGCGCAGGAACGCATGCTAAAAGTGGCTATGGGGAATATATAAAATTTCAATCAGTCATTTAGGACAATGATGCGTCACTGAAACCCTGCGCCTGCATGAAGCAGACTTACGGCTTGACGCAGCATTGCTGGAGCTGCGCCATCGTTGCAACGCAACTCCATCAATGAGCCGCCTTTACGACACCGATGCGTAACGCTTCGGTGACGTTTTGGGACCATGGTGTGCCGCATTGTAAATACGGCGCACCATGGGTGGTGCTGGCGTGCCGCACACTTTGCAGGGATGCGCAGGTAATTGCTAATCTGACACTTAGGGGCATACTTACGAGTTCTGAGCTGCACACCTCCAGATGTGCACCAGAACAAATGCGTAACGCAAAACTAACCTTGCGTCACGGCAGATGCGCCGCAATTACAATGCGGCAAACCCTGGCGCAAGGGTAGGCAGATGCGTGACGCATCTCATGACGAAAGAGGGGCGCATCTCTAGAGTCGCGTCGCAGGCGCAATGCAAATCTAGCAATGCTCAGGGCTGCCCAATACTCAACATACCGCATCAGTCCTTACGCCTGCTTCAAGCAAGCAGGCATAAAGAATTGACGTAGCAGCGTCGCGGAAGTGCCTGCGTTAAATCTTGTAGATTTCACGCAGGCACTTTTGCGAGGCACACAGCTGCCTGACCGCCAACCCCCCCTCCCTGCGTGGGAACGCACCCATTGTGGCGCAGGCCCAGGCCTTAACGTGGCGCATCTCCTTAGATGCATCACGTTGTACATGACTCGCAGGGATGCGCCACGTTTACGTCGCTGTGCGTCAGGTAAGGCAGCGTAAACGTGGTGCAAGGGGCTTGTAAATCTGCCCCTTTGTGTCTAGCATTACGCAGTTCTGTAAAGTACACTCATACATTACTCAGCCCAATTAAATGAACACAAAATAGAAAACAAATAAGCAGTGGCACCGCCACAGAGAAGGAGAACAGTGCACCTGAAATGCACAGATGATTTGGAAATATTAATTTACCTCTCCTATCAATGTAATCAGCAGCATTATTGCTCTTTGTAAAAAAGTTAAAGCAAACATTTGCAATATAACACACAGAGCAGAAGAAAAAAAAAGAGTAGTGAGTGATGAAAAAATTGCTACTACTACTCACCAAGCCCGGGGACCTCCACTCCCAGCAGGTCTAGCAGGTCGCGCTCCCGGTCCAGGATATCAGTCCAGCGGTGGGTCACCTGACTGTAGGTGCGCTGGACCCCCGTGATGTCAAACAGGGCCCGGCACACCTGCTCCCACCGCTTCCGTCGCTCCTGGCTGTTGGTATAGCCAGCCGCGATCCTGCCGCCTTCCGCGATGGTCCTGGGGAGGCGGCGCTGTACATAAAAAACGAGTGAGCCCACCTCCTCAGGGCTGAAGATCTCCCTGGGCACCACCATTTCCGCCCTCAAACGGCCACACGGGAGCCGGGCACGGGCTGCGGTGCCCGTCTTGGGCAGCTTCACAGCTGTCTTCACCATGGTCTGGGCAGGTGTTAGCAGTAAGAAGGAGACAAAATGAAAAAGAATAAGAGTAGGGAAGAAGGAAATAAAAGTTTAAAAAAGTAGTTGAAAAGTAAACAAAAGTAGCCTAAAACACAAAAATATAGACCTAGAAAACTAGAGGGATAGAAAAAAAGTAAAATAGATCAAAAAAATATTAAAACAAGCAAAGGATGGCAGAGATATAGAGAGGATAGAAACACCATGCCCAGACACATAGGAATGAATGAAAAACAAGATGGCCGCCCGAACACGTGCGCGTAAGTAAGTTCGCACGCGATTTCTCTCGCGAACTCGTGCGAACTTGCATTCGCAAGGCGCACATTCCGCGAGATTACACATAGCGGGCGGAAACGGAAATACGTCACGCAAACAAAATGGCGGCGCCCGTACTCAACCTTGGGGTAACTCGCACTAGTTCGCGGCTTCCACGGTCGATTTCGCACGACGCCGCGCCTCGCGAATAGGGCGAAATTACCGAAAAACGAGTTTTGCAAAAGCAAAACCAACGAGCAGGTGCAAAAGTTCGAGCTCATCATTTGTAACCATTTACCTGTAGTGCTTCCTGAAGGGGCCCTCCAGAATCCGGTTGCCTACTTGCAACTATTGTGTGACCCTGCTCTGACAGTCACAGAATAGTTACAAGTATGCCATTGCATCCTGTTAAAAAAAATGTACATTGCAACAAAAAGGAAAGGGAGCAGACAAGCAGGTGCCAGCCTTCATTAATGTCAGTTGGGGCAGGGCAGGTGTTGTTGTTTGCAAAACTTAAAGCACTTAGCAGGTGTGCTTGGCTTTGCCACAATAATGTACACTCACTGGTCAATCAGAGGGTGCTGTGATGACACCGAGGGTGGCATGGGTGTGCCAGCCAGAGGGTGGCATGGGTGAACCAGAGTGCCAGTGTTGACAGAGGATGGCAGTGCTTTGCTTTGCCCCAATAATGTACACTGGTGAACCAGAGGGTGCTGTGATGACACCGAGGGTGGCATGGGTGTGCCAGCCAGAGGGTGGCATGGGTGAACCAGAGTGCCAGTGTTGACAGAGGATGGCAGTGCTTTGCTTTGCCCCAATAATGTACACTGGTGAACCAGAGGGTGCTGTGATGACACAGAGGGTGACATGGGTGAGCCAGAGGGTGGCATGGGTGACCAAAGAGAGTGCCAGTGGTGACAGAGGGTGGCAGTGATGAAGAAAGCCTTGCAAACAGGCTGGGCACGTAGAAACAACAAGTTCGCAAAACTGGCGACCCGACAAGTAAGTTCGCAATTTGCGAAATTGTACAAAACCCTCGTGAACTTGCAGAAACCCGTGCGAACACACACCCCCCAAAAAAATCCGCAAATCCGCGAGAATTAGCGGATTTTGCGTATTGTCGCAATCCGCAAATACGCAAATCCGCAAATTCGCGGATTGCGAATCCGCAAAATCCACCCATGCTTAGACACAACTCGGGCAGAATACATTCCTGACCATTGTCTTCCAAATCTTCACAGAGAAAAACACACATTTTTTCAAAAACGTATCTTTGCTTCGATGCTTCCCATTGACGGAAGACATCCATGACAGACTCTACATCATATCTTACAGTGTCCATAACCCATTTATGCGCTAATCGATTCAGTAAATCTCTCTCTCGATAGTCAGGCAGTTGACTTCGCAACTGTCTTCGTTCTGTGTTAGGGGTCGTATTAGGTGACCCGAGAAAAGGTGAGAAAAGATTAGTAACAGTGTTTGACATTCTCTGTCGAATGGAAGGAGAAACTGATGGAAGAACGGGTGGAAAAATAGGCTGCGATAAGGTAGGAGCAGAGACAATAGCAGAGGGAGCATTAGAAGTACAAGGTACACTAGGCAAAGTCGTAGGAGGCACAGGCGGAGCAGATGTGATCGGTGAGCCTTGAGGAGGCTGCACCAGAGGAGTATGAGCCAGCTGAAGAGTAGCTGGTGGGTGCTGTGGAAGAACAGGAGGCATAGCAATCACAGGTGGCGCAGCAACTAAAGGTTGCGGAGGTGCTGTAGCATTTTGTGCATAGGGTGGTGGCGAACTTAACAGATGCGATAGGAGCGGATCTTTCTCAAGCTCTTTTGCTGCATCTTGCTTAAGAGTCGGCAAAACTGGATAGCATTTATCTATCGCCATTTTACGTTGCCTGTGCAACTGCTCACTCATCTGTTCTTCTTCATTGTCTTTAAACTGCATAGCAGCTTGCATCATTGAAATACCCCTTTCTCTCTTATTTTTCTTCTCTAATTTAATTTCCTTTTGTTTGGCCTCCTTACGCCATAGGCGGAAAGAGTCAAACATCGCCGGCCGGGCTTTCTTCTTGAAACGTTTGACCTCAAGATTATCTAGGATTTCAGTGTCAAAACTGCCGTGTTGGGGCCATTTTAAAACACCATCTTTTCTGGTGTACTTGGTCCATACTTCGTTATATGTGATGGGACCTACGCCATGTTTCACATATAATTCATAAGTTGGAGTTCCAACCGGAGGAACCGGACACGAGTCCTCCAATCGGGAGTCCCTATTATTACGACCAAGACAAAACAAATTTCTAAGTCTAAGACCAGGCATTTTCGCTCTCTAGTCTAGTTCCAAACTTCAAAGGATTATCGATTACGATATTTCTCGTGAATACATGAGTCCCTCGGTTTTGGTGCTTGCAAGTACCAAACAAAATGATCCCAAAGGATACCCAAGACTAAGAACCAACTAAGGACTGGGAGACGCTCCACTTATACTTAACTGAAATATCGATGACGTCACTAGAAGACTCGTCTCAGTGTTTCGCTCTACAAACTTCAGGGGTCCAAATCAGGGCGATAGCCAGGGCAGCAGTCCTTTGTAGCCGTCGGGAAGCAGGGAACCTCGCAGCAAAGACTTTCGGACCACGTCGACATGCAGGGGTCGATGAAGTGGCAGGCCTTCCTCCAGAATTTCCTCACGAAGCTCCTCACAAACCTCTGGCTGGACCGGTACCGCTGGAATCGCCCCAAACGTTGGGCGCCAACTAAGGTACTGGGTTTTTCAGAACCGGTACTGATCCGGTAACCCAGCGGTGCCAGGGTACACCCAAAGACCTCGGGTACTTTCCTGATTCAGACCACAGAAACTCAGAGTCTTCTAGGTGAAGTCAAAGATCGATTTATTGGCTGCAACCAAGGTAACAAGCGTCCTAGAAGTACAACACACAGGAAGTATGTTCTCAGGAGACTGCCGCAATTCACGAAGTCAGGCTTCTCTTTTTATACAAAATAATAAGCTTCAGGCAAACTTTCCTAGATTTTCAGGATACTATTCACATATTTCGAACACAATTAAGTAACAGAGTTATGATGACAAGCTCACATTTCGGTTGCCTAACCCATAATAAATTACCCGGCAAGGTCCGGCATTTCCATCAGATATCGGTGTACCCTCAATAAAACGAGCACCTCCCCATCATAAAACAAGTCAGAGAAAAAGAGTGGGGCCAGGTGTGGGCAAGATTCGGCAGGGTGTGTGTGCGATGAAAAAGGTTTTATGGCCGGTTGCGCCTAGATGCTATCTCGACCGGCCACTGAGAGAGGAACTGACCAAACGAGTTTGGCCTGGGGCAAGGGTTCCAACTTGCCCAGGTCACCGGGAAGTCAATCAAGGAGTACTGTGGAAAATTAGTACGGTTTGGTGAACATTATCTGCGCCATCTTGCCTTTTCCCCTGATGCCACACTTTTGTCGTGCGCGCCCGCCATTTTAGGTGCCTCGATCAGGACCATCCCTTTTGCATGCCACTGGCCCCCGACATAGCCCTTCGCCCTCACCAAGCCTGCACGCTGACCAACCCCCCCTCGCTCGCACATGCTTTTGAGTCATAAACCCCTCTTCAGCGCAGCTCTGCCTCAAAGCCCCATCCTGTTCCCAGCGCGACCCCTCCCTTCATTCTTTTTATAGTCCCCGGCCCTTTGATAAAAAAAAACCCTTTTCCTGTGCCCGTTTGTCTTCCTTGCTCCCAGGCCAACACCTAGCTCTGCCGATACTATTCCTCGCCCCTCTCCGTACAGTAGGAAGCTTCCCTCATCAAAGGACCCCCGAGTTGATCAAAGCCCCCACCCCTCGAGATCCAATCGAACCTCCCACATTCCATGAATCGGCGGAATATCCAGCTGCGCGATAACCATCACCTGTTGTGACCGGGGTGGGGACTTCTACTGTAAATGTGTGTGGGAACGGGCCCGAGGGGGAGATCCCGGGAATGTCTTTCCGTACATCAAAGCATTGCCATGAATATGTAAACTGTAATAAAAGCCATGAAACCTGTATATAAGGGGCCAGGCCTCAGAGGGAAGTTAGAGCACCTCATGACGATACCTGCTGTCTGTTTTGTTGTGTTCTCCTCCGGAGAGAATAAACCTTGTTTCCTGCTTTCCAGTCTCCAGCGCCTGCCTCTTCATTGATTAATAATTCGTGGGTTACAGAGGCAATACCGCCGGGAAAATATCGATTGTCCCCGACCTTAGGTTTTTACAGTACGTGTCCTTTTGATATTGAATTAAGCCTATGTGAAGGGCAACACACAAAATGGCGGCCATATACAAAATGGAAGCTAAGGGTTCAGAGCATAAATGACGATTTCAAGGTGTAATCGTTACGAAAATGCTTGTACATAATGTACGCGTCATTTTCGGTCTTTTGATACCAAATTCGTCATGTTACGACGAAGTTTTATTCTCGAGTCCAGAATGTTTACACGAGTTCGGGATTTTCAGTACTACAGCTCCTGTAGTGGTATACACCTCTAGTGTCTAGCTCTAAATTTTTCTCCTTCTAGTCCAGTCGGAAGACTCTTAAAACTGTAACTCGATAACTTTTATGCACCATTGCCTTTGACATTGATGCAAGCCTGTGCTACCCGCACTGCACCCGAATCCCGCGGGCTACTCCCGTCCTAACTGCTGTTAGTCCAGTGTAGTCCAAGCGATTCACAAGGCCCTAGGCCTTACCCCCGTTCGATTAGTGATTGTTATACCACTTTATTGATATATGGTTTGAGTGGCCACCGGCCTCATCCAAAACGTGCAACTTGTCTATGTTATATTGTGCTTTTGTTTAAACGCTTGTGCTTCATTGCTCGTAAAGAGTAGTGGGGATTATTCTGAGAATAAATACATATATTTTTATAATATATAACTTGTGTGGTGTCCTTTCATTTGATATTACAGAATTGCATATGGTAAAACAGCTGGCTTCACATGTCCTCTTGAGTTAAGCCTTTAGGCTGCTTAGTCCATGCTAGCCCTAGGATAGCTTGTCTTTAAGGTTGACTTACAACCACCACCATAAGGGATTGTTTGGACTGATACAGGGTGCCCACAGAACTGTGGGCATCATACATCAGGCCAACTTCTCACATTGGTGAGCAGCGGTACGGATTTGAGCTTGCTGTTGTTTTACCTTTGCAATCTTTTTATCAAAATGAAAGATCACATTAAGTACCATAGGTACATATAAATAAAAGCTTAGCATATTTAAGTTCTACTGAACTTAGTAGTTGTAGGTAGAAGGGCTTAGCACACCCTGACTACAACTCACTAGTAAGGGACAGTAGGAAAACACTTAGTGTAGGTATGTGCATCACTTACACCACACTAGAGTCATGTCTACCACAGGTGAAGCTCAGAGCTCTCTACCTTTGGTGGTTGACCCTCCACAGGCAACCTCAGACTATGACAAATTCAGCCATAGAGACCTGAGTGCCCTGTGCACTGCCAGAAAGCTGAAAAAGGGTCACAACCCTACCATTCCTGTCATGATAGCCATCCTGGAGATGGATGACCTTGAGAAAGGCAGAACAGTCCCCTCAGGATCAGGAACAGGAGTGCATCCGCCAGACAATGAGAACACCACCCCAGAAGAGGAGGAGGAGGACCCAGAGTCAAGTGATGATGTAGACAATCATCCAGGGGATACCCAGGTCCCAGTGGCCAGGCTCTGCCAGGCCAACTTGGACCTACATGGAAATGGAGAGGGCCAGCACCTCCCCAGAGTACATAGCAGGATTCTCCCAGGCAATAGGAGAGAGAGAAGCCCTTCCAGGGATTCTCACATTTCTAGTGCCTCCAGAGAATCACAGAGAGGAATGACTTACTTCCCCTCAAAGAAGAGAGCATAAGGCCAGGATGAGAGCAGTTAATCTCCAAATAGAAAGAGAGGAATTAGCCCTGGCCCAAGCTAGACTAGCTTTTGCAAGAGAGCAGAAGCTAAGTGATGAAATACCCACTGGTGGCAGCATTATCCCAAAGGATAAAGACAGGTCCTATGATCATAGAAACCTGAGTAAGATTGTGCCCCCCTACAGAGATGGGGATGATATCCACAAATGGATAACTGCTCTTGAGAGGGCTTGCATGGTACAGCAGGTCCCTCAAGATCAGTGGGCAGCAATCTTGTGGCTCTGCTTTTCTGAGAAAGGGAGAGATAAGCTCCTCACTGTTAGACCTGAGGATGCTAAAAACTACTCTGTCTTGAAGAGTGCTCTTATTGATGGGTTTGGCCTAACCACTGAGCAATACAGGTTGTTGTTCAGAGACACCCAAAAAGCACAGACTCAAGACTGGACTGATTTCGTTGATTGTGCCACTAAGGCTCTAGAGGGTTGGTTGCAGGGAAGTAAAGTTTCAGACTATACAGGATTGTACAATCTTATAATGAGAGAGCAGATCCTTAATAACTGTACAAACCAGCTGTTGCATCAACACCTTGTAGACTCTGATCTGGCCTCTCCCCAAGAATTGGGAAAGAAGGCAGACAAATGGGTCAGAACAAGGGTTAAGCAGAAAACCCAGAACCAAGGAGGTGATCAGAAGAAAGCAGACCAGAAGGGCGGAGATAAGAAAGAAAAAGACCAGAAGTCTTCAGGCCCCCAAAATAATACTAAAATGGAGGGTGGTTCCCAGAATGGAAACAAAAAGAAGGTTGATGGCCCAAAGCAACCTTGGTGCAACTTTTGCAAGTCCACTTCTCATTGGGGAAGTGAATGCACCAAGAGAAATCCAGTTCCTACCACTGCAGCCCCTAAGGCAACTCCACCCCCTAGTACAGTCACAGTACACAACCCAAGGCTATAGTGGGGTTAACCCTGGGTACTGAGATGGAGACTGGCTTAGTCAGAATCCCTACTCAGGCAGTTCTGATCTGTGAGGGGGACATAGCTATGTCCTCTACCATAAGTCCTAATAACTTGGGCAAGTACAGGCAGACGAATTTAATTAATGAGAAACTAGCTCAGGCCTACAGGGACACTTGTGCCAGTGTCACTATGGTGACACCTAACTTTGTGGACCCTGAACAGATGATACTAGGTGAGAACTACCTAGTGACCAACGCTAGCAAAGCCACTACTACCCATAGTGTGGCTGTTGTTAACTTCTCCTGGGGAGGGGTAACTGGCCTAAAAAGAGTTGTTGTTAGTGCAGACCTCCCAGTTGACTGTTTGTTGGGCAATGATCTTGAGGAATCCTTGTGGTCAGAAGAAGAGTACAGGACTCATGCAGAAATGCCAGGAATTTCAGCACATGTCCTTGCTGTAACCAGGTCCCAGGCCAAGAAGTGCCTACCTGAACCTGTGGTGGATCTTGAAACTATAGACCAACCACAACCCAAGAGAAGGAGCAAGAGGGTCAAGGCAGTGCCTTCCCACTTGCCCCAGGTTGAGGATCAGACCTCACAGGAGGGTGATTCTGTGATCCAAGAGGAGACTGTCTCTGAAGAGCTTGAACCTGATCAGGTTGAGTTTCTGGGGACAGGGGGACCCTCAAGGGCAGACCTGGGGCAGGCTCATTTGACCTGCCCTTCACTTGAACCCCTCAGACAGCAAGCTGCTGCTGAGGCTGCAGGGAATGCTCAAGGTACCCATAAAGTATATTGGGATGATGGGCTCCTTTATTCAGAGGCTAGAGACCCAAAGCCTGGTACAGGTTGGTTATACCTCTGCAATTTAGGGGCTTCCTTCTAACCTTGGCCCATGATATTCCCCTTGCAGGACACTTAGGCCAGAACAAGACTTGGGACAGGCTTGTCCCTCACTTTCACTGGCCTCATATGTCAAAAGATGCCAAGGAGTTTTGTCGCTCCTGTGTCACCTGCCAAGCCAGTGGCAAATCAGGTGGCACCACAAAGGCCCCCCTTATACCTCTACCTGTGGTGGGGGTGCCCTTTGAGAGAGTTGGGATTGACATTGTTGGACCAATGGATCCCCAAACAGCATCTGGGCACAGATTTATCCTGGTGGTAGTGGATCATGCCACTAGGTACCCAGAGGCAATTCCTCTGAGGACCACAACAGCTCCTGTTGTGGCAAGGGCCCTACTTGGAGTTTTCTCCAGAGTGGGCTTTCCAAAGGAGGTACTTAAAGACAGAGGTACTAACTTCATGTCTGGATACTTAAAGGCAATGTGGAAGGAGTGTGGAGTGAACTATAAGTTCACCACACCCTATCACCCACAGTGCAATGGGCTTGTTGAGAGATTCAACAAGACCCTGAAGGGAATGATAAAAGGATTACCTGAAAAGCTCAGGCGTAGATGGGATATCCTTTTACCCTGCTTACTCTTTACTTACAGAGAGATCCCACAGAAGGGGGTTGGCTACAGCTCTTTTGAACTTTTGTTTGGCCACCCTGTGAAGGGTCCATTGTGTCTTGTGAAGGAAGAATGGGAGTTACCTCTCAAAAAGCCTAAACTTGATATTGTGGACTATGTACTTGGTCTCCGCTCCAGGATGGCTCAGTACATGGAGAAAGCATCCAAAAACCTGGAGGCCAGCCAAGAATTACAGAAAGCTTGGCATGACCAAAAGGTTGTTCTGACTGAGTACCAGCCAGGACAGAAGGTGTGGGTGTTGGAGCCAGTGGCCCAAGCAGCTCTCCAGGACAAATGGTCTGGACCCTACACCATACTGGAAAAGAAGGGTGAGGTCACCTACTTGGTGGACCTTGAAACCCCTAGGAGCCCCCACAGGGTGCTCCATGTGAACAGGTTGAAAGCATTTGTTGACAGGGAAAGCACGGGTTTACTCATGGCTACAGATGGGGATCAGGAGGAAGAGAGTGACCCTCTCCCAGACCTGCTTTCCCAAAACCCTGATGATGGCTCAGTGGATGGAGTAGCTTTGGCAGGCAGCCTCACTGACCAACAACAGATGGACTGCAGACAGGTGTTGCAAGCCCATAGACACATGTTTTCACTTACACCCAGTCAAACTAACTGGTGCACCCATGTGGTGGATACTGGTGACAGTCTGCCTGTCAAGAATAAAATCTACAGGCAACCTGACCATGTCAGGGATTGTATAAAGGCCGAGGTGCAGAAAATGTTAGAACTTGGAGTGATTGAGCCATCAGAGAGCCCATGGGCCAGCCCAGTAGTCCTTGTGCCAAAACCTCATACCAAAGATGGAAAGAGAGAAATTAGATTTTGTGTGGACTATAGAGGTCTCAATGCTGTCACTAGGACAGATGCTCATCCCATTCCAAGGGCAGATGAGCTTATTGATAAATTGGCTTCTGCCAAATATCTGAGCACATTTGACTTGACAGCTGGCTATTGGCAAATCAGGTTAGCTAAGGAGTCTAAGGCCAAGACAGCATTCTCTACCCCCAGTGGACATTATCAGTTTGTGGTGATGCCCTTTGGTTGAAGAATGCACCTGCCACCTTCCAAAGGTTGGTGAATCAAGTCCTTTCTGGGTTGGATGACTTTTGCGCAGCATATTTAGATGATATTGCTGTCTTTAGCTCTACCTGGGAGGATCACCTGATCCAACTGAAGAAGGTTCTGGAGGCCCTGCAAAAGGCAGGCCTGACTATCAAGGCTACCAAGTGCCAGATAGGGCAGAGCAAGGTTGTGTACTCGGGCCACCTAGTAGGTGGGGGTCAAGTTCAACCATTGGAGAGCAAGATCCAGGCCATGCAGGACTGGGCTCCTCTAACTACCCAGACACAAGTCAGAGCCTTCTTGGGCCTGACTGGGTATTACAGAAAATTTGTAAAGAACTATGGGTCCATTGTGACACCATTGAATGATCTGACATCCAAGAAGATGCCAATCAATCAATCAATCAATCAAAGCATTTATATAGCACACTACTCACCCGGGGGGGTCTCAAGGCACTAGGGGAGGGGGGGTCCGCTACTGCTCGAACAGCCAGGTCTTGAGCTGCTTCCTGAAGGCAAGGTGGTCCTGGGTCAGGCGGAGGTGGGTCGGGAGGGAGTTCCAAGTCTTGGCGGCCAGGTAGGAGAAGGACCTTCCTCCCAAAAAGGTTCAGTGGACAGTTAGCTGTCAAAGGGCATTTGATGACCTGAAGAAGGCCATGTGCTCTGCACCAATCCTTAAGAGTCTTGACTACTCCAAACAGTTCATTGTTCAAACAGATGCTTCTGAGTTGGGGGTGGGAGCTGTGCTTTCTCAACTTAATATAGATGGTCAAGACCAGCCCATTGCTTTCATTAGCAGAAGGCTGACCCCCAGAGAGAAACGTTGGTCAGCCATTAAGAGGGAGGCCTTTGCTGTGGTTTGGGCCCTGAAGAAGCTGAGGCCATACTTGTGGTACTCACATCCTAATTCACACAGACCATAAGCCCCTCTTGTGGCTCAATCAGATGAAGGGTGAAAACCCCAAACTGCTCAGGAGGTCCATTTCCCTACAGGGGATGGACTTTAGAGTGGAGCACCGCCCAGGGACTAACCATGGTAATGCAGATGGTCTCTCCAGGTACTTCCACTTAGAACATGAAGACTTATCTGGTCACGGTTAAGTTTAATGTCCCTGCGTTTGGGGGGGGGGGGTTGTGTAGGAGAGTAGGGTCTGCTTCCCTATGGTCAACCCAATTTTTGCTTTTTGCTTCACTTGTTTTCGACTTAATGTGGCTGTGGGCCTGCTAATCAGACCCACAGCCTGCTGTTCTCTCTCTAAATTCACAGACATGTACTATAGGTACATCACCAATTTGGTACTGGACACCTTGTCAGCCCCTGTACCATGCACAATAGGTCCTCAGGGCATAGGTGCAGCCAAGGCCTACCAGGGGCTGCAGCATATCTTTTGCCACCCCTGGCTGGTACTTAAATCAACACAACTGGCTGTTCACACAGCTGGGGCGAGGTGGTGTAATCACCCCTTGCTTAGATATAGTATACCTATATCTAAACCTATATCTGGACACATATATACCTATAAGTCACTCCTATGGCAGGCCTTTACACTCCTGGAGGCAGAGTGCTTGGTTTTATGTGAGATGGTGCTCTAGCATGAGCTGAGCCTGTCTGCAGTGTTCGGAACCATTTCCTTACTGCTGTTCCAGTGATACTGCCATACCTTATACTCTTAAGTGCATTATAATCCTCGCGGTTAATGCTAACTTTGGTTTGGCTTTATCAAAACATGTCGTGTTTGGTGTCATTCACTTTGGAATACTACCCACTCGCCAGTTCTGGCGACGGGGGTAGCATTCCACCCTTCTAGAGGGAGAAGACATGTTACTTTACTGAAAACGCAGTTAATCCTAACCAGAGCCCCAGCATCACAAAATGGATGCTGCTGCCACAGACACATGTCTGGCCTCCTTCTGCTGACCGAAACTTGGCAGAGGACACCTGGCCAAAGGGTTTCCTGTCACAGGGAGGTGTCACACCACCCCAGACAGGAGATAGTGGATTGTAGCAGGGAGGGTTGAAAGAAACAAGCCACTGCCTGGGGCGCACAAGGTGTCCCTGGGCAGATTCCAGTCAAACCGGTTCTGGGACCATCCTGCCCCAGTCCTGGCGCAAAACTGGACAAAGGGAAAGGGGTGTAACCACCCCCTTCCCAGGTCCCACCCATAGGAGGGACCTAGCAGGTAATCCAGCCCCCAGATTTGGAATATAGGTAGGAGCAGTGCCAATGCACATCAGATTATCCTGACTGAAACTTATGAAATGAAACTCTGGACCCTTCGACATCCTACTCGACGTAGAAGACTGAAGAATCTCCCTTCTGGTCAAGGAGTGACCACCCTGTGCAAACAGGCACCATCCAGCACCTCAATGTTTGCTTTGTTGCAGTTCTCGCCGGAACTTGAGCAACAGAGATCAACAAGACCCAGCGTGCCTGCCTTCTAACAGCCCAATCCACAGTCCCTGCAAAGCTGAGACCCGTGGAGGCGACCTGAAGCATGGGAGCGGCCATCTTGGAGGAACAACAAAGCACTGACCGTGCAGCACCCGAGGCTTCCTCGAAGCTGTGCATTGGAGTTTAAAAAGCTCCAGCCCCAAGCAGCTTTTGCACTGAAGCTCACCCCTCCACACTTGACGAGTGCTGCGTGGGACCCTTTTGCATTTCCCTGCTTGACGCGTTGATCCGGTCCCGTGCCCGTTGGCTAGTGGCCCCAGAACTGACGAACCTACAAATTTACATAGCTAGTCTGGTTGCCCAAGACTGGCCCTCGCTCCCCTGAAAAGGAGCACCCGCTCTGACCTTGCTGGTCCGAGTACTAAGCCATCTTTGAATCCTGCATGGGTTGCCTTTGCCAAGGCTTGTTGACTCCGATCTTGAAGCCAACACCGCCGACAGCGAGAGCCTTTGTGGGACAGGTCGTGATTCACTCCAGGACATCCTCTGTGCCCCAGAGACCACGTGGCAGCGGAGAGAAGCTACACAACATCGACCTGATTGCGCCCGACATTGCCTGGTTCCTTCCTGGTCACTGGCTAGTGACCCAGACTCTGTCCCCTCTGCTTTCAGGTACTCTTCAACTTCGATCCACCCTTGGATCGCACCGGACACTTCTCTTCTGGACGCCTGCAGCATCTTCATCTCCAGGCACCCTAGATCTTCGTGACGAAACCCGACGCATCTTCGCACCTGTGCACCCGCTTCCTGTGGGTGAGGTAACACTTGAACACCGGTGCTCCTGTAGTGGTATACACCTCTAGTGTATAGCTCTAAATTTTTGTCCTTCTAGTCCAGTCGGAAGACTCTTAAAACTGTAACTCGATAACTTTTATGCACCATTGACTTTACATTGGTGCAAGCCTGTGCTTCCTGCACTGCACCCGAATCCCGCGGGCTACTCCCGTCCTAACTGCTGTTAGTCCAGTGTAGTCCAAGTGATTCACAAGGCCCTAGGCCTTACCCCCGATCGATTAGTGATTGTTATACCACTTTATTGATATATGGTTTGAGTGGCCACCGGCCTCATCCAAAACGTGCAACTTGTCTATGTTATGTTGTGCTTTTGTTTAAACGCTTGTGCTTCATTGCTCATAAAGAGTAGTGGGGATTATTCTGAGAATAAATACATATATTTTTATAATATATAACTTGTGTGGTGTCCTTTCATTTGATATTACAGGATTGCATATGGTAAAACAGCTGGCTTCACATGTCCTCTTGAGTTAAGCCTTTAGGCTGCTTAGTCCATGCTACCCCTAGGATAGCTTGTCTTTAAGGTTGACTTACAACTACCACCATAAGGGATTGTTTGGACTGATACAGGGTGCCCACAGAACTGTGGACATCATACATCAGGCCAACTTCTCACAATTAAGATGTTGCAAGGACTAGACCCTTGCAGAGTGAGCAAAAATACTGGTTTGCAAGGTCATTCTGTGGCTTATCTTCCTAGAAAAGTATGTCAAACTGTTTTTCATCATTTCAGGATGTTAGCAGTACATCATTCAGAAGATTGTATTATGCAAAAAGTCCAGCACAAAATTAAATGAGTTGATCAGTGCTCTTTTGCGTGGGTCAGTATCACATGTGAAGAAAGTTTGTGATGAAATTGAGTTTTGTTACTTTGGTCCTGAACAAGAGAGTGCAGAAATGGAGACATTAATAGAAGAAAATGTTGAAGAGAATGTGTGTACTACAAAAATGTTTGAGGAACAAATTACACAGTTTAAGGTGATCTCAGGTGAAAGACCGAATTATTCTTGTATTTGTTGTCGGCGAACTCACTATAAAAATCAGGCTAGGACTGTTGATCTGTATTTAAAAAGTGAAAGAGAAAATAATGATAAGTGGAAGGAATTTGCAATTTATTTGTTGGTAGAGAATTGTTTTGATTTGGGTTCTGATCAGCATATTTGTAAGTATTTTTATAACAAATTAGATGATAATAAAATGCCAGCAAGAGCTGTCCATAATAATCTAGATTTGATAGCTATTCCTCCAGAACTGATAGATTTAAATACCTATGAGTCTATTCTCATTCAATGTGTGCACCCGTTTCAGGCTTTTGTTTGTATGGAGCCTAAAACAGGTAAATTGCCCCCTTCAGATTTACTGAGAGGATTAAAAGGTAGAATTGTATATTTACCTCTAGATTTAAAGAAAAATGTTAAAACTATTGGTGTAGTGTGTAGAAAATGAACCACTAGTCATTCTAGTTAATGGCGTGCCTACTAAGAGAAAGAAAATCTGGCAGAAATTAGTGGTTGTTAGGAGAGTGCACAAGGCAACTTTGTATCTGATAAAAAACCATGAGTACTATAAAAATGTGTACATGGGAGAAGAAGAAATACTTTTAGCAGAAGATACTGAAACCTCAAGTGGACAAATTGAAAAAGTGGACATGTCCAGAAGTGAAGAAATCCATGAACATTACAGTGTACATCCACTTCATTCAAAAGAAGTGATGGGGAACACTATTGAGTTATTTCAAATGAAAAAAGCAAAGGGAAGTCCCATGAGTGAATGGGAAGAAAGCTTGCAAGCTCGTTGTTTTCCGCAGTTGTTCCCAACAGGAAAAGGAGAACGATATGATGAACGACCTGTGCAGATTCCTTCATCTCAATATCGAACAACAAGATTGTATGCAGAAGATCCAAGATTTTGACAAATTAACCCATATATATTTCATCTTTTGTTTGAGAGGGACTTGTCTGGACTTTCATATGCAGTCAATCACATATTGAAAACAGGAGTACAACTGCAAAATGTTTCTGCAAAGGAATTTATGGATAAAGTGCATCAGAGAGATGATCATTTAGAATCTCAGCTGATTAATCTGGTGGCATGTCAGCTTGGCACTAATGAATATTGGTACCATCGTCATGGAGAACTTAAATGTATCCTAAGGAACTTGAATACGCTTGGGAGGATTTACTTGAATTTCTTCGAGAGGCAAATTCCAATATAAAAAATATTGAATACAAGACACCTGGAGAATTGTGCTCTTTGGATCCTGTGAATGTATGCAGGTATTTCAATCATAGATTTGAAGCTATAATGTATTTTAACTGCAATAGGTGCTCCTCATATACATATGCTGTTATAGATCTAGGATGCCCCCAAATTCAGAACGGATTCGGATGATGCTGTTTTGTCTTTTATTGAAGAATATGCCACATGTGCTATACCCAAAAGCACAGAAGAAAACAATTTAAGACAACAAGTCTTACGATTCCAATACCATTGATTTGGAAAATACTGTTGACGAAAGTACAAGTCTAAGGATAAGTTCTATACCAAATGTCGTTTTGCATTTCCACCTCCTTTAATATCCAAAGGAAGTGTGAACAGTTTTATGTCAGCTATGTGACATACCATCACAAGAAAGTCTCCAAAAAATACCTACAATTTGAGAAGAAACGAAGAATCCAAATACATAAATGATTACAATCCAGTTATTCTGTCCATGTGGAATGCTAACATGGATATTCAGTACGTTGCGGACAATTCCATTGCTGTGATCGAAATGTAAAATCTTACATTACAAACTCAAAAAAGACGGAATTGGAAGAATTGTGGGAAGAGATTTCTCGCAAGAAGAGTCTAAGTAAGAAATTGTACAGTTTCAGTTTGAAGATGTTATCACATTGAGAAATCGGAGCGTATGAATGCTCAGATCGGTTATCATCTGCAAGTCTATACTCCAAATCTAGAAGAATCATTTGGGCCAGTCTAGGTCTTGCTGCAACACGAAATCAAGTACATAAATCTGAACAAGAAATTGAATATTTAGCAGAAAAACATCCGAAAAGTAAAGATATTGTGAAAACAAATATGTTGGACACATATTATCCAAAGAGAAGTCATCATCTTGAGAACATATGTCTCTATGTAGTGCTGCAAAACTACACTTTTAAACATAATACTACAGAAAACATCAATGATGGAAAATATGCAGTGATTGGTTCCGAAGGATGTTTGGTGAAACAAAGGAAAGGACATTTAATTAATCACAGGAAACTGATTTGCGACACTGCTGATAAAAGGGAATTTGACTGTTTAGCACTTTTGCAACTGTTTAAACCATGGCATTCAGAATTGGAATTACTTGGAGATTTTCAGAGCTATCAAGATTCCTTCACTGCTTGTAAATATGCCATACAATGCATTGTTTTTTGCAAATTATGTGAAATGTTGAACGATTAAATTGATCAAGAAGCTACTATTGCAGCTGAGATTGCTAGAGACAGTTCTCAAGCCAGTCAAAGTTCTGCTCCACTGAGTCAGGATTCACTAGGACAACCTATTGTTGAAAATGATGGAGCAATCACCATGAATTAGGTGGAAACAGCAATGCATAAAGCTCAAGAAGATATAATGGACTTAGCAAACTTGGAAGAAAAACTAAATATTGAAAAAAAAGAAATATATCTGCAAGTGAGACAACAGATTGACCATGGATTTCTTCATGAAAAGAAAGAATGCACATGAACATCATTTCAACCTATTCGAATGCATGTGAGTGGTCAAGCTGGAACAGGAAGAAGTTTCTTAGTAAAAGTATTCACCAGTTATGTACAGAAAACAACTGAGTCACATTTGTCTTGTGTTGTAACTGTTCCAACTGGGTTGGCAGCACACAACATTAAAGGAATTACATTACATAGTTTACTTATGCTACCTTTGGAGCATGACAACAAATTGGAATATCACAAGCTATCTGGAGAAGCTTGTTGTGAAGTTTCAAGAGAACTAAAGAAAATTAAACTTCTGATTATTGATGAGGTAAGCATGGTCTCAAACTTAATGCTTGCTTTTGTGTATTTAAGAATGCAGCAAATTCGAAAAACTGAGTACCATATCTTCTTTGGAGGAAAACATGTCATAGAGATGTACTGCAACTTACTCCCATAAAAGGACAATCCGTATTTAAAACACTTGCACATGAAGACACCAGAAAGTCTTTGGGTAGCGTCGGAAACTTTAACATTTGGTCATATTTTGATTACAAAGAACTCATTACAAATATGCAATAGGCAAATGATGTTCATTATGGACCTATTCTTTAAAATATAAGAATTGGAATATTGACAGACCATGGCAAACAAGTTTTGCTAAGTCGATTACTTTCCAATTTGTTTCCGAATGAAAATATAGTTCCTGAGAAAATGTATATGAAAATTGCAGAAAACAAATCTATAATCTGCTTAATGCCAACACTGCGCAAGTGTTCTATATTCAATGAACAACTATTGAAGCTGGAAAATGAAGAAATAATAAAAATGGAAGCCATTGATAAAATAGGGCATGAAGGAATCACTATTATTTTGACAGAAAAATTGAAAACAAAATTGGATTCTTTAGAAAAATTGATATCTAAAACTATTGGTTTAGAAAAGAATCTATATGTATGTATAAACTGTCGGGTAATTTTAAGGCAAAATTTGGATGTAGAAAAAGGTTTAGTTAATGGAGCAATGGGCAAAGTTGTGGATTTTGTTAATTATCAGAATAAAGATGGAATTGAATTTAAAAAAATTAAATTTGATCAGATTGAAGAAGTAAAACAAATTGGTCTTTGTTCACTTAGTTTTTTGCTTGTGAAAGATGTATATGTCCCTAGAAAATAGTTTCCACTTTCTGTGGTATATGCAGTGACTCTTCATAAATCTCAAGGGTTAAGTGTAGACAGTGCTTTGGTGAACATTGGAAGTACCGTGTTTAAAGAGGGTATGGCATATGTTGCTTTGTCCCAAGTCAGAACTTTACCTGGTTTGTTTTTGATTGATTTGATGACACAAAGGTTACTGCAGATGCAAACGGTGTAATAGGTGAAGAAGAGTGTATGCTCCCAATTTCGGTCAATATCCTGTATTTGAAAAGCGTGTGATAGGTTGAAAAAGAAGGTATCAGTGAAGTGTAGTGAAGGTACAGAGAAAGAAAAAAAACAAGATAATGTTGTGATTGCAAGCAAAAAGAAAAAGGAAACTGTTGAAGAGATTGTTGGTTATCAGTTTGAAAATAGTTCAGGTGTCAACTGCTATGCTAATGTAGTGGTCAATGTTGTTTTTTTCTTGAAAGTTTTCAACAGCAAATTATGGAGAATCAGGAAAAAAGATGTTGTTCCTTGTTGGATTGTATTTATGAAAAATTGAGAACTGCTAAAAGTAAAATACAAAGTGTTTGTGATATTCGTAATTTTTTGGATGTATGTTCTGGTTCCACACAATTCACACAGAATATCCAACAAGATGCTCAGGAATTTCTAATGTATATGTTTACCGTATTAGAAAATGAAGGCATAGACATTGAAAATCGTTTTGGCCTTTGTTATAAATGGGAACATCATTGTGAAAATTGTATGTTTACATGTAGCACTTACATATGTAAATGTAGTTGAGCTTATATAGTGCACAGCTACCCGCAGTGGGTTTCCCGGCGCTTGCTTAGGGAACCCTTCCTGGTATTCCCCTGTGAGATTTCTGGTGAGGCAAGATGGCTGCCGAGACGCCGTAGGGGAAGGTCGCACCCTACCTCGCTCCTGATGGTGGTTTGATGAAATTGAAGAGTGCTCACCTCGTATTTTACACTTTCAAAGTATTGGGCAGCGCAATATCTATATCTAGCACTGCATTTTTGAAGTTCCCATTGATGAGATGAGATGTTTACAACCTTGGCAGACTGGCCCATAACATTTAAAGATTTCACATACGTCAAGAAGTTAAGAAAAGGAAAAAACTTTCTTGAATCCTTCTCAGCTTTAATTGTAAAGACATTTCAGGCGGGTCGTTTCTATTACTCCACAATGATGGTGCCCAAAATCTACCGCTCGAATAGCAAAAGTAAAAGTTTAGCCCCCTCCGATGAGGAATTGCCTGCAGATGGTCCTGGAGCCTCGGCTATCAACCTAAGAGCCAAGTCAAGGAGTAAAGCCCAGCTGAGGCGGGAGACGGCAAAAGCGGCAAAGGAGGCTAAAGCACGGAAACTAAAAGAAAGAGAGCTGATTAAAACGACCAAAATGGAAAGTGCCCGATCCGGTAAAGGTCCTAGCAAGGGAGTCACAGGCCTGAAGTTGCCGGAAGCACTGGGGAAAGAATCTGCTATACGACAGACCACAATAGTGGAATCATTCCTACCTGCACCGGGAGTGGCGGCGGGAGCGGCGGCGGGTGTATTGGCGGATACATTACCGGAGGAAACGGAGCAGCAGGCCCCTCTCATCTCTACGCTGGCGGCTCTGTGCAGGGACAGATTGCAAAGCACTGCAGCGGCTGATGTTCTTGCGGGGGCCAATGAAGATGCGGTGGGCGCTGAAATTGCAGGCTGTCTGCCGAAGCCTCCTACAGGTGAGGTTACAGAATCAGAGGGAGCAGACGCCCTTTCAGCGGCTGTGGAAGGGGGCGGGCCTACAGATTTAAAGGGCCGGGAGACTGATACAGACATAACTCTAACGAAGGAAGGAAATAATGTGGCAGTTCTATCTCTAGTATTGCACACAATTAGAGATTCTGGTCCTGGCAGCGTTGTAAACGAGGGTCTGAATCCCGCCCCCTGTGGAAGCAAAGGAGGAATGCAGGCTATGGAAAGGCAGACACAATTGCAAGTACAGGAGGTACTGGATTCGTCATTGACAAATAGTCACATTTTAGTTGATACAAACATGATCACTGGCAACATAAAAAATATGCAAAGTATTCCAGGGCAATCCTTGGCATCCCCTGGCGAAGAGATCTTCTTCACTGGGAATGATGAAGCAGACAGTGAAGAAGTAGAGGAGGTGCTTAATGGAAGTGTAACAAGCAGCTCAGACTCCTCTATTTTAGATTCAGAACTGGGCATCTCAGACTCTGTGGTAGGCTCAGGTTCAGAAACTGATTTATCCGGACTTGGGAATGTTTCGACCATCTCGGACAGTGATACTGACTCATTGGCGCATGAGACAGTACAAAGAGTGGTAAGACCAAAAGTTAAAAAAGGTCTAAGAGAGGAGCTTAGGAAGTCAAAAGATAATGTCTCTGTATATAAGGGTAAAAATGGCAACCCAAGCCGCAGGAATGAATCTAAAGCACCTCACAGAAGACAAGTGAAACCAGTTGTAAAAAAATTAATTTGGGATAACACAGCAGAGTGCGGAATAACTCAGTCTGGGGTATTTGTAAACACGGAAACAAGGGTTCAGGAGTTTACCTCTCATGGAGCTGAGGGGGGGTCTGGAAGGGGTGCCTCAGACTTTGAAGTCTTGTTTTCGACCCTAAAGCAAATCCAAACTGAGGCACGCGCTGAGAGCCAGAGATCAAGCAGGAGGGCCAGGCACGCAAACAGAAAGATACAATCCTCTCTGCAGAAGGTGAACAAATTGTACGAGGACATGGTTGGGAGAGTCTCTGAGCTCGAGGTCAGAACAAGTAAACTGGAAGACGATTTTGTTAAGATGAGAGATGCTGGCGATGATAAGGATAAGACAACCGCTGATATGCTCTGGAAGCTAGAGGACTTCGAAAACAGACAAAGGCGGAATAATATCAGATTAATTGGAATTCAAGAGGGAAAAGAGGGGGGGGATGTGAGAGCTTTCGTTATTGACTTAATGAAAGGTGCATTCCCTGATTTGGTCTCATGGGATTGGGAACATGAGATTCAAAGAGCGCATCGATTCCCGCTGGCACGAAAGAACTCGCAGGGCAAGCCCAGGGCAATACTGTTTTATGTTGGTAACTTTCTTTTGCGCGAAGAAATAATCAGCAAGGCAAAACCACAGGCTAAACGTTCCTATAAGGAAATTGAGTTTTTTGCCCGGCCTGATTTTTGCCACGCCACCGTGGAAAGAAGGTGGCGGATGAGACAGCTTATTACCCCGTTTCAAAATATAGGCTATGAGGCTTATCTTTTATTTCCGGCACGTTTGAAAGTCGGACTAGAGGGTAGCTTCAGAGTTTTTTATTCTGAAATCATGGCGCAAGAATATCTCACCTATCTGAGAGAGAATAGGGGTCGTCAAAAGCCTTCACGTGGTACCTTGGAGGTTCAAGATATACAAGCTGGCCCTCTCAAAAATATACCCCGTAAAAAGTAACATGCTATGCAAGATACAAAAAAAAAAAGAAAGAAAGGAAAAGCTTGGTAGTAGGAGTAGACTGATCTCTAAACTCTTAATTGAATAGTGAATTGTGGTTGTTTAGTAGTGCAGCTAACTGCTAACTTCTCTGTATATTCTTTTTTTTTTTTTTGCAATATGTTTATTTTTGAGAGGGGGGGATTGTTTTTGTATGTTGTATAATTTTCAAATGTTGCTCAAGTTGGTGGATATGCCTCCTTAAAGTGTAAAACCATTGCCTAATGGGTAGGAGTTACTGTTACTGTTAAAAAAAAACTCTGAATTATAGCATATACGGTTAGCTTGGATCTATGTTAGTGAGCATTCTGAATAACGTATGTAGATAAGGAAATTCAGGGGGGGGGGTGAGACAATCCGGTGGCAAACGTCGGCCAGACATAGGTCTTATGGACCTATTTGCCTGTAGGGGGGGAGGGACTATGAGGGTGGGAATTCTGGGGTGGGGGAGGGAGAATCCAGGGACAGGGCACAAGGGTATTGAAATTTGTAGGGGTCTTGATGGATATATGATGGAAAAAGTGATTCAGTGGCAGGATGTTAAGGAAGGGAGTATCGAAATTGAAATTAAGTTCTACGCATTGAATGTATCAGCTGTATTGAAGATAAATTTCGTTAAAATAATGTCAAGTGATCAGGCAGTCAACGGTTTTGGGAAAATTAGCAATGATACTTAGGTTCGTAACATGGAATGTCTGCGGCTTAAATGATGTCCAAAAGAGATATAAGATAGGTGCTCGACTACGCCAGATGAATGTAGATTTTATTTTTTTGCAAGAAACGCATATAATGAGTACCCAGGAGTTTTGTTTGAATCAGCTGGGCTACCAGCTTTTAGTTAGTTCTAAACAAGGTGCTAAAAATAGAGGAGTTGCCATTTTGTCAAGGAATAAGAATCTGAAAATAGGGAGAAAATTAGAGGACAAATGGGGAAGATGGGCCATGGTAGAGATAGAGATAGATGGGGTTTGGACAACGATGGTCTCAGTTTACGGATCCACGCAGGATGATCCGGAGGTGTTACAGTTTATAGACTCTGAGTTAGCTGCTTGGCCCCCACAGGCTATTATAGGAGGAGATCTCAATATCAATGGTGCTGACGGGTTAGGAACTGGTCAAAATAGACGTTATAAAGGCCGTAAGAAAAGAGTCCATAAGGCACTTGTTGATCTCCTGTGTAATAATAATCTGAATGATGTTTGGGGTGCAACTAGACCACAACAGAAAGGATATACTTACTACTCTGCACCACACCAAGTCTGTGTTAGGCTTGACTACTTTATGATTTCTAATAACCTAATGTCAAGGGTCAAGATCGATAGATTGCCAAGAATTTTGAGTGATCACAACCCATTAATTTTGGAACTAAAGTTAGAAGGAGGAAAAAGACCTAATCGGGTATGGACTTTTGAAAGAAGACTTCTTTTAGAAGAGGATTATGTATTACATATGTCGAAATGGATCACTGAGTTTTTTAATAATAATAAAGGAACGGCTTTGGTGGGAGTCGTATGGGATGCTTTTAAGGCAGGTGTCCGAGGAGAAACATGTAGTTACAGCACTCATAAACGCAAATTGGAAGAGGCATTGCAAAGGGAGTTAGGGAGAGCCGTCTCAGAAGCAGAAGAACAACTTAATAATTGTCTCATCAGAGGGGACCCAGCTGAACAATATCTGATAGATTTAGTAAAAGTTAAAAGCGAGGCGGAAGGGGATCTGGCAAAAAAAAGCGGCAGTACATTATACAATTCGTAGGGAGAAATGTTATGAGTACAATGAAAAAGTTGGGCATGTACTGGCCATGCGTACTAGGCAGATAGCGGCAGCAGGGACGGTTAGGCAAATTAGAGATGAAAACGGCAATATACAAACTGGCCCTGAAGAAATTAGGGAAGTATTCAGGAAATTTTATCAGACCCTTTATGATCATCAACACCCCTGTAGTAGTGAAGAGATTAGCGATTACCTGGAGAATATACCAATCGAGAGGGTTTCGGAAGAAGAAGCAGATAGACTAGAAACTCAGTTAGAAATGGAAGAGGTTAAGGAAGCCATGGGTAAACTTCCCTCAGGTAAGGCTGCTGGTCCCGACCAGATACCTCTAAAATGTTATAAAACATTCTGGGGAGTGCTTGCTCAAGAGCTAACTAGAGTGATTCAATGTGCACAGCTTGGGCAGTCTATACCAAAGTCTTGGGGGGGTGCAGACATTGTTCTGATTCTTAAAAAGGGCAAGCCGGAGGATGAGCCTGGGTCTTACCGTCCCATTACATTAATGAACAATGACACCAAAATATACTCCAAAATGTTGGCAATGAGATTCGCAGAAGTGATAAGCTCATTAGTATATTATACCCAACACGGTTTCATTCCTGGTAGAGGAACGACCCATCATACTAGGAAAGTAATAACATTATTGGATGCCACTGAAGTCACAGGGGACCCGATGGCAGTGATGCTGTTGGACGCTGAAAAAGCGTTTGATCGGGTCTCCTGGGACTATTTGTGGTATACTTTGGCTAGAGTTGGATTTAGGGGTGGGTTTATAAAAGCATTGCAAACTTTATATAAAGAACCGGCTGCGGCTTTAAGAGTCAATGGGGGAACCACAGGTCAATTTTTAATTAAAAGGGGTACACGGCAGGGGTGCCCATGCTCCCCATTATTATTTGCCATGTATATGGATCCACTGATTCGTAAACTAGAGCTTTGTCCAGAGATAACCCCGCTCCCGACATTGTTGGGACCATGTAAGATCCTGGCCTATGCTGATGACGTGGCGGTGATAACACCAAACCCCACAGAGGCAACTGTTTATATAGAAGAAGAGGCCCGCAGATTTGGACGGATATCTGGGTACGCTCTAAATACCTCCAAGACTCTGATTATCAAAAATTCAGCGACCACGTGTGATGATAATCGTGTGGTTCAGGTGGGGACCTACCTCGGAATAAAAATATCAGCTGATTTAAATAATTTGGTAGAAAATAATATTGTCCCAATAATAAGTAAAACAAAGAAGGACCTGGACCGGTATGAAAATTTACACTTATCGCTAGTAGGCCGGGTCAATATTATTAAAATGATGATATTGCCAAAATTTTTGTATATATTCAGGGCCATCCCACTCTTATTCGAAAACAAGTGGTTCAAAATATGTGAACAAATGATCAACCGTTTCGTCTGGGCTAAAGGAAAAACACGTAGAGCACTGAGATATATGTCTCTATCGCGGGAGCGTGGCGGCTGGTCCTTACCAGATTTAAAAGTGTATTATTGGGCCGCCGCATTCCAAAACATGTTGGGATTGGTAGGGGGGGCTGATATAGATGATTGGGACATTGCCGGATCACTTGCAATTTATGGCTTGGTTTTAGGTAAAAATGCGGAAAATATATTTTTGAGATTCACTGAGGAAAGTTATTATAAAAGAACACGGTTCAAGATCCTAATGGCTGCGCACAATGTCTGGAAGGGAATATCAAAAAAGATAGGATTTGGGAAATTTAACTTTTACACTAGACTTAAAAACAACCCCTCACTCCCTAGTATGGTTTTTTCGGGAGCTGTATTCCGAGACTGGGAGATGCGGGGGATAAGAAAGATTGGAGATATTCAGGGTCCCCAAGGTATTTTACAATTTGTTGAGCTACAGGCTCGATATACCCTAGATACAAAACACTTTTTTAAATATCTTCAAATAAGGAGTTGCTTAATAAACAGGAAAGGAGGACCCTCGGGGTTTGATAGAAATATACTGATGGATATTATAGAGACAGGTTCGGATTGTACCATTAAGAGATTTTATCTTGAAATGACAATGTTAAAGAAAGATGATATGGAGAAATGGATCAACAGGTGGTCTGTAGATTTGGATATAAATAGGGATATTTTCTCAGAGTCATTAGAGATGGGAAGAAAATTGCTGTGTTCATCATCATTACAGGCTCAACACTATAAGACCCTATTCCATCTCTATTATACGCCTGGGAAAATTGCTCAATGGGGGGGTTCTACGGGAACCACCTGCTTTAGATGTGGTAGTCTGGGGGCGGACCTAATACATATCTTCTCAGTTTGTCCACACCTAAATACCATAAAACGGGATATTGAGCAATTTTTACAGAATGTACTGGCAACTACAATAGAACTAAATCCAGCTGTAATGCTATTAGGAGTCAACCCTGAGACACACGTGGGTAATGAAAAGTTTCTATTTGTAGCATTGGCTATTCTCAGACTATTAGTTGCCTCGGCTTGGTTGGATCCTAATCCTCCTACATATCATCAATGGTTGGGGAAGATACTATCCATTCAAAAGCTAGAATCAGCTATATACGCGAGGAGGGGGAGACATGGTAAAAAACTTGGTCTACAAATATGGGAGCCCCTCGTTCGTTGGAAACAAGGTCCTGATTATTGATTACTGTTTTATACGGGGGGCAGGGAAAATGAGAATGAAGTATAGGGAAACTTTTTGTATATTCGGTATATATGATCCGTCTTGGAAAAATTATGTATGATTTGTTGACTTTAACGTTTTGTATAATTCCCATTTCTGTACATGATTCTGCGCCGTAATGAATGTTATTGTGCCCTGTCCACATCTCAGGGGGGGGGGGGGAAAGGGGGAAAAAAAACTTCAATAAAAACATTTAAAAAAAAAACAAACTAAAAAAAGACGGAATTGGAAGAATTGTGGGAAGAGATTTCTCGCAAGAAGAGTCTAAGTAAGAAATTGTACAGTTTCAGTTTGAAGATGTTATCACATTGAGAAATCGGAGCGTATGAATGCTCAGATTGGTTATCATCTGCAAGTCTATACTCCAAATCTAGAAGAATCATTTGGGCCAGTCTAGGTCTTGCTGCAACACGAAATCAAGTACATAAATCTGAACAAGAAATTGAATATTTAGCAGAAAAACATCCGAAAAGTAAAGATATTGTGAAAACAAATATGTTGGACACATATTATCCAAAGAGAAGTCATCATCTTGAGAACATATGTCTCTATGTAGTGCTGCAAAACTACACTTTTAAACATAATACTACAGAAAACATCAATGATGGAAAATATGCAGTGATTGGTTCCGAAGGATGTTTGGTGAAACAAAGGAAAGGACATTTAATTAATCACAGGAAACTGATTTGCGACACTGCTGATAAAAGGGAATTTGACTGTTTAGCACTTTTGCAACTGTTTAAACCATGGCATTCAGAATTGGAATTACTTGGAGATTTTCAGAGCTATCAAGATTCCTTCACTGCTTGTAAATATGCCATACAATGCATTGTTTTTTGCAAATTATGTGAAATGTTGAACGATTAAATTGATCAAGAAGCTACTATTGCAGCTGAGATTGCTAGAGACAGTTCTCAAGCCAGTCAAAGTTCTGCTCCACTGAGTCAGGATTCACTAGGACAACCTATTGTTGAAAATGATGGAGCAATCACCATGAATTAGGTGGAAACAGCAATGCATAAAGCTCAAGAAGATATAATGGACTTAGCAAACTTGGAAGAAAAACTAAATATTGAAAAAAAAGAAATATATCTGCAAGTGAGACAACAGATTGACCATGGATTTCTTCATGAAAAGAAAGAATGCACATGAACATCATTTCAACCTATTCGAATGCATGTGAGTGGTCAAGCTGGAACAGGAAGAAGTTTCTTAGTAAAAGTATTCACCAGTTATGTACAGAAAACAACTGAGTCACATTTGTCTTGTGTTGTAACTGTTCCAACTGGGTTGGCAGCACACAACATTAAAGGAATTACATTACATAGTTTACTTATGCTACCTTTGGAGCATGAAAACAAATTGGAATATCACAAGCTATCTGGAGAAGCTTGTTGTGAAGTTTCAAGAGAACTAAAGAAAATTAAACTTCTGATTATTGATGAGGTAAGCATGGTCCCAAACTTAATGCTTGCTTTTGTGTATTTAAGAATGCAGCAAATTCGAAAAACTGAGTACCATATCTTCTTTGGAGGAAAACATGTCATAGAGATGTACTGCAACTTACTCCCATAAAAGGACAATCCGTATTTAAAACACTTGCACATGAAGACACCAGAAAGTCTTTGGGTAGCGTCGGAAACTTTAACATTTGGTCATATTTTGATTACAAAGAACTCATTACAAATATGCAATAGGCAAATGATGTTCATTATGGACCTATTCTTTAAAATATAAGAATTGGAATATTGACAGACCATGGCAAACAAGTTTTGCTAAGTCGATTACTTTCCAATTTGTTTCCGAATGAAAATATAGTTCCTGAGAAAATGTATATGAAAATTGCAGAAAACAAATCTATAATCTGCTTAATGCCAACACTGCGCAAGTGTTCTATATTCAATGAACAACTATTGAAGCTGGAAAATGAAGAAATAATAAAAATGGAAGCCATTGATAAAATAGGGCATGAAGGAATCACTATTATTTTGACAGAAAAATTGAAAACAAAATTGGATTCTTTAGAAAAATTGATATCTAAAACTATTGGTTTAGAAAAGAATCTATATGTATGTATAAACTGTCGGGTAATTTTAAGGCAAAATTTGGATGTAGAAAAAGGTTTAGTTAATGGAGCAATGGGCAAAGTTGTGGATTTTGTTAATTATCAGAATAAAGATGGAATTGAATTTAAAAAAATTAAATTTGATCAGATTGAAGAAGTAAAACAAATTGGTCTTTGTTCACTTAGTTTTTTGCTTGTGAAAGATGTATATGTCCCTAGAAAATAGTTTCCACTTTCTGTGGTATATGCAGTGACTCTTCATAAATCTCAAGGGTTAAGTGTAGACAGTGCTTTGGTGAACATTGGAAGTACCGTGTTTAAAGAGGGTATGGCATATGTTGCTTTGTCCCAAGTCAGAACTTTACCTGGTTTGTTTTTGATTGATTTGATGACACAAAGGTTACTGCAGATGCAAACGGTGTAATAGGTGAAGAAGAGTGTATGCTCCCAATTTCGGTCAATATCCTGTATTTGAAAAGCGTGTGATAGGTTGAAAAAGAAGGTATGAGTGAAGTGTAGTGAAGGTACAGAGAAAGAAAAAAAACAAGATAATGTTGTGATTGCAAGCAAAAAGAAAAAGGAAACTGTTGAAGAGATTGTTGGTTATCAGTTTGAAAATAGTTCAGGTGTCAACTGCTATGCTAATGTAGTGGTCAATGTTGTTTTTTTCTTGAAAGTTTTCAACAGCAAATTATGGAGAATCAGGAAAAAAGATGTTGTTCCTTGTTGGATTGTATTTATGAAAAATTGAGAACTGCTAAAAGTAAAATACAAAGTGTTTGTGATATTCGTAATTTTTTGGATGTATGTTCTGGTTCCACACAATTCACACAGAATATCCAACAAGATGCTCAGGAATTTCTAATGTATATGTTTACCGTATTAGAAAATGAAGGCATAGACATTGAAAATCGTTTTGGCCTTTGTTATAAATGGGAACATCATTGTGAAAATTGTATGTTTACATGTAGCACTTACATATGTAAATGTAGTTGAGCTTATATAGCGCACAGCTACCCGCAGTGGGTTTCCCGGCGCTTGCTTAGGGAACCCTTCCTGGTATTCCCCTGTGAGATAGCAGGGTATCCACAAGGTGAAAGTCAGGCATCCCGCCGCGAGGGGCCGTTGTGGAGATTAAGCAAGCCATTGCCCAGAGTTGCAGAGTGTGAACCCGTGAGTCGAGGAGGCACCGGGGCGAGAATTATCGAGTCCGTGGAATTTTTAGCCCAAGACCCGCCGAGGCGGGGAATTGAACCCTGGTCCAGGACCGATCTCAGCTTCCGGGTCTGCTGCCTTAACCCCTGAGCCACACAACTCCACATAGACACTGAAAGTTTTATATATTTGACATTACCAGACTGTAAATCAGAGCCTTTCTAAAAACTAGTTAAAGCAGTAAATCAAAACATGGAGTGTAGCCAATGCAAATCAGAAATGTTATCAACATTATTTATAGAAAAATATGGACAATATATAATTTTACTGATGCAACTTTGTACAGCTGATGGAAGAAAATCGGACAGTTTAATAAAACATTTTATAGCAAGTCAACTATCAATATCAGGAAGGACTTTTGTAGCAGTAGCAATCAGTTTCCATGATGGTCCTTCCACAACATCTGGACATTACACTGCCTATTTAAAATGTGACAAAGGATGGACATATTGTAATGATGCTCAGTTGGTTTTTAAACAATGTTTGCCTAGTGAAATACCAAATTACTACCTAATGTATTTAAAGCCAAAGTTTTAGGAACATAATTCGGCTTCTGAGGAATTTATTAATATGTATTAATACGATTACTATTGGACAATTTCAATATAAAGGATGTCAATAATACCATTTGGCCTAGAGGAAAGGTGTATCTTTGAATTACGGACTATTTCTTGCACAGTCTCTCAGCGTATATTTTTAAACAACAACATTTACAGTGTATATAAATTCAAGTAAACATGTTTTCTTAGGAGTAAGCATTTTATATATGTGTGATTTGTATTATATGGTATGTTATTGATGATGTAGTTTTTTTTTTAAACAATCCAATCCTATTGATTGTTATTTTTGTGCCCTACGTTATGTGATGAGTACGATTGAAATCACTGTTTCCAGTGAAATTCAATATATTCTGAGAACAGCAAAAAAGGCAAAGAAAATAATTTATAAAATGTTAAAATTATGCTGTGTTGAAAAAATATATTATATATTATAACTGTATTTTATCTTCTCTTTCACAGATCCTAATTCTAAAATATGACATTTTCAGACATTTAGATTATAAAAAACAACTGGAAAAAATGTGTAGCATTTTTTATTTCTTTTACTGTGAAGGTAAGTTCAACTAAGTGTTAAAATGCACAATGGCCTGTGTTTGCACACGGGTGAAGACAGGGGAGATGGACAGGGTAGATATGTGTGGAAAGGTGCTCTGTGTGCGTTTTAAGTCACAGGATAAAGTTAACATCAATAGTGAGTGTCCCGGGGGCCAACTAACCCACCAGATATGTGCAGAAAGTGCCAGACAGTTGCATTGCAAAGAGGTATAAAATGGGACATGGCATCAGAGCATCTCTCTGCAACGCAGCTATTTGGTGTTCACAAGAGAGACAAGGAGGGCTACTAGGGTCCAGGGAGTTTCAGGATTAAAAGAGACTAAATTATTTAGCTTAAAACACGTCACAGAGTGTATTTGCACATGTCACATCAGGCCCCATCCCTTCCCTTCACAACTCTATAAACATGTCCTATCACTTTGCCAAAACCTAAGTACTTATAAATGTATCTTGTTCTCTCTTTGCAGTGCTGGAATTACTCTACGTATTACTGATATAGTTAAGGATTGGCCTAGTCATTAACCCTAGTACAAGTTATTTCTTTATATACTATGCAAGCAGATCTGCAAGAAACTACAAACTATTAATACAGTCTTCAAAACACCCAGTTTATACCTATGTAGTTTTGGAATCTCCCTGTCATAAGATACCGTGTGACCTGAAAAAAAAAGATTTCATTAATTTCTCATTGTACATATTGAAGGACCGCAACATTTTCAATTAATATTCTTTGAGCATCTTTGGAGACATAACTCTGTGCTTACCTCCTGTCACTCTCTTGCAATTTTTCAAACAATGAATTAGCAATATGTTCTTTTTATAACAGTCTGCCAATACCTAAGCGCGTATGGGGCAAATTTAGAAGCATCCTCTGCCAATAATATGCAACTTTTTGTAACACAGTGATGGCGCAAGACACTCCTTCATATTTACAAGGAGAGGAAAAGGCTGCCTGTGTAGCTTTTCTTCTCCATGTAAATACAACCTCTTCATACACACCACTTTGCATTGAAAGGGTGTTCCATAGGTGTTGCTGTGGGTGTTTCCACACAACACTCATAGAACCTCTTCTCTTTCAATGTATGCTACAATGCACAGCATACATTGAAGGAGAAAAAATGCCTTCACTGATTGTTTTTGTGCAGGAAGGTGTGTCTTCTTGCACAAAAACAAACTCCACACGACACAGATATCCTTGCACCATGGTGCAAGGGTGCCAGATATCCTTGCACCATGGTTCAAGGGTGCCTGTGTCACCACATGGCTGCAGTTTAACCCCTTCCATGCTGATGACGAACCCCAGCTGTCACGCTCCACGGTGCTCGTGTGCTGATGACGGCTAGGGTTCGTCACGCCCCGCCCTGTTCTTTTGTTTACCGCACAGCAGCGGAATCGGCCCAGCATGGAAGGGGTTAAGCAGGAGTGCAGAGGGAAGCATAGACTTGCAACATATTTATGTACATATGTTGCATTCCTGTGCTTTGGAAGTACTACAGCACACTGCAGCTAAAGAGCTTACAGTGTCATGCTGCAGCACTTCCTTATAGTTCTGCACTTATACATTCACGTAAACCACAAATGCATTTTATCAGTCAATTATGCACTACACATAAATTCGTCTAAACTTTCACACACTATCAAAGCTTGTTTTTTAACCAGAGTAGTTAGTTCTGAAAATAACTTCTTTTTTTGTTTCTTTAGTTTTATATTTTTTTGTGTTTTTTTAACAATTTTTTGGATTTTTTAAAAGGAAAAAAAAAGACAACTGAAGGAACAAAACGATGAGCTTCAGGGGGAAAAAAAACTCTAGCGCCGTTGGTTGTCTATTGCTCGACAAACCAAATCCACAGACGGCTCTCCATAGCAGAGCAATCTATTACACTTAACGCAGTGTATTTTTGCGTTGGCAAATTGAGGATGTATGTCCAGATGTTCAGAGGACGTAGCAGCAGCAGAGGTGCTAGGAACTGCAGCTGGAGGGGTTTGAGCCAATCTCAAGTTCACAGGATGCTGTGTTTTTAGATGTTTCATCATACTTGCGGTCCCGCAAGAGTATTTTTTCATGTGGTCACCTCTTGACAACACCCTTTTGCAGATCTTGCACGTGACCTTCAGAGCATTTACTTTCTTCTGTCCCTCCGGTATAGAAAAAAACTTCCACACCACAGAGGTATACCTCTCAGGAGGTGGAGGTTCATAAACAAATTCCTCATATGAAGAGTTGTCAGAATCAGGTGCTGGCTGCTGTCCTGAAGCCATTGTAAGTAGTAATAGTTGTCCAATTTCCCAAAAAAGGTTCTTCTCAGCAGTGAGATGTTCCTTTCAAGGGAGTCTAAGAAGAATGATTGAAATGGGTGGGGTCCTTCAATAGTTAGAATAGGAAGTGTTATGAACCAATCAAATGAAGTTTTTTTGAGGTCACATGGGGTCCGCAGACAGTGCGCAAAGGCAGCACGCACTCAACGCAACTTCCAGAAATTGTATTTAAAAGTAATATAGGTTTATTAAAAGTAAAAGAATATTATTTTTATGATTAGCTCAGATAATGTCTTGCCTTAATATTTATATAAAATACATATATATATCTTTTTTAACATTAAAAAATTTCACGGGAGTCATCACCCACCGTGTCGAAAACGTATATGACGTCACGTGGAAGTACACGAGCATCGCATAATGTAATACGTATATGTAGCGTATGCACCAGGAATCGCGTAACGGTCACATAGCGATGGAGCAAGAAACTACGTACCCATCGCACAGCCTATGTGGATCGTACATAACAATCCTAAAATGGCAGATAGATTCCGTGCAGTGATAGAGAAAGGTACGCTTTGGGTGCGCGACTCCCAAAATAATTTGGAAAAAAGAAAAACAATAAAGAAAATAATATAAATATATTTTAAAAAAATAAAATAAAAAAAACAATATTAGAATTTCAAATTTTTAAACCTTTCTTTAATTTATATTAAAAATAAGTAATGTAATTTAAAAAATATAATATCTAAAAATAAATAGTTTAAAAAAATGTAGTAAATCAGTATCAAAAAATAAATATAACAATTAATACATTTGAAAATTGTCATTGAAAAAACCTTTGAAATTCACAGAAAAAACCATAGGTTTCAGACATGTTATAGTTAGGAATTAGCATTTACAAAACCTTTGAAGTTCACTGAAAAAAAAACATAGGTTTCAGACATGTTATAGTTAGGAATTAGCATTTTAAAAACCTTTAAATTCACTGAAAACAAGATAGATTTCAGATACGTTATAGTTAGGAATAAGCATTTAAAAAACCTTATAAATTCACTGAAACAACCATACATTTTAGGGGTGTTATAGTTATCTGGCCATTTCACTCGTACAAAACCATTGAAATTCCTCTGTTATAGTTAGTTGTACTAACTATAACTCACGCGCCCGCAATCCACTGCTGATGATGTCACATATTACATCATACGAGTGATATGTCCAGCTAACTACAACACCCCTAAAACCTATGTTTTTTTTAAGTGAATATATATATATATGTATATATATATATATATATATATTCACTGAAAAACAGTGTAGGTTTCAGGGACGTTATAGTTAGAAATTAGCATCTAAAAAACCTTTGAAATTCAGTGAAAAACCATAGGTTTCCGGGACATTATAGTTAGTTGGAGATTTTACTCGTACAATACCATAGAAATTCGGCCGTTATAGTTAGTAGACCTAACTATAACTTGCGCCCCCGCAATGCACTGCTGATGACGTCACATATTACATCACTCATGACCTCAAATGACATCATCCAGTGAATGTGTGTTTCTGTAAAGTATAGAAATATGTTATATACATATACATATATATATATATATTCACTGAAAAAACCATAGGTTTCACACCAGTTATAGTTAGCTGGAAATTTTACTCGCATAAAACCATTGAAATTCCCACGTTATAGTTAGTTGGACTCACTATAACTTGCGCGTGCAATGCACTGCTGATGACGTCACATATTACATCACTCATGACATGGTCAGTGACATCACTCAAGCATCTCCTGCCCGCTCCAAATCGAAAGTTGTATCGTTGCAAAAGGACTTCTTGGGCTAAGTCCTATTAATTAGGTAAAGGAATACGATACTTGTAGGATTTTAAGAGTTCTTTATTCCGCCGCCGCCAAACGCGTTTCGACTGCCAAGCAGTTTTGCTCACTGGACAAGAGGAAAAAGCGCGCGGCCATTTTTAAATAAAGAAGTTGCACGTAATGAACTACATGTCAACAGACATGAAAGACAGACTCGTAGTTTTTTGCATGATCATAACAGTGTTTGTAGGATCACAAATATTCTGCGGCAAAACAACATGATGATTATATAAATCACATTTCTGTGTTAACTTTCAAAATTAATTGGTAAAACGAACATGTTCTAAATTACCTGCATGAATTTGCGCGTACATTTAAAATCTGTCAACAAACTTTATCGACAAACGCAAGGGTGTACGACTATGTTCTCGCCCAAGTGGGCATACAAGATATGTAGATAAGCATAGGCTTGCAAAATAAGGCTCAAGTGAGCATATACATCCTTTAAATATGTCAACCTGCTTAAGCATGCCACATTTTAAATAGATACCAATACTAAAGTTAATCCATCTGTTTTGCCAAAATTCATTTTTAAATTTCATTACTTACTAACACTGTACAAAACCAAATCAGTTAATTTTTCTAATAGCCTGTCTAAAAAGACTTTCTTATTCGTGAACAGTTAAATACATCGGTTACAGGTAGCTTCTCTCATTGTATTCACTCACTATAAATTAAAGATGTGTATGTAAATCTTCCTCCATATTGAGACCCTTCGGTTGTTTTGAATCTAGCTTAATTATATAGCGAGATTCCAACTGTCTTAATTTTTTTTGGGCGATTACCACCTCTTAGGCTTGCAGGAATTGAGTCAATCACATAATATGTCAGACCACTAGGGTCTTTATTATGCGAGTTCTCAAAATGCCGTGCTACGGGGTAGGATCTATCAGAATTCTTAATGGCTCTCAAATGTTGCAAGATGCGTTTGTGCACCTCATTGATTGTGCTCCCCACGTACCGCAAGCCACAAGGGCATTGCAGCACGTAGACAGCAAAATCTGTCTTGCATGTGTATTTGCCTTTAATTTTTTCAACTCTGTCAGAAAGGCCTAATTTGTACTTGTTACAGTTTACCCCATGCATACATGCCTTACATTTTAAGCACTTCACAAATCCATTTTTCTCCGATAGCCAATTTTTCTTTGGACGTGGTTTTTTAAGTGTGTTGCTCACTAGGGAATCTCTGAAGGATTTGGATTTTCTAAAGGTGATTTGCGGTCGCCTGTCTACCTCCTTCCCAAGAATCGGGTCATTCTTGATGATATGCCAGTGCTTGTTGAGTATTCTTCTCACCTCAACGTGCTGTTTACAAAATGTAGTTATAAACCTACACTGGCTCTGTTTTGTTTGCGTGATTTTCTGGTTAGAAAACAGAATTTCCTCTCTATTCTTTTTTGATGCCTTGTGAATTCCCTGATCGATCCAGTTTTCAGGGTACCCTCTTTCAGTAAATCTTCTTTTAAGCACCCCTAATTCTTTTGCTGTCTCTTCTGGGGTCCTGCAATTACGCCTAACTCTCAGGCTTTCTCCATAGGGGATGCTACACTTCAAGTTTAGGGGATGAAAGCTCTGTGCGTGCAGCAGCGTATTGCCGCTTGTAGGTTTTCGGTAGAGGCTGGTTTGTAACCTTCCATTCTCTACATAGACTTTGAGGTCTAGGAAATTTACACTATCCCTACTAATGGAACTGGTGAACGAGAGGTTCAGATCATTGGTTTGCAGACTGTTAATAAAAGCCTTAGCTTCGCGCTCCGTGCCCCTCCACACCAAGAATAGGTCGTCTATAAAACGACTCCAGTGAACTATATGTTCCTCCCACTCTTTCTGATACTGTGTCCGGACGACCTGCTCCTCCCACCAGCCCATATGCAAATTAGCATAGCTGGGGGCGAAGCAGGTCCCCATGGCAGTGCCACATATCTGGTGGTAGAGTTGGCCATAAAAGAGGAAAAAATTGCTAGTTAAGCATTTTTCCACCATACGTAGAATCATTTGAGTATGTGACCATAGTGTAATCGACCTAGTTCCCAAAAAGTGCTTTACTGCACGTAAGCCATCGCAATGCCTTATGCTGGTGTATAGTGTGGCGACATCAATTGTGACTAATAAATAGTCATCTTCCCAGGGTATATCATAAATCCTTTTAAGGAAGTCCCCGGTGTCCAGTATAAATGATGGAAGTGCCTTGGTAAGTGGATTGAGGAAGGAGTCTACGAATTTTGAAGTATTTTCCAAAGCACTGCCTATTGCAGATATTATTGGGCGGCCAGGGGGATCGACAATGTCTTTGTGCACCTTGGGTATTAAATAAAACACTGCTGTAGTAGGCTGGTCAATTTTAAGAAACCTGAATTCATCATGACTTATTAAAGATAAATCATACCAACTTTGCAGTTCTCTGTTAAATTGCTCATTACTGTTTAGCATCATGCTTTCTGATACCTGAACATAACATTTCTTGTTGTTTAATTGCTTGTATGCTTCTGATAGGTATTTATCCCTATCCCAGAGAACTACGTTGCCCCCTTTATCCGCATTGCGGACTATGCAATTATCACACTCAGTTAACTTTTTTATCAATGCATAGTAGGCTTGTTGCTTTTTAGATATTGCTTTATTCGGTTGAACATTTTTGCCCAGATTTTTCAGTTAATTGTGAACTAGTTCATTGTATACATCAACAGTATCCTTTGCTGTTGTTGGAATAAATCTTGAACTAGGCCGGAAATTAGTGGGGGCATCCTGAAAAATGTCAATTTCTTCTTCTTCTGCAATCACTGCAGCAAGACTGTTTGCTCCTTGATCTTGTGCTACTATATTACTGGCACGTAAGTCCATCATCAAGTCCATGTCATCCACCACTAGGTTGCCTTCATGTGTTGCTTCACCCATTTGGTTGCCTGTGGTTCTTTTGCTCGGGTTCATCAAAAAATGTTTTTTTAACTTCAATAATCTTATAAACTTAAAGAGGTCTATTCTGGTTTGCACATAATCCAGATCCGCCTCTGGACAAAACGACAACCCAAGCTCCAGGATTTTCAATTCTTCCTCAGTTAATTTTACATTGGTCAAATTTATCACAGATAGAGTTTTCGTTCCGTTGCCTACTGTGCCACATTCTTCTTTTTCTTCTGGTGGCCTCGCCCTGCAGATTGCCCTCTTCCGGCGGTTTGCCCTTTGCCTTTTCCTTTTCGCTGACCTGCGTCGGCACTCTGTGTTGGTGGCCTTTGACGCAAGTTGTATCGGCGCTCTACGTTTAAATAACCAAATTCTTCGATTATCGTTGGTATTGCTCCCTGAATGGGAATGTTCATCTCTAAATCGGTATCTGGATCAGAGCTCTTTCGGCTGCCGGTTTCGGATTGCGCGTCCGCTCCAGCGGTACTTTTAAAGTTTTTCTGCTTCCTGATTGATTCATAGCGCTTCGCAAATGTGTAGATTTGACCACGTTCATAGTCCAATTTGTCCCTTAAGAATTTGAGTGCTTTACGTTCTTTTATGGTGGTCTCTAGCTTCTTTAATCTCTCTTTAGCCTCCGTTTTGAATTTGGTTATGGTCGCTTGGTCTTCTTCTTTGCTTAAATCCGAAAGCAAATCCATTATCTCTTCCATTATTTTCGACCTATCAATGTCGGCATATTTAATCAGTATGCCTAGCATACGTCTCGACGATTCATTGTTGTTAGCAGCCCACTCTTTTAGCATTTCCGGATTGGGATCCTCATAGCTTGGGGCCACCATTACTCGCAGGCCCCGAGGGATTCGCTGCACTTCCAGGTAACGCTGCAGGGATTTAGTCTCCCACCACTTGGATAACTCTGAACGTTGTATTTTTTCTAATTTCCTTAGTTTCGTTATTAAGTCGTTCTGTATGTTACTCCCCGACTCTGGTGAAGTTGGATCGGCAGATTGGCCGCTTGTGTTTGTGAATACTTGGAGAGCTGCCTGTTCGCGCTCATGTACCTCTGCGGCGTCCATTTTCAAATTTAACAGCGTTCAAGAAGCTGTAGTCCCAACCGGTTCCGAACTCCGTGTTAAATCACTAGCTCACGAACCTTCACTTTCTCCCCCGCTGGCATTCACAAGTCAGGCTTACCCGGTTCAGTGTCGGCGTCTCCGAGCTGTCCTCCGACCCTCTTAGGCGTCTCCTCTTCTCCGGCGCTGACTTTTCCTTGTGACATCCGTTTCCGTTCCCAGCGATACGGGGGGGTGGCAGTTGTCTGAATCAAAGGTGTTGCTCAAGCATCTCCTGCCCGCTCCAAATCGAAAGTTGTATCGTTGCAAAAGGACTTCTTGGGCTAAGTCCTATTAATTAGGTAAAGGAATACGATACTTGTAGGATTTTAAGAGTTCTTTATTCCGCCGCCGCCAAACGCGTTTCGACTGCCAAGCAGTCTTGCTCACTGGACAAGAGGAAAAAGCGCGCGGCAAAACAACATGATGATTATATAAATCACATTTCTGTGTTAACTTTCAAAATTGAGTATCTATATGGGTGCCTGAGTGTCTTTGTGGGTGGGTGGGGGGTGTGTGACTCTGTGCATAGATATGTGAGTGGTTGTTTCACTGGGTGTATGGGTTCAAGAGTGCATATGGAAATAGATGTATGGGTGGGTGGGTGTGTGTATGGGTGTGTTGGTGAGTGAAAAGTGGTCTCAGTGGTACATGTGTGAATAACTGCATGTGTTTTAAAGCAGTATATACAAGTGTTGGAGTATATAAATGACTGTATATGAGAGTGAGTGATTGAAAGAGTATCTGTATGAATGAGTGTGTGTTTCTATGAGTGATTGTTTAAGAGAGTATGTGTTAGCATCTGTATGAATAATTGTGGTTGTGTGTGTTTGACTGTATAAGCAAGGAAATGGGTGTGTGATAGTTTCTTGGCATGACTGACTAGGTGTATGAGTAACTCTTTGGGTGAGTGGCAGTGTGTGAGTGTCTGTATGGGTGTATGAGTAGATATATCAGTGGCTGTATAGATGAATGACTGTGTATGAGGGACTGTATGGGTTAGTGGGTGGATGTGTGTGTAGACATATGAATCACTGAGCAGGTATGTACTAGCTGCTATTGGTCTGTCTTTGGTTTCAATATTGGTGGTCTGTGATTTAGAGTGGGTATATGAAAGGTTGTATTAGGGTATGAGGAGGTGCATCAGATGATCATGTGGATGATGTCATCAGTGATGTCACTGCGCATTTTATGAGTGATGTAATATGTGACGTCATCAGCAGTGCATTGCGGGGGCGCGAATTATAGTTAGGACTACGAACTATAACTGCCAAATTTCTATGGTTTTGTACAAGTGAAATCTCCAACTAACTATAACGTCCCTGAAACCTATGGTTTTTTCAGTGAAATCCTAAGGTTTTTTAAATGCTAATTTTTTAACTATAATGTCCCTGAAAACCTATGTTTTTTTCAGTGGATTTCAAAGGTTTTTTAAATGAAAATTTCTAACTATGCCTACAAAGGTAGGACATGTGAAGAAAGAGGAAGAAAAGCACAGGAAGAAGCAAGACAAATGCTGAAAGAGGCAACAGTAGTCCAGAAAGATGAAGAAAAGTACAGGGAAAAGAAGATATGTGCAGGAAGAACCAACAGAGGAACAGAAAGTCCTCCTGTGCCCCCAACCTTTTGCAGATGGGTACTGGTGGTAACTGACTCTGACTAACCAGGCCTAGAGCCAGTGCTATGCCAAAAGACACTTAGAATACAGTGAAAACACCTACATACACTAGGGAACACTATGTGTTGGGGTACCCCTGTGATTAGCATGACCTCCTCTGTATTTGCCATGAGGTAATGCCTGGGTCATTGCATGAGTACATGAGTAGTGACTTGATGATTAGAGTGCTACAAGGAGAGTGCACTGTGATTTTATAAGTGCTTGGGTTTTGGCGCAGTGATTGGATAAGCACATAGGATTGGCTAGGTGATTGGGGGACTGCAAAGGTAGTATCAGGGAGATTACTGGACTGCATAGGTAGTCCTCAAGGCATTGCAGCAGAGCAACTGTTAGTGACTGGGTCATTGTATGAGTACATTTGTACTGAGCGGATAATTAGAGTACTGCAAGGAGAGTGCGTGGTGAATTTATAAGTGTTTGGGTATTTGAGGAGCGTGTGGATTAGTACATGGTAGTGGTTGGGTGACTGGAGGAGTGCACAGGGAGTGACAGTGAGATTGTAGGACTGCATGGGTACTACCTGGGGAATTGAAGGAGCAAATGAGAAGTGTGTAAGTGGGTACAGGACTGTATGGGTAGGGCATATGGGATTGTAACAGTGATCAGTTAGTGCCTGGAACTTTGCATGAGTACATAGCTTTCCTGCCAAAAGATTATAATACTGCAAGGAGAGTGCCTGAGTGAATTTATAAATGCTTGGGTATTGGCAGAGTGCTTGGATTAGTACATAGTAGTGGCTTAGTGACCGGAGGAGTGCACAGGGTGATTGCTGGACTGCATGAGTACTACCAGGGGAATTGAAGGAGCGAATGAGAAATTTGTAGGTGGTTAGAGGACTGCATGGATAGTACACAGGGATTGTAACAGTGAATGTGTTAGTGCCTCGATCATTGCATGAGTTCATGGGTAGTGACTGGATGATTAGAGTACTGCGAGGATAGTGCATGGTGAATTTATAAGTGCTTGGGTTTTGGCGCAGTCATGGAATAAGGACATAGGACTGGCTGGTTGATTGGAGGACTGCATAGGTAGTACCAAGGAGATTAATGGACTGCATAGGTAGTCCTCAATGGATTGCAGCAGTGCATGTGTTAGAGTCATTGCATAAGTACATGGGTAGTGAGTAAATGATTAGAGTGCTGTAAGGACAGTGCATGGTGATTTTATAACTGCTTGGGTTTTGGTGGAGTGATTGGATTAGTACATAGTGCTGGCTGGGTGATTGAAGGAGTGCATGGGTAGTGACAGAGTGATTTCTGGAGTGCATGGGTATTACCCGGGTAAGTAGTGGAGTAAATAAGTAGTGTGTAGGTGGTTAGAGGTCTCCATGGGAAGTGCTTAGGGGACTGTAGCAGTGCATGTATTAGTGCTTGGGCCATTCCATGAGTACATGGGTACTGATTGGAAGATTAGAGTACTGCAAAGAGAGTGCATGGTAAATTTATAAGAGCTTGGGTTTTGGTGGAGTGATTGGATAAGTACAGGGTGCTGGCTGGGTGATTGAAGGAGTGCATGGGTACTGACAGAGCGATGGCTGGACTGCATGAGTAGTGCTCGGGGTATTGTAGCAGTGCATGAGTTAGTGCATGGGTCATTGCATGAGTGCATAGGTACGGACTGGATGATTAGAGTATTGCAACGAGAGTGCATTGCGAATTTATAAGTGCTTGGGTTTTGGCGGAGTGATTGGATAAGTACACACGTCACATCAGCCCCGCCCCCTCGCTTCACCACTGTGCAAAGGTGCCCCCTGGTTTTAAGTTGGGGATTGATTCCACTTGAATCCTGAGGGTCCCTGGGGGACAACTAGCCCGCCAGGTACCTCCAGTAAGCGCCACAGAGCTGTATTGCAGAGAGGTGGTCCAAGGCCATGCCCCTTTTAACCTCTCTGTAACACAGCCATGTGGCGCTTACTGGAGGTACCTGGTGAGCTAGTTGGACCCAAGGGACCCTCAGGATTCCAGGTCGACTTAATCCCCAATTTACAATGTGCCAGAGTGCCCATTTGGACAGTGGTGAAGGGAGTGGGTGGGGCCTAATCTGACAAATGTGCAAATGCACCCCATGGCACGTTTTAAGTTTGGGGATTGAGTCCCCTTGAATCCTGAGGGTCCCTGGGGCCCAACTATCCCACCAAGAACCTACAGTAAGCACCACAGAGCTGCGTTGTAGAGAGGTGTTCCGTGGCCACAAACCCTTTGTACACCTCTCTGCAACGCAACTCTGTTGCACTTACTGAAGGTACCTGGTGCGCTAGTTGCCCCCCAGGGACATTCAGGATACAAGGGGACTTCATTTCCCAACTTAAAATGCTCCATGGAGCACTTTTGAATACTTGTCACATCAGGCTACGCCCCCTCCCTTCACCACTGTGCAAATGCACCCCATGGCACATTTTAAGTTGGGGGATTAAGTCCCATTGAAGCCTCAGGGTCCCTGGCGTCCAAGTAGTCCACCAGGTACCTCCAGTAAGTGCCACAGAGCTGCGTTGCAGAGAGGTGTAAAAAGGGGCATGGCCTCGGACCACCTCTCTGCAACACAGCCTTGTGGTGCTTACTGGAGGTACCTGGTGGGCTAGTTTGCATAGTGTTGCTGGGAGGGGGAAGGGCCTCCGGTGCAATACCTGCTTTTTTTTGTTATTTATCTTTTTAGAAGGGAGGTTGTGTGGCCCCTCTTTCTTTCCTATTTTTTGGTCCCTGGGGACCCCTTCCCCCAGGTCCTGACCCCTATTTTTTTTTTATTTTTAAATGGAAGGGGGCAGCGTGGCTCCCTTCCTGAGGCATTTTTGGTACCCAGGGACCCCATCCCCCGGGGCAGGGCCAACATTCTTTTTTTTAAATATATTTAAAGGGAGGCCCCCCTCCTCAGGCCAATTTTGGCACCGGGGACCCCCTCCCCCGGGGCTGGCCTTCTCCTTTTCTTTATTTTTTTATTATAGAGAAGTCGGGGCCGAGCGGCCCCCCCTTCCCTGGGACACTATTGGCCCCGTTGACCCCATCCCCCGAGGCTTGGCCATACTTTTTTGGGGGAGAGTGGGGCCACGTGGCCCCCCCTCCTCAGGCCAATTATGGCCCCAGGGACCCCATCCCCCTGGGCGGTATGTCTTTTATTTTATTATTATTTATTTTTAGGAGGGGGGCCACTTGGCCCCCTTCTCAGGTCAATTATGGCCCTGGGTACCCCATCCCCAAGGGCCTGGCCACTCCATTGGGGACCATGGGGGAGCCCCAATGCCCTCACGGTCCCACTGGCTCCCCGCTGGTCCCCGCCTCCTGCGGTAGGCGGCATTGCTTTTCCACAAGGGGAGCTGCTGACATGCATCTCCCCGTGTGGAAAAGCAATCTGCTTTGGATTTTGGAAGAGAGAGCAGGTTTCCTGAAAAGCCCTGGGGGTGGCGGTCCCCGGGGCAAGGGAGGGCCTTGGAGGCCTCCAGCACATTAAAAATCAAGCCCCGTGGGTGGCAGTCAACGGGGCTGTGGTAGGTCCGTGTGCCCTCCTGCATAGTTTATTAACATAGCCCCGGGGAGGTGGCAGTACCCAGGGCTGCGGGGACTTCCACGGCCCCCACACTTTTGAAAGTAGAAATATTGGGCAATGCCCCTGGGACCTGACCCACCCGGGGGCCTCATTTATATGAAGCGGGGGAGCCAGCGCTTCATTTTTTAAAATAATTTTGGCAGGATTTGCGACCATACCATGAATTATGCAGCTTATTTTTTAAGAAAATGCTTTTTGGGCCTGGGGTTCCTTGTGGGACCCCCTGGGCAGGCCTAGGGGGTCAGGGTGTTTCTGCCCTGCCCCCTTTTCTTGTTTTAAAAAAATGTTTTCACTGTTTTCTTGTGGCACGGTTTTACCGAGTCACAAGATGGCTGCCAACACTTCCTGGTTTGGAGTGTTGGCAGCCAATCACAGTGAAGCTCGTGCTCAGGAGGGGTTGGACTCCACCGCGTCCCTAGATATCCAAACGTTTTCTTTTTTAAATTTCTCAGGAACTACTAACGGATTTACACCATTTAACAAAAAGGGCTCTTTCTGAACCAAGGGCTACCTTTTTGCCAAATATGGTGTAATTCCGTTCAGCAGTTCGGGCTGTAGCTGTGTCTGAAGTTTCCTATGGAAAATTACATGGGGAAAGCACGTTTTAGGACCCCCTTTTTTCTCAGCCCCCACTTGTCGAATCACCCCAAAACTTTCAAATTCAGGAGCTGACCGGAGCGGGGCACTAGTTTTGAAAATTTCGCGAAGATTTGCCAAAGATATTGAGAAAACAAAATACTCTTTTCCTATGGAATCTAGAATTGAACACAATGCTAGGGTCTTTTTGTTATAGAAATGATGGTTAGTGCTGTAGAAAGCTAAAATATGAATATGCAGGTAGCAGGTAGCAGGGTCAGGGGCAGCACAACAGACCACAGAGGGCAGGAGGGCGGTTGCAGGGGCACACACATGGACAGCAGAGGGCCAGGGTGAACATGGTAGGGGTAGCAAGCAGACCAGAGGGCAGGTTGGCATGGCCAGATGGAGCACAATATTACACGGGGGAAGGAAGCACGGGGCAGGGGTATGTATACAGAGAAGGGGAGAGAGGGGCAGGGAAAGCTAGCTAAGGGGCCTATTAGGATGGCAGGAGGACCACCACCGCAGGGCTGGCGTTGGCAACCGCCGGCCCTGCGGTGGTGGTCCTTCTGCCATCACACAGCAATTTACCCACTGCCCAATTAGGATGAAGTGGGTACCAAGGCAGACGCAAAGTCCGTCCGCCACTTCACAGCCAAATCATGTGGTGATTGGTTACGGGGGCCTGTTGTGGGCCCCCCTTGTATCAGGGGAGGTGGGGTGCACTTGGGGGGTACACATTTCACTGCACCAAGTGGCAAGCACCCTTTGGTGCCTGCCATGTAGTGCAGTGAAATGCAACAAATGCAATTTGAACATCGCGGCGGGTGCTGCTGTCAGCAGCACCCGCCGTAATATTAAAGTGAAGAATGCGACCACCATGGTGGCAGTCGCATCCTAATTTGTGTTGCAGGACCGCCGCAGGCATGGCATATGGTCCAGGTTTACAAAAGGATGGAGGACTATGAAAGGTAAATGGTAGGGGGCAGCTGTGCATACACAGGGAACAAATGGCAGTTGGAGGGGTCAGGGGTAGGGGCAGCAAGCTGACTAAAAAGGACAGACAAGCATGGGCAGAATATAGGGCAGGCGGGAGTGAGGCAGAGGGGGAAAGCTGACTATGGAGGGTAGGAGGGAGGCAGCAGGGGAATGCTGATGAAGAACAGTGGGCAATTAGGAGGGGACATGGACAGCAAGTTGACCATTGGAGTGCAGGCTTCTGTAGGTTGGCCACCCAGACAGGGTAGGCTTGGGCCAACCTCCTGCTGCGCATCATCAAAGGAGTATCAGCTGAATATTATTAACAATCTGCAGAAATTTACTGAGAAAACAAAACGTTAAAGATGTTATCATTGGCTTTGGTAATTTGATCTTTCTTTTCAATAAAAAGAAAACTAAAACTAAAGGTTAAAGGGATGTTCTAGTTAGGTGTTGAAATGGGTTCAAAATTAACATTTATAAACCAAAAAAAGAACTGAAAACACCATTTATATTTCAGCAAACTAACTATAACTTGCTCCCTCGCCATGCACTGATAATGACCGAATATTATACATCACTCAGGGCATGTTAAATTACATCATTGATAGCTTCATTGATGAAATCTCAGATGACTTTACTGATGATATAATCCAATGAATGTGACATTTTGCTACACACTTTTCATAAATGAAGATATTCAGCAAGGTACATATAGACCCACTTTTCTATATTCTTAGTGCTAAAGGGTGCAGCCTTTTACATTAAGCATAACATAAAGCATATATGTGAAGTCACCTACACTATGTAGGTATATTATTGCTTTTTACTGATATTAAGGTAGTAAGACATACAATATATCTATAGATATCAATGTGATAAGCAATTAATGTAAGAGTAAACTTACTTGGGTACATTTCTCAAAAGTGTAAAATACCTTTTGTGAAATTGCTCCTGTAATGTCTCTGGAGGCAAAAAAGCAATAAGAAAATAAGTAAACTTTTCATTCCGTTCAAACAAGTGTTTGGTGAATATTTTGTATAATTGAGGTACCTTTCAAATACCTCATCAGACATGGAATTTTCAGTCAATTGCTTGTCTTCTATGTATTAACCCCCTATTTGTATATCTGCATCTGACATGCATTTGAACTATGTCACCTGTAGAGTTGACACTGTTTACAGTGTGAGCTTTTTTTCAGGTGATTTTGCCTCACTATCTTTGAGGGTGACAATGTGTGCGAGTCTGTGTGGACTTACATTTTTTGCATGTTTTAGTAATCCTCACTTTTTGAGCATTTTTATCATACACTGAATCAAGGCAAGTAGATGTCTGTGTGAGTGAGTCTTTGTGAATGTGTGTATTTCAAATGCCAGTATCCATGGGTGACGGTGCGTTTGTGCCTGTGAATTATGGCTAATGTTAAGGAGGCATATTTATTTTTATTTCCCTGTGAAGTCCTGTGGTGATGGACACCATTTGAATGTATTAATTGCAGGGACTCTGCTGCATGCAATGGTTGCTTGGAATTCACACACGCCTTCGGTCTCCTGCTGTGCTCCTCCTAGACCCATCTGCAGTGCGACAAAAATCCTTTTCACAAGTGCACAGATGGGATTCAATCAGCTATTGGAAAATAAACACACTGCAACCAAAGTGTTTTAAAACTAAAGATTTGATGGGCTGTTTGATCCATACCAGAGGCCCATGACCCACAAAAAAGCAAACAGTTGAACGAGAGATAGAACAGTGACACTAGTCAGTGAAGGAGCATTGCCCCGCAGTCCAAAATATACTGAAGTGCTGTAGGTCCTCTGGCGCAAGAGCGTGAGAAACACAAATCTCCAATATTTATCTTTAACAGAGCTACACAGCTATATGCATATCTCATTTTGCTACATAATCCAGGATTCAGAGGTGTATTTTGTGACTGACCGGAAGCCCTTCTTACTCCCTGTGTGCATCTCGGCCAAACACACCTTTTGATATAAAATTCACAGACTAATGCTACTATCCACCGTTGACATAATAAAAAAAGACACCTGGCCGGAGAGCAGCAGTTATTCTGTTTGGCAAAATAAGGCAAGTGGGAAGAGGCACAAACAAGGGTTCACTCATTTCATATAGACATTGTGTGAAACGACTAATGCAACAGCCGTCTTAGGTGAGGATGTTCCAATCAGAAGCAATGCTGTACACTGACATTGGAACTCCCGGATCTAAGATGACCATATTGAGTTGAAATTGGGAAAACAGGCTTCTTAGAAGAAGGAATTTACCTCCCGAAGGAGTCAAGTCCCGGAGACTTCAATTGCTGTTACCATAACTATGCTTACCTGCAGACCCAGAGTATCTGCCGGCTGCCAGGCAAACGAGAGCAGGAGCCCATTAGCATAAGCACCTATACTGACATCACCATTCTTGTGTCTCAGACACTGCATGTCATGATGCTGGTGGGGGCAGGTATACTGGCAGCAGTCCAGAAATGGGAAATCTCCAAATACTATGACATTGACAAACAGGCCATTATAGAAAATGGTATGTATGATAGGAACTATTTTGTCCACCACATTAGTGACCAATTTGAAAAAAAAAGGAAACTTTTGCAAGGTGCCATAGGCTGTCAACAAATGTGACAAACACCCTATCAATCACTCACCCTGCATTTGTACAGTGCTGCTAATCACCTGTGAGGGTATCTAGGTGGTAGGTTGCTGGGCTAAGTCGAAGAGCTAGGTCTTGAGTGTCTTCCTCAATACTGCCAGAGAAGGTGATGTCCAGAGGTGGAGGAGAAAGTCGTTCCAGGACTTGGTGGCGAGGTAGGAGAAGGAGTGGACTCCAATGAGGCTTCAGTGAATGTGTGGTGTCTGTGCAAGGGAGGCAGAGTGAGGGTCTCTGGAGTGTTGATGTAAGTTCAGGCAGTGGTTGATGAATGCTGGTCTTTGGCCATGAAGGAGTTTGTAGGTGTGTGTTAACAGCTTGAATTGGCATATTCTCTGGACAGGGAGTTGGTGGAGGTTCGTGAGGTGGTGGCGGGGGGCAGGTTAAGGATTGAGGTTGATTCTGGCTGCTGAATTCTGCATCCTCTGGAGTCTGGGTTGTGGTACCTGTCTACAGGGCATTGCCGTAATCCAGATGGCTGGTGACTGAGGCTTGAGTGACGGTATTCCTTGTGAAAATGGGGAGAGACATCATATACCTCCTATCTCGGAGCTGTTCACTGACAGAATATCGACCCCCAAAATATCCCCATACACAAATATTGAGTTTTTAATATCGATGTCAAAAATATCGACATCCTATATTTATTATTGTCAGTACAAAAATATTAAAAAAAATATTGATGTAAAAAAAATGGTTGTACAAAATATTTATTTAAATATGTATATCATTTTTTTAGAAAATATATTTGAAGAAATATAACATAATTGTGATTAAAAATATGTAAACATACATATATAAAATGTAATATATATATGTTTACTTTAAAACAATTAATAAACTATTTATTTGAATTTATTTTATAATTGTATTTATAAAAAATTATAAATAAACACATATATGTATATGTATATATACACCAACAACATACAATCTAATAAAAAAGCATTATATTATACATTCAAATATTAAGCTATTTAAAAGTCTTTAAAATTACATTTTCAACTTCAGTGAATTCAACAGTAGATAAGGTATTGGATAGCGGAGGGGTAAAAATGACTATTCTCACTCCAATCAGTGCAACAGTAGGGAAAGTGCTGGGTAGCAGAGGGGTAAAATATACTATTCCCACTCCAGTGTGTGCAGTGCAACAGTAGGGAAAGTGTTGGATAGCGGATGGGTAAAAAATTCTATTCCCACTCCAGTGAGTGCAACAGTAGGGAAACTGCTGGATTACGGAGGGGTAAAACCTAATATTCCCACTCCAGTAAGTGCAACAGTTGGGAAAGTGTTGGATAGCTGAGGGGTAAAAATTACAATGGGTAAAAATTACTATTCCAACTCCAGTGTGTGCAACAGTAGGGAAAGTCCTGGATAGCGGAGGGGTAAAATAATACTATTCCCACTCCAGTGAGTGCAACAGTAGGAAAAGTGCTGGATAGTAGAGGGGTAAAAATTATTATTCCCACTTCAAAGAAAGCAACAGTAGGGAAAGTGTTGGATAGCGAAGGGGTAAATATTACTATTCCCACTCCAATGAGTGCAACAGTAGGGAAAGGGTTGGATACCATAGAACAAAAAATTACTATTCACACTGATATACCTAAAAAAAAGTATATATATATTAAAAAATCAAAAATCAAATAGAAATTAATCAATACTTTAAAAATTGAAATAACTGTCTAAAACATACAAAAAGAACACATGTAACAATAGTAATTACTTATAACAACAGAAACTACTATATACATTAAAATATTAGATACATTTACCTACAGATTTGTTTTTAAAAATACAAAATATTTACAAAAAAATACGAGAATATAACACCATGCCATTTCCGAATTAAATTTATATACATTTTTTACATAAGTAATAAACAATTAAAACATTCTTACTAATACAAAAATGTAAACATGAATCTACTTGACATACTTTAACATAATAATTTGCACAACACATACTGAATTGAACTATCAAATAATAAAATACATTTACCACTGATCTTAAAATTACAATCAATTACTATTAACAACTAATAATTACACCATTAAAATGTATTTAATACCCACCCTTTACCCCGTTTAAAAAAAATATAGCAAAAAAATATTTAAAAATTACCCAAAATATGTATCTTTTTTTTAATTTTATTTTTATTGATTCAGTTCAAGGCCATATATACAAGAAAATAAACATATAAAGAGATTGTATCATATCCCGAACAGCATTTCCATATATTAACTTTGTGGTTTACATATTCAACATAAATAAATGAACGTATAAGCAGTAGAGAGTGGTTTAACATAAAATAAATAGCGTCTAAGCAGATTGTCTCAATTGATACCAGGATTAATAGTCACTAGTGATCCAAATAATCTATCAAAGTCTGCCATATTTTGTATCCTCTAGCCCTTATGTCTCCATGTAAGAGAAAATACTGTATTAATATTCATAGAATATTCCTCGCACACGCAATACATATAGAATTATGCATGCACCAGTCTTAGAGTCTATTAGCCTTTACCCTGATAACTTTTGGATTCTATCAACATGTACTCTAAACACCAGATACTAGATATGCCTTGGGTACATGTCGTTCTGACACTCCAGACTTTAGTCTCCTCTTCTAGCACAGAAGTCATAGCCCCCAGTTCTCCCTGGTAACACGTCATTGCCCATTTGCGCGCACCACTAGGTTAGAGGTCCCAGCTGCTCAGGTAGCCCCCTCCATGTTTCCGCCCCGTTTATGACACTTCTGTTACGTTTACATCACATGTCTATGTACACGCCCTGTACACGCCTTCTTGTTACATCATTTTGCCCTTATCTTTCGCGACTGCTACAAGTCACGCCTACTGCTACGCCTACTGTATTGAATGTAATGCAATTGTTTTGATATATATATACTGTAAACTGTTACTGAAAGTTGTCCAAGCCCCGATTTCCATTCCCCGGCAGCTGCCTTCATTCTATTCCCGTACAGGCTGTCCTGTTCCTGTCCTTTTTGCCTGATTAAAGCCTGTCGACTCAAGATACCTCGAATCCTGACTCTTATTTATTGAGCTACCTGTTTTATTGATTATACTGAAAAATAGTACCGGTAATTAATTATTTATTTACCACATAATGGCGCCCGAATAGGAAATTGCCCTTTCCCCACGCGCCGGAGAAGCCACGCAGGCCCCTTGATCCTCTGCAGCCGTGACGGAACCATACCGTGCACGTGCAGATATTTCTGCTTCAAGTATCCCTCAGGCCCACGGAGGAGACGGAGGTTGCGGTCCAGCATCCAGACGAGGCGGTGAGGAACGCGGTGAGTCCCGACCAGAGCCCAAGCCGAGAGTCCAAGGTCCGAGGTATCCGGAGGCCCACCTGTAACTGAAGTCTGAAGTTCGTAGTCCGTCGTCGTAGCAGTCAAGTCCAGTCCGAGGCCTTCCGTTCTTGCTGCCCGGTGAGTACCGTTGCTGGGGTAGTATCTAGACAGGGTCAATTAATTTGTCTCTGGTCCGTGGGTTTGGGTACGCAGATCCAACACGAAGTGTTCACCTAGGTGGACGCGGGTCCTGACGTGTCTCTTTATGGGACTGGTAAGTTTCGTGCAGTTTTAGCAGTGCATCTAGTTATTCTAGTAAGTTCTGTTCTCAAGAAATCCATGTATTCTGTCCAAACTGTTATTTTAAATGTTATTTCATTTGTTTTTCAATGTCGTGGTATGAGTGATTTGTTTTTCAGTTATTATTGTGTTTATCGTGTATTGTATTGTGTCCAGACTCCAGCCTAAACTATGCCTCTATTCTCGAAATTACGTCAGTTAAAAACCAGAAAAGGGTTATTAGAGGAAGCAGTTCCTGTCCCGCCTAGGGACAGTCCAGGTCATTTTATGTATCATAAGCATGGCTTAAGTGCCATATTATATCTAGACTTATGGGTGGATTACACCAAGGAATTAGAAGAGAAATATAGATGGCCCGTATCAGGTACGTGGGATGCCGAGTGCATCATGCGAGTAGAAGAAGCATTATGGAAAAAGAAATCCAGACAGTCCCAGAAAGATGCCATCGAGTTATGGCGTAAAGAATCTCATAAAAGAACCGAAAAAGAAATCAGAAAAACAGAATTAAGTAGAGAATCCTCGGAAAGAGCCCAAGAAAGGGAATTAATCGAAGTAGGTGAACGAGTTAAAGCCGAACAGTCAGACAGACAGAGAAATGCCCTTATTAAGGGTATGTATCCTCTTCTTGCCGAGGGCTTGCCAAAAGCAACCCCGGAAGCACCATGTAATTTTCCGCCACCATTAGTTCCGACTAAGCTACGTCACAAACCGACCGCAGCTGATATATTTCTCTCGTCCTATTTGGATGACACAGTCCCAGAATATGCAAATCCTGTTCCGCCAGCTCCCGTAAATAATGTAATTCCTGTTCCTCCAGCCACCGGGGCACCCGTTGCAGCACCTTTTACGGTACCCCCGGTCCAGCCTACAGTACATGTACCCGCTACATCAGTCACTCTCCCAGCACGTACAATACCCGTAGACGATGCTAGTCTAGGGGCCACGGGGGGAAGTCCTCCTGGAACCCCGCCTCAACACAGACGTGTAACACTACTCGAGCTACATACTACTCGAGCTACATGCACGAGCGTTACAGCGTTCGCCCAAACATCAGTCAGTTGCAGATATCAAGCGAGCACTTACCGAATGCCGTTATGATCCAGTCCCAGGCGATGATGATATGGTCCTGTATTCATTGCGTGTAAGACGGGTGACCGAATATTTGGACACCCTACCGAATATGAAAGGTTATCTAGACAGAATATATCGTTTCATCCGTACAGGAGCAGACCCAGGAAGTATTGGCGATGCCATGGCTCAAAGAAAAGTCGAGATTCAGCTCATGCTTTTGAAGTTTCTAATTAATTGTTTGATAAGAGAACAAGATTATCCGGATAAAGATCCGGAAGAAATGAAAGTCCTGACCAGATGGAGTGACCATATAGCCGAGGGAAGACACAAGACACAGAACTGTATAGAGAGTATGTACAAGAAAATCCGGAAGGAAATAATAAAGATACATGAGAAACGAGAAGCAGCACAAGTAACCGAGAAAGAAAACAACTCTTCTACTGAAGAGGTAGACGACGAGAATCCCTCCAGAATAGCGTATGTAGGTAGAACTAGACTTCCCGACCGACATTCATACCTAGAACACAAGAAAGTTTTCCCTCCTCCAGCACCAGAACAAGGTTCTCTTGAGCAAGTATTTCAAGCTACCGATCACATTCTGAAATCACGAATCGGTTATAGTGAACTTAGTACCATGCATGAACAAGAACTAGCCCGATCGGTAGTCCGATGGACTACTGATTCTACCACTTTTCCAGACGAAATAGTGGCACAAATGTTTCTGAAACTGCCCCCAGCCGAGCAGCGACTGGTGGGTATGTATATGATCCAGCACCTCATTACACTGTATGAGGGACAGCATTCTGATCCAGGTCCGTTACATGATGTTCTGAACGAGTTACTCCAGTATAGATGGAGAGGCCTAGGTACCGATTTAATTAGTATCATTCTAGAACAGCGCCACAAATATCGAACGTTTTTGAATCCGCATTTTGTTCATGTCCCACCTCCAGAAAGTAAATCATTTTACATAGATAGACAGCATCCGTTACGAGAAGTACACCCAGTTAGGACAACGGGTGGTGATCTAGAACGAGTATTTGTTTACACCCCTATCACAAAGATGGAACTCTTAGAGATGAAAAAGTTAATTCCCTGTCACGACAAAGATCCAGCAGGGTTCCATCGAGAATTAAAAGACATGCTCCGTATGGGAGAATACACGTATCCTGATATCATTAAAATGTTAAAGGTCCTGTTACCCGCAGGGGTATATGAAAAACTCAAGGAAAAAGAATGGGAGGTGGGAGAGAAAAAGATAGATTGGACAGCTCTAGAAGCTGAAGATAATTCACGAGTACCAGGTACCGGTCTTGGGGGTAAAGTTAAAGAATTGCCTGAGTTATTGATACAGGTTTTGCCAAGATTACTAGCCACGAAAAAGGAAGATTGGGATGCAATCTCAGCTTGTAAACAGAAACAGGATGAAGACACTAGTGATTTTTATTCTAGATTTGAAAAATGTTTTATTATTAACAGTGGTCTGAAAACGAGTAGTGAATCGTACCCTCATCTTTTTGTTACTAAACTAGTCGAGAATTCAAGTCCACAAGTTAAAAATCGAGTACTGAAAGTCGAAAGTAGTTGCCAAGCTAATACTCCGTCACAAATGCTACAAATGCTCCAGTATCACCAGAATAGAATCAGAGAAGAGCAAGAACACGAAAGGAGACGTATGAAAGACACGAAAATGAAAGTATTAGTTGCACAATCTGTTCCACAAGACAGTCAGAAGAGGGGTCCGAATCAAGCCAGTCATCCTGCAGCTCCCGTTAAAGGGACCTGCAATTACTGTAAACAGCCAGGTCATTTTATAAACGAGTGTGCAGTTCTGAAACACAACATAGCTACTGGTAAGACTAAAGAAAGACCACGTCCGCCTAGACAAGAACAAGTTTCACAGACTTCTCAGTCACCACAGAATGCACAACAGACAGTTCCAGCACCGCAGCCTATCGCTGCAACACAGCATGTTACACAGCAAATGTACCAGTATGCTCAGTCAGAGTATCCAGAGTATCAGCCATATTCATGAAACAGCCTAGAGAGGGAGGTAGGCTTGCCTCTCATCGAGATACCTGTAGATCAAGAGGGTCCCTATGTACACAGTCAAGTATTAGGGAAAGACAGAAAGTTTTTGATTGATACAGGGGCAAGTAGGACTACTATCAGTCATGACGAGGTTCCAGGGGCTCCGCTCTCAGGCTCTAAAAATGTTTCCCTTGGATTTTCAGGAAAGCCGATTGTTAATGAAATTTCGAAACCAGTTTCCCTAGAAGTTGGTCCATTGTCCCGAACTACTGATTTATTACTGGCGAAATCATGTCCAGAAAATTTGTTAGGCATTAAAACGTTAAAAGAATTAGGTGCAGTAATTTGCTGCTCCCCAGAAGGAGTCCGTTTGTTTCTCAGAGACTTTAAAGGTCATTATGTATTACGTGATTTTGATCCAAGATTACTGAATGTACCACAGCATCTATGGGCGCAAGGTCCAACTGATGTAGGTTGTATGCACATCACACCCCATCGTGTGACTCTCAAACAAGGTGTAGTTTTACCACGAATCAGACAGTACAGATTGCCACCTGAGGCTGTAGCAGCCTTATCCAAAATTATTGACGAGCTTATTGCTCAAGGAGTGGTTGTAGAAACTGACTCCAATGTATGTAATTCTCCTATCATTCCAGTCTTGAAACGTACTGATCCAAATGCACCCCCAGTATATCGATTAGTGATTGACCTTCGAGAGCTTAATAAATGTATCATTCCCCAGTACCCAGTAGTCCCAGATATTTCTTCCCTATTGACAGCCATTGATTCTGAAGCTACATTTTTCACAGTTATCGATCTCAAGAACGCATTTTTCAGTGTCCCCATTCATCCAGACAGCCAGTACCTTTTCGTTTTTTGTTTAAATGGAAGGAGCTATAAATTCACACGAGCTCCTCAAGGTTTTACAGAAAGTCCTAGTATTTACAGTCAAGCACTTAAGAGACAACTAGACAATATCCACATGCCAACTGACACTGCCCTGCTCCAGTATGTCGATGATTTACTGATCACAGCCCGTTCTGAACGTGACTGCGAGCGTGCGTCACTTACAGTTCTGTATTTTCTGGCCGAGCAGGGGCACAAGGTGTCCCCTTCCAAATTACAATTCTGTGTCCAGCAAGTGATATACTTAGGACACTTACTGTCCAAGTGGGGTAGGCAGTTGACACCAGACCGTATCCAGTTAATAGCGAGTCTTCCACAGCCCAAGACACAGAAGGAGGTACGAGCTTTTATTGGCCTCACTTCTTACTGCAGACAATGGATTCCTCAGTATGCATTTCTAGCCAAGCCACTGATACAGTTAACGACACAGGAGGCAGCCGTATCGACTGTCCTCCCTTGGACCCAGGAACATACACTTGTTTTCAATGAATTAAAGAAAGCCTTATGTCAAGCACCTGTTCTAGCAACACCGAACTACAGTAAGCCTTTTACACTTTTTGTTACAGAACGTGATGGTACTGCATTATCTGTTCTCACACAAGATCAAGCAGGACAATACAAGCCCTGTGCTTATTTCTCTAGCACATTAGATCCAGTAGCCCAGGCTCTGCCTGCGTGCCTCAAGTCAGTTGCAGCCACAGCTCTAGCTATCAGACAAAGTGATTCCATAGTGTTAGGACACTCCCTGACAGTACAAGTTCCACACTCCGTGGAAGTTCTTTTAAACCGAACACAGACTCAGCACTTGGCAATTGCACGTTTAACAGGTTATGAACTGACACTGTTCCAGCCACACATAGAAATCAGACGCTGCAATATTCTAAATCCAGCTACACTGTTACCGTCAGTTACTTCAAATTCTGCCACACATGACTGTGTGGAAGTTGTTAACATTATGACAAAGCCACGACAAGACCTGACAGACATTGCATTACCTGATCCCGACCTGACACTTTATGTGGATGGTTCATGTATGAGAACAAGTACAGGAGAACTAGTAGCCGCGTATGCAGTGACTACTGAAACTGAAGTTATAGAAACACATCGTATTGACACCCTGTCTGCTCAAGCAGCAGAGCTAGTAGCTCTGACCCAAGCCTGCATACGTGCCAAAAACCTGAAAGTAAACATATATACAGATTCACGTTACGCATTCGGAGTCGTACATGACCTTGGAGTGCTCTGGCAGGAGAGAGGTTTCATGACTTCCCATGGAACCAAGATTCAGCATGGTCTCCTCATTCAAGCTCTGTTAGATGCAATACATTTACCGACAGCTATCGCTATCATGAAGTGCAAAGCACATACGAAAGTCACTGACATCATTTCCCAAGGTAACGATCTAGCAGATCGAACAGCCAAGCTCACAGCTCAGACTCCAGACATTCCAGTTAACATGACACAGACACTCACTCCAGATCAGACTACTTGTATGACAGTTAAGGACCCTACACAAGATGTCATAGACATACAGTTACATGCTACTCCTGAAGAAATCAAGAAATGGTCCGAACAAGGAGGGGTCCAGACAGATCAAGGATGGTTGACGAAGGGAAAGGCCAAATGGTTTCTCCCCGACTCTATGGTTCAAGTCATTATTATTACCGCACATAGTCCAGCACATCTAGGAGAGAAAACTATGTTAGACAGTATTCAGAACCTTTGGTTCAACAAGCATTTACGAGCTGCAGCCAAGCAGAAAGTCCGTACCTGTATGATATGTTGTCAGTTCAATCCAGGTAAAAGTGTCCCGGTGGAACAAGGGGGATTCCAACCTCCTGACCACCCTTTTGAAGTCCTCCAGATGGACTATATTCAGATGGAGCGATGTCGAGGTTTCAAGTATGTCCTCGTAGTTGTATGCGCTTTGTCCAGGTGGACAGAAGCATATCCAGTTCCAGATTACACAGCTGCGACCACTGCCAGGCAGTTGGTTCGTGAATTCTTTCCCCGCTATGGACTCCCTAGGGTCGTGTATTCTGATAACGGCCAGCCATTCTCATCTGAACTTATGAAACATGTTTCCCTTCTGTTAGGGTACCAGTGGAAGTTCCATTGTGTGCGCCATCCTGAAGCAGCCGGTCTCGTAGAGAGACATAATCAGACTCTGAAAATACGCATTGCGAAAATATGTAAAGAGAAAGGTGTAGACTGGCTAGTTGCCCTGCCAGTTGCATTATTCTATATGAGGATGGTAGCACATTCCAGATCAGGTCTGTCCCCGTATGAGGTCGTATTCGGCCGCCCCCCAAACATGTGGGGTACACCTAGACCACGCAGTATTACAGATGTTTCCAGTAATATGCTGACAGATTACCTAGCTTCCTTGATGTCTGCCCTACACTCTTGTCGTTCACAGGTTGCCGCCGCATTTCCAGACAACACCGAGGTGAAACCGCATGAAGTCATTCCAGGCGATCTGGTGTTGGTGAGGAATTTTGATCGTTCAAGTCCGCTGGAGCCCCGCTGGAAGGAGCCCCGCCTCGTCTTACTAACAACAAGGACCGCCGTGAAGCTCGAGGGGAGGAAGGGGTGGGTCCACCTGACCCATATAAAGAAATTCCATGGAGTGCGTAAACAGACTTTTGCTAAGGACTGCCTTATTCCTAAAAACTGCCTAAAAACAGACTCTGAACTTGACTCTGAACTCAAAGTTCCCCTGTTAGAGAAAACTCTGCAACAGGAGTATAAACAGAAACTCCGGTCTAGTAAAATAAGTCAGCCAGTTTAATTGTCTAAGTCCCTCTCGGGTGAAACGGTTAGACAGGTTCCTGACATGTATGAGATAGACCACCACAGTGAGAGAGTTAGTCAAAACTCTAAAATATGTATTATTGTTCTAAGTTTTTTGTTATTTTTGAGTCTTATGGTTACCTGCACAAGTTATGCTTTACATTTATGTTTTCCAGTTTCACACGTACATATATTTTCTAATGATACAGTAGAGCACACATTTAGTGATCTGCCTCCTCACGAGTTATCCTATCGTCTCGCTATGCGCAATAACACATTCATTAGAATGTTGCACTATTCACACCAGACCAGCAATGCCACTAATTGTTGGGTGTGTGGTCGACTCCCCCCTTTCCAGACACCGAAGGGAGTTCTGCCACTCTTTCCCTATCCATTTTCACATAATGGTTCGTGTGGAGCATGGTCCACGTTAACATCATCCTCCAATGATATGTCCCTTCTGAATAGAACATGTTTTCCAGACAAGCAAGGTCTCTCCCATAGAACAGGGTTAGATCTAGAAAATGAAGTATATGATTTAGGTAATTATTCTTCGAATTTCATGGTCTTGAATGTTCAGTCTGATACTACTCCAGATTTACCTGCTATTTCAGTACTACCAGTCAAAGGCGAATTATGTGTCAGAAAGAATGGTTCCGCACATGTAGGACATAGTGATTGTACTACTATTGTCGAGTATAGTAACAGTGGGAAATCTATTTTCAAAGCCTCACGTCATTCTTATTTTGTTTGTGGTCAGACCGCATATGTTTGTCTGCCCCTCGATTGGGATGGAACATGTTATATTGCCTTCCTACTGCCACCAGTTTTTCTAGCCCCATCTGATTATCACAGAAATACACATCTAGTACACGTCAGTCCTAGAAGGGAGATCGAGTCCCCAATTGTCGATCAAACTGAAACTACTCTAGAACAGTATCAAGACTTTAATAAAGGTTTATTCTTCTTTATAGGACCTATCCAGAATAGTAAGTTAATACGTAGGTTAACCAGAACCCTTGAAGCTGTAGTGAATGAGACTACTTCTGCTCTAGGTAACTTAACTGAAGAGCAATCTGCTATGAGATTTGTCGTGCTCCAAAATCGTCTCGTTCTTGACATCATACTGGCCGATAGAGGAGGAGCATGTAGAGTCATCGGATCTAGTTGCTGCATTTTCATTCCTAATAACGCGCCGTCTGTTTATTCAGCTATAACCAGACTTCATAAAATTGCCCATCAGTTACACCAGAATCCAGGCACCTGGACATGGTCCGGTTGGCTCTGGAGTATTATATCTGCCTGGGGATGGAAAGTATTGTCATTCCTAGGTATTGCAGTAATGATCATATTCAGTTGCTGCCTCTGTATACAATGTGGCCCTGCGATTTGCGGCATGTGTGCTACCTCTTGTATTCCTAGTCCTAAATCCCGTTCCAAGACAATTCGAGACGAACAAATGATGCTATATGAAATGATAGATGGTATCATGAATATTGATGTTTCCTGATGGAAACGTAGGGCACAAGGAGGGAATGTGGAAAAGTAAATTTTGCCATGTTATATGTGCCTACGTGTTCCCCATATTATGCTATATGTGCATGATCGATATGCATGTATTCCCCTCTGATCGATTAAAGACGCAATTACAGTTGTGTCCATCTCTAGTATGCCAGTTTCCAGTCCTCGTGAAAACAACGAATATTAGGCTTATGTAAACCTACGCTGCCACGTTTTACAGTGTGCACGTTAATTCATTGAATTGTCCCCGTTTCTAGGCCTCAAAAGGGCCCGGACATCAGATTCAGCTCCTGTCTTCTGAACCCTCTCCGAGGAGCGATACAGCCCCCACCTGCATCCCTGACCCTTCGCTTACTTCATGCCACGCAGTGCCCGGCCCGGCCTGGCTCTGCCTCCCAGTCTGCCAAGATTATGTTATGCTTCTAGTTATCAGTCCAGCCCTCCTTCTCTGCATTCCTAAGCTACTGAATCGCATCAATAGTTTCCGTCATGGTCTAGCCCTTAGGTCTCCATGTAAGAGAAAATACTGTATTAATATTCATAGAATATTCCTCGCACACGCAATACATATAGAATTATGCATGCACCAGTCTTAGAGTCTATTAGCCTTTACCCTGATAACTTTTGGATTCTATCAACATGTACTCTAAACACCAGATACTAGATATGCCTTTGGTACATGTCGCTCTGACACTCCAGACTTTAGTCTCCTCTTCTAGCACAGAAGTCATAGCCCCCAGTTCTCCCTGGTAACACGTCATTGCCCATTTGCGCGCACCACTAGGTTAGAGGTCCCAGCTGCTCAGGTAGCCCCCTCCATGTTTCCGCCCCGTTTATGACACTTCTGTTACGTTTACATCACATGTCTATGTACACGCCCTGTACACGCCTTCTTGTTACATCATTTTGCCCTTATCTTTCGCGACTGCTACAAGTCACGCCTACTGCTACGCCTACTGTATTGAATGTAATGCAATTGTTTTGATATATATACTGTAAACTGTTACTGAAAGTTGTCCAAGCCCCGATTTCCATTCCCCGGCAGCTGCCTTCATTCTATTCCCGTACAGGCTGTCCTGTTCCTGTCCTTTTTGCCTGATTAAAGCCTGTCGACTCAAGATACCTCGAATCCTGACTCTTATTTATTGAGCTACCTGTTTTATTGATTATACTGAAAAATAGTACCGGTAATTAATTATTTATTTACCACATAATGGCGCCCGAATAGGGACTTGCCCTTTCCCCACGCGCCGGAGAAGCCACGCAGGCCCCTTGATCCTCTGCAGCCGTGACGGAACCATACCGTGCACGTGCAGATATTTCTGCTTCAAGTATCCCTCAGGCCCACGGAGGAGACGGAGGTTGCGGTCCAGCATCCAGACGAGGCGGTGAGGAACGCGGCGAGTCCCGACCAGAGCCCAAGCCGAGAGTCCAAGGTCCGAGGTATCCGGAGGCCCACCTGTAACTGAAGTCCGAAGTTCGTAGTCCGTCGTCGTAGCAGTCCAGTCCAGTCCGAGGCCTTCCGTTCTTGCTGCCCGGTGAGTACCGTTGCTGGGGTAGTATCTAGACAGGGTCAATTAATTTGTCTCTGGTCCGTGGGTTTGGGTACGCAGATCCAACACGAAGTGTTCACCTAGGTGGACGCGGGTCCTGACGTGTCTCTTTATGGGACCGGTAAGTTTCGTGCTGTTTTAGCAGTGCATCTAGTTATTCTAGTAAGTTCTGTTCTCAAGAAATCCATGTATTCTGTCCAAACTGTTATTTTAAATGTTATTTCATTTGTTTTTCAATGTCGTGGTATGAGTGATTTGTTTTTCAGTTATTATTGTGTTTATCGTGTATTGTATTGTGTCCAGACTCCAGCCTAAACTATGCCTCTATTCTCGAAATTACGTCAGTTAAAAAACAGAAAAGGGTTATTAGAGGAAGCAGTTCCTGTCCCGCCTAGGGACAGTCCAGGTCATTTTATGTATCATAAGCATGGCTTAAGTGCCATATTATATCTAGACTTATGGGTGGATTACACCAAGGAATTAGAAGAGAAATATAGATGGCCCGTATCAGGTACGTGGGATGCCGAGTGCATCATGCGAGTAGAAGAAGCATTATGGAAAAAGAAATCCAGACAGTCCCAGAAAGATGCCATCGAGTTATGGCGTAAAGAATCTTATAAAAGAACCGAAAAAGAAATCAGAAAAACAGAATTAAGTAGAGAATCCTCGGAAAGAGCCCAAGAAAGGGAATTAATCGAAGTAGGTGAACGAGTTAAAGCCGAACAGTCAGACAGACAGAGAAATGCCCTTATTAAGGGTATGTATCCTCTTCTTGCCGAGGGCTTGCCAAAAGCAACCCCGGAAGCACCATGTAATTTTGCGCCACCATTAGTTCCGACTAAGCTACGTCACAAACCGACCGCAGCTGATATATTTCTCTCGTCCTATTTGGACGACACAGTCCCAGAATATGCAAATCCTGTTCCGCCAGCTCCCGTAAATAATGTAATTCCTGTTCCTCCAGCCACCGGGGCACCCGTTGCAGCACCTGTTACGGTACCCCCGGTCCAGCCTACAGTACATGTACCCGCTACATCAGTCACTCTCCCAGCACGTACAATACCCGTAGACGATGCTAGTCTAGGGGCCACGGGGGGAAGTCCTCCTGGAACCCCGCCTCAACACAGACGTGTAACACTACTCGAGCTACATGCACGAGCGTTACAGCGTTCGCCCAAACATCAGTCAGTTGCAGATATCAAGCGAGCACTTACCGAATGCCGTTATGATCCATTCCCAGGCGATGATGATATGGTCCTGTATTCATTGCGTGTAAGACGGGTGACCGAATATTTGGACACCCTACCGAATATGAAAGGTTATCTAGACAGAATATATCGTTTCATCCGTACAGGAGCAGACCCAGGAAGTATTGGCGATGCCATGGCTCAAAGAAAAGTCGAGATTCAGCTCATGCTTTTGAAGTTTCTAATTAATTGTTTGATAAGAGAACAAGATTATCCGGATAAAGATCCGGAAGAAATGAAAGTCCTGACCAGATGGAGTGACCATATAGCCGAGGGAAGACACAAGACACAGAACTGTATAGAGAGTATGTACAAGAAAATCCGTAAGGAAATAATAAAGATACACGAGAAACGAGAAGCAGCACAAGTAACCGAGAAAGAAAACAATTCTTCTACTGAAGAGGTAGACGACAAGAATCCCTCCAGAATAGCGTATGTAGGTAGAACTAGACTTCCCGACCGACATTCATACCTAGAACACAAGAAAGTTTTCCCTCCTCCAGCACCAGAACAAGGTTCTCTTGAGCAAGTATTTCAAGCTACCGATCACATTCTGAAATCACGAATCGGTTATAGTGAACTTAGTACCATGCATGAACAAGAACTAGCCCGATCGGCAGTCCGATGGACTACTGATTCTACCCCTTTTCCAGACGAAATAGTGGCACAAATGTTTCTGAAACTGCCCCCAGCCGAGCAGCGACTGGTGGGTATGTATATGATCCAGCACCTCATTACACTGTATGAGGGACAGCATTCTGATCCAGGTCCGTTACATGATGTTCTGAACGAGTTACTCCAGTATAGATGGAGAGGCCTAGGTACCGATTTAATTAGTATCATTCTAGAACAGCGCCACAAAAATCGAACGTTTTTGAATCCGCATTTTGTTCATGTCCCACCTCCAGAAAGTAAATCATTTTACATAGATAGACAGCATCCGTTACGAGAAGTACACCCAGTTAGGACAACGGGTGGTGATCTAGAACGAGTATTTGTTTACACCCCTATCACAAAGATGGAACTCTTAGAGATGAAAAAGTTAATTCCCTGTCACGACAAAGATCCAGCAGGGTTCCATCGAGAATTAAAAGACATGCTCCGTATGGGAGAATACACGTATCCTGATATCATTAAAATGTTAAAGGTCCTGTTACCCGCAGGGGTATATGAAAAACTCAAGGAAAAAGAATGGGAGGTGGGAGAGAAAAAGATAGATTGGACAGCTCTAGAAGCTGAAGATAATTCACGAGTACCAGGTACCGGTCTTGGGGGTAAAGTTAACGAATTGCCCGAGTTATTGATACAGGTTTTGCCAAGATTACTAGCCACGAAAAAGGAAGATTGGGATGCAATCTCAGCTTGTAAACAGAAACAGGATGAAGACACTAGTGATTTTTATTCTAGATTTGAAAAATGTTTTATTATTAACAGTGGTCTGAAAACGAGTAGTGAATCGTACCCTCATCTTTTTGTTACTAAACTAGTCGAGAATTCAAGTCCACAAGTTAAAAATCGAGTACTGAAAGTCGAAAGTAGTTGGCAAGCTAATACTCCGTCACAAATGCTACAAATGCTCCAGTATCACCAGAATAGAATCAGGGAAGAGCAAGAACACGAAAGGAGACGTATGAAAGACACGAAAATGAAAGTATTAGTTGCACAATCTGTTCCACAAGACAGTCAGAAGAGGGGTCCGAATCAAGCCAGTCATCCTGCAGCTCCCGTTAAAGGGACCTGCAATTACTGTAAACAGCCAGGTCATTTTATAAACGAGTGTGCAGTTCTGAAACACAACATAGCTACTGGTAAGACTAAAGAAAGACCACGTCCGCCTAGACAAGAACAAGTTTCACAGACTTCTCAGTCACCACAGAATGCACAACAGACAGTTCCAGCACCGCAGCCTATCGCTGCAACACAGCATGTTACACAGCAAATGTACCAGTATGCTCAGTCAGAGTATCCAGAGTATCAGCCATATTCATGAAACAGCCTAGAGAGGGAGGTAGGCTTGCCTCTCATCGAGATACCTGTAGATCAAGAGGGTCCCTATGTACACAGTCAAGTATTAGGGAAAGACAGAAAGTTTTTGATTGATACAGGGGCAAGTAGGACTACTATCAGTCATGACGAGGTTCCAGGGGCTCCGCTCTCAGGCTCTAAAAATGTTTCCCTTGGATTTTCAGGAAAGCCGATTGTTAATGAAATTTCGAAACCAGTTTCCCTAGAAGTTGGTCCATTGTCCCGAACTACTGATTTATTACTTACGAAATCATGTCCAGAAAATTTGTTAGGCATTAAAACGTTAAAAGAATTAGGTGCAGTAATTTGCTGCTCCCCAGAAGGAGTCCGTTTGTTTCTCAGACACTTTAAAGGTCATTATGTATTACGTGATTTTGATCCAAGATTACTGAATGTACCACAGCATCTATGGGCGCAAGGTCCAACTGATGTAGGTTGTATGCACATCACACCCCATCGTGTGACTCTCAAACAAGGTGTAGTTTTACCACGAATCAGACAGTACAGATTGCCACCTGAGGCTGTAGCAGCCTTATCCAAAATTATTGACGAGCTTATTGCTCAAGGAGTGGTTGTAGAAACTGACTCCAATGTATGTAATTCTCCTATCATTCCAGTCTTGAAACGTACTGATCCATATGCACCCCCAGTATATCGATTAGTGATTGACCTACGAGAGCTTAATAAATGTATCATTCCCCAGTACCCAGTAGTCCCAGATATTTCTTCCCTATTGACAGCCATTGATTCTGAAGCTACATTTTTCACAGTTATCGATCTCAAGAACGCATTTTTCAGTGTCCCCATTCATCCAGACAGCCAGTACCTTTTCGGTTTTTGTTTAAATGGAAGGAGCTATAAATTCACACGAGCTCCTCAAGGTTTTACAGAAAGTCCTAGTATTTACAGTCAAGCACCTAAGAGACAACTAGACAATATCCACATGCCAACTGACACTGCCCTGCTCCAGTATGTCGATGATTTACTGATCACAGCCCGTTCTGAACGTGACTGCGAGCGTGCGTCACTTACAGTTCTGTATTTTCTGGCCGAGCAGGGGCACAAGGTGTCCCCTTCCAAATTACAATTCTGTGTCCAGCAAGTGATATACTTAGGACACTTACTGTCCAAGTGGGGTAGGCAGTTGACACCAGACCGTATCCAGTTAATAGCGAGTCTTCCACAGCCCAAGACACAGAAGGAGGTACGAGCTTTTATTGGCCTCACTTCTTACTGCAGACAATGGATTCCTCAGTATGCATTTCTAGCCAAGCCACTGATACAGTTAACGACACAGGAGGCAGCCGTATCGACTGTCCTCCCTTGGACCCAGGAACATACACTTGTTTTCAATGAATTAAAGAAAGCCTTATGTCAAGCACCTGTTCTAGCAACACCGAACTACAGTAAGCCTTTTACACTTTTTGTTACAGAACGTGATGGTACTGCATTATCTGTTCTCACACAAGATCAAGCAGGACAATACAAGCCCTGTGCTTATTTCTCTAGCACATTAGATCCAGTAGCCCAGGCTCTGCCTGCGTGCCTCAAGTCAGTTGCAGCCACAGCTCTAGCTATCAGACAAAGTGATTCCATAGTGTTAGGACACTCCCTAACAGTACAAGTTCCACACTCCGTGGAAGTTCTTTTAAACCGAACACAGACTCAGCACTTGACAATTGCACGTTTAACAGGTTATGAACTGACACTGTTCCAGCCACACATAGAAATCAGACGCTGCAATATTCTAAATCCAGCTACACTGTTACCGTCAGTTACTTCAAATTCTGCCACACATGACTGTGTGGAAGTTGTTAACATTATGACAAAGCCACGACAAGACCTGACAGACATTGCATTACCTGATCCCGACCTGACACTTTATGTGGATGGTTCATGTATGAGAACAAGTACAGGAGAACTAGTAGCCGCGTATGCAGTGACTACTGAAACTGAAGTTATAGAAACACATCGTATTGACACCCTGTCTGCTCAAGCAGCAGAGCTAGTAGCTCTGACCCAAGCCTGCATACGTGCCAAAAACCTGAAAGTAAACATATATACAGATTCACGTTACGCATTCGGAGTCGTACATGACTTTGGAGTTCTCTGGCAGGAGAGAGGTTTCATGACTTCCCATGGAACCAAAATTCAGCATGGTCTCCTCATTCAAGCTCTGTTAGATGCAATACATTTACCGACAGCTATCGCTATCATGAAGTGCAAAGCACATACGAAAGTCACTGACATCATTTCCCAAGGTAACGATCTAGCAGATCGAACAGCCAAGCTCACAGCTCAGACTCCAGACATTCCAGTTAACACGACACAGACACTCACTCCAGATCAGACTACTTGTATGACAGTTAAGGACCCTACACAAGATGTCATAGACATACAGTTACATGCTACTCCTGAAGAAATCAAGAAATAGTCCGAACAAGGAGGGGTCCAGACAGATCAAGGATGGTTGACGAAGGGAAAGGCCACATGGTTTCTCCCCGACTCTATGGTTCAAGTCATTATTAATACCGCACATAGTCCAGCACATCTAGGAGAGAAAGCTATGTTAGACAGTATTCAGAACCTTTGGTTCAACAAGCATTTACGAGCTGCAGCCAAGCAGAAAGTCCGTACCTGTATGATATGTTGTCAGTTCAATCCAGGTAAAAGTGTCCCGGTGGAACAAGGGGGATTCCAACCTCCTGACCACCCTTTTGAAGTCCTCCAGATGGACTATATTCAGATGGAGCGATGTCGAGGTTTCAAGTATGTCCTCGTAGTTGTATGCGCTTTGTCCAGGTGGACAGAAGCATATCCAGTTCCAGATTACACAGCTGCGACCACTGCCAGGCAGTTGGTTCGTGAATTCTTTCCCCGCTATGAACTCCCTAGGGTCGTGTATTCTGATAACGGCCAGCCATTCTCATCTGAACTTATGAAACATGTTTCCCTTCTGTTAGGGTACCAGTGGAAGTTCCATTGTGTGCGCCATCCTGAAGCAGCCGGTCTCGTAGAGAGACATAATCAGACTCTGAAAATGCGCATTGCGAAAATATGTAAAGAGAAAGGTGTAGACTGGCTAGTTGCCCTGCCAGTTGCATTATTCTATATGAGGATGGTAGCACATTCCAGATCAGGTCTGTCCCCGTATGAGGTCGTATTCGGCCGCCCCCCAAACATGTGGGGTACACCTAGACCACGCAGTATTACAGATGTTTCCAGTAATATGCTGACAGATTACCTAGCTTCCTTGATGTCTGCCCTACACTCTTGTCGTTCACAGGTTGCCGCCGCATTTCCAGACAACACCGAGGTGAAACCGCATGAAGTCATTCCAGGCGATCTGGTGTTGGTGAGGAATTTTGATCGTTCAAGTCCGCTGGAGCCCCGCCTCGTCTTACTAACAACAAGGACCGCCGTGAAGCTCGAGGGGAGGAAGGGGTGGGTCCACCTGACCCATATAAAGAAATTCCATGGAGTGCGTAAACAGACTTTTGCTAAGGACTGCCTTATTCCTAAAAACTGCCTAAAAACAGACTCTGAACTTGACTCTGAACTCAAAGTTCCCCTGTTAGAGAAAACTCTGCAACAGGAGTATAAACAGAAACTCCGGTCTAGTAAAATAAGTCAGCCAGTTTAATTGTCTAAGTCCCTCTCGGGTGAAACGGTTAGACAGGTTCCTGACATGTATGAGATAGACCACCACAGTGAGAGAGTTAGTCAAAACTCTAAAATATGTATTATTGTTCTAAGTTTTTTGTTATTTTTGAGTCTTATGGTTACCTGCACAAGTTATGCTTTACATTTATGTTTTCCAGTTTCACACGTACATATATTTTCTAATGATACAGTAGAGCACACATTTAGTGATCTGCCTCCTCACGAGTTATCCTATCGTCTCGCTATGCGCAATAACACATTCATTAGAATGTTGCACTATTCACACCAGACCAGCAATGCCACTAATTGTTGGGTGTGTGGTCGACTCCCCCCTTTCCAGACACCGAAGGGAGTTCTGCCACTCTTTCCCTATCCATTTTCACATAATGGTTCGTGTGGAGCATGGTCCACGTTAACATCATCCTCCAATGATATGTCCCTTCTGAATAGAACATGTTTTCCAGACAAGCAAGGTCTCTCCCATAGAACAGGGTTAGATCTAGAAAATGAAGTATATGATTTAGGTAATTATTCTTCGAATTTCATGGTCTTGAATGTTCAGTCTGATACTACTCCAGATTTACCTGCTATTTCAGTACTACCAGTCAAAGGCGAATTATGTGTCAGAAAGAATGGTTCCGCACATCTAGGACATAGTGATTGTACTACTATTGTCGAGTATAGTAACAGTGGTAAATCTATTTTCAAAGCCTCACGTCATTCTTATTTTGTTTGTGGTCAGACCGCATATGTTCGTCTGCCCCTCGATTGGGATGGAACATGTTATATTGCCTTCCTACTGCCACCAGTTTTTCTAGCCCCATCTGATTATCACAGAAATACACATCTAGTACACGTCAGTCCTAGAAGGGAGATTGAGTCCCCAATTTTCGATCAAACTGAAACTACTCTAGAACAGTATCAAGACTTTAATAAAGGTTTCTTCTTCTTTATAGGACCTATCCAGAATAGTAAGTTAATACGTAGGTTAACCAGAACCCTTGAAGCTGTAGTGAATGAGACTACTTCTGCTCTAGGTAACTTAACTGAAGAGCAATCTGCTATGAGATTTGTCGTGCTCCAAAATCGTCTCGTTCTTGACGTCATACTGGCCGATAGAGGAGGAGCATGTAGAGTCATCGGATCTAGTTGCTGCATTTTCATTCCTAATAACGCGCCGTCTGTTTATTCAGCTATAACCAGACTTCATAAAATTGCCCATCAGTTACACCAGAATCCAGGCACCTGGACATGGTCCGGTTGGCTCTGGAGTATTATATCTGCCTGGGGATGGAAAGTATTGTCATTCCTAGGTATTGCAGTAATGATCATATTCAGTTGCTGCCTCTGTATACAATGTGGCCCTGCGATTTGCGGCATGTGTGCTACCTCTTGTATTCCTAGTCCTAAATCCCGTTCCAAGACAATTCGAGACGAACAAATGATGCTATATGAAATGATAGATGGTATGATGAATATTGATGTTTCCTGATGGAAACGTAGGGCACAAGGAGGGAATGTGGAAAAGTAAATTTTGCCATGTTATATGTGCCTACGTGTTCCCCATATTATGCTATATGTGCATGATCGATATGCATGTATTCCCCTCTGATCGATTAAAGACGCAATTACAGTTGTGTCCATCTCTAGTATGCCAGTTTCCAGTCCTCATGAAAACAACGAATATTAGGCTCATGTAAACCTACGTTGCCACGTTTTACAGTGTGCACGTTAATTCATTGAATTGTCCCCGTTTCTAGGCCTCAAAAGGGCCCGGACATCAGATTCAGCTCCTGTCTTCTGAACCCTCTCCGAGGAGCGATACAGCCCCCACCTGCATCCCTGACCCTTCGCTTACTTCATGCCACGCAGTGCCCGGCCCGGCCTGGCTCTGCCTCCCAGTCTGCCAAGATTATGTTATGCTTCTAGTTATCAGTCCAGCCCTCCTTCTCTGCATTCCTAAGCTACTGAATCGCATCAATAGTTTCCGTCATGGTCTAGCCCTTATGTCTCCATGTAAGAGAAAATACTGTATTAATATTCATAGAATATTCCTCGCACACGCAATACATATAGAATTATGCATGCACCAGTCTTAGAGTCTATTAGCCTTTACCCTGATAACTTTTGGATTCTATCAACATGTACTCTAAACACCAGATACTAGATATGCCTTGGGTACATGTCGCTCTGACACTCCAGACTTTAGTCTCCTCTTCTAGCACAGAAGTCATAGCCCCCAGTTCTCCCTGGTAACACGTCATTGCCCATTTGCGCGCACCACTAGGTTAGAGGTCCCAGCTGCTCAGGTAGCCCCCTCCATGTTTCCCCCCCGTTTATGACACTTCTGTTACGTTTACATCACATGTCTATGTACACGCCCTGTACACGCCTTCTTGTTACATCATTTTGCCCTTATCTTTCGCGACTGCTACAAGTCACGCCTACTGCTACGCCTACTGTATTGAATGTAATGCAATTGTTTTGATATATATACTGTAAACTGTTACTGAAAGTTGTCCAAGCCCCGATTTCCATTCCCCGGCAGCTGCCTTCATTCTATTCCCGTACAGGCTGTCCTGTTCCTGTCCTTTTTGCCTGATTAAAGCCTGTCGACTCAAGATACCTCGAATCCTGACTCTTATTTATTGAGCTACCTGTTTTATTGATTATACTGAAAAATAGTACCGGTAATTAATTATTTATTTACCACAGGTAAAATAATACTATTCCCACTCCAGTGAGTGCAACAGTAGGAAAAGTGCTGGATAGTAGAGGGGTAAAAATTATTATTCCCACTCCAAAGAAAGCAACAGTAGGGAAAGTGTTGGATAGCGAAGGGGTAAATATTACTATTCCCACTCCAATGAGTGCAACAGTAGGGAAAGGGTTGGATACCATAGAACAAAAAATTACTATTCACACTGATATACCTAAAAAAAAGTATATATATATTAAAAAATCAAAAATCAAATAGAAATTAATCAATACTTTAAAAATTGAAATAACTGTCTAAAACATACAAAAAGAACACATGTAACAATAGTAATTACTTATAACAATAGAAACTACTATATACATTAAAATATTAAATACATTTACCTACAGATTTGTTTTTAAAAATACAAAATATTTACAAAAAAATACGAGAATATAACACCATGCCATTTCCGAATTAAATTTATATACATTTTTTACATAAGTAATAAACAATTAAAACATTCTTACTAATACAAAAATGTAAACATGAATCTACTTGACATACTTTAACATTATAATTTGCACAACACATACTGAATTGAACTATCAAATAATAAAATACATTTACCACTTATCTTAAAATTACAATCAATTACTATTAACAACTAATAATTACACCATTAAAATGTATTTAATACCCACCCTTTACCCCGTTTAAAAAAAAATATAGCAAAAAAATATTTAAAAATTACCCAAAATATGTATCTTTTTTTTTATTTTATTTTTATTGATTCAGTTCAAGGCCATATATACAAGAAAATAAACATATAAAGAGATTGTATCATATCCCGAACAGCATTTCCATATATTAACTTTGTGGTTTACATATTCAACATAAATAAATGAACATATAAGCAGTAGAGAGTGGTTTAACATAAAATAAATAGCGTCTAAGCAGATTGTCCCAATTGATACCAGGATTAATAATCACTAGTGATCCAAATAATCTATCAAAGTCTGCCATATTTTGTATCCTCTACGCTTTTTCACAATTGATTTAATGCGATATAGATTAAATTCTAAATGAAAAATGTTATAAAACTTTGCTCGCCACATTTCATATGTAGGTGCTTCAGGCTTTAGCCACATTGATGATATACAAAGGCGAGCTACAGCCATAGCCATGAATATAATATATCTATTTTCTTGATAACCTGAGAACAATTCATTATCATTTGATAAACCAAAAATTATCATCTCTCTTGAGATTTTTACATCGCATTTTGTAATATGTGCTAAGAAAATTTCTATGGATACAAAAAAAGGTTTTAATATAAGACAGTCTGAAAAGATATGTATAATATCTGCTAGATCACATTGGCATCTATAGCATTTCCCATTGTTACGATTACTCCATTTTAGCATTTTAAGTGGTGTATGATAAAGATTAAATAAAGTTTTATAAATATGTATCTATTAATTAAAATGATTAAAAACTATATATTAATTAAACACAAATTACTTCCCACCATTTACACCTATGAACACCACAACAAACACCTGAAATGAATTACACAATTACCATCATTATTAACAATTAATTAATTAAAATTAACAACAAATTATTGATCCATAAATCAAAAATAAATTACTTCCGATCATTTACACCTACAAACACCACAACACATGCCTAAAATAATTAGACAATTACTATAATTAATTTACAATTCATTCATCAAATTTAATTAACAACCAATTATAAAGTCATAAATAAAAATTAAATAACTTCCCACAATTTATACCTACAAACACCGCAACACACTCCTAAAATAATTACATAATTATCATAATAAATTCATAATTAATTAATCAAAATTCATCAACACCCAAATATTACTTAATTAATATTACATTAATTTACACATTTAACATAATAAAATATCAATAAAACAAACATTAATATATAAAAAATAATCAATAAATGTAAAATAATTACAGTACTTCGCACCCTATTCCCCTATAAACCCATAACCCGCTATGGAACTAAAAGTGCTAACTTAAAAAAAAAATGTATAACTACTATGACACATATATTAAAAATTCCAAACCATTCTTATACACTAACATATAGGGGAAAGCAGTTGGCCTAACAGCTAGGGTGATCAACCTCGAATCTGAAGAACTGGGTTTAAGTCTCGGCAATGACGCTGAACATCCTGTGATTCTGGGAAATCACTTAATCTCCCTGCGCCTAACAAAAATGAATGTGTGTCCTCATGTGTCAAGACCACCGTGGCGATGGTACAAGTGGCCGATGCACAAAGAACCAAGAATTCACGTCTGTTGAAAGTTAGGAAATACCCTTTTTGGATTAGGCAGCAAGTGGGTTCCAAACTTGCAATAAAACATTATGTGAGAATGAAAAAAAGATTCTCACTTAGAAAATGGCAGTCCTGGCAGGGATCGTTTGTTCTCAGGGTCGTGGTCTAGTGTTTCAGCTCACGGAAACCACAGTGCCCCCAATGCGCATTTTCCACAAAGAAACTGCGCACTTCAACTGTGACCAGGCGCGCAACACCCATTGGGCTCACGGGGCTTCAGCCCCCCCCGTCGTGTGTGTCAGCCCGGGCTGACACAGCTTCCTTCGCGGCTGGCGGCGTCTAATTGCAGCCGCACCCGAAGTCTTCACAGGTCTGTTAAAGACCATTTAAATGTAAATGAGGCTTCCTAGAGAGTGAGAGACAGAGAACCCGAAAGAGTGACACAGGGAACGCTGTGATAGAGAGACACCGGGAACCAGGGGCGTAACACAGGCCCCTGCAGCCCCCGCAGTGCGTGGGGGCCCAGAGCTGCAGGGGGCCCCGAGCTGCAGGGAGCCCCCTCAGCACAGTAATGAGGCCGGAGAGCTCTAGATGAAATCTGGAGCGGGGGCCTCACTATAGTTAATGTAATCAAACCGAAGAGAAAACTACAGCGAGCACAATATACATGTGTCCAAGTATTTAAGAAAATACTTCCATTTATTAAGAAAAACGCAAATGCCACCATGCTCATGCAACTAGCATTTCCTATCTGCCATTCTGCCTAGCATTCCCCTGTCACCGAAACTATGGTAAATGAGTGTTAAAATATTCACTCTTGGAAGCTAGCTCTCAGGATCAAACTAAATCAATAGAATGGTGTTTGCCACAGCAAAACAAAACACCTCTGTGTTCGGCAAAATATTTAAGCATTGGTAAAGCCAATACGTCTGGCTAAAGGCTTCACTGGCATTGCCTCTTTATTGCCGAGTTTGTGCTGTGTTTTAGTGGCTTCATTGGTGAATCTGACAATGTACAAAATGTTGAATGGGTGTGTACATGAATGGATAAATGAGTGTTTCAATGAATGGATACTTGATAGGTAAGTGAATGAATGCATGTATGGGTATTTGAATGGGCAATTGCTTGAAAGAATAGTAAAATAAAATGTATAATGGATGAATGTGTGATGGCAAGGATAGGTGCAGAGAGGTTAAACTAATCAATGGCAGAAGTGATAATGTTATTAAAATGCTAGGGATTGCCAACATTATGCCAGTGCAAGCATTACACCAAGCATAGGCACTATTATACCAACAATGTCCACAATATATAAAGAATAACCTCAAATATGCCATTTCAGTCATCTCATAGGAGTGAGCAGTATCATGCCATGGGGGTCAAAGCTGTTCCAAAGAATTGCAGCCCTAAGGCTATAGCCAGCATTGGGCAAAGGTAAAGTTAGGCTTTTGGTCTAAGTTTTGAACAAAAGGCTAACTTTACTACCTTTTGGTATTCACAAATATAAGTTACGAGTAGTCTCTTTATGATTGAGGAGTTTCCACACCCAGGTGGACCTCTGCCCCAAGTGCGGAGATTCCACTCCGAATGCAGCGATTCTGCTATGAGTGTGGAAACTCTGCAGTCGTAAAGATTTTACTCGCAACTTATGTTGTGCACACTGAAAAGTACTAAAGTTGGACTTTTGATCAAAACTTAGACCAAAAGTCTAACTTTGCCTTTGTGAATTGGGCCCGTTGTGTTTGAGGTGGTTATGAACATATCAGTAGACAGAGGTAGACAGGAGCAGGCAGGGGCTGTCAGGAGAAGGCAGGGGAAGGCAGGAGCAGGCAGGGGCAGACAGGGGCAGGTAGGAGCAGACAGTAGCAGGCAGGGGCAGGCAGGGTCTGACAGGAGCAGGCAGGGGCCGACAGGAGCAGGCATGATCTTACAAGGTCAGACACGACCAGGCAGACAGAGGCTGGGACAGACGGGAGTAGGCAGGACCTGACAGGAGGATGCAGGGGCAGACAGGAGCAGGCAGTGTCTGACTGGAGCAGGCAGGGGCAGACAGGAGCAGTCAGGATCTGACAGGAGAAGTGAGGATCTGACAGGAGCAGTGAGGATCTGACAGGAGCAGTCAGGGGCAAGCAAGGTCTCACAGGAGCAGGCAGGGGCAGACAGTAGCAGGCAGGGCCTAACAAGAGCAGGCAGGGCCTAACAAGAGCAGGCGACACGGGCAGGGTCTGACAGGAGCAGGCGGGCAGGAAGGAGCAGGCGGGGTAGGCAGGGTCTGACAGGAGCAGGCAGGGCAGGCAGGAGCAAAGAAGAGCAGTCAGGATCTGACAGGAGGAGGCAGGGACAGGCAGGGACAGGCAGGAGGAGGCAGGGGTAGACAGGTGCAGTCAGGATCTGACAGGAGCAGACAGGCGCAGCTTCTTCCACACAGGAGACAGTTATCCAGCCAAGGGCTTCACACTGTCCGCAGGGCTGACATTTGGGTGCCGCCGTCTGCCTCCAGTGATAGATCTAACTCCTTTGCAGGGGGCTGTGGAGCTTTCCAGGAACTCTCAAGTATTTCCAGCAAAACTGCAAATCCAGTCGAGAAAGGTATAAATATTGCTTTCTCCTGCGAATGTTTGAAGATCTTGGAAAAGTAGTGTTTCAATTAACTGACCCAGAATGGTGAGAGAGAGATTGGACTGAAGTTAATAATATCCAGAGGGTGCAGCAAACCTTTTTCAGGAGGGGTTTCACTGCGGCATTTTTCCAGGCAGTGAGAAAGGTGCCTTGTCCTAAAGGAGGACTCAACAATTCCAACAAGGGGATCTTGAGAAGCAGAAACAGAGCTCCTTTAGCTTCTCCGGGCAGAATCTGACTGGGGTCTTGTGGGCGCAGCCTGCAAGGGTGGCAGCAAGGTTGGTTGCATCAACATGTGCACAGGAGGTGCAGTATCAAGGTTGGTTGCAGCAACAGGTGCAAAGGAGGTACAGGTGGTACGATCTTAAAGAAAGATTGTTGGGTGTAGGCATTATTTCAGTCAGAATGTTTTCACATATTTGTTTAATCTTAAAAAGAAAGTGCCAGACCGTTGCAAAGTCGTTGAGACTTTTAGAGAGCACCTGAACAAATATTGGGAGATTGCAATCTCTCTAATAAATTAATTGAGCTGGAGAAATGCAATCTAAAAAGCACTTGGGAAAGGGTCTCTGCCAACAAATAAGTGACGAGAGACAAAGATGAAGGCCTAGTAAGAGAGCAGCATCATGTGAACATGTAAGAGCTGCACCATCAGGATACTCCAGCCATAAACTGAGCTTTCCCAGGACCACCAGGAGACTCCAGCCATAACCTGAGGTCTCTCAGGAACATCAAGAGACTCCAACCATAACCTGAGTTCTCCCAGGACCATCAGGAGACTCCAGATGGAGCCTGAGGTCTCCCAGGACCATCAGGAGACTCCAAATATATACCAGGACACCATCAGGAGACTCAATCCATAGACCGAGGTCTCCCAGGACCATCAGAAGTCTTCAACCATACGCTGAGGTCTCCCAGGACCAGGAGATGTCCTTTCTGGGGGCCAGAATAGAACGTTCCTCCACCAAGGAGGAAAGGTTGCAGGTTAAGAGGAACATTCAGACCCCGACATTGCCATATCGGAACTGGTTTGTAAAGACAGGGGGCATATTTGTGAGAGCCTTGTGGCAGTGGCATAACAATGCCCCCGCTGCCCCTGCAATGCAGAGAGCCCTAGAGCTCCAAGGGTCCCCTTCAGGTCAGTGACCTGGCCTGAAAGATCCCGAGTGAGTCCGTAGGGGGGCCCCCTCCATGTACTTTGCAGGGGGGCCCCCTCATGTTTCGTTACGCCACTGCCGGGAACTCGAGAGAATGAGAGACAGAGGCACAGGGAGAATGAAGGAGCAGAGTACCCGAGAGTGTTATCGACAGGGAGAATGCGGGCACAAAGGACTCGAGAGATAGAGAGCATGCAAAGGGGAGAGACATAAGACAATGGGAGATTGAAGGCACATAGTCCTGAGAGTTCAACTCTAAAGGGTAAGGGGCTTGGCCACTTTGAGAGAGGGAGGAGAGAGATACCGGTTGGTGAGGGGTTTGGGGCACTTGGGGGGGGGGGCAAGACACCATTTGGTGGGGGGCGCTGATGCACTTGGAAAGGGGGGCAGAGACACCGTTTGGTGGGGTGCTGATGCACTTGGAGAGGGGGGCAGAGACACCGTTTGGTGGGGTGCTGATGCACTTGGAGAGAGGGGGGGCTGAGGCAATTGAGAATAGCGGAGAGCGTACTGTGATTTGTCGGGAACCACACTGACAGACCGGTGGTGGCGGGGGTGGTCCATGCCACGGACACCGATGGATGCAGCAGCAGCTACAGACAAACACAACAGCGACGAGCGCGGCCCTCACCTGATCCCTCGGGCATCCTCCGGGCACCTCCTCACAGCCGGCTCGCCATCTCACCCACGGCGCTCCAGTGGCCGAGGGATGAAGGGCAGTAGCAGAAAAAGAAATAAGAGGCAGGGGTCCATGTGGCTGACATTGAAGAGCGATGGGGAGGTGAGGGGTCTTACACTGCAGAAACCTGAGCCCGGGGACCCATTAAATGTGGCCTGGTAGAGGCAGGGCAGAGGACCTGAGACTAGTGGGGCATGGGTTCGGGGGTCTGTGGCCTCGGAGACAAATGTCCAAGAGACTGGGGCCAGGGAGACTGACATTAGTGAGACACTGTTTCAATGCTTCTGACACCTGACAGACAGATGCCCGCGATTTCATTATATTATCATTAACCATCTTCCAATGACCCGTACTTCAGATATGTTTTAAAAATAAATAATGTGTCAGTGATTGTGTAAGTACTTAATTGTCTGTATAACTAGAAATGTCTCAAGTTATTGTTTTAAACATATCTGATGCAGACCTCATTGGGACATTGCTGATGTTCATGCATGACGAGTTCTCCAGGATGGCTTCTGTGGTATTGCTGAGGCATCATGATAGGCCTGGGTCAAGGGAGTCTGTCACACTAGTAAGATAGAGGTACAAGGGGTCTGACGTCTGAAAGACCGATGTCCAAGAACCAGGGTAGACCTAGGCCAAAGGAATTTGTCACACTAGTGAGATAGGGGCTCAAGGAGTCTGACATCTGAGAGACAGATGTCCAAGAACCAGGGTAGATCTGTGCCGAGGGAGTCTGCCACTGGTGAGACATGCATTCAGGCAGATGTCCAAGTTGTCTGCCTGAGATGGAGAGACATAAGTCTTGTGACACTATGGCTGTGGTTCCCAATCTGTGCGCCCCGGCACCCTGGTGCGCCATGAAAACTAGCCAAGGGCGCCACGGACAGATTCTCGCACAGTTTGGGAATCACAAATAAATAGTATGTTTTTCACTTACGTGCATCTAAATTGAACACTGCTCCGTGTGGTCAGGCCTGCAGTGGTTGCCCTGGGCAATGAGAGGGCAGTGTAACCTCACTTTCAAGGCGTCTACTATCAGATCAGGAGGGAGGGGAGGATGTTTCAATGTCTTTGCTTTCATGCTGTCCGGTGCTGTTTGTCTCCTTTTTTCTGTCCTAATCTAGAGGGTTTTTGCCCAGAATTGCAGTATAGCTCAGCCCAGACTCTCCTGGGGTCTTTCAAAATTTTAAAGCTGCTGCTGAGGCCTTAGCCAGAGATACGCGGTAAGAGAAAGTATCTCTTTGCAAGGAGGGACATGTATTATTAATACACTTATTTGGAAAAAGGTGGGGGTGGGGGTGAGGGTGGGGAGCAAGGGATATGAAACAGTGCGACTTACAGTATACATAAAACATGCTCCAGTCTCAGTAAGATCATTCAGAGGGTTGAGAGTCTGCTGTAATCATATGCGAGCAACAGACCTGCAGGTCACAAGTGCAAATGCCAGTAGTAGCCTTTTGGGTTAACGGGGCAGTAGCGAACAACACAATATAATATTTGTTTTTACACTGCTTTTTTTATCACAAATATTTACAATTTAGGGAGCATACAAACACAGAAGTTTGTCCACAATTGCATGATTTTTGACCTGATAGAAACCAGGGTTAACATCCATGTGTCCAAATTCCAAGGCTGCTTTAGGATTTATTTATTTTTAGGTGAAAAAAATATGCTTATTCACTTTAGAAAATAAGTTTCAGGTATATGCCTTTACAGTCTGACATATTATTGTAAGTAAACAATTTGTTATCACGCCTTCGCTTTAGCTCCCTATTGTGCCTTTCTTATTCTCTTTCCTGAATAGAGAACCCAGGAGCCTAGCAAACAGAATCACCTGTGATCATCAAATCAAATGAGATAATATTGAAATTGCAGGAAAACCACGTGCATTGCCAGTGCTCAATCAAATGTTTTTTGTTTGCCTTTTCTGTTTGCCAAAAATTGCTGCAGACTTACTCCAAACCTTGATTGTGCTTGAATGTGTCTAGATCATGTTTGTTTTAATTCTTTTATTCCATTGTCCACGTTTTACACATTATATTGAAAAGGAAATTGGAATAAACAGCAGAGAACAGTGATCACTATTAATAGTATCATCCAATATATATTTGTTTGCAAAAGTGAATATTTAGTTCCGCAGCTATGCCATATTTTGTTTCTCACAACGTGTTGGTAATTCATTTGTGAATTCCTCACCTGCTGTCTTTTTCAGAATTTGTAAATGGCTAAGAAACATGGCATGCTCTGATTTGAGGTGAATAAACCTTGTTGGGGTTTTGTCTGATGAAGCTCACAGTGTGTCAAACAGTCTGCAGAGCACACGCCAATGTGTTTCAGGCATGGACACTGACGTGCATTTACAGTTCACTTCTCTGAGAACACTATTTCTCTCCAATTAGTCCAATCAGTTGTTGATACAGCATGGGGCTCTGCAGTGGCCAGGATATGATTACATCTATGTTTTAGAATACCTTCAGCTTTATCCCATTTATTTTTAGGGAAAAACATGAAAGTACTCCAGAGAATGGGCTTACATTCACCACCCGCCACAAAAGGTACCATAATGGGGAGCCGCGGCCAACAGTCAATAGGTAAAGGGAGCCGTAGGTTGGAAAAGTTTGGGAACCACTGCACTATGGCATGGGCCCAGGCAGGCGGGCAACACCCATTGGCCTCAAAGGGCTTCAGCCCCCCGTCGTGTGTGGTAGCCCGGGATGAGACACTTCCCGGGGCCTGCTCACAGCCGCACCCGAGCACTTCACAAGTCTTTAAAAGACCTTGTGCATGTTAATGGGGCTTTGTTGTTGTTTCACCCCTTCTAAGAGCCCCTTCAGCTCGACTCTGCCGAGTGCCTAAAGATTCAGCCCCGCCAAAATTTTTTCTTAGCCCCCCCCGAAATTTGACTCTAGTTGCGCCTCTGACTGTGACCGTCCGCGGAGATAGTCTCTCCTCAGCGCACAGTCTTTCTGAGGCAATTTTGTGCTTGTTTGAAGACGCGAGTAGCGACTATTTGACTTGTGATTAGTCTCATTATTCACAATTCAACTTGAGGTCATCAACACATGCGCAACGTGGGAGTGTCTCAGCTGGAAAACAAAAGAAAACGAACCCGAAGGACGACGGTCGTCTAGAGTCATTCCTGTTAGAATTACTTGAGGTAACATAAACAGTTCTTTAGTCCTCAGCCAGAAAACGTTGCTGAATCCAAACCTGTGGTAAGCTGTTCTCCCAGTGCGACAAGACAAGGTACAGAGAATCTCTCTCTTCTGTTGGAACCTTTATGCTGTGAACTCTTTACAAGAGACCAGGGGGCAGATTTACAAGCCCTCTGAGCCACCACTACATCACTTTTCGTGATGTACTGGTGGCGCAGGGGGCTCCTCCATATTTACAAGGAGAGGAAAAGCCACCCTGCGTGACTTTTCCTCTCCTTATAAATATGGCCCCTTCACATGCAGCACTGTGCGTCGAAGGGGCGTTCCATGGTTGTTGCTGTGGGTGTTCTCACGCAACACCCATTGAAGAAGCACATCTCCAGATTTACGAGAAATCGTAAATCTGGAGATGCGTGTGAATGCTACGCCACCCTAGAGGTGGCATAGCAAAGCGCAAAGAGGAGAAATATTTTCATTTCTCCTCATTTTTACCTCTTTCAATGCGTGCTGCATTCTACAGCACGCATTGAAAGAGGAAAAATCCTCTTGTGATTGTTTTTGTGCAGGAAGGTGTCCCTTCATGCACAAAAAACAATCTCCCCACGACGCAGGCATCAGTGCACCATGGTGCAAGGATGCCTGTGCTGGCGCATGGCTGAAGTGTGTGCGCCAATGCAGGGGAAGCACAGAGATGAGACATATTCTTGTAAATATGTCGCATCTCTGTGCTTTCCAAAATAACGCAGCAGGGCATGGCAAAATGACTTGCTGCACCATGCTGCGTTACTTTGTTGTAAATCTGCCTCCAAGTTCATATCAAGTTACCAACAGATTGTTCAGGAGGAACGCTAAAGCGCTGTAGAAAAAGACTGTTACTTACTGATTTTGAATTCAAGGATTTATTGAGGAATAATACATTATATTGTGAGGTAAACACTAACCTAGAATCAGATTTAGAACAGCATATTAGGGAATGCAGGTTGTTCATGTTTTCTTGTCACCCATGCAGGTGTGCTAACGTCAAACATCTCCAAACCTACCATTTAGAAAGCAGCAATAGCCTTTGGTCACTGGGGTAATTATGGTTAAACCAAATCAAAAGAATATTGAACTAACATTGTAAGGTTGTAGTAGTTTATCAGTGATGTTCCCTCACAGGTGCAGCAAGAAGACGTTCTCCACCACATCGACCTGAAGCAAGTGAGGACTCGGGTTTTCCAACGCGGAGGCTGTCTCTTTATTTTTCCCTCTTCCCTCTCCCCCCTACTTCAGCTGTGACCCAGGAGCTTTCTTCGCGTGGCAGTTCAGGAGGTGAGGCCTTGGGACCATCGTCGATCCTGTGGTCTGGAGCTGAAATCTGACATCATGTAACAGAACTGGTGCTATGTTAAGCACTTTGATACCCAATCGGGTTAAGTTCCTACTATATAAAACTCTGTAAAAAAAATATATATATACACCACATGCATATAAAATATAGACTAAAATACATAACAATAATAAAAAATGATATTTTTAACAACTATATTTTTGCAAACAATATTTAACAATTTGATATTTTAAAATCGATATTACTTACCTGAATTCGATATTCTTGATCTCCATATTCTTGCTCTTGATATTTTTGACCCAGGATATTTTCAACTCAATATTTGTACACCACAATATTTTGTACTCGATATCCTGTCTCTAAACCTCTCAGGTCATCATGATTTACTGTCTTTGTTAGACCTGGTATCCTTGACTTGGCTCCCCTGATTCTTTGACTCTACCTCCTGTAATTTTTGCCTGCGTACTGGATTTTTATTTGCTGGTTTAGATGTTTTGGGCATTTTGCCATTGCTGATCAGTGTCAAAGTGCAAGTGCTCCCTGGATAAATTATGACTCTGCACTGGTTGTGCCACCCACATGAGTAGCCCTGTAAATGTGTCTCAGACCTACCACTGTAGTGTAGTTTGTAACTGCCATGTGACCAGGCTAGTGCACCCACTTACATGTAAGGCACCCCTAAGGTAGGCCCAAGGTACTGCCATGGGCAGAGTGTAGTGTATGTCAAATATAGGACATGCACTGGTGTGTGTCACATGTCCTGTTCACTAATGAAAGGATATATGTCCCACACGCTAACATGGGATTTGCTTTTTAACATGTTACAATTATAACTTTCCATCGGTGCAAGGTAGAGAAATGGAGTTTAGGCTCTCTGAACTCAGAATTTATTAACCGCATTTAGAGTGCTGGAGCAAGTTTTGCTTGCACATGAATTTGGCTGTGTCTCCCTTTTCACACTGCTGTCTCTGTCCCCTGTGGTCAGGGCCGGTCCTAGAACTCCTGGGGCCCCGGGCGAAAGGGAAGATGTGAGGCCCCTCTACTTAGCATGAAACATCCAGTCGTGGACGTTATGACTCGGGGGTGGGGGGTCTAGCGGGTGGCGGTCTCATGGGGGTCACGCGCAGGGGGGGTTAATTTAAAAATAAAATAAACTTACCTTACCGCGTCTCGTGTCATCTCTGCTCCTGCCTCTGGCAGGAACAGGAAGCAGGCAGCCTCCCTCCTCTAAGCCAATCACAACGCTGCAATGGCAGCTTTGTGATTGGTCGGGGCGCCGACCATCCAGGCACCTATGGGGAGGCCATTTTATCCATTAGGCTGCATTGTAGCCTACATGGAGAAAGGCCAGAGTGATCATGACTGTTTTTTTCGGCTCCGGGGGGGGCGACCAAACAGTCAGCGCCCTAAGCAGGGGGCAAGGCACTCTCTCCCCTGCCCTAAAGAAGACCCACCTGCCCCCAACCAAACACTTCTGATTTCTCGCAGTGCGAGAAGCAGAAAGATGCAATTAGTAGTTTTAGCATTTTGCGTTTCTGCTTCTCGCACTGCGAGAAAGCAGTGGGGTGACACTCCTCCGAGCAAGTGGAGGAGCAGCCCTTGGTAACATTACAAGAAGTTACATCACAGAAAGTGACATTACAGGACTATTGATCTTATTTGGTATCACTGAAGAGACCTAACATGGCTATCAGTAACATGGACTAAAAGAGAAATATACAAATGAAACAGGTCCATATATTTTAAAACTTTATTAAATGGATTACATTTGTCACATTGGATGGAAAAGCTAGGTGCAGGTCTCACAAAGATGTATATTATTTACTCCTTGTTAACTGATTGTTTCAAAATGAGGGCATGATACAATTTCCAGTTCTGCCTCATAAAAGGGGGAGATCATGTTGCGGTAATATGGGGCGGGATCAATCATAATATAAAATGACAGAAGAGAAAACCTCTCACACCACGGATATAATTGCACATTTCAAAAGGCTCCCTTATCTTTCTGTGCCATTATTGTGCTACCTTAGGGTGTCATTAATACTTCGTCATTTGTTGTAACGTAAATCCTCTCACCAGTATCCCACACGCACATGCTAAGAGACGTAGGACAATCTTTTTTGTGCGGAGGCTCTTTACTCGCCAGAATTATGTTAAGTGCAAAAACACAACACATATAGTAACAAATTACAAGACACATTGCAAACAAATAAAGATTGTACATGAATAAACAAAGACTTAGAACAACAGAGAGCACTGCTAAATCATACATTGACTCTAAGGTATGCTTCAGATTCAAGGGGTTTTCAAATCATCATTTTTGCTTTGGTGTTAGAACTGTAGGAAGTAGAAGTGGCCGCCTTAAGCGCTGGGGAGCCCTATGCGACAATGTTGGTGCCCCCCAATGACTTGATCTGCCATGGATTCCCTCACTACCACCCTTTAACAGTGCCCCTCAAGTCTCCATAACCACATTCTCGCTCAGATGCATTTAATTTGATTTACAGTGCCACTGATACCAGTGTAGGGTGTCAGAGAACTTTATATCACACATTAAACAGAGACAATCAATCATATGTGTGTAAATCACAATATTGTTACATAAGACAAAGGACTAGGAGTAACATGACAATCATACTTGTAGGCAGTATAGTTAAAAGTGATTGGTCTGGAGAAACACAACCTCTGAATTTAGAACGCAATACCATGGTTGGGGTTCTCTTTAATAACCAGAATTGCTTTCTGCCCAAATGATCCCTTTTTGCAACATTAGGATAATCAAAGGCTGGGGAAAAAACCATAACGCTGTAATTTATACCTTGCATGCAGCTCTTAGATGACAGTTAATAGCTCATTGTTCTGTTAGGATTTTGACTTATAAACTGCAAGTAACAATAGGATCTCAGTGACAAAAGCAGTAACCCACTGGCCTATTTACATTATGTGGATGGACTTAGTGATCTGCATGGTACATGTTCTTTGCAGCAGGCACATTAACCCTCTGCGCTACCTTTCCACAAGTCAAAACTTCCACTTGACAAAACTCCATCTCTCTCTAAGAGGAACATTAATCACCGGAGTTATCATGACATTTTTATTGTTGCTGAAAATTGCTGGAGGCTAGGAAGGAGGCAGCAAGTTCTTTTAGAAACATAATATACACGCAAAGATGACACCCCCACCCAAAGTCAGCGCTCAGGGCGATCTCATTTGTCACACCGCCTTAGAGCCTTCCTGCTCAAGGGTCCTGTGACCTCAGTGACAGAGTCACTGTTGCTCTAGGGTGTGCTGCTTCGTAGGCCTACCCAAAAGACTCAAGGTGAGCTACAATAGGGGTTGTAGTGGACATGCCTTCAAGGTTAACACTTGCCACGGCTGTGTTCCACCTGCTGGTGCTCAGACACCATTCTTCTAAGGTCTTTCGGGCCTTCTAAGGTCTAGCATGGAAATTTGCTCTCTCAGGAGAGTGGCCTGGTGGACTGATCATGAAGACTGAACCTGATTCTCCAGTTCCAAATTCGGCAGCTCTGACCATTGTGCCACATCCTCACCCCCACTGAACACCATATTGCCCCACTGAGAGAAACACGCATTGCCTTCAACTACAACCCAATTGCGCCCTGCTAAACACCTGGAGGGGGCTCAATTCAAATTAGGCACAAGACAAGAGCAATAAGCTGCCTAAAAAAAAAAAAAAATTGACAACATCCTGAAAAAAGCAAACCCTCTTAAGGAATGTAAGATTAAGTAGAAGCATGTGAAATGCAAGCAGGAACAACATGGTTACCTTAACATTTTTGCACTTATTATTCAGAAATTCAATGAGTGTTTTTGCATGAAATGTTAAGGCCATGACTACAGGGCCGGAAGGGACCAGTTTCAACGTCCATTGCTTATATCCTTACAAAACGTAAGCAATATGGTTTAACAAGACTACATTCATGAATACATCCAGGAATGGTGCACTTCCCCACCCGGGGGAAACAATGCTGTTCAGAGAAAGACAAGAAAGCAAAAGTAGCGCTTCATTGGCAAACTCTGTAAAGTCGCAGTAATGTGTTTTTGTGTGAATAAAATCAATCTGGCCCCTTTTCGACCCACTCTGTCTTGCCTTAGTTATTTTTTACATTTTGAACATTTTATTTCTCTCCATCCCAAGGCTGCACTTTGAAAGTAAAAAATGTCAGAAAAAAGACAACATTTCCAGCAAAAGCGTTTTTATATTTTGGATTAATTTCATAGAGGAACAAGTAAAGGAAAGCGGGAGTACTGGCTACAAGGCCTTGAAGGGGGCCCCCACACCTGGACCTTGCAGCTTGCTCTAGTGCATTGAGGCCCAGGAAAAGGGGGCCCCTCCCCTGGGCCTTCAAAGCGGTAACGAGGCATTTCGTAAAACACTGCCCCAACACTGATGCAAAAATTAACAAAAACCAGTTGATCTGGCTACTCCCTCCTCCCCTCACCCACCTCGCCTTACCTGTGTCTGGCTGGTCCTGCAAAACAAAGGGGCCTTTTGTCACCTAGCAACAAATTGCAGAAAGGGAATGGCCGGTACTTAAGAGAGGTGCGGCCCCACCCCTGACACTCTGAGCCATGATTGCTGGCCTGGCGGCTGTGCCTTCCCTACTCTATTTGTACCTTGCCCCCACCCCTGCACCCCCAGGAATGCCACAATGATGCCCTGACCAGCAAGGTCCACTCAAGACATCTCGCATGTGTATTGTGATAGTGTGGGGCAGGAGGCCTCAGACGAGCAGGTGGGCTAACTGTGAAAGTGTTGCCTTTCACACGGAAGCGGGGGCCCCCCTGTCTTTCGGCTGAGCAGTAGGCCCTGGGCAGCTGCCCACACTGCCCATGCCTAGCGCCGGCCCTGCCTGTGGTCATGCTGCACCAGAGAGGACAGGACTGGTTTGGACTGGGTTCAGAGACCATTGTTACAAAGAGAACAATGACAAAATGTGGTATAGGTACTAGACCTAAAACCCCAAGACTTTAGATTACTCCAAGGAACAAGATGACCCTGCAAGACGAAGAGCAGAAGGACTGATTTTAATCTGTCTTTAGAGAATTTGCCTATTAGAGGAAATAATTTAAATATAGCAAGGTTTTGAGGGTGATTGCACAAAATAAGTAAAATGCTAATACTGATCAATGTCTTTTGAATAGTGAAGAGCATTTCTTTAAAGATTTACTGCATATAAAGAGAGAGGAGTAACATTTATGAGTAAAAGATTACATTAGAACAGATGAAAGAGGAAGAGTAATTTAGATTGGCAGGTTTTTATCCTAGAATGAGATTGGAACAAGAGAGAAGATGTGAGTTTTGTTTGCTAAGGCCTAGTTATTCAAAGGAATGTAAGGTAGAATTTGTAGTAGAAAGTGTATGTGATAGAACTTATGGAGTTAGTGGGGACTATTTTCAAGGTGGCGAACCTAGGTCCAGGGGCATTTACTATGCCTGTGAGAAAATTGCCTGTTTTCAATTTGCTACGGAATTGAGTTGGTTCTTTTTATTTAACTTTAGTGTTTCCTAGGGTTTATCATACGGATGAAGTATATAGTTGTGGGCTTTCGGGTGGGTTGTCCAATAAACTCACTGATACGGGGTTGCGAGGCAAAGAGGGTTTTATTATTTTATAGAGCCTCCTCTTTTGAACTGGTACTCGATAGAAAGGCAAAGGAATGTCAATGTCCTCTTTAACTTGTTTGGCGGTTCCCAGTCTCCGACTTTCCCGGTGCCATCTGGGCGTTGTAGTCCTTGCCTCCGCCGTCTTGTCTCTTGTTCCAGATTCGACCACAAAAGAAACAGAAATAAAGAAACCACTATTAGATCGCGGTTTTGGGGTGTTTGTCAGGGAAGGGAAGTGAGGGACCACACGTGCTCGTTGTTCTCAAAGTGCCGGTGAGGTGAAGGGAAGGTAACGGTGCACTGAGGGTCGGTTGCTTGGTCTTACGGTGGTTTACCCCACTTACGTCCCGCCCACCCCGTGAACTTTGACCGTACCTGCTCGAGCCACACTTCGTGTGAAGTGTGGCTGGGCGATGCGCCTCCTCGTTGGCCTCCCGGCTTGTCGCGGTCGTCACGGGTCTTTCTCCCTTCGGTTTCCCCGTTCCGTGGTCCGCTGCCTCCGTTGTCACTGGGCTCCGTCCTCCGATGTTCCTCTAACGCCTCCTCTCTCCGCTGGTCCGCTCTCCAGTCCGCTCCCGGTCTCCTCCTCTGCTCACCCGCCTCCTGCCGTTGCTGTGCTTCGCTTGCGTCCTCTTCCGTCCTCCACTGCTCACACGCCTCCTCCAGCCGATGTTCCTTGCTTTCTTCGCCTCCCGTCCTCCACTGCTCACACGTCTCGTCCAGCTGATGTTCCTTGCTTCCGTCGTCTCCCGTCCTCCAATGCTCACACGCCTCCTCCTCGTCTTCGGTTCTCCTCCACTCTGCTCCTCGCTCACGCCACCACTCTCCACTCCCTCCGGGTGTAAAACACACCTGGGATCGATTTGGGCGCACCTTTACCTCCTGTTGGGGGGCGGTCTCCGGCTCCAGCTCCGCCCAGTTAAAGAAACACGGCTCCTCCGGTTCCCGGGACGTTTGGGGCCAGTCCGTTACGGGTTTCCAGGCGTCTGCGTGCTGGGTGACAAAAGAGGACACAGGTAAAGGTAAGCCGGGAGGGCCCGGGTCCGGGTCCTCCTCGTCACAATAGTGAACATAGTTTTAAACGAATGAGACATAGGAACCTGATTTATATCTTGGAAGGTGGGTTACTCCATCACAACAGTGACGGATATCCTGTCTGCTGAAATATAAATCCCATTGGATGCAATGGGACTTATATTTCAGCCTACTGGATATCTATCACCTTTATGACGGAGTAACCCATCTGCCAAGATCTAAATCAATCCAGACCCGATCAGTGATGGAATCCCCATGTTGTGATGTTAAAGTTCGATTCAATTGAGTCTGTTACTCGTCCTGACACCAACCATAGGACATCAAAGGGGGTGTCTTATACTTTTTCTTGTGACATACGTGCGGCAAACTTCATAATATTCGTTTAGACTTGTGGAAGCCAATCTGGCTTCATTTCTGTGAATCTTTATCAGTTTGCATTCATTCATTGATCTAGGGTCTTCAGTCCACATTAGAACATGTCGTCCTGAAGATGGTCTTATAGATGCTAGCACGAGGCAAGACCGGAATGTCAACAATTCCATGCATTTTCATATATAGAAATGTTCTGGAAATGTTCTTGTTTATTCAGTGATGTTCTCCTCATTGGAAAATATTTGAGATGGGCTATAACAAACGTGTTCATGAGAAAACAGTTGCTGTAAAGATAACCTATCTCAGTCACTTTTTTATTTAACGTGATTTGTATTCTGTACCCTTATTTATAAACTGATTTCTCTACATGAATTTGTATTTTTAAAATATACACACGTCTTTCTTTTTCTTTGTTGATGTACTCGATTTGAATGAATATCATTTATTTTGTTAATTTGTTTGCTTTAAGCCACTAATTAGGGCTTCATAGATACAATTTTTGAGTGAATAAGAATTTTTGTGTTATATAAAAAAAATCACTTGCAGGCATGTTTACCTTATCTTGATCAAGATCAAAATCAGACACATAAATTTGGACAAGTAGTTTTATATATATTAAATATATATATTAAAAACGATCAATCTTCTGTAGGGGTGGCAATCAGTGATGTGAAAATAAGGTGTTTTTCTACAGATGTAAATGGGCTTGCAGTAAATATAGCAGGGTCATTTAGGCAAATAAAAGTACAAATGGCAGCGATAAGGGCTATGGTGATGCAAACTTGTCTTGCATTAGATATTCTCTTGGAAAACAGGGTGTAGTCTGTGAGGTGATAAATGCTAAGAGGTGTTGTACAGTTATTCCAGAAAATAGTAGAAATATTGATTCTTTTGTTACAAATCTAACTCTGAGTACTCCGTCAGATTTCACCATATCACTGCTGGGATTGATTGACATACCACTGCATATTCTGCATCCTCCTGGATGACTGCAGACCCTGTGCTTACCATCGACATCCCTCCCTGCTTTTTACTAGTAGCCACCCGCATTGTGAGGAACAGCCCTGCTTATTCGGTAGTGCACTCCCCTTCTTGCTGGACCTTGATTCTTAAAAGGCCCACCCAGCTCCCTCCCACTGTTTCACTGATGGAACTCATTATTCTGGCACCCCAACACCTCTACTACTGCACTTGCCCTCTTCTTGACTCTCTCTGTCCCTGGCTCACCATTCTTTGAGTCCGGATAATAATTCCACTATCCTGAATGGGATTGAAAGATGAAACACTGTCAACCTTAAAATACATGAACCCTATATGATTGCATTTGTGGAATTTTCTTGCTAGGCTTTGCTATTCTTGCTTTACTGATACACGTGCTGTTCATGCTTTTCTACCTGATTTCACTTCCAAAAGAGACCACCAAGCATGTTTTCATGCACCTGCACACACTGCACCACTATATGTTTTCTTAAAAAAATAATTTGTGGGTTAATTCATTTTTTATGTATTAAATTGACCATTGGGCACTTCACATTGTACAGATTAGTACAAGAAATCATTGTTGGCTATCATATAGTTATTACCTTAGGTCCCCAGTGACCATTAGGTTTCCGTCCAAATCAATATCCCCTGCGTGTCTTCTCTCCCCAGGCTTTGCAGAGCACAAGCACTGACAAAATTGTTCTTTTTCTTCACAGAGCATGTATTATGAATGAAACATTCTTTGTGTACTGACAGTACTAACCCCAAGGATGCTTCGCTTCTACAAGAAGCTCTGATGCAGACCTACTAAATCAATCAAGTGACTTGTAAAACAAAACTACTCACCTGTAAGGGTCTCAAGGTATTGGGGGGCGTTAAGAGGAGGCTGCTGATTTGCCGCAGGCACTGTTGTTCAGTCCAAGAGCCAGGTCCTTGCTAAATTGAGGCAGTGGGCATGATAGCCTGAGGTGGAGAGGCAGGATGTTCCAGGTCTTTGCTGCAAGGTAGGAGAAAGGTTTCACCAGCTGTAGTCCTGAGGATACGTGGGATAATGGCCAAGGCCAGATGGGTGGAACAGAGGTTTCTGGTGGGTGTGTGGAATGAGAGGCGGTGGTTGAGGTACGCAGGTCCTGCGTTGTATAGGGCTTGGTAGGCATGTGTGAGGCGCTTGATGGTGAATATTTTGTTGACTGGATGCCAGTGGGGGTACCTCAGGTGGCTGGTGATGTAGCTGTGGCAGGGGATATTGAGGATGATTCTGACAGAGGCGTTCTGAATGTTCTGCAGTTTCTTAAGGAATTTCTGGGTGATGCAGGCATTAAGTGAGTTGCCATAGTCGATTCTGCTACTGATGAGTGCATGGGTGACCCTTTTTCTGGACTTGGTGGGGATCCACTGTAGATAAATTGGAGCAGGCGTACCATCTGGAAGCAGGATGATGAGATGCCATTGATCTGGTGGTTTTGTAGTGTAGTTCCTATATTCCCAATAGGCTCTGCGCATTGGAATAACATAAACAGCAGTGTAGACATAGGACTGAGGTCGACTAGGTCTTTACTGACTATATTAGACTTAATTAGTTTCGCCAGCTAGCTCCGAGGTCACTAGAAACTTTCTCGAGTAAACAAGGAGGAGTTTAACTTCCCTGGATAGACAAGAAGGGATTAGCTTCTGACAACCATATAAAATGACAACTTTGCTCCCTCAGAATAAGAGTGTATCTCTAGAGTCGTGTGAAAACAATAGACAGCTATTTCACTCAGTCAATCGTGCATACTTAGTTTCACCAGAGTGCAGAGAATAGAGAGACGGGCGTTTTCAATAAAAGGTGTTATTTATTGAGCAGTCGTCTTTCTCATGCAAGAGAAATGAATTGCCACAATTGCAATACTTATAGTAAAGTAAAGTGCATACAGTAAAAGGAGTATTATAAAATAATACTGTAAAAGCATTGATATGGTTTCTTAGCCATATGATACTTTAAAATGGATAAAATATATACATAAAAGCATTGACTAACGTACTCAACTGGTGCTTCTAAATACGCCTACCCCGGTGAACCTGACCTAAGCCTAATACGTGGGAAGGAGTAAATAAGTAGCAGTTTAAGTTGAGTTGGTTTTGCCAAGGAATCTGAATCAAGAATTCTCCTAAGGGTTTAGTCAGCTCCGTACCTGGGTAATAGAAAGCAGGAGGTCTGGTATCTCTCCCTCAGGACTCGATATCCCAGTAACCCGCAAGGGTATCTGGAAACACCGGAGCTGGATTTCTCGGCAGGAGAAAAGACAGCGTCTCTCTCAGTACGTCAAAAGGGAGGGCGGCATCCGTGGGCTCTCGCATCAGCTGGGCTCTCGGGCAAGTAGATAGCCGCTCTGCTCCAAACCACCGTGTGCTTGCTTAAGGCAACGTTGGTATATTTATACCTGAAAGGTGCCGGGTTTGACGTAAGGTTGGACATAAGACGTCAATAAAGATGTCACTAAGAACTGGCCGTTCTTTCAGTGTTCGCAGGAGTTCTTGGACAAATCAAAACCGGGGCATGGGGAATTCCCAGGTTGCTGGAGGTTTGGTTTGTTTAAAGAACGCGTTGTACTTTCTAGGAGTCTAGGGAAGTAGCCTTGCCTGATTTGGACTGCATGAGCTATGACTAAATATGGATATGGTTCTTATGCCTTTATAAGGATATTATTTATTATAACCACATAAGGGCATAAATCAGGAATATCGAATTAGGGTCCTAGATAGAAACGCAACACCCACTCCACAAATTAATGTCCATCATTACTAAAACTAAGCAATATTAATCATATAATAATGCATGTGTGTTTTCCAACCCACCCCAAAATACATACATCGTATTTGAAATGAATCTATGACAAAATATCGACCACAAAAATATCTACCTACAAAAATATCGCAACAAAAATATCGAGGACAATAATATCGAGATCCTATCTCTAACAAGGTAAGTACAAAAATATCGAAAAAATATATCGATGTCAAAAATATCGTTTTTTAGAAAATATCGTTTTATTTTAATAAAAAAAATGTAATATTAACAAAATAATACTTATAAATGTAATTAACATAGTTAAAAATATATTATAATATTTAAAATTAATAAATAATGTAATAAACACTAATAATAATAAAGATATAATACATAGTATGTACTTCATTAATAATAACTCTAAAATAATTATTTTCATAACTTATAAATAAATGAAAATATATATAAATTACAAATAAATGTATATAAATAAAATAACAATATAAATAACAATTAATAACAATGTAAAACTAATTAAAAAAATGTAATACATTTTGGATAGCGTACGGGTAGAAATTACTATTCCCACTCCAGAGACTGCAACAGTAGGGAAAGTGTTGGATAGCGTAGAGGTAAAAATTACTATTCCCACTCCAGAGAGTGCAACAGTAGGGAAAGTGTTGGATAGCGTAGGGGTACAAATTACTATTCCCACTCCAGAGAGTGCAACAGTAGGGAAAGTGTTGGATAGCGTAGGGGTAAAAATTACTATTCCCATTCCAGAGAGTGCAACAGTAGGGAAAGTGTTGGATAGCGTATGGGTAACAATTACTATTCCAACTCCAGAGAGTGCAACCGTAGGGAAAGTGTTGGATAGCCTAGGGGTAACAATTACTATTCCAACTCCAGAGAGTGCAACAATAGGGAAAGTGTTGGATAGCTTAGGAGTAACAATTACAATTCCAACTCCAGAGAGTGCAACAGTAGGGAAAGTGTTGGATAGCGTAGGGGTAAACATTACTATTCCCACTCCAGAGAGTGCAACAGTAGGGAAAGTGTTGGATAGCGGAGAGGTAAAAATTACTATTCCCACTCCGGAGAGTGCAACAGTAGGGAAAGTGTTGGATAGCGTAGGGGTAACAATTACTATTCCCACTCCAGAGAGTGCAACAGTAGGGAAAGTGTTGGATAGCGTAGGGGTAAAAATTACTATTCCCACTCCAGAGAGTGCAACAGTAGGGAAAGTGTTGGATAGCGTAGAGGTAAAAATTACTATTCCCACTCTGGAGAGTGCAACAGTAGGGAAAGTGTTGGATAGCGTAGGGGTAACAATTACTATTCCCACTCCAGAGAGTGCAACAGTAGGGAAAGTGTTGGATAGCGTAGGGGTGAAAATAACAAACTTATAAATACATGTTTTTTTTAAATAATAAAAATATTAACTATTAAATAAATATAAACCATTTAAAAATACCAATACATAATTATTAAAAACATGATTAGCAAAATATTTTTAACCAACATATTTAATAAAAAATGCCATATAATAATATTTAATTACCAATTAATAATTAATTAACAATTATATAATTAACAAAACAATTAATTAAAGAACATTATTACTTAATTACATTTAAATTACTTTCCACCCTATTCCCCTATAAACCCACAACCCACTACAGAACATAACTATCAATTAATCAACTAATTAAAATTAATTATAAATTAATTAAAAATAATTATCAATTAATAATATTTAATTTATAATTCTTACTAATTAATAATCAATTTAACATAATTAAATTACTTCCCACCCTATTCCCCTATAAACCCACAACCCGCTACAGAAAATATTTATCAATTAATCAATTAATTAAAATGTATTACCAAATAATTAAAAATAATTTCCAATTAATTAAAATTGATTGATAATTCCTACTAATTAATAATTAATTTAACATAATTAAATTACTTCCCATCCTATTCCCCTATAAACCCACAACCAGCTACAGAACATATTTATCAATTAATCAATTAATTAAAATTAATTACCAATTAATTAAAATTAATTATCAATTAATTATAATTTTATAATTCCTACTAATTAATAATTAATTTAACATAATTAAATTACTTCCCACCCTATTCCCCTATAAACCGACAACCCACTACGGAACAGATTTATCAATTAATCAATAAATTCAAATTAATTACCAATTAATTAGAATTGATTACCAATTTATTACAATTAATTTATAATTCCTACTAATTAATAATTAATTTAACATAATTAAATTACTTCCCACCCTATTCCCCTATAAACCCACAACTCGCTACAGTACTAAATACAAAATGTAATTAAATTACATAACAATTAATTAAAAACATAATAAATACATAATATTATACACAAAAATAATTTAAAATTCGATATTAGTAACATCGAAATTATTAACATCAATATTACTGACATCGATATTTCAAACTTCGATATTACTAATATCGATATTAAATCTATCGATAATACTTACCTTCTATATTATGTCTCTTCGATATTTAAACTTCGATATAATTGTATATCGATATTTAAATAGCGATATTTTGTCTGCATACTATTTGAAATGGTATATGGTAAATACACGAAAATGAGTATCGGTACTGTACGCTTTTCAAGCAGTGGTGTCATTCAATTAAATGCATATATATATCAGCTGAATGAATTGCGAAATTTACACATGAAATGGCTCTGAATACAGAAGAGAAGGTCGAGACCACTTCATCACATATTAATACAAATGCTGTACATGTGCTAGAGGATGAGGTAAAATATTGTCTCTAGAGTTCCTAAATTAGAAGCTCTGTTCTCTAAGAATAGTTCTACTTTAAGCAGAGTACTTTGTGCCAGAAAAAAGGTAAATATTTTGGAAGTGAAAATAAAATATTTTTGCTTTCAAGGGGAAAAATAGTTCCAATTGTTTTCAGTAGCTTTTGTTTTTCAAAGCTGAAGGCCGAATTTCAGAGTTCAGGGAACGCTGTGTGCTTGTTGCTTTAAAAGTTATTCTCGTTGTTCAGGGGAGAACATCATTTCAGACAGACTTGCAAAAAATTGGTCTACAGCATCAGGTGAAAGTTCGACCAAGTTCGAAAATGCTGTAACAGTGCAGTTGTGAGAATGATTGCTATCATCGATGTCAGGATCAGCAATGCTCACAGAAGGTTGTACCTGTGTGGTGCTGCTTTCATCTCGTACCCCACCGCCACATACTCGTAGTGGTGAAGTCTCAACGAATGCCGTCATCAGAATAGGTAGCCGCTGGGGACAACACAATGCATGAGCCGTTACAGGACCTAGCAAAGTGTCGATATCCATTGGTACTGCTGATGGTAGTGTAAGACAGATGTCCTACACGCATTCTTCTCTGCATAGCATACATCAAAGCAAAGGTAAGATGCAATCTTGCCAGATTGGTCTAAATGAAAGAAACCAGGTCATATTCAGATCTCCTAGCCGGGCTAATTTGAGTGCTTTAGTGATGCGGTCCCGGTAGCGTAGAGCTAGGATCGTTTCTCCCATCGTTGCTGGAGTCTTGTCTGTGGCTTGCCTTGCCATATCGGAGCAGAAGAATTAAAAATAAAATTCCTGCTACGAGTCCCAAAAGAAGAGGCAGACCGCCAAAAATGGAATGCACAAAATTCGGGATAAAGGGTGCTAACAGTCCCGAAAAAATTGTCTTAAATACATGTGCGATGCCACTGGTATCTGACATGTTTAAGATTTGGCTTAATATTTCTACGAAATGCACGGGGCAATTTGTTGATAATAGGGAATGTATCTCTGCTGTTGTCCTTGTGACTTGCAGATCATACGTTTCTTTAGACGAGGTCAAAGGCACAGTTGTCTGTAAAAGAATAGACTTCATTCTGCTTAAAGTATCAATTCGAATAGAAGAGATATTCAAATAAGGCCATATTGCCGCCTCCATGTCTTGATTGCTGTTTGGATACAATACTTGCATACAGCAAGTGACCATGGAACTAACGCTCATGAGATAGGCTTTTCCTGGCACCATGCCAGAACAGCTGTGGTCACTTATTAGAACATAGCTGCCGTTGGAAAGCTGTCTAAAGAATGGCTCTATCTGTGTTGCAGGAGTGCCGTGCAGGTGACATGAAAGGTTATTCGAAGACCCTTCGCAGGCCCCATGCAAGTTAATACCTTGACACAGAAGTGTACCGCTTAGTGATTTTTTACAATTTTTACCACTAAGAAATACCTCCTTTTTCTTTTCATGATAACATTTGTGTGTAGAAGGTAATTTCCATGTTGACTTGATGTATCCTTTACCCAACCTTTCATACTGGCCCGCTGGTATATATTCTTGGCAATATTTAAACTGGAAAGTTGTGATCGGAATTGTAATTATTCCGTGTATTATCCATTCAATGACAGGTCTCTCTGACATTGTCAATGGTAATCTCTCAAGTTTTTCAATGCTCAGAATCTTATAGTCTGCTCCTTTTTGTGCCAAACTGATTTGTTTATCAGTAAGGTTAAAGATAGAGAATAATGACATTGTGTTGATTAAACGCCATGGCACGTAGCCTGAACGCAGATTTTGCAACGTCCAGCCAAGCTGTACAATAGAACGTAATTGGGACTGACCATGTTGTAACATGAGCAAGTCCTGCTCTATTATATCAATAGCAGATGATACAATACTGTCCAGTGAATATATTCTGGAGGACAGAGTCATTAACCCATTGTCCACAACAGAAAGTGATTTTTCCAAATGAATACAATCAATTTCTCGTATTTTATCTGCTGTTTCAATTTGTGTTACTTTCCAAGCCTCGTTGTATGCAGCGTATATACCGGCCGCTATGAAACGTTTTTGACGCTGTTTGCGTGGTCCCAGTATGAAATCACGCAAGTCAGCACAGTCTTTAAGTAAAGTCAAGTGTTGCTTAATTTCAGCCAGTGTGGATTTCTGTAGCCATTCGAGGCATAGTTTCCCTACACTGTATGTTGTAACTATCCCTGGATGTTGTCTCTGGGAGTATCTTGGGTCTGGCCTGGTCATTTTGAACCCCTATGTTTTGTTCAGGAATCTATCTTGACAGTTATTTGTGTCTGTGGGCCAGATCAACCATTTTTTTCCAATCAGGATGTGCTCTGTTTTGGTGTAAAATATGGGATACGTCTATCTCCATGTCTGTAGTGTTATTGCTATGTTTGTTTATGTTATGTTTGTGACATTTTTAGAGCGCACAAATACCCGGAGGTGACTCGGCGCTAGTGTGGAACCGTCACTGAGGAGGAGAATTTATACTGGGAAGAGCCATGTCTTTAGTTTTTTCCTGAAGCTGAGGAGGGTCGGGGCGGTTTTGATGTGGAGGGGTAGTGTGTTCCAATGTTTAGAAGATGAGATGGTGAAACACCTGTCGCCCCAGTTGACCTTTTTTGTACGAGGGACTTTCAGCAAAAGTGCAGAAGATGAGCGGAGTGTTCTAGGGTGCTCAAGCGGGCGAAAAGCTGTTCTGAGGAACTGAGGACCCACGTTGTTGATTGCCTTGTAAGTGATACACAAGGCCTTAAATATTAGGTATCAGGTATGGGCTTTGGAATAGACGGTTTATTTGTCTTTTATCTTGGCTAGACCAAGACAAGTAGTCTGTTGAATGGTGTCATTCAAGAATATTAATTGTTCTGGGATCATGCAGGCTCTAAACAATGCTCCTAAACCTTGGACCTGCCATTCTTTTGTACCCCAGATGGTTTTTGTTTCAATGCTGTTTTTCCAGAATTCAAAACGAAATGTAGTCATTTTTTCATAAAATGTTTCAGAATAAATCAATTTAGTATTTGTCAACATTGTTTTCATTCCTGTCTTATTTAACATTTTAAAATAAAATGTTTCTGCGTCACTTGTGTTAAACCCTGAGAAGTATGGGAATTTCTCATAAAATGTTTTCAAGCTGCCTTTAGGCGGTGTTGCACAATGTTCCCATTGGTTATAATTAAAAACATTTCTAGGTTGAGCAGATTTATGCAAATAGTGATGACCAAAATGATTATAGCAATACAATTCTTCATAATTTGATGAACCCTGTAAATAATCATGTTCTGTGAATTTAGCTGACATTACTAAATCTGACATCATATTGTTAATATTTTCAAAGTCCCAATCATCAGAGAAAGTACTTGGTTTTACAAAGTCACTTAATGAAACCTAGAACTGGTGTGGATATTTCAAGAGCTCAATCGGGCCATAAATTTCATAATCCGTTTTGTCCCATGCTACCCCACCGGGTATTGGATTGGCTGTGATCTTCACTGATGACAGATCTCTTTTCTCGATGTGAGATGACTTGTGAGGCTTTAGGACCAAGTTGATGTTCTGACTTGCTGTGTCCATTGTACTGTATTTTTCTTCAATTAATTTTCCCAAACAAAGAACCATGATGAGCCAAAGCAGGTGGAAAAGTACACCTAACACAATCCAAAATTCAATCCATGGAGAAATCAGATAGGTTTCTTTGAGTTGATGAAAGAGTTCAGTTACTTTGTCTTTGAAAGTTTTTGTTGTTGGCGTTTCTTCAGGCTCGCTTGGATCTTCAGAAAAGTCATCGAAATTGATGAAGTAGCCAGATGCAGTTCTGTCAATTGTTGGAATTGCTTCCGGATTTTCTTTAGTCTTTGGATCTTTCCTGGAGACATTAGTATAGTCCGATGCTACATCATTGTAGACAGGTGTTTCTTGACGAACTGTTGCAATTTGGGTTTCAAGAGGCACAAGTTCCATGGCTTTGTTGCATAGTCCTTTTTTATTCACTGCAGGTTTATCAAATGTGATTAGTCTCTCAGTTTGAACCTCTTGGATTGTAGCAAATTTTGGTGTTCTGCTATTTCTTGGGAGTCCACTCGGCCTACTACTTATTATTGGCTACATGATTGTGGTTTTACCAGGTCGATGGATACAACTCGGTTCTCCTTTTTACCAGCAAGGGGCAGTAGTACAACTGATCTTGTTCCGCTGACAGCTAAGACAGGTACTGCTTTTCTGTAAGAAGGCCCAAATTCCTTCTTCACCACGATCTTCTCTCTGACCAGATCCCCAATCTTTGGAATCCAGACAGGTCTTGCTGGGACAGGTGGTTTTTCTTCAGTGGCTGTTGGCTGTTGTTTTAACTTTGTATTACTCAGGTTTCTTCTTGTTTCATTTAAGTCCTGTAAAACAGCCAAACGGTCTTTGATATCAAAGGATTTTTCTTTTACCACTGAGGTCTGACTATCAAGATCCTGAATGTACATTCTAGTACCGAACAATAGTTTGTGCGGAGTGAGAACTTTTAGAGAATTTCTTGGCAGATTATTAAGACTACGTTGGACACTTGTTAAATGTTTGACCCACCCATCACCCGAACCTAATACCCTCGCCGTTATAGATTGCTTTATGTCCCGGTTTTTTCTTTCCACTACCGCATTTCCCTCAGGATGGAATGGAGAAGAGTACCGCAATGCAATGCCCATGCTGGCCATGGCCTCCTTGTAAGCTCGAGAGCTAAACGCAGGACCCTGGTCAGAATGTAGCATGCCAATTGCGTATGTGCCGATATAGACTCGCAAATCTTTTATAACAGTTCTGGCGTCAGCCGAGCGCAGGTGTCTACATTTTAAGTGAATCTAGTCTTAAATGTTATGGGGACGCATTTCTCCTACTGGATTTCTGCGTATAGATAGCTTGCTGCTATCTAAAAAAGGGGTACTGGCAATACTCCGGTCGGTTCACGACTGCGATCTCTGTTGCAGTCTGGACAGCTCTTTACAAATTTGTAATGTTGCAAACTCATCCCCGGCCACCAGTATTCTGATTGTAACTCTTTTAGAGATTCCTTGATCTCTCGATGCCCTAGACCTTCTCCCATGTGTGCGTCTGCTATTAATAAGACTCTCCTGTTCGTGTTTGGAATTACTCTATCCCCCACTCCAGGGATTTGAGCAAAAGGAACGGAGTTTGCATCAATTATGTATGTATTACTGAGTGGATAGTTCAGAGGTAATGCGGCATAGTCGCCGTTTACAGACGCTTTAACCGCCAGCATGGTTTCTCCGTCTATTTATTTTTTACAACGCTTTTTTGTGGCTACGGAAGCCGGTTGAGCTGCTTCCGCTGTGCCTCTGGTAGCCAATGAATTCCCTGCAACGTGAACGCCATCACGTTGATGACTCAGTGTATGTATCACATGAGTCTTTTGTAGTTCTTTCTGCAAAAGAACTACATGTTCCCAAAGCTTCTTATGCTTTATTGTGGCACCTGTGTCATCTTTGTAATTGTTTTGAACCCAGTTCTGCAAGTCATTTTTGTAAGACTTGACGCAGTAATGCGAATCGCACACTATTAGTGTGGGGAATTCGCGATCGGCATTCTCAAGCGCCATCTTTAAAGATCTTATTTCAGCTCGCTGAGCTGAACAGTTTCTGAGTGATTCAGGTTTGGTTATTATTGGTCTGAATTTACCAAAGCGCCAGCGACCTTTAACAATCGCGCACGCTGCCTTGTAGGATTTTTCTCTACATCGTAGTGTTGTGAAAATCTGTCCAAGTAGATTACACATCTGTACTGTTCGAGAGGCAGAATTTCGATTGGCAGAGGATATTCTTCTTCATATTGTAGATTTTCTAGTTTTTTCATTTTCGGGTCAAAATAGTATTTCACGTCTTCTGCAGCAAGAGAATTTTCCCATTGTATCCATTTTGGATCTAATGCCACAGCAGTCAAATAGCGTGGGCTTGTTAATGCCTCAAGGAGTGATTCTGCTGGTAAAACAGTTATTCTTCTGCCTTGGGCTTGGGCTCTTTCTTTTGCTACAGCAGTTTGAACCGCTATTAGAATTTTTTCAGTAGAATTGAATTTCACTTTAGCTTGTGTGTACAAGTGTGATTTGTAAGCTATTGGTACCGTTTCTCCCTCATTAGAGGTTAGGTACGTGAATCCGCATCTTCCTGGGATGACTCGGATTACAAGGTTGCGTACGTTTTGCGTGTTTGCAATTTTGTTTTAGCTAACAGGTCTGTTTGTAATGATCTTAAAATTACTGTGTGTTTCTGAGTCCAATTTATTTGTTTGAAATCAGGTTTTATTAATTCATAGAGAGGTTTAACCCTCTCTGCATAATTTAGAATGTATGTTCTTCCGAAATTCAGGAAACCTAGTATTGATTGTAAGTTCTTCAGCGTTTAAGCGTTCTAAGAAGTTGTCTACTAGGCTCTTGCCTTCACTTGATAATTCATATCCTAAAAACAGGACAGTTAGATGGGCAATTCATGACTTTTTAAAGTTGAATTTGTAACCTTCAGCTGCAAACCCAAGTATTATGGTGTTTACTCTTTTCAAGTGTGTCTCCAGGTCATCATCTGTGAGATAGATGTCATTGATATAAGATAATGCCTCATCATCATATATTTGTAGTAACTCTGTTACTCTTGCTGAGAATAATCCTGGGCTATTCTTGAATCCCTGTGGGAGTCGACAGAAGTGATTTTGCGACCCCATTATTGAGAAAGCGGTCAAATACCTACTTTCAGGTGCTATGTTTTGACAAAAGAATCCATTAGAGATGTCTAATGTCGTTTTATATTTTTTGCGCACGATGTTATTCATTAGTGCTGCACTGTGTGAGTTTTGTACTGCAAATATTTTGCAACAGGAGTTTAAGTGTCTGTAGTCCAAAACTAGACAATATGAATCGTCCGGCTTGGAGACAGGAAACAAAGGATTATTAATTGTGAGGTGCATGTTTCAATCACCCCTTGATATTCAAGTTGATCTAAAATCTCCCTGACTTGTTTTTTAGCTTCTTGCTTAACTGGGCACTGCCTTTGTGCAGTGGGCTGATTTTTTAACTGGATTTTGTGAGGAGGAGAGTCCTCATCCCATCCTACATAATTTGTGTATAATGCAGGAGCTTGGGCTACTGCCCATTTTCTTTGCAAGTGTATATTTTTTATGAATTGGAATATGATTTGAGAAGGCAGGCATAATAATTTCTTCGCCTTGAGGGCAATCCCTGACAAACTCTGGTGGCCAGTCTTTCTCGGCTAACAGAATGTCATAGCCTTTTGAAAGGTTATCCCAAAAGAGACCCCTTACTTTCCTAGTCTTATCTCCCTCTATACGCAATGTTATTTCATATAATTTATTGGGTTTGCTAACTCTGGTGTCTGCAGTTTCAACCTGAATGTATTCATTTGTGTCCACTGTCTCCAGAAGATTCATCAGGATCTTGCGAGCTATTGTCACTTCTGCTGCGCTGTCTAGCATTGTCTGGGCCCACTCTCCGTTTTTCAGTTGTGTCCTCAGTATCCTCGGCATGTTTAATTATTTTAATACTAGCTACCTTCTTTCTTGGAAATTGTATTTTTTTACTTTGGTGAGCAGGTTCCTTGTCTTTGGACTTGACGTGCTCTTCCCTGTGTTCTGACGGTCCTCTTCTTTCCGATTTCTGCGAGGAAGTCTGAAAAGATCGAGAGGGACGTGTATCAATATCTTGATATCTATCAGTTTTTTTCAAATTATCCCTATTTCTAAGGTTGTATCTTTTCTCAGCGGGCTCCCTCTGGGGAGACTTGTTTCCTTGCTCTGGAGATCTTTCTCTCCGTTGAGGAGACCTTCCTCTGGACTGGAATCGTTTTTCTTTGGGAGTGGATTGTTTATTACCATCCCAACTCTTTTTCGGAGTATTTAGATTATTTTTAATAAAGGTTTTTTCAGGATTTTCAGTTAGTTGGGGTTTTACTGGTTTCCCACCCAAACTATCTCTTCCTAGTTCTTCATAGGATTGTTCTATGATTCTGGCAAGTTCAAATGGTTGTTCTGCTATATCTGTTTCTTTCAATTTCTGGAGATATGTTATATCGTCCATTGCCAATTGAACTAATTCTCCATATGCCTTTGTTAATTCTTTTATTTTAACTAAGAGTTCTTCGCTTGACATTTTTGCAATGTCTGGATGTGGGGTGTAGCTGGCTAGAACCGGCCACGTGGCTCCTGGTCTACCTAGTGGACCTAGCCTGGTGATGTGATTTTGATGTTTTAGGGCGCCTTTAAACCAGAGCAGGAGCTCTTGGTAATTTAGTGGGATTTCAATATCCTCGAAAGGAGTGTATTCCTCCGGAGGTTCCTCTATTTTGTAATAGTGGAATTCTCTTGTTACAGCGTTTGCTGCTGGAAAGTTTATCCATGAATAGAATACCTCTGTCTGCCGATAATCATGGGCCTCTACCACGAATATGACTGCACCACCTCGTGATGTCAGTCCATTTTCTATAAGTTTAATAGTTATAGTTTTTCTTATATTGATCGGAATGAATATAGCATTCAGGTCATTTTCTTGGAGACTCGTGTCATCCGCTAGGAGTTGAGCTGCTATTCTAGCTCTCTCCGCTTCATCTTCCCTTTCCACCATTTTACTGACAGAAAGTTTTGTTGCAGATCAAGTTTCAAGGAAACAAAGATTAGGTGCACAATATTTTGGAACACTGTATCCTTCAACGTTAACTAAACCAAAAACTATACATAGGAATCTCTTCCTACTAAGTTCCGGCGGATTTTAACCTTTTACCCACTCCAGGCGTCTATTGGAGTTTTTACGGGAAAAGGGTCTGTGTGAAAAAGCACGACTGAGTTACTCTAACGTCTTGCGTTAGATTTATCGCCTTACCAAACGTTGGGCGCCATGTAGTGTAGTTCCTATATTCCCAATAGGCTCTGCGCATTGGAATAACATAAACAGCAGTGTAGACGTAGGACTGAGGTCGACTAGGTCTCTACTGACTATATTAGACTTAATTAGTTTCGCCAGCTAGCTCAGAGGTCACTTGAAACTTTCTCGAGAAAACAAGGAGGAGTTTAACTTCCCTCAATAGACAAGAAGGGATTAGCTTCTGACAACCATATAACATGACAACTTTGCTCCCTCAGAATAAGAGTGTATCTCTAGAGTCGTGTGAAAACAATAGACAGCTATTTCACTCAGTCAATCGTGCATACTTAGTTTCACCAGAGTGCAGAGAATAGAGAGACGGGCGTTTTCAATAAAAGGTGTTATTTATTGAGCAGTCTTCTTTCTCATGCAAGAGAAATGAATTGCCACAATTGCAATACTTATAGTAAAGTAAAGTGCGTACAGTAAAAGGAGTATTGTAAAATAATACTGTAAAAGCATTGATATGGTTTCTTAGCCATATGATACTTTAAAATGGATAAAATATATACATAAAAACATTGACTAATGTACTCAACTGGTGCTTCTAAATACGCCTACCCCGGTGTACCTGACCTAAGCCTAATACGTGGGAAGGAGTAAGTAAGTAGCAGTTTAAGTTAAGTTGGTTTTGCCAAGGAATCTGAATCAAGAATTCGCTTAAGGGTTTAGTCAGCTGCATACCTGGGTAATAGAAAGCAGGAGGTCTGGTATCTCTCTCTCAGGACTCGATATCCCAGTAACCCGCAAGGGTATCTGGAAACACCGGAGCTGGAGTTCTCGGCAGGAGAAAAGACAGCGTCTCTCTCAGTGCGTCAAAAGGGAGGGGCGGCGTCCGTGGGCTCTCGCATCAGCTGGGCTCTCGGGCAAGTAGATAGCCGTTCTGCTCCAAACCACCGTGTGTTTGCATAAGGCAACGTTGGCATATCTATATCTGAAAGGTGCCGGGTTTGACGTAAGGTTGGACATAAGACGTCAATAAAGATGTCACTAAGAACTGGCCGTTCTTTCAGTGCTCGCAGGAGTTCTTGGGCAAATCAAAACAGGAGCACGGGGAATTCCCAGGTTGCTGAAGGTTTGGTTTGTTTAAAGAACGCGTTGTACTTTCTAGGAGTCTAGGGAAGTAGCCTTGCCTGATTTGGAGTGCATGAGCTATGACTAAATATGAATATGGTTCTAATGCCTTTATAAGGATATTATTTATTATAACCACATTGGGGCATACATCGGGAATATCGAATTAGGGTCCTAGATAGAAACACAACAGTTAATGGTGAGCCAGGAGTCCAGGATGATGCCAAGGTTTCATGTGTGGTCTATGGGGTTGGGTGTACCAAGATCTGCAAGAACACAATAATGTATGGGTCATTGTTTGAAAAATGTTTCATGCCGAGTGTTAGAAATGGAATCTCTGGTTGGCTAAGGCTTGCGCCAAATCCAGGCAGAGACCACCACTCTAGTCAGGGTTGGGGAGTCACACCAAAGATAACCCCTGCTCACCCCTTTGGTAGCTTGGCACGAGCACTCAGGCTTATCCCGGAGGCAATGTGTAAAGCGTTTGCGCAACACACACACACACAGCAGCAACACACTAGGTGCACCACAAAAGGAACTCCACACAAGGTTATATATAAAAATAGCCTTTGTATTACCATAAACACATTAGATCATAATCACACATATACACTGTGCGAACTGGCACTGGGCAGTATCTACAGGGGATCATATACACCTGACAGGGCCAATTGGGCCACTGTCAGAATCAACACTTAGTAGAAATAGTAGATGTAGCACTTGGAATAACTGTACCACAACATAATAATTGTAGAGCCCAACCAGTAACGACTGGTAAAAGTTAGGAATTCACTACGCATTAATAATCACATTAGGCATAAAACATATTAGGCCTAAAACACAGTATGCTATCACTGTAGGTATAAACACCTGAGGCAAGAATCACATTAGGCATAAAACATATTATGAAAGAGGCATCACAGTATAAATACATTCTGTATTAACCCTCATAACCACAGTGTACTCCAATCACCTTGCGCCAGAATCATATTAGATTCTAACCCCTGGCCAACTGGCCTTCCATGGGGCTCAAATGCCCTATGTCCAACAGTGTCAGCAAAAGAAAAGTGCGCAAGAGTTTAGGCCTAAACGTGGCAGCTGCCCACTAATTGCTGGGCAGCTGTAAAATTAGCATGGGCACCAGCGTGCCCTATGAGCCCCTCTCTGGGCCTCTGACTCTGGCCTGGCCTCTAAGTGTTGCAGCTGCCGGCACCCTCGCAGGGCAGCTTAGGAAATTAGGCCAACAAACAAGCACTGGCACTACCGTGCCTCTGGGCCCCCGCTCTGGGGCTTTTTCGGATAACTTGCCCCCTGATAGAGCCACGCACAGGCTCTAGGAATAAACAAATATGCTTGTGTTGCAGCGCCCCGCAACTGCTGCACCGATGTGAGCCTCAAGTCAAAATGGGCACAGCTGTATTGGAGAACCTTGCTTGGGGGATTCTTAATTGACTAGGCCCCCACAGATTGGAGCGGCCCTCAACGGCGGGCCCACTCAGGACAGAGGCAATGTCATTCTGCCTGGACCAGCAGCAATATGGCACACATGGAGCCCCCCAGCCTGTCTCGACTTACCGGGCTGCTCCTTCGGTGGGGTCCTCTCCTTGGCCCAGGCTGCTCGGGGCTGACAAGCGGCGGGGCAGGCACCGATAATGTGCCTCGGGCCCCCCTCCACCTTACTCACAGATGGCTGCAGCTTCTCCATGGAGCCTCCGAGGCTCCAAGGGATCGAGCGGGACGCGAGGCTCCTACCTCCAACACAGGAGCCCTGTCCTCAATTCTCAACACTCTCGGCTTCCCACGGGGCTCTCCCTCGCTCTCGGGGTGAGGATGCTGACTCTGTCTCTGCGATTTCCTTCAGTGTACCGGAGCGTGGGGTGGGCTCCCGTTGACTTACGGCTTTGCTTGCGGCCCCACCCATGTCTCACCACAGGTTGCCTGACTTTCTGGCTAAGCCCAGGCTGCTGCGGTGATTTCTGTGACGCGGAGGCAATACGGGGAAGGCTCCCGTTATTTCCAAATAAAGTCACTTGTGGGGTTGGCACCCGAAAAATGAATAATAAAAGCAGTAATTATGCGGGGTAGGCACCCGCTCTGCAACCACACGTAGAAAGTCACCACAAATGCGGGATAGACACCCGCTAGAGAGCACGAACGCAGGGTGGGCTCCTGTTTGACTCCCAGGCCAACCAAGGGGATCCTACACAGCACAGCTTTGCGCTGCAGGCCCCCAGCAGTCCTCCTGGGGCAACAACACAGCGCTCCTCAGCACCTAAGCCAAGCGCTTCTTAAAATGAACAACAAAGCGCTCTTCAGAAAGTAGAAACAAAGCGCTCTTCAGAAAGCAAAAATAAAGTGCTCCCAAGGTACTGGAGTTTAAGTCCAGGGGGGCAAAGGCTGGGCTCAGGGGCCAGCACACAGGGCCCTCCAGCAGGGAGGCAGTCCCTTGTGGTGGTTCCTCCTGGAGCCCGGCAGCAGCAGGCCACCCTCAAGTCAGGAGCAACAGAGACAACATTTTCATGGGGTCACAGCCCTTTTTTATATACACATTTTCCTCTTTGTCACCCAGCACAGGGCTGGGGGAAAACCAGATGCAACTGGTTTGGGGGAGCTTTGGAGCACTTTGTTGTGCTCAGCTCCTCTCCCCTTTGTCAGGTGCGGGCTAGGTGCTCAGACGCACCACAGGGGGCGGAGCCAGCATTGTGGCGGGAAGGCACAGCCCTATTCAGTTTCCTGGTGCAACTCCTACCTCCCATCTACATGCAGATCTCCCTATTCATCACCGGGCAGACCCATCCTGGCTCCTGGAGCCAAGCACACCATCCAGCCCCTGTCAATCACAAGCCAGACATGCACTCCACATCAGGCAGGAAGACACACAGCACACAGAAAACCCAACTTCTAAAAGTGGCACTTCTCCACGGTTTACATCCTTTACAACGCAACTTTTACCACGCAGTGCCTTTACGACACAACTTTTACAACGCAAACCATTACAACGCATTGCACTGGGGGGCGCTCCAGGATAGGGAATAAGTTTAATTTACTGTCCAACACCTTCCCTAGTGTCCACGGGGACTGGAGTTGGAATAGTAAATTAAACTATTCACTATCCAGCGCCCTAAAGCACTATGCGTTGTAAATGTATTCGTTGTAAATACCGCGTTGTAAAGGCATGCGTGGTAAAAGTATGTGTTGTAACGTCATATATTCCTTCTCCACCAGTCTCAATAAATCTGCACACACCATTGCGCAGCATTTAGTCTCACGAGTTTGCACATACCAAACTCGCCCCTGCACTCCTCTCACACCAGGAATTACCATGGACACACATATCCCCCATGCTATCCTATGGGAGGGCAGGCCAATCTCACCACATGCACTCGGAGTGCGCACGCACTTTACACTGTGACACAGTGCTAAAGTGCACAGAAGCCAAAAACAACTAACATCAGGTCACATTAAAATGCAAAAAGTTTAGGGGTGAACCTGCCCAAAAGGGTCAAGTCCAACACCGAGTTGTGCATCTCTTGAATATGCTGTTGAAGCACAAACTGCTGGAGTTTTCCTTTCCTTTGAAACCGGTTAGTGTTATATGTTTGTTCGTAACAACCTTCATTCTGATTTGCTCAATATGCGTTATTACTAGTCAAGCCATGCTGAATTTGCAGTTTTTGCTTATTACCTATTCCTAAAATGTGCATAAAACCCCTTGGTTTTCGGGGTGAGCCATGATTTCTTTATTCTCTAGGGATGCTGTCTGTTCCATTTCTGAATCTTGTTGCTTATTCGACCTGATGTTGAGGAGGGTGGTGACTCTTATCGAAGGATGCTGGAGCAGAACCTCTGAGTTAACTTTTAGGGGGATCTAAAATATTGGGGGTTCATCTCCTACTAAATATATATTTTACAGAGGATGTCACTACTGTATTTTCTATAGTTAGGAATTGGTTTCAGAGGAAATAGATTACCATCTCCCTAGACAACCCCCTCCCACCAATAGGGGGATTGATTAAAAAAATGTTGTTTGCAGTTTTTTAAAAACTGGGAGGCCCGTTTTCTATTAAAGTTCCCACTGGGTGGGACGGGGCTCCTCGGCTAGTGAACTTACAATTTTTGATAATTATTTGAGGAGCGGGTGTGGGCCCCAAAGTTTAATCTGCCTCTGGGATCGCCCATCTCCCAGGGTCTGCTGCATCCATGTAGGCATCATGAAATCCCAACCCTGGGACCCAAAGCACTTATCATATCAATTTGGGTGTGCATGTGGTCCCCTCCCAAAATAATTACATTCCATGAGGTCTGCCATCTCCCTGAGGGCCACAATACATGCACTGCCTGCCTGCATAAAGCATGCATTGAGCTGAAAGGGGCTGGTTACCCCTGCCAGTACAGACTGTGCTGGCCAAGCAGGGTCCAGCTTGGCGGTGCAGGAGTGTGCTCCCCTTGCAGCCATTAAGAAAACAAGAAAGCTCTAGATGCTGTGACAAGAGCACCAGGTACAGAAAAAAACTGTCTCCTCAAGCTGCCATTAGATGTAAAAAAAAAAGAAAAAGCTTTGAATGGCCTGTGGAACTAGGGCACCCAGAATAAAATAAGAAAAAAATAAAATAAGAAGCTCCCTACATGCTTCAATACTAAAGATAATATTCACTTCTCCCTCTTAGAAGCACCGTACAATGCCTTGCATGTTTTTATTGGAGTTGTTGTGGTGCCCCAAGTAGGGGCAGGGACACCACCAATGAATTAAAAACGTTTTGTCAGGGGTGCAAGGAGCATAACAATGCCAAGGAATCTTTTAAAAACAATGTAAGTCTCCTGGGCCATGGAATGCAAGATCCCAGGAGAACTTGCCATCATGTTTAAGCATTCCAAGCTGTAGCTGTATGCTCTTCAACTGGAGTGCAGTGACACCTTTTCGTTGATACTATGGCTTCATTTTGTGGCCTGAGGAGTTAAAGAAAGACTAAAATGTGTATTTATGGTTGTGTTAAATAGATATGCTTTGTTTAGTCATGTTTGTGACAATGTTCCCTTTTAAGTATTGTGATGTGTGCATTATTAAGGAACATACAGCCTGATTCATGTAGGTAAATTGCACTCGCAAAGGGCCAGATTCTGAGAATCTGGCCCTTTGCGAGTGCGATTTTTGCATTTGGTATTCATGATACCAAATGCAAAAATCGCTATGTAAGAATTCGCATATTTGCGTGGAATGGCATTTAAGGAATCTCTAATAGAGATTCCTCAAATGCTATTCATGACACAAAACAAAATTGGACTTTTGGGGCCGCTATTTACCGACAGGTCAGACCTGTCGGTAAATAGCAAAAACTCAGAAAAATGCTTTTAAAAGCATTTTTCAAAGTTGCATGTAGCACACACACATGTCCTTTGGACATGTGTGTGCGCAACACCTGTCCAAAAGTGCATTTTAGGGGTGCTACAGGGCGTCCTTTGGACACCCCTGGCACCCTTAAAATCGCTATCTTAGTTGCGAGTAGCAAATTGCTACTCGCAAATCCCCATTCATTCCTATGGGCCTCTTGGCCCATAGGAATGAATGGGGAGTATTTGCGAGTAGCAAATTGCTACTCGCAAATAAAGAACATGTAGGAATCGCTATTTAAGTAGCAATTCCTACATGAATGCCGTTTTGCGTGTCCTCAATAGCGAATCGCTATGATTCGCTATTAGGGACACGCAAAACAGCATGTACATGAATCAGGCTGATATTGAATTATGGTTATTGATGAATTATTGAAGTGACATTCTGACAAAGCCACTAGGTCTGTTATTTTATATTTTTTTGATGTGCTGACACCCTGCCTTTTATATTTTGCTCTTCTGACCCCTTGACAAATCCAGTACTTCTGCCTTACATAAAATGACATTCTTTTATATAGTTACTGTAAATTTTAAAAACCTCATAAATTTCCTTAAAAAGGGTTAAACTGATGTTATAGTTATGTATGGTAATAATATATTAATTTTCATTAAACAAACCCAGAAATCAACTGAAAAAACAAAAGGTTAAAGTGAGGTGAAAATGTTAGTAACATTTTTACATTTTCAACACAAAACAACGTTGAAATTCACCAGTTATAGTTAACCAAAAAATCTATAACTCGCAACCTTTCAGCTTGTGCCTGTCCAAGGATCATCCATGTGGGGAGGAGTAGTGCTCTGCTGAAGAGATACAGATGTGGTGCGCATGCATGTTTTGGTGTTAACTGAGGAAAAGAAATACCCTGTTCCTAGAGGTTGTATGGGGCTTTACCATGTGGCATAGTATGTCAGTGATGAGTGGTATCCATTATGAGAGGATGCTTTAGACAGTACCCCATGGATGCATTATGGGAGTAAAAAAAGTACCATGTTGTGAGAGATTGTATGAGAAATATCCAATGGAGAGAAACTGTGGAGAAGTGTAGTACCCTGTGCTCTGGGACGCGTCGTCATCCTGTACAAATGGGAACATTTGGAAGGTGCATGCTCTTTGAGGCAGAGTATGTTTGTGTGTATGTGAGTGCCTGCTGATGTGGTCTGGAGTTAGTGGTTCTATTGCTGAACTGCTATAGTTTTTAATTGTTGTTTTGTGTAAATCATTTTCAAGTATGTTTCTAACAAATGCAATAATCATGTGAAAAACATCCCAACTTCTGGTACAGTTTCCAGAGGGCATCGTACTGGGTGCAGCTTAAGTGCTTTCTTCGACCTGGCAATTGGTCATGTTGGCCTGGGCAGCTGGTGTAACTGGGTGGTGGGCGTGTTGGAGTGATACGATGCACTTTTATGTTTTAGTGGCTGGTTCAGTGCATTGTTCTTGTTGGGTTGTATGTGTTGCTTTTGTAAGATGAAGAAAGTGAGAGATTTTTGTCTGCACCACTTGTCTAATTTAGTAATGTGAGGTTGATATGTATGGACATTGTGTATGAGTATAGTTGTGTTGGCTTCTGATAAGGAGAGATTTGAGCTATGGTGATATACGGGTAACCTTACCTTTTTTAGTTTCTTGTGCCCTTGATGCGTGGACTTAGAAATGATGGGGAAATTCTTTGTTAAAGGAAACTGGTGAGTTCCATTTCCTGGCTTCAGTTACTGAGCATCTTTGACCGCATGTCCTGTATGCAAAAAATGTGTATGATGGTGTTGTGAGTGTCTGAACATGCAGTGGCAAGGCTTCATGTCTGAGGAGGCTGCTCGACTTTCAGATCTTGGACTGTTGTGCCGTCACAACCTAGTTATTGTCTTGTTTCTTTGCTTGACATGAGGTATGAGAAGCTGCATGTCTTGATCCGTCACAGTTTCTCTGACTGCTATTTGCTGTCTTTGTATGACTGCGTGGGTATTGGAGAGTTTAATAGGTTGTTGTTAGGCGAATGTGTAGGCTAGATATGTTGGGGATTGTGATTAAGAATATTTTTCCCGGTTTCTCTTTATTTTGTTATTAGTGAGAAAGAACGGCGGAAAGTATCCTGTGTGTTCTCATTCCCTGTATGTCTGAGGTGGCAGCAGGAGTGCTAAAAGTGGGATGCTGAGAATGAATAATGGAATCAAACGTTGGTGTGTGGTATGCAGGGGAACTTAGGAGATAGGGACATTTGGAGAGAAAACAGAGCCCTCACTTGACATACCTGCTGTTGCTGTAACCTAAGGCTCTAATATGAATTAGAACATTGGAATGTTGGGAGCTCCATTGAAAACAATGGAGTGCTCCGGGCTTATAATGGCTGGTATAAGCCTGGAGCTCCAACATTCCAATGCTTCTTTGTTCACAGCTCTGGCTGTGAACAAAGGCTTCAAGGAGCCTGAGGGAATTCTTATACCCTCATGCTCCCATAAATTTTTTTTCTTTTTCGTTAGAACATTCTACCCTCTAGTGGCAGAATGTTCTAATAGCCGTATAGCCCTTCGTAGCTGGGCTATACCGGCTATTAAAGTCCCTCTCCCTTGTTAACGCTGGAGAGGGCCTTTAATAGCCGGTATAGCCCTCTACGGTGGGCTATAAGACTATAATGAAGAACTCAGCTCCTACTTGAATGACTCCAATTTCTTGTATGACGATCATGCCCTCTAACCACAACACACTTGCATGCCCCCTGCTTTACAATAAATGAAAAGTCTTCAAACATACATATCAAATTCAGCTCCAAGATGAAATTGTATGCCTCTTTCGGGAGGATATTTGTTTAATAACAACATCTAGAGAATGCGGCGTAACAACCTGAGCTGCCAACTTTGGATCAGGTGAGAACCAGGTTGGAGTCTTGGTGTCGGGGTCAACATCCTGTGATTCTGTGCAAAATCACTTAATCTTTCCATGCCTACAATTCAGTGGCTTGTGACCCTCACTGTAATTTTCCGTGCTTTACAAATCCTGTTTTTTTAATTTAAATTAAATTAGTCCTGAATGAACTTTCATTTTCACCACTGTAATATGCGTAGCTTTGAGAATTTTGCTTTTCAATTCTCATAATTATGCCATTATGCCACATTGTGTAATCATACACCACTTGTGGTAAAAATTACACTAGAATGCGAGCAGCTGCTGTTCGCGGTGCACTCGTTTTTGCACACATTTTTTGTGTGTAAATACGTCCTTACATAAAAAATTGAAAGAGAGGACACATTTTTTCCTAAAATATAGCAGATTTGTATTTTGCATAATTTCATGTTATTGTGAAGATATTTCACGTAAGTAGGGCTAAAGTCAATTATGCAAAGTTCATACAGCTTTAATTTTAACAGAAAGTTTGTAATCAAACCACATCCTTTAAATTCTACCGCACAGAATATCAATCTTTTAAAACAGGAAGGAAACATATTGTGATCATTAAGGTCGAGATCTGCAGCCAAACACTCACTTCCAACCACTTGAGCTATTTCAATGCCAATTGTGAACTACAAAGATCTAAATTCATTTGCCAAGGGGCTAATTTGGATAGGGGAAGGAACGCCACCGCCAGCCATGTGGTGGTGGTCCTTCCCTCCTTTCATTTATTTAGTTTATTTTATTTGAAAGGTTTTATATAGCACTGGCTAGAGCCGGAGGTATCAGAGCGCTTTACATGAGCATCAGGTCATAGTTACAGGTTACATCGTTACAAAGGTTACACAGTTATTAGAGCATGACAACATAGTTACTTGTGAGGTCAAGATAAACAATAAGCACAAATACGTGAGGGGAAAAGCAGGCAAGGAGAAGATTCAGGTGAGGGGGGAAGGAGCTGGAGAAGTAGACAGGTAATGAAGGTGGGAAAGAGGAGGGGAGGGTGAAGGACATCACATGGAAAGAGGAGGGGAAGGGCAACGGGGACACAAACCGGTAGACGAGTCAAAGCAATGTTCAAAGTCCAGTAAGCTGTGATCCCAGGGGAAGTGGTAACGCTTCCCTATCTCTGTTGAGGGAGGCCCCCTTTACGCAGTGGACTCTCTCAGAGGAGTCTCAGAGACTCCAAGGCCTACATACTGGATCCTTCCCCAAAAAGGGGAGAGGGAGTGCTTTGGCAAGGGGTGCCATACCATACCTCAGCTGTGAGTGGCTCCCTAGGCGCAGTGGACTCTCTCAGCGGGTACGCTGAGACTCCAGAGTAAATATATTGGATCTTTCCTCAACAAGGGGAGAAGGAGTGCTTAGTCAAAGGGCACAAAGGACAGGGGGCTAGACAGACTAGCAGGCAAGGTGAGAGATTCAGGGGAGAGTGGATAGGAGTTAGGAGCTAGGGAGGTAGACAAGGGAGAAAGAGTACTAAATGGAGAACAGATTTAATTAATGAATTATTATATAGCGCTGGCTAGACCAGATGTAATCAGAGTGCTTTACATGAGGGACAATAATGTTGCAAATTACATCAGTTAAAAATGACATAAGTATCAAGAAAAGCATTTAAAGAACATAGGGGACAAGGTGAATGGAGCAGGAAGGGTAAGGGGATGGGGTAAAGGGGTAGGAGGAAAACAGGACATTGAGACGAGGGGAAAATCTGACCAAGGTCCGGCTGGGTAGGTGACGTCAGGGAGGGGGAGTCCACAACCCATCTCCTCTTTAGCTATATGGTAGCTCTACCGGGCATCAGCCAAATCGCTAGGTCTCCACAGTCTGGGGTAAGTTTCGCAGGTTCCAAGTCCTGATGTGTAGGCAAGTTAGGGGTTAGGTTCAAGGTCTGGGCAATGTCAAATTGTTGTCCCAGGGAAGTAAAACAAAGTGTAGGGGACCACAATGGAAGCCATCTTGGGGTCAGGCAGGGGTTTCCCCACGATTTCCCTTGCCAAATTAGGATAGAGGGGGGAAACTCACCACGACCATGGCAATCGCAAGGACTGTCCGCCACTGAACTGTCACAGATAATACTTACGATTGCCTGGCGGAGCAGTCTTTATCAGTAAAATGGCAGCCGTCCGCTAAATTACGATGTTGGCTGTAGACAGCCTGTTCATTGCCGTGGAACTGGCATGGAAAGGCTGATGGGTATTGAGTATGGGGGCCCATTGCGGGCCCCTTTTGTGTTGGGGGAGGCAAGGGTGCACTTGGGGGGTACCCATGGTACCCCCCTACATTTCAAAGCACTACGTGGCTGGCACTGTGTGGTGCTTGCCAGGTAGTGCTGTGAAACGTACAACATGGCATTTTAGCATTGCGGCGAGTGCTGCTTTCAGCAGCAACCACCACAATTTTAAATTGCAGGACCCGACTGCCATGGTGGCCGTTGCATCCTGATCAGGTGTGTGGGACTGCATGTGCATGGTGGACGGTACCGGTTTACAGCTGGATGGCGGACGGACTTGAGTCCCTCTGCCATCCTAATGAGCCCCCAAGTCTGCAGAAGCTGAGGCTATCCCCAAAATAACTCTCCTATGGTATGCAACTTTAGTTGAAGGGAGTTGATGGAACAACTTTTCTGTACCATCATATAATGTTTCACTAATGTACTCCCAAAAAATGTTGTAATAGCATATGCTGTGATATCAAAACAGTAGAGCACAATACCAGGTGTTTTGGCAGAATTAACATTAGTGATTTCATGATTTGCCTTCCCATTGTCCTAAATAAACACAACAGAACAGCACCTCCTGTGGAGGTCTTAACTCTCTGCATCTTCATAAAACAATCCATAGAATGATTTTTGTGAAATGTAAGACTAATATAAGTCTAAATATCAACAACTTAAGTAACATAATTATTAACGGTATCCAGACTTTGTGCCACATGTTTTTTTCCCCATGGACATTTCGTCACCTCCACTGCAGTGCCTAATTAAACAGCAATGCAGTTGGAGGAAGCGACATGCCTATTTACATTATATGCACTTTGTGATCTGCATGGTACACGTTCTTTGCAGCAGGCATTTTAACCCTCTGTGCTACTTGATGATGAGTCAAAACTTCCACTATGCAAAACACCGATCTCACTCCGGGAAGAACATTGATCACTGGAGTTATTTTGACATTTTTATTGTTTTATGAACATTTCTGGAGGCAAGGAATGGCAGCAGATGCTTTTAAAACTATAATACACTTGCAAACATGGCTGCCCCCCCCCTGAAGTCAGCACCTGTTGCAGTAGCACCAGTTACACCGCATTGGAGTCGGCCCTTATATCTGTAAAGCCATGTACATTTTCAGTGATGAATTGAATATGTTGCATAATCAAGCATCTTGTCAAAAATAACAGTTAAGAGATGAGAAATAATAATACGATGGTAATAATAATATAAATAATAGTATTATTATTAATAATAATAATATTAATATTAATATTAATAATATTAATGCAATAAATAATAAGACAATTAATAAAAAGATAAGAAATAAGAGTTTGAGTGTGAGATCTGTTTCCCAGATACCCACAAGTCCATTCAAGGCATACAATCAAGCATACAATGGTAATTTAGCATAGTTCTTAAAGTCACCGACTATTATGATTGGACTAGTGGGGTGCATATATGGCAGTCAAGGCCTCAACAAATATAGTGTTCAGTCCCCTAGGTGGAATAATATGTCCATAGAATTATACTAAAACCAAGTTAAATCTTTGACAGTTCCAGTCAGTCAAAATCTTTATTCGGCTGTGTACCAGCCATAAAAGAAAGCATCATGAGAACGTTTCATAAAGTAAATTACAAACAATTTATGATGAGTCCATAGCGATAGCGGTTACATGTAACCCGATGTCAATCTCTCAAAGCAATTTGTTCACTGAGAGCTATGATGCCAAAACATAACAACATTTCAGTCAGATTAATTTCAAACAGAGAGAAGACATCTAAATACAAAGTCCATATAAATATTCACTCAAATTTCCCAAATTAACCAGTATCATATAATATCTCCACATAAAAGAGTCTTTAGTCCTAGGCATGGTAATAAAATCAATATACAAGCTAATCATTTTCCAACAATATTCTGATGCTGAACAGCCGTGGAAATATACTGATACACCATTAAACAAATTAATTCATCATTTATAAGTTGTAGGTAATGTAGTGCAGCCCGACACTTTCGAATGTTTAAAAATCATAAAAGTGGCTTTAAAAAGGCACATCTTGATATAGTATAAAGTTTACAAAAAAACATAGCTTCACAGTGCACATCACATGGGTATGAGACCAATAAGTGAGAATTGCCCATCCTGAATCTTATCAAATAAAACATTTTTGCGTGACTGAAATAAAAGGAGAGGTAGGGCGCAATACCTGGTGTGCAGACTAACAAAGAATGGTCAACAACCCTTCTTTTTTTCCTCTTCAGGATATCTCTAACCAAATACAAGTGGGTTAAAAATTCTTTTTTCAGCCTGGCTCTCGATATTTAGGCTCTGTTTCCAGGACTTTTAAGGCAGTCTGAAAATCCCAATTTCTCAAGCTGGTCTTTAATATAAGTGATCCAGGGGATTTTTTTTTTAAAACAATCCAATTTTAAACAATCTAAAATGAGAGCATGATTCAAGACTGCTTCTTCTTTTGCCCAGATTTTATACCGTAGCAATAAAGGAGCTAGTTGTATGTGAAATGACACCAAGTTCACTATGGCAAATGGTGGCAGCAGTACTTTTAGGTACTGTCAAAAGGCATTTCATGAACGTGTTCTCTGCCCTCTGTAGGCCCTTAATATTACTAGAGCCTCAAACTCCAGCACCATACAGAGTAACAGCACAAGTACGGGCCTTATAAATATCAATGATTGCTTTGATGGGCCTAGAGCCTAACTTTTTGGTAAATCTAAAGATGACCTCCACATTTTGATTGAGGCCCCTAATCTTAGCCTCAACTAGATGACACCAAGAACTTTTTTGATTGAACAAAATCCCTAAATAGGAAAAGGTCGGCACATAAGACAATTTTTTATTTATTACGTAACATGTCTTTAGAATCTTGAGAGATTTGCCCACCACCATGATATGTGATTTCGCTACATTGTTTTTTAGGCCAAGATCATTCATGAAATTATTAAAACTAGTTAAAAGCTTCTGCAGCCCCACCCCGCTTCTGGACATCAATACGCAGTTGTCCGTATATAACACTGCTGGTATTGACCCACGACCTACCAGCGGAGCATCCATGTTCCCTTTTTTGATTTGGCTTTCTAAGACATTTATATATAAACATAATAAAAAGGGAGCAAGGACACATCCCTGACGTACCCCACGATCCATCCTTATTGGGGCAGTAAGTTCACCACCTGCTCCTTATCGAACTCGCTCCGTCACTTCCTCATGCATGCTGCCAGAAGATGCACGATGGGCAGATCAATGCCCATATTCAACATTTTCTCCCAGAGCCTTCCTCTCCGCACCCAATCAAAGGCGGACGTCAAGTCCATGAATCCAAGATAAAGAGATCCAGGCTTGGCTAGGGTGTACTTAACTATGACCAGGTGCAGGTTGAGGCACTGTTCGACTGTGCCCAGGCCTCTCCTGAAATCATATTGGATGTCAGAAAAGCTCCCACTTTCTGTTACCCAATCCTCCAATGTCTCCAATATTATTCCGCCCATAATCTTACAAGTACAATCAATTAGAGATATGGGACGGTAGCATTAAGGGTCCGACTCGTCTCCCTTTTAAAAAATGGGAACTATTGTCACTACTCTCCATGATTCAGGGGGACCATGGGCAGCATAGCATTTTAAAATGTTTGTTAACAGTGGAAGCCACAGGGGGATATTGGCCAGGAACAGGTCCGCGGGGATACCGCCAGGGCCCAAGGCCTTGTTCTTCACAGTCTGAGATAAAGCCCTTTCCACCTCGTTTATTGTCGGAGGTGCAAGGGTTGATGCCACATATTGAAGATTAGTGCTAAGGTGTAAGTCGCTATCAATTTTATAAAGGCCAGAGAAATGTTCTACCCAAGAATCAGGCATAATTGTGACATTGATACTACTATTTTTGGTACCATTAAAGAAATCCTGGTTAACAGTTAGCCCAAAAAGTTTAGAGTCTGTACTCCTACATTCTACATGGGGTTGCTCCCAAGCATCTTGCCTAATTTCTCCCTTTCATTTTTCTAGCACCTGCTTATATTCAAGTTGTGACTTTTTACCTCAAGTACATTTTGGGGTCTGACTTTTAAAGTCTTGATTAAATTATTGTGTAGGTGTGTGCATTGACTATCAAACCACCTTTTATTTCCCGTGGTCTATCCCTTTGTTTCTTGGTCAACACCACCTTTATTGTCTCTGTTATAGCCTCGAAACATGTTATCAAAACTTGAGGATTTATACTGTCTTCCGAGCAGATTAAAACTTGATTTAAATTAGTTTTTATACTCTGATTTAGAACCAAAGCAGGGTCTAAAGTACACCACTTCTGTAATAACCCCTTATTTTTATCATGAATTATTGGGGATGATCTGACGAGGGTGATTAAATCATCCAATTGGCTCTCAAACTCCAAAGTTAAGGGATAATAATCACTGAGACAGATTTTATGTATAATAAAAGTCACAAACTGTGTACGAAAATAGTCAGACAGAGCAATAAAAGTTTGTGAGAGACTTAGTATCCCTCCCGCTCTCGACCCCCCTGAAACCACTATTTAATGATATGGGCAAATGTCCAATTGCAGACATAGTACGCCTCCGTCCTTTGCTGTTCTGGGTACGCCTAAGAAGGACACCAGAACTGGCAAAATACGCTGTGGTGTTAGATGAATTGATTGCCCTGAATACCGCGAACAAGATACAATGGCTGAACAAACTGAGACACTTGGTAGTGAGTTTAGGAATGGCCGAATTTTGGGCTACTCAGTCCCCACCGCATAAGGAAATTGTCAAAAAAATCTATTGGGAGTGGGTGCAGGCCGAGGAATTAAAGAGCACAAAATGGGGGGTGTTGACCAGCCAATTCTTGGAACACAAACCCACTGTAAAATAGGAGCCTTTTTTAGACTACATTCGAATTCCAAGAGACAGATCTCTCTTCTTGAAAATGAGATACGGAATACTCCCTCTTAAAATTTTGACAGAAGGGTGGAAAAGAATGAGGGACCATGATCTCGTTTGTCCAGGCTGCCCATGCAGGAAAGAATCCCTACCCCATTTTTTGTTTGCTTGTAAAGCCTACAAACGCCCCAGAACAAGATGGCTAAAACCTGTGTGTAGGGAGCTGGGTGCTAGAGATTTTAGGATTGTTCTGCGTATTTTTTTAACTGATACAACATCCCTGTACATTGTTTGTGGGGTTGCAAAGTACCTTGCGAGTGCTTGGTTTATACGCACAAGATTGTTAAATGACAACAAAACCTAAACCTCCTTTTATAGCCACCTATATGAATATTACTGTGTATGCATTTTTTTTTACTGAGCTTTTTTAACTGTACATAGCATTTTATTGATTTTACGCTTAAATGGATGTAATACTTTTTATATTGGGTTTGATGTTTAGAAATGTTTGCACTTTTATGATATATGAATATATCGAATAAAGTATTACAAACAAGCAATAAAATCAATTAAAGTGTCTTTCCCAACATAAGATACTAAATCAGGGCCTTCCACCTCAATAAGCTCACAGTTAAAAAAAGAGAAAATGTTGACAGTAGGGAGTTAAAAATATCCCCGCAGGGGTTATGCTAAAAATGACAACCACCATCAATGTCCCCAACTACTAAGCGACATACTGATTGTTTCGGGAAGGGACATAATTTACAATTAAAATCACCTCTCCAAGATACCACAAAAACCATATTTATCTCCACAATATGTCTTGAGAGTGCAACTTCCAGCTCTGGAGGAACACTGATGTTTGTATTGTTAAAATTATTATTGTAAAACGTTACAAGAACAGAGTCACTTTTTTTCTTAGCAAGATATTATTAATCTGAAAATGAGGTGAGTCAAGCAGCTCTTTTCCTAATCTACCATTCAGTGTCGAACAAACCAAAGTTAATAGGCCCCCTTTGTCATGACCACCTAAGGAGGCTTTAGCTGGCATATGGATAGAATAAAACCCATTTGTATGTACAGTATCTTGGTTCCAGGTTTCCCGTAGGCATACAATACTATATTTTCCAATAAAATCAGCCCATTCTTTAGATTCTAATTTAGTCAGCAGTACGGCAATATTCCGAAAGAGGCTACCATGCATTAGCATGCTATTTTGAACGGTGCCTTCTCTTTGAATGAAAAGCAACTGCCATTACAGTTAATGGTACAAAAGAATCCATCCCACCGGGCGATAATGCTTTAAATTGCACTAAAGGGGTGTCTGGTGGATCAGGAAGTTTTGGACTGTCTATCTTGTGCCTATTAAGAAGATTTAAGTTACCCCGGTCACATTCATGAACGGAAAGTATCTCGCCTTGCAAATCAACATTCGAAGTTGGGGTGAGATTCACTGGGGGATCAGGGAAATGAACACTGCCTAACCCAGACATGGGAAGAGATGGTAAAATATCTGCCCCACGTGTCTGGGCCTGAGTGGATGTATATTTTGGGTCTAATTCATTTACACTGAAGGCGCCCGGCACCTAAGGATTCAGTCAATCCACATAATCTAAAGGGGAAAAGTAAATAAAGTTGGAATGGCAAATACAAATGGCAAGTTAGCAGATTGGGGGGACAGGCCCAAATCCTTTATTTATCAGCGGTTTATAAAAGTACTCTAATGGTACTGCTTCAATAGGGCCCTTTGCTTTATTAATCCACAAGAGCCTATCCATTAACCAGCGTACTAGGGACCTGTTCCTAAAATTAACAACGATACAATCACCTGTTTCAGTTTTTGTTTGTGAGCCCACCCATGAAACACGTTCAACATTAATTATATTATAATGCAAATCATCACTACTTGTCCAGTCCACTGCTTTGGCCAACCAATGTACTGTTTTATTTTTAAGCTGCTTCCGGTCCTCTTCCTTGTTGGTTGGTGAAAGGGGGACATTTTTAAGGACAATGACAAATGGGATTGCTTCAGGAGTGAGGTGAAGTATTCTCTAAGCATTTTTTTGGCTGCACAAAATATGTGTGTTATGCTGATTGTGGGATTTGGGACACCAGGCTCCCTTTGTGAAGATGCTGCGCCTGTCCTGACAGCGCCTATCATATTGGTGTCTGTTGTTGGCGGTACAGCATGTTGTATAACTTGTTGTGTTACAGTCAGAGAAGTCTGAGAGATGTTACGGGGCGATTTTATGGTGGGGTACCAGGAGAAGAGATGCCACGTGAGGTGTATCAAGGTTAGGATTGGTAGGGGAGTTCAAATAAGTGGCCGAACCAGATATCCTCTTCGAGACACTGGAACCAATTAGTATTTTTAGTAACACGTTGGTGCTATTTAGGACCCCTATAAGTGGTTCAAGAATTGACCTAATGATGGCCTCCAGGGAGGTAGTAGGATGTGTAGAAAGCGCTGAGTCACATATATGCTTTGGACCCATAACAGTCGCAGTAGCGGTTTCCGAAACTTGGGCCCGTGAGGCTCTCCTTGCGAGAGGCATCGTAGTTTTAGTGCATGTTGTTATTGGCTGGGCATCTTTCTTGGCCTTATTACATGCCTTTGATTTTTTGGATGGGGGGGCATAAGGTGTCCAAAAACTCCCCCTGTTGAGAATTACTACTGTTACTAGTATTGGCTGCATTCCTGTGTTTGTTTGGACCATTAGAAGCTAAGATCCCAGCTTCTTGCTCCTTACTTATAAGATTACCATCACCACCAGCAAGCTCCACAGTTAAATCAAGCCCAGGGTCTTTCTCTGTTGGTGCACCATTTTCTAACGCTCTTTAAGATGCCCCCAGTCTCTCCTCCACAGACTCAATTTCGCTTGCTATTGCCCCCATTGCTATTGTCAAAAAGCTGGTAATTGATGTAGTTAAAGTGCGACCCTTTGCAGAGGGCATTGCAGTTTTGTGCTTTCCAATCTCCTTACTTTTAGCAGAAATGTCCCAGAAATCTTCCTAAGCCAAAAAGGCAGCCCTTGAGTCCTAAGTGGTAGCAAAGGGCCCTGGTCTAGCCCAGCCTAGTCCAGTCGTGGACGGGCGCAGACGGGCCAGCCCTTGGCCCGGGCGAGTCCCGGGCACGCCAACGCGTGTCCCACGCTTCGGGAGACGGCAGCTGCTTAAGTGTGCCATGCTGCAGAGGCAGGTAGGCTCCTCCTGGCGCTAAGACTGCCGGGTGTTGTAGTCCTGTTGGATTCATTGGATCCGCCGGTAGGATTGAAGTGACCTGTGCTGCTAAAGTGCTCCATGCAAGGATTACAGGTATTGGCAAGGGCTCCCGCCCCCGCGAGTGTCTGCAGCCGCTTAAGTGCGCCCCCGGCGCGGCTGATGCACGTAGGTACCTCCTATCGCTAAGACTGCCGGGTGTTGTAGTCCCTTGGACTAGTTGGATCCGCCGGTAGGATTAAAGTGACCTGTGCTGTTAAAGTGCTCTGTGCAAGGATTGCAGGTATTGTCAAGGGTTCCAGCTCCCATTTTTTTCAAGCAAGGTGGATTGGTCCTCCGTTAGTATGACCTCTTCCAGAGGATATTGTTGAATGACTGTTGGGATAGGAATATCCCTACATGATGAACCAGATAGTGCGCCTGACCTGAGTAGCTGATTGCATGTGAAACTTATATTGTGCCTTTTATTTACTTGCATCATAATAATCTAGCACGGTGCAGCAGTGTTGGTCTGTTTGTCGTAATGTGAGGTCCAGAACCTGATCTGTGATCAAGAAAGGTACAGCAAGCTTCCATCATAGTGACCATAGGACTCATGCCCATGCCATAAGTAGTCACATATAGCCTGGTGGCAGCATACTAAGTTTTTGTGAAACATTAACGTGATCAGACTTTTTATTTGTGTCAAGGAGGAGGTGGTCTACAAACCCCTCTAGCATAAGGTTTTGCTGTTATGTGAACCCAGGCCCTTTTCGTTTATTCTATGTGCATGTCGGATACATGTATGTGGCACATGTATAGTAGCAGGACTTTGGTTGTGGTGGCTATCTGAGTACTGGGACCGTGTGATCTGTTTTGGATGGCCTCTGGTTTAGCAAAATACTAGATGGAGGGTGGATATTGCTTTCCCAAAAAGAGGAGGTGTATTGACTGCATTCCTGTGGCTGAAGGATGGAGATCAAAACACTGAATAACTGGAGGATTACGACAGTGCTCCCACAGAAATTCACTGAGGTGCCTATTAGCAGAGGTCTGTTGATAAGGTAATTTGTGGTCGATGGAAAAGGTGAATAGGTTTAGGGGCAGAACCCACCTTTCTGTCTGTCTTTGATTGCTGCTTCTGGAAGATTGGGGACTACCAGGTACAGAGATCTCACAATTCACTGTGCCCTTGTTTTAGACACTCATGCTTGGAGCCTGCCTCATCGCTACCTACTGTAAAAGCCATCACCTTTCACAAAACTTGTGTCTCAGAGACAGCCAGAAAATGGCATTTCATAGAGAACAAACCCAAACTAGTTCTAAAACCTTAGACAGAAAATGACTATATACGTGGCATTCCAACCACCCTAATGTGTCCCATTTCCTACTTCCTCTTGGCCAAGAAATGGAGTGCTCCACAGATTTCTCAAAGGACTGCTGTGTAACTATGGCTAGTGTTTGGATTACAGTCTCGCAAGGGTGAGGGGATATCATCTGAACTTTGTTCTGGAGGAGCTGAGGGTCCGTCTAGAGCTTAGAAGACTGCTAGAGAGGGAAGAAGTGTGCCTGGTTTTCAAAGAGGAGAGACTATCAAGGAATAGAAGCCCTGCATGTTCCTGGCATGAGGAATAACTGATGTGAGCTACAACGAGGGAGTTGAGGTTGGAACCCCAATAGTTCTGGAGGTCAATATAGCCGAAGACATCCACATGGTCAAAAATGAATCATAGGCCGCATCCGCCACCCCAGTGTCCTGTTTGCAATCGGACTAGGGAGTACACTACTGCAGAAGAGAAGAGCTGCCGTATGCGCAGCCTTGTTGAGTTCTTCCATTTATCAAGTTACACCCAAGGTTATGGCCATGTCATGCAAGAAGCATAAAAGACACTTTGGTACACACTCGCCCTAAACGCAATGTTCCAGGGGAACCCACAACAGTTCTTAGCGTGTGGGGATTACCAAAAATCACTGGGCACCACCCCTGTGGGAATTGCAGCGTGTGTCATTTGACCACAGCCACAAAAACCTTACATTTGGAGAAGGACAAGATTTGGACACAGCGAGCACACACAACCTGTAACAGCCAAAATGTGGTGTATTTAATAACCTTCCCCTGCGGCCTACGAAATGTGGGCATGACGGGGAGAAAGGTGAACAACGCATCTGTGAACACAGAACAACAATAAGGTGCAAAAAGCAACCAAAAAACTGACTGAACATTTCCTCTCGAAGAATCACACCACCAACGACATGCGATGGACTGTGATAGAATTAATTAAACCAGGGGATAAGATGACGCAGCATCTTTATGAAAAAGAGCAACGCTGGTTATACAGACTGTCCACCAATGTGTCTGGCCTCAACGATAACATACCATGGTACACCGTGCGACAGAGATAAAGGAGAGACTCATTGCCCGTTGTTATAAAGACCAACTGTTCCCCCTGTAATGACGTTTAATTACAAGCATCTATTGGTGTTGAAACATCGCCAATCTAATATCCATGTTGAGGACCAACACCTTTCACACGGTACCTTTTTGGTAATTTTTCATGTATAAATCTATAGGCAATTGTTTACACCTAATACCATCTTATCTCTCTGCTGTACTGCAATCCTCCCCAGTAATAACAGTAAAATCACGATTTTTTCTCAAGAGTTCACTGTGCTCACAGACCATGAGATACAGTGACTCAAGATGAGTTTCCTCTACATATGACATGTACGCCTCTAACATACACGCCGGGTCCCTATCATGTACAAAAACTAAAAGGTATAGTAACATAAACACCGCTAGCTGCACCCTACATTATTATAGTAGGTTCACGCTGTGTTGTTCAATTACGGCGGGTTCTGAATGAAGATACCTCTATATTGACATATTAATTTGTCCACAATCCCTAAATCTGTGCCTAAATAACAACATTGTTGTTGAGTTGCGGCACTTTTGAATAAAGTTAGCACTATGTTAACAAAATTACTATGGTAATTTGTCCATGATCCCTTGAACTGTGCCTAAACCTCAACATTTTTATTTAGTCCCTCAAGAGACTGAATCAACCAACTACGTAACGCTCCTTGCGTAACAGTCAGCTGACCGGGACGGGAGCATTTGGATTGGTTACCGTCCGCCCGGCTGATCTGCCCTTATGCACATGCCATCGGGTCCCTTAGTATCCTCAGGACTCCGTGTGGTAGGAGGACAGGTTTCCGGCGGGCTGCAGAATTTAGAGAAGTAAGTAACGGGCTGTCGATGAGGGTGGGCTCCGCTTTTCCCAGTTTTGGGACCGGCGCCATTTCCAACTAATCCCGTAGTGTTCCCGATAATCTTGTGATGTTCACCCTATATACTAACACTTCTCTTCTTTCTCTCATCAGCACAATGCTCCCATAAAAGGTCCTCCCACGGGATCCATGGGGTACAACTTAATTTAGTTACAAGTAAGTCCTTTGTTGAGTGCAATGTTGTTTCTCCACTAAAATACATTTAAACCAGGCACTCTCATCCCTATCTTTTAATGCCTACGTGTATTTGCACAAATTGCCTGATTCACCGGTGAGGGCTATTTTTCTTTCAGTGGGGTTTTATCAGTTATTATAGGTTTAAACCTAAAACCCCACAGCCTAGGTACTGTATACACAAATACTGTGACTAGTCACAATGCACTCCGTGAAATCTAAGGATCGCGAGACACCCACTATTGAAATTGGTGAATAATGAGTGGGTATGTATTGAAAATGGTAGCACATGACCTTCAGACTAAAATATCCACTTGGAATCACTGTACATATATGTCTGAATAGTACTGCTGCACACCACAAAACATTGTGGTCATGATGGAGATTGAATGCGATCGCTCATGAATAATCTCAACAAACAAACGTATATTAATGTGGAACCTATGTTTATCCTGATGTTTTAGATTTGTTCTTACACAGAAGGCAGTAATTTCGCCGAACCGTAAGTAAATGGTCTGGCATCTAGCTGAGTCTGGGACGGGTGCGCCTTAGCGTGCGCATACCTCTCGACTCATCACACTTTGGTCCCGACGAAAACCTAATAATTCTTCTAAAGGTTGAAACATGTTGACCATATTCACACAACACTGATACCCTCTGGTCATAATACGCCAGTATAAGTATCCCACTTGTTTTTAACCGTGTCACATGACTCTAGAATGAAATTGGCAAAGAGTACATGTTGAATACCTTTTTAAAAATCACTTTTTCCAAATTCACTCTTGTCACAACTCACAAATAGAAATCAGCTCCCCTGCAGTTGCAGGCGTCGTAGTACACCTGGGCGGCACTCGGTCACCAGGTGGACCCCGATGATGCAGTATGTCACCAACCAGGTTGGTGAGTGAGGCGTTTATATAAAGAAAGACTTCTTTCTTTATCTGCATCTTTCTCCCTCGTGATTTGATCACTAGGATACTGTATCCTGGGGATACTCCTCTCTTTGTTTTTGAAAATACATGTCCATTTCAATGCAGAAGCATCCACTGCAGGAGCGGGACTTTTGCATACATCTGTCTTGCCGCATCTTTGATGACAGCAACTCAATGCAGGTAATTGCAGGGGCTGAAAAACTGTTATTTGAAAGGAACACTGAACAGCAGATGTTGGTCTGTGGAATGAATGTAAGACTTGTATTGACTAACTGCAAAGAGGTGAAAGTTAAGTGAACTGTTGGGAACATTTATACCTAGAGGGTTATTTGATCAAACTGCACTTGTGCCTAATCTATTCCTTTCCCAGAGTTATGTGCCAGGGATTATAAATGCAGGGGAACTCCATTAGTGGGGGGAGGGGGTTAAAACATGTTGCGTCTCAAAGAAGATCACAAACAAGAACACAACCCTGTATTTGATTCCACTAATTTTACTGTGTAATATTACAATATGTTGTGTGATTAAAGTCTTTTCTTTTAATTCAAAAGGTGACCCGTGGGCTGAACAATACTTTGTCTGTTAGCCGACTGTTGAGTTCAGAGTTCTTGCCTCCGACACTACTTTTCTGAAAAGTCTTTGATAGCTCGTCCTTTATCCCTGAGAGTCAGGTGGAGAAATAATGTAAATGGTCCAGGTTGCAGTGTCATAGTAAGATAGACCCGAGGGCACCAGTGGCAAATTACCTCAACCACCATGGTTGGAGCCCTGAAGCCACTGTCTGACCTGCTCCACCCTCCCCAAACAGATTCAGACAACTACAGGAAACCAAATACTTTAAGACATCAAAGTTATTAAGTAACACTGTGGCATATTAACAAGGGCTTTATCTCAGCTTTTTTGGCTTTAAAAGCCAAAGAAGCGGAGATAAAAAATATCGCCCTATCAACAACAGGGTGCTAACATGCAAAATCGCATGTTAGCACCCTTTTTCACTACGCTTCCCTTTGCATTTCTAATGACATGCAGAGTGGGCGTTCCAGAGAAAAATAATAGGAGAAATGTCACTAAGCGACATTTCTCCTATTACCAAGCTTCACGCTAACCCCGTTAGAGACAAAAAAAGCAGCTCTAACCACGGTTAACGCTACTTTTTTACATCTGCTAATTTTCAGACTTAGCCATGTAATCCAATGGGAGGTGGATTATATGGCTAAATCCACCATGGGCTATCAACAAGGATATCCCTGTCCTTGTAGTTTTATCGCTGCATTACCCGCGATAACCTCTTAAAATGCCGCTATCGCTGGATTTTTTTATCGCCTAGGCCGATAGCGTTGTTAATAACGCGATAATCAGGCGATATTATCCAGTGATAGTGGGTGTTAACTACATTAACGCTAAGCGCCCTTAACGTTAATTTTCCCTGTTCCTTGTTAATATGCCTCACTGTTTTTTAAAAAGTGAATGTGTGTATCAGTGTAGAGAAGAACATCCAACAGTAGTCTCATGCATTAACCTGTCTGAACTCACCAATGCTGGACTATTTTATAAGACCTATGTTTTCTGCTCACCCTTTTCACGTCTTGCCTTTAGGCTAGCTTTAGCAGTCTCATAGGTCTATTTTTTTTCTTTATTTGTGATAAAACATAATGTAGACTTATAGAGGGACTTTTGTAAGAGTTCTGTTAAATTGTCATTCACATTTTTCTTCCACCCAAGACAGGATATAGCATGGGGCAATCGGTCTGCCCACTTTACCCATTTGATCTCTTCACTTTGAGTGACAACACAAAGCCTCTACATATTGTTCATATCCCCCAAACATTGTGATTTAACCTTAGTGACAAGGCAGGTTTAAAGTTTTTGTTTTTTGTTTCTTATATTAACTTTAAAAAATGGCAATTTATTTAGCCTGCAACCTTTGGTATCTGGCTGTATGGCCTGTTATTTACAGGATTTTATAAAGTTATAGGTTGTTTAAGGAACATTGTAGCTGCCTGTGATATGGATGCTTTGTTAGGTGGTGATTTAGACGTGTCTCCTCAACTGCTACTGCTACTACTGCTACAAATAATTACAAGATGAACAACAACCAAAATAATACCAACAATAATAATAATAATAGCAATAAGATATAAAATGCATGGTACAACTGGCCCAGAACAATTGCATAAATTTCTGAGGAATCTACTGTTTTAACTCCTACATCCTTATCATGAACTGCACAGTTCTGCAGAATGCCGATTGCTTAGTGACAATATATGGGGTTGTAGACATTACTGTCTGAGTGGCTTGGCAAAGAAGTGTCAGATTTGTTTTAAATGAGATGACCGAGTCTGCTCTTTTAAAGTTTGCATTCACATCTTCGAGAATGATTTGTTTAGGTAATCGTTCAGCATACGGTGTCACAATAGACTGTTATAGTAGACGTTAACATATTTTCCATTGGGATCATCAAAGCTGAGATTTTGGGTCTACATCCTGCGGCTGGGATATGTTCGGGAAGGGTATCGCTGATGCTTCATCAGCTAATTGACGCAAATATAGGGGCATATTAGCAAGAAGCTCGTTAAAATTATCACACTTTTAGCGGAAGGAAACTGCTGCTAAAACGGCGATAATGGGCTTGCTAATATGCGTTCTAGAATTCCAATAGAAGCCCAGGTTAGATGTACAGGCCATAATTTTAACGAGCTTCTTGCTAATATGCCTGCTAATATGCCCCATAGTTTGTAGAGGGCAGTGGAATACTTGCAATAGAATCATTTAGCTATGTCAATCTTTTTCCGGATTAATACATGCGGTATGACGAAGTACATTCTCGTCTTTACTAGTTGGCATATTATTGTTTACCATCCCAGAAAAGTCTAAACTTCCTGCAGGTAAAATTTAAAAGGCCAATGAAAACATATTTTCAGGCAGCTTATGTTCACCCAATGTATCCCAGGGCCTACCCCAGAAACGTTATTCTCAAGTAGTCCAAAGTCTTCCACTTTTTTGTTTGACACAATCAAGCCCTACTAATCCCTAGACAGGTCCAAGGTTGTCACTCCCTTTAAAGACAGGATTTTAACAGTGATAGTTAATACAATATCACAGACTACTACCCCATGGCTTACTTTCCTAACTTTAGCATGAACATACTCACATAAAGTCATTGCTCATTAGCTTCAGAATGTACTTAATAAATAGCAAACAAAAGAAGGAAATTACAGGGAACTAAACAAAATGGCACTACTATCATCAAACTATAAATTCCCAAATAAGGGTGATGTTGCTCCGCTCCTGTGCATCAGCTTACTCTATAATAAACGAGAGACAGGAGACAAGACTAGTTGAAGAAGCGCTGATCACCCAGCAAGGGCGGATGATGGAAAGTTAAAAAAAGACATGCCATGCACACTTGCCTACACCCTCCTTCACTGCGGCCACACTTATAAAAAGCACAAAGTGCACAGAGCTGTCAGAGCTCTCCATATCAGCTCACTCTGCAATATAGGAAACTGGTCAGGGGTTGGTGAAGTGTTATTCAGCCTGTCGGGAGAGAGTGGACAGCTTCAAAAAAATAGACCACACTGATTTGGCTGCACAACCATCTGGTTCTGTCACACCAGTAAAACACCAGAGTGCACAATGCCTTCAGAATACATGTACTAAATTAGAAGAAATTCACAAGCAAAAGTGATCACAAGCACATAATTTCATGCTATTGGTTGATATTTCACAACTGGACAGGGCATTGATGGTGACTGACACTGTGGAATTGTCCTAACTGTCAGGGGTTGTCAATATGTGCTCGAAGCCGACTCCAACACTTTGAAGTGTGATTCTAAGACCAGACCTACATGAACACTTTTGTGTTTTTAGATACAAGAGCGGTGAGCTGAAAGTTTATCAAAGGCTAGAAATAAGCCCACAGTCAGTCTGGGAACAGCAACCGGCCCTGGCAGATTGCTGCTCATCTGGCCTCCGGAGCAGGGGTGAGTGGAGCTGCTAGTGGGAAGCACAGCTCCTGCTTTTGTTATGGGGGCTGATATTGCAGCACTGCTGCAAAACAGGCCTCCAAGTAACAAAACTGGCCACCACGGGTACAAAACTGGTCCCCACCCCTCCGGCCGACTGGGGAAACACCTGGTGCCTGCTATAGCCAGTCTGGCCCTGAGTAAGCCTACCAGTCTGCTGGCTTGCTCTGATGATATTTCTCTCTTGCCTGTTTGAAAACCCAAGTTTCCCAAAGGAGTCCAGAGAAACTGACAGGATCACCCAGCTAGTTACCTACACCCCAACCAGAGGCTGTGAAAAGACTGCCAAAACACTGGTTGCTGGTATCTACGGGTAGGCGGGTGGCCTAATGGGTAGGCTGGTCAACCCCGAAGCTGGAGATCCGGGTTCAAGTCTTGGCAGGGAATCTCAACATCCTGTGATTCTGGGAAATTCATGTAATCTTCCTGTGCCTAACAAAATGAATGTGTCTGTCTGTAATGCAATTGGTGCTCATGTAAAGCGCTCTCATACCTGCAGGTCGATATTGAGCTATATAAGACTAAAAAAGAAAAAGTTACCTGAACGTAATGTCCTCGACTCCGGTCCTCTTCTCACCACCCGAACTGGAAGCAGTAAGTCCCCTGACCAATCATGATGCTGCTCTCACTCCTTAGCACTCTGGAGGCTTTGGTTTGCTCTTAAGAAAGCTGGGTTAGAGCTGTTTAAAGTGTGCATGTGTGGATGGCCGCCGCAAGATGTCCGGCCACACACAGGCATACACACTTCAAACATTACACAGCCAGCATACCCTGCTCAGTGACATGCTGCTGTCACTTAGCAGCGGCCATGCACCCTTCCTAACGCTCTGTTAGCATTTTATTTTTCTGGGGTTTGGGGAGATTTTAAGTGTGTTGACGTTCCTCCGCTGTAATGGAGGAGTCGCCCCAGCAAAAAAACAAGGCTGCAAACATGGGTGAGCTTCAACAAGTGTTAACTGCCTCCCAAGTATTCTTTGCTGCACCAGTAACTCCTTAATTACTTTGTGAGAACTTCCTCCTGCACTTCACCATGATTCCTGCACTTCACCAAGAGATTTTTTATGAACACAGGGCTAACACCAGCCTCTTTGACTTCTTATAGTGCTGAATAATGACTACTTGAGTGACACATGAAGGTCCTCTGACTCTTGCAGCTTTGCGGAGATTCCTCACTTGATTCATAGCCAGACCAGAGTTCTAGGAATTAACCCCAAAGCAGGCCTGGGGAAAATTCACGTAATTTTTTTTGTTGAAATTTAACAAAACACTCGAAGTATTAAGCACATTTACTCATTATTCTGAGAAACCCCAAATTGATAATTTGACACTATTTTTTTAGCTCAAAGTGTGTCTTGTGTGCATTTTAATTAATATTGGGTGGATGCACAGCTCAAAGGTTGGTTCAATGTCTCAACAAAATTTAGAAAGGGTTCTGGTGCACCAGAAGGGTGACGTCGAGGGTCCCACGACGTCTATACAATAGTGGAATAGTGAGACTAGACAAAGTCTGGAATCATCCCCTGTGGGCACACATTAGATCGTCTTCTAAGTAAAGAAGACTTCCTTAGCAATTTTTCTCAAGTGTTCATTTTATTTAAGGTTGTCTTTCAAATCATATTAGTAGCTTTTTATCTTTTTCCAAACAATTTGATAACATCAGGCAATGTCCATTTCAAAGTCACCAATGCATTTCGGGCATTAGATTCATGCCCTTCATCAGGGAGACGACACTATAAAAAATATATGATGAATGACCGTTAATGAGCGGTAAAATAACGAATAAACAAACAATTGAGGCAACATGATTGAGCTAGTTAACATTCGGTAAAACATGATGTGCTGGTCGGTTAATGATTTGATTATATCATGAACAAATTATCACAACCATAATGACACTCATATGCAAAACAATCTACATGATGGACAAAATCGGTGTCACTTACATGCCTTTCCGAGTATAGGGTTCACAATCTGTAACAGAAGGAAAGTGCAGAAACTGGTTTACTATTTGTTCGGTGTGTGGGGTCTGAAAGCGTGGTAGTGTGCGAGAAAAAGCGGGAGTGAAACTAACCTGAAATGGTTGAATTCAAGGTGTAAGTAATCCAATGTTCGTTTCAGTGAATGCGGCACGAAGGAGTCGGTCGCGCTACTAAATTCAAAGGGAGAGATCTCCGATCATGTGGGCAATCACATGACTAACAGGGTAGAAAAAAGACTCAGCGAGAATGTTAGGTTCCACTCGCAAAAGTGAGGATGAAATTCAGGATTGGGTGCCTTCACCCGGGCGGTTAGCAGATGGTCACAGGATCTAAATTACCGGCTAAAATTGTAATGTGCAATGTACGGGAAAGAAATAAAAAATAAAGTACAAAAGGAAGGTAAAAATGGAAGGTCAGGATAACGTGGCAGGGTGGGGACTCGATCCACAGTCTGTTAATTGGAAGGAATGTGAGACTAAGGGATTAGTGTGTTGCGCCACCGCGATGGTGGGAGACATCAACAAGTTAGTGACCCTAAGACTAGTGATGGTGTGGGATGTGTGTGGTGATAAGTGTCAAATGTATAATGTACAAACGCTGTAGGCACAATGAATGATCATAAGAGCAATTGGTTACAGGTAACATGCAAGTTCGATTCTTTCATTCAAGCCCGTAGGCTTCTGGGTTGAAAGTTTCTGAATCCACTGGTTTTCTCTGCGGAGAAGGTAGTTGGAGTTATCACGACCTTCAATTTTAGGAACGATTTCCAAAACAATGAATTTGATCTGTGAAACATTATGTTTCTCTTCCGTGAAGTGAGATGATAAAGCTGATTTGGTGTTTTTTAGTCTGATGTTTGACTTGTGTTCTGTTAGGCGCACTTTTATGCGCCGCTCTGTCTTGCCCACGTACATCTTGCCGCACGGGCAACGTATCCCATATATTAGGTTGCTTGATTCACAGGTTGCGTTCACCTTGAGTTTGATTCGGTGACCTTTAGATGGATGATTTATGTTGCTACCTCTAATAATACTATTACAGTGGCCGCAGTTGAGGCATGGTCTCGTACCTGTGTAAGTGGTCTCATCTGTCATAGGATTTTGTAGAATTTCCCCCAAGTTTTTAGCTCTGTTGAAAGCAAATAGAGGTGGTTGGCTAAATGATTGGTTGAAATCAGGTTCGAGATTTAGAATTGACCAGTGTTTGCGGATGATTTGTTTGTATCTTTTGCTAGCAGTAGAAAATTTTGATACTGCCACTATGCGTGACTGATCCTTTTTTGGTTTGTATGTAAGCAAGGTAGTTCTGTCAATATTGTCGATTCTCTGTCTAGCTTGATTCACTACTGTTGGCGGGTATCCTCTTACTAGGAACTTGCTGGTCATTTCTTCTAGTCGTACCTCCAAAGTTGTTTCATCTGATGCAATTCTCTTTACTCTAGCCATTTGCGAAAATGGTAAGTTCTTAATTAGGTTTGGTTCATGGAAGCTTGAGTGTAGCAGCATGTTATTTCTATCCGTGGGTTTCACGTATAGATCCGTTGTGAATCCTGTGGGGGTTCTTATCACTTTCACATCCAGAAAGTTGACTTCAGTGTTGGATGTAACCCATGTCAACTGGATCCGTTGGTCGATATCATTGAACTTCATCAAGGCCTTGATGAGATTTTCCTCCGTGTTGGTCCAAACGATGAAGAGATCATCGATGTATCTCACGATCATTTTAAGGTTGTCCATCCATTCACTGTTGGATAAAATATGCTGATTCTCATACCACTGCATGAAAATGTTAGCATACACGGGCGCTGCCGAATTGCCCATTGCCATCCCGGTGAGTTGTTGGTACCAGGTGGTGTCTGTTTTGAAATAGCTGTGATATAGTATAAAGTGCATCAGCTCCATGAGGAAGGTTTGAAATTCTATATCCAATTCCGTTTGAAGTAGGGCCGCTTCCATTGCTTCAATGCCCATATCATGAGGTATGCTGGTATACAGTTTTTTTTGAAGACATCATTTTATGCACTGCAGACGTACGGAGTCTGTATACCTTAAAATGATCGTGAGATACATCGATGATCTCTTCATCGTTTGGACCAACACGGAGGAAAATCTCATCAAGGCCTTGATGAAGTTCAATGATATCCACGGATAGAAATAACATGCTGCTACACTCAAGCTTCCATGAACCAAACCTAATTAAGAACTTACCATTTTCGCAAATGGCTAGAGTAAAGAGAATTGCATCAGATGAAACAACTTTGGAGGTACGACTAGAAGAAATGACCAGCAAGTTCCTAGTAAGAGGATACCCGCCAACAGTAGTGAATCAAGCTAGACAGAGAATCGACAATATTGACAGAACTACCTTGCTTACATACAAACCAAAAAAGGATCAGTCACGCATAGTGGCAGTATCAAAATTTTCTACTGCTAGCAAAAGATACAAACAAATCATCCGCAAACACTGGTCAATTCTAAATCTCGAACCTGATTTCAACCAATCATTTAGCCAACCACCTCTATTTGCTTTCAACAGAGCTAAAAACTTGGGGGAAATTCTACAAAATCCTATGACAGATGAGACCACTTACACAGGTACGAGACCATGCCTCAACTGCGGCCACTGTAATAGTATTATTAGAGGTAGCAACATAAATCATCCATCTAAAGGTCACCGAATCAAACTCAAGGTGAACGCAACCTGTGAATCAAGCAACCTAATATATGGGATACGTTGCCCGTGCGGCAAGATGTACGTGGGCAAGACAGAGCGGCGCATAAAAGTGCGCCTAACAGAACACAAGTCAAACATCAGACTAAAAAACACCAAATCAGCTTTATCATCTCACTTCACGGAAGAGAAACATAATGTTTCACAGATCAAATTCATTGTTTTGGAAATCGTTCCTAAAATTGAAGGTCGTGATAACTCCAACTACCTTCTCCGCAGAGAAAACCAGTGGATTCAGAAACTTTCAACCCAGAAGCCTACGGGCTTGAATGAAAGAATCGAACTTGCATGTTACCTGTAACCAATTGCTCTTATGATCATTCATTGTGCCTACAGCGTTTGTACATTATACATTTGACACTTATCACCACACACATCCCACACCATCACTAGTCTTAGGGTCACTAACTTGTTGATGTCTCCCACCATCGCGGTGGCGCAACACACTAATCCCTTAGTCTCACATTCCTTCCAATTAACAGACTGTGGATCGAGTCCCCACCCTGCCACGTTATCCTGACCTTCCATTTTTACCTTCCTTTTGTACTTTATTTTTTATTTCTTTCCCGTACATTGCACATTACAATTTTAGCCGGTAATTTAGATCCTGTGACCATCTGCTAACCGCCCGGGTGAAGGCACCCAATCCTGAATTTCATCCTCACTTTTGCGAGTGGAACCTAACATTCTCGCTGAGTCTTTTTTCTACCCTGTTAGTCATGTGATTGCCCACATGATCGGAGATCTCTCCCTTTGAATTTAGTAGCGCGACCGACTCCTTCGTGCCGCATTCACTGAAACGAACATTGGATTACTTACACCTTGAATTCAACCATTTCAGGTTAGTTTCACTCCCGCTTTTTCTCGCACACTACCACGCTTTCAGACCCCACACACCGAACAAATAGTAAACCAGTTTCTGCACTTTCCTTCTGTTACAGATTGTGAACCCTATACTCGGAAAGGCATGTAAGTGACACCGATTTTGTCCATCATGTAGATTGTTTTGCATATGAGTGTCATTATGGTTGTGATAATTTGTTCATGATATAATCAAATCATTAACCGACCAGCACATCATGTTTTACCGAATGTTAACTAGCTCAATCATGTTGCCTCAATTGTTTGTTTATTCGTTATTTTACCGCTCATTAACGGTCATTCATCATATATTTTTTATAGTGTCGTCTCCCTGATGAAGGGCATGAATCTAATGCCCGAAATGCATTGGTGACTTTGAAATGGACATTGCCTGATGTTATCAAATTGTTTGGAAAAAGATAAAAAGCTACTAATATGATTTGAAAGACAACCTTAAATAAAATGAACACTTGAGAAAAATTGCTAAGGAAGTCTTCTTTACTTAGAAGACGATCTAATGTGTGCCCACAGGGGATGATTCCAGACTTTGTCTAGTCTCACTATTCCACTATTGTGTGCATTTTAGGCACAAGGACGTGTTCCGCCCAAACAATAGGACGGAATGACGAGTAATGCAAATAAAAGTAATTGTCATTTAATTAGCTCTCTTTCTTCCTGTGCTCCTGCAACAGACTTTTAATCAGAACAAAATCTCAATATCATGATTTGGCGCTATTGTGTAATCAAAGACATTATACGCAATAATTGTAACTCAAAATGCTGCAAATTATGCAAGCTTATGCCAGCAAACATACATTTCACCTGGGCCTACTGGAAACTCTGGGGCATATTATCAAGGGGGTTTATCTCCGCTTTTTTGGCTTTAAAAGCCAAGAAAGCGGAGATAAAATTATCTCCCTATTACCTAGCTGTCGCTAACACCAATTAGCGACAGCTAGTAGGAGATAGCGACCATCTTGGGCCCCACTTTGCATTTCAGTGATATTTATCACTAATGACATGCAAATGTTAGCGATTGGAAACAGTCGCTAACATCGCTATCTCCTATTACCAACTTTTGGAGATATTCGCGCATAGCGCAAATATCTCCTAAAGCTAACACCTGCCCTGAGCAGTTCTTAGCCATGTTATCCAATGGGAGGTGGATAACATGGCTAAGAGCATTAGCTCTTTAATGCATGAATATCGCTGACTTTTCAGCGATATTCATGCATTGCGGCCGTTTTTTATCGCATTTGCGATAAAACTTGGTAATACCAAGGTTTATCTGCGATAAAAATCAGCGCAGCTCAGCGGTACATTTTTGTCTCTAACCAAGCAATAGCGATAATTATCGCTATTGCTTGGTAATATGCCCCTCTGTGTGTTCCTATTGTACCTGTGCAGATACGTGTGCTGTGTGGTTCCTGCTGCGTGGCCAGGCCTAGCCGTTAACGCTCACACTAATCACGACCACTGGCAGTGTGTATGCCCCCCTGCACAACACAATCGCAGCTATTTATCTGGTGTGTATAGCACCTTGAGGGGGATATTCACAAAGACCTAATTCCGATTTATCCCCACCTGAACGCATCAAATGTGGAGATAGATTTAACACCGCATTCACAAGCTGGTGCAAACTGCAGACATCGCCTGTATTCCCGCAATAACTGACCCAAAATTTATCTCCACGGTGGACACCACCAACTAACCCTAATGAGATGCAGAGTAGATGTGCCCGTGCAAAAACACACGAAAAAACCACAACACCACTTTCGCAATGGACTGCCAGATCTGCGATGCGAAACAAAAACAGGCGATAAGCCGCGGTAGCACCAAGGATTTAACACCTGCCTTTTGCTGGTGATAAGCAGGACGACTACCCACAGCACACAAGGGAGCCCAGTCAAGAGCCACACCTGAAGACCCACAGATGCCATCGAGACAATGATCATGCAGCTCCAATACCCATGAGGGCCAAAACCTCCCCTTCCACCACCCCCAGCCCACCCGATATACACATACCGTGCACGACACAAGAGCCACAACAAATGCATGATGATGCACAGTGCCAAAATAAATACACACATGTGTGGCCAGAAGAATGAGAATCAGTCACACAGTGCTGAAGTAACAACCAAAAACTTTATTGAAACACAACACAAAACAGCAATGCGGAAGAGTTCTGTCGGGTCCGTCAGGGACAATCTCGACAGCACAGCCTGGAAAAGAAAGCACAAAATCAGGACGTGTGTCATGCGCACATCAAAGGAGCGAGACACAGAGAAACAGAGAGGGAAAGTGAGACAGAGAGAGAAAGAGAGGGAAGGAAAGGAAGGGAGAGAGAGAGAGAGAGAGAGGGAAGGGAAAGAGAGTGAGTGAGAGAGCGAGAGGGAAGGGAGAGAGAGTGAGAGAGAGAGGGGGAACAGAGAAAGAGTGAGAGAGAGAGGGAAGAGAGAGAGAGTGAGAGAGAGAAGGAAAGGAAGGGAGAGAAAGAGAGACACCTCTGCCCCTGCGCACACAGGCCCTACTGTTAACCTGTTGCCACTGGTGTGTCCATCAGTAGGCACACCACGTGCCCGTGCAAGCTCCAGGCCCCGGTCACACCATCATGGCATGGTCCACATCATGCGGGCCTGCCCCCAGCCCGGCAGGTCCCACACTTGACGCTGAGTCCTGAGTCATCAATAGCAGAGGCCACATCAGTGCACACGTCATCATAATCGCAGGCTGCACACACGCTCAGCAATTATGTGTGCCACTATCCCTGTGCAACGCCAGTCAGCGCCACCTGGTATTAGGCCAGTGACAGCCACAAGGACTCGGATGCCACTAACCCTGTGCAACGCCAGTCAGCACCATGTGGTGGTAGGCCTGTGGCGGCCACAAGGCCTCGGGTGCCACCAATCCTGTGCGCAGCAACACCTGGACCCTTTATGATTGAGCACTGAGGCCCGTCCGTCATCCAGTCACCAGCGGCAGAGGGGAATGTGACATTGTCTGCCCCTTATATTTGCGGGGTCATCTGGCCTGTGACGCCTGTGCTGGATGGGTGTGGTGTGTGTGCAGACCTGCCCTCAGGGAGAAGCCGTGACCTGCTGACAACTCAACCAGTGACCTGCACACCACCAGCGAGTACACCTGCAACAGGTAGCTATGTGGGCCCCCCTCGGAGCGTAAATGGAGTGGTCTGGCCTGGCATACACCGGACCAGCACAGGGCTTGCAACAATGACTCGGGGGCTCTGGGCGTGGTTCAGTCCATGTCCGGACAAGGAAGCGACTAATGCGTGTTACCATGGCACCCGGAACCCAAGAGGCAATGTAGCACACGGTGACTGGCATCCCACTAGATGAGCATCATTGACGTAAGGGAAATTTCTGTCCCTACTTTCATCCACACATTCAAACATGAATGATGAAAGACATAACACAGCAGAGCGTTACTGGATGTTTATTGCACATCCAGAGGAGTTTTGCAGCTGGAGAGGTACAGGGCCATGCCAAGCACACCACACAATATGGGCCCATGTAGGGCCAGGTAGAGTCCATCTGGGGATGACAGATACTGTGGAAGAAGAAGGGTACAGTCCGCAGTCTGGTCGCTGTGTCATTGGTCATCAAACAGGATATGACAGTCCATGTCGCGGTCCAAGGTGAGTGCAGCAGAGTGTATCAGGGGTCAGCGGGAGGTCATGAGGCCATGAGCGGCACCAATCAGAAACAGGCCAGGTAGCGAAAATGAATGCTAGTGTTTCCTTCTGACAACAATCCCATCCACGTCCTCATCCTCGTATGTGTGCTCTGTCCCACCTGTGGGTGTTGCAGTACCGGCTGCGACACTGTGTACCACTGACACGTCAGGGGCCGGAGGAGGATTGTACGCCGCACTGTGTGGCAGTGACACATCAGGTGCTGGAGTGGATACGCCTGCCGCACTGTGAGGCACTGACACACCAGGGGGCGGAGATGTGTACAATGTGGGGGTAGCAGCTTTTATCAGCACCACGCCTTGTGGCAGCAATTCCATGATGAGGATCTGCAGTTCATGGTAGATTCCAGCTACATTTCACTGATGTGCAGTGGTGGCTGCCATCCATTCCTCCTCCATCTGCATCATGTCCTCCATGAGCCTCCGCATGTGTGCCAGCTCACGACTAGAATCGCTGGAGCTAGTCTGAGCGGACAGGTGTTCTTCTCTCCACGTCATTACTCCAGCTATGTCAGTCAGGGCTCATTAAAAACCATGGAGCGGGCTGTGGGTGTCCGTTAGGGACTGGAACTGGTCCCTGATGGGACCTAGACACCCGTGGATGGCATCCAGTTTGATAGCCATGAGGCCGAACTCCACCTGCACCAACTCAGCCGTCTACCCCTGGCCCTTCAGCAAACGGCGTTGGAAGGCCATGGTTCGTTCCTGGGGTCTTGGGAGATTGCTGGGGATTAAGCATGGGTGAAAATTCCGTTCAGTTCGCGGAATTTGCGAATTTTCGGCAAATTCGCAATCCGCGAACTCTAGCGGATTTGCCAAAAATTCGTAAATTCGCACGCGACAGATTTTTTTGCTTGGTGATACAATATTGCGGCGCGCGGCGTCCACTTACCGTCATTCAGCGTTTGCCGAGTTGTTTTTCTCGATATTTTGCTAGTGCTGCGCCATTTTGGATCTTGCTGCGGGATCCCGCGGGAGTTTGTCGACCGCGATTACGTCATCGCGCCTTGCCACCTTGCACAGCATGCATCGCGAGAGTTCGCAATTGCGAACACGTAGGTGCGGCGGGCAGCAACAATCACGCACTCGCGAAATACAGATTTTGCAATTCTGCACAAGAAATCCACCAGCAAACAGCATAAACCTTCAGAAAATGATGATTTTTATCAGAATCACTCCTCAGGTTGACATTTACCTGCAATTTATTTAGCAAGGAGTCCATTTGGGGGGGGGAGGAAGGAAGTGCCCCACAGTCTCCACCTTCCTGTTCCTGTCCAACAGGCTCCTCACAGTGCTTTCTTCATGTGCTGGTCACTTTCATTTGGACTTTGACCTGGAAGGATTACTCTTTGTGGATGCTGCTGGATATTTGGATTTGAGGCCTTTTTGACTTTCTTTGGATCACTTTTGGATTAGAAATCAACTTTCACAAGTAAGTTTGTTTGGGGCATTACAGTTGCTACAATTTTGGAACTTTTTCAGAACATTAAACAAAATATATTGTGGGTAGCCACAGTATCCAGTACGACCAGGGTTAGTTATGGGTGCATGATACAATTGTTTTGTTGAATTTAAACATCATTGAGGCCATGGATGGGCTGGGATTGTGCTGAATTTTGTGTTTTTTGTCAATTTTTTGGGGCTGCTGTTGTGGCCTTTTGCCCAGGGGTAGGGAGTGGTGCATGGACTGAGTCTGCCTGTGGGGTCTCTTTAACGTAAACATCCTGGATGGCATTGTATTGTGGTGATTTTTGTGTGTTTTTTGTTTTTTGGGGTGTACTGTTGATGTGGACTGGCCATGTGGGTGGTGGTGGCCATTTTGAGTGCTTGTACAGGCATGCCCTCCACATGTGCTTGGGGTGCACGGGGCCATTTTGAAGACAGGCAGTGTCTGAGGCCTGCACCCATTTTGCCTAGCTTTCATCCATTATGCCCAGGGGTGGTGAGTGGTGCATGGGCCTAGTCTTTCTGTGGGGTGTCTTCTTGAATGTAAACATCATTGAGGCCATGGGTGGGCTGGGATTGTGCTGAATTTTGTGGTTTTTGTCGATTTTTTGGGGCTGCTGGTGGGGCCTTTTGCCCAGGGGTAGTGAGTGGTGCATGGACTGAGTCTGCCTGTGGGCTCTCACTCTCTTTAATGTAAACATCCTGGATGGCACTGGATTGTGGTGATTTTTGTGTGTTTTTCTTTTTTTTGGGGTGTACTGTTGATGTGGACTGGCCATGTGGGTGGTGGTGGCCATCTTGAGTGCTGGTACAGGCAACATGTGTTTGGGGTGCACCAATTTTGCATAGCTTTCATCAATTATGCCCAGGGGTAGTGAGTGGTGCATGGGCCTAGTCTTTCTGTGGGGTGTCTTCTTGAATTTAAACATCATTGAGGCCATGGATGGGCTGGGATTGTGCTGAATTTTGTGTTTTTTGTCAATTTTTTGGGGCTGCTGGTGGGGCCTTTTGACAAGGGGTAGTGATTGGTGCATGTACTGAGTCTGCCTGTGGGCTCTCACCCTCTTTAATGTAAACATCCTGGATGGCATTGGATTGTGGTGATTTTTGTGTGTTTTTCGTTTTTTTTGGGGTGTACTGTTGATGTGGACTGGCCATGTGGGTGGTGGTGGCCATCTTGAGTGCTGGTACAGGCAGGCCCTCCACATGTGCTTGGGGTGCAAGGGGCCATTTTGAAGACAGGCAGTGTCTGAGGCCTGCACCCATTTTGCCTAGCTTTAATCCATTATGCCCAGGAGTAGTGAGTGGTGCATGGGCCTAGTCTTTCTGTGGGGTGTCTTCTTGAATTTAAACATCACTGAGGGCATGGATGGCATGGGATTGTGCTGATTTTTGTGTGTTTTTCAATTTTTGGGGCTGCTGTTGGGGCCTTTTGCCCAGGGGTAGTGAGTGGTGCATGGACTGAGTCTGTCTGTGGGGTCTCTTTAATGTAAACATCATGGAAGGGATGGATGGCATTGGATTGTGGTGATTTTTGTGTGTTTTTCATTTTTTTGGGGTGTACTGTTGATGGGGACTGGCCATGTGGGTGGGGGCCATTTTGAGTGCTGGTACAGGCAGGCCCTGGCCATGTGCTTGGGGTGCAAAGGGCCATTTTGAAGACTGGCAGTGTTCTCAGGTCTGCACCCATTTTGCCTAGCTTTCATCCATTATGCCCAGGGGTAGTGAGTGGTGCATGGGCCTAGTCTTTCTGTGGGGTGTCTTCTTGAATTTAAACATCATTGAGGCCATGGATGGCATAGAATTGTGCTGATTTTTATGTGTTTTTTGACTTTTTGGGGTGTATAACTGATGTTCCTCTGTCTTCCATTGCTTTTAGGTGCACAAGAGAACCACCAGTGCCAGGAAGAAGTCCTGCAGCGGTGTGTGTGCAGCACAACGTCACGTGTGGCCACAGACAACTCTGCAACTTGTGCAACTGTGGTCTGCTGTTCTGAGTGACATCTGAAGAAGATGGCCCCAAACAAATTTCCCCGTAGCTCCTCTAGCAAGAAAGTGACCAGAAAGGAGCAGAAGAAGCAAGTTACCAAGCAGACTGGTGTGCCGCCCGCCACATTTTTTTGGAATAAAAAAAAAGGTACGCCTGCAGCAGCAGCGGGATCTGCTGGGGACCAAGCTGGGAGCAGCACCCCCGCTCCATTGGGCTCAGTGCCACCACCCCCACGTCAACTTAAGTCCAAGACCTTGAGTGCTGCAGAGGCAGCCAGTCTACTTGTTCAATCACCATCGACCAGTGATGTTGGCTCATCGCAAGAAAGTAGCAGCAATGTCCCTCAATCAACACAGGTTGTTGTAACTCATCTGACGAGTGTTGAACAACCACAGCCGCAACAACAACCACATGTGCAAGTACAAGCCCAAGTACATGTGGAAGGAGAGGCGGCGCAAGGAGAGGAGCAAGCAGAGGTGCATGGAGGGGCACAACAAGTGCCCACAGTAGTTGTTCCTCCAGAAGTAGGGGCACATCTGGAAATCGACAATCAAGCCGAGGTATCATTCGAGAAAGTCACTCCTCCTGATGATTCATTGTCTTCCAGATCCCTAGCAAGGAAAAGATCAAGGGTGGTGTCTACATCTTCTTCAAGCCCACCTCCTTCTGATGATATGGATCTTACTTGGGAACCAGCACCACTGCCGTCTGAGAGTGAGGCTGAGGCACACCATGATCTGACAAAGGTAGCTAAGCGTAAAAGGAAGGTCGTTGAAACTCTCATAGTTATGGAGTATGATGACGCTCAACAAGAAGTGGCGTATACTCCTGCTGCTGAAGACTCTCACGACGACGACGCAGTCATCACTAACGTCACTGAAGCCCCAGCGGGCATGCAGCAAACAGACATTTTGACCCTAGCCCGACAAGCTGCTGAGCGTGATGATGAAGTCGACGAGGAGGCAATGGGAACACCACAATCATTGAAGTTAACTAGTACACCACCACCTACCGCTTCCATATTTCTTCCTCGCCAGAAGGGACCTCCATCCACCTCGACCTCAATTAGTGGTGGGCAAAGAGCACAACGTAGTAAAGTTCATCAATACGCATCGTCCACTTCATCTGGCATTAGCAGCATGACCACCACCAGTATCGCTTCATCCGGCCCCCCAGACATTTCAAGTCCGCAGTTTGGGACTTCTTTAGTATTTGCCCAAAAAAGGAAAACCAAGCCATTTGTAGCATTTGTAAGCTTGCAGTTAGTCGTGGTAAGCTTGGTACCAACTATGGGACTGGAGGCCAGAGAGGTCATCTTGAGAGATAGCACACTGTCCAATGGTTTGCGCACCTAAAGGAGATCAAGGAAGCCCGAATTGCAAGTCGAGCAAACGTTGATGTTCCATCTGATGATGACGAGGAGGAAGAAGCGTCACACACTTCATTTACACCCAGTACCCCTGTCAGCACACCCCCTGTGAGCCACACTAAGAGTGTGGGACAGAGTGAGACACCAAGGCGAAAAAGTTCATCAGCGAGCGTAACTGGGTCGAAGAAGTCATCATCATCCCGTAAAATGGTCCAGGGCAACATTAAAACCATGTTGTTTTCAGACGCGCCATATGAACGCAACCACCCAACGGCGCGTCTGTATAACACTAAGCTGGCTAAAATGCTAGCGCTGGATCTTCTCCCTTTTTCTTTTGTAGAAGGGGTTGGTTTTCTAGAATTAGTGGCAGCGCTCTGTCCTAAATGGAAGGTTCCTAGCTGGTACTATTTTGCCCGAGTTGCGGTTCCAGCACTACATGAAGATGTGCTGGAGGTGATTGGGGCAGCTTTGCAGAAGAGTGCTGTTCACACTATACATCTAACAACAGACATGTGGACCAGTGGCACAGGCACTGATTACATGTGCATCACTGCACACTGGGTCTCTTTTTCAGGGGTTAAAGCAAAGCTAAACGCAGGTGTTGACCTGGACCAAGTTTTTAAAGCTGCTCGGAAACATGCAACACTAGCCATGTTTGGCTTGGAGAAACGTCATACAGCAGAAAACATTTTGAATGAGTTTAACACAAAGGTCTTGCAGTGGCTGTCCCCAAAAAAACGCGAGATTGGTTATGTTTCCACGGATAATGGCGCCAATGTAGTTAAGGCCATGGATCTGGGACACTATTTCAGAGTGCCGTGTTTGGCGCACTGTATAAACCTGGTTGTTAAAATTTTTTGGGATAAAGACAGTCCAGCATGCGAGTTAGTGGTCACCTGCCGAAAAATGTGCAACCATTTCAGCCATTCTTTTAAGGCCCGGTAGCATCTGAGGAGCCTGCTAAATGAACGTCGAATGCCAGTGAAAGCACTCATCCAGGAGGTGCCAACACGTTGGAACTCAACCTTCTACATGCTTGAGCGTCTGTATGAGCAGTTTACGGTACTCGATCAGTATTTCTTAACACTGGGTACAGCTCAGAAGGACCTGAGGCTAGATGCGGCGGAATGGGAGCTAGTTAAAAGCCTGACAGACATGCTTCGTCCTTTTGAGGTCTTCACGCGTGCAGTCAGCAGGGAGGACTGTAATTTGGGAAAAGCTATCCCATTGTTGCGCATGCTGGAGCACACACTGAAGGCGGTGTCTTCTAAGTTTCAAAAAGATGAAGAAAAGCAAGAAGCTTTTGTTTTGGCAGAGAAATTATTAGAGCGCCTACTTGGCGATGAACGTCTTCAAAAGATCCACTCAGAACAGCATTACATTTGTGCTACTATTCTGCATCCACGCTACAAAAAGGCGCTGGCAGGCAGTGCATTATTTCCTTTTGGTGATGAAGATGTTACAAAGTACAAACATTGGCTAGCCTTGTCAGCCATGAGGTTTGAAAGAGAACGACAGAAAATTGAAGGAAAAGGCAGTACATCAGCATCAGCAGGCCATCCCCAGTCAAAAGACTCCACTTCTGCACCTGTGGCAGTGGCAGAAGTGACCTCTCAGCAGTTAAAGACACCGGCAACCGGATCATCTGCACCAGACACAACAGAAATATCGGGTGATGATAGTGAAGAGGATTGGCTAGCTGAGCTTGGGTTTGGTTCTCAAAAGGTCCGAGCAAAAAGTAAGCAAAGTGGAGGAACCGTGGAGAACCTTGAGTCGATGGTGCAGGACTATCTGAATGACTCAACAGAGGTCTATGCTAATGCTGACCCATTGGCGTATTGGCATGGGAAAAAAGAATTGTGGCCAGAGATCACCAACCTGGCTATAAATTACTTGTCTTGCCCACTCGCAAGCGTGTCTTCGGAACGTGTTTTCAGTGCTGCTGGTGGCATTGTAACTTGCAAATGGACCCGCCTCTCGCCCAAAAATGTGGAGAGGTTAACAATGATCAAGATGAATCAGCACCTCATACCACCAGATTACAAAGTACCAGATTACACGACGGAAGAAGACGAGGAGGACAGCAACTTAGATGAGGGAATTTCTTCTGTGTTAGGTAACACTGACCTACTCCTGCCTGAATTCGCAGAGTATGAGGACGAACTCTTCTTCCCTGACACCGAGCCCTGAAAACGAGCCAATGAATCAAGAACTTTCTTTTTCGTACTTATTCACTTTTATTCCTGTGTGTCTGTCTTTCTTTGTTTTGCACAGTTAATATAATTAAAACTTTAATCACCGGTACTTTTGCTTTTTGGCTGTTTAGGGGTCTTCTACTTGTTTTCGCCTGGGTTGACGGCTCTGGGGCCATTGCTGGGAAGGTCTAATACCGGATAAAACTGGTTTGGACAAAATCCATGAGGAAAAAGTTTTTGCATTTTCTGACATTTCGCTCAATGTAGTGTTTTCGGGGGCCGGTTTGGGGGGCTTCCTGGTGTTTGTGGGTGGGGTTCTGGGTCTGGGAGCACTGCTGGGTATGGATAGTTTTGATAGCAAGAGGTTTGAAGAAAATCCATGGAGGCAGAGGGGAGTTAGGGCCTAGCTGCAGAGTGCGCGCCGAGTGATTTTGGAAATTTTCAGAAAAGTGACTAAGTCCCCATTTTTGTACTTTTGCTTTTTGGCTGTTTAGGGGTCTTCTACTTGTTTTCGCCTGGGTTGACGGCTCTGGGGCCATTGCTGGGAAGGTCTAATACTGGATAAAACTGGTTTGGACAACATCCATGAGGAAAAAGTTTTTGCATTTTCTGACATTTCGCTCAATGTAGCGTTTTCGGGGGCCTGTTTGGGGGGCTTCCTGGTGTTTGTGGGTGGATTTTGGGGTCTGGGAGCAACGCTGGGTATGGATACTTTTCATTGCAAGAGGTTTGAAGGAAATACATGGAGGCAGAGGGGAGTTAGGGCCTAGCTGCACCAAGTTCTTTTAAGTTAAGACCTCCTGCTCCAGGTAGGACACTCTGAGGCATAAGCGGCGCTGCCATGCCTTGCAACTCCTGTGGGGTGCAGCTGCTGTCTTTGCTGCTTGGCGGTGGCGGTTGGCTTTGGTAGCCCGGCTCCGTACCGCTGGAGCACTGCGCTGGCTGGCAGCCCGTGTGGGCCCAGAGGAGGATGCAGCTGTCGCAGTGGACGTACTAGTAGACTGCGTGTCCTCCTCCTCCAGGGCCAGCAGCCGCCGATATTCTGCGACAGTGGCATCCAGTCTCTGTTTCCAGGCCATTCGAGCCTGCTCCTTCCTTGATGGTTTTTTGGATTTGGAAGGAGCAACTATATGAAGAAAGAAAGACATAGTCTGTAACCAATGCTCTTAAGATTAACACAAAATGATTGAGCAGAAAGTTGTGTCACAGTACAACTAGCAACTTGAAAGCACAGTACATAACTATTGAGGCCAGTATCTATCTAACCTCCCACTTCTTCATCCTTGCTCTAACATTAGTGGGAATTTAAGGAACAAATTCTAGGAGCACGATGGACTTCCATTACAGTCGACTATGACAGTACACCAGTCTTATTCTTCTTCTTCTCTCTTGTTTAGGAAAATTGGTACGTTATCTTCTGCAAGCCGGCATAATGCCAGCGCAGTGAACTTGCACCCGAGAAAAACAGACGCAAACCATGATGAGTGAGACAGACTTGCGTTACTGTACCGGTACAGTACATGCAGGTGGTGAAGCTCTTACTTTTCTATTACGGGTGGCACTGAGAATACTCTGTTAAAAGGGCTACAGCTTAATTAATTTAACTTTCACCCTACAGTGCAAATGAGTACTAGAGAAGGAAAATGAAGAAGCTAAATAATCTGATTATCTATCACTTCACATGGGATGTATTTGATTACATATGGGATGACTTTAGGTGCTTTGCTTTTTATTGAGTGAACAGTGATACACTCACACATGAATGACGTACTACTACTACTAAACTAAACTTATTAAGAGAGGTAGGGAGTGTCCATCCACCGTAATAACCGGATATATGCTGTGTTTGCAGTTGCAATACAAACTACTGCTACTATTCATGGTAGTATGTGGACAAAATTACAACTTCTTTTCCTTGCCTTTCCTACACTGGAACGGACGTGCGGGTGCGGTGTTACATGCTCTTCAAAGTAACACTTAGTTCATCCAGTGACTGTCTACTCTCTCTAGATACACATATGCTATCTAAGAGTCAGATAGTACCATGATCCAGGCATCCATCCATTCAAAGTATATGCACACATACAGTTTCTGTTTCACCCACCCAGGCTGTTCTCCTTCCACCCATCCTTGCTTCATCATTTACCCAGCCATGCACCATACCATATTCTTTCCTTCCCAGCCACCTCGGGGACCAAGCAAACACATATTATTCTTCTTTGCCAGTCATCATTAAATTTCTCGTCCTTCCACACTTACTTACACCCTTCTTTTGCTTTTCGTTCATCCCATCCATCAAGTTCATCTCAGATCTGATTGGCATTCTTCTTGCCAAAAACTTCACTGCTAAGTCAAAGTACATTTAGAGGAGGCTACTACCTTGTTGATTTATAATACACCCGTGCAGAAAGTACACTCTGCAGTCTTCAATCTCAATAAGTAAGGAATATATAGCTTACCTCTGCCCGCCACCACCGTGTGAACCCTCACAGGCACATTGGAGTCATCCGGCACTTGCACCGCCTCCTCCCCAGAAGTGTTGTCCTCCTCATCCAGTACCACCACCTCCGCGCTGGCCCCGCCACCAGATGTTCCACCTACAAAGTACATTTAAGAATGTTAGAATACACCACTCACTACTATATAATATTTGGTCTAGGAATAAAGAAATGTGAAAAAAACAGAAAACAATGTAATAATTTGTGACTGTCTAATTTAAAGTAAAAATGTCCCTTTTTCCAGGGAAGGCTCAGTGCATAGAGCTATTGCTGACTAGAATGGGAGTCCAATGGAATTGCCAAATGTGCAATCTTAGTTAGCTACATAGACAGACTAATAAGAATAATCTAGTAAGACCACAGGGAGTCATAGTCGAGGCAGGATAAGAATATAGATACAGTCTACAAGAAGATCAAAGACGATTTAGAAAAAATCGAATGAGGAACGCTAGGAAAAAATAGGTACTCTATGAAAACTTACTGGGGCCAGCAAAGGAGCCCTCGCCTGGCCGATCCTGCCCTTCTACAGCAGCAGCAGCAACCACCTCCTCCTCTGTCCTCTTGCCCCTGGGGGGAGCTGATGTACAACATGAAAGAAAGAAAGACCCGAAAACATGGATGATTGTTGTCAACCAAATCAAACATTTCAAAAGAACAATAACAAAATATTTTGGCGAAATAGCAAATAGACAACTATTCCACGGGATATATTGACCGATCTCATGTGGTCTACTACATTATTAGTATTGCTTGATTTGCGGACCGTCGACTTGGAAAGTTCTTATGTAACTCACTAAACAAACTACTAAAAAGGTTCGCCTAGGACTGGCAGGCAGCAGTCCGCAGCACGCAAAGTGACAGACAAAGTCCATCGTGATTGCAGATCAGCGACAACACTAAAAAGTTTCCTACTACATTAACCAGTCATTAAAATACTCAAACTATCAATCCACCACCACTATTTCTTTTTATCGCCATGTGTACAAAGGAAGGACTGGACTTGAGTCTGTAGGGGCTGATTTAGAAGCCCCTTGCTGCTCTTTTGCTCCATTGTTGCGTGATTTTTGTGACGCAGCGGCAGAGCAAAAGAGGCGCCATGGTGCGGCGTATATTAACAACGTGACGCATATGGGAGATGCATCACGTTGTAAAGCCCTGCGCCATCAGGGGGCGTTCCGGCGCAAGGGAGGGCGTTCCTGCGCAGGAACGCATCCTAAAAGTGGCTGAGGGACATCTACAAGATTTTAATCGGTCACTTTGAGGACAATGATGCGTGACTCAAACCCTGCGCCTGCTTGAAGCAGACGTACGGCTTGATGCAGCATTGGGGAGATAGAGCACCCCAGAGCAGTGCTGGAGCTGCACCATCGTTGCGACGCAACTCCAGCAATGCACCACCTTTACAGCATAGAAGCGTAACGCTTCGGTGACGTTTTGGGCACATGGTGCGCCGCATTGTAAATACGGCGCACCATGGGTGGTGGTGGCGTGGCGCACAATTACTGGCGCATCCCTGCTACTTTGCAGGGATGCACCGGTAATTAAATATCTGACCCTTAGTGTCTAGCATTACACAGTTCTTTAAACTACACTCATGCATAATTTCCCAGGCCAATGAAATGAACACAAAATCGAAAACAAATAAGCATAGTAGCAGCGCTACTGAGAAGGAGAGCAGTGCACCTGAAATGCACAGAAGATTTTGAAATATAATTTACCAACAATGTAATCAGCAGCATTATTGCTCTTGGTAAAAAACAAAAATTTGCAAGATAATAACACACAGAGCAGGAGAAAACAGAGTAGTAAAGAAATAGCTACTACTACTCACCAAGCCCGGGGATCTCAAGGCCGAGCAGGTCCAGCAGATCGCGTTCCCGGTCCAGGATATCCGTCCAACGGTGGGTGACTTGGTTGTAGGTGCGCCGGACCCGAGATTGTTGGTACATGGCCCGGCACACCTTTTCCCACCGCTTCCGGCGCTCCCGGAGCCCGTAGCCACTAGCGATCTTGCCGCCTGCCATGATGGTCCTGGGGAGGCGGCGCTGAACATAAAAAACTAGTGCGGCCACCTCCTCCGCGCTGAAGATCTCCCGGAGCGCGACATTCTCCCCCCTCAAACGCCCGCACGGGAGCCGGGCACGGGGTGCGCGACCCTTCCCCTTCTCAGGATGCTTCCCGGCTCCCTTTACCATGGTCTGGGCAGAAAGGAAGCTAAATAATAAAGAAGAAATAGAATAGGGAAGAAGAAAAGAAAAGAGTTTAAAAAAGTAGTTTAAAATTAACAAAAAGTAGCAGAAAACACAAAAATATTGAGCTAGAAAAATAGAGGGATAGATAATAAGTAAAATAGATTAAAAAAAACTTCAAACAAGCAAAGGATGGCAGAGATTCAGAGAGGATACAGAAAGCATGCCCAGAACCATAGCAATGAATGAGAAACAAGATGGCCGCGCCCGTTCACGACCGCGTGGGTAAGTTCGCACGAGATTTTCCTCGCGATCACACGTGAAATTGTACTAGCAAGCCGTACACTTTGCGAGATTACACATAGCGCCCGGAAACGGAATTACGTCACGCAAACAAGATGGCCGCGCCCATGTACGACCGCTAGGGTAACTTCGCAAACCTGTGATGATGAACCAGACGTAGAAACAACATAGTCGCGGCCGTTGCGAGCCGACAAGTAAGTTCGCAATTGCGAACTGGTACACAAACCTCGCGAACTGGCAGAAACCCTTGCGAAAAAAAAAAAATTATCCGCAAATTCGCGGGAGTTCGCGGTTTTTGCGGATTGCTAATCCGTAAATACGCAAGTTCGCGGATTGCCAATCCGCAAAATCCGCCCATGCTTACTGGGGATGTGGGTGCCTCCTGTTGGGTGCTTTGGGTAGGGGTGGGGTCTCCTCAATGCAGCTGGGCTGGACTGATCCTGGAGGTGAGTTGCAGATGATGTCCAAGATGTGTTGGAGGGCATGGGTGTTGACGCTGGTGGTGTCCTACTCATCAACAGTGAAGAGTGGCTGGGACTGCTGTGCAGGAGGTGTTGACGGTGCCTCTGCAATGTGAAGGGGAGATGGTGTATTACAATGTGTGCACATGTATGTAGCCGCATGGAACATGTTGACATTCAGAGAGCATGGCATTGTGACAGTGTGTAGATCAGGGCCATGACCCAGAGTCATTATGGGTGTGCACTGTGCTCTGCTTGATTGGGGATGTGTGCCATTGTGGCCCTCTCCACCCACCCCCCAGTACCTGGTGGTCACTCACCCTATTGCAGTTATGTTGTGTCCTGTCAAGCAGTGTCCGTTCCCCTGACTCCAGCCACAGTCTCCACACTGATGACTGTCAACACCAGCTCCTTCATGTCATCCAGCACGAGCTGTGGCACTGGGCTCCCACCTCCAGTCTGCATTGCTGCCTTCTGATTGGCTGCAAGTTTCTCCTTGGTCTTTCGCTTGATATCAATCCATCGCCTCTTGGCCTTGTCCACTGACCTATTGTACTCTCCGACGGTATTCACCTTGTCCATGATGTTCCGCCATATCCCATTTTAGGTTCCCCGTGACACATTGGAGGTGACAAACAGTTGTTGATGGTGTTCCATCACCTCCGTAATCAGGATCCTATTTTCCTGCTGATTGAACTTCGTCTTCATCTTGTCCTTGCCCTTCCCTGTCCCTGAGGTCCCAGGCTGGTCTTCTGGGGTGCTTAGGGGTTGCGCTCATCCTCTGCGCCTGCTCTGGCTGTCTCCATGGTGCTTGGGTGTTGGTCAGTTTGTGTTTGTGTTTCTACTTTTATAGTGATTTTTCCCGTCCGCCATGTGTGTATTGCAGGGCTGAAGATGTTTATCGCTGATTCCCTCAACACACTTTGGCCCATCGCATGTTTTTTTGCGTTGAGGTTTGTATTTTTATCTCCGTCGAGGTGGTTGTATCACGAACATTGACTGCGGTTTTGGCAGACTATCGCATGCTACCGCCTTGTTGTGAATTCAACGTTAACACAGGGTTATTTTCCCGGGATCAGCTGCAATGTGTAAAGGTGCATTAGCATTTTTAGGTGATGTTTAGCACACGTTCTTGTGAATATACCCCTTAGTTTCAGAGATATCGAAGCCGAAATCCCCAAGTAGCCCTTACCCATAAAGTGATAGACACACATAATCTACTGCATAATTTTCGACGAATTATATTTTCTTGACCACAAGAAATGGTTCGAAGTATGAGTATTTAATCGCTTAGGCCACGAAACCTAATAGCTTAGCTTGCACCCATAAGGGCTCTTGTTGGCTAATCTCAAGTAAAACAAGCTCAGATCCGAAATCGTCCCTCTGTATTAATTGACAGGCCTCACTCAGTTTTGGGGTAAGTGAGACCTAGTTTGTACTTAAAGTAACCAATTTCAAGCCCACCTTATTGGTTCCACCATATATTTCCCATCCTTCCACGTGTTTTCCTTCAAACCGAAAAAGGAATAGTTTATTCAAAATAACCAAAACTAGGAGGTGACAGAGAAAATAAACGCAATGAATTCCCTGTCAGCTGTCGTTAATGAGGATGATGCTAAGATTCCGAACACTGCTAATAAGATTATATTGTTATTAGCAGTGTTCGGAATGTTTACATCATCCTCATTAACGACAGCTGACAGGGAATTAATTGTGTTTATTTTCTCTGTCACCTCCTAGTTTTGGTTATTATAAATAGAAACACTGTGATTTACATCAGGCGGTATACCTTACACAATTAGGATCCACATACCTATTTGTCCATGTACCTTCATAACACCTGTAATTTAAATGGCTGAATGTCGTTGTCTCTCAAATATTTCATATCATCCCTCAAGCTATAAATGTTGTATACCATACACTAAAAGAGACAAATTGTTGCATTGGACAGACGTGTCAGTAAGTCACTAGTTAAAGAAAGATACTCCGCAAAAGTATTTCTTTCTCAGACATGATCGTGTTTATAGATTATCACGATGGCTATATTTGGAGTTCCTTTTTATGTATCTGATATCTATTTAACGATCAGTAACGTATACCAAGTGCTCTGACATCTTCATATTGGAGCTGGAAGCGACACAAGGCTATAGCAAGGTCTTTATGAAGTTTGCATATACTTCATGCATTTACTATCAGCCTTGAGTACTTTCCGTTTATAATATCATGGCTTCCTGTGAGGTTAGCCAATGCCATCTATTCACTAGGACAACATTTGATCATTGTAAACTTTTGCTGAATAAATAGGTCGAAATTGAAATTCTTATGTGTACTTCACGATCAAAGATTAATCACCTACACCTCTCCAACCCAACCTGGGGGTGCCCTCAAGGGCAACATGAATGAAATGTCGTTGTGTGTATGTACCAAAACTCTGCGCATCCTGTATTGGCTTAGAATTCACTGATTCATTCATCACCAGCAATCCCCCCCCCCTCCCGCCGCTCTTACCTGCGGGTGGCAAATATAGGGGCTGTCACTGGCAGTCAAAAGTATAGTTACACGACTGCTTAGAGGCCAGTGATGCATTACTTCCAGCCTACTGCAAAAACACAAAAGGAATTCATCAGGTCTAAAGGGACCCTTCTCATTGGACGGGTCACAGACGGATTGCCTTCAATTAAGACTAATCTTTGTTTTTAGATTGAAATCCCTCACTACCCCTTGCTGTATCTGAAGGCTTGACCTATCTACACAGAATTACACACAGAGCTAGACTGGGGAACCAAAAGCAGCCATGGCAAAAATGCTGAAACCAGTCCCTCTCTCTTCGTCTGCTCACACTATCTTCCTCTTTCTAGCCATTCATTCATTCTCTCTCTCTCTCTCTCTCTCTCTCTCTCTCTCTCGCTCTCTCTCTCTCTCTCTCTCTCTCTCTCCCCCCCCCCTCCCTCCTTCCTCCGTTTCTTTTTCTCTACCACAAAAGCTCTCCCTGCTTGGTCCATAAAACCTCAAGGGCCTTGGGAAATTGACATGAGCCCCAGGCTTGAACTCGGGCTGTAGAAACCAACCTCCAGTGACTCCAGGCACCAGGGAAATACCCTGTGGAAGAAAAAGCCAGATTATACAGGAAACTTAAGGTGAGAAACGCCTTTTTACTCTGTGGCAGTTTTCATCCTAGGTATTTCATGACAACCTTCTTGTAGGCAAGTTCCTCAGGATTTATTGAAACTGCTCTAAATGTACGGACTTTAAAAGTAAGTTTATTGAAAATAGACTTTAAGAAACTTCTAACCTTACCAAACAACTGATTCAGAGACATTGCCCATCTCATCTGGCCTAGAGAGCAGCTAAATAGGCCACGTAAAAAACACAGAGATTCCTTACTATATGATCGTAATAGCTCATCTAATTATAGATTGATATGTATAAGCACTTTTGCAGTCTCTCACCATCCATTACAAAATCCATCCATATGAACTGGAACATCTTAAAAAGGCTTAATGTACTTGGTAAGACTTATGCTTGCATCACTATGAGGTTCCAACTCGAGAGATATAGTGATACGTATACGACCCAGAAAAAAACATAAACAATAATTAAGGAGAACTATGGTCACTCCCTAGAGCGATGGCACATATTCCTTGTGGTCATGCAGTGTATGTCAATTTATCAGACACAACACTGAGATTGACTTGGGTCTCATCAACGCTTGGGCTTTGAAACATCACAGTAATTGCAACCGGAGCTGCATTCAAATGCCAACGGAATAATACAAAAATGACAAACCACTTTATTCATATTAACCATAGTTTGGACGAGGACTGATAAACCTGAGGATTTACCCCATGTATCTGATTTGCATATTTTCCGTTTCCAAAAAGAACAGCGCTCCTGTTTAAGTTCAAGACTCACGACTCGAGTCTGAATGACGATATAAGTTCGATGAGTGTAAATTGATAGGGACACGCCAATTGGAGAACAGTATTGCCCTTTGATACGTTGTCAGCACAACCCTCAGAGTTAATTTTGGATGACTGAGTATCAACGTAAAATATTCAAAATGATTCATTTTAAATGATGATTGTTTTTTATAGTATAACTGTCTTCCACCATTGTTTTTTGTATATATGGTTGACTTCTGGCTTTCTTGTTACACTATTGACATAGTTGATAACATTGTGTTCCTTAAAACCGACTTTGCTGACGGGACTACCTTTCCCATGGTTCCTCACATGGACGCGGGAGACCTGTGTCATGCCTTATACTAACATTAAGCAATTGTTGCTGGCTGCATTGTCTCCTTGCTCCAAGCAGATCCCACATCTGCTTGGAGCAAGGAGACAATGCAGCCAGCAACAATTACCTGTTTTAATGGAATTACTTTTTTTGTGTAAACCTGGTCAATCCCTGTTTTAGCTCAGTTCTTAATCTGTCTGAGAAAGTTAGGGTTGAGGCAGAACACCCCACAGTTACGGATAAACACTCACACATATGTTTGAGATGCCCCTGTGGTGTTGCTGCATTCCATGTTTGGAATGCATCCTGCATCTTTGTGAGGTATGTTAGAATTCAAAGTTGTGGGAGTTCTGGGGGCAGCAGTTGGATGAAGCTTTAGTTGTGTTAAACTGTACTTGGTGTCCTGTGCTAGCAGAGTTGCCAATAAAGGAAGGTATCACAAATACCTGGAGTTATACTCTACAGTCCCTTGAAATCAGTGTGGGAATCCCTCTCCTAATTGTCATATTTTTTATCACAACGGGCATGACCGGTCGGACATCATATGCTGTGTTATTCATAAACATGCTGAGCTGATGGATATGAAATTGTAATCTAATGCTTTATGTTTGTCTCTAGGGGGCTTACTACCATCAACTAGCGAAAATTATCGCTAAATAGGCTTAGCGACAATTTTTCTATTGCCAAGCATCGCCGGATTTTATCACTGAGATAACGTGCTATTAGCAACGTTTATCTCAAAAGTGATAAAATACCTGGCGATAGCGGCGAAATCCGTGAATATCGCCCGCCCCCCATCATAATGGGCCCCATAATATCCTAATTGATCCTTGGATGCCATAACATACTAAGGGGTTGGACACTAGTGTCATACTGTGTGGATCAGAATCGGTTCTTTGCAATCTAATGCAGCTTTCCATGAATGGCTGAATACTGAACTCTAGGGGCCCTGTTCAGAAGGGTAAATATGGACATAAACGTACCTTTTTACTGCTGTCAGGAATTGGCAAGGAGATTCCTGATATTTGTAAACCTATTTACATGTGCGGAGATCTCCTCAGCGAGTGCAAACTTCTTCACACTTGCAACTCTCACTCAATGGTGGGAAAATGGGCTTTTCAAAGCGTGATTAGCCTAAAAAGCGTGTGAGGACTCGTGAAAATGTACATTTGGTGGCATTCACAAACTCTTCTCACTCAAGTTTCGACCCTGGAAAAGGAAGGCGGTTTACTCCAAATAAAGAGGTATGACAGGGAATGGAAAAAGCCCTTTTTTGGTGGGGTGTAAAGGAATAGATATCTCAACAGGGAAATATATTTTACACTGTGGAGTAAACAAATATTTATAAAAAGTGTGTTAGAAATAGAGATCTTATTCCCTCTGTTCAGGGTTCTCTGCTAGATAGAATCAATGCAGGGAGAATAAGACTACATAAAAGCCACATGAACTTCCCTGTCAAAAGCCTAGAAAGCTGTGCCTTATATATATTTCCTTGCATACTCTTGGGAATGTTTGTGAAAACCATAAAGACATTATAGTATATGCAGTTGGAGATATTGGCTTATACTGTTCTGACTTTACTGATGAATAGGCTTCTCGATTTTAAATCAAACAACATGGTTTAGTCAGACTATTTCTGGAGTCCTGTGTGCTGGTGAAAATAATCTCACAGTTACAGATTTTAAACCTCAGAGTTTTATAGGGCCAGAGGTGCTGATCCTGTATAGACCCAAATGTATACGTAATATATATTTCACTTTCAACACGCAAACTGAGAGGGAGGGGGTGAGGCCATTGGACATCCTCCCTCAACTACACACTACAACACAAAAAGGTACGGTACCTCACTGTGAAAAAGGACTTTTTTTCATTTTAGGAATTCAAGTCCAAGCCCAATTTGGATGTCACAGGAATTCTGTCAGATTAGGGGGGAAGACCAATCTTTTGGAAGAGGAAGTATCACACACAGTTTGTGTCATGCTTCATCATCAGCAACCTCTCCACACCCTGGTACAACAGTGCCACCAGGGCGACCCTAACCTCTTGATGGACTCAAACAAACAAAGTAGTTCTTAGATTGAGATCTATTGGAAAAATGGTGGGATCCAGATGAGTTAAATATACCTTGGGGTACCCAGGTACATCACCTTTAATATCGGGGACCTCAGGTATATCTAAAAACATCAATGAGATGGCAAAAGGCAATGGATCAAACAATCTCTCTAACCCAACATGTTTCTGCCCCGAAGTTAGAATATATAGGTCCTGGACATTCTTCAGGGCCAAGGATCCCTAGTGGACTGAGCTAAACGCCAAATGCAAAACTTGGTGAAACCAAAACCCCAAGTGAATCCTACCTGGAAATAGGTACATTACAACTATAAATGTAAAAATTATATAGAAAAAGAGATATTAAAATCCCGATTGGAGTTCCTGGCGCTCACATGCAGAAACAGCGTTGATTCACTGTGGGAACACAAGTAACACTGCACAGACTAGCACTACTAGACACACATTATAAGTGGGCAACTCACATGCAGAAGAACTGTGCACATGCATATTTAAATAATTTAAAAAAATGTAAAGCAATATTGGTCTATTCCCTACCATATTTTAGGGGATACCAGCTGCCTGGTCTGGGAGGGGATGATGTACTCTCTAGTCACAGGTTAGTCCAGTAAGGTGCAAAAAGAGGGTCAGAAGGATACAGGAAAGGATTCTATCATACACAGGACCTCAGTCAGGTGGAAAAATCTTGTTAATGCGCTACACAATGGACATTGCTCTCATATATTCCTTAAAGGAGTCATACCTGACAGTCCTAAAGACTTTACTTGGTGTGATACCCTCCTTACTGATGACAGGAGAGGATGGCTAATCGCAACAAATAGGGTCAATAATGAAAAGCATGTCCAAGGTGACACACTCATATGTGCTGCACCCTCAGTTATAGTTCCAACATTACATACATTTCTATCTTATATAAATACTTCATGAGTATTTCTTCAAGAGTGGTCACGTTGCCAAAATCGTTGTTGCTAAGATACTAAGAATATTTTAAATCCGACAGTGAAGCGGATCTCATGATTAGCCTTGATGTGGAGTCTCTTTACACTAATATACCTCAGGAGGTTACACTTGAGGTAACTGACAAGATTCTGAGTGAAACAGAGTGGGATTCAATCACACATCAGGAGTTTGTACTTGAGCTCACCCCCATGGCTCTAACACATAATTTCTTCAAATACGAAGGGGAATTCTTTCCCCAAGTGCGTGGGTCTTCCATAGAGAGCACCTTTGTCCCAAGCCTGGCATGCCTATACATCCACTCATGTGAAACTGAATAGGTATAACGCCATCTGAATCCTTTGCTGGTAAGATAATGTTGTGGAAACATTACATTGATGGTGTGCTTTTAATCAGGGCAAGCACAAAGGAGGAGCGCCTTGAGTTTGCACAATGGCTAAATGCTTTGAATCTCTTTTTAAGGTTCACTACCACAATAGGAGGAACTGACCTGCCCTTCCTCGACCTCCTAATTAAGGCTAGAGAAGGACACTTACAAACTGAGGTTTTCTACAAGCCCACTGACAGGAACAATCTCTTCCGTTTTGAGAACTTCCAGCCCCGCTCACTACGTTAGACCTTACCTGTCAGACATTCTTACGGCTAAGATGCAACTTTTCTGAAACAAAGGAGAACTAGTCCCATTTCGGTAGGCTTTCAAAGAAACTATTGGAGAAGAACTACCCCCCACACTTAATAAGAAGAGCAAACAAAATGACTCTGAATAACAATAGAGATCAATTGCTTTTGACATACAAAAAAGAGGGAGAGGATAGGCTAATATGTGTTACCACACTCAGCCCCTAATGTATAAATTCCAGAAGATTGGGAACAAAAATGAAAGCATCTTACAGTAAGCAGGACTAGGATTAAACAAACCTCTTTTAAACAAGCCAGAAACATTAAAGGCATGTAACCAGACCACCCTCTGGGACGTACCGCCTCCAGTAGGGAACTTCCCATGTGGGAAGGGCAGTGTATGCCCATCAACCAAGAGAACATAAGATAACATTTAAGTCTGAGAACACTGTGGAAAATCAAGAGTCTCACCAACAGTAACTCCAAGAATGTGGTGTATGTGATAAAGTGCCCGTGTAACTTAATCTACATCAGCATGACTACCAGATGTGCATGCAGTAGAATCACCAACCACCAGAGCACTATCAGGTGCAAACATGATGCCACACATCTCCCACAACATTACATAGACAGAGGACATGAAGTGGATGAAATGGAAGAGTATGTCCTTGAAAAACTACAACCCTCAAGAAAAGGCATGACCAAATCTCTCCTCACTTTTGAGCAGAGATGGGTCTACAGATTCTGTACTAACCTACATGGACTGAAATATGACATATCATGGGTTGCATTAATTCATGAAACCCTTTGCTTTTGTAATACTCCTTAACAATAATTTGTTTCTAAATGGATAGTGATACGTAAACCTTTGATCGGCTGGTTCCACTGCACCATGCCTATGGGCATAATTAGTAATCCCAAAGCCTTAGGTACTTAATTAACAATGAGCCCAGATCACTACTATAGGCACAGTAGAATGATGGCTCCTTATAGGTGCAACCTTGCTATATTTGTCATAGCGCTGTTATAGACCAGAGATTACATCAAACGATTTTGTTGATAAAAGAAATGATTTATGATAATTCTGTGTAAACCACAGAATGTGTGCAAAGTTACATGTTATAACAAGCTTTGGCAATGCAATTGGTCTCGCCTTTTGGACCTTATGAATATTTAGCGTTGTAGCACATCATGCTGGGTGCTGTAATATCTACCGTTGTTTAACATGAAGGCTTCGACACTAATAGGCACATTAGCCACCCTCAACCCTCCCACGGTCCCGGAGTCTAAACGTTTAAAGTTGATGAAAGACCACAGCAGTGGAACAACACATTAACCTTACAGTCAAAATTGCTCTCCTGAGACTACGGGAAGCATCAGGAGCATCTGCACAATTAATAGGCTGCTTAATTGCAGAGAGGGATATTGCACGAAAGTGAAGAGATGAACTTCCCCTCTTTACCCCAAGAGTGGGCCAGAATTATTGTTGGCTGTTCAATTTTGGTAAAATAAATTTATAAGGTTTGGGAATACCCCTACAAGCACACAAATATTTGAGACATTTGATGGGAATACTAATACATGAATGCCACAAATGCAGGGAAACTCAAAAGATCCATGTATCAGCGCCCATTCACTAACACCCAACCGATTGCACATACCACTAGACTAAGAGACATATACTCACCCACACATGCCCTGACGTGGGGATTCTTCTAATTCCTAGCTGATCAACAATGAGAGATACATTTGAAATCAAACTCATGTTCTGTAACACAGTTTATGTTTTATGGATACTGTCAGCGAAGAACGTGCCTGTTTATTTTATGTTTTGTTATACCATGATTGAAAATGAAAACTCATTAATGTTTTTTGAATAAAAAGTTGGCCTTGGAAGCAAATTATCATTCCAACAAATGTGGACTACTTGCGCATCATATGACAACTGAATTAACTTCCAAACTAAACAACAGGGTCCCCATGTTGCTCCTTACCCTAGAGTACTTTTGGTTTTCACAGCACTGTTTAAAAGTGTATACTCGAGTAGGTTATTCCTTTACTTCTCCCTTCTAGTCATGTATGTTCAGAAAATGCCTTCTATGTCCAACATCCCATTTACAAAAACGTACCCTCAAATATGTAGGTTTAAAGCTGCACTGCCGCAAGTTTACCTTTTCCTGTGTCATGGCATGAGTAGACTCTGAATGGCAGCAGCTTCACAAACACACACACCGAAATCTGGCAGGGCAGTGGCAAGTCTAAGATGATCCCTCATTATCCATAGCAGTGCAACATTTTCAGATGCTTGTCTGGCATGTCTGCAGTGTTCAAAAGTAAAGTCTTTCGAGGGCTGTGCAAAATAACTGTGAGATAAACAGGGCGTTTCTTTATCCCTCTGCTGAAGGTCAGCACAGGCCGCAAAACACTGAAGGCAATGGTATGACAGTGAGGACTGGGAGGTCCAAAGATCTCGTGAGGGGCCCTCAAGACAGAGACTAAAGAGGGGATTTAACTTGACAGATTGGTGCTAAAGGAACAAAGCAATGCATTTCTGAAATGGGCGGAGGGGTTGGATTGCACAGCGACTGTCTGCATCCTTGCTAATTGGCGAAAAGCATTCCTCAACAATCCACTGCAATTGAGGAACTCTTTTGCAACAGTCAGAATTAATATTATAAAGATTGTGTGCCTCTGGTCACTTTCATCACACTTCGCTTTAATAGGTCTCAGAAGTCTGGGTTTAAATGGAAAAAGACAGCAGCAGGTACTTACTTTCCCTGCGTTCATGTTTGCTGCTGAGAAGTGCAGGTGCTTTCCCATTTAAAATAAGTGGTGGTTTTCTTGGTACTCCTTCTTTCTGATTAAAGAATTGCGGGTGCTCAGTCCCTGCACATTATAGGGCTAGGTTGCTCCAACTTCCAGACACAAAAACGTAAAAGGGAATAAACACGTAGCAGTAGAGTCAAGGGATATTGCTAAGCCCATCTGTCTAACTGATTCAAAGCCTTCAAATGTCATCACTATTCATTTCATGAATATAAAACTTTGTGACCAAGTACCTTATAAAAAGGCAAGACATATTAAGTGAAATATACAAAGTGCACTTTAAGCAAAACAATTGTGACTTCTATGTATATATCTTAAAGCAGCTCTCGTGGCAGTGCAAGGAAAACGATAATGACTGCCACTATATATATATATATATATATATATATATATATATATATATATATATATATATATATATATATATATATATATATATATATATATATATATATATATATATATATATATATATATATATACATTTTACAGACTAGCAGAAAATGTTTATTAAAACGCTAAGACCATACGCGCATTTCACATCTTCCCAGATAAAACGGCCAAAACAGTGATAATAACCTTTCCACATGTTGTTATCTTAAACGAGGCTTTGGGGACTTTGACACTAGGAGCACTGCGTATACTGCTGGCTCAGCTCTGCAAACTCTTTGCCAACATACTGTGAACTTCACGGATGGGAAAAGTCATCAGGTACCTGCCATAAACAAGCTCTCCCCCGTGACACAGAAGGACAACACCACTAAAGCGAAATCCAATGTATTTGTTCCATTTTATTTAAACATTTTTAAGTTTGGAACAGTGGCTGAGGTTAAAGTAAGAAGGCCATTTATGGAACCCACGGGAATTCAGCGTTACTAAACACAGTTCGGGTAAGCAGGCTCAAGTTGTAGCCATTTGAAAGAATCCGAAGAGCCTCTAACATGGAGCGATTCTTACACTCACAGACTAATGATTAGTCACTTTAAAAGAAACATTAGTATAGTTACACCTCAAAACGTTAGTCTGTTAATCCATGTAATTTATTGATCCCCGCCACCCGTTGCATTCCAACTACAGCTTCTACTAGACACTGAGATCTCCCTCATTCAGACAACTGTAAATCTGCTTCTCCTATGGCCCGTAGCAGTTCAGAAAGATGGTAGGGGCTGTAGCGTACACGCTCGGCTTGCAGCACCGCCCCCATTCGGCCACCCAAAGGAGACAAGAAGGCCGCCTACTACCAAAGTAAACACCTGCTCAATGAGGCTGACAGGGAGAAGCGGCCCATCCAATACCATTATCCCATCTTTACTGGATGCGTACTCCTTATTGTCCCGCCCACCATGAGTCCTTCTTCCATTCTTACAACTTCAGGGACTCCTACTGACAGTCCTAAGCTCAGGGGGCGTGAGTGTAACCTGGGAAGCCATTACGTCAGGTGAATGCCCAGCGTTCTGTAGGTTGCAACTCTCACTCTGTGCCTGCCCAATAATGCGAGTGTGGATTTAAAACAATGTCTCAACCGGTAGTCATTCACAAGGCAATTCAAATAAGATGAATTAATTCAAAAAAAGGAAGACGTGGAGATCCAAAGAAATTTGCAATAAAAAGTTCCTATTTACAAGTAGTTATAACAGCACTACAGTACATTAATATATAAGTGGCCTCAATGTGGTCAATGTAAATAATTTAAAGTGGAATACCTATCCTCTATATATTTTCATTTTTGTTATTGACCACTATTCCTGTTTGGATTTTTGCACTGTTCACGCTGTCTTTTCACTGCGCCGTTCACTGTCACAAGTACGTCTAGTGCACAACCCATCTTATGGTTACTTATACAATAATGTACTGTAGTGCTGTTATAACTACTTGTAAATAAGAACTTTTTCTTGCAAATTTCTTTGGGTCTTACTATCTTTTGATTAATTCATCTTATTTAAATTGCCTTGTGAATGACTACCGGTTGAGACATTGTTTTATATGCATACTTTACCCAGGTCTCGGCTGGGTTAATGGGTGTACTGTTCTTCTGTCTATTATTGAGTGGGCATGTGCTCTGAAATGCTGTCATACATGTCTTTTATCCAAGCTTCCTGGGCCAGGTCATACGCTGTCCTAAACGTGTTGGAGGCAGTCAGCCTCAGAGTCTTTATTTATTTGTTTTAGTGATTTAATGCAGCATGTGACATGGCCTCTAGACATCACAGCAATTAACAAAAAAAAAAAGGAGGTTGGTGAGCAATGGTGAAAAAAGCGTAGCAGCCGCAAATAAAATTAAAGCGCAGTGATTTGAAGCTGCAAATAAAATGAAAGCATGGCGCTTGTAAAATCAGCGCCACACTGATTTAAATTTGAGCATTTTTAGGTCGAGCAGCAATGGTGAAAACAGTGCAGCACCTGGTATGTGTATGGCTCCGTGTGAAGTACGGGCCATGTTAAATGAAGAAAATAGTGCTTACAGGACTAAATAACAGGTCCTTTTTAAAGGGACCAGTCACCATGGGAGGGTACAAATAAAGATAAGGCAGTACTAATGAGGGACTAACAAGTCTATTAAACAATCAGAAGCCTGCATTTATAAAGGACAAAGACACAAGCCAATGAAAAATAAGGCGGGTGAGTGTGTGGTGCATCTCTTCCATACTAAAATACAAAAGATCGCCAGAGTAGCTCGTGCGCCCTGGCTCACCCTAAAAATGACACAAAAACATGAGCTGTAGTACCTGCATCGTAAAAGCATGCAGAATAAAAGATAGGTTTGAGACATATCATTTTGTTTTTCTTGTGAAAATTAACTGCAAATGTCATCTCATGTAATGACATGTGCACCAAAAATGAAAAAAGAAAAGTAGATGTTAGACAATCATACCTGGATGTGCTTTTATTACATTTCTTTAACATACGTTTCATATATGTATTAGTAGCTTCAAATATAAATGACAAAGATTTGTGGTGACGACTACGATGTTGGGGGAAAAGCCTCCTCTGATAGTCCGATGCTTCTCGGCCGTGTCGGAACCCTTCCGACTACTCAGTCGGTTCGCAATCAGCCTGACCAATTACTGTCCTCGTGGTCATTCCAAATGAGTTCCGACCGGTTCTTGGAGGATTTGTGTCAGTTGGGACCGCATAGTACACCCCTTTGGACAGCGTTTACGACTTCGGGATTACAATATCAATTTCCAACAGCCTTTCCGCATTGGCCTGTCCAACACAAAAAGGCTGTCGTAAAGTGATTATGGGGGCCCCTGGCTGTGTGCCCTTCATCCGGCGGCCTCCGGTTGGGGACCGAGCGGGTAGTTAAGGCCCCCCTGTAAAACCGTACACTGTGTGGCAGGCAACGTAGGGTGCATGCAACACAGCGCAGGGTTTTACACACACACCCTATTTCCCCATTGGAGCCTCTGCAACGTCCGGTTGTCAGGCAGAACACAAGCTCTCATATGAAACAATGAGAATCTGATTGAACAATGTTCAGTCGCATAGTAATTAGGGGCGGAACCACCCACCATGAGGGGGGCAGTCCAGATTCCGAGACAGTGTTTGGCAGAAAGCTTCCGCCCAACATCGTAATCTGCCCATAAGTATGAATTTTCTTATATGTATCTGTTGATATTTAAAAAACAAATATTAATCAGAAGCTTATTTGAATGTTTATTAATGTATTAATAATATTTGAATTCATATACTAAATGGACCTATCAATGTGTGATTTACAAATTAACATGATCTTGTTGTATATTAGCCTACAACTACATTCTAGAACAACTGCCTGGGAACTCTTTCAAACTATTATGCCTTCTTCTTCAATGTCCCATTGTATAATGTATTGCATAGTTAAATGACTTAAGGAACTGCATAATTTATCCACCTATTTTTTCCAGATTTGTGTCTTCTTCAATACCACATCATTCTTATCCTATGTTAGTTAACTAACAGACTGAGTGGTCTGACAAGCGGTAGTGATGCCAAGGAGTGTCACCCCGGAAACTGATTGAGTATAATTGCTCATTTAAAGAGAACTTGCAGGCCTAACACAAATTGATGAGTCTGCTTCCGGAGGGACATGGTCTTGTATTGGACAAAGGGTCCATGTTACTGTGACTCTTGCTGTTACAGCAGCAAACTGAGACAAATTACTGTCTTGATGAATTGGAGTGGCTACTTGGAACTTGCTGAACTTTCCTGGAAGTCTTTACAGAAGACTCAGCAGGCTACCAATCCGTATTGTTGCATACGTTGTATTTGATCAGAATCAGACTTGGCTGAGGAACATTGCCTCAATCATTCACCTTATTCCTGCTGAATCCAGAAGCTTTGGTATATTTCATTACCTCCTTTAACTAACTGAATTTTGGAGCTGTATGCTACATTTATTATATATTTAGCATTAATTTGAATCAACTAACCTTTAATAATTAATCTGACTTTGCTGTACTGACTCAGTATTCCTTGTGAGTGGGCATTTATTATGGCTTGTCCATGTTTAGAGATAAATGTGAGGGATTAAATCTATATGATATTAAATTTGAGTATTTGATACAGTAATCCTATTCCTGGTGCTCATTGGGTTACTGTCCATGCCCCAAATATCTAACTCCTTTCATCACAGAGCAAGATCCATCTGAGGACCAAACTGAATGTATGAGGAGTGTAAGAGTAAGTAAATACATTAGAGGGCCCATTAAATGCTATTGCAGGTGTACGCAGACATCCTTATAACGTCATGTCTGTTACATTCAGTCTTATTCCTGAGCTTGCTACCACCCTCCTTAGTGCCTTAAACCGCTGGGTCTATTGTGCTGCCAAAAAAGGGGTGGTTCCTTGATTGCTAGGTGGTTTTTGATTGTGATGGGTTTTGATTACACGTCCTTTAAATTAGATTTTATTTGTAAAGGGTTTTGGGTATTCAGACAGAATATTGAATCAAAAATATCCCATTACCAAAATATGAGTTTTTAATATCGTGATAGGGAAATATCATCAGCAAGAAAATCGATGTCAAGACTATTGAATTTAAGGCAAGTAATATCAAATCTTCAAATATCGATGTCATAAATTTAGTTTGCAAAGATTTAGTTTTTGAAAATGTTGTCTTCTAATTGTTGTTATGTATTTTAGTTTTTATTTTAAGGGGCCGATTCCGATTCCGACTGAATCGGTCAGTGCCGGCCAGATTCCTTCCCGACTGAGCCATTCTGATGGGCTCGGTCAGGAAGGAATCCGACTTGGATTTCCAGACTGCTGACGACAGGCTCGGAGAGCCTGTCCGCAGTCAGGAAATCCTCCAGTACTCCCCCGGTCGCCTCTGTGCAACTGAGGGAGTACGATGATAGCTTTTCACTGTCTTTTCGTACCGGTCTGTCCGGCACGAAAAGGCAGTCGGAAGCTGTCTATGGGGGCCCCCAGCCGGGTACCCCTACGTTGATCCCTGCACCCAGGGTGCCGGCCACAGGGTGCAGTGATGAACTGCACCCCTGCTTACTACATTGCAAGCACGATTTCCAGTCAGAAAGCATGCTTGCATTGTAAGGTATACGAATGCGACCAAACCCTGTTCGGTGGCATCGTACAAGCAGGGCTGTAAAAGACGGCAGCAGGTCGGTCGGTTACAGCTCCTGCCCGATGTCGGACAGATTTAGGTCCGCCTGACATCGGAATAGGCCCCTAAATGTGTATGATGTAATATTTTGGTATAATTATTGATTGTTTTTAATATATGTGTTTAATTTATAGTAGTTCTTACATTTTATTTCATTATATTTTGTGTTTTTAGTATGGGTTAGTTAAGGGTATATGTGGGACGTAATTTAAATGTAAGTGATTAATAATTAGTTGTTAATTAATATTAAATAATCAATTGATAATTAACTGTGATTCTTGTGAATTTTTTAGATGCAGGTTGTGGGTTTATAGCGGTATATGGTGGGAAGTAATTTAATTATAATAAAGTAATGTTTATTTATTGTAAAATAATATTTAAATAATCTCTTTTGTTAATTGTGTAATCTTTTTATAATTGTTAATTGATATTAATTATTTAATTAGTAACTCATTATGTGAATGTTGTAAATAATGTTTTTTAAATTAATGTTTATATATGGGGTTTTGAGGTTATTGTGTTAGAGGGTGAGAAGTCATTTAATTGTAATTAATTGTTAATTAATGTTAATTATTCAATTGTTCATTAATTATGTAAATAATATGTTTTTTCCATTAACATCCTTGGTAGGGAAATTTGCAGTTCAAAAGCATACGAAACCAAATAATCAATTAAGATTGTGAAACAAATAGTTCACTTCTAAATTACTTAAGTTAAAAAAAATCACTTCATATAGCTATATGGGGGGCTTACTCCTACAGATTCCATCAATCCTGTTCTGTCTATGAAGATAAAATGACGGCACTAAGAAAAGTTCATGAACAAGAAATTTGGAAGGCTAAATCTAACTATCAAACAGGGCTTTGGAACAGCTTATTATCGGCCTCCAAACAAAATAATGCAAAAAGATTTTGGGCAGTAATTAACAAGCTCCTAAGGTGAGGCAGTAGGGCAACTGGTTGGGTAACTTGTATTACTATTTTGTACGGCACAAAGGATACATTTATATATCAACCAGATACGTGTTTTAGTTATGGGAAAAATAGTACATCGAAGACTGATATGGAGAGTTTTTGGTGCCAGGGCAATAATATTATGAAACTTAGGGGCCCATTAAGATGGCGGGCGGATTGCCCCCGCGAGGCTGGCGGTGGCCACCCCAGCCTGGCGGGGGCAATCCGCCCGCCATCATCTCCCGTTTCCCCCCGCCATATTAGTATGGTGGGGGGGACCTCGGCGGACGGAAAAACCGTCCGCCGCTTTTCCGCCCCGGTCGCAAGCCGACGGGGGCGGAAAAGGAATAATATGGTGGCGGTGTCCAATGGACACTGCCAGCCATATTATGATGTGTGGCTAGAGGTGCCTTTCCGCGGCAGCGATGCTGCCGCGGAAAGGCAGGCGGTCTTTGCTTTAGGAGCCCCCTGCAGGCCACCCTGGTGAAGTCCGAGGTGGTGAGTGCAAAGGGGGGGTACCTGTGGTACCCCCCAGCATTTGCATACACCAAGCAGCAGGCACCGCGCGGTGCCTGCCGCTTCGTGTATGCAAATGCGTGCATTCTTTTTTAAGATTGTGGCGGGCGGTGCAGTGAGCACCGCCCGCCACAATGTTAAATATGAAGATTGTGCCCGCCCCTGTGGCGGGCGCATCCTAATGCACATATCGGGACCCCCGCCCTTTAGGCGGGCGGTCCCGCTTACCGCAAGGGTGGCGGGCGGGCAAAGCCTGCCCACCATTCTAATGAGCTCCTTAGTGATTCGTACTAGCTGGGCTGTAACCGACGACAGCAGGTCGGTCGGTTACAGCTCCTGCCCGATGTCGGACAGACTTAGGTCCGTCCGACATCGGAATAGGCCCCTAAATGTGTATGATGTAATATTTTGGTATAATTATTGATTGTTTTTAATATTTGTATTTAATTTATAGTAGTTCTTAAATTTTATTTCATTATATTTTGTATTTTTAGTATGGGTTAATTAAGGGTATATGTGGGACGTAATTTAAATTTAAGTAATTAATAATTAGTTGTTCATTAATATAAAATAATCAATTGATAATTAACTGTGATTCTTGTGAATTTTTTAGATGCAGGTTGTGGGTTTATAGGGGTATATGGTGGGAAGTAATTTAATTATAATACCTTAATGTTTATTTATTGTAAAATAATATTTAAATAATCTATTTTGTTAATTGTGTAATCTTTTTATAATTGTTAATTGATATTAATTGTTTAATTAGTAACTCATTATGTGAATGTTATAAATAATGTTTTTTAAATGAATGTTTATATATGGGGTTTTGAGGTGATTGTGTTAGAGGGTGAGAAGTCATTTAATTGTAATTAATTGTTAATTAATTGTTAATTAATGTTAATTATTCAATTGTTCATTAATTATGGTAATATTGTCAGTTAATTGTTTGTTTTTATGAGTGGGTTGTGGAATTTATGGGTGTACAAGGTTGGCAGTTAGTTAACTGTAAATAATATTTTTTTTCATTAACATCCTTGGTGGGGAAATTTGCAGTTCAAAGGCATACGAAACCAAATAATCAATTAAGATTCTCAAACAAATAGTTCACTTCTAAATTACTTAAGTTAAAAAAAATCACTTCATATAGCTATATGGGGGCTTACTCCTACAGATTCCATCAATCCTGTTCTGTCTATGAAGATAAAATGACGGCACCACGAAAAGTTTATAAACAAGAAATTTGGAAGGCTAAATCTAACTATCAAACAGGGCTTTGGAACAGCTTATTATCTGCCTCCAAACAAAATAATGCAAAAGGTTTTGGGCAGTAATTAACAAGCTCCTAAGGTGAGGCAGTAGGGCAACTGGTTGGGTAACTTGTATTACTATTTTGTACGGCACAAAGGATACATTTAAATATCAACCAGATACGTGTTTTAGTTATTGGAAAAATAGTACATCGAAGACTGATATGGAGAGTTTTTGGTGCCAGGGCAATAATATTATTAAACTTAGTGATTCCAGTTTTGATTTGAGTATTAACTTAGAATGTATAAGTTGTAATCAAATCACTTCTCTTCTACGTGGCCTTCGTACAAATGATGCTCCCGGTCCTAGCGGACTCCCAAATGCCTTGTTCTGTGCCAATACTGACATGTGGGCTGGAATCTTAAACAAATTGTTTAATGAAGTATTGACATTGGAAACTGTGCCGGCATCATGGCAAGGTAGCATACTGCAACCTATTTATACATGTGGTCTGGTTGACAATCTCGCTAATTATCAATTATTATTTTTAACTGACGTTGATGCTAAGGTTTCTGCTTGAAATCTGCTGAGAGAATCGAAAAAATTGGGCAACGCAGCAAAGCATAATTCCGCTTAATCAAACTGGTTTTTGGAAGGGCCAATCTACCACTACTGACCTGTTGGCACTTCCTTTACTTGCAGAGCAGGCTGTCCTTAAAAAACAAAATGTATATATTACTTTTGTAGATTTAAAGGCAGCTTTTGATTCAGTGCCTCAAAATTTATTATGGAAAAAACTGGTTGGTTGGGATATTACAGGGAAACTGTTAAAGGTTATAACTCTTTTGTACACAGATGCCCGAGTTGAAGTCAGGCTGGGTAATGGTAGCTCTCTATCAAAGAAAATTAAACCATATAATGGCTTCAAGCAAGGTTGTGTTCTTGTTCCTTGCCTTTTTAACTTATTTTTGTCAGATATTTTGCAGCACTTGGACTCTGTCAACACCCATTCACCAAAGTTGGGTCTGGTGCAAATTAGTTACATTCAAGATGCTGAAGATACTATCCTTCTGAGCCAAACCCCTGTTGCCCTACAAAGACTCATAAATGCCTTTGATGATTACATACAAATAAATGGCCTTGTACTGAATGTTAACCACATCGGTGCTCGATGAGTTCCGCCCCTGTGCTGGAATATGCAAAAACCCATTATTCATGACGAGCTGGGCTCGTCATGAGCGTGCTGGGAGGCTACTGCATGACGAGCCCAGCTCGTCATGAGCGTCGAAGGGGTTAAAAATAACAAAGATCATGAATATTGGACTAGCAAAACAGAAGTCTAATTCATGGAGGGCAAGAGCAGAGCCAATTGAAGTCGACACAATGCATAGATATTTAGGGGTAGTGTTTGATATAAGAGTTTCTTTTAAGTAACATTTCAAAGATCTAAGGGCAAAAATTACGACTTTAATGCACGCTTTTAAATTTTTGTAAAAAGCATTGAATTGTCAATCCTATGAACATATTCTTAAAGTCATGAAAGCCAAGCTACAACCAACCCTTTCATATGGCTCAGCCATTACCAGAGGAAAAGATGCTAAGCTACTAGATTTAATAATAGTTAAGGCTTATAAATCAACTTTTTGGATGCCCAACTGTGTAGGCCAAGCTGAAATAAGACTGGAGTTTGGTCTCCAAAGGCAGTGTTTGGTGTCACAAGGAGCTTTTTTTAGATGTATGCACTCTATGTTTACCTCTGCCCCTGCCTCACTAGCGAATAACTGCTGGCTATGAATAACAAATTCTGCTTATGCTGCCAATTGGAGATCCTATATTTCAACTTGCCTAAGGGGTATTGGCCTGCAAATTGCGCTTCACAAATTGAAAAGCCCAATTACAAATGATTCCTGAAAAAAAAAGCAAAACGGAATTCCTTCTGATGGATAAAAGCGCATTTGCCACCAAAAGTCATGCCTGGAATGTGATTAATTCACACCAGTCCTTACGCCTTCAGCCGTACCTGACGGTTCATTTACCTGCAAAAATAAAAAATGCAATTTTAAAATTACGAATAGGAATAAACCCAGCAAAAGAGGGCATGCCACCTTGGATTCAGGATTGGCCGGATACCAATTGCTGACTTTGCGGATGGCCACATTAATCTTTATTACATATGTTGTGCGTGTGTCCTAAATTGCTTAAAATTTGGCGTATCTTTTTGAAACCCCTAATTTTGAAGATTGGGGTTAGATCAGCTTGCCAGGCCCTTATTATTTCCTTATCAGGCAATTTGATTACGTTGCTATGCCAAGTGATAAAACCTTTAGCTATTGCACGTTTGGTATTGACTGTTTGAGATGCATTATATGTATAGCCCTTGGCCTCAAGAATATTTTTTAATGTATTCTTATTCTGCCTATTTGCACTGTTTGATATTCTTTTGAACTTAGGGGCTGATTTTTGATGGCAGATGGACTTATGTTCATCCGCCATTGATGAAGGGACTAGGACCGCCCGTTTGTAAGGCAGCAGTCCCGCACGTCAGATTAAGATGCGACCGCTACCGTGGCAGTCGCATTGTTCATTCTTAACATTGCGCCTGGTGCTGCTGTATGCCGCACACGCCGCAAAACTAAAAATGTATGTTGTGTATTTCCCTGCACAATGTGGCAAGCACCTCGCAGTGCCTGTCACCTGGCACAGGGAAATGTAGGGTGGTACCCTAGGTACCCCCCATGCACACCCACCTCTCCCAACACAAGGAATGCACACAACGGGTCCCCAAATGCAACCCCCGTCAGCCTTTACTTGGAGGTTTCACTGCCATGGAAAGGCTGGCGGGGTGCAGCATCGTAATTTGACACCAGCACACCACCTGCCATCGTAATATGGTGGGCATAGAAGTGCTTTGCGAAAGCAGGTAAACCGCCACCGGCAGGCTGGCGGTTTCTCCACCATCGTAATCAGCCACTTAGGGGTTGATTAGGATGGCTGGCAGGTTGCCGCTCAATTTATACTCACCATATTATAATGGCGGGGGTATCGCGGTGGACGCAAAGTGCGTCCGCCGCTTTTCCACCTGTCGGCAATCGTTCCGAATGCCAGCCAGGTGAACTTGGGCCACAATATGGTGGCGGTGCCTGGCAGACACTGCCATCCATATTAGGATGTCTGGCTCTCAAGGCCTATGGTACCCCCCTGCATTGCCATGCACAAGGTGGCAGGCATCCCGCGGTGCCTGCCACGTTGTGCATGCAATCTTCACCATTGCGGCGGGTGCTGCAGCCAGCAGCACCCGCCGCAATGTTGAAGATGCCTGATGGAACCGCCACGGTGGTGGTCCCATTATGATTGGGTTCGAGGGACTGCCGCATGGCCCCGTTACCGCTAGGGTGGCATCCTAATCACCCCCTTAGTGTTCATTAGTGGCGGCTCCTCGAAGGAGTGCTGCGGGCGGTGGGGCGGGGCAGGGGACGGGCAGGGTGGGGGGTAGTAAACTCCAGCATATGGCAGAACGGAGTTAAGTAGATAAATAAATAAATAAAACAAATTACATTGTGCGCGCTGAAACGCCAAATGGCAATGCAGCGCGCCCAATGTCATTTGTTTTATTTATTTCTTTATTTACTTAACTCTGTTTGGCCATATGACGGAGTTTACTACCCTACTCCCTGCCCCACCCACCCCTCCCGCCCACAGCACTCCCTCGAGGAACCGCCACTGGTGTTAATGCTGCTAGGGTAAGAATTAGAACTGTTATAATTGAATTTATCCTGCTATAGTAGGTATTGATGCACTTTCATAATTGGTTTGCACAATGAAACTACTATCTAGTGCATGTTTTCACTTTAACATGCAATGATCTAGCCCATGTCTGACAGATTTTATGTTTTTTTGTATGATGCATGATAAACTTAATTGGTTTTATAGTATGATTATGAATGTATCGGTAAAGTGTTAATAATATTTGTGGTACAGTTTTTATATACTGTTCGATTGTGAAGTTGATTTAATTGCAATGATTTTTGGCACTCAAGCAATACAGATCCTACATTAATATGCATTATTTTATTGATAAGTACGTAATTTTTAAAATGTTTAGGTGTGGGTTGTATATGGGTATAGAGTGGGAACTAAATCAATTTGAAGGTATAAATTCATATATATTTTTTAATAGTGTTTTTTAAAAATATTTAATGTGGTATTTCTGTATTCAATGTATAATTACAGTTTAGTAGTATTGTGTATATTTTTTGGGTGTCATGTTGTGGAAAGTTAAATAAATTTCATTGCATATTTTGTAATTTGTAATTAAATATATATATTTTTTATTAATGCGTATTTATGTTAATATTGTAAAATATATGTTTTTTATAGTATTAGGTTTTGGTGGTAAGTTTTGGATGGGTAGATGGTGTGAGGAAATGTTAGCAATTTTTGTTAATGAATTTAATGTATCAATGAATACTTTTTAATCGTTTTTTTATATGTGAAAAAATAGTGCATTTACTTGTTTAATATTGTGTGTAATAATATTATCTTTTTAATTTTCAGAAATGTTTTACTTTTCATTGTTTTTTTACATTTATTATAATACATTTTAAATATCTATTTGTTATATTTGTATTTTGTTTTAAAAATTTGTTTTTGTAGACATTGTATTTGTTTGTAATGTAGTACTGACTGGAGTGGAAATATTATATGTTTTTACATTTTTTAATCCAACAATTTCTCTACTGTTGCACTGAGTGGAGTGGGAATACTACATGTTACCCCTCCGCAATCCAACACATTCCCTACTTTTGCACTGATTGAAGTGGGAATAGTACATTTTACCCCTCCGCAATCCAACACTTTCCCTACTTTACACTGACTGGAGTGGGAATAATCAATTTTACCCCTCCGCAATCCAACACTTTCCCTACTGTTGTTATGACTGGAGAGGGAATAGTCAATTTTACTCTTCCGCAATCCAATACTTTCCCTACTTTTGCACGGATTGGAGTGGGAGTGGTAAATTCTACTCCTCCACAATCCAGCACTTTCCCCACTATTGCACTGGCTGGAGTGGGAATAGTAAGCTTTACCCCTTTGCAATTCAATACTTTCCCTATTGTTGCATTAAGTGTAGTTGACATTTTATTTTGTTAAATATAAATGTTATTGTTTTCATAATTGTAGTGGGAATAGTAAATTATATTTACTAAGTACTAAGTATTATTTTATATGATGTAAAAAAAAATTCTACTGTTGTGTTGTGTTAGGTGGAAGTACTTTTTTTGAAATGTATTTAGTATATATATTTTTTTATGTAGTGGGAAATTTATGTATATTTATTTTAATTTTTAATATTTTATTTTCTGTTGTTAATAATACTTTTATAATTACGTTTCTGATTTATTATAACAATACTATTTTTAATTTATGATCTTTTCTGTTTGTAAATTATTTTTAATTACATTGCAAGAAATGTATGTTGTTTAATTTTTATTTAAATTCGATTTGGGTTCCATTTTGTAATATTTTATGTTTTTGGTATATTTCAATATGTACACCTAATTTGTTCATAATATTTTATTATTTACGATTTTTTTAAATTATAAAATTATTTAAAATATTAGTTTATTTATTTGTTTATATATATATATATATATATATATATATATATGTATATATATATATATATATATTCACTGAAAAAAACATAGGTTTGACACCAGTTATAGTTAGCTGGAAATTTTACTGATATAAAACCAATGAAATTCCACGTTTTAGTTAGTTGGACTCACTATAACTTGCGCGTGTAATGCACTGCTGATGACGTCACATATTACATCACTCATGACATCACTTACCAGTGAATGTGTGTCTTTCTGAAAAATAAATATGTGTTATATATGTATATATTATTGAATATCTTAGTGAATACATATATTAGTGAGTAATGCTTAAATATTTAAATATATGTATTAGTGTTTCACTTTGTGTATAAGTGGCTGCATGGGTTGATGAGTAAATACATGTGTATGTATATAGGTTATTAGATGTTTTTCTTAGTATCAGTATGAGTGTTTGCATGCTTTGGTGGGAGTATTACTTAGTACATAGATGCAAGAATGACTGAGTCTCTGTTTGTATGTGTTTTGAAGACAGCATATGTGCAGGACTGTATGGGTGGATTAGTGTGCATATGTCTGTGTTAGTGAGTGAATGACTGTCTTATTAGTGTCTTTATCAGTAACTACATATGTTTTAATGTAGTATATGTGAATATTGATGTATATAAGTGGCTATATGTGAGAGTGAGATATTGTAAGAGTTCCGGTTTAAATTAGTATGTGTTTCTATAAGTGATTTTTAAGAGAGTAAGTATGTGTAAGTTTCCTTAGAAGTAAAGTGGTAGTGTGTGTATAGCTGTTTATGCAAATAAATGGATGTTCAATAGTTTATTTGCATGTGTGAGTATGTGTGTGAATAACTTTTGGATGACTGTCGGTGTGTAACAGGATGTGTAGGTGTATCACTACATATGATTAGTGAATATATGTATGAGTGACTATATAGAACTGTTGGTGAATTAGTGCATGTGTATATAGATGGTGGAATTATTGAATTGGTTGTTGTAACTGGTATGAGTATCTCCATTTTTTTGAACATTTTAGTTTCTATTTTTGAATATGCGTTTCAAGGGTTAGATTACAGTGAAAGGAGGTCTGTCACTGTGTCACAAGGATGGTGCCATCAGTGATGTCATGAGTGATGTAATATGTGACGTCATCAGCAGTGCATTACACGCGCAAGTTATAGTGAGTCCAACTAACTATAACGTGGAATTTCATTGGTTTTATATCAGTAAAATTTCCAGCTAACTATAACTGGTGTCAAACCTATGGTTTTTTCAGTGAATTTCATAGGTTTTGTAAATTCTACTTCCTAACTATAACGTGTGTAAAACCTATGGTTTTTTCAGTGAATTTCATTGGTTTTTAAAATGCTAATTCAAAAATATCTCGTGTATACAACCTATACTTTTGTCCATAAAGTTGTGGCAATATTTTTTTCGGAAACAAGCCGTTTTCTTCACTGTTCAAGTTGCATAGAGACTCCTTGTAAAGCGATACAGAATTAGAAAGTCTGTACCTTGCCTTTTTTTCAACGCATTAAAATTTGTCTGTAAATAAAAATAGCCTTTCTAAACTTTCGTGCGCGACCCGGTGTGCGCACTCTCGGCAACAGTTCTCAATAAAATGGATAGCGCATTTCCAGGCTTTCGTGCGCGACCGTGTGCGCACACCCACCTATATATTTCGTGAAAACTTTGCAATCTGAACTTATTGAATTTCTTCATAGACCCATCAAAAACTTATAATACGTCAAACAGACTAAACCTAGGCTTCTTTTTTAATATTATGAAAATTTTCATTAAATGGAGCCGAATGTCTTTTTAAACTTTCGTGTGTGACCGAATGTACACACCTTGGTATTTAAAAAAAATATATAAAAGGTTTTATACTTTAACAATTGTATGCTTGAATCGAGCTCAAAAGATATATTAAATCCGAATATGTTTGAATTTACTTCTTTTCACGTTTTGAAACTTCGCTGAATTAGACCGCTACTTCCAAATGACGTACGTGACTAGATACTATCACCGCGTACACGTCCTGAGACGCGCATGTGAAGTCATGTGACTTGAAAACAACACTTCCAATTGGTTCTTAGTAGTTTCTATTCTGCAATTTACACGGAGGACTCCACCCACTTCCCTCACTATCTTTTGTACTCTCAAAAGAGAACAACGTTCAACACCCTTCGGAAGACTTTGCTGAAATGGCTGCCGCCCCGCATTCATCTTCCGAATCTGAAGGAAATGAGCGACTACCTTTAAAAAGAAAAAAGGAATCTTTTATTTGGGAATTTTTTACTTTTTCCTGAAGAATTAAAGAAAGTAAATGCGCCAAAAGTTACCTGCACGATATGCAATTCGGTTCTCTCAAGAGGAAATCCAAGAAAAAAATATTCCTTTTCCATACATACCATGATGCGGCATGTCAAACAAGTGAACCCTGTGGAATTTGCAAAGGCATCGACAAGAGCCCTGGCCACGCTATTACCATCAGAGGTGGCCAGCACATCTTCTGGTGGACGACCTGTATCTCCATCGAGTGCTGTGATGGACTTGATACCATATCTTGCAAAGGTGCACATGAAATGCAACGAGTGTGGAGAAATTCTTCTGTACGGAGAGCAGAGCCTCATTCTTACTAAACTAAAAATTGAGAGTCATAAATGCCCCGAGAAAAGATACATTTCTTCATTTCATTTAAAAAACAACATAACAGTTGTTTTAAAAAAAAAAAAAAAAAGTTCTTTTCAGAACTAACTCATTGTACCAAAAACAGCTCCAGAAGCATATTATAAAGGGCGTTTATCTCCCCGTTTTTGGCTTTCGATCGTGCGCAACCGTGTGCGCGCACCCGCCGATATATTTCGGGAAAACTTCGCGATTATAACCTATTAAATTTCTTCATAGACCCATCATAGAACTTATACTACTCAGAAGATATATTCAATCCGGATGTGTTTAGATTTACTCATTTTCACGTTTTGAAACTTTCCTGAATTAGACCGCTACTTCCAACCAGATACTATCACCGCGTACACGTCCTGAGACGCGCATGTGAAGTCATGTGACTTGAAAACAACACTTCCAATTGGTTCCTAGTAGTTTCTATGCTGCGTCAATACCTACGCCTGCTTCAAACACATGCACAGTTTTGAAACAGCATGGGCCTGAAAGTGAAATATCATACATTACAGTCAGCCACTTTCAAGACGCATTCCTTCAGAGGAACACTTACCGTTTATTAGAGGTAGATCGTCCGACTCCACCGGAGGACACCCCTAATAAAAAAGACATATATATAAAATGCGGACTAGCCGCTGTATCGTACGAGCAAACTTTAACTTGAAAATCGTTAGAGAAAACAAAAGGAATCGAACAAAATCAGTAGGCCACTGATAGGATCTCTTTTTGACCTTGCTAAAATAGAAACATTAGGAACAACCCCTCATGAGAAATATGAAACTAGTGAGAGAAACCGAGCTCGACGCCATCTTGCCCCCTTTTAGGCCCCATCACGAACATAGATAGCCCCACATAGCAAAACGTGATCTTATCGCCTGCCCAACTTCAGATCTGACCCCCCCCTTTTGCTCTCATGTCCTGTCGGAATGTCCGGCTGTAGATTACAATCACATGTTACATTTGGGAGGGGAAACGACATCAGAGCGACAAATATTAGAAATATACCACACGACAGCAAAATAACAGGTTAAAACGTTTTTATTCTTGAACAAAAATATATTAAAACAACTATGGAGAACCATTACGCGAATAGTCCGGAGGCGACACCACGCGCCAAGGCCTGTCCCCAGGATGAACCAAGGGATCCGTTCCTGGGGCAGTGGCAAAGAGCAGCCGACCGCCATCGGCCAGAGAAGGCATGGGCCCGACCCGAGATGTAGTTGTGGTCCCATTCTCTTCCTCTTTCGGCGCCTTGCAGGCCATGAGGGGGGGATGTCTTGCATATGCCTCCGACCCCCCCCTCTCTTCATCGCCTGGTCCGGCCATAACAAATGTCAGCAAGACGCCGTGGGGTGCACTGGGAGGGAGAGGCGGCGCGGACGATCGTCTTTCGGCGCCTTGCAGGCCACGAGGGGGGGATGTCTTGCATATGCCTCTGATCCCCCCCTCTCTTCATCGCCTGGTCCGGCCATAACAAATGTCAGCAAGACGCCGTGGGGTGCACTGGGAGGGAGAGGCGGCGCGGACGAGCCTCTCCCGCCTCCCCACGTGGAGGCCCCTCAGCTGCACCCCCAACGCTCCACGCACCCGTCAAAGGACTCGTCCACTCTTGCGGTGCAGCGACGCTCTACCCACCCTGCAAAGGGTTCCTCCACTCTTGCGGTGCAGCGACGCTCCACGCACCAGTCAAATGACTCGTCCACTCTGCGGTGCAGCGACGCTCCATGCACCCGGCAAAGGACTCGTCCACTGTGGCGGTGCAACGATGCTTCGACCGACAGGCTTGAGTCCATCAGCTCCTGCAACCCAGTGACTGCCGGTGGTTGCATATCTTTCCTTTCAAAATGCTGCCAACAATATTTTCTGAATGGCGTTGCCACGAGACGTTGGCGCTCTCATGCTGACGCCAGCCTCAGTTTGAATGACCAACAATCCGGGGCGCGGCGCAGAGCGCGTAACGTAAGCATAACAGGTCATATGACTTGTTAATAAAGCTTTTCATTGGTTTAGAAATATTTTTATGAGCATATTTGACTATTTTATTAAAAACACTACACATAACCTGTTTTTCAAGTTATGTTTAATTTTAAATGAAACGGTTTACATTTTCACTTTTTATTTCCAGTACATTTTAAAAATAAATGTTTATAGTTCCATATGCTGAAGCACGTCAGCTTCCCACCCTATGTCATACAATTCTGACAAATTTGCTCCTCATCATGTTCTTCATCATCCTCAGGATTTAATTCATCTAAGGGATCCACTTCCACTGACGTTTCAATGACAAGTTCAACGATAAGATCGAGATCAACGGATTGCTTATTATCACTCATGGTTAATGTTGTCGTTATCTTTAAAGAAAGAGAACAACAATGAGATGTTGCAGAGTAAGAGACAAATCTCAGAGACTATAATAGTAAATTTTTTTAACAAGAGTAACATTTTGCATCTATTATTTAGCCATGTCCAGCGATGCTGAGGAGGTGAGTCCTATGTCCAAATTTTCAGTGAACAGGACTCATCTCTTTTTAACCTTGGATAAGCCTCACCAACTCTGTGTCCCCTGCTCATACTTAAATGTAAAGGGGCAGATTTATGTTAACTGGCGCATCCCCAGAGATGCACCAGTTAATGTGCACCGCTGCTCTGCCACCCATGGTGTGCCGCATTTACAATGTGGAGCACCATTGAGAAAAAACAACACAAATGCGTCACGCACCTGTGCCGCAAAAGCAGCACATTGCAGGAATCACGTCGTAAGCACGACATGTCTACTCCAATGCACAGGAGCAAGCCACACATTGCATGGTGCATCACTCCTTATGCCTGTTTCAAACAGGCGTAAGGATTTGATTCAGGAATGCTATAAAGCTGACTCAGTGAAATCTTCTAAATTTCACTGTGTTAGTTTTACAGGGCTTTCATGCAAAGGAATGCCCACCTGCAACAAAACGCCTATATGAAACCTGACGCAGGTTTCATGTGGTGTAGAAAATGAAAATGTATATGTACATAAGCGGCGTTCATTTGTGTTCACCCTCACCACTGTTGGAGTTAAAGCGAAAGTCACGGCACAGTGGCCCCGCCATCTTGCCCCCTTTTAGGCCCCATCACGAACATAGATAGCCCCACATAGCAAAACGTGATCTTATCGCCTGCCCAACTTCAGATCTGACCCCCCCCCCCTTTTGCTCTCATGTCCTGTCGGAATGTCCGGCTGTAGATTACAATCACATGTTACATTTGGGAGGGGAAACGACATCAGAGCGACAAATATTAGAAATATACCACACAACAGCAAAATAACAGGTTAAAACGTTTTTATTCTTGAACAAAAATATATTAAAACAACTATTTACATGACAAACGGCTGCAGCAACAAACCCACAATGCATTTCGCCGTCTACTTGACGCCGTCCCTGTCCCTCCTTCCCCAAAGTAGCAATGTTGGGCTGCTTTCTAATAGGGTTTTTGAGCGTCAGAAAGTCTACAAAAGCCGTCGGCAACGGCCTGGGGTGGAGAACCATTACGTGAATAGTCCGGAGGCGACACCACTCGCCAAGGCCTGTCCCCAGGATGAATCAAGGGATCCGTTCCTGGGGCCGTGGCAAAGAGCGGCCGGCCGCCATCGGCCAGAGAAGGCATGGGCCCTACCCGAGATGTAGTTGTCTTCCCATTCTCTTCTTTTTTCGGCGCCTTGCAGGCCACAAGGGGGGAATGTCTTGCATATGCCTCCGACCCCCCCCCTCTCTTCATCGCCTGGTCCGGCCATAACAAATGTCAGCAAGACGCCGTGGGGTGCACTGGGAGGGAGAGGCGGCGCGGACGAGCCTCTCCCGCCTCCCCAGGTGGAGGCCCCTCAGCTGCACCCCCAACGATCCACGCACCCGGCAAAGGGTTCGTCCACTGTGGCGATATAGTATCGCTCCACGAGCCCAGCAAAGGGTTCGCATACTGTGGCGGTATAGGGACGCTCCACGAGCCCAGCAAAGGACTCGCCCACTGTTGCGGTACATCGACGCTCCACTCACCCAGCAGGGTCTCGTCCACTGTGGCGGTGCAACGATGCTTCGCCCGACAGGCTTGAGTCCATCTGCTCCTGCAACCCAGTGACTGCCGGTGGTTGCAGATCTCCTACAAATGGCGGTCGACTTTGCAGGAATGGGCCTGGCGTGAAAAGTTGGCCTGGTCGCCTGTTAACCAGAAAATGGGCCCCTGTCTTTCCTTTCAAAATGCTGCCAACAATATTATATCAGACTCTGCATCGGTACTTACTTATAAATGCAGAAACAACTCAATTAACACAAGGGCTCTTTTCAGAGCCACCTTATATCAAAGCACTCAAACTTCTGATTTATCTCCATTTTCACACTTTTGTAAATAGTTGTGCGCGCCCGAGTGCGCGCACCCCGCAACTTTTTTCGGAAAAAATTATATATATTTTCGCGTTTAAGGTCCTTACTGCACACCCTGAGAAAACCTACGCAGCAAAACAATCTCTACCTTCTCCCCTTTCCATGTTCCAACGCTTTGAAATGACAATATATTTACTCGCAGTGACAAAATGGCGGTCAACACTTCCTGATTTCCTTCTAATCGAACGTTAACAGACGTCACGCAGCAAAAAAAAAACGGCCGCAGCAACAAACCCACAATGCATTTCGCCGTCTACTTGACGCTGTCCCTGTCCCTCCTTCCCCAAAGTAGCAATGTTGGGCTACTTTTGGGCTGCTTTCTAGTAGGGTTTTTGAGCGTCAGAAAGTCTACAAAAGCCGTCGGCAACGTCCTGGGGTGGAGAACCATTACATGAATAGTCCGGAGGCGACACCACTCGCCAAGGCCTGTCCCCAGGATGAACCAAGGGATCCGTTCCTGGGGCCGTGGCAAAGAGCGACCGGCCGCCATCGGCCAGAGAAGGCATGGGCCCTACCCGAGATGTAGTTGTCTTCCCATTCTCTTCTTTTTTCGGCGCCTTGCAGGCCACAAGGGGGAATGTCTTGCATATGCCTCCGACCCCCCACCCCTCTCTTCATCGCCTGGTCCGGCCATAACAAATGTCAGCAAGACGCCGTGGGGTGCACTGGGAGGGAGAGGCGGCGCGGACAAGCCTCTCCCGCCTCCCCAGGTGGAGGCCCCTCAGCTGCACCCCAAACGATCCACGCACCCGGCAAAGGGTTCGTCCACTGTGGCGATATAGGGACGCTCCACGAGCCCAGCAAAGGGTTCGCATACTGTGGCGGTATAGGGACGCTCCACGAGCCCAGCAAAGGACTCGCCCACTGTTGCGGTACATCAACGCTCCACTCACCCAGCAGGGTCTCGTCCACTGTGGCGGTGCAACGATGCTTCGCCCGACAGGCTTGAGTCCATCTGCTCCTGCAACCCAGTGACTGCCGGTGGTTGCAGATCTCCTAAAAATGGCGGTCGACTTTGCAGGAATGGGCCTGGCGTGAAAAGTTGGCCTGGTCGCCTGTTAACCAGAAAATGGGCCCCTGTCTTTCCTTTCAAAATGCTGCCAACAATATTATATCAGACTCTGCATCGGTACTTACTTATAAATGCAGAAACAACTCAATTAACACAAGGGCTCTTTTCAGAGCCACCTTATATCAAAGCACTCAAACGTCTGATTTATCTCCATTTTCACACTTTTGTAAATAGTTGTGCGCGCCCAAGTGCGCGCACCCCGCAACTTTTTTCGGAAAAAAAAATATATATATTTTCGCGTTTAAGGTCCTTACTGCACACCCTGAGAAAACCTACGCAGCAAAACAATCTCTACCTTCACCCCTTTCCATGTTCCAACGCTTTGAAACGAGAATATATTTACTCGCGCGCACCCCGCAACTTAAAAAAAAAATATATATATATATATTTTCACCTTTAAGGGCCTTACTGCACACCCTGAGAGAACCTACGCAGCAAAACAATCTCTACCTTCTCCCCTTTCCATGTTCTAACGCTTTGAAACGAGAATATATTTACTCGCGCGCACCCCGCAACTTTTTTCGTAAAAAATATATATATATATTTTCGCGTTTAAGGTCCTTACTGCACACCCTGAGAAACCCTACGCAGCAAAACAATCTCTACCTTCTCCCCTTTCCATGTTCCAACGCTTTGAAATGACAATATATTTACTCGCAGTGACAAAATGGCGGTCAACACTTCCTGATTTCCTTCGAATCGAACGTTAACAGACGTCACGCAGCAAAAAAAATTCCGCTCGCGCGCAGCCGCTTGAGTGCGCGTACCCGTCCGCGCTTATAGATATATAATTGACTTTGACTTTAATTTTCTCAACAACTACTGAACGGATTTACACCATTCCACAAAAAGCGTAATCTGCGAGCCGGACTCTAAATCCATTCAGCCGTTCGACCTGTAGCCGTGTCTAAACGTCCTATGGAAAATAACATGGAGAAAACACGTTTTGGGACCCCCCTTTTATCTCAGCCCCCACTTCACCAATCCCCCCCAAATTTTCAGGGAAGGAGCGCAGCGGACCGAGCCATCTTCTTTGAGAAATTCGCAAAGATTCATCCACCAGGGCCAAAGTTAATCCAAATAGAATGTTGACGATTTCCTATGGAAACTAGGTCCTAACTATAATTACCTACTGGCGACCGCCAGTAGGTAATATATATATATATATATATATATATATATATATATATATATATATATATATATATATATATTACCTACTGGCGGTCGCCAGTAGGTATATATAGTTAGGATTTTTTTGAATAGGGATTTCTGAAAATTCTATGTTGAATAACTTTAGCGTTGATGGACGGAATTGGCTGAAATGTTCAGGAAAATGGCACATTTTGTTTCTGAGCGTCCCCTGAAAGTTTGGGGGGGTTTCATCAAGCGGGGACCGAGAAAAAAGGGGGGTCCCAAAACATGTTTTTAACATTGAGTTTTCCATAGGGCGGTTGGACTCACTTTTAGCTCGAACGGCTGAATGGATTTCCACAAAACTCGGCAAAATTGTAGGGACTGGTAGCCCGATGTGCCTTTGCTATGTCTCAAGATATATGCTCCAGTGGTTTTTACGAAAATTAACTTTGAAAAATATATATTGGGCTACATTGGGCTATATATATGTTAGAGCCCAAATGTAGCCCAATGTAGCCCAATGTAGCCCAAAGATGGACACCAGAGACAAAAAAAACAAATGTAGCCCAAATATCAGCCAGATGTAGCCCAACTATAGCCCAGTGACAGAATGTCCCAGAGTGTTCTAAAGAACAACTAGAGCGCTAACAGTCTTACTTATGACAAAAGTATGGCACACCTGAAGTCATCTTGATTGGAATAAAGGGTTAACACTTAAAACATTTAATTTGCAAAGGAACAACATGAGGGGGTTCATTTTGCCATAGAAATTATGATTAGTGCTGAAGAAAGAAAAATTAGCGCACATTTTGAGTGACTTCTCAAATCCTCTTATATTTCATTAAAAAAATTCTGATATGCAGTCTCCCAAGATGGCCACCAGAGACAAAAGAGCCCAAATGTAGCCCAAAAATCAGCCAGATGTAGCCCAACTATAGCCCAATGACAGAATGTCCCAGAGTGTTCTAAAGAACAACTACAACGCTAACAGTCTTACTTATGACAAAAGTATGGCACACCTGAAGTCATCTTGATTGGAATAAAGTGGTAACACTTAATACATTTAATTTGAAAAGGAACAAAATGAGGGGTTTCATTTTGCCATAGAAATGTTATATATATATATATATATTACCTACTGGCAGTCGCCAGTAGGTATATATAGTTAGGATTTTTTTGAATAGGGATTTCTGAAAATTCTATGTTGAATAACTTTGGCGTTGATGGACGGAATTGGCTGAAATTTTCAGGAAAATGGCACATTTTGTTTCTGAGCGTCCCCTGAAAGGGGGTTTCGTCAAGCGGGGGCCGAGAAAAAAGGGGGGTCCCAAAACGTGTTTTTAACATTGAGTTTTCCATAGGGCGGTTGGACTCACTTTTAGCTCGAACGGCTGAATGGATTTCCACAAAACTTGGCAAAATTGTAGGGACTGGTAGCTCGATGTGCCTTTGCTATGTCTCAAGATATATGCTCCAGTGGTTTTTACAAAAATTAACTTTGAAAAATATATATTGGGCTACATTGGGCTATATATATGTTAGAGCCCAAATGCAGCCCAATGTAGCCCAATGTAGCCCAAAGATGGACACCAGAGACAAAAAAAACAAATGTAGCCCAAATATCAGCCAGATGTAGCCCAACTATAGCCCAGTGACAGAATGTCCCAGAGTGTTCTAAAGAACAACTAGAGCGCTAACAGTCTTACTTATGACAAAAGTATGGCACACCTGAAGTCATCTTGATTGGAATAAAGTGTTAACACTTAAAACATTTAATTTGCAAAGGAACAAAATGAGGGGGTACATTTTGCCATAGAAATTATGATTAGTGCTGAAGAAAGAAAATTAGGGCACATTTTGAGTGACTTCTCAAATCCTCTTATATTTCATTAAAAAAATTCTGATATGCAGTCTCCCAAGATGGCCACCAGAGACAAAAGAGCCCAAATGTAGCCCAAATATCAGCCAGATGTAGCCCAACTATAGCCCAATGACAGAATGTCCCAGAGTGTTCTAAAGAACAACTAGAACGCTAACAGTCTTACTTATGACAAAAGTATGGCACACCTGAAGTCATCTTGATTGGAATAAAGTGGTAACACTTAATACATTTAATTAGAAAAGGAACAAAATGAGGGGTTTCATTTTGCCATAGAAATGTTATATATATATATATATATATATATATATATATATATATATATATATATTACCTACTGGCGGTCGCCAGTAGGTATATATAGTTAGGATTTTTTCTCTATGGGTTTTTTGAAAATTCTATGTCTAATAACTTTGGCGTTTGTGGACGGAATTGGCTGAAATTTTCAGGAAAATGGCACATTTTGTTTCTGAGCAGCCCTTGAAAATTTGGGGGGGGTTCGTCCAGTGGGGGCCGAGAAAAAAGGGGGGTCCCAAAACGTGTTTTTAACATTGAGTTTTCCATAGGGCGGTTGGCCTCACTTTTAGCCCGAACGGCTGAATGGATTTGCACGAAACTTGGCAAAATTGTAGGGACTGGTAGCCCGATGTGCCTTTTGTAGGTCTCAATATATGTGCTCCAGTGGATTTTGAGAAATTAACGTTTAAAAAAAGATATATATCTGTAACAGCGGACCGGTTAGCGCTCTGGTTCGCGGACTTTTCGCGCAACGGAGCTTTGTGAAGCGAAGCTGATTGGTTCTCCGGCGTCTGTCAACATTCCAAACAGTCCGTAGCGGCCGCCATCTTGTCTCTCGGTAGGATCGAGAGACAAGAGGAGGTCAAAACAAAGGGGGAAATAACTATAAGGGGGCATAGTAGATCCTCGCTGACCCCCTAGGTTTGATGTGGAGGTTTTAAAAGGGCCCCGCGGGGCAAAAAAAAATAATAAAAATAATAATTGAACGGCTGAATGGATTTGCACGAAACTTGGCAAAATATTAGGGACTGGTAGCCCGATGTGCCTTTGCTAGGTCTCAATATATGTGCTCCAGTGGATTTTGAGAAATTAACGTTCAAAAAAAGATATATATCTGTAACAGCGCTCCGCTTCGCGTAACGGAGGTTTGCGAAGCTGATTGGTCATTCTGTCACTGGGCTATAGTTGGGCTACATCTGGCTGATATTTGGGCTACATTTGTTTTTTTGTGTGTCTGGCGGCCATCTTTGGGCTACATTGGGCTACATTGGGCTTCATTGGGCTACATTCGGCTAATTAGCAAATAGCTCATCGCAAACTAGGAATGGTAAAGAATCGCTATTTATTCCTTAAAGTTCGCTATTTAGGAAATGCAAATAACTTTGATGATACATATGGCGGTTCATCTCTAACAAGATAAGAAGCATAGGGATAGATTTATGATGACTGGCGCATCACCAGGGATGTGTTAGTCATTCTGTGCCGCTGTTCCGTCACCTATGGTGTGCTGCATTTACAATGCGGCGCATCACGGGGCAAAAACAGCACAGATGCGTGATGTATCTGTGCCGTAAAGGTGGCGCATTGCTGGAGTTGTATCGCAAGTGTGATGAAGGTCCAGCAAGGGTCGGGGGTGCCCCTGTCGCAGGGTTTCTGTTCTCACACAGAACTGTGGACAGAGGATTGGAACCTCGGCGAATTAGGGTGTCCCAAAACTCACGTTAGTAATCAAAAACTATTTAGCAAGCTAGGTACAGTGTCACATTGGATATAACAAACTCTCAATGTTTAGACAATCCAGAATATGAACTTATAGTACCTCAGGATACGTGGAACTCATGAACAGTCGGTCGTTATATATTTCTTAGAAACCAGAACATGGAGTTAAGAAGAACACATGTGTATTTGAAATGTTTATTTACTAATGCCGTCTTCTCAGGCGTAGTACCTTAGATAATAAAAGTACACATATTATCAGTAGCAAAATTACCAGCATAGTTACTAGTACATAAAAAGTGAATGGTGATAGTATGTTAACATGCTGTAAATGAATAAGAGTTAGCAACACTTATAAGCAGCCGCGGGCCGTGGAGGGAGTTACGGTGAGGCAGGGAGGCGGGGAGGGGGAGAAGCAGGGTGGAGAATACAAGTACACATATTATCAGTAGCAAAATTACCAGCATAGTTACTAGTACATAAAAAGCGAATGGTGACAGTATGTTAACATGCTGTAAATGAATAAGAGTTAGCAACACTTATAAGCAGCCGCGGGCCGTGGAGGGAGTTACGGTGGGGCAGGGAGGCGGGGAGGGGGAGGGGCAAGGTAGAGAGGGCTCCACCCTGCTTCTCCCCCTCCCCGCCTCCCTGCCTCACCGTAACTCCCTCCACGGCCCGCGGCTGCTTATATCTCACCCTCCCTAATACACATATTATATTATTTGCTAAGAAGGTCTCTTTGTGTTGGTTTAGGGCGTGCCCATACTTTAGTGTCTTAGATTTGAAGGAATCACATCAGCATACACCAGCTCTCTCTTCATGTGAACCGCATCAACTGTTGTGTATGTGTGTTCGGCAAAGCAATATAAAACCCGCCTCATGCCCAGAATTGGCAGAAGTTGCACTTATGTTATGAGTATGAAGTCGTGGAGATCAGACCTCATAACAATTCTGTACCGTGTTGTTCTTGAAACTTTAGCACTCGCTGTACAGATATAGTTTAACAAGTAAAGCAGATAGTAGACCAATAACATATTATTCTCATGTAAACCACGATGAACTACTAGGTGGAAAGCTAAAGCAACAACTAAATGTCGTGTGCAGAAGTTGCAAAAAAGGAAAAATGGCGTTTAAACCGGTAATGAGCCCATGCTAACTTAACACGGTGTAAAGATATCCAGGACCTAGATGACACCTCCTCATGATCCGGAAACGAACTGAATAAGATAATAGAAGTGCCATCTCATGAGAGCAGATTGCAAGTTTATATGTGGACGGTCCGCAAGGTAAAGCATTAAAAACTAGGAAAATTCAATGCTAAAGAAAAATAAAACAGCCAAGTACTTTATCGAGTCTTAAGCCAATAGGCAAGGTAAATAATAAAAACTTGACAATTAAGTCAATGAATTGTCAATGAAATGCTAGTACTCAGCATATGAAACATGAAAAAGGTCTATGACATAACTGTGTATGCAAAATAAGCTGCAACAGCCTCCAACAGGAAGTCACCGTCTTCATCCGAAAACAGTTCAGCCATCCAATTTAAAAGCGGAAAAGAACATACGTGCTCTCCCAGCACCGGATCCTCTATCACCATCAGAGGACAGCTCGGTGGGTTTTCAAGAAAGCTGTGTTCCAAGAAAGACTGTGCTGCCGCCAGTAAATTCCAGGGACCAAGTAGTCCATGCATCAATGCCACAGCCATAATCCTTTCGCCAGGACAAATCAACTCGTGAGTAATGATAGGAGTCATCAGCTGATTAAAGTCGACGTCAGGAGAAACCGGTCCGCAGAGACACAAATCAATGGCCCAATCGAAATCACAGGTCAGGCAGTGAAATACAGGCTGGACACAGGTGAAGTAGGAGAACCGAAAAGATAATCCATATGCCGTGCTTAATATCGCCAACGGCATTGTGCCATAATATTCTAGCATGCGATTGCGGAACAGTGTCAGCAGCTGCAGGGTCGGAGGTTGCATAGGAGGGACATCCATATTTAAAAATGTAAAAAAGTACAAGAGCGTCCGCTGGTAATGCAAGTAAAAATGCAATCCACGAACCAGAGTGGAGAAAATGGAATGAAAGGGAGCAGGGATGACTCCAAAGATTTTCTCAAATGAAGTCACGAGACCACTGGTAACAACTTTAAAAAAGTGTGCCAGGGATTTTGTGGAGGATGCGTTAAAGATAGTCGGAAACATGTTGCTGAAATTGAAAGGCAAACCTGTGTACGGGTGTTCGCTATGTGAAGTACGAAAGTTTCACGGGCCGAACTCAAGGCCACCTCTCTCTGAGACAAAAGAGCTCTTATTCTTGTCATGCCGTTGAAACGTGTCCCAAGGTTGGTATTTGTGGCCAGATTGAAAACTCCCTATGTTCATGTGTGGGAGGAAATAGAACATTTCTGCAGCAAATAACCCGTTCACTTACTGTTACGATAAAAGGAATACTTTTAATTAACTCAGAACAATCTTCATTATTGAGCATCAAATAACTACCATTTTCCAACAACTTGAACGTGGGGATGATAGCAGGAACTGGCGTGCCTTGCATCACGCAAGCCATATTTGGTCGCTGTTTGTTGCATGAATCGTGTAACTGTATGTGCCTACACATTAGTGAATGATCTGGCGTCTCAGTGCATTCCTCTCCATTCAGATAAACTTCTTGATCATCTTTGAAACATCTGTATGTGTATGGAAGCGACCAGACCTCATGAACAAAAGCACTACCTAAAGGTTCATAAAGACCTATTGGTATATATTTCATACAATTTGAAAACTTATATAAAGCAAAAGGCAGCGTTATTAAACCGTCGATAAGGCATGTTGCCAAAAAACCCGCAATCCTCTGCTGATGATGTCACTGAGCATGTCATGAATGATGTAATATGTGACATCATCAGTAGTGGATTATGGGTAATAGTATCTCTAGTTTACTCCCCTATAGCTGTCTTTCTTTTAACATAAGTGTGTGTTTCCTTCCCTTATACTTACTGTTTTTGGTTCGCTTCCAGTTCGCGTACCAGCGAGCGAACTAGGAAGCGAACTAAGAGAAATAGAGGTTGGCACAGTTCCAAATATTGTACCAATTTTTTAATAACGGGGAGGTAGTTCTGAAAAGAACTTTTTTTTTTATTTTTCTGAACATTTTTTTACTGTAAGGTTCCCGATTCGCGAAGCGGGAACGAAGAAAAAAAAATATTTAAAAAAATAATTATTCATAAACATATAAAATATATTTTTGGATTTAAAGAAGAATAAATTTTACAGCTACAGATATTAGCTGTTAAAAAACCAATGAAATTCACTGAAAAAACCATAGGTTATAGACCATATATAGTTAGGAATTAGCATTTACAAAACCTTGAAAATTCACTGAAAAAACCATAGGTTATAGACCATATATAGTTAGGAATTAGCATTTACTAAACCTTATTTTACTCACACAAAACCATTGAAATTCCATATATAGTTAGTTGCACTAACTATATATCGCGCACCCGCAATCCACTGCTGATCATGTCACATATTACATCATTCATGACATGGTCAGTGACATCACTGATGACATCACTGATGACATCTCAAATGACATCACTGATGACATCTCACTTGATATCAATGATCACATCACTGATGATATCATTCATGTGATAATACAATGCATCTCCTCACACTCTAATATAACCTCCGTTACACCCAGTGTTAAATAGAGAGTATCATTTTTGAAACCATTGACACACCAATACTAGTTACTACATACGCACTCACTGATTCCTATGTCTACACACACATTCACTCATACAATCATTCATACATACAATCACTCATCTTTACAACACTATCATATGCACTCATACACCTATACAGACACTCACACTCTGCCACTCATCCATGGAGTTACTCACACACCTAGTCAGTCCTGAAAAGAATCAATCACACTTCCATTTTCTCATCTATACAGTTAAACACAGAACACCTTACATTTTTGAAACATATACTAACACATAGTTACTCTCTTATAGAATCACTGATACAAGTACACATTGATCTGCACAGAGTCACACACCTCCCAGCCAGCCATACACACACTCAGTCTCCCATACAAATACTTGTGCAACCAATCAATAACCCATATAGCTACTTATATAGCTACTGATCAACACGTGCAGCAGCTTGCACAACAACAGACATACTGATGCACACTTTTAGACAGTTTAGTCACTAACCCGTGCATTCAGTAAGACGCATTTAATCACTCACTCATGCAGTCAATCACGCACCTACTAAAACCTTCATTCAGACACTTATACATCCACTCATTCTTCAATATGTAAAACATATTTAAACTTTACAGAAACACATAATCACTGGATGTTGTCATCAGTGATGTCATCAGTGATGTCACTGACCATGTCATGAATGATGTAATATGTGACATGATCAGCAGTGGATTGCGGGTGCGCGATATATAGTTAGTGCAACTAACTATATATGGAATTTCAATGGTTTTGTGTGAGTAAAATAAGGTTTAGTAAATGCTAATTCCTAACTATATATGGTCTATAACCTATGGTTTTTTCAGTGAATATATATATATATATATATATATATATATATATATATATATATATCACTGAAAAAACCATAGGTTATAGACCATATATAGTTAGGAATTAGCATTTACAAAACCTTAAAAATTCACTGAAAAAAACATAGGTTATAGACCATATATAGTTAGGAATTAGCATTTACAAAACCTTATTTTACTCACACAAAACCATTGAAATTCGCATAGTTAGTTGCACTAACTATATATCACGCACCCGCAATCCACTGCTGATCATGTCACATATTACATCATTCATGACATGGTCAGTGACATCACTGATGACATCACTGATGACATCTCAAATGACATCACTGATGACATCACTGATGACAACATCCAGTGACTGTATGTTTCTGTAAAGTTAAAATATGTCTTACATATTGAAGAATGAGTTTATGTATAAGTGTCTGGATGAAGGATTTAGTAGGTGCATGACTGACTGTATGAGTGAGTGATTAAATGTGTCTCACTGAGTGCATGGGTTAGTGACTAAACTGTCTTAATTTGTGCATCATTATGTCTGTTGTTCTGTAAACTGCTGCATGTGTTGATCAGTAGCTATATGAGTAACTATATGGGTTATTGATTGGTTGCCCAAGTATTTGTATGGGAGACTGACTGTGTGTGTGGGTGGCTGGGAGGTGTATGACTCTGTGCATAGATGTGTGAGCAGTTGATTCACTAGATGTATGGGTTCAAAAGTGCATGTGGAAACAGCTGTATGGGCGGTTGACTGTGCGCATGAGTGTATTGGTGAGTGAATGGACATCTCAGTGCTACATGTCAAAGTAAGTACATATGTAAAACACAGTACATGTGAGAGTTGACATATATAAATAACTGTGCATAAGAGCCAGTGAATGTGTGAGTGGCTGTATACCATGACCATGAGTATTTGTAAAGCGCACGTTCACCACTACGGGCATCTTGGCGCTGAAATAACAGATGTTTGTTGTTACCCAACTCAATGGTACTCATTTTATCGACCCCAAATGGATGAAAGGCTGAGTGGACCCGCCGGGATTTGAACGTGTGACCATGAGGTCGAACACAGGCCCCTGCAGTAGACGCATTAGTCCACTGAGCCACCAGACCCGGCAATATGGATCATTGTGAACTTGTATCAGGGATTGTATAAGAGAGTAAATATGTGTTAGTATATGTTTGAATAAGTAAGGTGTGTATAACTGTATAGTTGAGGAAATGGAGGTGTGATTGATTATTTGCATGACTGACTAGGTGTGTGAGTAACTCCATGGATGAGTGACAGTCTGTGAGTGTCTGTTTACACTGAGTGTATCTAAGGTTATATTAGAGTCTGAAGAGGTTCATCATATTATCACATGAATGATGTCATCAGTGATGTGATCAGTAATGTCAAATGAGATGTCATCAGTGATGTCATTTGAGATGTCATCAGTGATGTCATCAGTGATGTCATCAGTGATGTCATTTGAGATGTCATCAGTGATGTCATCAGTGATGTCATTTGAGATGTCATCAGTGATGTCATCAGTGATGTCATTTGATCACAGCACTGATGACATCATTCATGTGATAATATGATGAACCTCTTCAGACTCTAATATAACCTTAGATACACTCAGTGTAAACAGACACTCACAGACTGTCACTCATCCATGGAGTTACTCACACACCTAGTCAGTCATGCAAATAATCAATCACACCTCCATTTCCTCAACTATACAGTTATACACACCTTACTTATTCAAACATATACTAACACATATTTACTCTCTTATACAATCCCTGATACAAGTTCACAATGATCCATATTGCCGGGTCTGGTGGCTCAGTGGACTAATGCGTCTACTGCAGGGGCCTGTGTTCGACCTCATGGTCACAGGTTCAAATCCCGGCGGGTCCACTCAGCCTTTCATCCATTTAGGGTCGATAAAATGAGTACCATTGAGTTGGGTAACAACAAACATCTGTTATTTCAGCGCCAAGATGCCCGTAGTGGTGAACGTGCGCTTTACAAATACTCATGGTCATGGTATACAGCCACTCACACATTCACTGGCTCTTATGCACAGTTATTTATATATGTCAACTCTCACATGTACTGTGTTTTACATATGTACTTACTTTGACATGTAGCACTGAGATATCCATTCACTCACCAATACACTCATTCACACAGTCAACCGCCCATACAGCTGTTTCCACATGCACTTTTGAACCCATACATCTAGTGAATCAACTGCTCACACATCTATGCACAGAGTCATACACCTCCCAGCCACCCACACACACAGTCAGTCTCCCATACAAATACTTGGGCAACCAATCAATAACCCATATAGTTACTCATATAGCTACTGATCAACACATGCAGCAGTTTACAGAACAACAGACATAATGATTCACAAATTAAGACAGTTTAGTCACTAACCCATGCACTCAGTGAGACACATTTAATCACTCACTCATACAGTCAGTCATGCACCTACTAAATCCTTCATCCAGACACTTATACATAAACTCATTCTTCAATATGTAAGACATATTTTAACTTTACAGAAACATACAGTCACTGGATGTTGTCATCAGTGATGTCATCAGTGATGTCATTTGAGATGTCATCAGTGATGTCATCAGTGATGTCACTGACCATGTCATGAATGATGTATTATGTGACATGACCAGCAGTGGATTGCGGGTGCGCGATATATAGTTAGTGCAACTAACTATATATGCGAATTTCAATGGTTTTGTGTGAGTAAAATAAGGTTTTGTAAATGCTAATTCCTAACTATATATGGTCTATAACCTATGGTTTTTTCAGTGAATATATATATATATATATGTATGTTTATATATACATATATATGTTTACAGTTTTAAAAGGCAGCTTATGTGTTGTACTTGGTAAATTATACATTTAATTATATTTTATTTTTTTATAAATAGTGTTAGCATTTAGTATTTGTTTATTTTAATATTTTAAATTATATATATTTAAAAATCAATATTTAATACACCTATATTATTGTAAACTATATTTCTTTAATATATTGTACGTACCTTTTTAAATAATATAAAAAGCTGCAGAGCCTGTAAATATAGCCATAATGTGAAGGATTTACTGGTATCAAGAACAATGATACCATTTCATGTAACAAACATCTAACCTGTAACTCTGATTATGCCATTTATGCATTGAAATGCCTGTGTGACCAATATTACTTTGTCAGTGCTATTCATAAGACTAAGAAGAGGATCCTCGAGCATCTACCAGCTATCTCAAGAGAGGATACTTAGGGCCCCATTACGATGGCGGGTAGACTTTTCCGCCCGCCACCGGAACAGTGAAAGGGACCGACTGCCAGAGGCGTGGCGGTCCCGCTAGGCACATTAGGATGCAACCGCCACCCTGGTGGTCGCATCTCGCATATTTTACATTGCGGCAGGCGGTGCTGTAAACAGCACCCTCCGCAATGTAAAATATGAATAGGTACACCCCAAGTGCAGCCCCCTGCCCCCCCACCCCTCAGGGGCCCATAACGGGCCCCCAGAGCAAATTATGTTTACCAGCATATCTGTGACAATGAATGATATATAGAGGAACAGTGTTCATGCTACTTAAGTTTAAAATCTGTTATGTTCATAAAATACAGAGTCAATTAAATGATCCCCTCTTTGAATTGACTTGGGCATATACATACTAGCATGCTGTTATTTGTCCTACTGTGTGAATAAAATGAAATGCAGAGTGTCCCGCATGCTAGTTACATGGATTTAGATGCTCAATTGCAATTGCCAAAAAACCTCAACAAGTCTGTTTTCTTTTTTTCACGTTGTTTATGTCTATTGAAAACACACGTGGTGTAACATAAAAAGTGGAAGGAATGTTTAGTCAAATGACTCGTGAACCAGGAGCCAGGACCTCCGAAACTCGTTGAGTTTTGATCTACCCATGAAATAATCACGCTGGTGGAAGCAATTAAGCCGTGTCTTGTCCATTTTTGAATACATGGAGCAAGTTTTCATGGATACATATATATGTGTTCAAATTTTTTGAAGGAAGCTTATTTGTTAATGTTTATTTTAATGTTGTAAATTATATATATTTTAAAATTGATATTTAATACATATATTTATCCAATATTTTGTACTTATCTTTTTTAATTTAGGGAGTCGAGGTTTTTGCATCCTACATTTTTCCCGCGATATTTTTTTACGCCAAATTTGTTGTGGTCAATATTCTGCCAGTGAACCAGGGATTTGATTATAAGTATTGGATTATGATGCCATTTCATGTTCCAGGCTACTGACTTATGGCATCACAAAAACTGCTTTACGACGCTAAAAGCAACTCCCCCCTGAATCCACGACTGCCCGATATTTCCTGTATCACTTCCCATGCCTGTGGGCCTGGAAACAGCATTTCCCTTGAGCAATACACTGGGCTGGACCGTGGCATTGCAGTCCTATGTTTCTACATGTCCTAACTCTTCTTCTCTGCCCTGAGGGGATAAAAATAACCATTAGCCATACCAGCACAGGTTTGGAAGCATGATGGCCTCTAGACAAAGTTAGGGCGTGCTTCGAGGGTGGGTCAATGGGACCTTAGTTGACACAATGATAATCACACTCACTTTGGCACTCATATTGCTCTAAGATATTGCTAATTGGCACGCTTGGTACTGGTTTAAAATTGCAGTCTATCCCTATGTTTGGCACAGAGGCACTTTATTCACGCACTGAGGCACTTTATTCTCGCACTTTAATCATGCTCAGAAGTAAGTAGACTTTCGCATATGTTATATTCAGAGCTCTAGCATGAGTCGGTTGCTTAGGAGATATTACCTCTGTGTGAATCCCATTCCCAACAATCATTTAGGGGCATGCTATGGTGAGCTTGTCATGTTCTCCTCTACCACCAACGATTTTGGCAACTTTACCACCCGCCACCTTGATAATAAAACAACTATGAAGAATGGATATAAAATAGAAATGCAGGTAATGTTGGAAGTATAACTGAGGGTTCCCCATATATGTGTGTATCACCATAGACATACTTTTCTTGATTAACCCAAGAAGCTGAGATCACACATGCTCTCTCGTCATAAATAAGGATTCTATCACACCATTCCTTTTAGGAATATATGAGAGCAAAACCCATTACGTATTGCATTAACAAGTTATTTTCCACAAGACTGAGCTGAGGGGACCCTTGGTCCTGTGTATGATAGAATCCTTTCCAGTAGCCGACAGTCCCTCTTTTTTCACCTTACTGAACTAGTGTGTGACTACAGAGGACATTGTCTTCAGACCAGGGAGCCGTTATCCCCTACATTTGGGTAATGAATAGACCAGTATTGCTAAAAAGGTGTTTTAAATTGTTTAAATGTGCTTGTGCACGTTTGTTCTGCATGTATGTTTGCCCATGTGTGTCTAATAGTGAGTGCTCTGCAGCGTCACTTGTGTTCCCACACTGAGACCACACTGCCTCTGCATGCTAACACCAGAAACTTCAATAGGGGTTTACATTTCTCTTTTTCTATTTCATTTCTACCTTTAAACGTGTATTTTACCTATGTCGAGGTTGGATTCACCTGGGCTTCTGGTTTCGCCAAGTTTTGGTATTGGCGATTTGGCCATTTCACTATGGATTTTTGGCACTGAAGAATGCCCAGGATCTATATAAGTTATTTAATTTTCTTACACACACAGCTACTCCGAGGAGTGTCCCGGCACGATCCAAGAGGGACCAACTGATTACCACTAGACAAAAAGATATTATATTTTTTCTTAAAGGCCAGGGAATCTTGGGTATTGCGAAGCTCGAAAGGAAGGGCATTCCATGCCTGAGCTACTTTCATGGCGAGTGAGCACCCGCCTAGCCTGTGACGAAAGAAGCAAGGAACTTGTGCCAGAAGCTGTGCTGATGAGCTCAATTGTCTCAGCGGGACATAAAAGGAGAACCGCTACTGCAAATAGGAGGGACCCTGGCCATAAAGGGCACGGTGGGAAATGACTAGTGATTCAAACTAAACCCGTTCTGCTCTGCCAATGAAGCGAGGGCAGGTGATGTCGCACACTACACCTAAGGGAAAATTCAAGGAGAAGCCTGGCAGATGCATTTTGGACAACCTGAAGCTTGTTCAGTAAGTACCCCGGGATGCCCTCATACAGCGCATTGCCATAGTCCAGTCAGGAAAGGATCAGCGCACGAATGACTGTTTCTTTTTGTGGGCCTAGGGAGAAGAGAGAGAAATTTCCTTAAGGTTTTTAGGAGTCTATAGCACTTGCCTGCGAGCCTCTTAACCTGGGTGGAGAAGGATAGATTAACCTCGAACCACACTGTCAAATTCTTGGAGAAGTTCCCTTTGGATGTCGGTAGAGGGAACCCTGGAGGCCAGAGCGTGTCTCAGAAGCAGGGGGGGAGTTACCGTACAGGAGAATCTCTGACTTGTCTTCATTGCGCCTAAGCTGTGCGGCGGCGAGCCATTTGAAGACAGAGGCCAAGTACTGCTGCGCTGAAGAGACAGAGTCAGCATCCTTTCCCCAGGTAAAAAGAAGCTGGGTGTAATCCGCGTAGGCAATGACCTTAGCCCCAGGTCCTCGGCCGAATAGACCAGAGGAGTGACATAGATGTTAAAGAGGAGGGGGCTAAGGGAGTACCCCTGCGGAACCCTAGTAGTAACCAGCTGAGGGGCTGACTCAGCTGGAGGTAACCAAACTTGTTGCTTCTACCCTTCCAAGAAGGACCTAGGCCAGCCCCTGGCCGAGACACCAATTTCTGGAGGCGGGTCAGTAGCAATGAGTGTGGCACAATATCAAACATCACCGACAGGTCAAACATAACTAAAGCCGCTCTCCCGCCGGCATCCATACACTCTCGGATGGCCTCTAAGATCTCCATGAGCGCTTACTCAGTACTATGGGATTTCCAGAAGCCTGACTGAGCTGGGTGCAGTAGGTTTGACCCTTCGATAAACTCAGTCATTTCTCTGGTCACCACCTTTTTGCTCACTTTGGCTAAGCTGGGAAGAATGGAAATAGGGTGATAATTCCCTGGAGTCTGGGGGTTGAGGGAAGGTTTTTTCAAAAGTGGGAGGATTTTAGCCTGTTTCCAACCCTCTGGCACGCGAGCCTCAAGGAGAGAGGTATTGATAATGAAGTTCACTTCAGGATTATTGATCTCCACGACTGCTGCCAGCAGTCTGGCTGCACAAGGATCAGAGACTAAGCCTGATTGCAGGCCCTTCTGGATTCTGAGAGTGCTGGGCAAATCCACAGGAGCGAAAGCATGCAGGAAGTGCCTGGGATTGAAGGGCGTAGGAGCATTGGGCATGGAGTCTGATGAGGTCCTACAGCAGGGAGCAAGAATAGAGCAAATTTTGTCCATGAAGCAGTTAGACAGAGTATCACACCAGGCTTCTGAGACTGGGGGTGAGCTATTCTGTGCGGTGGGGGACGTAAAGCTCTGTACTATGGCAAATATTTCCTTGAAATTTTTTAGCCTGATCGATGCGGACAAGATAATATTGCTTCTTGGCCTCGGCTATTGCAGCATAGTAGATTTTTTGTTTGAGCCTAACATTGTACTTAGTCAAGGCACAGTACTCACTAAGGCACCAGGCATGCTCCAGCTTTTTGCAATTGTGCTTTAGAGCAGACAACTCGGGTGTGAACCAAGGTTTAGAGGGTCATTCCGTGGAAAATCTGGAGGGGATGGACGAGGATAGCGTAACCATGGTGTTGGAGACCTAATACAAGAACCCTGCCAAACTCCCGTCAAGATCTTGATGGACAGTGGGTCTAGAGGCCGCCAAGACCAGAGAGAGCTTCAGTGGCTACATTTTGCTGAAAACTGGCTTGCGATAGCAGTTGCCCGGCCGAACAACCATGGCCAACGCCCAAGAGAAGTAAATAAGGTAGTGATCAGACCATGAGACCGGTAGGGGATCTTCCACCTGGATTGGGAAGTTGGCGCAGATTGGGTCAAGGATATGACCCCCTTGATGTGTGGGGAGGCTAACCCATTGAGAGAGTAGTGCAAGCTGTAAAATGTCTGAAAAGTCAAATTAGTCTCTAGAGTCGGCCTGGTCAAGATGGATATTTAGGTCCCCTAAAAAAATGTATTGGGAGAAGCGCAGCATACGAGAGACCACAGCGCCACCCCATGTTTTGAGGAAGGCCCCTACGGAGCCGGGGAGCCTGTAAATCAAAGAACCCCCCAATGTAAAGTGGGCCGAGAAACGGATGCTAAAGTCTATATAGGCTAACCATAGGGGCAGTAACACATTGGCTGAAGGAGATGGTATGAGCCATTGCTCTCACTTGCCATCTCATTGATGTTTTTGATATACCTGAGGTTCTCAATATTAAAGGTGATATACCTGGGCACATCAAGGTATTTTTAACGGATCTGAATCTCGCCATTCGTCCAGTAGATCTTTATCTAAGAACTTCCTCCTTCGTTTGAGTTCATCAGGAGGGTCCGCCCTGGTGGCACTGCCCTACCTGGGTGGAGAGAGGTTGCCGATGATGAAGCATGACACAAACTGTATGTGAGGCTTACTGTTTCAAAAGACTGTTCTTTCTACGTGATCTGACAGAATTCCTGTGATGTCAAAACAGGGCCCAGACTTAAATTGAAAAGGAAGAGTGAAAGTCCTTTTCCATCTTGAGCTACCATCCCTTTTTGTGTTGTAATATTGCTTTCAATATCACGATTGGTTCAGGCACCTGAGCAGCTTAGTTGGATTAAGACGCTGCGCTGTTGTGAATGTTACTCATGTTACTGATGTCTTGGTCTTTGTCTCATTAACAAATTAGCATTTACAGTTAAAATCAAATTACGGATACAATTTGGACTTCATTGGCTGTGATACTGTGTTAATTCAAGGTAATCTGAACATGATTTACTGGTCTGTTAATGTGAGAAGCCACAGCATTTCTCATGCTAATGTGGTCATTATTTATTACTTGCTACTTAATATTGCCCCCACCTACTAAGAATGAAAGGCATGGTGGAACACGTGAATCGCTGAACATAGAAAGCTTAGATCAGCTCTAGTAATTAGAAGTTAGAAATTGGTGTGTGACTAACAGTTAAAAACTATGCAATGTTTGTCGAGGGGCACTTTGTGAGTAAAGCTCAAAATGCGAAGGGGAACTGACAAAATGTCATTCAGATAAAATTTCCCCATGCTCTAGAAATTTCACCTGCTGCAACATAGCCCCTGACATCTCCCGTACCGTGAACAGACTGTGACAAAAGTGTCATTCAAGGCCTCATTCTAGTGCGAGCAAAGGGCAGAGCCAGCATGTTAACCTTACTCATGACAGTGACGTAATATACAACATATGCGAGTGCCTAATTTGTAATCAAATAAAAGTAAGTGAGCCCTAGGGCTCAACGTTTTCTTAGGAGCACACCACCAGTGCAGTCAATTGCTGCAGATGGGGAATAACATGGCTGTCTGATTTTTATTCCAACCCATGTCTTTATATATTTATCCTATTTCACTTAACTTTTTTCATTCTTGCAGCTTCTTTTTTATCTATTCTTTCTCCCTATGTCACTGATTTTCTACCTATCTCTGCCTTTTCCGTTCTCCCTTTTCTGCCTTTCTCTCTCCTGGTCTAGGTCAATGTCTAATGGTTAAAAACTAAGTGCCTGATATCAACCTTGGCGGACAGGGTTACTCCAACACAAACTTGACGCATATCCCGTCTGCCAAATTACAATTCCATTATGTCCTCTGGAACATGTAGTATGGCAGACGGGATATGTGGCACGTTTGTATCCCATACACCAAGGTCATACAAATTCCGGTCCCTATAGATAAATGCCAATGTACACCACCCACAGCAACCATCATAAATTAAAAACTTGTGGGCATATTTATAAGAATGTCATGCAGCACAGCACAGCAAGTTGCCTTGCTGCAATGAGTGACGAGGAAAGGGCCAAAATATGCCATATTTAAAAGAATGTAGAGCATTCCTGCCTTTGTCCCAGCGCTGGCACAATTTTGTCAGCCTGGCCATGGGGCAAGGGGGCCTACATTGTAAGGAGGATTGTTTTTGTGCATGAACGGGCACCTTGCTGCACAAAACCAATCCCTGAGGCATTTCCTTATTTCAATCACAAGCACACATAGAAAGAGGAAGTAATGAGGAGAGATAATAAAGATATTTATCCACATTATGCCTCACCTAGGAAGGTGTATCTTTTTGGCACGTTCACAAGTCTGGGAGCACTGGTAAACCTGAGAATGCATCAAACTCCATGGAAGTTGTGTGGAAACACCCATCCAACGCCAATGGAATGCCTTCCCAGGCCGGAAAGACGCAACACAGTAATTTGAGCTGCATTGCTCTACTCTAAATTTATTACGCCACTCAGAACCATGCAAGGTGGCCTTGTGTGGCTTCGTAAATCACATTGTGAGCTTGTGTCATGCATGTACTACACTGCATGGTGCAAAAGCGACACAACCCCGGTCATAAATATGCCCCTTAATGTTACAATAATGGGAAGGTAGGTCAGAGGAAGGGAGCAAAGACAGCAGCTGCTTCATTTCTACTCGGGGATTCATGGTCTTGTTTTTCTTTTTATTTCCATTCTCAGGGCCAGATTTCCAGTTGAACTTTCTCAGGGTTTACTTTCATAATATTCCCTAGTTCCTCCGTAACTGTCTCAGAAAATAATCATTTTAGTGAATATACATGAAGGTTTACACTCTTTCTGTTTTTTTTTGTCTTTCCCTCTTTGCTTTTTATATCAGACTCCAGCGCAACAGTATAATACTTGATTTCAATTGTGCCTTTCGTTACCTTTTACACTGCTTGCCAGAGTAGTTCAGTGCTATCTTCCCTTGTCTTGCCTCTTTGTCCTGTGCATTTGTACAGCATAGTGGGCAATAAGCTGGCTCACCTTGGACTGCCATGCCACTTGGTGGAACTCAATCCTAATTTTTGGATCATGTACCCAGGGCCATCTTAACAGCATTATAGGCCCCCGGGCAAAGCAGTGCGCTGGGCCCTGCCTCACAACTCCTCACAGGAATACAAATGTTTAACGGAAAATAGCATTAAATTCTGGTCTGCATGGAGCCCCTATGCTCGTGGGTCCCTCGGCCAACTGCCCAGCATCCACATGTGTTAAGACGGCACTGCCTACACCCACTTACCTTAGGCAGTTATGTGGGCTCTTCGGCTTAGCCATGTTTAGTACGACTTCTGTGTGAAGAGCTATGTTTCTTTTTGTCTTTGCATTTAACAGAGTTTGATGTATGGCTGTCAAAAGAGATCCAATATGATCAATTCCCCCCAAAGACTTTGCCATTGGTCAAAATATAGAGATTATAGAACTCAAAGTAGGGTATTGCTTCTAGCAGTGGTTACTATGGGCTGGTTTTGGCCACGTGTATTAAAAAAACGGAACTCTGGATTGTAGCCCCGGGCTACTATTACTGGAACTTACTGGAGAACACTTGTTAGGTCCATCATATTCATTGAGCACTTACACGTAGACAGCAATCATTGCACAGATTTTGTTTAGACCCTTGAACAGGATGGCTGGCCTCTGAGGCACATCTCGGAGAGTGTAATCGTGATCGATTGACAAGCTGGGCAGCAGGAGAAGTTCATTTGGCAGTCCTTTTATGGTATTTTCTTGTTTGTCGATTTTGATCCATTGTATGGTTGAGGTTGATACAGCACTCCAGTTGAACCTGAGGGACCTTTAATGATACTTGCTCACTAGTGCTGTCAGTCTATTATTTCTTCCCTGCTTGTCTGACTCTAATTTTCTTGCCGCTTGCACTCCAATGCGTGGTTGTTTTTGGCAACTTTATTAGTTGGCACATTGTGCAAAAGGTCATTATTTAATTGAATTAGAGCACTAGAAATGACCTCCACTCTCGCTTTCTTCTGAAAGAAGTTTGCAAATAAGATAGGGTCAGTGTATGACACAGCAGAGGACTATTCAGTGGGCATTTGCTGGGATGGTGTTTGCTGAAGTGGTGGTGCCAGTACCGATCTCAATGTTATCTTTCCCCTTTGGACGAGTTATACATGTACATTCTCAGTGAACACCTTGGTACTGTCTGTTTTTCACTGAACTGCCTCCTGCTAGCTGTCATTAATATCTCCCGAGAGCAATTGGTGGCCCGTAGTTGGTGGGTTATTACCAGGTGGAAATCATAGTTATTATAGATGTTTATATGTAGGTCCTAGACCATTGGTAGATACTGATAGTTTCTGGTAGTTACTGGTGGAAGCTGCCAGTTAACTAACCTTATTGATTGTACACAATCTAGTGTGCTTCCTGCTGCCCTGATGCCGCCCGACTCACAGACACCACAAAACCACCAATGCCTGTAGAGATAATCCCTCCTTCCCCCAATACCCCAATGTCACCTTACTGCTCAAACTCTCGAAAGCTGATTGGGGCCTTGGTTGGTAGGTTGATCGCGGCACTCAGTGGTAAGTGGTGGAGAGGCTGTCACAAGCCTGGCTCAAGTGCACAAACTGCCTTGCATAGCTTTCAGGCCGCAGACTTGGAACCTGGGCCAGGGAAGGCAAAACCGGACCCAATAGTGGCCCAGGACAAATGCCGAATGTAAGTGGGAGGGCCTCCCCTCCCAATTTGAATAGCCCACCAAGGGAGGGGGGACCAGGATTGGTCACCCCAGGGCTAGCTCAGGCCCCCTCCAATCTGGATGAACAAACGAGCAGCGAGGGGGGATAAATAAGGTCACCTGGTCTAAGAAAGGCACACACCCCCCTCGCAAAAGGACAAAGAGTAGATGTGATGCTCCCGCAAGGCCCTTGGAATGCCTAACGGCAGGGGTACTGAGGGAGCTAGAGGGAAGGACTCAGCCTCAGAGTAGATGATCAAACAAGGTCCTTGGGATGCCACTCGGCAGGAACCCCTGGGAGCAGGGAGGGCCCACCAGGGGGTCCAGGGCAGGCAGTACGGCACTTACAGCCTAGGGAGGTCCTGATGGACACCCTCCTAGTCGGTAGCAAGTTGAAGCCTAAACCCGTGAAGTGAAGGCCCCCGTCCCCCTAGCTATTGATTTGGCTGGGACCACATTAGGACCAAAACAGATGAAGGAATTGCGAAGACAATGAAATATGTTAACATGGATATTAAAATGACAAGTGGAATGACCATGATTTTGCAAAATGTGTAAGCATGGTCTTTTAGATAAATTGCGACCTTTTATGACACCAAAGCACATTGTCATTGGTGTGATTTGAATGAAGATAGATGCAGTATAGAAGCAGGGGAGGGGTACAACTCGCCTCCTGGTAGGGGTTTAAGGCTTCGAGCTTTTGACTTCAGGCTTCTGGTTACGCATACAAGTGCTCTTCATAGACCCCTGCTAATCATTCTATCTCACATGCCTCTCACAGGTCTGTCGGATGTCTGTCAAAGGCAGGGGTGCTAAATAACCTCCAAGTCTCACAGGGGTTTGCTGCATAGGGGGACTGAAGGGGGAGGTGAAAGCAGCACCACGGGACAGTCCTGTGCTGCACTTGAGGCTCAAATCTCTGACTGCACACGAGGGCCTCCAACCAGGCCTTCAATCTTGATCTCTGAGTTATTGACGCTCCCGGTGCTCCAGATGCGCCAAGCTCATGAAGCAGACCCCAAAAAGGGGATTTTGAGGGGTCTGAGGCAACCCTCAAATTGACTAATCGACTGCCCAAAGTTGAAAATCCGACCTGAGCAGGATGCACAGCACAGCAGCACTGCCACCCCACAGTTGCGATCTCAAACTGTAGCGATACGTCTTATCCGCTTCCACTCATTCCAAACAAGCTTTCAACGAGATTGACCACGTTTAGGGTGGCCAGGCGTCCTGGATTTGACAGTCTGGGTGTTGGTTAACTGTGCCGGCAGATTTCAGTAAATTAAGCACTTGGCCCACGTTTTTACAGAAGGTCCACTAAACACGCTTTTATGAGTTTAATGCAGGAATTGGTGCTAGTCCTTTCAGAAATCAATTTAATTAGCACTTATGATATTATGTGTGAAAGCTGTATTTAATTTATGGCCCTTAGGGGCAGATGTATCAAGATTCAATTTTGCGATTCCTAAATAGCGATTTTTAAGGAATCGCTATTTAGAAATCGCAAAATGGAATGTATTAAAAAAATCGCTATTTTTTTTAGATTCCTTACACTTCCTTATTTGCGAATTCGCAAATAAGGAATATTTTCCCATGCATTCCTATGGGCCAGGAGGCCCATAGGAATGATTTTGAACTAATTCTCAAATTGCGAATTCGCAATTTGCTAATCGCAATTTGAGAATTATTTCAAGGGTGTAGGGGTGTCTGAAAGACACCCTGCTGCACCCCTGAAATGTACATGTGTGTGCATATGGCGCACATACATGCCCCATGGGCATGTGTGTGCGTCACATGCCACCTTTAAAAATGCAAAATTGTGCATTTTTTGAGGACTTCGCAAATTACCATCAACTACAAGTTGGTGGTAATTTGCGATTCCTTAACAAAAATTCTCCCAAAAAAAATGCTTCATACATAGCATTTAAGGAATCGCAAAATTTGCGATTCCTTAAATGCTATGGCAAAATAAGGAATCGCAAATCTTTGCGATTCCTTAATTTGCGAATTTTTGATACATTCTAAAACATGCAAAACAACCATTTGCGAGTCGCAAAGGCCAAAATTCTGCAAATCTCGGCCTTTGCGAGTCGCAAAACGATTGATACATCTGCCCCTTAGTGCCTTTGGGTCTGTGTTTACTACCGTGGTGAGCACTGTCTTTCAAGTCATTCTGCTCATCTCTGGCTGTGAAATTACAGTCCTACTTCTATTTTTGTTAAATGTCACGGATTTTGGTTTTAAAAATCTGGTCACCCTAACCACATTGTAATCGTGTAAACAAACTTTTACTATATGAAATATAAACCAGTGGCACTATCGGCGTATAGTGCAAAGTGCAAGTGGAAGGCTGAGCCAAAGATGCTAGAGAGAAGCCAGGAGTGCAAGGGACAACAGTAAGATGTGCAGGAGTTGGAGAGGCTAAGCGATGATACAAGTACTGTTTTGCTGTCAATGTGCATCTGGAGCACTGAGTGCCGGTGTGAGGGCCACATCTCTCACACAAAATGATGTATCAGTTCAAACTTCCTTTATGCACACAGGACAGGTAATCAAAGGCAGGAATAAAGTAATTGTATACCTCATGGCAGGTGAGTCCCACGTCATGCTCATTGCTGTCATTATTGCCCCCGATGGTGGTGCAGCATTACTTGGAGGGTTTTAGGTAGCTTTCCTAGCTGTCTCCGAGTCAAACTTAGGACTGTGGGGCATATTATCAAGACAGGCGATAAAATTATTGCCGCCTTAGCGGCAGAAAACTGCAGCTAAACCGGCGATAATGGGTCTGATATTATGCTCTATGGAATTCCAATTGAAGCCCATGTTAGATGTGAAGGACATTTAAGCTGAGCTTCAATTGGAATACCATAGAGAATATTATCAAGCCCATTATTGCTCTTTTAGCTGCACTTTTCTCCCGCTAAAACAGAGATAATTTTATGGCCTGTCTTGATAATATGCCCCTGTGTTTTAAAAAATCTGGACTAAGTGTCAACTTTACAGTGAAAGATTCTGAACAAAGCAAAAATGTAAAATTGCAGCCTAATAAAGCAGCTAATTGTATGCAGTAATTGAAGGTGAACATCCCAGAACAAAATTTGTGGCAAATATGAGTTTTACGTCCGCATCTCTCCTGCTTGTGTCATACAAGAGAAGATAGGATTCCCATAATTATCTCACCTCATTCAACCCGCTGGCCAATCGGAGATAGTGCACATTTTAGCATATCTTCCTCCAAACCAGTGATGGCAGTTAAAGTTTGAAATAGATTTTGCGAAAAGAGCAGACCCATATTGTTTGAGTGATTTTTTTCCCAAGTAAAAGTTTACAAAATTGGGCCAAGTGGTGCACTTTACTATGTCATATTTAGGTTGAGCCTATCATTGCAGAACATGTGCTGCTCGCTTTGCGAGGCATGCAGTATTCAGTATAGCGTAGACGCTTTGTGGAAGCTCCGCCCACTCTCCGCCCATCTTTTTTATTGGCTTATGTCAGAACTGCTGGCTTCCGATTGGTTTTAGGCTTGTTAGTCCCTCCTTATGACAAGCATGTCCCTCCAATGAGTTCCCCAGACATTATAAAGCAATGTGAATATCATTTTTTTCCAGGGTGCTCAAACTGTCACCAAAGGCCTAGTTCTTCCAATGCAATGTATTGCCTAGTGATCAGTTATTATTCCAGATTTTGCCAATACTGTCATGCTGTACCTGAAGTATGTAAAGGGACTGCTGATATTTTGATGTCTCAAGTGCCAGCCTACAGGCATGGCTGTTTTAATGAAACAGGCTCTGCTTAACATACCAACTTATCAATTTCCACGTGTCCATAGTATAATGACTTACTTAAGCTTACAATGTCTAACCTTTCCAAATTTAGGTAGCTATATATTGTCACGCTTGGATCATATTTGCTGCATTTACATATAGATTTCCATGCCAGCATTTTAATGCCTTGCTTAGGTACAGATTTGTATGGCAGTATCACAAAGTTCTTGTTTCCCTGCTGTGATTGCTTTTGTTTGTTTATGTGCACTTTACTAAGCCATGCCCATATTTGCTCTAGTTATACACAGTGTACACCAAATTGCTAAACCCTTTCAGCTTCCTCTCAAAAATTAAGCATGTAATCATGACACACATTCACCTCGTTTCAGAAATGTGATCATTTATGTGTAGGCCTGATAAAGAGTTTACAGCGCATCCCGAACTCGCACCCTCTCTAAGCTATCCTCAAAAGCAGCAGTGAGCCACAAGTACCCCCTCCTGCTGACATACCCATGTCACCCACCAGCCAAGGTAATAGATGCATATGGCCAGGCTGTGCTACACGTAGACCGAGAACTGTCTCTTCTGACAAGCATCCCCCATCCCTGCCAGAAAATGATTTAGCAGCTTGAGTCCTGCAGCTGGACTAGGTCGAATAATGTCACATTACGCAAAATTCTGCCATTTTCTCAACATGTGTACAAAGCGAAATTTGGTTATAACATTAATGCTCTGCAAAAAAAACAGAGACGCAAGTAGATTTAAGGTACTTTGTGTGGTTCTTCCCGACCAGCAAAACGTGTTCCATAGAAACCTCTTGAGCTGCCGCCTGTGTTTCTAGTGGCGGCTGTCATCAATTGAAAGTGGTAAGGCGAGAAAAGGTGCCGTGCCATCTTAGAGAAAATAGCTTGATAAACAGTAACTAAATCGACAACATGCGTTACATTAAAGTTTTAAAGTTAAAAAGTTTAATTTTGAAAAGTTAATAAAATGCATGTCATCGGTTCAGTTTAGTTTAAATAAAGTGAAATAAACATTCACTTCCTTGCTTGCTGCATGTCCTACAGTCTTGGTGTTCTCATCTTCAAGCTCAGGCCCCAGCCAACTTCCCTAACCAGTCCAGACACTGCTCTCATTCTGTTATCCAGCAAGAGAGAAAGGCCATGATTGGCTGGAGAGGTTTGTCTCATCATACCCATAGGCATTGGAATCTTGTTTTTGCTCCCCACCCACCAGCTGTCTAGTACAGCTGTGTTGAAGAGGTTTAAAATGCACATGTCAGGCTGGCTGTCGCAGGACAGCTGGCCCAAAAGACATACACCTTAAACGTATGCCCCACTCCTTCTCCTCTACTGACAGTATGCAGCAATGGTGCAGCCCTCAAAACCAGCTCAGGCAGGCAGAGGGAAAAAAATGGTTACTTTTTGCTGGTTTTTGCCCCCTCAGAAGATGGGGGTGCTCCTCGGCTCAACAGGAGAAGCCACCTCCTGTTTCATCTGCCCATGATTTTTCCGCTCGTTAGAAGTTCTTTGGCTCCTGACAGTCAGAAAGAGATGTATCAACAAAGAAGGATCTCAGAAATGTTACTGATTTACATACAATTTACTTTTGATTACCATAGAATAAAAATAAGGTTTTGGGCAGCCCTCTCTGCTGCCTATGTTCCCACCGAACACAAATGTTTCTTCTATCCAATCTTGTACTAAAAAAGAAGACACCATTTCCCCTGCCCTACTTACCATTGCAACCAATAAATGTGAGCAATGCCTCTCCTGCCTTTTCCTCAGAAAACATGTCTGTGGCTGCAGCAGCCCTGTGGAACAGTAGAATAGCCAACATGGTGGGTACTGCAAATGATGAGTTGTAATCTGTAATGGTATCACAAAATGTTGGTACACTCTTAGGAGCAGCGGATGCCATAGAAGGTGAAACACTCATGGCGGATACACACTTACATATGGGTCTAAGCAGTGTATTGGGGAAGAGGTGTGGCGCCGCGGCCAGGGCGACTGAGGCTGGAATCTGGGCACCACGGTTCGATCCCCGGCTCCGGCGGCAGGTTAGCCCAGCACCATGTGACTCTGGGCAATAGCTCGCTTAATCTTCCCGACGGCCCCCAGCGCCTAGAGACCCTTACGGGTGATTGTGCGCTTTACAAATGTGGACTTTACTTTACTTTACTTTATCACTACACAGAAGGTGATACGGGGTGGAGTCCAGTCAGACTGAACTTGCCTTGGGGGATAGTGTACTCACCAACACCAATCATGCCGCTGGATCTTCCTACAGATTCGATCTCAATGTTTGCATGCTGAAATTGACAGGCAGAGAGAAGATGCATTCCACCTGTAATAGCCAGCAGCTAAGCAATCGCGCTGCCACCCGTTGCCAGATAGTGAGCCAAACCAGGCTTCATCTTAGTACACACTTTCTTTTCACTTATGAAAAGATCATCTGAAAAGAACTTCAATGACCAATCCAAAGTCCCCACACTGTCCCACCTATAGCAGAATATTTCCGACTACTTGATTAGTTGTGAGCAGGACCTATGTGGCACAACCTGTTGCTTCTATTTCTCTTTGAAGAAAGACAACTGCCTGAAGCTCAATTCGGACAGGAGAGAGGTACTGATGTTCAGAAACAAAAGCCCCCTTGGGACGCATCCTGGTGGCCCTCAGAACTTTGACCTACTCCTGCCCCCCACTGACTATGCTGGGAACCTAGACATCATGCTTGACAACAAGCTAACCATGACAACACAGGTCAGATCCATCTCCTCCTCCTGCTTCTTCATCCTCTGCATGCTTCATAAAATATTCAAATGGCTATCCCAAAGCTCAAGGTGCGCCATCACCCAGCCCCTCGTGTCTAGCCAAATGGACTATGGCAATGCTCTATACGCAGGGATTACAGCTCACCACCTCTGATGACTACAGGCCACACAAAACACTGGAGCCATATTCATCCTGGATCTCCCTAGATCTCAAAGTATTCCTCAGGGGCTGCATGCGGCCCTCCTGACCTTTAAATGTGGCCCCCTGGTGAACAGCAGCACCGGGCTGATGTTCACTTGACAGAGCAGGAATATTCAGAAAGGTGTGACTGAGTCTTACTTTATGTACACATTAACTAAATTAACAGTAAAGAAGCAAAGAAGGTGTCCTAGAAAACTCTTTCGGAAATACTTTAATTTTGAGGATGTCTTGCACTAAACACGTAAAAACATGATAAACTCTGCAAACTTCAAAAAGTGTATTTTATTATCATGAATTAGCATTTTTCCCTATTTCTGAAAATAGTGCTATTAGTAAAGAAAAATGTGTAATGAATGTGCTATTTTTGTGAATAAATAGTTTGAGGATGACCATCGCCCATCTCCATCTCAGTCCTATTTAGCATATTATAACATAATCTAGTGATGTGTAGGCCTGCCTAGTAAGAATAAGCTACAAAGTAGGGCTTGATTATGTCCTGTTCTGTTTCTGACTTTACCTTGCTTAACAGCAGTGCTTACTATTAGCGTTGGCATGATCTTATGCCGTCTTGCCCACTAATTTTGCTCTTTGGCGTGAATAGAGGCCTATGCTTGAGCGACTCCATTTTCTAAGCTGTCGCCATCTTCTGAGCTTTACTAGGTGAGAAGGCATGTTTTACTTTTCACTTGTTTTTCGCACTTCATAGACTACAGAGAACTGATTCTTGTAAGAGGAATGTGCTCGCTCTGCTCTGAAGCCATAACAGACGCCTGGCCAGCTGAAGCTGATACCTTGGTGTGGAGTGGTACGGACTTTGATGGGAAAAGGGGGCGAGGCTCACAGGAGCTTTATCTTACATTTCCCCTTGTACTAAAGAAGATGTCTGGGTTCTGTTCGGTGGAAGTCCAGCACAGGGCAGATGTGCAGCTGTGGCGGTGGGGCGTATAGTGTCACGCTGTCTCCTGGTTTGGCCGGAGAAACGGGCTCCCGTCTGGCGAAGTGAAACAGGATCAACAGACAGTGGGTGAGGTGTTCCACTATTTCTTGTCTTCTGACTTTTCTTGCCTTACTATCTCCTTCTGTTTTCAGGTACCATACTTATATACATATACTTCTACATATGTTTTCCTGATTGTGTTTAGCAATTGCCTAATTGTTAGTTGGTTGTTGGCTACAAAAGGTTCAAATTGGCCTACAGTGTATCATGTACTATTAAACATATATATATATATATATATATATATATATATATATATATATATATATATATATATATATATATATATATATATATATATATATTTCTATATCCATATCCATATATATATATATATATATATATATATATATATATATATATTCACTGAAAAAACCATAGGTTTCACACTCGTTATAGTTAGGAATTAGCATTTAAAAAACCTTTGAAATTCACTGAAAAAACCATAGGTTTCACACCAGTTATAGTTAGCTGAACATTTTACTCATACAAAACCATTGTAATTCCCACGTTATAGTTAGTTGTACTCACTTTAACTTGCGCGCCCGCAATCCACTGCTGATGATGTCACATATTACATCATTCATGACATGGTCAGTGACATCACTGATGACATCTCAAATGACATCACTGATGACATCTCAAATGACATCACTGATGACATCACTGATGACATTTCAAATGACATTCACAGTAAATTTAATATCTGTGAAAGAGAAAAAAAAGTAAGTTATAATATTTATAATATATATTTCACAATACAAGACACAAAGCAGGAGATTAAAAGTCATAAAAGGGTAGTAAGAGATAAAGTAGGAGTGAAGGACTCAGAAAGGAAAACAAAGGAATGGTGAAGGTCAGAGAGAGTGAAAAAGAAATAGAGGGAGAGTAAATTACTAAGAGGATAATGAGATGGATACATTCAGTTGCAGAGAAGAAGAGAAGGAGAGAGAAATAAAGTGAAGGTGAGTAAGATACTAAAGGAATGTGCATTAGGAAAACTAAAGGAAGAAAGGGGAGCAAAGAAAGGGGAGTGAGTGACAGGGAAGCAGGTGTAAGTGACGGTGGATTCATGACAATGAGGGATGGAACGTGAGTGAGGGTGAATGTAGGGACGTAAGACAGTGAGGGGACAATGGGAGTGAGGGTAACAGAGAGGGAGTGAGGGAAGACAAGTGAGAATATGAGAGAACAGAGGGTGTGAGAGAAAGATTGAGTAAAGGGGAGTAAGGTGAGTGAGGAAAGGGGAATGACTGAGGGAGCAAAGGAAGGAAAGAAGGGGAAGAGAAGTGAAGCAAAGAGACTGGGAAAAGGTGAGTGCATGAGGAGAGAAAGAGGAAGGAGAGTTAAGCATGATGAATGAGGATAACTGGGGGAACCGGAGTAAGGGAACAAGGGTGAGGGAGGGTGAGTGAAGGACAGTGAGGTTGAGGAAAGAGGGAAGATAGAGGGAGGATAAAGGCAAGTGAGCATGAGACAAGGGGAGTGAAGGAGTGAGGGCATAGAGGTAGTGAAGGAAAGAGTGACAGAAAGGAACTGAGTGAGAGAGCAAAGAAAGGTAAGTGAGGGAGTGTGGGTGAGTTATAGGGAGTGAGCAAGACAGAAGAGAAGTGAGAGACTGAAGGGTTGGAGAAAGTAAGGCTAAGAGAGAGGGACTGAGGGAAGGGGACTGAGGAAGTGAGAGGACAGAGGGAGTGACGTAAGGAGTGTGAGAATTTGAGTAAGGTGAGTAAAGGAAGAAGAATGAGTCAGGGAGTGAAGGAAAGAAAGAGAGGGGAAGGGCAGTGAAGAAGGGAGACTGAAAGAAGTTGAGTGTGTGAGGGGAGTTAGGGAAAGGGCAGTAAACATGGGGAATGAAAATAACTGAGGGAAGTGGAGTAAGGGAACGGGGTGAAGTAGACTGAGAGAAGGGCAGTGAGGTTGAGGAAAGAGGAGTGATAGAGGGTGCATAAAGGCGAGTGATTATAAGACAAGGGGACTGAAGGAGTGAGGACATGGAGGTAGTGAAGGAAAGAGTGAGAGAAAAGGACTAAGTAAAGGAGTAAAGAAAGGAAAGTGAGGGAGTGTGGGTGAGTTATAGGGAGTGAGTGTGATGGAAGAGGAGTAAGAGAGTGAGAGGACCGAGAGAGTGAGGCTAAGAGAGAGGGAGTGAGGGAAGGGGAGTGAGGATGTGAGAGGACAGAGGGTGTGAGAGAAGGAGTGAGTGAAGTGGAGTAAGGTGAGTGAGAGAAGGGGAATTATTGAGGGAGCAAAGAAAGGAAAGAAGGGGAAGGGAAGTGAAGTAGAGTGACTGACAGCTGGAAATTTGTGGATGGGAGAGAGGGAAAGGGCAGTAAAGGAATGGGGAATGAGGATAAGTGAGGGAAGTGGAATAAAGAAAAGGGAGGTGAGGGAGGGTGAGAGAAGGGCAGTGAGGGTGACTTAAGATGAGTGATAGAGGGTGGTAAAAGGTGAGTGAGTGTGACACAAGGGGAGAATAATATATATTTAATAACCCAACATATAATTTAACTTGTACAACATGTTATATGGTTTATTTTTGCTGTTCTCAGAATATATTGAATTTCACTTAAAACAGTGACTTCAATACTACTCATCATATGACAGCGGGCAAAAAAAAACACCATCAAAATGATTGTGTTCGAAAAACCCATACAACGATTCAATAAATAATGTAAAATTTAGAAAAAACATATCTTAACTCACTTTTGATCCATGTACTTTTCCACGAGGCCAAATAGTATATGGAAAGTCCTTTTCTTTGGAAATTACTCAATAGTATTCTTTTTCTTCTATTTGCCCGAGTTTCTGAAAGAAAACCTCCAATATCTTTAACATCATGAAACAATAGTTATCTTTTCACCTCTGGCTTACTCATCATTAACATTTCCTATAGTAGTCATATCACTCACTATGTGATACACTTACACTACCTCTATAACAACTACAAGGTTTTTTTAATCAATCTCACTCACAAAGTAATTTTGAACAGCAGACTAAGTTTTATTAACTGCTCCAATCTTCATAGCCAATTACCTTTCCTAAAATTTCGGTTGTAAGAATACTAGGTAAGAATTTGGTAACTGATAAGGCAAACGTTATGTGAAAGCCAATTGAGTATCATTACAAATAGTCCAGCCTCTTTGACATTTTAAATAAGCTGTGTAATGTCCTGATCTTGTCGAAGGACCATCATGGAAAATAATAGGTTCTTCCTGAAATTGATAATTGAGAAGCCACAACATTTTTAATTAAAGTTGTCAATTTAGTTCCATCAGGTCTACAACGTTGGAACATTAAAATTACATACTGTCCATATCTTTATATAAGTAATGTTGATAGCATTTCAGATTTACATTGAGTACAGACCATGTTTTGATTTGCTTCTGTAACTAGATTATTAAAAGACACTGATTTGCAGTCTGGTAAAGTCAAATATATAAATCTTTCAGTGTCTATTGTAGTACTATTTGAAAAGGAGCAATTGTCGCAGTTATGCTGCCATTTATAAGAAAGGCCAAAAAGATTTGCTACATCTACACCTTCATCTTGCAATACAACAAGCATATACATTAGAAATTCCTGACAATCTTGCTGAATATTCTGTGTAAATTGATTTAGACCAGAACATATGTCTAAAACATTTTGAATTTCAGAAACAGTTTGTATTTTTGTTCTATCACTGCTACATTTCTCAAACACAGAATTCAACAAAGAACAAAATCTTTGATCCCGATTTTCAGCAATCTGTTCTTGTACAGTTTGGAGAAAAAAAAACATTAACCACTACATTAGCATAGCAGTTGACACCAGAACTGTGTTCAAACTGAAATCCAGCAACATCTTTAACTGAATCCTTTTCCTTTCTGCTTACAATTACTGGTTCATCTACTTTTTTTCTTTTTGCTACAACTTCACTACAATTTTTCTCATTTCTTCTTTTTCGGCCTACTACACGCTTTTCAAATAGAGGATATTGAGGTAAATTTGGAGCATACTCTCTTCTTAACCTATTATATTCTTTTACACAATTTAGATCAGCACTAATCTTTGTCTCATCAAAATCAATCAAGTACAATCCAGATAAAGTTCTGACTCGAGATAAGGCAACATATGCCATACCCTCTTTGAACACAGAACTTCCAATATTTACCAAAGCACTATCTACACTTAAACCTTGAGATTTATGAATAGTCACTGCATATGCCAAAGAAACAGGAAACTGTTTCCGGTGGACATATAAATCTTTTACAAGCAAAAATCGAGCAGAACAACGACTGGTTTGTTGTACTTCTTCAATACCATCAAATTAAATTTTTAGAAATTCAATTCCATCTCTTTTTTGGTAATTCACAAAATCAACAACAAGACCCGTTGCTCCAATTACTAAACCTCTTTCCACATGTAAATTCCATCGTAAAATTATACGACAATTTAAAGATACATACAGAGTCTTTTCCAAACCAGCAGTTTTAGATATTGTCTTCTCTGAAGAATAATCAACAACAAAACATTTTAGAGAGGGTCCAAGGGATATATGGTTTAAAGACCCGTACCTGGTTATTATCCCCAGCTACATTCTATATGTATAACACAAAAAACACAGAGGGTCTGCCAAATTGATTGTATGGCTATACTGTCAATCCGAGTTATCAAAATCTCAGGGTGAATAAATCACATCAAGACAGCGTTCTGAGAAAAGGTGAAAAACGTGTATAGGAAAGAACAACACCATTAAAATCAATTACACATGGTTGACAAATCCATAACATGTAGCAATGGGTTACCATCAAATTGACTCGATGAACAGTCCTATCATCTGGCCAAACCCAGGTGTAAGTCAGGCTAGTCCCCTGATCATTGGGACATCCAGCGCTACACTATTCGTTGCTGGTACAGGATTTGAACCACCAACACAAACGAACCGTCAATGATGGCTGATCTTTGATGGTCAAGTAAATAACAGTGCAACAAAAATTATATAAAGTGACATTAAAATAGGATGGAGTGTCCTCCTATCAATAACTTTATTCTACGGCCGAACCACACCTCCTAATTAAAAACCAAGAACAGTGTAAGGGAGACAGTCAACAAATATCTGTCTTATAACGGGCCAACATGTTTCTGCCTAACGGGCATTTAATCCCATGGCATTCGTCAGGGCCTCTGTTCTTACAATAGTTGCACTAAATAGTAGTGAATGCCAAATAAAACACCACCACCATCAATGTGAAAAATGTAAAATAGTGGTTGATTACGGTACAACCTGTAACAACCGAAGACATTAGCCCTCCATGTCTCTTGGGAAATACAAATTCTATGGAGGAAAATGTATTGTCATTGCATCAAAACAAAATTGTGTCATTCACCTACACACTGTATTTCAACCAGAACCAATCAAACAAAAATAATATGTTCATGCTCACCCTTCATGGTAGGGGAAAGGACCTCACCTCACCTGGACCATGCTCAGGTTCTACGAGGCCCCGCACTACACAAATATAAGAAGTAGAACAAGAAGACAAGCACCATAAAGCATAGTTACACAGCCTTTAAAAAATGCTCCAAAACATTCCTGTGCATTAAATCCTCTTACATCTGTAGACCAACATATGTGGAAACTCAAGTACTCAGAACGTGTGTACCCAGTCTCAAAATCTGTCAGAAGTGTCACCCAACACACATTCAGAGAGAGTTCAATGAGTGTATTATATGGGATTTGTAGTAAGCTACAGACTCTCTCAACAACATTCATTGCAGCTGTATAAGCCAACTTTAACTCTTAAATCAATTCAGTAACTCAGGACTCACCTTTCCGTCGGTACCTCAAGCTCTCCTCTGAGTCTTGGGGGAGGCACCGACTGGAAGGTGGTCTGTTCTTTAATAGATTCTTTAGTGATTGATTTGTGTAGTAACCCTCCGCCTAAGTTGATCAAATTGCGGAAAGCTAGCGTTTTTTAATGATTGCATAGTGTATTACTTGCTATAATTGTTGCCTCCCCACAACCGAAACATTATCATTAGCCCTATTTTTTATCAAGTAATGAGCGCACTACTTTGCGCTTGAAATCTCACGAGCAGTCGACACTTAGAACTACTTCACAACAATGTGCGCTCGAAATCTCGTGAGCAGTCGGCGCTTAAGACTACCGAACTAAGTCATCCCCTCCATTTTTGTGGTTTTTGTCGGTGATTTTACTGATTGCTTGTGGCCTCGAAACCCAAGCACTATCAATAGGAAGGTAACTGCATCTCTGATCCTGTGACCGCAATTTTTTCAGGAAACAGGATCAGGCGTTATGTTTTTCTCAAGGATTACCGCCAAAGTCCCCAGCGGTAAAATCCCAGTTGCTGTCTATCGGCATCGGGGTATAGAGCAAACTCATCGAGCTCGGACTACACGATGACATCATGTCAGCCATTACAATAGTTTCCATAGTTTGACATTCTTAAAGTTGGCTGACAGTAGCGTGATTTGTCAGATTAGGAGTGTGAGTGAACTGTCTTTATCACAAAGTAAAAAAAATATTCGATAGTTACAGTTGCCTTGATATTCAAAGGTAAAACAAGTGATATGACTGCGATAATTTACAGTTATTGTATCCCTCATCGTAGTTTCTACTCACTACGTAAGACAAATGACACAGTGAATTCTTGCCCTTAAGGATGGTGTAAGATGACATCATGCACTAGCCCTGCACTTGTTATTAATACCAAAGGTTATGTTTATACGAACTGTGTATATAGTGGTAGTACATAACACATTACCCTGATTTACATGTGTGCTGATACACCCCCCCCCCACAAAAACAGCTGTATTGACTACTGTGGTAAAAGACATGTATCTGTTCTACAAACAATATCTCATTTCATACATCTGGGGAGCTTGACCTCAGTTTGTATTGAAATATCCTGGAGCCCAGTGCGAATCCCTACAATAAGGTCCAGGGAATGTCATCGTTCAATCCACTATTATTGGTCTGAAGCTTATAAATACATTTTTGTTCCTTTGAAAAAAGGTAACCAAACACATCACTTACATGTCCAGGTATAAAGGGCTTTTCCAAGACAGTCCATTGGAAATCAGTTTTGCGATGTTGTTTTTCCAAGAAGTGCCTTGTGAGTTTTGTTTGGGACTTCTTGCGGCGGAAAGAGCTCTTGTGCTCTAGCATTCTTGTGTGGACTTTTCGGGTTGTCATGCCCACATATCGAATGGAGCAAATGCATGTCAACATATAGATTAAATTATTACTGTTGCAATTGCTGAAGTTGCATTGCAACCAAGGTCTACTCGTGCCAATGTCTATCTCACTCGTGTGTTTAGTCTGGGGGCAAACAGAGCAGATGCTACAAGGGTGATGTCCTGTTGCAGGGAGGAGATTCCATAGGGTTTCCCCAATATTCTTCATAGTTTCTTTGGGGTGTGTGTGTACAAGCCGGTCCCGGATGCTGCTAGTACGTTTGAACGCAAATAGAGGTTTCGCTATTTTGTCTTTAGTGTGATTGAGAAGGCGCCAATGTCTTCTCACAATTTTCTGAATACTATTGCTCCTTGTGTTGAAAGTACTCACAAAAGTGAGTCTTTCTAACGGTGGTTTAGGAGTGGGAGGCTCAAGTAAGGCTTCTCTATTGTTGTTCATAGCTCTTTTCCTTGACCTATTGATCAATGAGCTCGGATAATGTCTCTCCTTCAGTTGTATACTAAGATTTCCAGCATGTACGTTGAAATCCTCTTTACTGGAGCAGTTCCTCCGAACTCGTAAGAACTGACCATAGGGTAAATTCTGGCGTAGGGACTTAGGGTGAAGAATCCAATTTTGATTTCAACTTTTCTGACAAAATAATAGTTGCTCCTTCATGCTCTATTTTATCAATAGCTTCGAGTTTCACAATCTGTTGATTTTCTAACTGTAACATTTTGCTGTTGAAGATTGAACATTCTTGCAGAGTTGGCATCAAGCATATAACAGATTTGTTTTCAGGAATTTTCTTAAAAATATTCTCTGGGAGAATATTTTCATTTGGAAACAAATTTGAAATTATTCGTCCATGTAAAGCTTCTTTGCCATGCGCAGTTAGTTTTCCAATTCTTACATCTTGTAGAATATTTTTATAATCTTCATCCTTTGCCTGTCCCATATTTTGAAGCAGTTCTGCATATTTGAAATTTAACCATATGTTAACATTTCCAATGCTTCCTAGGCACTTCCTGGTATCTTGATGTGTAAGCATTTTAAACACTGGTTGTCCTTTCACTGGAGTTAGCTGCAGTAGATCTCCAAAAACAATGATGTGTTTGCCTCCAAATAACACATCATAGTCTGTTTTAAGAATTTCTTGCATTCTTAAATGGACAAAAGCAAGCATTACATTTGATACCATGCTTACCTCATCAATGATAAGAAGTTTCATTTTCTTTAGGACTCTTGAAACTTCACAACAAGCTTCTCCAGATAGCTTGTGGTATTGTAATTTATTATCATGCTCTACTGGCAGCATCAATAAGCGATGTAAAGTAATCCCTTTAATGTTGTGTGCTGCTAACCCAGTTGGAGCGGTAACAACACAAGACAGCGATGACTCCGTTCTTTTCTGCAGATACGTTGCAATTGCTTTAATCAGAAAGCTTTTTCCAGTTCCTGCTTCTCCACTCACGTACAGTCGGACAGGTATAAATGATGTACATGAGCACTCTTTTTTCTCATGATATAAACCATGCTCAATCTGTTCTGTTATTTCATCTTTATTTGTCTCTGCTCAACGTTTAGTTCTTTTTCCAAATCTTCTAAGTTAACTACATCCTCCTGAGCTTGTTCCATGGCTCTTTCCACTTCATTCATGGCAGTGGCAGCTTCATTTTGTTTAATTGGTCCTCCTAGTGGATCCTGACTCAATGAAGCAGAACTCTGACTGTCTTGAGAACTGTCTCTAGCAATCTCTGCTGCAATTGTAGCTTCTTGCTGTATTTCCTCGTTCAACATTTGCAGAAAATTTTAAAAAACAGGACATTCTATGGTATCCTTGGTTGCATTGAACGAATCTTCATAACTAAGAAAATCTCCAAGTAGTTCCTCTTCTGTACGCCATGGCTTAAAGAGTTGCAAAAGAGCTAAATCGTAAAATTACCTTTTGTCAGGAGATTCACAACTCAATTTTCGATGATTAATCAAATGGCCTTTTCTTTGTTTCACCAGACAGCCTTCACATCCAATTACAGCATATACACCTTTATTGATATCTTCTGTGACGTTCCTCTTAAAAGTATAGGTTTGCAGAACTTAATAGAGAAAAACGTTCTCAAGATGACTACTTCTATTTGGATAGTATGTAACCAACATGTTTGTCTTCAAAATATCTGTACTGTTTGGTTCTTTCTCGGCCAAATACTCTATTTCTTGTACAGATTTCAAAACTCGATTTCGTGTTGCAGCAAGACCTAGACTCACCCAAATGATGGTTCTAGATTTGGCATATAGACTTGCTGATGATAACCGATCAGAACATTCATATGCTCCAATTTCTCGATGCGACAACATCTTCAGACTGTAACTGTATAATTTCTTGCTTAGACTCTTTTCATGTGAAATTTCCTCCCATATTTCCTTCAGTTCCGTCTTTTCTGATTTTGTGATGTAAGACTTCACATATCGAGCCACCGCAATAGAGTTGTCAGCAACATATTGAATATCCATGTTAGCATTCCACATGGACAAAATGACAGGGTTGTAGTCATTTATGTATTTGGACTCCTCATTTCTTCTTAGGTTGTATGTATTTTTAGGTGATTTTCTTGCCACAGTATGTCGCAGAGAAGACATAAAATTGTTCATTCTTCCTTTCGATGTTACTGGACGTGGAAATGCAAAACAACATTTTGTGTAGAACTTGTCCTTGGATTTGTATTTTCAACGACAGTATTTTCCACAACGATGGGTTTGAAAGCGTACAACTTGATGTCTTAAATTGTTTTCTTCTGTACTTTTCGGAACAGCACATGTAGAATACTGCTCAATGAAACTCATCACTTTCTCATCTGAATCTGTTCCAAATGTTGGTGCATCTTTAATCCATAGCAGCATATGTATGTGAGGAGCACCTCTTGCTTGATACTCCTTTCTCCAAGCGGAGGATTTATTTTGTTTGTAATAAAAGACATCATAGCTTCAAACCTATGATTGAAATATCTGCATACATTAACTGGATCCAAAGAGCACAGTTCTCCAGGTGTCTTGTATTCAATATTTTCAATGTTTTTATTTGCCTCTCGTAGAAATTCAAGTAAGTCTTCCCAAGCATACTCAGCACAGCTAAGAGTGAGGAACCATGTAGGAGTTCCTAAGTTTCTTAGCATACATTTCAATTCCCCATGACGACGGTACCAATACTTGTTAGTACCACGCTGACATGCCATGAGATTAATTAGCTGAGATTCCAAAACACTGTCTTGCAGTTTCACTTTATCCATAAAGTCCCTTGCAGAAACATTTTGTAGATGTACTCCACTTTTCAGTACATGGTTCACTGCATAAGAAAGTCCAGACAAGTCACTCTCAAACAGTAGATGGAACAAATATGGAATGCATTGACGAAACCTTGGATCTTCTGCATATAATCTTAAAGTCCGGTATTCAGATGCAGGAATTTGAACAGGTCGGTCGTCATATCGTCCACCTTGACCTGTTGGAAATATCTGTGGAAAACAACGAGCTTCCAAACTTTCTTACCATACACTAATGGGACTTCCTTTTGCTCCTCTTTTTCACCAAAGTAACAAAACTCAATTTCTTCACAAATATTCTTCACATCTAATTCAGTTCCATGCAAAAGAGCACTGTTTAACTGTTTTAGCTTAAGTGCTGGACTTTTTGCATAATACAACCCTCTCACTAATTTCCTCACTTTATTATGATGCACTGCTAACATCCTAAAATGGTGAAAAACACTCTGACATACTTTTCTTGAAAGACAAGCCAGTGAATGCCAATGCAAACCTGTTTTTTCTCTCACTCTACAAGGCTCTAACTCTTGCAAAATTTTCATTTTTTGTTTTAGACTTTTCTTAGTATATGTCCGTAAGAAACTGAGAAACAAATCAATTGAATCCTGTTGCACACTACAAATACTACTACAATTCCAAGTATACACTGGAGCCTTAGGACATCTCCCTAAAACTTCATCAGCTAACTCCTCTTCTGTATTTCTAGGCACAATTTTTTCTTTTTCAACCGGAAAACCGTCCTTCACCTCATATGCTCGACCACTGGTGTCAACTGCATGCACCAAATCATTATCCTGAAAGTAACTTTCTTCATTAAAAAATGACTCACAACTTGAACTATGCTTCCATTCTCCAGAAAAAACATCGCAAAAATTAGTCCGATTAATTACTCTTTTCCACTTACATTTGGATTTGAACATATTGATTACCTTATCTAGTGTACGAATTCTATTAATTACTAAACAATATAATTTATTTTTCACTTTAAATGCTTCAACCACAATCTTTTTTTTTTCTTGTAAAAAGCGGTCTTTTTTTGATACATCTTTACATTTTTTAATAAATTTGAAACTATTCTGTTATAAAACATTCGTCTACGAATTTCAATACATTGATTTCTCCTTCTATTGCTATAGACAATTTCATCTCCTTCTACAGGTCTAACACTTTTTGAGGGGCATCATTTTTTCTTTCTATTAAGAGATCCGTTATTCTTCTTTGAAACAACATCTTTTTTTTTTTGACATTTCAATAACTTCCTTAAAAAGTCCTTAGTTTGCTTACCAGGAGCATTATTTTTTTTCACCGAAGATTGTGTTTTTGATGAGTCTTGTATTTCTGTTTTCTTGGACCTTAAATCCTGTTTATGTTTCTTTTGACGTCTTTCCTTTGACGGCATATTCTTGTATCTTTCTATAGATGATTACAATCTGTGATAAAGAAAAAATAACATATTATAGACCACTACAAACATACTACATAGCAATTACAATAACTGAACGATATAAACACTATTTTACAACATAAGTTACTTTATACCACAGCAACTGTGTCACAGTAACAGTGCAGTACAGTTTCATTATTAATCTTACTCTCTGCCTGCACCATGTCACTCTGTGCCTGTGTCTGATCTCACTCTGTGCCTGTGTCTGATCTCACTCTGTGCCTGTGTTTCATCTCAGTCTGTGCCTGCACCATCTCTCTCTTTGTGTGTGTCATTTCTCTCTTTGCGTGTCTCATCTCACTCTATGCCTGTACCTCATCTCACTCTGTGCCTGTGTCTCATCTCACTCTGAGCCTGTGTCTCACCTAACTCTGTGCCTGGGTATCATCTCACTCTTTGCCTGCCCCATCTCTCTCTCTTTGTGTGTGTCATTTGTCTATTTGCGTCTGTCACATCTCATTCTGGTAAGTGTTTTATGGTAAAAAGCATAGCTTTAACATTTTTGACAAGGATCACACTGAGTCTCTGTATAAAATAAGGAATTATATTTTCACATTTGTCAATAATGTAATCTGTGTCTGTTCACAGTTTGTATTTCTAAGGTTAAAGGGTACTTTGTGCCTGTGTCTGACCTCACTCTGTGCCTGTGTGTCATCTCACTCTGTGCCTGCCCCATCTCTCTCTCTTTCTGTGTGTCATTTGTCTGTTGGCGTGTGTCTCGTCTCACTCTGGTAAATGTTTCATGGTAAAAAGTATGACTTTAACATTTTTGACAAGGATCACACTAAGTGTCTGTATGAAATAAGGAATTATATTTTCACATGTTTCAATAATGTCACCTGTGTCTGCTCACAGTTTGCATCTCTAAGCTTAAAGGGTACTCTGTGCCTGTGTCTCACCTCACTCTGTGCCTGGGTGTCATCTCACTCTGTGCCTGCCCCATCTCTCTCTCTTTCTGTGTGTCATTTGTCTGTTTGCGTGTGTCTCATCTCACTCTGGTAAATGTTTCATGGAAAAAAGAATGGCTTTAACATTTTTGACAAGGATCACACTGAGTGTCTGTATGAAATAAGGAATTATATTTTCACATTTGTCAATAATGTCACCTGTGTCTGCTCACAGTTTGCATCTCTAAGCTTAAAGGGTACTCTGTGCCTGTGTCTCACCTCACTCTGTGCCTGTGTGTCATCTCACTCTGTGCCTGCCCCATCTCTCTCTCTTTCTGTGTGTCATTTGTCTGTTTGCGTGTGTCTCATCAAACTCTGGTAAATGTTTCATGGAAAAAAGTATGGCTTTAACATTTTTGACAGGGATCACACTGAGTGTCTGTATGAAATAAGGAATTATATTTTCACATTTGTCAATAATGTCACCTGTGTCTGCTCACAGTTTGCATCTCTAAGCTTAAAGGATACTCTGTGCCTGTGTCTCACCTCACTCTGTGCCTGTGTGTCATCTCACTCTGTGCCTGCCCCATCTCTCCCTCTTTCTGTGTGTCATTTGTCAGTTTGCGTGTGTCTCATCTCACTCTGGTAAATGTTTCATGGTAAAAAGTATGGCTTTAACATTTTTAACAAGGATCACACTGAGTGTCTGTATGAAATAAGGAATTATATTTTCACATTTTTGAATAATGTCACCTGTGTCTGCTCACAGTTTCCATCTCTCTAACTCTCATCAAATTATTCACCCAGATCCATTTAAAAATCAAGCTTGACTCACAGTGTGATCTTAGGCACATGACCAGGATGTTACATGTAATCTACCATCTCTGTCTCTGCATGCAATATGTGTGTCTCTGCTCATACTATTGCACTGTGTCTACTGGCAAAAAACAGACCACATATATATAAGCAAGACATAACATTCCTTTTTAATTTGAACGGCACACCCTGGATCTTGATTGCACAGCTTAGAGCCTATTTCTGAAGTAAGAGGCCTAACAGACATGGTGCCTAAGATTCCCTACTAGTACATATGCTAAAGCCTAACTGACTTTAAGAATACATGTATTTCCATATTTTTAAAGACATCAACTAAGCAAATTATCCACCCAGATCCATTTAAAATCAAGCTTGACTCACAGTGTGATCTTAGGCACATGACCAGGATGTTACATGTAATCTACCATCTCTGTCTCTGCATGCAATATGTGTGTCTCTGCTCATACTATTGCACTGTGTCTACTGGCAAAAAACAGACCACATATATATAAGCAAGACATAACATTCCTTTTTAATTTGAACGGCACACCCTGGATCTTGATTGCACAGCTTAGAGCCTATTTCTGAAGTAAGAGGCCTAACAGACATGGTGCCTAAGATTCCCTACTAGTACATATGCTAAAGCCTAACTGACTTTAAGAATACATGTATTTCCATATTTTTAAAGACATCAACTAAGCAAATTATCCACCCAGATCCATTTAAAATCAAGCTTGACTCACAGTGTGATCTTAGGCACATGACCAGGATGTTACATGTAATCTACCATGTCTGTCTCTGCATGCAATATGTGTGTCTCTGCTCATACTATTTCACTGTGTCTACTAGTGTCTACAATTTTGCAAAGTTTGATGAAATTCCGTTCAGCGGTTCTGGCTGTAGCTTTGTCAATTCGTCCTATGGAAATTAACATGGGGAAAACACGTTTTGGGACCCCCCTTTTTTCTCAGCCCCCGCTTCACAAATCCCCCCGAAACTTTCAGGGAAGGAGCGCAGCAGAGCTGGCCTAAATTTTGGAAAATTACACGCAAATTCCTTAACCAGCGGTAAAGTTATTCCCAATAGAATGTTGTGGATTTCCTATGGTAGCTAGGTCCTAACTATAACTACCTACTGGCGACTGCCAGTAGGTAATATATATATATATATATATATATATATATATATATATATATATATATATATATACCGCGTAATACCAATTCACCTTTTTATCCTTGTAGAGGGAGGTGTGGACTCTTCTTAGCCAAATGCTTAAGTTGTAGAAGGATGGGTAAATTCCCTTCTAGCAGGTCATTGTGCTATAGGAAGTTTTTCTACTCCTGGCAAGTGATGTGCAAATTCTAAGTATTTCAACCCCAGAATACACTGACTGGTTCCTTTCTCTTGTCGTGAGGGGTATTGTGTTTGTTGTATGTGGTTCTTCCTAGGTGAGTATTCTGTAGCAGAGAGGATCGGCTAATTGCCTCATGCACAGCGCCTGTCACTAGGAGTATTGTTGTCGTAGAAAATCCTCTCAGCAAGAGATAAGGTATAAGTGGTATTCCTACCTTGGTTAAGTATTGTAGAGTATAGTATAGTGTTGTATTTTTGGGTCCCGAGGGGGAACGTGACTATATGACCTGATTATTGGCAAAAATCGGGCCATTACAAAAGGTATTTCATTTTTCAACTGCACCTTATGTGTAGCCTCGGAGGTTTCATTTTGGGAACATTATAGTTTATTAAATTAAAACACAAGTGAAGGTTTTGTACAGCACACATCCTGAACTCATGTATTTCAAGGGGCTCTCATCTGTGGTAATGAAGAAAAAGGAGGCTAAGTGAAATTACCCAATTGCCTAGCATCACACAAGTTGGTCAAGTGGGGAAGTCAGAACTGATCCCAGGTTTTTTGTTTCACATTTTACAATACAGCCACCAGATTACTATCTCTGTCCCTTTCATGTTTTACATTAGAAGTTAATGATGTATTTTTATTCTTGGTGCATGAGAATGGAGTGTTGGTGGCAGACAGAGTCACATGAAGGCTCGGTTAGTTGTCCACGCAATGCATCTGTTTTGTGTTCCCGCATGCCCACCTTTCATCAACTTGGCCCTCCCCCTGCTGGCATCTTTTTTTGGCACTGACCTCGACAGAGGTTCTGTGTTTAGCAATAACTCACAAATTAAAAGCACCTGCTGCAGAGTTCCCTGTGTGAGCAGCTTTCAGGTAGCATTTAAAATGACAAGATAACTTTTGCAGTTCCTGCTAGGAGGAGAGATCAGAGTTTTGTCTAACGGCAGTTCTGACTTTCCATAAAGTACCCACAGACAGTTAGTGTGCCTACTGCAAATAATCGATCTGTATTTTATGTGGCTAGCTGAGTGGATTAGTAAAGCCATCCTGTACCAGTGCTTTAAAACAAAGGAATGCATGTGAGAAAGGGGCTATGGAGAGACATGGGGCACTTTTGCCGGGTGGTAGTTAAGGAATCCGATAAGGTGGTCATGGAGGTTGGAGCTGAAAAAGACTGCTGCACCGGGTGCCATCAGTGCTAAAGTTGGCCCTGAGTGAGGCCCTAGGGCATGCCACAAACAGTTTGTTGTGGCCCCTGGGGAAATGGTTGTGCGTAACCATGCCCTAAATAAACCCATATCACGTCCTATCTCAGGAAACTCCACTGGCTCCCTATACAGAAAAGATGCAAGTTCAAGCTCCTGACCCATTCATTCAAGGACCAACACAACTGGGGACTCGCAATACTTGAACCACTTCCTGAACTTCTATCAATGCACCAGATTCCTCTGCTCCGCATCCCTTTCTCTAATTCCCACCCCTGCATCTGACATCGCTGTTGCAGAGATCGCTCCTTCTCCTACCTAGCAGCAAAGATGTCGAATGAGCTACCCTTTCATCTACGGACCTACCCATCTCTTTACGAGTTCCTGAAAGTCCCAGACCACCTGGCTATTTGGCTAATCAAATCGACCCCAGTGCCTGGATACCCACTCAAGTGACAAGAAAATGCTCTACAAATCTACGGATTGATTGATTGGTTAATTGATGTGAGTGTGGAACAATTATATTATTTATTATCATTTTGATTTCTTTCAAAAGTTTCACAACTTGGTAAATAAAAATCCACCCTTTACAATACTTCTTTGGAAAGAAAACATAAATAAATGTTTTGTATTGGCAAACAATATTAGAAGTATTACTATAGCAATTAGTACTGTTAAGTGTTCTGCTTTTTTTTAATGTGAATTGCTGCAGGTGCTTTATTTAAGGAACTACATCACTTCATTATGACACTTAATTAGCAGGGGCAAAATATCCAATTACTGAGAGGCAATATCAGTCTCTATACAAGAGTATCATTAGGCCACACTGATAGTCACAGGCAAAAACTATGCCATGACAAATCAGCGTACCCTATTAGTGCTACTGCCACAATGAAAAAATTGTAAGATTACCATTTTCAAGGATTACACTTGCATTCCATGTAGTGAAAACTGTGTTTTTGTGCTGCTGGGACTGTGCACTTTTCTTTTCCCAAAATACTAGCAACAAAAAAGATACACAAAGTTCCTCTGAAGGACTAGGTGAAGAAGGGGCGTGTGTGTAGTGTAGAAGGGAGATAACCAAGAGGGAAGGGGGGGGGAATTCCCTCTTGGGAACTAGAACCCTCACACACCCAGCAAGCTAGGTGTCATGCTTCATCATATGGGTCCTGCTCCTCGTCAGACTGGCGCTGCAATGTCTGACGGGCACCCGCGAAGGGGCTCTTTAGAGGACATCTTTTTTACCAGCCATAAGGTGCATGCGTGTGAGAGGGTAGGTGAATGTGTAGTCGTGGATAGGTGGTGAATGATTAAAAAAGGTGGGTTAGTCCACAAGGAAACTTTATTGATGTGGCTAACTCCCTTGATTAAAATTGGTAGGAGGGGAGATAGACGCCACGAGTGTATGCGGCGAAGATATCTACAACCCCCGGTTTTAGGTCGACATGTTTCTTGTTAATATAGCAATTCCTCAGGACCTTAATATTAGTACTACACAGTGAATAAAAACCTTTTGTTATACAACCTTTTGTCTCAAGGTTTGTAGTGAGACAGGCCAACTGGTCCTGCCTGGTGTGATGCAACCCTAGGTGTTACCCTAAGATGCCTCACAGTCTGCTCCGTGGGACCTGCACTGAAGAGTCAGGGACCCATGCGGTGTGCGGTCTCGCCTGCAAACCTACCCCCCACGCGTAATCCGAAAGGGATCTGGAGCGAAAAAAACTTTTCCCAAAATAGCCTGTCTATTCAAACATTTTCAAGTAATTATTTTTTTCCCCTGAATTATATAATTGGAAGGACACAAAACAAGTTTTGTAAAATGTGAACGAAAAGAAGTGCCATAGTCCAAACAAAACGCAGAAGTAGGTTATGAATTAGTGTTCTTTAACTTTATTTCTTTGTTGAGAGCAATATCACAAATGTCTTTGGGTAATTATACTAACAAATAGTTTGCATGGTGCAAAGGTGCCTGCATTGGTGCTAAGCAGCCAAAAGGCTGCATGCGTAAGGAAAGAACAGGAATGTATTGTTTTATGTTAAATCTGGTGCAATCTCGCCCTTTCATGCTGCCCTGTGTGAAAGCTACATAAATATGCCCCTGGGTTTTTGGGGAAAAATAAGAAAAATGTGCTCTGCAAAAATGAGTCTGTGTTTTTTCTCTAAAAATGGCATCAACAAAAGGTTTGCTGTGTTGAATTCACCATTTCCCTGCATTCAGAAATGTGCAGAGTTGGAATAAAAATCTATTTTTTCACTGCATTTTTCAAAGAGGTAGCTAATTTATCCTATTTTTTTTGCTTTCAACCACTCATGGGTGATCCTTGAGAGCTATAGCTTTCAGATAAGTATAGAAAAATTCCAACTTCAGCAAGGGGTCATTTGTGTAGGTGCCTCAAGATTTTCCCAAAGAAACTAAGGGGGTCATTATGATGGCGGATTTCCCGCATACTCCGGGCCGGCGGAAGCCACCGCCGGCCCGGAGTATGCGGGAAATCCGCCGAGGAGGCCTGAAAGACCCACCGCACAAATCAGGATGGCTGGTGGGTCTCACAATGTGTCCGCCGCTTTTCCGCCGCGGTCGGAAGGCGACCACGGCGGAAAAGCACTAACATGGCTGTCGGTGTCTATCAGACACCGCCAGCCATATTAGGATGTAGGGAAAGTAATGCTTTTCCGCCGTGGAAAAGCATACAGACAATCACTTTGGGGGCCCGTTGCGGGCCCCCTGGGTGAAGGTTGCATGGGGGGTGCACATGGGGGGTACCTATGGTACCCCCCTGCCTTTGCGTGCACGAAGCGGCAGGCACCGCGCGGTGCCTGCCGCTTTGTGCATGCAAATGCACAGCTTTCGTTTTTTACATTGCGGCGGGTGCTGCTTCAAGCTGCACCCGCCGCAATGTAAAACATACAGGATGTGACCGCCAGTGTGGCGGTCACATCCTAATTGCCATGGAGGGACCGCCGCTGCCCATGCGGACGGTCCCTCCTACTCAGGGGTGGCGGATGGACGCAAGTCCGTCCGCCATCCTATTCGGCCCCTTTGTGTTGAAATAAAATGTAAAAAAAATTTGTAGGAAAAGATGCCCATTTATGACAAAGTTTTCATTCAATAACAATGGTACCAAACTTGTGTGGATAGGCCTAGTGCCCGTGATAAGGTAGGGCCCAAAATACAACATGGACACAGCACATTTTCCCATTGAAAACTGACCCTTTTTTTGCAATATGACTAGCTGTAGAGTTTGGGCCCAAAATCGTTTGGCACCTATGGAAACCTAGCAAAAGTGCACATTTTTAAAAAAGCTAGACACCTGCCAAAATCCATGGTGGGCTGACTTGCATGACTCTCACCAGTTCTCACAAGGAAGCCCTTGCAAAGCTGAACCTTTGACCAAAAAACACTTTTTCTTCACATTTCTGTGATGGAGAGTTCTGGAATCTTCAGGGAGCAACACATTTCCTACCAGCTTTTGCTTTCATACTCGACAGTCATTTACTTTTACTGGTTGCTTCTAATACTTGAGTTGTGTATGGTACAATTCAATTCAAAACATATGGGTACACATAGGCCAGGATTGGAAGGACCCTTGTGGCAGTACAATTGATTTTGTTCTCATACTCTTCCTCAGACACAAACTCGACATCTCTGGCAAGTAAAGTCTGTATTGGGTGTTAGAGCAATATATTCAGGAGAGTGTTGATCTTTCAATCTAGCCTCATCCTCCACCACTCAGACTCTAGGAACACTTTCCTGCTCATCTGCAACAAGGATGACTATTACAGACTGCTAAATCTGTACCAAAGTCATCTTGGATTATGGAGAACGAGCTCTGAAACAATGTCAGCCTTGAAGAATTCTCAATTTAATAGATAAATAGCCATCTCCCTGTACCAGATATAGGACTTTCAAGCAGCATTGTAAGGGTCCAACTTTGATCTCTTTTTCTACACCTCCCGTGTGGTTGTTGTAGTCTAGAATGCACACTGGTTTGCACACTCCTGTAACCAGACTGCAAATAGTCACAGGCACAGTACTTTCATCATTAATAGTTGTTAACGTGGAAATCTCCTCTGTCTGAAAATTTCACATCAAGGAGTTCATTACTATGCAAAACACACGCTCTGTCCCCTTTCAAGTTGTTTACACTCAAGCTGTTTAGGACAACCTTTATGGTTAGAGCAGATAGTGCCACAGTGCCCACTTGGCACAGTTCTTTAAATAATTGCACACCTACGTAGAAATTGTCCACATATAAATGGCGAGCCTTGTGAAAAGGTGATCTGGCAAGTTCCAACATAATTTCCTCACTCACTCAAAAAGTGGAAGGACAACTAAGGGGGTCAATTGAAGCATCCCTATCAGTGTACACCTTGAAATTATAGACATATTCAGTGTCACTTTCACACAGCATATAAGGCTTAATACCATAGCTGAAAACCAAACATCCCCTTAACAAGACCAGAGACTCATCCACAGATATATCTTTCCCTGGAACATAGATCTCTGAGAAATGATCTAATAAATGGTCAAGGACAGGCTGAATCCTGAAGAGACAGTCACAATCAGGGTGATCTTGTGGCACTGCTGTTGCATTATCCACAAAATACAGCATCCGCTGCAGAAGACTATACCAATCTTAACTCATTGGGGAATTGTACATCAATATAAAGACAGCAATAGCTTCCTTATCAATCCCATGAGGAAAGTTAACCCCCAGAACTGCTTAATCTCATGAAGATTTGTTAGAGTCTAGTGGGTATCTCAGGAGTGGGTATTAAGTGTGGTACTGTTGATCCTCAAAAACTGTTCTGCATACAAATTAGTCTACTCAACAATATCATTCAAAAACATATCATCAATAAACAGTAGGAAGTAACTGGTTGGTAAAAAATTCTCTATTTTGACTGTACACCCTGAAGCACTACCATAGGAAGCCAAAACAGGGTGTACACTGTTAGGAGCAACTCTTGGTTCAGCACTTCCAATGGGAAGCCTTCCATCCCCTGGCTCCAGTCCAGCTTGCTCTTGCTGCACTACTGGCATACAACCACTATCCTCCTCTAAAATATGTACTTCATCAGCAATACTAGTGGATTCATCATCCGATGACTCCTCTTGAACAGAAAGTTCACTGCCAGAATGTTCAACTTGGTCCTCTGCCTCCGATGCAGAGTCAATCTCAAAGCCATGTTTAGAGACATTTTTTTAAAAAAAACTACAGCCTGCTGGGAGGTCAAATTGTGAGCAGCCATAATGCTGACTTGTGAAACTAGCACAACACACAAGACAACAATGCTGTGCCCAATTAGAACTCTACAAACTCAACTATATCAAACAGTAAATATAACTATTGATGTGATCTGGAAAAAAACTATCAATACAATCCACACAATGGCCTTGATACCCTAAAAGATACCTCTCACTTGCCGCAGACAGCTAGACTGGGGATCAACTGCACCTACTATGCTCAGACACAGCAAGCACCAAACATATCTCACTAAAAAGGAAAAACAAAAAAGATTACACACAAAACAATGCAATACAGATCTTGTACAAATCCAAACATGAACTTAAAAAACAAAACCATGAGCTAAATATGCTACAATTATTACAACTGTAAAAATAAACCATTCAAGCAGGGCAATGATACTCATTTAAATTAAACATTACATACATATTTCCTTACCAAGCACATGCAACTGAACAAACTGCTGATCTACCTGTGCTGAAACTGCAAGCAGGAGTCACCACCAAGCAAATCAAAAGCTTTGCACTGCAATAAAAAGGAGAAATAAAACATTAAGATCACAAATGCAAATAATGACAAGAAATAAAAGTTAACATTGTAAAACACCATGATCGGTATCAGAAATATACGATCTGCCCCCAAAGGGGGCACAAAGCAAAGGCAATAAATTGGCACCCCATAGGGGAATGGCCCCTACACCACAGCCACCAGCAAAACACAAGTCAAACACCAGTTGGCACACACTGCCATCCAAATGCCAGCCACATTCATCACCAGCCAGAAGCCAGTCCACAACCACTGTCAATAAAAACCCCAGTTCAAACACACCCTCAGCCAAATGCTAGCTACACACCAACTCACACACACAGCTATCCAAATGCCAGTACATGCACACTGACAGACAAATGTCAATTACACCACCACACATGTGTTTAGTGGTTTTCTGCTCTCGACATGCAGAAATTTTAAACCCCTATTGTCTAGTGTGTTTTCATCCCCCCGGGAGCAGATCAGCCTAAATAATGACTAATCGATCCCTGGGGAAATATAAACAAAATGGGAATTGTGCCCCTGAGGGAGGGGCCCTTGCCCCATGGGGTTATTTCTCATTAAATACATAAGCACCCTAATCACTGTGTCCAATGACTTTTCACTCTCACATAAAAACATGCCCAATTTGCCTCTGAAGGGAGAGGGAGCAGATATTGGCCACAACAAATGGCCAGATATTTTGGGAAGCGAACCTTGCCAAAGGGGCTGCTCTCGGCGCCAAAAAATTCATCCCTGGTGTCTAGTGGGTGCATTCCTGCTGCATTATCACTGTCCAAGTCGTGATTCTACACAGCAATGCACTGAAGAGTAACACTAGGGACAAGAAAAAGTATTTCCTTTTCCCAGATTTGCCTCTTTAACACAGATACCTCCCCCCGTCGATGAGACCTTGCTTGAAATGGCTTCCACTTTGTCCTGGCTTTTTATGACAACGTCAGCGTGCTGAGTGTGCGCTAACATCATCAGCGTGCAAGTGGGGCTAAAGTGCCAGTGTTAGTGATCCCAGAGAGGGTTTGTCAGTGCTTTCCCCATGGGTTGACCCTTGGAGGTGCTGGACACATCCTGAGCACCAGCACTCAGGTTCTGAGGATGTGTCCAGTGACTTATCACCCAAGAAGTTAAATGTGTCAAGACTTGATCAAGTAAGAGGGCTGGAAATGCACACTGAAGCTAGCCAGGCACACTAGGAAAGAGGAGCGGCACAACTGGGATATAACGCTGTAGATGGGTGCTCAGTGTAGTTTGATGCAGCGCAAATATCCTACATGCTCACCATAAATCAGTGGGGACAGGAAGCAATAGGAGTGGTCAGCATTTCTTAAATTTCAGCCCTTCCATCATTAGGAACATTTCCCAGGTCTGCAATTGCAGGTTGTGTGTTCAGTTTAATACTGCCATTTTAACTTGCCAAAATAAGCCTTTTTCCAGGAACAAACCTTCCTTTTTAAACATATATTTCACCATTAGATTCGGGGCTGTACAGTCCATAGGGAAGGGTGCAGTGTATTTACAAGATTGGACACATATTTTTAAGTAGTGAAAAGCCCACAAATTCATTTTTGACTACCTGTCCCACAGGATAGCATTGGTATTCCTTATTACATTTAATAAGTGATAACATTTGATTGCGAACAGGAAGAAAAGTCATGTTTTGTGAGGAATTGTAATTAAAAATCTTCTTTAATGATAAAATTGGATTTTATGTCATAATTCTGAAAATGCCACTTTTAGTGAGTTGCAATTTTCTTTTTCTAACCATTTAGTGATTGCACCTTGTTCCTTGGTCAGATGATTAGGTGTAGTTGGCAGTTGCCCTTTCTATGTTCTTCCCATTCAGCCATACAATAGACGGTTTTGGGTGCTGTCAGGATTACCCATCTCTTGCAGGATTAGGGGCGGAGTTGGCACCTACCACACTTGCATTTTAAAGGTACTGGCCAAGCTCACACACAAAGGAATTCACACCAGCCTATTGCACCTCCAGATAGAATAGGAACATGCAGATGGGCAGGAAATTCAAGACTCCTCTGTAGGGGAGCTTCTCCCACTTCAATGTGTGTACCAGTCATAAAAACAGGAACCTCAAAAAACGAGAACCTCAAACCGATTCTTCGATACATTCCTGGACCAGTGGATACTGCAGAAGAAGGATGCCCTGCTGCTTGAGGCCTTCCCTGCTGCAGAGAAGGAAGACTGGACTTGCACTCTTCATCCCAGAATGAAGGGCCTTCAAGCGTCAGCTGACTGAACTCCTGTTCCGAGCTACACAGGCACAACAAGCTCCGGAGATCACTCTCCAAATTCCCAGCTGACCTGTCAGAACTGGACCAACCTGGACCTGCAACTGGAACTGCTTGAGGCCTGCTAGCCTCTGCTGGAATCCATGCCTGATCCCCAAGGGGTGCCCCTCACATTCTGGACAATTTATATGGCATCAATTGAGCTCCTTGTAAAAGAAAAGGAAAAATCCTGAAGTTTTTTCGCATCTGTGATGCTCTCTCTGCTCCTTGGGCCTCCTGCCCCAAAAACAGAACTCTTTGCGACAGACTTTAAGAAAGTAACTTTTTCAGCTGGACTAACCTGGTCCTTGTTTCTAGTACATCCTCCATCATGGCAGGCATTAACTTGTGACTTTCACCTGGTCTTGAATAAGCAGATAATTGCAAGTGGTGCTTTGTAATGAAATGAAATGAAAAATTGCACTTATATAGCGCATAACCACCCGGAGGCCTCGCAGCTTTGTGCTATTAGGCCCTCTACTTACCCAAAATCTTTAAAATTGCATATCTCAGGTTATAACAACTGGATTTTTGTCATTTTGGTGTCAAATAATTTACTACATATTACTGTATTTCTTTTATTTTGTGTGGGATGTTCCTTGTGGTATTTTTGTTCCTAGCTACCAAAGGCTTAAGCACAGGTTAATTTAGTAATTGTTTGTGGTTCGCCCTGACAAGGATTGTGGCTGTAGCTTGAGAAGGGCTCACACCCACCTCAACCAGCAACCCAATCTCTTACAACCTATTATGATATCCGTGCAGATTACCCAGACCTCATTTCAAAGATCACAACCTCAGCTTTGAAAGTCATACCCCTGTGTTCGAACAATAACTAATTTTCAGTGGCTGGTCTTTTAAAACTGCCAACCAATGCATGAATACACATTCCCAACCCCTCACTAAAGATCACACCTAATGTCTATTCATTTAATCTACCACATAGAAACTGGAGTAAATGCATGGTATACTTTTCTTAAGAGCACAAGACTAATCCCAATCACCAAAACTAACCAAAAACCTAATAACCTTGGGATTTGCAGCAGCATGCTACATGGTGTAAAGTGCAACAACAGTTCGTAAGGGGTAGTTAGAGCTATATATATGAATTACAATACAAATTCAATATATAACTCACACTAATAGTTATATCATAACACTCAGTGGTTTGGCAGTTGATTGTAGTTTATCCAGACTGCATATTAATCCATTTTTACTGCTTGACATTCTAACATTCACATAAGACAAAATTGCTAAGGGGTGTGTTCATCGCCCAGTACTCTACCAGTCCACAGCAAATAAACGGCCCATCTAAAACTAAACAAGCATGGAATAACTGAAGGGATCTGCCATATACTGCCAATGGAGGATTTTAATGGAGTTCACCACTGCAGTTCCCAACTAGCTACATATGTTCACTGCTTCTTTACAGTAGACAATAAAATTCAGATATGGGATGGTATTAACAAGTCCACCCCTGCTGATCTCTCCAACATTTCTCCCTTTAACCTCTGTCTGCTCAGGATCATTATCCTTAAAACAAAATATCTTGGAATGACCAACTCAGTGCTTTATCTACTAAGTGAACTTTGAACATAACAAATACCATAAAGGGACTTACACAGCTGATCATGCAGAGATGTCATCAACAATGTCATTTGAGATGTGATAAGTGATGTCATAAATAATATCATACAACATGCCATGAGTGATGTAATATGTGATGTCAAAACAGTGCATAACGGGGTGCAAATGGTGATTTTTTTTTTAATTCAAAATGTTAATGTTCTCACTGACATATTCACCTAACTATAACCTTAATTATACCTTTGTTTTTTTCAGTGAATTTCTAATTTTTTTTTTTAAAAGCATGCAGGGCTGGTTGGCCAGTGCACCTGGGCTGGGCCGGGCCATGAAGCAAACCCCCCAGGCAGAAAAACCCAACGTTGCGCACAGCCTGCGGCCCTGCAGAGCTGGGAGTTGGCAATAAGGCTTGCCTGTGGCCAGGCCCAGAGGCCGACCCACCCATAGGCAGTCAACCTCCCCCATGGGCACCCGACCCAATATTGCGCTTGGCCTTTCATCATACATTGGGTTGACTGTTGAATCCGACTCCCCACAGGAATCAACCGAGAGGCAACCAACATCATGCCACGCACAGCCTTTGGTTGTGCATGGCATGGGGTTAGCCCCAGGGCCTGTCTAGAAGCCAGGCGCTGCTTCCAACACCCTGCAGGCTGCCAACACCATGCTGCGTACAGCCTTTGATCCTGTGTTGCAGGGGATTGGCACACTTGGACTACTGCTAGGGACTGTGGCTAAAGCCCCATGAGGCTGCAAACCCCCCACTGCACACAGCCCTTGGCATGTGCAGCGTAAGGTTGGCCTTCAGGCCTGGGAAACCCCATTCTCAGGGGCCAAAACAAATATAATATGAGGGAGAGGGTGTGCAGCCCCATCCACAACCATTAATTGCACCCAGGAACCCAATCCCCCAAGGCCAGTTCCCAAAAAAGGGAAGGGTGGCCATGTGGCCCCTCTCAGCAAGCCTTAAAAGGGCGCTGAGACCAAATACCTTGGAGCCAAATAAGGTAAAGTGGGGAAATGGGCGTATATTTTAAAAAGGAGCGGATGCTTCATCCTTCAGGTACAAAATCTAAGGGAGGGAGGCATGCAACCCGCCTTAGCAGGCCCTGTGGATCTCATCCCCTTGCCAAATACAAGAAAATGGGGTAGAGGGCAGAGCAACTACCTCCCAAAGCTATCAAGCTCCAGGGACCCCATCCTACAGGGCAAACCCACATAAAAATGGGGAGGGGCTGTGTTGCCCCCCTCTTTGAGCCTCCCCATGGCTTCTCAGGCCTTGAGGACCCCCTTCTGCAGGGCCCAAGGCACTTAAAAAGGGAAAGGGGCAGCCTGGCCCCTTCCCCGATTCCTATTAGACCCTTGGAAAACCACATCTTTCTTTTAAAAGTGGAGCCAAGGGTCTTGCGCAATGTGGGGTTGTCAGCATGTGCCTAGCAGTAATCCAAGCTGTGCCAATCACCTTCCACACACGGGCAAAGGCTGTGAGCAGCATGGTGGAAGCAGTGCCAGGTTGGCTGCCATTGGGGTGATAAGGCCCAGGTTCAAGCCATAGGCTTGGCCTGGTGGACAAACCCTCACAGCTGAAGGCCGTGTGCAGCGTGGGCTTGGCGCCATGTGGGGTGTTGGCTGCAGGTCCTATGGCCAATCTCTGCCATGCACAATGGAAGGCCAGGTGTAGCATAGGGTCGGCTGCTTTTGGGGAGTTGGCCACAAGGCCTTGCCACAGGCAAAGCCTTGGTATCAACCCCACACCTTGTACGGCCAAAGGCTGTGTGCAGCGTGGGGTCGGCTGCATGCTGGGGTTGACAGCAGGGCCTGACTGCAGGTTGGATTTGAGTATGGAAATAAAAAATGTCTTTAAGTAAAAAAAGAAAAACAATAAATGAATTGAAAAAAACAAGTAACTGCACTTCTAATTACCTCACACATTACATCACTCCTGACAACTTTTATGACATTATTGATAATATCACTCCAACATTTGCAATGAAATTGTTGATGTGAAAACTGTGCATGGGGAAGGTGTGAGTTATAGTTACCTTAGAGCATGAGTTATAATTACTTGAGACAACTGTAACTATAACTGGTGAATTGTCGTTTTTAGAGTTTAAAATAATTTTTGGGTGACTATATATATTTTTTTTCACTGAAAAAAAACAAAGGTTAGAGGGACATTATAGTTAGGAAATAAAAAAATGTAAAACTTGAAAATGTACTAAAAAAATCAAAGGTTACAGGGACATTATAGTAAGGTTCAGATTTTACACACATAAATCCATATAAATTCAGCAGGTATATCTATAATTAACTCAAGAAACTATAAATCGTGCTCGAAGGTATTTGTAACTTGCATCCCCGCCATGCACAGTTTTCTAATCAATAATTTTATTGTAATGTTGCACTATTATCCATGCTGTCGAAAAGAAGTTATGACTGATGTAATATGTAGCGTAATTAGCAGTGAATGGAGAGTTTACGAGTTATATTTACCTTTAGGCACGAGGCCAGCCCATGCAGCCAACCAAAATGCATGCAGTCAAACCCACACTGTGCGCGGCCTTCGGCATAAATTATGCATTGTGAATAGGTATTAGCACTAAATGTGTCTTCTGTGCATTGTGGCTAGGATTGAACAAAATCAAAATTAATCTTTGAAACAATCATGTCTATAGGTAATAGGAAGGCTCCATGGAAGCGACTCTGAGCATTGGTTTATTATTTTTCAGGTTTTTGTCGATGTACTGACTGGAGCAAGAATGGCTAGTGAAGTCTGATTATAATAAATGCAATCCTTACATCATTCAGAATAGTAGAAAACTCGCTATTTGAAGCAGAATATGGGACACAGATCTGATGAAAGAAGAAAAGGAAGCATATTAAACTATGATTAAACCAAATTAACAGTGCAGATTGTAAAGGACTCTGGATTGGTAGGATGATTAATTATATCATAATATACTTGTGGAATCCATTAATTTGAAAAGATAGATTTACTGTTCTGTGAGCGTGGATGTTACCCGAATAGTCTGAATCGTTTTACAACTTTTAATTACTAGCACATTTGAAAATTAAACACAATAGAAGACTCCATTTGCATTAAAATACATTGAAAATATACATGTCAAGCTTGTGTGAAGATGTGTATAATAAGTATAATGTACAATTATCTTAATTATGTCACTAATTGATAATGTAATGACTAAGGTATTGGTTACTGATCCATAATTATTTATTTAAAACAACTACCTATTTAAAAAATATATATATTAGACATTTCAATTAAAGTGCTTGTCAGTTTCGATACTTTCGCTGTCTGCTGTTGAGTTTGTTTCAAATGTATGATGTTGACATTGGGGAACTAAGGAATCTGTCTCTTTTGCACTTGTCATGCGATTGAAGGCTTTTTGACCTCCACTCTCAATAAAAATTACTGTTGAGAAGGGATTTGTGCCTTATTTAAGACCTTGTACACCAGCCATCTCTAAGGTGGTGGAGGTCCTGTCTTCACTTTTACAGATTTCTCACCAGTGCTCTTCCTGACACGACGGGAGCACTTCCACTCAAAATGTAATGCAGGCCTACTTATGGCGGACCTTCATGTGTTTGCTATTTAGAAACAACCCCCAAAAGAAGTTTATTTCAGACGTCAAAAATTCAATGACCCTCATGCACCGGATGTTGTCTCTCCTACACCTCAATATTCTATGCCTCATCGGATGCAGCTAAGCAAAGGTCAAGTATCTCCATCCCTTTCTTTTCTCCTCTAACTCAGTGTACATTCAGAAAATCAAGACAGCTTCATAGCGGCAAGGAAAGCTGTATCTTCTATGTTTGCCATGCCCATCTTCCTTGAAATATGTTGCATTTATTCATGCTATTTAAAATTAAATCCAACATGTTTTGTATTGCATGTGTCAACAATGAAAAAGGTCAGGTAGGTTTTCAAGTATGTCTACAGATAGGCATAGCAGGGGGCCTTAGATGCATTACCCAAAAGCATCACTATCAAGAAGCCAAAGCGTTACCTTCATTATAATGAGTAAAGATCACACCATGATAGAAGCCATTGTGAAGGATTGCACAAAAGAATCAAAGCACTTCTTATACAGTGCTATATGAAAGTGCAGTCTGATTGCAAGGGGATGCCCTGTTACTTACTGGTAATATTCATTACTCCGTGTCCTAGTCTTCCTCATTACAGTCTTTACAAATGAGTTTATCTCCATGCAGAACATAATCATCAAACTTGATTTTCCCGCCTAATCCAAGATGGCCCCCATGCCAAAGGGTATAAATACATCACTTCCTGGGAAGGACTTCCTAAAAGAGCAAATCACAGAAAGAAATCAGTTGATCAACAGGGAGAGGTGGAGGAATCAGGACTGTGACTTCAAAGACATAGCCTAGGAGTAATGAATATTACTGGTTAGTAACCAGGCATTACTTCTTCGTTCGTCTTCCTCTCACACGCCTTACATATGAGTACATACCTAAGGCAAGAAACTGATTTTAACCAAAACAGCACGAAAAAACGAAACACGGGAAATCAACAATGACCTTAAGGTGGTGACACTGCAGGAGGACCCATAGAATGAAAACATCAGTGTCAAACAATTAGGGCACATTACCACCCAGAGGCAAACAGCAAGGGATACCCAAATGTGAGGGTCAGTGCCCAAGCATCCGCATAGTCAACAATGTGAAAGGAAGCACTGTCAAACGTCACCCAGGAGGCAGCGACATCACTGGAAACCACTCAGGAAAAGACAACGGGACACAGAGGCCAGCCCTGGCAGAGGAAAGGGAGAAAGCCACTGCCACCAATGGGACAAAGAAGGGAGAGAAGCCATTGAGCCTCCCCAGTGCCAGAGCCAGGGCAACCAACAAGGCCTTCAACATGCTAAATACAGCAGCGCATCGCAAAGACAGAGAAAGACCCTGAAGCACACCCTGGGAAGAAAACCATGGAGCAGACACAGGTGCCAGAAACTAGAGACCAAAGGCAAAGAGACCGTTAGTGGTTAGAAAAGCCGGACAAGGCCTCACAATGCCTGGAAACCAAAAGGAAAGGAGAGGACAAACAATTCCCCAACTCCCCAACTAGCTCCCTGACAAAAAGCCCACCAGAACAACCACAGCTGAAAGATGTCCGAAGGCAGCTGCTAAAAGGCACAAAGAGAGCAACCTGTAGGACCAGAAGACCAGAGGCAGACCCTAAAGCAGCTACTGGGAAGGAACAACAAGCAGCCGTAGAAACAGTACCCCGAAAGTTAGACCCCAGACAGGCTGAGCCAGCCCCATGAAAAGCAGGAAGGGCAGCCCACTCACCACAGAGGGCAGAGATAGCCAAATCCAGCTGAAAACTGTCCCAAAGAAGGATCAACAAAGGGGGAGGCCCGAGAGGAAACGAAGAACTTGCAGATAACACCAGACGGAAACAAAACGCCATGGACCTCAACCATTTTCCAGGGGCTCCACTGCCCTGACTTGTACTCGATCTCTAAACCTTTGGGTAAACCCACAGTCAGGATTATTAAACAACAGTTCCTGGATAAACGCCAAGGGCTCAGTGAAGAAAAGGAGTTGGTAAAACCCTCTGTGAGTAGGGATGTTACACTTTCCATGAGCAAGCAAATCCAACCATATTTACTTGTTGTTAATAATGCTTTTCACCATTTCGTACTGACCAGATTTCGGCTGCTTTTGGTCCCTTGGCTTTGGGCGGTTCCCCAAGGCTTAACAAAACCTGGTACACTAAAACCCTGCCCCTGTGACAACTTCTCAGAGCAAGATACCTTACAATTAATTTTTTGGGGTGAGTTTTATCACTCACTTCATAAAAGGTTTGTACTTCCGCTGCTCAGAGATTGCCAATTTACCCAAGTTAGGTCCTATTGTATCTTCAAATGTTATCCTCTCCGATGGTTTGTTTTGGGATTACAAATTTTTTAACAGGAGCTACCAGGCTTAGGAGAAAGTAGTTTTTGTAATAGCCAGGACCCAGGGCACCCACTATGTTTGCATATGTACTTTTTGATGTTTTGCCCTTACACTAGGCCTCTAAGACTCTATACTTTACAACATTTATTTTTGTGTAATTCTAAAAACTTGAGTCTCATACTTTTTATTGACACAACAAATGCCTTTATGTTAACTTTTTTTAAGCGACCAAGGATTTCAAAATTGTAACCTATGTTGATGAAATTATTGTCTTTTTAACATGTTGGCTTTTGTGGATGTCAGTTGCAGAATAAAGCATGTCTTGACTGACTGAATGATTGAAAACCTCTTTACCCTCAGATTAGTGAAAACAATGCTGTTTTGCTTTCAATACTCAACGAAGCACCACACACCCTGGCATATTGTTCAAATACTTTCTTCCATTTGTTCCACTTAATCGTAGTGAGGTTCCGTGACAATTTTAAGTGATGTTTTCTACTCGCACGAATATGGTCGAGTCTGGTATCTAAGAACCGCAAATGACGAGTTTAGTAAGTGTGCGCAGTTTCGCTGTGTTAACTTAAACCGTTCATTTGATATGTGAGTTTTTCATCTGTACCCACGGGTTCCATCTTAGATACGGCATCCATTTTGTCTCTTGCCCTCAAGTAGCCAGCGAACGGACGATGTCCGCTTCGCGACCCTGGGACTTCCAAGATATTAGTAGAAGACACATGTTCTTTGTAAATATCTTTTACGATGAGGGGGATGATACTGTAAGGCAGATGGCCCCGCTCGAGGCTCATCTTGCCGTCCGGTTTATTGTCTCAGCCGTGCATCTCATTAGGCACGTCCCTTTGATGCCTGTATCTCGTGTTTCCCGATACCTCCCCTTTTACACTCTTTTCAATCCCCCACTGTTTCCATCTTACTCTGCACCTGTCTTTGTCCCTATTTTTGATCTGTTTTACTGCCGATTGGAATTCACTAAAGTTGGGAAGATGGGTTTTTACAGTTGGGAACCGCCAAATGTTTCCGCACTTATGTTCCGGACCTTATGTGTACCAAAGTGACCAAAGCGACCCCTCTGGGGGATAATTATGGGAACCAGGTTGTAAACTTTTGTGTACCATGTTGTCCTATGAGTTAATTTTGTATAAAAGGAGCGATCCACAGAACCAATTTGAAGCAGTCTCCCCAAGTTGCACGTGTTGTACTTGTCGTGACTTCTGTGTTCCCTGCAGTAATAAACCTTGAATCTTTGACGCCGAAGGAAGTGTCCTGTGTCTCTGTAGTTTGTGCGCCGAAACAGGTATCCCATGAAGGTTATAGGTGTTGTTCCCTGGCACCGCTGGTACTGTTAAAAAGTCCAGTCCTTCAGTTGGCGCCCAACGTGGGGCGACTTCAGCGGTACCGGTCCGGTCCAAAGCCTGATGATCGTGAGGAACTTCGTGTGAAATCTCCGAGGGAAGGTGCACCCCGCTTCATCGATCCTGTTGTCGAAATAAGTGGCCCGAAGTTTTTCCCTGCGAAGATTCCCGCCTCCTGACGGCTGCGACGGACCGATGCCCTGACTGTCGACCTGTCTTCGACGCCCGGCGTAGACCTTATGTACAAGCGAGACGATAGACGGGCCTTCCTGGTGACGCCATTGAAGTTCTGAGTTAAGTATTTGTGGGTCGCTCCCAGTCCTTAGTGGTTGTTCTAGCTTTTTGAAAGCTTTGTGGTTAGCCTTTAAGGCTTTGTGGTAATAGCTCTCCGAGCTTTGTAATAGCCTTAAGGCTTTGTTGTATTGCATGGTTCCATTGCATTTGTGGTTCTTAGTATTGGTTCTTAGTATTATTTGACAGTTGCAATTGCCAAAAACCGAGGGTTTTGACTTACACGAGGGTTTATTGCTTCGGTAATCCTTGAAGTTTGATACTAGGTTAGTGTGCACGATGCCTAGCCATAGTGATTTGTTTCGTATTTTCAAATGTTGCGCAATGGATTCCCGGTTGGAGGACTCATGTCCGATACCTCCAGTTGGAACTCCTATTCATGATCTTTATAGTCGACACGGTGTGGGTCCCATAATCTATAATGATTACTGGATCCGCTATACAAGGAAAGATGGTGACCTCAGATGGCCACCACACGGAACTTTTGAACTTTCGATTTTAGATAATCTTGAGGCTAAATTATTTTTAAAGAAAGCTAGGCCAGCTATGTTTGATTCCTTTCGGATATGGCGTAAAGAGGCCAAACAGAAAGAAATCAAACAACTTAAAAAGGATAAAAAGCAAGAATTTGTTCCGATAATGCAAGCTATAAAAGAATGTAGACAAGACAAAGAAGAAAAAGATATGGAAATCGCTACTAGATTGCACCACATGAAAATAGATAAATGTTACCCAGTTTTACCGAATAATCTAGAAAAGAAAGAAGAAGATTTAAAGGAGGATTCCTTGCTATCATACTTAATGAAATCACCACCTCCTTATGTACAGGGTGCTACTGCTCCTGTAGCTCCTCCTATAGCTCCTCCTGTTGTTCCTCTTGTTGCTCCAGCGGCTGCGGGCCAGCCCGCTGTTAACCCTACGTTTGTTCCACCACCTGTCCTCGTTCCTACTGCTCCTGTACCTGTACCTTTGCAGACTGTTGTTTCTGCTACTCCGACTATCTTGTCCGTTCCTACTATGCCTTCCTTCACCTCTAGTGTTGTTGCTCCTGTTTTTCTTTCTCCTTCTGTTCGTAAGCGTGTTCCTAACTCTGTTGCTACCCTTTATTCACCTCTTCCTGGTCCGTTATTTTCGTCGGATTTATCTGATACTCCTCAGAGACGGAGTCAGATCCCTAGTGGTAGGGAGAAAGAGACGTTAGTAACAATGGCACATAGGTGGATAAGATATCCTGCTAATTACACTCCGCGTGTAGTATTTGATACGTTTTCTCAGTTTAATGAGCCAACGCAGAGATTCGTATTTGAGGAGATGTGTTACTTTTTGAGAGAAGAATGGTACAATGATGAAGTAGAGAATGTACCGTCCGACATAATTGAACTCCAGAGTCACTTTTCGAACGGTATGATTATAGGAGACGATGTACGACGTGCTGTGGAACGCTTATTAGCATTCAGACCCACAGCACATTCTCGGGTGTCATTAGATGATACCACTGAGAACTGGAAAGCGGTTCCTGGTCAATATCCTATGAGAGAGGTTCCGCCGCTATGGGTACCTGGTGACCCCGGTGCAAACCCTCCGGTTTTACCACATTTTCGAAGGGTGTGGATACATCTTCCATGGAAACGATCGGAAGTTTTGCAAGTGAAGCAATCCTTACCCGATCCGCGTAAAAATCCGGCTGGTTATTATAAGGAGTTATCACAACTGATAGAAGCTTCTATTATGAATATTGCCGACATCGACATGTTGTTTGGCAATGTTGTACCGCAACCAGTTTGGGCTAAAATTCGTCAAGCCAATCACGCAGCTGAATTAGGGGGTGATTGGGCTGCACTGCTAGCAGCTGATGCATTACAAGTCGGTGGGGCTAAACCTGAACAGTTGATCTTGGATTTGCCTCAGAGAATCATTACGCTCATGAAAACTCTCATGCCAGCGATGAAGGTGAACTGGGATAAGTTATCAGCTTGTAAACAAAAGAAAGACGAGAGTGTCTCAGATTTCTTTACAAGGTTTGAGGAAGCGTTTGTCGACCACAGCGGCCAGGACATGGGCGCTGAGGGAGGTCAGCGGTTATTCGTTGACAAATTTGTTTCAAATTTGCTGCCTGAGCTATGCAACAAATTAAAGAATTCAGAAAGTGCGTGGGCAGTTTCAACCCCTGCGCAAATATTAGCAACGGCTCAGTATTATGAGAATAGGGAAAAGGAAGAAAGTGATCGTGTAGAAAAGAAAACGAAAGAACTCAAAACGAAGGTTTTGTTGCAGCAAGCATACCCTCCACGATCAAACCAAAATGATGCACAACAGCAGTATCGACCACGAGCACAGCTCGATAGAACACAGCCGCGCTCTGACAACTTTGATCCCAGATCTTCACTTGGGTATAATCAGTGCGCATATTGTAGGAAAGAGGGACACCTAAAATATGATTGTCTTGCTTTACGGGACCGTCTGAATGGTGTGTCGACACGAGGAAATCGTGGCGGTGGTCCCCAACCGGCACCACGTGGTAGAGGTCGTGGTTCATCCCACAATCAGATTGATCATCATCAAAATCAATCGGATGCAAATAATTATTTTGATCAGCGAAATGCGGGGTCAGTTCGATCTGCACAGTATAATGTTGATGACTATTATATAGACCACGAGACTGTTGTAAATGACCGCTACTAGGACAGCCAACGACAAAGAGAGGGAGTAGTGTCAGTTCCGGTCGATCAGAGTGGGCCTTACGTTGCAGTGACTACATCGGGTGTAGTTGAGCCTTTTCTGTTAGACACTGGTGCGACGAAAAGTTCCATCATGCATTCAAAACTCCCTGGCGCACCTTTGTCTGGCTTAACGAACGTTTCCGTCGGATTCTCTGGCGCCCCTGTTAGTAACCCAGTCTCTAACCCTTTGCCTCTTATGATTGGACCTCGTGAGCTAACGGCTCCACTGATTCTATCTACAGGTTGTGGTGAAAATCTTTTGGGCCTGGATTTGTTGAAACGATTATATGCAACATTGTATTGTTCCCCCGAAGGAGTGGAACTTACATTGGGAAGGAGAGTGATCTCTCCCATGTATTTATCGGTTGATAAATTCCCACCGGAATTGAATTCCCTCCCTGCGTCCTTATGGGCCACAGGTCCCAATGATGTGGGCCTGTTAGACATTCCACCCTATGTGATTCAATTGAAACCAAATGCGCGATTACCGCGTTTACCTCAATATCGTATTTCTCTGGAAGGCGAACGAGCACTGTTAGCAATCGTTCATGATCTCATTGGAAAAGGTGTTGTTGAAGAAACTCGTGGAAACGTGTGTAATAGCCCTGTATTGCCAATTCTGAAACGAACTGACCCAACTAAACCTCCTGTGTATCGTTTTGTTATAGATTTGAGAGAGGTAAACAAAATAGTGGTTCCGCAATTTCCTGTGGTCCCTGACATTACGGCTTTATTAACAATGATTCCGGCATCTGCCTCCTGGTTCACAGTGATCGATCTAAAGAATGCTTTCTTTAGCATCCCGATTGCAGAGGAAAGCAGAGACCTGTTCGGATTCTCATTAGGAGGTCGCAGTTTTAGGCTAAAACGCGCTCCACAGGGCTACTGTGAGAGTCCATCAATCTACAGCCAAGCACTTAAAGGTCAGCTTGATGCCTTTGTATTGCCTAAAGGTGCAGCTTTGATTCAATACGTTGACGATCTTTTAGTGGCAGCTGATACAGAAGCTATTTGCAAAATGGCTACAGTATCATTATTGCACTATCTACATGACTTGCACCACAAGGTATCACCTTCAAAGCTACAGTATTGTTGCCAAGAAGTTACCTATTTAGGTCACTTATTGTCAAGAGAAGGGAGAAGGTTGACCCCAGAGAGAATTGCAGCGATTTCCCGAATGACTGTGCCAAAAACCCAGAGAGATGTTCGTGCCTTTTTAGGTATTACGTCCTACTGCAGACAATGGATTCCAAATTTTTCATTGTTGGCGAAACCATTGATAGCCCTTACGTGCAAGGATGTTTCATCCCCAGTACCTTGGTCTGAAGAATGTCAGAAAAGTTTTTCTGAATTGCGTGATGCGCTGTGTTCGGCTCCTGTGTTGGGTACCCCTGACTACAGTAAGCCATTTACACTATACGTTCACGAGAGGGATGGTTGCGCGTTGAGTGTTTTGACACAATCTTTTGGTGGTAAGCAACGCCCATGTGCCTACTTTTCTTCGACTTTAGACCCAGTAGCAAGAGCCTTGCCAAGTTGCTTAAGGGCAACAGCGGCAGCTGCGGCGTCCATTCGACAGTCTGCAGGTCTAGTCATGGATAATATGCTCACGGTAATGGTTCCGCATGCAGTCGACACTCTATTGAACCGAACGAAAACTCAACATCTGACAAGTGCAAGATTGTCTGGATATGAGTTGACGTTGCTGGCCAGTCATATACGGATAAAACGATGTAATGTGTTGAATCCAGCAACATTGCTGCCGATCGACGCAGAATCAAGTGGTGAAGCAGTACATGACTGCTATCTCAAAACTGAAGAGGAAACCAAGGGTCGCATTGACCTAAAAGATACTCCATTGACAAATCCCGATGGTACTTTGTATGTGGATGGTTCTTGTTTCAAGTTGCCGAACGGTGATGTGACGACCGCGTATGCTGTAGTTACATTGAGAACGATTGTGGAAAGTGCAAGATTAAATCAAAATTCGGCTCAGGCTGCTGAGCTAATTGCTTTGACGAGAGCGTGTGTATTGTCTAAAGATAAACGGGTGAATGTGTTTACAGATAGCCAGTATGCATTTGGTGTGGCACATAGTTTTGGACGACTGTGGAGAGAGAGAGGATTCCTTACGTCACATGGTACGAAGATTCAGCATGGCCAGCTTGTAAATGATCTTTTGGATGCACTTACATTGCCTAAGCAAGTGGCGATTGTTAAATGTAGTGCGCATCGTAAAGTGATGGATGATGTTGGTCGTGGTAATGCGTTTGCGGATGAGACTGCTAAAGAGACTGCCCGGAACATTAGCACTCGAATGTATGTGACGAGTTCGGTTAGGTGGCCTGCAGAATCAAGTATGTGTGAAAACACTATCGAGAGTGTGAAAGCAATTCAGAATGAGGCCACCGAAACTGAAAAGACGAAATGGAAAGAAAGTACGGGAAAGTTGGATGCGAATGGTTGTTGGACTGACTTATCGGAACAGAAAAGATGGATGTTGCCTGATGCGTATGTGCTGGCTATTGTGACTATGGCACACGGGTTAGCACATATTAGCGCGAAAGGTATCTGTAAATTGCTGTTTCCTGTGTGGAAGAATGATGGTATTACGAAATGTGCTGAACGCTTGGTTAAGAATTGTATGGTGTGTTTGATGCACAATCCTGGTAAGGGCACTCCCACTCCACCTGGTCATTTTGCCCCTCCTGCGTACCCTTTCGAAGTTATCCAGTTGGACTTTATCCACATGGAGAGATGTAATAATTTGAAGTATGTGCTGGTTGTGGTGTGTGCATTTTCTAGGTGGATTGAGGCCTACCCCCTTAAGGATAATACGGCTTTATCCACGGCAAAAATTTTACTCAAAGAGTATTTTTCCCGCTACGGAATGCCTCGGGTTGTGTGGTCAGACAACGGAAGTGAGTTTGTTGGGAGCGTGATGAAGAGTGTGTGTCGCGGGTTAGGGATTGTACAGAAATTTCATAGTGCCAATCATCCTCAGTCAGCTGGTTTGGTTGAAGGGTACAATGGCACCCTTAAACTTAAGCTAGCAAAAATTCAGGCTACGACAGGTCTTTCGTGGCCTGACGCTTTACCCTTAGCATTACTATCAACAAGGGCAACTGTACACTCCCGAGTAGGGCTCAGTCCCTATGAAATAGTGTTCGGTCGTCCTGCCAATGTTTGGGGGGTCCCTAGACCGGGTGCCTTTTGTGAACTTGAGTATCCAATGTTAATCAATTATCTTCATGACTTGACTGCTAAACTGAGGTTAATTCACCAACAGGTTCACGAAGCATTGCCAACACAGACGGAGGGTCCAGGCCACCAGCTCCAGCCCGGAGATTGGGTGGTAACACGCAATTTTTCGCGCAAGAACAATTTGGATCCCAGGTTCACTGGACCTTACCAAGTCCTCCTTGCCACAAGAACTGCAGTTCGTCTTGAGGGGCGGAAACACTGGGTGCATGCCACCCATACCAAGAAAGTCCCCATTCCGTTGCCAGCAGACTCGTGGGTGAAGAAAGGCATTGCATCAACTGAAACCGAAGGATTGCCGGCATTTGTACCTTTCAGCGACGCACAACCTGTCGGAGAATCCTCAGTGCAGCAAAAAGGCATTATTGAACACTTGTCATCAGAAGACTCAAGACCAGAACATTCAGCTGATCAACAGGGCGTTGTCCCTTCAACGGATCTTTTGTTTAACGAACAGACACGTCCTGGGAAAACCCGATATTTTTTAAGATCCAGCACTAAAAACTAATAAAAAACCCCGTTCTGTCCCTTGACAAGTGCATTATCCCGTTTTCCATGATCAGTTTGAACACTCATACTATTGTAATTATTTTGTATATATTCATTGAGCTTCGTTCCTTACACTTTTTGTTTCCACAGCTGAGAGACATTTGTTTTTATACATATATATATATATTTGTGAAATAAAGGCCGTAGGGCCGCGCGTGTACTTCCTCCTGGTTAGTAGGTCTTGACGATAGGTTAAAGACCGTCGATTCTTGGGAACTCCTAGGAATTGACTATTGCTACACAGAACGAAGTGCGTCAAGAAACGTTGCGGACGGTCATAGGGAATGGCATTTTTGAAGCTGATGGACTTGGAAAAAGCTCAAGCACAAAGATTCAAGCTGCAGCAACTCAGTCGTACCAAATGTTTTGTCTCCCAAATATTTGTACTGTTTGTGACTGGTTCTGCGTTATTAGCGGGTGGAGTGTATTACACAATATCTTACTTCTTGCCTTCTACTATACCTACTCCTACCCCTAATCTTAAACTCATCTCCACTGACTCTCCTCATTCTTTTCACATCTTACCTGAACACGAGCAGGCTAGACGTGCAGAATTCCGCAACAATTCCTTTATTCAACTCCTTCATCAGCATCAGTTAGTGGTTAACACTACTAATTGTTGGGTGTGTGGGTTGATGCCACATACTACGGATAAGGGAATCCCATATCTGGTGTTACCGTATAGCTCCCAAGGGTCTGCTCGAGCATTTCAAACAATGTTTCGAAGCGCACTGGGTTTCCACCCCATTCGAGAACCACGTTCCCCCTACTCTGGTCCTACTTCGTACCAAAAATCTTTGTCGATAGCAATCGAGGATTTAGATAGCGATATCTATGATCCTTCGCTTATCCCTGAAGAAGAAGTACAAGCCTATAGGGTTTTAAGTAGAGGCGAATATAGTGTGTTCACTAATGAAAAACAGCTTAAAAGTTCACCTCCGATATGGGTTGTACCCCACATTGGTAATTTTTGTCTAATAGGTCGTGGCCGTAGATCGAAAGCCCGACTTGGAGAGAGTGCTTGCACTGAAAATTACATTCTGCCAATGGTCTCCTCCCCTGTGTTCCTGGCTGCCAAGGGTACATACTTTATTTGTCATGATCGTGCATATGCATGGCTGCCCTCTGACTTCATGGGCTCATGTTTTATCGCAAACTTGTTGCCTCCGACGTTTACTGTAGATGCAGATTATCACAAAACTAGAGTTGTGAGAGGCGTAATTAGCGAAGAGGATACTGCCGGTCAAGAGGCAGGAGACTTTTTCAAGGGTTTCCTCCCATTTTGGGGACCTATGGTTAATAGTAGGAACCTAAGACAGTTGACTCGAGTGGTAGAATCGACAGCTAATATTACTGCCAGTGCCCTTGGTAATATCACCACAGAACTTCAGGCGGATAGACTTATGACGTTACAAAACCGAATGGTTTTAGATGTGATCTTAGCAGATCGAGGTGGGGTATGTAAGGTGATCCATTCGAGCTGCTGTATTTTCATTCCTGATAACGCCCCGACTGTCTATCAAGCCATCTCGAAGTTGCATAAGATTTCCGAATCCATACACGTGGATGTAGGGGATTGGACGCTACTTGGATGGTTTTGGGGCCTGATGTCGACTTGGTGTTGGAAAATTCTGACGATCATTGGAGTCGTTGTAGTGTTCCTGTTCACGTGTTGCCTTTGCGTGCAGTGCGGTCCTGCCTTATGTGGCCTCTGTGCTACAACGTGTATGAGACAGCCACCTGTTACCAAAGGGTCTCGATTGGACAGAGCTATGCTACAACAACATCTCGAGGGTCTGATGAATATCGAATATGATTCCGACTAGTGCTTGCCTACATGAGGGCAAAAGGAGCGTCTGAGGTTCCGTGACAATTTTAAGTGATGTTTTCTACTCGCACGAATATGGTCGAGTCTGGTATCTAAGAACCGCAAATGACGAGTTTAGTAAGTGTGCGCAGTTTCGCTGTGTTAACTTAAACCGTTCATTTGATATGTGAGTTTTTCATCTGTACCCACGGGTTCCATCTTAGATACGGCATCCATTTTGTCTCTTGCCCTCAAGTAGCCAGCGAACGGACGATGTCCGCTTCGCGACCCTGGGACTTCCAAGATATTAGTAGAAGACACATGTTCTTTGTAAATATCTTTTACGATGAGGGGGATGATACTGTAAGGCAGATGGCCCCGCTCGAGGCTCATCTTGCCGTCCGGTTTATTGTCTCAGCCGTGCATCTCATTAGGCACGTCCCTTTGATGCCTGTATCTCGTGTTTCCCGATACCTCCCCTTTTACACTCTTTTCAATCCCCCACTGTTTCCATCTTACTCTGCACCTGTCTTTGTCCCTATTTTTGATCTGTTTTACTGCCGATTGGAATTCACTAAAGTTGGGAAGATGGGTTTTTACAGTTGGGAACCGCCAAATGTTTCCGCACTTATGTTCCGGACCTTATGTGTACCAAAGTGACCAAAGCGACCCCTCTGGGGGATAATTATGGGAACCAGGTTGTAAACTTTTGTGTACCATGTTGTCCTATGAGTTAATTTTGTATAAAAGGAGCGATCCACAGAACCAATTTGAAGCAGTCTCCCCAAGTTGCACGTGTTGTACTTGTCGTGACTTCTGTGTTCCCTGCAGTAATAAACCTTGAATCTTTGACGCCGAAGGAAGTGTCCTGTGTCTCTGTAGTTTGTGCGCCGAAACAGGTATCCCATGAAGGTTATAGGTGTTGTTCCCTGGCACCGCTGGTACTGTTAAAAAGTCCAGTCCTTCAGTAGGTTCACCTGGAAGAGATAAAAAAACAGAGGTGCTGCTACATTCTGCATTGTACACTCCTCACCAAGCTCGACAAGTACTTGGATTTTACAGCTCAGCAGCAATGCCCACAACTGCAGTAAATTAAATATCAAAACATTCATAACATTGGCATGAATGTGTTGTAAAGTGAAAGTGACCACTCCCTAAATTCGTAGTAACAGTTAATAAGAGTTTAACCCAACTCACATAATGTCTGACAGACATGCGTATCACCGAAAGCAGCGAGCACCAGTGAAACGCCACATGCATATGGTTGAATGGCCTGATGCAGTGATGCACAACTTGACACCAACAAGAGAACGTAGAATAAATGCAGAGAGTGTGTAAACAGGAAGAGACAAACACGCACTTTGTCAAAGTAAGGGCCTATCGTTGATGCCGACTCCTAAATGCCTAAACAAAGCCTGTACCAGAGAAAACATATGAATGACACAGGGTTCAGGGAAACGTACAAAGAATAGCCCGGCACTTCAAAATGGCCACCAAAAAAGCGCAAGAACACACACTACCCAGTTTGCGCTGATGAAAAAACAAACTTGCAATACAATCCAGCCACATGGGGAATGGGGACGCCACTCTCTCTCAAGGTAACAAAAATTTTAATTACTGTTAGGCGCAAGGGCACACAGAGTACCCTCTGTTTCCTTAAGTGCGGAGATACACAAAAGCTTGGCCACTTGTAGAATCACAGTGCGACACAGTAACTCCGAGCTAAAGCTTCACATAGACTCCAGGATCAGCGTAGCACAGAGTCTTCACTTTTTGGTGTTGCGGTGTTCTCCTTCCTTTTTCACGTGATAACGGTCCTCCAGCACATTGCCAGTATAATAAAGTCATGCAGACTGGGAGAAGATGACATTGTACATGTTTATTAAGTATACATTAGGAGAAACACCCCAGCCACAAAGCACCTTCAAGCTCCACCGCCACTCACCCCGATCGTCCTCTGTGGAATCCACCCATGACCAGGATTCCAGAGGAATACACATCACCAGTGTCACTGGGCTCGCGGTGGAACCCCATTGCTAAGAGCAACCTAGTTACCACATGATCCTTTACATTTGCTTCTGCCTAATGATTGTTGCAGCAAACATGTTTTATACTAGAATAACGCTGGTTCAATAAATGTTTATTGAAAATGTCCCCGTCGTTTATTCTGTGTATCTCTCTGAGACTAAGTGAGCATGATTGACTGGGGCAAAAAGTAATGTACTGTTTCCACGATACCTGAAGGATCAAGGGTTGTCCTGTTCGATTGGTGCCAGAAACTATTCGCTCCTTGGTAAGGTTAGGAGGCTTATGGTGGCACTGTGAGCTAGCTGGTCTATGGGCTGACATATCCTTTGGAGGGTGTCCGGAATCAGTCTAGACACCAATCCCTTAGTTTATGTTAACTACAAACACACAGATCCTATGTATTTTTAGGAACTGCACAAGGTGACAAAGGTCAGACGGAAGTGCTGGAATGGCACACCAGCAGTGCCATGGTGGAGGCAGGCAGGTGCTGCGCACCGTCCGTGTCAAGCAAAAAAAGGCGCAAAAGACCCCCACAGAGATGCCGTCTGAATGTCCCACACCCAGGAACAGTGGGCCCAACTTAATAAGAGCAATACAGTGAAACAGATCAAATGAAATAAAAAGGAAAGAATACTCCGTGAGTATTACCGAAGCCGCAACAGGTAGCCCAGCACACCACAGGTGACCCTGTGACCTCACATGCCCAGCACAGAAGCGCGACCACCACAACAACAGGAACTGCTAATGCAGGCTTAAACAAACCAAAAGGGGAAAAAAAGAAATAAAAAATACACCTCAAGCCAAGATGGCAACTGGTTATAGAATAAAGAAAACTAGAAGCCCTTTCCAGGAAGTTATGTATTTATACCCTTTGGTTTGTGGGCAATCTTGGATTCGGGAGGAAATCAATTATGGTGATTAGGTTCTGTATGAATGGTGATAAATTCATATGTAAGGACTGTGAGAGGAAGATGGACGAGTAGGTAATGACTATTGTAGTAAGCTTTAGCACATCCTTTCCTTTAACCAAACAGGCAGAAAGATGTTGAATTCAAATTGTATATAATTGAAAAAAGCTTCTATTTTTTAACAATATTGACAAAATTCAGGAAGCAGATATGACTCTATTGATTCACCACTTCTGACTTCATTTTTCTTAACCACCCCTTAAAACTCATTGTTATGCCCAAAGCTGCTCTTCTAAGTGACACTTATAAATGCAGATTTTCTGCAGGCCTAGGATAATTTTTCTACACCTTGGTGACACCTCTGTGTTCACCTGGTATAATAAAACACCTGCCCATGCATAGTGTCAGAATTTTCTCCTGCACACAATACCCTTACCTTCTGTAAAACCTCAGGAATGTGGACCCATTTTTCTCCAAAGCAATATGTCAAATCTTTGTTGTTAATATATCTTAATCTTGTTCTATTCCTCTGAAGTGCAAGTGGGAAATAGTTACTTTTACTCCTTTGAATCATATTCTTCTTTCAAAGATCTATATATCGAATACTAAAATAAAAAAAATAAAAAAGAGAAAGACGCTGCCTTGTGATGTCAGCATGTAATAATAAGTGAATGATAGTACAAGTGGAATATTCTGAGGATGAATTTATTCAGTCAGTCGAGGTACAGTGGCTAGATAAACTAGTTCAAAAGGGTAAATGAATCACTAACTGCCACATTGTTAATATCGATGAAAGCGATGGCAATGTACTCCACAATATATGTACGCTTAGCAATGTCAATATCAGTAAGTACAATGTTGATGTACGCCATAATATATGTACCCGTAACAATGTCAATACTGGTAACTACAATGTACGCCATGACAAATGTACACATTGTAATGTTAATATTGATGAACATGATGTCAATGACTGCCATGTTATATGTACAAGTAATAATGAACTTGTATTATTGCTGTTGAATCTACCAGAGATGGCTGCCCATCAACCCAGAGTCAGAGATACGTAGTCAGACAGGCACTGCGACCCAAACCCAAGACTACCGATTGATAGGTCACAGTGGGGTTACACTTAGCTCGAAGTCAGATGCACAAACAAGGAAAGCCCAGATCGTTCCCACAGATAGGCAGCTACACAACAAATGGTTCGAGGAGATTGGCACCAGTAAAACACGTTTGGACAAAGGCACGCATTCCAAAAATACCCCAAGCTCAGATCCGACATGAAGTTAGGAACACTCAGCCAATCAGAACACTGTATGTACACCTGTCACGACTACAGCAGCAACCACACATTATGTGAGATCAGGTGTAAAAATAAATAAACATTTTGAGAGAATGACCAGGTATCCACATTGGAGGAAACGAAGCCTGGGGTCAAAGTTCATTTTGAAATAGTGTTTGAGAATTTTCAAGGACTCTGGTGAGGAAAATTGTCGCACAGAGTAGGATTGGCCAAACTCAGGTTTGAGGTCTAGTGATTCCTATCACGCGACCGTCAGAGAGCCCAATGTGCGCGTTCCGAAAAGGAACTGCGCACTTCAACTGTAGTCATCCGTGAGGAGACAGCGTCTCCTTATCGCGCATGACTTTCAGAGGATCGTCGGAATTTGGAAGGCGTTTTCAGCGTCTTAAGTGTTGGAAGGATATTTCTACACTCTGCTGGCAAGTTTAAAATGCATGCGCAACGTGGGAATCCTGCAATTCGACAAATGAAGTGACGTCTGCCAGCGTGCTTGAAGATTTATTCCAGTGGCTTTGGCATTCTAATTAGAGTTTTCTGAGTTCCTGAGTAACGGTAAAAGCTATGACAATTCGTAGAGCAGTCAAGGTACCTGACTTTTCATGTGTGTAAATATTAGGAAGTTTTCGTTCTGAAAGTCATTCATAATAGATTTAGAGCGATTAAATGCTAGTTCTTTTTGAGAAGGGAAATAACGTGTGAAGGTGAATTCGCACCACAGAATCAAAACATTGGATATTGCAGTTGGAGATAATAAACAACGTATAAACATACAGTTACTAGGTAATCATGACCAACACAAATATATAAAAACGTTATTAGAATTTCACCATATATAAAGACAGGTTTAATGTTGTTGTTTATTCCCAATACAGAAAACTGCATAAGTAATTATCCTAATCATCCACAAGGGAGGAGCAACAGCCGTGGGTCTACATGGTAAATGTTCATACTAAAGTAAAACAAATGTTATATTGTAAAATAGAGTAGGTTGTGTTTTACCCATTGTGTCTCTCTCCAAGTGCGGTCTTAGAAGACATCACAAGACCATAGTAGAAGACTCATCTCTATCAAAGCAGAGGATGTCTCTCTATCTCTTCCACTTCCCCTTTTCCCCCGTTTTAGACGTTACCTCAAATATATTTTGGTGGCGGTTGAGGTGGTGGGGCAGTGGGACCATCATCGGCTCCTGTGGATTAATCCAGGCACCTGACAGATTGAAGTGCCAGCTTATCCACCTGAGTCGATATGGCGGAAGGTTTCGATCTAAAAGCCCTAGCGGGAGTACTTGAAGGGTTACAAAACCAATTAACCCAATCAGCTGAAGAAAATAGGAGTTTAAGGGAAGAGATTAGAAGGTCCCAGCAGGAAACCCATCAAATTAAACAAAGGATGGAAGAATTTCTTGCTGGAACTACTCCATTACGAGGGTTAGAATCAAACCGTAGGTCAGCGGCTGAAGTGGCTACCCAAGTTATACACTTGCTTGCACCTATTGTGCCTCTAGCAAATCCTGAGAGATTTAGTGGGGACCCACACAAGGCTCAGATGTTTCTTCCCCAGTGCTCATTGCATTTTCTATGCAGGTCTGTAGTGTTTAAGGAAGATCAAGCGAAGGTAGCGTTCATGCTGTCCTACTTGAGCGTTGATGCCGCTGCCTGGTCAATGCCATTGGTCTCTCGTAATGACCCTGCCTTGTATGATTTTGAACTTTTTAAGTAGGAGTTTTTGAGGATTTTTGACAGAAGAACCGCAAATAAAGCTACAGACAATGAACTCCTGGACCTCAAGCAAGGAAATCGTGACCTAGTAGCTTACATTGCACAATTTAATAAACTAATAGTAGAGACCGATTGGCCGGAAAGTAAACGTTCGGCTATATTTTACCGTGGCCTTAAGGATGAAATAAAAGACGCTCTCGCTCAGATACCCAAAAGACCACAGGAAATTTCAGAACTACTTGATCTGGTCCTTCAGATTAACCATTGACTTTTTGAACGACGATCCAAAGAGAAGAAAGAGTTCCGTTCTTTCGTTCCTCGATTAGACCGTATCACGTCAGACGGCAACAAGATTGAAACTGCTACTTTAGAGGAACCTATGTAAACCGGTTCTATAAGAGGTCCTCTTACTAAAGAAGACAGAGAAAAGAGGCGAACAAAAAATGTGTGCATGTATTGCGGCGGTTCTGGACACTTCATGGAAGACTGTCTCAAGAAACCCAGTACTAATTTGAGTTTAAAAGACAGATCCCATCAGTAGAGGGAGTTGCCCTGGTGGGAAATATAGAAGAGTCAACTCCAGAGCACCAACAATTAGTCAATACTTTGCAGTCGGCGGCTCCACATTTGATAGTTTCATTCACCGTTAAGTTTGGAGTTCATGAGATTACAGGTGTGTCAGTCATGATTGATTCAGGCGCAACGGGCAACTTTTGTGATTTGAGATATGCTAAAGAATTTGGAATAAGGCCCATCAAAAAGAGGCATTGTGAGGTGGTCAAGGCTGTGGACGGCACCAACCTCACCTCGGGTCCCATCACTGAAGAAACGGAAACTTTGAAGTTGTATTGGAGTGCAGGGTCATCATGAATACATAAGATTCAATCACATTGACGCCCCTCAATTTCAGCTTATTCTCGGATTGCCTTGGTTGACTGAACATAATCCCACTATTGGACTGGGAAAGAAGAACAGTAAAAATGAACTCCGAGCATTGTAAAAAGAATGGTTTTTCGAAAATCAGTCCAAAGTCTGAAGGGTCACCAGCCACAGAATTAGCTCAACTCACCAATAGTATATGTGTTCTACAGACTCAAGAAATTCCAGAAGAATATCAAGACCTAGCCAGCGTCTTCGATAAAAGAACTGCAGAGAAACTTCCCTCGCATCGAGAATAAGACTTCAAAATTGAGTTGGAGGCTGGGGCCACCCTGCCATGCAGTCATATGTACGCCCTTTCTGAAGCAGAGAATGTCTAACTCAAGGAATATTTAGATGAGTATTTGAAGATTGGGTTTATCAGACCATCTCAATCACCGGTGTCATTGCCATTGTTTTTACGACCTAAGAAGGATGGGACTCAACGCACTTGTATAGACTATAGAGCCCTAAATCAAGTGACAGTGAAGAACCAATACCCTTTACCTCTAATATCACAACTTCTGGATCAGGTCAAAGGAGTGAAAGTGTATATGAAGCTCGATTTAAGAGGGGCATATCACTTGGTGAGAGTTGCCGAAGGCGATGAATGGAAAACGGCCTTCATAACGAAATATTGCCTTTTTGAATACCAAGTGATGGAATATGGGTCAAGCAATGCGCCTGCAGCTTTCCAGCACCTAGTTAATTATGTTCTTTGAGAGTTTCTGGATTGTGTGACTGTCGTCTACATTGACGACATATTTATCTTTTCAAACTGCCTGGAGGACCACGTGAAACATATAAGAGACATTATGCAAAGGTTGTTGGAGAATCACCTATTTGTCAAGCTCGAAAAGTGCTTGTTCCACACAGATCAAGTGGATTTTATCGGATTTGTAATATCGCTGAAGGAGTAGCTATGGATCCATCAAAGGTTCAGGTCATACAAGACTGGTCTTCACCAAGAAATGTGAAGGAAATACAGAGTTATATTGGCTTTGCCAATTTCTACAGGAGATTTATTCCCAACTTTTCAACTACGGTCTCACCAATCACTCAAATTTTGAAGAAAGGAAGGAAATTTGACTGGTCCAAAGACGCTGAGGAAGCGTTTCAATTCCTTAAGAGAGCTTTCATTACTGCTCCAATTTTGATGCATCCTGACCCGGAGTAGGCTTTCTTTGTGGAGACTGATGCGTTAGACTTTGCTACTGGAGAAATTCTGTCTCAGAGAGACAAATGAATGGAACAACTTCACCCGGTAGCTTATAGATTGAAAAAATTGTCAGAACCTGAAATCAATTACTCAATAGCTGAAAAGGAGCTGTTGGCTGTAAAAGAAGCTTTTCAGGATTGGTGACATTATTTAATGGGAGCCAAACATCGTGTGACTGTGTTCACAGATCACCATAATTTACAGTTCCTAATGTCAGCTAAAACACTCACTCCTCTGCAACTAAGATGGTCCTTGTACTTTTCTGAATTTGACTTTGTGATCATGTACAAACAGGGAGCAAAGAACGGGAAAATGGATGCCCTATCCAGAAAGAATGCATCCGATGATTTGAGAGCTGCCCCCCCGAAGAACCCATCATACCTTTGAACAAAATTATTGGAGCTGTCCATTTAGAAGGGTTTACCAAAGAAATTTGGGTGAATTATTCAGACAGAGAGCTGAAGGATTGGGTTGGTGAAGATGCCAAGAGGACTGTTAAAGGAGGTCTTCCATATTATGAAGGGAAATTATATCTCCCACTAAAGAAATGCAAGAAGAAGCTATGAGAGGATGTCATGATGATCGTTTGGCTGGTCACTAGGTCATTAGGAACATTTTGGAGTTGATCAAAAGATTTTTTGGGTGGCCTCACATGGTAGTTCAGGTGGGACAGTATGTTTCAACTTGCGAATTATGCATGAAGGGAAAACCCAATAGACAAGCTCTGCGGGTGATTTTGCAACCTCTGCCTAATGCACCTTATCCCTGGCATACTGTGCTTTAGACCTGATTGTAGATCTTCCACCTAGTCAAGTTACACAGTTATATTGGAGTTAGTTTACTCATTTTCTAAAATGTGTCTCTTCATTCCATTAAAGTCAGTGCCCACAGCACCACAGTTAGTACAGATGTTCAATCAGCATGTAGGTCGAGCTCATGGGGTTCCACAAATAATCATTTCTGACAGGGGAACTCAATTCATATCCAAATTTTGTAAATTAATCATGTCCAACTTAGGCATTGACTCACGGTATTCTACCAGTTTTCACCCTGAATCTGACGGACAAACAGAGAGAGTCAATCAGGAATTGGAACAGTACTTGAGTCTTTATTTGTTGGAGCATTAAGAAAACTGGTCAGATATGCTGTAGACTGCAGAGTTTGCTTATAATAATGCAGTACATGACTCTACGCGATATTCACCGTTCTTCTTAAACTCAGGGAGGCATCCTAGTTTTATGGTTGGAGAGCAAGATGAGTCAGTACCCTCACTCACAGATATGGTAACCAAGTTAAATAACTCATATATAAAAGCTCAGGAAAATTTACTCAAAGTAAAAGATTCCTATAGAAAAACAGGCAGATAAGAAAAGGAGAGTAGGTACCCAGTTTGAGGTGGGAGATCAGGTTTGGTTGTCCACTAAAAATGCGAGATAAAAAGGGAACAGGAAATTCCAGCCCACATTCATTGGCCGATTCAAAGTTATCAAGATAATCAATCCAGTAGTGGTCAAGTTACAGCTCCCTAAATCATTAAAGATTCATCCAGCCTTTCACATCTCACTTTTAAAGAAAAATCCTCCCAATGCAAGACTAAAACAAACCCCTATGCCAATTAGAGTAGAGTCGGGAGAAGAGTTTGAAGTCAGTAGAATTCTAGATTCTAAAATTTCCAGAAATAAATTGTATTATTTGGTCGTATGGAGAGGGTTCGGTCCAGAAGAAAGATCATGGGAGCCCTCCACTAATGTGCACGCGCCACGATTAGTCAAAAACTTCTATGAAATTCATCCAACCAAACCCAAATTGAGGGAACCCATTTTGGAGGGAGGTACTGTCACGACTACAGCAGCAATTACACACATTATGTGAGATCAGGTGTAAAAATAAATAAACATTTTGAGAGAATGACCAGGTATCCACGTTGGAGGAAACGATGCCTGGGCTCAAAGCTAATTTTGAAACAGTGTTTGAGAATTATCAAGGACTCTGGACTCTGGTGAGGAAAATGGCCAAACAGAGAAGGATTGGCCAAACTCAGGTTTGAAATCTAGTTATTCCTATCACACGACCGTCAAAGAGCTCAATGTGCGAGTCCCGAAAAGGAACTGCGCACTTCAACTGTAGTCATCCGTAAGGAGACAGCGTCTCCTTATCGCGCATGACTTTTAAAGATTTGTCGGAATTTAGAAGGCGTGTTCAGCGTCTTAAGTGTTGAAACGCATGATCAATGTGGGAATCCTGCAATTCGACAAACAAACTGAGGTCTGCCAGCGCTTGAAGAATTATTCCAGTGGCTTCAGCATTCTAATTAGAGTTTTCTGAGTTCCTGAGTAACGGTAAAAGCTGTGACAATTTGTAGAGCAGTCAAGGTACCGTGACTTTTATGTGTGTATATAATAGGAAGTTTTCGTTCTGAAAGTCATTCATAATAGATTTAGCGCGATTAAAAGCTGGTTCTTTTTGAGAAGGAAAATAACGTGTGAAGGTGAATTCGCACCACAGAATCAAAGCATTGGATATTGCAGTTGGAGATAATATACAACGTATAAACATGCAGTCACTAGGTAATTAAGACCAACACAAATATATAAAAACGTTATTAGAATTTCACCATATATAAAGGCAGGTTTAATGTTGTTGTTGTTTATTCCCAATACAGAAAACTGCATTAGTAATTATCCTAATCATTCACAAGGGAGGAGCAACAGCCGTGGGTCTACATGGTAAAAGTTCATACTAAAGTAAAACAAATGTTATATTGTAAAATATAGTAGGTTGTGTTTTACCCATTGTGTCTCTCTCCAGGTGTGGTCTTAGAAGACATCACAAGACCATAGTAGAAGACCAATCTCTATCATAGCAGAGGCTGTCTCTCTATCTCTTCCACTTCCCCTTTCCCCCCGCTTTAGAAGTTACCTTGAATATATTTTGGGTGGCGGTTGAGGACCATCATCGACTCCTGTGGATTAATCCAGGCACCTGACAACACTACACGCAGTGATTACACACTTCCCATGCTGTACATCTGGACATATACATACTGGCCCACATTAGGTCTCCACAAACTCGAGAGCCACCTGTACCTCTTTATCAAATGGTTAAATGTATGCTGCATGACCAGGCCTGGATATATGTGCTCTACAAGAATTTGTAATCAGTTTATTATACTTCAAGCACTGTATATATTGCCAGCCAAAGACTCTGTATATCAAGACAGTCTTCAAACACACATCTGTTGATGCTCTTGATGCTCTTCCAGCTGCTGTGTTTAAATAAATCAACGTGTTCCTGTTTCACCAAACGCCTATTGTCTTTTTATTTTTTCAAGGTCCATTCATATCTGCGCAACATTTTAGTGAGCCAGTGTAGGCGTTACTGGAACACGGGTTTCAGAAGGACACACCACTCATATTTTTTCTTTCATGTGGCAATGATTTCCGGGCTCTTTGGTATCTCAGTCCCATAAGGTCTAGATTGTCTTTAAACAAAACAAAATAAATGGTCCTATTATGTCAGGTATATAACAAAGTAAATGGAATAGGGGTTTCTATAGGGGGTTCTTCTTGGCTGTCCTCTTGGGCTTCTGAGGTCTTGGGTTCTGGTCGGGCCATTCCTGCTACGTCTTCTTAGGGCACTCAGAGGCAAAAAGGAAGGGGAAAATAAACAATAAACACATTTTAGTTTCAAAGCATCTTGCTTTTATATGATATGTGCCACCGTCACCAGCTGTGGTGTGGGGAAAGGAAGAAGGTGCAGTAAGGGTGGGTCCGGTTACCGTGTTAGCCCAATAATGTGTCTTGGGACCCCTCACCTTCCCACCACCCCCACCATAGTGCCCCTCCTAATGGTGCTCACCTAGAACCACAACCATGCTCCGGGCCGTGGCTTTGGGACCCGAGGTGCCCTCCCTCTCTTCTGGGCCGTGGGGTTTGGTTGTGGTATCTGCAGCTCTTCTATTCTCGTGCCTGCTGTCTCCTTCTTCCTCTAACCCCTCCATCACTGTGCTCACTTCTTCTCGCACCGCTGCCTCCGTACTGAATTCCTCCAGTCCGCTCCTTCCACAGTTGGCGCCCCTCCACTCTGGATCTCCCTCTCTTTGTTTGTCCCCTGTGGATGACGTCAGGGGCGCTTCTGTCTTCTTCTCCAGAGCCGCTAGACTGCTGACTGATTTTCCTGTCAGGTGCGTGTTCTGCCCGGTTTCAGTACGTTTCCGGTCTTACGGATCATCAGACTCCTTACACATCTCCCCTCTCTGAAATGGACGTTGGGGTCATTCAGGAAACGGGTGTCGTGACAGGTAATCTGCGCCAATCTGTCTCGTCCCTGGGTTGTGGATAGTCTGAAAAGAGAAGGGTTGTAAAGCAAGAAACCATCTTAGAATACAAGGGTTGGTGTCTTTGTTATTTGCGAGCCAGGTAAGGGGAGCGTGATCATTGAGTACAATGAACCTTTGTCCCATTAGGTAATACTGTAGGGCCTCTATGGCCCATTTTATGGCTAGGCATTCTTTTTCAATCGTTAAGTAATTCGCCTCACGTGCGAAGAGTTTCCTGCTGATATATAGTACTGGTTTTAGGTAATTGTTATGGTCACACTGGCATAGCACGGCACCTAGACCGAGGCTTGAAGCATCGGTTTGGATAACAAACGTGTTATCAAAATTAGGACAGTGGTGCTGTACAAATGGCACGTTTAAGGGTGATGAAGCTGGTCTCGTGTTCTGGTGTTCAGGTATGTATGCGGGATGACTGGGTTTTCTTTAGGAGATCAGTTAGAGGACTGGCTAGGGAAGAAAAATTGGGTATGAATCTACGGTAGTAGCCTGTACATCCTGAAAATGAATGGACATCTCGTTTGGTTGTAGGTCTGGGAAGCGCTCCTTGTGTTTGTGCACTAAGCCCATAACTGAGTGAGGGGAGACTCAAGGTCAGCGGCATAGTGTGACAGAGGTTTCCCCTCTTCGTCCTCCTCCTCCCATTGTTCAGCCGCCATGTCCAGTAAGGTCCTCGGTTTTCGTCCAAATACCAGTTCGAAAGGAGAAAACCCTGTGGACCGCTGTTCGTGGGTCCTCAACGCAAAGAGGACCAAGAGTAGTTTTTGGTCCCAGTCTCTCCCGGAATCTGAGACGACCATGCGGAACATACTCTTGATTGTCTTATTATAGCGCTCCACAAGGCCGTCTGTTTGGGGGTGATAAACGGAGGTTCTTATTTTATCGATGCCCAGTACTGTACAGATTTGTGTCGTAAGACGTGACATGAAGAGAGTCCCTTGATCAGCTAATATTTCTGCTGGAAACCCCACCCTTGAGAAGAATGATATCATGCCTTGGGTTATCGCAGGGGTAGTCATAATTAATAACGGGAAGGCCTCAGGATATCTACTGGCATAGTCCACTATAACCAGGATGTAGCGGTGTCCTCTGGCCGAGGGTGTCAGGGGTCCCACCAAGTCCATCCCTACCCATTTGAAAGGGACATCTATGAAGAGCAGTGGCTGTAACGAGGCCTTCACCACCCCCCAGGATTGGTGTATTGGCAGCGTACACAAGCAGCACAGTGTTTGGCTACATCCCTATACACCCTGGGCCAATAGAACTTCTCTAGTAGGTATTTTAATGTGTTTTCCTTGCCGTAGTGCCCTCTCCCTATCTTCTTATGGGCCAAAAGAAGCACATGCTCCCTGAAGGGTGTTGGTACTATTATCTGTGTATACGTCTGTGTTTCCCCTTTACCAGCTCTATACAGTAGTCATTTTTTTACAAGAAAATATGGTCCTACCTGCTCTGGTTCTTGTTCACTGACCTGCTCCCAGGCATGAATAAGGGTGTTGTCCTCCCGCTGCGCCATACGGAAGCTAGTCGTTTTTTGGCTGTCGGCATCTGTAAGGGAAACAGGAAAGGCAGGGTGTGATAGCTGTGAAAGTGTAAAGCTTATCTTCTCTTTTTGGTTTTTTTGTCTATTTTTTCTTGTCTTGGAATTAGGGGCCTCTAACTCAATGCAACGAAAAGGAGCATCCTGCAGCCAGGTTCTGCGGTCCCCTTTTGTGTTGTCTAGGTATTCCTGGAACTTAGGATGGTCTGTCCCAATGATAACGGCTTCGGGTAAGGTGAGAATCACCACTACTCTTCGTAGCTGGGGATCATGGTCTACTTCTAACAGAACCTCAGCCACTGGGTAGGCTTTAGTAACTCTGTGTACACATGTTACCCTCACTTGTTCTGTGTCTTTTACTTGGGGTGAGGAAACCAAAGAGCCGTCCACTACTGTCACGTGGCACCCAGTGTCTAGCAGAGCTTGTTGTCTTCTCCCATTAAGCAGGACTTCCTTTCTGAATTGATGAGGGGCCTTCCCTGTCACGTATATACGGACTCGAGAGTACCCAGCCTCCATCAGTTCAGCTGTTGGGGTGCGGTGGGGACACTGTAGGGATATATGTCCCCATTCTGCACAATTGTAACACTGTGGCCCCTGCCCGCTTGGAGCAGGGGGTGCGTATACAGGCCTGGGGACCGGGCGAGAAGGCAACTGGGACTTATACTCTGGTTTAGGACCACCTTTTGGGTTTGGGTTGTACTGGGGCTGTGCTATTCCAGCCTTAAAACCAGGCGACCTATGGTAGGCACAAGCAATTTCTACAGCTGACCCGGAGGAAAGGTTGGGGTGTTGCTACACCCATGACCGTGTACTGGGGGGTAGGGTCTCCAAAAATGATTCCAAATATACTTTCTCTACTACTTCGTCTACCGAGGAAGTATGGGGAGTCAACCATCTGTTCCCAAGGTCTCTGATCCGATAATACAGGGCACAAGGGTTGTCTCCCGCTCCCCATTTCTCTTTTTGAAGTAGACTCCTGTAGTGTTCTTGGTCGCATCCCAATCCCTAGAGGACGGCCTTTTTCACGTACTCATAGGCTGTAGTACCCCCAGGATTTGCCGCTTGATAAGCAGCTTGTCACTTGCCAGAGAGGAGCGGAGCAATATGCTGACTCCACCTTTCCTAGGGCCAGGCTGCTGTAGTAGCCATCCTCTCAGAGTTTAAAAAAAATAGTCCGGATAGCTCCCTTCTTGGAACTTTTGAAGGACCATGCTGGGGACATTAGGGCGAACTCGGGTACTAACAATGGCATCCATGAGGCGCAAGATTGTTGTGTCCTGCACCTGCTGGTCAGTAGTAATTAAGTCAGCCTGGTTTCTAAGGGCCCCTTGTAGGGCTTCTCAGTCTATTCGTGCTTCCTGGATCTGTGGTTCTGGACCAGTTGGAGGTGCCGCTGGCCTTCAGCTAGTTGGGCCACGATATCCTCAACAGGCATGGGTTGTGTCATGGTGCGACACACAGGCATAGGTGGGATATGCCACTTCAGACACCACTTTGTAAGCGTTACGGGAACGCGGGTAGCAGAAGGACACACCACTCGTATGTTGTATAGGGATTTCCAGGACTTTATTCTTTTATGTGACAATGATTTCTGGGCTCTTTGGTATCTCAGTCCCATAAGGTCTAGGTTGTCTTGAAACAAAACAAAAGAAATGGTCCTTTTATGTCCGGTATATAGCAACGTAAAAGGAATAAGGTATTTTATAGGGGTTCTCCTTGGCTGTCCTCTCAGGCTTCTCAGGTCTTGGGTTCTGGTCAGGCCGTTCTTGCTACATCTTCTTAGGGCACTCAGAGGCAAAATGGGAGGGGAAAATGAACAATAAACACGTTTTAGTATCAAAGCATCTAGCTACTATATGATATGTGCCACCGTCACCAACCGTAGTGTTGGGAAAGGAATAAGGTGCAGCAAGGGTGGGTCCGGTTACTGTGTTACCCCAATAATGTGTCTTGAGACCCCACACCTTGCCACCGCCCCCACCAGAGTGCCCCTCCTAATGGTGCTCGCCTGGAGCCACGACCCGTGCTCCGGGTCATGGAGTAGGGACCCGGGGAGCCCTTCCTCTCCTCTGGGCCGCCGGGTTTGGTCGTGGAATCCGCTACGCCTCTGTTCTCGTGCCTGCCGTCTCCTTCTTCCATGAACTCCTCCGTCACTGCACTCACTTCTTCTTGCACTGCTGCCTCAGTACTGGATTCCTCCGTTCCGCTCCTTCCACGTTTGGCGGTGCTCCTCTCCGGATCTCCCTCTCTTTGTTTGTCCCTGTGGATGATGTCAGGGGCGCTTCCGTCTTCCTCTCCAGAGCCGCTAGACCGCTGACTGATTTTCCTGTCAGGTGCGTGTTCTGCCCGGATTCATTACATTTCCGGTCTTCTGGATCATCAGACTCCTTACAGCCAAATAGGAGAAATTGGATAATCAAGCACAAGTGCTGCCAAAGGACAAGGACCCCTGCTCAAACAGGCTCATATCTGGATCTGATATAGGGTCACGTTTTTTATTTTCTTTGCTTGGACTGATGGGCATAACACAGATAGTACGCATAGGCCCTGGGTGTGATATAGGGGGACCATTTTCATCTTATGTCTTAGTATAAAGGAGTTTTCTTAGAGACTGTCAGTTTCTTAACACTACCAGTGTCTCAAAGCAACATTTTGTTTTGCTTGGACCACTGTGCATCACACAGATGGCACGCATTAACCCGGGGTCTGATATAGGGTGTAATTAGGACGTTAGGGAAAAATTTGGATCTTGGTGAATAAGGTGTGGCTTGTGTCTGGCCAGGGTGAGCCGATAATTGCCAGATTGTACCCTCTTCTTCACGCAAATAGTTTCTATTTTTGTCCCCGAACTGATACTGTCATACTATCGGGTTTGCTTAGCTCCATATTTACAATTCCACTGCTGAAACCAACTTGCATTGTTCTGAATTAACCCTTGCAGTTTCTTACAGGTTGCTATTATTTCACTGAATGGTCTTTGTCTGCTGTAAAGTGTTTTTATGTGATGCAGCAGTTACCTTAATACAACTCATAACCAGTAGTTGTTCCCGGGTCAAACCTGTGTAAATAATTTCACTGTGATCGAAGTAGAAATTGGAATTATTTAATACTCAAGAAAGTCAGAAGTTTACAAACTTCCTAAAATGTTTCCTAACTCATCATGGTGTCACCGCTAGACCACATGCAAACTAGATTCCACATACAGGTCAGGAAGCTAGAGAAACACTGTTGTGACTGGCACACACATACCACGGTGAATGCATTCCTCTGGCCTGAGTGGGGGAACATTCAATACCAAAATAATTGAACACAGAAGAACAAACATACAAACCAGATATGTAGGTCAAAAGAGGGCTAAACTAGAGGCCCTGCTAAAACAATGGGCCATCTTCAAGGTGGCCCCTTCCTACAAAGTTGTCCTCAAACCCGCAAGCAAGGTGTCGGCACTGCCCCACCATACACCAGCAGGGAGGTGCTCGCTCTGATTCCTGCCACCTCAGCCGCCCATGCACTGGGTTACACCAACCCACCTGTCGAGGGAGATGGTAGGCCCTCCACCGGGGAGTAAGCCACCAGACCCAGGGTTGGGAGACTACCAGACCAACCAGCCGAGGAGAGGCCTCCCAGTCTGGTGCCAGGCTCCCTTGAAGTTCGACTACCCATTCATCATTCGCAGCCCATCAAGCTGCAGTGGAACAAGGAGCACATGCTCCAAACCGCACCACAGAACGTTTTTGAGTCCGGGGAGATTAATTGCAGTAATGGAATGATGACATCACCAGTGGGGGGGATCGGTGCCCCAGTCCTCTGAGATCTGACATTGAGAGGGGAGCTGTAGGATGTGCTTCTCCAGGGTATGCTCAAGTTGAAGAGGAAGCACCAGGGGTGAGCTTGATGTCAAATTCCTACCATTGAGAACCACTCACAGAACTGAGTGAAGGAGTCAGCCCAGGTGGGAGTTAGAGGAGAAGCACAAGTTGAGAATAGAGAGAAAAAGATCTTTCATCTGGGAAGCTGAAAGGGAAGGAAAAACAATGCACCCGCTCCCAGAGGAAGCCAGAGCTAGGTCCTGGGCTCCACATGAGGATAGGCCCTGGAAGTGTCAGAAGAGATGCCCCTAACAAGCATTTGAACTTCACCTAGTCAGCAGCGTAAGAGAGGGGTGATCAAGAAATAGAAAATCATTGTAGCCTAACTGAAAGACAATTAAGACACAGGAGAAGCAGAATGGCACATTTATGCACACATGAGGAGAGAGAGGATGAGGAAGTCTGCTAGAGAGGTAATGTCCAAAAAGGAAAGTGAGGCCTCGCATGACAATTTGGCCACCTGCTGGTCCACTAGACCAAAAGGGAGGCCACATATGAAAACCATGGCCAGAGGAGGGATCTTTCAAACCAGAAGACATGGCAGTTGCGGAAGACTACATCTGGCATGGAGGGGGGAGATCTACAGTGGAACTTCCCCTATATGCAGGAATGTCTGAGAAGATGGGAGTGCTTTGTCAGGTAGGAACCGACTGAGCAACTCCACACCACCAAAATATGTCCACTGCTACAGAAGGGTGCGGCAGGGACCATCTATGTGCCATGGGCACAAAATGACAAGGAAGGACTCAGGAACAAACTTCCCTTATTGATGGATGGAGCAGGAAAGTGGATCTCATGTTTTGAGAAAAACAGCACGAGAAATAACTTAGCAATAGATGATGGCAAACGTCTGCTCAGCAGCCTCTTTGGGGAGCAGACCAACACAGTATTTTCCCGAGCCTGCATTCCCGCAGTCAAGCAGACCAAAATCCTGCATGATGGGGCCACATTCAACTGATTTAGACACCAGATAGCGATGGCCCTGAGATGATCCTTGACTGCACCAACATGGGAGGATGGATGGCAGAGAGCATGAAGCCTGGGGAGACCACGAATGATTTTCTAGACAGAATTAGGAAACAATGGGGACAAGAGACAGGACAGCCCTGGGGTGACAAGGGTTCCCAGGTTGCATTCTTCTACAAGCTCCACAAAAAAGACTGCCCATTGAGATACAGAGCAAACTAGGTAACATAGTAGGGCTAGAAACTAAACCTTGGTGAGAAATACTGGCCCCCCATATTACATTATTCCCCAAAAAGACAGAAGAAGTACAGGCAAAAGCACGAGCAAGCCGAAAGAGACACCGCCCAGCTTGTCTAACACAAATTTAAAAAGACCACCCTCAAGAGGGCTGTTTTGGCCGCAAATGTACAAATGCCACCAGTCTTGAAGGGAACTCTGCCTGTGAACCCTAGAGAGTACCTACTCAGTTCTAGAAGCAGAGATCAGGGAAGCTGGTTACAGCCAGGCATCCGATGCTGCCTAACGATGTATTACGAGCAAAAAGGAATAATCCTGGAATAACCCATACTGAATCCCCGTCCCCAAAACCAAGCCCAGAGCAACACAAATACATCCTACAATCAGCTTCAGGCAAATCAGACTACAGCCACCCCGCCGCAGCAGGGGCTGGGTGGGTAGCCGAGCACATGGTAACAGCTGCAGTAGATAGGGAGCCCAGCCCAGCAAGGCCTGGGGCGCAGAAAAGCCAGGTGACTGTCTGGGATGGAAATGTCTTTGTACAATAACAGAATGCGCACATGCAGTAAGTTCAAAACCACCCCCCAACTTGACTTATTCCTTGATACGCTTTTTAGATACATTTCCCTACCTGCATTTGCGAACAACTTTAGGGCCGCAGTACACTGTCTCAATCAGGAATCCACGCTAGAGTTCACCATCCAGGTACCCATAGGGACCTGGACCTCTCTTCACTGTTGATTACCTGGGGTGAGGTTGGCTGGTATGCCAGGAGGGGGGGTAAACAGTCAGACGAGGAGGCTGGGTGGCCCCGACTAGGGCATAAAGACCAGAACCAAGGTCCACGCACCCAAATCTAGCCTTGGATGAGCTATGTAGGTCTCGAAAGCCCCAGAGTTTCAACCAAATGGAGGCCCCTATCAGTTCCAAAATGAGGCAGACGCTCCAGTGTCTGGAGCCAGGTTTCCCACACAACCAAGGCAAATATGTCCTCAAAACCTCAAAGCAAGCAACCACATGACACCCAGTCCATAGAGAGAATCCATCAAAGCCATTAGCATTGTCTGCATTGGGTCAATCACTATGAGTCCTAACCCCAAACCTGACTCTCGTCAAAAATACAACAAATAAGCACAATCCCAGTCACTCCCCTGCAGAGTCACAGAAGGGCCACAAACAACTCCCGGACTTCTTCCAGTATACCATGTTAGATGCAGCGCCTCCCTAAAGCACAGGTAAACGCTGAATGGAACCCACACAAAGAAGCCCAAAAGTAAGCCAGAAAACCCAAACCTTTCAGAAAAATGCGTAACCTAATCACCCAACTCCATTAGGGAGAACCTCAGTCCAAGCCACGTGCAGAGACCAGAGGGAAATGCATGTGACAATGGAAATATTGGCATTACCCACAAAGCCTTTAAAAATCATTGCACATTCACTTCCCTCTACATTATACGACGCACGTGCCGGTCAAGAGGATACCCCCACACCAATAAAATGACACACACATATTTCAAGGAAAAGTAAAGTGCTCTTGCTTGCCATAGCAAGGGGGGAGGAACCAAAGTACCCACAAAATAATCCTAAGGCGACCTAACATCAACATTCCCTAAAGTACTGCCTCCTCCTTCCCGTACCCCATTGAAAGGTTTTGTGCACAGCGAAGCAACAGAATACCACTTAACAGAAGGCATAGGAATTTTACAAAAACTCTATATAACTATATATGTATTTTCAAGCTGAACTACAACCCACAGCTCTTAAAAAGGTCTGCACTTGAGTTCTATGAGCGCCATCGTTACAGTGGCCAGACACCCTATAAACCAAAGCTCCCAAAAGGACGTAAGCGAGGCCCAATTGCTCAAAAACACAGACTGCAGACTACCTTTAGGGACACTTTTTTACAAACAGACTTTATTTTTGCACTGCACCAAGCCAAGACACCCCTGGGCGTCCAGACTACAGACATCTTCCCTGGTAAGTATCCCAAGACCTACAAATGTTTTCAAAGTTATGTATTTTTGAACACTGTTTTTTTCTGACAGCAGCACATATAGGAAGAGGACAGTCTTACACTTTAAACTTTGCGTGTAATGGTTGCCTGTGGAAAAGCAGAAAAATGTAGTCATGAGCTGTTTATGGTGACAAGCTATATGCCTGTTTGATGCACTGGAAATGTCTCCGTCTTCTTATTATGAAACATTCTGACAAAGCAAGTTAGTCTAGCTTATTAACTGTTCTTGAAATAACTTTATTTGGTTGTTTTGTTTGAATCATCAAAGTATGAAAGGATAAAATGGTTCATCATTGTATAAGGGAATACATTTCAGAGAATGAGTTTAAAATATACAATAACATGACTAAGATAAAAACATGCATTAAAAAACGTAAATGAACAAAGTTCAGATTAACAACCTTCCAATTAGAGTCACGCCACATGCAAAGCTAATAAAAGAAGGCTATATACAGTACATAAATTCATTATTTCCATTAGTCAGCATATCACAGTCAAAAAAGGTTTATTTTCTATTACTAGCAATCAGTGTGACCTAGGATAAAAGCTTCTGGCGAGTGATCCAAAAGGAGAATAAAAAGCGACTAATAGCAAAGACTATTGGCCCAGATGTATCTGATTTTACAATTCTAAATGCAGTCTTGTATTTCCTAGCTCCAAGGTTTAGGCAGATCCATCTTATCCACCTCCTGCGTATCAGTTGGTATGTAGCGCAAAAGAACAATAGGTGTTCTTCGGTCTCTTTTGTTCTAGCGCAGGCAGGGCATAGATGTGGTGATAACCCAGTGGCCTCATTGCTGGGAAACTTTAAGAGCAGGTTGCCTTATCTAAAACTGTCATATACACTTTTGGCAAATGGTGGCGTGATTTGATCCACGAAAGGTTCAACTCCCAGGCATGGCTTAGCGTTTACAAATAATGTTGTTAGATGGCCATTTGGTGATCTAGTAGCATAACGCTTACCTTTACCTCCCAATACTTTGATTTCATTTTTGGTAGGTCGCCTCTGGTTGCTTTCTCTGGGTGTTCCCATAGATCAACATATTCATTGATTTACACCAGCCTGCAATATGTTTAAACCACTGTAATTTGTTGGCCCCTCTGGTCGTCAATACCTCCCTCACAGAATCGCAATAGTCAGAAAGCAGGGGAGTCGTCCACATGAGTAACCAATAAATAGGAGTTTTCAGTGAGGCCATGCCACCTATTCTCTTCATCCCAAGATCACAAAACAGGGTAACCAGTGGGGTGGTAGTGGGTGCCGAAATAGGTGACCTGACAAAAATATTTTCACAGATCGTTAGTTTATTGACATTACAATGGCCCCATATCTCTGCTCCATACAGAGTGCCACTTTGGGCTTTAGCACGGTAGACTTCCAATGCTGGAGTTAAGGATTGAGTCTAAGACTGTTTGTGGAATCTCAATATTGATTTAGACCTGTGACATAAGAGAAGGTAGCTCTTGACTGGTTGTTCTTCTCATCTAAGTGAATAACTTAATCTTATCCCAAGGTAATCAAGGTTTTTAACCCGCTCAAAAGGTTCACATGCAATCCTAACCTCACGTAGTTCACCCGTACTGTCCCAAAAACCATGTACGTAGTTCTGGCCACATTCAATTCCTAACTCCTGTCTCTGCAGACATCTAAAAATGTATCCAGTAGGATTTGTAAACCCATCGGTGTTGTGGATATAAGTAAAGAATCATCTGCGAAAAGCTGGATTGGGACTTTCGCGCCATTCATTGTGGGAGAATCATTCCTGCAATCCAGCAGTCTACACGCCACGTCATTAACAAACAGAGAAAACAGTGTGGGGGCAAGCACACACCCCTGGTGCACCCCACACTGTGTTGGTATCCTCTCTGTCATTTCACCATTTTTCCCCCATCTGACCTAGGCATAGTTATCCTTATGTAGTCTAGCTATCAAGGTTACCAGGTCTACTGGGGCACCTAGATCAAGCATTGTTTTCCATAGCGGTACTAAATCGAATGCCGCTCTCAAGTCGACAAATGCTACATAGAGTTTCTGTTTTCTTAGTAGCACATACTTCCAAGTTAATAGAGTAAATCGGGAAGCCCGATCACATGTGCTTATTTTCGATCGAAAACCTGCTTAATATGGGGAAAGTATCGCATTATCCTCTACTCAGACTTGGAGTTCATCCAGAATTGTCTGGCAAAGATCTTTTGTAAATTGTCGACCATGCTGATGGGTCTATAGTTGGAGGGATAGAGATATCTCCCTTTTTGTGTATGGTAATTATTTCAGCTACCCTCCAAGTTGCCGGGAAATCCCCACCAGCTGATATACAATTTGACAAGAGATTTATATACACAGCCCAAACCATGGGTTCTGACTTATATAAGTCCCCAGGTATCTGGTAGGGACCAAGGGCTTTACCTGGCTTTAGTCTTTTTATTGCTGACAGGGTGTTGTCTAAGCTGAAAAACAGTGCAGTACCAGTCGTATTCATGGCGAGAAAGGTGTTAACAATGGTTTGTTCAGCTCTAGATCTATCCATACAGTTAGCGCCCTCTGGCTTAGTATACAGTTTGGAAACTTTTCCACCCAAACCTCCGGCTGGATATGGTACCTTAAGGTTTTTTGTATTTTCCAGAATTCCTTTCGCGATAATGTGTAGGAACACGCAACTGTCATTACATTTCTCAGCAAATAACAGCTCTTGCTAGGTTTTGTCTGCGAAGTCCCGCTTGGCTTTGGTGAATGCAGTTTTGTATATTTTATGTGCCGAAGTTACCCTACACTGGCTATGCTCCTTGACAGCTAATTGTAGTGCCCCCTTTGCTAGCTTGCATTCACTGTTGAACCACTTATTATCTGTTATACTAGCAGGCCTTCCCTGTGCACCGATAGTATTGGAATAGAATCAAAAGAATGTGCACAGTCCAAACTACTACTCAGGCCCAAAAGAAAACATATGAGTAGCTCATAGATCTTGGTGTGTAGGTCCTGATCTGACTTTTGGCCAGGAGACTCTACTACGATTGTTGGTTACAAGAGGCTCTTCTGCTCTAGAAATAAAATTAGTACGTAGACTCCTATCCAGGGCAGTGGCTGACTTTTGTAGCAGCAAAGGGTTGTGGTTGCTGTCGAACCTCTGGGCAATTGTCATATCCACCACAAGAGACCAAATTCTTACATCAACTAAAATATAATTGATAACACTAGTGCTGGCACACAGTTTGAAAGTGGCCTGCCTGTTTGAAGTTCGATGCGGTTCTCCTGTTGCATGCCCTCAAACTCCTTCCTGTAATCAAGGATGCAATTGCCAGGGAAACAGACGGTAAGCAATGGGACTGGTTGGTCGCTGCCAGACAAGGTATACCCCATAACTCCTCCTCTTCCTCAAGTAGGGTGCTTAGTAGTTGAGAAGGCTCAAAAGGAGCATAAAAAACCCCAGCAACTATAATGTTGGAGTTTGTTTGATATACTCCTACCAGATCGTCTGGTAAAGATAGTACTGGAGTTTCTTTGCTATAGGACTCCGACCTAGCGTATACGTTAAGCAAGATCAAACTTAGTCCCGTCAGAAAAGCAAGCTAGATCCCCAGAATATCTTGAGATTTTATTGTTAATTGCTTATACTTGCAGGCTAGAGTATTCCTCAAAAAATTATCTGTTCCCCCCTGGCTCTGCCTGTTGTCTTAGGTGCATTGGCTCCCACACTAAGGGCCATATATATCAAGCCTTTTTCCTCTGTGCAAATGGGCAGGTTCTCAGAATCGGCCGGTTTGCGAATTGGAAAAAGCCTTTTGGAATGTATCATCCCAAAAGCCCATTCTAAAATAGAGAATTGCAAAATTAGCAATTCTCTATTTTGCAAATGCAATTAATTAATTGCAAATTTCAATTTCTTAAATGCAATTCTAGAAGCCCTTGAAATTTGCTATTTGGTCTTAAGGAATTGCAAATTATGTTGGCGGTAATTTGCGATTTTCTTTTTTTGATTTTTTTAAAGTGCCATATGTTGCACATACATAACCTTAGAGCATGTAGGTGCGCAAAATGTGCACACATATTTCAGGGGTGCAACAGGGTGTCCTTTTGGCACCCTTGCAAGCTTGAGAATTGCATTCTCAATTTTTGATTCTCTAATTGGTAATCGCAAATTGAGAATGTCTTCCCATTCTTTCCTATGGGCCTTCTAGCCATTGGAATGAATGGGAAGATATTCCTTATTTGCAAATCTCTATTTGCGATTCCCAAATAAGGAATATGTAGGATTCACAAAATATTTAGCAAATCCTACATACATTGCATTTTGCGATTCTCTTATTGAGATTCACTAAATATCACAATTTGAGAATCTTTTTTTGATACATATGGCCCTAAATGTGGAATACCCATTTATATGGACCCTATCTACAGCCCAAGTCTCCTGGAATATGCAAATATTATTTTTGCCTATATAAGAATACCATTCGGGATCTTGAAGCTTAGAATAAATCCCTGCAAAATTCCAGGAGATTAAGGTTAGGCTGTAATTTGCCTCTGTGCTAGGTGTGGATAAACATCCATGGGTATCTACATTGCATAGCAACATTTTGCCACAAATTGAACAAGCCATTCGGGTGGGTGAGTAAAGCTGCAACAAGGGTGCGACCTTAGTTAGGCTAGTAGTAGTATTAAATAGTGCAACAGTATTTGGTACCGGAAGCAGATTACTAATAAATGGTTCGGTAGAATGGCTGTCTCCCCAGTATTTAAGAGTAGAATCACTTTCACAGGCCATATGGTCTAGCAGGTGATATAGTGAACCTTTTAATTTCCTTATTTGACCACATGTTGAAGTAATCAAGTGCAGTTCATCCCTTTTACTGCTACAGGATGGCTGAGTTTGAGTGGTTTCGTCTGGCTTTGCTAAGCATGTACTACTACGCTTTGCATGGAACAATATGGGGGTAGGGAGTGGGAGGCTGGTAGAATGCCCGGGTCAATCCACATCTTGCAATTGGAATACAGACCCCTCCCTTGGCTTGCATCCCTGTTGTACTTCCGGTCCAAGCCTGCAACACTTAAATCTGATGGATGATTTATTGAAAGGGTTTGTCCTAATATCTAAGGCCACCATATCGTCAACCATCCTAGCATCTTTTAGTGTGAGTGCTATTGCATCAAAAGCTGAATTCATGGGGGAGTTCCTTTTGGGCAAGGAGTATGTCATATCGAATAACCGAGCAACAGCCTCCGGTGTGCCTGATCCAATGGATAGATTTAGTTATGAGCTAATCTTTGGATTCAGACTTCACATGGGACTACAATTTAGGAACATTTAACATAACAACTTTAGTTTCTAGATCGTTTGGCCTACTTCTCAGACAAGGGGTGAGGGCACAGTTCCATCCTCTGCTAGTTGTGTTACATTGTGAGTTAAAAGTCCTTAATGGATTCAATTGCTGAAACTGACGCAAATTGTATAGTATACTAGGATTACTCAGAGCATCATTGCTCTGGTGAAGTTGAAGGTTGGCCCTAGTATTTTGCTGGAGGTGCGGCGGGTATTGGGGATAAGATTAATGGCATAGGGACCTACAGTTCCTGCTTTCTGCCTCTTGTGCTACAAGTGTCCCATGTGAGTAGCGAGAATCGTGTGTTAGAATAGGCTGTTGTGTTTCTAATTGTTACGTAATCAGAGCAGTCTGGGTGAACTTGCAGTGCTGGGTGGTTGACTTGTCAGTATCTTTGGTGCATTTAAGCTTCTCTAATATTGAGACCAACCTAAATATGATGGTTTTTAATTCTCCCACTTCGGTTCTTAATTCATTGATTAAAACAATACATTCCCCACTAGTGTGAGCTGGGGGTCCAGGTAACATAGTCTCCATAGGGGGATTAGAAGGGGGATCAGAGACAATTACATCATCGGCCATATCAGACAGTGGTAAAAAACGATTGCTACAGTGAACAATATCAGCTATTGCAAGTGGGGGGATAAGTCAAGCTCATCCTGTCTAGAAGACTTCTCCTGAGTAACACCAATAGCAAAAGGTTTTGTGGCTGTATTCCCAAACATGCTCGGTATACACGGTTGAACAGTAGGAGTGCCCAATGAAGTGGAGTCCAAGGTGATTTTAGTCTCTCGCGCTCTTGGTATGTCTGAATGTTACAAGGCCTCACATTCAACATTCAATTATCGATTCAGTCAATTAAACAGTTCATGTCAACAGATTTGACTGATCTTTTACTTTTTTTTTGTTTTCGTGGCAACAGTAGACCCCTCAGCAGCCTTCCTCTTGCCCATAGTTAATGTAATGATTGATGCAAGGTAATATTGGGCACTCCTAATGCAGAAAGCAGTTAGCCTGGTAAAGTTGGGAAGCAAGACAGGGTTGGCCAGTGGTATCAATCAGAGCCTCAGATGTTGTCCCTGGTACTGTCCCGGGCCCCCTGGGTCCCAATCACTTTAGCCACTTATATAACAGTAGTCAGAGCTGGCTTACCAAGCACTAAACACTAAACACTAAAAAAAAAAACAACAGAAAAGCAGTATCGTCCAGCCACTATAAAAGATAACCATAAATAACCTGAATCTCAGTAGAGTACCTCCAGGAGAACAAATGTTAGGGAAGTGGCCCAGGACAGCCTCCTCCGTGCTCTGACAGATGTGGACGGGCCCGCCGTTGGCCCCGGGCACGTACGCACGCTTCCTGCCCTGCCTGAGCCCCGAGCTGGTTAAGAGCACCTCCAGGTGCGGGAAGATCACGTTGGCGCCCCATGGTGCATGAGGGCTGCTGGGGACTGAAGTCCTGAAACCAAAGTGCGGCATGCATGGGCTGGAACGGCTCCCATGCTGCGGGAGCCCTGAGCTGGTTAGGAGCACCTCCGAGCACGGGAAGATCACATTGGCACCTCCTTGTGCTTGAGGGTTGCTGGGGACCGAAGTCCCAAAACTGAAGTGCGGCGTGCGTGGGTTAGGAAGGGCTCCCATGCTGTGGGAGCTCCGAGCTGGTTAAGAGTGCCTCCGGGTGCGAGAAGGTCGCGTTTCTCGCCTCCTGGCGCTTGAGGGCTGCTGGTGACTGAAGTCCCGAAACCAAAGTGTGGCGTGCGTGGGCTAGGAAGGGTTTGTTAACTGTGAAAAGAGGTTGTTAAAGAAAGTAAGCATTTCAATATGCTGCCTGAGATCAAACACAGGTTTTTGGAGTGGGCATAATAGAGCACTGAGACACTACACTGTAGTGATTACACCAGACAGATAAGTGTGAGAGCACATACTTTATTGACTGTTGATCTCTACAGCTTCCAGGAACTCACAAACTCCTAGGATTCAAACCATAGCATTCCGTTGTCATGACGAAGACATCATAGCAGTACAAGGTAGACGGAGAGCATGCTTAAGGAGAAACTACTTCAATATCCCCTCTCTTTCCATTAATACAAAAGAGAAAAGAGAACAGATGATAGCAAAAAATGAAAGAGAATAGGAAAAAAGAGTGTACCAAAAACAATAAGAAGAAAAGAGCCAAGTATAAATTTAACCATAATAACATCTAATACAAAGGAGCAACATCCACACAAGCAGACTTCTATATATACTAGAAGCAATTAAACAGACTAAAGATTTAAACGATCTGGCAGGAGACTCGTCCTACCACTCCTCTGTGGAGGAACATATTTCAAAGAGGGTTTCCTGACCTGTGAAGACCTCAGTACACTCCCATTAACAGCAGATTTTTATTTCTAAGTGAATGAGGCTGAACAGTGTTACCCGACTCAAGACCCAGGTGTATCACAACCTTCCCTAGAATCTAGTAAATCCTGGACTAGTTCCACCCATTTTTGCCATTGACTTTTACTGCAAAGCGCAAGAAGGCATCCACCCTAACAGGTGGACCAAACGTTGACAGACCCTTCGGAACATTGAGAGGGGTCCTAATCCTCACCCAATCTCCCACAGAGACAAAGGACATACAATTGCCTACATCTGGGACAGCAGACTGCGGAAGAGTGTCACCATTTCCTTGTGTAGGAACAGTGGGTAAAGACTGAGTGTCACAAACACCCTGTGTCTCCGGACACCTTGACAACAAACCACACTTCTTCATCCAAGCAGGAAACATGTGAAAAGGAAGCTTGTCTCCCCTAAATAGAGTAAAAGGACTGGAACCTGTGACAGCACTGAGGCTGGTGCGATGTGCCCACAACATACTCTGCACAACCACCTTGATGTCAACTCTAGATGACACGGCCCACTAAACACGTTCAACAAGTATACTGTTGGTGCGCTCAATAAAACCATTGCCCTGTAGGTGATATAAGGCCACATGCCGGTGGGTAAAACCACACTGGCACAGAAAATCAGACATTTCTTTGGACATAAACTGTTCCCCATTGTCAGATACAATCTCCTTGGGAAAATCTTCCCTGGCAAAAAGACACTGAAGGTACTTGATGACCTCATGAGAATTGGGATCTGTCATGAAATGGACCTCCCACCACTTACTGAAGTGGTCAGCAACTACCAGAGTCAACTTGCATTTATTGGGTAGCATTGAAAGACCCAACAAAGTCAATAGACAACTTCAACCAAGGATCATCGGGAGCTTCTATCTGTTATACAGGAGGTGAAACTATTTTCATGACTTTATCTCTGGTAGAACATGTCACACGACCCTCCATAACATCATTGATTTGACGGTCCATGGAAGGCCACCAATACCCACAGTTAATCCTTTTTTTAGTGTTTGTCCAAATCAAATCAAATTGTTTATTATGTTTTGGCTCTCAGCCGAGGGCCACATAAAATGTACAGAGATACAAACAATACAATGCATTATACAAACAAAGTCTGCCCTAAAAATACCTAAATTGAATACAAGCTAACATACACAACAGAACTGAGAAAATTGACAAGCCAAGAAGCATCTCCATGGATTATTAATAAATAGCTAAAAAACCTTTAAAAAATTTAAAAATGTGGAAGCAGAACATTTCATTGGGGGGACAATAAAGTGCATGAAGAAAATCATTCAAAGTGAGAATGCCCAGACGGAGACAAATAACTTTTATCCATCTAGAGCACAATTTACATAGCGCCGGGCAAATCAGTAAAACATGCATACAGTCCTGAGTATTCAAATTACATAGATTACACAAAGAAGAGGAACCATACCATTTGGATAACAAGAGATTTAATGGTATTAGGTCGTAGCGTAGCAAGAACCAAAATCTACGAATACCGTGAGGAAGGGACCAACGCACATAAGATTGTGGCTGCTTCATCAAATAGGTGTCAAAAAGGATATCTACATTCCTTTTTCCACTAATTAACTTTTTATCCGATTGAAAGCAAAGGTCCCAAGAGGCTGCTTTTAAAACAAGTTTTAACTGTAAAGGGGAATACACAAAAAGAGTGGTTTCATCTAATTTTAAAAGAGTTTCGGCTTTTCTAAAATTACGAACAAGTTGAGAAAACTCTTTGAAATTACCCAATAATTCACTTTTAAGGAGAACTCTCAATGTCCCAACTTCTGCTCTCGCAAGACATGCCACCCATCTTACTAGGGCACATAGTCCCTGTACCCAACTGCTCCTTAGACCAAAGTCGAGCCTGCAAGCAGACAGAGAGCAAGCAGTATTTAAGGAAGAAAGCGATCTTAAGAGTTTCCCCTCAATCTTATGGCAAAAGTCCCACTTTTTCACCTCTATTAACTCAATACCATAGAGAATTGTTGCGGGGATTTTAGATCTGTACACTTCCAATAAAATCGGAAAGTGCCGTTTCCCCGTTGCATGGTATAGTGAGTTTAAACCTTTGCCATGGGCTAGAGCTTTACGAGAGCAATGCTCTATATGCAGCTTCTCACTCAAATTAGCCGTAACGATTTTCCCCCAAAAAATATAAGACTTTACAACCTCCAATTTTTGCCCCCCGATAAACCAACCGAAATCTGCAGCTCAACACCTCTTCTTGCCTACTATACACATGACTTTACTTTTGGTTATGTTAATCTTCATGCAATGAGCCACAGCATAACTATGGAGAGCATGCAGCCGATTTGAGAGTCCTTTAGGAGTTAAATCAAGAATAAGAACATCATCGGCATACATCAAACAAGATATTGGGGTCCCCCCCACCAATGGGGCGATGCCCTCTGTGGCAGATAAAGCGGCGGGCAGGTCAGCCGTATATAAGGAGAACAAGAGGGGAGCTAATAAACAGCCTTGTTTGAGGCCATTACCCGATGGAATTGGGTCAGATAGCCCCCCTTCACCCCCGAGCAGGACCCTACACCAAGTCTCTGTATGGAGAGCCCGCACCAACTCCAACAGATGAGACGGGAGACCAAGCGCAGCCAATTTTCTCCACAGCATTCCACGGTCCACTTTGTCGAATGCCGTGGAGAAATCTATAAAAGCTGCGTACACTGCCCCCCGCCTCACCTGTACATATTTATCCGTGACCACATGAAGAGCGGTAAGATTATCCAGCGTTCCGTGGTTCCTGCGGAAGCCAGTCTGTTCAAGCGGCAGGATGTTGTTCTCCTCAACCCAAGCGGAGAGGGATACTAAGAGACATTTCGCAAAAACCTTTCCGATTGAATCGAGGAGAGCAATCAAACGGTAATTACTTGGGCAATCCCTAGTTCCCTTCTTAAAAATGGGGACCAGGATACTCCCCCTCCAAGAGGCAGGTACCATTTTAGACATAAAGCATGCTTTATACAAGGGGTACAGAATTTTACTCCACCTTACAGGATCCTGTTTGAGGACCGTCATGGGGAGTTCATCTGGGCCCATTGCCCCGGAGACACGCATATTTTTTATGGCCATCTCAATTTCCTTTTCAGAAGGATAGTTCATAAGGCCATCTGCAGTCAAACCGATAGTGATATCATCACCTAAAATATCATCAAAGGCGATAGTATCAGAAGAACAATTCCCTGCATAAAGGTCCCGAATATAAGTGGACCATACCTCTTCCGCTATAGGGATAGGGGAGGGGCTTAATCTAGACCCACACCCCTTACCAATTATTGCCCAGAAATCTCTAATCCTACCGTGAGCAACAGATTCCCTTAAGTCAATCCAGACTTTGTCTTCCTTGCCCTTTTTTATTTTTGACTTAAGTCTACTTCTCTTTCTTTTTAGCCTGGAGATCTCTTTTCCACGTTCCGTACCTCGATCTAGGTATTGTTCCCGGACTAAATTGTTAATTTCTTTATTTAAGATACACAATGTACTGGGAACTGCAACCCCTCTTCTCGATCTTGAAGATTTATTAGCACAAGAAATAATCTTCCGCAAAAATTCTTCAAAGTATACTATTTCATTTCCACGCCACTCATTTAAAACTAAAAGGGTATCGGATAGAAGGTCCTGCACCCCATTGATGGCTGAGGAATTCCAAAAGCACCTTCCCGATGAAACATGAAAGGCAGGATCACTGCCTTTAAGGGACCATGGTGCAGTAGGCAGGGAATTTAAGGAAATAGTTACAAATAGTATAGTATGGTCACTCAGAGGGGTAGGTATAGTTTTAAGGTCAAGAATAAATGGAAACAGGCCATAGTCGGCAATGACATAGTCCAAGATGGAAGACCCAAAGGGAGACTTATGAGTGAATTTTGCAGGAACGTCCGACGGGAATCTCCCATTTAGTATAAGCCCATCGACAGCCAGTAATTCTTTTAACAGGATCTTCCCTCTTTTATTTGTCACTGACTTTTCAGGAAAGAGAGCTTGAGGAACAAAATACGCCTCTTCCTTGGACTTATTCCTAAAGAGCTCCAGACTAACGTTGGAAATCTTGCAATTCAAATCGCCCACAATCATAACTTCCGGGGGAAGTGGAACATTTTTAATTTGATCTACATAACGAAATACCTGCTTCATTAACACATTAAAACGCTCCTCTGGAGGAATATACACATTTAAAATCACGATGGGGGCCTTTATGCCAACATTAAACAGGTTTTCAATAGTTATAGCATGGAAAAGTTTACTGGAATCAATATAATGGGAGAATCTCCATTGGAATTTATTAGATAATAAACAGGCGATTCCCCCCCTAGCGTGCCCTTTCTTGGAAGGGGCAGCAGGCACTTCCAAGACATAATAGTCCTTAGAAACATTCAACATATTGACACACCAAGTTTCCTGTAAACAAATCACATTAGCTCCTAACGAAAAAAGGAGTCCAAATTTCTCTGGGCTGCTATGAATCCCTGACGCGTTCCAGGAAAAAAATTTCAGCGAGGTGTTAAAGATGCTGAAACAATCTGGGGTTATCTTTAGTTTTTGTAGTTAAGGCACTATGCAGCCAGTTCCACCGATCATTATCCTCTATAAGGGAGGCAGTCTGCGTTAGCAGAAGTGGCTTCACTTGCAGGACCGAGCGTTTTCCCTTAGAGACCCGAATCTTCAGATCCTCAAGGGAAGAGGCTACCCCCTTAATCTTATCTCTTCCAGGTACCTCCCCAAAGGAGTGATTAATATTTCCCAGGTTACAGATCGGGAGAATATCAATACCTGTGCGTTGGAAGAACTCAGCTTGCTGCAGTATCAGGTCTACAATAATAGGTGAATAAAATTTAACCCTTATACTGGAGACCTTGACTTCCCCAAACAGGGTGACCAACTCAATGTCCCTAGTTTGGATATGGTGGAGACTTTCACTCTCACTGAAGCGCTTAAGTAGCCAAGCTCTGTTTAGGGGAAGGTCCACATCAAATAGAGGAAGAAAGTCTAAAACAAGAGTGTCCACTGGAGCTTTTAATGTTATTTGGGGGTGATCCGCTATAAGGCCATCATCAGTCTCTAGAACTATAGAGAAAGGAGGAGCCAAGGGGTTAAGAAGCCCAGATGGACAATAATTTGCGTCTCCACTCGCAGGCGGTAGAGTCTGACGTGGAAAATGACCCCCTATTTGTGACAAAACTTCCAGAGATGTTGATGGACACGGTTCACTATCACCTTTTAGAGGTGAAGGAATGAAGGAGTTCCACTCAGCATCCGCCTTTGCGGATAATGAGCAGGGTTCCAAGGCCACTACTTCATTCTCCACTTCGGCCGAACAATTTTGGAAAATTATTCGACGCTGCCTTTTCTTCCTATGCTTTCGAATTGGTTTCTTTTTATTCCCTTTATTGTTTCCATGTTTGGCAATTTTTACCTTTACCTCTTGTTTAGTATCATTCGCGTCTTTTCTATTCTCAGACGTAAAAATGGGAAATAGGTCTTGAACCCCTTTAGACCCAGAGATGGATTTATTTTCTTCCTCAATCTCTAAAACTGAGTTCTTAATACAATTTGGCGCTGCAGTTAAGGGGATAGCTACAGTGTGTATTTGCAGAGATGCCGCCACATCCTTCGTGTTAGCGACTTCTAAAGGGGCATTTATTTCTCCCACTGGCTGACTATGTTCAGTGATAGGAGAAAAAACACCTCTCGTATCAGATGATTTTTGTAACAGAGCCTTCAAGATTTGGGTAACTGAATCCAAGATGCAATCTGAGCTGCCAACAAATTTCCCCAATAGGGCTAAAATCGAGGATAATAATTGTTCCAAGGCAATCATGGATTCAGAAATAGGTTTTTCACACGCCTCCTGAGGATGGCATATACCCGATAGATTAAGACCCAAAGACCCAGAAGCATCTAACAGATTAGACGTGTCCTGACCATTTAAAGATGGGGTACTACTATACAACATAAGCCCAGAAGGAGTCGCACCCCCCGACAATCTAATAGGGGCCTGAGTTTCCACTTTTGCTATATTTACATACCGACCACAGAGTGCGCGGTCGGTCGATAGTAATAACGAGCCACCGCCCGACCTATCATTCTGCGGAGTATGAGACAGCAGTGGATAATTCGTGGGATCCCCTTCAGGTCCAACAAGATCAACCCTACTTTCTCCCTTCCCCTCAGCATGAACAAGAGGAGAAGACACCGCTAGTGCAGATTGTAAGACTGAAGGCTGCACCAAAATGGACGGGGGAGACGTAGAAACAGGAGTAAAGACCTCCTGGGCCGTCACACCAGTGGCTTTATTCGTGGACAGATTAGAGATCTTGTGGGTCGGGAAATCCCAGAGATCAAATAGTTGGCATTGACCCTTCAATGGGGGGTTATTTACAGATTTGTTTCTTATACGAACAGGCTCTTTTTGTGAGGCTAATGTGCCTCCAACTTCCCTCCCAGAACGCAATTTTTTAAACATCTTTTATAAGATTAACTCACAAACTAGTGGTACAAGAAATGCTGAACCTCCAGAAGAGTTAATATAAAATATTAAGATAATACTCCACAATAAAACATATAATCCTGGAGATCCAATAGAGACTGACAAAATAGACAGTTCAAGAAGATGGCGGCACAATTTCAATAGGTAACTCTTCCTCTGACCGTCCAGCGAATATCAAAAAGTCTCGAGGAAACACAATTAAAATAACGCAGTCAATGTAAGTAACCGGGCCCAGCCCAGCCTACCTCGGCCACTGAGGGCCACAGAGGGCCTGCCCTTTGCCCGGGCTTAGCCCGGCGCCGCCCGCGCGCGTCCCGCGATGCGGAATCTTCTGGAGTTAATGAAGCCAGGTGAGGGGGGCGTGGCAGGGACTGGTCCTGTCCGTCGAGGCTTCTGGTCAGTGTAGTTTGTTGCTGACCTGCCTTCCACTGGCACACCCAGGCGAGTGTTTCCCGCGAAGCGGGAAACGCGAGCTGTTGTTTGAAGAGAGCGCTGCCAAAATGCGCTGCCAGGGATTTTCAAAAAGCGCTGCCAAAATGCGCTTTTCCAATCTGATGCGCTGAGGCGGCTACGGCGCTTTAATTTTTCAGTCCTTCAGTCGCTGCAAACTCCCACTCTGAGAAACTGCACACCAGCAACAGGAAAATGCTTCTCTTCTTTAGTGTTTGTCTGACCTAGATGTCCCTTGTGACCATAATCGATGATACGACCACTGAGAGATTCAGAAGGGACAAACTTATCCTCCTGCATGATCATCTTTCCCCCCTCCAGTGTAAGCTCATCTGCAACCTTGGTAAAAGGATATAGATCACTATCTAAATGTTTTTCCTTGGGCCATCCTGACACAAGAAATTCCTTCACCCTCTTAAGCACAACATCCGACTCCATTCCAGAAAAACAGTCACATTCAGTGAAACAAACCACACCACAACATCGACTGCAGCAATAAGACACTCTTCATCTGCTTTGTCATCATGATCATTCTTTCCTAAAGGCAGAGGAGACCTTGAAAGAAAATCAGCTTGTGTGTTTCGCCCACCAGGGATGTGTGCACCCTAAATTTGTACTGCAGCATTTTAGAACTCAACCTACAGATTCTGGGAGTGTGGTCTTTAACAATCCTACCCTCAAGGATAGGACTCAGAGGCTTATGATCAGTAAGAAGCGTAAATGCCTTCCCCCACAAAAAAACATTTGAAATCCTCAACCGCCCAGCAACAAACCAGTAATTCTCCCTCAATAACTGAATAGTTTTTTTCACTTGGGCATAACGCTCGGGAGGAGAAACCTACAGTGTACTTGTTACCTTGCTTGACCTGAGAGATCATACCTCCGAGACTCCAAGGCTGGCATCACAGAAACCGGACATTGAAAGAGAGGATCAAAGGGGGTAAGAATGTTGCATGACTCTAACTCTTTTATAATCTTCAAAAACTCTTCTTGACAGGAATTCTCCCAGAGAAACTTAGTTTTCTCTTGAGGAGTCCTCTCATGTGGACTGTCTTGGGTAGCAAAGTTGGAAATTAATTTAGTATAGAATTCAAACAAACCTAAGAAAGAGGTGACTTGTTCTTTTGAAGTAGGACACAGAGCATTAGAAATGGCCTCAATGAGCCCCTTTCTCTGCACAATGTCGTCATCAGAAATGCAAAGTTCCAGATATCCAATGGACTCAACACCAAAAACACACTTGAGCTTATTAGCCACAATGCCCTTAGCCTCCAATCTCTCTAAAACTTTCACAAGATTCCTGTCATACGACGCCTTGCTCTTTCCATCCACCAAAATGTAATCTTGGAAGACAACCATATCTGTGACACCCTCCAAAACCTTCTCCATAACACGCTGGAAAACGGAGGCTGCCGAAGCCAGCCCGAAAGGCATCCTCCTAAACTGGAAGGTACCGACAGGTGATACAAAAGCAGTCAAGTGCTTGCAAACAGGAACCAGGTCAACCTGATGGTATGTTGATGCTAAATCAATCTTGGAAAAGTACTTCGCACCAGCACATTTGGAAAGAATGTCATCGATACGGGGAAGAGGGTGAGAATTCACCCAAATGTCCCTATTAGGTTGCGCAAATCAATGCAAACCATGAGAGTTCCATCCTTTTTGCGTGCCACTACCAAGGGAGGTAACCATAGTGACGACTCGATGGGTTCAATGACTCCAGATTCATACATTTTCTTAAGCTCCAATGACACGTCATCCCTCATACTGTAAGGCATATTATGCAATTTGTGTTTGATCGGGAGAGCCCCTTCCTTGACCTTGATAACGTGTTCGAACCCTGTAACACAGCCAAGCTTGTCACTAAAGACTTTGGGAAACTTCATGGACCAGGTAACTAAACTCTCCCCTTCGGACTGTTCACCCACCACTGAAACCTGTTTAGACGTGTCAGGCTTGAGAGTCATGCCTAACAACCCCTGGTGATACCATCCAAGAATGTTAAGACCCTTCTTATTTATTTATTTATAAAGTTTTATATAGCACGAACAAGATCCCGAGGGATATCAGAGCGCTCTACAATATGATCGAAGGAAGTACATAAATGTAATAACCACATCACTAAGAAAAATAAAAAATACAAATGTTCACAGATTACAGGAGAATTGTACCAAGGAGGGTAGCACAATCAGCAAGTGTAGGTGGGCAACAAGTGAGGGTAAAGAGTATGCAGTAAAAAGAGCAATAAAAGATGGTGGTACAATGATAGTAGGAACAATAAAAACATTGGAATCTTTTGGCTTCCAATTTGAACATTATCACGGAAGAGATTCTACGTACTGCCGGTGGAAGGGAGTTCCATATCTGCGGGGAAGCGCCTGAAAAAGCTCTGTGACAAGTTCTCTTTTTGTTAAGAATGACTAGTTTCAGGAGGAAGATAAAGGTGCTTCTTAAGGCTCTTAGCCCACAGGACAGCTCAAGTTTTTGAGCCAGGTACAAGGGAGTATCGAAGTGAAGGGCTTTGTTTGTCAGAACATCAGTCTTCAACTGATTCGTGCTTCATAGGGCAGCCATTTGAGAGATTTTAGTACAGGGAATATATGCTTGCTTCGTTTGGTGTCTGTGACCAGTCTCGCCGCAGCATTTAGGGATACCCTAAGTGGAGCCAGGGCGGATTTGGGAAGGCCACAGGGGGTAGCACTGCCGTAGTCTTGCCTCGGCAGGACGAGCGCTTGGACCACATGCTTGAAATCTTGGCCACATAAACCTTCCCTTGGATGTGCCTGTCCTTAAAGACTAAAGAAGTCACAAAGAACCCCGTCAAATCAATTTTTTTCCCTTCATAAGAGACAGGACTTCTGTCAGGAGAATTGAGAGGTCTGTTCCCCCAAGTGCTCCCAAACAACTCCTCCGTAGTTATAGTCATGCGCACCCCTGAATCCACCAGCAGTTGCAGACACTTCCCATTAACAATGGGATCAACACAGTCTTCGGAATCATCTTTAACAACCACTACAAAATCAGTAAGAGAGCTAACAACTTTGCATACAAGATCACTCTTAGATTCCTTTGCATACACAACATTTACACTCCCCCGGAAACCGTACATTTTGGCGAGATCGCCTTGTTTCCCACATTTGCGACAAGAAACACTTTTTGCCTGACACACCCTTGAATTGGGAAAGTGCAATGGGAACCCACACGTAGTACATAGTATTTTTGAGTATGAACCTTTTTTCTCAGTTTTCGTGGAAACAAACCTGTTTCCTCTTTGTTCAGATTGCAGTTTGGCTTTGTCTGTCTGAATTATTTCACACATATCCTTATGATCCTTAACCAAATCCACAACATTCTTCTCAGGGTTGAGCTCATTCAATACTTTTTGAGAGAGCTGAATACTCTTGACAATGGCAACCATATTCATCCAAAGAAGGATTCTTTAAAGTAACCAATTTCTCTTAGACCTTCTTGTACCTACAATGTACCACATTTTGATCTCAAATGAGTTGAGACGTGAAATGTTCAAATTCGCATTCTGAAGAGAGAGTGCGCAAAGCAGCTACTTAAGACACTATGCTTTCGTCACTCTCCTGCTCTCTGGTAAAGATCTTGTGCCTGGCAACAACTAATCGGCTCTCTACATCAAACTGTCTCTCTAGCCTGCCCACTGCTTGATCATACACATTTAATTCTTCTTCACCCTAAACTACAACTAGAGGAGGATGATGTTCCATAACCCCTTGTCCCTCGAACCCCAGATTATGATCTCAGATGAAACGCTTCCTTTCAGCGCTAAATCTCGAGCCCTCCATAGCTCCTAAATATTTCACAAAGGCTCTATACCACACTTTCCACTTGACTGGTGGATCACCTGGAAGCTGTAAAAAAGGAGGAGGAGGTTGTACATTCTGCATGAAGAAGAAACAATCACTGTATGAGGTGAAAATACCTGTGGAGTAAATAAGTTAACTCTAACACACTACAATAAATAATTAGGTAGTCCACCTGTGAAAAAAAATATCACTGATGATAAATGAATATAGCAATGCCACATTGAAGATGGACTTTCACTTTTGACTGTTAAATGTCGCAAAGAACACTATGCAGCAAAGCGTCAGTGTGTAGTACTTAGACGGGAATGGCAAATGTGTCTACTCTGGAATGCCTTGATAGGAAAGATGATGCAAAAAAAATTGCTGCAGGACTTATTCCAGAACATAAGATAAACCTTTGGCAAAAGTGCTTGAAAATAGAACAGTTACAAGCTTGCAGACATTTACGATGTCAAGTAGGGAAGACGGTGGCAGTGTCTTCTCCGACCCGCTTGTTTGCCTCAGGTAGTCACAGTCAGCGCTCCCATTGCTCCGGTATAAATTTAAAAATCTGTTTTAATTTCCTGACAACTGAGAAGTGATTGGTTTTACTTTTTGCATTGTGATTGCTACGTGTTCTGCTGTAAAACAATCTCGCTTACTGTGCCATAACGGGAATTATAAGGGGGGATTGGCACTTACCCTCCACCTTCAGGAAGCCTGGGCTCAGTCATCATGCCTGCCCGCCCCGGTCCGACGCGGTAGCCAGTACCGTTGCGCGGAGGGTGGGTCAGGGAGAGCCAGGCACTTCTGCCCCACCACCAGAGCAGTTAGCGCTCTAGACGTGGGTTTCCCAGGGCTATTTAGGCGGAGTCTGATCGAGGGCAAGCTGCGGTAGGGAAGACGGTGGCAGTGTCTTCTCTGACCCGCTTGTTTGCCTCAGGTAGTCACAGTCAGCGCTCCCATTGCTCCGGTGTACTTTTAAAAATCTGTTTTAATTTCCTGACAACTGAGAAGTGATTGGTTTTACTTTTTGCATTGTGATTGCTACGTGGTCTGCTGTAAAACAATCTCGCTTACTGTGCCATAACGGGAATTATAAGGGGGGATTGGCACTTACCCTCCACCTTCAGGAAGCCTGGGCTCAGTCATCACGCCTGCCCGCCCCGGTCCAACGCGGTAGCCAGTACCGTTGCGCGGAGGGCGGGTCAGGAAGAGCCAGGCACTTCCGCCCCACCACCAGAGCAGTTAGCGCTCTAGACGTGGGTTTCCCAGGGCTATTTAGGCGGAGTCTGATCGAGGGCACGCTGCGGTAGGAAAGACGGCGGCAGTGTCTTCTCCGACCCGCTTGTTTGCCTCAGGTAGTCACAGTCAGCGCTCCCATTGCTCCGGTGTAATTTTAAAAATCTGTTTTAATTTCCTGACAACTGAGAAGTGATTGGTTTTACTTTTTGCTTTGTGATTGCTACGTGGTCTGCTGTAAAACAATCTCGCTTACTGTGCCATAACGGGAATTATAAGGGGGGATTGGCACTTACCCTCCACCTTCAGGAAGCCTGGGCTCAGTCATCACGCCTGCCCGCCCCGGTCCAACGCGGTAGCCAGTACCGTTGCGCGGAGGGCGGGTCAGGAAGAGCCAGGCACTTCCGCCCCACCACCAGAGCAGTTAGCGCTCTAGACGTGGGTTTCCCAGGGCTATTTAGGCGGAGTCTGATCGAGGGCACGCTGCGGTAGGAAAGACAGCGGCAGTGTCTTCTCCGACCCGCTTGTTTGCCTCAGGTAGTCACAGTCAGCGCTCCCATTGCTCCGGTGTAATTTTAAAAATCTGTTTTAATTTCCTGACAACTGAGAAGTGATTGGTTTTACTTTTTGCTTTGTGATTGCTACGTGGTCTGCTGTAAAACAATCTCGCTTACTGTGCCATAACGGGAATTATAAGGGGGGATTGGCACTTACCCTCCACCTTCAGGAAGCCTGGGCTCAGTCATCACGCCTGCCCACCCCGGTCCGACGCGGTAGCCAGTACCGTTGCGCGGAGGGCGGGTCAGGGAGAGCCAGGCACTTCCGTCCCACCACCAGAGCGCTTAGCGCTCTGGACGTGGGTTTCCCAGGGCTATTTAGCCCTCGCCTGATCTCGAGCGCGCAGCGGTCGCGCGCAGGGAAGTGCCGAAGTATCGCCGAAGAGTCGCCAAAGAGTAGCCCGTCTGCCCCTGTCTGCGACCAGACGGGGCCAGGGGCCATGAACTCTGTCCAGGTTAGTACTTATATCAGGCTAACAAATCATATAAGCTACTCCGCGCAGGAGCTACTAGCGCTCCAACCTGTGCCCTATCCGGGATGTGCCCGTGATTCCTGGCCATGCCCGGTAGGCCCATTCTCCTGTACACACTGCCGTTTACAGGCATCCCAGTCTTCCATTTCCATTGGGTGTTACCGGGAGATAGTATTTTGCCGAAGGGCGGGAAAAACCTCCTCTGTAATACCAGATCTCTAGTAAAACATCATACAGAGGTCTGGGACTTAATTTCGACTACACAGCTGGAAATATGTTTCCTGATGGAAACATGGCTTAAACCCCACACAGTCCCCGCAGTTACTTTGGGCATTCCTGCAGGATACAAAATTGTCCGGCTGGATCGTCCTGTCAAAACCGGCGGTTGGGTTGCCATTGTTTACAAGGAGGAACTGACTATATCCATATTAGAACAAAAGAGCAGCCCCTTAATGGAAGTCATGATCTTTAGAATCAACATTTCGTCTAAATCCCATTGGAAGGGCGCCCTTATCTATCGTCCCCCGGGGCCGAGTACTGGCTTTACACTCTCCCTGATCGAACTATTAGCCCCACACCTAAAATCTGGAGATGATTTATGTCTCCTTGGAGACTTTAACATACATGGAGACCTCCCCAACAATCCGGAGACCTCATCTCTTCTATCAGATCTCTCCCTATTGGGATTTCTGAAACTTAATAATGGGCCGACACACTTAGCAGGGCACACACTGGACATGATTTTCTCTAATAGCACTAAGGTTTTTTGTCAACCCCCACGCAGGTGAATTGGACGGACCATTTCAAAATTGAATTCTCTCTCTTAGGATTAGTTAGATCTAATAAACGGCCCCCTCTTCCCACACTTTTGCACAGGCAGTGGCGCAAAGTGACATTGGAGGAATTTCAGAAGGTTATAGTGGAACCTACTATCACCATCTCTGATCATATCGAGTCTGCCCTTGCGAAGTTTAATTCAGCAATACAAACGGCGCTGGACTCCATAGCTCCCCTAAAAAGGTTTAAACAACTTCCCATTGAGAACAGAGAAACAGGCCTGTAGGAAACTGGAGAAAACCTGGAGGAAAACGCACTCCGAGGAGAATAAAAAAATTATTATGATGCCCTGTCAAAATACCATAAAAATATTAGACTGACACGGAAATCCCATCTTGCTTCTCAGCTGGAGGAGGCGGGAAATTCCTCCAAAGCACTCTTTTGGATCCTACAAACGTTCACCAAACCCACCGCATGTGAAAGTATGGAAGTTTCCTCACAGTCACTATGTGACAATATCTCTATTTTCTTCGAACAAAAAATGAGTTGATCTATGAAAAAATCGTTAAAGCCACCAATCTTAATGACAATATCTGTAAAACTCCCTTCCACCCTCATATCTGTGATATGGCCAAACTTAGTGCCTTCCCGGAAGTGAATCGGACCGATGTTCATTCACTGATCAGCCAAATAAAAACAGGATCCCCCCTTGACCTTCTACCTGCAAAAACTACTACCTCTTTGGGCTATCTACTCTGTCCATTGATTCGGGCGCTGATGAATCTTTCTCTCACAGAGGGACAAGTACCTCAGGACTGGAAGAAAGCAGTGGTGAATCCCATTCGTAAGAACACAGCTCTTCCATGGACTGACCTTCCCAACCTCCGCCCAATATCCCTCCTGCCCTATCTAAGCAAGCTGATGGAGAAGCATATAAACACTCACCTGTCAAACTTTATTGAGCTGTCGGGCGGCCTGGACCCCTCTCAATCTGGTCAGCACAGAATCAGAATCAGCGCTCCACAGGATCGAGGGAGCTCTATGATTCTAGTGCTGTTAGATTTATCCGCAGCCTTCGACACCATATCCCATGACATCTTGCTTGGTCGCCTGCAGGAAGTGGGGGTTGGAGGGCGGGCTCTGTCCTGGTTGAAAAGTTTTCTTACAGGGCGTTCACAAAGTCTCAGCTTGGGCTCCTTTCGTTCTACATCTATGGAGCTCACTAAGGGAGTGCCGCAGGGCTCGTGTCTGAGCCCTACCCTTTTTAACATATAAGTAGCACCCCTAGCTGACCATATGAGAGCCTATGGATTTATCCCTGTGTCTTACGCAGATGATACACATCTGTTATTTCCCTTCCAATCCCTAACACCAGCTATTAAGCAATCCTTCTCCGAGGGCATGAGGGCGGTCTCTCGATGGATGGCCTCGAACTTCCTGCAATGCAATGTGGGGAAGACCGAGGTCATGCTATTTGGAGAAGCCCAACTGTTGTGGTCACCAGACTGGTGGCCCCTGGATTTGGGCCCGTCCTTGATCCCAAGCAAATGGTGAAGAACCTGAGGTCCGATTAGATCAAGGACTGTCCCTTAAAGAACAGGTCAACCAAACAGCTGGGTCCTGTTTCCGAGTCATTGGACTTTTGAGACATGTGTTTAATTTTCTGCCCGATAGCTCCAGGAAAACTCTTGTCCAGGCCTTAGTCCTCAGCCGGCTGGACTATTGCAATGGACTCCTTATATCAGCGACTGACAGCCTGTTGAGTAGGTTACAGGTGGTACAGAACACAGCGGCAAGGTTGGTCCTCAATGCTCCCTCCAGAACCCCCTCCCTGCCCCTACTGAAAAGACTTCACTGGCTCCCAATCCGCCAGAGGATTACATTTTAAATTTGCTGTGTTACACACAAAAGTGTCTACGGTCAAGGTCCCCGGTATCTGGCAGAAAAACTCGTACTTTATAAACCTGTTCGAACCCTTCGCTCTTGCAACCAACTTCTACTACAGGTTCCCGCAGTCAGAAAGGCAAGAATGGGAGGCAAAGCCTTCTCGTTTTTGGGTCCTACTCTCTGGAATAGCCTTCCAATTGATCTGGGAAGCTGCCCTAATTACCTGACTTTTAGGAAACTCCTAAAAACCTTCCTCTTTTAAGATGCACCTCTCATCCCGACATACTTGAGAGTGGAATGTCTGTCTACCCTGACCGGCGAACAAAGCGCAGAGAAACTCCTTCGGGAGTCGAGTCACGCGCTATACAAGCCTTTAAATAAATAAATAAATAAGTGCGGTGTCTCTCAGGACAACAGACACTGCCCTGAGTGCCCACTCAAATGTCAAGAGCGATGTCTCTCAGGGTAACCGTCACGCCTGATGTCTCTCTTGGCAACAAAAACTGTGCTGTGCACTCACTCCGATGTCAAGTGCGGTGTCTCTGAGGACAACAGACACTTCACACTAGACGCTGCGCTGATTGTTACATTAAACTTTCTTACCATGGACCAGAATACAAAAAGCAACACACCCCAGGAAGAGCGTTGAAATCATTGGAACACAGCTTGCTTCTGCGCGATAGAGCGCACACTGCGTAGAACTCCGTACAGCCTAGTTTCACATAGCTAGGCAATGACGACGCGCAGAGAGTAACGTGCTGATGTTGCTTAACACTGCTCTGTATATGTGCGATGACGCGAGCACCCTGGAAAGCCTTGATCCGGAACTCTCCTTGTAGCCAGGCAATGACAAGCTCCTCTTGACATGTAACTAGCACTGAATGACGCATAGACCACCTCCGCTAATGCTGCAAGGGTTCTATCACATCATCAGTTGAGACAAGCAACAGCAAAGGTAAGACCTCTCACCCATATAATTCCAACTGTGAGCAGCGCGGAGGGACAGCCACACCAGATCGTGTCAGTTAGAGATAAGAACCCCAAATCTTTTACAGGCAAAAAGTACAGTCAAACTTGCACACTAGAGGAATACCAAACACAAATATTCCAAAAGGTATATTCCAGCCAGGAGCGCAGACCAACTTGAAGCGATGTAAGAATAAAGAATGCTCACCAACCAAGTAGTACAGGTAGGAATGGTAAAATGAGTCCAATGTGGCAACAGCAAAGTGAGTGTGAAGAGTCACTCTTGCCTTCATGTCTTTACAAAGATGATCCTCTGCACTGAAGATAAGGGATGTCTCAGAAGATAAGGAACGCAGGAGGTTGTCACTGCACACGTGGTTGGAGAGAGGAACAGTCAAACTTGTCAGCAAATTTGTAGTGATTACACTAGACAGGTAAGTGTAAGAGCACATAATTTATTGACTGTTCTTCTCCACTGCTTCCAGAAACTCACAAACTGCTAGGATTCAAACTATAAGCATTCCGTTGTCATGACAATGACATCATAGCAGTACAAGGAAGATGGAGAGCATGCTTAACCGCATGCGTGCGGGCGGAATTCCGCTCGTACGCTGAGATTTTTCAAAGCGCACTTTACGTGACGAGCTGGGCTCGTCATCAGCGTAGCAGGAGGCTACCTCATGACGAGCCCAGCTCGTCATCAGCGTCGAAGGGGTTAAGAAACTGTTTTTGGAGTGGGCATATTAGAGCATTGAGGCACTAAACCCATCTAACACCTACTTGTATATCTTAATTAACTTCCTCCAAACCCTGAATTAGGCTGCTGCCAACACAGTCATGCCTATTTGAATAATTGCTTGAGTAAATGTGTTCCGACTTAATTAAAAAATATCTTCCTTCAACTAAGCCTGTGAGCCCCCACATTCAACTGAACAGTCGGGGATCGGGCTGCTTAATACACATTTTTTGGCAACCCTTAACAAATGAATTACATTTTAAGGCGTGTTGTGAGTTGTCTTTGAGCAAGACTGTAGAACCATTCTTCTTCAAATGGACTGAGAATTTGTACAGGGGATGGAGCGGGATATGAGCCACCATCCAAGGCTCTCGATGTCAATTTGGTAGCCATGACATTTGGTTCAACAGAGCCCAGGGGAAAAATTTCACTTTGTCCATTTATGAATCCCTCCTCCTACATTCAGAAAATTGCACTTTAGTTCTTCCAGAATACATCAGCATAGCACTGGTGTCGGAAAACTAACCACTTGGAGTTGATATGCACAGCTACTCTGGCTGTGTTTATTGCTTTGTGTGCTGGGCTGTTTTCCGGCTTGCGAACTGTGCTGGGGGAGTTAGAAACACATACATTTCTATAATGCATCAGTTAGCAATGAATGCAAAACACCATTCATTTTTTTAAGAGACATGGTTTTTAAGTTTTTAAATAGGTATGATACTTAAAAATGACACACTTGAATGAAGGAAGTTGGGAGAAATTTGGACCGATGAGAAATTTTAAAACAAGCACAAACGTCATGTGTATTTATTGCACATTTGTAAGGCCTTCTTGGAAATTGAAGGATGCTTTAGATGGAGAGTGATGACGGGAAAAGGAGCATGGCACAGCACACCACCTAGAGGGTAGCAGGAGTATGTCTCTCACTTGTCCCCTTTAGTTCATCTTGAGATCTAGGAACACTGTTTTATGCATATTTCTTCTTAGTTTTGATTAAAAGCCTTCTTCTCAATTCTTTCATTTGTGTAGATAGAGCCTCTTCTAAATTAGTCCCTAGAGATCATTCTGCATCCAGGGATGAATGAACCTAGAGATGGTTAATACGGGCCGAAGAAGGCTGCTATTTGGGAGGTGAGTGCTGCTTGGAGGCTACTATTGGGGAGGATGGTGCTGCTTGGAGCCTGCGTCGCAGACTGGTATTATATATGTGAGGCAGCATAGAGAATTATGCAAGGAATGAGTTCAGAAGCAACTAACTAGATGGAGCAAAAAGTCTGAGAACACAGATCTCTTTGAGTCTGAGAAGGCTCCTCCGTGCTGGTAATGTGTTTACAGGAGTACAGAAAATGGTGATGCACAGAGTCAGGGAAGGGTGGATGGCAAGGACAAGGGATAAGGGATTAAAACTGGGTTTGAGGAGCTCCCATGGTAAAATAGGGTTTGCATAAAGGGTGGGAATGTAGGCCATGTACTGAGGAAGTGAGGATTAATGAATGTAGGTAGTAAAGGAGGACTGCTACTATGGAAGTGAGAGATGGGCAGAGATTTGTTATATATGACACACTTGTACTGTGAGATATGGAGACCTAGGGGCATATTATCAAGAACAGGCGATAAAATTATCGCCGCTTTATCGGCAGGAAACTGCTGCTAAAGCGGCGATAATGGGCTTGAAAATATGCCATTGTGAATTCCCATAGCAGCCCAGGTTCTGGTGTTAAACTGGGCTGCTATGGGAATTCACAAGGGCATATTATCAAGCCCATTATCACCACTTTATCGGCAGTTTCCTGCCGATAAAGGGGGCGATAATTTTATCGCCTGTTCTTGATAATATGCCCCCTAGATCCGGATACAGAGATAATAAAGAATGGATGCAGTCTGGTAACTGGAGACTGGTAAGTTATCGAGATGCATTGAGTCTTACAGTAACACATTGGTATTGCACAAAAGTCCATGCATGAACACTAGTACTTGATGTTGTGTGGCTGAAAGAGGTGAATGTAGGAGGATTATATGAAAGTGTTCTGTGAAAGGGTGTGCAGTATTGAGGCCTGCAAAGGAATCCGGTACTGGGGATAAATAGGCAATGCATTTATTCTGGGAAAGGGGGCTGTCCTGGAGAGGGTGACTAAAACGCAGGTCAGTAATGGGGTTGGATGAGGGCCTGAAACATCTATTGATGATTTGTATAAGGTCTCTTGTAAACTGTTTTATGATTCAGGAGTGGATCATGTCTTCTAGACTGTTGGTGATTAGGCCTGTGAGAAAGTTTAATTATGCTTGGGAATTTTTGCATTTCAAAGCCTTGTTTGCGCAGAACATCTTACCAAGAGACATTTTTGCTTGATACTAGGAAACTAAGGGGCATATGTACAAGCCCCTATCGCCACGCGAACGTCACTTTTTACGACGTTCCTGTGGCGATAGGGACTTCACCTTATTTACAAGGAAGTTTAAGCCACTTACCGTGACTTAATGCTGCCTTGTAAATAAGTTCAAAAAGGGGGTGGTGATGGACAGAGTATCTGAGTTAATGAGAACACTCCTACCCAGTCAACAGATCAGAGCTTGATCCATCACCGTTTTTTTAGCTCACTGCACCATCCCAGTTCAGAACCTGGCTATATGCAAATTAGTCTGTCCCTGGCCCAGTGCATCATGGGAACAGGGCAAACCAAACTACCAAGCCAATTCTTCACTGGAAAGGAAACAAGCTTCCGGGGACCGGTTTCTGGCATTACAGTCATCTTCGGCCCGGCTTGCTTGAATCCTGATGGTGCAGTGAGCAAGGGACTCATGTCTGAGCATACCCTTCCACACTTATGGTGGCCAAAATAATTTCAAAAAGGGGTGGTGATGGACAGAGTATGGGGACCGGTTTCTGGCATTACAGCCGTCTTCGGCCCGGCTTGCTTGAATCCTGATGGTGCAGTGAGCAAGGGACTCATGTCTGGGACAGTAACAGACTAATTTGTTTGGTTTGCCCTGTTCCCATCATGCACTGGGACAGGAACAGACTAATTTGCTTGGTTTGCCCTGTTCCCATCATGCACTGGGACAGGAACAGACTAATTTGCATATAGCCAAGTTCTGAGCTGGGATGGTGCAGTGAGCTAAAAAACGGTGATGGATCAAGCCCTGATCTTTGGACTGGGTAAGAGTGGTCTGCTTAATTCAGGCACTCTGTTCATCACCACCCCCTTTTCTGAATCATTTTGTCCACCATAAGCGTGGAAGGGTATACTCAGATGTGAGTCCCTTGCTCATTGCACCATCAGGATTCAAGCAAGCCGGGCCGACGAGGCTGAAATGCCAGAAACCGGTCCCCGGTAGCTTGTTTCCTTCCCAGTATAAGAATTGGCTTGGTAGTTTGGTTTGCCCTGTTCCCATCATGCACTGGGACAGGAACAGACTAATTTGCATATAGCCAAGTTCTGAGTTGGGATGGTGCAGTGAGCTAAAAAACGGTGATGGATCAAGCCCTGATCTTTGGACTGGGTAAGAGTGGTCTGCTTAATTCAGGCACTCTGTTCATCACCACCCCCTTTTCTGAATCATTTTGTCCACCATAAGCGTGGAAGGGTATACTCAGATGTGAGTCCCTTGCTCATTGCACCATCAGGATTCAAGCAAGCCGGGCCGACGAGGCTGAAATGCCAGAAACCGGTCCCCGGTAGCTTGTTTCCTTCCCAGTATAAGAATTGGCTTGGTAGTTTGGTTTGCCCTGTTCCCATCATGCACTGGGACAGGAACAGACTAATTTGCATATAGCCAAGTTCTGAGCTGGGATGGTGCAGTGAGCTAAAAAACGGTGATGGATCAAGCACTGATCTTTGGACTGGGTAAGAGTGGTCTGCTTAATTCAGGCACTCTGTTCATCACCACCCCCTTTTCTGAATCATTTTGTCCACCATAAGCGTGGAAGGGTATACTCAGATGTGAGTCCCTTGCTCATTGCACCATCAGGATTCAAGCAAGCCGGGCCGATGAGGCTGAAATGCCAGAAACCGGTCCCCGGTAGCTTGTTTCCTTCCCAGTATAAGAATTGGCTTGGTAGTTTGGTTTGCCCTGTTCCCATCATGCACTGGGACAGGAACAGACTAATTTGCATATAGCCAAGTTCTGAGCTGGGATGGTGCAGTGAGCTAAAAAACGGTGATGGATCAAGCCCTGATCTTTGGACTGGGTAAGAGTGGTCTGCTTAATTCAGGCACTCTGTTCATCACCACCCCCTTTTCTGAATCGCCTTGTAAATAAGGCCCCCTTTTATGGTAAGCTCAGTGTGAAAGGGGAGGGCAATGGGTGCTGCTGTAGGCGTTCCACCACAACATCTATTGATTCTGAAGCTGCTCCTATTTACAAGGGAGGTGTAAATAGGAGGCAGCACCAGAATTCAGACCAGGGAAAACCTGGTACCCTGGTGCACAAAGGAGAAATGTTAAATCCTCCTCGTTTTTGCTGTTTTCATGTGTGCTGCTTTGTCCAGCACGCATGAAAACAGCAACAGGCCAATGATTGTTTACCTACAGGAAGGTCACCATTCTTGCACATAAACAATCATTTAAAAAAAATCAGTTTTGCAAATTCAAAAATGATGTTTTGCAAATTCTATGTGTGCTGCATTAAGCAGCACAGATAGAAGTTACAAAATTGCATTTAAAGATTGTTTATGTGCAGGAAGGTGGACCTTCCTGCACATAAACAATCTTCCCCTGCACCAACCACCCTTGCACTCTGTTGCAGGGGGGCCTGCGTTGGTGGTAGGCGGCTAAGTTTAGCGCCAGTTGTTTGGGAAACACAGGGCTACACCATATTATTATAAATATGGTGCAGCCCTGCTTTTCTTAAGTGGCGGAGTGAGGCATTAGGCCAGGAATTCTAACGCCTCACTAGTCACTTCCCTTGTAAATATGTCACCAAGTTTTACCATTGAAGCCTAATTTAGCGATTTTATAATAGAATTTCAGGAGAAAAAACAATGAGATTTTTTTCTTAGGGTGTTCGTAATGGGAAAGATCCTTTAAATAACATGCGATACATCGCATGCCATTACAACATGGTAGTTACAAAGACCGCATTGTTACATCGCAACCCATTACAATGCAAGTCATTACAACTACTTGCTATAGAGGCAGAAGGTGTTGGATTTAGAATCCAACACCTAACCTACTGTTGCACAGACTGGAGTTGGAATAGTAAATGATATACTATTCCAATATCCAGCAAGCTCTAGAGCAATTTATTGTAATGACTTGCTTTGTAATGGTATGCGATGTAACAAAGCAGTCGTTGTAACAACTGCGTTGTAATGGCATGTGATGTATCATATGCGTTGTAACATGCCATAGTTGTTGGTAATGACCATGGTGCTGATGGTCAGCTTGGTTTTCTAGGATGCTGGGACGTTGATGTGACTGTGTTGGTGAAGCTGCTTTCAGTGATTGTGAGAGAGTGCCCTCTTCCTGCATGGTTGCCCCCACGTTTTCCTAAATTGCTATTGTGCTTTGACTGAGTATGCCCTGGGCTCAAGCCAATCAGGTGCCCAGGGCCTATGTTCTTTCCTAAACCTGCAATAAAAACAAAACCCAATTTGAATCTCGGGCCACAGGTCAGCCCCTGGTAAATGGTACCACAGGTACCCAGGGCACTGTGACCAGGGAAGACCTCTAAGGGCTGCAGCATTTATTGTGCAACCCTTAGAAGCCCTGTACCATTACACTCACACACTGCCTGTGCAGGCTGCGTGTTCTGGTGCACAACACAGTGAAGAGTCGACATGGCAAACATCCATGTGTGCCATGCCCACAAACCACTGCCCTGGCATAGATTAGTCACCCCTCTAGATAGGTGAACTATACCAGTGGTGATGGTACAGGTGCATGTGCCCTTTACCCCCACAGTATATAGGTCCATTCTTAGACATTGTAAGTGCAGTGCTGCCATTAAGAATATATGGTTCTGGGAGCTTGTCATTACGAACTCCACAGCAAAGTAATGGCTACACTGAAAACTGAGAAGTTTGGTCTCCAACTTCTCAGCACATTAAACCCACACTGATGCCAGTGTGGGATTTAATGAAAAATGCACACAGAGGGCATCTTAGGGATGCCCCCTGAAAAACGACCTACCACTAGTGTCCAGGCTGAGTGGCTGCTTTCAGCTGCCACCACCAGACATGTTTCTGGAACCTTGGGTCGAGAACCTGCTGCTCTCGGGGGCCTGAAACAATGCACATCCTGGGACGAGGTGTCAAGCCTCCTCTCTCAGGATGGGCAGGGTTCACGAAGGGAAAGCGTCAAAGGCTTGCCTCCTTTGGGAGCTTCCCCAGACCACTTGCTGCTTTCAGAAACTTGTCCCCACTGGTTCTGACCCCCATTTTGGGTGTGAGAACCGGCAGGAAAAGCAAGTGAGGAAGAGAGTTGTGCCCATCTCTGCCAGCTTCACCCCTCAGGTGGGGGAGGCGAGGTGAAGCACAACTCTCAGTCCTCGCCATCTTGCAGATGGAAGGAACCAGCCAACCAGGGAAAGGCTTATGCCCCCTCCCATTGGAGGGTGGCATAATATTGGGGCCTGCCCACCCCATGGAAGGGACCCTTTGGTCCCAACCTTTTTAACTACCAGTAATGCCCCTAAATCTAGTGTTATGGGGCACCCCTGAACCTTGCTTCCTCAGACAAGCACCTGCAAGAAGTAAAAATGAAGAAAGACCGAACTGCGATGCTGAAGCTAACAAGAGGAGGACACTTACCGACTTAGCCCCAGCTTTACCGGCCTGTCCCCACCTTGAACCTGCTCCAACGAAATCCCGGTGTGTCCCGCAGCCGGAACACTCAAGAAACCCAGAGGGCCCTGCCTGCCTTCAATCCCAAAGACTCTGTCTCCCATGAACACCAGATTTGTTCAAACACCAGCTCTGCAAGAATCTGCGAGTGTGCACCACCCTGCACCCGACACCCACGGCCCGAGTTCGAGTGGTCCAAAACCAAGAGGAGGTCTCCCCAGTGACCCTGACCCAAGATCTGCTGACCCCTGACCTGCCTCAAGCATCTAGCCAATGCCTGCAGCCTCAAACCAGAAGGTCCCCCCAACCCGACCAGGAGCTGGTAAAAAGATCTGACCCTAAAAGGCACCACTGCACTCGACACCCGAAGGCCTTGAGTGGCCCAAACGACGGTGCCTAACCAACCCCCAAGATCTCAACTTTCCTCACCCAGAAGACCTTAGTCTCCGAGCCTGCAGTGCTTTTGCAAACCAGAGGTTCCCCATTGAAATCTACAGGGCTTCCCATGCCAAAAGAGCACTCTGCACCCGACCGCCCCAGTGCCGCTGAGGGTACATCACTCGCGCTGACCTAAACCCCCATTTGCCCTAAGCTTAGGTCCAGGAGCTTTTCTCCCACAACCCAGTGGCCTGCTCATCAGCAGCCACCAACCAGAGGCCCCCTATTCCCGATTTGATAACATTCGGCATCATCACTCTGCACCGGACCGCCCCAGTGCCGCAGAGGATGTAACAAGAGTGCATCCTTGAACCTGGGAGATTCTGAAGTCTAATTCCAGAACACCAATTTCCACAACCAATTACTTACCTTTAAACCGATAACACTATTTTCCTCCACAGGATAACATTGACTGTTTTTCTATGAAAAGTTTCGAAGTGTGGAGTTGGAAAACCTAAAGAAATTGTACTATCTAACAAATACGGTTTTACTTACCTTTTTACAAGAAATGTCCCAGTGCAGTATCCAGGCATACTGCACTGTGTAAGAAAAGTAACCTGAAAAGTAACTTACCTGTAATTTTAATAAAAATCCTATACAAAGTATATGTACTGTATTCTGAAAAACATTGCATTATCAGTAACACTACTGTAATCAAATCAAAGTACATTCACAATCGCAATTCAAACTATTTACAAACTGCATTCCTTTTGAAATGTCTTTATTGCTCACCTGTGCCAGGCTTGCTTGGTTCTAGAAAATAACGAAAAGCATATTTTTATACAAAAATAATTGGTCTGAAGTTCAGTCTTTTGAGTGTGTGAAATCATTTGCTGACTGAGTGTGTACAACAAATGCTTAATACTGTCCTCTGATAAAGCCTTACTGCTCGACCACTCTACCACAAATAGAGAATGAGGTGCTATCTACTTTACCACTGCCTACCTTTTGGGTTCCACTGGACTCTGTGCACAGTATACCTCACTTTGGTATAGAATATACAGAGCCAGCTTCTTACAGTAATTGAATTTTTTCTTGACTGGGAAAGGCCAGTCCCTCTTAGCAAGTTGAATGTACTTAAAATTAACACTATTTGGTGACAGGTGTTAGGTGATGGTGTTGCTTTTCTTATAATTTGTTCAAGGATGAGATTGCAGCATTCTCTTCCTTGGTTTAAAATACGCTCAGCAGAAAATTAATTTTGTAGTTAACATCATTAAACTGTTACACCGAAATTAGCACATTTTACTCCAAATAAATGAATAAATACATTAGTTCTTATGTGCGCAGCTCTTTGAACTGGTTTCGCATTGTCGGTGCTCCATGAAACAACTCACCTTTAATCCTAACTCCTAGACTGACAGTTTTCAAATTCTGAATACGTGTCGAGAACTGCATTTAGCCCTGTCTCCTGCCATGTCATGCTTCATCTCCACAATCTGATGTGTGCTAAGGGATCTGCTGCCACTTAGCTGTGAAAGTTAGTCAATAACACTTAGGAGTTCCAGATATAGATATATTTGTTGCCAATTGAAATCTAATTATTTAGCACTATGCATCTTGATAGGGGTTTAACAGTGGACACACAGGCACTAAAATTAATGTTTGCATTCCATTATGTTTTAAGGTCTTAGTTAACATTGCATTACTGGAGGTTTAGGGTTCTGGTGGTTCGCTCAATTTATTACATGCTGGTATTATCAGTCAGCGCTTTACATGGAAACCAAGGTCCTTCATGACTTTAATTAAGTGGAATCTGTGCTTCCTTATTCCTCATGAACGTCAGTTATAAAAATGGACAATGCAACAAAATATTGCAAAATATAATTATTTAAGTAATGGGTGAAAATGTTCAAAGTAATTGCCATAAGTACTAAAAAAACAGGCAACGTAAAAAATGTTTCTCTAAGAACTTTACTTCTTGGTATTAGCACAGGTGTTCCATTCTATTACATTGAGGCTTTGTCAATCACAATAAATGTCCCTGCTGTCTCAAAATAATGAATGCAACAACAACTCACAAACATGAAGCAGGCTCCTGAGCCACGGTACATCACAAATAGTGACATTCTGGCTGCACACAGTATTTTGAGTGGAAGGGTTCTGCCTGCGTTAAGCACTCACAGAGGCACACAATCACTGACAAAGCCAACAAGTCTGGCCTTAACAAACTGGATCAGTATTTATTTTTTTTGACTGCAAGCATGTGTCTCAAAAAGAAAAAGAAAACAGAAAATATGCTGCCTACTAAGTGTGGCTGCCATATGTTTGTACTAAAAATCGTAATATTTAAAAAAAAAACACTGATGCTGCTACATTATAAGTGAAGGTTTTATAAAGCAAGCCATTTACATTTGCAATGCATTTTAGTATTGATATCTGTGAATTTGACAAGAATGAAACACCACATAACCAAGGATTCAAATCTTGGGCAGCAACAATTTTATAATGTCATTAAAAGACTTTATAACAGGGGCGTGGTCTGGCCACGCAGGAAGATGGCCGCCTGAGGGGAGAGCTCCGCTGAGGGACGGCCCCCAACGAGCCTCCCTTGCCTACCTGTCTGCCGGGATCCTGCTTTTGAAGCTTCACTATCAGCGGACGTTGCCAGGAATGCAGCAACGTTTTTCTTGTGCTGCTGCAGCGCTGGTTTCCTTCATTTCTGCCGGCATGAAGACGTGACTGTCTCCTCCGGGACCTCCGTGCCTATGACGCCGCACTTCCTGTCAGGGTAAGCCGCGCCTCCAGCAACTCCAGGGCCGGGCTTTCTGACGCCTTAGGCCGCACCCCCTCAGCAGACGAGGCCGCGCTCCTACACTTAGACAGACACCGGGACTTAACATTGTGTGTATTCTTAACACACGGCACCCTCTCCCAATACCTTTATGAGAGGATTTCTCCACATACAGAACTGCAGGAATGATTTTTCACGGCGCCTTTTGCATTTTCCACTGACTTTGCAATATTTTCCACAGTGCCACAAACAATTGCCTTGCATTTCTTCAAAGTAGATTTATGTGCTTAGTTATGTTGGCCCCAAGTGACAGTTGGTGACACCTTTCTTTATCGCATAAGGTCACCTCATTTTGTTGCTCTGCATGTCTTTTTCACCTTCAGCTCAATAACTGCACTCCTGCTGTGTGGACCAATTTATCACTGTGGTATAGCTAGCCTGCTGCTGTTTTCACTTACTATACCTACATGCTTTCTTGAGGAGACGATTTTGGCGCGCGACATTTGTCACTTCAATTTTACACTGTTCTGGTGAAACAATACTTGCTGTTTGGAGACACCATTGTGCTGTTCTCTACTTTTAAGCACTATCTACGTGTCCTTTCCTTGCTGCATCTGTATCGTTGCCTCATGGGTGCTTGACACGTCATTGGTCTCATCATTGCTTCTTACTTCACTATCCCATCTATTCGCTACTGTAGACCGCCTATTCAACGGTACGCTGAGATGTCTGTTGCCAGGAATGGGGGTCGTGGACCTAAGCAGCCACTTTTTACCGAAGTAGTGAAACAACCTTCCGCTTCGCCACCTAAAGGTAATGGTTCTGCGTCGCCTCCTTCATCGCAAGCTGCGTCACCTCAGAGTGACAAGTCCTTATCTAGCACTATGCAACGCATTTTACAAGAACTTTCTGGAGTTAATCGTCGACTGGAGGGTCTAGATGTTACCATGTCATCATTGGCTGCAGAGACTAAGTCAATTAGAGCTGAACTCACTACTTTTCATACAAGGATTGACGACATAGACTCTAAAATAGTGGCTATGGAAAGTCGATTGGATTCTGCTCAAGGTTCGGACCAAGATCTCCTTTTTCTAGACAGCAAGATCGTCGATTTGGAAGATCGCAGTCGTAGAGACAATGTCCGTTTTTTCGGCTTTCCAGAAAATGTTGAACAACACGACATGAAGAACTTTCTATGTGTCACTCTTCCCACTTTGACTGGAATTTCCTTTACTCCCCCTCTTGAGTTTCAACGGGCTCACAGATTGGGTCCACCTCGCTCTGGTGCCTCTGCAAGACCCCGACCAATTATAGCCTGTTTTCTTCGTCATGAACAAGTCCGCCAAATCTTATCACTGGCTCGCTCACGAGGCTCCTTTCTGTTTCAAGGTCATACCATTCACATGGCTGCAGACTTCTCTAAGGAAACGAATGAGCGGAGGAAGGCGTTTCTCTCTTTGCGGCCCCAACTGTGCCAAATGGACATCAAATATGGGTTATTTGAGCCAGCGCGTTTTCGTATTACTAGGAATGGAAATTCTACAGACTTTTATGATCCTGCGCTTCTTCAGCAGTTCTTGAACGATCTCAGGTCCGAAGATATGGAGACTCAATCTTCCTCCCATGCGCCTCCTTCTCAATCCAAGCCTTCAGTTACAAATGTGTCAACATCTTCTTTGAACGATTCTACTGACTCCAGACAACGTGGCAGGGACCTCACCCGTTTGCCTCGGTCCCAGGAGGATAGAGACTCAGCTCTGCGTTCCGTCTCCTCTCTCACTAACACACAGAAGAGAGACAAATCTAGATCGCCTCTCAAGAAATCCCCTGATGCTGACTGACTTTCACTTTCTCTGTTCTACTGTTTTCTTATTTCACACATTGGTAGCAATTTCTATTGTTGGTCATGTTTTTGCTACTTGATTCGTTAGTCAAGAATCTACATTACTATATAATGTGGTCACCTCTACTGCATGATTTCCATAATGTTTTTCGCCTCTTTATTATTCTATATTCTCTATTTGACTACTGTTCTCAGTTTTCAAGTTCTTTCTTCAAATTTTAGGAACGTTTCTACATATTGTATGATTATTGCCTTCTCTATGGGGGATTGTTCTTCCTCTGTTCTCCCTTTTCTTTGGCCCTTGTTTTGTTGTCTGTTTATCAATCTACGGTTCCTTCATTCCTTAGCTGTTCAGTTCCTGTTTGGTGTATTTTTCAATTCGCTGGTACCATTCATGTTTCCAACTTCTGTCAGTTTCCCCCCTCTTTTCTGCTTCCTATTCTCTTTCGGAGCTCTTGGCTTTATTCCCTCCTCTATTTTATTATTCTATTTTTCCCACACCTCTTCTCCTATGTACCTTGTCTTTCTCTTGCTTCATTCTCCCTGCTTTTATTTCTTCTCCTCATGCTCTTCTCATATTGTGTTCAGATTGTAGGGGACCTTTGATGCCCTTGTTCTTTTCCTCATTCTATATCGTGACAATCTCTTGTGAGGGGTGGATGGGGAGGGGGGTTCCGATTTCGATGATGTAACTTTATTTTATTGTGCTCAGTATATCTCATGTTCCCCTTTTTCCTTTAGACCCCCATTCTTCTTTTTCTCCCATCTCTCCTCTTTTGAATGACTTCGTATTTCGCCTTCCTTCTATGAAAGTGTTGGTTTTGTTTCTCTCCATGCTATCTTTCTTCTTTATATCTCCCTCTTTCTATGTCTCTCCTTTCTCTTTCTTATATACTCCGGTTTCTTTTAATTTTTTCACTTGTTCTATTGTCCTTTCTTCTTATCTTATCATTCTTTTCTTATTTTGTTCTAGTGTCACATTTTTGTACTATGCTAGCTCCGTTTTTGCTTCATATTGCGATTCCCATCTTATTGTTCTTTATATTCTGTATTGGGTACTTTCTGCCTCCTAAGAGTATCTGTGCATTTGCCTGTCTCGCTCATAGATAGTGCTTCCCTTATGGAGCTTCTTCCCTGTTTCCACCTCTCCTTATAGTGCCATTACTAATGTTCAGCTTGATATATTTACTTCATTGACTGTTCTGCACCTATACAGTATATGCTCATGTTGTCGTTTCATATATATTTTACATTGTGTTATGGTGGGAGGGGAAGAGGTTTGCAACTCTGATATGGTACATTTCTTATACTCAGTTGCTACTGTTCCATGTTATCATCTGTCCTCTGGATCCCCATTCTCCTTTCCTCGAAGGGGGTCCGGCCTCCCTTGGCGTTGCTCTAAGTGTACCCAGACCCGTAGTTCACAGTCTAGGTTACTTTCTCTTCTCTTCTCTTTTTTTTTTTTTTTCTATACCTCTACTACTTCTTTTCTACTTACTTTGTCTATTCCAGTTTTTCACTCTGCCATTCTAATCTATTTTTTTCCTTTCTCCTTTATCCTTTCCCCAACTGGTCTCTTCACCTTCTACTCACCTTCTGTATTTTGTTCCCCAGGGTAACATCTCTCTTCTTTTTTCTATATTTATTTGTTTCTTCTTTTCCTACTTCCTGAATTTGTGAATCCTATCATTATGTCTTCTACTCATCCGTTATCTGTGATTTCCTGGAATGTTCATGGCCTCACCCATTACATAAAACGCAAGAAAGTTCTTTCTTATTTACAATCTAAGCATGTCGACATTGCTTTATTGCAAGAGACTCATCTGGATGATATTGAATCCAGTAAACTCAGTAGAGACTGGGTTGGTAAGGTCATCCATAGTAATGTCTCTAAACTTGATCCCACCAATCCTCATCCGGTTCGTAAATGTGGGGTGGCCATCCTTTTTCGGAAGTCACTTCCTTTCACAATTTCCAAGACATGGTCTGATCCGGAAGGTCGGTATGTATTCGTTAAACTGAAACTTGGGAATTCATTCATTTGTCTCGGTTCCGTATACGCTCCAGTAGGTCCCAAAAAACAATTCTTCCTTCGCCTCAATCGTCTTCTTACAGAAATACATGCTTCCCAATTTCTCATTGGAGGTGATTGGAATCTGGCTCCGGACCCAGTTCTTGACAGAACCGGTTGCATCGATACCATCAATGCCTCGGATAGAGCCATCTTCCGTGATATTCTCACCGACACTGGTCTTGTGGACCATTGGAGACTCAGTCACCCACAGGATAAAGAATACACGTTCTTTTCCTCTACTCACGGTACGTTTTCACGTCTCGATTACTTCCTCCTTTCGCACCACTCGGTCCGCTTGGTTACAGACTCTACAATTTTAGAAGCTGCCCTTTCTGATCACTCTCCTGTTTTCTTATCTCTTGATTTGGGTCTTTCGCGTCCAGGACGCAAGCCGTGGCGTTTAAATATAAACAAATACAAACTACCAGCAGGTAAACTTCTTTTACAGTCACACTTGCGTGATTACCTTATTATTAATGAGGATTCTATTTCCTCTAAAAGGATGGTTTGGGCGGCTGCTAAGGCAACCATTAGAGGTCAACTCATGCGGGATGCTGCTATATATAACAAAAAAAACGTTGCCAAACAAGTAGATCTAGAAACCGACATTCGCCGGCTCTCTCAATTGTATATTTCAAAACCGACTCTCCAAAACCGTAAGTTATTGGAACAGGCACGCATGTCTCTTAACAATCTTTTTACTACTAAGGCTGAATATGCCTTACAAAAGATGAAAGGCCGTCACTATGAACAAGGGGAAAAAGCTGGTCGGTTACTGGCTGCTCAGTTGCGTCAGAGAGAAGCCGCTGTGGCGATTCCAGCTATTAAATCCAGTGGTGGTGATATAATTACTCGACCACAAGAAATTGTTGAGGAATTTGCCTCATTTTACAGATCTCTCTACTCTCCAAGTAATCACGTAGACACGCAAGCGATGTTGTCCAAATTTTTGGATGCGGTACATCTTCCACGACTCTCAGATGAGGGTAGAGCCCTACTTGAGGGTGCTATTACGAAAGAAGAAATCTCCTCAGCTATAACTGCCTTACCGTACCATAAAGCTCCGGGTGATGATGGTTTTCCTCCTGAATTCTTTAAGTGGACTGGCCAGAGTATCATTGATACCCTTCATGCTGCCTTTGAGGAAACTATAGAGGAATCTTCTCTTGGTTCTATTTCCAACAAGGCCATCATAGCGGTTTTGCCAAAACCCGGTAAAGATCCTTTGTTGTGCGGTAGTTACCGTCCTATATCTCTCTTAAACTCTGATGTTAAGATTCTTGCTAGCATTCTCGCAACCCGTCTCCGTAAAGTTTTACCTTCTTTAATTCATAACTCTCAAGTAGGTTTTGTTCCCGGTCGTTCCTCCCGGAATCATTTACGTACTCTCTCTCATGCTCTATGGTCAGCCAAACATCTTGCTGATGATGCCCTCCTTCTTTCTTTAGATGCTGAAAAAGCATTTGACCGCATTGAATGGGAATACCTTTTTACCATCATGCATAGATTTGGCTTAGGTGACCAATTTATAGCTAAAGTGCGACTGCTTTATGATTGCCCATCAGCTCAAGTTAACTGTGGTGGTTTTCTTTCTAGTCCATTTCCGATTTGGCGGGGTACTCGCCAAGGTTGTCCCCTTTCCCCTCTCCTTTTCCTTTTGGCCATGGAACCTTTGGCCGCTACAATACGTCAGTCGAATGCAGTGGTAGGGGTTCCCCTTCCAATTGGTCACTCTAAAATTTATTTATATGCAGATGATATTCTTCTCACACTTACTGATCTTCCCCGCTCTCTTCCTCCTCTTCTCCACGTCATTGATGATTTTTCTTCCTTCTCTGGCTATAAGATAAATTGGGATAAGAGTGAAGCACTACCCATGTCCATTGGTACTACAAAGGATGCTATCTCTGGTTTTCCATTCCATTGGCAACCATCTCGGCTCAAATATCTAGGGATATTCATTAATAGAGGATTAGATAATATTGTAGTGGACAATTTAGCTCCTTTAATCGTACAAATGCAAAGAGACTTTGACAAATGGAAGGCCCTTGGCTTATCCCTTTGGGGACGAGTTCAGGCGGTTAAAATGGTTACCTTACCGCGCTTTCTGTATGTTTTGGGTATGCTTCCTCTGAACATTCCCTTAACCACTCTTCGGTCCATTGACTTGAAAATCAAACTATTTATCTGGGGTTCGGCTAAACCACGTCTCACTTTGGCCAAATTGAAATCCCACCAATTACAGGGAGGTTTGGGTCTTCCCTCTATCGAACATTATTATCTTGCCCTTCATCTCTCACAACTCTCCTTCTTTTTGCCTAAGTCTACAGACATTCCTCAATGGGTCCCACTCGAACGTCACTTACTGACTTCTGGCCCCGGTTTATCCCTTCTATATGGTAAGGGTACCAGTTCTTCTGACCCTAAAAATCCTGTATTATCTGCAATGTATAAATCCTGGCAAAGAAGTCATCGTATACTTAAATCTAACCCGCGGCTTCATATTAAAGCTCCTCTGTGGTTCAACTCGGCTATTCGTATTCGTGGCCGTACTTTGTCCTGGTCTACGTGGCAGCAAGCTGGCATTCATTCTTTAGAGCAACTGTTTCATGGTGACAATTTTAAATCCTTCCCCCAACTTAGTGACGAATTTCACCTACCACCCACACAAGCTCATAAATATTCTCAGCTTCAGCAAGCTCTCACCAAACACCTAGGTTCCCCACCTGAGCTGTTATCTGCTTCTCCTATTTTGTCATATCTGCATTTATGGGGGAATCTTAAAGGTGTAACTTCTGGTCTTTATAAGACTTTCCTGTATCCTCTATTTTCGCAACCTCTCTCAAAAGCTCTTCAATTGAAGTGGCAATCACGTCTGTCAGTTACTTACTCGCCTACTCAATGGGATCAAATCTTAGAAGGATTGCATAAGGGTGTCCGAGAAGCTCGCCTCAAATTCTGTATTTTTAAAATCCTCCATGAATGGCATTGGTCCCCAGTCAAATTACATCATGCTAAATTACTCTCGCACTCTCTATGTTGGAGATTCTCTGCTCCCGGCTGTGATATTACGCACATTATTTGTGAATGCCCCCGTACTAGATCATTTTGGCTTTTTATACGTAAGACTTTGGCTAGCACCATGTCGCTGCCTTTGCCCCTTACTTCTGCAAATATTATTTTGCATGATTTTCGTGACCTTCCGAGGTACTCCAAGCCACAGGTTCGTCTTCTCCATATTGCTTTGGCTACGGCCAAAATTTGTATCTTGCGTCATTGGAAGTCTCCCTTGTCTCCTTCCCAGGAAGAATGGTTGGTGGCAATGGTACAAACGGCTTCTCGTGAACGTATCATCTATAGTCTGCAGGATCAGGCTTCTATTTTTCTTCAAATTTGGTCCCCATTCCTGGACACCACAGTAGATAACGACTCTGTCGCCTCTCCTTCCTATACTACGACTCCCATTTCTTCTTAATTCTATCTTACTTAGCATCCTCCTTTTCCTACTTTTTTGCTTGTCTTCCGCCCCCTTCCATTTCCTTTGCTTTTATCTTCCTTTTTAGTCGGTTTTGTTACTCTGGGGTTCTTATTCCTTTTCTTTTTTCTTTCCTTTTCTTCTCTGCTCTCTCCTTTTCCTTTCTTTCCTTTTCTATTTTCTTCTCTCTATTTTCTTCTCTTATCTTATATTTTTACTCACATACTCCTTGCTTCCTTACCTTCAAGATCATGGAATCATTGCTATTTTTTCTTGCTTATGCCATATCTTTCGTACAATGTTTTCACATGCACTATGTTTTATTTATCAATTCCTTCTGATGTACTCTCCCTCCATTTGTATATGCATTTGAATTTTCATCAAAATTTTTTCAATAAAAAATTTCAACACAAAAAAAAAAAGACTTTATAACAAAAACTTTAAAAATGAAGTGGAAAATAAACCCCCATCTAACCCAGCACCCGATCGTACGCAAAATAAATTGCTAGTATTTAAAGTTAATATAAAAATGAATTAAAAAGTACACTTTGTCATTGAAAGGAACTCACTTTACTTGCATGTGAACAATGTGCACAGGATTTGTGCTGTCACTCACAGCGGCAAAAGAGGGGTAACCTTCGGCCACTTGTATGTTGTGGTGGGTGTAAAAAGAATATGATTAGAATGGCATTTTAACGTACTGGGCAATAAACCTCACAGACCCAAGGTACCTCTATATATGTAAGACTTGTTTTGCAAAATGACAGCCTGGCAAGAGAAATAAAGCTGTCTCAAAGGCTAGACCGAAAAAGGAGGTGTTCAAAGGAATCCTACTCATCTCTCTGCATTTTGTCCTCCATGGCTCCCCACCACAGCTTAAAAATCTGAAAGCCCCTAAAACAGAAAATAAGAAGTAGAGTGACAGTCTTAAAGGCAGGTCCTGGGTGACCTTGGAGAAGGGAAGGAAGAGGACCACCAGCAAGAGGACCAGGGTTTCCAGGAAGACTCGAATCCCCCAAAGGGGCCAGGTTTACTAGGTATGAGAGATTGAGAAAGCCAAGCAAGACTAGGACCGTAAGAATCAAGAGGATCAGGGACTGGAGGACCATCGCCAATCGATAAATGGACCAGAACCAGGAGCACAAGGATCACAGGACCAGCGCCAGTGGACCAGGACAGCAAAGGTCAGGAGGACCAAAGCCAATTTGACCAGTGGCAGCAGTAGCAGGACAAGGAAGACCAGGACCCTGAGTCCATGATTGTGGAGATCAGTGCCACGAAGACAAGAAGAACCAGGACCAGGCAGAATCAGGAAAAGGAAGACCAGATCTAGGAGGACTAGGAGAAGAATCAGAAGGACAGTGACCATAACCAGATGGAAGACAAGGATGAGAAAAATCTGGACTGAGAAGACCAGCAGGACCAGGACCTGAAGGACCAGGACAAAAGAGAAGCAAGAGAAACAGGACTAAGAGGATCAATTCAGGACCAGATGAAGGAAGGTAAGGAATAGGACCAGAAGAAGGAGGACTAGGGGAATTAGGAATAGGAGAAGGACAAATGTCCATTTAAAGAGGATGTGAAGGATGACCTGAATTAGATGGAGGACGATGAGGAGCAGGGTGATGGTGGGGAGTGGACCATGATCAGAAGGATCAGTGCTTACTTTGTCAATATAAGTGCCAGTGCCCGAAGTTTTCCACTGCAGCTCAGACCCCCTGAGCTCTTGACACTGCTGCAGAGAAAGAGTGTCAGCATTACCTAATAACCATTGCACTAAAATAAGTGTGAAATCTTGAGCTATTGCAGTCACCAAAAGCTGTAGGGATGGGCTGGAAATGTGAGTTTTATAATTATTTTGAATTCCTAAACATGGATGCTATGCTATAGATGCTGTAAGCATCACCATGTGATGTACTCTCTACCTACAAACCACTGTGAGGAACTCCTAAAGTAAGAGCACAAGGAGTGCCTGGAGGAGAATGACTAAAAGAAGGACAGGACCACACAAGAAGACATGTCAGCAGACTCATAAACAGTGCCTTTGGTTTCTGCCGACCGCATTGGTGTGGGGCGGTCATGGCAACCATCGAGGTTGCAATGTGAAGTGTAGCGGTGCAGCATGTGGTGCCCTCAAGTCACAACACAGGCAGCGGCTCAGTGATGGTCGTCCAGCCACATTGGTGAGACCAGGGCTGTGGAGTGAAGTGAGGCGGTGTGGAGTGTGGTGTGGTGCCCACAGGTTGAAGTGCGAGCAGCGGCTTGTTGGTTGCAGCGGTCATCGTCTTCAGTGAGACCAGGGTTGCAGTAAGAAGTGCGGCAGTGCCCTCTGTGGTGCCTTCAGGAGACGAGAATTCAGCGGTGTGGGTGCCAGTGATGGCTGCTTTCCCCCTCTGTGGAAACTGAAACCTGCAGTTCCAGAGGTGGTACTCAGAAGTGAGTGAAGTCTTTGCTGTCCCTGAGACTTCATGAACAGGAGGCAAGCTCTATTTCAAGCCCTTTGAGATACTCAGCGACAAGTGAAGATAGTTCAGTCCAATACTTTCCCTGCCCAAAGCAGGAGCCGCAAATGCAGGTCAACCCAGCAGAGTATGCAGATAAGTGGCAGTTTCTCCTGGCAGCTTTTCATGTTGGAAGATCTTTCGCTGTCCTAGGGCCCACACTCTGGAACAAACTCCCTATTCACATCCGCAAAGAAACCAGTTATGTCACTTTCAGGAAGCATTTAAAGACCTGGCTTTTCCAGAAATAATCCATCAGTCACAAATCCCAAGCAACCTTAATCGCTTCATTTCTGTCATCGGCGCCGGGAAACCCTTGTTGGGTAGCTGCGCGCCATACAAATGTAAAAATAAATAAATAAATAAATAAATAAAATGTTCTTTTTCCTGGCAGGTTTCTTACTTGAGCAGTAATCTGAAGTTCTGGGGTCTGAGACCCAACATTTATACTCAGTTTCTCTTAGTTTTTTTGGGCAGAGAGTGTCTGTGCTCAGCCCAAACCAGTACTGTCCTCTCTGGTCCAGCTTCCCAGTAGGAGGTGGAGAAGGCATTGTCCATGGCAGACCAGGCCCATTCAGGTGCAAGAGAAATCTCCTCCCACTACTTTAAATATGGACCAGGCCTATTCAAGAGCGAGGGAAATCTCCTCTCACCACTTTAAAAGCAGAGCAGGCCTATTCAGCCCAGCCCTGACTCATCCAGGAAAGGCAGGGCACACCTGAACAACCCAGTGGCTGTCTACAGTGAATGCATATCCCCAGCCCCTGTCACTCCAAAGCCAGAGAGTCTATCCACAACCCAACTGAGGCACACAGGACAGCTAAACAAGTAAATATTCCACTCGTAGAGGTGGACATTGGCTTGGGGACATTTTGTGTTGTGTTGCTGCCGGGTGAGCTCTGAAGTGGGGCGTAGTGATTTACAGCTGCGGCATTGGTGACAGAAGAGGACTCCAAGGTCCAGGAGCCCCGGGAGCACGATCACCTGCGCTAGACCCGCTGGTGCCGCCCTCATCCCACCCTCACCTCCTACTTAACCTCTCGCGGTACCCGCTTCGCGGGTGCCGCTCGTTGAGGTGGACATTGGCTTGGGGACATTTTGAGTTGTGTTGCTGCCGGGGGAGCTCTGAAGCGGGCATAGTGATTTACAACTGCGGCATTGGTGACAGAAGAGGACTCCAAGGTCCAGGAGCCCCAGGAGCGCGATCACCTGCGCTAGACCCGCTGGTCCCAGCCTCATCCCGCCCTCACTTACTACTTAACCTCTCCCGGTACCCGCTTCGCGGGACATGAGCGGCGGGCCCGTCTAAGCCCGTCGTAGCCAGGAGGAGGCTGGGCTGGGCCACCCCCCTTATATTGACATTTTCGTTCCTTCTATGACTTTGGTTAGTGACTCTATATTTCTTGGAGGTGCATTCTGTTATATTGACATTTGTGTAATTTTCAGTTGTTTAAATCTTTAGTCACCCACGGTCATGAGTAAGGGCAGTGGCAAGGGGGCAGGGGGTTCAGTGGTAGTGGGAACCCTCGATGCATTTTTGGTGAGAGCAGAATCGGTACTTTGCCGTTGCGATTGAACAAACCCAAAGGCGTCTCTCAATGGACCATAGTCGTTACTTTATTGGTAATCCTTTAACTGGCCCTTGTTGCTGTTAGAGTCAGTAGGAACAGTTGATATTTCAGATGGCCAGGTGGAAACACCGCAGCTTCAGGGACTATCATTATCGTCAGAGTCGTTAGAGGATGCCTCTCACAAAGTCGGGGCACTATCCCCTACCTGCCCTTCCCTCCCTAAAATTTTGACTCGCCAACAACGATTAAACAAAGCCAGCAATGGGGAGTGTTCGGCCATTGTTGGAGCAAAAAAAAAGAAAGCGGGCAGTATCCCGGCCACCTCACAACAGGCCAGCAAAGTGTTGAAAACGAGGGGAGGCACACGGGAAAGAAAGGGTGTGCGCTTGAGGCCGCTACCTCGAGTACTCCTAGTTTGGTGGGTATTAGCTCACAAGCATGGTCTGAGCAGGTGTCCTGCGATCTGGAAAATCAAATTATAGTTAAACTTGAGGAGAAGGTATTGGAATTATTGAAACCTATTTCCTCTAAACTCTCTGATATTGATTCCAGGTTGAGCAGAATTGAGAGTCAGCTTTTTTCCCCAGTATGTAATCCACTGAACGGAGGGCCTAGTGTGTCTATCACCTCGACTGGGACTTTGGGGGTCATGTCAAACCAAATTCCTATTGTGGTTGATGTGGGCAGTACTGCTACCATCCAAGCCCCCAGTTAATACAGGTAACAAGCATGTTCCGCATTCTAACAAAAGGTTAAGAGATGATCTTAGTAGTGACACAAATAATGTCCTGGGTCGGGGTGACCATCCACACCAACACAGAGCAGATAGGATAACCCTACCCCCTGAGGCGACCCCATACACCGTCATTTTGACAAATGTTCCCCCCCATGCAGAGTGGTGTGGAGGAACATAGGGTTTCTCTCAGAAACAAGGCGCTCCACCACTTAAATAACTTGACAGGACTAGGTAGTCGTTTATTTAAAGAATTTAAAATGACGCGTAGGATTACTTAGGTGGGGAACTCCGTCAAAACCAGTAGAGGGGACTGTGTGATACTGAATTTTGGGTCTCCACAGATTGTCAAACTGATTTTGGATAGGGCTGGAACTAGGTACCTCAGAGAGGATGGCATTAGCATTGTACCCTTAGGGTTTTTTAATCGAAATATGCTACCAATGTCAAGTGAAAGGCCTTAACGTATGTATTTAACACAGGCTCAGGGTCCCTATGATTTCTCTGTACCTACCCAAAATAGATTTGAGGTATTCACAAGCCTGGTAGAGATTGACTGACTAGCCATCCCATGATCACCAAAATTTGTCACGCATAGGGATGTGGTTTATATAAAGGAAACCCCAGCGCCAGGTACTTCTACTGATGAAAGGGTAGGCCCTATTGAAATTAATGGGGGTACAAAGATTTTTACCTGGAATATTGCGGGCCTAAAAAATAAATTAGATGATGCTATATGGAGATATTTTTTATGTGAAGCAGACATCATCGGGCTGCAGGAAACATGGGATACTGAGAACTTGTTATGCCTGGATGGTTATACCACCTATTTTCTACCAGAAGTAGCCTCAACTATGGGGAGTGCGAAGGGTGGGTTATTGACCCTGATTTCTGTAAATATTGCAGGTATCCACACTAAATTGGATACAGGCTTACCCTACTGTTTAGCAGTGCAAATAGCTTCCACTCATGTTGGTACTATTCTTATTGTACATTTTTATAACTCTTTTGGTAGAGTTTTTCCTAATGAACACCTTGTCAGTCTGCATCATTTTCTTTACTCATACAAAGAGGACAATACAGATTTGTATTCGGTTATTGTTCTAGGCGCTTTTAATGTACATAGATGTTATGAGAACTGCCATGTCTGGGATAGTTTAAGCCCAGCAGATCAAGGGGATACCCATTTTGAGCGTTCTATGCAGGGTGAATTTTGGGAGGTGCTGATGGCAGAAAAGAGCCTAATACATTCTTGTATATCTAAAGGGGCTAGTATTGTACCCACCTTTAAAGGGAATGGTACACGTTTAACTATTGACTATATTTTTATCAGTTCTATGTTAGGTACCAGGGTCTGTGGTTACATGGCAAACTGGTCTACGTTTAGTGACCACAATCCAGTAGTCCTGACCTTGGTGGATGCGATCAGGAAACCCGAAACTTGTAATATGAAGGTGGGTAAATTGGATATTTGACCCATAGATCAGGCCCGCAGAATTAAATGGTGTCGGGTGGTGCCACAGGATTTTCAAACCAACCTACTAACTAAGGTTGGAGGTGATATGCGCATTTGTATGAATGAAAACGCAGGGTATAAGGACGTCCTAGAGGCCTATACTAAAATTTGTACTCAGGTTGCCGCTGATCTTAAACGGCCTTGTTGGGTGCAGAAAAAATCTGGGGAGGGATGGTTTGACCATACTTGCTTGTTAGCCCATCGGAAACTGTTGGTGGCTTTGAAACAAAACCCGGCGGACAAGCCTACTGTAGCAGCTCTAAGGAAAGCCTATAAAGCGGCACTAGAAACGAGAAAAAGGGAAATCAGAAGTGAGGCTTGGAATGAGCTACTATCCATTGATGTTCTTAAAAACAGTTCTAAATTTTGGGCAGTGGTCAATAAACCCTTCATCCAGGATTCCTTTAATAGTCAACTTGACTGTGGTATTCCTTTATTTGTGAATGAGGCTTATACTTTATCTGTCACAGAGTCAGAAGTGGCAGGCGCCATTAACCAGATGACCTGTAATAAGGCCCGGGACCAGATGGCATCCCAGCCCACCTTTTTAAATCTGATATTAAGACTTGGTCTAAAGTTTTATATAATGTTTTTAATAAGGCTTGCAAATCAGGATTGCCGGGTACCTGGTTTGAATCAGTAATAGTACCTATTTTTAAAAAGGGAAAGAGAGGGGACCCTAGTTGTTACCAACCCATTTCCTTTATCGATTCTGCTTTTAAGGTGCTTGGATGGGTGGTATTAAGTAAGCTCACGGGGTGGCTGGCTGAAACTAATACCCTCTCAGGTCTACAATTTGGTTTTAGGGAAGGAAGGGGCACAATCGACCAATGCCTCAACCTACAACTCTTAATCGGAAAGTACATAGTCGCCAAAAAGGGCACTCTATATTTAGCTTTTATGGACCTTTCCTCGGCCTTCAATCGAGTGAACAGGTCCAAAATATGGGTGCTGTTTCTCCATCTTGGCGTGGATAAAAATATTGTGTACTTCCTTGCTGACCTGCATAGGGATCTGTCAGCCACCGTGAGATACGACCATATGGGTAACTGCACAGGGAAGATTCGTATTACCAATGGTGTTAGGCAGGGGTGAATTCTGGCCCCCCTGCTTTTCACCCTTTACATTAATAATTTGGGTCCAGTTTTATCCGAGGTGTGCAAGGATATACCAAGGGCCGGAAAACGACCAATTCCGGCACTGCTGTATGCGGATGATGCCGCCCTTTTAGCAAGTACAGCGGTAGGGTTGCAAAGCCTTTTGAAATCATTTGCTGTTTTTATGAAATCTATAGATCTTAGTTTTAATTTCTCTAAATCATATGTCATGATGGTTGGCACTAAAGTAAAAGGGGTAAAAACCATGCATTGTGAAGGGACTGTGTTGTCTAGGGTCTGCACTTTCCCATACCTAGGCATCATATTTGATGATAAAGGCACATGGTTACCCCAAATATCAGCAAGAAGAAATGTTTTGGCCAGATCCACCTCAGCCGTCCTGGGTTTTGCCCGTAAACTGGGAGCCAAACCAATGCAAGCGCTTCTAAAGATACATGGTGCAAAATGCATTTCCCTTGCAATGTATGGGGCAGACCTTTGGGGTTTTAAGAATGCGAAGGCAATTCAAGTGGTGGAGGATACGTTTTTGAAAAATATTTTAGCTGTCCCACAATCCACATCTGGCTACATTGTCCATCAGGAGTGTGGAGTTGGTTTTGTGGAGGATCAAATAACTATTGCTCCACTTTTAAAATGGATCTCTACCTGGCTAAACCCTGATTTAGAATTGAACCAGGAAATCCTCAGAGACTTTCTAGCGCTCTATTTTGGGCCCCGTATCCCCTGGCTGAGTTATGTACATAAGTTATCAGTCAAATTTGGACGACCAGAATTGTTTAACTCGCCTGAGAAGTTGGTGAAAGGGGATTTTAAGTGGGTCAAGGAAACCTATAAGTCAATGGCTGGTATAGTTAGAGAAGAGAGAGAGCTGGTCAAGCCGACTGTAAGAGCTCACCAATTGCTAAAAACATCGTGTGCTATTGAGCCATACCTGAATGCTGTTACTAACTCAAACCACCACATTTTATTACTCAGATTCAGGTTGAATCAATTTCATCTCCTTGCTGGATCTCCGGGGTGGAAAAGGGAGGAAGATTTGGGGATCTGTTCCTGTGATGGCTTTTCTGTTAAAGATACAATGCACTTTATCTTTTTCTCTGAGTACTTACTTCATATTCGCAAATGTTTTCTTATCCCTATTTTAAAAGACAAAGGCTTTATGCAAGTTAAACCAGCCCTCCACTACCTGCAACTGCTCTCAAATGTGTGGGAGATTTTTAATATTGCAAATTTTCTTACTTACTTACTTATGACATCCCCGGAGCGACCACGCAGCGGACGCGCGCAGCGGTAGCGCCGATTGAGCGCCGAAAGTGCGCCAAAGGTAAGCCCGTCTGCGCCCGTCCGCGCCTGGCCCGCGCCCAGCGCCAGGACCCCTGGCCCTCCCCGCCGAGGCAAGACGACCCGACTGACCTACGACGCCGCCACTCTCAACGCACTCAATGCCGGCCGGACCCACGCCTGCTGCCAAGCCACCCCGAGACGCACCCACGGACCCTTCACCTGCTGCACCTGCAAGTTCAACTGCCTATGAACCTGCCCCGCACCCGCCAAGACAAACACCAGCAGCAACCACCTCAAGTGCATCCTGATCAACACCCGCTCCGTCCACAGACACACCGTGGAACTCTGGAACCTCCTTGACGCTACATCACCGGACGTCGCCTTCCTCACGGAAACCTGGATGAACGCCTCCTCTGCACCCGACATCGCCATCGCCATCCTGGACGGGTACAAGATCATCAGGAGGGACCGCATCAACCAGACCGGAGGTGGCATCGCCATCGTCCACAGGAACACCATCCGCATCACGACCGACGCCAACGACTCCTTCGCCGCAGCCGAACATCTCCACTTCCAGATTCACACCGACCCTAAGACAACCCTCAGAGGCACCCTCGTCTACAGACCCCCGGGACCACGCACACAATTCAGCGAAGACATCACAGACTTCATCAGCCCGCACGCCCTCCCCTCCACTGATTACATCCTCCTCGGGGACCTCAACTTCCACCTGGAGAAGTGTGGCTCACTGGTTAGAGGCGGCAGACCATGAAGCAGAGGTCGGCCCGGGACCAGGGTTCAATTCCCGTCGTGGCAGGGTCTTCGGTCAATGTCCGCGGACTCGATAATTCTCGCCTAGGTGCCTAAGCTAACCATGGGTCCCACTCTGCAACTCTGGGCAATAGCTTGCTTAATCTCCACAACGGCCCTATCAGCGCTGGGGATGCCTGGCTTCACCTTGGGGGTGCCCAGGAGGGACCATCTCACAGGGAAAGCCAGGACGGGTTCCCCAGCGGTATACAGCGCCAGGACACTCCGAGATGGAGTAACAGTGCGCTTTACAAGTATACATTTACATTTACAACAAGGACCACAACACCACCGCCCTGCTGGAAAACCTCGCCCACCTCGGACTCAAGCAACTGGTCAACACCCCCACCCACTACGCCGGCCACACGCTTGATCCCGTCTTCTCTTACAGCAAGTACATCACCTTCAGCCATGCCACCGGACTCCACTGGACCGACCACAGCTGCGTCCACTTCAGCTTCAAAAGATCCACGACCCACCACCACCCGCAACAGGTACCTCACAGGAATTGGAGCAAGATCACCGCAGACCAGCTCACAACCTCCCTCAGCCAGAGCCCACCCGCCAACACAACGGACCCCAACGAAGCAGCCCGCAACTTCACACAGTGGCTGACCGCCCGCGCCAACGACCTCGCGCCACTAAAGAACCCTCCCAGCAGACCCAGAAGCAAGAAGGCATCCTGGTTCACCGACGACCTCAAGGACTCCAAGAAGACCTGCCGCACCCTCGAGAAAGCCTGGCTCCTCGACCGGACCACCGACAACATGACCGCCCTCAACCACGCTACCCGCAAGCACCACCAGCTCATCCGCACCACCAAGAAGAAATCCCTGAAGGAACGACTGGACAACAACGCCCATGACAGCAAAGAGCTCTTCACTATCGTCAAGGAGTTCTCCAACCCCAGCACCGGCACCAACGACATCACTCCGTCACAAGACCTCTGCGACTCCCTCGCCTCGTTCTTCCACCGCAAGATCGCCGACATCCACAACAGCTTCAGCGCCCCACCCACGCACCCAACCGTCGAACCAACGCCCCCCACCGCCACCCTTCGCACCTGGACCACGGTGACCACCGAAGACACAGCCCGCACGATGAACACCATCCACTCCGGATCACCGACTGACCCCTGCCCACACCACGTCTTCAACAAGGCCGACTCCACCATCGCACCCCAACTCCGGAACATCATCAACGCCTCCTTCAACACCGCCACTTTCCCGGAGAGCTGGAAACACGCCGAGATCAGCGCCCTCCCGAAGAAACCTACAGCGGACCCCACCGATCTCAAAAACTTCCGCCCCATCTCGCTCCTCCCTTTTCCTGCTAAAGTCATTGAGAAGATCGTCAACAGACAGCTGACCGCCGTCCTCGAGACGAACGGATCCCTCGACCCCTCGTAGTCCAGCTTCAGAGGCAACCACAGCACCGAGACCGCCCTAATCGCATCCACCGACGACATCCGGACCCTGCTCGACAAGGGGGAAACAGTGGCCCTCATCCTCCTGGACCTCTCCGCTGCCTTGGACACGGTCTGCCACCGCACCCTAGTCCAGCGCCTCAGCAACATCGGTATCCAAGAGAAGGCACTGGAGTGGATCATCTCGTTCCTCGCCGGAAGAACACAAAGAGTCCGCCTCCCCCCGTTTCGCTCCGAGGCCACCGAAGTCCTCTGCGGCGTCCCGCAAGGATCTTCACTCAGCCCCACCCTCTTCAACATCTACATGAAACCTCTCGCAGCCATCGCACTTCAGCACAACCTCAAAATCATCTCTTACGCCGACGACACCCAGCTGATCCTCTCCCTCACCAGAGACCCCGACACCGCCAGAACCTGCCTACACGAAGGGATAAAAGACGTCGCCGAGTGGATGAAGGACAGCCGCCTGAAACTGAACTCGGACAAGATGGAAGTCCTCATCCTGGGATCTTCGCCCTCCGCCTGGGACGACTCCTGGTGGCCCCCAGCCCTGGGCACCGCACCCAAGCCAACCGACCACGCACGCAACCTGGGCTTCATCCTGGACCCCTCCCTCTCGATGACCAGACAAGTCAACGCCGTCTCCTCATCGTGCTTCAACACCCTGCGTATGCTTCGCAAGATCTTCCGCTGGATCCCGACCGAGACCAGGCAGACTGTCACCCAGGCACTCGTCACCAGCCGACTGGACTACGGAAACGCCCTCTACGCCGGAACCACAGCCAAGCTACAGAAAAGACTCCAGCGCATCCAGAACGCCTCCGCCCGACTCATCCTGGATGTCCCCCGATGCAGCCACATCTCCAGCCACCTGAGGAACCTGCACTGGCTCCCTGTCGACAAGAGGATCACGTTCCGGCTCCTCACCCACGCACACAAGTCTCTCCACGACCTGGGCCCCAAGTACCTCAACGACCGCCTGACCTTCTACACGCCCACCCGCCAGCTACGGTCCACCAGCCTCGCCCTCGCAGCCGTACCACGCATCCGAAGAGCCACTGCCGGAGGAAGATCCTTCTCTTACCTGGCTGCCAAGACTTGGAACTCCCTCCCCATCCACCTTCGGCTGACCCAGGACCATCTCGCCTTCAGGAAACAACTCAAGACCTGTCTGTTCGAGCAGTAGCATACCCCTCCCCCCAAGCGCCTTGAGACCCTCCCGGGTGAGTAGTGCGCTATACAAATGGCATGATGGATTGATTGATTGACTGCGGCAGTTAGCTTAAAGAAGAAAATTAGATGGGAATAGCCAACGTTATGAATTAGCCCAAATTAACCGAATCTATGAATGTTTTTAAATGGCAATATAGTTTTTAGGATATATTTGAAATTAAATGATAATATGTATTTTAAGCCTGTATAGTCTTATTGTATTTTTATGGCTTTAATAAAAAAAAGTTTTTATATATATGAAATGTTTACTATGCTTTTATGGTTTTAATATGAACCGAATAAAGTACTTTTGACTGAAGTAAATATTCACTTTCAAAAAGCGGTATTTTCAAACACACAAAGAAAAAATCATCTTTACTAAAAGATGCATTTTTACATTCTGAGTTCAGGCATCCTAGACTCAATTTTTCTATCTCGTCCCAATGGGAAGTTATACTTGCAAGATGTTACAAAGTACCTCCCATTCTATCCTATGGGACAGATAGCCTATCAATAGTGGAAAACGAAATACACTGTACTTTACTATCAGCACATGTCAGACACACACCAGTACATATCCTACCTGTCACGTACACCACACCTTGCCCACAGGGGTACCTTGGACCAACCCAAGGGGTGACTAACGTTGTAATAAAAGGGAAGGCTAGGGCTTGGCAAGTGGGTGCACATGGCATACCAACATGCCGGTATAAACTGCGCACATACACTGCAGTGGCAGGTCTGAGAACCCTTTGAAAGGCTTCTCACGTGGGTGACACAATCAGTGCTGCAGGCCCACTAGCAGCATTTTATTTACAGGACCTGGCTCATACAGTGCACTGTACTAGGGACGTAGTAGTTAATTAAATAGGCCACTTATGGAAACACCAATCCACAATAACAATTTACACAGACAGCATATGGACTTTAGCACTGAATAGCAGCGGTAAAGTGCCCAGAGTTCTAAAACCAACACAAATAGTGTCAAAAACAGGATGCCGAAAAACAAAATGTCTGGGGGTAAACCCACTGAAAAAGCCAAGTCTAACACTCTTGTATTTCTTTTTCATGAATCACTGTAACCAGTTGCATGTAGCTTAATATTGTCATGTCATTTAACTCTTCCAGTGTATTGACGAGGTATGCTAAACATATATCAACCAAACACAAAATAGAGAGCAGTAGTTACAACAAAAAAATCTTAAATCTTGAACAGCTTATCTCCGTTGCCAATTAAGTATCAATGGGGTCACAATTGAGCATCAACTACATTTTATTCAGTTCTATAAACTTTATCATATAATGTGCTTTAGGTGCTAAGGCCCAAAGTCGGAATTCTAAGATAATAATTTCTATTGCCATATTGTCACAGCACTATAGGTTTGATCACTTTTTCCCCTGTCTCCCTATTTTTGAACATAGCAAGGATAACCTCCCAAACTTTTGGGGGATTTCATGTGAAGAAGGGTGCTTTCACATTCTGCTCAATTCAGGACTTTACAAAGCTATTTACTAGAGATACAATTCTCACTACTGTTCTAGTTCATTTCTATCGGCATTTTCATCAATATCAATGCAAGGCAGTCTGCTGGTGACTACTTTCTCCTGAAGTGGTGTGCACTTAATTCTCCTGCCTGTGACTCTATTGGGCAAGAGTCTGAGTTTTTCCCTATACCATTTCAGTGTGCAGCATGTCCATGTCATGTGATGAAAATTTGCATCAACCTTTCTACATCTAGGGCAGCTTGCCCATGTGTTAAGGTAACATTTATTGAGCTTGTTCAGGTGTAGTGCAAGGCTTGTTTCAGTATTTAAACTGAATTCGCTTGAAATTGGCATTTCTGTCTGGATATATGAGTTGCATTGGCTAGAACCTTTCTATTCTCTGTTCTCTTAACATTCCGCCAATATTTTTCTCCCATCTGCCTTTTAGATCACATAGTGTCCTTCACCTGCTAAAGGACACAATATATAATTGTGTGACAGCTCAGTGTTCTATACAGTTGAACATGCCCACTTAGGAGCTGCTAGTCCCTGGCTAGGCCTTGAAAGGGTATTTTATGTATCTTACTCGCACAGATCCCTCAGTGGATACCTCCTTTTTGCTTCCCAAATTCTTAGCCCCTTCCAATTGCCTTTGGATTGTAGAGTTCCTCATCTCAGGAGAGGAAAGCCATGTGCAGAAACTCCCTGTGTTTAAGTCCTACATAGACATTGTTAACAGCCATAATTAAATGTAGTTAAGTTACACAATAGATCTCATGTTCCTCACTTCACAATAAAGTGAAGAAAATCTTCAGATTTGTTAAGGGTAGTGCATCCAAGTTCTTACCCTATGTGCCTAATAGTCTCTCCTCCATCCATCTCACTGCAGAATGTAATTGTGCAGAAATATCCTATATCTCATAGTCTGGGGTTCCACCAGTCCTCCTTAATCTGTCAGCAATCAAAGTTTGGCTAGTGTGACTCTCCGCCTTTTGGGTTGCTGTATTAAATCAATTAGCATTTGATGTAATTCCCTGAAAATGACTCTGGGGGTATTTATGAGTACTGCTTCAAAATAGTAAAGCAGGTGTGGCAGAATCATTATTTTAGGGAAAGCTCTTTTTCAGGCTATTAATGCAGGCAGCGTGTTCAGGAAGTTGATTCTTAACACAGTTACTGCATGCTTCACAGTGCCTTTTATTATATCCACTTCAGCCTGGTAAATATGCACTCTTAAATATCTTATTTTGTTTACCTCCCAATTCAACTTTATCACTTCCTCTGGCAATTAGTCTGTGTGAGAAATGTGTCAATGTGCAATTATCCAACCACATAGAACAATTCATTTTCTTACACCAATTCCAATCCTGTTTTCGTCAAGGTCACAGCACTGAATCTGTGCTCACACACATTGTTGATAATGTGCTAAGAATGTTGGTTCAGAACAAATCCAGCTATCCTCCTCAATCTCCCATCAGCATTTGACATGGTCAAACATGGCAGCCTCCTAGACCTACTTGAAAGTAGAATGAGGATATCAGGATATAGTCTTAATTGGTTTGCTTTTTTCTCCACAATAGAACTCAAAGAATCAAGGTCAAGATGTCCCTATCCAACCTGACAGAGGTCACACTAGGGGTCTACAGGGATCCACAATCTCACCCACTCTACTTTACTTGTTCATGGATCCTCTAACTGAAGTGCCGAATCTATCCAACATCAACTATCACATTTACTCTGATGACATCCAACTGTACTTGAAAATCTGTGCCCCCAAAGATATTAGGTTACTAAGGACAATGTTACAAAAAACACAAAGCTGGCTGACTTGGAACCACCTTAAACTAAATGCTCTCATAATGAAATTGCTCTTAATAGTCCCTCCTAAACACTCTTAGGAAATTTCAGAATGGTTAAAACAACTAACAGACCTTAACTGCATACCACAATTTCTAGATTCAACAAACTCTTTGGGAATTACGCTTGACAAAAACTTGAACATGCATGACCTCATCAGCTCTGCTACCGAAGGAGCAAACTTCTGAATGCACATCCTAAGAAAAGTAATACCCTTCCTACCTCCTGATGACTTCAAATCAGCTGTTCAAGCCCTTGTAATTCCCATGTTAGACCATGGAGGTGCAACCCTCTGGGGTCTACTGAGATCTACACTGGCACCATTAAGGGCTTCTCTTAACTCTGCTGTAAGGTTCATTACAGGATCCATAAGAAACAGTCACTTCAATCCGGATCTGAAATCACTTAACTGGCTCCCATTTGAGGCATGGATTCCCCTTAAATTGCCTGCATGACACATAAAGTCCTACACTTCTGCACATAGAGATACCTTACATAAAAACTGGAGCTATCTGGTGGGTGTAGAGCATACAGAGGCTCAGCACCTTATAGCGGACACCTCAGAAATTCTATAAGAGGAAAGCATATAACAGAGCCTTCACATGTATTGCCCCGAGAATCTAGAACTCCCTACTCCCTGAAATCAGAATGAATCCCTGAACTGTTTCATTCAAGAAACAAGTTAAAGTGATATTGATTAACACATTTCTGTGTTCGATATCACAAACCTCACTCTTGGATGAACTCTACTACCAGACATGATAGATCACATATTATTCACTCATGGTTATGCCTTGCATATCAAGTTTGCACTCGTGGTTTTTATAATGTGGTACCTGTGGGGATTTCTTTGAGGATTTTGTTACACTGTTACTGTCCTTGATGATGTTACTGTCTATTCTACCTATATTCAGAATACCTTTAAAATGCTCTGATACCAGTGAAGGTCAAGCTTGTGCTATATAAAACATATTAAATAAATAAAATGAAATAAATACAAATCCAAGTCTATGTGTACTAGAATACACTGGATTTACCTACATTCACCTGAAGTTGGGACACTCTACTAAAATTCTCAAACTTTTCCACTACTTGTGCAATATGTGCCCTTTGATTATCTAGATATCGGATCATATCATAAGAGTATGAGTGGATGTAGTAAGTTGTATTGCCAACACTGATGCCTGTAAAGGTTTTACCTTACCTGTTGCAGTGGTAAAGAGTAGGTGGGGACAGTGGTCAGCCTTGTCGTATTCGCTGTTAAATCGCTAAGATTTTGTGAGCTTTCTTCAATCTAGCACTGATGTAAGTGTATAAAAAGAGCAACATTTGAAATTTACTCTGCCTCCCTGTACCTTGCACGACTGCATTTAAATATTGCCCCTTTAATATATTGAAAGCTTTTTCAAAGTCAATAAAGATGATTGCAGCACAAGGGGAGAGGTTGCTGAATTATCTAGTAACACTAACAGTCTTCTAATATTCATTGGTGTATTACACCCCAGAATGAATCCACACTGATCTGAGTGGATTATTTGGGACATAATAGGGAGGTGCTTGCTAGCTTGAACCCTACTTAATACCTTATAGTGAGTGTTAAATATTGGTAACGGATGGTATGGTGCCAGTGCAAGTGGAATCAGCTTGTTTTAGGCAGACACATCACCAATGCTTGATGTAAGATGGCTGTGTGTGTGTGTGGGGGGGGGGGTGGTTACGTCCCTCTATTGCTGTGTTATGTACTTCAGCCCGGACTGAGGCGAGTATATCTACATAGGTCTTGTGGAACTCTTCCAGAGGTCCATCTGACCCAGGAGGTTTCAATTTGACCATTCCTGTTATTGCATTTTTTGGCTTCAGGTACACTTTACATCAATGGATTGAAGAAGCATCTTTTGGATATGTGTCTTCATCTCCTTAATTTAGGGTGGCAACAGATTCCAGCATTGCAGTATGCAAATGACGAGGTCCTACTGGCCAGGACTCCCATTAGTCTGCAGAAAATACTGGACATGGTTACCTCATTTATAGCCCAGATGGATTTGACCATCAATGAGAGTATTACATACAATATGGTCTTTTGTCCTGCACGAATCAAGGCAAGAGTGTATACAATTAATACTGCCAAGTTTGGGACAATTCTGCCTTTTCCATATTTGGGGTTTTGTTTGATAATCTGTCTAGCTGGAAACTCCTTGGCATTGCACAGATGGCAGAATTTGTCAGAAATATCGAATCCCTTTATAGATTTTTTGTAAAGATGACGGTTGAACCCTTATTGCAAATGATTACTGTTTATACGTCAAAATGGGTTCTAATTGTTGCCTAAGGGGATGACTTATGGGGCTGTAGTAAGCAACTGGGTATCCAAACCTCTGAGAACGCATGTTTGAGGAGATTTTTGGCAGTACCCCATAGTGCCTCTACTTTTATTTGACACATGGCATTGGGTCTTGACTACACTTTGGATGTACTTAAGTTGATCTCATTTTCGCTTTAGAACTCAATTTGGACCAAAGAGGAAGACAGCTTTAATAGTCCCATATTAACGGGGTGCTTGAAATTAAATAAAGATGGCCTTGGAGAAAACCCGTTTTATGAACATGTGATCATGCAACAGAGAGCACGAGAAATCAAGCAAAGATACAGTAAGTCCTTAAGTTCTGTCATGACAACAACAACAGTAGAACCATATCTGAAACGAGTAATCAATTCCCAGCATATGAATTATCTAATGTGCTTTAATACGGTACATCTGTTAGTTCCCCATCCTGCAACAGGGTCTAGTAAAGCCATGTTTCCGTATTCTCATTGGGATCTTAGTTCCCCGAGTCTATGATGCATTTTATGTTGTATGTAACTTTTATTGCATGACTAGAAACATTTTCTTGGCATCGTTATTGTGTATTGCTAAGATCAGACTGTGCAGACCTGTGCTAGTGTATTTACAAACGCTTCCTTCTGTTTTAAACAAAGATGGCTTTGGTGAAAGCAGGTTTTAGAAAAAATGAGGGACAAAAATATTGAAATCGATCACCCTGAGGATCACTTTATGAAGGGTGCAGAGATATTATTGCACCTTTTGACCTGCTATTGTGTTCATTGACATACGTGTTAATGTATTTTAATATCATGTGTTTTAATTTTATTCTATTTTTATGCTTATTTTAACCAAATAAAGTAATTTTGACTGACTCCTAGTACTGTTTTTTGTTGTCGAATATGTCTATTATCTCATGTGTTGCCCATTTCAATTTAGCTCCTTTTAAATATTCTTGGAGTTCGCAGTCATTTGTTCTGTTAGATGCAGCAAATACATATTTATAACAGTGTTCAATGGCGTTATCATCACTGATTGGGAGTAAATGTTTATTCCCTCTACCTTGTTTGATGGCACAACAGTCGATCCTCTTTTCTCAGGGTTTATGATCGAGTGCAGGAAACGTCTTGCCTTATCCCTTTTGTTGAATGCTTTGATCAGGACGCCAGCCACTGGGGGAGAAGGAGCCAGGTCAGTCTATATTTTCACCTCCCCCCCCCCCCCCCCCCCCCCAAAAAAAAAGTAAGGAGCCTCGTCTTTGTAAGGAAATATGTTCACAAGTGGACCGAAAACCTGAACACAGAAAACTGAAATACATACGGGACCTCAGCGGTGTAGCTGCTCGTTCTGAGGATACAACGGTGGTGTTGTCCCCACTTCGTGGCTGGCTCTCGGGTCTACTTATAGGTGGTCTCTTGGAGGTGAAATATGGCCCAGGTGCCCTGACATTGCAGAATGCAGTTCAGAACTAGTGCTGCAAGCAGAGTTTGTTTCACTTTCACTGGTGTGAAAAGCCTGAAGGTTGAAGAAGCAGGCCTGCTTCTGTAATATGTTCCAGGGATTGCTGTTTCGGAAGACCATGGTCTGCAGCCTTGCCCCTTGGAATCAGAGAACGATGGGCCTTTCTGTTTAGGCAAAATTACGTTTGTTTTTCTTAATTAATGACACTGTTCGGTTTCACCTGGAAGAAATCTTAGTTTCTGAAATGCTAAATCATTATGGCACGACTGACTAAGTCTCCACATCTTTAAAATGCTTAGTCTGAATAGTGCAGCAGGACATGTGAATGATGCCAGAGCTCTGCTGCTCTTCTTAGAATACACATTTGTAAAGGTAATTCAACTGCTGAATGGATTTATGTCAAGTCTATAGCTCTTTATTCGACTAGCATAGACCATAAAAGCACAATATAAAAACCCACACGAGAGTATGTATTACACCTGTGCAAACAAACATACCTTTAAATAAATATGCAAAGTTTAAAACACAATATGGCACAGAATAAAAACAAACATATTAACTATTAGCATAAATACATGTTCGTGGTTTCAGTAAAACGACTGAAAGGGGCTCACCCCATCAAAAACCTCATTTGTTTATGGTCTGCTATGTTAGCAGGAGATGTTGGGGACCGCCTAAAATCCATGTCTAATACATTAATTCAAAACATCAACCATAAAAACTCTGGGAAGATTACAAAGTGGCACTCGGGCGTAAACTGCATGAACATTTCAAATAAAGTGCAAAAAGTGTAATTACAGTACTGAATACATAAATTGCAAACACAAGGTCGTCCCCTGCCCTATGCTTACAAGGTGCTATCCTTAAAAATATGAAATGAGCAGGAAACAGCCTTTAGGCAGTACTGCTATCAACTGGTGTAGCTAAAAATAACCTTTTTCCTAATTCTAAGTGCTCTGGCAAGAAAGCTTGCAACTCCAAAACAGACCGAGGGGGAAGAAAACATTTGTAAGTACAGCAAAGCTGGTCTTGCTTGTGCAAATTGTGTGTTTCTTACCAGCGGAAGAATGTATCTAAACCTTAATGCCCAGCAAAGGTCGTAAAAGAACATAAAATGTAACATATCTTGCTCAGAGAAGTTGTCACAGAAAGACGGCTTTATATCACCATGCTTATAAAATCCTTTGGGGAAGGCTAAATACCTGTGTATTATATTAAACCTAAATCTTGTTGTTAACAAAAACGACTGCATTCATGGTGCTTATTCCTGGTGTCAGTCTTTCATCACTTAGCACATTGCCCCCACTCCAATTCGGTCTCCTCTTTTTCTTCCCCACTTTCCATTTTATATGAACCTCTTCTTGCTATTCAATGTGAAGGTTCCAACCTCCATCTCTCTTGAAAGTCACTTTTTATGTTTTCCTTGGCTGCTTCTGTGCCTTTCCCTCTTTGTTCTATTTGGTCTCCATACCTCCTATTGCACTTTTATATTTCTCTACGTCACAAACACACCAACCAATCCCGCTTTATTGTGCATTTTGAGTCTCCTTAGTTGTTATCTGTCATTCACTGTTAACCTCAATATCCCTCTCTGTCTTGGTCCTTTACTCTATATTGTATCATCTTCCCTTTGTCTATGCCTTGCAGAGAGTGGCCTTTATATTATTGTCCCCTTTCTCTTATGAGAAATATGTGAATATATGGTTGTGAGAGTAAGTATGTGAGTATCTGACTACCTGTGTGTGGGGGGGGGGGGGTGTAGAGGAGTGAGGAGTGTGTGAGGGGGAGTGTGAATATGTCAGTCATTGAAAGTATGGATATGTGGGTGAACATGTGTGATTATGATTAAGTTAATGTTTCAGTGTGACTGGACATACGTGTGCTTTACTGTGACATGCATCTGGAAGAAAGTTGTACCGGCACTGTAAAGTTTGAAGTTGGGTCTTTGTTAGGTTTGATGAAGCCAGGACATAACCTGAGTTTATCCTCCCTTACAAAAACAAACTAATAAGGAAACAAGGGTAGACCCATACGCCACCTAGTTTGAAGGTGGAGTCAAGCAAAACCTTTTTATATATAACCCTTGTTAGGAATCTGTCCCCAGTCCTCTTTCGATAACCATGCCTTGCTGTCACATGACCTGCCAGTTTCACATAAAGGTTAGTCCTACCATAGTGTTGGTGCTTGTTATTGCTAACCTGTGGGTTCCTGGTATCCTGGTTCCTGTGTATCCTGTTTCACGTTTGCTGATTCTCACGGGCTCGCGAGAATTATTGGTCTGTCCCTTTTTTGTCCTCCTTGGAAGCCTGTTCCTGAGTTGTTATTCCCTGTATCAAACCTCCCCTTTTCCTTCGTTTTTTCCCATTATCCGTGAGTTAGTTAGCTGTAGAATCCTTGTCCCTTTTTTGTTTCGTGTTCTTTGTATTTTTGTCCATCCGCTTAAACATCGTGTTGTGGGTATTCAGGGGCTCCTGTTTACCTCCCCAGCGGATTACCTGTTTTCTTTTCCCTCCCCGGAGCACGGTGAAATTGTACTGGTGTATGCGCTGTGTCGCGCTGTCCGCTTGTCGTACAGTAACCTACAGTAACCACTCCTCATCGTTGTAGGGCGGAAATGACGTTTGCGGTCGTTCCGCAAGTGTAATCCCAGCCCGGTGAATACACTCTGTTTTCCCTTGAGACGGTGTTTGTTGCCGTTTACTATTCACTGCGCCCAGAAGGGTATCTGCACACGCAGGGGTTTTTTGTTCATGTCAACATACCATGACATGTTTTTTACCCTGTAAAATACTAAAGAGCCCCGAGTTTTCACTCCCTCGGATCAGTCCCATAGTATTTACCCAAGAGAAGTTATCTTGGATTTGCTTATTCCCTGGACTGAAACCCCCTCGAAGCAAAGCCTGCCTTTGTCATTGGTAAGTCCATGTGTTGATAATTGCTGGATATGGTTGTCGATGATAGATTGGGGACTGAGTTATTATTGTGAGGTGTTTTGTTTCCCTGTTTATGCAGGTGCGGATGCGAGGAGGAGGGAGTTGTTTGTGCTTCGCTCTACAGGGGTGGAAGGCTTGGTGTCTCTACATATTCCACCCCCTTTTCTGGGTCATTGGCTTACTCATTGGTTACATCAAGTGAGTGGATAGTGAGTCGGGGAAGTGGATTGGGACATACCTCGTTCCTGCAGTGTGTGGGTTGTGTGGGAGCCTAACAGAATAACAAGCCCACGTTATAATACACTGCCCAGACGAGTATGGATGTAGATGCAGGACATATGGCAGGGGGGGCACTGATGCCCCTACCATGCAGTATGTAATGGGAGCCCTAGCAGCCTTACAGGCCCAGGTGCATGACTTAAGGCAGGAGAACGTGGGGCTGAGACAGGAATTGGGAGCGGTGAGGGCTCGAGAACAGATACAACCAAGGGGCCAGGCTCCTATTATACAGCCTGCGATGTTTCAGTATGGAGGGGCGGGGCAGAGCACTACTGGAAGCGGGGCTCCCGTAGCAATCACTGTGACATCTCCCGTTCCTGTTCCTTTGGCTCTGCCTGAGAGGTTTTATGGGGACAGTGCGAAGTTCGGGATGTTCATGAATCAGTGTCAGTTACATTTTATGTGCAGGCCAGGTGCCTTTCCTGATGACTCTGCGAAAGTAGCTTTCACTATCTCCTATTTGGCTGGTACTGCTGCTCAGTGGGCTATTCCCTTGGTGGAAGGCGGGGATCGGGTGTTGCGTGATTATGAGGCCTAAGGAGTTGATGCGGGGGTTGTTTGCTAAGCATGCGTTCATGCAAGCAAGCGATTCGGAATTGTTGAAGTTACGGCAGGGCAGGCAGGATCTTATAACGTACATAGCTACTTTTAACCGGTTGGTATCTGAGACTCACTGGCCGGCGGAAAAGCGGACCTCATTGTTCTACCAGGGTCTTAGTGAAGAACTTAAGGACGTGGTATCCCAAGTGGTGGATCCACCAGAGGACTGTGCCGCGTTCATAGACCTGGTTGTGAAATTGAATCATAGGCTTTCAGAGCGATGTGGGGATTGTGCGCGTTTTCAGGTCTCCCGGGGAAGCTTTCTGAAATCAGAGGTCAAACAGTCCATTGGGGAGCAGAAGTCATCACCGGAACCAATGGAGATAGGGGGAGTAAGGGGGCCTCTGACCCCTGAGGAAAAGAAAAGACGAAGGGAGAATAATTTATGTTTATACTGCGGACAGGGAGGCCATTTTGCAAGAGAATGTCCCGTTAAACCAACAGGAGCTGGGTATGGTAAGAAGGTGGCATACGTACAGGTAGGAGGCCCCCAACTTTCTGATCAGTTGAGGGGTCAGTATGAGGTATTGGGGGCAGTGGATTTGGCGCCCAGACATTTTGTCATTTCAGCCCATCTTTTGTTGTCAGTACATAGACGTGTACCGGTGTCGGTGCTATTGGATTCTGGTGCCACTGGTAATTTTATTGACATATCTCTGGCGGAGAAGCTGGGTGTTCCCTGTCATTATAAAAAGCAACCAGAGCCAGTAAGAGCTATAGACGGGACGGAATTGTCATCAGGCTGTATTACTCGACAAACCATGCCTCTACGGTTGTTATGTGAGAATGCTCACTCAGAGCAGGTGGTTTTTGATTTAATCGATGCGCCTTCCTTCGGTCTGGTGTTAGGGGTTCCCTGGCTCCAGGAACACAATCCCAGGATCGATTGGGTGCAGCGTTTGGTGACATTGGATTCCCTTTATTGTTTGGGCCATTGTTATAGCGAGGCCAGTGATAAGGTCCCTTCATTGTCCTGCGCAGCTATGGAGGTCGGCGATGTACCAATGCGGTATTCCGCCCATAGGGATGTCTTTGACAAGGGTAGTGCTCAGAGCCTTCCACCGCATCGGTCTTTTGACTGTAGGATCGATCTGGTGGCAGGTGTTCCTTTGCCATGTAGCCATATTTACGCATTGTCGGAACCTGAAGAAAAACATCTCAAGGACTATCTGGATGAGATGTTGAAATTGGGTTTTATCCGTCCTTCCTCCTCGCCTGTGTCTTCGGCGATCTTCTTCATACCGAAGAAGGAGGGGACATTGAGGGCTTGTGTGGATTACAGGACCTTAAACAAGGCCACTGTGAAGAACAGGTACCCTCTTCCGCTCATCCCCGTGTTGCTGGACCAGCTCCGCAAGGCCACGGTGTTTACTAAGTTGGACTTGCGTGGAGCTTATCATCTGATCTGTGTCCGACCTGGGGATGAGTGGAAGACGGCTTTTAAAACTAAATATGGCCTGTTTGAGTACTGTGTGATGCCGTTTGGCCTCTGCAATGCGCCGGCGGCATTCCAGTACTTCATCAATGAGGTCTTGAGCGAGTACCTGGATAGAACGGTCATTGTTTACTTGGATGACATCCTTATATATTCCGAGACAGGAGCTGACCATCACCAGCATGTGGCTCAAGTGCTGCTGAAATTGCGAGAACACCGGCTATATGCCAAACTCGAAAAGTGCCAGTTTGATGTTGTAGAGGTAGAGTTTTTGGGATTCCTGATTTCAGCAGAAGGGATTAGAATGGATCCAAAAAAGATACAGGCGATTGTGACCTGGCCTGTGCCATCCACTGTTAAGCACATACAGGTGCTTTTAGGGTTCGCCAATTTCTACCGGCGTTTTATTGCTCATTTTTCCGACATTGTGGCACCCATGACTCGATTGTTGAGAAAGGGGGTTCCTTTTGTGTGGTCCCTTGAGACTCAGGATGCCTTCCGGTTGTTACTTAGGACCTTCACGTCTGCACCTGTGCTGGCACATCCTGATCCTGCCTTGCCGTTCTTCGTGGAGACTGATGCTTCGGCGTGTGTGGTGGGTGGTGTATTATCACAGCGGGAGGAGGGCACGGGCCACATGCATCCCATTGCTTATTTTTCCAAGACTTTGTTGCCAGCCGAACGCAACTATACAGTGGCGGAACGGGAATTGTTGGCCGTGAAACTGTCCTTTGAAGAATGGCGTCATTATCTATGGGGCGCTAGACATACAATCACGATCTATACGGACCATAAAAACTTGGAGTTTTTTAGATCTGCTCGGGCGTTGACTCCGAGGCAGATGCGATGGGTCCTGTTTTTTAACGAATATGATTTTATCATAACATACAGACCCGCTGCTCAGCAGATCAAGTCTGACGCTCTTTCTCGGATCCATGTAGATACGGATGTGCGAGACCAGTGAAAGAGGATAGACCCATGATCGAAAGTGAGAGGATAGTCGGGGTCGTAACAATGGAGGATTTCCCCACTAGCGTGAAGGACCGTTTAAGTAGGATGGATTTGGCTCCGTGGTTACAGTTGCCTCAGGTGGTTTTCCGGGATGGGTTGTTATATCACGAGGACAGGCTATTCATTCCATCTGATTTGAGAGGGAAGGTTTTGGAGTGGTGTCATTCCTCCGCATTGGTAGCACATCCCGGGATGGGTAAGACAAAGGAGTTATGTTTGAGATGGTTTTGGTGGGAGACCATGGCACAGGATATCCAGAGGTATGTGACCGCTTGTCCCATTTGTGCCATCAACAAGCCCTCTCACAGTAAGCCCTCTGGTCTTTTGCAGCCGTTGGAGGTCCCACCTTCCCCTTGGCATACTGTCAGTATGGATTTTGTCACGGACCTTCCGTCGGTGTCCGGATTCACCGCCATTTTTGTGGTGGTGGATTCGTTTACGAAGATGGCGCATTTCATTCCGCTCATTAAGATTCCGACAGCAAAGGAGATGGCTTTGGAATTCATGACATCGATTGTGCGGTTACATGGCTTACCGTCCGTCATAATATCTGACAGGGGGGCACAATTTGTGTCCCATTTCTGGACGGAACTCTGTTTGGTGCTAAAAATGGATATACGATTGTCATCTGCGTATCATCCGCAGTCAGACGGCCAGACTGAGCGCACCAACCAGACTATGGAACAGTACTTGAGGTGCTTGATTACGTCCCTGTCGTGTAATTGGGTGACGGCGTTACCTATAGCTGAATTCGCCTATAACAATAGTGTACACACGGCCCTGGGAATGACACCGTTTTATTGTTCTATGGGATGCCGTCCTAGAGCATTAGCTATCCAACCCACTGGGCACATGCCAGCCATTGATGAAGTGTGTAAGCGATTGAGTGGCATCTGGGAAGTGGCAAGGGTTAGGCTGCAAGAAGCTAAGGCTGCTATGAAGCTACAGGCCGACCGTCATAGGGCCCCTGCCCCTGGATATCAGGTGGGCGATCAAGTATGGTTGGTCTCACGTAATCTGCGATTGCAGGGGTCAAGAAAGTTACAGCCCCGGTATGTAGGTCCTTTCGCTATTGTTCAGGTGATTAATCCTGTGGCTATGAAGCTCCTATTGCCGATGGATTACAAAATCCATCCTGTGTTCCACACCTCGTTGTTGAAGCCCTTTGTTCCTTCTGATCAGGTCTTGCCCCCTCCTGCCCCTGTGATGGTAGATGGTCAGGAAGAGTTTGAGGTTCGAGCTATCCTTGATTCCAGGCGCAGGAGAGGTCGGTTATTTTATCTGGTTGACTGGAAAGGATATGCTCCAGAAGACAGGTCATGGGAACCCGCTGGGGGTGTGCATGCACCTCGTTTAGTCAGGTTGTTCCACAGGCAGCAACCCCTGAAGCCCCGGCTGGTGGGGAGGGTCATAGGGGGGGGTACTGTTAGGAATCTGTCCCCAGTGCTCATTCGATAACCATGCCTTGCTGTCACATGACCTGCCAGTTTCACATAAAGGTTAGTCCTACCATAGTGTTGGTGCTTGTTATTGCTAACCTGTGGGTTCCTGGTATCCTGGTTCCTGTGTATCCTGTTTCCCGTTTGCTGATTCTCACAGGCTCGTGAGAATTATTGGTCTGTCCCTTTTTTGTCCTCCTTGGAAGCCTGTTCCTGAGTTGTTATTCCCTGTATCAAACCTCCCCTTTTCCTTCGTTTTTTCCCATTATCCGTGAGTTAGTTAGCTGTAGAATCCTTGTCCCTTTTTTGTTTCGTGTTCTTTGTATTTTTGTTCATCCGCTTAAACATCGTGTTGTGGGTATTCAGGGGCTCCTGTTTACCTCCCCAGCGGATGACCTGTTTTCTTTTCCCTCCCCGGAGCACGGCGAAATTGTACTGGTGTATGCGCTGTGTCGCGCTGTCCGCTTGTCGTACAGTAACCTACAGTAACCGCTCCTCATCGTTGTAGGGCGGAAATGACGTTTGCGGTCGTTCCGCGAGTGTAATCCCAGCCCGGTGAATACACTCTGTTTTCCCTTGAGACGGTGTTTGTTGCCGTTTACTATTCACTGCGCCCAGAAGGGTATCTGCACACGCAGGGGTTTTTTGTTCATGTCAACATACCATGACATGTTTTTTACCCTGTAAAATACTAAAGAGCCCCGAGTTTTCACTCCCTCGGATCAGTCCCATAGTATTTACCCAAGAGAAGTTATCTTGGATTTGCTTATTCCCTGGACTGAAACCCCCTCGAAGCAAAGCCTGCCTTTGTCATTGGTAAGTCCATGTGTTGATAATTGCTGGATATGGTTGTCGATGATAGATTGGGGACTGAGTTATTATTGTGAGGTGTTTTGTTTCCCTGTTTATGCAGGTGCGGATGCGAGGAGGAGGGAGTTGTTTGTGCTTGGCTCTACAGGGGTGGAAGGCTTGGTGTCTCTACATATTCCACCCCCTTTTCTGGGTCATTGGCTTACTCATTGGTTACATCAAGTGCGTGGCTAGTGAGTCGGGGAAGTGGATTGGGACACACCTCGTTCCTGCAGTGTGTGGGTCGTGTGGGAGCCTAACAGAATAACAAGCCCACGTTATAATACACTGCCCGGACGAGTATGGATGTAGATGCAGGATATATGGCAGGGGGGGCACTGATGCCCCTACCATGCAGGATGTAATGGGAGCCCTAGCAGCCTTACAGGCCCAGGTGCATGACTTAAGGCAGGAGAACGTGGGGCTGAGACAGGAATTGGGAGCGGTGAGGGCTCGAGAACAGATACAACCAAGGGGCCAGGCTCCTATTATACAGCCTGCGACGTTTCAGTATGGAGGGGCGGGGCAGAGCACTACTGGAAGCGGGGCTCCCGTAGCAATCACTGTGACATTTCCCGTTCCTGTTCCTTTGGCTCCGCCTGAGAGGTTTTATGGGGACAGTGCGAAGTTCGGGATGTTCATGAATCAGTGTCAGTTACATTTTATGTGCAGGCCTGGTGCCTTTCCTGATGACTCTGCGAAAGTAGCTTTCACTATCTCCTATTTGGCTGGTACTGCTGCTCAGTGGGCTATTCCCTTGGTGGAAGGCGGGGATTGGGTGTTGCGTGATTATGAGGCCTTTAAGGAGTTGATGCGGGGGTTGTTTGCTAAGCATGCGTTCATGCAAGCAAGCGATTCGGTATTGTTGAAGTTACGGCAGGGCAGGCAGGATCTTCTAACGTACATAGCTACTTTTAACCGGTTGGTATCTGAGACTCACTGGCCGGCGGAAAAGCGGACCTCATTGTTCTACCAGGGTCTTAGTGAAGAACTTAAGGACGTGGTATCCCAAGTGGTGGATCCACCAGAGGACTGTGCCGCGTTCATAGACCTGGTTGTGAAATTGAATCATAGGCTTTCAGGGCGACGTGGGGATCGTGCGCGTTTTCAGGTCTCCCGGGGAAGCTTTCTGAAATCAGAGGTCAAACAGTCCATTGGGGAGCAGAAGTCATCACCGGAACCAATGGAGATAGGGGGAGTAAGGGGGCCTCTGACCCCCGAGGAAAAGAAAAGACGAAGGGAGAATAATTTATGTTTATACTGCGGACAGGGAGGCCATTTTGCAAGAGAATGTCCCGTTAAACCAACAGGAGCTGGGTATGGTAAGAAGGTGGCATACGTACAGGTAGGAGGCCCCCAACTTTCTGATCAGTTGAGGGGTCAGTATGAGGTATTGGGGGCAGTGGATTTGGCGCCCAGACATTTTGTCATTTCAGCCCATCTTTTGTTGTCAGTACATAGACGTGTACCGGTGTCGGTGCTATTGGATTCTGGTGCCACTGGTAATTTTATTGACATATCTCTGGCGGAGAAGCTGGGTGTTCCCTGTCATTATAAAAAGCAACCAGAGCCAGTAAGAGCTATAGACGGGATGGAATTGTCATCAGGCTGTATTACTCGACAAACCATGCCTCTACGGTTGTTATGTGAGAATACTCACTCAGAGCAGGTGGTTTTTGATTTAATCGATGCGCCTTCCTTCGGTCTGGTGTTAGGGGTTCCCTGGCTCCAGGAACACAATCCCAGGATCAATTGGGTGCAGCGTTTGGTGACATTGGATTCCCTTTATTGTTTGGGCCATTGTTATAGCGATGCCAGTGATAAGGTCCCTTCATTTTCCTGCGCAGCTATGGAGGTCGGCGATGTACCAATGCGGTATTCCGCCTATAGGGATGTCTTTGACAAGGGTAGTGCTCAGAGCCTTCCACCGCATCGGTCTTTTGACTGTAGGATCGATCTGGTGGCAGGTGTTCCTTTGCCATGTAGCCGTATTTACGCATTGTCGGAACCCGAAGAAAAACATCTCAAGGACTATCTGGATGAGATGTTGAAATTGGGTTTTATCCGTCCTTCCTCCTCGCCTGTGTCTTCGGCGATCTTCTTCATACCGAAGAAGGAGGGGACATTGAGAGCTTGTGTGGATTACAGGACCTTAAACAAGGCCACTGTGAAGAACAGGTACCCTCTTCCGCTCATTCCCGTGTTGCTGGACCAGCTCCGCAAGGCCACGGTGTTTACTAAGTTGGACTTGCGTGGAGCTTATCATCTGATCCGTGTCCGACCTGGGGATGAGTGGAAGATGGCTTTTAAAACTAAATATGGCCTGTTTGAGTACTGTGTGATGCCGTTTGGCCTCTGCAATGCGCCGGCGGCGTTCCAGTACTTCATCAATGAGGTCTTGAGCGAGTACCTGGATAGAACGGTCATTGTTTACTTGGATGACATCCTTATATATTCCGAGACAGGAGCTGACCATCACCAGTATGTGGCTCAAGTGCTGCTGAAATTGCGAGAACACCGGCTATATGCCAAACTCGAAAAGTGCCAGTTTGATGTTGTAGAGGTAGAGTTTTTGGGATTCCTGATTTCAGCAGAAGGGATTAGAATGGATCCAAATAAGATACAGGTGATTGTGACCTGGCCTGTGCCATCCACTGTTAAGCACATACAGGTGCTTTTAGGGTTCGCCAATTTCTACCGGCGTTTTATTGCTCATTTTTCCGACATTGTGGCACCCATGACTCGATTGTTGAGAAAGGGGGTTCCTTTTGTGTGGTCCCTTGAGACTCAGGATGCCTTCCAGTTGTTACTTAGGACCTTCACGTCTGCACCTGTGCTGGCACATCCTGATCCTGCCTTGCCGTTCTTCGTGGAGACTGATGCTTCGGCGTGTGCGGTGGGTGGTGTATTATCACAGCGGGAGGAGGGCACGGGCTACATGCATCCCATTGCTTATTTTTCCAAGACTTTGTTGCCAGCCGAACGCAACTATACAGTGGCGGAACGGGAATTGTTGGCCGTGAAACTGTCCTTTGAAGAATGGCGTCATTATCTATGGGGCGCTAGACATACAATCACGATCTATACAGACCATAAAAACTTGGAGTTTTTTAGATCTGCTCGGGCGTTGACTCCGAGGCAGATGCGATGGGTCCTGTTTTTTAACGAATATGATTTTATCATAACATACAGACCCGCTGCTCAGCAGATCAAGTCTGACGCTCTTTCTCGGATCCATGTAGATACGGATGTGCGAGACCAGTGAAAGAGGATAGACCCATGATCGAAAGTGAGAGGATAGTCGGGGTCGTAACAATGGAGGATTTCCCCACTAGCGTGAAGGACCGTTTAAGTAGGATGGATTTGGCTCCGTGGTTACAGTTGCCTCAGGTGGTTTTCCGGGATGGGTTGTTATATCACGGGGACAGGCTATTCATTCCAACTGATTTGAGAGGGAAGGTTTTGGAGTGATGTCATTCCTCCGCTTTGGTAGCACATCCCGGGATGGGTAAGACAAAGGAGTTATGTTTGAGATGGTTTTGGTGGAAGACCATGGCACAGGATATCCAGAGGTATGTGACCGCTTGTCCCATTTGTGCCATCAACAAGCCCTCTCACAGTAAGCCCTCTGGTCTTTTGCAGCCGTTGGAGGTCCCACCTTCCCCTTGGCATACTGTCAGTATGGATTTTGTCACGGACCTTCCGTGGGTGTCCGGATTCACCGCCATTTTTGTGGTGGTGGATTCGTTTACGAAGATGGCGCATTTCATTCCGCTCATTAAGATTCCGACAGCAAAGGAGATGGCTTTGGAATTGATGACATCGATTGTGCGGTTACATGGCTTACCGTCCGTCGTAATATCTGACAGGGGGGCACAATTTGTGTCCCATTTCTGGACGGAACTCTGTTCGGTGCTAAAAATGGATATACGAACGTCATCTGCGTATCATCTGCAGTCAGACGGTCAGACTGAGCGCACCAACCAGACTATGGAACAGTACTTGAGGTGCTTGATTACGTCCCTGTCGTGTAATTGGGTGACGGCGTTACCTATAGCTGAATTCGCCTATAACAATAGTGTACACACGGCCCTGGGAATGACACTGTTTTATTGTTCTATGGGATACCATCCTAGAGCATTAGCTATCCAACCCACTGGGCACATGCCAGCCATTGATGAAGTGTGTAAGCGATTGAGTGACATCTGGGAAGTGGCAAGGGTTAGGCTGCAAGAAGCTAAGGCTGCTATGAAGCTACAGGCCGACCGTCATAGGGCCCCTGCCCCTGGATATCAGGTGGGCGATCAAGTATGGTTGGTCTCACGTAATCTGCGATTGCAGGGGTCAAGAAAGTTACAGCCCCGGTATGTAGGTCCTTTCCCTATTGTTCAGGTGATTAATCCTGTGGCTATGAAGCTCCTATTGCCAATGGATTACAAAATCCATCCTGTGTTCCACACCTCGTTGTTGAAGCCCTTTGTTCCTTCTGATCAGGTCTTGCCCCCTCCTGCCCCTGTGATGGTAGATGGTCAGGAAGAGTTTGAGGTTCGAGCTATCCTTGATTCCAGGCGCAGGAGGGGTCGGTTATTTTATCTGGTTGACTGGAAAGGATATGCTCCAGAAGACAGGTCATGGGAACCCGCTGGGGGTGTGCATGCGCCTCGTTTAGTCAGGTTGTTCCACAGGCAGCATCCCCTGAAGCCCCGGCCGGTAGGGAGGGTCATAGGGGGGGGGTACTGTTAGGAATCTGTCCCCAGTCCTCTTTCGATAACCATGCCTTGCTGTCACATGACCTGCCAGTTTCAAATAAAGGTTAGTCCTACCATAGTGTTGGTGCTTGTTATTGCTAACCTGTGGGTTCCTGGTATCCTGGTTCCTGTGTATCCTGTTTCACGTTTGCTGATTCTCACGGGCTCGTGAGAATTATTGGTCTGTCCCTTTTTTGTCCTCCTTGGAAGCCTGTTCCTGAGTTGTTATTCCCTGTATCAAACCTCCCCTTTTCCTTCGTTTTTTCCCATTATCCGTGAGTTAGTTAGCTGTAGAATCCTTGTCCCTTTTTTGTTTCGTGTTCTTTGTATTTTTGTTCATCCGCTTAAACATCGTGTTGTGGGTATTCAGGGGCTCCTGTTTACCTCCCAAGCGGATGACCTGTTTTCTTTTCCCTCCCCGGAGCACGGCGAAATTGTACTGGTGTATGTGCTGTGTCGCGATATCCGCTTGTCGTACAGTAACCTACAGTAACCGCTCCTCATCGTTGTAGGGCGGAAATTACGTTTGCGGTCGTTCCACGAGTGTAATCCCAGCCCGGTGAATACACTCTGTTTTCCCTTGAGACGGTGTTTGTTGCCGTTTACTATTCACTGCGCCCAGAAGGGTATCTGCACACGCAGGGGTTTTTTGTTCATGTCAACATACCATGACATGTTTTTTACCCTGTAAAATACTAAAGAGCCCCGAGTTTTCACTCCCTAGGATCAGTCCCATAGTATTTACCCAAGAGAAGGTATCTTCGATTTGCTTATTCCCTGGACTGAAACCCCCTCGAAGCAAAGCCTGCCTTTGTCATTGGTAAGTCCATGTGTTGATAATTGCTGGATATGGTTGTCGATGATAGATTGGGGACTGAGTTATTATTGTGAGGTGTTTTGTTTCCCTGTTTATGCAGGTGCGGATGCGAGGAGGAGGGAGTTGTTTGTGCTTCGCTCTACAGGGGTGAAAGGCTTGGTGTCTCTACATATTCCACCCCCTTTTCTGGGTCATTGGCTTACTCATTGGTTACATCAAGTGAGTGGCTAGTGAGTCGGGGACGTGGATTGGGACATACCTCGTTCCTGCAGTGTGTGGGTCATGTGGGAGCCTAACAACCCTCACCCACTCCAGTAGTAGCATGCTTCATTATTGGGTTCACCCTGACTCCCAGAAGTAAGGGTGGGCTCAACCATATTCCAGGGAGCTCTTTGAAGAGATATTTTCTTTTATTTTAAGAATTTCTCATTCACCCCAAGGTATCCCGTTATTCACAAGGTGAGTAGGAACAGTTAAAAACTATCAATATGACGGGCAATATGGATACTATGGTCTTGACCCTAAGTGATAGTTGGCAACATGTTTCTACCCTATTCTATTGCCTCAACAGGTCCTGGGTATTCTTCAGGGCGGTAACAGAAAAAGAGTTCCCTTAGTGACAAACATCTACAAATTTTGAAGATAAATGCGTTTAATGCAGAAGATAAGCTTGTGCATATGAGAACCACTTAAGTGTACTTGCTGTGTATCTGAAGTACCTGAAACAGAAGAAGATATAGTGTATTTTCGGATCACTGAAATTATATCGACCACAAAAATATCGAGATACAATAATATCGAGGATAAAATATCGAGGGACAAAATATCGACTGGCTATCTTCAAACAGGTAAGTACTAAAATATCGACTCAAAAATATCGAGTTACAAAAATATAGACTGTCAAAATATCGTTTTTTTTTAAATGTCTTTAAATTAAGTTAAAACTAATATAATAATACATATATTTAATATAAACTTAGTTAAAATTATTAAATAAATGTAATATTAATAAATAATTAATGTAAATTAAAAAAATATAACAAAAATAATACATATATATATATATATATATATATATAAAATCATAATATTAAATAAACATATATAATATTTTTACCGTAGCATAGCAAAATGGTTAAAATGTATTGTAACAACTCTAGTGAGTTCAACAGTAGCAAAAGCGTTGGATAGCGTAGGGGTAAAATTTACTATTCCCACTCCAGTGGGTGCAACAGTAGGAAAAGCATTGGATAGCGTAGGGGTAAAAATTACTATTCCCACTCCAGTGGGTGCAACAGTAGGGAAAGCGCTGGATAGCGTAGGGGTTAAAATTACTATTCCCACTCCAGTGGGTGCAACAGTAGGGAAAGCGCTGGATAGCGTAGGGGTTAAAATTACTATTCCCACTCCAGTGGGTGCAACAGTAAGGAAAGGGCTGGATAGCGTAGGGGTTAAAATTACTATTCCCACTCCAGTGGGTGCAACAGTAGGGAAAGCGCTGGATAGCGTAGGGGTGAAAATTACTATTCCGACTCCAGTGGGTGCAACAGTAGGGAAAGCGCTGGATAGCGTAGGGGTAAAGATTACTATTCCCACTCTAGTGGGTGCAACAGTAGGGAAAGCTTTGGATAGCGTAGGGGTTAAAATTACTATTCCCACTCCAGTGGGTGCAACAGTAGGGAAAACGTTGGATAGCGTAGGGGTAAAAATTACTATTCCCACTCCAAAGAGTGCAACAGTAGGGAAAGCGCTGGATAGCGTAGGGGTTAAAATTACTATTCCCACTCCAGTGGGTGCAACAGTAGGGAAAGGGGAGGATAGCGTAGGGGTTAAAATTACTATTCCCACTCCAGTGGGTGCAACAGTAGGGAAAGCGCTGGATAGCGTAGGGGTTAAAATTACTATTCCCACTCCAGTGGGTGCAACAGTAGGGAAAGGGCAGGATAGCGTAGGGGTTAAAATTACTATTCCCACTCCAGTGGGTGCAACAGTAGGGAAAGCGCTGGATAGCGTAGGGGTTAAAATTACTATTCCCACTCCAGTGGGTGCAACAGTAGGGAAAGCGCTGGATAGCGTAGGGGTTAAAATTACTATTCCCACTCCAGTGGGTGCAACAGTAGGGAAAGCGCTGGATAGCGTAGGGGTAAAAATTACTATTCCCACTCCAGTGGGTGCAACAGTAGGGAAAGCGCTGGATAGCGTAGGGGTAAAGATTACTATTCCCACTCCAGTGGGTGCAACAGTAGGGAAAGCGTTGGATAGCGTAGGGGTAAAAATGTCTATTCCCACTCCACAGAGTGCAACAATAGGGAAAGCGCTGGATAGCGTAGGGGTTAAAATTACTATTCCCACTCCAGTGGGTGCCACAGTAGGGAAAGCGCTGGATAGCGTAGGGGTTAAAATTACTATTCCCCCTCCAGTGGGTGCAAGAGTAGGGAAAGCGCTGGATAGCGTAGGGGTTACAATTACTATTCCCACTCCAGTGGGTGCAACAGTAGGGAAAGCGCTGGATAGCGTAGGGGTTACAATTACTATTCCCACTCCAGTGGGTGCAACAGTAGGGAAAGCGTTGGATAGCGTAGGGGTTGAAATTACTATTCCCACTCCAGTGGGTGCAACAGTAGGGAAAGCGTTGGATAGCGTAGGGGTAAAAATTACTATTCCCACTCCAGTGAGTGCAACAGTAGAAAACGTAAAAACTTCATAAATAAATATAATTAATAGAAATATTATTACCAAGTAAATTTAATTTCCTATACCAATTACTTTTATTTACCAATTAAATTGTAATTAATGGACAATTATTAATTAATTAACAATTATTATTAATTTACATAATTAATTAATTATAATTAAATTACTTCCCACCCTATTCACCTATAAACCCACAACCCACTACAGAAAATAATTTACTAAAAATTAATTATTTATCAATTAAACAATTATTATTAATTACCAATTATCTTTTAATTAATTAACAATTAATTATTATTAAAAAATATTATTAATTTACATAATTAATTAATTATAATTAAATTACTTCCCGCCCTATTCCCCTATAAACCAACAACTCGCTACAGAAAATAATTAACTAAAAATTATTTATTTATCAATTATTCAGTTATTATTAATTACCAATTATATTTTAATTAATTACCAATTAATAATTAATTAACAATTATTATTAATTTACATAATTAATAAACCCACAACCCGCTACAGATTTATATTACACAATTATTACAAATTATTAAAAACGTACCTTATTTTCGATTTTTTTTAGGTCTATATTCTATCTAGTCGATAATATGTCTAGTCTATATTTTTGATTGGATATTTTGGCTATTAATATCGATATAACTCGATATTTTTGTAGTCTATATTATGTGTGGTCGATATTTTGTCTAGTCTATATTTTTACCTCGATATTATGTCCAGTCGATATTTTGGAATCGATATTATGTCTGTTTTCCTGCATTTTCATTCATACATACATTCTAATTTATAGTCTTGTTTCCTTATACTTTTCAAACATGTACAATGTAAAACGTTAAATAGTGTGACATATACATTTTTGTCTTGTTAATACTGGTAACACTAGGCTTATTGTTCGATGTATTCTTTCAGTAAACATTGTAACTGATTTTCGGATACTCATTTAATTGCTTTGAAGGTAGAGAGAGTCCTTCACATGCGTTTGATGTGCATCCAGTTTCCAAAAATGACAAATATGAATTGAAGAGATGTAAGGCCAGTGGCCGTGACATGCAACAGTTTCATAAAACATGTTGGAATCCTAGTCATTATACATATATTTTGACTTACCCAGGGAGTAGATGCTTTTTACATATCAGGTGGCGGTGAGGGTAGGTCATGTAGTCAAACTCTATTATTTACATAAAAGTTGTTGGACTTGGCCCTTTTTGCAGGGTCAAACCAAAAACTTGTATCTTCCACCTGTATTTTTTCTGACTCTGGTCACTTTATCACTGCTGATCAGTGCTAAAGTGCATGTGCTCTCTCTTGTAAACTTGGTAATATTGGTCTACACCTGTTTGGCATATTTATTTACCTGTAAGTCCCTTGTACTGTGGTAGCCCATATACCTAGAGCCTGTAAATGAAATGCTACTGATGGGCTTTAAGCGCTGCATGGGCCACCCAACGAAGTAGTCTTTCAAACCTGTCTCAGGCCTCTGCTGCTGCAGGGCCTGCAGGCGTAGTTTACTGCAGCCGTGATATGTCATATAAAGTCATTGTCACATTTGCAACTCCCCTTTTACTACATATAAGTCACCCCTCAGTTAGGCCATAGATAGCCCTATGGGGAGGGGCAGTGTAGGTAAAAGATAGGACATGTGCCTTTACTGTGTTGCATGTCCCGGTAGTGGCAAACTGTCTATATGCTTTCTCACTGCTGTGAGGCTGCCCACTCAAGGGTTTGCATTAGGGATTCCCTGATATGTGCTTCAGTGTTAATTTCTGATCTGAGAGGGGTAGCGTGACCATCTTTGGTATTTATAGAACAGTAGTGATAAATCCTGCTTATTGGTGAAAGCAGATTTATTATCACTATTTTAGAAATTACACTTCTGTGTACTAATGCGTCTTTGTGCATCTGCTGGTTTGTGAATTGACTGTCTGGTTTTGGAGTGACAGAGACAGGGGATGTGAATTCTCTTCAGGAAGCCACTGGAGGGGTTTGAGGTGTGACCTGTCTTTCCTGGCTGAATAGACCTGCACCTGAATATGCCTGGTCTGCCCTGAACAATGCTGTCTCCACCTCCTGCCAGGAAACTACACCAGTGAGGACAGAACTGGTTTAGACTGGCTCAGAACACTCTGACACCAAAGAACAAAGACTTTGGGACTATAAGTAAAAAGGGCTGTGACCCCATAAAGAAAAGACACTGCATGGGACTGGGGCATATGCTGCTAGCTCTATAGTCTGCCAGGAGGAACCGGAATTGGACCCATTGCTTGGAGTGCTGACTTGCTGCCTGCTGGGTGGAGAGAAGGACTGCCACTGTTGCTAGAGACCTTTGTGCTGGACCTCCTGAGCCCTGTTGTTGGTGCCCCCAGTGCTCCCTGGGGACTGGGTGAATCCCTGCCTGTTGCAGCCTTACTCTCACTAATTGCCTGTGATGCTGAAAGCAACTGGTGATATCTGCCTGCTGGTATCGGCGCGTGCTGAGCATGCCTTGGTGTGCCCTGCCAGCCATACTTTAGACCAGGATGGTATGGGAACTACTGGGAATCGAGTACAGCACTTGAGAGCACTTGGATTCCCTTATCTCATTGCAAGCAGTGCCCCCAGTGAGATTCGCACTCCTCGATGCCCCGGGCACAAGCAGGCATCCACTTTGGCACCCCCTTTGTGGAGAGGAATCCTGGTGTGTAAAGGATTCCCCAGGGGCCGCCGTACCAGGACACAGGAGCGGGAACCTCCTCCTTGGCTGCTGCAGCCACATCGGTCCGACAGGCAGCCGGGGACTGTAGGGAGGATTGCGGTAGTCGAGCCATACCACGCCCTCTCTACCATGGTGGAAGTGAAGGAGGATTTTTTGGGTCATTCGGAGCAAGTTGCCTTGGTTTGGGCAACTGCTTCTCCTAATCGCAGCAGTTGAGTTTTTCTGAACCCATCGCCGGCTGAGTCTAAAACTCTGTTAATTGTGAGCTTTTCTCCCGGAGTCATTTTGCCATCATATCCGATTTTTGGCCGATCAGCCGGGTTTACTCACTTTTTCAAGGGCCCCTACCCATAGCAAACCTACTCGGTGCTCTGCTTGACCTGGATTGTGACACAAAAAGTGCCTATCTGAGCAATAGTCATACCCACTGGGTTTGTCGGCTGGGACAACTTTGATAAGCGCATGATCGGTAGGCATGTCCTCCTCTGTGCTCTCTCACACTTCCCTCCAACTTGAGCGGAGTAGTTCCGAGATGGGTGGGGGTGAAAAGGAGGGAAGAGACAAGACAAGCCTTTTGTCTAGGTCCTTCTCCCTTTAGTGACCTCATGGGAGGCGTGTGATTCAGCCTTTGGTCACATGATATTCTATCTTTTGTTTTCTGGACCTTCCAGTTCAGCCAATTCGGCATTCTAGGACATGAAGTCCCATTCATATGCCCCAATGTTTATTTGCACAAAATACCAGAAGACTGATCTCCTCCGACTGGGTTTGATCTCAGTTTCATTAATATTCTTCATTAATCTTTTTTGTATTGTTTTTTTCATATTGTGAGTGTTGTTCTATCAGATCAATAGATCTAAGAGATAATCCATGGCTCGAATTTATATCTATATTGAGATTATTGAGACCCCTCGATTTACAAATAACGTGGAATGAGCTATAAAATATTCACAATTGGGTGGGAAGGGGGAGAGGGGAGATCTCGCCCTCAGGGTCTTGTTACTACCATTCCTGTTGACAGAGTGTGTTAATCCAATCTGTCACTTTTAAGTAATGCATTAAGCTCACTTCCCCAGTGAGAGGTCATATATGAGTGAGGTTCAATGTTTCTTTTCATAGATGCAGTTGGGGCCAAAGAATCTCCATCAATCCTGTTATATTTGTCCAAAACCTGTAAACGCACATTTGTTGCTTTTCCAAGAGTTTCTTGGTCATGTTGTTACACTGCATCAGTTTTTCAATGACGGACCATCTAAGGTCTTTGTGAGAGCATTTTTTAATGAAATGTGCTGTTAATTTTGTCGATAGTTTCTTGCACTGTATCCTACTCCTGTGTTCACTTGTCTGTGTCTTGACTTTTCTGGTCGTCATACCAATGTAATGTAGCCCATAAGGGCATGTGATCGTGTAGATCATGTTGCTGCTGTTACAGTTCATATGGGCCCTTTGGTCCCATACAGTTGTTAAATACAGTTCTAGAATTCCTGTGTGTTCAGTCAAGGAGCTTACTGAACAGTTTCCAAATGGGTAATGGTCTGTTATTGGGGTAGATCCCATAATGTGGATTGGTGTTCTAGTGCCTCTTGCGATGTGTTGCTGCATACTAGTCTGTCCCTTATGATCTTATTTCTTTTAAAGGAGAACAGAGGTTTGGGGAAGGTTAGACTGCTGGATGTGAGAAAGCGCCATCTTTTTATTAAAACATGTTTTTTATACAGTATGACATAGAGTGGTAAGTGATCACAAAAATCAGGGTGTCACTCTCTTGTTTGAAGTTGGTTTCTAAAAGGGCTTATCTTGGGATATTCCATTCTCTCTTTTGGGTCTTTTTTATTATCTTTTCTGGGTAGGATTTTTCTCTTAGTTTATTAGAAAAAGACACTGTTTCTTTTTTGTACACCTGTAGCTCTGTGCAATTCTCCCATTTGAAGATTTTCCCTCAATGTCCTGGGTGCACTGTTAAAATGCAGGAGACTATTGCGGTCCACTGTTTTTTTTATACAAGGCAGTTGTAAGCTTGCCCTCTTGTGCTATAACAGTAACATTCATGAAGGCTATTGTATTTCTGTCTGCAGTCAGAGTGAATTTGAGAAATGTATTCCTCTTGTTGAGCCATGTAAGAAACGGATCAATTCTTGTGTCTCTACCATGCCATATTACAAAGATGTCGTCTATAAATCGAGGACATAGGCGGATTTTGGTACTATGGGGGTTGTTCTCCCAAATATTGTTCTCTTCAAGCAAGCTGACGTAGAGGCATGCCAGACTTGGGGCAAAAGAACTCCCCATTGATGTCCTGTGGCATTGTAGGAACATTTGGTCTTCATAGGTAGAGAAGTTTTTGGTGTGGGACAATTTGGCTAGTTTCATGATCCATTGGATAGGCGCTGCCTAGCCCTATGCCAGTAGGAGGTCATAGATCACCCTCAGTGTTTCTTCTTGTGGGACGCTCGTGTATAACACCTCAACATCAAGGCACAGCATTACTTCCGTAATTGGATCATATGCAATCTCCTGTAGGATGCCGAGGAAATGTTTATTACCCTGTATATATGATTTAATAGTCTTCACCAAGGGACGGAGTAACCAGTCTGTAAATTATGAGAGTAGTTCTAGGATAGATCCAATCCCAGATACTATCGGTCCACCTGGTGGTAGGTCTCGGTTTTTATGTATTTTAGGTAGTGTGTAGAACTGCATTATCCTTGGTTCTTTAGAAGTAAGGAAGTCTTGTTCATTATTTGTCATCCATTAATTTTTATGCCCTTATCCAGGAGTTTTGTAATGGTATTCCTGAGGCGAGGAGTGTGGCCTCTTTTTAGGACCATTTAGTTCCTTCTGTTCTGTAGGAGGGTGAGACAGACATTCATGTAGTCACTCTTCCTCTGAATGACTAAGGCTCCCCCTTTGTCTGCTGGTTTTATCACTAAGTGGTCCTTTCTACTGAGAGAGTCCGAAGTGCCTCTTTCTTGTTTTTCTAAGATTTTGGAAGATGTTTTTCCTTGGTTGTAGTTCTTCAACCCGGTTTATATCTGCTTCCTCGAAGGCTAGTACTTCAGGTGGAATGGATGATGGTGCACCTTGAAAGCCTGACTTTCGTCTCAGGTCCTGACATATGAGGTTTTCTAAAAAAATGCTCACAGGTGGATTTTGCGAAAGAACTCCACTAGTTCCCATCTCATCTTGAATGTATCCATTTTTGTGGTTGGAAGGATTCCCAATCCCTTGTTAAGTACTGCAAGTGCAGTGATGGACAAATCCTCTGAAGTCAGATTGACTACTATGTCTATAGGCTGCTTGGGCCTAGTTGTTGGTTGTCCCATATGCGGCTACGGGTGTTCATGCCATCCCCTTTGTTTGTTTCCTACTTGATACTTCGTGCTCCTCTCCTATACCATCTACCTCTCCTGCCGCCTCTTCCTAAAATCTGTTGCTGTGGTAGGAAGAAGGGCATCACGTGTGAGTGTGGAACCTTGGAAGTGTTGGGGTCCATAAAGGCCAAGCCAAAGGAACATCTGGTTTGGTGGAAACTTTGGATTTGGATTGTAAAAGACTCCGTTTGCCCGTTGTCTTCATCTACCCCTTTTACTTTGATTAGCATTGTCACTGGACCATTCATCAGAGTCTGAGTTGGAATCAGAGGTGACTCTTCCTGATGAATCTGCGTCAGAGTCAACTTTATTTTTTCGAGTTTTTTTTGGTGTAAAGTTATACTTTTTCATAGCAAAAGTTTTTCATGTCCTTCTGTAATATGTGTATTTTGTTTTGCATCCGGAAGTCTTTATGTTGAGTAATTTATTTATTGACCTCTACTAGTTTATGTTTGTAAACTGAGATCTTAATTTATGTATTGAGAACGTCTTTGCTGGCTTTCATTTTTATGAGTAGGCCTTCAGAGATGTTTGTCTGTGTTTGTAATTAAAATAAGTCAGTCCGGTGAGCATCAACCAGTGATGAAGGGCCATTCTTTTCTGAACAGTGGGTCTTCCATAAAGATCTTTGGTTTGTTGCTTACCAGTAGGCCTGATGGAGCAATATTTGCTCTCAGATATTATTGCTCCGTGAAGAAGAGTCTTCATCTGATTCCTCTTCAGTTCTTTCAGTTCATCTCAGTTCTGCAACTGGGCCAGACTCTGTTTGATATTTGTGCCTGGAAGTAGAGATGGGGCCACTAGGATAATTGATGCCATCTCATCAGTGTATGCAAGTCCTAGTTGTTCCATCATTTTTGTTTGGAGTTGGGTTGATCTTGCTAACTCAGCTTTTTTTAGATAGAAAGTCCCTACAGTTGTTCTCTGCCTAAGCACTTTAACAATTTCAGATCTGGAGAGCATCTCCTGATCCTGGAAGGGTAGAGAATACCTTTAAACTGTGAAAGAACAGGAGACACATACTCCCTCTATTATAACCTGAAACCTGAGTTGTGTCCTCCCTTACAGAACAAACTAATAAAGAAACAAGGGTAGAGCTATACTCCAAAAGCAAAACCATTTTTTACATATAACCTTCACATGCTCTAGTAGTGGCATGCTTCATCTTTGGGCTCACCCTGACTCTTAAAGGTCGGGGGTGCTCAACCATATTCCAGGGAGCTCTTTGAAGAGAATATTTTTTTTTATTTAAAGAATTCCTCATTCACCCAAAGGTATCCCTTTATTTGCGGGGTGACTGGGAGCAATTAAAGCTATCAATATGAGGGGCAATAAGGATACTATGGTCTATATAATTGGTAATATTTTTCTGCCCTACTCTATATCCTCACCAGGTTCTAGGAATTCTTCAGGGCGGTAACAGAAAAAGAGTTTCACCAGTGACACACATCTACATATTTTGCACATAAATGCGTTGCATGAAGAAGATAAGACTGATAGCTCCTGATTGGTTTTTGCCTCAGTTTCATTATTATTTGTCATTAATCTTATTTATATATGGTTTTATATATTGCTAGTGTTGTTCTACCACTTCAATAGATCTAAGAGATAATCCATGGCTCAAATTAGCATCTACATAGACATTCTTGAGACCCCTCGATTTATCAATAACATGGGGTGAGCTATAAAATATTCACAATTGTGTGGGAAGGCGAATAGGGGTTATCTTGCCCTTAGGGTCTTGTTACTATCATCCCTGTTGATAGAGTGTATGTTAATCTAATCTGTCACACTTAAGTAATGCATTAAGCTGACTCCTCCAGTGAGAGATCATATATGAGTGGGGTTCACTGTTTCTTTTCATAAATTCAGTTGGTGCCAAATGATAATTTTATATTTGTCTGTAACCAATAAACCCACCTTTGTTCCTTATCCAAGAGTTTCTTGGTCACATTGTTACGCATGATTAGTTGTTCAATGATGGACTATCTAAGGTCTTTGTCAGAGTGATTTTGTTGAATGAAATGTGCTGTTAATTTAGTCGATAGTTTCTTGCACTGTATCCTACTTGACTTTTCTGGTCATCTTACCAATGTAGCGTAGCCACAAGGGCATGTGATCATGTAGACCACGTTGCTGCAGTTACAGTTCGTATGGGCCCCTTGTTCCCATGCCTTTGTTAAACCCAGTTCTATTGGTTGTGTGTGTTTAGTCAAGGGGCATACTGAACAGTTACTTGTGTGCAAAAAAACATTGCGATGAAAAACACAAACAAAAATGCAGTGTACGCTTTAAAACCTCACTAATATTGCAGTTGTTTTCCAAAAATTAACAGGTAAAGAAGCCCCTACTGCAGAACCTTGGCTTCCTATTGCCATGCCTTCCAAAATATATACTCATGGTTACAGCTAGTACTTTGTATGCTCTCATTAAAATACCTTCCTTTTGCAAACAATTGCACCCACTTATCTTTTCTTCAGCTAATGTTCTTTGCAGAGTGGTTGGCTGGTCTTTTTCCCTCCACTTCCCCTCATGCTTTCTCCTGATGCTAAATCACTCTATTAGTTGTTTTGTGCTCTACTACTATTGTTTGAACACAATGGTCTCTCATTACTCTTTTAAATACTGGTCATTATTCTCGTATTGAAGATGTCGTACTTTTATTTTCAGTGGAATTCAGCTCTATGGAATTGTGTGACTTTTCTTGCAATGCATGGTCTTCTAGTGCAGGAGTCTGTAGTCAGGCCTACCTACGCATGCAACACATTACCTGTAAAACCTCTACAGTGGTGCACCACTGGGGGTACCACTTCACTTTCTTCACCCTGAGGAATGCCCAGGACCTATGTTAGGCCAATAGTGTAGGGCAGAATCAGGTTGGCGTTTTAACACTTGGGTCATAGGACCACATCATCCTGTTTGACCGGTGTATTTACAGTTTTATTCTTCCCATCCCCCCACTAATAAAGGGATAGCTTGGGGTGGATGAGAAATTTGATCTAATAGTACATAACCTCCCAAAACACAAAAAAACTCTTCAAAGAGCTTCCTGGAATAGCATCAGGAGAAGTATTTAGTGAGCTGAACCTCTGTCTTACCGCTCGAGGAGCGTATATACCAAACTGTGAAATTGTCAACACCACAATCCAAAGAATGCATTCAAATTCCTCTTGGGAGAGGGATAAGCAGTGAATACATGTTCTATTCAACAACAATTAAGACAGAAGCATAATAGTTTGTCTGACAATCCAGTTTTATCGCACTACAGAAATGAAAACATGTGTGGATTTTCTTCTCCAACCGTTGGAGTTGTTTTTTTCGGCAAGAAGCATTTTTAAAAATAATTTAATCCGACAGGAAGGAAGTGCCCCAGAGACTCCAACTTCCTGTTCCTGTACATGAGGCTCCTCCCAGTGGTCTGTCCATCTCCTGGTTACTTTTCATTTGGATTTTGTAACTCGAAGGATCACTTTCAATGCTGCTGCATATAAACCGTCGGATTTAAGGATTTTGTATTTGAGATATCACAAGTAAGTTCAAAAACTCTTGTATAAGGAAGTTGTTTATTTGATAGAGGGCATGCAACAGTATTTGTTTGTACTGTTAGTCAATTTTTCAAAGCTATAATGGTGGGTGACCTGCATTTTTTCAGTGGAAGCCTAGTTATATTTTTGCATTTAATTTTTCTTCTTTTGTAAAGGAACAATGTTGCACACACATTTTCTCCATGTTTGTTAAATTTGCAGTATTTATTTATTTTACTATGTGGCCTAGTCTGCCAAGAGGCCGCCCAGTAGATCCAGGCCTGTGCTAGTCATCAGTGCAAGTCATAACTGTTACTGTGGTATATGTTGCTTTCACACATCATGTAGGAATGTGATGGCATTGGAATACATAAAAAATGTGGTGTATTTTTGTATTTCACTTTCAGTTTGTGTACAAAAAGTGTATATGCGGATAAATATTTGATGCCTTGGGAGGATGTGTCTTTCAAACTATTTATAGCTCAGCTTTTTAAAAATGTTGGCATTGCTGAATTAATAGTAGTATTGTCTTCAGTGTTACCATGCCTCCTTTGTCCAGTGTGTGTGTATGTGTTTGCCAAAGGCCACCATTTATTTGTCATTGTTCTCCATGCCATGTGGCCAGGTGCCATTTTGTGGATCCAGTCAGTGTGCCTTTGCCATAGGTTTACAGGTGTTCTTTGCTCCCCTTGCCTCCTTGCTTGCTTCTTTTGATTGACCATGTGGCACTGGCTGGCAGCCATTTTATGCATCCAGCCAGTGTGTCTATACAATAGACTGCATGTATTTTTTGTTCACCATGCCTCATTGCTTACCCTTGCATCATCTGGAACTGGATGGCAGCCAGTCTGTGCATTCAGACAGTTTGCATTTGCCATAGGCTTGCATGTGTTCTTTGTTTCCCTTGCCTCTTTGCTCGCTGCTGTTGTTTGACCATGTGGCACTGGCTGACAGGCATTGTGTACATCTAGCCAGTGTGTCTTTGCCATAGGCCTGCATGTGTTCTTTGTTCCCCATGCGTCCTTGCTTGTGCATTTGCCATAGGCTTGCATTTGTTCTTTGTTCCCTATGCCTCCTTGCTTGCTGTTTTTTTTACCATGTGGCACTGGCTGGCAGCCATTTTGTGCATCAGCCAGTGTGCTGTTGCCATAAGCTTGGACAGGTTCTTTGTTCCTCATGCCTCCTTGCTTGCTGCTGTTATTTGATCATGTGGCACTGGCTGGCAGCCATTTTGTGCATCCAGCCAGTGTGCCTTTGCCATAGGCTTGAATGTGTTCTTTGTTCCCCATGCCTTCTTGCATGCTGTTGTTGTTTGACCATGTGGCAATGGCTAGCAGCCACTTTGTGCATGCAGACAGTGTGTGTCAACAAAAGAGAAGGAGAGGAACCAGGAGCTAATCATGGTCCAGTGCCAGCGCTCCACGATCAAGTCGTCAAACCAAAAAAGAGGGTCACTGTTCCGTTGGTCGGGATGCAAAAAAGTCACCCACTCACCAGCAAGAGAAGTAAAAGAAGTAGAAGAATACGCATGGGGTAAACCTAGGTCTAGAATTTCTGCAGGGGGAAGGACAAGTCTTGTCTCATGTTGCCCTCACACACCCCAAATGGTGCCATGCTTCATCATCGGGTGTTTGCTCCTCGTTGGGCCGGCGTTGCAATGCTGTGCGGTCTGGTGTCAGGACGGGTAGGTGCTGAGAGGCAGCACATGCACAGAAACTCCCATTAAGGTGCAGGTTTACCTATGCCCTAGCCCAAGGAGTAATCCTCCACATGACTTTAGGTCACATCAGGAGCGGATCAACTATTTAGTTGTAGCTGAGCTGTAGGTTTTTACAGCACTAGCCCCCCCTGACTGCACTGAGGATTAGAATCCCTTCGGTCCTTGTACTTTTCACATCTCTATTTATTCTTGGTCCTGAGGAAGCGCCACAGATCCTTATGACCATCTAGGCACGAAACATGTCGACCTGACCTTTTAGTTTCTGGGGGCACATCACTGCCCACAGGAGTAATGTACAACCTTCGGGTTTTTTAGTATGACAAGGGTAACGCCACAATAAAGATACCACTTCTCTGGTATCCCTTAGACATTTTTAATCCTTCACATACACTTTCACCAATGCCATAGGACCCACCCCACACACTGCACTCATGTAGCGGCTGTTCTCAAAAAGATCTCAGCTAAAGTGACCCTTCGGTGGACCCGTAGGGCATTGCAGCGCCGGCCCGATGAGGAGCAAACGCCTGATGATGACGCATGACATCCATTGAGGTGTTTGAGGGCAACATGAGTCAAGACTTGTCCTTCCCCCTGAAGAGTGGGTTCTAGATCTAGGTGGTAGACCTAGGTCTACCCCCTTTCCTATTGCTCTACTTCTTTTACTTCTCTTGCTGGTGAGTGGGTGACATTTTTGCACCCCCACCAATGGACCAGGGACCCTCTTTTTTGGTTTGACATGCAGACAGTGTGCCTTTACCATAATTTTTTGCATTTCCTTGTCTCACTGTAGGTTTTCTCTCATACACTCATACAAACATTGGTAATTATCGTTTTTATATTTACATTTTTTTAAAATGTAATTCTCTTTTTTAATGTAACTTTTTAATCATATTTTTAAATTTTTATATGTTTTATCATTCATTTTTTGAATTTACAGTTTGTTTGCATTGTGTCTTGGTCAATACATCTATCCATTCATTCATCTATCCACTATAGGTGCACAGACATGCAACAGCATTCACTTTTTTCAGGTATAATTCCATTTCCTCCTGGACACCCTGCTGTGGTGCACTGCAGACACATCAGCAACATTCATTTGTGTAATTATTATTCCATTTGCCTCTGGACCACATTGCCTGCCTTAGGCACACACTATCCTTGATATTTTTTAAAGATTGCTATTCCATTTACCCATTCAGCTCCCTGAGTGCCACAGGTGTCTCCTTTATAATATATGGACATAAAGGAAAGAGCTCTTTCTGTATATTGTGTGTTATCCTGATGGGGAATTAGATATTAGTGTATGATGTTGTGATTTGACTTTAAAGTGGTTATTATCTGAGCCTGACCTGGTCAGTCCGGTCGCTCCTCCTGCCGCGTGGCCCACCCCGAGTGTGCCCGATATCCTCCCGCTGCCGCCGCCGCTGCCAAGATAAGATTTGTGCCCCTGTTTGGTCTGGCCCCCTGTTCCTGACTGTCCCTCTGTGCCTGCTTCGTTTTTTCGTTTTTTGAACAGTATTTGTATCGTTGCCGTTTTCTTTCTCGTGTCTGGTTCTGTTATTGTCCCATTGTCGCTCCAGTTGTTCCCTGCCCCACCCCGCTCCCTGCCGCTGCTCCCCCGCGGCCCCACCCCTGCTCCCTCCAGCATCTCCGCACCGCTCCCCCCCACTCGCCACTCCGCTCCCGCCTCCCAGCTGCTCCTCCCTCACCCCGCCCCCCCACTCTTCATTTATGGCAGAGTGCATGCGTACGCGCAGCGTTGATGCGCAGTGAGCGCACCGAATGTGCGCTGAAGGCGCGCCAAAGGTAAGCCCGTCTGCGCCCATCCGCGCCTGGACCGCACCCAGTGCCAGACCCCCTGGCCCCCGCAGCTGCCAGCCCACCCGCCTGACCTACGCCGCAGCCACCCTCAACGCACTCAACACCGGCCGAATCCCGAGCTGCCACGAGCCACCCCAGGACGCACCCACGGACCCTTCACCTGCCAAGCCTGCAAATTCACCTGCATCCGGACCTGCACCGCACCCGCCAAGCCGAGCACCAGCAGCAACCACCTGAAGTGCATCCTGGAGGTTCCACAGACACGCCGTCGAACTGTGGAACCTCCTCGACTCCACATCCCCAGACGTCGCCTTCCTCACGGAAACATGGATGAACGCCTCCTCAGCGCCCGACATCGCCATCGCCATCCCAGACGGATACAAGATCACCCGGAGGGACTGCGTCAACCAGACCGGAGGAGGCATCGCCATCGTCCACAAGAACACCATCCGCATCATGACCAACTCCGACGACGCCCTCACAGCCGCCGAACACCTGCACTTCCAGATACACACCAACCCCAAGACCACCCTCAGAGGCACCCTCATCTACAGACCCTCGGGACCTCGCACACAATTCAGCGAAGACATCGCCGACTTCATCAGCCTGCACGCCCTCCCCTCCGCTGACTACATCCTCCTAGGGGACCTCAACTTCCACCTAGAGAACAACAACGACAGCAACACCACCACCCTGCTGGACAACCTCGCCAACCTCAGACTCAAGCAACTGGTGACCACCCCCACCCACTACGCCGGCCACACGCTTGACCCCGTCTTCTCCTCCAGCAAGGACATCTCCTTCAGCCACACCACCGGACTCCACTGGACAGACCACAGCTGCGTCCACTTCAGCTTCAGAAGGACCACCACTCACCACCACCCGCTACAGGTTCCCCGCAGAAGCTGGAACAAGATCACCACCGACCAGCTCACCACATCCCTGAGCCAGAACCCCCGCCAGCTCAGCGAACCCCAACCAAGCCGCCAACAACCTCACAAGGTGGATCACCAACTGCGCAGATGACCTCGCTCCACTGAAGACCCCCCCCCCCCATCAGACCCGGCAGCAAGAAAGCATCCTGGTTCACAGACGAACTCAAGAGCTCCAAGAAGAACTGCCGGGCCCTCGAGAAAGCCTGGTGCAGAGACCCGTCTACAGACAACATGACCACCCTCAAGCACGCCACCCGAAAACACCACCAGCTGATCCACACCACCCAGAAAACCGCATTCAAGGAACGACTAGACAACAACGCCCACAACAGCAAGGAACTCTTCAACATCGTCAAAGAGCTCTCCAACCCCAGCGCCGGAAACTACGACATCACCCCCTCGCAAGACCTCTGCAACTCGCTCGCCTCGTTCTTCCACAGAAAGATCGCAGATATACACAACAGTTTCAGCACACAGCCGATGCACCCAACGACTGTACCAACGCCCCCACCACCACCCTCCACGCCTGGACCCCGGTCAACACCGAAGACACCATCCGCACGATGAACTCCATCCACTCCGGGTTATCAACCGACCCCTGCCCTCACCACATCTTCAACAAGGCCGATTCCGTCATCGCACCCCATCTCCCGGACATCATCAATGCCTCCTTTGACACCGCCACCTTCCCAGAGAGCTGGAAACACGTCGAACTCAGCGCCCTACTGAAGAAACCATCAGCGGACCCCACCGACCTCAAAAACTACTGCCCCATCTCACTCCTTCCTTTTCCTGCCAAAGTCATCGAGAAGACCGTCAACAGACAGCTGGCCGCCTTCCTCGAGACGAATGTATCCCTCGACCACTCGCAGTCCGGCTTCGGGCCAACCACAGCACCGAGACCGCCCTCATCGCAGTCACCGACGACATCCGAGCCCTGCTCGACAACGGGGAAACAGCGGCCCTCATCCTCCTGGACCTCTCCGCAGCATTCAACACTGTCTGCCACCACACCCTAGTACAGCGCCTCAGCGACATCAGAATCCAAGAGAAGGCACTGGAGTGGATCATCTCCTTCCTCGCCGGAAGAACACAGAGAGTCCGCCTCCCCCCGTTCAGACCCGAGGCCACCGAAGTCATCTGCGGCGTACCACAAGGATCTTCACTCAGCCCCATGCTTTTCAACATTTACATGAGCCCCCTCGCGGCCATCGCACGCCAACACAACCTCAGCATCATCTCCTACGCCGACGACACCCAGCTGATCCTCTCCCTCACCAACGACCCCGCCAACGCCAGAACCAACCTACACGAAGGGATGAAAGACGTAGCCGAGTGGATGATGAACAGCTGCCTGAAACTGAACTCAGATAAGACGGAAGTCCTCATCCTGGGATCATCACCCTCCGCCTGGGACGACTCCTGGTGGCCCCCTGCCCTGGGCTGCGCACCCAAACCAACGGACCACGCATGCAACCTGGGCTTCATCCTGGACTCCTCCCTCTCGATGACCAGACAAGTCAACGCCGTCTCCTCATCATGCTTCAACATCCTTCGCATGCTACGTAAGATCTTCCGGTGGATCCCCACCGAAACCAGGAATACGGTCACCCAGGCCCTCGTCACCAGCCGACTGGACTACGGTAACTCCCTCTACACCGGACCCACAGCCAAACTTCAGAAAAGACTCCAGCGCATTCAGAACGCCTCAGCACGACTCATCCTGGACATCCCCCGACACAGCCACATCTCCGGACACCTGAGAGACCTGCACTGGCTCCCCGTCAGCAAGAGAATCACGTTCCGACTCCTCACCCACGCACACAAAGCTCTCCACAACCAAGGCCCCAGATACCTCAACGACCGCCTGACCTTCTACACTCCCATCCGCCAGCTACGATCGACCAGCCATGCCCTCGCCGCCGTTCCCCGCAGCCGAAGAGCCACAACGGGAGGAAGATCCTTCTCCTACCTGGCTGCCAAGACGTGGAACTCCCTCCCCATCCACCTCCGCCGGACCCAAGACCACCTCTCCTTCAGAAAGCAACTCAAGACCTGGCTGTTTGAGCAGTAGCGGACCCCCCTCCCCCAAGCGCCTTGAGACCCTCCGGGTGAGTAGCGCGCTATACAAATGCTTTGATTGATTGATTGATTGAACCACACAAATATTGCATTTGCCTGTACTAATTCAAACTGCAACAATGCCACGTTTTACTAAATGTTTTACTTGCTTGTTTGCTTTTAGGTGAACAAGAGAAGAGGCATCACCCACAGTGCTGCCAAACAGAAGGCCTGTGCAGTGACATCACATGCCAGTCCTCCAATCTCTTCTGCTTGTGCAGCTTAGTGCGACTGCCAACCGCGAGCTTTAAGATGATCCCAAAGAAAGATACTTCCAAAAAGGTGATCTGTAAGATGAAGCAGCTTCCCACCAGTGGTGTGTCTGCCCAAACCTTTTTTGGATCAAGTTGTGTGCCTGCTGCAATGGCCTCCGGGGATCCAGCTGAAGAATGCACTCCCACATCAACAGCACAACTCCGACCCAAGCCAATGTCAGGTCAGTAATTCAGCCATTGCAATTATATATGACAATGCCAACGAGCAGTAACTTTGAATTGGATTGGTCCCTTTCACAAAGTAATACCCAGTTGTTTCAGCAAGCAGACCGAAGTGGACAGCAGCTACTGGCACCAATGGTCGAGGTAAGCCTATCACAAATTATGGCACTGGAGGCCAAACAACCCAGTTGAAAAAATACCAAGCAATCTGGTGGGAGGAGCCCCTTCAAAAAATTGCTGAATGAGGTTGTGGTGGTGAAGACTAGAATTGCTGGAGAACACTCAGGTACAAGTCCAATCACTGTGGGAGTTAATGATGAGGAAGAAGATGGTGACATCCACATGCAAAGCAGCCCCACCCCCAGCAGCTCACCAGAAGATTCACCAGCCTTAGTGACTTCACAATCGCACAAGACTCGGTGTCAGGTGGAGACACCACAGAATACAGTGACTGCCTCACCCTGATGTGCACTGAGTCTACCACTACGTATTACTTCTCAAAATTCACCGGTGTCAATGGTCCCATAAAAGAAGACAGAAATACAGGCTACTCTTATTTGCATGTTCAGGCAGGAGGGGCCCTATGACCGCAACCACCCAATGGCATGTTTGTACAAAGGAAGCTGGAAAAATGTAAGCACTGGACCTCCTCCCTTTTTCTTTTGTGGAAGGAGTGGGACTCTTAGAATTTGTGGTAGCCTTCTGCCCGAAATGGAAGGTTTCAAGTTGGACCAACTTTGTCAGAGTTTCTGTTCCAGCGCTGCATTATGATGTGCTGCAATTGGTTGGACAAGCTGTGCAGCAAAGCTGTGCATCGTCACACTATCCACATGATGATAGACATGTGAACCAGTTGTCAGGCAACTGAATACATGTGCATCACTGCACAATGGCTCTTTTTTTGCGGGGATAAGGCAAAAGAATATCTACAGTTCTTGCCTCTTAAGAGGTTTAGAGGGAGTTTGTCTGCATGGAACAGTGGCCATGTTCACCATGGAGAGGTCACAGACAGCTGCAAACATCTTTGACACATTTAACTGCAAGATGTCTGAATGGCTACGACTCAGATGTCTCAGAATTAGATTTGTTGCCACGGAAAATTGCAGTAACATGGTCAAGAACCCCTAGGCAACTATAGGTCTATGACAATATACAGACCTAGTGAATTCTGAACATGATATTAGGGACTCAGTGTACACAGTGTGTATTTAAAAATTAATTTCAAGTTATTCTAGTATGTGTATCATCATTTTCCTAGTCACATACATATAACAACATCTCAACATGACGTACAGAGTACAGGATGTAATGAACAAACATAAACACATTAACAGAGAACATAGAAGCAGATATTCATGGTATATTTTTCAAAAAACACATTGCATCACACTAAGAATTTTTTTTAGACATGTTCATCAGGTGGTTACATGATGGAGCTTCTACACATGTTTTGGCATGGACTACGCCTCCATCAGGAAAGCCACAATGATTCCAAAAGATAACCAAAAATGGAACACAGCGATGAAGGAGATCAGACGAAGCCAAATGTTGTAAAGGGTGTGAACGATCATGGGCTAACCAGTAGTAACTCAGTAGTTTTATTTCCCTTTAGGTGCTGGCAGTGGATAATCCTCCTAATTAATCCTGCAGTTGGAGCTCACGTGGGTGGCAGCGGGATATCGTTTGTTAATTGTGATGCCTTCCCTGTTATTGGTTCATCTATATTGAGGTAAAACAACTATGGAGTGAAGTGAACTAGTTAAGTTAAAAATATTTATCTAGGTTGTTATAGGCAATATCGCAGCATCCCCCCTAATAGTCAAGATATTTATATAGGCATATAACTAAGACATACTCCAACTCCAGTTTCCAGACACTAACACAGCAGGTTTAGTCTATAATTCCCCATGTTTATTTATTATTTGCTGTTACATGTTTCAGTAGTAACCTCTGCCTTGCCTTGCTTAGTATATAACTAACTATACCTAGACGGTATACACTTTTATAAGTAGACAAGAAAGAACTGCAGAGCAAAGTCAAATTAAAACTCAAATTAACTGCAGGCAGAAATTGGGGAAAATTACATTTTCCTCTTTATTTATTTTTTACAAAAAACCCTCTCCACCCACAACAGGTCCGCCTCACTCCCCAAACAAATTGACTCGTCCCCATTCCATAACCAATAACCGAATGTCCTACTATAACAAAACCCAGTCCCAATTCTCTTGTCACCCTTTCCACCCACAAGTCCCCCCACCAAAACAATTGTTTTCTAAAAAGGGCTACAAGAGGGCATTGTCCATTTGAGTCCAGAGCTGGCTCAGGCTCCACACTATCCTGTCCAGCAAACTCTCCACATGCCTCTCCATTAGGTCCAGCTGCTGCAGGATGGGCCACAGCAATGTCAGTGTCAGAGTGGCAGGGGGTGGCAGCAGCTCCAGTTAGGGACCTTGACATTAGGTGGTGATGCCGGCAATAGAATTGCCAGGAGGCAACTCCTGGAGACTGTGGCTAAATGGTGCACTGGGGCCCGGCTGAGAGGCAGCTATTCAATCCTCTTCTTCCTCATCTGCAATTTCCACCAGCTGCCGATATTCCAGCAGGAAAAAGTCCAGCCTCCGCCACCGCAGATAGGCCACTATCTCCTGCCTGGGCCAGAAGGAGTAGCTATATACAGAAAAGAAAAAAGACACATTGTAAATGATGCTCTGTGCAAACAATTGTTTAAATTTAGTGGGTGGCACAGTAGCAGTACATTGCTGGTCACCTAGTGCCATTGAAATTTGATGTGATTATGATTACGATAGTCACAAGGACAATGTTATATTTTGCTCACACATCTCACATAAAAAGCACTGACTGTCTGGCAGAAAAGTATTAAGGCAGAATAACAGTAGATTAAAAAACTGTGATTTTACTTTTATTTCTTGTAAAGGCTTTTCTAATAACCAAATGGACACTTTGAGTGGTAAAATAAATGACCTCTAATTAATGAGTAAGGCATTATGCACTATGGACTACAAGTTGTGTTGTGCTAAATTAATGGAGGCATGGGTACTTTGCTATTGTTTGTAGCCGGGGCAGCTGTAGTGCACAATTATCTGTCTTTATTCCAATGGCACTGCTCTTCTTCAAATGGCTTTTCCTTTGTACCCTGACCAACGAGGAAGATAAATAATAAATAAGATTCTATGGGCTAGATGTAGGTAAATCAGATTTACCGATTCATAAATACCGAATTTTACTGGTTCGGTATTCATGAATCGGTAAATCTGATGTAGGTAATTATTCGGTAACAAATTCCAATTGATTCCTATGGGCCTTGAAGCCCATAGGAATCAATGGCAAATACCGATTCGGTAATTACCGAATCGGTAAAAATACCGAATTGCACTTTGACACCCTGTTGTACCCCTGTTTCTGGCTTGTGTGCCATGTGACACACATACATGCCCTTAGGGCATGTCTGTGTGCCACATGGCACAGGTGTACATGCACAGATGTGCATGTACACAGGAATTCGTTATTTACCATGCAGTAGTATTACATGGTAAATAACAAATTCTTAGGGACCTGTGGCACTGTTTACTGTGCCACCTACATATTGATTTACAGAATCGGTAAATTTACCGATTCGGTATTTTACCGATTCTGTAAATGTACCGAATTGGTAAATTTACTGATTCTGTAAATCAAAGGCCCCTTACATTACAAAACCCAAATACCGGTCGGTAACGGCCGAAATCGGCCGTTACCGACCGGTATTTGGTCTCCTACATCTGGCCCTATGTCTTGCACCTCACGCATAAAAAATGTGGATATTATTATCCTGTCTGCCACAAGCAGACAGAGGGGAAAAGTATGCTCCGCACTAAAGTAAAAGGAAAGAGGTATATAGATTGTATTTGGCAAGTTCGTCACAGAGTATCCCATACGCCAAACTTGAAATCAAATCAGGCACTTAGTCACGATTTACTCACTGGCCTCACTCACCACGACAAATTATTTCCAACAAATTAATTCGCTGGGCAGTAAGGAAAGGAAACAACTTACTCTATTGCAGGGTAAGGTAAAGGGATTAGGTGGGTAGGTAGAGCTTTTTATACAGAATAGAGGGGTGTCACTGATCCTCGATTTGTCGTGTGACTATTAAGCTTTGGCCGATTCAGTCGCTATAGTAGACAAAAGTCAAAAGGGAAAAATCTGAACAAGCGTAAAATAAATCTGTTTTGGGAAACCATGAAATATATTTTGGAATCACTTCACATGGCCACAAAATGTGGCACTTGGCAACAATGGCTTTTTCAATTTTTTGGTAGTCTGGGATGGAAAAGCTTAGGGAAGAATAAAGGTGTGAAGTACTAAGGGGTGACTGAGTGGGCGAAGGGAAACACATCTTGTGTGTTCAGTTTGCAATGCAATGAGAAATTTGTAAATGCTGCACTAACTGAAGCAGTCACACATTGCACAGCCAACACTACAGTCACATAATTGAACCATACTGCTCTCCGGTCGTGGGTGGTGAAATGACATGGGCAGGGAGGGAGGTAATGAATGATGATGGGTGGGATACATCGCGGCCTTGCTTAACAGATGCAATGAGTCAAGGGAGTTGAACAAACTTTCAAAAAATACCCCCACTTTAAACCATAGATTTGATAACCATAAAACAAAGTAAGCAATAGGAGGGCAGCATGGCCATCTCCAGAAGATCTCTCTTGCTCATTCATCCAAGCAATCCAATTATACATTCATCCTTTCATTCTTCTATATTTATCTGTACCCACCATGATTTAGTTTTACTTTCTCTCATTTGGTCTTACACCAAAATGTACAATCCATTATCTATCCATATCCATTCAGTATCCACCCTTTCTTTCAACCATTCTTACACCCATAAATCCCTTTCCACAATGCCCACCCACGCACCCATTCACCCATTCACCCACCCACACATCCTTTCACTAATATACAATTTCATCCATCCTTACTTTAACCTTCCGTTCTTTCCTGTTTCCCTCAAGCCATCATTTTGATTGTTCATAATCTGAGCTATTGCTGAGTTGCAGATAGAAGAGGCCATAACTCAACCACCACTGCAGCTGGTAAAGCGGTGGGTTCCCGATCACGACGATACCCTTGTAGCTAGTGAGTATAATTGTAATTGTAAAATAAGCAAGCAATGTGACTTGCAACCGCTTGTCCCTGGAGCTGCATCTCCCGTTCTAACTGGCTCCTCCTCCTGCAGCAGCACTTGAGTCGGCGGCACTGGTGGTCGACGTGGCTACAAAAAGAATTATACATTTCTTTAATCCAGATACGCCTCCCCTTAACATTTTTTATCACAAAAATACAATTGCATTACATCACTACAGTTCAGTTAGCTCTGTAGTATTTTGTAACAAAATAAATAATTCTGGGCAAAGCCAGCCAAAAACCTTTTGTACTAGAGGGGCAGAGCTATAGCTTATGATGATCATGATGACTGAGTCATTGAAGCACAATGAAGGTATGGTGGTATAATGGTCAATAAAAGACATGGTGTTGGTTGGCAAATGCAATAGGAGCTCATGCTTTCCAGAAATGTTGCACTGTCATGGATACTGCTGGTGTACTGTATAAATGAATTACACAGCACAACATAGTGGGGATTATGAGGGGTGGTCTATGACCATGGCCACACTCTTGGTAACTGTTAGAGCATGTGCAAGGAAAGGAAAGCCTTCTCAACAAACACACATGCTGAACAATATTTATAATACTAGCTTACTTGGTCCTGCAATCTTCACAGTAGACAGTAGAGTACCAAACATCTGTTCTTAGTCTTACAGTACCTCAAATATATAGGAAAAGAGGTAAAGATTACCAACAAAGCAGAAGGTAAGTAAACTAGAGATTAGTACAGACCCGAAAAAGCCGGCTACCAAAATAACCCCCGTTAAATAAGGGAAAATAAGATAATGCAGGATAGAAACAAAAATTGGATGGGAGAGTTGGAAAAAAAGACAGTATAAAAAATAAACAATCCAAAATGTAAAAGTAACATGGTGGGCAGAGGAAAACGAGCCAATTCAGCGTACTTTGCATTTGTTGGTTTGTATGTCGTTCTCATCACCACATGAAGGAAAGGTGGCAGGTAAGAGTGTCACAGACAATTTATTTCTTGCCAACACCACCAGGCTCCAAGTAGCAACTCCCATTCTTAAACCAAGCATCAACATTCCAATACCCCAAGATTCTACCCTAAGCCCAAAACAATCATAAAAACCAACATTATGGAAATAATATTAATAAATAATAGGACTTTTTAGGCTGAGCGGAGCTCTCAGCAGTGACCCTGGTAGTCTGCGTCTCCTTCCCAGCTATTCCTGGACCCTCCTCTGATCTGCCCCTCTTCTTGCCCTTGAGTGCTGATGTGAGAAATGAAGAAGATACAAAAATAGATTAGTGGTAGAGTTAATCTTCATAAAATTATTACGACAGGCAACCACAGTCACATTGTACTGATCTAAAACAGATTGCCTATAGTACTAGATTCGAGTCTAAAGACAGTTGCTGAGTTGATCATACTAATTCTAAAAGCCCTATTCCTAAGTTCCTTAACAAAACCTACATTTGAAACTAATACATTGCAATGAATGATCTTTGATTCTATTCTCATTTCTCAACTCAGTCTCCCTTTTTTGCTATGAACAGATGCATACTTCACATCATCGTGAAATAGCTTGGGACTGTGCAAGCTACATAAAGAACGTCACAGAGAATGCTAACTCACTGATATCACTGATTCACCATTGAGGCAGGAGGACAGAAGCGTCTGCAATAACTTCTTAAATATTCAGCCAAATCAAGCACCAACGAGTACGATTATGAAGCTCAGAGCACCTTCCTAGCTGAAACTTAATCACATAATAATATTCAAATGTAAACTAAATGTAACTTTCTTCTGAGTGTCAGCAGCAGGCGATTCCATTTTTTTTTATCAGCATTGAAGAATCTCGACACAGAGCAGGTCTAGCAGGTTCTGCTCCCGGTCATGGATATCTGCCCAATGGTGTGTCAGCTGCTGGACTTTGTGCGGAATCATGCTGTTGCGCCACACAAACCTGTGCACCCTCTACCAGTACAGCCGATGCTCCCACAGCCAGGTCTGCCGCCTGCTGCCAACACAGAGAGGAGGTGGTGTTACACAAAAATACCTAGTGCTTCCACTTCCACCTTGCTGAAGGTAGCCTGGGGCTGCACTCCTGGGTAGCAGCGCTGTCCGCAGGTTAGTCAGCTGGTCGGGGCCTGGTGCTACTGCTCCCCTGTTCTTACAAGGAGGAAGAAGGAAGGAAGGAAGGAAGGAAGGAAGGAAGGAAGGAAGGAAGGAAAGAAGGAAGGAAGGAAGGAAGGAAGGAAGGAAGGAAATTAAATAGAAAGAAGTCAAGGAAAAAAAAGTCACAAAAACACTCACAAACATCTAAAAGAACGCAAATTACAAAGACACAAAAACACACTAATATAATCAATAACAATTAGGGATAGAGTTATTAGGAGGCCACAGGATTGAAAGGATTAACAGTGGTTTAAAAAATATGCCTAGCATCATGAACAGAACAGATTAAACAAGATGGTCACACTCATGCAAACCGTGTTGCGCTTTTCGTGCATGATTTCCAATGTGAGGATGCACTCTGCGTTGCGTTTGCTATTAATCACAAAGCAAACTGGCATGTCGGGAAAATCCACCTGATTGTGGAACTCTGCATTCTGCGGCAGTGTTCTTCAGCCACTTCTCGCAGTTCCGCATAGCCCATCTTGGCAAACTCCATCCAGGCCTAATTAAAATATTGGGAACTCTGAGTATGTGATGGGCCAGTTAATGAACAACTTTCATAATTTAATAGCTTTGGTAAATCAACAACATGTGTATTAGTAGCCATCTTTCTAATTCAACCTTTATCCTAGTTAGCGATGCAATGGCACAGGTTTTAGTGATGCTTCCCTCGCCAGTGGGGGTCATATATAACACTCTTACCTCATAGGCATGGCCCCCAGTTGACTGCTTAGTGCAACAATATTGTGCCCACTGTCATGGTTTTCCAAAAGAACCTGATATAAAAGAGAATTCCACTTCAGAAGGCAGATTTTAATCCTTATATTAACTGAATCGAGTGCTGCTCTACTCCAAGGGCCTTGCTCCGAATGCATTGCAGGGCCTGGGGAATTGGGCCTCATGTTCAACTCTAAGCACTAAAACTTGTCTTCAAGGTTATCTATCTCTAGCCCACATGAAGGAAGTGGCTTTTATGGGCCACCCAGCTCACTTACAACCACCTGCTATGCCTTCCCAAGTAATGAAGAATCGGTCAGACAGTAGAGAATACAAACAGATTTTTATTAGCAATACTCTGCAGAGCAGTCCACCCTGAGATCTCTGCCGAGGGACTGACTCCCCAACGTTCTGCAATGCATGATCATTCCTCCAAGACCCCTCCAACCACGCTCACAGTGGAAAGTTACTGGCCTGGGCTGAATATGAACAAAGAAGGCACAGAAGGATGGGCTACCACCTGCCAGATGGGTACATGCTATCTGCAACTCAAGGTTACCTTGACTAACTCTGTGTCTTCTCACGTGGAAGCAGAATTACCCACTTGGATAGGCATGCAAGGGCACTATGGCCTATTCATTAGTAAGTCGGGAAGCAGCCTTGAACAGAAAAGAAAATAATAACTAAATACAGTGATCTGCCGAGGCAAGCAATACGAATAATGAGTCCTAGTTCAGACACAGCCTAAGCAGCCTAATAGGGATTACGAAGTGCAAAATGGAGTCACACTTGCTGACTTAAGCTTGCACATTACTGGGATAACTCAGTGGGTTGCATAACATGAATACAAATGGCGTCTATTTAGCCACACACTGCTAACCTAATATGGCATGAAACGAGTGCACAGCAGGAATGGGATTTTCAAACCTAACACATACCGATCAGACATATGTGCATCATTGCACCCTCATAATTTGCCACACTGGAGAAAAATCAGAACCACTGTTCTGAAGTAGAATTTGAATAGTTGCATTTTTCAATTATGGTTTCTTTTCAGTTTGAAAAAAAAATAATTTCAAGGGTTGTCTTTGCAAAAAAATGTGAGCCACTCCTACATGCCATGATAGCATGGTGGCCAAGCCAGCATTGTTTGTTTTTGTCCAAAGAGCTCCTCCCAGCTTTTAATTGGAAATAAAGGACAATAAACCTGGCCACCAGCTCTTTCAGTGTGCAAGTTGCAGCTGTAGCACTCTCCTACTGCGCCATCAGCTTTGTGGTTCTCCCTCCAACTTTAAATCAGGTTTTAAATGGAGAAGAGGAAAAATCTAGTCAATCTCCAATAGAAACAGGTAAAAGCAAAATCAAAAGTATATAGTGGTGCGTGCAGTCCACCACAGGATATCCATGGAATGCAAAATTTTGCAAATAACAGCAACTTCCTACCAACATAATGCTGTCATAAAAATCAATACTAAGCCACAATTAATGTCCATGGTATGTAAAAGGAGAACTTATTTGGTTCAGTAATGTGCGCTTAATTCTAGAAGTAAAAATTAACTAGGTAGAAAGCACTCAGTTATTCTTACAACGCAAACTACCTGGATGGAAGCGCATGATGTAACATTACCTACTCGACCTGGTAATGAAAGCAATCGCACCACCCTTTATTTACTTCAGTCAAAACAGATCAAAAATATTCTGGGGCAGATTTACAAAAAGCTAATGCAGCGCAGTGCCGCAAGTCATTTTGCTGTGCTGAACTGCATTAGTTTCGAAGCACAGGGATGCGATAAATTTACAACAATATGTCGCATCTCTGTGCTTCCTCCTGCACTGATACACAAACTACTGCCAGGCACTGGCACAACCACCCTTGCACCATGGTGCGAGGATGCCTGCACCATGAGGAAATTGTTTTTGTGCAGGAAGGGGCACCTTCCTGCACAAAAACAATCAGTTGAGGTGATTTCCTCTTCCAATGTGTGCTGTAAAATGCAGCACGCATTGAAAGAGGAAAAAAATGAGGAGAAATTAAAACATTTCTCCTTGTTGCATGTTGCTACGACACCCCTAGGGTGACGTAGCATTCTGACACATTTAAAGATTTACAAGTGCATCAGTGGACATGCGTGTTGCGTGGGAACACCCACATCAACAACCCTGTCACGCCTCGAACACCCAAAGTGTTGCGTGTAAAGGGGTGATATTTACAAGCACAGATAAAGTCATGCAAGGTGACTTTACCTGTGCTTGTAAATATCATTCAGCAAGTTGCACAACGTGGTGCACCGATGGAGCAAGGGGCTTGTAAATCTGCCCCTCTGTTTCAAATATAAGGCGCTTGCAATAAATACAAATACAAGCTTAAAGATTACAAAAAAACCTAGCAGGGGTCTATATTTCAACCCATCATCAAAATTTCTGAATCTACTTATGGCTTATGTTCTAAAAGTTAATCTTTCAATCAAGGATTATAACCTATTATGTTTTTAGATCTGATTTGTTGGGAACTTTCATTCTTATTTCTAAGGAGGTATATTCAGTAGCTTCCTACCTCGAGCAGTACTTAGATCTTTTACTTTAGAATGATACTACAATCTCGAGAAACAATTTTCTCTAATGAGAGGGACTTCACGTGTAAGAAATGTACCTCAGACCTTTGATTGATAATCTGGACAACAATTTTTCTCTCAGCCTCTATTCCCTTCAGTAACATGCTAGGTGTGCTTTGTGCACCTTGTGCCCCAGGGGATTCCTGTCAGGGCAGAGAGCATCATGGCATCATGGGTGGACGGGTACTACCAGTGTTGCCACTCTGCTTTACCCTTACTTTTTCTGTGGAACTTGCACATTGATAATTAGCTCTCTTCCTCTATTTATTTATGTATTTATTTATATGTAAAGCGCAACAGCTACCCAACAAAGGGTTTCCCGGCGCTTTTCTGAATCTGTGGTATGCTATTACTGGACATAAATTTGATGGTAAACAGCCAGGTCTTTAAGGCTTTTCTGAACTTCATGTAGCTAGTCTCGTTTCGTATTGAGAGTCGCATTGAATTCCATAATGTGGGTCCAAGAAAAGAAAAAGATTTGCCACCCATATGTGACAATTTGACCTTGGGGATCACAAAATGCTTAGCTGTAGCAGATCAAAGGGCTCGAGCAAGACAGTAGGGGGACACTAGGCTTTACAGGTATTTTGGGGCATTTTTTGTGGAGATTTTATACATAAAACAAAGTGATTTAAATTTAATCCGATTTTCCACTCTTAGCCAGTGTAAATCACGAATATATTTAGAGGCCAATGTCATATTTGGAATTTTGCATAACAGTCTGGCCGCAGCGTTTTGGGCTGTCTGCAGCCTGCGAAACGTTGCCTTCTTTGCCCCTAGATATAATACATTACCGTAATCAAGCCTTGATGTGTTTAAAGCATTGATTACAGTTCTCTTAGTGGCTTCTGGCAGCATCCAACAGTTCTTTTTAAGCAATTTTAAAATGGCAAAGCAGGTAGCCGACGTCTTCACTGCTTGCTGATGCATATTAAGAGCATCATCTATAATGATGCCTAGGTTGCGAGCCTGCATTACAGGAACCGGAAGAAGGCCCATTTCTTGTGGCCAATGTTGGGGGCCCCATAAGTCTTTGTCTTTGCCAAGAATCATCACCTCGGTCTTATCACTGTTTAATTTAAGGAAATTTTCTTGCATCCAACCTGCAATTTTCACAAGTCCCTGTTTTAAAGTGGATGAGTTTTCGTTTTTTGCCGAGGAAAGCGAAAAGAACAGCTGAGAATCATCAGCATAGGAGAACATTTGTAGTCCACTACCTTTGCCAGCGGGCTCATATGAAGATTAAATAGAAGTGGGCTTAATATGGAGCCCTGGGGTACTCCATGTTTAAAAGTCTGAATGTCTGAGCATGCTGAGAAAACTTGGAAAGTCCGTTTTTCCAGCAGTGATTTTATCCAGTTAATAGCCGAACCTCTAATGCCCATTTCGTGTAGTGTCCTCATTAATACTGTATGAGATACCGTATCAAATGCCGCACTAAGTTCCAATAACACTAGTGCAACCGTTTCGCCTCTGTCCAGCATGGCCCGAATATTCTCTGTGACACCAAGTAAAGTGGTCGCCGTGGAGAAACCTGTTCGAAAACCTGACTGTTGAGAGGGCAGCAGACCTTGGGCTGTAATAAATTCCGTTAAAGAACGGTGTACATGTTTCTCTAAGATTTTTGCAAATATGGGTAGAAGAGAGATCGGTCTGAAATTTGATGGTAGATTAGGGTCGGCACCAGCCTTACTTTAGCAAGGGTTGAATCACGGCGTGTTTCCATTCATTTGGCACAGACTCCTCCTGAAGGGACGCATTTAGGAGGTCTGTGATAGTAGCCATAGATTTCTTGTTGATTTTTTTTAGTACTGAACATGGTAGTGGATCATTAGGTGAGCCAGATTTTATTGTACTAAGTAACTCAATGACACTGTCAGTGCTAAGCACAGGCCAATTATCTAATAGGCTCCTAGGGGCGTGAGAGGACCATTTATCAGTGCTATTATTGCTCGATACATCAAAAGATATATTATGTAAAGCCATGTTAGCCTGATGGTTTTTATTCTGGGCTTGTTCTATTCCCTGATAGATTTTGTCCACTTTATTAACAAAGAACGTAGCTAAAAGATCGCATTGTTGTTTATTTAAATCTGGCGGAGTTTGTAATGTTTTCGAGCCAGCTAGCTCTTTCACCATTTTGAAGAGAGCTTTTGATCGATTTAACGCCTCTGTAATAGTGGAGCAAACAAATTCAGCTCTAGCTTTGCTACAGAGCGCATGATATTTAGCTAATTTGCTTTTATAATCCTTTTTAGCTTCTGGTGAATAGGTCTTTCTCCACATGCGTTCTAGGTTTTTGCACCTGGATTTTTCTAGCTTCAATGCTTCCGTAAACCATGGGGCAGGAAGTCGATGATTTTTACATTTTAATTTAGTTTTAGGTAGGCAGCTGTCAATAGCTGTCATGAGCCATTTCTGAACTGCTGTAGACAGATTGTGAACAGATAATTCAGAACAGGGTGTGTGAGTATTTAGGAAGGTATTTAGAGCATCCACATCTAGTTTCTTCCAGTTTCTGATAAACTGTTTTTGCATCAGTGTGCCTTCCTTTCTTGACATAGTGACTTGGATAGAGAATGTTATTAGTTAATGATCTGACCAGTTAATAGGTAGGGCAGGAGAGGTGGTGATTTCTTTAATGTTCGAAAGAATCGGGTCGAGAAAATGTCCTGCGCTGTGCGTAGGTCCAGTATTCCACAAGGTTAAGTTGATACATCAAAACACGGTGCTCTGCACACGGCCCTGGCAGATAACCCCCCATTCATATCTTCATCACTAGGTCTGTCACTTGTTCGGTAGGGCTGGGTGTTTGTTTGTCAGCCAGTATTTCTCCTCGCAGTTCTTCAGAGGATAAACAAGACAGGGCCGCAGATACTTTACAATGTGGAGATCCCAGGGGATTTGAAGTGTGGACTGCTATTCATAGTGAGTCTGCCATTTGTTATTTGGGTTTGGCATGATTTATGCCTTTCAAGAGATAAACATTTGCTTTGTCTGAATTTGCATTTTAAGACATGATGGACTAGCTGAGAAATAAAACATTTCCTGCGTAAGTGTTACGTTTTTGTGGACGTGTAACAACCCCTGTAGCTGAGAGACAGCTAACCTCAGTGAGCAGGGGCATATTTTCAGGGTTGGTGTTTGGGGTGTAACACCCCCCTAATAAATGTATTTTCGGACAAGTAGATGGGTACAGCTCCTTTCAGCAAGGTATTGTGAGATGTCTGTTGGATTTCACCTGGGATGTTTACATTCACACAAACAAATATGCACACACCTCCCCCCCTCTGTTTTGAAAGTCCTCAAAATACTGGTTATTTTACAAAATATTGTGTTTTCTCAATGATTACTTCCCTTTCCATTGCCCCTTAGGCCCCTTTCATTCCCCCTGCTGGTCATCTAATGTATTGAAACATTATATGCCAGTTTGATTGTTGGAAAATCGGAAACTTAACCCCTTCCCCCCCTCCCCACAGCCCCCTTTCAGTATTACTGACCAAGCTACGCCCCTGTCAATAATGTTCGGAAAAGGTTTGCGCTGGCGTCTGCATATTACCAAGCAACGTGTTGCTGTCATTACCACCATGTACAGTGCCAGTGAAGGTGTTCATAGCACTACCTCTAAGGTAATTGATGTGACAGACTCTGCTCCAGGCCTTCATGTCCTGCCTAGAAAGGTTGGGAGACTCGTGAGCGCCAAGACCTTTCTCTTTGCCTCTTAGCTTTTAGGAAAGTCAAACACTTCTGCCTGGAGGTCAGTTTCGTCTTTAGGAAATATTGATCCAAAATCAATGGCAAGTATTCTAAGATGTGAATAAATTGCAAATAAATCCCTTGTTCAGCAGAAATAAAATGCCATGGATAAACCCCATTAGTTAGGCAAATGACACGTAATATGTTTGAGCAGTCTACATAATGTACAGGCTCATGTATGGAATGGATACATTTTAATATGTTCACGCAGATGTGTTTACTGTTTTGTGAACCATTATCCACTACTGTGTTGGGTGTTGTTACTTTCTTGGAGAGTGCTTACTTAGTTTCTTTATTGTTTCATGTTGGACACACTTACTTTGCTAATGTGCGGGTGCACCTTGGGTAGTAGGGTGCCGGAACTATAGCAGCACCTCTGTTTTCTCATTTACATTGGGCAGATTTGTGTTAGGTTTCCCACGTGTTAGGAATATCTCCAGTTACTGTAGTATCAGGAGGTGCGATAAATCCCCTTTTTTGGGCCACTACTACCCTGATCTTTTATGTACATATATATTCAATTGTATTAGTTTCTAAAGCATCGTAAATGACGACCGTACTGTGGACCAGGATACGAAAATCTTTCTTGGGGCTCTTTAGCGATTCCTTCACTATCACCTTCCAACAGTGCCTCTCATCTCTACATAGCCCCTGTCTCACATGTATTTCATTTATTTTATAGCACCTCTCATACCTTTGTAGGGTGTCTCAGCACTTTACATCACACACACATACAGAGACATTTAATCATACACGTGTAATTCAATGTATAGAAAATGATACATAAGGCAAATGGGACTACAGTTGCAGGCTCCACATGTCATCCATACTTTTGGGCATTTTTTAAATGATCTTGGCCTAAAGAAGAACAAACTTAGGATTCACAACTTAACACAGTGGTTAGGGTGGACTTTAACAACTAGAATTTATTTCCACCCAAACAAACTTTATTTAGCAACATCAGGATAATGAAAGACTGGGAAAAACATTACTTTCTAACATGTACCATGCAGGTTGAATGCAGCTATTTGATGGCTGTTAATAGCTCAATGTGCTAGATTACAATTGCAATTTATAAGCTGCACAGTAACAAAAGAGTCTCTGTAACAAAAGCAGTAACCCATTGAGCTATGCACATAAACTACTGTTCGCTGATATTCATAGTACACATCCTTTGCAGCAGCCATATTAACCCTCTGTGCTACCTTAGATGAGTCAAAACTGCCACTAGACAAAATTCCCATCTCTCTCCAGCAGATATATTAATCACGACAGTTATCTTGACACTTTTTGCTGACCAAAAACTGCTGAATATACAAGGAACTTTTCAGTGCTTTTAAAACTGCTGTACTGCTAGAAAACCGGCCCCCACCCTCCCAGCTTCCAGAGGAAATGCCCGATGCCCGGTATGGCCAGTTCAGCCTTGCTTTTATATTACTTTTAAAGACCCTTGATTCCTGAATAGGTTTTCCACTTGACACTGTAAAAGAGTATTGAGTCCTAAAACTGTATTATTTTTATAGTAGATATATCACCTGTATAAAATTACCCCATTTATGTCATGCTTCCCAATGTTTGGATGTCTGGATGTGCTGGCTTTAGAGCCCTGTGCACTTTAGCACAGCTACTTAGCAGAAAAGTCCTCGTGACTTCCTTCTAAAACATATGCTGTACATTGATACTTTCTTTTTGGCGTATTTAATTTCTTAACAAGTCCATTGTAAATGGTGCCTTAGTGCACCTATTTATTGCACTGGAAAGTAAAATGTCATATGTGGACTGCAGTGTCTATTCACACCACCTGTTCCTGTATTACCAGGGTCAGGTGTGTTGACCGACTTAAAAACCCTCATTCACGTACAGGAATGGTAAAGCGGTAATCTGTGTTCTCCGCTTTTCTTAGAACGTGAAAGCATCATCATTGGGTGGGCGGGGGTAGTGGAGCCCGACATACCACAGCAAATATTTATTTATTTATTTACGTTCACCTTTGCCGTTGTATGTCGGACTCCACTACCCCCTCCCAGCTCTGCCCTCACTCCACCTCACCGCGCCATGGCGTTACATCTGTTAGCCGCCACTGCCCCAGGCTCTCAGGTTCACACTGCTCCGTGTCTTTCAAGTCCTCCCGCACATAGGGAGATTAGGCTCTGTTTCTGCATTCCTTTCATCCCCCCGTACTTTATCAAATTTCCTCGGGCATCCCCTGGCTTTGTATACTAATTTATCTTCCCACATACACCGGCCCATGTTGGTCGCTGATTGTTCCATAGTTGAGGTGTTTTCGCTGCCCCATAGCTGTACTATGTCCCTGCTAGCCACCATGAGTCCTATCTTGCACCACATCAAGGGGTATTTGGGCAGCGCCTGCCCTGCCCATATTCCTAGCTTTGCTAGCCCAGGCCCACTGTTATGTCTTCCCAGGACAATGTGATATTACTGAAGTTGTAGGGGCTGTGAAAAATCCAAGCAATTCACAAAGTACATGTGAGTAAGTTTATTCAGGCATAGTCAATTAAAACCATTACATAGACATAAAAAAATACCAAATGATTGCCCTTCTGTCACAACATAGCCACAGAAGCATACAGTTCCAAAACAATGAATCAGTACTTGATAACAGTTTAAAACTTTGGGAAATAAAGTCAATTAAAATACTACACTCAGTGTGCAAAGACTGAGGCTATCCTTTCGGGAAACCTTTTTTCCAGTAGAAATAAAGTGCCTAGGTGCAGTGCAAATCTTTTGCCAGAATGTGCATCTAAAATATTACCCAGTAATTTTGATATCGCCACTCAAGCACTATGGTTAAATGATTTGGTCAATCAGAGCACAATGCCACATTTAGCTTTGGACAGTTAAAATTTCACACTTAAAAATTTGATACTATCAGCTGAAATGCTACATCCAATGAGATGAAGAAAGACCAGGGCCTACATCTTGGAAAACCCCTTTTCTAATAATAATAAAGTGCCTACGTGCTGTGTAAAACGTTTGCCATAAGGTGCATCTGGTTTAATATAAATGTACTAAAAAACTGTTCTCCTAATCTAAAAGGGTTCTTGCAGTTGGGGTGCATGCCATCTCAATGTATACTGCATTGTAAAATACAGACACAATCACCAATGTTGTAATCTCAAAATGAGACACAGATTAAAAGGCAGATACTGGCTTTTGCCAACTATGTAGTAGCTAGGTTCAGAAACCTTACTATTTTACATGCCAATTGCACGGAGGCTCCCCAGTTATGTAACAACATCTGGTCGACATGACCTGATTTGCAGAGTTCTTAATGTAGGCCGTAGTAGGCGTCATCTCTGTTTTAGTAAGGCTGGGCAAACACACAGCAAGTGAAGCAAAGATTAATTTGTTTGATCACGGAGCCAACACTCTGGAGTTGACCAGTGCTGTTTCAAGGGGGCGTAAGGTCTTTTGATGCCAACATGCCAAGTTGTAATAGCAGGGGTTCATGTTTCTTAGGAGGTGACCCTTGATGCATTGCTACCCACTACTGGGTAGGGATGTCTGTTTTATATTTCATGTTCTTCCGGCGCATTAGGCCACATTTTGGTAGATGGAGAAGGACTATCTGAAGAGCTTTCAGAGCCTTTATGTAAGTTCAGTATGCCTATGTGGTCTGTCGTTGGGGCCTATGTTTGTGTTTCAGACACTTGCCTTTTTGGGAATTGTATTTATCAAGGACAACGGTCCCTAACCACTGTAAAAAAAAAAGGGGTTAGTAAATATAGACTAGATAGTAGCTATATTCTTTGTCCAGCCGGACAGTTTTTAAGTTTTTGAATATGCCAAAATACATACAAATTTGCAGTGTGAATACAAGTGGGACACCAGCCAGTGCCCGACTAACACACTATGGACAAACGAACCAAGAGGTGGGGGTAGAGGCAAGCTGGAACAGTCTGTTTTTCATACATGTTATACAGACACAATTTCAAAATACACTATTGCTTCAGAGTATACAACGCAATTGTAGGCATATAGTGTACTAAGGTCGACGACGTTTCGAACCCTTAACAGAATACAGAGTTCACCTTCAGGAAAATTGATGCATGCCTTTTAGTTAAAATCACAATAATGAAACCACAACTCGATTGCTGAGTTTGCGAGCCTGAATAAGGTAACGCTCAAGGTCCACGGGAGTGGATCCGATGTCAGACGGTACTGAAGATCGTCACAGAGTAGGTGCGATCCAAGTGATCTAAGATACTGGTCCTCAATGGGGTTCTCAGGTGTCGTGGTCTGGACCTACAATTGCCTACAATTGCGTTGTATACTCTGAAGCAATAGTGTATTTTGAAATTGTGTCTGTATAACATGTATGAAAAACAGACTGTTCCAGCTTGCCTCTACCCCCACCTCTTTGTTCGTTTGTCCATAGTGTGTTAGTCGGGCACCGGCTGGTGTCCCACTTGTATTCACACTGCAAATTTTTATGTATTTTGGCATACTCAAAAATTTAAAAACTGTCCGGCTGGACAAAGAATATAGCTACTATCTAGTCTATATTTACTAACCCCTTTCTAATTTACAGTGGTTAGGGACTGTTGTCCTTGATAAATACGTAACTGCCCAAGGTCCCTGACCTATTGCTTCCTTGGGTCTCCCTTGTTCTGTATAAAGATTTTTGGGAATTGTGGCATAGAGTCACAACTTGATGCAATAGACGTACCTCGGTTCAGCACTTCTGAGTATTCAAGCATTCTTGATGCAGGAGCAGTAGTGCAATCCAAGACTTCCAGGCACTCCACCAGTCTCTGGAAAATCAGATTGTGAGATCTGAATTGTTTTTTGATGCAATTCCTGACCTCCTACCTAGAAGATGTTGATGTGTTTGTTTTTGAGTAGAAATTGCTTTGTTGGAAAATATTTTCCCTTTCTTTTTTCTGAATTTTCTCAATCGCTTACGTTCCCTTTTTGAAAGGGAGGGACTTGGGCTGATGGTTGGTATGGCCTCTTCCAGATCAATTTGTGTACCTGAGTGAGTCAACAGAATAATGACTGAGTCCTTCATTTGCTCCCCCTAAGGTTCCAACACTGTATTTATATCTTGTTCCACCTGCAGTGACTGTTGGAGCGCAGCCTCTATTGTCGTTGGGCTTCACAATGGCCATGTTCCATGATAACGTGTTGGTTGCCGGTTGAGAGTTTTGTTTGGAACACCTTTACTTCCTCCAGAAATTCAGAGAGTATCATGGGGACCCTGACAAGTGACTCCATAGTGGTAGAGCATTGACAGGTATGGTAAGCTGTAGTTAGATTGTGTTGTACTTTTTTGTTTATAGTGTTTAATTCCTGTAATTTTAAATAATTTCCCTGGATGCGCCCTGCGAGTGCATTGATTAAGTCAACTAGAATGTCCATCTTATCAGTATAATATGTTAGTACTGAAGAGATCATCTCCATTGTGCTCAATAACAAAGGCAAATGGTTACAGTTGAGGGTTGGCATGTGGCACCTGCTACTATCAATTTGGGTGGGTGGGAGGCTGACTCTATTTGAGCCTTTTTATCCCCAGAGTCAAATCCACGATTGTCTATTTGTACTGTAGTTTTATCAACAATGGTTTTCTCACCATTGGCGCCTCTCTCCTCTGATGTGTGGGCTCCTAATTATAGTTTTATCAGGGATAGCTAATATTTATAATTATGTTTTTGAGTGAGAGATGGCGAAGAACAAAACTGGTCTGTAGGTGAGACTGTTCAAAAGGTTCAGGACCAACCTGTGCCAAATGGAGGAGTCTTCGTTGGCCTCCTCCATAACTGCATTTTTAACCAATTATGAGCCTGATTTGAGCAGGGCAACCCAGATGGTTGCTGATCCACATGCTGCTGATTGTCTTGGTTAAAACCCTCATCTTGTTGAAGTTCTTCATCCCATGAAAACTGCAGAGCTGAGCAGTTTGTCAGGAGGCTAGGACTGTGAGACAGTTGATTAGTTTAATGCACTAAGGCCTGCACCAGGAGCTGGGCCCTGGCCTGGATATCAGGTTGCATCATTATAGGGGCGTAATGTTGTAGTATTGGAATTGGCTCTGAACTCCTTTCCGGCATTCCTACAACCCCTGTTGAGCATTGCCCTAACTGTATTTGTTGTTTGCCCTTGGCTGTAGGTGGAGGTTGCTCTTTCACTGGAAGTAGTTTGTTGTTGTATCCAGACCCTATATCTGCATGTACACTAGAGCAGGGCGGTTTCCATGTGACGGTTAAAAAGCCTATCATTTTTGCTTTGCTGGGCCCCGTAGCTTAGAATGGGGTGCTGTTGTTTTAATTCAACTGTCCTCCCTGCCAACAACCTCTAGTTCAGGAGTTGTAGCTGAGACTGATGGACTGAGGTTGGTCGTTGACTTCTTCTTTGCATCTTGGTTCTTGTTTGCCTGGGGCCTAGGTATTCCCGTACTCTTCCTGATCTCATTCTGATTTGCAGAGAGATATATGTGGTAATTGAAGTTCAGCAGCACCTGACATTTTTAAGGAACAAGTGAGTAAGAAAGATATGCACTGAAAGCAACTGGACTCGATGCGTCAAAGCTTCTCAAGTGGCGCAGGCCGCACCTGAACCTAGTCAGCCCACTTCTGCACCAATTCCAGCTCTGCGCTTGACAACAGCATCTAAGGCTGCATCACGTCATTTGTTGCCAGCACTGGGTAGTGTACCTTTCGTGTTGGTTCCCACTTCAATGGAATCTGCACTTCCCATTGTGCTTTTTTCTCTGTGCTGCACATTGTTCCTTTAAAGCACACTCAGTCAGCCCTCACCAGCATTCCTCCAGCACTGCATCATCTTCCCTGCAGGGTACTCTATAACAGTATACAGGTGAGGGGCATGAGCACGCTATTTCCAAAAGGAGGCAAAGTGTTTTAAGACTCTTGGAGAGTAGTCTCATTGACCAAATTACAGAATTCCAGGTTCAGGGTTTCCGAGATATTTCTCCCCCACTGAGGGTCTGGCTGCCTTTCTAAAGGGGCAGGTCCACGACTGCAGCGGCTGCAGCCTGACACCACAAACCAACAACTGACAGCCAGGAAACAGCCAACGGAGTCCCAAAGCCTCACTCGCCTCACATACCATGCCCGGTCAAAGCCTTGAATAAGTGAAAGCAGGTAAGGAGCGCTGGCCATGGCAGGAGTCGAGCTGCAGCTGAAAGCGGTCTGGTGCAGTCCAAATGTAGTCCAAATGCAGCCGAAACAAGGCTGTGGATGGATGCGGGGTGGATGTGGGCAAAATGTGACCAAACCCCCTCCCCTACAGCCCCCTGTGGCCTGATGTGGCCTGAAAGGTCGAGAGCCACATCCGCGTTCTTTGAGTTTTCCTCCTCCAACCTCCTCTGGCAGCAAGGCCTGTCCCATAGCATAACGTAGCATCAACAGGAAACAGCAAAGTACAAGTATAGCAACTGAACCACTCCCTTCTTTCAGCAGGAGAGTGGTGAGCGGGTGGGATGTAGCATGTGGTGAATTATGTAGAGCACTGAAGCAAATATATTACTAGAGCATTGTGTGGTAGTGCACTGTCATTTACAGACAGCACATTTCTCTTCGCGATTACCACCAAATTTGCACACAAGCGCAGATTATTGATAAAGCTATACAGCGCACAAATGATAATGTGTGAAAATCAGGTTTCAGCAAATATTTTTCAATTGTGCACCACCAAGCAAATTGTCTTGATTTGTTCTGATCCTATTAAAATATTTGATTTCGTCACACTGAAGAACTATAAAAAGATGTGCTTCATTTATGCATTCCAAACTGCTGATATACTTTGAAATATTTGTGCAGTTAATTTGCAGGTGTTTAAATGTTGCTGTGTGTTGGTAGAAAATGAACATCCTACAGTCTTTCCTTTCACTCTCCCAATACCTCAGCAGTCAAAGAAAATAAAAATCAAAATAAATCCCTATCAGTAATTTATACTTAGACGTAGCCTTACACATGACCTCTGTCTCTGAAGGGTTAGCAAATGTGACAAGATTAAAGCAAAATTTAAAGGCATCTTTCTTGCGCATTCACTTTCCGAACTCCAGTTTGGTTATCTTTGGAATGCTGCAGCACCTTGCTCACACCTACTTTCAGCGCCTATGGCAGTTTATGGATCATGCTCTATCATGAATTAGCAAAACTTCCATCCATATATTAGACGGTGTTCAATGCACAAGACAATTTAATTTAGAAATACAATTTTCAGTTGCTTCCTGAGACCAGAAGCATTCCAATTACCTTGTATTTCAGGTTTTGCGGAGCTGATAAAAGTATGCAGCCCTCACAGGACTTTTATTGTCTGAAATATGTTTAACTCTCCTTTCCAGAGAGGACAGAGACAGGATTAATAGGATTGTTGGAGCTCGTGACCTAGCACATGCCTTCTGGACTGCCAGAATTGTACCTGAGTAGAGTTCGAGATACCACAGCCCTCAAACGGAGAGGGATGCAAGAGTGCTCCTTGCGGGCGTGGAAACGTTGAACAGCGGCAGCATTTGGCAGTATTTTGATGGTTACTGCAGCCCATTAGTCAGTCTACTGGGGTGTGTTTCCACAGTTGATTCTGCGCCAGTAGTGACGATCCCAAGAATATGCTCATGGATTGATGAAGAAAAGCACCTTGGGAGCCGCTAGAGATCTGTGCCTGGAAGAGAAGCAACAAGGCAAATGACTAGAGACTATGGGCATAATTTGTGTAAGATGAAGTACACTCTTTCTAGAGGAGGGAGTTGGGAGTCCGGGAGGTTAGCCTGTGAGGCACAATATTTCACTGCCAGCTGTTGGGCGAAAGCAGCTTACCACCTGATCTGTGAATATTTTCAGCTGTGGTGTATTGAAGAGTTCCAATCTTCAGGCAGTCGTAAGGCAGAGCCTTGAGTCATTGGCACTACCTTGTGACTGAAAAAGAAGAGTAGTATCTCACTAGAGAGCAGACCTACAAAATTTCTACACCTTGTCTCTGTAATCTGTGATGTGTGGAGTGTAAGAATTTGTCCTGGTGTGTGCTGACCACTAGTTATTGTGGGCACCTTGTACCAGTCCAAACAACCCTTATTTGATGATTAGGTTAAAGACAACCTTTATTGAAAGCTATCCTAGTGGTAGCTATGGAGGGCAGCCTTCAAGCTAAGTCTCGAAGGAATGCAAAGCAGCTTGTTTTACCGGATGTATGACGTTACAACGCATACTTTTACCACGCATACCTTTACAACGCGGTTTTTACCACGCATACCATTACAACGCATAGCGCTTAGAGGTGCTGGATAGTGGTAAGTATAATTTTCTATTCCAACTCCAGTCCCCGTGGACACTAGGGAAGGTGTTGGATAGAAAATTAAACTTATTCCCTATCCTAGAGCGCCCCCCAGCGCAATGCGTTGTAATGGTATGCGTGGTAATGCCTGCGTTGTAATGGTAGTGCGTTGTAAACATTTCGTTGTAAACGTTACATACCGTTTTACCAGATCAGAACCTCCTGAATGACCAAATGAAAGGAGAACCACTCAAGGAATATTTAAAGTATATGTATTTATTACTAAATACTCTCTACTAACCTCTTCATGAGATTAGAGAACAAAGCACACAGTATTAAATCACTAGAACGACAGTAAATAGCACAATACACAGTGGGCTCCAGGGGGAGACCAAACCATATACTAAGAAAGTGGTATAACAACCACAACTAGAGCACATAGATTCGCGGGGACCCAAAGGAACCACCCAAGGTAGTGACAGAGGGGACACACAGAGGACGGGTACAGTGTGAGAACACAGATGCAAGCCCCGTACAACTCCATGGGAAAGTCAGGGTTGGAATTTTAAAGATTAAGGACACTTCGGAGAGGACTTTGAGCAAACCCTATCATACATAGAAGGTTCTAAGGCCAGCACCCTTGTGAGTACCAGAGTACCCGTGTTACCTATCCCAGGGGAGCCGGTTGAATAGGTGTCAAGTGATGTCGAGAATCTTCGTCGTTTTCAATGGCGTGAAGCGGGAAAGTGCTGCTGCCAGGATGATGAAAAGTGTCCGGTGGAATCCAAGCTTGGGTTCAAGGTGAGAAGAACCTGAAAGCAGAGGGGACAGAGTCTGGGTCACTTCAGGGTGACCAGGGGCTCGGTAGACGAATGCCCGCCGATGTTGGGTGCTTCAAGTGAGATGACACGATGCTTGACTCTGCAGCCATGGGGACCAGGAAACATCGATGATGACCAAAGTCCGGAAGTGAGCTATCCCACAAAGGATATCAAGTGCTGGGGGGTCAGTGTCTGGATTGAATACCAACAAGCCTTGGCAACTGCAACCCACGCTGTCCGAGGAAATCAGCTTTGGTGAGGACTAGCAAGGTCCTGGTGACTCTCCAAGCAATGGAGAGTCAGAGCACGTCTGGAGCAACTAGGAAAGCCCACAGAAAGTTAAAGTTACCTTCACAGGGACCCACAGGCCAATGGACCAGGGATCGCAAAGGGACCTCAAGTTGAATCATCCCACAGAACACTCATGGAGAGTTGGCCAGAAATCTTTAGTGAAAATATTGCTCAGGATCAGGACTACAAGTAGCCCAAAGCACAGCCTCAGGAATTGCCGAAAAGCAAATTCTGCTGCAAAAGTACACAGTACACAGAGGTTCAGGTTGCACGGTCCCCATGAGGGATACGGGCCTCAGAGCACAGATCATCCTCAGAGACCTTGGGAACCCACCTCTTGTATTGCAGAAATCTTCGGAGTCCTCAGGAGTTTGGGAGATGCAAACCGGTCAGATGCGTTTAGGTGCCTGCCTTGCAGGGGAGTAACTCCTTTACTCCAAGGGAGATTCTTCAATCATCCAGCATCGTGCAGATCACCAAAGTACTTGGTTTCTGTAGCAGAGTTTAGTCCGGGTAAAATTCAAAGTCCTGTAGCCAGGGGTTCCTACTATACACACAAGGAAGAGGTGGGACAAACTCTGGGGACCCGCCTATGGGAGTGTCATGACAGAGGGGTGGCTACACCCATGTCCTTTCTCCAGTTTCACACTAGAGCAGGAGCCAATGGCTCCTGCAACCAGTTTGAACTGAACTATGCACAGGGACACCAAATGTGCCCCCAGTGCAGACATCAAAGTGCTCTCAGAGTGCCCGCACCCAGCCCCAATACACTAAAATCTGTCTGGGAGGTGGTTACACCTCCCTGTGACAGGAACCCTATTGTCAATCCATCCCCTGCTCGACCTTGGCTCAGCAGCATGAGGGCAGACTCGTGTCTGTGACTGGCAGCATTCATTTTGTGATGCCCAGATCGAGAAAGCTGTTACCGGGTGTACCGGTGTGTCGCATATGTCCCTTTAGAAGGGTGGAATCATACCTCCCGCCAGTTACTGGTTGGGAGGGATGATTCCAAGGTGTTTGACACCAAACACGACATGTTTCTAAGTAGCTGTTTTAAAGTTAGCATTTACCATGAGGTTATAATGCAATTAAGTAGGTTTGGTTGGCTGCATCATAAACAACCCTGGAAAATAGGCTCCGAAGGCTACAGAGGTCCTCTGCTCATGCAGGTGCACCCTTCAAATAAAACCCAGCACCCTGCCTTCAGGATTGATAAGGCCTGTCATAGGGGTGACTGATAGGTTTCTATGTGCAGTGATATATGATAGATATAGTGATCCTATATGTAAGTAAGGGGTGCATGCACCACCTTACACAGGCTGCAATAGCAGACCTGTGGTGTCAGTTTGAGTGGTGTCCCAGAGGTGACACAATACGTGCTGCAGCCCCTGGGAGGCCTCTGGGGTACCTATGCCCTGGGTACATAGTATACCATTGTACGGTGGTGGAGAAGAAGACAGAGAGTTCAGGGTAGGATATGTAAATTCTAGTTTTATTTTCAGTCTACACGTAAGGGGGAACTTCCCACAATTGGAGGGAAAAAAAAAAGAAATAGTCCTTTCGTGAAACTGAGGCACAGCGAGTGCACGCACCGGCAGAGAGAACTACTGGCATCTCGTGTTTGGGTGCCTGGATACACCTGTTGAAGAAGGAGTTTGGCTGTCTGGGGCTGTGGTCGATACCCGCGCTCTAGTGTGTGGTGCTTGACGGTCCCCTCCGCTGCCGCGACCTAACAACACAGCGGCCGCAGTGCGGGGGGACCACATTGACCAGAGGACATTGTGGGGCTGACCCGCCCACAAGCTGCACTTCCGCGCCCGGAGGCGCTTAAAGATACTGCGTCTGTCCCGCGTCGCGGGACGCGCGCGGGCGGTCGCCGGGCTGAGCCCGGGCAGAGGGCGGGCCGTCCTAGGCCGTCGGCGGACGATCTAGGCCGGGCAGGGCTACCTCCCTAATCTATCCGCTGCCATAGGACGCTGGAGACTGATTCACGGACAAGCAAAGTAAGGGAGCTGCACTTTCCATTACTCTGCATATTGACTCTGCGCAAAGTTCGTGAAGCCCCACATTGTTTGTTTTGAGCTTAGGGTCTCATTGTCTGGCATTTCGTTTTGGTCTGCAAGTCGTGCCACTTATTAACTAACAATGAGCCCTAGCAAAAATAGTTCCATGGGAGGGTCTGTGCAAGGGACATTGGACTTATTTATAACTAGGGCTAAAGATGCCATAGAACGAGAAATAGCTCTTACTGAACGCCGATTATCTAATGAACTTTTGTACAACACGTGTTCGTCCATGGTGGCCAGTCTGACATAGAGGATATATGTCCTGAAACATCCACTACAGTCAGCAACATTACTGACAGACATGCAGTATCCACCTCGATGCCCAGTTCTGAAAATTAACCTTGCTCGGCATAAAAAAACAAAAGGAAACGTGGGGGAAACTGTCATAAGGGAAGGTGTGCCAAAGCCCAGAAAACTGTAACAACTACCACCAGTCCATTGCTGGGACAGCAAATTAAACCGGCTGATTCAAATGAGCAGTCTACAAACGCCATTCCAAAGGATGCTTACTCACATTTACTGGAGGACATTACGCATTTAATTAAATCTCTTATTTCACCTCTAGTGGAGCGGGTAAAGCGAATGAACGAACAGCTGGGGGTAATAGAGGAGGCTATTTCAACCAACACTAATGCCTTAATTGTACTAGCTACACCCCCAGATAAAGGTATTTCTCAGATAGTAACATCGGAAGGTTCAAAGGCCAAACAAGCTACTAGTATTAGTAACACAGCTCAGATATTGGTAACCGATCCCCTTCCCCCCGAGAAAAACAGTACCCACAAGGGTGGTGAGGACGGGAGGGCAGCAGGTCCAATAGAAACACATGATGCCAAACGAGCAGTCTCAAACGGGAAAAGCGCTAGATACCAAGATAGAGACGATCATGGTTCTTTCCATAGAATAGATCCGCCACCAGAATCAGCCTCTTATGTTATTGTCCTTACAGGGGTCCCTCAATATGTAGCAGGAAGGAAAGAAGGGTACCATGATCTTAAAAATAGGGTGGTGCACTGGCTTTCAAATAACAGGCCACTCCCATCCCAACATAAATGCCGAGATTCTTAATGTGAGAAGATTGGGATGGGTTGGTCAGAGGACAAAGGATATACCAGGGGACGTTGTAGTGGTAAATTTTAGGGATCGCAAAGCAACAGCGTACATCAGAGATTGGTACTTGGAACCTGGAGGGGGGGGAATATCCACCAAGGATTTAACATATTTTTACCCCCAGTATCAGATATCTAACACTCGAGCGGCAAGGACTTATGTTCCAGGGGAGGCAGGGGCATTTGGTTTTAATATCCCAACATTCAACCGTTTTACACTGTTGTCAGGTCTTGACGGGGTGGACTGACATACTATGGAGTCAGCCCACACTCGACGAGCCCACGGAGCTATAGACTGGGAAGAGGCAAGAGTTGGTAATTTTGATAGGATTGGTTTATACCCACAGAAAGACAGTAGGAGGGCTCCAGGGAATGGAATTATCGTTCATTATCCAGTGGTCCAAGCTGGAAATGGGAGGGATTATGGTTTGGCCAAGACCCCAGCAGATGGACTAAGCATCACTAAAATGAGTAGTATGTTTAAAGATACTGCCAGGATTTTTATGCCAGGGAGGCAGGATCAAAAACGGCACGCCCCTGACATAGACAATACTTGTGGTAACCGGTCGGGTCAACTATTGGTGTCCTGGAATATAGCTGGCCTAAGGACTAAAATGGTATCCCAGGACTGGCTAAATTTTATTGATATCTATACCATAATACCATTACAGGAAACATGGTTGACGGTTCCCCAGCATCGGCAGGGCTATTTAAATTTTTCCATACCAGCAACCCGTACCAATAGAGGCAGGCCTATGGGGGGCCTGACCACCTGGGTTAAGCAGGATGACAGGTATACCACCCAACAACTAAATTCCAACTCAAATGACATTCTTATGGTAAAAATACAGTCCCCAGCTTTTAGAGATCTGGTCATTTTTAATATCTATGCAAGGGGAGTGCCGGGAGGCAAACCATCAGAAATAGTTAGTCATCTAGGTTATCTTCTGGAAGTCTACCATGGCAAGGCAAACTTGTTGGTAGCAGGCGATTTTAACTGCTCCTTCAAGCCGTTGGATCAGTATGATATTGACCTTACTGAGGCAGAAGATCGCAGCTGGTTGATTCCCCAATTAACTACTCCCCCCATAAAAAGGTGGACTCAGGCTGCTCTTCAGCTTAAGACATTATGTCTTGAACAAGGACTTAGAGCAGTCAATGGCAGGACAATAGCAGATAAGGAAGGAAGACCCACATTCGATAACGGCGTGAGCACTAGTAGGATAGATTATATTCTAGTCAATCTGGAATTCTGGACAGCAATCAGAGATATGACCATTATCGAAAGAATCGAAAGTGATCATAACCCTCTCAGCTTAGAGCTACAACTATTTAAGGGAGATGAAGCTGATGCTAGTGTCACTACTAATGATATCATCCCTACAAATGATACTAGAAGATTAAAATGGGCCTACTGTCTTCAGAAACATCAATGTATTAGTGAAATGGACGCACTAGTATTGAATGCCACCACAAAGCTCCAGGGATATACTGATGACGATGATCTTATGTCCATGGTGGTTCCAATTCATACAACATTATTTTTAAATCTTAGTAAATACTTTTTAAAGGAGACAACTGGTCCACGCCGTAAGGACAGAAAACAGGCCGAATCCTGGTATGGCAAAAGTTGTGGAGTCGCATACAAATCTCTAGCAGCAGCAGTACGTTAAAAAAACAGGGATCTAATACTAGAGGCCAGACGAAAGTACAAAGTAATCCAGCAGGAAGCTAAAAAGTCCTGGGATAACACCTATTGGGAAGAGCTATACGAAGCCAGTAAGTCAAGGAATATGGTAGGCTTCTGGAATCTAGTTAAATGGGGCAAGGGATGTCACAGGGCCCATCCCGGGAACTCTGTCCCTCCTGAACTGTGGGTGTCGCATTTCAAAGCTCAGTTTGCGCACTCTGATCAGACTAGGGGTGTAGAGTGGAACTTATCTACCAATATTGCAAGTAGTATTCCTCTGGAATTTAGTGGGAAAGAGATCAAACACGCCCTAATTACAATTCCCAGAGGAAGAGCCCGGGGCCGGATATGATACCAGCAGAGTTATTCTTGCATAGTAAAGAGGTATGGATTCCATACATACAGCTACTCGCCAATGCAATTTCCAAGGGCTCCCCATTCCAGATATTTGGAAGGGAGCGGAAATAATCCCTATTTTTAAAAAAGGAGACCGGGCGGATCCCGCGAATTATAGGCCAATTAGCCTGATAGCATGTATTCAAAAGGTTGTGGCCAGACTTGTTCTCCATAGGATTCAGAGCTGGATAGGCGACTCAGGGGTTATGTCACCATTACAAGCTGGTTTTCGCCCATTTACGAGTACCATGGATCAGGTTTTTAGATTCTCTACCATCTATTGGAAGTGGGTAGTTCTTAGGGGTGGCACTTTCTACGCAGGTTTCGTCGATTTGAAATCGGCTTTTGATCTTGTGCCTCGTACCAGGCTGCGGAGTGCGCTCCAGGAGCAAGGTATGCCAACAGAACTTATCGCCTTTCTGATTAAATTTCATGACAGTAATTTTGCACAGGTGAGGTGGGGAAACAGGGTGAGGTCACCGACAAATTCCCCACTGAAAGAGGAGTTAGACAAGGGTGCGTCATGGCTCCAACAATATTTACACTGTACATAAACAAAGTTATTGATTATTATAGGGATGTACACACTGATGCACCAAGATTAAATGGTGTCCCTATACCATTGCTAATGTTGGCAGACGACACCCTTATAATCTCTAAGACGCAAGTAGGGCTACAAAAAGCAATTGGGTGTTTCGAGGCCTTCTGTAAAGATTATGGTTTAATTATTAATGTGTCAAAAACAAAATTCATGGTAATGCATAGACACAAGAAGGTGAGAGGCACAGTCTTTATGAATGGAGAGCCCCTGGAACAAACTCACTCCTTTAGCTACCTGGGAATCACCCTGGGGTCTAGAATGGAGTGGAAACCACATCTGACATTTCTTTCTACTAAACATGCACAGTTGGCAGGAGTTCTTCTGAGAGAACTACGTTCCTCAGCCACACAACCGATAGCACCAGCTCTCAAAATATATGACATGAAAATTCGGGCATCAATGTTATATGGGGCAGAATTGTGGGGATCCTCTGACATTTCTGTATTAACTAAGGCTCAAAATAAATTCATAAGGTGTCTGACGAGGCTTCCAACATCTACCCCACTGATACCCCTGTACTTGGACCTGGGCTGTCAGCGAATCCAGGATGTGGCGAGTTTTAGACCTCTCGCCTACTGGCGAAGGCTTTGGGTCACACCCGAGCTCACCCATTATGCTCAACCCCTATTAGAAATTAAAAATCTGGATATGGGGAGCAAAATACCATGGTTTAGAGAGGTCAGGCTGCTTTATAAAACCTTGGGCTTGGGGGACTTATGGGATAATCCATCTGGAAATATTTTTCCCTCCCGAAAAAAGTTAAAAGAGCTTTACTGGGCCATGATATCCCAAAAAGAATTTCAGAAAAATACTGCCCTCTCACTCACAGGATCTTTTTGGGAGCAAAAACATGTACCGGCCTATGAACACTATTGGGATATAATCACCATCCCTGAAGACAGGAAACGTTTCCACCAGTACAGGGTAGGAACCCTTCCTATAAATACGTTCACTAGTAAATGGTCAACAAATAACGACCATCTTTGCCCCTTTTGCACCACCCAACCTGAAAGTTTAGCCCACGTCCTTTTTATATGTCCGCAATATAAACTCCTGCGGCTTAAATGGATCAGACCAATATGCATACAGAAAGGCATTATGAGTGGTACCGAAGCTCTAAGGATACTAAAAACAGACTGTTCTGATAGCCTGGTAATTGCAGTAGCCAAATTCTTAAAATGGATGTGGGCAATACGAAGGGAAACATTGAAACTACGGAAGATTGTTATGTTTTAGTTTGGTTTCATATTTCGACTCCAAACTATGAATTAATTGTATAGCAAGAGCATATATATAAATATATTTGTATCTCTTTTAGACTCTTTTAATGTGTTTTTAAGTGTAAATATTTATGTTTTATAAGTGTGAAAGGAACGACCTGTACATATCATCAGTTGAACTATAAACATTTGGCATTACCCTGGACACTGTGGAATCAAGGGATGTAACCAATAAGAAATGCGGTGTTTTTAAGTGTTTTTATGTGTTTTTGGATGTTGTCTTTTATGACTTTTGTCGAAATAAAGACTTATTTGAATTGAATTGAATTGACTCCTTCTTTGCTCTCTTCCTTCAAAGAGCAAGGATGTCCTTTGTGTTTTTGCCAGGTTGGAGAATTGAGGGACTTGGTCTTGCCGTCCGGTTGCAGTAAACGTCAGAAAACAGCAAACAACGGAGAAAGAAGAAAAGAAAAAAAAAGCTCTGTAAGAGCGTTGTTCTATCTGTTGACGAATGACCAGGGAAGAGGGAGTGAGGGAGATTGCACCCGACCGTCACCCGTGAATCACACTCTATGTGCTCTCAATACTGCTTGTGACTTTAATAGTCTGACAAAAGAGCAGAGGTTTCCGATGTGTGGCTCGGCCCTCCCCTCACCTCCCTGTTTCCTTTCCCCCACATGGCCCCTAACCGGCCCCGTACCTTGTGGAGCCATGACCCTCCAGGGCCGTGGCCGCTTCCTGCGTGTTGCCGGAATAGGTCCGGCTCCCTTCTTTCCTCGGCTGGGGTCAGTCCCTCTGTACGTCTGGCTCCTGCTGCTTCCTCCTCCTCCGTGGCAAAGGTCTTTGCTCCTCCGAGTCCTGGCTCCACAAAGAAGGCCTGGACGTCCCGTTCTCGGCTTGGTAGATCCGGCTTCCTCGTTTCCGATCCCCAATGCGAACGCCAAGGAACTGCCTCCTCTTCCGCTTTGAAGGTCGACAGATCGCCTGACCCGCCCACGTGATCGGCCACCACATATGAAGACTGAGGAGTCTTAAAGGGACAGCACTGATCCGGATCCCACAACGGAGTCTGGAAGGAGAGGAGGGGATAGGGAGTAAGGTAAGAGGGTAATTGTTCATGTCCTAGGTCCGACGAGGTGGGTTCGTGACTCTGCTCCTCTTCACAACCATATACCAGGTACTGATAAGGGTACCACAGAATCCAATCTGGAGTGTACCTAAAGTACATAAAATCAATTTAGAGGAGAAAGCAGCTAGGCTGGGTCCTGGATAGCAGGATCCCAGCCAGTCTAAGTCGAAAACAGTGAAACATCAGCAAAAGGTGGAGGTAACTATAAGGAGAAGATCCTACTCTCCTACATGGAGGACATTGCAGGAAGACAGAAGGGGTAATATGATTTTTTTATGCCAAGGAGAATGGGGGATAGAGGTGTTCTCATTTAAAGACTGTAAACTGAACAGATCTTTCTACCTATTTTGAGGTGAGAGGATGTGGCCTAATGGCTAAATCGGCCGACCTCGAAGCTGCGGAACCTGGTTCGAGTCTCGACAGGGATGCTCAACATCCTGTGATTCTGGGAAAATCACTTAATATCCCTGTGCCTAACAAAAATGAATGTATCCATCTATAACACAACTGGTGCTCATGTACAGCACTCTTGGTCGAGTTCTTGCTACATAAAACTAAAACAAAAAGAAAATAAAAAACAGCAAAATTGTAGAGTGCGAAAGAACTCTGATACACTCTCCATGGAAGAATTTGCCAAGTACCATTACAACTACACTGAAAAACATGACATTGGAGGGCTTATCTGGCAAAATATTGGCAGTAGAACTGTTAGAAATCGGGTCTCTAGTTGGCAGTAGTTCGCACCCTGTCCAAGGAGTGATCCTAACTCTAGGGAGGGTAAGTGAGTCACACAGCTAGGATAACCCCTGCTCACCCCCTTGGTAGCTTGGCATGAGCAGTCACGATTATCTCAGAGGCACTGTATAAACTATGTGTCCACACACACACAGTAACACACTAGTTTAGAAATAAAGCAAATATTTATCTGAATAAAACAAGACCACAACGATAAAAATCCAACATACACAAGTCACGATATCACTTTCAAATATTAAGCAAGTTAGATCAATAGAAATCAATGGATGCATTTTTTTAGCACTAAAGACCTTAGATGCATCAAAAATGAAAGGTGTGGCAAGACGTAGAGAAAGTGAGGTGGCGGAAAAACTAAGTGATGCATCCGTTCGTTACTGGTAGGGGAGGTGATGCGTCAGTTCCTTCCTGAAATGCAATGGAGGTGATGCATTGCTTTCTTACTGGTAAGGGAGGTAATGCATTGGTTTTTGGACATGTGGTCTCGGTTCCTTACTGCTGTGCGGTGTCAATGAAGAATCAGCACCCACGGATAATGCATAGAAAATCCAGATGTACTGCATTAATGCAACAGTGGTGAAGCAGTTGCTGTGTAGATTCCACAGCTGCGTTGGTGTCGGACCAGGTGTTATGGACATTGTTGACACAGTGCACGAAACTCACGCTGCAGCAATTTTTCTGATGCACTGCGATGGCACGCTGGGGCCTGCATTGGAAGGCACGGTCAATGCATTAAGTGGGAACCACACTTCAGAGAAGGCAGCGGCGAAGCAATGATTTTTTACAGCGATGTGTCGATAAAACAGGCGCTGGGAGTTGATGCATGGATTTTCTCCTTAAGATCACCAGGTTGCACTTTCAAGGGTCCAGGAACTGGATTTGGCAACACTTGGCAAGTCAGGACTCTCGGCAAAAGAGCCCAGGCACTGGCAGGTAAGGTCTTTGATGCCCTGAGACTTCCTAAGAGGAGGCAACCTCAACTCAAGCCCCTGAAGAACCTTGGAATCAGGATACATAAATCAAAGCCCAGTCCTATTACTCCCAGGACAGAAGCAACAAGCAGCAGGCCAGCCAGCACAACAAAGCAAAAGGGAGAGTGACATTCTCTCCTACAGCATCCAGTTAATCTTCCTAGCAAAATGTGTTCAGTCACAAAATGTTCGGAATTTGGGGTGTTGGAAGTCTAGTACTTATACCCCTTTCTCTCTTTGAAATAGGCAAACATCAAAGGAAAGTATTTGTAGTGGACAATACCCTGCCTTTCCCTAACATGGCTACATACACACTATGTGGAGATGGCTTTGTGTGAGGACAGGCACAGCCCTATTCAGGTGTCAGTGATGACTCCTCCCACCACTCTAGCTCAGGAAGACTCATCAGCCTGGTGATGGGCCATCAGAAAATGTCCACTTTCTAAAAGTGGCATTTTCAAACTTACAATTCAAAAAAACAACTTCAACAAAATATGTACTTTTAAATTGTGAGTCCAGAGACACGAAACTTCAAATCTCTTTCTGCTCCAATGGAAAATTACAATTTAAAAATATTTCAAGGCAATCTTCATGTCACCCTATGGGAGAGATAGTCCTTGCAATAGTGAACAACGAAATTGGCAATATTTCACTTATAGGACATGTAAAACACGCCAGTACATGTCTTACCTTTTACACACACTGCGCCCTGTCCATGGGGCTGCCTTGGGACTACCTTAAGGGGACTTGCATGTAGTCAAAGGGAAGGTTTTAGCCTAGCAAGTGGGAGCACTTGCCAGGTTGAGTTTAAAACTGCACTCATAGACACAGTGTGGCAGATTTCAGCCATGTTTAAAGGGCTACCAAGTGAGTGGCACAATCAGTGCTGCAGGCCCAGTGGTAACAATTGATTTACAGGCCCTAAGCACCCCCTGGTGCACTGTACTATGGACTTACTGGGAAATCAAATACACCAATCATATAGAAACCAATTACCATCATGTTTTAAACACAAGGCACTTGCACTTTAGCACTGATCAGCAGTGGCAAAGTGCCCAGAGTCCTAACACCAGCAAAAACAAAATTCAGCACAGGATCAGAAACAGGAGGTCAGAAGGGAAAGTGCAGGGGAAAGCACACCAGGAGCTCACAGGTCTAACAAGAATAAATATATACCACTGAGAAAAAGGTGATTGGCCTAGACATACATGGAAGAGAGGTGGGTGAGGTGCTGGAAGAGATGATGTTTGAGTCCGGTGCTGGCTTTGATGGCCATAGCCATAGCCAGAGAAGTGAAGCTTTAGGTAACTTACGCAGAAGAACACAACTTTATGTATGGGGGTTATTTGAGAGTTGGCAAACGTAGGATCAATAAGGTACTTGTTGGGTTGTTCAGCATGTAACAGGAATATAGAAGACAACTGTCAAGAAGGACTTAAGAACCCAGAGGCTAAGAAAGCCTAAAGCAGTGCTTGTGCAACACACCAGCAAGTCACTTTACTGGTCCTATCAGGTTTACTAGTTTACTCATATACATTTCTTGAGTGGTTCATGATGGCCGTAGACTGCCTAAATTGTTTTAAAAGTCATGCCGGATTTAATTTCCCTGCATGGTTTTAGTTGTGGAAAAAGCAAAAACTAGAGGTGGGTGGTACTTGTGAAGTTTTTCTCTGTGGAAATCCATGGAGTTACATAGAACCTGCAAGATTCCACAGAATTCTGCGAGCAGGTGAAATTCAACACACCGCACTCCTTGCGATGATTTTTAGCACTGGGTGCTTTTCCCACTGTAAAATCAGCACAAATGGCACAACACTGTGTGCCAGAAGACACTGCTTCTTGCTGCAGCTTGAGTAGATTATCCACTTGAGCAGTAGCTTTCTCAAAGTGAACGGTCTTGACTTACCACAAACGCCCATATTGAGAAATCTCACCGCGAGGTGATATAGTCCCCGCAAATCGTGTTAGGGGATGCAAATTCTTGCTTGTGCTAGCTAACTTAAAGTTGTTGAACAGCAAGAGAGAAAAAGCTCACCATGCGACAGTTGGTGGAGTTTTGCTGGAACTCCGTCTTCCAAGCGGAACACGGAGTGAGTAAAACTCTGCAAACTCCACCGGTGGAGAGAAATCTTTCTCCCACCCCTAAATATAACCCATTTTATAAAAATGGTAGATTTCTTAATTCACAATTACATTTTTCTGGTACCCCTAGGATTTCTCAACATTGGCAAAACAACATATATGATGCCACTGGACATGAAATTTGTCACATATCTCACGTCTATAATAGCTGCTATCGGAATTGTCAAAGCCAAAGGGCCACATTAGGGTAGAGGGCCTTGAAGTAAACTGTATCAGTGCCATACGGAAAATAGTCCCATACTACAATTTCCTTGTGTTTACAGGTGCTTCAATGATACATCTAAATGTAAATGTCATGGTACTTATAGAGCGCACTGTCACCAGACGGTCACCTTGCGGTGTCACCTATTCGACTTCCTGGCGCTGATACTCATACCGCTGTGGAACCCCTCCTGGCTTTCCCTGTGAAGTGTCCATTCCTGGGCACCTCCAGGGTGAAGCCAGGCATCCTTAGCGCTGTTGGGGCCAGTGTGGAGGCTAAGCAAGCTATTTCCCAGAGTTGCAGCGTGGGGCCTGTGATTAGAATAGGCACGAGGCGAGAATTAACAGATCCGAGGAAATTGAGCCCGAGACCCCGCCGAGGCGGGAATCGAACCCTGGTCCCTGGCCAGAACTCTGCATCAGGGTCTGCCGCTCTAACCATTGAGCCACACTCCTCCATCTAGAGTATCACTCCATGTGGGTAGGGTGTAAGACCACAACATTGCCATATGGATTTATAGCTTGGTTTTAGGCGCATATATACTTTTGGGTTCCCCAGTGAAAAAGTCAGGCATGACTGGTACTTTTTTAGCGGATTGGACTGCAGAGGATTACATTTTGGTTTCACACTTTCAAAACAGGGGTTTTCATCCACCTAGTGCTTCATCTAGAAAAAGACGCAGATTTATGTTATTAAAAGCCTCGGATGTCTTCTTTGCTCCTCTGGCTCACCTGAAGTATGAATTGAATAGGGTTACTACTTTAACAGCCCCGTGAAGGAGGATACAGATCCAGCTCCCAATCAAAGTAAGAATAATGTTAAAAAGTTTGACTGTGTCAGTCTACGCAAAAAAGAAGCTTTGCATCAGGCTTTTTTCCCAAATAACCTAAAAGGAGATGGCAAGGCAAGAAGATGTTTTATTCCAGGCAGCTCCCAGACATCTAAAACATAGTTTCTTCTTTAGGCACTGTTAGACCTGAGGTTACCAGTCCACATAGGGTAGCCTGGCACAGAGTGGGTAAGACTAAACTCCAAGGCACATTGTGTACGCTTGCATCACACCACATACAGTAACTCAGCGCCCAACCACAAAAAAAGAAAAAGAATGACTCTACACCAGTTTAGAAAAATACAAGCTGTTTTTATAAAAATTATCTTCAGTAACTCTTTGTTTCTTAGCAGATTTTTCACTTCAGTGCAACAGATATCTCCTCAGTCAAGTATTGACCTTTACCAAATTTCACATTACATTTCTTGTTACTCTTCTTTCTCTATAGGAAGGGGTCCTAGAAAGTAACCTTTACCCTCCTTCTTCAAGAACTAGGATTACAGTACAATTGCAGAGGATAATCAGAATAATGCTTTCCTAAGAGGAACTAGCTTATACATTACCCTTGGGCATTCAGGGTCAATAAGGGCCAGAGATCACAGTTGCCCAGTACCTGTCCCCCTTCTTCACCTTTGCCGCCAGCTAAAACAGTTCTAGAAAAGAACAGGCAGGTTATACAAACACTTCCCTTTTTCTACTTGAATTATCCTACTCCTACAGGTTATGATCTGGCAACCATAAGAACACTTCAGTGCCCGGAATATTCAACATAAGTTTATTCCCTGAACTTTAGTTCAGCCCTTGACCTCGAACTTCAGTGTCTGCACAACTTAACCAAAGCTCTTTCCCACTTCAAGTTCGTTCCCCTTTAAGTACGGCAGTTCAAGGAGTGAATAGTTCGAATTCCTAAGGAATACTGTTCGCGTTGTTGCTGCACGGCTTTACGGCACCTCAGGCCCGGTTGTCACAGCCTAAAACCCCAGCTCGTCACACCTCAAAGCACAGGTCCGATCATTCGTGCCTCCGCCCTCTCCCCAAGTATTTCCCAGCTTACTTCAGTTCTGGTGAGGTAACACTCGAGTTCTGGGCAGTCCCGGTCTGTAGTTTTGAATCTGGGTCCGCTCCGCTGAGGGCTGGTTCAACTTGCCTTCCACCTTTCACGGAGCAGGGTTCAGGCGTTCCTCTCTCCGTGGTCCTGTAGCGGCGTGTGATCGAACTTAAGCGGGCCTCACGTCGATGGCTCCACCCTCGATAGCTCCGCCTCCGCCCGGCCTCCTCCAGCGCTGGTCCGCCTCCCCCGGCGCCGCCGCTGGCTTCCTGCTTCAAGGCTCCGCCTTCCTCCGGCCTTCTCCAGTGTTCTCCACGCCTTCTCCGACGTCACCTCGGGATCCCTCTGGCATCCAACGAGACTCCGCTGTGCCCCGCTGCTACTGTCTCCGCAAAAGGAATTCACGCCGCGGAGGGCAACTCCTCACAGAAGGGTTGCCAGCTGACACCACCACTTCCTTACACAGTGAGTCCTCTTTTCCTCACGTGTTGCGATCACGATAGCTTGGCTCACAGCACTTCTAATAAATTCTCTCCTAACAGTTCAAAGGGAGAATCTAGGTTCACTGCTGCCGTGGACGTCCCTTCAGAGCAAGTTCTCTTCAGCTCCTCAGTTGTCACATGGTTAGCGATCCAAGAGGCATTGAGGGTATGATGGGGGTCTTCTGGATTTTAGATATAATTCTACGTTGGTGGGGTTTGGTCAGCCCAAGAGGGGACACGTCAAAATAGGAGCACAGCCGGCCCACAGGTCGATCTAACCCCTTATAGTGCGCTGACCTCCTCACTAAGTCACCTCTCTCCTCACCAGTTCCACCCCTCCCTCTCTCTGGTCACTTCTCACTCTTCTCAAAATGGCCGCCTTGGTTCTGGCCTTATATAGGCTGGACCCTGGCTACCAGAATCAGCCAGAAGGTTCTAGAGTCTTCTCATTCAACCTTATAGCTCTAGATCCTGAGGTAAAAATGTGGCAGTTACAAGCCACCAGTTTGTGTCTCTATTGTCCCCATTTTATGAGGGTGACTAGGCCTCAAGGAAAAATAAATAAATATGACAGGGGCAAGGTAACACCTAACCCCCTAGGACAACACTAAAAATTCTAGTGAACATAAAAATGGAAAGCGTTCAGGGGCCAAAGGGGACAAAATAAATAAATAAATGGTAGGGAACACCCAGAGGGCTGACAGGTCAAACACGCGTCCCCCCCCAGCTGAAAGTGGGGAGAGCTAGCCAACCCCTTGGGAGTTCTCATCACTAAGGCGGAAATACCTAGATAGACCGTCTGCATTGGCATGGTCCACTCCAGGCCGATGTTCCACCCGGAAGTCCATTCCCTGTAGGGAGATAGACCATCTCAACAACTTGGGATTCTCCCCCTTCATTTGCATCAGCCATCGAAGGGGCCGGTGGTCAGTCTGAACCAGGAAGTGCGAGCCAAACAGGTATGGTCGCAGCTTCTTCAGAGCCCAAACCACCTCAAAGGCTTCCCGCTCAATTGCACTCCACCTCTGTTCCCGGGGAAGCAGTCTCCTGGACAGGAAGACAACTGGTTGATCCAGACCCTCCTCATTGAGTTGCGATAACACTGCCCCAATGCCATGTTCTGATGCGTCTGTTTGGACAATGAATTTCTTCGAAAAATCAGGGGCCCTTAGAACTGGAGCCTCAACATTGCTTGCTTCAAGGTGTCAAAGGCTCGCTGACAAGCCTCCGTCCAGACTACCCGTCGGGGTTGCTTCTTGGATGTGAGTTCAGTTAGGGGTGCCACAATGGTGCCATACCCCTTCACAAAGCGACGGTAGTATCCTGTGAGGCCCAAGAAAGCTCGGACCTCGGTTTGGGTCTTGGGGGGCTCCCAAGCCATGATAGCCTCAATCTTAGCTTGGAGAGACTGCACCGTTCCTCTGCCCACCAAGTGGCCTAGCTACACCACTGACCCCTGCCCGATCTGACATTTACTGGCCTTGATTGTCAAGCCAGCCTGTTTCAGGGCTTGGAGAACAGCTTGTAAGTGACACAAGTGGTCCTCCCAGCTGCTGCTGAAGACGGCAATGTCATCTAAATAGGCAGCAGAGAAGGCCTCCATCCCGGAGAGGACGTGGTTCACCTGCCGCTGAAAAGTGGCAGGAGCGTTCTTGAGCCCAAAGGGCATCACACAGAACTGGTAGTGCCCCTCAGGCGTGGAGAAGGCGGACCTTTCCTTTGCTCCATCTGTCAGGGAGATCTGCCAGTACCCTGAAGTGAGGTCAAAAGTTCTTAAATATTGGGCAGCTCCCAGCCGGTCAATAAGTTAATCCGCCCTAGGGATCGGATGTGCATCAGTTTTTGTCACTGAATTTAGTCCCCGGTAATCCACGCAGAACCTCAGTTCTGGAGTGGTGCCCGGTGGGGCAGCTTTTGGTACCAGAACCACCGGACTGGACCAGGGGCTACTTGAAGGTTCAATTACTCCTAGCTCCCGCATCTTAGTGACTTCGCTATGAATGCTGGTTTTCACCTTATATGACAGCCGGTAGATCTTAGACTTCACAGGTGGGCTGTATCCTGTGTCCACATCATGGGTACACAGGTGGGTCCTTCCCGGGATAAGGGAGAACAGCGAGGAGTACTGCTCCAGGACCTGGCGGCAGTCCCTCCGCTGTTCAGGAGTGAGGGATGGGGAGAGATTCACTCCCTCCACAGACCCATCCTTTTCCTGAGACGCAAAGAGATCAGGGAGAGGCTCGCTTTCCTCTTCCTCTGCTCCATCAGTCACCATCATTAAGATGACCTCGGGCCTCTCATGGTGGGGTTTGAGACGATTGGCATGAAGCACCCGTAGGGGCTGCAGGGGGGGTCTTAAGGTCCACCAAGTAAGTGGCCTTACCCTTCTTCTCCATCACCTCAAAGGGGCCTGTCCAACGATCCTGGAGGGCACTTAGCTCCCCAGGTTCCATCATCCACACTTTCTGGCCAGGCTCCAACTCCACGGGGTGAGAATTGTGGTCGTACCACTCCTGCATCACTGCTTGGCTGTCTTCCAAGTTGTCAGAAGCTTGCTTCCACAACTTAGCCATTTGGCTCCGGAAGGCCAGCATGTAGCTCACCACATCCTGGGGAAGCTTCCTGGGAGTCTTTTCCCATCCGTCTTTCACCAGGCTGAGAGGTCCACACACAGGGTGCCCATACAGAAGTTCAAAGGGGCTGAAGCCCACTCCCTTCTGTGGCACTTCCCTGTATAAAACAACAGACAGGGTAGGAAGACGTCCCATTTCCACCGCAGGCTCTCAGGCAGACTTCTTATCATGCATTTCAAGGTCTTGTTGAACCTTTCCACTAGACCATTGGTCTGTGGGTGGTAAGGAGTGGTAAACCGGTAGGTAACTCCACACTCCTTCCACATAGCCCGCATGTACGCTGACATGAAGTTGGTCCCCCTGTCGGACACAACTTCCTTGGGGAAACCCACTCAGGTAAAGATCCCCATCAGGGCCCTAGCCACTGCAGGTGCAGTGATGGTCCTCAGAGGAATTGCCTCTGGGTACTGTGTGGCGTGATCCACCAGAACCAGGATAAACCTGTGACCAGCTGAAGTTGGTGGATCCAATGGCCCCACAATGTCAATGCCCACCCTTTCAAAGGGGGTTCCAGGGGAGCGGTTCCAGGGGAGCTTTCAGCTTCACCCCTGTTTTCCCACTGGCTTGGCAAGACACGCATGTCCGGCAGTAAGTGTCGGACACCACCTTCATCTGAGGCCAATAAAAGTGGGGGACAAGCCGGGCAAAGGTCTTGTCCTGACCCAAGTGTCCTGCCAAGGGTATCTCATGAGCCAGTTCTAAAAGAAAGGCCCGGTAACGTTGAGGGACAACCAAGGCCTGTGACGAACCGTGCACTGGTGCCTTGGGTTCACTGTAGAGGAGTCCATCCTCCCAGTAAATATGGTAGTTCCCAGTAACGTTACCTGCTGCCTGAGCTTCGGCCTGTCGCCTCAGTCCCTCAAGGGTAGGGCACTCCTTCTGGCCCTTACAAAACTCCTCCCTGGTAGGCCCCCCTTCCACATGCCACTCGACAGGGATAGGTAGGTTCTCCAGGGAGACAACATCCCCTTCCGCGGACTCCTGGTCCACCACCACAGGTGGCCAATCCGTCTCACGGGGTGTGGATGCCGAGGCAGGCTTCTCCTGTCCCCGGATCTTTCCCTTCCTGGCAGCTGGCTGTGCCTTTGTTCCAGGCTCCAGCCCTAGCGAACTCCTCCTCCGGGTAGTCACGGACCTTGTGCTGGCACAGGCCCAGTCAGGTATACCCAGCATCTCAGAATGAGTCCGGTATTCCACCTCCTTCCAAGCATTGTGCTCCATATCATTCCCCAACAGACAATCAACTGGCACGGCAGGGCTTACGGCAACTCGAAGTAGACCTGCAACCCCTTCCCAATCAAATGGAACCTCGGCCACCGGGTAGTGACCCATTCTGCCGTCAGCCATTGAGGCGGGGTGGAGTACATGTGGAATCACCTGCTCTGGAGACACCAGATGACTCCTTACCATAGTCATACTGGCTCCTGTGTCTCTCAGAGCTTCCCCTCTTTGGCCATTGATGGTGACCCACTGCCCTTACTTGGTAGTATTTGAGGGCACCTGGATCTTAGGAACCATCTCCCGGTCTCCCAGGGACACTAAGGTGACACCCGCTCACTCCCCCCCCTTATCTAAGGGCAACTCCTCCCCGAGCACTACACTAGCTACTCCCGGGGCTTTTCTTCCAGTGGGAGGGGGTGGTCTCTTTGGGCACTTCACATCTCCCTTATAGTGCCCAACCCCACCACACTCATAGCAGCGGACAACCCTTGGCTGCTGGCTATGGTCAGGATGAGGGTTTCTTGGCGGGTTAGGCTTGGGAATGTATCCTGTTCCTTTTCCCTGGAAATTATTTTGGGGGCCTTTTGAGAACTCCCTCTTTTTATCTCCCCCCTCTTTCTGCTGGGGAGCGCCCTGTCCGGTCCTTTGGGAATCCCCTCCAGTCCCCTTTGAGAACACCCGGGTACTAGCCCAGCTGTCCGCCTCCTCAGCAAGCTTCCGGGGGCTGGTCAGCTTGCTGTCCACCAGGTGTTGTCGCAGCTCGGGGAAACATTTCTCGAGTAGGTGCTCCTTGAGGATAAGATCATACAACCCCTCGTAGCCTTGCACCCAACCCTCTAAGGCCTTCTTTGCATAGTCTAAGAAATCCACCCAATTGTGTGTGGCCAGTTTGTGACTGCTCCTAAACTTCTGACGGTACTTTTCGGGAGTCAGCCCAGACTTTTTTTATCAGCGTCACTTTCATGGTGGGGTAGTGGGTCCGCTCCCCCTGCTCTAGGGCCAAAAGTGTATCCCTTCCAGCGGGAGGCATGTATTTGTACAAGCCACCCCCCCAGTGTTTTTCCAATATCCCATGGGCTCTTAAGGAGACCTCATAGGCAGCCAACAATTTCGCAATGTCATCCCCTGCGCTGTAGCTGGCGACTACGTCCTTTGGCAAATAGGGTCTGGGTTCCCTGGTTGTGTCTTTGGATTCGCTGCCACCAATAGGAGGACTGGGAGTCCCCATTTGCAGGGCCTTGAGGTCTAACTCCTTTAAACTTAATTCATGAGCCAGCCTCTGTTCCTCCCTCTCCTTCTCTATCTTAGCTAACTCTCACTTTAGCTGCCTCTCCTCTCTCCGGTCGGCTAATTCGGCTTTGGTCAAGCTCCTCACAGAGACACTGCTGCCCTCCCTCGAAAGTGTTCTAGGACCTTGCAGTAGGATCCCCCTTCCAGTTTGGTACAATTCATCCACTCCGATGACAGTGTCCCGGTCTGCCTCTTTCTCCTCAATTTTCCCCTCTAAGTGCAGCTTCCACCCATGCCCTCAAGCTAGTTTGAAGTACACTCTTTTTCGCACCACGCTTGAAAAACACCCCCTTTATTTGGCAAAAATCCCTGAGTTGGGCCGCAGTATAGGTCTCTACTCAACCATCCCAGGCACCCAATCCGGAGTTACTACCGGACATTTTTCCGTCTCCTCCACTCACTGTAGCTTTGAAAGGGCATTGAAAGACACACCAAGCCGTGAGGGGAACGGCATATCACATCATCCAGGCACTCTGCTCCAGTGTGAGGGGGCAAGCGACGAGAACCCGGACCCTTGCTGCTACCGCCGAGAGGGCTGAACCAGAAGACCCAGGTGCCCCGGCGGTCGCAGCTCTCGTCCGACACAGCAGAGCGCCCGGAGGCGCGATAAAGCTGAGGAGCGCCGAGCGCTCACTGGGGGCATTGAAAGACACACCGAGCCGTGAGGGGAACGGCATATCACATCATCCAGGCATTCTGCTCCAGTGTGAGGGGGCAAGCGACGAGAACCCGGACCCTTGCTGCTACCGCCGAGAGGGCTGAACCACAAGACCCAGGTGCCCCGGCGGTCGCAGCTCTCGTCCGACACAGCAGAGCGCCCGGAGGCGCGATAAAGCTGAGGAGCGCCGAGCGCTCACTGGGGGCATTGAAAGACACACCGAGCGGTGAGGGGAACGGCATATCACATCATCCAGGCATTCTGCTCCAGTGTGAGGGGGCAAGCGACGAGAACCCGGAGCCTTGCTGCTACCGCCGAGAGGGCTGAACCACAAGACCCAGGTGCCCCGGCGGTCGCAGCTCTCGTCCGACACAGCAGAGCGCCCGGAGGCGCGATAAAGCTGAGGAGCACCGAGCGCTCACTGGGGGCATTGAAAGACACACCGAGCCATGAGGGGAACGGCATATCACATCATCCAGGCATTCTGCTCCAGTGTGAGGGGGCAAGCGACGAGAACCCGGACCCTTGCTGCTACCGCCAAGAGGGCTGAACCACAAGACCCAGGTGCCCCGGCGGTCGCAGCTCTCGTCCGACACAGCAGAGCGCCCGGAGGCGCGATAAAGCTGAGGAGCACCTCTCGCCCCGCGAGTCGCGCGCGGGAGGCGCCAGGGAGAAGCCCGGGACAAGGGCGGGCCCTTTGTGGCCCTCCGTGGACAACAGTGGACGGGCGGGCCACCCCTCTAACATTTCTACTGTGGTGAGTTAAAATCTTGTCTCCATGGAGTTAACGGATATCATAGCTACCCAGGATGACTTCCCTTTTCCCCCTCCCACATTTGAAACATTACTTCAAAACGCTCTCACCTTGGTCACTAACGAAATTGCTGATACGGAAAGGAGAATGTCCCTGAGCTGTTCGAATACCTCCATACGGCCAATATCCCCGCAAATAAGCCCCGGAATTCCCTTATCCCCTACAGTTGTAATTTCCAAACCTGCTTCAGGACTAATACCTCCTGAGACTTTGTTGGTGGAGGCCGCCCCCGCAATAACAAACAACTCTCAGGCGGAGGCTATTGCTATTGGGACTTTGGAAGCTAATAATAAGCTGGGAGGGGAAAAACGCAAAAGAGGTGTAGCCAAGCCCAGGGCAAACAAAAGAAAACAACCATTAATCCTCAAGAGTCAACCCACGCCACAGAGTCTGTGGAACAAACAAAAATCAGCAGGGAAAGATATCATCTGTATAGATGATAAGGGCTCAGCGGATACGGATGACACCTCTACTGCTACCACCAGTAATCCCACTGGAAATCAGAATACGATATGGACACAGACTGCCTCAGTGGGAGAATATAATACCATATCGAAACAGAATGGGAACCTCATAGAGACTATAGTTGATACTATTTTTAATCGTTTAGAGAAGCAAATGATAAAACAATTTAATAATGTTTTTAGAAGACTGGATAAATTAGAAAACCTGATAAAAAACGAAGAGGCAAAAAGAAAGGGGACTGCCACCCTGGACCAAATCAGGGGTGACCGACTATTGAAAGAGCTTGAGTCAGTTAGCAACACCTTATCTTGTGGGAAGCCTGATGTCTCACGTCATAGTCTTAAATCGGCCGTGGGTCCTAGTATATCTGGACCTCAAGTGCCCTTTGCACTACCAACCACCCAACCCATATGTAATAATGCTGGGAACAATAAGGCAGCAATTAATCCATCATGTAAACCCCCGCCCACTCCCATAAATTCACTACCACCAGCTATTGTGAATCCTAGTACTGACAACCAGAACAGTGGCTCCTCTCAGCCAACCACGGTGGTGGGGCCTACTCCTGCTGACAACAGGGGCGCGGGGCAGTCTGGGCACAGCAGGCCACTTAAACATCAGGGGCCTGCTCTGCATCTACCTCCTGTTGCCTGCCCATTTGTCCTGGTACTAGCAGGTATACCACCATTGAGGGAGGGACAGGGGGAATCATGGGTTCAATTGCATAATAAATGCATCGATTGGTTAACCAACCATAAAGGTGTTGGGCACGACATCTCTAGAGAAATTATATCAGCCCGTAGGGTATCATGGGTGGGGCCGTCATTTAAAGACATTGAAGGTGACTGTATAGTCCTTAACTTTAAAAATCCAGGGACCGTAAGATTCTTGCTTAACAGAAATAACAACCGTTTTGGCATTTCCACCATTGTAACTCTACTACCTCTAAGCTATTTCTATAGACCACCAGTAAGGCAATTCCACCTAGCCCCTTTTCCCCTTAAAATGCATAATAGGTTTGCACTCCTATCTGAACTGGATATGTTAGATTGACCACCAGCTATCAACTTGGTTATTATGAATGCGGACCAACCATCCCAGGCACCCTACCGGACATTTTTCCGTCTCCTCCACTCACTGTAGCTAGTCAACAATCTGCTAACCAAAGAACCATCATACAGGGCTCTGAATTATCTCTTGTAAGCTGGAATATAGCGGGTCTCAGATCGAAATTAAAAATTAAAGAGTGGACAGATTGGGTTTATGAAAATTGTGATATATTAATGCTACAGGAGACTTGGTGTACAACTATGTCCACATTAGAGGGTTACAGTTGCCATAATTTAATGGCATCTGCTTCATCCATGGGTCGTCCTAGTGGGGGCCTTTCTATTTGGGCTAAAATAAAAACCGGGGTACAAACTAAATTGATCCAGACACACGGAAAATGTTTTATGGCCATAAAATACACCAACAGGTTGAAATTATGTTTAATTAATTTCTATAATAACGATTTTGTGACCCACCCTAATAATAATTTTTTAATTTTATTTAATTTTATTGATGAAATTTTAGTGGGGCAGAAATATGGTACTTTCGACGGAATTTGCATTGGGGGAGACTTCAACGCCCATATGTACCGCAATAATCCCCCCTGTAGAAGCGGGGAGGAACTGAGGGACCACCTAGTATCTCGTGACTTAGTGAATGTTATGGAAGTCACTGGTACAGGAGGGAATAATATGTTAACACCCACCTATATTGGCCAGGGATGTGCTTCTACAATAGATTACATGTTTATTTCCCCTTCATTGAGTGATATTATTCTAAAGGCTGAGGTCACTTGCTCCATTCATAGCGATCACTACCCAATTAGAGTATATTTAAATAATCCAGGGAATATAAAGGATGTAATGAGAGTAGATATTGGGGTACAAAACTTGGAAGCATCCACTGACAGGCTAAGAGTGGTATGGAAAGGGGTCGACAATAAAGATATTTTAGCCAGAGTCGTTAATAAACATCCAATACTAATTGAGAACTGCCTGTCCCTTGATAGATCAGGCCTAGACGTGGTTAGTTCCTTCAGCAATCTCTGTTTGACTATCAAAGGAGAATCTTCTAAACCAGCCCGGGCTAATAAAGATCGTGGCCCTCGCTGGTTTGACTCCTCTTGCTCTAGGGCCAACAAGGAACTGAGGGAGGCCCTAAAAATTAAACCAAGGAATCTGTCACTTGTAAGAGACCTGAGAGCTAGGTATAAAACCACGCTACGTATTCGATCCGAGGCCCTAGTGACAGACCATTGGGAATCTCTTACCCGTACTGCGACACTGAAAGATACCACTGGATTTTGGAGAGAGGTCAAGTCTTTAAGATCCCTTGGTTCCAATATCAAAGCCATTAATTGTAATATAACAGGAGATGTGTGGGTCGAGCATTTTTCTAAAATTTATGCTGTACCAGGGTCTCTCACAAGTACTGTTCCTCCTGTTATGACTGCTGGTCCCCTGAACATTGCACTATCCGAAGTTGAGGATGCTATAGTTGAAAGTGCGAGCAATAAAGCACCCGGCCCAGATGGTCTCTCAATAGATCAAATTAAATCAGAAATTAATTTCTGGGCCCCTTTACTCTGCAATATGTTCAACAACTTATCCGACAACTCAATCCCAGAATCATGGTCAAACAGTGTTATTGTACCAATATTTAAAAAGGGTGACAGACTGGACCCCGCCTGTTACCGTCCGATATCACTGATTGACAATACACTGAAGGTTCTGGGGAGGGTAATTTTTAACAGGATCAGGAGCTGGGCAGAGGATAATAATGTTTTACACCATTGCCAACTCGGTTTTAGAAGCCATGTGGGCACAGTCGAACAATGTTTGAATTTGAATCTGATAATGGCGAAGTACACTACTGTGAAAAAATCCCCTTTGTACCTTGGTTTTATGGATTTAAGTTCAGCGTTTGATTTTGTTAATCGTTCTAGTCTGTGGTCACTCTTGCTTAGTTATGGTTTGGAAGATTCTTTGGTGTATTTCCTTTCTTATTTGCATAGGGATTTAAAGGCCAGAGTGCGCATTAATGCTGAGGGAGAAGTCTCGAATGATATTTTAATTGGCAGGGGTGTCAGACAGGGCTGCGTACTCGCCCCACTGCTTTTTATCTTATATATTAACGGGTTGAGTAGCAGCTTGTGTGCGATAACTAAGGACGTCCCAATTATAAATGGTAACCCAACCCCTGCCTTGCTATATGCGGATGACGCGGTGCTAATGGGTCGTACACCCAACGCCCTGCGAATTTTAATTTCTGGTTTTGTTGCTTTTATGTCAGATTTGGGCCTCAATACTAATTTTAAAAAATCTTTTATTATGAACTGTGGGCCCAAAAAGTATAACATAACCTCAATTAAATCAGGTGAAAACATCTTAAAATGCACAAGCACTTTTCCTTATTTAGGACTATTATTCTCTAACACGGGCTCGTGGCAGCCACATGTCGTTTATGGAAGAAATAAAATTGGCAAATCCATCAATTCAATTCTCTCCCTACGGCAACCCAAACAAGCTGACGTTATCACTTCTCTGCTAAACATTTACCGTACTCAATGCCAACCCACGGGAACTTATGGAGCAGAAGTGTGGGGATATTCTAACTGTGTGCCAATTCAGACTGAGGAAAACAGATTCTGCAGAAAGGTCTTGGGGGGAGCTTTCTGTGCTCCAACATTCATCTGCCACAATGAGCTAAAGTTATTGTATATAGAGGACTTTATTTGATCAAGGCCCGCCCTCTTCTGGCTAAAAATTTGGTTAAACCCAGCTGCTCATTTAACTCGCAGCATAATATCTGACTGCCTACAAAGTGAAAGGTCTAACCTTGTACCATGGCTGAAAGCTGTCGAGAAAAGCCTGTCCAGTGTGGGCCAGGGCTTTTGTTTAGCTCCCCAAATACTATTGCTCACGCACATAAGAATATAGTCAAACAGGCACTGTATGCTTTGTACAGGGAGGAACGGACGAGATCTGAATATCCCAAACACTCAGTTATTAAATATATTTCTTATGCTGAGCCCGATAATGGTATTTTAGTTACACCGCAGAGGTATTTGCTGATCACATTAGGAAGATGGAACAGGAGCCTTCTGTTCCGAGTACGGGATGGAAGTATTGTAAATTTACTAAGCTTTCCCCTTGGCTACAATAAACATCTGGAACAGCTGGACTGTCCTTGTTCCAAGGGTGGTAAACAAAGTTTGATACACTATTTTTTCTTCTGTGGTTTTTATAAATTTTATACTTCTCAATATCTAATGCCATACTGTTGTAAATATTCAGGCAATGAGAATTTTTCAAATGATGCTCTCAGATGAGGTTATATTTGCAGTGAGCTGTTTCCTTAAAGCTAGTGTGCGGTCACGGGCAATCATGGAACTTGACTAATGAACACATGAACATTTGTATTTTGCCTTTTTGCACACTTGCTCTTTGTATATCTAATTATTGTATATTTGCACACAGTAATTCAGTCGCCTGAGCCCAATGGATACGATTCTTGTGGAAAGTATAAAGTAAAATATCCACACACTGTGAATTTTTGTAATATTGCCATTTGCACAAATGATGCTTTGATATATAGTCGCTCACTTATAATTAGAAAAGGTTATTTTTATATAACAGCTAAATCAATCTGTTTTTATCAAAAAAAATGTATGCATTTTAACCTGTGTGTACTTTTATGGATGAATTAATTCCGAATAAAGATCATTTGACTTGACTTTGACTATAGGTCTCTAACTCCTCCAGATCAAATTCCATTGTGCCACTAGGGTCTTGGATAGTCACTAGAAGGAGACAAGGAAGGGCGTAAAGTAAGGGTAACCTCCACCCACCACCAGGAAAGAATTTGGAAAAGCAAAACTGTTAATTAGGGAGGTCGCTTAGGAGAAAACTCCAGGTGTAGGTGTGTGGTGCACACCAAGCTACTGTTCAGTGGATGCAAGCATAATTCAATCCCACCGCTGAACACCAATTATGTTAGACCTGGGGTTACCAGTCCACATAGGGTAGCCTGGCACAGAGTGGGTAAGACTAAACTCCAAGGCACATTGTGTATGCTTGTATCACACCACATACAGTAACTCAGCGCCCAACCACAAAAAAAAGAAAAAGAATGACTCTACACCAGTTTAGAAAAATACGAGCTGTTTTTATAAAAATTATCTTTAGTAACTCTTTGTTTCTTAGCAGATTTTTCACTTCAGTACAACAGATATCTCCTCTGTCAAGTATTGACATTTACCAAATTTCACATTACATTTCTTGTTACTCTTCTTTCTCAATAGGAAGGGGTCCTAGAAAGTAACCTTTACTCTCCTTCAAGAACTAGGATTACAGTACAATTGCAGAGGATAATCAGAATAATGCTTTCCTAAGAGGAACTAGCTTATACATTACCCTTGGGCATTCAGGGTCAATAAGGGCCAGAGATCACAGTTGCCCAGTACCTGTCCCCCTTCTTCACCTTTGCCGCCAGCTAAAACAGCTGCGCTTCTAGAAAAGAACAGGCAGGTTATACAAACACTTCCCTTTTTCTACTTGAATTATCCTACTCCTACAGGTTATGATCTGGCAACCATACGAACACTTCAATGCCCGGAATATTCAACATAAGGTTATTCCCTGAACTTTAGTTCAGCCCCTTGACCTCGAACTTCAGAGTCTGCACAACTTAACCAAAGCTCTTTCCCACTTCAAGTTCGTTCCCCTTTAAGTACGGCAGTTCAAGGAGTGAATAGTTCGAATTCCTAGGGAATACTGTTCGCGTTGTTGCTGCACGGCTTTATGGCGCCTAAGGCCCGGTTGTCACAGCCTAAAACCCCAGCTCGTCACGCCTCAAAGTACAGGTCCGATCATTCGTGCCTCTGCCCTCTCCCCAAGTATTTCCCAGCTTACTTCAGTTCTGGTGAGGTAACACTCGAGTTCTGGGCAGTCCCGGTCTGTAGTTCTGAATCTGGGTCCGCTTCGCTGAGGGCTGGTTCAACTTGCCTTCCACCTTTCACGGAGCAAGGTTCAGGCGTTCCTCTCTCCGTGGTCCTGTAGCGGCGTGTGATCGAACTTAAGTGGGCCTCACGTCGATGGCTCCACCCGCGATAGCTCCGCCTCCACCCGGCCTCCTTCAGCGCTAGTCCGCCTCCCCGGCGCCGCCGCTGGCTTGCTGCTTCAAGGCTCCGCCTTCCTCCGGCCTTCTCCCGCGTTCTCCACCCCTTCTCCGACGTCACCTCGGGATCCCTCTAGCATCCAACGAGACTCCGCTGTGCCCCGCTGCTACTGTCTCCGCAAAAGGAATTCACGCCGCGGAGGGCAACTCCTCACAGAAGGGTTGCCAGCTGACTCCGCCACTTCCTTACACAGTGAGTCCTCTTTTCCTCACGTGTTGCGATCACGATAGCTTGGCTCACAGCACTTCTAATAAATTCTCTCCTAACAGTTCAAAGGGAGTATCTAGGTACACTGCTGCCGTGGACGTCCCTTCAGAGCAAGTTCTCTTCAGCTCCTCAGTTGTCACACAGTTAGCAATCCAAGAGGCATTGAGGGTATGATGAGGGTCTTCTGGATTTTAGATATAATTCTGCGTTGGTGGGGTTTGGTCAGCCCAAGAAGGGACACGTCAGATTAGAGCACAGCCGGCCCACAGGTCGATCTAACCCCTTATAGTGCGCTGACCTCCTCACTAAGTCGCCTCTCTCCTCACCAGTTCCACCCCTCCCTCTCTCTGGTCACTTCTCACTCTTCTCAAAATGGCCGCCTTGGTTCTGGCCTTATATAGGCTGGACCCTGGCTACGGAAATCAGCCAGAAGGTTCTAGAGTCTTCTCATTCGACCCTATGGCTCTAGATCCTGAGGTAAAAATGTGGCAGTTGCAAGCCACCATTTTGTGTCTCTATTGTCCCCATTTAATGAGGGTGACTAGGCCTCAAGGAAAAAGAAATAAATATGACAGGGGCAAGGTAACACCTAACCCTCTAGGACAACACTAAAAATTCTAGTGAACATAAAAATGGAAAGCGTTCAGGGGCCAAAGGGGACAAAATAAATAAATGAATGGTAGGGAACACCCAGAGGGCTGACAGGTCTAACAGGCACAAAAAGGTCTAGCACTGAATTAGTTGTGGAAAAGTGTTTTGCAGATGTCTGCTTATCTAGTGGTGAGAGACTCTTTTTGCAGAAATATCTCACAGTTGCTCCATCTCAGATATTTTTCGTTTATTTGTCCCTGAAGCAATAGCTACCTTTCCTTTTTCTTGACAGGCCACATATCCTGAATGAACCCTCAATCTACAGAATGAGTTTTGTTAGTTATGTAAAAAAAATGATAAAGCATGTAGATGCCTAACTAGGAATTTTCAGTGCTACGAAGGCCAAGAGGAAAGACTAAAGCTGACTTGGGAGAGGCAAGTTTTGAGCTGTTTCCTAAAACTGGTGATAGCATGAGTCATGGGAAAAATTGAAACAAATATGGTTTGACCTTCATCCTCACCTCTACTTACAGGGTCAAGCTCCATTCTTGCCCAGGATTCTTTGGATAAATCAACTCAGGGGACGGATCTTTGCCACCATATTTTGAATCGGGGGCTATGTCATCATAATAAGTCAAATCGCATTCACAATTTTAAGTTCAGTCAATGATGAGAGTTTGAAATAGTTTTAAAGGCTTCATTTCTCATAAAGAGATTATTACCATTATTTGATTCTCTTTATTCAGATTAGTTGATTAATTGTGTAAGTTTACAGAAATCCCATAAAAAATAATGATTAAAACAAATAACCAAATAGTGCATTTTACGCATTCCATAAAGGACCATGGGCCCGATGTAGGTAAATCTTTTTTACCACTTCTTAAATACCGATTCATACCGAATCGGTATTTAAGAAGTGGTAAAAAAGAGGAGGGCAGATGTAGGTAATTAATTACCGAATCGGAAGGAACCGAATTTTGCAAGGGTGCAGGGGTGTCACTTTGACACCCTCTGGCACCCCAATTACAGGCATGTGTGCCATGTGGCACACATGTTATGTTATGTTATGTTATACTTTATTTATATAGCGCACGGCTACTCAGATAGAGTGTACCGGCGCTTTATGTCGGCAGCTCAACAATTAAAAAACATAACAGCAAAAATAAAAACAGAAGAAAGAAAGAACAATCTAAAGATTAAAAAGCCAAGTCTTCAGGCTTTTCCTGAACGTAAGCAGACTGGGGATACTGCGTAGGGCAAGAGGCAAAGAGTTCCACAGCTGGGGGGGCCTGAGACTGAAGGAACGACCCCCAATGCGAGCCTTCCTCACTCGAGGGACCACGGCCATAAACAAAGTTTCCGACCGAAGTGAGCGGGCCGGGCGATAGAAGGCAAGCCTTCGCTGCAGATACTTTGCACCCAAGCCAGAGAGTGCTTTATGCACCAGAGTCAAGGTTTTAAACATAATCCGCTTTCGGATGGGCAGCCAATGAAGCGACTGCACCAACCCGGATGTTCTCGCTCGCCTATGAAGGCCGAAAATGGCGCGAGCCGCGGAGTTCTGCACCACTTGCAGCCGCTGGACCAGATAGTCCGGGACCCCTAAATATAGGGCATTAGCATAGTACAATCTAGAACCTATTAAGGCTTGGACAGTGATCTTTCTATGCTCCTCTGTAAGCAGAGGTAAGAACTTCCGGAGCATCTTTAAGATACCGAAGCAGGTGCCCATCAGACCAAGAATGTGTGATCTAAGCGTGAGGTTGTTGTCAAACTTGACTCCCAAGTTTTTGGCCACCAGAGATGACTGAACAGGAGGACACATGTCCGAAGGCCACCACTCACGCCATTCCGGGTCCGAGGCGCAGCCAAAGAGCAGAACCTCCGATTTACTGGAGTTGGCCTTCAAGCTGTTCTGATGGAACCAATCGAAGACCCTCCCCAAGCACCCCCGAATACTCTCTCCATCGAAAGCCTGATCTTTCCTGCAGGTGAAAAGAAGCTGCGTGTCATCCGCATAAGACACGATCTGGGCCCCAAAAGCCTCCACCACTGCCGCCAGAGGGGTCATAAAGATGTTAAAAAGAGTCGGGCTCAACACAGAGCCCTGTGGAACTCCGACTCCCAATGGCGGCATCTCGGCGGAGCTCGGAGAGGCCCAGATCGTTTGTCGACGGTCCTCTAGAAAAGATGTAAACCATTTAAGCACCGTCCCCCTCAGACCGATGTCATAGAGTCTGGCAAGAAGCGTCTCATGGGGGACGGTGTCGAAGGCCGACGACAAGTCTAGCATGACAAGCATGGCCTTCCCTCCTGCATCCAGTGTCTCCCGGATGACCTCTGACACCTCAAGAAGTGCCGTCTCCGTACTTAAGTTAGGCCGGAATCCGGACTGCGAGGGGTGCAGTAGGTCATTTGATTCAAGGAAGCCAGAAAGAACGCCATGCACATGCTTCTCCGTAAGCTTCGCCAGGGCCGGGAGAAGAGAGATTGGCCGATAGTTGGCCAAGACCTCAGTATCCAATCCAGGCTTCCAGGGCATGTCTGTGTGTCACATGGCACAGGTGTGCATGCACAGATGTGCATGCACACCTGGATTCGGTATTTCACCACCCAATTCGATTGGGTGGTAAAATACCGACTCCTAAAGGCCTGTGGCACTGTTTACAGTGCCACCTACATGTGAGATTTACCGAATCGGTAAAATTACCGATTCGGTATTTTACAGATTCGGTAAATTTACCGGTTCGGTAAATTTACCGATTCTGTAACAAAGGTCCCTTACATCTCAATGACCCATTTACCGATCGGTAACGGCCGAATCGGGCGTTACCGACCGGTAATGGTCACCTACATCGGGCCCTACAATCCCAATTCTAAAGAACAAAGATGAAAGTTAGTGGAACTGTTGAAGAGTTCGAGTTCAAAGGAATAGATTGATATATGAGATAGCATAAAGCTCAAAATCCGATTATGCAGTAGAAATTCCCATGAAGAGTAGTTCATGAAACTCACCCAAGTCTCATCAATACGAGAAAACAGTTGCAGTAGTAATCTGTGAAAATCAAGCATCAAAATAAAGTAAAAGAAAAGATGAGCAGAAATGAGTCTGGGACTTTGAAGAATCAGGGTTCAAAGTGAGAGAAGCAGTGGGTAACATTGAAGCTAACCGGAAACATGCACTAGTATAAAAAGCAAAATAATATGTTGTAAATTGTGTAGCAGGTTTTTCCTTCCTCGTATCAGTGATAACGTTCGTTTGAGATCAGTTCAACTCTTCCTTTCCCATGAAATAGCATGCAGCTTGCAAAATTTTATACCAAAGTTTGTTACAGACATCTCACTTTTTGGTCTACTTGATTCAGAATTCTCCATTCCAATAAGCATCGAACACAGTTAACCTTCGACTTTCATATGCTTCATTGCGTACACAATTAATTTCTCAAAAGAAAAGAAACATCAACTTGCAAATTACTGTTCAGCAATGCATTTAATAAACATGATCTAGAAATGCTGTTATAAACTGTACGATATCCTGTTCAAGCATTATATGCTACATGGTGAGAAAATAGTAAGTTTAATCATTAAAAATAATACATTGCTTAGTAAAATAATACATTTGTTAAACTGGAACATTCTGCAGTTATGACGAGCATTCCTTAGCATGTCTGATTAAGGTCAAGTTTTAAAATTGTATGTGCACATTTCAGCAAAATCGAGTTCACTTCTAGTCAAAAGAATCTTGTATTTATGCATTTCTTGTGGCCTATACTAAAAGCTATGACTGCCTAGTGCAGTTTGCACATTTAAAATGCATGGCATTTTCTCTGTAAGTTGCATTTTGATCATTGCACATATAGCTGTCATTTTAAATGATTTTGTCATAATTAAATTATCTCTTTCAAATTCCCCATCTGATGGTTATCTTGACCATCACACTATCATGATTTTCACATGTGAGCTCTGCTCAAAGGGCACATTCATCATCAGTAGAATCCTGTCTTTTTCGTTTTAGACTATACAATTTCAATGACTTTAGTAGTCATCATTCATGATGCTTTTTAAAACGAATTCTTTTTCAAATTGTTTATTTTTTTCTCTGCTCTTCCTCTTCTGTAAGTAATATCTACAGGCTTTAAATAATGCAAAAAGGAACAACAAACAAAGCCCTGTGAATAGTATTGGCATAAATATTGCTTTCAAGATTCCTCCTCCTGATGTTGTTATCCAATTTCCAATTGTATGAATCCCTTTAACAAACTTTTCTAAAATGCTAGCTGTTTCCAGCTCTTCTGATTCAGGTTTCAAGTCTGAGATGTTCTCATCAGGTATGTATGAACAACAATGGGTTAATTTTAGCATCTTGAGCACGCTGCCTTTTTCTGCCAGTAAAATGTCTAATGCTAAGCAATCCCGTGAAACCATAGATCTTATTACTACAAGCGCAGTATTTACTACTAATAAAGCTCCATTAGACTAGTTGCCAGCTTGTCGACAACATTTGACAGTTCCTAATCTTTTCCTAATTCAATATGACTTCTACAGGTGGAATGGTTGGAGAGGGGTTGGCCTAACGGCTAAGGCGCTCGACCTCGGTCCTGGGGATCTGGGTTCGAGTCTCGGTAACGACGCCAAAAAACCCCTGTGATTCTGGGCAAATCACTTAATCTCCCCGTGCCTAAAAATGAAGGTAACTGGTGCTATGTAGAGCGCTCTGATAACTGATTCGGTTCGGTTCTAGTTTGCGCTATATAAAACTCTGCAAAAAAAAAAATTGTAGCACTATGGATGTCTCCTACTAATTCACCTCCACTCTCTACACTATGTGTGTGTGTGTGTGTGTGTGCTGGTGTCATTGTTAATGCATCTATACTATTCACATGGTGTATTATAGGAAATGGCACATCTGAATAGCAAATGCCCTCCCAATCTGCAGGCTGCAGAACATAAGCATTCTGTCCACAAACAAAATTAACTCCTGGAATTGCAGATTCTTCTCCTTGTAAAATTTGGCATGTTCCCCTCGTTAATTGGAATGTATTTTCACAGCTACTAATCCCTACATGTCTAGTTTTTGTGGGTGTCCTTATTCTGTAAATGCACATTTTCACTTTATGTTGGCAGCATAATCTTAGTTACAGGTAAACTGTTTTCTTTCTAAATTAATCTTCTTCTTTCTTAGAAACATTTTCCAAAACATCACTATGTTTATCTTTACTACGTGTTATGTTAGTGCTTTTTTCCTCTAAAGCCATAATTCCAGGCTGTGTCGATTTCATTTGCTTGCACATGTAAATTTATGCTTTCCATTAAAGGCACTCTATAAAGTACTGTCATAGTTCGAAGACAAATCAAAATGTTCTTGCCTATATATAAGTGAAAGTAGTATGATACATGAATTTGTGTAGGATAATGGTATGTGATAATATGTGACTTCTTCTGATGTGGATGATGGCATATGAGCACAGACATGAAAGTCCTTTGTTCCCATGGTGGATGTGTATTTCTCTATTAATCTAGAATAAAAAGTTGTATAATCCTCTCTATTAATTTTGACAAATGAAGCTTTCAATTGCTCCTCATCATTCATGTAAGTATGCATTTCAGTTGCATTTTCAGATCGAATATCTTTCTAAGGGGATAAATAAAACCCAACTAGTACTATTAAAACCATTGTTTCTGTTGCTATGAAAATTGAACACATAATATATTTGCACTTATTTCTAAGGCAACACATGTCTTGTGTAGAACCAAAGTGGATACAGCTAAGCTCAAAGGTTCAGCACATAAGTCTGTAATTAGCTTCCAGCAAACAATATTCGTATAGACAATCCTTTACCCTACTCTGTGTATCCCTACTCTTCTACTGCAGACTTGAGTGTAGGTAAATATTCTTTAAAACAAAAAAACAGGAATTGGATAGTATCAGTCTCTTTTATTTTATTAAACCGCTCTATGAGCCTTTTGAATGTCTCTTTGTAATTGCATAGTTCGTTCTTGTCAAGCATCTTTGATCCAAGCAATGCTTATTGTGGTGATGTCATGGTGGTTCAAACACTTTCCATCTCACCTCATACAACTCATCTACTGAGACATTCAGTATTTTGTCCCCATAGCAAGACCACTCAGGTGGTGAATACCTCCAAGGCACTGTTGCTCTTTTCGAACTTCCCAGCTTTTGTTGCTTTCTTTCTGTGTCACTTTCATAACTTGCCTATGTTTCTTGAAGAATAGATGATGGAATCCAAACAATTGATTTGCTGTTTCACAGTCTTTCTTGATTACAGCTTTGCGAACATTCACCATCATGGGCAATTCTTCTAGATTCAGTGCTTGTTCCTTCATCTTCTTGCTGTACTGGTGCTGTCTCAGTCCCATTTCCAAATCGAGAATCAGTCTCTGCTTCTACTTCGTTGGAAACTTCAATCCCAATTCGTGAAAAAACAAGCACTTGGATCAATGTTGCAGTCTGAAAATCTTCACCCCTTGCTTCTTGTTGCTGCTGTTGTGAACTCAGTACCAATGTTTTTTGTGGTCTCTCAGTTAGTGGAGGTGTAGTCATCAATGCTCTGTGTTCAGGATCAAAGAACCCAATTGCTTCATCTAGATTTCTCACTTTCTTGGTGTGTGAGGCATGCACCCAATTTGGAATTCCAGCACACTTAGCAGCAGTATTGGTTATTGAGATAACCAGGGAGGGGCCTTTCCCTCTCAGTTCCAAGTAAGTCTTATGAACGTCCTTTTTGATCACAACTCAATCAACAGCATTTAGGTCATGGCACTGTTCTTGATGCTGATATTTAGTGGCAACAAGGGGTGGTGATGGACAGAGTCTCTGAATTAAGCAGAGTACTCTCACCCAGTCAAGAGATCAGGGCTAGATCCAACACCGTTTTTTAGCTCATTGCACCATCCCAGTTTCAGAACCTGGCTGTATGCAAATTAGTCTGTCCCTGGCCCAGTGCATCATGGGAACAGGGCAGACCAGACTACAAAAGCCAATTCTTACACTGGGAAGGAAACAAGCTTCCGGGGACCGGTTTCTGGCATTACAGCCGTCTTCGGCCCGGCTTGCTTGAATCCTGATGGTGCAATGAGCAAGGGACTCATGTCTGAGTATACCCTTCCACGCTTAGGGTGGACAAAATTATTTACAACAAGGGGTGGTGATGGACAGAGTCTCTGAATTAAGCAGAGTACTCTCACCCAGTCAAGAGATCAGGGCTAGATCCAACACCGTTTTTTAGCTCATAGCACCATCCCAGTTTCAGAACCTGGCTGTATGTCCACCCTAAGCGTGGAAGGGTATACTCAGACATGAGTCCCTTGCTCATTGCACCATCAGGATTCAAGCAAGCCGGGCCGAAGACGGGTGTAATGCCAGAAACCGGTCCCCGGAAGCTTGTTTCCTTCCCAGTGTAAGAATTGGCTTTTGTAGTTTGGTTTGCCCTGTTCCCATCATGCACTGGGACAGGAACAGACTAATTTGCATACAGCCAGGTTCTGAAACTGGGATGGTGCAATGAGCTAAAAAACGGTGTTGGATCTAGCCCTGATCTCTTGACTGGGTGAGAGTATTCTGCTTAATTCAGAGACTCTGTCCCTCACCACCCATTGTTGTTAATAATTTTGTCCACCCTAAGCGTGGAAGGGTATACTCAGACATGAGTCCCTTGCTCATTGCACCATCAGGATTCAAGCAAGCCGGGCCGAAGACGGCTGTAATGCCAGAAACCGGTCCCCGGAAGCTTGTTTCCTTCCCAGTGTAAGAATTGGCTTTTGTAGTTTGGTTTGCCCTGTTCCCATCATGCACTGGGACAGGAACAGACTAATTTGCATACAGCCAGGTTCTGAAACTGGGATGGTGCAATGAGCTAAAAAACGGTGTTGGATCTAGCCCTGATCTCTTGACTGGGTGAGAGTATTCTGCTCAATTCAGAGACTCTGTCCCTCACCACCCATTGTTGTTAATAATTTTGTCCACCCTAAGCGTGGAAGGGTATACTCAGACATGAGTCCCTTGCTCATTGCACCATCAGGATTCAAGCAAGCCGGGCCGAAGACGGCTGTAATGCCAGAAACCGGTCCCCGGAAGCTTGTTTCCTTCCCAGTGTAAGAATTGGCTTTTGTAGTTTGGTTTGCCCTGTTCCCATCATGCACTGGGACAGGAACAGACTAATTTGCATACAGCCAGGTTCTGAAACTGGGATGGTGCAATGAGCTAAAAAACGGTGTTGGATCTAGCCCTGATCTCTTGACTGGGTGAGAGTATTCTGCTTAATTCAGAGACTCTGTCCCTCACCACCCATTGTTGTTAATAATTTTGTCCACCCTAAGCGTGGAAGGGTATACTCAGACATGAGTCTCTTGCTCATTGCACCATCAGGATTCAAGCAAGCCGGGCCGAAGACGGCTGTAATGCCAGAAACCGGTCCCCGGAAGCTTGTTTCCTTCCCAGTGTAAGAATTGGCTTTTGTAGTTTGGTTTGCCCTGTTCCCATCATGCACTGGGACAGGAACAGACTAATTTGCATACAGCCAGGTTCTGAAACTGGGATGGTGCAATGAGCTAAAAAACGGTGTTGGATCTAGCCCTGATCTCTTGACTGGGTGAGAGTATTCTGCTTAATTCAGAGACTCTGTCCCTCACCACCCATTGTTGTTAATAATTTTGTCCACCCTAAGCGTGGAAGGGTATACTCAGACATGAGTCCCTTGCTCATTGCACCATCAGGATTCAAGCAAGCCGGGCCGAAGACGGCTGTAATGCCAGAAACCGGTCCCCGGAAGCTTGTTTCCTTCCCAGTGTAAGAATTGGCTTTTGTAGTTTGGTTTGCCCTGTTCCCATCATGCACTGGGACGGGAACAGACTAATTTGCATACAGCCAGGTTCTGAAACTGGGATGGTGCAATGAGCTAAAAAACGGTGTTGGATCTAGCCCTGATCTCTTGACTGGGTGAGAGTATTCTGCTTAATTCAGAGACTCTGTCCCTCACCACCCATTGTTGTTGATATTTAGTGGCATCTGCAAACTGGTAAGAAACAGAACGCAGCCAATACTTTGCAATAATTGAGTATCATATATTCTATAAAAGTGCATTTGCAGGTACAGCAGGTAGCCTCATTGCTTTACCCATCAAAATATTGTGCGTTAAAACCCCAGTTTTTCTATGTGGGATACTTCGAATACTCATCAGCACCAACGGTAAATTATCTGACCATTTCGGTGATGTTTAAGCACAAACTTTAGCTTGTCGATACTTGATAGTCCCATTCATCTGTTCTACTAGACCATCAACCTGTAACACTGTGCAAATTGTCTTCAGGACTTCATTGTTAAATTGGGTCCCTCTATCTAATTCTAGAGAGGCTGACATGACATAACTGGAAATCAATTCTCATAATAACAGCTTTGTTTCAGTAAGGATGCAATTTTTTCCTGTTGGGTAGGCTTTCACCCATCTCAAGAAGACACATACTATGACCATGACATATTTCAGCCGATTACAAATATGAATGTTGGGGAAGTTCTTCTCCATTCTGTTGAAGGGTAGACCTGATCACCCTATGTGACTTAGTGTCATGTGTGTTCTCTTCCCTGCATTCATTTGTTGACATGTTACACATCTATGCCACACTTCCTCTGCAAGACTTCTGAACCTGGGATTAAACCAGTTCTGGTTAAAGAGTCGTGTCAAGGCATCCCTACCTAAGTGTGTGTATCCATGGAAGTATTGTGTCTCTGGTAACAACAAACTAACTGGTAATACTGGTCTCCCATCAGTTGACTTCCATATGTCATTCGCGTTTTTCCCACAGCTTTCTCTGATCCAACTTTGTTATTCTGCTTCTAATATATTTTCTTGTACTCTTTTCAATTTGTCTCAATCTGTTACTTTCATCAACATGGAAAATGTCCTCCTCGGACTCACATGTGAAGGATCCATTGAATGTGCAGACCAGCAAGGCAGACTACTGTGTGAATGAATCAGCATACCTAATTTCCATGGCAATATAGCCATTACCATTATTATGAGCTACACATTTAACAGCTGCAAATTCTGCAGGCAACTGGAGAACTTCTAACACACCTCTTACTTGTACCCAGGTCCTAATAGGGGTTTCTGAAGAGGTTATAAAACCTCTTTGTGACCACAATTGCCTAAAATAGTTGACAACACCAAAGCTACACTTACAATCTGTAAATATAGTCACTCCCATTTGAGCAGTTAAACTGCACTCTTTAGTAAGGGCAATCAATTCTCCAAATTGTGTTGAGGTAACCCATTAAATCCATGAAGATTGAATGACATCAGTTATTGTACATACAGCTGAAGCTGCTCTCAGGGTACCTTCATTGTTTCTCAGGCATGAGTCATCCACAAAAATTACATGATCAGAGGTTCATCCTTAATATCAGGTCTATTTGTGTGCATAAATCAATGACATTCAGGCAATCACGTTCAACTTAATCACAAGCAGTATCATTTCTGGCAAGAAAAGTAGACAGATTCAAAGTTTTACATTTCTTCAAAACAACATTTTCTGATGATAAAATTCTCTGTTCATATTTACTGAGTCTATTATGGGTCATGTATTGGGTCTTTGGGTTAATAGACACTGCACACAGTGAGGTGCCATTTCAGTTAAAGGATATCCCATCACTATGCTTTCACTCTTTTCCAGACTAGCGCTTACCATTGCAACTGCTTTAAAGTAGCGGGTAGTCCTGTGGCAAAAGGGTCAAGGGTGGTTGAGAAGTAAACCACAGGTTTTTGAGCATCATTATGCATTTGAGTCAGCACTGAGGAAGCACAACCATTGTAGAAATAGTGTAAACTCTTTACACTTATCTGACATACCTAGAGCTTGGGCATGGCAAAGGTTGTCTTTCATCTTTAGGAAGGCTTTAGAGCAATTGTTGACCCATGGAACTGGATCAGCAACATCCTTGTGTGTTAGCCTCAGTAAAGGCTTTGCCACTAGGGAAAACTTTGGTATCCACTATCTACAGTAGCCAACCATTCCCAAAAACATTCTGTCTTCCTTCTGAATTTTTAAGGGGATTCATCTGAAGAACTGTTTCCACTCTCTCTGGTGACACCTTCTAAGCTCCTTCTCAATTATGTATCTCAGATATTGAGCTTCTTTCTGACAGTACTGTAGCTTACATGGATACACTTTGTATCCGTTTTCAGCCAGGTAATTCAATAATGCAATGGTATCTTTCAATCAAATGTATTTTATTCGGTCAGAACGACAGTGAAAGTGCAATGATACTGAAATGCATTAGTACGAATGTATCGACAGTACAGTGTATGAACAAAGTTAGCAATTATTATAAAAACATGATCTTATTAAGGCTATTAAAACAGTATCACACTTGATAAAGGAGAGGTACAGGGAAAAAAGGGACTAGGTACTGTTAGAACGAAGTTCTTATCTGGTTACATGAAATTGCAATAGCCAGTGGTGCAAGAATGCAATAAAACAAGCATATCAATCATTTGTTCAAAACTTTACAGTATATTGGCCATCAAAGTGATCCAACTTCCTAAAAAACTATAAATTAAAACAAAAGAAAAAATATATAAAATATGGTTAAAAACGAGGTAAAAGAACTATTGCAATTTCAGGGAGGCCCCTTTCTGGATTTTTAGTAAAGGGCACCTGATGATTCACATTTTCCCTAGGAATGTTGCCACTGCACAAACCAGGCCTGGTGTCTGTTTTTAAGATATGAAATGCTTCTTGGTGGCACCAAGTACCCATCAGCCTACATGCAGGGGCTAGCCATTTAGATCTCGGGAATAGGTACAGTGGACATGCAAAGAGGATGTGTTTGATTGTCTCCACTGTACCATGGCAGCCTAGGCAATACTGCGCTATCTCAGAAGGTCTCTACCATGCAGCTGTGAAAGAATTCATAGGAATGCAGCCGAATCTGAATTGTATGTAGAGCTTCCTTTCTTGCTGGGATCAAATTACGTCCAAATACTGTTCGTATGCACCTAGCCACTTAAACTCCATAAACTCTAATGTTAAGTGTCCAGCTGGTGAGTGGGAAACTGTAGTCTGCGCCACCCAATTAAAATAGTGAGTCTTGATAACTTCTCTGCTAGGCAATAAGCTAGGATCAGAGACATCCCACAAGGATCACAATTCTTTTTGGCAGAGAGGTCTCTGGGCTTTGATGAACCACCCTATTTTTTTCAAGCTATCGCATTTGTAGACGTCTGCCAGGGCTACCCATGTTTAATCTTAGGGGGATGAGCGGGGTACTCTGGGGAAGAAAGCAGAGAGTTCTTAACAACTTTTTTTCTGTATGTAAAAAGTCCTCTAAATTGTCAGTTCGCCAGATCTCGGCCCCATACAGGGCAGAGCCTACCACCTTCTGATCGTAAATCTCAAGCGGGCTGCTATCGGTCTCGTTTGGGAGGCCCTCTGCTCCTTAATCAGTGTTCCAGAGGTTTTATTCTGCCGTAAGTTCCTCTTAGTAATGTGGTGCTTCCATGTCATTGACTTTGAGAGGGTCACACCCAGATAGTTGAAGGTGGACACTCTCTCCAGAGGAATCCCCCCCAATGTCAGTTTGCCTTTGAAGGATTTGTGGGGGTTCATCATCAAAAGCTTTGTTTTAGAGGTATTACCTCAGGGCCTCTCTGTTTACAGAAGACCACAAAGTGATCTAGAAGGAGTTGAAGGCTACTACGGGGCTTTGAGACTACTAATGTGTCATCCGCTAATAGTAGGGTTGTTACTTTAGCACCCCCCAATGAAGGGGCATCCGCGGGGACTTCCTCCAGATATTTCACCACCCCATTGATGAAAAGTTTAAACAGGGTATGGGCCAAGACACATCCTTGGCGGATCCCCCTATCTACTTTGATAGGATCGGTCAACTGCCCTTGGTCCCCCCAGCGAACCCTTGCATAAGTATCCTCATGCAGCCGAACAACCAGCTCAATAAGCTCTAATGGAGATCCCAAATCCTGCAATACCTGCCATAATTTAGACCTGGGAAGGAGGTCGAAAGCCGACCATAGATCGAAAAAAGCAATATAGAGGCTAGCTTGTTCGATAGTCACTGTTTTCCAGAGAACCAAGGTAAATCTAAAAACTTGATCGATGGTGCTAACTTTCCTCCTCAAGCCGGCTTGGAATGGGGAAGAGATGTTACATTCCTGAATCCATTCTGAGATCTTAGTCAGAAGAGCACGGGAGAAAACCTTCTGTACACCATCGATTAAAATACTTGGCTTGCAGTTGGAAGGCAGTGAGTGGTCACCCTTGTGAAGTACCAGGATTACTTCTGCTCCCTTCCATGACGGGGGAATTGGAGCACCGGCGATGATTCCATTTGCTATTTCTCAGATGTAATTGGTCCAATTGTCCATGCAATGGTATCTTATTTATAAGCTTTTTGTGTCTCTGATGCCACAAGTAGTTAGTCTATGTACTGTGCAAGAACTGATCTGTAGGGCATATTTAAGGACTCCAGATTATTTTTCAAGATCTAATTGAAAATGGATGGACTCTCTGTACCCCCTTGTGTGACTGGCACCATGCCAAAAGTCTTAGTTGGAACATAAAAGAAAAAAGAAACTGTATATCCTCCTGTAATGGCACTGAGAAGAAAGTCTGTCAAAGATCAATGACAGAAAATCATTCTGCAGTACCTGGCATTTGAAATTGTATTGTGGCTCGATTTGGTACCACAGAACAACATGGAACAACTATCTTGTTAATCATTCTAAGATCTTGGCCGATTCTATCATTTCCATTGGGATCAACCCATAATCGGAAAGTTACATGGACTCCCAATTATTTCCCTCCAAATTCAATTTCTGTGTCATGTCTTCTATTACAGACGATTAGTCCTGAAATTGTTTCTGGGGTCAGATGGTGTGGGGGTGTTCTTGGATATACTGCATTTGCCTTTATGGTAACTCAAACTGGTTCTACACCTTTAAACAGTCCAATATATTTTCCTGTGAGATCCCACACTTCTGGATTCTCAGTCTATCTCAAATCAAAGGGTTATTCTTCAATTGTCATTAATGGGAACAATCCTACAGCTGTCTTCTTTTGAGCCATTGTAAACTCCACATTTTCATCATAAGTTTGAAACTCCACACCATTCCCTGTAAATTAAATTGAACAATTTAACTTGCACAATAAATCTCTTCCTAAAACGTTTACAGGACTCGAGTCACAGAGAACAAACTGATGACTTTACTCAAGTGAGCCTATTTTTATCAGAACCTACTCTGAAACTGGATTTTTAATCTATTTATTTGAAACTCCTACAACTTGGAACTCGTTCTTCCTAAGAGGGGTAGGTACTGGGACTTCCACAGTTCTAACAGTGTATCTGGCAGCACCTGTATAAATGAGATATGATACGGTGTGGCCATTCCCCTCACTTTCCATGAATAGACCACTCTGTTGTGCCTTTAAGACTGCGCTAAGAACACAGTTTTTCTCCTTACTCAAGCACAGTCATTGAGAAGTATCTGGGCCTTATAGCAAACACAGGAAACTTCTCAAATGCTTTTTGATTCTGATTTTGATAAGGGGTCAAATTTACTTTTGGAATCAGGTTCAAATTAAATCTTGGCTTCCCATATTTTTTCGGATCATTTGAGCGTGCGGAACCTGTATCATTATAACTTGTTTTTGCTTTGGCACCTGCATCTGGTGCATATTTTGCAACTAAACTACTTTTGTAGATTTCTCTTTGCATTATCAGGATTAAAACTAAACTCCTTCATCCAATGCTCCATTTTGTGACACATATGAGAAGGGGTCCTCTTCTTTAGCAATGCAACATCCATTCCTGAATCAATCAATTGGAAAACCTCTACCTCTCCCTTCTGAAGCAACAAATCCTCCTGGATTACTCCGAAATCCTGCTTGTGGAACAACAACACCTTGCATACCATCTTTATTCCCAGCAAAAGAAGAACTCTGAAAATCTTTCTGAGCAGGCTTTGTCTGAGTCAACATAACTTTCTCTTTAATCTTTTTCTGCTTCAACTCTTGTTCATCACTGTAATAGTCTGAATACCTCAAGATCACAGCAAGTGATTCACTCTGCCAGCATATCACACTTAATTGCATATGCACACTAATCTCTGGTCTCAAACCTAATACAATCTGTGATTCAGAAATCTCCATTTCACTCTCATCCGGATATTTTCTCTTACTGTGCTGATGAAATACCTGCAATAATCACTCATAGAACTCATGTACTGATTATTTTGTTTCTTGTCTGATCGTCTTATTTTTAACCAGTCAAGATCTTTCTGGGGTAATTTGCCTTTCAAGAAAGTAAGTACTGCTTCATATTTCTCCATAACTCTAGGAGATGGTGCATTAGTGTACGCCACTCTCAATGGCTCTTCAAGTGGCCGTTGACAGCAGTCTTACATTCAGCGCACTTGGTACCACAATATCAAAGAACGTATTCCAATCAATCCACAGTACTTTTGACATTTTCACAAATCATTCAACCTACCACTGCACAGGCTTGTTTCTTAATTTTGGAAAATTGCTCATAAAAGCTGCAAGATCATCTCTGCTCCAAGGCACATGAACATGCACTCCTCCTACTATTAGTCTCAGTGGATATGCTGAAGCACCTTCCTCATCCTGTTCCTTATTTTCCCCTCCTAACTCAGGTTGTTTCCTTTTCTGTTTATGTTTTCTTACCCATTTGCTCTCTAATTTTTCAAAATCGCTGCATTTATTAATACATTTTATTTATTTGGTAATGTGTATCCTTATTTCTGCAGATCACATTGTTTCAATTCCTGCATCACTTAACTGAACCTTTTAACTTCTCTGCATAGGAAAGCTATTAGAAAGATCAACCTCATATTTCCGAGCCAGCTCGGTCAACTTACCATGCTGCTCCTCTTGTAATTTCTTTACACAGGAAAATCAATTATTTCTCTTGATGCAAAATCAAATATCCCTTAATGATTTCTTTCAATTCGACTGTTAATTTGAGAATATTTAATTGTCTTTCTTTTTCAGGTTCGGGCCTAACCACTTGTACTGTGCTCTCTGTCTTTTTAACCCCATGAGGCTTTCTCAAACCATTGTGGAAATATTCCCTCTTCACATAGACTTGTTTCTCCCTGGGGTAATGATGTCACAAAGACAATTCTTCCACCATTTCTTAGTGCTTGAACAGTTTCAGGCAAATCAGAATAAATCACGTCATAGAGAATCCTCCTACAGTTCCTTTTTGTCTCTGGAGTCAATTTAACACTTACTGGAGCATTTGCAATTGGTCTAGGCACCCTCTGCACAGTTGTGATTTGTAGCACTTGCCACGGACCATTTGTAACAGACATAGTCATAACAGGTGGAATGCCAGGCTGAGAAACACATGATGGAACAATCTAAAGCATCTGAAGAGGTCTCTTATCTTATACCATACTAGCATCTAAAGGGGCAGTAGCTATTGCAGTCCTCCTAGGGGAATAATTTCCCGTACTAACAGTTGGGGGTGCATACAGTGTGGCATGTGCAGCTAACATTTCCTCTAAAATATCATCCTCTGAATCACAGTCTCATTTTCTTTTTCTTCGCTCTCTTTGTCTTTTCCCTGGTTTTTTTGTCTTCTTTTTTTCGGGTACTGCTGTGTAAATAGCTGAATACAGCCTAGTCCTTTCAACTATTGCTTTCCTCTATCTCTGCTGTTCTGCATCCCTTTGAGCATCTGCATATTTACGTATAGCTCTTTTGGTCTTCTTCTATTATTTTTTCATTCATTTCTCTGGGGAACTTTTTCCCATAAATTCAATGCTTCATACTGTGTGGATCTAGTAGGTGTTTCATTTTATACAATTTTTCTTTCAACCTTTCATTAGTTCTAATCTCAAAAGTTTCATATTTTGGAAATCTTAACACACCTTCTTTCTCACTAATCTTGCACCATTGACGAAGCCATAAACATGTATATAATCCCAATTCAGTTGTCCTGTGATGTGCAGGCATAATTTCAGGAGGTGCCTCTTTACCTTCCAGTACCCGAATTGTAACAAATTACCTTTCCAAAACTACTAAATTCTTTACAACATTGCATGTTTCTCACAAAATGTAAAGTAAACTATTCACAGTTCAACATTTTGATTCTGTTTCATAAACGTCAGATTTCCTTGACTCCAATCTTGTCTCAGTTATTATTTATTGAAATCCTGTTAACAAATCGCAAAGCCAAATTCACACAATCACTGACCTATCACAGTGCGACACCATAACATCACCTACCAATCACAGCGTGAAAGCACATCAACCAACCATTCCCAGCATGAAACACGATGAAGTATGATCTATGTCCTTGCAGCAGCTCATCCTCCTTAACGCTTTCTTTCATACTCACACAATTCAACAAAAATCTTCAAAATGACAATAACAAAACATAGAACAATTCTTCATTGCTCTGCTAAAGACAATGTAAATCAAAAACCGGAATATTAAGGTTTTCACACCTTCTGACTTTTACACACTCTACTCCACAAAATCTCAGAAAACAATAATACAATTTAAATTTGCAGATGTCACGCTCTGTAGCCATTTTAAGTTGGGAGATTAAGTCCCCTTGAATCCTTAGGGTCCCTAGGCTCCAACAAGCCCACTAGGTATCTCCAGTAAGCGCCACAGAGCTGCGTTGCAGAGAGGTGTAAAAAGGGGTATGGCCTAGATCACCTCACTGCAACGCAGCGCAGTGCCGCTTACTGGAAGCACCTGGTGGGCTAGTTGGCTCCCAGGTGCCCTCAAGATTGAAGGAGAATTATTTTGTCAACTTAAATCGTGCCACACTGCGTGTGTGCACACGTCACCTCAGGCCCCATCCCCTCCCTTCACCACTGTGTAAACACGCTCTGTGGCCGTTTTAATTTAGAAGATTAAGTCCCCTTGAATCCTGAGGGTCCCTAGGGTCCAACTAGACCATTACGTACCTGTTTGAGGCCCTTCTTTCTGCAGGCAACTTTGTTGGAATATTTTGCGGCGCAGTCTGAGTCGCAGGAGGAGCCCTGCTGCAGTTCTGCAGTCCCGGTTTGGCGTCTTACTACGTCGGAGCAATGGGGCAGGTGCTGTTGAGGGAGGATGTGAGCAGCGATACTGACAGCAATTGATGACATCTCAGCCCACTTGGGAATTATTTATGCCACTATCAGTGACTGCACGGCAACTCACATGAGAAAACCTGGGCACTACTACTACCATCAGGCCACATGGGTGGCCACGCCCATCTGGGTGGGGTGAATACTTTGAAACTGCCGATATCAGAAACCGTCAGGCCTTTTACTGAGCATGATGCCCTGAACCCCTGATGAAATGCTCTGAAAGCATGAAACGCGTCGGGAAGGACTTCATTATTTAGCGAGGCACCTTTGCTGATTTGGAATTTGCTTTCCTCTCTCAATAAAGAAAGCGTATCATTACGTACCTGTGTGAGGCCCTCCTTTCTGCAGGCAACTCTTTTGTTGGAATATATATATATATATATATATATATATATATATATATATATATATATATATATATATATATATATATATATATATATATATATATATCCAACAAACTCCTTCCTGCGAGAGAGCAGAGGCCACACAGGGGAGAACCTTTGGAAGCACTTTAAGGAATTTGTATTGGCGAATGTATTTCAGCACATCATTTGCCTTCTTCAGCACCCAAGTGTCCAGGAGGTTTGCAGCAAGATGATTGTGAGTCCTGCCTCCTTCCTATTAGTGTAAGCCCGCTCCGCCCCCAAATGTCTGCTCACCTGTTCTAGTTCACGATGCTCGAGTAAACTACAGAACCCAGAATGCAATGTGTTGAATCCAGGTAGGTGGTGCGTGGAGATAAATGTAACACCATGTAGTTGTGCGGGGGTGCAGGGTGTGACACAGTGCTATTAAAACCAATTTTCCTGCTTGCATATTCAAAGAAAGCGCCTTCTCGGGTCCCCTAACTGCTCCAGCCTCAGAGATCAGGATTCCTTGGGACGGGGGCAGCAGTGACAGTGCATGCCCACCAGTATGAGGTTAATAACCCCACAACCGCCCTATCTCTTCCCAAAGTCCGAGGCGGGCCCAGGCCTTCCAATACCTTGGAACACGGAGAAAACTGCCACAGCAGAGCCAGTGAAGTCCGGGCAGCTTGAGAAACGGGGGTCTCTGTATCGTGTCTCTGGCTGACGCAAAAACACATCCAACAAACTCCTTCTTACAAGAGAGCAGAGGCCACACAGGAGAGAACCTTTGGAAGCACTTTAATGAATTTGTATTGGCGAATACATTTCGGCACATCATTTGCCTTCTTCAACGCCCAAGTGTCCAGGAGGTTTGAAGCAAGATGATTGTGAGTCCTGCCTTCTTCTTATTGGTGTCAGCCCGCTCCGTCCCCAAATGTCCGCTCACCTGTTCTAGTTCACGATGCTCGAGTGAACTACAGATCCCAGAGTGCAATGTCTTGAATCCAGGTAGGTGGTGCGTGGGGGATCAGACATCAGGATTCCTTGCGGTGGGGGCAGCAGTGACAGTGCACGCCGCCCAGCATATATCCGTCTTCCTTTGGCTCATTTTGCCGGTTTCTGTGGTGCTCTGTGATGGTGGATAATCATGCAACAGAGCCTGGCCACTGTGTATATACCAAACACTTCCCTTCCGTGGAAGAAAAAGAACGGGGTTGCACTCTAGATCAGGTTATCGCAATCCTTGATGTTTTATTTCAGCAAAAGGGATTTGTACTAGGAACAATACAGAAATCCAACGTGTTTCGGTCTTTATCAAGACCTTGTTCACGGTCACGCCCCTCTGTTCAAACAGACATTATAAACAGATTTCCATATACATCATTTCCGAATCAATGTTACAGGGCGTTATGGGATTTGGAGTCCTAAATAATTCATCTCCTTTACTGATTTTTAATATTCTACTTTTTGTAAATATGTGAGTTAAAAACAAGAACCTCACTCTAACACAAATTCATTCTTTGCATTACTTTTTCAATGTTAATCATTTTGATTCCTATAATGCCTCATTTCCAAATATCATTGCTAATCAGTAATTACACGTCATATCCTCAATCTATTTTATATGTGATTTTTGCACACAGAAACACACTTTAAAAAAACTATTTTTGATGTTCCAAGAGCGGTAGATTTGCTGCCCCATTCATAATATCATTTATGATGTCAACTATTTATCATTCTCCTCTAGTGGAGAGTGTTATTGTTATCACAATTAGTTTTTTACACTCCTTAAGTAAAGAGTGTTATCCATAACCACAATTTTTTCCAAGATATTTGTTTTCCTTTGAACAATACCATATTACACAAAACTTGAATAATTCAACTACATGTTTAAGCTGGCTGGGTGAGAATAAATATAAAAAATAAGACCCAAAAATAATTTGAAACCACATACATAAAAACTTAATATTCAATCATTTCTTTTTTCGTGAAGTTTCATGGCATAGTTTTCTGTTGGAATCAATTACTTCATATATGTAAATTAAGTTCCTCACT